>NC_060119.1:457778441-460278441 GCF_021461395.2 Schistocerca americana | reverse complement strand
TTAAGTAAATTTAACTCGTCCACGAAAGAGCCTACAAGGTGCTTGCTTGACCGATTCTTGAGTATTGTTCCTCAGTGTGGAACCGTTACCAAGTAGGACTGCAAGAAGAGATAGAGAGAATCCAACAAGCAGTGACACCTTTCGTCACGGGATCGTTTAGTCGGAAGAGACGCTCAACAAACAGCGATGGCAGACGCTACAAGAGAGGCGTTGTGCTTCACGGAGAGGTTTACTAATGAAATTTCGAGACAGCTCTTTTCGAGAAGACTCGGACTACGTATTACTTCGTCCCACATACAGCTCGCGAAAAGATAACGAGAAATTTGAGGTAAGACAGAGGCTTACCGCCAATCATTTCTCCCATGCTCCATTCACGTGTGGAACAACGAAGAGTGGATCAGTCAATGGTACTACACTCCGCCATCAGATGACTCGCGGATTATTGATGTAGATGCATATATACAGATCCACGTACACCTATTCCATCATGCGATTGGTTGTTGAGGACGTTGACATATTCAGAGTATACTGCACCACTTATTCAGCCATCAGTAGACGCAAAAACGATATGCACTTGTGTAACACTTCGTTAATCATTGTATACAACAGTGTGCACTACTCAGTAGGTTACACTTTCAATAAACCACCAAGAGAATTGAAAGGAAATGAACGATATTTACAGAAGGCGGGAAATCCGGTTTCGACTCCCAGTCAGGCACGATTTCTCATTGTCGTCTTTCCATTATTCAGCTGATTGTAGTCCGTATTCGCAACTGCGAATACATTTCACGTGTGAAAGCAAATGAGTGATAAACCTCAAGTATTTAAATCCGAGGTGAAGTATTTTGTTGTGAAATCCTTCTATTTTGCACAACAGTTCCTCAAAGCAGTTTACGTTTATCCTTAAACTAGTAATTTGCTTACTCTCAATTGTTTTCGTGTCTTATTAATTCCTTAAATCTTTTGTTTATAAAATTTGTAATGAGCATACTATAATCTGTGTACCGATTTGTTCCACGAAAATGTAGCTTTGCCTCGCAAGGTTCCACTGAAGTTGCCAGATAAACAAATAAATGTCAGGCTTTGCATAATAGGTTCATTGAAGCTATATGTCTTTTAATACATTGCTTCACTGCCAATAACACGTTGTTTTGGCTCCAATATACAGGGTGGTCCATTGATAGTGACCGGGCCAAATACACACGAAATAAGCATCAAACAAAAAACTAGACAGAAGGAAACTCGTCTAGCTTGAATGGAGAAACCAAATGGCGCTATGTTTGGCCCGCTAGATGGCGCTGCCATAGGTCAAACGGATATCAACTGTGTTTTTTAAATAGAAACCCCATTTTTTATTACATATTCGTGTAGTACGTAAAGAAATATGAATGTTTTAGTTGGACCACTTTTTTCGCTTTGTCACAGATAGCACTGCAATAGTCACAACCGTATTAAGTACGTGGTACCGCGCAACATTCCACCAGTGCGGACGGTATTTGCTTCGTGATACATTACCCGCGTTAAAATGGACTGTTTACCAATTGCGGAAAAGGTCGATATCGTGTTTATGTATGGCTATTGTGATCAAAATGCCCAACGGGCGTGTGCTATGTATGCTGCTCGGTATCCTGGACGACATCATCCAAGTGTCCGGAACGTTCGCCGGATACTTACGTTATTTAAGGAAACAGGAAATGTTCAGCCACATGTGAAACGTCAACCACGACCTCCAGCAAATGATGATGCCCAAGTAGGTATTTTAGCTGCTGTCACGGCTAATCCGCACATCAGTAGCAGACAAATTGCGCGAGAATCGGGAATTTCAAAAACGTCGGTGTTGAGAATGCTACATCATCATCGATTGCACCCGTACCATGTTTCTATGCACCAGGAATTGCATGGCGACGACTTTGAACGTCGTGTACGGTTCTGCCACTGGGCACAAGAGAAATTACGGGACAATGACAGATTTTTTACACGCATTCTGTTTAGTGACGAAGCGTCATTCACCAACAGCGGTAACGTAAACCAGCATAATATGCACTATTGGGCAACGGGAAATCCACGATGGCTGCGACAAGTGGAACATCAGCGACCTTGGCGGGTTAATGTATGGTGCGGCATCGTGGGAAGAAGGATAATTAGCCCCCATTTTATCGATGGCAATCTAAATGGTGAAATGTATATTTATTTCCTAGCCGGTCGGAGTGGCCGTGCGGTTCTAGGCGCTACAGTCTGGAGCCGAGCGACCGCTACGGTCGCAGGTTCGAATCCTGCCTCGGGCATGGATGTGTGTGATGTCCTTATGTTACTTAGGTTTAAATAGTTCTAAGTTCTAGGCGACTGATGACCTCAGAAGTTAAGTCCCATAGTGCTCAGGGCCATTTGGACCATTTTTTTGAACTGATTTCCTACGTAATAATCTACCGATGTTACTACAAGATATTGCACTGCATGACAGAATGGAGATGTACTTCCAACGTGATGGATGTCTGGCACATAGCTCGCGTGCGGTTGAAGCGGTGTTGAATAGCATATTTTATGACAGGTGCATTGTTCGTAGAAGCACCATACCATGGCCCGCACGTTCACCGGATCTGACGTCCCTGAATTTCGTTCTGCGGGGAAATTTGAAGGATATTTGCTATCGTGATCCACCGACAGCGCCTGACAACATGCGTCAGCGCATTGTCAATGCATGTGCGAACATTACAGAAGGCGAACTACTCACTGTTGAGAGGAATGTCGTTACACGTATTGCCAAATGCATTGAGGTTGACGGACATCATTTTGAGCGTTTATTGCATTAATGTGGTATTTACAGGTAATCACGTTGTAACAGCATGCGTTCTCAGAAATGATAAGTTCACAAAGGTACATGTATCACATTGGAACAACCGAAATAAAATGTTCAAACGTACCTACGTTCTGTATTTTAATTTAAAAAACCTACCTGCTACCTACTATATCTAAATTGAGCATTTGTATTTCCCATTTCAGATTTTCTAGTTTCCCTGCCACGTTTAAGCTTCTGACATTCCACGCCACGACTCTTAGCACGTTATCCTTCTGTTGATTATACAATCTTTTTCTCATGGTAACCAACCCTTGGCATTCCCGTCCCGGAGATCCGAATGTGGGACTATTCCGGAATCTTTAGTCAATGAAGAGATCATCATGACACTTCTTCAATTACAGGCCACATGTCCTGTGGATACACGTTACGTGTCTTTAATGCAATGGTTTCCATTGCCTTCTGCATCTTCATGCCGTTGATCATTGCTGATTCTTGCTCCTTTAGGAGCAGTTTCCCATGCCTAGAACAAGAGAGTGCCCTGAACCTCTGTCTGCTCCTCCGCCCTCTTTGACAATTCCATTGGCAGAATGAGGGGTGACTTCTTATGCCGGATATCTTCGGCCGCCGATGCTGATTATTATTCAAAATTTAAGCCGCCATTGGAATCGAACCTGAGACCGAAGACGTTTTGATTATGAATCATAAACGCAACCCTCTTTTTTAAAATAAAGAGTAGAGTGGTCAGTTCTCAGCTGGTGGAGACAAGGCGGGCATGGGTCGAAACCCGAGGCTTCGCCACGATGGCTCCTCCTTCCCATCTCTGAATCACTCCCCTCTAGTTTTTTTTTTTTACCGTTATAAAATCGGGGCTAATTATCCTTCTTCCCACGATGCCGCACCATACATTAACCCGCCAAGGTCGCTGATGTTCCACTTGTCGCAGCCATCGTGGATTTCCCGTTGCCCAATAGTGCATATTATGCTGGTTTACGTTACCGCTGTTGGTGAATGACGCTTCGTCACTAAACAGAATGCGTGTAAAAAATCTGTCATTGTCCCGTAATTTCTCTTGTGCCCAGTGGCAGAACCGTACACGACGTTCAAAGTCGTCGCCATGCAATTCCTGGTGCATAGAAATATGGTACGGGTGCAATCGATGATGATGTAGCATTCTCAACACCGACGTTTTTGAAATTCCCGATTCTCGCGCAATTTGTCTGCTACTGATGTGCGGATTAGCCGTGACAGCAGCTAAAATACCTACTTGGGCATCATCATTTGCTGGAGGTCGTGGTTGACGTTTCGCATGTGGCTGAACATTTCCTGTTTCCTTAAATAACGTAAGTATCCGGCGAACGTTCCGGACACTTGGATGATGTCGTCCAGGATACCGAGCAGCATACATAGCACACGCCCGTTGGGCATTTTGATCACAATAGCCATACATAAACACGATATCGACCTTTTCTGCAATTGGTAAACAGTCCATTTTAACGCGGGTAATGTATCACGAAGCAAATACCGTCCGCACTGGTGGAATGTTGCGCGGTACCACGTACTTAATACGGTTGTGACTATTGCAGTGCTATCTGTGACAAAGCGAAAAAAGTGGTCCAACTAAAACATTCATATTTCTTTACGTACTACACGAATATGTAATAAAAAATGGGGTTTCTATTTAAAAAACGCAGTTGATATCCGTTTGACCTATGGCAGCGCCATCTAGCGGGCCAAACATAGCGCCATTTGGTTTCTCCCTTCAAGCTAGACGAGTTTCCTTCTATCTAGTTTTTTCGTTTGATGCCTATTTCGTGTGTATTTGGCCCGGTCACTATCAATGGACCACCCTGTATATTGGAGCCAAAACAACGTGTTATTGGCAGTGAAGCAATGTACAAGTATAAATACAACAGAAATGCCATCCTTCCGGCTGGATCAACACATTACACTCGAACGAGGCGTGCAACAGTCTTCATTAACAAGTTATTAGAAAAAAAATAATAGCAATAATATTGAAGTGAGCTAAGAGGTGTGAAGCAATACACAGTAGAGTTGGGGGAGTGACCAGCGCGCTCTGGTATAGTGCATAAAAGAAAGGAGGCGCGTGTCCATGCGCCTACTCTACTGTGGGTTACGATATAGAAAGTAGCGCGGAGAGTCTCAGATGTCAGCACGGCAGGAGGGGGGGGGGGGGGGGGGGGGAGTGTGGAGGGGGAGGAGTGTCGTCGGCGTGTGGCACCATCCAGCTGACCAGGGCTGACGTAAAGATCGCGTGGTGTAGGTAATTGGCGAAGAAGGCACTGTAGCGTGGTCTGTGCTCGACTTCACTGTGGGCGGTTTGCAAGTACTGCCAGAAGATAAGGCGTGATTTGTCGCCATCAGTATACGTGTAGGTGGTCGTCCACCTCTTGAATCATACCTTAGCATCATTTTTGGTGGTGGGAAAATAAGGATCCTCCGGATGGATAAAAGTTCATTGGGAAATCGAATCCGGTGGAACGCGGAGGTAACATGCAACGAACTGTCAACCAAGTTTTCAGATGTCACTGATGGCAGCACAAGTCAATTGGTGTACATCGTCGTCCATGAGGTGACAAATTGAACAGAGCGGAGGGTCCGTTAGTCCGATGGCGTGAAGACGTTGATTTGTGGCGAATTTTCAACATGCGTCGTGGTACCATGTTGCCCGGACGTTGGAGGGAAGAAGAGGCTGGTGGATAAGACGCCAAACCGTGGTCCACCGTGTGGATGGATGTCTGAGTTCGATGTTTTTGCTGGATATGTAACGAAGCAGTGGGGTTTAGGTCGAGGAGAACGCGTGTTTGGTAAGTGTGTGTATACATAACCGAAGTCGACGATGAAATCAGAAATGTGTGTCAGCTGGTGCTTGATGTGTCCGACTTGTACTGGTGGAGTTATGGTCGCGGGGGTAAGAATTTCCAGCAAGCTGCGAGTAAGGGAGGGGCCACCGTTCCACTACTTGTGCATGGTGGACATGTACAAGGACGCCGTTCGGAGTCGCACATTGACAAGGCCGAAGCCTCTCGCTCGCGGAGGGAAGGTGAGCGCTTCGTAATGGACCTTAAAGAGCGTACCGGCCGTAAGAAAGTATCCGAAAGCAGCCTGGAGGCTTCGTCCAATAGTTGATGGCAGCGGGAGTACCTGTGCGATATGGGCCATTCTGGACGCCACATGTTGATTGAGATATTGGACACGTTGTATAGAATCGAGTCGTCGGAGAAGATTTTGTCGCACCGCCGTGCGGATAATTTGGAGTGCACGCCGAAAATTGATGGCAGCGGAGCGGCGCCCGGTGGAGGTGAAAATGACACCAAGATATCCTAGTTCCTGTGCATATGGGAGAAGTGCTAAGTCGTATTGTGAGAGGCCGCATCCAATGGACATCGCTTTGGATTTAGTCACATTCATGTTACTGCCCGCTGCAGTTCCGTACGCTGACATCAAATCGAGCACTGTTCGTGTTTCAATCCGTGAGCGGACTAGGAGGAGGAGGTCGTCCGCACACGCACGACACCGAAAACTGTGCTGTCGTGCCGGATGACATCGATAAAGGCGGGTGGAAAACGCATTCGGCTTATCACTGAGAACAGAAAACGATGCCGCACTTTGTCGAAAGCGCTGTCAAAATCAATGACAACTCGCCACTGCCAGTGCAGTTAAATCACGACATTCTCCTGTGGCATTTGAATATTAACTGAGCCACCCGGAGTTGTCTGTTCCGGGGATAGAATGCTAGGCAGGATCTTACGGCATCGCGTCGCCAGCAGTCGCGTAAAAATTTTACAGTCTTCGTTAAGCAGAGTCATGGGGCAGTAATGTGCTGTACTCACTCGCGGTGTCGGTTTGTGGATGGGTATAATAATTCCCGTGACAAAGGACGGCGGTAGGCGTTCCTCATCGTCACCAGTTCATGGAACATCATCGTCCACCATGACGCCATTAGCGCGAGGAAAGTGCGATAAAATTCTATGGGCAATCCGTCGACACCAGGTGACTTGTTCAGAGCATCTTTGTTGATTGCATAGTGGACATCGTCACGCGTAACTGGCTCTATTAGCTCGTCCGCTTCGTCTCTGGCGAGGGTGCGAGTTAGCCGGCCGCGGTGGCCGAGCGGTTCTAGGCGCTACAGTCTGGAGCCGCGCGACTGCTACGGTCGCAGGTTCGAATCCTGCCTCGGGCATGGATGTGTGTGATGTACTTAGGTTAGTTAGATTTAAGTAGCTCTAAGTTCTAGGGGACTGATGACCTCAGAAGTTAAGTCCCATAGTGCTCAGAGCCATTTTGAGAGTGCGAGTTACGTGTGGTAACAAAAACTCCTCAGCAAGGTTGTTGGTAGTCTCCTCCTGGTATATTGCGCGGCAATGGTATACAAAGATATTGACGATTTCGGCCTGGCAAGTGGCTTGCTGGGCCCACAAGTTCCTCTGGGTGTCAGGGGTGGGCGGCTGGGCGTCCAGGTCGCGGAGAACGGTGTAGAAATAGGCGGTAGTGTGCCGGCGCCACGCCGCTACTTCCTTCCTATACTGAATCAAGGTACGTCGAGTGGCAGATTTGGCACGTTCCAGCCACCAAGTACTTAGGTAAGTGTCGTTCACAGGTGGCCCACGTCTCGGTAACACGTTGAAGACATTCGGGATAATGAAGGTGTGAGGTGTTTAGCTTCCGCGATGCACGACTGTACCAGACCACTTGTTGGGGGAGGAGAATATTGAAGATGTAGGCACAGTGGTCTGAAAAGGCCAAGGGCCAAAGTTCTGCACCTTGGACTGCAGATGTGAGTTCCCGAGAGACGTAAATCCTATCAAGGCGGCTCGCGGAGTGACTCGTCCGGTTAGGTATGTCCAGGTGCGTCGGCGTACCGAACTTCCCAAGTATCGCGGAGCAACAGATCGCGGACGACAAGGTGCAGTTCTTGTCAGGCGTTGTAGTGGGGCATTTCAGCCTTAGGGTACAGGACACAATTAAAATCACCCCCAAGCAAGTAATGGTCACAGCGTCCAAGAAATAAAAGGGCCGATTTCTTCTGAATGGAAGTGTGTCCTGTCGCGCCTGCGGATGGAGCCTGATGGAGCGTAAATGTTGACAATACGCGTCCCCATGATGGTGATGGCCATGCCTCTGGTGGATGGAAGGTATGTGATGTCAGCCACCGGAATGCCTTCCCGGGCGTAAATGGCTATGCCACGTCCCAGGTGGTCAACATTAGAAGGATAAGTGTATCTCGCGGTGTCTGGAAGTGTGGCCAAGTGGACGTCCTGTAGTAGTGCGATGTCGACGTCCGACGTCATCTCTCGCAGCTGTTGAATTTTCACGGGGGAGCTAATGGTGTTGGTGTTGATGGTCGCTACTCGGTAGGTTTGGAGTCGTACCCCACCAGCGGAGGGTGAAGAGGGGCGAGGCAACGGCGAATCATGCCGTACGCCACCTGAAGGCGTTATCGGAGGCGTAACTAGGTTTCCGTCTGGGGTAACTCCGTCCCCAGAAAGTGGTTCGGACTTCGTCACTCCACGCCATTGAAGGCGCTGTCGTTGTGATGTCCTTATGTCCCACTCCGTTCGTAGGAGCTGAGGACGTTTCGCGGCAGTCGCAACGGTGGAGTCCATTGGTTCAGGTGCAAGTGGGCGAGTCTGCAGTGTAGGCACCGGCACAGCCGCTACCGGCGACATGTTGTCATTCGTGTCGTCGCGCAGGTTCTCGGAGTCCTCGTCGGGACGGAAGGCCTTTGGAGCCTCTGGGGGAGGTGATCCGTCTCGTTCCGAGACTGTACGTCACCTCCTCCTGCGCCTTTTAGATGAACGTTGTTCGTGTGTTCCTTTCTCTGCATCGGAAGGCGGAAGGGAGTCGCGGCGCTCTGGGAGGAAGGTCGTCGCGGGAACGATAGGTGGACGTCCATATCATCGGCGGGGTGGCGATTTGAAGTTGTCGCTGTTGGTAGAGGCGCTGGACTAGCGTCAGGTTGTGAGCGTGATTTTTCGACCCCGGCGGTATCCGTAGCAGCAGGATGGGTCACCAGTACATGGTCCGACGTACGGCGGCCTGTTGGAGCAGAAGAGATCGCTGATGCGTAGGTGATCGGTAAAACCGTCGTCAGAGTCGGAGGCGCCAGGGTAGCGGCTGACAATTGCGTGATTCGTCGCTGAAGACACTCAGACCTGAGGTGGCCTTCTTTGCTGCACCCGGAACAGGTCTTGGGTTGGCCGTCGTATATGACGACCGCGCGGCACCAGCTGATTTCCAAGATGGCACGTGGCGATGGAGATCGATGATGATCTGTCGTACACTTTTAGAACGGGGTACATTTGGAATTGCGCCCAGCGTTCGGCAGTGTCGTTTGACGCTGGCCTCACACACTGTGTACTTGTTCCCCTTTGCATAAAGTGTTCAAAACGAGCCCCTGAAGCATTAACTCAGCTCGTCCTGTTACTTCACGAGATGTAGAAGGTCTTAGATACACAGCTCTCCGACCTCTGTTCAGGTCTGACTTAAGTTGTAACTATCACATGAACGAAGCTGCGGGGATGGCGGGGCAGAGACCGTGGAGCAGTTACACGATACAGAGGGACTGTCTAAAAAACAGCGCTGGAGTTTTTGCTGTATGGGATCCTTAGCACATAGGTTCGCAAAAAGTGATTCGTTTTGAGATATGAGAGTGGCATGAATGATTCACCAGTGGCTGTAATCATTAAAAGACATCTCTACAGGATCCAACACAAGTATATGGCAGAATGGATAGATTTGATTTCAAATTGAGGACAGCATTTCTACCAGAAAGCGTAACGCTATCAGCAACTTGTGTGTACCTATAGACTCAAGACCGCTTTTTATGCAGGTTGATAGTAACATAGTCGCTATGGTTGTATTTTTAATAGCGAGGTCCATACGCGAAATGTATTGTGTGGGCTGTAGAATCTCTCTGAGTTCAGATTCAAATGTCGGTTCTCATAGCGTTCCTTGAAAAGAAAGTCGTCTTTCCTCCACGGATTACAAAAAAAAAAAAAAAAAAAAAAAAAAAAAAAAAAAAAAAAAAAAAAAAAAAAAAAAAATATTGGAAATTTGTGGTAAGTTCTGTGGGAGCAAACTGCTGGGGTCATCGGTCCCTAAGGTTACACACTGCTAACTCTAACTTAAACTGACTTACGCTAAGGACAACACACACACACCCACGCCCCAGGGAGGTCTCGAACCTCCGACATGGGAAGCCGCGCGAGAGCCGCGCGAACTGTCACATGGCGCCCTAGACTGCGCAGCTACACCATGTGGCGGATTTCCATTTCACCGACCTGGTTAGTGTAAATCGACTACTGAAAAAAAATTTACTCGCTATGCATACTGACGCATGATCAATTTCATTGCTTAAATTTAAGTACTTGGCCTATCCAATTGGTATCAATAACGTGCCGTCTGGTGGGTAGAGGAGATGGCTAGGGAACCATGGAATGATTTTTGACCGGTGTTTCTTTTTTCTTTTTTCTTCGTTGCGGTGACATCTTTTAATACTATTTCAATCTCCCACCTACACAGCGAGACAGGCTCTCACGATTTGTTTCGTAAATGCTGGTATATCTTCGAATTGGTAAAATGGGACCTGCCACAGTGTGCAGAACAGCTACATACTATTGAATTGTAGCTTCTTGTTGTCGAACGTAAAATGAAGGTGTTTTTTCCGAAACTTGCGCTAATGGCGTGATAGGTATTCTGTAACGTTATTTCACGTGTCTGAATTGTTTGTAATACACACGCGCATGATAGTTTATTTACGGACACTGAACACGAGAGACACTCTCAGGTCATGTAATTTTCCCATCAAGCTGAAAGAAATTGTTCGATATGGATGTTCTTTCTTCTTTGGAGTTTAAATTCTCCTTTTCCTTTACTCTAATGAGGGTTTTGAGATAACGAGGACATTCCTTGATGATCGGTAATTTTCGCAGCAAAATAATCGAAGTTTTTTTTCCCTGATTTTATGCAGGTGGACATGTCTCTGCTGATCATTTGTGATCGAAGGCGGTGCACTTCATTGGATGTCACGAAGTAATGAGATGCGAATTGTATCTTGCAGTCAATCGTCAGAAACTATACCGATTTTGCTGATAAAACCGAACGAAAATGGACAGTGCCTATTTTCGTGGGAAGAGGACATTTATTATCGTCACGATTGTGTTTTACTTTTTAGTAGTTGCTTTATTATAGGAATCGCGTTGACCTGAAATACCAATATTACAGTCTAGTGCTCATAACGGCGTGTTGGCCGAGTTCCGTAAGAGGTCACGGCTGTCCATTTAGACAAACAACCCACAGTCTGGATGGCCCTCATTTATCACGGTTTTTTTCATAGGTACACCAGCGTTGCGCTCTATTATAGAGCTATGTGTACATTTTGTCGGTGTCGAGAACGCTGACCGCCCATGGGAGCGCATTGTATTGTAGACACTGCAGTGTGACCTGTGGTCGCTTTAGGTGGAAGGCTTCCTGTTTCCCAAGTAGCGTACTTTTGAAAAAGCCTTCTGGAGCGGCACATTCCTGGGACAAAGAAATTCCCGCTAAAATTCGAAATTTCAGCCAAAATTAAGAATTCCCACCAATAGGCTGAGAAAAACACGTGACGTCATCTGGGTTGGGGGTGGTCGGGGCGGTGGCGGTTGGGGCAGGGGTGATTAATTGATCAATTTAATTAATTTGCATATCAATTTCATATAGAAATTGGGGTAGTGTCCTCATCTCCCTTCTACTAATTTGTTGTATTAATTGTTAGTCACACTTATCTATCAGTTCTTAATGCTGTCGATATTCGAACCCTGATAATTTATTAAAACAAATCGTTTTGTTTCATATTTGATACTTATAGTTTAAAAATTCGACTGTGTAAGTTTCCTTTACTAAATTTTGACTTGTTCATCCCTACGGTGGGACTATTATGTACTGTACTCTGGCTGAAATGTCTTGTTAGTCTCGATCTCTGCATTCCTCTGGTTGTTCTTTGTATCCGTGTGCTTCGCTCAGATTACTATGCAGCTGACCTATATAACATCACCTACACGTAAGCACCACTTCTTGTCTGTTTCTAATGCCCTGTAATGTTATTTTTCAGCTTGAACCTGATTGACGTATTTTTGCCAATGAATGTGTCAATAGCTGTTTTCTTACATTCCCATTTTCTTAATATGTCTTTTTGTTCCAGTTTCGTTTGTGTATTGCTCTTGTTATTTACATTTTATGTTTGTGGTTGCAGTTACATTTGTGACTCATACTCCAGTTACGAAGACGCGGGTACCAGATTATGGTTTGTAACCGTAACCGGTAGTACAATAAAAACAACAAATACAGCTTTGCTTTATGAATTCTGTGAAACTGTGATTTGTGCCCCACTTCTTGTATATACTATACCATAAATATGGACGCAATCGCTGATGACGAGTAGGTGTGGTCCCCTTGTAACGAAATTATCTTGCACTTCTAAACATGTGGCCACGGAGCCGCATATTTCAGCTCTACGATACTAAACCTCTATTGTACTAAAGCTCGATAGTTTTTAACAACAAAAGCGCCTCTTACAACTATAGTAACTACAATTAGACCTTTGCGGTGCCGATTTATAAAAAGTAACGTTTCCTCTTTTGACGCAAAGAGAGTTCCATTAGCAGCAGCAAGAAATATTTATTCTTACTGTTAGTGATAAATACATGCGCAAATACAGGGCATGTACAAGTAACATTAAAGTTTCGGTCCTACTACGAAATGGAAACCGCGCTGTACGAAAGTCACGTAACGATCTCATTTCTATGCTGGCGATGCGTGCAGTACACATTGCTCGCCTCATAAATATTCCTATTCTGTGGTACACTGCTCAGCGAAACACAACAGAGAGATATATAATGTAATATAACATACTGATAACTCGGTGGAAACGAATGTGCGGAAGCGTGTTGCCAGACGCCACAGAGTCGCGCGCATGAAACCTGGACGACGCATGACAGCCCCGCGACACCAGGGAGCTGAGGGAACGAGAAAAGACAACGTGCTAGCAGGTAAGCCGTCGACGCACGGCTCGTGCTGTCGAACGTTAACGTTGAGCGTGCCAAGTTCAACGTGCTGCTGAACGCTCAGGAACGATGCGAAGTGTGCATACAGTACGTGGGCCCCAACGTGGTATGCGCGAACACAACGCACTCCAGCGGCAGTTGTGGGATGTTTCTAGTTCGTAAATCACACTGTTTACTCAACAGGCGCTCGTAAAATTCTACTCTATTAAAACGTACATTTCTCCATTTTTCATATCCTAGTCACATTGTTCTATGTGTAATATACACAAATAAAAACTTCGATATCGATGTACATGTTTTAAGACAAAAAGGAAAGTACCATGTCCAATCAATAAGGACACAGGCTTATAAACGTTCCATTACAAACAGTGCGACACAGATTTGCAATAGTTCTCAGGATAAGATAAACATTGTTTCATCTTTGCCACATTTTAGTAAAACCCTAAGGTCATTCTTACTTGATCACTGTTCCTACCGCCGGCCGCGGTGGTCTCGCGGTTCTAGGCGCGCAGTCCGGGACCGCGCGACTGCTACGGTCGCAGGTTCGAATCCTGCCTCGGGCATGGATGTGTGTGATGTCCTTAGGTTAGTCAGGTTTAAGTAGTTCTAAGTTCTAGGTTACTGATGACCACCGCTGTTAAGTCCCATAGTGCTCAGAGCCATTTGAACCATTTTTTTCACTGTTCCTACGCAGTAGCAGAATCTTTACATGTAAATTACGAACTCAAAAGAAAAAGGAACAAAATATCTTTATACAAGTAGCGCAATCTGTCCTGTAGACTAAGCCTTACATAACATCAAATATTGTAGTATATACTTACATTAAACTAATAATAAAGCATCAGAAACTATTATATACACGAATGTTAGGAAAAAAATATGTAGACTTCGCGAGATGCGGACCATCATCAGATCACAAGCTGGCCATGAATACTCAGCGCTACTCACTACGCTATAACAACAATTGATTTCTTGCCAATTCTAAGATGTTACCACTGGCTACATGCTTTAATCGTAACTTCGTTACTAAGTGAAATTTAATTATAACAAATTGTACCAAGAACAATGTGTTTCTGGTGAATCCCAAGTGTGTCGCTACCTTCAAATGATACACTCTCATAATACGCAAGTTACAATAATACTTTTGCCACGAATACGATGTCTCTCACTATTTTATTGCAATGAATCACGCAGTTAACAACGGGTTTTCGAGTGATTCTCAATTTGCTGCTGCTCAGAAGCGACAAATGTACGTATAGGCTTGAACTGAATGCCAATAAGGCGCCTCACAGCTCAATGCTGGAGGGAGACGGCGTGCGTGAGACGTAGGTGGCGTTGTGCCATCTGATTGGTCAACGCTCAGACGCACGCTCAGAATATCTGACATGCTAGATACTGCTCTGCACGTTCGGAAAGTCTCCAGAACGTGCTATTCGACGCTATGACGTCAGAAACTCGGTACGCTTAACGTTCGTACGCACGGTCCGTGTGCCGACGGCATTACGGTGCACTGCGATGGTGATATTCATTACAACATGGCCCGGAGAACACATACAGATGACTTCAAAATAGGAAGAATCATCAGGAAACCGGAAGAAGGACGAATCTGATACGTGTACCCCAGGAGTTTGGTCTTTCTGATACCATTGTTCCACCAGTGTGGGGAGCTTTCCGAACCACAGGCACTGCTGTCCGATGGAGAGAATGTGGTGGACCACAATGCACTGCGGCAGCAGATGACCGCCAGAGGCAATAGGGGACACACGTCAAACAGCGGGTGCATTTGCAACCTCATTTAACAGGACTGCGAGGCACGCAATTTCGCGCTCCACAGTGGCGCTACTCTCTTTGTCCGACGAACAGTACGCTGTGTTTCACTGACGCCCTAAAATCGACAGCACCGTTTGCGATGGCGCCAAGAGCATAGGTACTTGACTGACCAGGAGTGCGGTCGCTTGCTGTTCTTGGATGACAGCAGATTCAGCCTGAGCACTGTTCCTGGACGTAGCATCAAACGTCGACAGGGAGGGACACGTAATTCACCCAGGAAGATTGATGAACATGATCGTTTTGGTGGCCCACGTGCTATGGCGCGGAGAAGCATAACGTTGCATGGGCGTACTGATTGCCAAAACTCTGAAGCTGATACACTCACTGGTTGACACTGTTGTCGCTCCTTCCTCATGTCAGTCTTTCCAAGGATCCATTGCTCCCTGACATAATTTGTTTTAGGTGTCAATGCGCACCCACATTGTACAGCGGAGGTGGAGGAGTCCTTGGAACGAAAGAATATTCGGCTAATGGACTGGCCTACCCGTTCATCCGACTTAAAACCCACCGAGCATGTGTGGTTCGTGTTGGGGACACGTATCGTAGCACAGCCACAGTCATCTACAAGTTGGCGCTGGTTCAGAAATGGAACGCCCTACCACAAGAACTCCTCAGCAACCTTGTGGCCTGCGTGGAAGCACGTTGCAGAGTGATGTACCGTATTGATCACAAAGTCCCGCTTTTGCGACGCCCAAGGGACCACGATAAATCACGGAGACCTCAGAGTACTTATTGTCTTTGAATAAAAGTGTCATTTCGGTTCGCCTCACTGCGTATTTCTTTCAGTTACATACTGTACTATACTGAATCCTTCCTATGTGTGGTCCAAGTTACATCGAGCTATGTAACTTGTCAGTGCCACGTGATAAAGTGCCGTGCCGAGGTGGATACACCGGTTCCCATGGGATCACCGAAGTTAAGCGCCGTCGAGCGTGGCTGGTAGCTGGCTCTGAGTCCGTCCAGGTACAACGCGCGCTGATGGCGTCTTCCCCTCTACCATTACGGTGGAGGGGACAGGTCAGATGGTGGCTTAGAGCCCTTGATCACCAGTCTTTGGGCCAAACGTCCTGAATTCAATTCCAAACCTGACCGCAATGTCTCATGAAGTGATGGCATGCGACACCATTGATGATGATCCGTCCGTCGGATGTTTAGCTCTCTGCATTGGATCCCTGACTGCGCTTTCTTTGTAATAGACTCTGTGGCTCGTTGGACTCGTTGTTGGAAGTTAATCGCCAGTAGTGATGGGCAGTTGGAAGTTAGTCGCCAGCAGTGATGGAAGTACTGTTGGGCAGTTGAAGGTGAACAGCCAGCAGTGATGAATGTTAGATGTGGGAAGTTAGCACTGATGGAGGGTAGAGGTCTGAAGTGTTGGTGTAGGCTACTGATTTGTACATATTGGACTTGAAGACTGAATTTTATTTATGATTATATACCTTTCTACTAGATGTCAATGACGATTTACATTCGTGTTTGAACTCTATGTCACATTATTAAGGTAAAAAATACATTATTTGGTTTGCAAGAAAATCTTTCCTTTGCTAACCACATGCCTATTCGTAGTTAGTGGCTTTAGAACTTAGAATATTTTATTTAGGTGGCAGTATGGACGCTCGCTGTATTGCAGCAGTTAGAGTAATGAAGATTTTTAAGTACGACTCACGCCCCGTCCTCACAGCTTTACTTCTACCAGTACCTCGTCTCCTACCTTCCAAACTTTACAGAAGCTCTCCTGCGAACCATGCAGAACTAGCACTCCTGAAAGAAAGGATATTGCGGAGACATGGCTTAGCCACAGCCGGGGGGATGTTTCCAGAATGAGATTTTCACTCTGCAGCGGAGTGTGCGCTGATACGAAACTTCCTGGCAGATTAAAATTGTGTTCCAGACCGAGACTTGAACTCGGGACCTTTGCTTTTCGCGGGCAAGTGCTCTACCAACTGAGCTACCCAAGCACAACTCACGGCCCCTCCTCACAGCTTTACTTCTGGCAGTACGTCGTCTCCATGGCTAACCCATGTCTTCGCAATATCCTTTCTTTCAGGAGTGCTAGTTCTGCAATGTTCGCAGGAGAGCTTCTGTAAAGTTTGGAAGGGAGGACACGAGGTACTGGCAGAAGTAAGGCTGTGAGGACGGGGCGTGAGTCGTGCTTGGATAGTTCAGTTGGTAGAGCACTTGCCCGCGATAGGCAAAGGTCCCGAGTTCGAGTCTAGGCCCGGCACACAGTTTTAATCTGCCAGGAGTTTCATATCAGCGCACACTCCGCTGCAGGGTGAAAATCTCATTCTGGAATGAAGATTTTTGTGAGGTAAGTGCTTAATGAAACGTATGTGTTATTGTTAAGATTTCTTTTTAGTCTGGGCCATTCATTTGAATTAATTACTTGAAGTCAGGTTGAAATTTTCTTGAGCAGTCAGATTGCGTTGCGCTAGAATATTTTGGGTCAGTGTTGACATGATAAGAAAAAGTAAAGAGAAAGTAGGCTCAGTACGTTCAGTTTTACTCAGCTGTTTCAGTATCAAATACAGTAGAAATTTCATCTTCTCAGCCATTCTGCAATTTAAGTACAGACACACTCATTTAAATAAAGAAGTCTTCGAGAGGAGTAGGCTACTATCCGGCACCGGGTTTCACCCTCTCAAATGAACACGATGCTACACTATACACACACCCATCACAGTCACCTATACCTGGCACACACACTTACGTACATAGCTCTCCTCCTTCGCAAAGGAAGGGTGCCTGCGTCCGCGGACGATAGCGAAAACCTTTCCAATCAGGTGCCTGATCCTGCCTTTCGAGGTCTCCCAGCCATTCATGCCATATGACTTTATTTGTTAGTGAAAAGTCGTACGGAGGTTACTGCCGACCTTAAGTTTTGCACACTAGCGAATTTAAGATAGTTTAAGAGTAGGAATTTTCTCTTCTGTTATTTCTACACTCACGGTCATAAATTAAAGATAATGCTTATACATGGTGAAACAACGCTCTGGTGAGCGGTTTGCGGGTTTAAATCACCTCGGGGTATGACCATACGGTGCATCTGACCCGCGGTCGTCGCACGGCGGCGCTGGCAGCTGTCCACCTAGACAGAGCTGTGTTGGTGTATGTCAGAGTACGGTGCAGCGAGTAAGTGTGCAGACGTTTTCAGACTTGCTAATGCTGACTATGTGTTGAAAAGGGCTCAAAGAACACATATTGATGACGCTATGAGGGCTACTAGGGCGACTGGAGGCTGGTCAAACACAACAGGTCGTAGCACGGGCCATCCATGTGACACAAAGTGTGATCTCAAGATTATGGTGACGATTGTAGCAGACAGAAAACGTGTCAAGGCGCCACAGTACGGGACGTCCAGGTGTCCAACATCACAAGAAGACCGATAGCTCACCATCAGTGACCGCAGACGGCCACGGAGTACTGCAGGTAGCCTTGCTCGGGACGTTACCGCAGCCACTGGAACAGTTGCCTCCAGACACACAGTCTACAGACGACTGAACAGACATAGTTTATTCGTCCAGAGACCTGCAAGGTGCATTCCACTGACCCCTGGTCACAGGAGAACACGTAAAGCCTGCTGTCAAGAACACAGTACATGGTCATTGGAACAGTGGTCCCAGGTTATGTTCACGGACGAGTCCAGGTATAGTCTGGACAGTGATTGTCGTCGGGTTTTCATCTGGCGTGAACCAGGAACCAGATTCCAACCCCTTAATGTCCTTGAAAAGGACCTATATGGAGGTCAGGGTTTGATGGTGTTGGGTGGGATTATGACTGGTGCACGTACACCCCTGAATGTCTTTGACAGAGGGACTGTAAAAGGTGAGGCGTATCGGGGCGTCATTTTGCACCAGTATGTCCGCCTGTTCAGAGGTGCAGTGGATCCCACCTTCCTCCTGATGTATGGTAACGCACGGCCCCACCGAGCTGCCATCGTGGAGGAGTACCTTGAAAGAGAAGATATCAGCCGAATGGAGTGGTCTGCCTGTTAGCCAGATCTAAACCCCATCGAGCACGTCTGGGATGCTCTCGGTCGACGTATCACAGCACGTCTTCAAACCCCTTCGACACTTCAGGAGCTCCGACAGGCACTGGTGCAAGAATGGGAGGCTATACCCCAGCAGCTGCTCGACCACCTGATCCAGAGTATGCCAACCTGTTGTGCGGCCTGTGTACGTGTGTATGGTGATCATATCCCATATTGATGTCGGGGTACATGCGTAGGAAACAGTGGCGTTTTGTAGCACATGTGTTTCGGGACGGTTTTCTCAGTTTATCACCAATACCGTGGAATTACACATCTGTGTCATGTGTGCTCCCTGTGTGCCTAAGCTATTAGCGCCAGTTTTGTGTAGTGCCACGTTGTGTGGCACCACATTCTGCAATTATCATTAATTTATGAGCGTGAGTGTAGATATGAAGATAAGCAAGCGGAAACAGTTATACGAATGATAATTTGCTATTAAGACTACTAAAACTTTTTTTAGAAAAGGCTATGTCACTGCATTTGGTTTCGCAAGTTTTATTGCCAGAATCAGCCGGCTGTGACGTTGTGGCAGTGGGTGGGGGGCAGCTCTAGGACAGAGCACTCTCTCCGGCAGCCGCGCTGATGAAATCACTCCAGCCAGCCAGAGGCGCATCTGTGTCGCAACAACTCCTGTTTGCGGCGCGCTCCTGAAATAAGTGCGAACTGCCATCGAATTTAATTCCGCGAGGATTATACGGGACGAAATAATCGAGTTACGGGGCACATTTCCACACGAAATTATTTTTGTTCTGGCGTGCCGTTTTAATTTGCATGTGAGATTAACGCTGGAGAGCGCAACCGCTCTCGCTACGTCCGTTACCCGGTCACTGGTTGTACCCGCATACTCCACTATCACTTTCGCGACCGCGTTTCAGTATCACTAAATCCCTCCCAGATATAGTTTTATTTTTAGAAATTCTTTGTCTGGTTAGTGTTGGTTAAACGCTGATTAGTGAAGAAACTGAATTTCTGCTGCATGAGAAACATTGGGGCACTCAGTATTTTTTTATTAGGCCAGATAACTTATTTACATTATTCCAGTAGGTGAGAAAAGATAGAGACGACGATGTAATGAAAAGTGGACGTATGACATTACAAAACAAGGATGTGTACAACTGATGAAAGTAATGCATGGAAATTTCTAGAGAAGATCTTTATCCAACGGCTGTTAATCATGGTGATTACGGTGACCTACACCACACTCACATAAGTTTTTCCGTAGCCACAGATACAGCCAACGACCAAGATGTCCTTGCGACTGGGTAAATTTTTTCTGTTTCATTTTTACGGATTTGAGTATTTTGTAAATTAGCCTTTGGGTGAAGCTCTACTGGAGACTTGTCTGTAATGAAATATGCATCCTTTATCTCTTTACTTCAGGGTTGGCATCGGAGAGATCATCAAACGTTATTCTTTCATAAAATGCGTGGGGGATCAGTAGTATTTTATTCTGACAGCACTGGTTTTGTTTGCTGAACATAAGTATGTTCTCCCCAGGATTTTCTAAGGATATGTTACTTTAACCTACCGATAATCGTCTTTTCTGGTAGTTATCTAGGAAATTCAGACATCTGGAAAATGACAGCTGTTCGAACAACTTTTGTTTTAGACATTCTACTGGCATAGAGGCCTCTAATCTAGGAACGAAGTTGCTCACGTTTTAGTTCCAATACATATGAAGTTAGCAATATAAATGAGCGATTTATAATTCCATTAAGTTGAAGAAAACTAATCTTTTACAACAGTCGTTTGTTATCTCCCTAATAAACATTTAGTAATAAGATTAGTTATTTTCTATTCTTTCTTTAAGTGAAATAAAAATTCGTACAAAAGTTATTGTATGACAGATTTTCATTAACTTAACAAGTAGAGGTGAAGTAAATTAATAAAAATGATCTGCTTAGAAGAAGTGCACCCCCTCAGTAACATTTGCCGACCGCGGACAAACAAATATAGGAATGTGTTCACAATGTTTTAGTGAGTGATGCAGACTAGCATAAGGTTAACAATGCCGGTAGCATTTGTCGATGTGAAGTGGTACTATCTCCACATAACATCAAACCTCCGTAGGTCTTTTAATAGAAAAGGGAGAAACTTCCCGTCTACCTTATGCACGCAAATTTCTTTACCTTTATGGTTTTCATCCAAGCAAGGTGTGTTTTACAGATGTACTCAGAATGAAGTTTCTTTAATCATTAGTAATGTCTGGAGAAATAGAATAATACAGTAAATGCTTCAACAAAGTTGAATTAATTTGTATCCGCCACTAAGTACGGAATTATTGCTTTGCAAAACTTCACGAACAGTCAGTTGGCTGATTTTTTGTTTGTCTCTTTTTATTGGACGAAAAGGCCGTCTTCGCTTTCTGAGACTGCAAATTTATGCGACTGAACAGTTGTAAAATAGTTTGCAGTGGTTTGCGCAGTACATAGATGCTGTTACGACATCATTTAAGGAAATGTCATAATGAAAGATAAAACAACTTGAAAACTACAGTTTAAGAAGCTCATGAGAAACCGTCGCACCCTTTTTATACCACATTCACACTCAAATTTCACATCATGGCTGTGGTGGAGATATTTTCAGCAATACGATTTTGCTTCCGGGTTCGATCCCCGCCACTGCCTAAATTTTGATAGATAATCAGCATTGGCGGCCGAAGACTTCCGGCATAAGAAGTCAGCCTCATTCTGCCAACGGCCTTGTCAAAGAGGGCGGAGGAACGGATAGAGGTTCAGGACACTCTCTTGTCCTAGGGGTGGGAAATTGCCTCTAAAGGCGGAAGAATCAGCAATGATCAACGACATGAGGATGCAGAAGGCAATGGAAACCACTGCATTAAAGACACGTAACGTGTATCCACAGGACATGTGGCCTGTAATTGAAGAAGTGTCATGATGATCTCTCCATTGGCAAAAGATTCCGGAATAGTCCCCCATTCTGATCTCCGGGAGGGGACTGCCAAGGGGGAGATTACCATGGGAAAAAGATTGAATAATCAACGAAAGGATAGCGTTCTACGAGTCGGGGCGTGGAATGTCAGAAGCTTGAACGTGGTAGGGAAACTAGAAAATCTGAAAAGAGAAATGCAAAGGCTCAATCTAAATACAGTAGGGGTCAGTGAAGTGAAGTGGAAGGTAGACAAGGATTTCTGGTCAGATGAGTATCGGGTAATATCAACAGCAGCAGAAAATGGTATAACAGGTGTAGGATTCGTTATGAATAGGAAGATAGGGCAGAGGGTGTGTTACAGTGAACAGTTCAGTGACCGGGTTGTTCTAATCAGAATCGACAGCAGACCAACACCGACAACGATAGTTCAGGTATACATGCCGACGTCGCAAGCTGAAGATGAACAGATAGAGAAAGTGTATGAGGATATTGAAAGGGTATTGCAGTATGTAAAGGAGGACGAAAATCTAATAGTCATGGGCGACTGGAATGCAGTTGTAGGGGAAGGAGTAGAAGAAAAGGTTACAGAAGAATATGGGCTTGGGACAAGGAATGAAAGAGGGGAAAGACTAATTGAGTTCTGTAACAAGTTTCAGCTAGTAATAACGAATACCCTGTTCAAGAATCACGAGAGGAGGAGGTATACTTGGAAAAGGCCGGGAGATACGGGAAGATTTCAATTAGATTACATCATGGTCAGACAGAGATTCCGAAATCAGATACTGGATTGTAAGGCGTACCCAGGAGCAGATATAGACTCAGATCACAATATAGTAGTGATGAAGAGTAGGCTGAAGTTCAAGACATTAGTCAGGAAGAATCAATACGCAAAGAAGTGGGATACGGAAGTACTAAGGAACGACGAGATACGTTTGAAGTTCTCTAACGCTATAGATACAGCAATAAGGAATAGCGCAGTAGGCAGTACAGTTGAAGAGGAATGGACATCTCTAAAAAGGGCCATCACAGAAGTTGGGGAGGAAAACATAGGTACAAAGAAGGTAGATGCGAAGAAACCAAGGGTAACAGAAGAAATACTTCAGTTGATTGATGAAAGGAGGAAGTACAAACATGTTCCGGGAAAATCAGGAATACAGAAATACAAGTCGCTGAGGAATGAAATAAACAGGAAGTGCAGGGAAGCTAAGACGAAATGGCTGCAGGAAAAATGTGAAGACATCGAAAAAGATATGATTGTCGAAAGGACAGACTCGGCATACAGGAAAGTCAAAACAACCTTTGGTGACATTAAAAGCAACGGTGGTAACATTAAGAGTGCAACGGGAATTCCACTGTTAAATGCAGAGGAGAGAGCAGATAGGTGGAAAGAATACGTATAAAGCTTCTATGAGTGTCAAGATTTGTCTGATGTGATAGAAGAAGAAATAGGAGTCGATTTAGAAGAGATAGGGGATCCAGTATTAGAATCGGAATTTAAAAGAGCTTTGGAGGACTTACGATCAAATAAGGCAGAAGGGATGGATAACATTCCATCAGAATTTCTAAAATCATTGGGGGAAGTGGCAACAAAACGACTATTCACGTTGGTCTGGCGACATACCATCTGACTTTCGGAAAAGCATCATCCACACAATTCCGAAGACGGAAAGAGCTGACAAGTGCGAGAATTATCGCACAATCAGCTTAACAGCTCATGCATCGAAGCTGCTTACAAGAATAATATACAGAAGAATGGAAAAGAAAATTGAGAATACGCTAGGTGACGATCAGTTTGGCTTTAGGAAAAGTAAAGGGACGAGAGAGGCAATTCTGACGTTACGGCTAATAATGGAAGCAAGGCTAAAGAAAAATCAGGACACTTTCATAGGATTTGTCGACCTGGAAAAAGAGTTCGACAATATAAAATGGTGCAAGCTGTTCGAGATTCTGAAAAAAGTAGGGGTAAGCTATAGGGAGAGACGGGTCATGTACAGTATGTACAGCAACCAAGAGGGAATAATAAGAGTGGACGATCAAGAACGAAGAGCTCGTATTAAGAAGGGTGTAAGACAAGGCTGTAGCCTTTCGCCCCTACTCTTCAATCTGTACATCGAGGAAGCAATGATGGAAATAAAAGAAAGGTTCAGGAGTGGAATTAAAATACAAGGTGAATGGATATCAATGATACGATTCGCTGATGACATTGCTATCCTGAGTGAAAGTGAAGAAGAATTAAATGATCTGCTGAACAGAATGAACAGTCTAATGAGTACACGGTATGGTTTGAGAGTAAATCGGAGAAAGACGAAGGTAATGAGAAGTAGTAGAAATGAGAACAGCGAGAAACTTAACATCAGTATTGATGGTCACGAAGTCAATGAAGTTAAGGAATTCTGCTACCTAGGCAGTAAATTAACCAATGACGGACGGAGGCAGGAGGACATCAAAAGCAGACTCGCTATGGCAAAAAAAGGCATTTCTGGCCAAGAGAAGTCTACTAATATCAAATACCGGCCTTAATTTGAGGAAGAAATTTCTGAGGATGTACGTCTGGAGTACAGCATTGTATGGTAGTGAAACATGGGCTGTGGGAAAACCGGAACAGAAGAGAATCGAAGCATTTGAGATGTGGTGCAATAGACGAATGTTGAAAATTACGTGGACTGATAAGGTAAGGAATGAGGAGGTTCTACGCAGAATCGGAGATGAAAGGAATATGTGGAAAACACTGATAAGGAGAAGGGACGGGATGATACGACATCTGCTAAGACATGAGGGAATAACTTCCATGGTACTAGAGGGAGCTGTAGAGGGCAAAAACTGTAGAGGAAGACAGAGATTGGAATACGTCAAGCAAATAATTGAGGACGTAGGTTGCAAGTGCTACTGTGAGATGAAGAGGTTAGCACAGGAAAGGAATTCATGGCGGGCCGCATCAAACCAGTCAGTAGACTGATGACCAAAAAAAAAAAAAAAAAAAAAATAATTCAGCAGTCCTAATCATGTGTAGCAGTGGTTTTGAAATTGCACGTGGGCTGCGTTGCAAGGACGCCGTGAAAATTTTCCCACATTAGATGTCTAGTATATACAGGTAACGAAATGGCGAATAAAATCCACTGACTAATTTTCGCAATGCATTGTAAGGTACTTGACAAGCACTTCTGATACACTGGATAACGAAAATACATACTATATTATGATCGGATCATTGATAAGGAAACTACTTTCAAATCAAACTCTGACAATATCTTTACTGGAATGTGGATGGGTGGATTTCAGCCGTACGATGTCAGGGTTGTTAACCACCATACTGTTTGTCTATCATGTGACTACCTTTAAATAATCTCATATATTATTTCGAGACGAAAGTACAGTTTCTCATTCAGGAGCTAAAAAGTATATAAAGACTGTAGGCCTATCTTACAAATCAAACGTAAGAAATGGCCATCAGTTGTATGAAATAATTTCTAACGTATTTTAGTTGCGCTTAATAGTTTCTGTAGAAGAGATTTTAGCATGAAAAACACACAAGTCATCGTTTGAACTCGTTGTTCAATTTTCTGCTCTTTCTTCTGTTTACATAACTCAGCCAGGATGTGGTGCACTGTAACAGGCACGACAGGAGCGCCTCGAACCGGCACTGCTTGTACACGCTGGATACGGCCAGTTGTCGTCACACAGTGGCCTACCCTTGTTACGGCCACTTCTTTCCATGTGAGTGATTGGAACGATGTCCGCCATGGCGTTGTCGTAGCATGTTGGTTGCTATCTCCGGCCCTTCGCTCTTCCACTGACACACAGCCTAAGATTCCTTCGAAGTATGAGGTGATGGTGTGCAATTGAGTGGCACACTGCCTTATGGTCTGTCTCTCATACCCCTTTCTGGCTGCTTGTCAGCTTGCTCATTCCAGTGGATATCCAAATGGGTGTACCGCCTTCCATTGATGCTGTATAACACTAGAAATAGCAGAGGAGCACCGTGTGTAAGTGACTGAGAAACTAAAATGAAATGAATCGGAATTACAGTTCGATGAGGCATCATATGTATACTCCACAAGGATGCATACTTGATTTGTTACGTATGGTTCGTAGACGATAATTTCACTACGAAGCACTTCCTTTTTTTATAAAGTATTTTGTAAGTACCAACGTTCGAGACTTTTTCGAGATGGTGAACACATTTATGTTTGGAAATAATTTGAAATGGACGAGGTATGCTGGTGTGTGTTCTGCCGTGGGCGATCCTTATCGGCTGTTACGGAGGATTACGAGCCATTGTTCTAAACAGAGCTGTAAGTTCAATGTTAAGCCGTGCACCATTCACTGGTGCGCACTCTTATCAAAGTATATGAGCATCACAGTGAATTTAGTGTTAGAACGTATCACTAGTGTAGAAAAATTCGAACAATGATGGGTTGTGTGAGCGTGTGGGAGGCGAACAAAAGTCTTCGTTACATTTCTGCAACTCAAAATGCCTCTATTGTGGTAATATGCTGTTTCGTTGTTTCCAATTACGGCAGGAGCGTGCGCTTTTCTTGCAAAAGGAAATGCGAACATGACAAATACTTTGCGGAAATACAACTCTCAGACAAATCAACATATTTTTGTGATATCTTTGAAGGTTAGATGCATTAAATCTCTCGCCGTAAGGATGCGACATAAACATTCTAAAATCAACCAATAAGATTTCAGCTTTCAGAAAATATTTACAACTATGGAAAGAATAGATTAATGCATATGTTAGCCACGATTGGTTTGCTTTGTCCCACCAGTTTATAATTTCCGCTGAATTCGTTTTGTCTTTCAATACAATATTTTTTTAAAGAAATCGCGTACTACAGCTACTAATCAAATAATTCGGAAAATACTTCGAAGCAAATAATATCGACAAATTCACAGGGTCCAAGACTAATTTGGAGCCACATGTCATTCAGGATTTGGGTGTATATGGAGGAAGGAGGTAGGAAGAATAGGGACTCATACCCCGTTGACGATAGAGCACATTTTCGGAAACTTGGAAGATAGTGAGGGGAATCGGACCTGACGTTGCATAGGAACCGACATATTGCAGTATAAAGATAGCATCAAAACGCTTATGATGCAGCTATGGTGGGATCAGATTTCTTTTATAATTCAGTATGCTTTGATATTCTCTTTTTATGCTTTGGAAACTTGTGACGAGACTCAGATACAACCTGAAACACACATTGGTTCTGCTTCTAGTTTTTAAAAATTGTTTCTTTCAGTTCCCCATAAGATTGACCCCTCTCTTAGGTGAATCATTTATAACTTCTTGTCTGTAAACGTATATAGAGCCCTGACGATACCTTCGTTCACAGGTCATTGCGAAGAATTTGCCGCCGGCCGGTGTAGCCGAGCGGTTCTAGGCGCTACAGTCTGGAACCGCGCGACCGCTACGGTCGCATGTTCTAATCCTGCGTCGGGCATGGATGTATGCGATGTCCTTAGGTTAGTTAGATTTAAGTAGTTCTAAGTTCTAGGGGACTGATGACCTCAGAAGTTAAGTCCATAGTGCTCAGAGCCATTTGAACCATATTTGAAGAATTTGCCCTAATGAATTTGACACTGAAATTAGCTCTAGTAAAATACTCTTGTTTTATTAGAAACAACTTACTCAATACTGTTGCGGGAAATTTCTGGGATATAATCGTTTCCTAATTTCGTCTGAAGATTCTGCTTCGACGTTCACTGCAATGACCACTTTCATTTTCGGTTAACGAGACTAATTAGGACCAAAGACGACCAAGATGGCGGAACAGTAGACAGGCACCGAAAATAATTTTTAAGCTTTTGTCAAACCGCAGGAGTGATACCATTATCGCATTCATGAATTTATAAAAATTTTTAAAGATCAAGATATGACGCATTCTAGAGAAGGAAACATACTCATGCTTTGATACGCAGTAATGTTGGAAATACAATTTAAACACTGAACATCTCTTCATACTGTCGCAGTTCAAATATATCACGAATAAACAGTTTCAGCTATAGCTATGTCCATGCGCATTGCACTTGACACGAGTGTTCATTCAATTCTGTATACTGGATTCCGGATCAAGTGTTCTAAATTTTATTTTATTTTATTTTTTATTTTAGAGTGACACCGTTTCCTCAATAACGCTTCTGAGAACAGTGTATCTTGTATCTGAAGCCTGCTAGGTAATTACGAGCTGTCAGTCTCCAAAACGTTTTCCGTCAAAAGACACACACCTCTAAAAGAGATCGTATTTGATGTTACTGTGTCTAAACCTAATTCAAAACTATAAAATCCCTTTCAGTGAGAGCTTCGTAGATAACTTTTGCCTGATCTTCGAAACGACCGAAATATTTTTAAAATTATGGACATTAAATGATTAGTGAATTTGTCGTTTTCTTCATTCATGTAAGTACATAACTTCCTGGATCACTGAATGCTATTTCTCTCAACTGAAGCCTCCTCATGGCTACATCTGCTTCCCATAAAGGTCTCTTTCTCAAACAACTGACCACCGGTCCATGCATGAACCTTGGTCCACATTTCAACAGCTTCTAGTTCAGGACTATCTTCTTCAGTACTAGTGATATGTAAAGAATTAGCATGATATTTGTCCCCAAGTATTTGAAAAGTACCTCTTTATTTTCGCTTATGAACTTCTGACGGCCTTCCAGTTCTATTTTCATTTTTTTGCTTTAACATACTTCCA
Source organism: Schistocerca americana (assembly GCF_021461395.2). Classification (NCBI taxonomy): domain Eukaryota; kingdom Metazoa; phylum Arthropoda; class Insecta; order Orthoptera; family Acrididae; genus Schistocerca; species Schistocerca americana. The sequence goes on along the minus strand of NC_060119.1, from coordinate 460,250,130 downwards.
TTGATGATACGAAACCTAACTATACATCTGCATGTTATTTCTCAACTCAAGCGTCGGAATTTGTGCTTTTCCCAATTAAAACGTCACTTCCCGTATGGGTAACGTAATACTTCCATGCACAGTTAATTTAAACACCCGAAAATTGTAAAAGAAAACTGTTAAGATATCTGTATCAGGTATTTTATGCGAATATATCCGAGAAACTCCGTATTATGTGCCGTTAACGAAGACACCGTACCTGCTACAACTACTATCTTCTCTCGAAAGTGGAAGGCTGTTGAAGTGATCCGAGTTGGATAGTGAAAAGAAACGGCTCGTTTCGCTTTGCTTTCTACCTGTCTTTGAATCACTTACTCGTTACTTCACCCAACAAATAAAGTAGGTGACTTGAGAATGCAGTCAGTTAAGGAAACAGAAGAAAAACCCGCCTAAATTAGGTAACAAATGAATTTCCTATACAGAAGTAATATTTTGCGTAATTAATGGTATTATTTTTTCTGGACCTTTAGGGTCTGAATGCCCAGCACCAGACGACGTTGAGGCCCACGAAGAATTTCACATTGCTCCCTACACTGTAGGTGTTGATGTGAATCCGACGAAGAAAACGATGGTGAAACCGCGAGATCGCACAGCACTCGCGTGTTTAAGCACGTACGGCAAGTATGTCTGGGACAACACAACAACTCAGCTATAGCCGAACACCACCAGGACTATGGCCGATCCATTAATTTTCAAGTCTGCGGGAAATGCAGTAGCGAAATGTAAGAGTGGCTATCGAAACATTTAAACGTCCAAACAGCATGGACAAGAAGAATGGCTATCGGTTACCCACGACCTGTTTGCCGTTCTTCCTGTCGGGCCACCCGTTCGCCAGCCAGCATCTCCACTTGACGCGGGTTCAAAAAAGACCAGCCAGAAGAGAGCTGATGGTGGCATCATCCCCTGCGTTCAAGGAAACGATTCGCTTTTGTCCCTCTGTCACCTGTCAGTCTAATAGAGGCAATAGCCTACCGCACAGCCATCGCTCCATAGAAATTTTTACTTCGAATGGGATCCCAGAATGCTACGTCAAAGCGACCTTCCAACAGAAATAAGAAAGCAACTAGGGAAAGGCCATCATCAGAATTTAGTAGTTAGTCGTCCTGAAGAGGACTTCTGCAAAGTCGATCGAAACTTCGACGTTTTAACTGTCTTAGTGTTTCATAATGTCACGGCCTAGTACCCAAATGATTTTAGTAATAGTCTTCACTAAGTTTTTTGTGCGTTTACAGTGTGTGTTATATTTAACAGCATCAATTGCACACTTGGACTGCAGTTGATAGAAGAAGTAAGGTGGATTAAGATATCGAAAATGAACTGTGTCGGCTCGTACAGATTTCTCTTCCGGGCGACTTCCTCTGCTTGGCTACTCCTGTAGTTTTTCCATCGAAAACTGTGTTGCCGCCGTCTGGCGAAGCGACCTCTTGGTAACGAGCTGTCAGTTGACAATTCACTTGCAGTCTTTCCCTTGCTTGTGATTTCATCGCGAACGACAGTTGGTCGTCTCCGCGGACGACGTGTATTGGGCCTTTTGGCCACTCTGGTGCTCTGTGTGCCCCTGATAGCTCGCAATCCGTCGCTTTTGCCGCACAGTGACTGCTTTTACTATTGTTTGAGTTACTTGCGGTATTGTTTCTTAATGGATCTGTGAAGGGGTCCAACTGATAGGAGTCCTACTGGGGCAGACAGGTCAAATATTGCGCCGAGTTGCTAAACGTCTTTTGAAAATTGTGTTTTAGAATTACATTGGCCATCCAATGGCGTCGGTTAGCCCTAACCACACAGGGAGACGGCTGTCATGTAGCGCGAACTGTGGACTGTTGATGAATGCCCTGTATTGGTAAGGTGCAATATTTGTATGTGGTGAAATCTTTGAATGAGCAGTCAATCGTAGTACTGTCCGAGTACTGGATTTTCAGAAGCAGAAACCTTGGATTAATCTTCTTTAAATATCACCCTCTTGTTCACGTGTATATCGGTTCTGGGGACAATTAATAGTCTTATTGCAGTTATTTTTGATTATTTCTTGGGCTTAAGCGTTGTAATCTTATAGTATTCGCCTCTTTTTTTCTTTTATTTTATTATTATAATTTTTTTTTTTTGAGCAAATTTACAGAAGGTTCAAGTGGTGACTGTTCTTGTGCTTTACGTGGTTACTGCCTAAGTAGTTGATCTAACACAAATATCAGGTTGTCAGTTAGCCATATCGTATGCTGACCTAACTCTTGGTTGTCCCACCGCCCAAGAAGCTGTTCCGATGTGCCTCACCAGCCGGCCGACTTGACGACGGGATAGGAATCGGACGCGGTTCTGGGTGGAGGTCTGGACTGGGACCTCTCTGGGACCGCTATTCCGCGCCGAGTTGCGATTGCGGGTCCTCGATCACTTAGGTGAAGTTCTTATGCTTATTGCGACGCTCTGTTCCGGACATTATCTTAATTTTACGTTCCTTATTAAATTTGTCCTTACCTGCTTTTCCCTCCCGAAACCGAGCCTAAAAATTGTGCAAATAGGAAGGTTTCAAGCCATCAGACAGTTACCAAATTTCACCAAGTTAAATCCATTGCAAGTTTATGTTCGGAATTGCTGCCCTGTGTACCAAACGAGTGTGTCCCTACGGGCCTGCTTGCTGTCAATATCTTTACATTTGACGTATTCCTGGTAACCACCACCGTTGCCTGTTTGTTTTGAAGCGTGTCATTTAGCCTCTTAAATTATTTTGGAAGAATTGTAAAAATCTTGATCTATTTCTGTTGAGCTGTTTTTTACAATTTTTAAAAGGTGAACATTTCTAAGCCTTTTGGGGCTCTGTGTTGATCATGACCTTGTTGCAACACTTAAAAATTTCAAGGCAATTTCTAAGCCTTCTGGCCCTTAGTGATTAATTTGATCTCTTTGTAAGATTTTTAGAGATAATTCTAAAGTAAATTCTTACCCTTCTGGCGCTCTGTGAATATTGATGTTGATCTTGTTGAAATTTATGTTTAAAAAAAGAAATCGTAACCGCTGGTATACAGTAACGTTATGAACAGTTTATATCTTTTGTCACCATCAGGGAATTAGTTATATATTATACATAGCAAGTATAAATAACTTACAAAGATGAATGTAGTGTGCAGTTAGAATTGATAAATTACCGAAAACTCTTCACGCACTAAATAAATTAGCAACCATTCTGTAACTTCCTGGCAGATTAAAACTGTGTGCCCGACCGAGACTCGAACTCGGGACCTTTGCCTTCCGCGGGCAAGTGCTCTACCATCTGAGCTACCGAAGCACGACTCACGCCCGGTACTCACAGCTCTACACAGAAGTAGAGCTGTGAGTACCGGGCGTGAGTCGTTCTTCGGTAGCTCAGATGGTAGAGCACTTGCCCGCGGAAGGCAAAGGTCCCGAGTTCGAGTCTCGGTCGGGCACACAGTTTTAATCTGCCAGGAAGTTTCATATCAGCGCACACTCCGCTGCAGAGTGAAAATCTCATTCTGGAAACATCCCCCAGGCTGTGGCTAAGCCATGTCTCCGCTATATCCTTTCTTTCAGGAGTGCTAGTTCTGCAAGGTTCGCAGGAGAGCTTCTGTAAAGTTTGGAAGGTGGGAGACGAGATACTGGCAGAAGTAGAGCTGTGAGTACCGGGCGTGAGTCGTGCTTCGGTAGCTCAGATGGTAGAGCACTTGCCCGCGGAAGGCAAAGGTCCCGAGTTCGAGTCTCGGTCGGGCACACAGTTTTAATCTGCCAGGAAGTTTCATATCAGCGCACACTCCGCTGCAGAGTGAAAATCTCATTCTGGAAACATCCCGCAGGCTGTGGCTAAGCCATGTCTCCGCTATATCCTTTCTTTCAGGAGTGCTAGTTCTGCAAGGTTTGCAGGAGAGCTTCTGTAAAGTTTGGAAGGTGGGAGACGAGATACTGGCAGAAGTAGAGCTGTGAGTACCGGGCGTGAGTCGTGCTTCGGTAGCTCAGATGGTAGAGCACTTGCCCGCGGAAGGCAAAGGTCCCGAGTTCGAGTCTCGGTCGGGCACACAGTTTTAATCTGCCAGGAAGTTTCATATCAGCGCACACTCCACTGCAGAGTGAAAATCTCATTCTGGAAACATCCCCCAGGCTGTGGCTAAGCCATGTCTCCGCTATATCCTTTCTTTCAGGAGTGCTAGTTCTGCAAGGTTCGCAGGAGAGCTTCTGTAAAGTTTGGAAGGTGGGAGACGAGATACTGGCAGAAGTAGAGCTGTGAGTACCGGGCGTGAGTCGTGCTTCGGTAGCTCAGATGGTAGAGCATTTGCCCGCGGAAGGCAAAGGTCCCGAGTTCGAGTCTCGGTCGGGCACACAGTTTTAATCTGCCAGGAAGTTTCATATCAGCGCACACTCCGCTGCAGAGTGAAAATCTCATTCTGGAAACATCCCCCAGGCTGTGGCTAAGCCATGTCTCCGCTATATCCTTTCTTTCAGGAGTGCTAGTTCTGCAAGGTTCGCAGGAGAGCTTCTGTAAAGTTTGGAAGGTGGGAGACGAGATACTGGCAGAAGTAGAGCTGTGAGTACCGGGCGTGAGTCGTGCTTCGGTAGCTCAGATGGTAGAGCACTTGCCCGCGGAAGGCAAAGGTCCCGAGTTCGAGTCTCGGTCGGGCACACAGTTTTAATCTGCCAGGAAGTTTCATATCAGCGCACACTCCACTGCAGAGTGAAAATCTCATTCTGGAAACATCCCCCAGGCTGTGGCTAAGCCATGTCTCCGCTATATCCTTTCTTTCAGGAGTGCTAGTTCTGCAAGGTTCGCAGGAGAGCTTCTGTAAAGTTTGGAAGGTGGGAGACGAGATACTGGCAGAAGTAGAGCTGTGAGTACCGGGCGTGAGTCGTGCTTCGGTAGCTCAGATGGTAGAGCATTTGCCCGCGGAAGGCAAAGGTCCCGAGTTCGAGTCTCGGTCGGGCACACAGTTTTAATCTGCCAGGAAGTTTCATATCAGCGCACACTCCGCTGCAGAGTGAAAATCTCATTCTGGAAACATCCCCCAGGCTGTGGCTAAGCCATGTCTCCGCTATATCCTTTCTTTCAGGAGTGCTAGTTCTGCAAGGTTCGCAGGAGAGCTTCTGTAAAGTTTGGAAGGTGGGAGACGAGATACTGGCAGAAGTAGAGCTGTGAGTACCGGGCGTGAGTCGTGCTTCGGTAGCTCAGATGGTAGAGCACTTGCCCGCGGAAGGCAAAGGTCCCGAGTTCGAGTCTCGGTCGGGCACACAGTTTTAATCTGCCAGGAAGTTTCATATCAGCGCACACTCCGCTGCAGAGTGAAAATCTCATTCTGGAAACATCCCCCAGGCTGTGGCTAAGCCATGTCTCCGCTATATCCTTTCTTTCAGGAGTGCTAGTTCTGCAAGGTTCGCAGGAGAGCTTCTGTAAAGTTTGGAAGGTGGGAGACGAGATACTGGCAGAAGTAGAGCTGTGAGTACCGGGCGTGAGTCGTGCTTCGGTAGCTCAGATGGTAGAGCACTTGCCCGCAAGGCAAAGGTCCCGAGTTCGAGTCTCGGTCGGGCACACAGTTTTAATCTGCCAGGAAGTTTCATATCAGCGCACACTCCGCTGCAGAGTGAAAATCTCATTCTGGAAACATCCCCCAGGCTGTGGCTAAGCCATGTCTCCGCTATATCCTTTCTTTCAGGAGTGCTAGTTCTGCAAGGTTCGCAGGAGAGCTTCTGTAAAGTTTGGAAGGTGGGAGACGAGATACTGGCAGAAGTAGAGCTGTGAGTACCGGGCGTGAGTCGTGCTTCGGTAGCTCAGATGGTAGAGCACTTGCCCGCGTAAGGCAAAGGTCCCGAGTTCGAGTCTCGGTCGGGCACACAGTTTTAATCTGCCAGGAAGATTCATATCAGCGCACACTCCGCTGCAGAGTGAAAATCTCATTCTGGAAACATCCCCCAGGCTGTGGCTAAGCCGTGTCTCCGCTATATCCTTTCTTTCAGGAGTGCTAGTTCTGCAAGGTTCGCAGGAGAGCTTCTGTAAAGTTTGGAAGGTGGGAGACGAGATACTGGCAGAAGTAGAGCTGTGAGTACCGGGCGTGAGTCGTGCTTCGGTAGCTCAGATGGTAGAGCACTTGCCCGCGGAAGGCAAAGGTCCCGAGTTCGAGTCTCGGTCGGGCACACAGTTTTAATCTGCCAGGAAGTTTCATATCAGCGCACACTCCGCTGCAGAGTGAAAATCTCATTCTAGCAACCATTCTGTATACTGAATGCGCAATGAACCTAGCCATGGACACAATACTGACAAGGGAACCTCCCCATCGCACCCCCCTCAGATTTAGTTATAAGTTGACACAGTGGATACGCCTTGAAAAACTGAACACAGATCAATCGAGAAAACAGGAAGAAGTTGTGTGGAACCACGAAAAAATAAGCAAAATATACAAACTTAGTAGTCCATGCGCAAGATAGGCAACATCAAGGATAGCGTGAGCTCAGGAACGCCGTGGTCCCGTGGTTAGCATGAGCAGCTGCGGAATGAGAGGTCCTTGGTTCAAGTCATCCCTCGAGTGAAAAGTTTAATTTTTTATTTCCAGACAATTATCATCTGTCCGTCCGTCCGTCCGATGCGAGGTAACTGCGCCGTAGTATGGGGACGCTATACCTAAACAAACATCGAAACACACGACGTCAGTCGACTACAGCGCACGGAAGAGAGCATTTCTGCTAACGAGGCTCCCTGGCTGGCAGTTGACTGTTCGCTACTTTGGACGAGAGTGCATTAAATACGTAAGATGTATTCCGTGGGCAATATGAATCCAGCAAATATAGCTAGCGAAAATAGAGTAAACTTTTCACTTGAGGGAAGAATTGAACCAAGGACCTCTCATTCTGCAGCTGCTCACGCTAACCACGGGACCACGGCGTTCCTGAGCTCAGACTATCCTTGATGTTGCCTATCTTGCGCATGGACTACTCAGTTTGTATATTTTGCTTATTTTTTTCATAGTTCCACCAACTTCTTCCTGTTTTCTCGATTGATATGTGTTCAGTTTTTCAAGGCCTATCCACTGTGCCAACTTATAACTAAATCAGAGGGGGGTGCGATGGGGAGGTTCTCTCGTGAGTAGGACTGACGGTACGTAATTCTGCCCTCCTCCATGTCACCTTTTTGCCTGCTATGAGTTAAGTCCTACAAGGACCTCACCTCATTGCAAGAGGCAGACAGTTATTGGCTCTGAGCACTATGGGACTTAACATCTATGGTCATCCGTCCCCTAGAACTTAAAACTACTTAAACCTAACTAACCTAAGGACATCACACAACACCGAGTCATCACGCAGACAGTTATTCATTTTACCTTAATTTCTACTTCAAATGGTTCAAAGGGCTCTGAGCACTATGGGACTCAACCGCTGAGGTCATAAGTCCCCTAGAACTTAGAACTACTTAAACCTAACTAACCTAAGGACATCACACACATCCATGCCCGAGGCAGGATTCGAACCTGCGACCGTAGCGGTCGCGCGGTTCCAGACTGTAGCACCTAGAACCGCTCGGCCATTCCGGCCGGCTAATTTCTACTTCAGTTATGTTTATGACATACATGGGAATAAACAGGAAAATACATGGGAATAATGGAGCAACTCAGTGACAGGTATGGGAAAGGCATTGTGGCCAGGCCTCGGATCTTTGACCCCTGCCGCCTTTGCCTCCGCCTGCCAGTGGGTGAAAATCTTCTCAAAGATCATAAAAAAATTACACAAAATGTTAGTGGGTGACGGGTATGGGGACGGCATTGTGACCATGTCCCAGAACTCTTGACCCCTGCCCTCTTCGCCGCCACCTGCCCGACACTAACTCGGAAAAAAGTAGGAAGTAGATGACAGTGCAAGAGGCTACTCAGCCTTTGGCTCAGGTACAGAAAATAAAATAGCTGAGTGGTCAATACAGGTGGCTGTCATATGGAAGACCCTGGTTCGATTCCCCGTAATGTCAAGGATTTTTCCGTGTAGGGAAGACGGGAACGGTGCGCACTCACCTCCACGAGATCAGTCTAGGCGCTACTTGACCGACCAGTAATGACTCTAGGTCACGGAAGCTGGAAACGGCCGGGAGAGCGTGTTCTGACCCCATGATAGTCCATGCCGCAGCCAGTGGCCCCATGAAAGATTATGACATGGTGTGAGATGGTACCAGTGGGAGTACTAAGGCCTGTGGGCAGAGTTCCGGTTGTGTTGTGCAAATATAGTTATAGCAATTGAACATTTAAATAAAAGTCATTGTTTGAGATGTCCTGTTTGTAGTAGTCACACACCTGTACATAGCAACCACCTAAAAGCACCGCTGAATGGTTTTCAGATTTCTTTTCTTAAATTGTATTTCAGCAAATATATTTGTGGTTCGTTTCATTTACAAGATCGTGAATGGTAACTACTTTCTACTATAATACTGGATTCACAGTGGATCGGCTATAAATAGCAGGTTGTGAAACACGTATGTATTCAGTAGCAGCGATGGCGAGGCATGACAGAATCTCTGACCAGAGAGTTGTTTATCGTTGCTAGTCTGCGCTTGACCGCGCGAGAGTAGTTGCGAGAAAGTTGTTGTACGTAGCGAGTCGCGAGAGCATGTAGTTGCGAGTTAGCAGTTGCGAGTTGCATGTGAGGAGTCGGCGGGCGTCGAAATGGATCTCTGGTCAAGGTTCGCGACGAGGTATATTGTTAAATAAGGTAATGAAGCAGCATTGCGCACATCTAATAATGTAATGTACACTCCTGGAAATTGAAATAAGAACACCGTGAATTCATTGTCCCAGGAAGGGGAAACTTTATTGACACATTCCTGAGGTCAGATACATCACATGATCACACTGACAGAACCACAGGCACATAGACACAGGCAACAGAGCATGCACAATGTCGGCACTAGTACAGTGTATATCCACCTTTCGCAGCAATGCAGGCTGCTATTCTCCCATGGAGGCGATCGTAGAGATGCTGGATGTTGTCCTGTGGAACGGCTTGCCATGCCATTTCCACCTGGCGCCTCAGTTGGACCAGCGTTCGTGCTGGACGTGCAGACCGCATGAGACGACGCTTCATCCAGTCCCAAACATGCTCAATGGGGGACAGATCCGGAGATCTTGCTGGCCAGGGTAGTTGACTTACACCTTCTAGAGCACGTTGGGTGGCACGGGATACATGCGGACGTGCATTGTCCTGTTGGAACAGCAAGTTCCCTTGCCGGTCTAGGAATGGTAGAACGATGGGTTCGATGACGGTTTGGATGTACCGTGCACTATTCAGTGTCCCCTCGACGATCACCAGTGGTGTACGGCCAGTGTAGGAGATCGCTCCCCACACCATGATGCCGGGTGTTGGCCCTGTGTGCCTCGGTCGTATGCAGTCCTGATTGTGGCGCTCACCTGCACGGCGCCAAACACGCATACGACCATCATTGGCACCAAGGCAGAAGCGACTCTCATCGCTGAAGACGACACGTCTCCATTCGTCCCTCCATTCACGCCTGTCCTGACACCACTGGAGGCGGGCTACACGATGTTGGGGCGTGAGCGGAAGACGGCCTAACGGTGTGCGGGACCGTAGCCCAGCTTCATGGAGACGGTTGCGAATGGTCCTCGCCGATACCCCAGGAGCAACAGCGTCCCTAATTTGCTGGGAAGTGGCGGTGCGGTCCCCTACGGCACTGCGTAGGATCCTACGGTCTTGGCGTGCATCCGTGCGTCGCTGCGGTCCGGTCCCAGGTCGACGGGCACGTGCACCTTCCGCCGACCACTGGCGACAACATCAATGTACTGTGGAGACCTCACGCCCCACGTGTTGAGCAATTCGGCGGTACGTCCACCCGGCCTCCCGCATGCCCACTATACGCCCTCGCTCAAAGTCCGTCAACTGCACATACGGTTCACGTCCACGCTGTCGCGGCATGCTACCAGTGTTAAAGACTGCGATGGAGCTCCGTATGCCACGGCAAACTGGCTGACACTGACGGCGGCGGTGCACAAATGCTGCGCAGCTAGCGCCATTCGACGGCCAACGCCGCGGTTCCTGGTGTGTCCGCTGTGCCGTGCGTGTGATCATTGCTTGTACAGCCCTCTCGCAGTGTCCGGAGCAAGTATGGTGGGTCTGACACACCGGTGTCAATGTGTTCTTTTTTCCATTTCCAGGAGTGTATGTTAATTGTAATTAATTTGTTCAAGAAATGCCCCAGTAATAATTTTGTTTTCAAAGCAATCGTTTTAAGAAAATAATCATTCCAATTGAAACAATATTTCCTATGCTTTTCCTCTCAGAATCAATTTATCAGGTTAATTATTGCACAGGGCCTAAGGTCAGCGCAGCTGTCCTTATAAAATTTACCAGGTTGATCTTAACGTTAATTTTGTGGGGACTTAACATTTTTGCACATTCTTATTATCATTGATATTTATTACTGTGGGAAGCTAACATTTGGCTTTATTTGCATTTTCATTCAATTCATATCATTTTAAAATAATTACGGGGAGGTTACACTTAGCACGATGTCTATTCTCATTCAAATATTTTCTCTTATTTTTGTGGGGAGGTTACATTTGGCGACATCCGGTTCAGGATCGTATTTCTTTGAGAATCTTCTGAAAAGTAGTCAGATATCTGCTCTTATTTACTTAATATAATTAGCATTTGGCGCAACGCTTTTACTAATTTGTGACTTTCTTCCCTCAGATCATCGGCAATTCGTTGCTCTTGTTGTATTTGTATTTGTTGGATTTTGTATTGTCTTTGTTTCATTATTGAATAATTGTCATTTGTTTTGAGAAAAATGCCGCGAAAGACTATTAATAGTGCATCGCGAGGTATAATGAGTGAAATAACCGATTTAAACAATTTCACCGATAGTACTTGTGACACGCAGTGTAATGATGACAATCCTGCGTTTACTGATAATCAGTGCATTCCAACCACTAACGATGATTTTTATCTTAATGATGAACAAACGAACTCAATTGTCTCCTCTGTTAATTTGACGACAATTGATGACGCGGGGCGTTCTGTTGCAATGAGCGCTGCCCAGCTTAACACAACCGGTTCGCAAAATTCACGTGACGAACAGACAAATCTTTCTAATGAAAATGAACAGGATACTCAAAGTAGGACAGATTTATTTAATTCGGAGGTAGTGACTAACAGTGCGTATCCGATTAGCAAACCTTTTCGAGAATCACAGAATATCCAAACGGATACACAAAACGTGACAATTGCAGGTACACCATCAAACAGCACAGAGAATAAGAATGCTGATTTTGGGTCGGATCCAGTTATGGCATTGTTGCTACAAATGATTAAGCAGTTTAATGAAAAATTTGATAACAATTCCAAACAACAGACAGAAGATTTCAAACAACTTAGTGAACAGAACAAACACCTTAATGAAAAATTAGACAGCAATTCGAGACAGCTTAGTGAATAAATTAGAGCCGTTGCTGCGCAATGTCATGATACTAAAGAACAGTTACGCGAGGAAATTGAGGCTTGTACTAGGAAAAGTAGCGAAGAAATTAGATCTGTTGCTCAAGAATTAAGGGAAATGCAAACAGCTACAACAGAAACACTTAGAGACGAAATTAGCGGAGTCACTAAACAATGCTCTGAAGAAGCTACACAATTATGCGACGAGTTTAAACTAATGACAGCAGAACTTTCGCGCACAATGGATGCAAAGATAGACGCGAAATTCGACCAACAGAACACTCAGATTGACGAACGTTTTAATCACCACATACAAAACAGTGATACGCGTTTCCGCAAATTTATACGGGATCAAAATAAAGTAAAATGTCAAGTCATGGAAACAATCACTGCTCAGAGACAAGAAGACAAACGTAAAATGTTTGCGAAGGCAAAAACATACGTGGACAGCAATATTGCTACAGTGTCCGACGAAATTAATACCATCAAACAGTTGAACATAGAATTACGTGATGAAATTTCTGATCTTAAATCAAAAACAGATACACACACAGCAGATATTCAGACAGTGACAGACAGATTCGAACAATTAGAACTAACACAGGATTCTGATGTCGTGAAAGCTGACGTTAAAAAATTGAACGAAACCACACGTAAATTACAAAAGCAGATTAATGCTTCTGACAGTAAAAACTATGATCAGGCAAAAATACTGACTGAAAAATATGGTGAATTGGCCAGTCGTATTGATGTTATCGAAAGTAATAATGACAATAAATCAGACGATACTGCACCGATTTCGTTTAACCAAACACCTGAATTCCAAAATCTACAACAGACAATCAATGAGATCGATTCATCTAATAACACCTTACGTAGAAAACTGTCAAGTTTACAGCAAGAGGTAACAGAGATAAAAAATGTTTCAGCGTTTAACACATCGCAGCAGACGCCACTTTGTGAACATTTGTCAGACTCACGCGGCGCGTATAATTTGAGCAATTTACAGAGACTACGCGACTTAAAATCCGAAAAGCTACGCGACTTAAAATCTGAAAAGCTACGCAACTTGAAATCCGAAATGCCACAGACAAACAGATTGTCACACAAACTTGAACGTGTTCTCAAATTCAGAGACGATAACGTAGATTACGAGCAATTTTTATCTATAAGAAAATCTAAGGAATTTAATAATGACAGAACACAGGTACACGCTTTGAACTGGATACGTCGATTATTTTTGTACTTTCACCACCTTGGTCTGTAACGCAGAAACTAGCTTTGAACTGGATACGACAAATTGCTCTTGAATTTTTACCAACATTTCGTGTAATACAGAAACTAGCATTAGCATGGATACAGCAATTTGCTTTTGAATTTTCACCGGCATTGCCTGTAACGCAAAAGCTAAAATTTATTTGCAGTGCATAATTGACCTCAGGGGATTCATTACGCTTTAATGAGTATGTGCCGTAGCGTGCACAGGGCCCCGAGCTGTAGTAGTGCTGTTTCATCTTTAGTTTTCTGCACTGCTGCCTTCTCTTCTACTATCCTTTATATCCATCAAAACAGCTCTTTAACTATTGCTCTACCTAGGATTAAGAAATGAGTCAAGAAAACCCGATATGACAGATTTTACCGAAAGTGACAGTTCTCTTTAGACGCTCCAGAAATGACAACTACGAGAACTTTAATATTAGATGAAATTTTAATCATCAGTATGTGTAAAATTAACAGCAAACGCATTTTTTTTGTAACAACAGAGGTTTTTCTCCGCAACAGCATGAAAGTCAGCCGGTTAGCATACCTAACCAACAATGCAGTCTACAAGGTCAACCAAACTTTAATGTTTCGCCGCGTGCACGTATAGCGTCGGCCTCAACAAATAGTAACGCACAGCAACAAGGAAATCAGTACGTGCAGAAAACACACTATTTCAATCCCTATCGCAATGCGCCGTATAGAAATGACTGTCACGACAGACGTAAAATTAATGAGTACAATTTTCAGCGTACATTTAATAACCATCGATCTTATCAGCAGCAAGAACACCAGCAACAACATATTATCATGAATGAACCAGGCAATAGGTATAATCCAGAACGTAATACGTCAGGAAGAAATAATAGGATAGTACAGATAGTTGAAATGCCACAGCATCCTCCCGAAAATAATAACACGCCAGATAGAATTTGATTAAATACAGTACAGGTTGCATACTCCAGTAACGCAAGCAATAATTTTGACACGCAGAATCTTGTTCACGAGAATGTTATTTGAAACACGCCTTGTTGAATGCACCACTTTTATCGCACCCAGACCTTACCAGAAATTTTTCCATTGCCACCGACAGTTCCAACACCGCTTTAGGCGTACACATTTTTCAGGAAATTGGAGAAGATGGCTCAACAGTAATTAAAAACATCACATTTGCAAGTCGCATTCTGTCACCTGCTGAACGAAATTATTCTGTTACAGAACTGGAAACGTTTTGTGTTGTTTGGGCTTTTACGAGATTTAGGGACTTTCTTTATGGAAGACATACCACCGTTTACACAGATCACAGAGCGATACAATTTTTACTTTCAGCTAAATTCACACACGACAGACTAAGTAGATGGAAACTTTATTTACAGGAATTTAATTTTACAATTGTTCACATTCCCGGCACAAAAAATGTTGTAGCAGACGCACTATCTCGTTCTCTCAGCAACAATCAGCAAGACATCGCAACCAACTTCTGCAAAGCAAATTTCAGCGTCATGTACATTCAGCAAGTTGCATTTGAAAATTTTATTTCGTCGTCATTACAGGACATAGCACGAGAGCAAAGTAAAGACAGCGTATGGAAAGAAATTAAACTCCTTTGGCAAGATAAGAATAATGTTACGATTAGAAACCACTACACTGCACGCAATGACATTCTGTTTCGCCGCTCTCATCCTGACAGCAACAATTGGTTATTATGCATTCCTGATGAACTGATTAACAAATTAATCTGGTACACTCATTTAAGTTACGCACATTACGGAGCCAGAAAATATTTTCTTATACTGAGGCAGAACTGTTATTTTACCAACATGGAAAAATGTATACGACGAGTTTTAGCGTCATGTAAAATTTGCCAGAAAGTTAGGTCAGACACGACTTCACGTATTCCTCCATTATATCCCATTGTACCTGTTAAATTGAGACATATGGCCGCTGTAGACATTTTTGGTCCAATTCCGAGAACTAATAGAGGTTTTTGCTACATCTTTGTCGCTGTTGAGCTCACTTCAAAATTTGTTACCTTCACTCCGTTACGCAAAGCTACTGCTAAAACCGTTTCGAAAGCATTTGTAAAGCATTTTCTATTTCATGTAGGGCATGTGTTGAAAGTAATTTCTGACAATGGATCACAATTTCGTTCTGCTATATGGACACGTATGTTACGAACTAGAAACATTTCTCCGATCTATATACCCAGATACCATGCTTCTTCGAACCCTTGTGAACGATTAATGAAAGAAATTGGTAAACTGTGTAGAATATACTGGCACAAAAGACATATTGATTGGGACACACACATATTCTCATTCCAAGATGTAATTAATTCCATACCAAATGAATCTACTATGCTATACTGAAAAATGTTAAACCACCTAACAAAATTACAGAATTAGTAAACTTTCCTACATCTCGTCGACTACGACACCATGAAATAATGAACATCGCGCTGAACAACATCAAACGTGCCGCAGAGCGCCGGAGAAGACAGCAAAAACAAGTTTGTATACGCCGTGACTTTCACATTGGACAGAAGATATTAGTACGTACACACTATTTATCCAGCAGAATAAAAGGTAAGTGCAGTAAATTTGAACTTCTATACGCAGGTCCATATCGGATTCGCAGCATTCCTCACCCCAATGTTGTACACGTCGAAACTCTGAGAACCAGAAAAAGTAAAGGCAACCACTATGTCTCCAATATTAAACCCTTTATTGAATGAAGACACTTTATGATTTAACATACTATGATGCCATTTACTAATTTTTATGATAACTTATGCAATTATATTCACATGACTAATTATTGATGATTATCGTATTTTTTCTTGGCAAGTGTCCGGCAAGGTAAGGTTAGCAGGTCGCTTCTTCTTGTCGTTACACATCAGACCGAGCATATTTTTCCAGATGAATTTACACATTTATGACTATTTCTGCAATTATATTTATGTGACTACTTATTGATGATTATCGTATTTTTTCTTGGCAAGTGCCCGGCAAGGTAAGGTTAGCAGGTCGCTCTTCTTGTCGTTACATATCAGACTGTGCACATTTTTTTTCCAGAGAAACTTACGTATCTTATGAATAATTATGCAATTTTATCTAGTGACATATTAATTTTATTAAATTCTCTCTCCATTAAAGTCTTTAATTCTCGCCTCTACTAAATACACAACATACAAGGTGAACTCAAAGAAGGTCACATTTCTTCTCATCATTTTTTTTATGTATGTACGATTGTTTTCATATTTTGTTTATATGCACTGTGAAATAATTAAGATATAATACACACCAGTTGACTCTGACATTTTTGCCCTATGATATCTCAACATCGTGACTGTTTTACATTTTTTGCTGCTGCATTGTGATATTCTGTGTACATTTTTGCATTTGAACACTGTCTATATTTTTTTCATATTACGTTTTCTGTCATGGTATGCTATATGCTTAATTATCTTGTCATAAACCAGTCATTATTTAGTGAGTATATGATGTAAATGCAAGACATTAATCTTTGTTCATCAAATTCAGAAAGAAATGATGCGTAAAAGAAATAAATTAAACAGAAATGGGAATTTCACCTTCGGAATGAGCGAAAGAAGATGCAAACCTCGTGATGAAGAGTAAATGGATCACGATTAACAAGCATTAACAAGAATATACTATACACATCGTAGAATAGCAGTCTTAACTAATTTTCTCTTTCAGAATACAAGGCGATTGATGCAGGCTGTCAGACAGAACTACACATCTTAGTTTTAGTGATGGAATATGCTAGAGATAAGGAATAGTTATGTAATGAATAATGAAATGATTTTTTTTTTGCAGATTATAATGAATGCTGATGAATAATGATGAAGAATGTGCTACTATGGATAATGAAGTTATTCTTTACAGGTGATGATAATAATGGAGTTATCATAATGAAGTGATGGATAATGAAGTTTTTTTCTTTGCAGATGAGGATATTGTTAAAGTTATGTATTTATGCTATGTAGTTATTTAAGTATTTGTTGCAGTTTGCTTTGACAGCAGGTGTTATATTGCATAGTATAATGACGGAAGGTTTTGGAAAGGACAGCTATGGAACACATTTTTATACACATTTCACTACCTGTTAATTCGAAGTTCACTACTTTTCAGCATAAAATGCATTTCTTCTTTCAGCTTAATAATCCATTTTTTGTATATTTTTGCAGGAGAAATTATTTATGAAATTAATGTGCTATAAGCAGTTGTTCATTAAATCTATGTCATTTATGAATGTGATTACATATACTCTACTTGTTTCATAATCTTGCAACAGTGGACTCATGACGAATGATGTTACACATTTTCATTTACAGCAACAACCCAGAAGCAAATTTTTTTTCTTGCTTTCCCCTATAATTACCCAAAGCAATGCATTGCTAACAAAAAAATGTATTACTAGTCCCAAATAATGATACCAGTTTAAGAGAGTTTTGAGTAATGCTGATCAGCTATGAATAATATGTCACTTGAATGATGAATGCTACTGATTATGCTTTGTAACTGGGGAAAGAATGCAACTGATTACTGTATTGAGATGATTACTGTATTTAAATGACCATTGATTAATTAATAATGTTTTGTAACAAGGAAATTAATGCTACTGATTATGCTTTGTAACTGGGAAAAGAATGCTACTGATTACTGTATTGAGATGATTACTGTATTTAAATGACCAATGATTAATAATGCTTTGTAACTAGGAAATGAATGCTACTAATTATGCTTTGTAACAGGGAAATGAATGCTACTGATTACTGTATTTAAATGACCAATGATTAATTAATAATGCTTTGTAACAAGGAAATGAATGCTACTAATTATGCTTTGTAACTGGGAAATGAACGCTACTGATTATGGTATTGAAATGACCAATGACAATGTTGTCTGTAAATCAATTAATGAACATTTTTCTGTAATACTACATACATGGTACAGAAATGTTCAATAACTGGGCTAAGAATGCCGCAAACTACTAATGTAATTCCCAATGAAGACTAGTATGTGACTTAATGTCCTTCACTTTCTGACCTAACTACCCTGAATTACTGTAATATCCATTTGCCCTGTATATCCTCTTGATCATGGAGCACTATATTTGGTTTTTGCACTAATTCTACATTGGTGTGCCTTGTAAGAGCGTGGTGTTGACACGACATGCTGTCCACCACCGTGAGCGATGGAGACGTTATTATGGTCCCACTGTTTGGTGTACCTGATGTACTGCCAAAATGATAACATGGAATATTACTACGACATTTCAGTGTCTTGGGTACGCTGATAAATACTTTTGGGAAAAGAACTTCCGATTGTCTCACTTGGTGTTGTACTTCTGTGGAAAGATATGGACTTTCAGTGCAGCTGCCAGCAACGTAAAGTGCTACAACCATGATGCAATCCTTCCCTTTCCTATCCTAATTCTTGTAACATAGTGAAAATCATTTTTTTGCTAACATCATTTGTATTCATGGCCTATACATTTTTTTCGATATATTGTGAATTGCAGTGCATGTGCACTTATGTCACTTGTCAACATGATTTTTTGCCATTATGTTTATTTGTTGTGAAAATACTAAAGAGTTTTTCAGTGCGTGTGCACTTATGTCATTTGTTTTGTGCTCATTGTATATATATTTTGTACTCGGTGCATGTGCACCACATTTACTTCATGATCTACATCTGAATATTCTGTGATTGTAAAGTTAATTAGTTAAGAAAAAATTTGTTGCTCATGGCAAGTCCAAATGACTCACCATCGCTGCCAAATTTTTGCCCCCCCCCCCCCCCCAGTGGAGGGTTATGAAACACGTATGTATTCAGTAGCAGCGATGGCGAGGCATGACAGAATCTCTGACCAGAGAGTTGTTTATCGTTGCTAGTCTGCGCTTGACCGCGCGAGAGTAGTTGCGAGAAAGTTGTTGTACGTAGCGAGTCGCGAGAGCATGTAGTTGCGAGTTAGCAGTTGCGAGTTGCGTGTGAGGAGTCGGCGGGCGTCGACATGGGTCTCTGGTCAAGGTTTGCGACGAGGTATATTGTTAAATAAGATAATGAAGCAGAATTGCGCACATCTGGTAATGTAATGTATGTTAATTGTAATTAATTTCTTCAAGAAATGCCCCAATAATAATTTTGCTTTCAAAGCAATCGTTTTAAGAAAATAATCATTCCAATTGAAACAATATTTTCTATGCTTTTCCTCTCAGAATCAATTTATCAGGTTAATTATTGCACAGGGCCTAAGGTCAGCGCAGCTGCCCTTATAAAATTTATCAAGTTGATCTTAACGTTAATTTTGTGGGGACTTAACATTTTTGCACATTCGTATTATCATTGACTTTTATTACTGTGGGAAGCTAACACTTGGCTTTATTTGCATTTTCATTCAATTCATATCATTTTAAAATAATTACGGGGAGGTTACACTTAGCACGATGTCTTTTCTCATTTAAATATTTTCTTTTATTTTTGTGGGGAGGTTACAGTTGTTATAATTAAAGTGCAGCTACTCATAGAGGTCCAGTGGGTCTATAATTACCGTTTGGCAGCGAGGTTTCGTAGATATTCAAAGGAGTTAATGTGGAACCTCCTTACGCCATAAAAAAAAGAAAAAAAGAAAAAAAGGCAATTTTGTTCACCAGGTGCAAATCTGGAGCTGTGACTGCAAGAAAGTTGTATAGAAATATTTCTGTAATTAATGGATTAGGTGCGGGATGAGCGCACAAAAGGTGGAACAAATGAGAAAGGCATAAGGTTGATGTTATTATTAACTGCCGTCTCCGCAATTTGTTCAATATGAGCACTGGAGACGACGACGAGATGATGTAGAGCTTATTTGCACCTGGTGGCCAAAATTGGAACTACCTTCCCAGCGTAAATCGCTTCCGCAGTAACGCATTAGCATATCTATCAAGTTTGGCTGCCATATGACAATTGCAGCCCACGCTGGACCTTCGTGCATAGGTGTAATTTAATTATAACCACCTGGTATTATGTCAGCGTTTTATACGTAAGGATTAGAACTTTTAAAGTAAACTTGCGTAAGCGCGGAAATCGCAGTTAAACAACTGTTACAGTAGTAGGCTTCTCGTAAGAATATGCAGAAGGCAAAATACGTGTTTGCAACTTGCGGTAGTGTTTGTATCATTCGTGTTTTCTACAAAGAGAGGAAAGAGAAAAACATCCGATACGGCAGGCTGGCGGGAGGGCGGCCAGCTACCGGCACCGGAAATGAAGCCGTCGCCCATTGTGGCCGTGATTGGCGGCGGCAGTAGTCAGTCATCTGTCGCGCCATTGTGGCACGCTGCGCAGGAAGACACTTTGCTCATCAGCGCTCCTCGTCGACGTAACTCAGCACAGCGGCGCAGATGATGCGCCGCGTCACAGCGCGTCCCACCTCTCCCGAGATTTGCGACAGCGCCGAAGCCCGTCGCATTTGCGGAGAAATGCGCCCACGTCGTTTATCGTATTCGTTTTGGTGTATTCATGTCACACGGCTCCATTCGTTTCATGCGTTGCTATCGTGTTATGTCGTCGCGCGTCTCGGCAGATTATATTTTGTTTTCAGTACCTGACAGAGACGAATGACGCTCATTGGCAAACTACATTGACGGAAAAAAATCACAACACAAAGAAGGAGTTGTGCCACATATATAGAAAAGTTGGTAGGCGTGTATCTACATCTGAAAGATGTTGTTTATTCAGATTTCGCGCCAGTCGCATAGGAGTGGTGCCACTGTAAGAATGCAACCATATTTGCTATAAATACAAGCTGTAACGGTAATGAGAGTTAGTTACCTTTGAGAATGGATTAGTGAGTTGATATTAGTGTAGAATGTGTTTAAGACGACAAAGACACCATTATCAACACCTCGCCGAGTGTGAACGACGTCGTATAACAGGGCTACGATAGACTTAATGTTCCTTATGCGATATTGCAGAGAGACTTGGCAGGAATGTAGCCACTGTACGTGACTGCTGGCAGCGGTGGTCACAAAAGTGTTCCGTGACAATGTGGTGAAACACGCGCTGTATCAGTTGAGAGATACAGAGGCGAGCGAGTGGGCCGGGACTTAATTACAATTCACTGCTACTAGCGCCACGCCAGCATAGCGCGCCTCTTCCAAGTATACAGACCTTAGTCTACGGGTGAAATTAAAAATTAAAGTAGTTTTTCCAAACTTGTATTTATGTTAACTGGGGACCTAGAAACGACGGAGAGGCTCCGTCCTCGCCGCAGCCGCAGTAGTCCACAACGTCACGACGACTACCGCAGTCCACTTCACCCCTCCGCCGACCCACACCGAACCCAGGTTTATTGTGCAGTTCGGCCCCCGGTGGACCCCCCCCTCCCCTCCCCCCCCCCCCCCCCCCCAGGGAACGTCTCACACCAGACGAGTGTAACCCCTTGTTTGCGTGGTAGAGTAATGGTGGTGTACACGTACGTGGAGAACTTCTTTGCGCAGCAATCGCCGGCATAGTGTAGCTGAGGCGGAATAAGGGGAACAAGACCGCATTCGCGAAGGCGGATGGAAAACCGCCTAAAAACTATTCACAGACTGGCCGGCTCACCGGACTTCGACCCAAGTCCGCCGGGCGTATTCTTGCCGGGGACCAGGCGCTCCTTCCCACTCCGGAAAGCCGTGCGTTAGACTGTAGGCTTTGCAAACTTTGTCAACATATGCTTCAGTATATTAATGTTAAAACAGTTAAATCTCAGAGTCATCACATGAATATATTTCGCTAAATATATTGTTTTAAGAAAAAATAAGTGGCGCTAAATAATAAAGCTAGGAAGCCAAAACTTGATTAGAATAAACAAATGTACGTCAAAATTAACTGTTACAAGTCTCATCTTGAGATGAAAATTCTTATCAAGCTATAGATTGATACAAAAACTTTAATTATGTGACCCCGTTAAGCTACCTCTTTAGTTTTCACGTAATCTACTGAAAAGTAGATTTGGAACAAAAACGTCCTTATTTGCAGTAGATTAAGTGTCAGTTATATTAATGATAAACAGTTCTGATTACGGCACTTGATTACATCCATTAAATGGAAAAACTACAGCAAGTTTCAAGATCCTAATGTAACTAACATACAATACAAGGTCTCTTAAAGATCTAGTTCAGAAGTAATGTTCTACTGTCGGTCCGACCAAGTATAAACGCAAACGAGCTAAAACTTTTTTTTTTAAATTAAAGCAAACTCTACTCCATCCATATAAAAATTACGAAGATTGGAAATTGATTCATGACCGAGTTATAAAATAATATGTTTCCCAAAAAGCGGACGTTTAGATGCTGTTACCGGGGCATACAGATGACAACTGGTGTTCCCTTCGACCGTCCGCTGCGCCCACGCACATATAAACCCGGTCTGAGAGGCAGTGAGACAGACACTTCAAATCCCGGCTTACACGCTGCTTCGGGTGACGTCATAGCCAGGCTATTACGAAACGCTCGTTCGGTAAGAGTAGAAGGTAAAATCGTGAGGACTGTACAACATCCTGGGTCGTTTAAATTTCACAGAACACACACTTCGCATCGATCTATCACTCTGCGTCAGTCAAACGCCTCGAATGACGTCACAGCCAGGCTG
Source organism: Schistocerca americana (assembly GCF_021461395.2). Lineage (NCBI taxonomy): Eukaryota > Metazoa > Arthropoda > Insecta > Orthoptera > Acrididae > Schistocerca > Schistocerca americana. The sequence continues at coordinate 460,227,778 of NC_060119.1, read as the reverse complement.
CAACTGAACGCACGTTTTCGGTTCAAATGGGAAGTGAACTTGCGAGGATCGCATAGATTTCGCGGAAGTAACTGTTTGTGTGCCGCCCGTAATGTTGCCAAAGCCGTGTGGCAAGTGGTGTGATTATTTTTCATATTTGTGGCGAGCAAATAACTTTGATGCTTAGAAGTCAGGGCAAAGACCATGCTAATGGGAATTTACCGTAGAGGTCGCCTCTGAAATGCTCATAGTGCTGTTTATAATAGAAACATCATTACTATTATTATTATTATTATTATTATTATCAGGGGTATTACTATGTTTGCGTGTGTGAACTTTTACTAAATACATTAATCAGTGAGAACTCAAAACATTTGTAATCATAGTTGCTGATCCCGCTGAGTAAAATGAGGGTAGAAACATTCCTTTTTGTGAGCAAAAGAAGAATGTGGACTTGCAAACTGGAAACTATGGTCAGTATGTTTTCCATCGCTTTCTGGCTGAAGGCAAAAGTAGTTTACAGGCTCTATCATCAACCCGCCGCCCCACAGCAAGGAGATCGAGCTGTGGAAGGGCACGTTGTGCTGCCGACACGGAAGACCACGGTGTTCGGCGTATGGCTCCGGCGCATCGTACTGCGTCTGCAGCAGCAATTTGAGCAGCAGTTGACACCACAGTGACGCAAGGAACTGTTACAAATCGGTTACTTCAAGGTCAGCTCCGAGTCACACGACCTGTAGTCCCAAATCACCAGCATTTCCGACTTCAGTGATGTCAAGCAAGAGCTCATTGGAGGGTAGGGTGGAAGTCTGTTATGTTTTCTGATAAAAGCTGGTTTTGCCTCAGTGCCCGTGATGGCCATGCGTTGGTTGAAAGGAGATCAGATGAGAGCCTACGTGATAGACACGCAATGACGACCTAGAGTTATGGTCTGGGCTGCGACTTCGTGTGACAGCAGAACCACTCTCGTGGGTGTCCCACGCACCCTGATTGCGAATTTGTCCGTCAGTCTGGTGATTCGAGCCAATCATGAACAGCATTCCAGGAGGTGTTTTCCAAGGAGGACAACGCTCGTCCACATACAACTGTCGTAACCCAACATGCTCTACAGAGTGTCAGCTTGTTGCCTTGGCCTGCTCGGTCACCAGATCTGTCTCCAACCGAGCACATATGGGACAGCATCGGACGACAACTCAGGAGTGATTCACAAGCAACATTAACCCTCCCTATACCGACCGACCAAGTTTAAAAGTCATGGAGATCCATCCCGCAGACAGGCAAAGTGATACATGACACCTGTACAACACAACGCATGAATCATTCAACATTCTGCCGGCGATACCTGTCATTCAATTCACATTAGCAACGATTTATCTAGCGTTTACATCAGTGTGAGATCTTGCAATGTTAATCACTTAAATACCTAGAGAAGTGAATTTCCGAAATTTCGTTATTATACATTAATTATTTTCCCGTCGGTGTATGTGGCGAAAATACGAAGGCGAATGTCTGAGTTACGCAAAAATGTTTTGCTGTTGTTGTTGTGGTCTCCAGCCGAGGAATGGTTTGAGATAGCTCTTCAGGGTAGTCTCACCTCTGCAAGCCACTTCGTCTCTGCATCTCTGCATAACTACTGCAACCTACATCCATCTGAGCCTGCTTACTGTATTCAAACCATGGTCAGCCCCACTCCCACGCTTCTTCCACTACCGAATTGACGATTCCGCAGAACACGTCCTATCAACCGATCCACTCTTTTAGCGAAGTTGTCACAAATCGATTCAGTACCTCGTCATTAATTATTCGAGCTACCCAACTATTATCTTCTTGTCTGAACTGCTTATAGTCCTTGTATCACTTCCGTACAAGAATACACTCCATGCAAATAACTTCAGAAAATACTAACTAAATTTTATGTAGTTTCAACAAAATGCTCTTTTACAAAAACATTATTCTTGCTACTGCCAGTCTGTCTTACCTTCGATTTCAGCCATTGTCAATTATTTCGCTACCAAAATATAAAATCTCATCTGTTAATTTTAGTCGTTCATTTGCTAATGTGATTATGCCAGCACCGCCTGATTAAATTCCTGTACATTCCATTATCTTTGTTTAATTTTAATTGATATTAATTTATAACTTCTCAAATACTCAGAGATAGGAATACATATAAAACATAACTCAGAGCGTACATTTCAAGTGTTTCTCTGAGATCCTCTGAGATGAAAAGATGGGCGGCGTGAAACCATTCAGAAAACTGGTGCCTCAAAAGAGAAAAGTGTTCTTTCTACCTTTTAGCCATCCCTTCTTTGCTAAAGACGGTTTTGACATCTGAGTTAATATACCTGCAGCTGATACTCTTTTTTTCTAAATGTCTCTTGATGTCCCTATAAGCTTCATATACTTTCCCTTAGTCAGGCAAGCTTCTGCGTTTTGACATTTCTCGTCTATCTCGTTAGAAATTTATTACAGAAAATTCTCTTGTACGGCAAATTTCAAAATAAAATCTACTGAAGTAAATACTGAAATACACTGGCAGAAATGGGAAGTGTTACACAATGAAACTTTAACCTACAGCTACCAAAATGACCCTCGAGTATTTTCACGCATATGGGATACGTTGATTCAAATTTCATCCTTCTGAGAGATTATCTCCAGTACTACTAATGCAGAAGAAATCCATTCCAGCAAATGAAGAGTACACGGTTGCTGTGCCCAACGTTACTGGAACTTTTCGGGCCGCAGCATGCCTGGTAAACGTGCTCGTGCAGCAAATTCCGATCTACCGGACTTTGAGAAAACTCGAATAACTACCATGAGTGACATGGCATGAGCGACGGGCGCGTTTCATTCTGACAGACAGCGTGGACCCAGCTGGCTGTACTAGGATGACTGCAGAACGACTGGTGACGATATGGACCCAGGATAACAGTGTGGTACGAAGGACGGACAAGGTTTTTTCCAGAAGGACTGCATCACGAGAACGTAGTAGGACTGTTCGACTACTTCTGCGGGCAGCTGAAGTCCGGACAGAGGTATCAGGCAATATATCAGCCATACTGTTGGGAACAATAGAATACTGGGAGCTGGGTTGAGATCTCGAGTAGTGGTTTACAGCTAACATCACATCGAGGTCACCATAGACATTGAGACTTTCTGCCAGATTAAAACAGTTAAGTAAGTAGAGGCACAACCATCTTACGAAAGGTAGCAGAGATAATCCACAAAATTACGAACATCCTTTATAAAGTAGCCTAAACATGACGATATAACTATTCTGGCAGTTAAAAAACGAATGCAACTAATGTAAGAAAACCTGTGTTGGACATTTAAGGGGGCCTGGACGTGAAATAACTTAAATTTTCGAAAACATATTTTTGTCACTATCTGAAAGGCATATTTTTCAGTTTCAAAAACATTTATTTTTTATCTACTTTTCAGTTGTTCATTTGGTCTTAAATGTTCTTTCAACAAATGTCGGCGAACCAGCCACGCTCATGCGACAGGCAAGGAATATCACCATAAACATTTCTTGCCTGCCTGTCATGGAAACAATAAAGCCAATGTACAGAGACCCTGCGGACACAGAATTACTTAGCAGATGTCTGCACGGGCATACAGCAAACCCTAATGAGAGTTTCAACAGCTGCGTGTGTCAAAGAGTAACAAAAACAGTGTCTGCTCGACTGACAGTACTCAGATTTAACAGATGCTGATCTGTTTCAGTGATGGTGTAATTAGCAAGAGAAAACTAGTGGACAAATTAGGCATTAAGCTAGAGAATAATATTGTAGCTGTGTTGAATGCCAATGACTATCAGCAAGTAGTTGAAGCTGAAAGGGTTGCGAAAATAGCACTAACGGCCTAGAGTAAGGAAAAGATTCCTGAAAAAGTCTTCAGAGGATGAAGAAGCAGCAGGCCAGCAAGAATAATGCTGCCGGAATGTTCTGAAAGAGGCACACAGTGAGTCAAAAACACTGAGAACAATCTTTTCTCATTTTCCCGAAACTACATTTTCAGAACATTATGTACATATGTCTTCACAATGATTTGAGCTATGTTCACCAAATTCATCCAGAGTGAACCGTCCATTATAGAGAACGTCGTATTTATTAAACTATAACAGAAAATTAAGTAGCTTTCCTTGTACAGCTTTAGTTAATGTCGTTCAGTGTTGGTACAAAACCGCAACTTCCTTCGCATTGCAGATCAAGAGTAACACTCGATGAAAGCGAGCCATAGTTATACAGCCAGTTGATCTCCAGGCCCGCTTAAAACGAGATACACAGTATACACAACCAGAAACTAAAATAGCCTTTCGGTTTTCAGCACGCACCTCAGAAAATAATATACACTCCATTGAATATGTCGAGAGAAATTTCACTACTTTACAGGTGTCTTCAAAGACCAGTTGATGGACATTCTAGAAGAAATACCTGTACCAATCCACATTCACACGACTAAGCTCCCAGAACAAATGTTAAATCAACAAACAGAATCGCGGAGCAGAAAAATCATAGAAAATTTCCGTAGCACCTTAATCAGCACATGCAAGGCACTCCCCCATGCATTAATCATCAAATACGCGACTACAAACGATTCATAGAAACCTTCAAGAGTACCTTAGAATATGAATCGCAATCCATACATTGAGAATTATAACAGCAGAATACCATTGTATGTAGATTTCTTTGAAATACAAATTAAATACTTGCTTTCAAATAGTACGCGAAAGAAAGTGAAATATTTATTGTACAACTGTGATGTGTAGGAACACTGTCTTATACTGAATATAGTCATTGGATTTAATACTGTTGCGAAGCAAATTGAATACATCTAGGATTATATAAGACTAATAAAATTCGTTGCGCCAACATCGGTCAAAATTGTGATAATTTTTACGATAAATAAGCCAGCGTGATGTCGTTCATTGAGGAACTTCTTGTAACGTTCCCTGGCAAACTCACGCTATTAATGAACAAGAGTTTATTTGTACCATATACGCCGCTCTGAGCAAGTTGTATATACCGTAATTATTGAACAAAAAATATTATTGAATTTTGTGTAAAAGACATTTGTTATTATCGTAATATTTTTTGTAGTAATATTCTCTCTGTATTTAGGATAGTAATTTTTCTATATTTGTTATGTGATTGTGAAATGTGTCAGTATCTGCGATAACAGAGATGTGAAATTTAGCCAGAGGAGAATAATATTGTCAAATTACAAAGAAATGTTAATAGTCAGCAGTAGTATAAAAGAACCATGTACAGCGTATTCTTTGGTCTTCTCTGTGTAGAGCTGAATGCGAGAGGAAGCTGTGTCGAAGCGATTTATAAATGGGTAGACTTCTTTTGTCTCTGTCTAGATTTAGCCGCCATTAGAGGAGGCGTTACAAATTAATGTGAGTTCAATTATTGTTTGATCTAAATATATCAGAATTTATCAAAAGTGTGTATTATTAATGTAACTTAGCTTGCCCATGTCATCTATAAAATTTCTTTAAAGAATGTTCAGCATTTTTAGCAGTGTTGCTGGGCTATGCCGCGATCGATCGATTTGCAGCGGCGGCACATTTAAAAAATTGTTCCGCTAAAGGAAAAATCAACCAAACCCGTAAATCGGGAACAGATAGATAAAAATTAACAGTGATTAAGAAAATGTTCTTCTTTTACAGTGATCCTGAGACTGATGAATTTTTTAAAACTAATTATACGTTTGTGCATTCGTAGGCGGATAGTTAATGTTAGTTAACATTGAAATTTAACAATTTTGGTTCTTCAAATAACTTAAATGTATAGTGAAGTAGGTTTGATCAGTGATAATTAAATGTCGGCTTGGCAATAACTAACCATTTTCTGCTAATAGAGATAACCTTGTGTTCCATAGCTAACGCCGGGATAGAATTCAGTAAATATTTAACAAAAAAAAAAAAAAAACCACTGCATTTAGAAAATGTGTGCCAAGGCCGAATTATGTAAAGGATTTAATTCTCAACTAAATATTCTTAATCAGTTAATATGAGTTCAAGTAATTCTTAAATGTACGTAATTCTTTTGAGAGTGAAATTTTTTGTTACCACACGCAAATAAGAGAGAGGTTCTACAACATAGTTCGTACTTACAGAAGACAGTTAAAGAGAGGCAAATTAACTAACTAAAAAGCAGTAATAAATAATAATTATTCTTTAACGAAATAACAGCGATTTCGTTAAATTCTCCAATGTAGATAAAATATCCTTGTCGTGTGAATCACATCATGCTGGATAATGAAGGCACAACAATTAAGGAAAATATATATTATGCAGATATGTTAACATAATATAGTAAGATGTAACTACAGTTGTGACATATTTTAACACAGATATGCGTTATATTTAAGTGTTATGACATAAATAGATCTGTCCTCACCAAACAAATCCTAAATACAAAATATGTAAGTAGTTACCAAACGAACCATACTATTATTGATAGGCTACTTTTATTATCCACATTCGACGCATCGATTCATTACAAATTTTATTCTCTGTAACAGGTGGCATCTAAAAACAGGAAAAGCCCGAAACTTGCCAGCCAACATTAAATAACTAACAGCTCTGAAGTAAACTTCTAAAAATGTATTTCTTGCAGCTCTTGAAAGAGGAATTTCAGACCTCTGTATCAACCCCCACTAGCCGAAAACTGAACGGTTGCAACTCATATATAATAGATAATAGTGGTATTGGCTTTACCAATTCTAGGAGGAATTGCTTTTAAACGATATATTCGATATCGGATTTCAGCATTCTGGAAAAGGTACGTTCCCTTATAAGTTAACAAGCTAAAGTTTCGGAAGTAGTTCGCCTGCTTTAAAAAAGAACACATTCGTCATGCCCTATTTCCTTTCTTCTTGCTAATTTTTTTCCTTGTAGAATGCAAATGTAGGAAAGCTCCACTCACATCCACTATCTTGCTTTTGTTCATTAGCGTGGCTCAAGTGAAAACATTTGGTCTGGAAATGTTTTTTCGCAAACATTGACGGGCAAGAATGGCAGGCAATGTTGCCGTACATTTGGCTGTAATTCGTGTGGTCGTGATATTGCCAGACAACACTGCCGGCCTATACTGTCAACAATAGCCAATTGTTACAGTTCGTGTGAACGTACTTTTACGTGGTGTTCAGGCGAAGGGGACTAGCGATGATCAAATAAGATTTGTTATGCCGCATTACATATTATGAGAAGTCATCATTTTTTCTGTTAGATGAATTTTACTTTGTACTATATCTTCAGAGACTGCAATCGAAAACAGAAAAACCAATTTACAAACACAGAATTTAAAGATATAACCACTCCTATTTCACAAAGAATATTTTAAAATAAACTAAAATCTCATCCACAGCCGTGGATCAGCATATGGTACATGTAATGTATCTAAGACGCAGTGTCATACCAACTAAAAGTCCAGGGTGTAATGGAACTTGAATTACGTAACCATTAAGGCACCTCACCTGAACCTCTCGATACCAGTAATATTCTACTGTTTCTGTAAACTACTTAACATATTTCTGAGACAACATTCAGATTTGATTTCATTTGTGATACATCGATATGTTTATATTGCAATGATATTATTCTTATGTGTATTCTTTCTTTTGTCACTATGATCTTTGACGTACTTGTAACTCTTGATTCTTGGGCGCATAAGCGATTATTGGTTAGTTGTTAGAGAGTCGGACCTTGAAAAAGTCAAGTCTTGGACGTCATGTTGGAAACACGCATATTCTAGGCAGTTTATAAAATGTGAACTTTAACAGTGAGGAAGATGTTTTCAAGTATGTTTTGTATTGTGAAGTGATGTTTTGTGTGTTACGTGATATTGCAACAAAGCAATAAAAAAGAAAGTGTAACTTAAATTCGGAGTGCTGATTACTTTTTTTACATCACCATTGTCCTGCAAAAGTGTAATCTTCAAGAATGGTTTGTGAAACTCATCTATAGAACTTTTGAAGATCGCATAATAAAACCTAGGCCTCTTTGCATCCGAGCTTGGAATCATCACCACCTAGATTTTCGACGATTGAGCCATGATTTTACAACGAGACCAGCGTGGGAAACCCGAAAATATGAGTGCCTAGTTTATTCATTATTACATGAAATGACTTTTTTAACTGTGCTCTAATTACACCTGCCCCATAATAACTTTGTTGTTGCCCGAAAATGCAGTATTTAGCAGCGTGAGCAACACCACAATCATAATTAAATTTTGACCGTTGTTGTGGTGGGGTTGTTAGAAGCGCTAGCCTCGAATAGTTGAAGTTAGCTGTACACGGCATCTCACGTCACACCTAGCGCTACATATGGGCATCCCTTGTACAGGGCGCCTTCATCCTCGCACATTATGCGACAACGTTATGTACTTTACATTACATATACCATCTTTACTTATGAGCCATACTTTAAATTTATTGTAATGTGTGCTTTTGACAAGTAGAAGAGATACGACTTTTAAATTACATGTTTGTAATTTTATATATATGTTTTACACTCCAGAATGAGATTTTTTACTCTGCAGCGGAGTGTGCGCTGATATGAAACTTTCCTGGCAGATTAAAACTGTGTGCCGGACCGAGACTCGAACTCGGGACCTTTGCCTTCAGCGGGCAATTTATCTACCAACTGAGCTACCCAAGCTTGGGTAGCTCAGTTGGTAGAGCAATTGCAGCTTGAGTAGCTCAGTTGGTAGAGCAATTGCCCGCGGAAGGCGAGGGTCCCGAGTTCGAGTCTCGGTCCAGCACACAGTTTCAATCTGCCGAGAAAGTTTCATGTTTTACACTGTTTTTGGAGATGGACGACGTTGGCCGATACAAGCCATATGTGAAACTTTTGTGATGGAGTTAGAAAGAAAATAAAAAGAATATCAGTCAATCATGGTACTCCGTACATGAAACGTCGTTTCTTATAAGAAGTGACAATGTTGTGTCTATGGACTTTTCGTAATAAACAGACTCCCATCACAGTTTATACATGCTAAATGGCAAGAGCAGACTGTCATTTACGCGTGTTTAAAATAAGTTTTTTTGTACTTTTTATATTTTTTATTTTTCTTGTATTTAATTTTTTTAATTTTAATTTTAAGTTTGTGAGTTATTATGGGGATTTGCATTTCGCACATTCTTTTCATATATATCGTCCAAAAGTAACACATGGCTTCATTCAAATTTTTGGATATAAGAGATTGCTTTCAAACAAGCCCTGATGTCATATCCTCTTCATACTTTTCAACTATTTTTTCCAGCCTTTCATCAAGTTATTTTCTTTCGTTTGCTTTCCATACTTAATTCTGACCTCATTAATCAACATGTCGAGTTCTCTGCTTCTGTCTTCACACACTCGATCACGTCTTTAATTGTAGGATTCGGCTTTCTGAGAAGATTATTAATTTAGTTGTGCCATCCTTCGACAGCGTTGGTGGTACGATGGCGCCGTCTGTGGCAGTTCCAAAGACTGTCAGGGACACGTTATTTTCCAACCATCTGTCTTCAAAATAGTCGAGAGCTTGGCGATACCCGGTGCTTGTGAATGTATCACGAGCCAACCATCGCAGACATCTTCAGGTCGAAGGAAGTCCAGAGTTCTTCGTTTTCTCTGTATTCGCACTTTCCTCCAGAGAGGTTTCTTCTTGCAGCCATGCACTTGAACCGACGGGATCACAACTTTTAGCGTAGAAATCGCAGCTGATTTGAAATCAACGATGACATTATTAGGTTTCCATTCTGGTACATTATCCACAACATTGCGGAATAGACGGATATAATGTTTCTTTTCCTTTGTTTGTTAAGAATGCAAAAGCCATCAGATAGATGTTTATTTCGTACTTTGAACTTCCAAGGTCTGCATGAATAGCACATTTGTGAAAATTGCTTGCTACAGCATTTGAAGGTCTCACCCATAAAAAAGTCTTGTTTACTCTTTAGAGCCTCTCTCTCTGCTTTTCCGCTAAAAACTATGATCCTATCTCCAAACATGTCATCACTTAAGAGAAAAGTGCTGCCGTTATTCATGGTTAGTAACTCTGCTTGAAGATCAACTTCTTGTCGTGTTTCTGGCTCTTTCTGATTGCCATGTGATTTGCCCCGGTGCATATGTAATATCCTCTTCATTGCTTGCTGTTCTGGGATTACGGCATCAAAATCATACCTTCGATTGTGCAGGTCGCCTAACGCTATATTTTAGAAATCTCTTCCTCTCGTGATCTCTTCTTCGCCTGATTCAACGTCTGTTTTACTTCTAAGCGAGCGTCATCCGATACCCCACATTGATGATTGTTTGACCAAGGCACGATACAGTCTTTGGTCGTAAGCATTCCTCGGCAATATGTTGTTTTATGTTCCGAACAGCGCCGTATCACAGTCCCATCTGCTTTGGTTCTCTTTACGATGTACGAGTAACCGTCATAGTGGGCACATGGTTTGCTGTGGTTGGTTGTTGACACTTCCATGTTGTTGTTTTGGTCTTCAGCCCTGAGACTGGTTTGATGCAGCTCTCCATGCTACTCTATCCTGTGCAAGCTTCTTCATATCCCAGTACCTACTGCAATCTACATCCTTCTGAATCTGGTTGGTGTATTCATCTCTTGGTCTCCCTCTACGATTTTTACCCTCCACGTTGCCCTCCAATACTAAATCGGTGATCCCTTTATGTCTCAGAACATGTCCTATCAACTGATCCCTTCTTCTAGTCAAGTTGTGCCACAAACTTCTCTTCTCCCCAATCCTATTCAATACCTCCTCATTAGTTATATGATGTACCCTTCTAATCTTCAGCATTCTTCTATAGCACCACATTCGAAAGCTTCTATTCTCTTCTTGTCCAAACTAGTTATCGTCCATCTTTCACTTCCATACATGGCTACACTCCATACAAATACTTTCAGAAACGACAGTTCCATATCGAACGTATAAACACACAGAAACACAAGGCGAATGAGCGGAACACTCCGAAAGTTAGACTCACACTGACAGTGACCAGCCACGGGGTCAGCCACTTGAGTGGACGAGGACTTCCCGAGTGCAGGTAGGCCGGGCCGCAGAGGGATCGTTCCTGGTGGATGACAACTCCCGGGGGCGCTGGTTGGCTCTGCCCTTGAGCAGGTAGCTTCCAGCAAAAATTGGTGCGAATTTCACAGATTTCTGCGTGGGTGCGATTTTCACTAGGTGCGATTTTCACATATCAGATTAGCACACTGGACTCGCAATCGAGAGGACAATGGTTCAAACACACGTCCGACCATCCATATTTAGGTTTTCCTTGATTTCCCTAAATCGCTTCAGGCAAATTCCGGGACGGTTCCTTTGAAAGGGTGGCCAATTTCCTTCCCTATCCTTCCCGAATCCGAGGTTGTGCTCCGTCTCTAATTACCTCGTTGTAGACGGGACTTTAAATACTAATTTCCTCCTCCTCATATCATGAAATGCTCACATAATTTTTATTTACTGAACATACCAGTTTAAGCTTTTCCGTCATTATCAATAGAACTTTTTTTTTTGGCCGATGGCTATATTAGAGTATGGTGGGAGCGAATGTAGCCAATAAATAAAAATTTTCTAACATTAACTAACACAAACATTTTAGTCAAGATTAATGACCTCACGCATGTAGTATGGTAAACATGGTCAGATAATCTTCTCGTTGTTTACACTGCGTTAGTACTTTGCTTTTGACGCATACCTAACGCTACTGCATAACGTTATGACAACTCATCAGTGTCACAAGGAACCCCTTGAGTGCCAGGTCGCAAGTTCAGTCTTATGTAATGCTCATTTGAAAGTGTTGTCACCATAATAATAATAATAATAACAGTAATAATTTATTATTGTACAGTCGAGCTTTTGCGACATCACATATTCCACTGACTCATCTTGCAAAATCGCTAATATTTCATCTACCAGTTCTTTTCACTCTGCTAAATGCTTTGTGTTCTTTTCTGACAAATTGTCAACATCGGCAACTGTTTTTGTAGATATAAATGAATGTTTCCATTGTTTATCAGTGCTCACCACTGGATACCTCCATTGGCCTTTTGCTAACTCGCACTCAAGGGGTTCCTTGTCAGGCCAAAGACACCAGGAGAATCACACATTAGAGACTATGATATATTGTGTAATTGGTGGTAGTGTGTAAATCCAGACTTACAAGGAAGAACATGCACCATAGGTAATAAGATATGTGGCCTTGTTCCCATTCCCCATTAGCATTTAGAGACCCATCTATGGCGTGATAACTGGTGGTAGAACGGAAACATGAATTGGGATGGGATGGAGGAAGAACATCGTTAGTTTCCTTTAAGGAGGAACCATCTCTGCGTCTGTCTCATGCTATTTACGAAAACCAGAGAAAAGCAGATATGCGCAACCGAAAGAGAAAGTGAGCCAGGGGCGTCTAGAATGCGAGCCCAATTTCTTAGATACTGCACTACATGGGTCGGTATTAGTGGCTAGGTATTATGCTATGTATCTAATTCGTAGATACAATTTTAATCCTCGATATGTCCAAAGTAGAAATTTCTTTTAACCAAACCTACAGATAACTCTAACTGTGAGTTTACCAAGAAGTACACATTTTTACAGATCTGCTAGTCAGGCAGTCCAATCGATGACACTTATTATATTTTTGTTCGTGTTGCCAGTATAAGCGTGCTAATGAAGGGGTGATGCGGAAAGGCAACTGTCTTCTACGTTGTAGCGAAAGAAATGGTGAAGGAACTAGACTTGTGATCGAGAGGAGCACTTACCGTATCCCTGTCAAATCGTCCTGCTTAACGTCTGCGCTGATGTTTTAAACGTGGCTGCGTAGTCAGCGACCGTTTACAAATTAAAATTAAAACAATTACAGCCCTCGGTCGCGAAATTTAAGTCTTCTGACCAGGTTTCGACACTTCTATGAGCGCCTTCATCAGAAATTAAATACTCAAATTGAAACCGGCAGCTGTGGTCGAGCGGTTCTAGGTGCTGCAGTCCGGAACCGAGCTGCTGCTACGGTCGCAGGTTAGAATCCTGCCTCGGGCATGGATGTGTGTGATGTCCTTAGGGTAGTTAGGTTTAAATAGTTCTATGTCTAGGAGACTGATGACCTCAGATGTTAAGTCCCATAGTCCTCAGAGCCATTTGAACCATTTTTGAAATATTCAAATTGGCCTATAACATTAGTACAAAATTATGGGAAAATATTTTTAATATAAAAGCATGAGTACTGACTAATAGTGCAAGAAAGAAAGGAACAAGAGAAAAACAGTAGTTACATGTCATGAATAAGATAAATATCAAATACTTGTCTTATACATGACATGTAAGTACTGTTTCTTTCTTGTACTCGGGTCAGTACTTACACTTTTATATAAAAAAAATTTCCCATAATTTTGTACTTATGTTATAGGCCAATTTGAATATTTAATTTCTGATTAAAGCACTCATAGAAGTGTCGAAACCTGGTCAAAAGACTTAAATTTCGTGACCGAGGGCTGTAATTGCCTTAACTTTCATTTGTTGATTTTCTCAAACCAATTGAGGCGAATGGCGAGAAAAAACCTTTGATGAGGAATAGCAAAATTATCGAACTGAGATATTTCTACAACAACGTCACTTTGGACAAGTTAGTTAACCGTAGGTTTCTTTCCTTCCATTCTTTTAGATTTCTTTGTTTCTCACGGCATACAAGGATCTATTCTGGATTCAATAACATAGAAATTCTAATATTTTCTGTTTGTAAATGTCACCATGGGATTAGGGATTAAGCATTTGCACGTCAATTCATGTTATTCTGTAAGCGTTTTACGTGGAACATAAAAGCGTGTACGTGTTGTGTGTGTGTGTGTGTGTGTGTGTGTGTGTGTGTGTGTGCGTGTGTCAGTCAGTCAGCAGTGTCAACAGTCAGTACATATTAGCGCGAGTGACAGAATGTTACTATCACACGTGACGTAAATGAACAGAAACGTATGAGTGACAATCCCGCTGCTGTAAGCGAGATTTGTAATTAACGTTATTTGTGAAATAAACGGTTCGCTCGGCTGATCTGAACAGTTATTCAGGTGGCTGACGTCTGCACAGTGTGCGCGCACGCACAGCGCTAATCAGTAATAGAGAGCCGCCATCCAGAGCAGACGCTCGCGACACCGTGACAGTTTCCACACACCTGATATTTACATGTAGCGACAATTTTAGTTGTTGCTGCCATTACACATTCGTGCTCTTTGCTCAAGTGCGAGCGTTTGAAACCACTGATGCTAATAAAGGGAACCAGTCCTCTATAAATTAACGCATATCACGACCTCTAGTATTTTCCATTAATAAGAGGCAATAGCAATAGTAGAAAGTTCATAACGACTGACAGAATTCGCTGAAGCTCTGGAGGAAAGTATATAGCCAAGATAAAACTGGTAAACCAAGTGCCGAAGGGGAAAAATTTGCTCTTGACGAGGTGTTAATTTGGTTGATGGCGTACTGAAACTATACGATGTATACGATATTGCAGAACCTGTGTTATTCTGAATTACGGTTCAAACTTCCTTTCGTCATGCATGCATGTCCACAAGAATTTTCCGTTATAATTCAGAATAACACAGGCGCTGCAGTATCCTATTCATCCACCGACACAGGCCAAGCGACTTTCAAGTAAAATGCGTCACCCGTACAGAAATATGCATAATGGATGTACGAGTACACGTTGTAGACGCGTAGTTGACGACATATGGAAGTTTGGGCGTAGCCGTCAGTCGTGTTCCGATAGCCAAATGGTAAGGCAACCGCTCGAGATAAGCAGAAAATCCGGGTTCAAGTCTCTCTCTGGCACAAATTTTCATTGTCATCGTTCTATTCTACAGCTGATGGCTGTCCATATTCGCAACTGCGGATACATTTCATATTATGAATTTGTGGTACAGGTTAGGAAACGATTTAAAATCATGCATTTTGGAGATACTGCCATACCGGCCGAGCAACCGACGGGCTTCACAGTCCAAATCGAAACCTGGAAGACAGACAGAGCATCTAACGGAACTTGTCATTCATTATCGACACAGTGCATACTCCGCCAAGAAGTGCTCCACCTCTTGTGTACTGACGTGACACAAGTCATGGGACTGCGATGTGCACATATACAGATGTCGATAGTATCCCGTACACAAGGTATAAAAGACCGGCCGTGGTGGCAGAGCGGTTCTAGGCGCTTCAGTCCGGAACCACCCGACCGCTACGGTCGCAGGTTCGAATCCTGCCTCGGGCATGGATGTGTATGATGTCCTTAGGTTAGTTGGTTTAAGTAGTTCTAAGTTCTAGGGGACTGATGACCTCAGAAGTTAAGTCCCATAGTGCCCAGAGCCATTTGAAACATTTTTTGAACAGGGCATAAAAGGGCAGTGCAGTGGCGGAGTTGCCATTTGTACTCAGGAGTCTCATGTAAAAAGATTGCCGACGTGACTCTGGTCGCATGACGAGAATTAACAGACTTTGAACGCGGAATGGTAGTTGGAGCTAGACGCATGGGACATTCCATTTCAGAAATCGTTAGAGAATTCAGTATTCTAAGAGCCACAGTATCAGAGTACGCCGAGAATATCAAATGTCAGGCATTACCTCTCACCATGAAGGAAGCGCCCGACGCCCTTCCTTAACAGGATTAAGGATGGTGGAGTGAAATATGGCGTCAGTGGGCTATGACAACAGATGAGTGCCTTTGCTAAAGGCACAACATTACCTGCAGCGCCTCTGCTGGGCTCGTGACGATGTCGATTGCACCACAGATGACAAACGGTGGTCTGCTCAGATGAGTAAAGATTTCAGTTGATAAAAGCTGATACTAGGGTTCGAGTGTGGCGCGAATCCTACGAAGCCATGGAACCAAGTTGCAACAAGGCGCTGTGCCAGCTGGTGGTTGCTCCACAATGGTGTGGGCTGCGTTCGAATGATCAATAATTCAAGAACAGTCTTAATCGCATTTATTATTGTTATAATACCGCCAACCGGTTTCAACCCGACGTAGGGGTCATCTTCTGGACGTTTACACCATTGGTCGACTGCTGGTGGTGTCACTCCTGTCTACATGACGGCACGAAACTATCAAACCTGCCTTTATGTAGACAGGAGTGACGCCCAGAAGATGACCACTACATCGGGTTGAAACCGGTTGGCGATATTATAACAATAATAGAGCCATTAAGACTGTTTTTGAATTAATCTCTGCTTCTCTCCACAACCATGTTGTCCAAAAATCTGTGTTCGAATGGACTGGATCCTCTAGTCCGGCTGAACCGAACGCTAACTGGAAATGTTTATGTTAGACTACCTAGAAACCATTTGCAGCCATTCACTGACTTCATGTTCCCAAACAACGCTGTCATGTCACCGGGCCACAATTGTTCGCGACTGGTTTCAAGAACATTCTCAACAATTGGAGTGAATGATTTGGCCACCCGGGTCGCACGACATGAAACCCGTCGAAAATTTATAGGGCATAATCGAGATATCACTTCGTGCACAACATCCTACGTCGGCAACATTTTCGCAATGTTGGAGGATACAGGGGGAACATGGGTAATTATTTCTGCAGGGGACTTCCAACGATTTGTTGAATCCATGCCACGTCGAGTTGCAGGGTAAAACAAGGTCCGACAGTATATTAGGAGATACCCCATGACTTTTTATCATCTCAGTGTATGCGAGTACGATTTCGTGACTGAAGTTAGCTTATGATAAAATTCGATTTTAAAAGTATACAACACATCCGGGCGTTTAATACTTCTTGAGCAATCCAATTTGACCTTAAACTGGAACCAGCCACACCTAGAGAAGCTTTATGAGAATACTATGCATGGACTCCAGCAAGCGGAGTTGGGATTTCTCACGGTGAGGTATAGCGACATCGGTTTAAACGAGAACTCTGGCAATGATAGAACGACAAATAAAAGCCGAGCAGCAAAGTGGCTTACAGCCCACCCAGTCGCCTAAGATTACCTATGACAAAGAATGCATTTTCAATAAAGCGAAATTTCACCATTAGCAGACTGATGTACTCCAAGACAGTCTCTACGCCGTTGATAAATACCTATCTTAATGTCATCGACGAAACGGAACAATATGTATTGCGAAAAATACTCGAACTCAAGACTGAAGACAGTATCCTGATGCACAAAAGCTGCAAAGAATTGTACTTACAGGCGAAACGATTTACTCCCATCCCATGGAAAAGACTTCTGACGTGTTATGGACGCATAGCACGACTGGACGATATACGAAAAAAAGATTTATAGTTCATAAATGGAACTTGAAAAACCTAAATACGATGACAAACAAAACGAAATAGACTTCACGGAGAGAGCTGTTGACTCACTGGCAACTACAGAGATCACATACAGACACGATCTATTCTCTCAAGTAGACAGCTGAGACAAGAGTCTGAAATTCAAGAACGTATTGCCATTTGGAACATGATGGAATCATAGTGAGAGGCTAAAGTTTCAGAAAGATGAACACGAAATCTGCTTAAAGGTTCTCCATAAACTTTAAAGGACTGAACAAACTAATAATCATAATTAATATAATAATAACCTGCTTATCGTTCTCCAATGGGGACATCTGTTAATAATAATAAACAATTATATTAATAATAATTATTATTATCATACTTACCTCTCGTCCTTTGGGATCAATGTAATAGAATTCATCCATGATTGGATGTTGGAATTGGGAGTAGAGGAGTAAGGATTCACTGTTGACAGTAATTTGTTGGCCAACATGTGAGGGACCAGTATCGCTAGCTCACATTTTTCTTTCTTCGTTTCCTTCTGTCATACCAAATGTGTGTGCTAACAAATTACAGCCTCCCTACAGGAAGTGTTTAAAAGAATTTGGTTGTAGGATCGTAGTTTCTGTAATTGTGGCATCTGACAGGACCAGATTCTGATATGTGACTAATTTATATTCATGTGCAATACGTGACTCCCACTTAGCCGCAAGATTCCGGAAGGAATGCTCTTGAGGCGACTTGCGTCCGTGAAAATGGGGATCTCCAATGCAAGCAGAGAGGACAGTACTGTTCAGGACCGACAGATGGTTGTGTGTTAACTCAATGATAACTACAGAAACAAGTAACAAAATTTATAAAAATCACCTATTTTCAACGACGAATGTATTTAGGGGGCGTAGGCAAGTGACTGTAAATGAAGTGAATAATTATAAAAAAATCATATTTTTCGATTGTAAATGTAAAATTAATACTATCTCTGGTGTGTCGTTGATGTAACATGATGAAGAAGGTATGTGCATACCAGTTTCAGTGTCATTACCTGTATTAATTATTTAGCAAAAGCGATTTCAATTTTTTATGTGTGAAGGACAGTGAATTGGGGCAGTAAATGTTTTCTGAGTTCGATGTGTAAAGATAAATGTGGAACATAAATGTAAGAAACATTAAAGTTACATTTTTCTCAAGAAAATACAGAATGGTATGAATCACATGTTGAATAGAGATGCGCAGGCAGTTTTAAAGGCTAAGCCAAGACTTCTTTGTCTCATAGGGATTGTAATTAAATTTAGTAGTAATGAATCATGGAAAGTGGGAAAACCAGAAATGTGGAGAATCGAACTACAAAAGAGTGTTGAAAATTAGGCGGACTAATGAAGTAAGAAATGAGGACGTTCTCCGCAGAATCGGCGAAGAAATATACATATCACTGACAAAAAGATGGGACACGATAATAGGACATGTGTAAAGGTATCTGTGAATAACCAGCACTGTGTCACAGGAAGCTGTATGGAGTACCCTTAGCCTTGATGACGGCTTCCACTCTCGCAGGCCTACGTTCAGTCGAGTGCAGCAACGTTTATTGAGGAATGGCAGCCCATTCTTCACGGAGTGATGCAGTGAGGAGAGGTATCGATGTCGATAGTTGAGGCCTGGCACAAAGTCGGCTATCCAAAATATCCCGAAGGTGTTCAGTAGGATGCAGGTCAGAAATTTGTGCAGGCAGTCCACTATAGCGATGTTATTGTCGTGTAATCACAACGCCACGGGCCGTGCATTATGAACAGGTGCTCGATCGTGTTGAAAGATGCAATCGCGATTTCCGAATTGCTCTTCAACAGTGGGAAGTAAAAAGTGTTTAAAACATCAATGTAGGCCTGCGCTGTGACACTGCGACGCAAAACAACAAGAGGGGCAAGCCCCCTCCATGAAAAACACGACCACACCATAACACCACCACTTCCGAATTTTACTGTTGGCGCTACACACTCTGGTAGATGACGTTCACCGGGCGTTCGCCATACCCACACCCTGCCATCGGATCGCCACAGTGTGTACCGTGATTCGTCACTCCACACAACGTTTTTCCGCTGTTCAGTCGTCCGATGTTTACGCTCCTTACACCAAGCGAGGCGTCGTTTGGCATTTACCGCAGCCGCTTGATCATGAATTCCAAGTTTTCTCACCTCTCGCGTAACTGTCATAGCACTTTCAGTAGATTCTGATGCAGTTTGGAATTCCTGTGTGTTTGTCTGGATAGATTTCTACCTATTACACAATATCTCCCTGTTCAACTGTCGGCGGTCTGTCAGTCAACAGGCGGCCAGTGAGGCCGAGCGGTTCTAGGCGCTTCAGTCTGGAACCGCGCGACCGCTACGGTCGCAGGTTCGAATCCTGCCTCGGGCATGGATGTGTGTGATGTCCTTAGGTTAGTTAGGTTTAAGTAGTTCTAAGTTCTAGGGGACTTATGACCACAGCAGTTGAGTCCCATAGTGCTCAGAGCCATTTGAACCATTTTGTTAAGTCCCATAGTGCTCCGAGCCATTTGAACCATTTTTTTGTCAGTCAACAGACGAGGTCGACCTGTACGCTTTTGTGCTGTACGTGTCCCTTCACGTTTCCACTTCACTATGACATCGGGAACAGTGGACCTAGGGATGTTTAGAAGTGTGGAAATCTCGCGCACAAACGTATGACACAAGTGACACTCAGTCAGCTGACCACGTTCGAAGTCCCTGAGTTCCGCGGAGCGCCCCATTATGCTCTCTCGCGATGTCTCATGACTACTCATGTGGAGAACCTGGCAGTAGCTGGCAGCACAATGCACCTAATATATAAAATTAATGTTGTTGGGGGTGTCCGGATACTTTGGATCACATAGTGTAGTTGTGCCATCGGTAGTCTTGACGTTGGTGGGTGCCACCGTTTCAGTGGCGATATACACTATCTGATCAAAAGCACCTGCACATCCCTCTGTAATGAAGAATTGACCTCTAGATGCAACGACAGACACACCCGCTGGCATAAAAGGGAACGGTTAGGACTGTGTTGTCAGTGGGAAACAGTAACACAGAATGGGTCGGTCAGGGGAGCTCAGTCTCTTAGAGAGTGGACTAGTCATTGGATATACCGCCAAAGTCGAAAGCTGATGTGGAAACGCGAAGGAAATCACAGCTAAAACAAGACCACGCAACCTCAAGTACTGAACGACCGTTGCGCGGGAGGGCCAGGAGCGCAACGAAGGTGCCTGCAGGCTCTGCAACGTGGTTGGCGTCGGTGCGTTAGGAGCCCGAAGAAAGGCAAAGAAAATGTTATTCTTATTAAGATTAAAAAAGGATATCAAAAGTTAAAATACATCCAAATACACTGACGGGAAAAAATCGCAACACCAAGAAGGAGCTGAGCGACATAAACGTCTCAAGGGGAAATTCTGAAACACGCTAAAGTCACAAGAATGCCAGCACAAACATCATGGTTAGATTTTTGTTATAGTGATATAATACTGAAACCTACAAAAGTCACGTTCAAAAAAAGGACATCACTAAATTGTAATTTTCTTTTTACGAGTATCTACAACAACTTCCACGATCAAGTTCGTTGATAATAGGAACGCTAAACAGTTTTCATATAAACTGTAATCGTTACGAAGAAGTTATCAGATCTACATTGACAGGAAAAAAAAACCTCAGCACTAAGAAGGAGTTGCACGACATAAACGAAAGTTGGTAGGCCTTTTTCGACATCTGAAAGATGACGCCTACACAAATTTCGCGCCAGTCGCTTAAGAGTGAAGCTAGTAGAAATTTTTCTTTGGAAATTTGTGGTAAGGTACTATGGGACCAAACTGCTGAGGTCATCGGTCCCTAGGCCTACAGACTACTTAAACTTACTTACGCTAAGGGCAATACACGCAGCCATGCCCGAGGGAGGACTCGAACCCCCGACGAAGGGAGCCGCCCGAACCGTGATAAAGCATGTGACAACGCAGCTGCAACGGGCGCTAGTAGCGCCACTGTTAGAATGCAGATCAGTTTAGCTTTAAACACACGCTGTAACGATCGTGAGAGTTAGTTACCTTTGAGGCTGGACGTGGTCAGTTGATGTAAGTCAAGAATGCCTTTAAGGAGACAAAGACGCCATAATCAGCACCTCACTGAGTTTAAACGAGGTCTCGTACTAGATCTATGAAATGCTGCATGTACCTTCTGCGATAATGGAGGAAAAGTTGGCAGGAATGTAGCCACTGTACGTGACTGCTGCTGCTGTGGTCACGTTTATGTGTGATCGCAAGAAGGCCGGACTCTGGACGGCCACGTGGCATTGCCGAGAGGGAAAATCGTGTCTTGCGTATGACTCTGGCGCATCGTACTTCATCTGCAGCAACAATTTGAGCAGCAGTTAGCATCACAGTGCACAACTAACTGATATAAATCGGTTCCTTCAAGGACACTCCGAGCCAGACGCCCTGCTGCGTGCTTTCCACTGGTCCCAAACCACCGCCAGTTGCGATTTCAGTGGTGTCGAGAGAGAGCCCATTGGAGGGCAGGGTGGAGGTCTGTTGTGTTTTCTGATGAAAGCTGGTTCTGCCTCGGTGTCAGTGATGGCCGTGTGTTGGTTAGGAGGAGGCTAGTTGAGGGCCTGCAACCAACCTGCCTTCTTGCTACAAAAACTTTACTTACACCTGGAGGTATGGTTTGGGGTGTGACATCGCATGACAGCAGGAACACTCTAGTGGATATTCCACACACACTGACTGCAAGTTTGTACGTCATCCTGGTGATTCGGGCTGTTCAGCTGCTATTTATGAATAGCATTTCTCCAACAGAATAACGCTCGCCCACATATCGCTGTTATAACCCAACACACTCTACCGAGTGTCGACAGGTCGCTTTAGCCTGTTCTATAACCAGATGTGTCTCCAGTCAAATATGTATGACACATTATCGGACGACAACTCCAGCGTCACATACAAACAGCATTAACCGTCTCTGTATTCACCGACCAAGTGCAACAGGCATGGAACTCAATCCACAAACTGACATCCGGAGTCTGAACAACACAGCGTTTGCATGCTTGCATTCAAAATTCTGGTGATTATACCGGTTGTTAATGTAGCAGGATTTCACATTTGCAATGGCTCACCTCAAGCTTACACTAACCTGTGATCTTGCATTGTTAATCACTTCCATATATTGCATAGACAAATATATTCTAGAAATTTCATTGCTCTACATTAATAATTTTTTTGGAGTTCGGATTTTTTCCGGCAGTGTATACGTGATTTAGAAATGTAAAAGATAGATAGTTAAGCCAAATGCCAGTCTGTCCAGAAATGATCAGATTAAAACGGTTTCGTAGAATCGATAAATCTTGAAATTAGCGTAGCTTAAAAGGTTTGTAAACAATGCTTGTCCTTGGCGTCTTTCGTAACCCTTGGTGTGCAGCACGTTCCTCGGTCGTCACGGAATAGGGGCGCATATTAGTTCTTGCAAAACAATGGCAACAATGAAAATGTGTTTCAAAATATCACATTTAGATAGAAAATCATAATTTCTTGCTGTGTGCTTTCCTGAGATTGTATTATGCTAATTTTTCCAAACATTCGAATTTTGTCATACCTTTATTCTACAAGAATATCAATTGTCCAACACGATGTTGTGGTGTAGTAAATACCAGCCAACAGGCAACTCATTTTAAGACGAGCTCTCTTCGCGTGAAGTTAATAATAGGTGGATCTAAGTGGTGTTTTAATGTTCAAATGTGACTTGAACAATTTGTAGTTTAACATTTTTCCGTATTTATCTGTGTACTTCTAATTCCGAACGTCTAATGGGTGCAATAAAGAGAGAGAAGAAGTGGCAGTTAGAAAAAGAAACGAACAAATCAGTGAAAATAAATAATTTTTTTCTGTTTCTAGTGCTAGACGGTTACAGAATTTTCAGTGTCACAAGTAAGTGGGATTCTGAAGTGGTAACAGTAATTGTGACAGCGAAAAAAAAGTTTGATACAAAACCGCTATAAATATAATTAAACACATTAGCATCACAGACTGTTCTAATGTCCGTGCAGATAATGAGTTAGATGTAAATGATGAACCTAGAAAGGCAGCAGGTCCACACCTCAGAAACGCTAAGCTGGAAAACAGTGTGTCTGAGATTGTATTATGCTAATTTTTGTAAACGTTTGAGTTTTGTCACACCTTTGTTCTACAAGAATAAATATCACCAAAAGTTCACATTTGACAGGTGTCAGAATGTGGAGAGAGCAGTTGTGTTATTCGTCTAAAAATATGCTGATTACTGTAAACTGTGCTGGCTCTTTGGAGGGCAGAAATCGTTGTCAGCTTTTCAGTTCGTGGCATTAGAAAAACACAGTTGACGCAGGTATGGTCACAGAATTAAAGAAAAGTGAGAAATTACGTAAGAAGGCCCTTGAGCATATTATGAATGTGACGTTAACACTGACAAATAAAATAACTTTTCGGGGACGTAAGCTTGAAATTGGAAAATCAAACAATGGAAACTTTTAGCAATTATTTGACTTCTCGTAAAGTACGATCCGGTATTACGCGAGTCTGTTAGTTAAACCAAACCAAAATATGCGCAAAAGTACCGTAGCACTTCAGTTAAAAATGAGTCAATACGTAAATATCCTACCCCTTGCAGTTGAAAAATAAATTATTAATGACACGAAAGGTTAGATATTCTTTTCTATTATTACCGATACAATACGGAACATTGCAAGCGGAAATCAGTTAACTTAGATATTTAGATATGTTTCATATGATGTCTCTGGACAGCCTCGTGACGGGAAGATAAATGAAAACTTTACAGATTTTCGTGAAATAAAACGATTATTTGAAATAGAATAGGAAATACTAAGTAGAATAAACGAAAAGTGACTCTTGTTAACGTGGCTAGTGTTGGGACGGTTGTGCCAGTATGTCAGGCATACACAAAGTTGTTAGAACCAGAATTCAACACAGGCAAAGAACAGCATAAGATGTGAATTTTGCAGCGCATAATTTAAATATAGTACTTAACGGTGCTGCATGTGGATTTCAAGAAGCCAAATTCTTTTACGACACAGTAGAAACGTTGTATCTTTTCTTCAGTCACAGTATTAAAAGATGGAAACTTTTGGAATCTTCTACCTTAAAAGAGTTAAGCTCAACATGTTGGTTCTCGTGAGACATCTGTTAAAATCCATCGTTATGCGTACATCGATGTAATTAAGGCTTTGTCAAAAGTAACACCGATATTTAATAAAAGGGAAGAAAGAGAACACGCTCTTGTTTGAAAACACCAATTAAAGAAATTTTAATTCATTTTTCAGAGAGTGCTTCAGTGCAGAACTTGATAAAGCGTGTTCTTCCGTTCAGAATGCAGCTGGTAATTTAGATTGCTACTGAAAAAATTTTGAAGAAGCAATGCCATCAGCTATATCTTTCGTATAGAATTGGGGTATTCCACCACAGTCTGAAAATTAAAAAAAAATCTAAAAGTGAAAAAAAGGCCGGCCTCTGTGACCGAGCGGTTCTAGGCGCTTCAGTCCGGAATCGCGCTGTTGCTACGTTCGCAGGTTCGAATCCTGCCTCGGACATGGATGTATGTGATGTCCTTAGGTTAGTTAGGTTTAAGTAGTTCTAAGTCTAGGGGACCGATGACCTCAGATGTTAAGTCCGATAGTGCTCAGAGCCATTTGAACCATTCTGAAAAAAAAAAGTTTGATGAATTGTGTCAGAACGAGCGGCTAGTGGATCAAAATATGTATTTCAGAACCACTGTTTCTCTTGGCTGTTTGGACATTACTGTAGCCGAGCCCAGATAAAAAGCAGATTTGAAAGTATGCATAATGTTAACCATTTTTTTAAAATTATTTCCCCAAAATTTCTAAATTATGCTTTCGACGAAGAGGTTCACAATGCAACAATAATTTTTCAAAATGAATAACGGGGTGCTAAAATAAAAATCTTCTTGGTTGTTAGGCCGCGTCAGATTTCCTTCTAAAATAATCGACGTTTCGACCCCTCTGTTGGGATCTTCTTCATGATGTTTCGGTGTCCACTATCGCTACAGTGTTCTAGCTAAAGTTAAAATCTTCTGCGTTGTTAGACCGCGTCATATTTCCTTCTAAAATAATGACGTTTCGACCCCTCTGCCGAGATCTTCTTCAGGATGTCTCGGTGTCCACTACTGTTACAGTGTTCTAGCAGTAGTGGACACCGAAACATCCTGAAGAATATCCCGGTAGAGGGGTCGAAACGTCGATTATTTTACAAAGAAATATGACGCCGCCTAACAACCCAGAAGATTTCAAGTTTAGTGGCAACGGCCACGAAAGCCTGCAGACTTACATAATAACGGGAGGATATATCCAGTGAATTCCCAGATCAGTTAAAACGTTTCAAAACCGTTCTGAAAAAAAAAGCCTCATTACCCTCTGTAGCTCACTTTACAAAAATTATTAATAAAAGAGAATTCAATCGTAGCTGCTAGCTTTCAGATTTATGGACAGCAGATTAAATGTTTCTAATCATTGCAGTTTATTCGGCTGAACACCCATTATCAGACGGCCGCTGTGGCCGAGCGGTTCTAGGCGCCTCAGTCCGGAACCAAGCGGCTGCTGCAGTCGCGGGTTCGAATCGTGCCTCGGGCATGGATGTGTGTGATGTCCTTAGGTTAGTTAGGTTTAAGTAGTTCTAAGTCTAGGGGACTGATGACCTCAGATGTTAAGTCCCATAGTGCCTAGAGCCATTTTGAACCCATTATCGAAGATGAAACTTGTAAAGAACTATGTGCAGAAATCTGCGGCATAAGACAGTGAATTCAGCCTCCTCAGTATCGAAAGTGGAAGATCTAGATCTACTGATATCAGTGAGATCATCAGCACCTTCGCATAAAAAAAGCACGCTGTATGGTCTATTTTCACTGCAAATCAAGGTGAGTATAGTGAAGTTATGTAAGTACAAGTAGACCAAACATCAAACATAAATACAGGCCTATGCATGTTGATACGGTCAATCTCTGTAACGTATTTAATTTTTTAATAAAATTTGCAATTTGAAATGGGTCTCGTCCGACAAGGCAACATGTTTCCAGTCATCAACAGTCCAGCGTCGGTGTTGACGGGCCCAGGCGAGGCGTAAAGCTTTGTGTCGTGTAGTCATCAAGGCTACACGAGTGGGCCTTCGGCTCCGAAAGACCATATCGATGATGTTTCGTTGAATGGTTCTCACGCTGACACTTGTTGATGGTCAAGCATTGAAATCTGCAGCAATTTGATGAGGGTTTGCGCTTATCTCACGTTGAAGGATTCTCTTAGTCGTCGTTGGTCACGTTCTTGCAGGATCTTTTTCCGGCGCAGCGATGTTGGAGATTTGATGTTTTGCCGGATTCCTGATATTCACGGTACACTTGTGAAGTGGTCGTATGGGAAAATCCCCACTTCATCGCTACCTTGGAGATGCTGTGTCCCATCCTCGTGCGCTGGCTATAACAGCACGTTCAAACTCACTTAAATCTTGATAACCTGCCATTGTAGCAGCAGTAACCGATCTAATAACTGCTGCGGTATACTTGTTGTCTTACACAGGCGTTGCCGATCGCAGTGCCGTAGTCTGCCTGTTTGCATATCTCTGTATTTGAATACGCATGCCTATACAAGTTTCAGTGTAAGCATTAATAGTAACAAAGAATAATCCCCTTGTTTATATTACATGGGAATAAATGAGAAATTGCATTAAATTTATAGTTCTACCTGCTGTAATTAGTTACGTTAGTTACTGATAGGTACTACGTTTCTTTTGGGAGAATCGGACTTTTATTTTTACGGATGAGTTTTAAAATATCCCATGTAATAAGAGAATGAAAACACTCCTGAGTTCCAAACAGCTCCCAGTAGTCCATCTGGCACAATGACTCACCAAGGGAGTTAAAAACAGCTGTTCCGCATAAGAGACACAATTCTCTACTCAGTGACATGCAGAGCTTGAGATGGTGCAAAGAGCAGCGCTGTTGGACAGTGGATGAATGGCACTATACCCTGTGGCAATCCAATGCTAGAGCTGTGGTTGGCAAATGCCTCCAGAACCTTTCCTGCCATCATGTGTAGATCCAATAGTGGAGTATAGAGAAGCTGATGTTTCCCTTGGTTATAGTGTGGGCTAAGAAAACGCTAAATGCGGAAATATATGAACACATTTTACCACATTGTGTAATGCGTGGACGATGTTTGTTTAAATCAGCACGCGGCTCTCCCCCGTCGTAGGTTCGAGTCCTCCCTTGGGCATGGGTGTGTGTGTTGTCCTTAGCGTAAGTTAGTTTAAGTTAGATTAAGTAGTGCGTAAGCCTAGGGACCGATGACCTCAACAGTTTGGTCCCATAATCCTTACCAGAAATTTGAAAAAAAAAAAATTAAATTAGCCTGACAATGCAACGTGTCACGAAGCAGCATCTCTGAGGCAACGATTTGTGCACAATAACATTCCTGTAATGGACTGGGCTGATAATCAGTCTTCTCAGTGGTTTGAGACCGACCGTCACGAATTCCTCTTCTGTGCCAACCTTTTCATCTCAGCAATAGCAACCTACGTACTCAATTATTTGCTGGATGTTTTCCAATCTCTGTCTTCTTCTACAGGTTTTACCCTCTACACCTCCCTCTAGTATTATGGAAGTTATTCCCTGATTTATTACTGTCCTATTTCTTCTCCTTGTCAGTGTTTTCAATATATTACTTTCCTCTCGGATTCTGCTCAGAACCTCCACGTTCCTTACCTTAACAGTCCACCTGATTTTCAACATTCGTTTGTAGAAAAACATCTCAAATGCTTCGATTCTCTTCTGTTCTGGTTTTCCCATAGTCCATGTTGCACTACCATTCAATGCGGTGCTCCAAACGTACAATCTCAGGAATTTATTCCTCAAATTAAAGCCTATGGTTGGTACCGGAAAAACTTCTGTTAGCCAGGAATGCCGTTTTTGTTAGTGCTAGTCTGCTTTTTACGTCCTCCTTGTCATGGGTTTGGCATGGTTTATTTTGATGCATAGGAGCAGAATTCCTGAAGTTCATCTACTTCTTGATCCCCATTTCTGATGTTTTCTCGCTGTTATAATTTCTGCTACTTTACTTTCGTCTTTCTTCGATTTACTCTCAGTGCTTATTCTGCACTGAAACGAAATGTCGTTTGGCTAGGGCCTCACGTCGGGTAGACCAATAGCCTGGTGCAAGTCTTTCTAGGTGATGCAACTTCGGCGACTTGCGTGTCGATGGGGATGAGATGATGATGATGATGAAGACAACACGACATCCAGTCCCTAAGCGTTGAAAATCTCCGACCCAGCCGGGAATCGAATCCGGGCTCCTTTGCATGGCATTCAATCGCGCTGAGCACTCAACTATCGAGGCGGACATTCTGTACTCATTAGACTGTTCGTTTCATTCAAAATATCCTGTAATTCTTCTAATTCTTGTTCACTTTCACTGAGGATAGCAATGTCATCTGCAAATCTTGTCATTGACATCCTTCCAGACTGAATTTTAATCCTCTCGTTCACTTCCTTAATTACTTCTTAGATGTATCGACTGAATAGTAGAGACGGAAGACTACATCCCTGCCTTAAGCCCTTTTTAATCCAAACGCTTAGCTCTTGGTCTTCCAGTCTTATTTCTCCTTCTTGTTTCTTGTGCATATTGTACACTACCCGTCTTTCCTTATACCTTGCGCGTATTCCTTTCATAATTTCGAAAACCTTGCATCAATTTATCGAACGCTTTTTCCAGGTCGACAAATTCAATGAATGTGGCTCAAATGGCTCTGAGCACTATGGGACTTAATATCTGAGGTCATTAGTCCCCTAGAACCTAGAACTACTTAAACCTAACCAACCTCAGGACATCAGACACATACATGCCCGAGGCAGGATTCGAACCTGCGACCGTAGTGGACGCGCGGTTCCAGACTTAAGCGCCTAGAACCGCTTGGCCACACCGGCCGGCCAATGAATGTGTCTTGATTTTACTTCAGTTGAGTTAGAACATCGATATCGTTCCAGATCGTAGCGTCTATCATCGGTACCTTCTGAGGTTTCGGCTCTTGAGGTCGAATGAGCTTCGATATCTTAGCAAACGTTCATACGCCTCACTGAAAGTGATCCCATCAGCCCTGAAGCACGGCTGGTCCCGGCGGAGGTTCGAGTCCTCCCTCGGGCACGGATGTGTGTGTTTGTCCTTAGGATAATTTAGGTTAAATAGTGTGTAAGTTTAGGGACTGATGACCTTAGTAGTTAAGTCCCATAAGATTTCACACACATTTGAACAGCACTGAAGCTGAGATAAAGGCGAAGGGTGGACATACCCCGTGTTAACGTCTACTAGCGGGTGTCTCGATGTTTCTGATCGGGTAGTGTGTAAATGAAATGGCAGTGTAGAAATGACGCAAGAATAACTGTGCACAGGCTAGGTTTCTTCTCATAGGCAGGAGATGGGCACACATGGGGTCGGCGAACCCACGGACCCCTGCTCGTTAACTCTTAAGTCGACTTTGCCTCTTCCTTTTCTTTTTCTCGTCCTCTTCTGTGCTCTTGGTGGGAACCTATCCGGCCACCTTCTCGTTACGGCTCTGGCTGACAGGGTGTGTGGGAGCGACGGTGTCGCCGACGCCGCAGTACCTGTCCCGGTGCATTCAGGCGCCGCTGGGAGGCGAGAGCCGAGTCGTAGGAGGGGGAGGCCAGATTCGGCCGGCAGCCAAGTGCCGGTCGGACCCATTGCCGCCGCCAGCCAATCCGCCGATATTTTACAGCGACACGGCCAATCAATATCGGCGATAGCTGCTGGCCGGGCTGGCCCGCGACGCGCCGCAGCGCGCACTGAGGCCGCTTCTCAATTTATCGCTCCGATAAACAGATCCGTCATCTCCCGCGCGCTCGTGGGACCGCCCCGGCGCCACTCCGCTCCGGCCGACCGTGCGCTGTTTTTTATATCCACTGAGGCAATATAAATATGAATACGCATTTCCTTTACAACCTTTTTGCTTTTTTTGCTTTCTTTTACTATTTTTTATTTATTTTTATGAGTTTTTTTTTCGTTACAACGATGTATTAATTTTGAAGGCCCGGCAGATTTCCGTTATGTAATAACAAAAGCGTTTCCCAGAAAGCTTAGATAAATAAACATGGAGAGAGAGAGGTAGAGACAGAGAGAGAGGCAGAGGGAGAGGAAGATGAAAAAAAAAAAAAAAGCAAATGGAAAAGAACTGCAGGAAATTGCTTTGATTTATCATCTCACTCGCTGACACAAGAGATAAAAAGCTGGCAGTTATCCTGTTAGAGTAGCACAAATATTTGCATCAAGAGATAGCGTACTTGCATTTGGCCACGGCTCAGAGTCGTAACGATAAAGTACGAGAGTGGAATGGTGTTGAAGAGGCGTATGTTTGCTGTGCGCCAGTTAAGAAGGCAATCTAAATTCATCGATATATTGTCAATAGATAAAAAAATATATATCGGTTTACGTGCGCCAGTAGCCAGACCAACAAAAAAAAAAAAAAAAAAAAAAAAAATGGGACAAATGGCTCGGAGCACTATGGCACTCAACTTCTGAGGTCATCAGTCCTCTAGAACTTAGAAATACTTAAACCTAACTAACCTAAGGACGTCACACACATCCATGCCCGAAGCGGCCGGCCGAAGTGGCCGTGCGGTTAAAGGCGCTGCAGTCTGGAACCGCAAGGCCGCTACGTCGCAGGTTCGAATCCTGCCTCGGGCATGGATGTTTGTGATGTCCTTAGGTTAGTTAGGTTTAACTAGTTCTAAGTTCTAGGGGACTAATGACCTCAGCAGTTGAGTCCCATAGTGCTCAGAGCCATTTGAACCATTTGAATGCCCGAAGCAGGATTCGAACCTGCGACCGCAGCGGTCTAGCGGTTCCAGACTGTAGCGCCTAGAACCGCTAGGCCACCCCGGCCGGCTGCCGGACCAACAGTGAGTGACTCTACGTAGGTCGGAGTAGGCTGTGAAGAAGAACTGATCGTTATATTTTTGAAGTAGACCCTCCTCCTTAAAAGGACCGAAGATTAGCGGAACAATGAGGTCATTAGAGGTCAAGCTTAGAATGGCTAAGGGTAGCGAAGGAAATCGGCAAGTCCTTTTTCAAACGGGACCTGCTAGCTAAAAGTGAACAAAAATCTGGAAAAAATATATTTCTGCTCTATAGAAAGGAGAATTTCATGCCGATTACAAAAAAGTGTAGTTTATGCTCATAATTTTGCACAGTTACTACGCCCCTCTGTCGTTTTACAGAGCGTCATAAAGTGTGATGTATGCTTCTTTCCCTCGCTTTTTTCAGCTTTTAGGTATGGAACATACACACAGAAGGATTCTAGAAGGCTCTGATTACTGGAAACTAAGTACAGGCGTGTCTAAAAGGCTATTGCTTAGCTGCAACCAATGTAAAGCGTATTTGTTTACTTCTGGTATTAGCGATTACTGGTGTCTTGTTCTATTTCAGTGTATGTGTTTCGTATCTTGTAAATGCCGAGAATATTGAAATTTAACTCACCAGACGGAGGTTTCGTGGCAACCACTTCAAAGCAACATCGAATAATACAGATCGTTAGGTTCAACAATCATCTACAGAAACAGGGTGTACATACATATAATTCTCTCGCAAGTATTCCTTGCTGGGATGGAGGGAATTAAGCCTAAATAAAGGCATCTTCATGGTCTCTCACAGAATCCCTACGAAAGCTTTAACAGCTCGTACAGGGGAGCGGAATACCGAAAACTGTATCTGTGTTGAAGATATGTACAATGGATGCAGTAAAAACTTTCAATGATGATGCAATTTCTAGGATTCAAGTTCGGGGAAAAATTGAAAAAAATACGTATCCAGACTGTAAGGAATATGCTTCAAGCACTTATTATTATTGTTCAAGTATGAGAAACCGAAGCGGAGAGAGATTCAAAAGACGTTACCAAGGAGGCTAGCATAAATGAAAGAATGAGGAGAGAAAGTATGGGCCGGCCGCGGTGGTCTCGCGGTTCTAGGCGCGCAGTCCGGAACCGCGCGACTGCTACGGTCGCAGGTTCGAATCCTGCATCGGGCATGGATGTGTGTGATGTCCTTAGGTTAGTTAGGTTTAAGTAGTTCTAAGTTCTAGGGGACTGATGACCACAGCTCTTAAGTCCCATAGTGCTCAGAGCCATTTGAACCATTTTTTAGAAAGTATGGAGGATAAATTTAAACGTTCAGGTACATCTTTCTTCTAAGCGACTGAAGTTAAATTCACCAAAATTGGCATATAAAATTAGAGTGATCTTCTCCACCTTCATTGCCTACAATTTTCAGAAAATATTACAGTATGTTATGATGCCCGTGATTATTGCCCTAGCCGGCCGGAGTGGCCGAGCGGTTCTAGGCGCTACAGTATGGAACCGCGCGACCGCTGCGGTCGCCGGTTCGAATCCTGCCTCGGGCATGGATGTGTGTGATGTCCTTAGGTTAGTTAGGTTTAAGTAGTTCTAAGTTCTAGGGGACTGATGACCACAGCAGTTAAGTCCCATAGTGCTCAGAGCCATTTGAACCATTTGAACCATTATTGCCCTAAATCTTTAAATTTTGTATATTTTTTACAGACTGGCATCAGTAGAGGAAATTAGAGGCGTTATATACTTCCCTGAATGTTGTCTGTAGTCCGACAGTTTTCCTAAGCTATGTAGTCAGTGTTAGGCCTGCCAAAGAATATGTTACCTCAGTTAAACAGCGTTTAGTTCCTTTGTCTTTCATAAATATTGTTGTCAACAGCGCTATCTAACTGATTTTCTCAGAGATGATTTGACTAATACTGATTCTGTGTACAAGTTATGAGCTACTTCTGCTTTACACATCAGTAACACTGTGATGGGGAAGAGAATGCTAAAAACGCAGCTGATTCAGCAACGGGTACACTTAAGCGATTTAGGGAAACCATGGAGAATGTGCATCTGGAAGGGATTTGAACCTCCATCTTCCCAAATCAGAGCGCAGTGTCTTAGTTCAACGCCGCCTCTGTCATGCTACCTCCATCGCTGCTCCACATATCGAGCTGCCACACGGAGGACATGTGTTCGATTCCTGGTAGCAAAGAAGTTTCTTTTCTGGGAAGACCAGATGACTCCATTCAGTCACGTGGGGATGAAAGACGCGCTATCCATAGGAGAGCAAGTGCAGAAAATTTTGCTTTCTCAAAGTTTACTTGTAACAGACTTTATCCAAGTGCGCACATCTTTAATATTGACAGGTAGTGAAATTGTTTGACTTTCTTACAGAATTACAGTAGCGGCTGCGGTTTCGAAATCTGACATTAGTGGCCATAAGCGCAGTGTGCGAGTCGCAGTGAGATGATTTTGAAGTTCGGTCACTGAACACTGTGCCTGATTGGACAGCTACATCTTTTTTTCTTCGAAGCAACTTGCAACGGCCTCTCTTCCAACTATTCCTTAACTATTCACATTTCGCAATGAGGAAGTTACTCAAATCTATATCTGGAGTTTGCAGGCGGCCAGAGTGGCCGAGCGGTTCTAGGCGCTACAGTCTAGACCGCTATGGCCGCAGGTTCGAATCCTGCCTCGGGCATGGGTGTGTGTGATGTCCTTAGGTTAGGTTAGGTTTAAGTAGTTCTAAGTTCTAGGGGACTGATGACCTCCGAAGTTATGTTCCATAGTGTTCAGAGCCATTTGAACCATTTTTTTGCAGTTTGGTCTGTGCTATAAATCGAGTTATTTAATTATTTTCATTTAATTAGCTAAATGGTCGCCTACTCGAAATGTTTCTTTGAAATCAGTTTATTTAATAAAGAAGTACATGTAATCCATCTCTGTTGTAACACTGTGTCCAAAATGCTGTTCCTTGAAAAAATTCCATTGCACTTGAACCGTCGTCTTAGTCAACAGTGAAGGCATTCTACACTCGAAGACAAAATGACACACTGAACTAAGGCCATTGATAAACTGCATCACATATTATCTACTTATTCTTCTTCATCATCGTGACAGTTTGTGGCAGTGTAGTATACATAGGCTAATACAGTAGACAAGCAAGCTGAAAGTCTATCATTTTGAAAATACTGTGGAAGCTTTAGACTAAAAAAGACAACTCTGTCAAAATCTGAGTGCTGTTCTTATGCACAGAATTTAAAGAAGTAGAACCACTTCATTCATTAACGAAGCTTAAGATGTATGAACCAAAAAAGTGATCTAATTAGTTGGATTCAAAATTTAGACGCTTAATTCATCTGCAATTCTTAAAATATGTGGACTGTAGAACTATCTTACTGTATGAACTCTGTGATGAAATGTAAAGAAATTCATTTACTAGCAAAGGCAGAGATTTTGCGAATTTCAATATGTCTATTTGCATCAACTGTATAAGAAAGTCAAACAATTTCACGAACTGTCAGTTTTAAATATTTGCGCACCTGAATAAAGTCTTTTTCAAGTAAACTTTTGATAAAACAAAATTTACTGCACTTGCTCTTAGAATATGTTGTAGTTTAATTTCAATGGATTTTATGCACAACATGATATCCAACCAAACTATTTGTATAATGCACAGCTGAAGACTCTTAACGTTTAAATCAGTCTAAACATCACATTTGAAAATTGACATTTCAACGATGCCCAATTGCGTTCATATCAGTGAAGCAGCACCGGTAATTATTTCACAGAATCGTTGGTCAAACAAATACTCAGACTAGTTACTGTCACACAAAATTGCACGTTAAGATTTGGATTACGAGGTAGGCGCTGATAAACTAGCCGCTGAACGCCCCTTTCTCATCGCAGTGTTTATTACATTATGTCACCTGAATTATACGCCATACAAAATTATACTTTTGCAGGAACATTCAGTGGTATATGTGACTACAGTCTTTAAAATTTGATGCAAATAAAGTTAGTAGAAGAAAAAAAATAAATTAAAAGGTCATGCAGTTTTATTGCATAAACAGCGAAAACGTAGTCAGCCATTTTTGTTGTTGTATCCACGGCAGCTTACGCGTGAGACGATAATGCTGTTAGTCTCTGACCAATAGTGAGGGATGGCGGTGCACCTGGTACACAAAATCGTGATCCGCCCTTGCGGTGGTGAGTCGCGGTTCAGAACAACCCTACCATGCAGTATTACATCAAGCCACTGTCACACACCAAATGCCCACTGTTCTGGACATAACATGTTTCGATCAGCCGGCGAAATGGAGATAAACAATGAGGCCCCTTTGAAACTCTGCCGTGTGCTACCCCTATATGGCCCGCAAGGTCTTGTAACAAGCCTGGATACGAACAACACTAATGCTCTCTACTGGTGCTCTTCATGATCCTTATATATCCTGCCAAGCCCGGTAGCAAGCCTAAACATGAAGAACACTAATGTACCCTATTAGTCGTGCTACCTGTCAGAGAAAATTTTGCCTCTTTTAGTTTACATACCCGCCGATGCGGTGTGCGTGTGAGAATTTACACTGTCACCCAATCATGTCTTCTGGGTGATGCACGTTTTTTGTCAGGCTGTGCATGAAGCCGTGGACCTGCAACTGTGGACAACCAACGGAGATAAATATACTGATGAGAATTATGGATCTGATAATTGCTCATGGCTTATCGTATTAATGCCTTGTCAAACTATAGCCACATCCCTATCGCAAAATTATACAGGCAGAGAAGTGTAGTGATGAACTTTTGGAGAAAGTAGGCCGTGTCGGAACACAGAGGCGGGAGAAAATGTCAATATAGCCGGGAGCACATCAACGTCGCCGCGGCGCTTGGCCGCGTTAACAGCCATCCGCTGCTTTATGACCACCTCCCTCCCCTGCCCCCCCCCCCCCCCCCCCCCAGCAGCAACTCCATCCACACTCGCAGCAGATATGGCGGCCGCGACACAAGCTATCGGACAGCCACGAAATATAGCCGTCTCCCGCACGCCCGTTTATCAACCTGACACTGTGCGCGTTATCATCCATGCTCCCCTTACCTATCTCTTCGTGCGGAATTTTTCTTTCAGTGTAATAATCCACTGCTTCTGTTTTTGCGTCTAATTCTGCACCACGCGAAACCAATGAGAGTCTCAGAGACGTGGTTAAACACAGGCAACTTCGCCGCTAGGTCACACCTATATTTGCAACGGTTGACGGTAAAATGGATTTCAGACGGGAAGCATTTGCTTTTTTTGGTGTCAGTCTTAAACGACACGTTGTAAACACTGCATTCTCAATTTCTGTGCCACTGTAATCATTCCTCTGGAAATCCTACCCTCATGTGTTTCAATTCGATGGAAAGGCTTTCCTGGTCACATACAGCTCAAGCCCTGTGAACAAGAGTTTCAGAATGGTGCTACGTTGGGTTGGGTGGTGGGAGCTTCTTGCATGTAAATATACGTAGTTCACTGTTCGTCGGTTCCTGTGCACAGAATGGGCTATTCTGCTGTCTTGCTTCTTCCGTAACTAAATATATAGGAATGGGAGATAACCATCATTCTCAGCATCCATGGCGAATTTTCTGTTCTCGTGGATGGTACTGACGTATCCAAGAAATTCGTCCAGGCTTCCATGCCATGAGACCACACAACGAAGGTGTCTCCAGTTACTTGTAGAAGTATTTGGTTTAAGGAGTGTGGTCTCTATGACAGTTCCATCAAAATATACCGTGAACAAACTGGTTATTCCTACTGCCAGGTGTGACCACAGAAAAAAAATCGAAGCTCTCTAGTTGGCTCGGTAAAGGATCCAGTAGGACTACGTCAGCCTGACATCAGCAGCGTTGCTTGGCGCACGCCAGGTACGTCAGGCTCGGACATGAAGGTAAATCAGCGTTCGCTGAGTACAGCTCGGAATGAGGCCTCTCGTTTGATTTTGAACGGACGAAACTTCTGTGCAGGGACAGTGGATTTTTGGACAGTGTGCGAGGTGATGTAGGTCTCTATCCTGTTTTCGATAGTCGACGAGAGTGATATGAGTTCTCTTTTTATACGTTGAGTCGTGCTTCATACTTCTACACTTGACAGTTTTCGGGCAGATGTCTTTAATATTCAATATGTTACGCCATAGAGGTTCTGAGCTCAAGCAATTGCTTGTCAGCAGTTTGTCATTGCGAGTTCGCGTGTACCAAGTGACAAGAGTGTGGTGTCGGTCACGCTGCTGCGCGGTTTGGGAAAAATAAACCAGCAGAACAGAGATGCAGACGCAGAGGATGTTGATTTTTGGAAATACCATTTTGTAAAGACTGATTTTAAAAGTGTAAAGCTATGCAGGTAATGTTGACGCTGAATTGCTTGACCACGTGCACTTTATGATGAGTTTGAGAAAGGCCAATTTTCGGTATGATTTTTCTTTATTGATTTGGGTCGGTTAGTCTGATTGTCGAGACGACACTCACATGGCTTGGATTCAGGGTCATAGATTGTAGTAATAGTTAACATTCTGTTTCAAAATATTGTTTTTTAAATGCTAGTCTTCTTCTATATCACTCATTGTGTCCAGTTCCTCTTACCGTTCCCTCAATAACGTTTTATTGTGTAATCCGGTGTCACCGCATTGCCCTAAGCGGAACACAGCTACTTAAGGCTTGAAGTATGATGTGCTTAGCATACTTGCTTTTCCTTGCATTGCACTTGGGCAAGTTTTCTTTCGCTGGTGTGCTGTTGTGCTGCATTCTAACATTTCTTTTGCCGTAAGATAAACCACGCAAGTTTTTTAGGTCCAGTTTGACGTCACTGTTGGGAGACAGTAAGATTGTTTACAGTCAAGCATTGCATCGCAAATTATCATCAGGGTGAGTTCAGTTAAAGTTTAGTTCAGATCTCATTTCTTTGACCAGAGATTCTTACTCTTACAGTGCTGTGCTAAATGTTCGTCTGTGTGTCATTGAATGTTCGGGATTTTATTTATTCGGTTTGGGTTCGTAACTTTGCAGGACATTTTAACAGAAGAATTCTGGTCATTTATTGTTTCAAAATTTAGTTGATAATTTATAAGGGATTTTTATTCCGTTAGTTTAGTACGCTAGAACTGCAAGATACGTACTGTAACGTCACACATTATATAAAGCATTAGCCGGCCGCTGTGTCCGAGCGGTTCTAGGCGCTTTAGTCCGGAACCGCGCTGCTGCTATGGTCGCAGGTTCGAATCCTGCCTCGGGCATGGATGTATGGGATGTCGTTAGGTTAGTTAGGTTTAAGTAGTTCTACGTCTAGGGGAGATATGACCTCAGATGTTAAGTCCCATAGTGCTTAGAACCTTTTGAACCATTAAAGCATTCTTCACTGCACTGTGCAACACAGAGTTTCACATGGTTGCTTCTTTCGTAAACAGTTGTAGTTTTTTTTATTAATTTTAGTAGAAGTTGACTGGAATACAAGTGCAAAGTTTTAGATGGATTTGGTGACTTCTGTTGCTCGATAGAGTTTGAGTAAGCACATCACTTACAGTATTCAAGTGGAAGAACGTTCACATTACAATAAACACGCACACGAAAATTTATAATAGAAGACCTTTATACAAAATAAAACAAATAAGCACATAAGGGAATAAATGACATTTAGATACTAGTGGGCTTTGATTTACGAGGGTCACTCCAAAAGAAATGCACACTATTTTTTTTTTAATCCATCTTTTATTCTACATGTTTGAAAGTTTTACAGTGTGTAGATACACCCTTTAGGAACAATATTTTCATTTCTCCACACAATTTCCTTCCCTCTCAACTGTCTTACGCCACCCTGGAACCAGCGCCTGTATACCCGCACGGTAAAATTCTGGACCAACCTGTTGGAGCCACTGTTTGGCAGCGTGCACAAGGGAGTTATCATCTTCAAACCTAGTTCCACGAAGAGAGTCTTTCAGTTTCCCAAAGAGATGATAGTCACATGGAGCCAGGTCAGGACTGTAAGGCAGTATTGTCAATCCGAGTTTTGCGAACGCTTCCATGGGTTTTTGACTGACAGGTGGCCGTGCATTGTCGTGCAACAGCAAAACATCCTGCTTTTGCCAATGTGGTCGAACACGGGTCAGTGAAGCTTGAAGTTTCTTCAGTGTCGTCACATATGCATCAGAATTTATGGTGGTTCCACTTAACGTGATGTCCACAAGCAAGAGTCCTTCGGAATCGATAAACACCGTAGCCATAACTTTTCCAGCAGAAGGTGTGGTTTTGAATTTTTTTTTCTTGGGTGAATTTGCATGATAC
Source organism: Schistocerca americana (assembly GCF_021461395.2). Lineage (NCBI taxonomy): Eukaryota > Metazoa > Arthropoda > Insecta > Orthoptera > Acrididae > Schistocerca > Schistocerca americana. Next base: position 460,188,313 of record NC_060119.1, on the reverse strand, counting down.
CACTCCATTGATTGCCTCTTCGTCTCTGGCGAAAAATTATGGAGCCATGTTTCATCACCTGTCACAATTCTTCCAAGAAATTCATCTCCACCATTCTCGTAGTGTTCCAAAAGTTCGCTGAATACCGTTTTTATTGTTTCTTTGTGACTCTCTGTCAACATCCTGGGAACCCACCTGGCACAAACCTTTTTTAACTCCAACACTTTCAGTATTCTGCAGACACTTCCTTCCCCTATCCCAACGTAGCGTGACAATTCGTTCACTGTGATGCGTCTGTCAGCAGTCACCAACTCGTTAACTCTCTGCACATTGTCTGGAGTGTGAGCAGTACGAGGCCTGCCACTGCGAGGACAATCCTCAATATTGCCGTGCCCGCTTTCATCACGTGACCTGCTTGCCCACCGACTAACTGTACTGCGATCGACAGCAGCATCTCCGTACACCTTTTTAAACTTCTTGTGAATGTTTCCCACTGTCTCGTTTTCACAGCACAGGAATTCTATCACAGCACGTTGCTTCTGACGAACGTCATGTGTGTCAGCCATCTTGAAGACATGCTGTGACGGTGCCACTCACGGGAACAGGTTGAACTAAAATTGAAAACAAGCGGGAAGGATGTATCTACACACTGTAAAACTTTCACACATGCAGAATGAAAACTGTATTTTTACAAAAATAGTGTGGATTTCTTTTGGAGTGACCCTCGTACATCAATAGCGAGTTGAAATTTTGTGTGGGACTAGGATTTAACTGTGGGTCTCCTGCGTATTAGGCAGCTATCTGAACAGAGTAGTCGGCAGAATCGCACAGACTACCCTAGCACACTTTCCAGAAGACCCAAATTCTCAGCTTATACCACACCACCCACTGCTGATGTAATGCCCCTTGCCCATTATCCTCAATACTCGCGACGTTTCGTTGAGTCCCGTAAGAGTTCGAGTGTGGTGTGCATCTGCACTGAAGGGATCATTCGCCAGACTCTCCTAAGTGTAGTGTCTGTTTGCATCCTGCAGACAGTATGAATCAGGACACAAAGGAATTAATGACATTTAGCTAGTAGCGGGCATTGACTTACATCGCAGGGAAGTTGAAGATTTGCGCCTGATGAGGATTCGAACCCGCGTCTCCTGCTCAGTGGGGTAGATGCTCTGACCGAAGGAACAGGCACCACATATGTAATCATGGCGTGGCTCTCCAATGATCCCTTCAACGTAGATTCACACCACCCTCGAACTCTTAGGGGGAATTCGGAAAACGCGCCGAGTATTGAGGTTAATGGGCACGGGCACTGCGTCACTAGTGTGTGGATAAGTTGAGAATTTGGATCTGATGGGAGGCGCACTAGGGTAGCCGTGCAGTTGCGACGACCAGCGTGTCCGGTTGGCTTGATTGTCAGCACAAATTTTCAACTTCTCCATTGATGTACGTCAATTCTCGCTAGCAGGTAAATGTCAGAAATTCCCCTGTGACTTGATTCATAGTGGTTGTAGGATCAGAATGGAGTCTGACTGAGAGACCAAGTTAGTTACGACGCCGTCTGTAATATTATTGAATTTTAGATACTTTGCAAATGAGATATTTGTCATAAAAGAAAGGAACATCCATCGGGCTGTAGTTCGTAAAGATATTAAGCATCACAGTGCAAGTGCAAAGAGACGAAATACTTTATAATGTGCGCCTACACCAAGGCGCGCGTCCAGCGTTAAAATACTTCAAATAAACACTATGACCCGCTGGGCGCGGATATTTAAATCATTGCCAAAGCGCTCGATAGCAATAAGCTGCGAATCATTTGAAATCACAATCCATCATTTGTTAAGAAATGTTCTAGAGCCTTCATTACATTTTTACGTTTGGTCGCCGACTTGTTAAGACGTGTTGTGTAGCACTGCTACAAGCTATATTTTATTTAGTGTCAAAAACCATATAAATCACCAAGCAAAACGTTTTGGTAAACCGTGTGACGGTAAAAAGTAGCCAGCCGGAGTGGCCGAGCCGTTCGAAGCGCTTCACTTCGGAAACGCGCTGCTGCTACGGTCGCAGGTTCAAATCCTGCCTCGGGCATGGATGTGTGTGATGTACTTAGGTTAGTTAGGTTTAAGTAGTTCTAAGTTCTAGGGGACTGATGACCTCAGAAGTCACGTCCCATAGTGCTCAGAGCCATTTGAACCATTTTGAGCTAAAAAATACTTAGACGCACGCCAGAACATTTGTTGTTGTTGTTGTTGTGGTCTTCAGTCCAGAGACTGGTTTGATGCAGCTCTGCATTCTACTCTATCCTGTGCAAGCTTCTTCATCTCCCAGTATCTACTGCAACCTACATCCTTCTGAATCTGTTTAGTGTATTCATCTCTTGGTCTCCCTCTACGATTTTTACCCTCCGTGCTGCCCTCCAGTACTAAATTGGTGATCCCTTTATGCCTCAGAATATGTCCTACTAACCGATCCCTTCTTCTAGTAAGGTTGTGCCACAAATTTCTCTTCTCCCCAATTCTATTCAAAATCTCCCCATTAGTTACGTGATCTACCCATCTAATCTTCAGCATCTTTCTGTAGCACCACATTTCGAAAACTTCTATTCTCTGTTTGTGCAAACTATTTATCGTCCACGTTTCACTTGTATGCATGGCTACATACAAATACTTTCAGAAAAAAACTTTCTGACACTTAAATCTATACTCGATGTTAACAAATTTCTCTTCTTCAGAAACGCTTTCCTTGCCATAGCCAGTCTACATTTTATATCTTCTCTACTTCGACCATCATCAGTTATTTTGCTCCCCAAATAGCAAACTGATTTACTACTTTAAGCGTCTCATTTCCTAATCTAATTCCCGCAGCATCACCCGATTTAATTCGACTACATTCCATTATCCTCGTTTTGCTTTTGTTGATGTTTATTTTATATCCTCCTTTCAAGACACTGTCCAATGCCTTCAGCTGCTCTTCCAGGTGCTCTGCTGTCTCTGACAGAATTACAATGTCATCGGCGAACCTCAAAGTTTTTATTTCTTCTCCATGGATTTTAATTCCTACTCCGAATTTTTCTATTGTTTCCTTTACTGCTTGCTCAATATACAGATTGAATAACATCGGGGTAGGCTACAACCAGAACACCTAATTCTTAAGAAATCTCGGACAGACTAAAGTAGTAATTGTTGGACTGCTCCATGTATGAGAGAAACATAAAAATGTAAGTTATGTATTCATTGTATACTTGTTAATGTCTATTAGTTTAACGCGTTTGTTCTTTGAGAATATACTGATGCCTCACTTTACAGAAAGTCTCTCCTTATTCTCTTCTTTAAACTCACCACGATTTTTCAATGTATGTAAGCTTTGTTACAGGTTCGCTCTTCAACGCGGTATCTCGATTGTATTCGGGAGGACATCAATGTGTTCTATGTCCAATCTGATAACTTTTTACAAAATTTTACTGTTCTGCATTCACTTCCGTTTTTTTTATTATTCAAATAGGCCCCTTAGGTATTTTTATCGAAGATTCTGATTGCGTGAAGGCAATCCGGGTCAAAGGTCAGTCACGAAACCACCTTCGCGAAATCAAACCTTATGTCACCTGAACACAATCGAGTACCGACGCATCGGCGATCATATATTAATTATTCTCTCTTTCCAAGTCGTACCAAAAACGGGAAAGCAGAACTGCCATGAGAACGCAGTCTAGTGTTAAAGGTTGCATTCTTTATCTTGTCGGCAAACATTGCCAGACATTATCATCATTACTGTCATATTTGATTAAATGTGTATGAATAGCAAAATCCTTAACACTAGACGTCCCAGCCATTAGCATACTTGTAGGAAGCCGCAGTCAACACGGCCTTATTTCTTGGCTCAGTCGACGGCTGTTCGAAGGAACAGACACAACATGTAAAACAAATAAAACAGTTACAAGTGTAACACAGAGAGACATCGAAACTAACACTGATGAGGGCATCGTAAACAGAGATGGTGGCTTCCAACTAAGTTTTCTGCTTGGAAGACGTTACTGGGCACGAAATACTGCAAGCGGCCCCCGGTCGAGAGAATCCGTATGACATGTATGGTGGAGTTTGACTGACCGCACTGGGACTCAATCGCGGCTCCTCGCTCCCCCCTTCCCCCCCCCCCCCCCGCCCCCACCCTCTGTAATGCTGTATAACAACCGAGGCGCCGTCTCGACACTTCACCAGAAAATAATAGGAATGACACTGATTGAAATGACGTGTCATTTCGGCGAAATCGATCGGGTCGATACCCAATGGCTTTGTTCTGTCAGGATTGTTCACTCAAAGTAAATATTGTTCAGTTAGAGAATAATCGCGTGTTGCTAGAAATCGTTAGTTTAGGACCACTTCTAACAGTTCCTAAGGCAAAGATATCACCCTGAAGTACAGTAGGAAATTGTTTTGTGGAGCGACAGTTAATAGAGCGTCCGCCCGACTGAGCCAAGAAATAAGGCCGTGTTGACAGTAGCTTCCTATCAGCATGCTAATGGCGGGGACGGCGCCGTAACTAACTTGGTCTCTTAATCAGGCGCGCAAACTTAATTAAAACGGCCACTGTGAGCGCTGCCCTGCGGCGCAATTTGTTTGCTCATCCACCGCAAGCCACGGCTGCAATCCGCCCGCAAACTTCCGGGAACACGTCGCGTATCTTACCTCGGAGTTAGGAAAACACGCCTTCCCCATACGAACCAATAACGATAATAATACCATTATAATAATACAATAATTATTATTATTATAATTTTACTATCAGTAATAACATAACAAAGCATTGATTTCAGTGGACACATTCTCAGAATGAAATCAAATAAAATAACGAAAAATGGTTTTCACTGTTTCCGCAGCAAAAACAAAAAAAAAAAAAAATTGGTTTAAGAAAACGGAGAAGGATCTAAAAGATCTCCAGGTCACACAAATCATGATTGCACATAAAACTGCAATTAATAAATAAAAAGAAAAGGGATACAAAGAGAGTTTACAATTCAAAATCAGAACCAAACGAACAATCCAAATCCCTTAAGAGAAAAAGGAAACCAAGATCACAAGGAATGAAATAATACTAGCCTAAACGAAACTCACAGAACATTAAAAAGTGATTGCTCTAACGTACTCCAGTCGGGTGAAATGAAAGAAGAAGAACAGATCAAGCGTAACATAAAAATGAGCCAACATTGTTATAGACGACATTAATCAAATAGAAAAGGGAAACTAATTCAGTGGACGGTGTTATAAAGACCTGCCGCAAATGAAAATGCACAACAAACATTTAAAATAAAAATTGTATACGAACAAAAAACTAAAATAGTGCATTACGGCATTGTAGTGAAACCAAAATGCTTTCACGAAAGATGAATCACTAGCTCTCGATTATAAACTAGTCAGTCTAGAAATATTATGAGATTAATTAGGATAATTTTAGGTCCAACAAAAATGAAAGAAACCTGAGAATTAAGAACAGAAGAAATAACATAAACAGCAAGAAAAGAACAGTGTTATTTTTTAATAATTTATACAGGATTATTGCCATAAGGCTAACAAAACTAGATCTTCGCGTATCCGTGGGAAACAAAACTTCCAAAAAACTCTCCAATCAGTTAAAAATATTTACACATGTAATCAAGAGAAAAGTAACATAAATACATATTTTCAGAAGAAAAGTGTTTCGTTTAGAGAGATTCCATGGCAGAAGCGCCAACAGAACTGGCGTGAAGTGCTGTGAAGAAAATAAAAAGAGACTAGTTGAAAAGATGAAAGAATATTTCAGTAAAAAAAGACAGCAAATGAGGAGGAATACCTTTAACGACGGAGTCGAGTACTCTGCCCGTTTTCTTTTTCCTTTTCTTCATCATTGTTCTCGTCATTTAATCTGGGTGGATGTCACATGGCATCCTTTCAAGTTCATTCCATACCTCACTCTTTTTTTTTATTACAGAGGGCAGCCAGCCTTCGACGACACAGAGGCATTCCATCGCTCTGTGCACCTCCAGATCGTCCATCCTCGGCATCGACTTTGTCCGTCCAGGCGACAGATGTCAAACCCGACCGGTTGAGTGGAAAACTTTCAGAGGCGTAGCCACAGGTAGCGACAGACACAGAAGAGAAGCGTCGCGTCGTCTAGAGCCAGGGCGTCGGAACACAGCGCAGGAGGTTCGTCATTCTGTGCACACATCCGTCATCACAAGTGGTATGGCGCTATCTCTTCCGTTTGCTCGGCGATCGTCGCTTCTTAAGATGCTGTTCCGTGTCGGATGGAGGGACGGCTGTCGTCCGACTTGTGGCCAGATGGCAGAAAAGCGGAGGTCGGTACAGCTCCACGATCAACAACCATGGGATCGGCGAAGACGTCTTTCAGCTGCTGACGGCCATTGTCCGTTGGTACTGCCAGCGGCGGCGTTGTTGGAGAGACGGGCAAAAGACCCATCGCGTCGTACAGAGAAGTCGACGCCGGGGCCCACTGATTCAGTGGGCGCAGCGGGCAGCTCCACTGCGGACTCGCACGGCGGAGGTAACACTGTGGGCACCGCAGGGAGAGCGATGTCCTCGATCGGCGTCGGAACCAATCTGCGTCTGTCACATTCCGAACGGACATGACCTTCCTGGCCACAACCTGAACAAGTACACGGCTGACCGTCGTACATGACCATAGCCCTGTTGCCGGCAATAACCAAGTAAGATGACATGCGTTTCTTCAGCTCAATTTCTCTCTGACGCACACTATTGAGGACACGGTATGTATCGAACGTCTTCCATGTTTCAGCAAGTAAATTTTAAAGGCGGCCATCACAATGGCCGACGGCACCACAAATAGGAGCAGTAAAACCCTCAACGTTCGAAGGCCAGAACTAACGCGGTCAACCACACCAGCCCCTTTACGGTCATCAGAGTATCGGAACCTGAGATCGATAGCATGGCACCGCACGAAGTCGGCGCACGTCTCGTTATTCGCTATCTTGATACACACAGTGCTACTAATGATCCAAAAATGAATCTCGAGAACATATCGCGGTGGGACAAACATATTGTGGTGGAAGACGAATTTCGTCCCATATCAACAGTTCGATTTCATACACTTTCGATCGTTCATGATCCAAAGGAAATTTTAATTTAATCGTGGCTTGAAGATAGGAAAAGGCCATGATGAAGACGGACATGAAAACAAGCAAAGACGCTCTCGCTCGCAAGCAGCGCAACAGGCGAGACTGAAGCAAGACGGGAGGCAGAACGTCCTTTGACCAAAGAAGCTGAACTACCGTGACGACACCTGCTATACCATCAGAACCACAGAAGTAATATGTAGACTACTGGCCATTTAAATTGATACACCAAGAAGAAATGCAGATGATAAACGGGTTTCATCGGAAAAATATATTATACTAGAACTGACATGTGATTACATTTTCACGCAATTTGGGTGGATAGATCCTGAGAAATTAGTACCCAGAGCAACCACCTCTGGCCGTAATAACGGCCTTGATACGCCTGGGAATTGAGTTAAACAGAGTTTGGATGGCGTGTACAGGTACACCTGCCCTGCAGCTTCAACACGATACCACAGTTCATCAAGAGTAGTGACTGGCGTATTGTGACGAGCCAGTTGCTCGGCCACCGTTGACCAGGCGTTTTCAATTGGTGAGAGATTTGGAGAACGTGCTGGCCAGGGCAGCGATCGAACATTTTCTGTATCCAGAAAGGCCCGTACAGGACCTGCAACATGCGGTCGTACATCATCCTGCTGAAAGTAGGGTTTCGCAAGAATCGAATGAAGGGTAGAGCCACAGGTCGTGAACCGTGGTACAAATTGTTGTTTTGAAGAGCACGCCGCAGTACGTAGTGTGAAGCAGTCGGCCTCCGTTTCTGGCGGTGGCGCCGCTGTGGCAATCGCAGCTTTGGTGTCTCCCTATGGTGGGAAAGGAGTAAGGTTGCCTGTTCACGTGCATTCAAGGGGTGCCATGAGCTCGCCAGTGATGGTCAGTCTGGGTCAGTCTCTCTTTCCCCAGCTTGCTATCTGTCTCTCGCCCGCATTTGTTAGGCAGTTAGTGTCTGTCTGTCGTTCGGAGTGCTAGTATGTCTGTCGTTCGGATCAAGCTTTAAGGCCGGAAAAATGAGAGTCTTTCCATTCCGCCAGTAAGAGAACTCAGCGAGTGGTCGCCCGGTCGGGTCTTAATTCCTGCATCTGAGTCTGCGCTTTAGGCCACCAGTCTGCTCGAGTTTGCTCAGACAATGGTCGTTGGCGGTTGGATCGATCGGTTGGTCGGTCGCGCACTGAGACACAAGATAACTTGTCTGTCTTGAGCGTCGGCGCATGTGAGGTCGCCACGTAAGTCCAAGTCCAGTGGGCCGCGGCGTATAGCGAGGGGTAGTGATTTCGCGGTCGACACGAGAGCAACAGGAGTCAACCCACTACATCAGTCTGGCCGGTGCGAGCTGCGACGCCGTGAGACGGGAGATCGGCGCGCCTTCCTGCGTCCGTTGAAGCGACTGGCAGCTGACGGTTCGGGAGAGTGACTTGGGGGTGCTGCGCCAGGTCTTTTCGAGAAATCGCAGTTTATTAGAAGTTAAGTGATTGGTGATATGTTGTTTGATTTACTCTTGTTAAATTCTACTTGTTTCCTTGGTGAGGTCACCAGCCGTTTTGCTTTGGAGTCGTCCAACCATTCTTATCCGTTTGCCTACCTGTGTGAAGGTGGTTGTTTATAAATTGGGTGGTCCGTTTTTCCATTGTGGAGTAGGGGAGGGTTAGATCAACCTGCGGTTCGGATTGTTTGGTAATCTCCCTATTAATCTAGGCTGCTAGTAGCTGCCTCTGTCATGTTTCTCGGATTTGGTGTGTTAACGAATTTTTTGCTTGTAGTGTAACGACCTAACACCTGAAATATATTTTGATCTTTGGAAACTTTGATATTATTGCCTATGATCTTGAGAGGTGGTATGTGTGTACTGTAGAGCATGTTAACTATTGTTTGGCCAACCTTGTAGAATTTTAAATACGATTGCATTTCGTGGGCTTTTACTTAAATGATCATTTTAGTATATAAAGTTGCCACCCTTTCACCGTAAGACTTTTCTTAGAAGTTAAAATCAAGTTGCACTTTCGGTGGCAAGGTTAATATTTTAATTGTTAGTGTTTTGTACCATTTCCATCCATCCTACGGGTGGTGCATAGTTTGTGTGCTTGTGTAAATTGTTAAAACTCTTAGTTTAAAGTTATCTGGTGTGTTGCAGACTTGCACCAGAGGCTGTTGTGAGCTGTCGTAACTACAGCCGTGTCAAAAGGGAGCGGCAAGGTTCTCCACTCGAAAGCTCATACAGTTAAAACTTGTTTCTTTCTGCCCCTGAATAAATTGTAACTTTGATATTTAGAGGGCGCTTACTGATTATAATTTTAAATCTGTTTCTTTAAAAAGATGCTTTTAGGCACTATTAAAGTGAATAAAATTCCCATTTGTTAAAAGGAATTTGGTTATGGATTCATCAATTACTCCCTGGCAACTACTTCCCTGCTTACATAGTGTGATTAAATGTGTAAATGTTCTTGATGAATCGCTAGTAAATAAAATAAATTCTTAAGGATATGCTTTGAAAATAAATCACGGTTCAGGTAGTAACACATCTGAAATGTAGCGTCCACTGTTCAGAGTTCCGTCAATGCGAACAAGAGGTGACCGAGACGTGTAACCAATGTGCCCCATACCATCACGCCGGGTGATACGCCAGTATGGCAATGGCGAATACATGCTTCCAATGTGCGTTCACCGCGATGTCGGCAAACACGGATGCAACCATCATGATGCTGTAAACAGAACCTGGATTCATCCGAAAAAATGACGTTTTGCCAGTCGCGCACCCAGGTTCGTCGTTGAGCACATCATCGCAGGCGCTCCTGTCTGTGATGTAGCGTCAAGGGTAACCGCAGTCATTGTCTCCGAGCTGATAGTCCATGCTGCTGCAAACGTCGTCGAACTGTTCGTGCAGATGGTTGTTGTCTTGCAAACGTCCCCAGCTGTTGACTCAGGGATCAAGACGTGGCTGCACGAACTGTTACAGCCATGCGGATTAAGATGCTTGTCATCTCGACTGCTAGTGATACGAGGCCGTTGGGATCCAGCACGGCGTTCCGTATTACCCTCCTGAACCCACCGATTTCATATTCTGCTAACAGTCATTGGATCTCTACCAACGTGAGCAGCAATGTCGCGATACGATAAACCGAAATCGCGATAGGCTACAATCGGACCTTTATCAAAGTCGGAAACATGATGGTACGCATTTCTACTCCTTACAAGAGGCATAACGACAACGTTTCACCCGGCAACGCTGGTCAACTGCTGTTTGTGTGTGAGAAATCAGTTGGAAACTTTCCTCATGTCAGCACGTTGTAAGTATCGCCACCGGCGCCAACCTTGTATGAATGTTTTGAAAAGCTAATCATTTGCATATCACAGCATCTTCTTCCTGTCGGTTAAATTTCGCGTCTGTAGCACGTCATCTTCTTGGTGTAGAAATTTTAATGGCCAATAGTGTATATTTTCAACTAAGATGCTCTGTGGTCGACTTGCGACGGTTGGCGGAATGGAAGAGGCCGCAAATGGCTCTGCTTGCTGGCCCCCGTTGTCTAACTCGGGGATGACTATGCTTTCTACCACCAGACACTTGCACTTATCAGCTGTTAAAGTGTATAAATAAAATACTCTCGATACTGCTGATCGTCAAGTACCAATGTTAACCAGTCTAGGAGACTGAAGTCAAAAGATGAGGTTAAAGGCGCTGCAGTCTGGAACCGCAAGACCGCTACGGTCGCAGGTTCGAATCCTGCCTCGGGCATCGATGTTTGTGATGTCCTTATGTTAGTTAGGTTTAACTAGTTCTAAGTTCTAGGGGACTAATGACCTCAGCAGCTGAGTCCCATAGTGCTCAGCGTCATTTGAACCATTTTTTTTCAAAAGACGAATTGAATGCGTGTATTACACTACGTGATCAAAATATCCGTACGCCCCCAAAACATACGTTTTTCATATTAGGCACATTGTGCTGACACCTACTGCCAGGTACTCCATTTCAGCAACCTTAGTAGCGATTAGACATCGTGAGAGAGTAGAATGGGGCACTCCGCGGAACTCACGGACTTCGACGTGGTTAGGTGACTGGGTGTCACTTGTGTCATACATCTGTACGCGAGATTTCCACACTCCTAAACATCCCTAAGTCCACTATTTCCGAAGTGATAGTGAAGTTGTGTCTGTTGACTGACAGATACCGCCGTCAGTTGAACAGGATCGTAATGCGTAACAGGCAGATTTCTATCAGACCATCACACAGGAAATCCAAACGGCATCAGGATTCACTGCAAAAACTATGACAGTTAGACGGTAGAAGAGAAGACTTGGATATCATGGTCGAGCGGCTTCTCATAAACCACACATCACTCCGGTAAATGCCAAATGACGCCTCGCTTGGTGTAAGGAGCGTAAACATTGGACGACTGAAAGGTGGAAAAACGTTGTGTGGTGTGATGAATCACGTTACACAATGTGCAATGCGATGGCAGGGTGTGGGTATGCGAATGCCCGGTGAACGTCATCTAACACCGTGTGTGGTGCCAACAGTAAAATTCGGATGCGGTGGTGTTATGGCGTAGTCGTGTTTTTCATGGAGGGGGCTTGCCCCTCTTGTTGTTTTGCGTCGCAGTGTCACAGCACAGGCCTACATTGATGTTGTAAGCACCTTCTTTCTTCTCACTGTTGAAGAGCAATTTGGGGATGCCAATTGCATCTTTCAACACGATCGAGCAGCTGTTCATAAAGCATGACCTGTGGCGGAGTGGTTACACGACAATAACATCCCTGTAATGAACTACCCTGCACAGAGTCCTGACCTGAATCCTATAGAACACCTTCGAGATGTTTTGGAACGCCGATTTCGTGTCTGGCCTCACCGACCGACATCGATACCTCTCCTCAGTGCGGCACTCCGTGTAGAATGGTCTGCCATTCGCTAAGAAATCTTCCAGCACCTGATTGAATGTATGCCTGCGTGAGTGGAAGCTGTCACCAAGGCTAAGGTTGGGCCAACACCATATCGAATTCCAGCATTACCGATGGAGCGTGTCAAGAACTTGTAAGTAATTTTCAGCCAGGTGTCCGAAATTTTTGATCACATAGTGTGAGTTCCTTAAAATTAGCAAGTTTTTATTCATAACTAAATACAGTTCACTGGTCGTATCTTCCAAACAGTTACGTGCGGTTTTAATTATTTGTCGAGCCCCCAATAGCGAAACTGAACCCACTATAAATTTTAACAAAGTTGTTAAAAGCTGAAGAACGTCGATTGATATTGAGCAAATCGATCAGTTCGCTAAAACACGCGGTAATCCCGATGATCTAGGGTTCACTCGGCACTAGTGCGAATTCCTAAGTGTCGGATGCCACAAAATATTCGAAGTTGGTTGGTTGGTTTGGGGAAGGAGACCAGACAGCGAGGTCATCGGTCTCATCGGATTAGGGAAGGACGGGGAAGGAAGTCGGCCTTGCCCTTTGAAAGGAACCATACCGGCATTTGCCTGGAGCGATTTAGGGAAGTCACGGAAAACCTAAATCAGGATGGCCGGACGCGGGATTGAACCGTCGTCCTCCCGAATGCGAGTCCAGTGTCTAACCACTGCGCCACCTCGCTCGGTAATATTCGAAGTCCTGGCTGGTTTAAAGACAGTTAAAGTCCAGTGGCACTGTTTTAGAATCAGTAACCTAAATTTGGTGCAAACAGAGTCCAACCTTATAGTGTCAGAAACTAAGTCCCGTTGGTATTCTAAAAAATAGTTCGGAATGCTAAAAAATAAACAGAGTCGTACGTGGCGCTTCAGTGGCTGAATGTGGCGGCTCTTGAAAGGAAACAGAATTCCATAGCTACGATTTTGCAGCACAGTCGCGTTTGCTTACAAAAACTATCAGGAAAAGACACGAGTGAAAAACACAGGTCCGGCGTCAGCAAAGTCGTGCAGAACCCTGTCCTGGAGCTTTATGTCAGCTCCGTTTAAATACCATCGATCCGAAATTCCTCAGGCTACGTCACGTAACTGCTTTCATTTGAACACGACTTCTTTGCATATCTTTTCGCATAGAAGAGCAGTCTTAATTCTGTTTGCACCATTATATGCGCGCTAAAATTCTCATCAAAAAGCACATACAACACAAATTTGTGGCCGCACTAGTTCGCCGAGACTTAATATTTTAATGTTTTTCAATTATTTTTTGCATTGTGAGAAAATAGTTTTTGTCCATTTGTGCCATTAAATATCATCACAGTCCTTTATAAGGCACCACTTCCCATACCGATTTGAATCGCTCTTTTTGATGCGCTGATCAGAATTTAGGTATATACAAGGTTAAACGGGTATGGGAAAAACCATGCAAACATTATTAATAAACAAAGATAGAATATTATAAATAATGACAAATATCACAAACTAATGACGCTGAAATTTGTATAACGACGTCCGCTATCATACACTTCCGTGCTGTTTGTGTATCTGTCTTGTGTTACTTGTTCTAATCAACTATTAACAACAAAATAATAAATTTGGCTTTTTACCGGTGAAATAGTAATGTTGCGAATTATACAAGTATGTCAACCGAGAGAGGTGGCGCAGTGGTTAGACGCTGGACTCGCATTCGGGAGGACGACGGTTCAATCCCGCGTCCGGCCATCCCGATTTATGTTTTCCGTGATTTCCCTAAATCGCTCCAGGCAAATGCCGGGATGGTTCCTTTCAAAGGGCACGGCCGACTTCCTTCCCCGTCCTTCCCTAATCCGATGAGACCGATGACCACGCTGTCTGGTCTCCTTCCCTAAACAAACCAACCAACCAATACAAGTATGTCAATCATCGTGACTTGACGAGACTTTTATAATGAGTACTCGCTCTACTCTGTACCAGCATTGGTTCAAAAGTTATAATTTATTCAGTAAATTGCACACACTGCAGATTTGTTTATTCAATATATTTTGATATGAAATTCGTATGAGTCGTATCAGTGTCTCGGCTGATTCGTCTCAAATTCGTCTTTCAGTTGCCTTGCCATACTTTGTTGCACTAATTTTGCGTTTGTGTGTAATCAACGGAAAAATGGATAATGTATTGCCTTGAAGCCGTGCGCTGGAACGTGCTACACCCTATTGACACTCAAGTTACTGCCAGCCGCTTGAATCTGACCGGTCCACGTGGAGCGATCTGCCGCTGACCACTCGCTCGCCGCCGCCTTCCTGCCCGCTCTCGCCCGCTGCCTGCCTGAGCCGACCTCACCATACGCCGTGCGCGCGCCCTTTGAGCGCGATCCAATATCAGACTCCTCTCTCAACAACTCTCAACTACAACAAATTAACGTCGCCACAATACTTCCGCTTTCACGCAGTGACCAAGCTAAGAGCAAAGTTGCCCATTGTAATTCTGTACTGGCTATAGTTCACTTGTAAAAACTGCAATTACAATGATATGTAACATTTAAGGACCCACTAATCATGTAAGCAGGTGGGGTGAATATGTATAATTAGAAAGATTTGTGAATAAAGAATTTTTTTTTTTTTAAGTGGAAGCTAAGCAGCCATTGGTTTTGGCGGAATCCTGCTGTCCGGCACGGGCGTCGAGTAGCTGCGTCTGGTTAAATCGGTCGGAGGCAAGCCTTGCCAGCTGAGTTAGGGACTGGTAGTGGCGAGTTAGGGGAAGAGCATTGGGCGCCATGTGCAACACGGCCGGCAAGAGTTCCGGCCAACTCTGTAAGCTTAATTTGTATGGACCTTCAACGCTGTCTGCACGGATTGGGGGCAATGACACCCCTGCTTCAAATTTCGGAAGTCATGACTCCTTCACACCTGAGTGGAGTGAAGTGTTGTTTTTTATTGGTACTCGTTATTGTAAGACCACGTCTGTGCTAATGTGGAATTGGACCTACCATATTAACGCGCCTCCGAGTGGTTGTGTGTATGGTCATCAGCTAATGTAACTGGCGATAATTCATTGTTCCAGTCCATATTCCGTGCAAGTGTACAAAAATTTTCTGTTGTAAATTGCGTTGTTGTTGTTGTTGTGGTAGTCTTCAGTCCACAGACTGGTTTGATGCAGCTCTCCATGCTACTCTATCCCAAGCAAGCTTCTTCATCTCCCAGTACCTACTGCAACCTACATCCTTCTGAATTTGCTCAGTGTATTCATCTCTTGGTCTCCCTCTACGATTTTTACCCTCCACGCTGCCCTCCAATACTAAATGGGTGATCCCTTGATGCCTCAGAATATGCCCTACCAACAGATCCCTTCTTCTAGTCAAGTTGTGCCACAAACTCCTCTCCAATTCTATTCAATACCTCCTCATTAGTTATGTGATCTACCCATCTAATCTTCAGCATTATTCTGTAGCACCACATTTCGAAAGCTTCTATTCTCTTCTTGTCTAGACTATTTATCGTCCACGTTTTACTTCCATGCAAGGCTACACTCCATACAAATACTTTCAGAAACGACTTCCTGACACTTAAATCTATACTCGATGTTAACAAATTTCTCTTCTTCAGAAACGCTTTCCTTGCCATTGCCGGTCTACATTTTATATCCTCTCTACTTCGACCATCATCATTTATTTTGCTCCCCAAAAAGAAAAGCTTCTTTACTACTTTAAGCGTCTCATTTCCTAATCTAATTCCTGCAGCATCACCCGATTTAATTCGACTACATTCCATTATCCTCGTTCTGCTTTTGTTGCTATTCATCTTATATCCTCCTTTCAAGATACTGTCCATTCCGTTCAGCTGCTCTTCCAGGTCCTTTGCTGTTTCTGACAGAATTACAATGACATCGGAAAAACCTCAAAGTTTTTATTTATTCTCCATGGATTTTAATTCCTACTCCGAATTCTTCTATTGTTTCCTTTACTGGTTACTCAATATACAGATTGAATAACATCGGGGATAGGCTACAACCCTGTCTGACTCCCTTCCCAACCACTACTTCCCTTTCATGTCCCTCGACTCTTATAACTGCCATCTGGTTTCTGTACAAATTGTAAATAGCCTTTCGCTCCCTGTATTTTACCCCTGCCACCTTCAGAATTTGAAAGAGAGTAGAGTTGATGAAATTGAAATCGTAACATAGTCTGTGTCGAAGGATCGAAGGCAAGGCACCCTTTTATAGATGAGTATGCCACAGTAATTGGATTTACAGGCACTTATACTTCACCTCGTTAATTTTCAAGTAATTTTAAAGAGTATTAAGCTTCAACTTGCATGTGTAGTCGCAGCAGTCGCATCCAAAATAAGTTAATTTTGTCTGCATCCTAGACAATGTTGTCTGTAGACTTATTTGGGCAGATTACTGTTGCTTTTTGACGTGTATTAGCAGCGTAGTTTTGGCAGTGGCCGAGGCGTCCCTGTTTTCTGGGCCCCGAGCAGAGACTTGTTTTCATTCTGCTGTGGCAGCACTTCCTTCGTCGCATGATGTCTAGCTTAGTCAGCAATTTGTAGCCTCATGCTGGCTCAAGTAAGTAAATTTGGTCGTTTGATATGCGTCGTAGCGGAGTGTTGCCCCAATTAATCCGGAACTCTTGATCTATTCAGTACTTTGAATTCAGGAAGCACATAATCATGTTCTTCAGGCCTCAAGCTCCTTGGCACTATTTTTTTTTTTTTTTTTTTTTTTTTGTCATCAGTCTACTGACTGGTTTGATGCGGCCCGCCACGAATTCCTTTCCTGTGCTAACCTCTTCATCTCAGAGTAGCACTTGCAACCTACATCCTCAATTATTTGCTTGACGTATTCCAATCTCTGTCTTCCTCTACAGTTTTTGCCCTCTACAGCTCCCTCTAGTACCATGGAAGTCATTCCCTCATGTCTTAGCAGATGTCCTATCATCCTGTCCCTTCTCCTTATCAGTGTTTTCCACATATTCCTTTCCTCTCCGATTCTGCGTAGAACCTACTCATTCCTTGCCTTATCAGTCCCCCTAATTTTCAACATTCGTCTATAGCACCACGTCTCAAATGCTTTGATTCTCTTCTATTTCGGTTTTCCCGCAGTCCATGTTTCACTACCATACAATGCTGTACTCCAGACGTACATCCTCAGAAATTTCTTCCTCAAATTAAGGCCGGTATTTGATATTAGTAGACTTCTCTTGGCCAGAAATGCCTTTTTTGTCATAGCGAGTCTGCTTTTGCTGTCCTCCTTGCTCCGTCCGTCATTGGTTATTTTACTGCCTAGGTAGCAGAATTCCTTAACTTCATTGACTTCGTGACCATCAATCCTGATGTTAAGTTTCTCGATGTTCTCATTTCTACTACTTCTCATTACCTTCGTCTTTCTCCGATTTACTCTCAAACCATACTGTGTACTCATTAGACTGTTCATTCCGTTCAGCAGATCATTTAATTCTTCTTCACTTTCACTCAGGATAGCAATGTCATCAGCGAATCATATCACTGATATCCTTTCACCTTGATTTTTATTCCACTCCTGAACCTTTCTTTTATTTCCATCGTTGCTTCCTCGATGTACAGATTGAAGAGTAGGGGCGAAAGGCTACAGCCTTGTCTTACACCCTTCTTAATACGAGCTCTTCGTTCTTGATCGTCCACTCTTATTATTCCCTCTTGGTTGTTGTATATATTGTATATGACCCGTCTCTCCCTATAGCTTACTCCTACTTTTTTAAGAATCTCGAACAGCTTGCACCATTTTATATTGTCGAACGTTTTTTCCAGGTCGACAAATCCTATGAAAGTGTCTTGATTTTTCTTTAGCCTTGCTTCCATTATTAGCCGTAACGTCAGAATTGCCTCTCTCGTCCCTTTACTTTTCCTAAATCTAAACTGATCGTCACCTAGCGCATTCTCAATTTTCTTTTCCATTCTTCTGTATATTATTCTTGTAAGCAGCTTCGATGCATGAGCTGTTAAGCTGATTGTGCGATAATTCTCGCACTTGTCAGCTCTTTCCGTCTTCGGAATTGTGTGGATGATGCTTTTCCCAAAGTCAGATGGTATGTCGCCAGACTCATATATTCTACACACCAACGTGAATAGTCGTTTTGTTGCCACTTCCCCCAATGATGTTAGAAATTCTGATGGAATGTTATCTATCCCTTCTGCCTTATTTGACCGTAAGTCCTCCAAAGCTCTTTTAAATTCCGATTCTAATACTGGATCCCCTGTCTCTTCTAAATCGACTCCTGTTTCTTCTTCTATCACATCAGACAAATCTTCACCCTCATAGAAGCTTTCAATGTATTCTTTCCACCTATCTGCTCTCTCCTCTGCATTTAACAGTGGAATTCCCGTTGCGCTCTTAATGTTACCACCGTTGCTCTTAATGTCACCAAAGGTTGTTTTGACTTTCTGTATGCTGAGTCTGTTCTTCCGACAATCATATCTTTTTCGATGTCTTCACATTTTTTCTGCAGCCATTTCGTCTTAGCTTCCCTGCACTTCCTTTTTATTTCATTCCTCAGCGACTTGTATTTCTGTATTCCTGATTTTCCCGGAACATGTTTGTACTTCCTCCTTTCATCAATCAACTGAAGTATTTCTTCTGTTACCCATGTTTTCTTCGCAGCTACCTTCTTTGTACCTATGTTTTCCTTCCCAACTCCTGTGATGGCTCTTTTTAGAGATGTCCATTCCTCTTCAACTGTACTGCCTACTGCGCTATTCCTTATTGCTGTATCTATAGCGTTAGAGAACTTCAAACGCACCTCGTCATTCCTCAGTACTTCCGTATCCCACTTCTTTGCGTATTGATTCTTCCTGACTAATGTCTTGAACTTCAGCCTACTCTTCATCACTACTATATTGTGATCTGAGTTTATATCTGCTCCTGGGTACGTCTTACAATCCAGTATCTGATTTCGGAGTATCTGTCTGACCATGATGTAATCTAATTGAAATCTTCCCGTATCTCCCGGCCTTTTCCAAGTATACCTCCTCCTCTTGTAATTCTTGAACAGGGTATTCGCTATTACTAGATGAAACTTGTTACAGAACTCAATTAGTCTTTCTCCTCTTTCATTCCTTGTCCCAAGCCCATATTCTCCTGTAACCTTTTCTTCTACTCCTTCCCCTACAACTGCATTCCAGTCTCCCATGACTATTAGATTTTCGTCCCCCTTTACATACTGCATTACCCTTTCAATATCCTCATACACTTTCTCTATCTGTTCATCTTCAGCTTGCAACGTCGGCATGTATACCTGAACTATCGTTGTCGGTGTTGGTCTGCTGTCGATTCTGATAAGAACAAATCTATCACTGAACTGTTCACAGTAACACACCCTCTGCCTTACCTTCCTATTCATAACGAATCCTACACCTGTTATACCATTTTCTGCTGCTGTTGATATTACCCGATACTCATCTGACCAGAAATCCTTGTCTTCCTTCCACTTCACTTCACTGACCCCTACTATATCTAAATTGAGCCTTTGCGATTCCCTTTTCAGATTTTCTAGTTTCCCTACCACGTTCAAGCTTCTGACACTCCACGCCCCGACTAGTAGAACGTTATCCTTTCGTTGATTATTCAATCGCACTATAACTGCTCTTTAACTACTCGTTTAAACTTTGCACCCTTATTGCTGGTTGTAGAATGTGTTAATATTTAAAGCCTTTTACTTATGAGTACGAATTGCTGAGTTTTTTTTTCTTTTTTATCCACAGTCATTAGCTAACTCCACTCGTTGCAAAACGTTCCTGGCTGTTGGCTGTGATAGACGCCTGCTGTATTTGCCAACTTCTCAAATATTTTGGAGGACTGAATGTTTACTTAAAGATCATTGTCAATATTTCTGCTGATGTGCACCATTTGTGACTCACATTTAAATTGCAAGTCTTCCCAGCATATCTTGTATTTTGGGGGATTGTATAGATACTTATTTAAGGGTTACTGTCAATGTTTCTGCTGGTGTGTACCAACTGGGAGTCACATTTTAAATTATATGCCTCCCTAGCTATCATTGTATTTTGAGGGATCATGTATTTCATTGCTTAAGAGATTTTGTTAACAGCTTATAGCCCGTTAAGGGCTTTCCAACAGCCACAGTCAGTGGCGTGACTTGTTACCTTTCCTGTATTTTTGGTGGGCATTGTCTATATATTTAAGGTGTTATCCATGTGTGGGAACTGTTAGTACATTTAGTGGCAGTCATTTGTAATTCGTTTTACTGGTAAAACTCAGTTTGTTGATCCCTTTTGCAGCCACACCTACATTGTGCATCGGACAGTTTCCTCAATTCGATTTATTCTGTGGATTTATAAGAACATCTGACACAATTGTTTCTACTGCCATCATCACAATATTGATGGTTCAATGATTGCCGCAGCCTCTAATTTCTTAGTTTGATGTAGCATATAAGTATCCACTTCACCCCCACGAATTTTTCTCCAAATCATTTATACGACCTGACAATCCCTCTACTCTTTCCGTGATACAAATGGTTTTCTCAGCCACGGCATTAACCTTTTCAGACATAACCCCAAATTGCTCTGAAAAAGTATTGACATTTTCATTGATTTTATCGACACGATCAATAATCCTAATATCATCCTTTTCCCGGTTTCCTAACCATGACTCTAGACTGTCAGATGTATCTGACTCTGGGCTAGAAAGTAAGGAAAAGATAGCTGATGATAATACGTCCGATCCTAAAGATAAAGCTGTCAATGAAGACATGACAAATGTTTCACCAACGGGGTCAGGAAATACAGATGTCCTTAGTGCTATATTAGCAAAATTGACTATGTTGGATGATTTAAATGTTAAATTCTCTGACATGAACAATAGGTTCGTTGAACAGCAAGTGACCTCAAATGTTTTCTGATATGGACAGTAAGTTTGCTAACATAGATGCTAAGTTAACTGAACAGCAAGCATCTATAGATGCTAAATGCATTGATCAACAACAGGCTTTAGAAATTAAGTTTACTGAACAAAGGACAGTCAGACTTATAATCAACTTTATCCAGTTGTTCGGCTAGTTTAACCTCCCAGATTGTAATTAAATTAGCCTGTTGTTCAGTTCCACCCCCATACTTTCTCTCTCTGTTAGTGGTTACAACATTAACTCGTTGAAAACTTTCCGCTCCAGGCATTTGGTTGCTGGTTCCCACAAGGTTCCCTTTTGAATATTGATAATTCGTGTTCCAATTATGATTCATCTTTTGCGAGCGACCCAAATGATCATTACCGTTCTTAGAATTACCGTTATTTCGGTTAACTTCTCCAGAACTACTATTAATTTGATTACCACTATTCCACGCGTTATTACTAGCGTTGTTCTTAGCATAATAATGGTTTTTGTTATTATTATGCCACTGTTTTGCATCCTCCATGAGCATATCGATTGAATCGATCATGGATAGGAACTGTTCATCGTCAGAATCGAGATCATGAATTAATTTCTCTCGAATATTCAAAGGTAGCCTACCTTTCGATATTCGAATCACTTCTCTACTCCAAATTGGTTCTGTCCAATAACGCGTTTTGTTGAAGTAGCGTTCAGAATACTGCCTAAGGGTTTCCTTTTCCGAATTATAAAATTCTGGTTGATATACTTCCTTACGCAGTTTCTCTTGTTTACTTGACGACCAATATGTAGCTAGAAATAATCTTTCATATTCAGAACACGTGTTACAGGTCACGCTAACTTCAGCGGCCCATAACGCTGCTTCTCCTACAATCTTCGACACTAAAAACTGTAATTTATCATATTCCGTCGAACTACGGGGAAATATTCTTTTAAATGAATTGATAAACACAACCGGGCGTTAATAACTGCTAAATTACGACCCTTAGTACATTCGTCAGCCATTTTATGTATAATTTGACGAAATTCATTAACAAAAGTCTATATCACTGGATTATTCTTTGTCGCCTGTCCATTGACTTGATTATTCGCACTCTCAATGGCCGAACGTAGCCTTCCGTTAATTTCTATTGTTGTGTTTTCTATCCATTTGGATATCCAGTTACTTAGTTTGACCCAACATATAAGTATCCACTTTACCCAATGAATTCCGTTAATTTCTATTGTTGTGTTTTCTATCCATTCGGATAGATCTTCCTCCAGTTACTTAGTTTGATCCAACATATAAGTATCCACTTTACCCAATGAATTCCGTTAATTTCTATTGTTGTGTTTTCTATCCATTCGGATAGATCTTCCTCCAGTTACTTAGTTTCATCCAACATGTAAGTATCCACTTTACCCAATGAATTTTTCTCCAAATCATTTATACGACCTGACAATCCCTCTACTCTTTCCGTGGTACAAATGTTATTCTCAGCCAAGGCATTAACCTTTTCAGACATAACCGCAAAGTTCTGAAAAAGTATTGACATTTTCATTGATTTTATCGACACAATCAATAATCCTAATATCTTCCTTTTCTCGGTTTGCTAACCTTCACTCTAGACTGTCAAACTAATACCCGACTTAAGCCTGTTGTTCGGCTAGTTTAGCCTCCCAAACTGCTATTAAATTAGCCTGTTGTTCGGTAAACGTAATTCAGTAAAGCCTGTTGTTGATCAATGAATTTAGCATCTATAGATGCTTGCTGTTCAGTTAACTTAGCATCTATGTTAGCAAATTTATCGTCCATATCAGAAAATTTAACATTTAGGTTCACTTGCTGTTCAGCGAACCTATTGTTCATGTCAGAGAATTTAACATCGTGCAACATAGTCAATTTTGCTAATATAGCACTAAGGCCTTCTACATTTCCTGACACCGTTGGTGTAACATTCGTCATGTATTCATTGACGACTTTATCCTTAGGATCGGGAGTATTATCATCAGCTATCTTTTCCTTACTGTCTATCCCAGAGTCAGATAGATTAGGGACGTTAATTTTGTCTGACTCGGCAAAAGATTCTGCTCCCACATTGACAATCGTCCTATTGATATCCTCATGGTCTGACACTTTTCTTAATTCATCACAAGATTCCGGGACAATTTTGTCGAAATCGCTACGTAACGTTCTCCTTCTTCTTGACATGATTTAAAGTCTTGTTAACCACTTTTACTAGTAGTACCCACACTAACTATGGTCACAATCGTCACATAATATTGATCTTACCCTCTACTTGACACCAGCACAATGAAATTCTTACAATTGCCAATTTGGTAAAGCAATAAAAGGTACCGTACCTGGATAATCACTTATTTTAAGTAGTGATTACTATTTATCGTCCGCTTGCGTGCTGTTGTAGTCTCGCTCACGTCGCAGTCGGCAGCCGATGTCGCTGTCTCGACCAACGTGCTGCTCTGGTTGAGTTCTCCGACGCGTTGCGTCGCTCCCTCTGCAGACGTGCTCGTGTGTCTTGTAGTCGTGAAGCGTCGACCTGCACGTTGCAGTCGTTATGGCGTCGGGTCCCGCACGTTGTGGCGCCATATAACGTGTCGTCTCGTTTTGTCTCGGCTCGATGGTGATGGTTGTCTCAGTCGAGATGACGTGGAACGGCGTCCGTCGATCACGACAACGTCAGCCTGTAACTATTATAAAAACGAACTGCTCGCGCGGTTTGGTTATTTTTCAGACACTGTCTCTCAAAACTGATATCAACGTGTCGATGGAGCACCACGCTGGAGTGTGTGCGCGGCTCTTGATTGTAATTAAAGCAATGGTGTTCGATGTCCATCGATCTTCTCCACTTATAAATATAGCGACTGCACCACTCGATAACGCGATGACTCCCTTGATCTGAAATGATAACCAAAAGTCCTTTGGGTGTTCGCGACAGACTTTTCAGTTTACGCGAACTTGCTGACTAGTTCTTATGCCCGGTTTTGGAATGGGTATTCAAACGTTGAAAATATAATGTCTTGAATCATCAGTCCATCACCCAAGCCGATGTCATGATTTTTGCGAGTATATTGAGTTGTTAATTATTATTCCTTTCTCAAGCCGTCGCTACGTCGCGTACTCAACAACTACACGACGTAATTCGAGAGATAACATATCCTTGAGCAATGTTCAGAATGCGTCGTATTTCGGTGTAAACTTATTGCTGTTTACAGTAAAATTGTCACTAAATCACTTTTCACTTTTATGTTGTCCGAAGAATCGGTTAATTACACAAATACACTTTAAATGCCCATTAAATGATGTATGCGACACGAGAAATTAAAGCTGAATTAAAGTTTATTGTTCTTCGAAATTATTTCTCCCTACGCTGCACACACAGACCGATTTTTCCTTCAGGGAATTGCGTCTGTTAGCATCAGCAATTCTGACTTTGACGATAGATTTGACAGCAGGGCGCAATTGTAAGTTCTTCGTGATTGCCTACTCAACTCTAATAATTGATTTTATGTCAGCGATCAGTCCCTCTCTGTGTCCTTTGATGTTCGTGACTATTAAGTATCACGAAGGCTAAGTTCCATCACAAATCAGCAATCAGAAGAGTAATTTTTCTGTCACATATGTCAACTATCCCGTTATCAGTCTAAACGGTAAAGATGGTTTTACTTCAGTCCGACTTCTAATACTTCCAACCGTAAAACTTTCAAGCTTCAGATCGGTTTTAAAACAATTTGGTAGTGCTTAACATGCGTACTACTATTGCAAGAGTACAAGAGAGAAGTGAAGTTAACATTTCCATTGCCCAGTTACATTGTAGTCACAGCGAACTTACACCTCGATGCGGCTACAACTCTCTTCTAGGATAAATGGTATCTTTGGTCAGTTTATGGTATGGGCTTTAACCTTCGTAAATAATAACATTTTGAATTCTTTCTTTAAAATTTCTGTTTTGGATCATACGGTATTCTTTCATCCACTCCTTTGTTTGTGATAAGCGTTAGTATTTATATAATATTCTTGTTATTCAGACTGTCAAGAGTGTAAAATTTTGTTGTCAGTAGCTGTCATCACTGTCAGGATGACTGATTTTTCTATTTCTTTTTGCAACAACAGGATGTTCATTATGGGTTCTATAATTGGGGTGTTACATCTTGCACGTGGTCAACAGTGGTAATTCTACAGGACGTTCACACACAATGCATATTTTCACATGGATGGTATTTGTCGTAATAAACTGGATTTTTATTTGTTTATATATGTTTACAATGTAACTTACTTCAATGTGTCATAATTTTTATTTAAATATATTTTATTTATTTATTTAACCTGATCTTAGGCCATCTGGTCGTCTCTTACTACGGATCAGGTGTCACATGTACAGTTTCTTTTTTACTTGATGGTGAGCTAAGAAATAACAGTTTTAATACGAGAAGCAGTAACTTCAGTGTCTGAAGTGGTGGTGTCAGTAAATTTAAATTATACTGACTATGAACTAACAAAGTTAATACTGGCAGTGCTTTGACTACTATACTTGTTGCCACTTATAGTGATAATAATAATAACAATAAAAACAATACCAATGATAATGCCGGATATAAGAAGAATTTATAGGTGTAAAAACATTTGTTTTCTGATGCAGCGAGATCCGAGGAAAGGAAATATGAGGAGACTGCATCGCCTAAGAATTTTGGGAAGTGAGGAAATCACGTTGGGAAGAGGGACGTGCAATGGCAACGAGTGGATACAAGGACAACGCTAATCTGTATTGTTGCTTTATGGGATTTGTCTCTGTCTTCTCAAGCCCCAGATGTTATTCAGTTCTTTAATGTAATGGGTGAGGTTGTTCCAGTCGAGAAAGCGGCTGAACGATGGAGTGGGACAGAAGGGATTTTGCTCTAATGGGAGAAGGTGTTTCTGCCATGTAGTTCGGACAAGAGCGTTAAAATCGAGGTGAGGTGTAAGGGATACTGGTCATTGATAAGACAGTACAGAAGAGAGGGGACTGTAGTCATATCTGCGCGCAGTCAGGATAGCTGTGCATATGGTGGTGAAATATGATCAGAGAGTCGAACAACATAAATACAACGATCGCAGGCTACTGTCGAAGCATCTATAGAAATTCACAGTAAAGACAACAGAGCAATGCAGCACATCACGTACCAAAAACATCACGAATAAATCACACAGTACACAGAAAACGCACTCGAAAATGGGAATTATTTCCCGAAACGCGCCGCGCAAAACATGAATAAATAAAAAGATTGTGACTAACAGCAGGAAAATTTTCTCATAAACAAACCCATTATCGTTTTGGAAAGGTAGAATGAAAGTCACGAAAGCCCACACACAAAGAGGCACTGCAACACGTGTTGCACTTGGCAGATGGTTTCACGTTTTGTTATTAAACGTGGCGGCGGTGTGGCGGAGTATCTCCTTGGGGGAGCGAGCACGGGCACGGAGCGAGTATTTACTCTGGCCGGCCCACTTCATCAGCGCCGCTGCAGATGGGCCCGAGCTGACTCGGTTTGCGTAATTAGCCATTCAGCGCCGGCGGTATCATTGTTCTGGCGAACAATGCGCAGCGATTCGGAAGAAGCGGAGGCCGTCTCGTCGCCAGAGCCGGGAGCCGCCTCTGTGTGTTAAGTCCCCGCCAAGACAATGAAACAGAGCTCTCAGCTATTCAATATCGAAGTTTCCGGCCAAAGTTCAATAGGGCCCGCTGCTATACGAGCTGCAAAGTGGACGTCTTATGTAATATTCAATCGTGCCGGCTTGTTTCGTCCAAAGTTTCGGTGCTCCGAGCTTCGGGCAAGAATCACGGTCCTGTTGTGAATATTAATGTTTCGGGCAGGGCGCACCCCAGGCAGCCCATTCATCGCTGCATCGGGCACCTCTTCAGTCAAACGATGTTTCTACAGTGTTTAGAGAGGTGTTCACATAATAAGGAAGTATGTCCAGTTATTAGTATTGCACAGTAAGGTCACGGACCACCTCATTAAGGGTGTTCAGGGTAATTCAGAGTACTTGAAACGATTTTGGGGGGGTGAGAAGTCGCAGGACATCTAAACCTAAATATTACTGACTTTTTTTCTCTCTATTGATGTCTTTTATTTCTTGTCTCTTTCTTTGTGTCGATCTTTTCCACCCAGAGAAGACAAACAGTCACGTATTTCCCTTATGCTGGCAAGTCACAGGAAATACGCCATCTGAAATATTCCGTATCCATACAAACGAAAAGTATGTTTAAAGACGATGTGGGCTTCTAAGAACACAGGCATAAACCGTACTACGTGCTAATATGGCGTGTAAGACACAGGCCACAAACCAGTACCATACAGGTGGAAGAATCATATGCTGTATATCAGACTGGAACAGCCAAGAAAATCACATAACACCGATAACTTGATTGGAGATGGTCATGAAATGAACTAAAGTGAGATGTGTATCACCGTAGTCGAAGTTTCTGGCACAGTTTAGATCGGGAGTTTATTAAAATAAGAGTTTTGGAAAAGCATGCAAATAATTTTCAGTTGAAATAAATTTGAGATTTGACATTTAATTTATTAAACGGTCATCTCATCTATATAAGCCAGAAAACGCCGATGGTACGTCTTCGAAATCGAAAACGAAATGCGCAACAAAGGGTGTACTGAAGATTCTAAGTCGAGTTCCGATATAAACAGCGTGGTAGCAGCGATAACTCCAAGGTGGTTATAATTAAAGTGCAACTATTCACGGAGTCCAGTTATCGTACGGCAGAAAAACTTACCAGATATTCTAAGCGCTAATGCGGAACGCTAGAGAAAAATTAGTTCCAGTTTTGGCCACCAATTGCATATCTGGCGCTGTGAACGCAAGAAAGACGTGCAGAAATGTTTCCATCAGTAATGGATTAAGATTTGCACATGGGCAGAAATAGTGAAACAAGTGAGAAAAGCATAAGGTTGTTTTTCTTATTAACCACTTACACGATTTGTTCAATGTGAGCACCGGAGAACGTCGGCGAGATCAGTAAAACGACGTGATCAACAGTTGCTCGCTACTGTCCTCAGCTGCGCTAGCTCATGTAGAGACTGGTAAACGTTTTCTTTTAGATATGCCCAGTGCCAAAACTTACATGGATTCAGATCAGATTATCTTGCAGGACACGCATTTGGAAAACCTCTAGAGGTAACACGTTCGCGGAATGTTACATTAACCAGATCTTTCAAAGGGCGAGTGACATGAGGTGTTGCCACATCTTGCCTGAAAACAGTGGTTTCCAAACAACTGCGCATTTACAAAGTAGGAATCACATGCTGTCCAATGCGGTCTCGACAACGGCCGAGAGAGGGTTGTGATGACCTTGAACCACTTCATAACGCATCCAATTTCGCCATTGTCAGAGGATGATATGGTGGTCGATAGGTAGTGACGGGCCTGCCAGGGACTGTGGTTGTAGTTTACGTTTCCCGTCATGCCTCCTGTAGAGCCCACCTCATGAGGTGGTCTTGTCAGGTTGTCTACAACGATGGTGTCAACTCTGCTTGTTTCTCACTTACACCTTTGCTTTCTTTGGCACAATTTCGTGGCCACACGAATCCTGGCCTGCTGTAAAATCCATAGACAGGCGCCATGTTTGACTTATGTCATACTTTGATAGTATATTCTTCAGTTGTTGAACTTCTACATAGACAGTTCTAATACACTCTAATACTGAGGCACCGAAAGAACTTTATGCATTGATTATGTTTATCATATGGCTACAAATATTAAGAATCATATTTATGCATCAGTTAACTATCTCTACGTGATTTGAGTTTGAAGTGGATCACCAGTTACATCTTTCATATGCAAAGAAAAACTGTAAGATTTGAAATGAAGATGCAGAAAAAGGAGAGAAAGATGCTCATTATGCAAAGACAAATATTGTTGTTCTTGCAGATCAAAGAAGAGAAGGAATATGAGTTTATAAATATCCCATTACACTTTAAACATGCCACTTTCGACATGCCTACCAATACTGTCCATTGACGTCACAGTTTTCTTTTACAGAGCATCACCTTTGATATGACAATTCATGACAGCACAAGTAAGGCGATTTGTTATAATTTAAAAAAGAAAAAATGATGCAAATGTTAATGATTTCTCCACCAGGATGGTATCAAATGTTGTCTCCTGTGGGAAGCAGAGGAAAACAGACTTGTTGAAATTTGTGAGTGTAAACTCATCTTGCAATTGTGGATGGAGACCACAGAAGACAATTGATTTTATTGTCACAATATCTTGGTTCGAAATAGTAAAAGAATATGGCACAGTTCTTTTGAAGAATAATTTAGAAGAAAATAATCAGTTCCCACCACTTAGTTTGATGTGCGAATCAAAGTCGATAAAGCAGCAAATTCCTTTCTTATGGAACTGTAAGTTTAAAAATATCTTGATATATAATATTCGAAACTCTTGCATATGCAGAAATTTACACATGTGTTCTCAATGGAATCTTTAAAAAAGTGATCTCAATTGAAATGATCGTTACATAGCATTTCGTGAAAGAATTGATAACCTTTTTTACTGCCAGATGATGCCTAGTTTTATACAGACTAGGGATTTCTCCTGCATTCTTTCTACAGGTCTGATAAACATAGTGATATGCTAGTAGTCATATCATAACATATGTGACTCACAATTTGGACAAAACATTTTGTCACATTTCTACATAATCATACATTGAGACTAAAGCTTATGTAAACAATAACTTCGCATATCGATAAACCTGTTGAAAAATTTTTCCTAAGCATTATTTCATATTATTTTCTGTAAGGCTCTATTGTTATTAAAAGGCTATCTTATAAACGCTCATTTGTCTTACTTTGAAAGGTAGCTATAGTTCTCGTTATGTTTACATCTTTGCCACTGTGGTATTATGTATCATCTCGTCTGCAGAGAAACGAGACCCTTGCATATCAGCACATGTGTACGGTAGATTTCTATGGCAACATGGGTTTAATTCGGTAGTAGCTGACTTCAGACATCTTATGAGGAAGATAGCAGCAGGTAGAGCCTTTGGTCAACACTTGTTGACGCTCGTTTCTTGGATGTCATGTGGAGGAGACTATTGGCTGCTGTCTGTTGACCATTTCAGGGGTTAATTTATTAAAATATCGGTTTTGGGGACCGATGATAGAAAGCTTATCCACCCTTGAAGTTTTAAAAGTAGAGGCTGGATTTATTTCTGGTTTAGAAGACTGGTGTTTTTTTTAACTATTAAAACTAATGTTTATATTCTCTATTTTTACATTTTCATTGGTTTATTTTGCTGGTGTCTACGTTTTTTCTTCTAGACATAAGCACTTATTGATGGTTCTGTTGAGATTGGAGTATATTGTTCTTCCTTTATTTACACTAATTATTATTTTTCTTATTAAATTTGATTATGATTATTTTTCACGTTTTTTTTTACTTTTTTCTGTTTGTGAGGGAGCTATGGGTCTTTCCATTTCTGGTTCAGTGATTTGGTCTCATAGTAATGATTTTTTAAATTCTTTTGGGTTGCTTTGTGTTAAAATATTTATTCATGACTTTTTTGGATCTGTCTTTATTTTTAAAATAATTGGTTCATTCTTTGATGGTCCTGTCATGTTTTGTTTTTATGATTTGTGTATATTCATATGCTGATTTGAATATAATTATATATTATTTTGGTATTGATTATTTTTATTTTACTCAAATTTTATTGAGTATTTGGATCTGTTCATTAGTAATTACAGTTAGAGCTTTAATTTATTTGACTTCATATTATTCTAATTTTTTGTTTTTATGTTTTTGATTCTAATAATTATGATTTATCGTTCATTTGCTAGATTGAATGTTCTTTGTTTTTATAATTTCTTTGAGGCTAGATTGGTTCCTACTTTACTTTTAATTATAGGTTGGGGGTATCAACCTGATACCTATGTTTTTTGTTCATTTATGACTTCCTAAGGCTCATGTAGAAGCTCCTATTTCTGGTAGAATGGTTCTTGAGTGTTTTGTTGAAGTTAGGTGGTTATGCAATTTTCCATGTGATGAAGGTTATTTCTTATTTGGGGTTGAAGTTGAATTATTTCTGGCTAACTTAGTGATTATCTGGTGCTGTTATTGTTAGATTTATTTGCTTTTGTCAAGTCTTTAATTGCTTATTCTTCTATTGCTCATATAAGAATGGTTTTTGGTGGCTTGATAAGTATGAATTGATGGGGTTGTATAGGTTCTCTTTCATTAATGGTTGGTCATGGTTTATGTTCTTCTATTTTGTATTTTATCTAATATTGTTTACGAGCATTTAAGTAGACAAAGATTATTAATTAACAAGATTATAATTAATTTAATTCCTAGAATGGCTTTGTGGAGATTTCTTTTAAGATCATCAAATATGGCTGCTCCTGTCACTAAATTTGGTAGGTGAATTGAGATTATTAAATACAATTAAATCTTGATCATCTTTTAGATTTTTTATTCTTATTCATTGTCTTTTTTAGAGCTGTTTATACTTTATATATGTATTCTTATTCTCAGCATGGTAATTATTATTCTGGGGTTTATACATGTTCTGTTGATTATTTTTGGGAGTATCACCTTTTACTTTTACACTGATTGCCTTTAAATATTCTTTCTTTAAAGTGTGAATATTTCTTTGTTTAAATTGCTTAAGTATTTTAATTAAAAATATTGTTTTGTGGGATCAATGATGTGAAGTTTTTCATCTTAGGCTGTGTATTTATTTTTTACTTGTTATTTATGTTTTTCTTTATTTTTTCTAGAACTATAATTTTTATTTTGGTATTTATTATATACTAATTGATTATAGAGATTTTGTTGAGTGAGAACTTTTTAATTTAAATGGTTCTGTGTTTGACATATATGTTTCTTCTTTGGTAATGTATTACAGAGAGGACTGTATATTAGGTGAGAAGAATATTAATTGTTTGATTATTATTGTTAATACTTATTCTTTCAATAGGATTTTTAATTATTATCCCTAATATGATCAGAATTTTATTAGGTTGAGATGATTTGGGATTGGTTTCTTATTGTTTGGTTATTTATTATTAAATGTAAAATCCTATAGTGATGGTACATTAACTGCTTTATCTGATTGCATTGGAAATGTTACTATTTTAATTGATATTGCTTGAATTTTAAATTTTGGTGGTTGGAAATATATTTATTATTATGGCTTTATTTTGAGTTGTTTTGAAATAAAGCTTATTACTATATTAATTGTACTAGCTGCTTTAACAAAGAGTGCTCAGATTCCTTTTGTGGGTGTTTATTTATTCATTCCCTTTAGACCAATATTAGAGACTTATAACTGTGGTTGGTTTTTACTTTTAATTTGTTGTATAACTATATTTATGGCCAGATTGGGGACAGAATTTGAGTTTCATTTATAAAAGATTATTGCACTTTCTACTTTAAGACAACTTGGTTTAATAATTTGAATTTTGGCTATAGGTTATCCAAAGCTTTCTTTCATTAATTAGTTGGCTCATGCTTTATTTAAGGCATTATTATTTATGTGTGCATGTTCAATAATTTGTAATTTAAAGGATTCTCAGGATATTCGTTTTATTGCTTCTATTGTTAATTTTATGCTTTTAACTTCTGTTTGTTTTAATGTTTCTAGTTTGTCTTTGTGTGGTATGCCCTTTTTGGCTGTATTTTATTCAAAGGATTTAATTCTTAAGATGGTTTGTTTAAGATGAATTAATCGTTTAATTTTTTTTATCATTTTCTACAGGCTTAACTGCTTCTTATTCTTTTCGTTTATTTTATTATTCAATACCTGAAGATCATAATTTTTACTCAAGATTTTCTTTTGAGGATAAGGATATTATATTTCATTTGGTATAGTTAGTTTATTTGTTGCTGTTTATGGTGGTAGTCTTATGTCTTCAATAATTTTTCCTATTCCTCATGTAACTGAGTTACCTTATTATTTAAAATTTTTAACAATTACTGTTGTTGTTTTAGGTTATCATATTTCTAAGTTTCATTTTTCCCATAATTTATTTTCTGTGAATATATTGTCTTTTGTTAGATTTTCTGGTTCTATATGATTTATACCTTTCCTTTCAACTAAGTTTGTTAGATATGTACCTTTAAAGTTGGGTTATGATTCATCAAAGTCTTTTGATTGTGGTTAGTGTGCATTATTAGGGAGTCCAGATTTGTATAGATTATTTATTTATTTAATTAATTATATTCAGGGTTGGGGTGGCTCAAATTTTAAGATTTATCTTTTAACTTTTATTTTTTGAATATTTATTTTAGTGATATTAATTTTTTGTACCTAAATAGCTTATAATTATATTATTTTCACAGGGAAAATGTAATGTTTTATTTAAAGTAGACAAATGTTGAAATGTTAATGAGTTTAACCGCTAATACTGCAGATAATTGTAGCTTTCATATTGGTTTTATATTTCCTTAATTGGAACAATGTAGTTCAATTATATTATTAATAGTAATATACCTCTTTTTGTTTCAATTAGTAAAGAATAAGGGTAACTATTTACCAACCTTTAAGATAGAAACTGACTGCAGTATTTGGCTTCTTATTCTGTTTAAGGTTGATTGATTACATCAGTACTTTTTGGGTCTAATCCACATTCAAATGGTGATCTTTTTTCTCGGTCATTGACAAATTTTTTTGATTGTGTTGTTGCGTGGATTATAAGAATTATCGGGATAATAAATCTAATAAAAACTCTTGTAGACAGGGCTGGGGTTATTTTTCTTGATTTATATCAACCTTCCTGATTGGAAGGAGAATGTTCTATTTATACTAGGAAAACAATTCTCAACCTCATCAATAAATTGAGATATACAGGGTGTTACAAAAAGGTACAACCAAACTTTCAGGAAACATTCCTCACACACAAAGAAAGAAAATATGTTATATGCAGATGTGTCCGGAAATGCTTACTTTCCATGTTAGAGCTCATTTTATTACTCCTCTTCAAATCACATTAATCATGGAATGGAAACACACAGCAACAGCATGTACCAGTTACAGGAAATGTTCAACATGTCCTCTGTTAGTGAGGATACATACATCCACCCTCCATCGCATGGAATCCCTGATGCACTGATGCAGCCCTGGAGAATGGCGTATTGTATCACAGCTGTCCACAATACGAGCATGAAGAGTCTCTACATTTGGTACTGGGTTTGCGTAGACAAGAGCTTTCAAATGCCCCCATAAATGAAAGTCAAGAGGGTTGAGGTCAGGAGAGCGTGGAGGCTATGGAATTGGTCCACCTCTATCAAACCATCGGTCACCCAATCTGTTGTTGAGGGGTGTACAAACAGTTCGACTGAAATGTGCAGGAGCTCCATCACGCATGAACCACATGTTGTGTCGTACTTGTAAAGGCACATGTTCTAGCAGAACAGGTAGAGTTTCCCGTATGAAATCATGATAACGTGCTCCATAGAGTGTAGGTGGACAAGACTAAAATATGCTCTAATATGGAAATTAAGCGTTTCTGGACACATGTCCACATAACATCTTTTCTTTATTTGTGTGTGGGGAATGTTTCCTGCAAGTTTGGCCGTACCTCTTTGTAACAACCTGTATAGGAATAATCATACTGCATATATGAAGTGTCAATATCATTCAGTATCATCAGTAATAGTTCTCTCAGTACCTGGTTGCAGTCGACCAAGAATTTTCCACAACCAAAACGTTGTCAGCATAGATGGTGAGCTCGTTTTTCAAATGGTTAGGTAAGATAGTATTCAGACCCCGGATAATTGCAGCTGTTGAAACACTGAGATCTAATTTTTGAAAGTGGTGGCAGTTTCCTAAAGACAGAATGACTGTATATTTACTACATTCAGCATGTAATTCGATTTGCCAAAAACTATGTTGTAAATCAAGAGAAGACGTTACCTTTACACCATGTAATTTTTCTAATAATTAGTCTAGTGTTTGTGGTCGATGTGTTCCTGGTTGTATTATAGTGTTTTGTCTGGAATCGATAACAGTTCTAATAGAATTATCTTTCTTTCTTAACAACGTTTAGTGAGCTGTTGTATGAACTCACAGCATGCTCAGTTATTCCCTGATCTAAGTATCTCTTGTTTAACTTTTTCTGTGTTTGTCAGTGGAATAATATAAGGTGGAAAAAATTTGTAATACTCTTTAACATTGAATTCTTGCTTTCTTTAACCTTGAATTCATAAACAAAATTTCGTAATTACTTACCTTGTGAGAAAAACTTCAGAATGTGACTGTAAAATTTCTAATAATTTAGATGTGTCTGCATCAGAATCTATTTCATCTCTGAGTACTTTCTTTATAATTAATTATTCTGTGGTGATAGATTGTTCAGCTTCATAATGAAATGTTGTTATGTCGTTCATGCAATCGTCAGACAACTTCAGTTATTGTTGTGTCTAGAGCAGAAACAGAAAATGCAAACAGTTCACATCTTCAGCTTCCTTTAACCATTCTTGAAATTTAAGCACTATGCATATGTCATTTACTTGTAACATTGCTTCAGCATCACAAAAATTTAACATTGCTTTATACAGGGCGTTTCAAAAAGAAAGAGCAGATTTCAAACATTTATTTCTCAAAAACTACAAATGATAGAAACACAATTCCAACGGTCCTTCACTCAATATGAGTACCAAATGTTACACAACAAATATCAAAACTGTACCTCAATATGAGCACCATTTGTTACACGACAAATATCAAACCGGTATCTCATTTCTTGCCACACACGACGCAACTGGTCTTTAGTTACCGAATTCACGGCCGCAACAATTCGATGTCGTACCTCTTGAAGAGTAGCGGGCATAGGTGGGACATAAACACAGTCCTTTATGTACCCCCACAAATAAAAATCGCAGGGAGTAAGGTCTGGTGACCTGGGAGGCCACAGACGATGACATTGATCTTGTGCTCCTGCTCTTCCAATCCACCGTCCTGGAATGGTGTTATTTAGGTACCGTCGTACAGGTTCAGAGAAGTGTGGTGGGGCGCCATCTTGCATGAAGATGAAGTGATTTGAATCTTCCTGAAGTTGAGGAAATAGCCAGTTTTCTAACATGTCCAGGTAAATGGTTCCTGTGATAGTTTTCTCCATGAAAAAGAAAGGTCCATAAACTTTGTTTACCGAAATTGCACAAAAGACGTTAACCTTTGGTGAGTCTCTTTCATGTTGAATAACGTCCCTCGGAGTTTCACTCGCCCAAATTCGTACGTTATGCCGATTAACTTTACCAGAAATGTGAAACGTTGATTCATCTGAAAAAATTAATCGTTCGGCAAAATTGTCCTCTTCCATGTCCTGTAGAATTGCAGTTGAAAATTCGAACCTTTTGTTGTGGTCGTCAGGACGCAATGCTTGCAATAACTGCAGTTTGTACGGCTTCATGTGCAGACGCTTACTCAGAACGCGCCATACCGTTGTTTTAGACATGTTTAGTTCGTGACTTGCCCGTGTCGTGGATTTTCTAGGGCTCCTTTCGTAAGCTGCACGGACACGCTCGACATTTTCATCCGATGTGCGTGGACGACCCGTGCTTTTTCGCTTGCAGATGCAACCATCTTCTACGAATCTGTGATGCCACTCATAAATTTGCTTATGACGAGGCGGCTCTTTGTTGAATTGACGGCGGAATGCACGTTGCACACCAACAATGGACTCTAACTTTGCAAATTGCAGCACACAAAATGATCGTTCCTGTGGTGTCGTCGCCATTTTCCTACAAACAAACGCCAGCGCCACTGCGGATTTGCATGGAACTTCTGCGCGGACCATTGAAAAACTTTGAACCTTTCTCTGACAAGAAACGTTTGAATTGTGTTTCTATCATTTGTAGTTTTTGAGAAATAAATGTTTGAAATCTGCTCTTTCTTTTTGAAACGCCCTGTATTTGTGTAAAATCTCTACATCCAAAATTACTTGTTTTGACAAAAGAGGACTATCAGAAAATTCGCAGAAACCTTGCGTCCCTGCCACATGAAAATTATGAAGTTTGATTGTGTGAATCTACACTCTGTCCTTGAATCACTCCCTTCAATTTAGTTTTTAACAGAGGCAAAGTTGGACGAACACATGATTGAGCGCATTTGCCAAATATTGCCTCATCATTCTCATTAACTGGGCCATCAGAACCAAGTACAGCAGAAAGTGAAACGATTCTTATGAAAATATTTAGAATAGGCTGTAAAAGTATATTTACACAGTCGTCATTTTCTCGTAACAAAGTGTCTCTAATCTCATCAGTACCTATAAAGTTAATATGATTCATGCGCAGAATGTCGACAAATGCAAACAGTTTGTTTGCATGCAGGGCTGCCAATCATTGTTGTGTTGGTTCGTTTTGCCTGGAGTTGTTGCGTGGATTGGGCGTTCTGATTTCTGCAGTTGTATCACGTTCAGAATTTGAATTCCTACGATCACACAAATTTTAGTTTGATCTGTCATCATAATTATTTCGTCTTGTGTAACTGTTATTCTTATTATTGTCCCGTTGGCATGATGCCTTGATTCCTACCATCTGAGCGGCACGTTCGGAATCAAAATTTGTGCGATTACGCCAGTTTCGATTTACTCTGTCATTACCATTACATCTGAAATTGTCTTCATTACCACTAGGTCTATGTTCATGGGATCCGCGATCTCTATTCCTATACTGATGATTTCGACGCTCACAGACATTTATGGAGCGTTGTAATCTGTACTCTAGGGTTTATGTTTCATATCATGCCTTTTTACAT
Source organism: Schistocerca americana (assembly GCF_021461395.2). Taxonomy (NCBI): domain Eukaryota; kingdom Metazoa; phylum Arthropoda; class Insecta; order Orthoptera; family Acrididae; genus Schistocerca; species Schistocerca americana. The sequence goes on along the minus strand of NC_060119.1, from coordinate 460,150,717 downwards.
CGCGTCTCTCATCATATCTTTCACGCGAATTCCGTCTGCGTTTTCGCTTACGCTGCAGGCGGTAATTTTCTCAATACTGATTATTATTGTCTGTTTGTCTTTTATCATTATTGTCAAATTCAAATTCTTGCAAAGGAACTTGAAAAGCTTACAAGTCATCCTTACAACATCCTGCAAAAACTATGTGGCGTAATCTGATAGGTAATGTAGTCTAGCAAATGTGGGTTAGTTCTAATGGACTGTACGGATTAGTTAAATATCTGTTCATGCGCTTCGTCTTTTCAAAGTACAGCACAGGAGCAGAAAAATTCGATTGTTCATATTTTTGCGTCCTAATAACGTTACGTTTCACGTGATCTTGAATTGTTTCAGACCAGTAAGCGGACAAGGAAAAATCACCGTACGTGCTACATTCACGTGCTGTCAATCTCATTCTTGTCTCAGGTTCTCGTTCGAGATAACTATAAATGTAATCAAGTTTGTGGCCAATTGGCCATATTGGTAAGTAATAGTCAAATTATTGTAACCACTCCCTTGGGTGAATTTCATTGATAGCATTGCGAAAAATTTTAAATTTTCTTACTGTAAGAAAATATTTGTAATAAAACCATCGTTTTTCTGAGGTGATGAGTTTTTTCGCATACCGAAACTCGCTGTAGTCATTGTGTCCTGGAAACATATCACGTTCATGTTCCAAAATTAGTGCGTTCATTGTGATTTTCAAAGTGATAATCATTGAACCTACTGGTATCGTTATCACGACCGATCTGTTCTTCGATTTTGGTAAGCTGTTCCTGTATATTCGTTATGTCACGTTTATTTTGCTCATTAATCGTCATTTGCCCTTCTTCAAAATGTTGCAGAGGCTGAAATAATTCATTATCAGCGAACGGAACCGGCTGAGTATCGTCTGACCTTTGATCTGAACTCTGAACCTTGCTTTTGGCGGACAATGCTCTTACCAGTTGAGTTATCTAAGTACGATTCACGGTCCACACTCGCAGCTGTACAACAATGGCCGCAAGGAGCTAGGTTCAGGGATCGATTGTTGGTCTGGCACCCAGTTTTAATGGGTTTGTTCATAAAGTAACCTTTTTTTGCGGCCATTCACAGTATTCTTTTATTGATTTCTTGTACGATACGTTTCGGGAAATGATTCCCATTTGCAAGTGCGTTTCCTAGGTTCAGGGATCGATTGTTGGTCTGGCACCCAGTTTTAATGGGTTTGTTCATAAAGTAACCTTTTTTTGCGGCCATTCACAGCATTCTTTTACTGATTTCTTGTACGATACGTTTCGGGAAATGATTCCCATTTGCAAGTGCGTTTCTTCATGTGTTACGACATTTAAGCTCCATTATTTCGATGTGTGTCGTACAACATTATTCGGTTGTCTTAAATGTGATATATAAATACACGCAATTTTATGATTAATGGTGGATATTTATACAGGGGGAATCACCTAAGACTTGCACCGCAGATTAAGCCCAAATGGAAAGTGCTATAGATGTGCGTTTTTCACAGGACGATTGGCAGTCAGGCGCTCGTATTGTCAACGAATAAGCAGATTGCAATAATACTTACAAAGTGTATTTTTTGTACAAACATAGCTTCTATAAGTAGATCAACGCCTATGAAAGGAGGGTAAATTAGAATGTCAGTGGTGTTTGTTCCTGGATTCTAGGGCGAGTCGTTTACCATTTCCCACACCGACACTTGTACAACACCTGTGGAAGCACATTAAAGAACAACAACTGCATACACGAATCATACGTATTCTGGCCAGTAACAATTGACTATCACAGGTTGTGTTCAGGAGGATCACAGGCAGCAGAAATACACGCTTACATTCTGGTATGGAACGACAGGTGCACACATATTAGCATTTCAGCGTAGATGTCTGAGGAGGGTGCAGTAAAACGTCGTTACATGTCATTGGACATAGCTGGCATGTCCTTGTCGAGAGCGTCTTTCCAATTTCCCCACAGAAAAAAGGTTACTGGTGTCAAATCCGGGGAACGGTTCGGCCAAGGTACAGGTCCTCCGCGTCCAATTCAACAATTTGGAAACGATTTGTGATGTACTTCGTGCACTATGGGTTGGACAACCACCACGTTGGCACCGGAGATTCCTCCTAGAGTGCAGAGGAGCGTCTTCTCGCATCCGTGGAAGATGGTCTGTTAGGAGGTTGCGATACCTCTGCGCGATCAGAGTTCCGTCTATGAAAAACAGGTCTTTGAGCTGACGGCTCACTGTTCCACACAACACGTTTACGCTCCATGGACGCTGATGTTCCACCTGACGAAGCCAACGGGGATTGTCATCAGACCAATAGTGCAAGTTTCGACGATTTATCTGGCCACGACTGGTAAATGTATATCGAACAACGAATTTACAGAATACTCACGGTTTTCTCGTAACCGACTCCTGTACAAACTCACACATATTAAACGCTACTCACACAATTTGTAGTGCACAGTACACACTGAAAACGGCAAACGTACAATAACAAGGAGTTAGTTACTTGAAGTCAACAAATATAACATTACATATTGTCCACAGAGCATGTATACTACTCTGCAATCTTAGCATCGGAAGATATTCACAGTCTCTTTCCAGTTTTTCATTTAACATTTTGTCGTACTTTTTATGGTGTAAATATAACTCCATTCTAACATATCCAAATTGATGTCCTGTGTCGTGTGTGCGTGTCGATCTAATGTGAGCTTAAGTTCTAATGTGCTCCGTACAACTGGTGTGGAAATGTAGGCCTGTTTGTTCTATCTAGAATACTCTCTAGAACTCGGAGCATTCCAAACATTTGGCTGGAAAATAGCTCAATGAATTTCTTCAGATGCATCGACGGTACCTTTAAGTAAGCAAATAAATTAGTGCTACTAAAAAAATAAAGACCTTAGCAATAATATTTAAGCAAATAATGATTAAGATTATATCCGGAAAATACCCTCAGTACGAAATAATAACATGCATAATATCTGGACGATTTGTGTTGATATTCTGCAAGCCACCATACAATGGATGACGGGGGATATCTGTTGTCACTATCAGCCATTCCCTTTCCTGTTCCACTCGCAGATAGAGCGAAGGAATAACAACTGTCTACCTAATTCCTCTTATCTTCATGGCCCTAACACTAAATGGACGCTGGCGGCGACGGAATCGTTCTGCAGTCAGCCGCAAATGCTGCTTCTCTAAACCGTCGTCTTCCTCAGGGTTTCCCATTTGTATTCACTAGACATCTTCGTAATACTACTTTTTATAGAACCCACCGATAAAAAGTTCTAGCAAGGCACCTGTAAATTGCTTCCGACGTAATAGAGATCTGTAACACTCGAGCAGTAATCGATAATTGGTCGCACTAGTGTTTTATGTGCAATCTTCTTCATAAGTCTACAGTTTCGTAAAATTCTCCCAGTACACCTATGTCTACGTCTTCACTGCTACCGACCTTACGTTTCGTTCCATTTTACATAGTTCCGCAGTTTTACACATAGAATTGAGGCATGGACAACCTTTTGTGATCCGCGTGTCTGATTCACGTACTTACTGAAATTTGCCGAATGCCACGTCACGTGACCCGTTGCGACAGCAGCTCTCCTGATGCATAAAATCAAAACTATAACGTCTGTGAGGTTCATGTTGGTAAGGTTATGTACCGGCACGAATGGAATCCCTTTTCTGACACGACACGCCAACTAATTTGCGTCAAAACAGGCGTTTTTAGAGTGCAGTCTTTTTATGCGGACCGGATTGAAACCAATCGCTACCAGGCTGCCCACCCGTGATGATGATGATATTTGGTTTGTGGGACGCTCAACTGCGTGCTGATCAGCGCCCGTACCAATTCGCAATTCTTTCACTGTCCAGTCTCGCTACTTTCTCGTATGATGACGAAATGATGAAGGCAACACAAACACCCAGTCCCCGAGCGAATAAAATCACTGTCCCGGCCCGGAATCGAACCCGGGACCCCATGATCCAGAGGCAGCAACGCTCGACCAAGAGATGCGGACACCCACCCATCGCATAGATATTTACAATACATAAAATACCTTTTCTGACTCTGTGCTAGTGTGCGACTGAAGTTTCCAAAGTGTAGTGTGCACTGCAACTTGAGTGATTGATCAGTAAGTGTGATCTTCTACCGAGGTGAACTGCAAGGAAACCGTAAGTAATTTCCTTCAAAATCGCCTTTGGGTATAAACCATAATAACAATTTATAACGTATGACACTGGTGTAAGGAAAGTCGAGGCAATTTGGTACAAATTGATATAGGACACTTGTCCGTAAAGAGTGGAAACAAACTCGTAGGACCGACAAAAGCCACCTTAGCTACATCGGTGTCCCGGCATGGCACGCGCTGTGTTCCTGACGCCACGTGGTATGCCCTCAGACGAGATGGCGCCACTAGCAAGCAGCAAGCGACTAGTTCTGGGGCACCCAATAAGCAGTCTGCTCGCAGGGCGCGACAAGGCAGTGGCAGCTGCAGCAGCCCCACAGAGCAGGGGAAAAATAAAGAAGAAACTTGCCGTCCTTCCCTTCCCAAGTCTGTAATTACGTCCTTTGATGTTGGTGGCGCCTTTTGTGTTGCGGTGTGGCGGCCGCGCACCTCGCAGGCCAGCACCGGCAATAACGCCGGACAAAGGCTGCCTGCCCGCAGCAGGCGACAATGGCCACGCTTGTCGGCGCGCCCTCTACTTGGCAGCGCCCAGCGCCCCACACCACACTGCACTGCCGGTAAGCGCTGCCCACCGCCGCCGTGTTCTTGTCGTCTCTAGGTCTTGGAAGAAATGCTCACGTAGCTGGCTGCGAGAGAGAACGTTTCTGCTTTCAGCACCAGCTGTGGATCGACCGCCGCCTGTACGTGATCTTTTGGTGTCCTGTGCACCGGTTTCTGTAACATAACAAATCCTCTCTACCAACGCTAAAACAGTGCGTCATGGTGTGGAGTAATCTAAAGTAGGACAGCATGGAGACATGTAACATACGTTACAGCATGCGAGCTTCTCGTGTTGCTGAAACATTCCAGTATCAACTGTTGCGGCATGAGTTTTAGTTAGCCGGCTGAAGTGGCTGAGCGGTTCTGGGCGCTACAGTCTGGAACCGCGCGACCGCTACGGTCGCAGGTTCGAATCCTGCCTCGGGCATGGATGTGTGTGATGTCCTTAGGTTAGTTAGGCTTAAGTAGTTCTAAGTTCTAGGGGACTGATGACCTAAGAAGTTAAGTCCCATAGTGCTCAGAGCCATTTTTTTGAGTTTTAGTTGGGCCTTCTTAACCGACCCTGCATTGTAAATTTCTGCCGTCAGTGACTGACCGGGTTAAAAAGCGCTGCTGCACAACGCGCGTTTCCACGGCGGACTACAGGACGGGAGCCCATATTCTGTCATAACACACGTGGTCGCAGGGAGCGTAAATGCTTCCATCACAGCTGGTAAAAGCACTACTTTGATTAGATTAGATTAGATTAGATTAGATTAGAATATGACACTTCGTAATGATGTGGAACGTGTCAGGTTAATAAAAGATGTCTGTACAAGATATTACATTACACAAAATATTGCATGACACTAACGTTTAAGTTGTTGTTGTTGTTGTTGTCTTTCCCTTAATTTATATCTAAAAATTCAGCCAATGAGTAGAAGGAGTTGTCATCTAGAAATTCTTTTAATTTATTTTTGAATGTTAGTTGGCTATCTGTCAGGCCTTTGATGCTGTTTGTTAGGTGACCAAAGACTTTTGTGGCAGCGTAATTTACCCCTTTCTGTGCCAAAGTCAGATTTTATTGTGAATTGGCAAGACAGCCAAGCCACTAGGAGATAGCCGAAAGGCACGCGTTTAAGCTCACGCAGGCTGGCGTGAGGTCTGGAACAGTTAAAGGAATAGAGACTAGCAAAAAAGGTACGTAACTTCCGGAATACTTAACTTTAATCCGTAATTGGTAAACATCGGTCTGGCGGTACATGCATCACAAGATAAATAGCAAATGACAATGGCGCCTTGCTAGGTCGTAGCAAATGACGTAGCTGAAGGCTATGCTAACTATCGTCTCGGCAAATGAGAGCGTAATTTGTCAGCGAACCATCGCTAGCAAAGTCGGCTGTACAACTGGGGCGAGTGCTAGGAAATCTCTCTAGACCTGTCGTGTGGCGGCGCTCGGTCTGCAATCACTGATAGTGGCGACACGGGGGTCCGACGTATACTAGCGGACCGCGGCCGATTTAAAGGCTACCACCTATCGAGTGTGGTGTCTGGCGGTGACACCACAGATTTAACCCTGCATAGTGAAGATCATCCTTTCTCCTGGTGTTATAGCTATGCACACTGCTATTACTTTTGAACTGGGTTGGATTATTAACAACAAATTTCATAAGTGAATATATATACTGTGAGGTTACTGTGAGGATCCTTAGATCCTTAAATAGATGTCTGCAGGATGACCGTGGGTGGGCTCCAGCAATTATTCTGATTACACGTTTTTGAGCAATGAATACTTTTCTACTCAACGACGAATTACCCCAGAATATGATGCCATACGAAAGCAGTGAATGAAAGTAGGCATAGTAAGCTAATTTACTGAGATTCTTATCACCAAAATTTGCAATAACCCTAATAGCATGCGTAGCTGAACTCAGGCGTTTCAGCAGACCATCAATGTGTTGATTCCAGTTTACCCTCTCTTCAATGGACACACCTAAAAATTTTGAAAATTCTGCCTTAGCTACAGACTTCTGTTCAGAGTCTACATTTATTACTGGAGTTGTGCCATTTACTGTACGGAACTATATATACTGTGTTTTATCAAAATTTAAAAAGAGTCCATTTGCTGAGAACCACTTAATAATTTTGTGAAAAACATCATTTACAATTACATCACTTAGTTCTTGGTTTTTGGATATTGTTACTATACTTGTAGCATCAGCAAAAAGAACTAACGTTGCATCTTCATCAATGTGGAATGGTAAATCATTAATGTATATCAAGAACAGTAAAGGACCTAAGACCAAACCCTGTGGGACCCCGTACTTGATAGCCCCCCCCCCCCCCTCCCCAGTTTGAGGTATCAGCTGTTGTTTTAACATTACATGAACCACTTATTTCAACTAAGATCAAGAGGTCACGAATTTGTCCTGTCCAGTCTCCAAACACCACACTGCTCGTGTGTATGACTAACCTCGTCCAGTCTCATCGAACAGTGTCAATAACTGAAGGATATATGACCCGTCGGCTAGCTCAGAGTTACGGCGATCTTCCGAGGCGACGCTGTCCCGTGGCTCTCAACATTTAACATTTCAGCCAGTCTCCTAGGGTTCCGGGTTCGACGTGGAGCCCGTGCAATTTCTATCACCTGCTAGGGACGGTGGATTGGTGGTTATAGCTGAAACAAACGAATTTCGGTTACACCTGGTTTTTCGTATCCAATTTAACCTGACTGCTACAATCGCTAAAATAACCGCTTCTGAAATAACCGTTCCTCGGTCTTTTATTGCTGTTATTTCCAGCAATAAACGTAGACTTCGTACAAAGAATGAAACATTTTTAACGAAAGAGAAGGAATAAGCGATCTCGACCGATATGGTGTTGAAGAATATCTGAAATCGGTCTCAGTGTCTACAGTAGATGGCGAAGGTGAAGCTTATAGCTTGTAAGTACAGGGTGCATCAAAAAAATGAATACACGCTTTGAACTGTCATAGACAATTTATTTCCTGTTCTACAAGGTTAAATATCTGTGAGAAAGTAATGCTATGTTTCTTCAACAGTGGCGACGATCCAGATCGAAGGTTAGAAGTTTGTGATTGGGTTCAGGAGATGGTGAGACGAGAACCGGGATTTATGGGTAGCATAATTTGGTCGGATGAAGCCCAATTCAAACTCAATGGAACTGTCAATAGGCACAATTGTGTATACTGGGCTGGAGATAATCCTCACATTACAGTTGAAAAGGCTGTGAATTTGCCTGGTGTAAATGTGTGGTGTGGTTTGTCTTCAAGGGGACTCATTGGGCCTTTCCGCTTTGAAGGTACTGTTGCTGGAGAAACGTACCTAACAATGCTTGCTGACTCCATATTCCCTGCCATTCGTGCATTATACGGTAATGATGAGTTTTATTTCCAACAAATTGGTGCCCCGCCGCAGTATCATAGGGACGTACGAGCATACCTGATCACAGTGTGCCAGGCCAGTGATTAGGATTCCGTGCAGGAGATGCCACTGGATTTCTTCTTATGGGGCACAGTAAAAGATGAGGTGTACAAACGTAAACCAAGTAACCTGGACACACTTTGGAATGAGATTCAGACAGTGTGCGCAGAAATCTCATTGGACACTTTGGTACGATGTACGGAATCAGTGGTGACTCGTACTCAGAAATGTATTGATGCTGAAGGCCACCAGATTGAACATTGATTACATTTGCAAAGTACATTTATTTTTCCAATTGTACTTTAAGCTTTCCATTTCCAGAAATTTAACATTGTAGAACGGGAAATAAATTTTCTATGACGCTTCAAAGTGTGTATACCTGTATATCAATTAAATTTACCTGCTATTCCAAGGGATACTACGGACGTTTTCTCCTTATACGGTCACAAGTTTGTTGCGCCTCCTCTTGTTTTTAAGATTTAAAGCAAACGGAGCACTACTTCACTGCCCCCGCACTTCGCAAAATACTTACAAACTATGGATGGTGCAATGCTGCAATACAACCGATGTCCGAGGACGACAGCGAGAAATACAGCATAGACCAGGTGGGACAGTCTTTTACACTGCACGTACACGCTACCTTAAGCCACGACATACGGCAACACGTACATTGTCTCAGCAATGCTGTACCAGTTCTTATGTTCGTGTTTCTTGCTAGTTTCCATCTGTTGGCGTTGTTATTAAAATAGCACTGATCGCATTTCCTAGTTTCTGTAACAGCCCCATATTTCAAAGCAATGTAAATCAACGAATAAATAATACTCGTTTGTAAAAAGAAAGTTTGATTTACAAAATAAAAATTGGCACGTCTACTATTGCAAATTTGTAGGCGGTTTTTTGATCTAGTTGTTAGTAAAAACTAAAGAAAACCTCTTGCAACCGAGGCTAAACAAATACTGAAACCGACTGTTCTTACCATCCTTACAAGCTGGTGTGCACACCCGCACACCAGATGGACCGCCTAGATTCACTGTTCCGTGGAGCCAACACAAGGCTGGATCATCAAGGGCGCTGATCGCTGCCAGCCGCCGCCTTTGCCTCAGTAGTGTAACGCGCTGCTCACTAGCCGCCTACCGTGTGGAAGGCAACAGTTAATAAGGATTGTTCCTGTTCAGTAAGCATTCTTTGTGCTCGCCGCCGAACTGGACCACCGATCCAACAGCTTCTCGCTCATTACCCTTGCTGGCTTCTTACTGGGAGTTACAGAATAAAGGTGACTTTGTCCCCCCTGCACTCGAGTTTGTTCGTTGCACATGTTGGCGTAACATGGTTAATAAGTTGTATTCTTTCCATTTGAAGACTCCGTTGATCTTTGTGGGACCTGAAAATGAAGCTTTCTCGCGTCGAAACTAATATCATGTTTTGAAAAAACAACGTTTGAGTTACAGTACAACTGTTGGTTTCAATTTTCATTATTTAAGGGCATGTTTCATTCCTCCACCTTTCTGTCTTGTACTGCGGGAGATGTCCTCAGAGGCTATAAGGACATAGTTAATTTTCGAAGGTTAATTTGCGCAGCCAGACAAAACCCCAAAACTGTTTATTAGCTGTAGAGTTAATTCCAGTGTAATACGAGGGCTATCCAGAAAGTAAGTTCCGGTTGGTCGCGAAATGGAAACCACAGTGAAAACCAGAAACGTTTTATCTGCAACAGTTAGGTACACCTTCCACCTACTTCTCTACATAGTCGCCGCTCCAACTTCGAGTTTTGTCGTAGTGGTGTATCAACTTTCCAATATCCTCGTCATAGAAAGCAGCCGCCTGTGCTTTCAGCCAGTTATCTGGTCTGCATCTCGTTGTCTGTGGCAAAACTTTGTCTTCATAGCCAGCGGTTCTTGCGAGCAGAGATGAGACTAGGGGGAGCCAATTACGGACTGCATTGTGGGTGATCAAACACTTCTCATCGGAAACGCTGCAGGAGCGTCTTCATTGCCCCTGCAGTGTGCGGCCCAGAAATGGCATGAAGAAGGAACTGCTCGACAGTTGCGTTATGTGGACTGCACGACACAGGCGAAATCTCTAGCCAGGTCCTCATACTTTGCGGGAGACACTATTCCCTACGCATCTTTCTGTGCTCACTGCTCACTCAGAACTGAAAATATGGACGCGACACGAGTGATGGGAAAAGTTTTACCGAATTTTGCCAGTGGTTTTCATTTCGCGACCGAATGGAACTTACAACCCTCTTAGCTATACTGATTTCAACTGATCAGCTATTACGAATAGCCCTTTAGTAGATGGCTGCATCAAATGGTGCTACGAATCAGTATTTCTGTGAGACTCTTACTACAGACTGTCTCCAGTAGGAACCTCGTGGAAATGTTGACGCCTAGCACGATTTGACGCACTCTTAATGTTATCGCCCTTGCTTTTAATGTCACAGAAGGTTGTTCTGACTTTCCTGTATGCTCAGTCTGTCCTTCCGACATCATTTCTTTTTCGATGTACTCACATTTTTCATGCAGCCATTTCGTCATAGCTTCCCGGCACTTCCTATTTATTTCATTCCTCAGCGAATTGTATTTTTCTAATCCTGAGTTTCCCGGAACGTTTCTTGAAACGTCCCCTTTGAACAATTATACACGACTGTCCTTAAACTGATACACAATATTTTTTTTTTTTAGCGCAACGCAATCTGACTTTCAAAAATCCCTACAAAAGAATGGCCCTGACTAACATTAAACTATACCTTTCACAAATCACTAAATCACTTACCTCACAATAATCTTCGTTTCTCCCACTACTGCAATACAGCAAGCGCCACTACTGCCAGCTAAGTAAAAGATTCAAACTATGGAAGGCACTAACTACTGATAGGGATAGTTAGCAAATGAAAGATATTAATAGAGAACAAACAATGTATTTACCTTGATATCATCATATATAAATATAGCAGTTCATGACAAATTACAAAACTCCGCCATCTCTCTCCCCACATCCACCACTGCTGGCAGCTCACCTCCAACTGCGCAACGCTACGCGCTGTTCACAGCCAGCTGCCTAACACTACAATGGCGAGTATTACAACAATGCAAAGCAGCCACAGACTGCTACGTAACGTTACCAATAAGAAAACATAAACAGCCTACTTACATAGAGAAAACATAAACAGCCTACTTACATAGCCCCCATGCTCCCCACAAAAAAATTTTACAAATTGTTTTGGCCAGTGGCCAATAATGATTTGATAAAATTTTTCATAATTACAATAACAAAGATATCAAATGCACACACTTATTGATACAATGTTGGTCAAAAGCTCAAATTTTCTCACAGTCCATAAAGACAGTCTTGATCGTTCATTACGATAAAATAGTAGTGTTTTTCTCAAAGTCTGAGCAGTAGGAGAAAATGCACACGGAAGTAGTGGATCTCCATGCAGTCTTGAAGAAGTAGTGTTGTCCTTCCAACGGAAAGACAGTGCTGACTCTTGACATACATACAGGTAATGGGCCACAACAGAGCAAACCCACAGCAGAGTCAGTCGAAATTTTGAAGAGTATTGGTAGGTAGGTCATCACAGAGCAGACCCACTGTAGTCCTGGTAGAGATTACGGTATTGGTGGGCCACCAGAGGTTCAGACCCACGGTAGTTCTTGTAGAAATAATGGTATTGGTGGGCCATCAAAAATGCAGACCCACTGTAGTCCTTGTAGAGATAGCTAGCAGCCATCCGTTGCGACTGTGCAGGTGCACAATCACCATCGAAGATTCTTGCGGAGAATATAGCAAGTCCATAACCACCACTTGTGCACTCACAAAGTTTTTGGAATTGTCCTTAGAACCAGCAATGCTGTTATCCAGTCCCTTGCTGAATGATTAACACACGTGCAAACACTATCAGTCCCTACTTCTCACACATTGTCCATATACTATGACCAACAGAAATGTGTGCAGTGAAATGTAACTTTCAAGTTGCTTAATTTGATGAACTGGTGTCAATGACAATTTTATAACATGAGAATACAATAACAAAGGTAAAAAATACATCATTAAAGAACATAATAGTACAGATAACATTTGTAGTAACACAGACTTTACAAAAGAATAGAAATAGACATATACATCAGTGTTACAGGAATTATGACATAAGTAAATACATAAAAGATCAGAATAACTTTTGAAACATCAACTTTACACATGAGCATTAAAACAACACAGAATAAATAATGTCTAAACATCTTTATAAAGAAAATAACATATTATAAATGCAAATTATATTTGAGGATAACAGTATTCCTCATCATAGTGAATGTAGCTTAATATTAAAAGAAGAAAAAATTCTATGAAACTACACAGAGACAGGAAGAAAACAAATACACAAGGGTACACAAACACATAGTGGGATAACACCAATAGGAAAGGACAGGGTTCGTTTTCAGTGTAACATTTGGTACTGCAGTCCAACCCAAAACTTCATATATCTTTTCTCTTATTTCATCCTTTGTTTCCACCAAAAAAAATTCTATCGAAGCATGCTTTCTGTATTTATATGTTCACACATTTCTTACCTCAACATTTATTTCCAAGAAAATCCTACCTAAACCTGTTTTCTCAATGCATTTCTTCCAATTCATCGCAACTCATTCTCTTAGAGGCTACCCCCTCTTAAGCTAACTTAAATCTACTGAGCTCAGATGCTAAACTAAGGGACGAGGCAATGCAGCAGCACATAATAAGTAACACAAACAGCAATGACCAAAAAATTGGAAAATTGCAAAGCAAGCTACAGTAAATCTAAATGACCAAGCAATGCAACATTACAACTAATATGAGCCAATGTGCAGCAACAAAAAAAAAAAAAAAAAAAATCTGGCTTAGCAGAGTAACACAAATTAAAGTTCAGTAGCACTATGCCTGGCAAACAGCAGCTTATATCTAAACATGACATAGCTCAAGCAGAAAAAATATTACAGTAAAAACAACAGTGCAGATAAGGGAAATGTATAATCACATCTTAATGTCTATGTAATTAAAGTGGTGCACCACAACAACTTATTGTAAAAGAAATATTACCATGTACTTGAAAAGAATATTATGTATGCAGTTACTGTTACTAGTCCCCTCTTATTGTTCTTTCCTTTCCAAGTGCTCCTTTTTTGAAGAATGTGGATCACAAAATTATTATTTAATAGATCTGTTGACAGAAAGTGTTCACATTAGCAAATGCATTTAATTTTATTTTATGAAACCAATGCTGCAACACAGCTGGAAAACAGATGTCAAATGAAATAAGCAATTACGCAAACCAAAGCATAAAAACATCATTCAATAGTCATGTGGCATTTCGTAAGTCAGTAGCTCTCAACTCTCATAGAAAGACACTTGTCATAATCAGGTGTGCAGATGTACGAATATTTTCCATCAATTCATAAGCATTGCAGTAATTAGCACAAAGCACGAGTAATCATATGTTTTCAGGTAATGAGCGTGTAATATTTGCGATGCTTTCTACAAAGGAATGTCAATAGCAAGGTTAATGGAAGTAATGAGGGTGTCGCATTTGCAATATTTTCTCTAAAGGAATGTCAATGGCGAGGATAAAGGCCTGCCTTTTTTTCCTTTTTTTTTTTTTCTACCTGTGCTTCCGGAAAGGCACACCCTAATGGCTGGTTCTCCAGGTGTTTGACACAGCTGCGTGCCCACAATGCATTATGTGCAGGTGGTCACTTAACTTTCATACGGAAATATTTACGACAGCAGTTTCCACTACAGTGACAGTCTCACATAAAAATATTTCACAGGTCAAGAATTTGCGTTACAAATCTGTAGAAACAAAATGCTATTGATATAACAGTGTCCAAAAAAATTTTCGTCTGCATTGTAATACATTCACACATATACACACACATTTCATAACTCTTAAAGTACGTTTCTTGGTTTCCAACATCCTGTTTCACAAGTCAAGAGTCCCTACCCACTATTCATTACTCCTTACCTTATTACACATATACGTATCCATCGACACTCGTCAATATTTCGTCATTACAAATATGAAGCATAATCAAATAACTCATATAGCCTCAGCCTATTAATCATAAACATACCTCAGCAGCATAATACACATCGTTGTCGTAAAAATAACATCATAACACCTCAGTCAAATCTCAAAATCGTCGTAACTTCCTCCACTAATTAAAAAAATTCTCTGCTCATGTCAAAAGTGTCATCTGCCTCAAACGTGCTTTAAAAATCATGAATCCATACCAAATACATCATTCAAAGCTCTCATAGTATCACAATGGTTCCAAAAAAATATGAAGAGTTCACACAGTACAGACAAAATACAATTTCGTAAGTGTGAAGTTATCCAACGGTGTAATTACGTAAACATGTGTCACTGACGTAGTAAAAAACATGTTTATCTCTCAGTTAAATGATCAGATAGCTGTGTAATTTGTGTGTTAGAGAAATATGGTACCGATGTGTAAAGTTGTATAAGCAAATACCATATTAGCTAGGGTTCCTTGTGGTTGCCACACACATGGTACACAAAGTAAGCATGTACCCCCCTGAGGATTAATGTAATTATACCCTCAGGTGTTACAGATTACACCAATGGAATGAAATATATCACGGAAAACTTTCTTTGTAATTCAAAAATCTTTAAAAATAAATGTTTTAAGTATAAAATTGATCACTCAAATACGTGTACTGTAGCGCTAAACTGTGCGTCTTGTAACATAATCTCTGTGGAAGTGTCGTAGTTATCGTCCTCCGAAAGCTAAGTTCTGCAGAAGTCAATGTACTTACCTCATGATAAACAAAAGTGAAATGCTTTGCGTATAGATATCGTAGTTATTATGCTTATTGGCGTGATGAAGAAAGTACTGTACAGTAACGTATTGTTGTGCCACGAAAAAGGCTGTCTCATTGTTGCTATACCACAAAAGTTACTACTAAAACATGTTTTTCTTTCCAGAAGAATTCAGAAAACTGTGCAGATATAAAACAGATACACCGCAAAAGCAACATTGTAAATTGTCACTCATTAGTAGTGTCGTGATAAAAATCGTGTAGCTGTCACATAAACTAACCTCTGTGTCATCTGGTATCTCTCAGAAAGCACTTTAAATTCAGAATGTATTTTCAAATAAACCAAAATGTTGCATTAAAATCTCATTAGCAGTACTGGTAAATGTTCTAAGTATGTGAGCCTTATAGTCGTTACGTAATCGTGCAACAAACAAGCAAGAAAGTACACACACAATAACACTGTGACGTCTGTTCACTATAACAATGCATTCGTCATTTCTGTTTAAATAAATTCTCTTGGTTCTTGATTGGATATTTAACTTCAAACATTGTTGTATGTTAACAGATTCTAAGTCTGACAAAGCATATTAGTAATGTGAAGCGAAAAATTTTATGACAAAGACTAAGTTAAAAAGCAGATTATCTTTCAATAAACGGTTTTACATGTGAAATGTGGTGTAAACCTTTACTCTTCCTAGGACGCAGAGTTTCAACTTCAACGCAATTATCATGTGGTATACGTCGGATTCTGTAAGGTCCATTGTAAACTAGAAAGAATTTGTGACTCAAGTGTTTCTTCTTATGTGACAATGAATGAGCTTTAATGAGAACTTTCTGACCAATATACAACTTCTTTGCATTTGCTTTACCGTGTAGTTTTCTCCTTTTGTCTGCTGCAGATTTTATATTTTTAAGAGCCAAATCAATTATGTCTTTGTGTCGAAGTTTACGTATATTCGGGAAAGGTACAAGCTCTCTGATTCTGTTCGGTGGTTCTTCATTCTTCAGTACAAGAGTAGGTGGTAAAGCAGTGGAGTCGTGAGGCATTTCATTCAGCACGTTTTGAAATAAGTGTAAATATCTGTCCCAATGCTGATGCTTTCTGTGACAATAAAGTCTGCAAAGCTTATTGATTTCTTTCATAATCCGTTCGGAGGGGTTACAATGTGGTGAGTACAATGAAATAAAAACAGGTTTGATTTTATGGTTGCGAAGCATGCGTGACCAAACAGCAGATCTGAATTGCGGTCCGTTATCTGAAATGACTTTACTAACGTGTCCAACTTCACGTAAGAAATTTTTAACAAAGGCGTTGGATACAGACCGTCCAGTGGCTTTACGTAACGGAGTGAAAGAAACAAATTTTGAAGTAAGTTCAACAGCGACTAGAACGTACGAAAATCCATTGGATGTTCTGACAAGCGGTCCCAAGAGATCAACAGCCGCAAATTCTTTTAATTTAGAAGGAATAATAGGAAACAACGGAGCACGATGTGAGACAGTAGAGGGTTTCGCCTTTTGACAAAGTTTACAAATAGACAAGACTCTTCGAATTCTTTTTTCCATATTGTTCAAATAACAAGTCGTTCGAAGAGTATGATAACATTTTCGTGGACCAAAATGTGCGTAGCTGAAATGAATGTACCAAATGAGCTTATTAACAAAATCGTCTGGAATGCAAAGTACCCATAGCTTGTCATCAACAGTGCAGCGTTTGAACAGTATGTTGTTTCTAACCAGGTAATAATGCCGAATCTGTGTGTGTGTCTTTTCATGCCATTTGCTCTTGATGTCTTTCCAAATCGGATCTTTATCTTGTTCATGAGCAATGTCCTTTAAAGATGTGGTGATGAAGTTTTCAAAGGCGACTTTCTGAATGTAAAGAATACTGAAATTTTTCTCGAGGTTGCCTTCTGTGTTACTTTTCTCAAGCCCAGCCGGTGCGCGTGACAGTGCGTCCGCAACAATGTTCTCCTTGCCGGGAATGTAGACTATTGTGAAGCGGAATTCTTGCAGAAACAATGCCCAACGTTTTAACCTGTCATGATTTAATTTTGAAGACATAAGAAATTGTAATGCACGATGATCACTGTACACTTTTACGTGCTTACCAGAAAGAAAGAAACGGAATTTGTTAAATGCCCAAACGATAGCTAAAGCTTCTAATTCAGTAACGGAATAATTTTTTTCAGCTTTGTTAGCACTCGGCTAGCAAAAGCAATGGTTTTCTGAATGGTAGTGTCATTTTCTATGGCTTCTTGAAATAAATGGGCACCAAGACCGACTTTAGAAGAATCCGTGCTAAGGCAGAAATCTTGTGACAGATCTGGATGAGCTAAGATTGGCGCGTGAAGTAACGCTTCTTTCAAAGAATTGAATTCCAACTGTGCTTGTTCGTCCCAGTTCCAAATAGTATTTTTTCCTGTGAGAGAACAAAGTTTTGGTGTAACAAGAATTTGCATATTCAGAAAACGACGGTAAAAATTTACGAGACCTAGAAAACTGCGGACTTGTCTTTTTGTGGATGGAACTGGAATGGCTCTGATTGCTTCTAACTTTTCAGGATCCGGCTGAATGCCTTCAGAAGAAATAATATGTCCCAAAAACTTCACCTTTGTCCTACCGAATTCAGACTTTTCCAAGTTAACTGTAATTCCAGATTCTGCAAAAATACGTAACAAACTGTTGAGGATGCGATTATGTAGTTGCCATGAAGCTTCTGCTATTAGAATATCGTCCACATATAAGGTGATGTGACGTTTTAAGAACTCAGGTAATATGGAATTTAGCCCGTGAATGAATGCTGCTGAAGAAATGTTCAAACCAAAGGGAAGTTTCCGAAACTGATAACAAACGCCGAAACAAAGGAAAGCTGTGTATTCTCTACATTCTGGATGAAGTTCGATCTGATAAAAGCTGGATCGGAGATCAATGGAAGACAACACTTTTACACCATTAAAATTTTGAAGAAGTTCTTCCAACGTTTGCGGCCTGTCTGTTTCAGGAATAATGATCGTATTGATTTGTCTCGAATCTAAGACAAGCCTGATCGATCCATTTTTCTTCTCAACAACATGTGATGGATTGTTGTATGAGCTTACTGCAGGCTCAATAATGCCCTCGTCGAGCATAGATTGTATTTCTGTTCTAACACGGTCCCTATAATGTGCTGGAATTACATATGGTCTAACACAAAATTTAGTATGCTCACGAACACGAAATTGGTATTGAAATCCCTTGATTGTTCCTGTTTTATGAGTAAAAACTGTGGAATGTGCTTGTAAAATCTCAAAAAGGTCCTGCCTATCAGTGTCATTACAATTCTCAATTGTTTGAATTTTATTCTGAATTAACTCATTACTTTCAAATATGCCGTCGATATCATCCCTGTCAGTTCTTGCAGAGTGATTGTTAGTGTCTAGTTCCATAGAAAATTCCGAACTGTTGTCCAACAGAAGGTAAAGCCGATTGATTTCTTCGTCATGGTTTGAGAGCCAATCTTCAAATTTCAAAGCTATTGACTTACCTTCCTTCTCTAAACTTATTTCAGCATCGTGAAAGTTTAAGATTGCTTTGAATTCATTCAAAAAGTCTACTCCCAATATAATTTCCGTCGACAATAATGGAACAATAAGAAAGTTCGTAGAGAAGCTGTGGCTTTGACAAAAGAATTCTAAGTTGGTTTGTTGGCGTACATCTACACTTTTTCCCAAGATTGCACCTTGTAATTTAATCTTACGTAACGGAAGTGTGGGGCAATCGTTCGATTTGTTGCATTTGCTAAAGGCTGTTTCACTAATTACTGAGATGGGACTGCCAGAGTCAAGTACTGCCGTAAATTTTACGTCATTTACTGTAATGTGAATCACAGGATATGCAATATTGTTATGTTTTATGTCGTGTTCCTGGAGTAAGATGTCCCTAATGTCTTCCATTTTTACGTAATTACTAGCTACGGCAGCTGCGTCGTTAGTGTCATAAGAACGTTTTGTGGCTGCCAGCGGTGTGAGTCATTGCCTATTGTCTCTTTGTTGGCGAGCGTCGTTATTGGGATTTGGAGACCTAACTTCTACAAATTCACCGTGACGAGAGGGCCCTGCCCTGCTTAAATCCCGCCAGTTCTGATGCAATTCAGGTCTATCGTTACGATCATATCGTCTGTCGTCATGTCGGTAGATTCCATAGTTTCTTTCTTGTCGGTCACATGGTGGAGAATTTCTCCCTGAATCGTAACTGCGCGCTGGTCCGTTGCGTCTAAAGTTATTCTGTCTCCCTTGATAGTATTTATTTTGGTTCCCATATTGTATGTTTCTCTTATTGTCTCTGTGATAGTCATTACCACGGAGAGGTGATCTTTCCCTGTAGTTATTACTACTCTGCCAACGGTTGTCATATGGGTGGTGTCTGTTTTGGTCACGATTTGTGTTGTGATAATAGCCTTGTCGTGTCAAGTTATTACTTCTTTCATCGCGGAATTGCGACGGATGTGACCTGTAATTGTTGTGTTCCTGGTTTCGCGTTCCGCGATTGTCAGTGTCACTTTCCAGTTCTTGTAACAGTCCCTGAAAAGCTTCAATGTCGTCTTTGCAACATCCTGCCAAAATAATATGTCGTAAATGTTCAGGTAATTTGATTAAGCAAATGCGGATGAGTTCTGAGGGGCTGTATGGGTTTGACAGGTACTGATTCTTGTGCAACATGTCTTCAAAATATTTCACAAGACTGGAGAATTCAGATTGTTCGAAATGTTTCATCATTATGATACCATGTTTTACTCGGTCTTGTGTGGCTTGAGACCAATATGCTGAGAGGAAGGCATGGTAAAATTCTCCTTCACTGTGGCAATCGTGAATGACCGATCGCATTCTTACAGCTGGTTCATTCTCTAAGTAGCCACACATAAATTCTAATCTGTGCTCCAATGACCAGTTGGGAGGAAAACAATGAGAGAATTGATGGAGCCACGCTTGTGGATGAATGTCGTTGCCGGAATTCTTAAATGTTTTGAATTTACGTGTAGTAATGAACAGCTTATAGTCAAAATCATCATGTCGGCGAGTCGCATATCGGTCATTGTGAGGTCGTGTCGGCCGTTCCATCTCAAAATTCGGTGCACATTGCCAATTTCTTTCATAACTTCCGAAATGCCCTGTGTTATTATTTTGCGGCTTTTCCGTATTTCTAAGTCCCTCTTCCCGTGTTGGAGCGCGAGTGTCCTCTGAAATACGTAATTCTTGTATTACCTGTGTCAGCTGATCTTGTACTTCCCGGATTTCTCTTTGGTGTTGTGTATTAATTTGATTCTGATTTTGTTTGAATTTCCTAATTTGTTCGTACTCTTCTGTGTCATTAAAGACTACCGGTCTTGCGTCAATCAGATTATCATCTACCTTCGTAGATAAATTAGTGAACTGATCCAAAAGTTCGGCTACTTTCTCCGATAGTGTACTTATTTCCTCAGTGTGTTTTTCTGAACCAAGTTTCAGAGTATCTGCTGTGTCCTGAAAGTTTTCCTGAGTTTTTGCAAGTTGCATAACCAAATCGGTAGATGCAACTGAGTCAAATTTAGCTTGCAAGGTCTCGTGATTTTCATGAACAATAATTTGCAGTTCTTTTATGGCTGCTTCGTGATTCTGTAATGCATTTTCATGCCGCGAAAAAATAGGTTGAAAATGCTCACAAATTTGAGTTTTTACGTCATTACAGACTTTTTGACATTTCGATTCAATGTGATGTAACTCAGTAGTTAAATCTTCACGCGTTTGTTCAAGAGTTTGTTCCAATGAGTCTAACTTTTGAAGCTGTTCCTGTGTTTGTCTCTGATTTTGTTCCATTGTGTCTAACTTTTTGAGATTTTGTTCCACTGTGTCTAACTGTTGCTGTGTTTGTCTCTGGTGATGTTCCATTGTGTCTAACTTTTTGTGATTTTGTTCCACTGTGTCTAACTGTTGCTGTGTTTGTTTCTGGTGTTGTTCCATTGTGTCTAACTTTTCAAGCTTTTGTCCCATTTGTTGCATTAATTGTAATAACAATGCACTGGTCTCTGAAACATGTTCCTCAGTGCTTTGCGGCAGTGAAGTTGCACCGGCAACATTACATTTTGACAAGCGGAAAATGTGTCTTGACTCATTTGAGAAAACGGTGAGAACCCAAAACCTGAGTCTGCAGTATTTGCAATATTGTATTCTGTCATTCCCGATTGCTGAGGCGAGCTGTTGCCGACCAATCGATCGATAACGCTTCCCTGTTCACTACCTGTTTCACTGTCTACACCATTGTTTGCCGCCCGCTTCATTTCCCTATGCGCAATTACCAAATTACTACTTTGAACATTAGTTAATTCATTACTCTGCGGCGCTAACACACTGCCTTCGTCTTCACTGTCATTTCTCAGTTTACTTTGGAGCCTAGTATTACGTTTTTCACACGCCATAATTGTCACAATATTTCACACGATAACAGAAAAGCACAATTTGAAGAGCAAAATAAAATAACATAGCAATGGAAATAATGTCTACTTAATTGCCAGCGCAGCTGCGAAATACTTGGTGCAAATCTACATGCATGCCACAACTGTTTTACTGTACAACAATGAAAAACTACAACTACAAAGGAAATTCTCTCTATGATTACGCGCTATCAATAAACAATAGCTACACCAATTACACAAACTACAAGAAAAAAAAATCAGAAGATTCCAGTGAGGTATCCTCGGCTAGGGGTCGCCATATGAAACGTCCCCTTTGAACAATTATACACGACTGTCCTTAAACTGATACACAATATTGTTTTTTTTTTTAGCGCAACGCAATCTGACTTTCAAAAATCCCTACAAAAGAATGGGCCTGACTAACATTAAACTATACCTTTCACAAATCACTAAATCACTTACCTCACAATAATCTTCGTTTCTCCCACTACTTCAATACAGCAAGCGCCACTACTGCCAGCTAAATAAAAGATTCAAACTATGGAAGGGACTAACTACTGATAGCTATAGTTAGCAAATGAAAGATATTAATAGAGAACAAACAATGTATTTACCTTGATATCATCATATATAAATATAGCAGTTCATGACAAATTACAAAACTCCGCCATCTCTCTCCCCACATCCACCACTGCTGGCGGCTCACCTCCAACTGCGCAACGCTACGCGCTGTTCACAGCCAGCTGCCTAACACTACAATGGCGAGTATTAGAACAATGCAAAGCAGCCACAGACAGCTACGTAACGTTGCCAATAAGAAAACATAAACAGCCTACTTACATAGAGAAAACATAAACCGGAACGTTTCTGTACTTCCTCCTTTCATCGAACAATTTAAGTATTTCTTCTGTTAGCCATGGTTTCTTCGCAGTTACCTTCTTTGTAACTATGTTTTCCTTACCAACTTCTGTGATGTCCCTTTTTAGAGATGTCCATCCCTCTTCAACTGTACTGACTATTGAACTATTCCTTATTGTTGTATCAATAGCCTTGGTGAACTTCAAACGTATCTGGTCATTTCTCAGTGTTTCCGTATCCCACTCCTTTGCGTATTGATTTCTCCTGACTAATATTTTAAACTTCAGCCTACTCTTCATTACTACCATATTGTGATCTAAGTCTACGTCTGCTCCTGGTTACGCCTTACAATCCAGTATCTGATTTCGGAATCTCAGTCTGATGATGATGTAATCTAACTGAAATCTTCCCGTGTCACCCTGTCGTTTCCAAGCGATTCTTGAACAGATTATTGGCTTATACCAGCTGAAACTTGTTACAAAACTCAGTCTTTCTCCTCTCTCATTCCTTGTCCCAAGCCCATATTCTCCTGTAACCTTTTCTTCTGCTCCTTCCCCTACAACTGCAGTCTAGTCTCCCATGACTATTAGATTTTCATCCCTCGTTACATACTGTAATACCCTTTCAGTATCCTCATACACTTTCTCTATTTCTTCATCCTCAGCTTGTGACGTCGGCAAGTATACCTGAACTATCGTTGTCGGGGTCGGTTTTGCTGTCGTTTCTGATAAGAACAAATCTATCACTGAACTGTTTAGAGTGACACACGCTCTGCCCTGTCTTCCTATTCATAAAAATCCTACTCCCGTTATACCATTTTCTGCTGCTGTTGATATTACCCTATACTCATCTGACCAGAAATCCTCGTCTTCTTTCACTTCACTTCACTGACCCCTGCTATATCTAGATTGAGCCTTTGCATTTCCCTTTTCATATTTTCTAGTTTCCCTACCACATTCAAGCTTCTGACATTCCACGCCCCGATTTGTAGAACGTTATCCTTCCGTTGATTATTCAATCTTTTCCTCATTGCAACCTCTGTCTTGGCGGTCCTCTACTGGAAATCCGAATGGGGGACTATTCTGGAATCTTTTTCCAACGGAGAGTTCATCATAACACTTCTTCAGTTACAGTCCACATGTCCTGTGGTTACACGTCACGTGTCTTTAATGCAGAGGTTTCCATTGCCTACTGCATCCTCATGCCGTTGATCATTGCTGATCCTTCCTCCTTTAGGGGCAGTTTCCCACCCCTAGGACAAGAGAGTGCCTCTGTCCACTCCTCCGCCCTCTTTGACAAGGCCGGAATTCGAACCCGGGATCGAAGACGTTTTGATTATGAATCAAAGACGCTACCCCTAGACCACGGGCCTATCCAGCCTTAAACAGCACCTAGTAATGCCAGGAAGCTTCAGCGGGGAGTTTATATGTAACAGAAGTTGGCCTCACTACGTGGTTTATCATACCTGGACGATTTTTGCAAAGACTTTCCTTAAAATATCCGCTATTTTCCTTTTTAATAGCCAGTCGTGGGTTGTCAGGAATAGCTCTTGTAACTATCTCGCGTTAAGAGCCCACAAGTATCCGAGAACTGAGTCAGAACTGAGTTGTCAGTCACTCGTTTAACGTCTCGTTTTCATCAGCTTCGAGAAGGTAGTCTGTACGCGCAACGTTCTTTTAGAAGCAATCCCCTCACAACGCTAGACGAACGTCCTGTTGTGCTCTGTGAACTTAGGAACAATGATTTAGTATCCTGTCCACTGATGAATAGTAGCTCAATCTTTATTTGGTGAAACTTGAGGGCTTTACAACATTGCGGATATTGTGGGGATGGGTCAGTATGGCCAACGCCAGTGTCCTCACCGAGGGGACGTAACAATTGCAGCCATTCCACGGTGTATTCTGAAAGTGTACTATGATGGCTGCATTCTATAAGGATCGAATATAACGACTTGTAGACATTTCCTTTGACGCATAGGGATTCGACTTCTACCTGATTCTTAACAATTCTTTTTTGAAAATATTGTTGGAGAAAGTCAGCGATTACAATATAGCATTTGAAATTAATTATAAAACAGTGTAGATCGCAAGGCATGTTTATTAAAGGATGACAGGTTTCGGTCATCTTACAATAGTGCCATATCACAAAGATATGTCCAGATGGAAGAGTGTCTGCGGCATGATATTATCACGTGACTACCTGGACAAATCCCTATGAATACGCACGCGACATTTTAGGTCAAATGACTGCAACCCGGGCACGGCCACTATACAGGGTGATTTTTCCCACTGTGTACAACCTCTAGGGTTTGATCGATGAAAGGATAAGGAACAAAAAAGGTCTATTGAATTTATGCCCTGAAATGCATAGCTTCCACGCCAGAGACCATTTATTCAAGCATACTTTTTTATACAGACTGTGGTCTAACGCGCGCTGCAGCATGCAGTCACAGTTTCAGTATACATGGTTTTCTCCCGGAGGGTGGTACTGTTTCTCGTACATCATGCTCTAGCGTCCTCTCATGCCATAATAATTAGTAATGTTGTGTCCGGTTTATTTCTTTTGCTGAGTCGTGGATGTCATACAGCGTTGTACGCAGTGATTCCGTAGTCGAATCGAGAGCTTGCCAACATGGTGTTTACTTACGGAAAGCCAAATGGCAATCGAAAGTTTGTGTCAGGAGACCTACCCCGTCGACAGAAACCACAACATTCAGTGTTTGCAGCAGTGTTTCGCCGTTTGTCTGAGACACGCGTCGTTTCAGGAATCAGGAAATCATGAAGACGTACCCGAAACGTTCGGACACCACACTTGGAGGAAAATGTGGTTAACACTGTGTAAGGCGACCGCCGTGTCAGTACCAGGCAGATGACCCGCCAGTACAGTGTAAGCCAAACGACGTATGGAACATTCTCCACGACAATTGTTACTAACGTTATCACTTATAGCTTGTGCAGAGCTTACTAGCGACTGACTTTCCACATCGGGCGCAGTTTTGCGACTGGTTTCTTCACCAGGCAACCACGACTCCAGGATTTGTGTCACTGAATGGTACCCTTAGACCGGCTCAGCAATTTTACACAGGACCAGAATTTTTTCGGGTCCTCCGACGAATCTTTAGTCAAGGTATAATGGTGGTAGCTGCTGTCTGCTTCGCGCAGAGATCTTTTCGCAGACGCACGAATCTCTACAAATCTTTGCCTGTCGTCACTTGCGGGCCTCTTTTGAACCGAGAGTGCAAGAGCTTTTTCGAATTTCGTTATGAAACCACGGTGTGTCTCTTCCGTTCTTAACCCACTTACTAGGCACATATTTATCCAGAGCACGATTAGCAATCTGTTGAAGCTTTGCCCATAATTCATCTATGGCTTTAACATTCTGGAAGTAAATGATTAAGGTTTATTGCCTAAGTGAGATGCTAAGAACTGCTCATCATCTCTTTCTAACAGAAACACTCTCCTAGTCCTCTTGACTGATTTGTTAACTTTTGTAACCATAGTCGCTACGATGACATCATGATAGCTAATCACCGTCTCTATAATGACACCATCGTTGTGGTCCGGCCTTTTTGTAGCTATAGTGTCCAAGATACCTCCACTGTGTGTTGGCTGCCGAACTAGCTGCTCAAGACAGTTTCCGGAAAACGTGCTCAGAAGTACTTCACAAGACTGTCTGTCTGTACCAGCTGCAGTGAATCCATACACGTTCCAGTCTATACTCTGAAGTTAAAGTCACCATCAACTACTATTGCATGAACAGGGTATTCATGCACAACTGAACACAGACTTTCTTTGAATGGTTCTAGAATTGTCACAGTGGAATCGGATAGTCAGTAAAAAACATTCAACAGTTAAGGTGGTTTCACCAAGACCTATTATGCACGATCAGATAACTTCACTATCACATTCAATTGCAACCTCAGTAGAGACAATAATTTTGGTGACTGAACACGCCCTCTCCAATCGCGTCTAATCTGTCTTTCGCATAAACATTCCAAGACTCGCCAAATGTTTCAGAGCTCTTTACTTCAGGTTTTAGACAGCTCTCAGTCCCAAGAATAATTTGAGGTTGAGAAATTTTGTGGAAGAGGACAGTAAATTGGGAAACTTTGTTACGAATACTTCGACAATTTACTGATAAAGTATGATTTGGCGGAAGAAGATAGCAAGATAAGGGCAAAAGTTTAAATTCCACGTTTAAGAAATCGTTCACGAAGGAGAAACATACTAATATACCGTCTTGCAACCATCGCACAGAGTCCCGTATGGATGACATAGTAATAAG
This sequence comes from Schistocerca americana, assembly GCF_021461395.2. Taxonomy (NCBI): domain Eukaryota; kingdom Metazoa; phylum Arthropoda; class Insecta; order Orthoptera; family Acrididae; genus Schistocerca; species Schistocerca americana. The sequence continues at coordinate 460,124,167 of NC_060119.1, read as the reverse complement.
CATCCCTGGCGTAGAGACACAACTGAAAGAGTTGAAGACAAATAAATCGCCAGGTCTGCGTGGAATCGCAATTCCGTTTTAGAAAGAATACTCTGCGTCATTGTTTTCAATACTTCCAGCTGTTTCTCTGCGCCAGGGATGCTAATTACTATGTCGTCCGTACGGGAGTCTGTCCGGCAGTCAAATGATGGTATGTTTGTATGATTCTCCTGTGTGAACGATTTCTTGAACATGAAATTTAAAACTTTGTCTTTCCTTTTGTTATCTTCAATTGTCACACAAGACCCATCAACAGGGACTGAATGGAAACCTTAGACCAGCTTTGCAATTTTGCATAGGACCACATGCAGGGAATACCTCCGAGGAAGGACTAATATTAGTTTCGCTTCAATGAAGTACTCACACATCGTAGCTGCTGAGGCTGAAAATGGCAATAAATGTGAAAACCGAGGAAACGCTCTGTTGGTAGACTTGCTTATATCGAATAAAGACGTAGTTTTTCATGACCAATGTAGATGACGATGGAAGTACTTGGGTACAAATACCGGCCCAGCACTGTAAAATCTTTCGATCCGACGTATCGTCCTTCTTGCTCACAGCTTCTTCCGGCAAACTGATTCCCCACTGTGTGCAGCCAGTTCAAAACCTGAGCAAGAAGGCCGAAATCTCGGATTGGAACATCTACATCTAAATCTACATCTACGTCTACATCCATAATATGCAATCCACTGTGAAGTGTATGGCAAGGCGTATGATCCCTTGTACCAGTTTTTGGGGCTTTTTACAGTTGCATACAAGTATAGAGCGCGGGAAGAATGACTCTTTAAATACCTCTGTTCGTCCTGTAATTAATCTGATCTTGTCCTCACAGTCCGTAAGGGAGGGAAATGTATGAGACTGTAGTATATTCCTATTCATTCTAAGCTGGTTTCTGAAACTTTGTAAGCAGGCTTTCCCGGGATAGTTTATGTCTATCTTCACGAGTCAGTCAGTTCAGTTCTTTCATCTACGTAACACTCTCCTGCAAGTCGAACATACCTGTGACCATTCGTGCTGCCCTTCTCTGTATACGTTCAGTTACCCTGTCAGCCCTACCTGGTATGGTCCCACACACTAGAGCAAAATTCTAGGATGGATCGCACGACTGATTTGTAAACAGTCCGCTTTGTATATTTCGATTCTTTAGTGTTCTACCAGTAAACAAAAGCTACGCACGACTACCGCTATGTAGTCGTTCCATTCCGTATCCTTAAAAAGTGTTACACCCACGTATTCGTATGAGTTTATCGACTGCACTAATGTGTCACTGATGTTATAGAATGCTAAGTTTTTTTCGTTCTGTAAAATGCAAGAGTTTACATTTCTGAACAATTAAAGCTAGTCTCCAACCTTTGCACCACTTTGAAATCTTGTCAGGCTCTAACTGAATATTTGTGCCGTTTCTTTCAGACTGTGTTTATTGCAAGAATGGTCAAATTCCAGTGCCCTAGCATTTTTAATATTACATTTCAGAGACATTGCCTCGACCTGAAGGAAAAAAAGTGTTTACATTCGTAAGAGACCGTATTTTTGTTGTATCTGTTAGTGTGTTACTGCAGTTTGATCTAGAAATATTGCCTGACGTTTCGTTGAAAATAAATCAGAGTATGCTATAGACGTGCACATTGGCACTGCGAGTCCTGCACTATCTCAAGGGAAGATACATATAAAATGTTTTGAAAAGTAGAAGAAACGAATGCGGATACGTGCGAACTCAAATGAGTCTTACTTTGGAGACGAACACCATCAGCTGAGTAGATATTTGATAATTACACAAATTGTCAAAATCAGTCTTATTACTTTTGTGTGATGCCCTGTACATAATATTTTCCGTAATAAAGCCTCCACTGAGTTAATCAAGCAAACTAAAACTTATAGCGGCATAAGAAAACAGTTCAATACCGGAGAAAGGTCACAGACTGATATCTCAAGAGAAACAGTTCCTTAGACTTCCAGCGTTGTTTCCGTTGTGTCGAGTTAATAAACTACATTCTTATTTTTCGGAAATGAACTGCAGATTTTTTAACAGACAAATAGACAAGTGCCTACAAATCATAAGATGTGAAGCGTATTAAATGAGCAGAGAAGACCGAATTGTTTTGTAGCCGTAACATGGGAGTCGAGCTTGGTCTTGAGCAATTACGAGACACATGGAATGGACAAAGCTTGTTGCCACAGTCTTATTGCACGACCGCACAACCGTGGCAATTACACGGTCGTTCGAAGGAATCCCGCCAGGGTGGAGTCTGTTGGAGGGTAGAGAGAGAAGTTTATTAGCAGAGTGGTAGCAGACTGGTGACACAGGCGTGCCAACAGAAGCAGTCAGAAGCGACCCAAAGCGACTACAGCACAAGGAGCATTTCCACGAACGCAAAGTGTGTGGGAGGACGTAAGGGCTACAGCGATGAGCAAACTGCGCTCTTCAACGCTGTTCCATTCGTGCCGAAAATTATCTCGCTTTGACAGTGTTCACGAAAATCTGCTGGAAGAAAAACATTTTAGCCTTTTAATAACTCCGGCATCGTACTTTCTACTTGTTTACTGGCTGTCTAAAAGCATCTTTTTCTTTAATATTCATTGCAGCTTCGTCAACAATATTTTACCTGTGTTGTAGTTTTTTCGCTGCTCCCATCACGTTTCTCCTGTACTAATCTTTCAGTGCCATTCTTACATGGTTTAGCACATTACCATTACAAATATGTTCTGTTCTCTGCCAATGTTATTTTAAAGTCGTGTTCTCGTCTTTTCCTTTTCGTATCTCGTGCAGCTCTTCAACTCTGATGTAAACTACACACGCTGCCCTACTACAACTATACAACTACTACTGGAGAGCGGAGGAACATGCCTCGCATGTTCCTTTGTTCTCCTCCCAAAGAAGTTCTCATTAGTACTTATTCGGCTCGGTAATGTTTAACAATAGGTCTGCCACTGCCCAGTGACATGAATGTATACAGTTACAATAATACACAAATATATAATACGAAAATAATTAAAAGTATCTTTATAAACACATACTAAAATGACAATTACAGCCGTGCGACGTATTAATTGGCTCCACAGATTTAATATGACATTAACTAAATTTTTCGTCGCTGCTTGGCAGAATATAACAACGTTATTAAAAAGAAAACTATTTCCTAACGTTATGCAAAACATTTATTTAATATTTATTTGCTCATAATACGGCTTTCTGAAATCATCAGCAGACAACTCAATGCTGCAAACACGGATAAAATCACGTGCGAGTTAACGCATGCTATTTAGATTTTAAAAGCATAAAATAATAAAATAGCATTTGTTCATGTTTCCTGCCACCTATCGATGGCATTTGACTGTTTGAATCACAGTTATATCCCAGGTAAGTTGAAGTTTTGTGGTATTGGTGATATAGCTAACCAATGGATAATGTCATATCTAACCAAAAGAATGCAGGAAGTTGTACTTAGTAATTCAACCAGTATAGTCCGAGGACAATTCTCACTGGGGAGGAGTTACGTACCGGGTTCCCCAAGGTTCAGTTTAGGTCCACTGTTGTTACTCATACGTGTAAACGATCTTCCATCTAATGTACAACAAGCAAAATTAGTATTCTTTTGCAGATGAAACTAGTATTGTAATCAGTCGACATACATACAGAAACGGAAGGAGTTGTCAGCGTGACTGGTTTTCTGCGAATGGTCTCACCATCAATTTTAAAAAGACTCAGCATATTCAGTTTTTCACATTTAGGGGTACTACGCCAGTGATAAGTATGTCACAAAATTTTTAGGAGTCCGTATTGATGTGAATTTAAACTTGATAAAGCACATTTTAGAACTTCTAAAACAACTTTGTTCAGACATGACTGCACGTAGAATTGTTGCAGATCTTGGGGAGAGGCAAATCAGTAAGTCGACACACTTTGCACATTTTCAGTTAAAAACATGATATGGAATAATGATCTGGGGTAACACGTATTTAAGAAAGAAACTCTTCGGTGCTCAAAAACGTGTTGTAAGGATGCTATGTGGTGCTGACCCACGATCATTTCGTAGACCTGTTTAAGGAGTTGGTCATTCTGACTACTGCTTCACAATACATTTATTCTCTAATGAAGTCTGTTGTAAACAATGCACTACGGTTCAAAAGGAACAATATATACACAATTACAGTTCCAGAAGGAAAAGTGACATTCCGTACTCCACATTTAGGTTGTCTTTAGCTCATAAAGAGCACTAAAATGCTGCATCAACAATTATTTATCACTTACCCAGTGATACTAAAATGTCTGACAGACAGTAAAGTAAAATTTGAAAACAAAATGAGAAAGTTTCTCCCAGACAACTCTGTCTACTCCGTAGAAAAATTTCTATTACTGTAATGTGCAAAAGTTGGTGGTGAGGAACTATTAATTCACATTAGTATATGTTTTTCCTTTTTTTACAGAAAGCCATTGAAAATAACTTAGAAAAGTTCAGCATATAGCCGTATGTACAAACTAATTGGCGATATGAATATTACGTGATTCGTTGGATGTCACTACGATTTATCGTGCAACATCGAACATGAAACTAACTGTTAAGAAATAAAAAATCTACAAAAATGACAAACACAGTGTTTACAAAGGAAAGAATTACGTTATTGCCAGTCAAGCCGCAGCGACTGGCCTAGACAGAAACAGCATCAGGTAAGTAACCGACTTTGTGACTTTTACGAGCTCCTAACCAGAAGCGAATTGTATAGTTTCACCTGTGTGCTTTGATAGTTTAGTTTCTTGAGTTTCTGCGTGTTAATTTAATATCTAATAGCCACAGTTCTCGCGTTTCAGTTTGAGCCGGAAAGTAAACCGATTTTGTGACATATTACAAGTTCCTAATCAGAGGGGCATTAATTAGTTTCACCTGAGTGTTTCGGTGGTTAGGTTTTTGAATCTCTGTGTATTGATCTAATTTATTAGTCACAGTTCCTGCGTTTTCGTCAGCGTCTACAGTAGAGCTCCGCAGCACGTGGCTGTATTCCATTTATCTGGGTAGTTTAGTTTTCCACGGTCTTTAGTACGGGTAGGACCTGTGATTGTTGTGTGTGGATGCCAGCCGATTTGGCGACACTTCGCTCTCAGCTCCAGGCTGTGACGGCTTTGGTTACACAGCTTGAAGCTGCAGTGAATGGGCACCACTGTTGTGGGCCGGTCTTAGGGATCCAACCGAAGTCCATCACATCCGAGTCCTCCAATCGGTCCTCACAGGTGGCTACTCCAGTTACTACTCGCACTGAGGTTGACCCCTCGGGGGGGGGGGGGAGGAGGGTGTGACAGGCAGCGAAAGACTTCACTGGGGGCCGCATGTAAGGCCTTCCAAGTTAGTCTGACAGACAGCTTGGAGGTGCTGTCTTTGGCTCAACCAGATGCACTCGTCTGTCCTGTTTCAGAGGAAACCTCTCAGGTTGCGAGATACAAGCAATCACAGAAGGTGGAATTATTCATAGTTGGCAGCTCCAACGTCAAGAGTGTTATGGGGTCCCTTAGGGACATGGCCACCAAGAAGGGGAAGAAAGCCAATGTGCACTCCGTGTGCTTATGGGATACAGCCAACTGCAGTTGGTGGCTCACATCAGTACGAATGACGTCTGTCGCTTTAGATCGGAAGAGATTCTCTCTGGTTCCGAGCAGCTAACAGAAGTCGTAAAGGCTGCCAATCTTGCTTACGAGATGAAAGCAGAGCTCGCCATTTGCAGCTTAGTCGACAGGACCGATTGCGTGTCTCTGGTACAGAGCCGAGTGGAGGGTCTGAATCAGATGGTTCTGTGACCGTGTAGTCTGCAGATTACTCGACTTACTCCATAATGTGGTTGGTATCGGCTGTTGCTCAATAGATCAGGAGTCTACTACATGCAGGAGGTGGCTGCATTTGTGGCGTGGACTGGCCGGTTTTTTAGGTTAAAGGGAGCCGGGAAAACACGAAAAGGGCTTCATTGACAGAGGACGCAGAACGAACACAGGAAGAACTTAGATACAGTGACCATCGGTATAATTGTTTTAAATTGTCATAGCTGTGTTGGGGAAGTACCAGAGCTCCAACCGTTAATAGAAAGCACTGATGCTCAAATCATTATAGGTACTGAAGCTGGCTAAATCCGGAGATAAGTTCAGCCGAAATTTTTGCGGGAAATCTAACAGTGTTTCGAAAGGATAGGCTAAACACAGTAGGTGTTAGAAGTACATTATCTTGTCGCGAAACTGAAGAAGATAGCTCCTGTGAGTTAGTATGGGTACAGGCCATTCTTGGCAACCGGAATAAAATAATAATTGGATTCATTTATGAACCTCCCAATCAGACTATACAAGAAAACTTGAGTTTGGTTTCAAACACTTACCTGACTCACAGAATTACAGTTGGTGGTGACTAATTTACCCTTGATATGTTGGCGCAAATACATTCGAAATTGTACTAAAGGTATTCTCTGAAAATTATTTCGAGCAGTTAGTTCACGAGCCCACGCGAATTGTAAACGGTTGTGAAAATACATTTGACGTCTTGGCAACAAATAATCCTAAGTCAATAACGAGTATCAAAACGGATACAGGGATTACTGAACACAGAGTTGTCGTAGCGAGACTGAATAGTGTAACCCTCAAATCCTCCAAAAATGAACGAAAATTAACCTATTCCAAAAGAAGATAAAAATTCACTTGACGCCTTCCCAAGAGACACTCCTTCCAACTTAAAAATGTGAGTGTATACCAGGTGTGGCTTGAAATCAAAGAAGTAGTACCGGCAGCAATCGAGAGACTTATGCCAAATAAATTAACAAACGAAGGAGCTGATCCTCCTTGGTACACAAAACGGGTCAAAAGACTGTTATATAAACAACGAAAAAAATATGCCAAGTTTAAAGAGACGCAAAATCTCCAAGACTGGCGATCTTTTACAGAAGCTCGAAATTTAGAACAGACTTCAATCGAGATGCCTATAACAGCTTCCACAAAGAAACTTTGTTTCGAAACCTGGCATAAAATCCAAAGAGATTCTGGTTGTATGTGAAGTATGCTAGCGGTAGGACACAATCAATGCCTTCTCTGCCGATAACAATGGGGATACTATCGAAGACAGTGCAACCAAGGCAGAGTTACTAAACAAAGCCTTCCTAAATTCCTTCACCAAGAAGGCGAAGAGAATATCCCTGAATTTGAATCAAGAACAGCCGTCAACAGGAGTAACGGAGAGGTAGATATCCTCGCAGTAGTGAAGCAAATTAAATCACTTAATAAAAGCAAGTCTTCTGGTCCAGATTGTACACCAATTAGGTTCCTTTAAGAGGATGCTGATGTAATAACTCCATACTTAACAATCAAATACAACCGTTCGCTCGACGAAATATCCATACCAAAAGACTGGAAAGTTGCACGCGTCACACCAATATTCAAGAAAAATAGTCGGAGTAGTCCACTAAATTACAGGCCCGTATCATTAACGTCGAATGGCAGCAGGATTTCGGAACATATAAGTGTTCGAACATTATGAATTACCTCGAAGAGAACGGTCTATTGACACACAGTCAACACGGATTTAGGAAACATCATTCTTGTGAAACACAATTAGCTCTTTACTAGTATGAAGTGTTGAGTGCTATTGACAAGGCATTTCAAATTGATTCCGTATCTCTGGATTTCCGGAAGGCTTTTGACTCCGTACCACACAAGCGGCTTGTAGTGAATTTGCGTGTTCATAGAATATCGTCTCATATATGTGACTGGATTGGTGATTTCCTGTCAGGGATGTCACAGTACGTAGTAGTTTATGGAAAGTCAAGGAGTAAACCAGAAATAATTTCAGGCGTTATCCAAGGTAGTGTTATAGGCCCTTTGCTGTTCCTTATCTATGTAAATGATTTGGAAGACAATCTGAGCAACCGTCTTAGGTTGTTTGCGGATGACGCTGTCGCTTGTCGACTATCAAAGTCATCAGAAGATCAAAACAAATTGCAAAACGTTTCAGGTAAGATACCTGTATGGTACGAAAATTGTCAATTGACCCTAAATAATGAAAAGTATGAGGTCATCCACCTGAGTGCTAAAAGGATCCGTTAAACTTCGGTTACACGATAGATCAGTCGAATCTAAAGGCCGTGAACTCTAATAAATACCTAGGAAATACAATTACAAACAACTTCAATTAGAAGAAAAACACAATAAATGTTAGGGATAAGGGTAACCAAGGACTGCGTTTTATTGGCAGGACACTTAGAAAATGTAACAGTTCTACTAAAGAGACTGTCTACACTACGCTTGTCCGTCCTCTTTCAGAATGCTGCTGCGTGGTACGGGATCCTTACTAGATAGGATAGACGGAGTATATCGAAAAAGGTCAAAGAAGGGCAGCACGTTTTGTATCATCACGAAATAGGCGAGAGAGTGTCACTGAGATGATACAGTCTTTGGGATGGACATCATTAAAACTAAGGCGTTTTTCGTTGCTGAGGAATCTTATTACGAAATTCCAATCAACAACTTTCTCCTCCGAATGCGAAAATAATTTGTTGATGCCGACCTACTTAGGGAGAAAGGATCATCATGATAAAATAAGGGAAATCAGAACTCGCACGAAAGATACAGCACAAAATATATTGTTGTTTCATCGTGCTGTACGAAACTGGAATAATAGAGAATTGTGAAGGTGGTTCGATAAACCATCTGCTGGCACTTAAATGTGATGTGCAGAGTATCCATGTAGATGTAGATGCACATCTTCTGTCACACAGAAGCGGTTACATTTAACTAAAATTGAAAAGTAAAGTGGCTGTTGGTCAGGAAGAAGTCAGTAGTTACAAAAACGGTTCACCAGGCCACATGTTGGCAAAATTTGAGAGAACTTCGCAAAAAAGTCTCACAACTACAGACCTGCATTTTACAACAGCAACAGCTTATCAATATTTTTATTAGTAATGACAAAAAACTGGTTCAAATGGCTCTGAGCACTATGGGACTTAACTTCTGAGGTCACCAGTTCCCTAGAACTTAGAACTACTCAAACCTAACTAACCTAAGGACATCACACACATCCATGCCCGAGGCAGGATTCGAACCTGCGACCATAGCCGACGCGCGGTTCCAGACTACAGGGCCTAGAACCGCTCGGTCACTCCGGCCGACTGGTAATGACAAATAGCAACCCTTCGTATATAGTGGTATGTACAAAATATGACATAATTTGTGAAGTTTTACGTGCTATTAAGAGAAGTAGAAACATGGCCCTATTGGAAATACTTGAAATAATTAAGGAAGGAAACAGAATGGCGGCTTAGTTTTTAATAACCAAGGTCGATGATTTCCTCCCCCCTTCTCACCACTCCTCTGTTAAATTAACCTGCTGCCATGTGAAGCACAACTGGATTAAAGGCCACCTGCCTTTTTCGGACTGGTAAGAAAGGAGTTTCGGGCCATTGAAGCAATGTAGACCATTATCACCCCTCGTCCAACAACAAACCTATCAGCGTCGTCTAATTGTTAGAAACATCATTTACACTATTGTCAGACTGTGTATGGCGCTCGCACTGAGCTATTTTGCCTTTTTTAATGAAAAACAATCGTTTGGTTACAACTGCATTTGTTGTTGTTCATTCATTATGACCTCATTCATTATTATCAAGAGCAGGAATCTGTGCCTTTTCCAATTTTAGTCATCAGAATCGTCTGTCTATGGTTTCGATTAGTGAAAGTGCATGAGTTCGAGAATTTGTTCAGTGCTGTTCAAGATATATGAGTTACCTATCGGATGTATATGCCAACCTTTTACTGTAACAACTCACTGTGCTGTAATGAATAAGCAGCCATATTAAGACCGAGAGAGTCTGAGTATTCACGTTATGAATCGCGTGAAACAGCTAGCATATCCTGAAGGACAGGAAAAAAATGGCCTACGGAGAACAATATACTAAAAACTACCTCATAAACGTTTTGTTTTCTACTGGCTGTTCATCAATGACCACATTTAGAGCGCAGAGATAAACACTGCGCACACATTTCTATGACACAAACAATTTCCATGGTAGAATTCATTCAAATGGTTCAAATGGCTCTGAGCACTATAGAACTCAACATCTGAGGTCATAAGTCCCCTAGAACGTAGAACTACTTAAACCGAACTAACGTAAGGACATCACACACATCCATGCCCCAGGCAGGATTCGAACCTGCGACCATCATGCAGTTCCAGACTGAAGCGCCTAGAACCGCACGGCCACACCGGCCGGCCAGAATTCATTCCAACGCCGAATCAGTAGGTGAAGATAACTTATTTTTTTTATTTTGAAACTGCATGCTTTTTCAGCGACTTCCATTGACATCTTCACAGGTCGTCTGATGAGTAGCAGTGTTGTTTTCGAAGCAACGTTTCCACAAGACTCCTGCTCGTCATCTTCAGGCACTGAGGGAAACTCGAAACTTTCCTTAAAGATGACGGTGCTACTCGACTGATAATCCGACAACACGTCATCAAGTTTGTTTTTCATATTTATTGAAACACTAACGTGGTGTTACACAGAGAAAGCATCTGACAATCCCCACTAATTGACTGAAGGCTGAAGTTTTGATCTACCATTAAGAATGAGTTTCACTCGAAGAAACTAACACTGCGGAAAGTATCTCAATTGTCACACTACATAGCTGCTACTTTTCTTTTATTGGCCAAGTGCTACGTTGTTGCAGATCGAATACTTCAACTAGAAAATAGTAATGTTTATTAATGAGGAGCATGTCACGGTTGTATTCTGTAGCTATGGCGCCACTGCAGTGAACATCTCGTCACATTCACTCTCTCTTCCCTTCTGTCTCCCTCTCTTTATACTCTGCACGTATCTACCAATACTGGAAACTAGCAAACAAATCCGAAATTCGTACATTGTGGGTTTTTGCGAGCAGCGTTAACTTCAAACTAAATTATGGGCTCGGAAGCTAGAGTCGATATGATGTCTCGTCTCCGACTGCGGGGGACATCTTTGAAGGTGAAGCAGCAACAGCCGAATACGTCCCTTGCAGTGGGTGATGAAATGTCGTGGAATAATTTATCAACCAGAGCCTCTCAACCCGGATGTTTTAACTGAAAAATTCCGAAGACGTTACTATGCGAGCTGGTTAAACATTACAGGATATTCCAAGCATGTGTTGAGCTGTCAATGGGAGTCAAATAAACGCCATTTATTGGGACTGAGGGGGCGGCAGCGTCTTTCACAGTGGCTGCTCACGCTCTCTGGATATGGCTGACTAGATCTCGCTGAGAGTCATTGGGAAGTGTACTGACGGCTTTTTGTGGGTGCAGTATATAGATTGGGTTTCTGAGATTTTCTTCTGTTTCATTGATGATTACGTCAATCGTTTCGCGTCCCTTCGTGTTAGCCTTCTTGGTTAGATCTTTTTGACGCAATGAGCTATCAAATGGATGAGTCAATGAATGACGGGACGATGAATGAATTAAAGTATTGGAACACCATCGTCTCCAGACGTTTTACCTCTTTTGGCTTTATATCGCCAATATGGCTTTGATTCTGAAACGTCATTATTTCAGTTATTAACTAGCTGCATTTCTGATTCACCTATTACATCTGTACAAGCATTTAAAGATAGTAATTATACATAAAATAAATCCTGGCTGCGAGAATGATTTTATAAATTTTTTATTACGTGATCAGTTTTGAGACTGCCAGTATCATTTTCAGAGGCACATGCGCACACAGCAATATTTTCCGAAAATTACATTTGAACAACGCAAATGCAACATAACACTATTTGTCGTTAAAATATGCGTCACTAATTGTCAAGTTTGCCGGTTATAAAATCGGGCTGAAGTTCTTGTGGCTAAGTCAGAATGCTCATTAAATTACAATTCATCATAATAAAGAGCAAATATTAAGTCAGTGATATTGTTTAGCTTTGGGATAGGCCACCTATTGTTGGTAATCAATTTACAGCTGAGTTAAAACCCCTGGGCCCCGTAGTCACACCAAGAGGCGCAAAATAGTTTTTATTGTGTCTCGCACCCTTTCCAACAAAAAATGATAAATCTGTAACGCCTGGCCGGCATAATCACACCAGAGGGTAGAGAATAGTATTTTGTTGTGCCTCAGTTCCTTCCAGAATAATGTTCACTCAGTTTTAGCGTAATGGTTGAAAGGGTACAGTACCGCCCGAAATTGAAAATAGGTACAACATACTTCATTATTCTTGTCTGAACAACATATTTTTTCTAATAATAACTCAATTTCAATTAATACAGCGAAGCCGGATACTAGTGTGGGAAAGAATGACAATTTATTTATTTAATTGATCACATGTGCACTCCCACAAAATAAATCCCTACATCCAATTTGGTGGGATCTGTGAAATGAATGAATGTATGGTCGCCTGCTAACCGCAGATAGTGAATGTGAATATATGATCATCTTTGAGACGATCCTTTGGCCACCTTTGGTGAAACCAAAGAGATGAAACTTACCGGAGCTTTGAGCGCCTGAAATGTGGCTGACCAATACGGTAGCATGGTCTTCCCCCACCTCGACAGGGGTGCGAGATGACCTGAAGAATGGCCATGTTTCAGCACTCTGCCGCTGGATCTTGTGCTGTTAAGACCTGTCTTAGTTGTGCTCCGTAAAGACAAAAGAGTGGAGACATGGTATGCATGTGGAATATTTAAGAGTAGTTTGAAATAATAATTTCTCTATTTCAGGAACTTTTATGGGGAGAATTAAATGTCAGGCAGTAAATATTAATGGGATCGTAGTAATCTTCGGAAGTGACCAACGGTCACAATGAAACCACGTGTAGCAATGAGTTGAAATACTTCCGTGTGCTTAAGTTAAGCTGAATTACTAGCCTGTGTACTATAAGTTGAAATATTTAAGAAATGGCGTGTGCAGGACTGGAAATTAGAGACGAGTACTTCCACTTGGTGAGTACTGTGTGAGTCTCAGTCTGTGTATGAGACAAAGGATAAAGAGAAGTACTCGTCCATGGTATCAGTTGAGGACTCGTGTGTGTGATGAATATGTTCTTAATATTACTTTGCGAGATATGTTTCCGTGTGACGCTTGATTCAAACTATAACACTCTGAGAGAGAATCAAGGTGAGTCAGCCGTCTATCCAGCAACGCCACTTGGCTTGCATTGCACAGGAAGACGTGCATATATCTCCAGAGTTCATAGTAGGAAAGTAGAATTACGAAGTGGGGCAGTGTCGTGTGAAACTGGGATAAATATTAATTGAAGTGGGAAAGCTGAAAGTGATAATGTTGTGACTATTCCCTGTGTAGTATTTAACGTTATAGTGTGGTGTATGTCATGTAATTTAAGTATGTGTGGTTTGAATGGGAGAGTAGCAAGGTAGTTTCAGAGGTAGTGGGTATGCGTGTTCCTTTTGTACCGCTCTCGGTCTGGAGGAAAGTTTCGTGATGATGGTTGTGAGAGTCGAAGTGTGAGATATAGCAAAAGATCCACCATCCTATCCAGAAAGTGCACTGTAGCGTTAAATAATTACGAGACCATAGGATAGAGAATCACCAATGTAAAGCCATGCCCACTGGGCGGAATTTCTCATGTGTTATTGTTGTAGGTTATAGAATTTGTGTGTTTAGGTTATAGAATTTATCGGAATAAATAAGATAGTGAAAAGAAAAAGATTATTGGCCTTTTCCTTCGAATTGTATGTTGTCATGATATCCAGAATTTATAATGTGTGCGCCACTCATATTCAGTGCGATGGCCACGTGTTGATAAAAGCCGTTAAATAAAAAAAAGAAAATGTGGTATTGCCAGTGCGTAGTGAACAGTCAGAGTTCTGTAAATTACTGATAGTCAGATGTGCGTTTCTGTTGCGTATTATTCATATAGGAGGATAATTGGTAACTTAATTGTGAGTACGAGAGATCATGTTACTCGATAAATAAGAATGAATCCACTCGCTTGGCAGACCACTCATCTTGCAGGCCTGACTGCTTGATGCCGCAGTATGAGCAAGGCATGTGGGTGCCTCTCATGGTTTTCAGTTACATAAATGGTTTATGTTTCTAGGCATTGTAGCCCCACTACAAATATTCCTTAATTTAAATGAAAAGTTGGTTTCTAATATTACTTCGTGATGTGTGAAACATAAGGTAGAAAATGCCAATGTATTAATATTTTTTCCGTGAGTATACTCTACTGGCCATTAAAATTGCTACATCACGAAGTTGATGTGCTACAGACGCGAAATTTAACCGACAGGAAGAAGATGCTGTGATATGCAAATAATTGGCTTTTCAGAACATTCACACGAGGTTGGCGCCAATGGCGACACCTACAACGTGCTGACATGAGGAAAGTTTCCAACCGATTTCTCATACACAAACAGCAGTTGACCGGCGTTGCCTGGTGAAACGTTGTTGTGATGCCTCGTGTAAGGAGGAGAAATGCGTACCATCACGTTTCCGACTTTGATAAAGGTCGGATTGTAGCCTATCGCGATTGCGGTTTATCGTATCGCGACATTGCCACTCGCGTTGGTCGAGATCCAATGACTGTTAGCAGAATATGGAATCGGTGGGTTCAGGAGGGTAATACGGAACGCCGTGCTGGATCCCAACGGCCACGTATCACTAGCAGTCGAGATGACAGGCATCTTATCCGCATGGCTGTAACGGATCGTGCAGCCACGTCTCGATCCCTGAGGCCACAGATGAGGACGTCTGCAAGACAACATCCATCTGCACGAACAGTTCGACGACGTTTGCAGCAGGATGGACTATCAGCTCGGAGACCATGGCTGCGGTTACCCTTGACGCTACATCACACAGAGGAGCGCCTGCGATGGTGCACTCAACGACGAACCTGGGTGCACGAATGGCAAAACGTCATTTTTTCGAATGAATCCAGGTTCTGTTTACAGCATCATGATGGTCGCATCCGTGTTTGGCGACATCGCGGTGAACGCACATTGGAAGCGTGTACTCGTCATCGCCATACTGGCGTATCACCCGGCGTGATGGTATGGGGTGCCATTGGTTACACGTCTCGGTCACCTCTTGTTCGCATTGACGGTACTTTGAACAGTGGACGTTAGATTTCCGATGTGTTACGATCCGTGGCTCTACCCTTCATTCGATCCCTGCGAAACCCTATGTTTGAGCAGGATAATGCACGACTGCATGTTGCAGGTCCTGTGCAGGCCTTTCTGGATACGGAAAATGTTCGACTGCTGCCCTGGCCAGCACATTCTCTAGATCTCTCACCAACTGAAAACGTCTGGTCAATGGTGGCCGAGCAACTGGCTCCTCACAATACGCCAGTCACTACTCTTGATGAACTGTGGTGTCGTGTTGAAGCTGCATGGGCAGCTGTACCTGTACACGCCATCCAAGCTCTGTTTGACTCAATGCCCAGGCGTATCAAAGCTGTTATTACGGCCAGAGGTGGTTGTTCTGGGTACTGATTTCTCAGGATCTATGCACCCAAATTGCGTGAAAATGTAATCACATGTCAGTTCTAGTATACTACACTCCTGGAAATTCAAATAAGAACACCGTGAATTCATTGTCCCAGGAAGGGGAAACTTTATTGACACATTCCTGGGGTCAGATACATCACATGATCACACTGACAGAACCACAGGTACATAGACACAGGCAACAGAGCATGCACAATGTCGGCACTAGTACAGTGTATATCCACCTTCCGCAGCAATGCAGGCTGCTATTCTCCCATGGAGACGATCGTAGAGATGCTGGATGTAGTCCTGTGGAACGGCTTGCCATGCCATTTCCACCTGGCGGCTCAGTTGGACCAGCGTTTGTGCTGAACGTGCAGACCGCGTGAGACGACGCTTCATCCAGTCCCAAACATGCTCAATGGGGGACAGATCCGGAGATCTTGCTGGCCAGGGTAGTTGACTTACACCTTCTAGAGCACGTTGGGTGGCACGGGATACATGCGGACGTGCATTGTCCTGTTGGAACAGCAAGTTCCCTTGCCGGTCTAGGAATGGTAGAACGATGGGTTCGATGACGGTTTGGATGTACCGTGGACTATTCAGTGTCCCCTCGACGATCACCAGTGGTGTACGGCCAGTGTAGGAGATCGCTCCCCACACCATGATGCCGGGTGTTGGCCCTGTGTGCCTCGGTCGTATGCAGTCCTGATTGTGGCGCTCACCTGCACGGCGCCAAACACGCATACGACCATCATTGGCACCAAGGCAGAAGCGACTCTCATCGCTGAAGACGACACGTCTCCATTCGTCCCTCCATTCACGCCTGTCGCGACACCACTGGAGGCGGGCTGCACGATGTTGGGGCGTGAGCGGAAGACGGCCTAACGGTGTGCGGGACCGTAGCCCAGCTTCATGGAGACGGTTGCGAATGGTCGTCGCCGATACCCCAGGAGCAACAGTGTCCCTAATTTGCTGGGAAGTGGCGGTGCGGTCCCCTACGGCACTGCGTAGGATCCTACGGTCTTGGCGTGCATCCGTGCGTCGCTGCGGTCCGGTCCCAGGTCGACGGGCACGTGCACCTTCCGCCGAACACTGGCGACAACATCGATGTACTGTGGAGACCTCACGCCCCACGTGTTGAGCAATTCGGCGGTACGTCCACCCGGCCTCCCGCATGCCCACTATACGCCCTCGCTCAAAGTCCGTCAACTGCACATACGGTTCACGTACACGCTGTCGCGGCATGCTACCAGTGTTAAAGACTGCGATGGAGCTCCGTATGCCACGGAAAACTGGCTGACACTGACGGCGGCGGTGCACAAATGCTGCGCAGCTAGCGCCATTTGACGGCCAACACCGCGGTTCCTGGTGTGTCCGCTGTGCAGTGCGTGTGATCATTGCTTGTACAGCCCTCTCGCAGTGTCCGGAGCAAGTATGGTGGGTCTGACACACCGGTGTCAATGTGTTCTTTTTTCCATTTCCAGGAGTGTATATTTGTCCATTGAATACCCGTTTTCCATCTGCATTTCTTCTTGGTGTAGCAATTTTAATGGCCAGTAGTGTAAATACTGACACGATTCGTCATTATTCCACCATGTGTCAAAGAAGACGTTTCTAGTGATTTTTAGCAATTTGTGTTTTATCGTATAAGTTCTTGCAGATGAATACATATCCAATTTCACACTATGAATAGCCTATGGGGCTTATGTGAGTGTTTTATTATATTTGAGTTTCTTTTCAGTTTAATATTAACGTGTGTTCACAAAGGAGGTTTATCGTCAAACACGTAAACTTTTATTGCTTCTAGAGTTTGTTTACACACTTCCACTATAGCTGGTTTAAAGCTACACCAACTTAGCTACCAACGAAGTGTAAAGATAGAAATATTTGGTCTTGGCTAAGAGTATTTGGAATTTCATGTATTTTCTGACTTACACACGAGAACTTTGACCTGATCTAATAACCGGTAGGCATAATAATTTGTAACGTATATTTTACACGACTGCTGTCATACTGTTTATGTATGATGTAATTCACAGGTGCATCTGAAGATGGATCTGGTATCCTGATACAGATAATGAAATAAAGAAGTTATGAAACCGTCCGTGTAGCGAGAGGCTATTTTGTTTATGATTGCTAATTACATTTGGCTGCGTTTTTGCTTTCTACTACGCGGGATAGTCAATGTTGCAGTGCTTGCACCGTTCCCTCTCTGTTGTTTATTTCTGCACTACCTGCATTCTTAAATGATGAACTGTAGTTTCTAGCCAGTGTCTTTATGCTTTGTTACCTTCATACTCTTAATGTTTTAATTTATTTCCCACTCTAGTCCATTTAATTTATGTAGCATAGACGTTGAATACCCATAAGTACTTTATTTACTGTGAAGCCATCTTACAACTGTCCCTGAATCGGTACTGTGAATGTAAGAACACCAGTTGCATTTGTGTAATATTTGTAGCACAGCAAATTTTTGGGACTACGTTATCCCATTAGCAAACGCTATAAATTAAGGAACCCAAACAACAAATCGCCGTATGGCGTGTATTAACGATTATATAAAACTTTTTACATCGTCCCGCAGCATATCATACCTTAAAGCTTCTCTGCATCGAGGAAGCTCAAAAAGTAAAACCCCAGCACCAAATACGCATCGTCAGACATAAATCTCTTCTTAGAACATCTCAATTTGGCGTGTTATACACACAAAATACAGTTGTAAACTAAAGGCAGCCGCTTTCACCTACCAGAGATAATACTTTCCTGCAACACATGTGCCACAGCCTCCAATGATGCTGCTTCCTATCTTAAAGCTTATGAACATTATGCGTCAAACACTAGTAAATTCTGAAAACCTATGTCGCATTTTTTAATTGGTGGCTGCACCCCAAGGAGGACATCGCCAAGATGCGTCTCGATATTCCCCTTCAACATTTAATTTGATAATTCGCTAACGTAGTTCAGAAACATGTTGTCCTAAGAATGTCACATATTCCCAACTGGTGGCGTAACATTCTTAGCACCGATTTATGTGACAGTTTAAGAAGGCTTCACAACATCATCTGGAAAATGCTAGGTCAGGAACACACCACGTATAAGAGTAAACAAGGAAACGAAATAGCGGAGTGACTAAAAAGTCTGAAAATTGCTACTTCCGACAAGCAAATACGTGAGGATGTAAACAGGTATTGCGGTTTTCGTATTAAAATTTTGAAAGTGTTACAGCATATAAGTTGCAATAAACGGTGTGCAGAAAGTGATGTCACTGCCAAATATGTGTCGAAGAGTTTTAAAACGAATGTTAAGAACAATTTAACAAATAGATTACGTAAAAGCTTTTGTAAAATATTGGTGGATAGTGGGATTAGAGAATTGCACAAAAAGAAATCTCTGTTAGGCCATGAGTCATTTAAAGCACATTTATGTCTATCGAAGAAACAATCTGTTTTACGAATTGTACAAGGGTATTAATGTTTAAGTTCTTATGAATAAAGAAGAAAGAGACATATGAAAAGGGGTTACTACATTAAGTAAAAAAGAAAAGTGGCTTTAAAACTGGGGCGACATGAACAATAAAGCCTAATAAAACCATGAACAATAAAGCCTTTTATCCAAGGGTTAAAAACTACTGGAATAGAGTTCTCTGAGGAAGTTGCTCTTCTACATAAAGGCTTAAAATAAACTGTTCCTCCCATCGCACCGACGAAAAACATCCATAAACTGTTGGCGCCAAGTATTTTTGAAATGTTGAGAGAGGAACATCGAAACTGAAAATGAACTATCAACCGGAAGGGTGAGCAGAGAAGCGAAAGTGTTAAAATAAATAAATCGGAAGCTTAATGATAACGAAGCTTTGGTTTTGATGGTGACAAGAGGAACACAGCCATTATTTTGAAGCAAGAGGATTACTTGGATAAATTTTTTTAGAAACTGGAGTCGTCGAAGCTAAATATGAGCAAGGTTTCGAGTAGAGGCTAAATGACTTTTAAGAGAAATTCAGTTCTTATTTACTAAAGAAGAAATAGAAACCATTGTACTAGCGAACCCTCAAGCTCTATAATTGGATAGTAGGATAAAGACACATACGAGAGTTGGGAACGGTGAAATCGATCATCAACAGGATAAGGGTCTCTGGAGCAAAATTAATTAAACGTTTAAGCGAGATGCTTCCAGAATGGTATATTTACAACGAAACCTTTTCAGTTAAAAACAGTAGGGAGATGGCACAACTGATACAAGAGAGCAAATTAAATGAGGATACAAGGTTGGCTTCATTCGAAGTAACTAATTTATATACATCTATGCCATTTGAAGACACGACAGAGATTACGGGAAACGATGTACGTGAACATGGGTAACTATAAAAGGTTGAAATCGGGTTACTGAAGTATGTCTTATCATTCACCTGTTTCTCGTATAGTGCTAGGATAGGTTGGCGTAAAGCCCCGCAATTTTCAGTCTTTCTAATATACAATGAGAGTTAGACTCTCCCGCGATTTCAAATTGAAGTCACAGTTTGGATTGTTACTTATCAGTCAGCCAACTTCCAGTTCCGTCTGACCATTAATTACAGGGACATTTACAATTGAGGTAAAACAAAAAGAAAGGAAAAGGGAAAGCTTTAACAACACAAGGAAATGGAAAAGGAAAAGGCAAATGGAAGGCGAAATCTGTTAAACTGCAGATTTTACAAACGAGCAGTGAAAGGTCTGAGAATGAATAGGACAGTTTAGACTACTATTGTCTAGTATGGTGTGACAGTTACTCTAATTCACGTTCTGTGGAAGAAAGGGGTCAGTGTCAAGAATATAAGAACTGGGTTTATTCCAGAGGTAGGCAGAATCACGCGTTATTAACCTAACTATGCCCGAACAGTGATTGTGATGTATCTTCTGATGATTAATTAATTATAAGTACATAAGTTTTCTACCTATGAAGGCAATATGATAGATATTTTCAGCCTAAGACAAGGCCAATATGATTGAAGACTGAATGATCAAGGCTAAGTATTTACAAGTTATTAGATAAGCTGTTAATCACTAAAGGGTTAATAATTGCTTAAGTACAAATTAGAGTTACTTGTCGTATAACATACATATGTTTACTTGATGATTCGTACGAAATTTACAGTCTGGAGCCGAGCGACCGCTACGGTCGCAGGTTCGAATCCTGCCTCGGGCATGGATGTGTGTGATGTCCTTAGGTTAGTTAGGTTTAATTAGTTCTACGTTCTAGGCGACTGATGACCTCAGGAGTTAAGTCGCATAGTGCTCAGAGCCATTTCGTACGAAATTGTTGATTGCTACTTAAATAAACAGATATGATGATGATAATGATGTTTGGTTTGTGGGGCGTTCAACTGCGCGGTCATCATCGTCTGTACAAAGTCCCTAGTTTTACACAGTCCGATTTTTTTACACATTCCAGTTGATCCACTGTCACGAATGACGATAATGATGAGGACAACACAAACACCCAATCCCCAGGCAGAGAAAAATCGCCAACCCAGCCGGGAGTCGAACCTGTGACCCCGTGGTCCAGAGGCAGCAACGCTAGCCAGTACACCACGAGCTGCGGACTAAAGAGACATGGTTTAATCATTTATTGTTTCTTATTTCACAAATATTGGCTTTAACAGGTTCGGTAACAACTTACCCCGGCTTGTTAACACTTTGCCCCAAGTCGGGGTAAGTTGTTATTTTACGACTTTAGACATTAAAACATTATTACTAAAAAAATCTCACGACAAATCACCCAAATAATGTCTCAATGTCAAACTTACATATGTAAGTTAATTTTGATTGCATCGCATGAATACTAACATCGTATATTCTTAACGAATTTTGAGGTTAACTAAAAATCGGAACTTGTAGCCCCCTACAGCAGCTTACATCTGTTATATAGGGTCCCCTAAACACGGAAAAGTCGTAGAGGTGTTTATTTGCCCGAAAGATTGACTTAAATGGGTTGAAATGGCTCTGAGCACTATGGGACTTAACATCTGAGGTCATCAGTCTCCTAGAACTTAGAACTACTTAAACCTAACTAACCTAAGGACATCACACACATCCATGCCCGAAGCAGGATTCGAACCTGCGACCGTAGCGATAGCGCGGTTCCAGACTGTAGCGCCTAGATCCACTCGGCCACACCGGCCGGCTGACTTAAATCAGAGTAAAAATAACAGAGGGCGAAATTCTCTAAAGCTCAAATATGTTACAAAATGACTCCTAAATTGTCGGGAGTTACCAAGAGTATGGAAGACTGTATGAAGAAAATGCAACAGAATCAGTTCCTTTGGACGGCTAGTGTAATCAATGTTAACATCAGAGCGAGATGCCATAAATTACAACCACATTAAGTACCACAAGTTGCGTGGCAAAGAAATCAAGTTAGGAGCTGTTCAGAAGGTAGATCGCACTTCCATACTTTGTGACACATTCGTCCACATCAGCTCCTGTCTGCCAGTCAGCATCTGATGATAGTCTGGAGACGGATGCCCAGAATATTTCATGGTCCGCCACTCTCTACTTCCAAAAGAACTCTACATGGAGAAGGCGACCCAGAGCTGTTGTCAGCGTAACGGACGAGAATATCGCTTATTCCACGAAATAGAACGGGGAAAGCAGCGGAAACTTTTCACACGTGGCGTACAAAAGACTGGTCGAGCCCCTCGCACAAAGACGGTGGTGTAGCGACTCAGCTGAATTGCGCAACCAAAATTTTGGAGTGAAAGGAACCGTCGTTGGTACAGTCGCCAGGTGATGCTGCAGCATCTCGGTCTTGCAGGAAAAGCAGAAATGTCAAACTCAGTTGTTCCAAAGGTATGGTGCCACAGCGCCCCTGCGTACAGCTAGACCAGGGCGCTGGCACTGACCACAACAGCACGAAGCAGGCACTTTTTTCGCTTCTGCGAAAACTGCCCATCTCCGAGGGGAGGCATGCCTTTCGTAATACGCTTCACTCACAGCCTTCTGCCGACAGCAGGACAACAGGAACCCGGAGTTGCGCTGTCACAGTGCGAAAAATGGAAAGCTTTTCTCCCTAGCACATAGGCTCTGCACTCACAAAATGAAAATCACGATACAGTGTCAGAGAATGAAACAATACTGAATAGATCCATCCCTCTACAAAACGTGTTGAATCGGGAAGGCTCTCTACTGTTTTACATACGAAATAGACTAAGTACAAGCGGTTCTAACTGGTTTGATGCGGCCCGCCACGAATTCCTCTACAGTGCTGACCTCTTTATTTACTTGCTGGATGGATTCCAGTCTCTGTCTTCCTCTACAGTTTTTGCTCTCTGCAGATCCCTCTAGTACCATGGAAGTCATTCCCTCATGCCTTAACGTATCTCCTATCATGCTGTCCCTTCTCTTTATCAGTGTTTTCCACGTATTCATTTTGCTTTCCGATTCTGCGCAGAACCTCCTCATAACTTACCCCATCAGTCCACCTAATTTTCAACATTCGTCTGTAGCACCACATCCCA
Organism: Schistocerca americana; assembly: GCF_021461395.2. Taxonomy (NCBI): domain Eukaryota; kingdom Metazoa; phylum Arthropoda; class Insecta; order Orthoptera; family Acrididae; genus Schistocerca; species Schistocerca americana. Next base: position 460,101,208 of record NC_060119.1, on the reverse strand, counting down.
AATGTTTCGATTCACTTCTGTTCCGCTTTTCACACATCCATGTTTCACTACCTTACAATGTTGTACTTTCAGACGTACGTCCTCAGAAATTTCTTCCTCAAATTAAGGCCGATATTTCATGTTAGACTTGTCTTGGCCGGGAATGCCCTTTTTGCCATTGCTAGTCTGCTTTTGATGTCCTCCTTGCTCCGTCCGTCATTGGTTATTTTACTTCCTAGATAGTAGATTCCCGTAACTACATCTCGTTCGTGACCATAAATCCTGATGTTAAGTTTCTCGCTGTTCTAATTTCCATTACTCCTTATTACCTTCGTCTTTCTTCGATTTACTCTCAATCCATACTCTGCACTAAGTGGACTGTTCATTCTGTTCAGCAGTTCATGTAATTCTTCTTCACTTTCACTCAGGATACCAATATCATGAGCGAATCGTATCATTGATATTCTTTCACCTTGAATTTTAATTCCACTCCTGAACCTTTCTTTTATTTCCATCATTGCTTCCTCGATCTACAGAACGAACAGTAGGGGTGAAAGGCTACATCCTTGTCTTACTCCCTTTTTAATACGAGCTCTTCCTTCTTGATCGTCCACTCTTATTATTCCCTCTTGGCCACTGTACATGTTGTATATGACCTGTCTCTCGCTATAGCATACCCCTACTTTTCTCAGAATTTCGAACACCTTGCACCATTTTACACTGTCGAATGCTTTTTCCAGGTCGACAAATCCTATGAGCGTGTGTTGATTTTCCTTTACTCTTGCTTCCATTATTAACCGGAACGTCAGAACTGCCTCTCCCGTGCCTTTACCTTTCCTAAAGCCAAACTGATCGTCATCTAGCGCATCCTCAATTTACTTTTCCATTCTCCTGTATATTATTCTTGTAAGCAACTTGGATGCATAACCTACTAAGCTGACTGTGCAGTAAGTCTCGCACTTCTCAGCTCTTGCCGTATTGTGTGGATGATGCTTTTCCGAAAATCAGATGGTATGCCGCCAGACTCATACATTCTACACACCAACGTGAATAGTCGTTTTGTTGCCACTTCCCCCAAAGTTTTTAGAAATTCTGTTATCTATCCCTTGTGCTTCATTTGACCTTAAGTCCTCCAAACCTCTTTTAAATTCTGATTCTAATACTGGATCGCCTATCTCTTCTTCTCTCACATCAGACAAATCTTAACCCTCGTAGAGGCTTTCAATGTATACTTTCCACCTATTCGCTCTCTCCTCTGCATATAACAGTGGAGTTCCCGTTGCACTCTTAATGTTATCACACTTGCTTTTAATTTCACCGAAGGTTGTTTTGCCTTTCATGTATGTTGAGTCTGTCCTTCCGACAATCATTTCTTTTTAGATGTCTTCACATTTTTCCTGCAGTCATTTCGTCTTAGCTTCCCTGCATTTCCTATTTATTTCATTCCTCAGCGGCTTGTATTTCTCTATTCCTGAGATTCCCGGAACATTTTTTTACTTCCTGATTTCATCGATCAGTTGAAGTATTTCTTCTGTTACCCCTGGTTTCTTTGCTGTTACCTTCTTTGTAGCTATGTTTACCTTCCGAATTTCCGTGATGGCCCTTTTTAGAGTTGTCCATTCCTCTTTCACTGTACTGCCTACTGAGCTATTCCTTATTGTTGTATCTATAGCCTTAGAGAACTTCAAGCGTAGCTCGTCATTCCTTAGTACCTCAGTATCGCACTTCTTTGCGTATTCATTCTTCCTGAGTCTTAGACTTCAGCACTACTCTTCATCATTACTGTGTCCGCTTCTGGGTACGCCTTACAATCCAGTATCTGATTTCGGAATCTCAGTCTGACCATGATGTAATCTAACTGAAATCTTCCCGTATCACGCGGACTTTTCCAAGTATACCTCCTCCTCTTGTGATTCTTGAACAGAGCATTCATCATTACTAGCTGATACTTGTTACTGAACTCAATTAGTCTTTCTCCTCTCTCATTCTTTGTCCCAAGCCCATGTTCTCCTGTAACCATTTCTTCTACTCCTTCCCCTACAGCTGCATTTAAGTCACCCATGACTCTTTAATTTCCATATCCCTTTACATACTGTATTACCCTTTCAGGGCCCTCATACACTTTTTCTGCTCTTCATCTTCAGCTTCCGACGTCGGAATGTTATAACTATCGTTTTCGGTGTTGGTTTACTTTTGATTCTGATAAGAATAACCTTGTCACTGAACCGCTCACAGTAACACATTCTCTGCCCTACCTTCCTATTCATAACGAATCATTCTCCCGTTATACTATTTCCTGCTGCTGCCGATATTAACCTACACTCATCTGACCAGAAATCCTTGTCTTTTTTCCACTTCACTGAGCTCTACTGTATCTAGATTGAACCTCAGCATTTTTCTTTTCAGATTTTGTAGTTTCCCTAACACGTTCAAGCTTCTGACATTCCATTCCACGCCCAGACTCATAGAACGTTATCCTTCCGTTGATTATTCAACCTTATTCTCATGGTAACCTCCCCCTTGGCAGTCCCCTCCCGGATATCCGAATGGGGGACTATTCAAATGGCTCTGAGCACTATGGGACTCAACATCTGAGGACATCAGTCCCCTACAACTTAGAAATACTTAAACCTAACTAATCTAAGGACATCACACACACAGGCATGATTCGAACCTGCGACCGTAGCAGTCACGCGGTTCCGGACTGAAGTGCCTAGAACCGCACGGCCACCGCGGCCGGCGGGGACTATTCCGGAATCTTTTGCCAATGGAGAGATCATCATGAAACTTCTTCAATTACAGGCCACATGTCCTGTGGATACACGTTACGTGTCTTTAATGCAGTGGTTTCCATTGCCTTCTGCATCCTCAAGCAGTTGATCATTGCTGATTCTTCCCCCTTTAGGGGTAGTTTCCCACCCCTAGGATAAGAGTGTACCCTGAACCTCTGTCCTCTCCTCCGCTCTTTTTGACAAGGCCGTTAGCAGAATAAGGGATGACTTCTTATGGAATCCTTCGGCCGCGTGTACTATTAATCAAAAGTTAAGCAGCGGCGTAATTCGAACCCGGGATCGATGACGTTTTCAGATTTTGAATCAAAGACGCTACGTCTAGACCACGGGTCTACGCTCTGGAAAAGTGATAGTCGCAGTTATTCAAGGTTTGTACCTTCTGACAAAACTGCTCAAGTTCGTAACCAAATAAAATCGTAAGAAAGAGGCAATGCTCAGAGACGTTGCCCTGCCACAGGCAATTTAAGGGAATTAAAGGCATTTATAAACCAGAATAAGCATAATATAATATGCTTTCAAGTAAGGTGTCAGTAGCTACACGGAAACGTTGTACGCGTGTTTTGATGGAGCTCTCTTTGTTAGTTTTTTTGAAATTAGGCCGTGGTCTAAGGCTTACTTCCGTGCCTGTGCTGTAGAAGAAATCTCTGGAAACAATGGACATGCAAATACTTGAAACTACAATGGAAACCTATTTAGAAAGTGTACAATTCCACAAGATGGTTGCTCAGCTCGCCGAATCTGCAAAACTGTTTGTTCGTATCTGCGGAACACCCGTATCATAACTTCATCCGACAACTGTGAAAGATCGCGAAGTTGCACTGACGTACAGGTACGTTAACAGTTCTCTAGCCTACTTGCGTAAATTAAGTAGATTATACAGTAATATGGATAAATAGGCAACAGCAGATCATTCACTCTGCAAAATCTGGGTTTCAGTAAGGGCAAATGATGTATAGAAGAAGACATAAAATTTTCGAAACACGACAACAACTTTAATAGAAAAGAAGGACTGGAGTGAGACAAGCTGTGGGTCTTAGTGCTAAATAAAGCAAACACTCTGGATCATGTTCATATTTAAGTAGTTGCGTCAGTAACCCGTCTTGTCTACTCAGAACCACATATCACTGTAATTAAACCTAATTTAAAATGTGCAACTGAGACAAAACAGAAAATGAGAATTATCTTCACGAAACGTGTGTTCTGGTTCTGTGTGTATGCAGGACTTCTGATAAAAGTTTCGTTTCTAAATTTTAGTGCGCTGAAGCGTCTCACTTGGCAGTTTCTTGTTTAGTGAGCAAAATGCCACATTATTCCTTTCTCCATATTTACCATGATAAACTTTACAAATGCTCTGATGATTGTAACAAACACTTACAGGAGTATACAATTTACGAAACTATTTTCATACATAATGTAGTGAAAGTTTTTTCTGCTTTCTACATTTTGATAACGGACGTCTAACGATGTTTTCCTAAGGTAGTGGATAATTTTGATGTCTAATGCCTTCTGTTTCATAGGGTTGTAATCGCGTTCTTTCACATAGTATACAACTCTCTTTTTTATCCAGGATGACCTGTTCTTATATCTTCTATGGAAATTCTTGCTGTTAGTTTGAATGCGCTCTCTCGTAATCACTGTAAATGAATTGTTGTTTCCTGTGATGAATGCATACTTTTTAATATGTGTTGACGTATTTCAGGTTTCGTATTCTCGCATTTTCGAAATAACACGCTCTCTTGATGGTAGGCCTATTCTTTTTTGTGCTTTTTTTGCGCCGCTGGTGTTATCGCCTTGTTTGTGCTACCTGTTCAGAGTTAATGTGATCGAGTTTTTTTAAAATAGCTAGCAGTTACATATCTGCTTGCTTGATTTTTGGCGCATGTCACGTCAGTAGCATTTTTAAAGCTATTTGACTTACAATGTTCAGTAACTTTTTCGAAATATGTACCATACGAAAGATATGCACAGTCAACTGTATTTCAAATCGAGCAGGTACGCATGAGAACAACTCACAGTCTTGCAGATATTGAAATAAGCAATATACTTTTACATTCAAGAACTGCAATGAAAGAAAAATGCTACGTTTGTAACTGCAAACACCTAGGTCTACTATAATAACCAACACTGAAACACAGGTATCACTTTTTCAGCGCACATCAAAACCAGGGGTAAGAAAAATATTGGAACATGGAGCAGCGCCGTCGATCCTCACAAACAACCAAATACGCTGCCGAAGTGTTACTCAATTACAAACGTGCAATACTAATTAAGTGAAAAATGTATGGTGCTGCAAATGAACCTTCCGTTACCATTTTTTGTTCGTTACGTAAATGAGTTTTCATTTCACTTGTTTATACTACAGTTGCTAAGATTTTTTTTTTTTTTTTTTTTTCAATTGCCATATCTATTTTGAAGTTCTAGTTACGAAGAAGTGCTGGAATTTATGTAACCAAATTTCTCAGCTGTGATTGTCATTGTGATCACTGAGGCTCAGTATGGCTATACGGTATTTATGTACAGGTTTCGCAATGGTAACGCAGCTGGTGATGGAGAGAATACAGTAGACGATTACCTAGACGCTGAGTATTTATTCGTACGAGGGGCATTCAATAAGTAATGCAACACATTTTTTCCGAAAGCATGTTGGTTTTATTCAAAATTCCAGTACATCATATTATTCTCAAGTCTATTGGCTAGAAAATTTTATTTTTCAATTCAGTCTCCGTTTAATTTGACGATCTTACACCACCTTCCTGGGAGGGCGTGTAAGCCCTCATGGTACCATTCTACTGGACGACGTCGGAGCCAGTGTCTTTCTGCTTCAATAACCCACGTACTGCTTCCCGCAAGGTGCATTCTACATTGGGCCAATAGATGGAAGTCGGAAGGTCTGAGATTCGCGCTGTAGGGTGCATGAGGAACAAAAGTCGAATGAAGTCTTGTGAGCTCCACTCAGATGCGCAGACTCGTGTGCGCCCTTGCACTGTCACGAAGAAGGAGAAGTTGGTGACATGCTGAAGTCATTTCTTCAATTTCCTGAGGACAGGACAGGACACTTCACAGTTGATAATTGCACCATGAGGGAGGTCATCAAACAGCATAAGCCTTTTTCAGAGTCCCAGGAGACCGTCGGTATGACTTTACCGGCTGACAGGACGGCTTTGAACGTTTTTTTCTTTAAAGGCAATATGGCATTAGACTGGTTTTTTTTATTTGTAGTGTTACATTTACACAATCATGATTTCGGCATTACAATGCCAGTATCAAGTGTTTTAATGTTATACAGTGCCTAAGATGGCATACTGTCGTATTTAAAATACACTATTAGACACATTGTCTATGGGTCAATATTTCTGGTAAAAGCCTACTGCTTTGTTTTATCACTGAGTATACTCCGTATTTAAAATACATTATTAGATACATTTTCTAAGGGTCAATATTTCTGGTAAAAGCCTACTGCTTTGTCTTATGATTGAGTGTACTATCTTGACTGATTCAGTGAAGATGGTATACTCAGTGATAAGACAAAGCAGTAGGCTTTTACCATAAATATTGACCCTTAGACAATGTGTTTAATAGTGTATTTTAAATACGATAGTATGCCATCTTGGGCACTGTATAACATTAAAACACTTGATAATGGCATTGTAAAGCCTAAATCACGATCGTGTAAGTATAACACTGCAAAAGAAAAAAAAACAGTCTAATGGTGGTACCGCCTTTAAAGAAAAATGTTATGACTGTGGCCCCACATTATGAAAAAATTATTTGAACTTTTTCTTCGGGGGAGGGGTGGTGTGGCGCCACTCCATGAATTACCGTCTTTTTCCGTTCGACAAAAAGTGGTCACGATCAGCGATCCATATCCTGAGGACAATAGTCAGCTCATAGATTAAAGACTGTTCTGCAACAAAACTAAAATTCGTTTTCGTTAAGTTACATACAGCATCAAACTTTGGGCTTACGCACAGCATATAACCGCAAACAGCTGTACACGTATGTATGTTGATATAACAAATTACTAGAGCATTTAATCTATGTTGACACAACATAACTAATGGATGGTACGGGCAAATGGTTGAGGGAAGTATACTAAAAGGACAACAGTGGTGGGACGTCGTGTCTGATCATTACAACAGAGCGAAAATGTGTGCCAGTTGTTTGAACTTCTAACAACTGAAGATGTTGTCCACTGTTCGCCAAACGCAGCACATTACATTTTTGTAAATTTTAAGCAAATTATTGACAAAACCAAATACTTCCCAGTACCATGTGTTTCATTTTTTTAATTATCAGAGCAAAAGAAATAGGTTTATATTTTAGATGAATATAAATATCAAAAATGAAAGGAGAAACCAAAATTATAGAGCAGAAAAAGTGTGCGACTTTTGCACAAGGTACCGAAGCGTGTGTTACCATTACACGACAATAATAAAGCCATGCATAGTTTTTGATATAACAGATGTTCGTGCAATGTGTTCCTAACATGCAAGGAGACTATCAGTTATTTATTGGACAAAGCATTCTTACGGGCGTGCTTGGAAACGTTTCATCTTAATTATATGTATTTCCCGAAATGTTTTACGAACAGCGAGCCTCCAGTGGATTCTTATACTTTTCGAACATAAGTATCTTTTTTCAAGATCACCGTAGTTATTTTCTATAATAGCATCTTTCACTCACTCTCATCAAAGTTGATCACCACTGACGCGGGCTCCGCCATGACAACTGTGTATCTGAATGCACGGACGGAGCGCGTTATGACACTGCACACACATCAATCGAAAATAAGCGCTGATCGCGATAACTGGGGAAGTGAAATCTCCTGCCTGGCCGGTGAAACACGTGAATCAGGGCGACTCGATTTTGCGCCCGTGGCAAGCACTTTTATGGGCGGTATTTACGTGCCATAAATTATGCAAACTTCAGTGATTGAAAACAAATCGTTTTCCGTGATTGCTTCTCTGTCTGCGACTATCTAAAATTCACCACCGTAGATTGTAAAACGAGATATAAGGCTAATAAAAGTCGTACATGTACTTTAAAAGTCAATCTCTGTTCCAATTCATTTGCAGCATTCCGGCGAGAAGTTAATAATAGAAGACAAGCTAATAGCACTGTGGGATATTTATTGATTCAGTTACAAAATCCCATTCTGAAACACGTTTGTGTATCTTCAGATGACATGTCTGCCAGCGAAATGCAACTGTTACAACCAAAGTGGGAGTACTTTGCGTTTATCAGCTGCTGCCGTGCAAAAATTTGTGATGGGGAGAGATACGGTGGAAAACTGGGACAAGTATTTTATCGACGTGAAGGGAATTCAGTTGTTTTGTGTGATGACCAACCCTACAGATTTCATGTTTCATTACGAGCGAACACACTCGAAATTAATTTTTTCCCACTTGAACCATAGGTTGTATATAGTCAGTGGAATATATGTTTAAAGCATTAAAGGGAGTTATAGGCAAGATTGCTCCCAATTACGTCAGGTAATCTAAAACGAATTTCTTGTTCATGTACACACATAAGCGTGAAGTTTTCCCAGTAAAGGAATGTGAAATAAAGTTCATAGTTATACGTAATACATATGAATTATCAAAAAGATGTTCAAACAGCAATTACAGTACAGACGTAATGGAAAGAGAATCCTTGCAAAGTCAGTTTACGTTCTAGTCTTGTTGGCTGAAAGAGCATGTACTTGGTGAGATGCTAGAAGACAACGTTCGCCATTGCCTGCCACCGTTTTGTACCCAAAATTTAAGGAAAAGAACTCGTACATATAAAACAGCTTCAGACGTGTGACTATCTAACAAAAGAGTTAATTTATTAAATGTTTGATGTTAAGAAAGTAAGTTAAAAAAGTTTAGGAAAAGTCTGATATTATGCTTAAAGTTCTGTGGACGTCGTTAAGCGATCTCGTTTTGAAACACTGGATGAATATAGTGTCGGTAATTTCCACTCTACATTAATCATAAGCAAGTGTTTCACTCACCTCATGACGTCATATATCCTGAACTAAGTGAGGCTGTACAGTGAAACAATTTTAAAGGTACATTCAGTGATGTACATTGAAGCGCCAAAGAAACTGGCGTGGGCATGCATATTCAAATACAGAGATATATAAACAGACAGAATACGGCGTCGCGCCTTCATAAGACAAAAAGTGTCTGGCGCAATTCTTAGATCGGTCACTGCTGCAACATTGGCAGGTTATCAAGATGTAACTGAGATTGAACGCGGTGTTATAGTCAGCGTTAAGTAGGCTGTTTAGGTTTTTATATTGGTAACGCCACGTAGCGCTCTGTATGAAAATCACTGGCTGTGCTGTGTGCAGTCTGTGGCTGGTTTGCATTGTTGTTTGCTATTGTAGTGTTGGGCAGCTGGATGTTAACAGCGCGTAGCGTTGCGCGGTTGGAGGTGAGCCGCCAGCAGTGGTGGATGTGGGGAGAGATATGGCGGAATTTTGAGAGCGGATGATCTGGATGTGTGTCCATCAGAGACGGTAAATTTGTAAGACTGGATGTCATGAACTGATATATATAATGACTTTTGAACACTATTAAGGTAAATACATTGTTTGTTCTCTATCAAAATCTTTCACTTTCTAACTATGCCTATAGTAGTTAGTGCCTTCAGTAGTTAGAATCTTTTATTTAGCTGGCAGTAGTGGCGCTCGCTGTATTGCAGTAGTTTGAGTAACGAAGATTTTTGTGAGGTAAGTAATTCATGAAAGGTATAGGTTATTGTTAGTCAGGGCCATTCTTTTGTAGGGATTTTTGAAAGTCAGATTGCGTTGCGCTAAAAATATTGTGTGTTAGTTCAAGCAGTCATTAATAATTTTTCTAAGGGGACGTTTCAAGCACACGAGCAATGGGGCAAAGGTAGCGATGAAGTTGGGGTTTTTCTCGTGCGACGAGCTTACCGTGAATATTACGAATCCGGTAAAGGATTAAATCTCCGACGTCGCTGCGGACGGAAAAAGATCCTGCAAGAACGGCACCAACGACGACTGAAGAGAATCGTTCAACGTGACAGGTGTAACCCTTCCGCAGATTACTACAGATCTGAATGCTGGGCCATCAAAAAGTGTCAGCGTCCGAACCATTCAACAAAATATAATCGATAAGGGGTGTACTCTTGATGACTGTACGGCACAGAGCTTTACACCACGCTTGGGCCCGTGAATACCGACATTAGATTGTTAATAACTGCAAACACGTTGCCTGGTCGGATGAGTCTCGTTGCAAATTGTATCGAGCTGAGGGACGTGTATGGGTGTGGAGACTGCCTCTTGAATCCGTGGACCCTGCGTGCCACCAGCGGATTTTTCAACCTGGTGAAAATGCTGTAATAGAGTTCGGCGTGTGCTGCTGGAGTGATATGGGACCCTTGATACGTCTAGATACGACTCTGACAGGTGGTATGTAAGAAAGCATCCTGTCTGATCACTTGCATCCATTCATGTCCGCTGTGCATGCTGACGGACTTGGACAATTCCAGCAGGACAATGCGACACCCCATACGTCCATAATTGCTACAGAGTGGCTCCAACAACACTCTTCTGAGTTTAAACACTTCCGCTGGACACCAAACAACCCAAACATGAACGTTATTGAGCATGTCTGGAATGGAGAATAAGATTTTCACTCTGCAGCGGAGTGTGCGCTGATATGAAACTTCCTGGAAGATTAAAACTTTGCCGGCCGGAGTGGCCGAGCGGTTCTACGCGCTACAGTCTGAAACCACGTGACCGCTACGGTCGCAGGTTCGAATCCTGCCTCGGGCATGGATGTGTGTGCTGTCCTTAGGTTAGTTAGGTTTAAGTAGTTCTATATTCAAGGGGACTGATGACCTCAGATGTTAAGTCCCATAGTGCTCAGAGCCATTTGAACCATTTGTTTTCACTGGTTGCAGGCACATGTTTGACGACGTATGCAAGTTTGGGTCAGCCCGTAACTAATGCTCGGATAGCCTAATCAGTCTGCTTTCGGCAGGGCGGTGGCTCGGACGTCCCTGCCGCTTTAGCGCGCGCGCGTTGTTACTGTGGTTTACAGCTTTCTTTCTTTCATGCACCATGACATATTGACAACGAAAGTCAGCACTGAAGTTCAGTTTTACGAACGAGTACGCACGACGGAAAGCATTAGGAATCGAGCAGTTTACACGAGATAACGGGCCGAGCGGGGTAGCCGCGCGGTCTCTGGCGCCTTGCCACGGTTCGCGCTGCACCCTCCGTCGGGTGTTCGAGCCCTCCCTCGGGCATGGATGTGTGTGTTGTCCTTAACGTAAGTTAGTTTAAGTTAGACTAAGTAGAGTGTAAGCTTAGTGAAACTGATGAACGACGAGGCTTATGAAAGGGTTCTCAAAAGGAGGAGCAGCCTTCAGTTCAGGCATTCGGATGGACACATTGGCCCTATGAAAGTTGAATATGCAGGTTTCCGCCAGGTGCGTATCAACCTTACTAAACATATTCTGTCCTATTTGAACATCGGTGGATCCCATGCCACCGTAATTTACGACGGCCAGCCAGAGACCTGTCGGGATGAGGGCAAGAGGGACATCTCAGAGCTGTACGCAACGTCGCATCAAGCAACTGCCGACGGGAGAGGAGAATATGCCGCCCGACAATCAGTGTTCCCACTTACTACATGGGGGCCCTTTAAACTGTTCCATCTGATTATCGACCGTCGACAGAAGCATCGCCTTCAGAGCAGCCTCTGACGCGGCAGCAGCGCACTACAGACGGACATTCTGCACTGCCAGAGGAAGCCCCGGCATATTCTTTGCAATGCGAGAAAGGAACGGCACTGCAGAAAAGGTTACCTATCGTAGATTTGGTGGTGAGAACCGATGCTTTTATCCTTGACGGCGACGACCCCCCAGTCGTTGTCGAATGCATGCAATGTCCGCAAACAAAGAGCAGCAAACATCGACTGGCTCCATTCGATACCTGCGGGACGGAGCCAACAGCAGACGAAGATCTTGACAGTGAAGACCATCCACAGCAGGAAGATATGATTTTTACTTCCCCTGGCAGAATTCAATTATCAGCGGATTCGAAGGAGACCTTTCACAGATAAAGGGCAGCAGATGGTTTTAGTATCCGATCCTGCCACGGTGTATTTCAAACTTCGGCCGCCCCTTTAATTCCAAGGGATGATCGCAACACAAGTCTGAGTGTGTGTCGATGTCGATCATGTGACGTCTACTAAAATAGCTAAAGCGTTTCCATTTGCTTCACATCACGACAGTTAATTGCAGTGGACATAGCAGGAGACCCAGGCTCATTTTTTACAGCAGGGCGTTCTTCCGGTCTCCCATCTCCACCTCTCCCAACAGGAGCCAGCAATACCGCCTCCAAATGCCAGGCCCACCAGATTGACACCATCAGCCTGAGTTCAAGCTGCAGATGTTTCGCGACTTTTTGCGATAGATCTCGAAGCCGCACTCCTCCAGAAAGTGCTCATCGTCCCACTCTGTTTATGGACACGACGTTTATAAGGCGCCCTGCACGGATAATGGCAGTGGTACGGCCATTCTTGTGAAGGAAGGCATCGTGATCAGTGGTGTTATCCGCTTACCATCAGCTCAAGGACTTGCTATCACATACCAGGCCGTCAAGATTGTGAATGTGTAAGCCTACCACCCCCCCCTCCCCTCCCCAATCCCCCCTCCCCCCCCCCCCCACCCCCCCGACAAGAGGACAGACTGTTGTTCGCGTCCTCCTTATTCGAGGGACTCTACAATCATATGGTCTTAGGGGCGACTTCAATTGTGTCCACAGGATCAAATACTACACTTTAGCACATGAGGAGAACAGCAACGTGTAGTGGCCTGGTGAAAGTTCGCCTTGTCTACACTTGTCGGAGTATCATTGCCAACAGTCAGGGATACACATACGTTACCAGGCATTCAGAGAGTCGCCTTGACTGGGTATGTTTCCCACGGACTTAACCCTGTGGCACATAACGTCCACTACAGTGGACAGCTGTTAATGGTCGCTTCTTTAGCATTTTCAATCAGTCCTGAGGCTGTAAATGCACACAGTTCACTGCAGTCGGCACTCTCTACTGGTGTTGTGTCCTGTTGCATTTGCAACCTCATGAATGATTGAAAACGCCAGAAAATTGACCATTATAAGTTGTCCACTGCAGTGAAATTCATGCACCACAGTGTCAAGGCAGCAACGCTTAATTCTGAGATATGGATTATGATGCCTACCTGAGCACCTCCTACCTCCCATGAGGCGGAGCAGGAACACATGGAAGATGAACGTAGTGCTCCTCGAGGATCCAGAGTGTAGGCAGAGGATAGCAGAGACCTGGAGGAACGCTGACAGACGACATGCAACGTTTCCTTCCACAATCCAATGCTGGCTCTATTGCGCACAACCTGCACTGCGGCGGGTGATGATGATTACGGTTGAGAGGTTATGTGATGGCAACGGTACACCATAGAATATCATTTTATGTTACTGCGGGAGATATCTGCTTAGCCACCGTCACCAGACCGTTTCACTGTGGTCTGGAAATTGCAAACAAAGATCACAACGCTTACACGCAGTCATTTCGAGGGTACGCTTGTGCACGTGCGTAGTCAAGACCAGATCAGAGATGAATCGCCGGCCATGTATAAACATTATCTGCGAACGTTGCAGATGTCGCAGACAATTGGTCTCCGTGCCTGATATGCCAGATGGCCGGTGCCTGACGCCCCTAGCGGATATTGCCAATGTCTTTTTGGATCATTACCGGCGGTCCTGCGCCGCAGAAGATCAGAATGCTACGGCAATAGATGAAGTCCTCCGCTTGCTACCTCGTACCATCGATGTCAACGCGACGTTCACCCTCAAGTGCCCCATAATGGTATAGGACGTCACTGATGCCCTCAGCAAAGGGGCGAACAAGAAATCGCCAGGCCCAGATGGTCTCCCGATAGAGATATGTTGTACGTTCGGTGATGTTATGCTTCCCGGATGGGTTACAATGTACCAAGAAGTAATGGACCCTACATTGCCATCTGCCTTTGTCGATGGTTTTCTTATATCTGCCGGACGGCGAATTGACCGTTACTGGCCTATTACGCTGCTCAACAGTGAATTCAGGATATTTATGAGAATTCTGGCTGCACCAATTCCTCTCTACCGACCAGACCTGTCTTGGTGGTAACAGCAGCCTACAGATGGCTCTCTCAGTGTTTGGCTCAAATGGCTCTGAGCACTATGGGACTTAACACCTGTGGTCATCAGTCCCCTAGAACTTAGAACTACTTAAACCTAACAAACCTAAGGACATCACACACATCCATGCCCGAGGCAGGATTCGAACCTGCGACCGTAGCAGTCGCGCGGTTCCGGACTGCGCGCCTAGAACCGCTAGACCACCGCGGCCGGCTCTCTCAATGTTTACCTCGATGTCATCGCACTGGCGGGGGCATGTCACGTTTGCAGAGCCTTAGTGCCATTTGATAGGGTATGCCACAATTTTCTTGAGAAGATGCTGCGATAGCTGGCCTTCCTACAGCCCTTCATAAGCATAGTCATGGGCCTTCTGCGTGACGCGATTTCACATGTTACAATCAATGGACGTACGGCAGGCAAGATCACTATTGCCCACTCTGCGAGGCAAGGTTGCACCCTGTCAGTGGTTATGAATGCCATTGCCATGGAGCCAGTGTTACACAGACTATGATGCCAAGCTGCAGCGATTTACCTTTGTCTGCCGAAGTCTGAAGATTACTGGACTGGATTGGCCAGTAAGGCGCTATAGCCAGAAGCCGCTACAACTTGGAGGTCTGGAGCGATGGTCATCATCAGCGGCTTCCCAGAGAAAAGATGGACCACATATCCACTCCGGGATCGTATCAACTGTCTGGGGGTTATCTTTACGCGTGACAGTCGACGGACAGCACGCCATCACTACACTCGTCTCCTATATGGCATTCATACAGATGCCCATAGCAACTTGTAATGTTGTTGCTTTAATTTGTTCTGGGCATTCTCAAAATTTAGGTATTTCTTATTTGGGAGGACCACCAGGGTGTACACTGACCATCGTGCACTCCAATTTCTTATGAGCACAAAAATCACGCATGGGAGACTAGAACGCTGGGCCCTATACCTACAGGAATATAATTTCACTGTAGAATACATTCCGGGACGGAAAAATGTAATTGCTGACGCTTTATAGCGCATTCCTATAGGTTTGGTTCACACAGAAGAAGGGGAACTCGGTGAAAATAATTTTAGCATCCTATACTTACAGTGTGTAGCGTTCGAGAACTTTGTTACCACCTCTTTAGGGAGTATAGCGGACGAACAGGATAAGGACGCAGTATTGAAAGATATAAAGAAGAAGTGGGAGGACAAGGAGAATGTAGGAATACGCCAGTACTACTTAGTGCGCAATAGAATACTATTCAAGAAACGAGCCCCGGACGACTCCAGGTGGGTGTTAGTCATTTCGGAGGAACTCGTAAACAAAATTATATGGTACATACATTTGAGTTATGGTCGCTTTGGAGCACAGAAATATTGTGGAAAACTGAAGGAGACATGATATTTTAATAACATGCTACGGCGTATTCGTTGTGTACTTAGAGTGTGCGGACCTTGTCAGCGAGCAAAGGCGGCCACAGTGACGTATGCTGCATCATTGCACCCGATAATACCAAGCAAACTTTGTAACCTGGCGCCCGTGGATCTATTTGGGCCACTAATAGGATCTAAGGCAGGTTTTGCATATGTTTTCGTAACGGTAGAGCTAACCTCCAAGTTTGTGTGTCTGACTCCGTTGAGGCGAGCCACAGGAAGGGCAGTGGCAACTGCATTTGCAAAACAGTTTCTGCATGAAGTTGGGCGAGTGAAAAGGGTTATCTCGGATAACGGACCACAATTTAGATCGCAATACTGGCAGCGGATGCTTCGAAGGAGAAGAATTAAACCTATATATATATCTCTATTTCACCCCAGCTGGAGCCCCAGTGGCGTATTATGCGTGAATTAAGAAAATTATGTAGGTTATACTGCAGTCGTGATCACCGATCGTGGGACATACACCTAAAAGGATTTCAGAACATAATTAATGAGTTGCCTAATATGTCAACAAAGCTTCCGCCAATCACTGTGCTAAAAAACAAGGAGTCCCGGAGCAAAATCAAAGAGGTGGTGCCTTGGCCACTAGAGCCGAGACTTCGCCGGAACGCAATTGTTGACTTAGCTTTACGCAACATCAAGCGTGCAGCAGAAGCCAGAGTCAAGGCGTATAAGAAAAACGTGAGAAAAACAGTGTTTCATGTAGGACAAAAAGTTCTTATCAGATCACACAAGCTGTCTAACAAACGTTCAGGTGTCTGCAAGAAATTTTTTAATCTCTTTAACGGCCCGTATCGGATAAGGAAGATTCCCCATGAAAACGCCATAGAAGTTGAAACTCTTCGATCGAAGAAATCAGAAGGGCTACACCATGTGTCAAACGTAAAACCATACATTGAGTAGAAAGGACAGTGAGGAGTAGAGAGGACGGTGAAGAGAAACAATTGATTAGTTTACATTTGTGATAAATGCATTTTGAATAATATGTTGGTAAAAATAATGATAAAGATGTTTCTATGTGATTGATTGAAGGGATGTTTTTAGATTTTTTTCTCTTTCCTTGTGCTATTAGGATTTAGGTTGGTTCAAATGTGAAGATAAAAGGTTTCTTTGTGAACGAGTGAAATGCTGTTTATGTTTTTTTTGTGTAAATTGAAAAGAGTCGCTCCTGAGAGAAGCAAGATGTGTGTTGAATTAATGCAAAACTCAGTAGAATATCCGATCTGTGGGTATTATGGGTCTGACAAACCCTGTTAGTAGCCTTGTTTCCGATTTCCTGCTTTCAGTGCTACTATCTATCTATTATAATTCTATATCTGTCAGTATAAATGAGGATCTCTTACTATAGTATGCGTGCTGTATGAATATTTTAAGATAGGAGAACTCTGAGAAAGGAATGAGTAAGTTTGGAATCTTGAAAACAGGATGCGATAATACGATTGTTTAACCAATGGCTTCCCAGTATGCGCTAATATGTTAATATTGATGATATAATCTTTTTGTTCTTTATAGCTGAGTACGTAAAGTGCTCTCTGTGGATTTCGTAAATAGATTGATTCCCTTCAAGGTGAAAGAAGAGTTGTGGTTTGAGTAATTTACGTGGCCCTGAAATAGTATTATGGCAGTCAAATGACGAGCAGTTTTCCAGCAAATGGAGAATGGAACGGAAATATGGATCCTTTTTGTAGTCTTGACTGATGTTGAGCCGGAGCCTGAAAAATTATTCTGCTTTAATACTTGTCCTAGAAAAGTGACGTTTATGTGTTTTGCTGATGCTGTGAGCATTACAGCTTGCTGTTTTCGCTGGTGCGGGATGCACTGCGGCCTACATGAGTTGAACTGAAGAAATATCCATCTTGAAGGTAGAGGAAGATTAAATAATTTTGATTATGGGACCGAAGGAAAGCTTGGTTTAAGGTAATAAGGAGGAAGCAAAACATTTGTCATTTAAAATACAGGAGGATTCGGATCTTTTGTGTCAGTTGTAAGTTCAATAGGATGTTAAGATTGTTTTACAGAATAGAGGAGACCACAATTTTGCCGTTCATGAGAAATGAATCAAGAATAACCATCACAGGCGAAATAACTGATTTGGAAGCGAAAGGTAACTTAAAGAGGGAACGAAATTGGAGCAAAAGGGTAAGAAAATGTAGTATAGCCTGTATGAGGAAAATATTTTACCCTTCTCAGAGTCATCTGTGTGATTAATTCTTGTGATAACGTAATCTTAGATGAAATTGTCTTACTGCTTTATGTATGAACATATGAGTATGATAAATGTATAATTGCAAGTCTCTTATCAGGTGTGTCAACTGGTATAAATGTTTTGGCGTGTAAATAACCATTGTTCTTTTTACTGTGTAATGTTGTTGCTTTAATTTGTTCTGAAAGCGGTGCTGATATTCAAGACCATAAAAGTGGGTTAAAAGCTGTGAGCTATCTGAGGAAGTTAACCTAGCATTACTGCGCAACTGTTTCACCAGGTATCCAGTCTAGCTTACCAAATTCCCAACCAGACTAACATTAATTATAATCTTTTAGTACTCATCTTACGTTAACCGGTGATATATATATAAAAAGACAATTTAAATAAAAAGAAATAAATCAGTTTATATTTGGACATTTATTTTAACATTGATCATTGTTCCGTTAAAATTTCAGCATATCAAACTTGATTCATAACTAAACTGGTGCCTTATTTAGGATTGTGAAAATGTGAGTTTGTAATCTTACGGAATACATCAAATAGGGAGCCAAGATTGGGAGACTACATACAACACTGCATTCATAAAATAACACACGAAGAACGTTGAAACATATCCAAGAGGAAATTAACCACAACCAACCGATTCAGTTTTCACCCAAAGAAGTTACGTTCGTAGCGCAATCCTGTCCGTCATGAAATTACCACACACTGGTATACTAAATTCATACTAACTCTCTGTGAAATCTTCCCGAAAAGAATAGCTGAGGGCTACTTTGATGCTTACACCACATGCTTCACGTGATCAACTTGGTTTACACAAAGAGTGTAACTCCACAATAATTTTGGTAATTAAAATGAATTACATCGAAACGCAATTTACAAAAGAAAAACCTCGAACTGGTTACTATCGTCTTACTATTAACCTGATGGGTCAAACAATTGTATAAGCACGTGGTACTGGTCTCACAAAGTACACCCCACGTGGGTTGAACATAAAGAAAAGTTGCTATATTGAAAAATATTGTCAAGACGAGACGGTATAATCTCACGCACATTCGTATTTAAGATTGGTGATCTTAGAGTTACTGCTCAACATGTGGTTCCACTTTACTCACAAAGTAGTGACAAAGCAACTACTGGAAGATATTCTGAACTTCACATTCGAATTACACTGCGTTCCAATTTAAGATAACATTAGATGTTTTAGAGCTAAACCTGAAATAAAGGTGATTAAATTTTCAGTTAGGCTGAACTTAAGAAATCCATTGTCCTACGTACTTAGCAGACTCGCCGCGGACAGACTGACCTGGGCCCCCACCGAGCGTGCTTAACAGATACAAACAGAAGTGACCAGAGAGGACAGGACCATACTAAGAATAGAAACCTCTCTGCTTTCAGAAAGCGTAGCTACCTGTTCCGACGTTGGTCCTACTGTTCTCTAGCAGATAGGCTTGTCTGCTAGCATCAAGCATGCAACTAGAAATACATTTGCTCATTCATCCTCTCACACAGAAGGGAATGGGGATGACAGTATCTTATCATATACAGTATATAAAAGAAAGCGGATGTATGTTCTGTATGAGACTGTGTGACATGAATTACATATAAACTGTGTTTTAAAGTGTAGTAGTGTGACAAATCGTTCTTGTTTATGTGTAAAAGTAACACGTTTCACTGCTCAGTCTCCTCCCAGATAGTCATAAACACCACAGTAAATTTAGAAGAGGAATTTATGCCGTAAATGACAACAGATTTAAGAAATTAACATGAAAGGAATCCAACAGAGACCTTTCAAACTTTCTGCGATCTTTGAATATGGTACAGCAGGTGTCAACATCTATCTGACATCCAGGGTACCCCACTGTCCACGGTCCTCTCTATGACAAAGTGATAGTTTACAAGAAGTCTTCGGTTACTTTGCCAGTGCATGAATGATCATTAAAGTGCGATAAGACACGCTCCCCCTGCCTATTACAAAGTGCAATCTCGGAATGGTCAATGTGCACGCTAGGGCAGCTGCCTTATATGTCGCCACGATGATGAAAATGTGGAACCATCGCCAGCGCACAGCTTCACCTAAACTCTGGTTGAAGAACTGGCTCCCACACTTCATGAACCACCCACTGCAGTGAGGCATATTTCGCCACCATTATCTCATCTAAAGAAGTTTTCTTGTGGACTACATTTACGTCAACGCCGACCAGCCATGTGAGCTACTGCAGAGGGCCCGTGATGTTTACTGCCATGTGATGCGAGGCCATCCCCCATAATCCGATTGATGACCTCCTACTCTCGCCTACTTGGCCGATTGTCTGGCGTTCAGTGCATGGCGCCCTTCTCGATTCCAGTGCCCGAGCGCCTTGGTATTTGGTGGTCAACCAAAAATATATGAATCGCAAGAGACTCCATTCCATATGCGTGTCTGATTCTCCATTATATCCCCAGTGCCATCTACCTGATACAGATGAACACTGTCTGGAATGTGGGTCCGCCATGGAGGAGTGGGGGTTGACGAGACTGATGTTGGCCCTCATTCATCGAACGACCCCCACCCTAGCGACTTCGACATCCCTTCTTATCCCAGATATGACGTTTCATCCACATATTAAGATGAATGCAGCGATAAGGCCTGACCATGTTGTATCTTTACCGTGATGATGACAAACACTTTCTCGAGTTTTGGAACTTCCTATTGGAACGATTCACTCGTCTACGACGGCAACTGCGCTGCCGTCAATACTTTACTAATTATCTGGATAGTGTTTTCTTGTATCCTTCCAACAGTTGGGGTGTGACGGATATGAGAAGTTCATCTTACGTGCATGTTAATTTTTCGGAACGGACCGGAGCGAGTGACTGAATCATATGAACCCTTTGTTTGTGAATATATGCACAGCCCGGATGAGGGGTTAGAAGGATCCATGGACATGTTGATCGATGATAGCCGTGGGTGTCGTGTCTAATGTTGATTCCGCAAGAAGGACGGCTTTTTACATTCTATTTATGCTTTAATTTTTTCGTTGCTGGTTACCCTTGAAGGGTACCATTGTAAGAAGAAAGATATTTTGTTTAACCTGCCTTTCTATTCTACATAAAAAGCAAAAAAATGGTAGGGCGACCTCTCGTGATAAGTGGGTCTGGCACAAATTATCATTGTCGTCATTCCATTATACAGCCAATGGTTGTCCATATTCGCACAACGAATACATTTCATGCAATTTATATCAGGGAAGGCAACTAGAGTGACATCACAGCTTCGTTGCGGTGCCAGTACTTCCTGTGGGCCCCGTCCCGAACCATGTGTTGAATATTAACACAATTTTGCAGTTACATTCAGTGATATATTGGTTACTGTCTGAGAACTGCGTTGCGAATAGAGCCGGTAACATAGAAGTGATAAATTAAAACATCATGTCAGATGCTGAAGTTCTATCGCATGAAAAGAGAAGTTGTACTAAATGACAGACTGTCCTCTCATCATTTTGTGTTGGATTAAAGACAGATAAAGTATCGTAATTTGAAATTATGTGTAAAGTTTGTTGGAAATCGCTATGTGCTTTCATTCTCAAATAACAGATGAATAAAATCCGGGTGTTTGCACTTTGCCAGTTACGCTTCCGCACACTTTTTAACTGTGATACTTACTTTATACCACTAAACTTCTAACTTAACGTTACACAGACAGAATTTTGAATTCGGTCAATAAATACGTGAAATATTGAAAATCAAACTTTTGCAGCTCCTGGAAGCCGATGGATAGCAACCTGCAACTGGACTTGTTTCTGGGTGCAGGGTTCCGTGGTAGTCACTGACTGATGTAGATATTTGACTTATTGGTTGATGAGTGCTTGCATAATGTGGTGTTGTGCTTGTGCTGTCGTGATTTATAGATCTGAAGTAATGAGAGGATGAAACTTGGAGACCACACTTACCGTATGACTCTCGAAGCTTAATGTCAACAGCTGACATACGAATTACCATAATTTGTGACTCGTTCCTTTATATGAAGGGAAAAAAAAGAATTTTGAATTTCATTCAGTCCATTTTGTGATCTAACACTACTTCTCCACTTAGAACTAAAACGTCGTAAGGCAGCATGCCATCAGCAAGCTGAGCTATTCTGTTCTACAACGCGTTAGCGATCTGGGCTGTGGGCATGGATCACATTTTAACAGTACTTCGAAAGGCTGTTTACACGAAAAGGAGAATGCGTTGGCATCTTGCGCTCAAGACTGGAACGTAAAGCATGTGATCAGAAAGCGAATAACGACATGAGGATCTGCATAAGCTCACCGTTATTTTTTACATAACTTTTTATAACCTAGTTGCCATATATATAAATTTCCTTTTTAACTAATATCTCAGTGTGAAATAGTAAGCTAATATCTTAACATGAAAATACAAAAACCTTTTGGTCGATGGCCGTAAGTCCTACACGCAGATTTTTTTGCGGTTTGGTTTGTAGCATGAAATGATACGACCCCTTTTCATCCAGTTGGACATTAACATCCTACCACTCGAGCGGTATGGAAACAGTGTGTGGTAGTTCCAGTGCCAGTATCTGGCTGATATTGAAGACCTCCCTCAAACCGTTATAGGAACTAGGAAACTGAGATTGTTTTGATTCATATCTGGATCAGTGTCTCTCATTTTCACGACCAAAGTTAACATGTGTGTTCATGTGTGTGTGTGTGTGTGTGTGCTGGTGTGCGTGTGTGTGTGTGTGTGTGTGTGTGTGTGTGTGTGTGTGTGTGTGTGTGTAAAAGTAGTGGGTCCAAAAGTATTTTGGGTTATGAGTCATCGTCCCTGAGTAGCACTTGCACACAACATCATTATTTGCTAAGTTAGTCTCTGTCTTCTCCTACCGTCTATACCCTCTACAACTCCCGTTAGTGCCATGGAAGTGCCTACATGATGTCTTAACACCTGACCTATTATCCTGCCTCCTTCTTGTCGATGTTTGCCACTTATGCATTTCCTCCCTGGGTCTGCAGATATCCATTCCCTATCTTCTGCGTCCACCTAGATTTCAATATTCTTCAATAACGCCACCCTCGAAAGTTTCAATTCTCTTCTCTTCTGGCGCTACCATTTCCATAGAATGATGTACTCCATACGCAGATTATCAGAAGTTTTTCCTCACGTAAGACCACTGTTTGATGCTAGTAGACTTATTTCTACCAGAAATGGCCTTTCTGGATGAACTAGATTCATTTTTATATCCTACTTGCTTCGTTTGTCATATTTTGTTTTGCGCAGTGGTTAGACACTGGACTCGCATTCGGGAGGACGACGGTTGAATCTCGCGTCCGGCCATCCTGATTTAGGTTTTCCGTGATTTCCCTAAATCACTCCAGGCAAATGCCGGGATGGTTCCTCTGAAAGCGCACGGCCGACTTCCTTCCCTAATCCGATGAGAACGATGACCACGCTGTCTGGTCTCCTTCCCCAAACCAACCAACTAACCAACCATATTTTGTTTTGTATCTGAGGCACCAAAATTCTATCGCTTCGTCAACTTCGTGTTGTGCAACTGTGAACTTTAATACCGTCGTTGAACTTTCATTTAATTTCTCTTATTGCTTTTTTAACGTGTAGAGTAAATAGTATCAATGGCCTTGCCGCAGTGGTAAAGCGGGTTCCCGTCAGATAATAGAAGTTAAGCGCTGTCAGGCTTGGCTTGCACTAAGATGGTTCGCCGTCCGGGTCTGCTGAGAGGTGTTGGCAAGCAGGGTGCACTCAGCCATTGTGAAGCCAATTCAGAAGGTACTTCATTCAGACGCAGCGGCTCCGTTCACGAAAACTGACAATGGCCGGGAGATAGATGTGTTGGTCACATGCTCCTCCATATCCACATCCAGAGGCGCTTATGGTCTGAGGATGATACAACGGTCGTTCGGTTCCGCTGGGTCGTTCGAGGCCTCTTTGGATGGACGAAGAGAGAAGAGGGAGAGAAAGAAATAGAGAGAGAGAGAGAGTAGATGTGATACACCACATCCTTAGTCTTACATTGTTTCTAATCGGAGTACATCCTTCTTGAATCTCCATTCTTACTTTTGCCTCTTCGTACTTGTATACATTGTATGTTGCCCGTCTTTCCCTATAGCTTATTTATATTTCTCTCAGAATTTCGAACGTCTTGTTCCATTTAACATTTTGATCGCTTTACTTAGGTTGAAAACTCCTATAAACGAGCCCTGAGTGTACCTGACGCTTGCTTCCATTATCAATTGCAGCGTCAGAACTATCTGGTGCCCTTACCTCTCCGAAAGTCAAAATTATCCTCTACTAAAAGATGCCCAATTTTTCCCGTTTTTTGTATATTTGTCTGGCCGCAGCTGGGATGCACGACCTGTTAAGCTGACTATCTGATAATAGATGCCTTTAACAAAATGGCTCAAATGGCTCCGAGCACTATGCGACTTAACGTCTGAGGTCATCAGTCGCCTAGAACTTAGAACTAATTAAACCTAACTAACCTAAGGACATCACACACATTCATGCTCGAGGCAGGATTCGAGCCTGCGACCGTAGCGGTCGCTCGGTTCCAGACTGTAGCGCCTAGAACCGCACGGCCACTGCCTTTAACAGTTCTTAATTATAATGTAAGGAAGAAATTCGCTCACAGCTAGTAATATTGTTGTTTATTAAAACACGGCCGGTTTAGCGGCTTTAAGTCGCATCATCAGGTGAACAATGTTAAAAGATCATAGACATACCCATCGCTCCTAGCCAAAAGCTACTATTCATAGAATATCGTCAATGTTATGAGAAGCGAAAGTTATAGCAGAAGTGCCTCATTTTTTTAAAATTCGCATGCATCAGTATGACAGCAGGGCAGTTCAGTGCAGGCAAGGCAAAATTGCCTCTTACGAACGACAAAGAATGAGGCAATTCTCCTTTACCTTTTGCTCGCAATAACATCGTCGACGTTTCCTAAATAGTAACTTTTGACTAGGAGGGATGGGTATGCCTATGATTTTTAAACATTGTTCACCTGATTATGAGGCATAAACCCGTGAAACCAGTCGTGTTTTCATAAACAACAATATTACCAGCTGTGAGCGGAATTGTTCTTTACACCATTCCTTTTAACAACTGCGGTTTTCCGGAATGTAAAATACTTCGTGAGTTCTTAATTACCTGCAGTCGTTAGAAATATGACATGCTTAGCGGTAGTACTGTGTATGTTTGTGTGTGTGTGTATGTGTTTGTGTTTCTGTATATTATGATACAAATATTCCGTTCAAACTGGTACCAGCAAACGGCGAAAGCGCCCGTAGTCGTTTCCTGCAGAGCTCATATCGCTGCTGGCAGTGTTTGCGAGGCAGCCCAGCCAGCAATGAGCGCAGCGCGGCCCTGCCCGGCCAGGGTGCAGGAAGTATGTACGTGTTTCTGCGCCATTGCCGCGGCACGGGCGCCGTAACTCAGCTCGCTCACGGCCGCTCGAGAGCTTCCTGGCTCTGAAAAACCAATTCTCGCCGTGCGCTAAGTTATATCGGAAATATTTTAGCAGTGTCTCCGCCAACGGGGGAGCGAACGCCAAGAAAGTTGGCGCCCCGCTGCGCTTCTTCATTCCGTTCCCGGCGGCTGCTGGCTGCGAGGCCCAGGCAGCCAGTCCGACCAAACGGAGACACTCGCCACCTGCTGTCCGCACCAGTGTCAGCAGGGAGACTTTATGTCTAACACGATGAGCCTACTTCATCATCTAAAAAGTGTTTTCTCATTCAAGATATTTATAATCTCTCATCCAGACGAATAATTTTCGTGAGGTTGTGGATCAAAGAGCTATGCGTTATTATAACACCATTAATAAATGAGATGCTACGTTAACTTTCTTCATAGGATTCTGAGCGGTGCACGGCTCGTGTTCTTGCCATTTATTGTTTGTCATCTTCTACTACGGTACTGCCGCCTCGTTTTCCTATTCCATTAACTGGCGTCACTAATTTCCTACCTTACTTGCCCGTGAGCGGCAGCAGCAGCAGCAGCGCGTATCGATAAGTGCACTATCGTACCATCTCTGGAGCGACTGGTAGTATTTCCGGGTATCGTGTGTCAGGCAATCAGTTGGAGACGGACCAGCAGTGTAGTCGGGACGCAGCAGCAGTGAAGTCGGGGAAGGAGTGCCGGTGAGGCGCGGACAGCCAGTGGTCGCCGACCGCTGGCGACACACATGAACTGTCCGACGGAGGGAGATTGGAGCGGGACGACCATCGGTTGGTCGTTCGGTTGGTCGTCTCATCGGCCGACGTATATTTGGTCCTTTCACTGTTTCCTGCCTAGTAGTTGGTCGGTTGGCGTGGAGCAGCGAGGAAGCCTCCATGGTGCGTGTCTGGCCGGGACCACTGGCGGCGCCCACGCAGTCGGAGTGTGAGGGACTGTTCCCATTACTACGAGGTCCGTGGCTCACTGATCCCGGACACGAAAGTTGAGTCTTTACTTAATCTGCCAACCAGCCCCAACTGTTCACATTGTGTCGTTTGAGTTTCGTTGCGGGCTGTTGGGACATTCCCACAAGCAACAACGTGAGTTTTCAAGTTGGTGAAATTCTAGCCTCCCTCCTGCGGTGTTTAACTTAACTTGATTATTTTTGAGTTGAAGTTGACCAGCGGAATATTCTGCCTTGTGGACGTTAACGTTCTGGTTACCTGCCCTGGCAGTTGACGTAAATTCAAGCTGTGTATTTTCCTCGTTGTGGCTGTCCAGCACGGCATGTATTTTGACAGCTGAATGTGTAATTCGTTGTGGGCGCTGATACCTTCTGCGTTGTTCCATTGAACTCCCTGTTGTGTGCTGGTCAGTTGGGGTCGAAGTTATCCTGTCGCTTGGTCCGTTGACTTTCTGGCGGTTGGGTTGCCGTCGGACTGAGAACTGTTGGGCCGACTGCCTATCTCACCTATGCGAGCGTTAGTGTTTGAATTCCAGACCGACCCTTGGAAACTGCGGAGCGCCGTTTGATGTGCTGCCTTTTCTTATTTGTCCTTGTTGTTGGTTGTGTATGGCTTCTAACCGATTTTAAATTAAATTTGTTTTGCCCTTAAGGCGGGAGTTTGTTTGGGCCTTCAGCCTAATTTAGAGAAATGTTTTAAAATGAGACCTTCTGCCTTTTAAAATTCAAATTCTTGTTTTTGAGTCTTAAATGATTGGCATTCAGCCGGTTTTCAATTTAAGTTGTTTTGCCCTTAAGAGGCGTGACGCTGAATGGCGCATTCAGCCGGGAATTAAGTTCCAAAATTAATGTTTGGCTTGCTCTGTTTTAATGTTTTCTTTAAAATGTTTCAAATGGCTCTGAGCACTATAGGACTTAACATCTGAGGTCATCAATCCCCTAGAACTTAGAACTCCTTAAACTTGCCCAAGGACAACACACACACACACACACCAATTCCCGAGGCAGGATTCGATCCTGCGACCGTAGCAGTCGCGCGATTCCGGACTGAAGCACCTAGAACCGCTCGACCACCGCGGTCGGCACTATTTTCTTTACTCTTGTTTGTCAAACGAATGAAGTAGTATTTTCGAGTGTAATTGAGAGCCACAGCCGGCCAGTGTGGCCGAGTGGTTCTAAGCGCTTCAGTCTGGAACCGCGCGACTGCTACGGTAACGAGTTAGAATCCTGCCTCGGGCATGGATGTGTGTGATGTCCTTTGGTTGGTTAGGTTTAAGTAATTCTAAGTTCTAAGGGGCTGATAACCTCAGATGTTAAGTCCCATAGTGCTCAGAGCCATTTGAATCATTTGAACCATTTTCACAGCCACTAATTTTCCCCCTTTCCACAAATCAAACTATCTGTCCTGTCCTGCGGGAATAGCAGGGGATATCAGATTCATTTTGCACTTGACTACTATAGCGTATACAAGTAAGGAGGCGCGTGCTGTGGCAACACGTGGTAGAAAAGGAGCAGTATAGTATATGACGGACCAGTCATTCCACTGTAAAGACATTCGTTTCATGGCGCACCTCGATCACATAGCTTTGGTTTGTGTTAAGAAGTTACTTAGCCTCTACAGGGTGTTAGAAAAAGGTACGGCCAAACTTTCAGGAAACATTCCTCACACATAAATAAAGAAAAGATGTTATGTGGACATGTGTCCGGAAACGCTTAATTTCCATGTTAGAGCTCATTTTAGTTTCTTCCACCTACGCTCAATGGAGCACGTTATCATGATTTCATACGGGATACTCTACCTGTTTTTGCTGCTAGAACATGTGCCTTTACAAGTACGACACAACATGTGGTTAATGCACGATGGAGCTCCTGCACATTTCAGTCAAAATGTTCGTACGCTTCTCAACAACAGATTCGGTGACCGATGGATTGGTAGAGGCGGACCAATTCCATGGCCTCCACGCTCTCCTGGCCTCAACCCTCTTGATTTTCATTTATGGGGGCATTTGAAAGCTCTTGTCTACGCAACCCCGGTACCAAATGTAGAGACTCTTCGTGCTCGTATTGTGGACGGCTGTGATACAATACGCCATTCTCCAGGGCTGCATCAGCGCATCAGGGATTCCACGCGACGGAGGGTGGATGCATGTATCCTCGCTAACGGAGGACTTTTTGAACATTTCCTGTAACAAAGTGTTTGAAGTCACGCTGGTACGTTCTGTTGCTGTGTGTTTCCATTCCATAATTAATGTGATTTGAAGAGAAGTAATAAAATGAGCTCTAACATGGAAAGTAAGCGTTTCCGGACACATGTCCACAGAACATATTTTCTTTCTTTGTGTGTGAGGAATGTTTCCTGAAAGTTTGGCCGTACCTTTTTGTAACACCCTGTATAGCGTTCATTGTGTGTAACGTATAGCGACAACAACGAGTGTTACGTTAACAGGCCTCAGCGATAGCACATAGATTTTTCTAAGCATATAAATTTTTGTAGGCAGCATCAGAAGCAGAAACAGTGGCCACTGCTATGTATGCCTTATAGAGATCACAAACGGAGTACGAGTCTAACGTTTAGGGTTCCATACGTGAGAAATCAAGGCGTCGCTGTTATGTCAGTGCCATATTGGTTTCCTCGCTTGCCACTGTAGTCCTCTTCGTGTGACGAGGTGAGAACAGTGGCGCTCTGATGTTTTCATACTCGTCGACTCGTTCCCTCTTACCGTCGTGTGGAGGGGTGAGAGAACAGAGGTTGAATGCACGATCTTGCCGTTGTGATGTGGCACCGTCACGGCGATTACTGGGTTCAGGCGGCCACTAACGAAGCTGTATTTTGTGAATCTACGGATGGTGCGAGGCGAAAATCAAGTGGTGCAGCGTATAAATGGTTCAAATGGCTCTGAGCACTATGGGACTTAACATCTGAGGTCATCACTCCCCTAGACTTAGAACTACTTAAACCTAACTAACTTAAGGACAGCACACACATCCATGTCTGTGGCAGGATTCGAACCTGCGACCGTAGCAGCAGCGCGGTTCCGGACTGAAGCGCCTAGAACCACTCGGCCACAACGGTCGGGTGGTGCAGTGTATACAATTGCAGAAGTATCCATTACAGGAACAGTCTCTATTTTAAATAAAACAGAGACCTGCGCCTTCCATTAAATAACAGACTAGCAGACAGAGAACTAAATATTACTTTCTGCGGAAACCGAATTAAACATAACAAATTTCCCAAATATTTAGGCATAACTCTTGACAGGTCACTTACCTCTAAGAAACACCTGGAACTAACTAGCCAGAAATTGAAAACCCGAAATATCATCATCCAGAGATTAGCAGGCACCACATGGGGAGCGGATGCAAATACACTACGTGTTGCTGCAATATCACACGTCTGTTCCGTGGCAGAGTACTGTGCCCCTGTGTGGAGTAGGAGTGTCCATGTAAAGAAGATTGACGCCCACATCAATGAAGCCATGAGAACAATAACAGGGACGCTAAAGTCAACACTTCTAGAATGGCTTCATGTCCTCTCAAACATCACTCCGCCTGAAATCCGTAGACAGCAGGCAACAATTCAGGAATGGCAAAAAATAAATTATGCAGATAAGGCAAGAGTACTACCGATACACCAAGTACTAGATGACCGCTGTCGATGTCGCCTTAAATCAAGAGCGCCAATATGGGAAGACAGAATGCCCAAGGAAGTACCTATGACTGCCACAAATCCTGGCAAACCAAGTGGAACAATAGTGACATTAACCGACACATTATAGAGGACCCCAGCCAACAACTCCCAGGAATGCAGCTTCCTCGTAAAATCTGGTGCCTGCTTAACCGTGTGAGAACTGGACACGCGAGAACTAACTCCATGCTGTACAAATGGGGCGCCAATGATAACCCAATGTGTCACTGTGAAACTGATGAACAAACATTAAAACATATAGTGCAAGATTGCCCACTGCGAAGATTCTGTTGTGACCGGAGAGACTTCGTGGAGACCAGCCCTGCTGCCATTAAATGGCTGTCACATTTGGACATAACTTTGTAACGAACTGTAGCTGTGATTATATTTCAACTTTGCTCAGATTTAATAATGACTGGTGTTTGTTCTGTTTATATTATTATGTATATGTGTATATGCATATTTGTATTTATATGTTATGTTATGGAAATTTACGATGTCAATGCCGCACTTGCACTGGTAAAGCCATACGATAAATAATAATAACAGGAAGAGTGATACCTGGAAAAAGTTCAATGCTGCAGTCCAAACATCAGACGAAAAAAGTAAAACTTTCGTCCAATGCTAACAAAATGGCTGTATTCTCCTTTTTGCACCTCCATCACGACAAAACATATACGCTCCATCAAACAAAAACGGGTGCACAATAATGCTACTGTTATGCCCCTGCGACCAAAAAGCACGCTATTTGTTTTTAGTGATGGTGAAACGCTTTTAAGGGATAATAGCGAGTTGTGTGGCTTACCATTCATCTCTGTAACTTATTCGATTTTTTCTAATAATACATCACCAGTTACAGAACACACTTCATCCTCCTATCCTGTTTTCGTATAATTCAGATACTGTTGTTATAGACTCAGTAACGTGTTTAAGATGTGTATATTTGTTAGATGTTCTCTGAACTGAGAATAAATATTAAAATAAATTTACATGACTTTCCGAAAAAGTTTTATACACTCTAAGACAAAAAAAAGAAGAGACTCCGCGAAGGTAGTATTCGATACCGTCGTCGTGCAAGACAGACAATATATAAAACAATTGAAGACGTTGAAATGACAACATCTGCTGCCGACAAGAAGAAGAATACTATAAAATCCGTCGCTGCACACGCACTACTAGATGGATCCGCAGTCTTCTGTGGATGTAGACTGAATTTTAGTATTGATCTGAATGATACATTTTCTCATGGTAATGGCTGGTTAACGGTCGCTGTTGTACGAGATGGTACAGGCGTACCTAATGTATCAGGATTGGAAAGCTTCGTAGACAGAGACATTATAGCCTACCGCACATATCATGTTGTTGAAAATGCAAATAAAGACTTCGCCAAATCATCATATATGTCACCCTCACCCTTTTCCTTGTATACCCGTAATGGGACGGAAATCGGTAGATGTGATGTACAGAAAAACAAATGAAAACATTTTTACAAAAATTGGTTGATTTACTCAAGAGAAAGAGCTACATAAATTAAGTAAGTCAATAACGCGTTGATCTACCTCTGGCCCTTATGCAAGGCGTTGTTCAGCTTTACTTGATAGTTTGCTGTGATAAGAGGGTAACTGCGGAGATGACGTCATACTAGCTGGAGAGTTTAAGGCAAGTGTGCGGAGCTCATTTCCGATATGTACACTACCCCTGTGTTCCAGTTACCAGGGCAGGCAGTGTCTGGAACGTGTGCAGTGGGAGAGAGACAGAAGACCGACTGGCGACGCTGCAGAGCGTTCGCCGTCTCTCCCAGTGCAGAATGTATCACGCACGTCCTTCTTTCTTGACCAACACTATAGATCTGCGGGAGAAAATTTCAGTCTGTAGGTACGAAAAGGAATTACATCTATATTGAGTTCTATACTCCGAAAGTCATCTTACTGTGTGTGCTGGAAGACACCTCCGATACGATTATCGTTTGCCTGCTGTTCCAATTCGATTTGTGTATTGGAAAAAAGACCTATGTATGAGATCTGACTGCTCTGATTTTCGCATCGTGATCATTTCGTGAGTCACGTGTGGGTGGAAGTAATATGTTTCCCGACTCTTCTAGTAATGTACGCCTACGGAATTACAAAATTACAAGAGTAAACCTTTCCGTGACGCACGACGTTTCTGTCACTGAAGTTTGTTGAGCGTCAACGAAACACTATCGAGTTTACTGTCGAAATATGCCGAACTTTGATGTTGCTTATTTCTTCTATCAGTCGAATCTGATAAGGATCTCAGAGTGATGAACAGTACTCAAGAATCGTACAAGTGTGTCGTAAGCACTTTCTTCATGGTTGAAATACATTTACTTAATATTCTTGCAGCGATTTTTCCACTGAAATCGTCTGCAAACGAAGAGCTCGGAGTGGTAAGTCGCTTGGCCACAAAAAAACATAGCACGTCACCCGAAAAACATCAGTTCATTTTATTTAACAAGTCGTGCCAACCGCTATTAACAACGTTTTCAACACATGAAATCTGACGAGCGCAAATGAATTAATTATTTATAACCATACCAAAAAATTAAGTATAAATATTTAGTGCTCCAACTTTGCTGATTTTTTTTTTTTAATTTCAAATCAATCCCCCACATAGAGGTTTTCGTCAGTCAGGTGATACTGTCCCAAAATAATTGAAGAAATCGCAATATCAATTCATGTGCTACTACATCAGACAGGAAGACATTTCATTTAACAGATGTTACAGAATAATACGTTAAGCCTGAATAGACATTTGGATAACACATTGACATTTGGTTTACGCAACTGGCAATGAGTAACAGTAAGAGCAACATGAAATTCAATTTTTATATTAAGCAGGGGAAGGATATTTGAATTTGATAAACAGGCGGCCGTTGTCTCCTGAAAGAGAGAGAGTTTCCAGTAATGATTGTTCATTCTAACAATTTTCAAGTCCTCTTCCGTATTAGATGGTTCACGTCCATGCTTTATTAGGTGTTCAAAAAAGAGAGAATGGCTCTTCTCATATTTATAGCTTTAGGGAAAAACTGGTAGAAGCCGACCTCGGGGAAGATCAGTTTGGATTCCGTAGAAATGTTGGAACACGTGAGGCAATACTAACCCTACGACTTATCTTAGAAAATAGATTAAGGAAATGCAAACCTACGTTTCTAGCATTTGTAGACTTAGAGAAAGCTTTTGGCAATGTTGACTGGAATACTCTCTTTCAAATTCTGAAGGTGGCAGGGGTAAAATACAGGGAGCGAAAGGCTATTTACAATTTGTACAGAAACCAGATGGCAGTTAAAAGAGTTGAGGCACATGAAAGGGAAGCAGTGGTTGGGAAGGGAGTGAGACATGGTTGTAGCCTATCCCCGATGTTATTCAATCTGTATATTAAGCAAGCATTGAAGGAAACAAAAGAAAAATTCGGAGTAGGTATTAAAATCCATGGAGAAGAAATAAAAACTTTGAGGTTTTTCCGATGACATTGTAATTCTGTCAGAGACAGCAAAGGACTTAGAGGAGCAGTTGAACGGAATGGATAGTGTCTTGAAAGGAGGATATGAGATGAACATCAACAAAAGCAAAACGAGGCTAATGGAATGTAGTCGAATTAAGTCATGAGATGCTGAGGGAATCAGATTAGGAAATGAGACACTTAAAGTAGTAAAGGAGTTTTATTATTTGGGGAGCAAAATAACTGACGATGGACGAAGTAGAGAGGATGTAAAATGTAGACTGCCAATGGCAAGAAAAGCGTTTCTGAAGAAGAGAAATTTGTTAACATCGAGTATAGATTTCAGTGTCAGGAAGTCGTTTCTGAAAGTATTTGTATGGAGTGTAGCCATGTATGGAAGTGAAACATGGACGATAACTAGTTTGGACAAGAAGAGAATAGAAGCTTTCGAATGTGGTGCTGCAGAAAAATGCTGAAGATTAGAAGGGTACATCATATAACTAATGAGGAGGTATTGAATAGGATTGGGGAGAAGAGAAGTTTGTGGCACAACTTGACTAGAAGAAGGGATCGGTTGGTAGGACATGTTCTGAGACATAAAGGGATCACCAATTTAGTATTGGAGGGCAGCGTGGAGGGTAAAAATCGTAGAGGGAGACCAAGAGGTGAATATACTAAGCATATTCAGAAGGATGTAGGTTGCAGTAGGTACTGGAAGATGAAGAAGCTTGCACAGGATAGAGTAGCATGGAGAGCTGCATCAAACGAGTCTCAGGACTGAAGACCACAACAACAACATTAGCCTCTGATCTGTTCTTTATATTTAGTTTTGAAATGTCTGCCTATCATGCAAAACTCCTCACATCACGGAAAACTTTCACCTACAAGAGCCCTTGCAATGGTCTTGAAAGTAATAAATGACCAAATGAATATACGTGACAACTAATTGATCATGCTAGCTACTAAAACAATAACAAAGAGAAATGTATAAGATAGCCAGTCTAAGTAAAGAAAACAAAGCGCGCGAGCGCAAACACCCCCCCCCCCCCCCACCCACACACACACACGCACACACGCACGCACACACACGCGCACACACACACACACACACACACACACACACACACACACACACACACATTCACAACCCCACAGAAATACACGCAACTAATAACGGAATATTAAAGTACATAAAGACATAAAACAAACAAAATACGAACGAAAAAGACAAAGCGACAGTTGGGAGCAGTGCACACAATAAAAAAGCCAACCAAGACACACTGATCAGTCTTTGTGAGGTGTTTGGTCGAAATGTGCAAAATTTGTTCTTGAAATTCCGCATATGGGACGTCCTGGATACGCAAAACGTCTAAGTGCTAATCCAGGACGGTACATATACACATATATCAGCTGTTAACAGAGGTACAAGCACACGGAATAGTTCCCCAAGTACGTGAGTGGCCTTTAAGACTTCTTAACTAACAAAACCTAATACGCTCTCCTTGATGGCAAGTGTTCATGAAAGAAAATGATATCCTCAGGAGGCCCCAGGGAAGTGTGATAGGACCGCATTTATTTTTTATATATAAAATTGTTATAGCAGACAGGGTAAGCAGCTATTAGCTGATGATCCTGTGGTATATGGGAAGGTGTCGTCGTTGAGTGACTGTAGGAGAACACATGATAACATAGACAAAATTTATAATTGTTGTCTTGAATGGCAGCTAGCTCTAAATGTAGAAAAATTAGACATCACGAAACTTGTGGTACTAAAAGTTGTTTCTTATCTAATAAAAGAATAACAAAAAAGTAAAAAGAGTACTGTAACCACAAATCTGTAATTATTATGTAAAGAAAATTTTACATTCAAAAACAAGCTGTATAGCTACAGGTCACTGAAGATGCTTCACATATAAAAAGAAGAGAAACGCGTACGGTACACTAAAACAGCCTTTCATTTAGTTGCATTAGACGGAGCACATCGCAAGAGTGGTGAAGCAAATAAGAAACCAAAGGAAACATAAAAAAGACGATGAAATAAAACATTTAACCTGGGTAATCAGTACTGAGAAAGTATCTTGAAGAGTTATAACGAGCAACTCGAAAAATGCTGCTACCGTTTAACAAGCAGAGAAACCATCGTTCCAGCGGCAATCTAAATCGAATTGTAAGTATAAGGAAGCCCACTTGAGCATACCGGTACCCAACTCTCGGCTCTCGGCTGCTGGACGAACCTGCTACGCCGGTAGCCTAACGCGCCGGCGCAGCCTGCAGTACAACAGTGTGGCGCACAGTGGACGGGGTGGGGTGAGGGAACCGCCGCCCGGCCTTTCGTTCCGCCTGGCCCGCTCCCGAGTGGTCACGGCCGGACTCTTGCAGCCGCCTCTCGAACTCTCCGGAGCGTAACTGAATAATGGCGGCTGCTCCCGTTTTTAACCTAGCGTTAAGAGCGCCAGACCGCCAGTGCAGGGCCACACTTTAACCGGCGCCGAGTTTGTATCGAACCTTGTCGCAAAAGAGACCTCAACCACGCACTCTCCGTTACAGGTAACAGTCGAACCAGGGGTATTATCAATAGCGAATTCCGCTCTGGCTATCCCGGAATGCTAACAGGTATGCTGCTGCTGAAGTTCTACAGGTTTTTCGCAGAGTCGTAAAATAATTTGATTTTGCCTCTTATGAAAACTGTTGCTGCCAGATCCCTCTTGCATGGTGGTACCCGACCAGAGTGAGGCCAACTACTTACTGTGTAAACATTATACAAGGTAGACGAAACAACCTGATAATGAGATCATTTAATCCAGAGAACACTTAATCCAGTAGAATGTTCCAAAAACCCCCGTCCTCCACGTTTGTTTCACGGCAACGAAGGCCGAATCATTATGATACTCACTTAGGCCCTTAGACTTGTTCCTTACTGGTACGGTCTCAGGCACGGGGTGCACCTGCTGTAATCAGTTTTCTTGCGCCTCACTATTTTATCGACGATGATTTCAAATCTCAGGTCTTCTTGTACGTCTTCACTTCTCATATTTCGGAAATATAAACCTTTACAGTGCGCGAGCGGAATTTAATACCATTCTTTGGAAGAATTAGAGTGGGAAAAAGTCATATATTGAAGTACAAAAATATGATGAACAGCGTTTTATGTTCTTTGAGGCTTGGATACTGTTGTAATGAATGCCACATAAGGTAGTTCCGTAGAAGAGGAATGAATATTTCTAAAAAGGGGAATCGTGGAAGTTAGACGAACAAATATAGATAGAAGAAAAGTGACTGTGAAGAAACTTTAATTAACAGAAGAAACACTTCCAGAAAAAGACGAAATACGGTAGTACGATAATGACAAGAATACAGTAATCTAGAACGTTTAGGAATAAAATACATAACAAGTGTAGAGAAGCCTAGATTGTCGTCGGAAGGGCTACTTCAACATACATAAAAGTAAAAAAATTAAAAGGAAAACTGCTAAATAAGAGCGCAGGAGGTATTAATTCGGAACATCTGAGCTTACTGAGTGATGTGGCAACCAAACGACTACTCCAGCTAGTGAGTAGACTGTATGACTCTGGGGAGTCTGGCAGGACTATCATACACACAGTCCCAAAGACAGCGAGATCGAGTGAGACTGATGCACAATCAGCATAGCAGCACATGTATCCAAGTGCAATATGTATAACAAACAAGCGGGAACAATAAAAATGGAAAACCAAAAACGATTTGCTAGGATTAAAAAAAGGACGAAAGCTAGGAATTTTGCTTCCTTGGGAGCAAAATAACGCATGACGGACGAAGTAAGAGGGATATAAGGTTCATACTGGCCCAAGGAAATATGACTTTCAACGTCAACATCAAAGATAGGTCTTAATTTGAGGATGAAATTTCAAACATAGTCTTTTGGAGCAGAGTGTGAAAGTGTGTCATGGACTATGGGAAAAGCTGGATAAGTTGTAGCGCTGAAAATTAAGTGATCTGATAAGAAATACGAAGGCTCCGTGCAGAGTCGACCAAGAAAGGACAATGGGGAAAGCGCTAATTAGAAGAGGGGATAGGACGATAGAACATTCTCTGACGGGAAAAAATCGTAGCGCCAAAAAGTAATTAATGCAGGGTAACTAAATTTCGGGAATACCTTTATCTTGTTAACATACTTATGTGGTTAATATTGCAAGGTCACAGGTTAATGTAAACGCGAGACAAACCATTGTGGATGTGAAGTGCCTCTACATTAATAACAGGTGTAACCGCCAGAACGTTGGATACAAGCATGCAAACCTGCATGCATTTTGTTTACATGTGCCGGCTGTCAGTTTGTGGAATGGAGTTCCATGACTGTTGCGCTTGCTCGGTCAATACAGGGACATACAGGTACTGATTTTGGATGACGCTGTACTTGTCTCGATGGGAGACAAATGTAGTGATCGAGCAAGCCAAGGCAACATATCAACACTCTGTTGAGCACGTTGGGTAACAACAGCAGTATGTGGACGACCCCTTATCCTGTTGGAAAACATTGCGTGGATTTCTGTTCATGAACAGCAGCACAGCATGTCGAATCACCAGGCTGATATACAAATTTGCATTCAGGTTGCATGGGATAACAGTGAGGGTGTTCATGCTGTCTTACAAAATTGCAGACTATAGCTCGAGGTGCAGTGTGTCCAGCAAGCAGACAGGCTGGATGTAAACACTCAGTTGGCCTCCTTTAACCAACACACGGCCATCACTGACATCAAGGCAGAACCAGTTCTCATCAGAAAGCATAACGCACCTCCAACCTGCCCTCCAACGAGCTCTCGCTGATGCCACTGAAGTCGCAAATGACGGTGGTTTGGGGTCAGTGAAATACGTGATACAAGGCGTTTGGCGCGGAGCTGTCCCTGAGTAACCGAAAAACTTAGTTGTGTCGTCGTGGCGCCAAGTGCTGCTCAAACTGCTGCGGCAGATGCAGTGCGATGTGCTAGAGGCATACGCCGAACACGATCGTCTTCCCTTTCAGTATGCCACGTGGCCATCCAGAGCCCGGAGAACCGTCAGCTGCCCGGTCGTAATGGGACCGTACATTCCCGTGACCAACGTTGCCAGCAGTCGTGTACAGTGGCTACATTCCTGCCAAGTCTTCCTGCGGCATTGCAGAAGGAATAGCCTGCTTCTCGTAGCCCTGTCACAGGACCTCGTTCAAACTAAGTTAGGTATTGATAATGGCGTTTTTGTCACCGTAAAAACATTCTTGACTGACATCAACTCACCACGTCCAATCACGAACGTA
Organism: Schistocerca americana; assembly: GCF_021461395.2. NCBI lineage: Eukaryota > Metazoa > Arthropoda > Insecta > Orthoptera > Acrididae > Schistocerca > Schistocerca americana. The sequence continues at coordinate 460,062,831 of NC_060119.1, read as the reverse complement.
GTTAACGCTCACGAATGCTACAGCGTGTAATTACAGCAAACATCACTTGCATCCTCATAGTGGCGTTATTAGCGCCACTCTTATGAGTCTGGTGCGAAATTCATCTTTCGGATGTAGAAACAAGCCTACCAACTTTCGTTTGTGTCGGGCAACTCCTTCTCGGCCTTGCGATTTTTCCGTCATCTATATTAAGACGTCAGGAAATAATTCTCACTGTCATAGAGAGAGCAGTAGAGGACGAAAGCTGTAAAGGAAGACAGAACTGAAGACATATAATGTAAGTGCCACTCAGCGATGAAGAAGTTAGAAAACAAGAAATCGTAGTGAGCCGTATCAGACCCGCCAAAAGACGGTAAAATAAGTTCAGACCGTACGCTGCGCCAATGTTCGACAGCGAGCCAACAAAGAACTAGCTGTTCCTCCTGCCTGCGTCCGCTAGCTTGGGTATCGCTCTTCCATCAAGAGCAGTGCGTGACGTCCAGGGGCTGCAGGTGATTCGTGAGGCCGTCTGCGCACAGGCCGCCCGGTCTGGGTTGGCAGCACTGATTTCCCTGGTGGCTCTACTTACCTGCCCTCAGGGCCGCGTTCATGCTTTCCATCTGCTGATATTGCACCAGTAACTATCTGAATTCCAGGATGCCATGAAAACTTTCCGTCTGAATTTGACGCACACAGTTACGGGATACAACCGTCACACCTTAGGCATCCATTTAAATAACATGTCTTTTATCGTAATGCTTTTGAAGAAAACCATGTTTATAAACAGATTCTTCGGGGATGTTACCAGTCACAATTTTTTAAATATTAATTTATTTTGTACTCATTATCAGGCAAAAATGGCAATACAAGAAAGTTTACAGAAGTACAAACAAATCTTAAAAGAGTAGTTTGTGGTCTTCGCATTTGCAGTACAGCGAAAAGAAAATGCGTTTACTTCGTTGGATGGTTTGTTGCTAACACGAAAAGAGAATAATCATTCTCTCTTCATCTCCAATGGCTTTCTTCTTGTCCCGTATTAAATTTTTCCATTGCTTTGACTTTTTACATTGTTTAAAAATTTGTAAACAAAATTCCCATCCCTTTGTTTACTACAATCACCACCACTGAACAGTACAAACAAGTTGGCCATGAAAGCTTGGTTCGACTTCGCTATCGATGTATCGATCCTAGTCTTAAATGTCATTTAGTAATATCTTTTGCACATTTCTGTTAAGCAACTTAGAGACAGTAGAGGCGTTCAGTTTGAACAAACCAAGATGCTGCGTAGAGCTTAAGGTTTCTGGGACTCCATTATTATAGAGGCAGTGGAGAAACGAGTCAATGATAACCTGGTGAACCAGAATAGCGGCTTTCGACTCAGCACCGCTTGGTACGCAATATTAGCAGGAATACGACGAGAACGCACAGCTGAAGGCAGGATGGTGGCGGCGGATGGGATAAACAGGCCGCACCAAGACGGGATGCCGGGACCCAGAGCCCGCGGCTCCCCCCCCCCCCCCCTTCCCGCCACCAAGTACCCGCACGTACCGCCGCGTCGATCCCACACGCGCCTGATTGGCCGGACTGGCGCCGAGGATGCAGTCAAGCCCGTGGTCCAGTGGCTCTAAAGACCCAGACGAGACGTGAACCCTACACTTTGCCTGAAGACAAGTAAGAAACTTGCTGAAACGTTGCCGGAGAACGACGCTCTGCCTCTGCTGTCAACTCGAGATGATTTATCGCTCCATTCTGTTGTTAAATATGTTAAGTAAATGGAGTGAGGAAGAAAGAAGGAGTGCAGACAATTACAGAAACTGCTGAGGAGCAAGGAAAAAGAAGTAACTAGTACTGAGAACAGTAGGTGTCTTATTTTATATAAACGTTTTCATTAATATGGCGTATTTCATTATAATATCGTGACATTTTGAAAACGTCATCATTCTAAGACTTGTAACTCTCTCACTGGGGAAAAGAAACAGCCACATGTTATGACAGGGGAGAAATTGGAACATAGAGACCACACTAAAGCATTTTCTGTGGGGAAAATCAGCTAACTGCTGTGACAGAGGAGGAGTGCGAATGTAGAGACTACAATAAAGCATATTCTGTGGAATGCGTTATACTGGGTGAGTGGAACACCCGGAAAGGGAGGAGGAAACGAAATTAAACTTCGCGCGTTGAGAGAGTGTGTGGTGTTATTTCAGTGATTACAAAATCGAGTAAGATTTATAAAAAGTTTGGCAGTACGATCCCACTTATCAGTACGACGCCGCGCCCTCTCTGGGCTGGATGCAGGCACTGATTCGTTCGGAGAGGGTGCCGCAAAGAATTATTCCGAGACAAGCTGGCCCATAACTACTGCAAATCGTGCTTGATATCTTGAATACTGGCACTGGGATGGAACTGATGTCCGAACTGGTCCCGCATATACTCTATCGGGGACTCAGTTGGGAATCTAGCTAGCCACGGGAGTACCTCAACATTACTCAGATAGTTCCTAGAGACACGTGCCATGTGTGAACTAGCATTGTCTTGTTGATAAATGGCACCACGATACTATGGCAGAGATGTAACCCCAAGCGAATGCATGATGTAGGTGACTTGTCTATTAGAGTTCCCTCAATCGCTACCTGCTGGGACCTGAAATCGCACCCTATGGCTCAACACGCCATGACACCAGGAGTAATACCGCTGTGCCTCTTCAAAATATTGTAAGAATGGTGTAGTGTCTCAATGGAAAATATAACTATTTTTTTTGTTAGTTTTTTAGTGTCTTTTGGAAAGGGAAATAATAATTGTTGTGGACACCAAGTGTTTTTGCTAGCAGTGAACGTAATAATGTTTAAAGGTTGTACACTCTTTATGATCAGAAAATTTAATACTTCGTCTATAAACGTGAAAGTAATTGGGTGGGTTCTTGTTAGTACAGATTTTCATTACACGTAGGCCACATGAGTAATATCTGTCCGCTTTTGTACTCAGTATTTTATATATTGAAAGTAACTGCAGCTTAAGCTTTAATAGTATTCCAGTACAAGTGAAAATAATTTACTTTGTACTTACAAGAAAAACAATCTCGCGAGTTAAGCGTCTGTACGTACGTGCGCATAAAGTATGAATTAGACACCACAAAACACAGCTTTAATACTGCAAAACATCCTCCATAGGTCAGCAATGTTGTTATGTTCAGTATCTTTCATTTTTACATCAGCGTAAAGTGAGAATTAATTATTTTACGTTAAGCCTTGAGACAGCCGATATCGAGTCTGACCTTTTTACTTACATCTGTTCTGTACCTCTTGTAGAAAAATATTTGTTATACTAAGAGCTAAGAACTCCTATGGAATGATAATATAACCGTCTGTGGGCTTTAGGTTGTGCTATTTCATCAGTAATTACTGAAAATTAAAATTTCCCCGTAAAAGGCGGACAACAAGGAGACCAGCGATGTTACGTTCGTCTCCGCAGCAGCGTGTGCTAAAAATGCTGAAAACTCAAGAATGTGGCAAATGGGAATTACATTTCTATAAATAAAAACATGTAACCACATTTACTGCTAAGTCTTTGTTTCAGAATAAACCGAATTGAACAAAATAACAGATCTAAGAACAGCAATTCGCTGTTACTCACGTCGAGTAGATCAGATCAATAGAAAGCGAACAAAACGACCAGACAGTAACAAGAGAGAGCAAAACGAAGAGAACAGATGCCGATAATCTTATCGCACGATTATTAACTCACAGCAGCCAGCAATTACATGTTGGCTTCTTTTATACACGTCTTTGTCATAGTCTTCATCAACCATAAACGAAATATTTCTTAAATGTACATAATTACATACTTTATAACTGTTTCTAGCATCAGAATAATATTTCACTTTTAACAAAACTCCGTAAAGTTTCTATATTTAAATATTTAGTTGTCAAAAGTATCCGTGGAGACGTTATATTGCCCACTGTAATGATCACACACAAATTAAGTGTTTGTCATGGGCATTCCACAAGCGTACATAATGCACTATATACACTTCATTGTCACAGTTTGTTACAATGTCACACGATCACAAGTCTTTCATGATGATTAAATATTCATTATTAAAAGTTTACGTTTAGCTTCACAGTTTGCTGATTATCCCTAGCACACGCTGTAAATTGTTAACTCAGTCCACGTAGCTCGCATTTAATCTCAGTTAATTATGCTGCTCAATATCATTATAGTTTATGCCACTCTGAAGTGTTTGTTCTAAGACAGGAGGTCCAAATACGTAAGCCATTCGAAAACCTAGAGGTCCACTCAAATGGGCGCGCTGCTCTGGGGAAAACGGCTTAAAAAAAAAAAAAAGTCTTCAAATCACTTAACCGTTGAACATGAACATAATAACCATTTAACATACTATGCCAAACAGTATGAATTTTCACTAGTGCTTTTTGCTCGCAGTTAAAGGTTTTTGATTTCGATGAGACGTTAACAATTTTCTTTCAATTTAATATTTGTCTAACATTATACAACGCAAAAACTCCAATGCTCTTGATGATCTTCTCCGACGGCTGCCTCTGGTTGTAGTCTGGATCACGCGCCCTGGTGGTTCTCGGTGTGTGGTTGATGGAACGCCCGGCAGGAACGGTAGATAGAACTCGGGTGTTCCGTCAGACGACTACGCAGCTGCTGCCGGCGCCGTGTTGTGATCTCGTATGGTGGGACTGGAGCTGCTTTGGCTGCACATCTCCATCATCCGAGTTCATGGAAGCCGTCAACATGGGATTAGACATTGTGTGTTTCTGATGTTACACTCCATGGAGAAAACGCATGAGAAATAGTAACGTTATTGTTTCATCAAGACCAGTTCTGATACTTTCGTTCACAGGCGTTACATACAGCAAGATTTTTGCATGAATTTGGTGCATTGTGATTTGCGCTACGTTGATATACATCTTTCCGTAAACGCACCATTCTCGAAGTCCGTAATTGTGACTGCTGGCGTCTGCTCGTTAGCACTACGCATCCTGCAACATTAGCACTGCGCTTGTACACTGTTTAGAGAGTCTCACCAGTCGTTAAAGAACATGCATGTTGTCTGCGAAGAAATATATGCAGTTCTACACACATTCGTTTCATTTTTGCGGTACGAAATCAGTACATTCACAGCACTAACTGTTGTTATAGAATAGTCTTACGTATATGCATATATCACTTCACAGTCTGGGTATACGAGAATACAGGTTAAGCTGACATCGTAACGTCCAACACTGTCTGCTCTCCACCAAATACCTGTTGCATTGTTTTACAGTACCGAAATCGTCACCGTTAGTGCACTAACACGCTTTGTGGCGGAAGTCCTTGCTAGATAACACACTGTTATATAACTTTATACTTCTTCATCGGTTTGTCATCGTATATGGAACATGTCAAACATCGGTTAAGTTCTGTATATTACTTCATGCATACATGTTTTCTTATTTCTTTCCCAACTGCCGAATCTTCGAACACAGGAGTGGTAATGACTACACAGATACTAAAACCTTCCTGGCAGATTAAAACTGTGTGCCGGACCGAGACTCGAACTCGAGACCTTTGCCTTTCGCGGGCAAGTGCTCTACCAACTGAGCTATCCAAGCACGACTCACGCCCCGTCCTGATAGCTTTACTTCTGCCAGTATCTCGTCTCCTACCTTCCAAACTTTACAGAAGCTCTCCTGCGAACCTTGTAGATCACTTGCCCGCGAAAGGCAAAGGTCCCGAGTTCGAGTCTCGGTCCAGCACGCAGTTTTAACCTGCCAGGAAGTTTCATATCAGGGCACACTCCGCTGCAGAGTGAAAATCTCATTCTACACAGATACTGGCTTGACTTTACAATAACGAAATTAGAAAAATGTTTATCGTTTTAACCGTTATGTTTTAAGGACGGAAAATATTAGACGGTCCTGAAACTAAGTCAAAGTCGATATTCCCAAATACGGAAAAGATAAAACTTCGTCATGAAGTTCTGTGTGCTGGTGGCATTCACCAAATCTACACGATTAAAACGTTAACTGTAGATATCCATTTATATTTCACATACATTATATATTTATCTTTGCTCAGGCGACATTTGAACTTAACACTCTTAAACCACTTTATACATAAGGAAAAGAAAGAAAATGAAATGAAAATATTAAGAAAAATGTGCATATTTTCACCGAAATATTTCCTTTTTGAGGTAAGTCTTACTCTGACTACTAGAAGTAGTTTCTCAAATCATGAAAGCATATTTAATCACTCACAGCTATTAATACTTACAAGCTAAGTACAAAAATGTTTATAAGAACTGGCTTTACATAGAAACTTATTTCTACTATTTATAAATATGTTACAGATTTCTTCAAATGTTTGTAAGGGTGCGTCGCCTTAATTTTATTATTTTCGCATTAGCTCGTAGGTATGGCTAGTAGGAATTCCACTTTTAATTTTTCTTGTCTATAGCATAAGATTACAAGATTTAGGGTGAGTCCTTACTAGCACTTGATCATTTGCATTAAATCATACTAGACTATTTACCCCTCGGTCATAATTCGTTTTTCTAATCTTGACGAATTGTTGTTGTAGCTTTGATGTAAACTTTATTATATAAAAATTTATGTCGGTCAATAATTTAAAATCTTTCCTGCCAGTCTATGTTTGAAGTCTACATACTTATTAACTACTTTTCTTAGATACTTAAAACTTTGTGCACACATTTATGACATTGTTATCTAAAAAGTAGACTACAATCAAATTATTTCAATCAATAGTTATTATACTATAAAGACATAAATTAGACAATCAAAATCAATGTATTTTTTTATAATTAATAAGGGTATATTTTTTCTACTGGTGGTAGTAAGCTAGTGTCTGTAGTCTACTTTCCTCCAAATGGCAGCCTGAAATATCACAAAAAATTTCAGACCTCTAGCTCAAATAGTTTTTTGCATAAAATAAACATGTCAGAAAATTTGATTCTTGGGAAATTCAGTTTAAAGGTACAGTTCAACTGTTACTCACCTCTGTTGTTCTTAAAATCCTCAAGTTGCATAATATTCTTGGTTTGTGTGTTCCTCATCTTCTCTCTCCCTTTTCTTGCTCCTCTTGGCTATTCTGGCCTCTTTAGTTGCCTCAACAACCCATTTTTCGCCTTCGCCCAGTCTCAAGGAATCAACTGCCATCAGTGCTTGTCTCATATTGAAACCAGAAGTTTGCCCCAACAACTCTAAAACATCACATCTGCTAACTGTCCCATCGTTAAAGCAAATAACCGCATCTAATACACCTAATCTCATGGTACTGAACCCAACAAACACAGTTTAAGGCAGGTGTTCCCATATCACATGGTTGAAACATTCATTAACATTTTGTGTCTTTCGATGTAAGTACCGTGACAATAGTTTAGTGTCACTTAGGTCCCTGTATATGGGTTTAATTGCTTCCAATACCTCAAATAGGAGGGAGTGATGGTGTGCTTAAGTTTCACCATTTGCTATTGCTTTGTTGTGTCCACACGATGTGTCTACACCACTGTCGCAGAGAGCATGCTGTAGATGGTCATCCATACAAGCTTTATGGAAAAAGGTAGCCCATACTGCTTTCTTCATCGCCTCAATATTGTCTCGTTTCCTTCTTATGGCTAAACCATAATAGAGCTGCAGTTTGTCACCTTTTCCTTACTAAGACGACCCCGACCACCAATTGGATTACCGTCACTGAGCTTTTTCCCCTTCATATCTTTTATTAGCTTACGTAAACGTGTGCCCACCCTTTTTTGGACATGACAAACACACTCTAACTTTTCAGTTTTAAGAGTTATTCCATAAGGCATATCTTTCAAAACATTTGCAAAACGTTTGGAGTCTCCGTCTCCAAGGTACTTCACATACTGTACACCATAATTCTCTTTTGACCTTTGCAATAGTCTGAGAACTCCCTCTGATTCCATTCTACCAATGTACCCAGAAAAATTCTGAACACAAGCATGATCCTTGTCATTTCCTTTTCAACCATGGCATTACTTTGTCATACATTCTATGACAGTCATCTTTCCATTTTCTCGGGATTTTGCGATGGCAACACCATTCAGTGATAGGTGACCATGTTTCTGCCGTGTCCCATCATAGGCTGCAGCTGCATCAGCGTCATCTTCCTTGCATAAAGCAGTTTCTTCTACTGTTTTCTTCATTGACACAGCACTCACTTGACCAAGACTTTCACTTTCAAGAAGTAACTGTGTGTACTTTTCAAATGTTGGTGGGGGCAAATTCATGATAGCACAAGATGTTTGAGCTGCCTTTCTACCTTTCCCAATACACCTCCTTCCATATTCAAGTCTGATATTTATGTAATAAACTTTTCCTTTGCACAGTCCAGAAGAATACCCAGTTTTAGTTACCCCACAGAAAGCACAAACACTTGTAACTTACTAGCCACACCTTTCCCGCCTTCGCCGGCCGGTGTGGCCGAGTGGTTCTAGGCGCTTCAGTCCGGAACCGCGCTGCCGCTACGGTCGCAGATTCGAATCCTGCCTCGGGCATGGATGTGTGTGATGTCCTTAGGTTAGTTAGGTTTAAGTAGTTCTAAGTTCTAGGGGACTGATGACCTCAGATGTTAAGTTCCATAGTGCTCAGAGCCATTTGAATCATTTCCTGCCTTCAAAATCTTCGACGATTTCAGTACCACCTTTCCCACAAAGCAAACACACAGCAGCGATTTCTCGCTGTATGGAAACACGTTCCGTTACAATGTTTTGATCATATTTTATTGAAATTTCACTCTGGGTACTCAAATATTTTAGCTTCTTTTGTTCAGTTGATTTGTGGATGTAATTACACAGTCTTTGATTTACAACGAAGTAAACCGATTACCAAAAAACTTAAATTTTCCCGTTCCAAAACACCTTCCAGGAGGCATAACTACTTCCGAGAATGACTCAGCACCAACAACTCAACAACGTACAGAAGTTTGAACACAAATAACTCTCGAAAGCCATAGATATACAAAGGAAAACAAAGGAGCATCGGAAATTGTGTGTGCAAACGGGGCTGCCAACTCAAAAAATGATTACGCAGCGTATCTTTTAGAATTGGCAAAATAATAATGACGCCATTTGACATCCGACGGCGGCGGAAACACTGTCGTTGCCGCATACCGACATGTATTTAAATTTGTTTTTAAAGATGTTCCCGACATCCGAATCGATTCATTTAACTACCGTTTTGTTCACAAAACTCTAAATATTGATTTATGAAGGGGAAAAATTCGAATTTTTGGAGCGGTTTCACTAGCAAGTGACCTTAAAATACAACATAAACAGCCCCCCTGTGTATCGTCTGATGTCATGTCCGTATCCACCGATGACTGCCCATCCAAGATAACGGGCTGTGTCCTAACACCAAGAAATCCTCAGCTCACTTACATATTTAGTTTGATGCCCGTATGAACGTACTTTCTCTAATGAGCTTTCGATTGCAGCTCAGCAAAATGCTTTTCGGAAGTCGAGAGACACAACAACGATCTGTCTGATTCGATCGAAGGCTTTCATGATGTCTGAAAAAAAAAAGGCGCGAGCTGGATTTCACACTGCAAATACAAATATTTTCGAAACTCACGTTGGTTGACTCCAGGGAGTGTCAGATGAATGCTGTGGAGGCTGCTATTCGTGCTTCAACTCCCGTTGGACGAGACGCCACACTCACTAGTCGGCGCAAACTCGCAAGCAGCCAAGTGTAGCGAGGAGCCTACTGCGCGTTTTCTAGCTCGGGCAGGTCCTGTACGTGCAGGATTTCTTCGCTCACACATAAGGCAGTGTGATGTGGAACTGGTATGTAACTCATAACTGGCCTTCACCACATCGCTGACAAAAGTTTCTTTCCCCCGTACTGGAGTTTACTCTATCGTGTGATCGTTATAAACTCCGACTCATCTTGGTCTGTCTGTGACAGGGGTCCAGTACGCCAATGATTTTGTTACGTATAATTTATATCCAAACTGCTGCGCACTGCGTACAGATTATCTATAATTCAAATACTCCGTGTTAAGTGCACACAACACGAAGGTAGACCCACTCAGATACTCTAAGCAGTATCGCACTGTCGTGCCACATGTATTGACGGGAAGAGAAAACGATTGACGGGGCGTCAATCAATAAGGTTCCATACCGACTGTTTGCAAGTTCTTGCAATTGGACGCCTCTCCGGTTACTTTGTACGCCAGTAAATCTACCGGGCAAGGGCCAGCTACAGTTTAACTTGGAATACGAACCACGTCTCGCTGCTGTAAAGGTGAGGTTATGTGAACATGGAGTGAAAACTTCCTGTGTCTGACCGGGATTCGATCCTGCTACTTTACAGTCTTCAGCATCGCACTTCGACAATAGACAATGAACAGCTTAAATGGGAAGTGTTAAACTTTGAACACTTGACGGAAAGCTACCAACCTGCTGTGCGAGGTCCTGGGGATAGCAGTGTGTTTAGCACTAAATTCAGCTAGAATTTGCACATGGAAATGAAGCTATAAGCCCCTCGTTTCCTAACTCCGACTTTGGCTGTTGCACATGGATTATAAAAGAAACGCGAACTGATTGTAATTGACCCGTCAAGTGGAGTAGAGAAGAGTTTGGCACCTGCTATAATGTAATTTGATAAAAATTAATTTGACAGTGGAAAGTTTAATTAATGTCATGACAGATGAAAGGGTTGCTCTACCTAACTACAGAATGAAAGCTCTGTTTGAGATAACAACTGGATTTATTCTGACAAAATTCAGAACGGAAAACACATGAAACATTTACAATACTTCAATTTGATACACAGATAATGGCTGTGAAGGTGAAGTTGTCCATAAACTAGCTTATGACATTTATGACCACTTGCAACTCAAATCTTAAGAAAAACACCCAACAAATTCGACATTAATTGTGCTGCAACGGTAGTGAGAACTCAGACAGTGAAAACCCAAGACAGAACCAAGATAGAAGGAATGGGAACAGGCGCGCTCTGCTGAGCTCTGATTATCACGTAGCAAAATTTCCTAATCTGCTGGTGCTGCGGACACACATTACCAGGCTGTCTTCTTTACTGCAAGAACACGATCTGGCGTACAGGAGGTGATGGTTGGTTGCTTCGACGTCCCGTCATGGTGGTGATAATGTCCCGAGTACAGCCCGATACTAATTATCGTGGCCTGGTTGTTCCAGACTGAAGACTTCCTAGCAGTTCAAATGTGCCTCTGAGGGAGACGAAGAATGCTCTCCACGCAATCACTGACGGTACAGTGATTGATTTTTAACAAGCACAGTCACACAGTAACTCCGATACAGTCAACTTTAGCCAAAACTGCTCAAGACGGACAACATAGGCCGTTTGTACGCAGGGCGCTCAATTGCCAGCTGTACTCGGAAAGTTGCGTTGACGCAGAAACTTCAGCAAATTCGTCAAACAGGTACTATTAAACAAAAGTATATTAGACAGCCAATGGAAGACAGAGTGTTAAGAGCAGCGAGTACTCAGTCTTGTAACCTACTCAGACCTAAGGGCGAGACTGAACTACCTCACAGAACACCCGTACAAGCCGAACCCAGTACATTACCACCCCCACCAAAGTGGCCGTGGTTAAACGTGCCAATCAGCAACTTGATAACTGGGGGAAAATTCCACTCTATTGCCGAAACACTTCTACCACGCCAGTGGAGATACTTGGCGCCAATTTCTGCACCGAATTTGCTACGTCACGGAAATTTTCCCTGAGCAAGCCAATCATAGGTAATCTCTTACAGAAAACGCGGGAATTTGCCCTCAAAAACTGCCTGGGAACTCATGTCATTCCAACGCCTCGCTTGTAGCTCGCTAGAAGGTGTGTTTACCCAATTTCCACGAAGAAACGAAATATCTCACCCCAGGCGCTTCCTCAGAACACACCGTGGGCATGTCGTCCTACCCTTTTTACAACTATGGCGTCAGGGCAGCATCCACCCCATTCAGCCAGTCCCTCACACCAGCCAGCATAACCCTTTCTTGACCAGCAGAACCCTTCTGTCTTTCCAGACCACCCACGCGACGAGAGACGCCATGTGGCAAGGAATGGCAACTTTTCACAGCATGCAATTAGAGAGGAAAACATTCATATCTCCCAATACTAGCATTGTAGTGACTATTCTCAGCTATACCTCCCCAAATCGAATAACTAAGAGTAAGATGATTGCTGTAAACATGAAAGGGGACAGGCCACTCTGTGCATCAGAAAGGCATGCCACCTCTCAGCTGTTCCAGAATTCCCATGCCTGTAGAATATGTTGATCTAAATCGTTCGAGCATATGAAGAATAGTTTGCGTATATGTATGTTGAGAGGTGGCATGAGCCCCCCTCATATTTCTATCTTACGATTTTCCTCTCTAATTGCATGCAGTGAAAAGTCGCTATTCCTTCACACGCGGACTTCCCACGCAGCGTCTCTCGTCACCCGGGTGGTCCGGTGACAGGCGCCCCTGCTGATCTGGAAAGGGTTAAGCCGACGGGTGTGAGGAAGTCGAGTGAATGCTTTGCAGACGCCGACATTGTCAAAAGACACGCCCGGAGGGGTCTGAAGTAGCGGCTGGGCTAGAGGTTCCGTTACTTCGCGGAAAATTAGCGGAAACACTTTCTGGCAGGCTACCAGCGAGGCGTGGGAATGACTTGTGCACCCAGGCAGTTGTGGGGGGGGGGGGGGGGGGAATTCCCGCGCTTTCTGCAAAATAGTAACTGTGATTGGCTTGCTCAGGGCATAGGTCTGTGACGTAGCAAAATCAGCGCAGAAATTGGCGCCAAGAATCTCCATTGGTGGAATGGTAGTGCTCCAGCAATAGAGTGGAATTTTCCGCCGGTTTTCGAGTTGCTGATTGGAACGTTTAACCACGGCCACTGTCGTGGGGGCGGGAATGTTGTGTGTTCAGCCTGTATGGGTGCTCTAGGTAGTCGGCTCTCGCCTTTCGGTCGAGGACGTCGAAGCAACCAGGCATCGCCTCCGGTACGCCAAATCGTGTTCTTGCAGTTAAGAAGACAGATTGGTAATGTATGTCCGCAGCACCGGGAGACAGGGATTTTCCTAAGTGATAATCAGAGCTCAGCAGAGCGCGCCTGTTCGTCTTTTTCTAACTTTGTTCTGTCTTGGGTAGCAGCAATTGATGTTGGGTTGGCTATGTGTTTTCTCTTAAGATTTGAGTTGCAAGGAATTGGCTCCACATACCACTTCGTCATAATCCTCACAATCTAGTTTAGGGACAACTTCACATTCACAGCGTTTGTTTGAGTATCCAATTTGAGCCAATTTGATGTATTGAAAATGTTTCATGTGTTTTTGTTTATTATTTTGTGTTTAGTCTTAATAAATCATATTGTTATTTTGGACAGAACTTTCATTCTGTTAATCGGTAGAGCAACCCTATCATTCCTCACTATGTTAATGAAACCTTCGTTTATTTAACTTATTTATCAAATTAAATTATTGCAGGTGCCAAACTCTTCTACTCCACTGGCAGGGTTGATTAGAGTCAGTTTGCGTATTTTTTTTTAATCCTTGTGCAACAGCAAAAGTCGGAGTTAGAATAGCGGGGCTTAGAGCATAATTTACATATGTAGATTCTAGAAGAATTTAGTGTTAAATACACTGCTAGCCCCGGCACCTTGCAATGTGACGTGTGTGTGTGTGTTTGGGTCTTCGTATATGTTCACATAGATGTATCATCGACATTAAAAAACTCACATGATTTGTCATATACATATATACATATATGCACGTTATCGTTACGATATCCAGACGCCTGTAGGCATATGAGTTAGTGTGGTAACGTTTTTATAGACTTCCGCAAAGCCATTAAAGAATTACACACCTTCACTTGGCAAACAAACTACGCTCGTACGGGATACGGAATGTCGGATGAGGTGACAACAGAAATTACGTCCATTTAAAGGGTCTGAGTACGGCAGTATAAAAACATTGTTAGGGTACCTGATATTTCATAAATGACTAGGAGACAATGTTAGTAATACGTTCCGTGATATACCTCCGGGGCTCAGCGCAGTTGGAAAGTTAATACGAACTGCAGGGTCATTACAATATTGTTACGTTTTGAGTTAAAGAACTCCAACTGCCCGGAAATGAAAATAAACATGATGCGCATGCATCAACTAAAATTGTAGTATGTCTTAACTACACAATTGGCGACGAGTCGGTCCAGTCAGTCATAACAGTCCACAACAGCCCCTTAGGCTAACGGTGGGTAGGCGGTTACGACGCTGATTTTTGTTGGAGATGTTGCAAAGAAGAACTGTGCTGTTCGTCACACATTTAGTCAATACGAGAGCTTCATAGAAAGACCGATAAACTCTAGCGAGAGCCACAGAAGGTGACGTATGTATCGGAGACCTTTACTGTCAAAATAGTGTAAGTAAAGACCAAAGCAACCGGTTTAATCTCTTTAGAAGAAATCTCGCGTAACGGCCACCAGGATAAATAAAAAAGTACGAATTTATAAAAGCGAATCCCGAAACTCGTCCTTCCCATTTACAACTTGCGAGGGGAACAAACCATACGGTGGCTAGCTGATCACAAATGTGAATACAGTGAGTCATATTAAATGTCTTGCGCACACACAGCTTACTGGTGTCCATGCTACCGTAAAGATGATGCAGTAAATAACTTTTAAAACTAGCTTCCGTTGGATTCTTGCCGCACCATTTAAATGTGCGTGACATATGTACAAAAATAATTTTCTTTTTTAAGCATTGAAAAATGTTCACCACTATTTCTGTGAAAACGTTTTTTATGGTTTAGAACGTCTGTCTTGTGTCATGATTTGCTACATTTCTATCTGAATTATACTCCGTAAAATGTAATTTTACTTTTATCTCCTGGTGAATACAAGAAATAATCACGTTCTTCTTCTCACTAGAAGGTGTCGGGCTTTCCTAATGCTGAATAACTACTTGCATAGGTCGATCGTCCCATATCTTTGATGTACTTTTGTACAATTTTCAGCCAGATAACAATGCAGACGGTTTTGTCGATAATTTAGTCTTATAATCATATAGTCGAAACTTCGGAAAATAGATAGTAGCCTCATTCCCGTAATGAGCACTTTTTAAAACTATTCCTTACATATTCATTATCTTGTTTGTACCTCTTTTCATTCACATGTAGATAAGTCTTCGAAAATAAAAACAATTTTGCTATATTGTCAGTACACTCTTAGGTGTACCCATCTTTTTATTGCTATTGATGCCAACATTCAGGTAAATTAATGATTTTATTGCAATTTGTTAGGCTTACATATGTTAATAATCACTAAAGAAATTAATAATTTGGTTGCGTTGTAAATGTCAGTGATGGTGAGGATATGAACACCTACTCTTGTAGGTACAAGCTCAGGATAATTGGTGTCGTCATTGTACACTTGATTTGCACTAGCAGACGCTCCTTCTTCACTCACACACGCTATAGGACCGTGCTCCCTAACTTACGCCTGTGACACCCTGGAAGGTCTACAGAGACACCTGTCCTCTAGCAGTTTGAGATTTTGTTCGGTAGGTCGTTAAGTACGCTCCACATTTTTGCACCTCCCACAGCCGCGTATGTATCCGAAGCAAACTGAATTTTCCGTCTATAATTACGTGAAGCAGACTGGAAGACAAGGAATAGTTCCGACACCTCTGCGTTCTAAGGTGAATCTTATTAGGAACCGAAACATACCAGTACTTGTGCACTGTTAAAGAATATACCAATCCAGTGTCAGTTGTCGAGGTGTAGCAGTCCCCGGTTGTCTAAGCATCTGGTGGAGACGAGGCGTAGGCACTGGGGGCGCCACGGAACACACTTTTTCTCCTCTTACCAAATGTTCCTCTCTCAATCTCCCGTCTCCCTCCGCCGTTCCATCATTCATGAATTATACGAGTCTTTTCATCAGCGTCCAATACTTCACGGAGGCCGGTTCCGCAGACCTTTCTTCCTGCCGCACGTTTCCGCCTTTCTGGCGTCCTCTCCCCCCCTCCGTGTCTTTTGTACCTATCTCGCCCCCCCCCCTCCCACCACCCCTGCACCGCCGTCTCGATCGCCTCCCCGCATACCGCGCGGCTACTTGCCGCTGCGTGGGGGCTCGGCAGTAATTACTTAGCACCGCCTTGGGAGCCGCCTGCACCGGCAATATGTCGGTTTCGGGGCTGCGGGCGATCGATGTGGCCCACGCCGTGCCGCTCCGCCCCCACCCCCTCTCGCATTATCGTTATTAGGCCATCTGACCGGGACCGTCTACGTCAAAAGGCCGGGTCGTATACCCCCTCCCCTTTCCTGCACCGCTATTCTCTGGAAGCCTACCTCTCGCCGGCTGGCGCGAATAACTCAATTCGAGTGCCTGTCATTAGCGAAATGGAAAGCATTTCCTTTCTGTTTCCCTTTACCTCACATCTTCCTCGTTAGCAAACGGTGCCTTTAAGCTGTTTTAAAAGCAAGTGCTTAGATTGGGCGAATGTGATGCATGTCTGCGGCCCGCGGTATAGGAGGTACGGTCCGAGATTAACGTGTTCAGCTGAAAAGCGCTGAGCGATACTGGAGGATTTTGTTCTGCTTCGTCGATGGATTATGTCATTTCGTGCTCTCAGTTCCTTGCCTGCGCTTTATTCGGCCGTAGTTATTCCTGCTTAAACCTTGCATAAAGGTCGCAGTTATCTCCTGCCCCCTTCATTTCTAGTATTACGTGTAGTTACAGTTTCGTTTGGTCTTCAACCCTGGAGTAGTAATAAAATAGATCTTCATGACACAAACGTGTACGGCCAGTGTAGGAGATCGCTCCCCACACCATGATGCCAGGTGTTGGCCCTGTGTGCCTCGGTCGTATGCAGTCCTGATTGTGGCGCTCACCTGCACGGCGCCAAACACGCATACGACCATCATTGGCACCAAGGCAGAAGCAACTCTCATCGCTGAAGACGACACGTCTCCATTCGTCCCTCCATTCACGCCTGTCGCGACACCACTGGAGGCGGGCTGCACGATGTTGGAGCGTGAGCGGAAGACGGCCTAACGGTGTGCGGGACCGTAGCCCAGCTTCATGGAGACGGTTGCGAATGGTCCTCGCCGATACCCCAGGAGCAACAGTGTCCCTAATTTGCTGGGAAGTGGCGGTGCGGTCCCCTACGGCACTGCGTAGGATCCTACGGTCTTGGCGTGCATCCGTGCGTCGCTGCGGTCCTGTCCCAGGTCGACGGGCACGTGCACCTTCCGCCGACCGCTGGCGACAACATCGATGTACTGTGGAGACCTCACGCCCCACGTGTTGAGCAATTCGGCGGTACGTCCACCCGGCCTCCCGCATGCCCACTATACGCCCTCGCTCAAAGTCCGTCAACTGCACATACGGTTCACGTCCACGCTGTCGCGGCATGCTACCAGTGTTAAAGACTGCGATGGAGCTCCGTATGCCACGGCAAACTGGCTGACACTGACGGCGGCGGTGCACAAATGCTGCGCAGCTAGCGCCATTCGACGGCCAACACCGCGGTTCCTGGTGTGTCCGCTGTGCCGTGCGTGTGATCATTGCTTGTACAGCCCTCTCGCAGTGTCCGGAGCAAGTATGGTGGGTCTGACACACCGGTGTCAATGTGTTCTTTTTTCCATTTCCAGGAGTGTAGATTTATTTTTAAAAATGCTTGCATAATGGAATAATGTCCCTACTTCATTCACTTAGGGAGTTGAGTATCCATAAACATTGAAACACAACTTTTTTAAACAATTTCTAACCGAGAAGTCAAATGCCAATTTTCAAAGAGGTAGCTGTAAAAATACTTCAGTAGTTCCTTAATAATGATTTATGTTCAAAAAAAGCTTTCATCCACTGTTTTATCCCATTAGTGAGTGGATTTCCAAAAATGGTGAAATACATATTTTTTATTTCTAACTAAGAAACCACATACCAATTTTCGTAGTTCTAGTTGCGGCATATTGCCAAAAAGTCTTTCGTCCTCTGTATCACTACCTTAAGAGTGGGACTTAGAACGATCCCTTCTTAAACGATGCAACAATGTAAGATGCAAACCCTCTCCAAATTTGGAACCGTATCTCGGTTTGGGTTGGATAATGAGTCAGTTAGCCAGTCTGGCCCTATTTCACCCCATTAGGGGTTCAGTTTTCAAAAATAGTGAAATACGTTGGTAATTGGGAACCCAAATACCAACTTCGCTTTAAAAATGCTTTCACAATGAAATATTTTCATAAATCGTATCACCCCTACTTTATCCGTTTAGGTGTTAAATTTCCCCAAAACAGTGAAATGCTTATCTTTTTATTTCTAACACAGGGTCAAATACAACTATTCATAGATGTTGCATTGAAAATGCTTTCACAATGAAATGCTTTCATAAAAGTATGACCCCTACTTTATCCGCTTAGGGGCTGAATTTCCAGAAACAGTGAAATGCTTATCTTTTTATTTCTAACACAGGATCTAATACAACTTTTCATAGATGCTTTCATAATGAAATAATTTCAAAAAACTTTTCATTCCCTGTTTCATTCACTCAGAGAATTGAATTTCCATAAACACTGAAACACGTATTCCTTTTTTTTTTTTAATTTCTAACCCAGTTGTCAAATACCAGTTCTCATAAACATAGCTTTAAAACTATTTCGGTAGTTCCTTAATAATGTTTTATTTTCAAAAAGAACTTCTGGCCACTATTCCAACCCGATAGTGGTAAAATTTCTAAAAATGCAGAAACACGTTTTTTAAATTCTGACGAGAAGCCAAATACCGTATTTCGGAGTTCTAAATTACCTTAATAGCAATATATTTTCAAAAAACACTTCATCCCGTGTTTCACTCATTAGGGGTAGACTTTCCTAAAATGCCGCAATAGGTATTTTTTTCTGACCAAGAAATAAATACCACTTTTCGTAATTCAAAACTACCTTAATAGCGGCATATTTTCACAGAACTTTTCAACCCCTATTTCAGTCCCTTAGGTACGGAATATCGAAAAGCAACCTCTTGACAGACGCCTACAGTACAAGATCAAAAACTCTGCAAATTTGAAGCTTCTATCAGTGGTCTGGGCTTGATGATAATGAGCGAGTCAGTCAGCCGAGACATTTTTATACATAGATATTACAGTTGGACCATTTATAACCTGTCTCTGCCTGGCACAGCTGCCCTGCGTCAAACCGCTAAAATGAATTTAGATCAGGGAAAGGGACTGTCAAATCGACAATCAACAACAGAGGAAAGGTACCGCCTCGTTCAGGCAGTATTTACCACTAATGAGGATACGTATTCCATGAAGCAATCTGTCACTTGACGTTAATAGAAAAGTCAGTTACCTTGAATATCTTCTTATGGTCGCCTTTTCATTCATTCTTCATGCAGTGGTCCTATTATGCGGTGCCACCAATTATTTTATCGGACTTGTTGCAACTGCTGCGCGTCGGGGACTGTAAGGCAGTTAGTATTTTCTATGGGCTAGTTTAAAAATCGAGTAACCACCTTTTCAAGAATTCTTCTGTATTTGAAAGTTCTGCGTAAGCTTTAATGGCATCAAGTAAACAAAACTGTTATTTACACTTTCAACTTAACTGATGACAACTCTGTAAATGGCAGATCGAAAGAGAGAGAGATAAGTGAATAACAGATTTTATAACGAGCTTCTTCTGTCCCCGTGTGAAACTATTATTGTCCGAAGCTCCTCTTCTCTGGAGTCCGCAGCGTCCCCAAGCAGCGACGTCAAAGTGTGATTTCTCCAGTGAAAGTAAAGACACTCACTCGTCGTCGCGTCTTGTTGATGGAATGTTTTCACATTTCTGCTTTCACGTGTGCACATAAACTGAAAAAGAAACGCCAGCACAGTAGGCACTCCTTTCCGTACTAACTAAAATAAAATATCTCCACGAACGTCTTTCATCGGCATAGTAGATGGAAATGAGACATTCTGATTCATTAAATATCAATTTGTACCACTGCAACAGAAAAAAAATGATGTAGTTGGCAACTTTGTATGGATACACTACGGCCTCCAAACGTCTTGCTTAACCTACGATATTAACACATGGATATAGTTTGTTTCTGCCGTCACAGCTCAAAGATTGCCCGCAGAAAACCATAAACTAAGAGAATTCCCTCCCTGTGTATGAAGTTATGGAGCCCATGGAAACTTTACTTTTGCACAAGATGCGACTATAATTTTTCCTGTACTGCAATCACTCTCTAACGTTACTTTGCTTGCCACGATGGTCTTGAAATAAAGTAATCGGAATTCTGCACGTACCACAGCTGTTGTCGACTGGTACTTTTTGGTACGCGTAACAGCTACATGAAACGGCTCAGACTTCATCAAGGAACTCCTGGTCTGTAGACGTTCGCTTAGACTGAAACCAGTTACCAGAATCAATAAATAAATAATTGTTGCCATCTAGGCTGACTGTTTCTGTATATTATTATGATAAATGCACGTAGAGCGTAGAGTTATGTTGTTCTTGTTGGTAACCCTGATAATAAAAGAAAATGGAATCTACTTGCCAGTTGATAGCGTATTGCCCTCGAATACTACCATGGTTAACGGTGCCATACCACGGGTGAATGTCCATTCATGGTGTGACATGTCGCCGGCCGGTGTGGACGTGCGGTTCTAGGCGCTTCAGTCTGGAACCGCGTGACCGCTACGGTCGCAGGTTCGAATCCTGCCTCGGGCATTGATGTGTGTGATGTCCTTAGGTTAGTTAGGTTTAATTAGTTCTAAGTTCTAGGCGACTGATGACCTCAGAAGTTAAGTCCCATAGTGCTCAGAGCCATTTGAACCATTTGTGACATGTCCGCGCTCCACGAAACACCACGGAGAATTTAATCCAGGTCATTGGCACAGACAGTCTCCCTTTTTGACAGCGTTACAAATTTCTTACACTACGGGGAATTGACTGAGCACCCGGAAGGAGGGTGTCACGACACAAGCTCGCCTTAGCGACACCGACTGTACGACCAACTACCCATCACCATCGAAGCATTCCCAGTATCTCCCAACGGTAGCCAAAAAGACAAACGTTTTAGCGAAGCAACTTCGTCTTGGAGAACGTGCAGTCAGCCGCCAACTATTCAGTGTCACCGATGAATAGGACCAACAATGTCCCAGGTTGGTCAGTATAATTTTTGGCCCATCAATTTTGTTGACCTTGTAACTATGTCAGTCAGTGTCAGATCGAGAAAAATCGATCTAACAGAAGAGAGAACGAGCTCTACGATATACGTTATAAATGCGTAACACATTGAGAGCTACTATGACTCCTGCAGTCGCACTGATCCACAGTAGCGAAGTTGCGGAGATGGTTTCAAGAGGTCTGCGTTCGAGTCGGAAGCTGCGCTATTGTTTTGCCGGAGCCGACGTCGGTTACGTAATTATCGTTTCTGAATATCAACCACAGCTTGTCAATTTTTTTATACAACATAATTCGTTTCATCGTAGGTTAACTAAATAATTACAAATTAAAAATAAAGGGAAATTGGGGTCCTTCAGCTTATACAGGATGAGTCCGGAGGAAAAAAAAAATGGCTCTGAGCACTATGGGACTCAACAGCTGCGGTCATCAGTCCCCTAGAACCTAGAACTACTTAAACCTAACTAACCTAAGGACATCACACACATCCATGCCCGAGGCAGGATTTGAACCTGTGACCGTAGCAGTCGCGCGGTTCCGGACTGAGCGCCTAGAACCGCGAGACCACCGCGGCCGGCCAGTCCGGAGGAAAGGTACCTCGTTTGAGGGGTATGGACATGTGCCCTATTCCGAACGGTTTCCGAGAGGTTGTTGTTGTCTTCAGTCGGAAACTGGTTTGATGCAGCTCTTCATGCTACTCCATCCTGTGCAAGCCTCCTCATCTCTGAATAACTACTGCAACATACATCCATCTGAATCTACTTACTGTGTTCATCTCTTGGTTTCCATCTACGATTTGTACTCCTGCCATCACCTACACTTCCCTCCCTCACTAAATTGGTGATCCCTTGATGTTTAGTAACGTATCCTATCGATTGATCCGTCCAAATTGTGCCACAAATTTATCTTCACCCTCATTGTATTCATGATCTCCTTATTAGTTACGTGGTCTACCCGTCTAAGAAATAGAACGACTTCAATCTCAGTTTCGTACGTTTTTATTGAATAACTCGAAAACTGCGGCCTCCAGTGAACACTTGTCACAGCAGAAAATTGACTTACATTGAATTTCCCTCACAAACGGTCCGATTCATTTTTTCTATAGGGCTAATTGTATGCACGAAGAAAGTGACAGACTATTGAATGTCTTACGCGACGCGCATGCGCTGTGGCTTAGATGGTTTTTGTAGGCCAGTTTGAGGTAGTTTTCCGACTCGACACACCACAAGTGCCCTATATGAAATTGTTTGTCTCGAATGCCTCTAGGCTACCGTGGTACGTTGGAAACAATGACAATTTACTGAATAACACAGGAAATAAATAACACTATACATTGAACGTGTTCTGTCTCGGAAACCGTTAGGAACTGGGCGAGTAATTAGTTTCAAGTAGATGAATTAACTATTTGCTTTGGCCGTTATCTCACGTAACGTGAAGTAGTCTTTTCCTGTTCTCTCTCTCTTTTTTTCTTTAGTCTCCAGCCCTGTGGTCAGTCTGCAGTAGTACACCATTCCCCTACCTCTTTATTTCAGAGTATTCTTAATGTGCTACACGGCTGACATTCTTTGTCGTACTCAGCGATTCCTACCCTCAGTAGTGTGTTCTGCTATTGTTCCAGGGATGTTGTTGTGTCTTCAAGTATTTCCCAGGTGTTTGCCTCTTCTTGTCTGCATATGCCTCCATAGAGTGCAGCATTACCTTTGGTTAGTGGTAACTACTGCTGCTTGCAATCCAGCAGAGCGCAAGTGCAAAATCGTTGCAACATGCCCTTGCATAAGCGAATAATGGCCTAAGACAGCAGCCAGTGCATTACTGATATATGAGACAAGAATAAATTAAGTATGAAATCTGGAATTAAAGCTTTGATCTCTCGGGGTATTAATGTACGTCTAGAACACATTTGAATTATACTGTTGCTTTAGTCATGGAAAATTACTTTGGTGTGAACGATGGTCCTACGCATACTATACACGATGATACACTCGGAATGCGAGCTAGTTCTAGCAGAGCAGTTGCAGGCAAATAAACAGTTCACTACACCACAGTCATTGTATGTTGCACTACGTTCACAGTTCAAATCCTCAGCTCGCAAACTGATACACCGAAGACTAACATCCGAATAATGAATGCTGTAGGTATGCTCCTCCATCGGAACTCAAACACGTGCGGCCGGCAGGCCGTTTTAGCCCACCTTACCGCACGGCTCCCACCACCAAAAAATACCTTTATTTGTGCTTTGCATCTCTGTCCCGAGATTTGTCACGTGACACGCCACTCTATTCAAACTAATATCT
Organism: Schistocerca americana; assembly: GCF_021461395.2. NCBI lineage: Eukaryota > Metazoa > Arthropoda > Insecta > Orthoptera > Acrididae > Schistocerca > Schistocerca americana. The sequence goes on along the minus strand of NC_060119.1, from coordinate 460,039,395 downwards.
ATACACCTGACTACCATTCATTTACAAATACTTTTCACAGTATTCAAATACAGCCAAATACATTACACAATTCTGTACATAACTATTCGTATCACATAGTATTTTATTTCCTTATTGCAATAAATTTTGCTTTAACACATTGCACGAACCCGATCAGCAACCGTTCGTCAAAACAACTGCTTTATTCTTTCTTGCCCTTTTCTCATTGTTACTAAAATTCTTCTAGAATTAATAATATATAAATTTATTATTAAAGGAAAGTCGAAGCTGAGCATCAGTACAAATTACCCATGTAGTAACCCCGTTTTAGATACACAGATTCTTCTGTTATGTAACAAGAGACCAGGTTTCCTGTAATCTTCTCCGTATCTCTTCATTGGTAACTCTGTCCATCCATCTTATCTTCACCAGTCTTCTGTAACACCAAGTCTCCAGGGCTTCTAGCCGCCTTCTCCCTTGTTTTCGTGTTGTTCAAGTCTCACACCCGCATAGGCCCACACTCCAAACAAAAGCTTTCATCCTTTTCGTTATTTTCAGACTGATATCACCGTCCGCAGCTCGTGGTCTTGCGGTAGCGCTCTCGCTTCACGCGCATGGGGTCTCGGGTTCGATTCCCGGCGGCGTCAGGGATTTTCTCTGCCTCAAGATTACTGGGTGTTGCATGTCTTTCATTAACATTGACTCGCAAGTTGCCGAAGTGGCGTCAACTAAAATAGTGTTGCAATACGGCGGCCGAACACCCCCATATGAGGCCTCCCGGCCAGCAATGCCATACTGTCATTTCATTTCATCTCCTAAAGCGATAATAAGGATTAGCATCGTCCCTGTACGCACTCATTACCCAGTAGATCGCTCTTTCCAACCGATATTCCGCATTTCCCAGCGTTCTTAGCCGATGCAGTCTCTTTCAAAATTTTCTTTCCCAACTCGTTATATCAGAAAAACATCGGTTTTTAACGCCTAAAAATTGTTATATCTGCCACTATCAGGACTATTATTATTACTATAACTACTATTAGTGGCAGCAGCTGCTGTAGTACATGTACTGCAAGTATTAACTTTATTAGTTCATTGTCAGTATAATATACTCTGCTGCCTCTTCAGACACTTAGATCATTTTAATACTATTTGCGAAATTATTTCTGAAGAAAGCATAATGGAAAAAATGTTACTGTACTTGCGAAACTCTAGTCCGATGTGAGAGTGGGCCTGATGGCCATAATCAAATAACGCTGAAGAAATAAACTAATGTTCATCACAGTGAGTAAGTATTTCTTGAAATTAAATCAGTTTTGGCCTGCTGCATTCTGCTCGCAGTTCTTTCCAGCTGCTACCATACCATGTGATCCTGTTTCCCAGATACACTGAAGTGCCAAAGAAGCTGGTATAGGCTTGAGTATTCAAATACGGAGATACGTAAACAGGCAGAAGACGGCGCTGCGTTCGGCAACGCATATACAAGACAACAAGTGTCTGGGGCAGACGTCAGGTCGGTTGCTGCTGCTACAATGGCAGCTTATCAAGATTTAAGTGAGTTTGACCGTGGTCCTATAGTCGGCGCACGAGCAATGGGACACGGCATCTCCGAGATAGCTACGAAGTGGGGATTTTCTAACACGACCAATTCACGAGCGTACCGTGAATATCAGGAATCCGTTAAAACATCAAGTCTCCGACATTTCTGTGGCCCGAAAAAGATCCTGAAATAACAGCACCAATGACGACTGAAGAGAATCGTTCAACGTGACAATGGTGCAACCCTTCAGCAAATTGCTGCAGATTTCAATGCTGGGCCATCGACAAGTGTCAGAGTGCGAACCTTTCAGTTAAACATCATTCATATGGGCTTTTGGAACCGAAGGCCACTCGTGTACCTTTGATGACTGCGCGACATAAAGCTTTACGTCTCGCCTTGGTCCGTCAACACCGACATTGGAGTGTTGATGACTGGTAACATGTTGCCTTGTCGGACGAGTCACGTTTCACATTGTATCGAGCGGATGGATGTTTACGGGTATGGAGACAATCTCATGAATCCATGGAGCCTGCATGTGAGCAGGGGAATGTTCAGGCTGGAGAAGGCGTTTGAAATTGGAGTGATAGGGGACCCCTGATACGACTCTGAGGAGGTGACACGTATGGGCATTCTGACCAACTTGGGCAATTCCAGCAGGACAATGCGACACCCCAGACGACCAGAATTGCTACAGAGTAGCTCCAGGAACACTCTTACGAGTTTAACAGCTTTCGATGGCCACCAGGCTCCCCAGACATGAACGTTATTGAACATATCTGGTATTCCTTGCAACGTGCTGTTCAAAAGAGATCTCCACTCCCTCTTACTCTTACGCATTTATGGAAAGCCCTGGAGCATTGATGGTGTCAGTTCCCTCCAGCACTACTTCAGACATTAGTCGAGTCCATGCCACGTCGTGTTGCGGACTTCTGTGTGCTCGCGAGGGCCCTACACGACATTCGGCAGGTGTACCAGTTTCGCTCTTCAGTATAGTTGTATCACTTCTAGCGTCTCTCTTCCATTTCTCATTGATAAAGGTGTCAGAGTGCGAACCTTTCAGTTGAACATCTTCGATATGGGCTTTCGGAACCGAAGGGCACTGGTGTACCTTTGATGACTGCGCGACACAAAGCTTTACGCCTTGCCTGGGCCCGTCAACAGCGACATTGGACTGTTGATGACTGGCAACATGTTGCCTTGTCGGACGAGTACTCCAGTACTCCTGTTCCATATCATATTATCTAAATATCATGGTCAGATTACGTTCCTTCATAAATTCCAGGGTCTTAGCTAAGTATGAGACCAGGCATTTCATTTCAGGACATAATTGGAATTTAATTTTGTTAGGAATCCGTTAGCGAAACAAGACGGGGAGTTGACAAAGTGTACGAAGCAAAATCGAAGTGGGTCGTACAATTTCAGAGACCTTTTGGAGACCCTGCCCACAGGAGCAAAATTTCCTCCCAACGTCTCTGCTGGTAACCGCAGGTCATTCACTGACTATTCTGAAATCCAGCGAAAGAATCGTTCGGGGGTAGGCGGTAGGGGGGTCAGTGTCGGAGGCTGTGTATTAACGAGTGGTAGGTGTGGGCTGCAGGGCGAGCCTCGGCGCCGCCGTGCCGAGGGGCTGCGCGGCTAACGAGCTCGTTACGGCGAGGCGGCGGTCAGCGCCGGCCTACGCCGCTGCCAGACTGCCAGCCCCCGCTCCCAGCCCCCAGTGCCAGCCGGCCGCTTAACGACGCTTCTCAACTGAGCCTCCGCCGCCGCCTCCTTGTGGTCCCCGCCGCCGCGACAAAGGAGACCCGACCGGCAGAGCGGCGAGCGGCGGGGCTTACATCTTTATTGGGGAGTGGCCGCAGGAAAGAGGAGCACGCCGCGCTCTTAATGGCCGGACCCGCGTCTGATGACGCAGCCTGCGGCCTCCGGAAAGAAGCGCGGGGTGAAGGAGAGGGGCGCCAGTGTGCACCACTGGGCCTTGTAGCGGGCGAGTCGGGAGAGTGAGACCAGCAGTGAAAAAGTGGAACATAATAAAACTTTTTTGAGTGACCTTCAAATGGCATCGCACAGCAATCTATCTTTCTTTTCTTGCAGGTTTTATTCGGCAAATCTAGATTTCGGCTAGTGCTTAGCCATTCTATTCTATCGCTTGAGCCTTGTCCCGCAGTTATGCAGTGTCAGCCATCGTTCATCGGATTTGGCACGTTAATGTTTAAGGGGTGACCGGATAAATTCCTACCGCCACCCCGAACCGCCCCCCCTCTCCCAGGGGTGGAATTAGTGTACCCCAACTGTCTGCGTCGAGTGTAATCCATGGAATAGTGCGAAAGTGTTCATATGTCTGCGAGCCGTGTAACTGAGGCGGAACATGGGGACCAGCGTGGTATTCACCTAGCGGGATGTGGAAAACCGCCTAAAAACCACATTCAGGCTGGCCGGCACATCGGCTCTCGTCGTTAATCCGCTGGGCTGATTAGATCTGGGGCTCCAGGAAGCAGCGCGTTAGCGCTCTCTGGCGGGTTAGTGCCTAGCCATTATCAATGCTAAAAAATACGAGTACATAGTCAGGCGATAGTGTAAAAGGTTACAACTCATGGCATAACCTATATGGCTTATACATTAGCTTATATACCACCATTTTACAGTATCTGTTCATGTTCTAATACGTCAGTCCCCTGTTGTTTGGGTTCTCTCACATTTGTTTTAAGACTACTGTATAATGAGGGTAGGCTATGTGGAGAACACAGCGATTGTCTGTATGGGGCCCTCTGTACGAACTACGTGAGTGAGGCTGCTCTTGGTTTCAAACTTAAACCAACGGAAGGCGGCGAATCTGTTACCAGTGAGGTTATAATGCCACACTCTCCGCGAGTAATTAGGTATTAGGTAGGTGCATAAGTTCGCAGCGTTTTTGTTTCGTACGTTGGTAATGCGATTGACATGGGTTAATTTATCGATTGTAATATTTTGTTTGTAGTTCACGGTTGCTTTTTGGGTTTACATATTTTCATTTAGTGGGTGGAGCTGTCGACGCTAGGAAATGGAGTGCCCAGTGGAGAAATCGGAACACTTCTGACATATTCAGATTGATGTGATAGCAGGCGGCCAGAAACATTTGCGCCGTGTATCGGGCTAACGCTACTGGGCAGAGCACGACAAGAAAATTGTTTTATCGTTTTAAGGGAGATGGGTTTGACATTAGTAACTATCCACGTCCAGGAAAACCTTCGGTGCCTGATTAACATAGTGTCAGCGCATTAATTCGCAATGATCCGCGTCAGTGTACTAGAGTACTGGAAAATGTGATCAACTCTGATGATCCCATCATCTTGCGACATTTGGATGCAGTGGCAAAGGTTCAAAAATCCGTTGTGTGGGTACCGCATACTCTAATCCAAAATCACAGATATCAGGGAACGGCCTTATGTGCATCTCCAGCTGCTCGTCATCAATTGCTACCCTGTATCGTCACTAGTAACAAGAAATGATGTCTTTACACTAACGTAAGGAAATGAAAGGAATGGTTGAGCCCAAACAAAGGAGCAACTCCCTGTATAATGCATCCGCAAAAGGTAATGTTACGCATGTGGTGGAACAGCTGCGCCGTGGTCTACTACGAATTGCTTCCCCGAGTTGCAGCCATCACTGCTTACACTTATCGTCAACAACTCATACGTCTTGCAGACGCAGTCCACAATCAACGAACGCGAAGACGGCCTGAAGTGACGCCACTCCACGATAACGCCCGCCCGCATTCTGCTAGACTGACAAAAAACACTATTCAAGAGTTCCGTTTCGAAGTCATTTCGCATCCACATTATTCACCTCATCTTGTGCCCTCAGATTCTCACCTTTCCCACTCCCTATCAAACAGCCCGAACTTCTTTTCCAGATGAAAATGCGCTCCGAACATGGCTCGATGATTTCTTTGCCCCAAAACCAAGTGATTTTTGCTGTCCTGGAATCGAAAAATTATCCCAAAGTTGTCAGACGTAAATACTCAAGAATTTATTACTGATGACTGTTACAGGTATTTATTGTGTTTATCAAACCTATGGAAAAACCGAGCGAGGTGGCGCAGTGGTTAGTAACTGGACGCGCATTCGGGAGAACGACGGTTCGAACCCGCGTTCGGCCATCCTAATTTAGGTTTCCCTGTGATTTCCCTAAATCGCTTCAGGCAAATACCGGGAAGGTTTTTATGAAAGGGCACGACCTACTTCCTTCCCCATCCTTCCCTAATCCGATGGGACCGATGGTCTCGCTGTTCCGTCGCCTCCCCCAACTCAACCAAGAAACGCCGGCTGGGGTGGCCGTGCGGTTCTAGGCGCTACAGTCTGGAACCGCGTGACCGCTACGGTCACCGGTTCGAATCCTGCCTCGGGCATGGATGTGTGTGATGTCCTTAGGTTAGTAGGTTTAAGGTTCTAAGTTCTAGGGGACTGATGACCTTAGAAGTTAAGTCCCATAGTGCTCAGAGCCGTCAACCAGCCAACGTACGGAAAAACGTTACGAACTTACGCATCCGGCGGCCAAATCAGAATTACGTTAATCAGAGATTAGTAAGTGCTCGAGCATAGCAACTGTATTACGCCATGAATTAATTTTGACTCCGATTTGATCCGACACTGCCTGAAGAAAATGCGACACCCTCAAGTACTGTGTCCAGTGTCACCAACGTATAAACAGGTTTTAGTGTTAGTGGTTCATTTGTTGCGGTCACTGGCGTTCAGGAGGTCCTCAAGAGGCTCGTTTGTGCACCCACTGCTTTTTCTCTGCAGGTAGTGACTGTGCTGAGTTTAAAGGTGAGAGGCAGTTCTGACGTAGCAGCTGACAATGGAAGCAAGAGTGAAGAAAAATCGAGAAACGTGCATTGGATTTGTCGACCTCGAAAAAGCGTTCGACAATGTAATAATGTGCAAGATGTTCGAAATGCTGAGAAAAATAGGGGTAAGCTAAATGGATAGACGGGTAATTTAGATGTACAAGAACCAAGAGGGAACAACAAGACCAGAAGACCAAGAACGAAGCACTCGGACTGAAAAGTGTTTAGCACACGGAAGTTGTGTTTTGACCCTATTGTTCAATCTACACATTGGAGATGCAATGACGGATTAGTGGTTGACGTTGTCAGTTTATATTACCAACTACGATTTTTCACTTTAGACTTTTTATTTCACTTGGCCGACTGAACTTAAAGAGTACGACGAAGTCTAATGATTGTCAGACACTGAACAACATACTGTACTGGTCTGCCGATGGTTCGTCAATGAAAGCGGTAATAAGTGAAGAAAATTTGCGATCGTGACGTAGGATTTTCATCCTCACGTAATGTAGCAAAACGGAGGTTCAAGTGTGGGATTAAAGTCGAAGGTGAAAGGATATCAAAGATTTACTTCTAGCTTGCTATCCTCAGTGAAAGTGCAGAAGAACTGTAGGATGTATTGAACGGAATGAACAATTTAAAGAGTACAGAATATGGATTGAGTGAAAACCTCAGAAAGGCGCTAATGATAATGTGTGTGACTTGGCCGGGAGACCCACATACTGGAAGACCACCATCTAGTCAAAGTCTTCTTAGTTGACGCAACTTCGGTGACTTGTGTGTCGATGAGGACGGAATGATGATGGATACAACACAACATGCAGTCCCAGTCTCCTACCCGGCAGGGAATCGAATCCAGGCGCCTCGCATGGCATTGAACCGCGCTGACTGCTCAGCTACGGAGGCGGACGAAGAAAGACGAAAGTAATGAAAAGTAGCACAAATGAGAACAATGAGAAACTTAAAATGAGAACTGGTGATTGCAAAGTTAAGGAATTCTGATAACTAGGCAGCAAAATAATCCGTCGTGGAGGGAATAAGAAGGGCATAAAAACAGGCTAGCACTGGCAAAAAAGGCATTCCTGGCCAAGAGAAGACCATAAATTGAGTAGAAATCGAAATCTCCATGTCATAGACCCGAGAAGGTCTCTAAATGATAATGAGTTTGGCTTCAGGAAACGTAAAAAGGAGAGGTAGTTCTGACGTTATGGTTGACAGCCGAAATCGAGACACTTTAGTAGGATCTGTCGATGTGGAAAAAGTGTTCGACAATCTAAAATGGTGGAAGATGTTTGAAATTCTGTGAAAAATAGCGGTGAGCTGTAGGGAAAGACGAGTAATATGCAAGATGTACAAGAACCAAGCGGGATCTATAAGATTGGGAGACCAAGAACGAAGTGCTCGAATTAGAAAGGGTGTAAGACAGGCCTTTCGGCCGTACTGTACAGGGTATGCATAGAAGAAGCAATGACGGAAACAAGAGAAAGATTCAGAAGTGAGATTACAATTAAATCTGAAAGGATATCAATGATAAGATTCACTGATAACATTGCTGTAATGAGTGTAGAGTATGAACTGAGAGTAAACCGAAGAAAGACGAAAGTAATGAGAAGTAGCATGAGTGATAACAGCGGGACAATTAACATAAAAAATGGGGATCACGAAGTAGACGAATTTAAGGAATTGTGCTACATAGGCAGCAAGATAACCTATAATGGGTGGAGAAAGGAGGATGTAAAAAGCTGACTGGCACTGGCAATATGACCTTTCTGGCCACGTCTGCTTTTATCAAATGTAGGACTTCAGTTGAGCAAGAAATTTTTGAGAATGTACATTTGGAGCACAGCATTGTATGCTATTGAAACATGGACTGTGGGAAAACCGGTGTACAAGAGAATCGAAGCATTTGCAGTGTGGTGCTACAGACGAATGTCGAAAATTAAGTGGTGGTGTTTTATCCATCTTCAGTAGCAGTAGTTTTATGTAACGAAATAATAAGGAACCACTCACAGTTGATGCGATAGATATAACCTTCGGTGAAGTGCACTAAGTTCTCGAAACCGATGAAGAAATTAAATTTCTCTTATGTAACTCATTGTTTATTATTTCGATACAAAATTAAGTGAACTGATAAGGTAAGAAAAAGTTGATAATTGAGTGGACTGATAAGAAAAAGTTGATAATTGAGTGGACTGATAAGATAAGGAATGAGAAGGTTCTCCGCAGAATCGGCGAGGGAAGTAACATATGGGAAACACTGACAAGAAGAAGCGATAGGATGGAAGGACATCTGTTACGACATCACGGGATAAAGTCCATGGTACTAGAGAGGTCTGTAGAATGTAAAACTTGTAGAGGAGCCCGAAGACTGGAATACGTCCACCAAACAATTGAGGACGTAGCTTGCAATTGCTGCCATGAGATGTAGAGATCGGCACACGGGAGGAATTCATAGATGGCCCCATCCAACCAGTCAGAAGACTGGCAGCCACCGACAACACTACACTGTCAAGCATAGCTGCTCTGATTTCGTGATAGAGAGACAGAGTGTGGAATAGCACGTTGGTGCCATCAGTAATATGAGTAGATTCTGTCTGTAGGTGAACCTGCTCTTCGTGGTGTACAGTATCTGTCCTGGCCAGCAAGATCATCAGATCTCTCACCAATAAAACATGTATGGGAGATGCAAATGAATACATCAAAGAGACACCAGAGAAGCATTTCTGTTGACAGTGTCTAGAAACCTAATGTCACCAAGTTGCGTGCCCAAAACTGCGCAAGTAAGCAAAGGCCGGCCCTTCGAAATCTGAGTATTCAAATAACCTCCAACAGCAAGGACTCTGCCTCACTGGGAGTGCAGCTCTTCTGCTGCCTGTACACATTTCCAGCCCACATAGTCGTGCCGTTTAGGCACCGTACTGAGGCGATTTAAATGAGTGATACGGGCACCAATATGTCGGTAACAGACTGCCAGCTAGTAGGAAAAGTGGCTGATGTACTTGTTGTCCGCTGCTTGCGGCAATCACGTAAGCCAGAACTACGATGGCAACTCGTAATTACGATCGCATCCGGACCAGTGACTCCTGTATGGCGCCGCTTAGGCAATCTACACTCATGCTCATATATTAAGGATAATTGCAGAATGTGGTGCCACACAACGTGGTACTACACAAAATTGGCGCTAATATCACAGGCACATAGGGAACATACACGACACAGATCTGAGCGGCCATGGTATTGGTGATAAGTTGAGAAAACCGTCCCGATACACATTTGCTACAAAACGCCGCTGTTTCCTGCGGATGTACCCCGACATCAATATGGGATGTGTTCACCATGCACACGTACACAGGCCGCACAACGGGTTGGTATACTCTGAATCAGATGGTCGACCAGCTGCTTTCGTATAGCCTCCCATTCTTGCACCAGCGCCCGTCGGAGCTCCTGAAGTGTCCTAGGGGTTTGAAGACGTGCAGCGATACGTCGACCGGGAGCATCCCAGACGTTCTCGATGGGGTTTAGGTCTGGAGGACAGGCAGACCACTCCATTCACCTGATATCTTCTGTTCCAAAGTACTCCTCCACGATGGCAGCTCGGTGGGGCAGTGCGTTATCATCCATCAGGAGGAAGGTGGGACCCACTGCATTCCTGAAAAGGCGGACATACTGGTGCAAAATGACGTCCTGATACACCTGACCTGTTACAGTTCCTCTGTCAAAGACATGCAGTGGTGTACGTGCACTAATCATAAACCCAACCCACACCATCAAACCACGGCCTCCATACAGGTCTGCTACTTTTGCCATCAGAATAGCAGTCAACTTTGCGGAAACAGAAGTCAGTAAGTTTACATATTTTACAAATTTTCATTCACTGATATCTTATGGTACACTAATCTGCGGTACTTCCTCACATATACAAAAATCCTTCATTGTATAAATCAATTAGAATTATGTATTGGATTCACACACACACAGCACCCCCTTAAAGAGCTAAGAGTAATAACTACAACATCAGCCACTTCCGAAATTTAGTATCAACAATCCATCTGAGTTTGACAGTAACGCAAACACTCACAAGTATAGCACTGGAAGTGAAAAGGATGTACATTACCTTTTGATGAAACTACAGCACAGAAAAGGATGAAATATGCGGGCATTATCTTGACAATCTACAATTGGAAATCATGTATCTGCCAGATCGCAGAAGCGATTTCAAATGTAAAGATTCCAGAAAGAATTTTTCACTCTGCAACGGAGTGTGTGCCGATTTGAAACTCCCTTACAGATTAAAACTGTGTGCCGGAACCTCCTTTTTCTATTATAAGGCCTCTGTCCTCACCTTTAATCATCTCCTTTCGTTCACCATATCTTGCCTTCTCCTCCCGGCTCTGGCTTTTCTCGCTCTGGTTCCAAAATAATGGAATTTTCCTTTTAGAACAAAAAAATGAATGTTCTCTGCCAAAAATACAAAAGTTACACGATTATAAATAACCTTAACTTCTTTGAAGTAAGCTTCGACATATTAAAGACCTCTTCTGTCGCGACAACAACGTTCTTCTGCTCTAAAATAAAAATATTGGCTGACCTAAAGTAAAATTTCCTTTTTTTCAATGAAAGTGCCACATAATTTAAATACAGAGCGTATACAAAAACGTGGAAGCACAGTCAATACGGTATAGGGAAACTGTTGGCATTCAACACAGCTTCCAGTCGTCTCTAAATGCATAAATACAGATCCTGTAAGGCCTTGTTTGGTGTGGCAGATATTGTGAAATCAGATACCGGATTGTAAGGCGTACGCAGGAGCATATATAGACTCAGATCACGACTCAGTAATAATGAAGAGCAGTTTGAAGTTTAAGAGACTAATCAGTAACGATCAATACGTAAAGAGGCGAGATACGAAAGTATTTAGGAATGAAGAGATACGCTTCTGAGGCTATAGATACTACAATAATAGTAGCTCAGTAGACAGTTCATTTGAACAGAAATGTACATCTCTAAAAATGGCAGTCACAGAATTTGGAAAGAAAAATATGGATACAAGGAAGGTACCTCCGAAAAGACCGTCGGTAACAGAAGAAATTCTTCCTTTGATAGACGAAAGAACGAAGTACAAATATGTTCAAGGAAATTCAGGAGTAAAAATCACTTAGGAATGGAATACATAGGAAGTGCAGGCAAGCTAAGGCGAAATGGCTGCATGAAAAGTAAGAAGAAATGGGAAAAAATGTGATTGTCGGAAAGAAAATTGCAAGAGCTCACAAGAGAGAGAATTATCACAGCTTAGCAGCTCATGTATCGTAACTGCTGACAAGGATAATATACAGAAGAAAGAGAAAGAAAATTGAGAATGTATTAGATGATCCGTTTGCTTTAGGAAAGGTAGAGGCACCTGAGAGGGAGTTATAACGTTTCGCTTGATAATGGAAGCAAGACAGAAGAAAAATCAAGACACATTCGTAAGATTTGTAGACCTGGAAAAAGTGTTCGAAAATGTAAATGATGAAAGATGTTCGAAATTCTGAGAAAAATGGGGGTAAGCTATGGGGACGACGGGTAATGTACAATGTACAAGAATCAAGAGGATACAGAAGGAGAGGAAGATTGAAAATGAACTGCTCGGAATTAACAAAGGGTGTAAGACATAGATGTAGTCTTTCGCCGCTAGTGTTTAATATATACATCGAAGAAGCAGTCCGCAGTTCGTGGTCTAATGGCTAGCGTTGCTGCCTCTGGATCACGGGGTCCCGGGTTCGATTTTCGGCCGGGTTGGGGATTTTTCTCTGCCTGGGGACTGGCTGTTTGTGTTGTCCTCATCATTTTATCATCATCATCATCATCATTATTCGGGACAGTAGCTAGACTGGATTGTGTAAAACTTGGATTGCGTAAAAATTGGCACTCTGTACGTGCACTGATGATCGAACAGTTGAGCGCCCCACAAATCCAACATCATCATCATCATCACCGAAGAAGCAATGACGGAATTGGAAGAAAGGTTCAAGAGTGGGATTAAAATTCAGAGTGAAAGTATATCAATGATCAAATTCGCTGATGACTTTACTAGCTTCAGCGAAAGTGAAGAAGATTTACGGACTTGTTGAATGGAATAAGCAGTCTAATGAGTGCAGAGTACTACTGAGAATAAACCGATGAAAGACGAAAGTAATGAGATGTAGCAGAAGTGAGAACAACGAGAAACTTAACATCAGAATTGAGGATCAAAAAGTAGACCAAGTTACGGAATTCTTCTACCAAGGCACTAAGGTAAGGCACGACGAACGGAGCAAGGAGAACCTAAAAAGCAGACTAACACTTACAAAAACGGCATTCCTGGACAAGAGAATTCTATTGGTATTAAACGTAGGTCTTAATTTGAGGAAGAAATTTCTGAGAATGTACGTTTGGAATGTAACATAATATGGTAATGAAATATGGACTGTGGGAAGACCGGAACAGAAGAGAATGGAAGTGTTTGATATTTGGTGCTACAGAAGAATGTTGAAAATCAGGTGGACTGCTAAGGTAAGGAATGAAGAGCTTCTCCGCAGAATTGGCGAGGAAAGTAATACACAGAAAACACTGACAAGAAGCAGGGACAGGATGGCAGAACATGTGTTAAGACATGAGAGAATAAGTTCGATGGTACTAGAGGGACCTGTCAGGGCAAAAATGGTAGAGGAAGAGAGTGGAACTTATCCAGCAGATAATCAAGGACATAAGTTGGAAGTGCTACTCTGAGATGAAAAGGTTGACACACGAGAGGAATTCGTAGCGGGCAGCATCAAACAAGTCGGAAGATGATACGTAAAAAAAGGTGTTCATCGCAGTCAGCACACCTTTGAAAAATAAAGATAGTTTCTGTTTGTTTTTATTAATTTTGGGTTACAAGGCGTTTCGAAATGGTTCAAATGGCTCTGACCACTATGGGACTTAACATCTGAGGTCATCAGTCCCCTAGACTTAGAACTACTTAGACCTAACTAGCCTAAGGACATCACACACATCCATGCCTGAGGCAGGATTCGAACCTGGGACCATAGCATCAGCGCGGTGCCGGACTGAAGCGCCTAGAACCGTTCGGCCACAGCTGCCGGCAATGCGTTTAGACCCTGCTGTAATGTGGTAATAGACCCTGCACTATCGAATAAGTGATCGTTTATTTCATCACAACAATAAAACGTCGTATTGTTTTCGAAATAGCGCGGGACTACATTCGACAACTACTTACGTTTCCACATTCTAGGGACGTCGTTTTAATAGCTTACAAGTGTTTAATATTGAATTTTCTAGATATTGCACATATTTTAATTATCTATTAACATAAATATTATTAAATTTCAACATGTTCTAAAACTTTTATGAGGCACACCAATTTTTTAATTTCATTATTTCAATCTGATTTTGCCCAAGAACAATGCATTGAACAACAATATAAACTTTTCATTCACGAAGCTCAGGATTGAAGATGATAAAATGGATGTTAAAATGTGTTCCTCGATGTCGTCTGACTTTATATATAACAAGCCACATGAGTTTCGGCATTTGGTACGCTCAGGTATGAAAGATGCTGCAGGACGAAAATAAATGAGTGCAGCAGGATTTAGATATCGCAATATTTCTAGCGACAAGAGGACATGCTGCTAGACCACAAGTCCACAGCTGAAGAAAACTGTATGTCTCGTATATGAGTTCCAGTCCGCTGCTTAGCATTCAGCACCGGACAAACGACGGGCGAGCAGCACGTTCTTCGAGTGGTGTGGAATTCTGTAGCAGACGGTGCTTCTTAGCTTCGCTACGTGTGCACTCTCCGGGGTATGACTGAGGAATCTGCGATGAGACGAAAAGGACTGCGAGTAAATAAATGAGAACAGGCGACTGCGATTCGGTTGTGGCAGCGTACTCAACTCGCCCGTACATCAAGTGCAGGGGGTACTGTAGAGGAATGCATAAGCACGCTACCAGTGGATGCAAAGAGGTCAGCCAGTGTTTGAGGGGAGACAAGTTCCGTTGTAAAATGAGAGATATTTTTTTACTGAAAACATTTTAGGTAGGAAAAATCAAGATAATGGAAAGGTCTTTTTCTTCGTTATTCTACATTGATTTATTTTCTTTTAAGTTGAAAATAATAAAGTTTATCGTAAAATTTTCATAGCAGTCTGAGGTAACTATCCATGTACGGCCTACTGGAAGAAAAGGTTTAATTAATTTGCAGAATCCTGTAAACAAAGAAAACAAATTGGCAGACTAAATAAATACAAGGAAAAATACAGCTTAACTGAATCCGTATACTGAGAGAAATATCATAGAAAAGCAAAACTACAACTCTATCCCACGTTAGTAATACTGAAATATTTGTAGGCACACATTACCATTTGGACAGAACAGCAAAATCTAAAAAAAGAAATTACAAAATAACGGGTAATCGTTAAATAACTGTAGATAGAAGAGAGAAACACTTTTGAGCTCGAATTAGTGTACCTAGAACGGTACCAAGACAGATGGCGTGAGATATCACGAAGAATAGAGATGCAAGAAAAAAAGGGGGATAACTGGAAGAGCGCTAGAAAAATTAGACTAAGAGACAGCAAAAAGAAGTTCTGTGGGCGTTTCATTCGTAATGTATAAAATATTCTACCAATTTCTATTCTGACGAAACAATCAGTACAATGTTGTTTAATGCCCGTTCGTCGATAAGGAGATAAAAAAATTAATACCTGAGATTAAACATCAACTGAATTTATGAAAATTAACTGAACTTTTTTATCATAGTTGAAACTAAATTAGATTAAAAGGTACTCCTAAACACCTGTGAATGCAATCCAGAAGTACGAGTACATACAATTGCTAATCTCTGTGTTTCCTGGATTTCCTTATATGAAATACTGCACACTCTGTTTATAGCAAAGTGTATTGCAGAAAGACATGTACGATAAAGAGGTGTCACCTTGTTGGAGCACCAAAGCACTGTAAACAATGCTGGATACTTTTTTTGCCAGCGGCAAGGACAAAAAATTCTCCTATGAAATGGGACACATCTCTACCACTAACCTGCCAACAACGTATTCACCTCTCTTGGCTCCAGGATTCCCACGTATTCTGCTACAGCGTAATATGGTTCGCAGATCGACTAAATGACGTTCTGCTTTTACGAAGAGCGAGAATTCGTGTGGTCAAAACTGCGCAACCTAGAGCTATATTAGGCATTTTCGTTACAAATTTCTTTAAAAACTTGCACGCAAATGTCTCACGTAGCGGCACGGAGGACCTTGTGCAGCACATGAGCATGCTAAAGTGTAGCGATTACAACCATTTATATATGGTCCCCTAATGGGTTAACACATGAATTTGATATCGTTTCCACACATTCCACGTAATGTTACAATTATTCACATATAGTTGTGCATAAGCTCTCAATTACATGTTACAAGCTCTACCAATTGTACTACGTCTATACAACTGACATAAATTACTTTCCAAGAAGAAATACTTAATTGGAATATTTCAGACGTTTATCCCTTGGGGCACGAGAGGGAGCTTCAGTTTGCTTTTAGTAAAAAATTTAAGGTCGTAACTTCAGATTTCATTCTTTGCAAACATAAGCGTTCTAGATCTAAGTCATTATACTGTAGTTCAACCCTACGTGTTTGCCAGTGGGTTCATAGAATCACTTTCACACTATTGCTAGGCCGTTCCACTTTCGAACAGCACTCGATTCAAATGAACGCCTAACTATTTCTGTACGTGCTATAATTTTCCTAATTTGAGTATGGTGCTTCTTTCTTCCTATTAACGTGGGATTAAAAAAAAAATATTTTGGCTTTCAGAGGAAAAAACTGATGATTTAAATATAGTGAAAAGGACTCGCTGCAACGAAAATCGGTTTCGTTCAATGAATTGCCACCCCAACTCCGTATCACATACGTGACACTGTCACACCTATTTCGCAATAATACGAAATTAGCTGACCGGCTTTGAACATTTTCGATGCGCTTCCTCAGTTCTGCCTGGTAAGCATCCCATGCCGCGTAGTGTCAAATGGTTCAAATGGCTCTGAGCACTATGGGACTTAACATCTATGGTCATCAGTCTCCTAGAGCTTAGAACTACTTAAACCTAACTAACCTAAGGACATCACACAACACCCAGTCATCACGAATCACGAGGCAGAGAAAATCGCTGACCCCGCCGGGAATCGAACCCGGGAACACGGGCGCGGGAAGCGAGAACGCTACCGCACGACCACGAGCTGCGGACCGCGCAGTGTCACTCGTTTTTATTTTGAAATAGGAATTGTATAGAATAAATGATAATGACGTTAGGAGGAACATATATGTCAATAGTTAAAAATATGTACCACAAAAAATTTGAGATCGTGTATACTAAACCAGGAATATGAAGAGATATAATCTGGAAACATTGATCCTCAAGGGAAAATAGTTGGCGGTACTACTTAATTTAATGAGGTAAGGTAAGCTATAGTACACCGCGACTGAATTTGAACAAGAATAAGGAGTCGTAAAGGTGTTGTTACTTCAGGTTTCAGTGTCTCCACGCCACGCAGCGTTGTTTCAATATACACATATCAAAAAAGTTTTGCATCACTCCAGTACCCAGAACTCCTGCAGATAGATGTTGACTGTGGACATTATTTCACAGACACAGTCCCTTTGGCTGTTCAGAGATGTCACTAAACCCGTCCAAAGATGTAAATAACCATGCATGAGCAGCGCCTATTAGACGGAGGGGGTCCGACAGCTGATCAGTTCCAGTCATTCCACCAGGAAGCAGGTACACGGCTCGTGTTGTCTCTAGTTCAACCACGCCTAGACGGTCAATACCGCGGTTCGATCGCGTCCATATTGTTACTTTGTGCCTGGAAGGGCTCTCAACAAGGGAAGTGTCCAGCCGTCTCGGAGTGAACCAAAGAGATGTTGTTCGGACATGGAGGAGATACAGAGAGACAGGAACTGTCGATAACAGGACTCGTTCAGGCCACCCGAGGGCTACTACTGCAGTGGATGACCGCCACCTACGGATAATGGCTCGGAGGAACCCTCACAGCAACGCCACCATATTAAATAATGCTTTTCCTGCAGCTATAAGATGTTGTGTTGCGACTCAAACTGTGCGCAATAGGCTGCATGATGGGCAACTTCAGTCCCGACGTCTATGGCGAGGTCAATCTTTGCAACCACGACACCATGCAGTACGTTACAGATGGGCCCAACAACATGCCGAATGGACCTCTCAGGATTGGCATCACCTTCTCTTCACTGAAGAGTGTCGCATATGCCTTCAACCAGACAATCGTCGTAGACGTGTTTGGAGGCAACCCAGTCAGGTTAAACGCTTTAGACACACTGACCAGGGAGTGTAGCCAGGTGGAGGTTCACTGCTGTTTTGGGGTGACATTATGTGGGGCCGACGTACGCCGCTGGTGGTCATGGAAGGCGCCGTGACAGCTGTACGATACATAAATGCCATACTCCGACCGACAAAGCAACCATATTGGCAGCATATTGCCAAGTCCTTCGTCTTCATGGACGACAATTCGCGCCTCCATCGTGCACATTTTGTGAATGTCTTCCTTCAGGATAACGCCATCGCTCGTCTAGACTGGCCAGCATGTTCACCAAACATGATCTCTATCGAAAATGTCTGGGATAGATTGAAAAGGGCTGTTAATGGACGACGTGACCCACCAATACTCTGTGGGATCTACGCCGAATCGCCGTTGAGTAGTGGGACAATCTGGACCAACAGTGCCTTGATGAACTTGTGGATAGTATGCCACGACGAATACAGGCATGCATCAATGCAAGACGACGTGCTACGGGTCTTAGAGGAACCGGTGTGTACAGCAATCTGTAACACCACCTCTGAAGATCTCGCTACATTGTGGTTTTCCTGAGCAATAAAAATGGCGGAAATGATGTTTATGTTGATCTTTATTCCATTTCTCCGTACAGGTTCCGGAATTCTTGGAACCGAGGTGACGCAAAACTTTTTTTGGTGTGTGTAGTAAAAGCGCTGAGACACCAGACGCGAGACGCGGCGTTGGCCTTAACGTCGTCAGTTAAACCACTCCAGATCCCTCTAAAAGCAGTGTTCCTGTGTCCTCAGAAGTCTGTTGCGATGGCTTGTCTCAATACAATCTTATTAGTTTTCAAGTCGCGATAATTTTGATGCTTTTGATGGCTATATCCACCATCACCTGCGGGTGTAAAACTGCTGAGGGCCACGCCTGTTTTTTTTTTTTTTTTTTTTTTTTTCGATATTGTAATTTCATTCTCCTGCTCCACATGGGCAGGGGAAGGCTGACAGCGGCACAATCCGCCGCTCTTCAGTCGAGTTGCATATAAATAGTTAGAGGAAACTTGTACATAAAAAGGGCAGAGAAGGGGGATATAAAAACACAGTAAATGGGGACCATGTAAGTTAAAACATACTCTAACAAGGGGATGTTCATTGGGGGACAATTAAAAAAGCCAAAATAAAATATCACAGTCAATGATTTGTGGGGCACTTGGAATACACTGGAGTCACACACACAAACTAAAAGTCAGCCACAGTATAAAAACACACAGAGCGAGAGACGTGTCAAAAACCACTGTAAGCGACAGAGCGATGGGAGGACTGAGAGGAGCGAAAAAGAGGGGAGAGGAAGGTGCAGTGGGTGGTGGGCTGGAGGGGGTGGGAGGGAAAGAAAGATGGGGGCAGGGTGTGCACCAAGAGGGAGGAGATGGGAGGGGCGTCAGATAAAGCCAAGTCAGAAGGGAGCACAGAGACATGAAGGGGGGCACGGGAAAGGTGAGGGCTTAGGAGGGAGGAAAACCACTCAGAGGAAGGGAAGAGGAGGGGATAGGGAGTCCTGAGGAGGTGGAGGAAGGTGGGGTTAGAGTTGGTATGAGGGGTAGATGTCAGGGCGAAGCTCATCATCCAGCTGGGGTAGGTGCTGGAAGTTGCATTGGGAAAGGAGGTGGAAGTTGTGGAAATGGAGAGAGTGCAGGACACCACAGTAAAAGTGCAGCAACAGTTGGGGGGTGGAGAGGAAGGGGAACACCAGGGGTATGGGAGATTGAGTCGATGGACAAAGTACAGGGTGTGGATGTGTTCGAGAAAAAGAATAAGATGGGCTGAAGGGGATAAAGCCATAGAGGATGCGCATGGGGGTCAGATGGTGGATACGGAAGGCAAGGCGGAGGGCTTGGCATTCTAGGATTTTGAGGGCTTTATGGAATCTGGGAGGGGAGGAAATCCAAGTGATGCTGCCATAACAAAGTATGGTGCAGATCAAGAATTTGTAGGTGTGAAGGATGGTGGAAGGATGCAGTCCCTACGTTCAGCTAGATAGGAGTTTCAGGAGGTGGAGTCTATTGTTGGCTTTGTGCTAGATCGTAAGGAGATGGGGAGTCCAGGTGAGGTGACAGTCGAGGGTGAGGCCTAGGTATGTCAGGGTAGAAGTGAGGTGGATAGGATGACCATAAATGGTACAAAAACTGCGGAGCCAGGAGGAGCAAGTAGTATGACCTATGATAATTGCCTGGGTCTTGAAAGGGTTGATGTGAAGGAGCCATTGGTTGCACCAGGTGGTGAATTGGTCGAGGTGGGTTTGAAGGGTATGTTGGGACTGTTGAAGGATAGGATAAAGCACCAGGAAGCTTTGTCATCAGGAAATTGGAGGAGGTGGACAGTCAGAGGAGGTTTGGGCATTTGAGCAGTATACAGGAGATAGAGGAGAGGGGAAAGGATGGAGTCCTGGGGCAAGCCGGTGGAGGGATAGAAAGTATGGGAGTGGTATTGTGGATAGTGACATAAGAGGGACAATGAGAGAGGAAGGAAGCAACGAGGTGGATGAAATTGATGGGGAGAGCATAGGTCTGGAGTTTCAAGAGGAGCCCAGGATACCAGACACAGACGTAGGCATTCTGGAGGTTGAGGAAAACAAAGATACCAGAGGGATGGGAGTTAAGTTGGAGGGACATTGGTAAGGTTAAGAAGTTGGTTTTCAGAGGAGAAGCAGGGTTGGAAACCACACTTGGTAAGGGGAAGAAGGTGGTACTGGTTGAGGTGGTGATGATTACGATGGGAGAAGATGGATTTGAAGGCCTATGGGCCTGGCGCGGTTTTCTGCTTATATATGCACCATTGCAGTATCTGGCACCTGTCACAGAGGGTCGTAACTGCACGTGCTCTGTAGGTGAATTGGGTAGCTAATAGCAGCTCCAACACGCTGTGCAACTTAGTGACGTCAGGTGAAGCGATGGCAGGGCCAATGAGACATACGGACCTTGCAACGAGCTTGTGATGTCATACTAGTAGACTTATATGCCACACTTCTGGTACATTTGACACCACGTAGGGTTCACTGGAAACTAGCTTTAATTGAAAAGATACCGACAAAAGGTCTTAATTCTGTCATGTGCTATCGAGAACTTGCAAGCACTTAGATGTGCACTCAAGAATTATTAAACTCGTCATAAAAAGTTGCTTACTCCCTGACAGAGATGACTAATGGCGCTCACAAGACCTGCAATGTCGTATGCTGTGACATACATGCCATTGCCTGTCTTTCTCGTAGGCCTCAGCATGAATGAAACAAAGGCAGAAATATGATAATTTGAGTGAGGCTGGAGTGGCAGTTTTGAATGTGGCACAGCAGGCCATAGCTGCCTCTCTCTGATTGGTGCCAGAGGATGCAGCCATGCCTATATAAAAGGAAGACAGGGACAGTCCCATCACATCCATTGAATTAGAGCTCCACAACTTCAAAGCTGGAAGACTTTTGCTGAATGGGCTACCCTCAGGGGCAAAATCGACGCTTTGGGAGCTCCTCCCTCCTGCCGTCAGCTGTCCATCGCATTTTTCTGCCATCTGTCCACCCGCCTGCAGCTGTTGCATCCACCACTGCCTGCCACTACCACCTGCAACTGATGCCCGTCGCCACTGCAGCTGCTGCCCACCAGTATCTGTCGCCGCAGTCCTGTCCCTTTGTCCCCATCACCTTGTTGACCATGTCTTCATTCTCTTTCCCTATCTTGCTGACACCTGTCGCCAGTAGACTGCACACGCCACCATGGACACCCCCTGCCCTACCACAATCATGTACACCTCCAAATGGCTCTGAGCACTATGGAAGTTAACATGTGAGCAGCAGAGCAGAATCGGACTGAAGTGCCTAGAACCACTCGGTCACAGCGGCCGGCCCTTTGAATCTGATACATCAATCGCAAAACCCAGTCCTAGCATCCAATTTTCCATCAGTAAGCGATTCATGTACCTTGTTGCGCCACTACACCCATATTCCGCCTTCCATGCACCTCTAAGAAAGCCGTCTTGAAACATACCCCTCTCTTCAACACTAATCACAAGGTTCCAGCTGGCCGATGTGGCCGAGCAGTCCGGAACCGCTCTGTTGCTACGGTCGCAGGTTCGAATCCTGCCTCGGGCATGGATGTGTGTGATGTCCTTAGGTTAGTTAGGTTTAAGTATTTCTAAGTTCTAGGGGACTGATGACCTCCAATGTTAAGTCTCATAGTGCTCAGAGCCATTTGAACCACAAAGTTCAACCTTACCCTATCCTCCAGTTTCCTCCTTTTCCCCTCCATACATGTTGCTGACTTCTAGTTGTTTCCTGCTGTTCTACAGTGCCCCGTAGTGATACTCATCACTGTACCTTGATCATGATAATTTTTTTCATGTATCTAGGATCACCATACACCATGGCGTCATTCACATTCTCCAGTGACTGTATAAGGTGGCTATAATTTTGCACCTTAAAAGCACACATCTACATACTGTGGCATCCGGAATTTGGTATCATTTGATAGGTTGTACATCATATATATGAATATTTAGAGAAGACTTCCATTGTCACCTACACCTTGTACATAGTTGTTAACGCTTAGTGCATTAAAAGTGATGGATTGTCTTTATTATCAAAATGACGTAATGAACGACTGCCTATACTAGCAGAGGTTGGAACGCCAATGGAAATGAAATGGCAGGTGGAAAAGCTCGCACAGGTGTGTTGGTCTGCTTTAACGCAGGAAGTATCCCAAGACAGACGGTTGGAGCGCCTGAGCACTGAAGCACAATACAGCAGTGGCCGGCTGATATTGTAGCGGTGCCGGAAGGATAACCGGATAATAATTCCAAAACTCTGAAAATCTTGGACGCAGCAGAGAGGAACTAGGAAGCGTTGCCTCGGAAATCACGGATTGGTAATTTCCGAGGATTTCTACTCTGAGAAGCACACCATTGTATGAATTCCTAAGTAACAGATATAGGTGTTTCCTCGCAAACTTTCCGCACTGGACAACAAAAGACTAAAATATGGTTGGTTGTCGTTCGGAAGAATCTGTGGAGAGGGAGAATATGCCGTGGTTTCGAGAATATGATTCGCCTTCTGGAGTTATGATGGAAGGAGCTGATCTTTGCTGGGAAGCCAGCGGTGGAGAGAAAGTAGTCTTTAGTTTCGACCGCCCGCGTTCTTACGGTCGCACAGTATCAGCTTTTGTTGGTACAGACGGACTTGCTGTCTTTGCTCTCAGGAGATTTTATAGTTAGAATGGTTAGGCACTGTACTGTTGTGAACTGATACGATTCTGGACTTTGCTTCCGGGTAGGGAGTCGTCGTTTAGTACGCAGCGTTCAGTGACTGAGAGCACTTCTTCTGCCGATACTTACATTGAGGCGTTATCTGAACTCCGTCCTTGTGGCTGTAGAACATAGAGAGGAGAAGACAGTATTAGGTTATACTAGTCAGAGGGCCGTCTTCTGCCATCCTAGTGTCTGAATGAAGTTTTTTTTTACATTTTGTGGCTGGAGTTGTTTCGTCGTCGCAGACGTGTACGAGAACCATCACTCTGACGCAACAGAAACAGTACATACGGTGATATTGCTAATTGCTTCGGCTTATTAGGGCTGTAAAGCTAAACAGCTGTGATCAGGTAAATTTTTTTTCCACTGAGGTTGCACATCACTGTAAATGATCTTTGAAAGTAGTGACTTGTAGTGTTTGGTACATAGGTGATGTCAGTCTTCTCGCATTATTTAGATTAGATTGCGTAGCCATAAAAAGGGGCAGAGTTGGATAATTGATCAATCATATTAGTTAGGAAATCCATTTGCTTCTCTTTACGTTCATTGGCCATTGATGTATAAACATTTTTAGTACATAAAGGGGTTTTAATCCAAATTAATATATAAGCATAAACAGCATTTACCATTTGTAGTTACTAGTTCCCTTAATTATTCACTTATATTGATGTTGTAATCTATATGTTAAAGAACAAGAAGGAGGAGATAGTATATCCCCATTAAGAGATCCTAAGATCAGCTTCATTGGTAGTCAGACAGGGCCAAATTTTCATTTTCGCGTTCATTATTTTCCGTTTCGCATATTCAATTTACACCTGCATGGAGTAGCATCTTGGATATAGCTTACCATACCACGATTCTACTTAGAGTCTCCTGATAGTAGTCATAAAGTAGTTTAAAACCACGGAAATTTTCAAAACACTTTTTCTCACATTTATAATGTTTAGGTGTTACTGATAGTGATCACCAGCTTGCGTGTATTGTTTGCAGTGGTAAAGACACGCATAACATTAAAAATAATATTTGTGTATTTTATTGTATTTCTTTTCAGGGGCGTTGCGCTTCAGCCTGCTAACTGCAGTTTATTGATATTTATGTTGTCATTTTTCGTTGTATTTTGTAGATATTTTATGTTACATGCTCGATACATAATAAATGTAATTGTAAATTGTGTGTACTTTTAAGAGAGAACTGTTATCAGGGATCAATCCATGATAATTAGGGTGAAAGCGCGCTTAGTAGCACAACAGATCATTAGTTGTAACACTATAGAAATGGCAGATACACAGAGTAGTAAAGAATGCCCATGGGATGAGAAAGAGTTATCTTTGTTAACAGCACAAGGCACAGGTGGGAAGAATACCAAAAAATGTTCAAATGTGTGTGAAATCATATGGGACTTAACTTCTAAGGTCATCAGTCCCTAAGCTTACACACTACTTAACCAAAATTATCCTAAGGACAAACACACACACCCATGCCCGAGGGAGGACTCGAACCTCCGCCGGGGCCAGCCGTACAGTCCCTGACTGCAGCGCCTTAGACCCCTCGGCTAATCCCGCGCGGGAGAATACCGATCCAAGGGAACCTTTGGAGGATGATATACACAGTCAAGCCCGTGGTGGACAATCTGATAGCGCAGATGAGGAACAGAAACTCACTGAGGCAATCGTAAAGATACGGACTATAATGTAGGGAGTCCAAGTGAACCCGGGACAACTAAGAATCGAGGCCGTGACACCGTCACGAGGCAACATATCAGGGGCGCGCGGTGATCTCTCTTTTAAATACCAAGAAATGGAAGGAGAAATGGGCAGAAGATCACCTAAGAGTACAGGAAGAGAAAGTCACAATAGGAGTGAAGATTCAGGTACCACAGGTGTGTTGGACATCCTTGCATACCTTAAGGCAATGGGAAGTGAAATGGGAAACAAAATTGAAAGGTCAGCTCTGAATTGGGAAGTGAAATGGGAAGAAAAATTCAAAAAGTCAGCTCTGAATTGGCAAGTCAAATAAAAAAAGGGAATGATGATATACGCTCTGAAATAGGAAGTAAAATTCAAAACGTTAATGCTGAAATGGGAAGTAATATTCAAAACGTTATTGCTGAAATGGGAAGTAAAATTCAAAACTTAAGTGTCGAGACTCAGTCGATAAAACATGAAACGGGGGAAGTGAAAAATGAGGTAGTGATGCGATCAAAACTAGAACGAGAGATTGCGGAGGTAAGATGAACAGCGAACGAGGCGCTATTACTAGCGAGGAGGGCAAAGCGGGCTGCTCTTGAAACATTGGAGACGACAGAAAATACGACAAAGATAGGTAGAGGTGCATTAACGAAGTTGCAGAGGCGCGTGAAGCAAGTAGAAATAACGCAGCTGCAAAAGACAGAAATTGCGCCAAATAAGGCATTGACCGAGGAGCTCTCCCGATTTAAACAAAACATAGAAAGCGAGATTAAGCAATTATCTCAGGAAGTCAGGCTGTAACCTGGTCAGAAATCACATCTCAGAACAGAAATAGTAGGCGATTTGGAAACAACAGAAACCGAAACACTCATTTCAGTCTCAGCACGATCATGTCCAAGACCAGACGATATGAGAATGTGCTCGAATGTAAGAGCTGCTCGTCAACTACAGAGTGAAATATCGCTAGAGATATGGTTCCCGCGTCTACAAAGGTAACAACTGGGTGGCAAATTGCGAATAGGGAGAACGGCAATGAAATATTTCATATGCATAATTGTTACCCGATAATGCGCATCACGGAACATTTTTTCAGTGACGGAAATGTGACACGGAGTAGAAGAGAGGATGCCGAAGGTAATGGTAGACAGGAAACGTTACCGCCAAGTGAGAATGTGGTAGGCCGAGTGGGAAGAAATTCTAAAGATATTTCCGATTTTAAGCATTCTATCTCTTTACGAAAATTCCAGAATTACAAACACAAGGGTAATGTTTTACATCCAAAAACTTTTATTGGATCATTTGATTTATCATTACCTCCTCACTGGCCTCTGATATACAAACTGCACTTTGTATGTTTACATATCGTCGGAACATCGGCCGAATGGTTCAAATGGCTCTTAGCACTATGGGACTTAACTTCTAAGGTCATCAGTCCCCTAGAACTTAGAACTACTTAAACCTAACTAACCTAAGGACATCACACACATCCATGCCCGAGCCAGGATTAGAACCTGCGATCGTAGCGGTCTTGCGGTTCCAGACTGTAGCGCCTAGAACCGCTCGGCCACCTCGGCCGTCGGCCGAATGCATGCGGAACATTGGAAAAACGTGCACGTCATAAGAAGAGTTCGTGAAGCATTTTTAAATAAATACTGGTTCAAGGAGACACAGGACAGGATCAAACAGGAAGTAATGATGAGCAGAGACATGGAGAGTTCAGGGTTCTGTAGTCCGGTGAAGTATTTCGAAAATTTGACCAAAAAACAATCAGTATTTGGACGACCAACGAACACCGGCTGAGATCATAAGATTGTGTTACATGAAGTTGCCAATTTCCTATCAGCAAACGCTCATCGGCCGATGTGGAAGTGATGTAGAAGGATTCAAGGATATCCTAAGAGAATTATGTATCATTTGATAGGTTGTACATCGTATATATAAAAGTTTGAAGAAGAATGGCATTATCACGTACACCTTGTAGATAGTTGTTAATGCT
Organism: Schistocerca americana; assembly: GCF_021461395.2. Taxonomy (NCBI): domain Eukaryota; kingdom Metazoa; phylum Arthropoda; class Insecta; order Orthoptera; family Acrididae; genus Schistocerca; species Schistocerca americana. Next base: position 460,012,762 of record NC_060119.1, on the reverse strand, counting down.
TAATGCATGAAAGGGATTGTCTTTATTATCAAAATGACGTAATGAATGATTGTTTATACTAGCAGAGGTTGGAACGCCAGTGGAAATGAAACAGCAGATGCAGCTCAGGCCCTCGGTGGAAAAGATCGCACAGGTGTGTTGGTCTCCTTTAATACAGGAAGTATCCCAAGACGGTCGGTTGGAGCACCTCAGCACTGAAGCACAATACAGCAGTGCCGGCTGATATTGTAGCAGGGCCGGAAGAATAACCGGATAATACTTCCAAAACTCTGAAAATCTTGGATGCAGCAGAGAGGAACGAGGAAGCGTTACATCGGAATTTCACGCAGGCTGGGTTATTTCCGAGGATTTTTACTCTGAGAAGCACACCATTGTATGAATTCCTAAGTAACGGGTATAGGTGTTTGCTCGCAAACTTTCCACACTGGACAACAAAAGACTAAAATATTGTTGGTCGTCGTTCGGAAGAATCTGTGGAGAGGGAGAATATTCCGTGGTTTCGAGACTATGACTCGCCTTCTGCCGTTACAATGGAGGGGAGCTGAGCTTTGCTGGGAAGCCAGCGCTGGAGAGAAAGTAATCTTCAGTTTCGACCACCCGTGTTTGACGGCCGCACAGTATCAGCTTCTATTGGTGCAGACACACTTTCTATCTTTGCTCTCATGAGATTTTATAATTAGAACGGTTAGGCACTGTACTGTTGTGAACTGGACTTCGCCTCTTGATAGGGAGTCGTGTTGAGTATGCAGCGGTCAGTGACTGAGAGCACTTCTTCTGCCTACTCTCACATTGAGACGTTATCTGAACTCTGTCCTTGTGGCTGGGAGTTAGCGTTTCTCGTCTGTAGAACACAGAGAGGAGAAGACAGTATTAGATTATACTAGTCAGACGACCGTCTTCTTCCGTCCTAGTGTATGAATGAGGGTTTTTTTAAAATATCTTTTCGCCGAGTTCTTCCGTCGCCGCAGACATGTATGAGAACCATCACTCCAATGCACCGGACGCAGTACATACGGTGATATTCCTAATTGCTTCGTCTTATTAGGGCTTTAAAGCTAAACAGCTGTGATCACGTAAATTTTATTCCCACTGAGGTTGCACACCACTGGAGATCATCTGTAGTTCCCTTAATTATTCATTTATATTGATGTTGTAATCTATATGTTAAAGAGCAAGGATTAGGAGATAATATCACCACTAAGAGGTCCTAAGATCTGCTTCAGGGGGTAGTCAGACAGGGCCAAATCTTCATTTTCGCGTTCAGTATTTTCTGTTGCGCACATTCATTTTACACCTTCCTGGAGTAGCATCTTGGAACTGTATTGTAACTGTAATATGTGAGTAAAAGTGTTAAACATGTTTTAAAAACCGTTAATATTTTCCTCTTTCTGTATTTTACAGTCCTCGTGTAGTCACTTTTGTGTAAAAATAGCCAGTGTTGTCCACCCATGTATTTTTTACAAAATCTTCTGTTATTGTCACCTTTTGCTTATTTTAACCAACGTTTGGCCGAAGAGCGGTTTTTATCCACTGCCAGACCGCCCCCGTTGTGGGGAATTGATAAAACAATAAATAAAAAAAAGCAATCAGCGGTTTTACTCCTGACGATGTCGATAGTTAGTGTTCATGATAGCGGTAGATCCATTAGCAATAGTGTACCAAGCGAAAGATGTGACATAGCAGGAAAATCTGTCAGTTATTAGGAAGATATGAGGAAGTAAAAGATTATACCGGGTGTTCCAGGAGGAATGTTCACTATTCATGGATACAGCAGAAACGATCATTCGAAACAGAAAAGGCTAGTAAACACAAGCTGTTAAATGCATACCTTAAGGGCTATGAGCACTTCTTGATCTTTAGTATTGTGAAGCGCATTTCTTCTACTGCAAGTTCCTTGCTTTCCATATTTTAGAAGGAGGTAGTATGGCCCAAGAGGAGGAAAGATAGTCTAGAAAACATGGCATACCTTAAGAGAAGTGAATATGAAAAAATGCTCACAGCTTTTATGGTATGCACTTAGAGCTATTGTGTACTGGTTATTTCTTTTTTGTTTTGATCCGAATTACCAACTTTCAAAATATGGGAAGCAGCGAGATTGCTGTAGAAGAGATTTGTTTGGCAGTATCTAAGATGCTCTTAAAGTATGTTTTTAGAGCCCATATTTACTACATTATTTTTACCTTAGAATGATCGCTCCTGTCCTATCCTGGAATACTGACTATTCCCCAAGGGACATCCTGTACATACTACAGGTTGGGCTGATGTAGCGCCTATAGCTGCGAAAATAAAATGATTAATGTGCAGCACAAATGAAACTGGTATAGCGCCTAGAGCTGGCTCAGAAAACTACTGGATAACTTTTTCAAAGCGAGAGAAGTTAGTAAGATTAGAATCTACAGTCATGATATCTTGAGAAAACGTCCAAAGAAAGTTTACCGTGAATTTACTGCTGTTGTAAATAAATTTTTCTGAATTGATGATCTGTAAAAACATGGGGCAAAAGGACAGTGCGCTAAACTGAAAGCTTGCAAGGCAGTATCACGAAACAATAGGTCAATGCAAATGCCCTTCAATTCCCATAGTCAATTTTGCTCCCCATGGGTCAAGGAAAGACTTAGCACTCAGCACGTGTTTTCTAATTGATAATCGCTAATGATACTATTAAGTTGCAGAAGATGATACGAAAAGGAATAGATAAAAGCAAATCAAATAGTAGTGGTAGGAGGCCACCATGATACATGCTCCTTCTAATGAAGCGCTGCCAAAAGTGGCTCACCATTTTAGTTTGTTGACCAGGAACAGAACCATCATTAACCAAAAACTCAGGGTGTGTTTGTGTGGCAGATACTAGTGAAACGACAACAGAACTGTAACTAGTGTGTGACGCTGAAGGATGCAAAGTGTAACAAAAAAAAAGGACACACCAAGAAGAAATTATTCAAATGGGACAGAAATCAGTGGATGTGGTTTTCATGCACATATAAACAAATCATTACAATTTCAGAAAAATTGAATGATTTATTCAAAAGAAAGAGGTTAACAAATTGAGATAGCTAATAACGCGTCGGTCTGCAAAGAGGTTAACAAATTGAGATAGCCAATAACGCGTCGGTCTGCTTCTGGCCATTATGCAAGCGGTTATTAGACTTGGCACTCATTGATAGGGTTGTTGGATGTCGTCCTGACCGATATCGTGCAAAATTCTATCCAATTTGCAGTTTGCGTAGTGTATTTCTGTTAGTAATTCCAATATGCTTACGTTTATTAGCTGTTTAGACCGCCAAGCGTGCATGTTTATCGCGCATGCGCCGCATGGTCTGAGGCACCTTGTCACGGTCCGTGCGTCTCTCCCTATTGGAGGTTCGAGTCCTCCTTCGGGCATGGGTGTGTGTGTTGTCCATAGCGTAAGCTAGTTTAAGTTAGATTAAGTACTGCGTAGGCTTAGGGACCGATGACCTCAGCGCTTTTGTCCCATAAGACCTTACCATAAATTCCCAAAATATTTACATATGGACATACAGACTGTTGCCAATAAATGTCATGTGGACAACTTTTACTGAGTGAGTAAGTACTACTTGCTCTATGTTGATATATACCATGTTGTTTGTGATATTCCTACATTTGTTGTAGACTGTAGCTTCTGCTAGACACTTGTTGGTCCACGGCGTTTTCATTATAAGTTATCGCACTGTATGCTGGTCTGTCCACTGAAGAAGACGGGTTTAGATCTGTCGAAATTGTGGCCAAGCTTATTTGATAACACCATTTATTGCAAGTGGCCTTTATTCTTGCTGTCCTGTAACAGTTGCTGTAGTGAAGTCTTGGTCAAAAACTGTTCACCACTTTACCAAGATACTTTTTCTGAGGTCCCCCTAGGATGCTAGTAAGTGATAACGCCCCGACCTTTGTTTCCAGGGATTTTAAGCGGTTTTTTTTTTTTGGTTTTTTTTTTTTTTTTTTTTTTTTTTTTGGGGAAAGGCGTCAAGCAAATCATCACCACCCCGCTATTTATCCACAGCCCCTCTTTGCAGAAATCGTAAATAGGAATATTAAGGTCGCTCTTATAATTTCGCTTTCAAGAACTCAAACCCCCAAGTGGGATAGTTCCAATCCCTGAATCAACCTTGCCCATAAATCCGCACAGCACAATCACTCTGGAGCGGCGCCGGCTATGCTAATCTACATCTACATCTACATGGATACTCTGAAAATCACATTTAAGTGCCTGGCAGAGGGTTCATCGAACCACCTTCACAATTCTCTATTATTCCAATCTCGTATAGCGCGCGGGAAGAATGAACACCTATATCTTTCCGTACGAGCTCTGATTTCCCTTATTTTATCTTGGTGATCGGTCCTCCCTATGTAAGTCGGTGTCAACAAAATATTTTCGCATTCAGAGGAGAAAGTTGGTGATTGGAATTTCGTGAGAAGATTCCGTTGCAACGAAAAACGCCTTTCTTTTAATGACATCCAGCCAAAATCTTGTATCATTTCTGTGACACTCTCCCCCACATTTCGCGATAATACAAAACGTGCTGCCTTTCTTCGAACTTTTTCGATGTACTCAGTCAGTCCTACTTGGTAAGTATCGTAATCCGCGCAACAGTATTCTAAAAGTGGACGGACAAGTGTAGTGTAGGCGGTCTCCTTAGTAGGTCTGTTACATTTTCAGTGTCCTGCCAATAAAACGCAGCCTTCCCCACAACATTTTCTGTGTGCTCCTTCCAATTTAAATTGTTCGTAATTGTAATACCTAGGTATTTAGTTGAATTTATGGCCTTTAGATTAGACTGATTTATCGTGTAACCGAAGTTTAACGCGTTCCTTTTAGCACTCATGTGGATGACCTCACACTTTTCGTTATTTAAGGTCAACTGCCGCTTTTCGCACCGTTTTGCAGTTTGTTTTGATCTTCTGATGTCTTTATTAATCGATAAACGAGACAGCGTCATCTGCAAACAACCGAAGAGGGCTGCTCAGATTGTCTCCCAAGTCGTTTACATAGATAAGCAATAGCAAAGGGTCTGTAACACTACTTTGGGGAACGCCAGAAATCACTTCTGTTTTACTCGATGACTTTCCGTCAATTACAACGAACTGTGGCCTCTCAGACAGGAAATCACAAATCCAGTCACATAACTGAGACGATATTCCATAAGCACGCAATTTCACTACGAGCCGCTTGTGTGGTACAGTGCAAAAGCCTTCTGGAAATCCAGAAATACATAATCTATCTGAAATCTCTCGTCAATAGCACTCAGCACTTCATGTGAAAAAGAGCTAGTTGTGTTTTACAGGAACGATGTTTCCTAAACCCATGTGGACTGTGTGTCAATAGACCATTTTCTTCGGGGTAATTCATTATGTTCGAACACAATATATGTTCTAAAATCTTCCTGCATATCGACGTTAACGATATGGGCCTATCCTCTTAATTCTCCCTTGTCCAACCTTTGGAATATTAATGAGCTCTTACCTGAGATCATTGGCTTGGATGTTACTAGGCAGAATAGGGGCAGGAAGAGAGAAACATTGAAGTAGCCCACAGTCGGCTAAGGAAACGTTGTAATGAGGGCAGCAGGCCCTTTCAGGTTAAGGATGAAGACAAGATCTTCCTCCAAAAAAACTTAACCCTGTTGGAGGGGTGGGGGGGGGGAGGGGTCGGTAGAAATTGGCTCTAATAATCTTACCATACTATTTGTAGGTTCTTGCTCACTTTTCAGGGCTCTGAGCCCAGCAAATCTCCTGGTGCATAACCTGCGGACCAGAAACACCTTAAGGGTACATACTACCCAGGTTAAGACCGGTAATTAACCGGCCTCTCGTGAGTCCTTTGGTGGGGGAGGTTGAGCCGTGTTGGCTCGTTTTCCGAGCTGTTTATCATTACTTACTGTCGCAATCCGTTTTCAAGACACACCACCAGGTGGAACTTTGGTCTTCTTGTAGTTGATTCTACGCTTAGGGAACCTTGGAGGCAGGTTGTGACGAATGATGAGCATGCGATTACGGGGCCTGATCGGGAGCCATTCGTCTAAGTGCACCGCTACTTGTACGGGGCTATGTTGATGTGGAGTGTTGGGCTCTGCACTGTTGTACCCGATCTACTATCTGGGTCTGTGAGTGACTGTCTGCTGGTGTGGGGATCGTGATCACATTAATTTTCCCTGGTAACCGCCTGTCCCACCTTATTTTTGGGTAAGGTACTTCTGTTTGTGAACTTTAACACCGGTGCTGGACTTTCTCATGTTAGACTAGTTGGCCCACTGTTCTCCATTACTCTGTACTCAAGCTAATAAATTCGCCCTCCCCCTCCCTGTGTGAACTCCCCTTATGCATGATATATTTGACTGTATTTAAACTGTGTTTTCCTTTTGTTGCAATTTGTTTAGCATTTTGGTGATCTTGTCATTATCACTTGTGTGTGAAATTAATTTGGTTGTAATATGTTCTAGGGCATTTATTAGTGACCACTGAGGTCGCGTATCGAGCTTCATCTTGAAAGGTGGCAAGTTCTGGTTTGTCCGACTTACGCATGAATTTTAACAATGTGCACGGTCATGACAAGCATACGCTACTGTACTCACATTGGAAGGTGTTGGTGAGACCTAGACTTCTCTTAAATCAACGAATTTACTGTTTTAGTTTTGTATATTTTGTTACTCCTGTGATATCGTAATTTTTCATTAGCGCTCAAGCATTTCTTCTTACTTTGAAGCTTACTGAAGTGAATTTATTTTTTAGACGTCTTATTAACAGTTGGCTGATTAGTTAAAATTAATTCCCAGATTTGGTCATTACTATTAAATGATTAACCAGTCAATCTTTGCTTTAATCATGCTGTCATTGTAACACCTAGATTTTGGTCGGTGTCTTGGGGGGGTCTTGTGTCGGACCATGGAAATTTGCCGTTGGTCCCATAATGATATCCACTATCGGCCAGTCTACCACACTGGCAAGTGCACGCCAGCAGTATATGTGTGAGCAGCGTGGTGTTCCACCTCCTGTTTTGCGGTCTCCTCGCTTACCACGGCGTCTCTCTACAGGTTATGTTCTTAATCTTACGACATTCGGACTTAAGTTTAAATCAATGCGTCCATTACCCTAAGCCATCCTAGCCAAGCCTTGCTTCCACCTGCCCAATCTCGTCTTGTATTACTGCTTGATTTGAACATCCTTCAATTCTTAATTGCGGATTGCTGTAAATTTTAAAATCGTTGTTACCCTGCAAAATTGTTAGTGCCCAAAGGCCGCTCCAGATCTTTGTTGTAAACGTTGATCTTTAAATTTCAAAATATTGTCAAATGCTGAACCTGTAAAATTTGGAATATTGTTGTTACCTTCCTGTTTGAAAAGTTGATAAATTGCCTTGGCCAAAAGTGCCCTCAAGTTATTTTAATGATAATCCAGAACTTTTTTTCTAAATAAGGGCCACCTCCCTCGTTTGAAGTTTACTATCGAATGGGTGGTTTTCATATTTTTATGGTAATGTCCCCGTAGCAGTAGTGAAGTCAGATTTGCCTGGTTGAAATCTTACGAATGCCTAAAGGGCTCTCGACCTATATTTTTATGAACGTTAAACTTGTTGTTTAACCCTTTGACAGCCGTTGACGAGTTCACTCTTCATGCTGCCTACCACTCCCTGGGAGCTAGTGACGAGGATAGTCACGGCCGCTGGTTTTCCCCTGAGCGCTGTCGACGAGCCAAGTGGCGCCTTTTGCAGGCCCCTGAGCGCTAATGACGAAGTAAGTCGCGTAGCGGAGTTCCCACCCCACGTCTCAGTAGCCTTCAGCAGTTCTGGGCTCTAGCTTGTCGTCCGGTTCTTTGTCTGAGCCTAGGCTTCGCACTACAGTTCACTGTTCATTGGAATTTAGATCAGTGTTCTTCGTGTTCTGTATTTTAGAACGAAAGACGTCGTGGGTGAACCGAGAAAGAAATCACGGAGATTCTTAGGAGGAGCGACAGTGAGGATGAACTACTTGATTTTGGCCAAAGTAATAGTTCTTCCACAGAATCGGAAGGCTGTAGCCATAAACCATCCAGGTCAGCAGTGGTGTCAACACGGTCTCATGTTCCAACACGAGATGTTAATTGTTCTGAATCAGAAAAATCAGAAAGTGACACAGAAACTTCTACAAAGAAATCACGTCTTAGCGATAAATATGACTCGATAGAAAATGAATTTCGGCCGGTTTATCACTCATCTGGTGATACGCTATCGTGACATGTGTATCAGATAGGGAATGAACCAAGTTGTCTGTCAGTTACCACGTTATTCTTTACAGAAGAACTGGTGAAATATAAGCTGACAAAACGAATCGGTTTTATTTATTCACCAAAGAGAATACTCCAAAGTAGAAAGAAACTGGATATGAAGTAACGGATTGTTTCATAGCTGTTTGTCTTCTGATGCCTCGCGTGAAAAAGCTGAAAATTAGCGAATACTGGACCAGAGATTTTCTTCTAAATACTCCAATTTTTAGTGCGATGACGTCAAGCGACCGCTTTTTGTTACTTATGAGAATATTATATTTCAGTGACAACTCTGCAAATACTGTAGGAAACAGATTCTTCAAAATTAGGAAATTGTCGATCAATTTCGTACAGCTTTCTGTTGTGCATTTAATCCACATAAGAAACTCTGCATTGATGGAAGTTTGTTATTATTCAAACTACGCTTATCTTTCAGTCATCCATTCCATCGAAAAGAAGTAGATTCGGAAAAAACAATTGTGTTATGAAATTGTAAGACTGGCTGTGTCTTAGATTTCATTGTTTATACAGGGACATCAACAGAAACTGAGTTCCACAATTTGGCGAAAAGTGGTGACGTAGTGGCTACATTTATAAATCCCAATTTAGAACGTGGGCATACCCTCTCTATCGATAACTGGTACTCAAGCCCAGATTATTTTCCTGGCTTCACAGTCAGAGGACGAATGCATGTTGTACTGTCCGAAAGAACGGACGCAACATGCTCAAACTTCGGAAGAAACTGAAACGAGGAGATATTCAATTAATGTGTACTAATACAATGCGTGCTACACAATTGGTGACAAAAGGGAAGTGTGGATATTGAGCACATGTAACACCACAGAAATGTTCATAAGGTTACCTTCCTGTTGCATTCAGCGACTGTTATATTGACTTGTAAATTACAGATTGCAGCGATTGGTCGTCCTTTTTAAATTTTATTGTGCAGATCTAGATTTCGGCTAGAAGCTAGCCATTCTCAACGCACTATTATTTTCGCTCAATGCATGTAATTCCCTGTTGGTCGGGCTTCATCCACAGTTCATTGAATATTCAGTGAACCCTGGATGAAGGGAATGGAGGTGGACCGCTCTGTGGTGACGACTGTGGTGCAGCAGACGGGGGACACAGGTGTAGTTGCAGCGGGCAGTGTTGCGAGGGGAGCAAATTCGTCTTGGAGGGCGATAGCTGTGGGAGCAGGGGAAGGAGCAGGAGCAGGAGAAGGAGCAACACACAAGTGGGGATACATGGATGAGGAGGAGACTGTGAGTACGAGAGGTGGAGTAGACACGTTAGATCCAGAGGAAGCACTGCACGAGGTTACAGTGGGTGCACGGGAGGGGGAGGTGTAGATGATGGGGTGTCCATGATTGAAGGCGGTGTCCACTGGCGACAGGAGTCACCGAAGTGGGAAAGGAACTAAAACGGGGGCTAATGGCGGCGAGCTCCGGGGGGGCGGCGGCGGAGGCAGGGGGCGAGCACAGGGTGCCAGGCAGCAGCACCAGCGGGCGGTCGCACGAAAGGACGGCAACGGCAGGGGGCTCGTCCAAACCGACGATTACACGCTGAGTGTAACCTATGCAGCATAATTCTTCGACTTGGAACTGAAGGGATCCAATCCTCGAATAGGCCTTCGCAACGTCAATCGCAATGTAATGTACACATAACGAAACTATATTCAATACGATAAGTTCAGTTTACTGTACCCATAATGTGGAATGCATGGATATTAATAATGCCCGTGTTGCGATAAAATTGTAAAGTTAGTCAAATCAATAGCATGAAGTACTAATGTTGGCGAGATGTAAAATACTGATGCTACATGCGCCGTCTGTAATTAAAGGAGATACACAGCGAGGCAGGTACACTGTGGTGGCGGCGTGCGAGTTGCTCCATCTCTTGTGGTGGAGTGAATCTGAAGAGGAAGCGTGGGTAGGTATATCCATTAGATCGGCCCATGAAAATGGTGGGACCATATAACGGGGCAGAAGGTACTGAGGTCCATTCAGCTATAATGGCTCACGAATTCTAGATGATTATGGCTAATCTAAGGAGTCTTAGACCAGTTGTGGTCACATCCGAGACATATTTCTTATAGTGTCTTCAAATAAATCCAAGAAGTAGTCAATACGGAAATATTGCTCATAAAATAACCGATGTGACTGAGAAATTCGATATTTATATATTTAAAATTCTTCCAAAACGTCTAACAGACGACACTGAGGGGCGATGTGTAAAACCTCAAATCCTTCAGCTATTGGCAACAAGCCATGCTTCTTCATTTTGAAATGCTGTCCTAAGCCACTGGGAATACAGATATTGTCGCAATCTCCACAATGAATCTTACGAACACATGGTTCACTAATAATACTCGTACTTATCGGTTTCTGTTCTACATCATGCCTTAATCACATGTGTAAATTACATCTTGCTTTAAACGAAACATGGATATTAGCCTTTTTCAAAAGTTTCGAAATTTTGTCACACTGTAGATTAGACTAATTGTCCATTGTAGATTAGACTAATAAAACGACCGTTTTTATCCTCTATTTGACTACTTTGTGCTTTTCTTCTGTATAGAATAGAAATATTTACGAATATTTTTAATTTTATACCCATTTTCTGTACCTACTTGAACAATCGCGACCTACTTGAACAATCGTTGCCTCCTGATTTATATCTAAACTCAAAATTTTTTAGTTCTGTAATATGATTATATTTAGTGATACTTATGTAATATTATATTTAGTGATGGTTATAAACTTATTTTTTCATAACACATATTTCATTTCTCATCCATATCACTTTTATGTTTATATTGTACGACACCAGTTATTGGTTGCAAATATGTCTTCCATTTTCATTACTGACTAACGATTATCGCTGTAACGTGGTTCAAGATGCTACCTAACGACGCACATTTCATGCTATCAGTATATGAGTTTCTTTTCCATAAAGGTAGCATAAATGTATCTTTGTCAAGTTGTTCACGATGTTATGTCATGTACTTAATCGCAAAGTGTAGTTGTTTGTAATGTTACTCTTTGACTTCATTTCTGTGATTAATGGTAGCGCCACCTACCGGCCTTCGTTTGCTCCTTTCTTAGATTAACCGCTACAGTCAGTTAGGCACTAGTTCTCTTCGAATAGACAACGGGACTGAGAATATGACTACGTGAGATGAGATCTGTATTATATTCATCTATCAGGTCACTTTCGTAAGCTTTGTATTAAAGTTTGATTTAAATGTTAGTACGGTACTATCTGAAATTTCTGCACATGGAATACTAATATGCACACTTATGCTATTCTGTACATAGAGCTATAATTATTTTCTTATGCACTTTATTCCACAGCTTCAATCCGATAAAGAAATTTTGAAACGCGTAACGTTTAACAAAGAACTGACCGATCAAGACCTTTCTACATTCCAAAGTTGTGCCGAGATTATATCGATCAGCGTAATTTAAAGTGGAAACATATTTACCTTTTACCTTCTTCTGAGTTATTTGTACCGTTCAGCATCATGATATTTCATTTATTACGACGAGACACGCTTTCTGAGCTGATTGGCTATTCTCTTTTCCACTTCTTTCCTTAGTTTTCGTCTGAAACCCAACCCGTGAGGTGAGCCGGACATGCATGAATAATGCATCTCTATAGCCGATGGATACCACTTTTCCAATTATTTGTCTGTGTCAAGACAATTACAACAGTCGGATGTCTTTCAGGCAAGGACCAGTCAAGTGCGCCCTACTCTGATGCATCCAAAATGGTGATCCAGTACACGTAGGAAGGAATCATGACAAAATTCATCTAAAGACGTTTGTAGACTCCATAGACTTATATGTGATCTTCTGTCGCTTCGGGTTCATTTAAAAAGTTCTACAGCGCGCTGTGGCTCTGCGTGAAGTAAATCTCCTGCACATAATTTTTTTTCTTGCAGATAAAGGTTCTGCGTTTGAAATAAGCTACACAAATTGCTCCTGTGCGAGTATTCAACACGTTATTTTCTGCCGTGTTTACCTTGTGGATGTAGACCATGATTTTTGTACAGTGAAATCAATTTTTAGGACCGCAAGGTCTCCCGAAGCCGATTTTTTTAATGTTAGTATGGGACTGCCTTTACGTATCTGCTTGCACTATATTTTTTATTTTTGAGAAACTTACTGTAGCTGTCATTCTGCTAAGTTTTGTCTTGCGGTGGCTGCCATTCTGAGAAATGGCACTGTGTTAAGCACTACGGACGTAACCGCTTGAAATGACGGTAGCCATCACAACGACTGTCGTACACGTCGTAAAATGCTAACACAATCGGCCTTCAATAACTGACAGGTGAGCGCCTGCAGATTGCCTGCAGATTCGTGCTGGTGCCTTAACTCTCACTTTGACTGCAGCAGAGTCCGTATGGACGGTCCCGCGCAGTGTATCACACAGCACAGAGCCCGCGGATGCCGCAGCTAAGACGGTAACGATGCGCCAAATGCGATAAGCTACTGGCCTGCGACGCGCTGCTGCTCCACTGAAATGTATTGCGCTCCGCCGCAGGCGGAACAACAGTTTACGGCGTGTTACTGCCAGCAGTGTACAGTGCAGCTATAATCTCCTCGTCCCGCTTTAACTATTCCTGCGGTAACTGTAAGCGTTTGTACTACACAACACTCGGTATCCATTACCACCATCTCGTTAGACTCGACTTTTGTAACTAGGCTACTGCAACTGCTTCGCACTTCATCCACAAGCTAAACAACTGCAATAAATAAGAAAAATGGCAAGGGGCGCATAAAGCAAATACTATGGGCTCAAAATATCGCAAAAATATTTAAAATTCTACATGGATTTCTCAATGAAGTTGTGCGTTTATTAGTTATCTGCCTTACACAACAATAGCGTGTGTAATTGGTTTGCATATTATAGATAGCATATGTTGCATCTGGAACAGCTCTGCAATTCCACTGTAGAATCATTATTGACTTCTACAGCCTATATTTTTGCACAGCTGATGTTAATACGGAAAACTTACACAGAGTCATAAAGCAGAAGCAGAAGCCAACACATCTAACCAATGCTGTTGGAACCTTATAAACACAACATTCTTTCAACAAACGAGAAGAACTCAAACTCCACAGACATAATTTCAGTGGTTGTTGAACGATATTTTCTATTTTGGAATAAGGCACCCATCACAATTAAGAAAGAACCTTTTACACGCTAAGGCGGAGGGAAACATGAAATGACAGTACAGTACTTTTATTCTGATTGTAGAGTCCTATAAAATGGAAATGAGCGTTTGGCGTCATTGGCCGGGAGGCCCCTTACGGGACAGGTCCGACCGCCTTGGTACAGGTCTTATTACATTCGACGCCACTTTTTTTTATTTTTGTTCGTTGAGTTTGGTCTGGGCGGACGGTACAAGACATCCGTTCAAGTTGATCGTTGATTCCTTGGCTCAGTTTTTTTTTATTACAGAGAGCACGCAGCCCTCTGGCCGAACACGCTGAGCTACCGTGCCGGCAATTGGGTTACCTGCGCGCCGGATGGGGATTAAATGATGATGAAATCTCCGACCCAGCCGGGAATCGAACCGTAGGACGGAAAGCCGTCACGCTGACTACTCAGCTATCGGGGCGGACAGTCCTATAAAATGAGTGCAGGCTAGCAAGAAAAATTACTTATTTCTATGCCAGTGGCATAGTTAGTGAAATTACTATTTCATTATGAAAGTGACAAATTAGGCTTTGAGTATCTTTGGAATGTTGTCAACTGTTATGTGAGTTTGAACTTGGTGATATAGCCGGCGCACGATGGGACACAACATCTCCGAGGTAGCGATGAAGTAGGCATTTTCCCGTACGAGTTTTTGCAAGAACGGGACCACTGATGACAGAAGAGAATCGTTCAGTATGACAGAAGTGCAACCCTACCGCTAATTGATTTTTGCCTTGCGTGGGCCCATCAACACCGACATAAGACTGTCGACCGGAAACATGTCGCCTGCTCGGACGAGTCTCGTTTCAAAATTGTGTCGAGCGGATGGACGTGTACAGGTATGGAGTCAGCCTCATGAATCTATGGACCCTGCATGTCAGCAGGGGACTATTCAAGGTGATGGAAGCTGTGTGATGGTGTGGGGCGTGTGAATCTACTACAATATACTGCATTCCACTACATCTTGCTACCTTCCAGGCGGCGCGTCTTCACGCCGCGTCCTCTCCTCAGCGCTTGCCGGCTGCCCTCTGCCCGCCACACTACCGACCGGCCACTCCGGCCGTAGCTCCAACTGCCACGTTGCTATTGGCTGACGGCCAACCTCCGTCCTCTACACCCCTCAGAACTGATCTTTCCGAGTGCCTCAAGCAATCCTTTAGCTTTACTAGTTTCTCTTTTGACTAGCCTGCCGCTCTAGTGACAGTCCTTCTAAACAGCCCTTCACCTTTCTAAGCTCAACACGTTCACACAGCATTCCCTCATACACACTGGAAAGGTACAAAGAGTACGAGGAAGCGTAACACATTAAAAAGTAGTCGATACGAAAAAACTTAGTTCCCTTCTACATGCCCATTAGCTGGGTTATTCACGAAGCGTACTCATAGTATCGCTTCAAAGCCAATAAACATTTAAGATAATTTTAAAAATTTCCACTAACAATTTCTGCGTTACTATTGTCAAATCTCAACATTCCCAGCAAGTCTACTGTAATGAACCCTCCCGCAGTAAGAATAATCATTTTAATAATGATTTCTCACACTATAATACCACTAATGAGGCAGAGTCTCAGAGTGTCTGATGACAAATAATTTCCTAAACAATATCCCACAGAATTTCAAACACTTACTTCCAACCAAAAGAAACGTGGACGTAAAATTATGACTTAAGTATGCAAGCTAGCACACAACATAAATGATTTTGAGGATGCATCCCTTTTACAACAGATAAGTTTGAACTGAACAGTCAGTTTATGAAGTACTTGCCTGGATGACGATTCTGCAACGCACCGGGTAACGCTACCGGTCTAATTTACCAGATGAGAAAAATCACAACTCAACACCACTCACAGTTATCAAAACATGTTCTCCCGTACTAACTTCCAGCATGTAAACCCAGTCAACCACATGATAACAACGGCCCTCTTTACGTGCAATAACCAGCACAGCGGCCGCACAGGCATGTCAGATACGTCGATTAGCGGCGCCCAACAAATTTAAACCTCAGAAACAAGCTTTCTTGACCATGGGCACCAACTAGTACACCAATGACAAGCTTGGTGGTGACCGCCGCTGTCACCGCTGCCGGTCAGGTCGACAAGCTGCGGCGGTGTAGCAACCGGCGTGCTGCAGGGAGGGCGAGGCGAAGCTGCCCCATGTTGCAGACGTATCCAGGAAGCGGCGCCCACGATGTGTCCGGTAAGCCGCAGCTGCAACTGGGTGCCGCTCGCGACGCCGCACTGCAACGAGAGCGGCGGATGCGGCTGCGGGAATTCAAGTCGCCGCAACTCGTGGCGACTGCAGCGGGCTCACAGTCTGTGTATTGAAGAAGCAGTGACTGAAATAAAAGAAAGGTTCAAGAATCGGATTAAAATTCAAGGTGTAAGGATAACAATGGTAAGATAACCTCATGACACTGCTGTCCTCAGAGATACTGAACAAGAATTACAGGATGTTTTAAATGGAATGAACAGTCATGTACAAACTAAGGCCTGAGAGAAAATCGAGGAAAGACGATAGTAATTGGAAGTAGCAGAAATGCAAACGACGAGAAGTTTAACATATTATGGATGACCAAGTAGACAAAGTTAACGAATTCTGCTACCTAGGCAGCAAAATAACCCATGACGGACGGAGCAAGGAGGGCATAAAAAGCGGTCTAGTACAAGAATGGCATTCCTGGCCAAGAGAAGCCTACTTGTATCAAACATAGGTCCTAAATTTGAGGATAAATTACTGAGAACGTACATTTGGAGCGCAGCACTATGTGATAGTGTACATGGCCTGTGGAAAAACTGAACAGAAGAGAATCGAAGCATTTGAGTTGTGTTGCTGCAGAAGAATGTCGAAAACTATGCGGACTGACCAGATAAGGAACGAGGAAGTTCTCAGCAGAATCGGCAAGGGAAGGGATGTATGGAAAACAGTGACAAGAAGAAGGGACAGGATCAGAGGACATCCGTTAAGCCATCAGAGAACAGCTTCCCTGTTACTACTGGGAGCTGTAGAGCGTAAAGACTGTTGTTAACTTTAATTTATATCCGGAACGGAATATTGTAATTCTCTCTGTATGTAGATATTTTCTGATCACACTCATTATTGTAATCTAAAAATATTCATATTCTGTACATAAACTTCATTTCACATTTTCGTGCAGTGCTCCCGTATTATTCCACATATTTGCCAGGAATAACGTCATTTCTAAGAGAGCCAATGCGGCATGCGCACTTAAGACGTTCGCAATGTATTGTATAATCAGAGATTCAATGAAGTTGCAGTGATGTAACTTCAAGTGGACATATCAGTTAGCCGGGCGTGGTGGACGAGCGGTTGTAGGCGTTTCAGTCCGGAACCGCGCGACTGCTACGGTTGCAGGTTGGAATCCTGCCTCGAGCATGGATGTGTGTGATGTCCTTAGGTTATTTAGGTTTAAGTACAGCTAATAAACAGTTTTGAGGTTTCGTCTGGCTGCGCAAATTAACCTTTGAAAATCTAAGGATGGAGAATCCACCTCTGTGTTGTAGAAGTCATGATTATAGCAGTTTATCACTTGCCAGAACTTAGATAATACAGTGAACCAGCAGACTGGTGAGAAACCGTGACGTGACTGAGATCTCAAACAGTACAATGCTTCAGTTATGATCGTCTGCCGAATGATCCGTTTGTCTTTTGCCCTCGTAGTCGACAACTGTCTTGAGTGACTCTGTGGTAATTGGTATCAGTTTATGAACATTTCACAAACCAAAGGATCATTATTTTACAAGCGTCAAGAGACGTGAAACCAGTTTCACCCTTTTTTGCGAATTTGACAAATAATAACATTTCCATTTTATTTCTAAAATGAGTGGATCTATACAATCACTAAAAATGTTATTCCTTTCGGAAATCAGATTGTCGTAGAAGACGTTAATTTAGTTTCATACGACAATGAATTAGGATTTTATTCAAATTATTCTAATATTTTCAATAATTTTTATGCACTCTATTCTTTTCCAACTTACGAGCTCACAATAATTCACATGTACAGAATCCATATGTCGAATAGAGTGGGTAGGAGTGCTGATGACACTCTTGTGTACGAGAAAGTGTGGATGTTGAGTGCCCTTGGCGGCATCCAGAATGACTTGTACACAATTTATATTTGATGTGATCAATGGGAAGTTGTTTTAAATATTGATAAATGTGAGTTAAAGCGGCTATTGTAGGAGAGACATACCTGTAATATTCTAACACCCTATTAGTGGCATCCTGCTTAACTTCGTCACGTCCGTCCTCGAACGTTGGAAGATAACGTGAGATAGAACGAACACGTAAGGTCATTTGTAGCGAAGGTGAATCACAGATTGCCGTTTTTACGGGAAAGTACTGAGAATACGCAGCATAACTACATGTTAAGAGAATCACGTACAGAAGCCTGAGGGACCCAGCCTCGAGTATTGCTCGTTTGTAATACGGCGAAGTCAGATTAAACGAAAAATTCAAGCAAATTCAGAAGCGTTCTGCTGGAATTGGTCTGTACAAGAAAGTTGCGAAACTGATCCATGAATGAATACATTCAGCGTAAAGAATTCAAATGTTCGTTCTGCAAATTGAAACACCGTTTTCTAGGACAGTGCACCAAGAAAACGACGCCAGAATTGATAAAACAAATAGCTGTTTACGAGAAACGGTTGTGAAGGCCAAATAGATTTCAACTCGTGTAGTGGCGTACAGGCAATCGTTTCTCCCTCGCGCTAATTGTGCGCAGAGCAGGAACGGTAATTATTAGCAGTGGTATTCTTTGTAGAGTAGTCTGCAAAGTTTTTATCATTAAGTTTCACTCCTATATTTAACAGACTTTGTGGAGATGTTCTTTACTTAAATGATCAAACCTTTATTCCATTCAGAACTGAAGTCCACCATCATTATCAGTAGTGGCCACCACGGGCACGAATATATTCCTGTGTACATTGTGACGTGGAAGCAAACAGATTCCCATAGCTATCTTGAGGAATTTCTTACCAAGCGTGAAAAGCACGCTGTGTCAGTTCATGATGATAGCAGGCTGGAGGCTGAAACTTTGAAAAATACTGCTTTCCGTCGCCTGCTCTATGGACAACAAATAAGGTCATTGGGTAAACTAATTATGTTTCCGTATATTCCTGAAGTCATTGGCAGATTGAACCTTAGTGTTGAGTCTAGCATCATCCTGTTCGAAAATTAAATTTGGTACCCTGGTCACG
Source organism: Schistocerca americana (assembly GCF_021461395.2). Taxonomy (NCBI): domain Eukaryota; kingdom Metazoa; phylum Arthropoda; class Insecta; order Orthoptera; family Acrididae; genus Schistocerca; species Schistocerca americana. Next base: position 459,994,083 of record NC_060119.1, on the reverse strand, counting down.
AAGGGTGAAACAGTAGGGTTTACCATTCATGCTGCATAGTGGCGACTATTTAACCTCCCTTCAACAATTACCAAATCAACCCTGCTGTCATATCCAACAATTGCTCAAACTATAATTCCAAGAGTTAGAGACGTTCCAAGATTCGATGGTTCTCGTGAATCTTCAGCTGATCGTATACGGGCAGATTGGGGTCGATCTACTGGCCACAAACAAAAGCGGGACATCACTCAACGCCAAAGAATGCCTTTTAAATTACCATTTCAGTGGGACTACACTTTCTCTGTTGGCTTTGATGTGGTCTCAGCTGTAAACGACACTTAGTAACTTAAGATTTGAACGGAATTTCCAGAATAGCATTTTTCTTACCGTTCATGACGACTCTCTGCGAGCAACATTACTCTGAATTTCAGTGTTGTCACCCGATTGTTGGTCCACGCCCGTCAAACGATGCTAAAATCCTCTTGTGGTATTGTTCTTCTACATCTACATCTACATCTACATTGATACTCCGCAAGCCACCCAACGGTGTGTGGCGGAGGGCACTTTACGTGCCACTGTCATTACCTCCCTTTCCTGTTCCAGTCGCGTATGGTTCGCGGGAAGAACGACTGTCTGAAAGCCTCCGTGCGCGCTCTAATCTCTCTAATTTTACATTCGTGATCTCCTCGGGAGGTATAAGTAGGGGGAAGCAATATATTCGATACCTCATCCAGAAACGCACCCTCTCGAAACCTGGCGAGCAATCTACACCGCGATGCAGAGCGCCTCTCTTGCAGAGTCTGCCACTTGAGTTTATTAAACATCTCCGTAACGCTTTCACGGTTACCAAATAATCCTGTGACGAAACGCGCCGCTCTTCTTTGGATCTTCTCTATCTCCTCCGTCAGACCGATCTGGTACGGATCCCACACTGATGAGCAATACTCAAGTATAGGTCGAACGAGTGTTTTGTAAGCCACCTCCTTTGTTGATGGACTACATTTTCTAAGGACTCTCCCAATGAATCTCAACCTGGTACCCGCCTTACCAACAATTAATTTTGTATGATCATTCCACTTCAAATCGTTCCGCACGCATACTCCCAGATATTTTACAGAAGTAACTGCTACCAGTGTTTGTTCCGCTATCATATAATCATACAATAAAGGATCCTTCTTTCTATGTATTCGCAATACATTACATTTGTCTATGTTAAGGGTCAGTTGCCACTCCCTGCACCAAGTGCCTATCCGCTGCAGATCTTCCTGCATTTCGCTACAATTTTCTAATGCTGCAACTTCTCTGTATATTACAGCATCATCCGCGAAAAGCCGCATGGAACTTCCGACACTATATACTAAGTCATTTATATATATTGTGAAAAGCAATGGTCCCATAACACTCCCCTGTGGCACGCCAGAGGTTACTTTAACGTCTGTAGACGTCTCTCCATTGATAACAACATGCTGTGTTCTGTTTGCTAAAAACTCTTCAATCCAGCCACACAGCTGGTCTGATATTCCGTAGGCTCTTACCTTCTTTATCAGGCGACAGTGCGGAACTGTATCGAACTCCTTCCGGAAGTCAAGAAAAATAGCATCTACCTGGGAGCCTGTATCTAATATTTTCTGGGTCTCATGAACAAATAAAGCAAGTTGGGTCTCACACGATCGCTGTTTCCGGAATCCATGTTGATTCCTACATAGTAGATTCTGGGTTTCCAGAAATGACATGATACGCGAGCAAGAAACATGTTCTAAAATTCTACAAGAGATCGACGTAAGAGATATAGGTCTATAGTTTTGCGCATCTGCTCGACGACCCTTCTTGAAGACTGGGACTATCTGTGCTCTTTTCCAATCATTTGGAACTCTCCGTTCCTCTAGAGACTTGCGGTACACGGCTGTTAGAAGGGGGGCAAGTTCTTTCGCGTATTCTGTGTAGAATCGAATTGGTATCCCGTCAGGTCCAGTGGACTTTCCTCTATTGAGTGATTCCAGTTGCTTTTCTATTCCTTGGACACTTATTTCGATGTCAGCCATTTTTTCGTTTGTGCGAGGATTTAGAGAAGGAACTGCAGTGCGGTCTTCCTCTGTGAAACAGCTTTGGAAAAAGGTGTTTAGTATTTCAGCTTTACGTGTGTCATCCTCTGTTTCAATGCCATCATCATCCCGTAGTGTCTGGATATGCTGTTTCGAGCCACTTACTGATTTAACGTAAGACCAGAACTTCCTAGGATTTTCTGTCAAGTCGGTACATAGAATTTTACTTTCGAATTCAATGAACGTTTCACGCATAGCCCTCCTTACGCTAACTTTGACATCGTTTAGCTTCTGTTTGTCTGAGAGGTTTTGGCTGCGTTTAAACTTGGAGTGGAGCTCTCTTTGCTTTCGCAGTAGTTTCCTAACATTGTTGTTGTACCACGGTGGGTTTTTCCCGTCCCTCACAGTTTTACTCGGCACGTACCTGTCTAAAACGCATTTTACGATTGCCTTGAACTTTTTCCATAAACACTCAACATTGTCAGTGTCGGAACAGAAATTTTCGTTTTGATCTGTTAGGTAGTCTGAAATCTGCCTTCTATTACTCTTGCTAAACAGATAAACCTTCCTCCCTTTTTTTATATTCCTATTAACTTCCATATTCAGGGATGCTGCAACGGCCTTATGATCACTGATTCCCTGTTCTGTACATACAGAGTCGAAAAGTTCGGGTCTGTTTGTTATCAGTAGGTCCAAGATGTTATCTCCACGAGTCGGTTCTCTGTTTAATTGCTCGAGGTAATTTTCGGATAGTGCACTCAGTATAATGTCACTCGATGCTCTGTCCCTACCACCCGTCCTAAACATCTGAGTGTCCCAGTCTATATCTGGTAAATTGAAATCTCCACCTAAGACTATAACATGCTGGGAAAATTTATGTGAAATGTATTCCAAATTTTCTCTCAGTTGTTCTGCCAATAATGCTGCTGAGTCGGGAGGTCGGTAAAAGGAGCCAATTATTAACCTAGTTCGGTTGTTTAGTGTAACCTCCACCCATAATAATTCACAGGAACTATCCACTTCTACTTCACTACAGGATAAACTACTACTAACAGCGACGAACACTCCACCACCGGTTGCATGCAATCTATCCTTTCTAAACACCGTCTGTACCTTTGTAAAAATTTCGGCAGAATTTATCTCTGGCTTAAGCCAGCTTTCTGTACCTATAACGATTTCAGCTTCGGTGCTTTCTATCAGCGCTTGAAGTTCCGGTACGTTACCAACGCAGCTTCGACAGTTGACAATTACAATACCGATTGCTGCTTGGTCCCCGCATGTCCTGACTTTGCCCCGCACCCGTTGAGGCTGTTGCCCTTTCTGTACTTGCCCAAGGCCATCTAACCTAAAAAACCGTCCAGCCCACGCCACACAACCCCTGCTACCCGTGTAGCCGCTTGTTGCGTGTAGTGGACTCCTGATCTATCCAGCGGAACCCGAAACCCCACCACCCTATGGCGCAAGTCGAGGAATCTGCAGCCCACACGGTCGCAGAACCGTCTCAGCCTCTGATTCAGACCCTCAACTCGGCTCTGTACCAAAGGTCCGCAGTCAGTCCTGTCGACGATGCTGCAGATGGTGAGCTCTGCTTTCATCCCGCTAGCGAGACTGGCAGTCTTCACCAAATCAGATAGCCGCCGGAAGCCAGAGAGGATTTCCTCCGATCCATAGCGACACACATCATTGGTGCCGACATGAGCGACCACCTGCAGATGGGTGCACCCTGTACCCTTCATGGCATCCGGAAGCACCCTTTCCACTTCTGGAATGACTCCCCCCGGTATGCACACGGAGTGCACATTGGTTTTCTTCCCCTCTCTTGCTGCCATTTCCCTAAGGGGCCCCATTACGCGCCTGACGTTGGAGCTCCCAACAACCAGTAAGCCCACCCTCTGCAACTGCCCAGATCTTGCAGACTGAGGGGCAACCTCTGGAACAGGACAAGCAGCCGTGTCAGGCCGAAGATCAGTATCAGCCTGAGACAGAGCCTGAAACCGGTTCGTCAGACAAACTGGAGAGGCTTTCCGTTCAGCCCTCCGGAATGTGTTTCGCCCCCTGCCACACCTTGAAACGACCTCCCACTCTACCACAGGTGAGGGATCAGCCTCAATGCGGGCAGTATCCCGGGCAACCACAGTCTTAGTCCGATCAGGGGATGCGTGGGACGAGCTGGCCGTCCCCGACAAACCCCCATCCGGACCCCCACAGTGATGCCCATTGGCAACAGCCTCAAGCTGTGTGACCGAAGCCAACACTACCTGAAGCTGTGAGCGAAGGGATGCCAACTCAGCCTGCATCCGAACACAGCAGTTGCAGTCCCTATCCATGCTAAAAACTGTTTTGTAAAGAACGTCTGAACTAATCTACAGAGAGCGCAAACAAATCGACAAAATTTAAACGGTTATTAAAATACAAGATTGCCTAGTAAATGCAGTAATGCTGCTACTTGCGCACTGCTGACACTGCTCGGCGGCGGAAGGAGACTAAGCGAAATTCTTCTGAAAGCACCTAGCCTATGAGTACTGGTTTTGCCACACATTTACCACGCGTCCGCATCGTCGCCATTCCTTCCGCACTCATTGTATTGCAACTTTGCTATATCTCGGTATGATACTTTCATGTCACTTACGCCACTTTTTTAAACACACGAAGACGAAGGCACGTTGTGTTGCCGTCTCCGCCTGTAGAGTTCGAGTACCGATACACACACGCAGTATACGTCGTGTATCTACACCATTTTTCGTCTGTACAAATGGCTTTTTTCTGTACTGAAAATAAGTTTGCATAAAGATGAAATTCAGTCATTATGTCGCGCAAACGTGGAAGTACTGCAGTATCGCTTTGTTAACGTTTGGACGTAGCTCTATTTCCATCAGTGTATGAATGTAATGACAATTACAGATTTAAAAATTCTCCAGCAGATCAAGTATTTGGTAAAATCTAACTTCCTATTGTAATAACACTGCCTCTTTGGCAGTGTTTTCCACTGCCTGAAGAAAGTACATCTACACTCCTGGAAATGGAAAAAAGAACACATTGACACCGGTGTGTCAGACCCACCATACTTGCTCCGGACACTGCGAGAGGGCTGTACAAGCAATGATCACACGCACGGCACAGCGGACACACCAGGAACCGCGGTGTTGGCCGTCGAATGGCGCTAGCTGCGCAGCATTTGTGCACCGCCGCCGTCAGTGTCAGCCAGTTTGCCGTGGCATACGGAGCTCCATCGCAGTCTTTAACACTGGTAGCATGCCGCGACAGCGTGGACGTGAACCGTATGTGCAGTTGACGGACTTTGAGCGAGGGCGTATAGTGGGCATGCGGGAGGCCGGGTGGACGTACCGCCGAATTGCTCAACACGTGGGGCGTGAGGTCTCCACAGTACATCGATGTTGTCGCCAGCGGTCGGCGGAAGGTGCACGTGCCCGTCGACCTGGGACAGGACCGCAGCGACGCACGGATGCACGCCAAGACCGTAGGATCCTACGCAGTGCCGTAGGGGACCGCACCGCCACTTCCCAGCAAATTAGGGACACTGTTGCTCCTGGGGTATCGGCGAGGAACATTCGCAACCGTCTCCATGAAGCTGGGCTACGGTCCCGCACACCGTTAGGCCGTCTTCCGCTCACGCTCCAACATCGTGCAGCCCGCCTCCAGTGGTGTCGCGACAGGCGTGAATGGAGGGACGAATGGAGACGTGTCGTCTTCAGCGATGAGAGTCGCTTCTGCCTTGGTGCCAATGATGGTCGTATGCGTGTTTGGCGCCGTGCAGGTGAGCGCCACAATCAGGACTGCATACGACCGAGGCACACAGGGCCAACACCCGGCATCATGGTGTGGGGAGCGATCTCCTACACTGGCCGTACACCACTGGTGATCGTCGAGGGGACACTGAATAGTGCACGGTACATCCAAACCGTCATCGAACCCATCGTTCTACCATTCCTAGACCGGCAAGGGAACTTGCTGTTCCAACAGGACAATGCACGTCCGCATGTATCCCGTGCCACCCAACGTGCTCTAGAAGGTGTAAGTCAACTACCCTGGCCAGCAATATCTCCGGATCTGTCCCCCATTGAGCATGTTTGGGACTGGATGAAGCGTTGTCTCACGCGGTCTGCACGTCCAGCACGAACGCTGGTCCAACTGAGGCGCCAGGTGGAAATGGCATGGCAAGCCGTTCCACAGGACTACATCCAGCATCTCTACGATCGTCTCCATGGGAGAACAGCAGCCTGCATTGCTGCGAAAGGTGGATATACACTGTACTAGTGCCGACATTGTGCATGCTCTGTTGCCTGTGTCTATGTGCCTGTGGTTCTGTCAGTGTGATCATGTGATGTATCTGACCCCAGGAATGTGTCAATAAAGTTTCCCCTTCCTGGGACAATGAATTCACGGTGTTCTTATTTCAATTTCCAGGAGCGTATTTTATGCTTAATTAATTGTTTAATGTATGATGCTACAATACACCTATACCGGTAATTGGTTTGTTTGAGACAACGTATGCAGAATCTAAGTTTGGTTTTCTATTCTGCACTCAATAGCAAGTTTGTGAACATGCTAGGAATATTGCGCTTCCAATAATTACTAAGTAATTGATCTAAACTATCTACGCAAATGAGTAAGAAGTGTATTATTCAGCTTACAAATTAATTTTTGGCAAATCGGCTAGCTAATTTTTGATAAACATATTATTTGGAATTCATATACATGTTAGTAATGCTTCTTATTCTTTCTTCCGACTGCAATTAACTAAAATGCAATGTGTGTTGCTATTTCCTAGAAATTTGTATATTACTTCGGAATTCATAATGACATTAAGTTAGCACCCACGCAAAACTGTATGTATGTGAAATAATTTTGTTATTCACTTTTAACTGTCATTTCTTAAAATTTGTAATTCTGATTGTCAATGATTGTTGTAAATCATATAAATACCTTTGGTTTGCATACAGCAGAGAGGCAGTTTGTTACTAACCATCGAAGCATAGCATGTAGAATTTTGTTTACATATTTCTCGTCGCAGCACATGTTGCGTGCCAATAAAGTAATTTTGTGGAATCTGTACCTGGAATTTATTTCGTACATCACGCGATAAGTTTTGCACAGCAGTACAGCAGAAGAGCACAGGGATTTTTGCAGTGAAGCTACACCTGAAGAATGAAGGTTTAGAAGCTATGTAAATTCCACGAACATTTTTGATAACAACATTTCATCTCTAAATTAATGAACAATTCTGGATTTTTCAATTCAATTAATTTGTTGAGGTAGTTGCATCACAGCTAGGATAGACCCATCTTTTAAATTCTTCCGGTTCACGTTGTTATTGTGGCCGCGAAACTGTTGGCATTAGCTTTCAAGTATTGTCAGTCTGCAAATATTTTAATTGTCAGTAATCCATATTATACACATCCCACAGAACGCTAACTACTTCAATATCAGCCAGTTCCATTTTACTATCTGTTTTCAAATAAGTAGGTTTTGAGTTTCTGCCTTGAGAAAATGGATTGAAACGTGATTTGTGGTGTTTCAGCACGGTCAGTGGATTCATGGTGACACTGTTTATGAAATAATGAAATTGAATGATTCGTAAATAGTGGCAAAGTGCACAGTAGCGAGTACAAGTTGACTCTTTGTAAACAGCGTCACACTGCTGAATGCGATTTTAGCTTTTATAGAATCACGACAGTGTGTAGATCACAAAAAATGTATATGACAAAATCTCCCAAAATATTGTCTTGACGAGAGACAGCCACATGATTTTCAGTTTGTGCTATTGACAAAATAAAAGTAAGGGGAAACGTTCATGAAATTCCTTGAGAACTTCAATTTTCAATTTACGTTTTATTTATTAGGGGAATGATGGACAATAAGATTCCCAAGTTTCAATGATGAAACCGCATCCGAAGTGCCCTGAAAATAATTAAATGTGTGAAGTGACATTCCCGCCAAGCCAATTTTTTTGAAGCAACACTTTAATACTAAATCGGCGAACAACGATTCACTGGAGTACATTCAACCAATCTTGCACAGGGTACATCTACAAGACTATGATACATACCCTTTGATTTTATGATTCATTTGTGACTCTGTTTCGTATCTTAGAAACGATAACAAACCAGCTTCTTTGTTTATGAAGAAACAATTATTGTTTCGCCTTGTGGGATTGACGAGATTCAGGCAAGTGTTCAAGTCTTTCATCATTCAGTAAGCAGACAGAGCCTATCCAGTGTAAGTGACATGAAAAGTGCGGTATGGGCTACATATTTCCACAAGGTGTCAACAGATGGACATTTCATTCACCATCTATGTCACATTAGCTGGTGTAAATACGAGTATCTACAGGCTCAAAGGGATAACAACCCCTGCTTTCACAAGGAGACGATTCCAAATTGCATCCTGGACATTGACAAGCCCCCTTCCTGGTTACTGACAAATCCTGAACTTCTATGAAAGTGTTTTCACGGCGAAACCCAGAATTCAAATGAGTCTCTAAACGAAATCGTAGGAAACGATGCTCTAAAACCACAAGTGTAAGAATGACAACTTACGACGCAGTTATTGTACTTAATGATGGGAATGTAGGGAGGGTGAATGTATTAGACAGAATGGGCTTTAAGAAAGGAAAAGACATAATGAGAAAATGGATTTACTGCTTCTCTCTGCAGCCGAAAAGTCAGTTGCAGATCTGGTAAAGGAATGAAGACAAAAAGCAAGAAACTAGAAGAGAAGCCTTGGAGGGAAAGTGGACTCTCAGTAAAAATCTGGATTCTTCTGAAGAGATGCCATAACGGAAAACGTTAGGTTGAACTTGAAACTGAACTTCCTGAAAATTATGTTCTTTAAAGTTTGTGTACCTTATCCTCAGAATCTATGGAGGGTAGAATTATGAAATATTCTACATCCTTTACTTTACAGGGTGCGGCAGAAGCGACTAAGCAGTTTTAAGGAGCAATAAAAAGTAAATATGGCTGCATAGAGAAATTTTTTTTATTTTCTAAATTAGTGCAATATACCATTTTACGTTCATTTAGTTTTGAGAATGATGTCCTCAAGACCGCGGCCGTTAGCATAAATAAATAGTTTTAGACGCTTCCTGATGTTTCGAGCAGCTCCTGCACACATATCGCGGGGTGTGGCATTCACTTAGTCATTCATCCGCTCGTCTAACTCTGGTAGCGCGGCTTTTGAAAAAATTTTCCTGCAGATATCCCCAAAGAAATTCGTCACAAATGCTGAAATCTGGTGACCGCGCAGGCCAACAGACGTCACCCCTCAAAGAGACGAGGCGTCTCGGAAACATTTCTCTCAAAACATCAAGTGAAATTCGAGATGTGTGAGCAATAGCTCCATCCTGTTGGAACCACAAGTACCCCAGTCCATGTTCTTCAACAATCTCGTCCATTCTGGGTCGCAGAAAATTTTGCAACATTCAAATTCACTATCATGGTCACTCCGTCCTCCTCAAAAAAGTAAGGGCCTGCCACGCCAGATTGCGAAATGGCACACCACACTGTCACTTTAGGAAAATGTTGTGGTCTTTCATGAATAATTCGACGATCATTTTCACCCCAGTAGCGAAAGTTTTGCTTATTCACGCACCCACTAAGATGAAAATGTGCGTCGTCACTAGTGAAGCTACATTCGGAGGGATCTGAGCAAGCATTTGCTCACACAGATTTTGACGGTTGGCGTAGTCTGCTGGGTATAATTCTTGAGCAGTTATTACTTTGAAAGGATGGAACTTCAAATGGCATTGCAGAATCGTCTCGAACTGCGGTCTGAAATCCGCAGTGCAACAGCATGTCGTCGAGCAGAACGTTACGGCGATTGCTGAACTGCTGTTCCACCCGCCGCACATTTTCGGGCGTTCTGATGTATCTGCGTCGGCCATGTGTATCTATTCTTAGTGTGCCACCAGTTTCCTCCAACTGCCAAACCCAGGACCGAATTGTGTTTGCATTAGGAACGGCATTGTTGCATGGAACGTTGAACTGTCGCCGAAAAGCTCGTTGTGTAGCGATCAAAATAAGAAGCGCGAACGGCCAAACCACGATGTGCACCGATCCAGACCATGTTGGCTACTGAAGTGGGGTCAACGACTGCACAAAGACAGACCACGTGCAACTGCCTACCCCCACCACAGCCCCAGCGGTAATCGATAGAAACTGCATAGTCGGATCTGCGGCACCCTGTATAAACTCAATAAATATTGTGTTCAGAGTAAATTTTGAAATTCGGAGTGTTGTGTTGTTGTGGTCTTCAGTCCTGAGACTGGTTTGATGCAGCTCTCCATGCTACTCTATCCTGCGCAAGCTTCTTCATCTCCCAGTACCTACTGCAACCTACATCTTTCTGAATCTGCTTACTGTATTCATCTCTTGGTCTCCCTCTACGATTTTTACCCTCCACGGTGCCCTCCAATGCTAAATTTGTGATCCCTCGATGCCTCAAAACATGTCCTACCAACCGATCCCTTCTTCTAGTCAAGTTGTGCCACAAACTTCTCTTCTCCCCCATCCTATTCAATACCTCCTCATCAGTTACGTGATCTACCCACCTTATCTTCAGCATTCTTCTGTAGCACCACATTTCGAAAGCTTCTATTCTCTTCTTGTCCAAACTAGTTATCGTCCATGTTTCACTTCCGTACATGGCTACACTCCATACAAATACTTTCAGAAACGACTTCCTGACACTTAAATCTATACTCGATGTTAACAAATTTCTCTTCTTGAGAAAAGCTTTCCTTTCCATTGCCAGTCTACATTTTATATCCTCACTACTTCGACCATCATCGGTTATTTTACTCCCTAAATAGCAAAACTCCTTTACTACTTTAAGTGTCTCATTTCCTAATTTGATTCCCTCAGCATCACCCGACTTCATTTGACTACATTCCATTATCCCGTTTTGCTTTTGTTGATGTTCATCTTATATCCTCCTTTCAAGACATTGTCCATTCCGTTCAACTGCTCTTCCAAGTCCTTTGCTGCCTCTGACAGAATTACAATGTCATCGGCGAACCTCAAAGTTTTTACTTCTTCTCCATGAATTTTAATACCTACTCCGAATTTTTCTTTTGTTTCCTTTACTGCTTGCTCAATATACAGATTGAATAACATCGGGGAAAGGCTACAACCCTGTCTCACTCCTTTCCCAACCACTGCTTCCCTTTCATGCCCCTCGACTCTTATAACTGCCATCTGGTTTCTGTACAAATTGTAAATAGCCTTTCGCTCCCTGTATTTTACCTCTGCCACCTTCAGAATTTGAAAGAGAGTATTCCAGTTAACATTGTCAAAAGCTTTCTCTAAGTCTACAAATGCTAGAAACGTAGGTTTGCCTTTTCTTAATCTTTCTTCTAAGATAAGTCGTAAGGTCAGTATTGCCTCACGTGTTCCAACATTTCTACGGAATCCAAACTGATCTTCCCCGAGGTCGGCTTCTACCAGTTTTTCCATTCGTCTGTAAAGAATTCGCGTTAGTATTTTGATTCGGAGTGTAAGCTGAAATATTGGCAAAGTGCTTTGCATTGTGAATGAATTTTATACTATACTTATACAATTCTAATTTTAAAAAATTGTTAAAATTCTCCTGTTCGATATATTCTAGAAACCTCATGAGAGAAGCTTACAATATGCAATGAGATTAAACAAATAAAATGTTATATGAATCTCTTGAATAGTTTCTGAGATAAAGTACATATATTATTTTTTGAAAATAAAATTTGTAAACTCCACAAAAAGTTAAATATAAATAATCCAAGCAACTTACCAGTAAATTCGTTGCCATACCTTCAAAATGGTAGATTTGGTCTACCTTCTAAATTGTGTGTGTTCTTCATGAACGACCCCCTTAATCCACCAATGATTGTGAAATTCCACCGAAACTTGTGTGGGTATGCGCACTCTCGATTCTACGTCATCTGCCAGCTGCCTTGGTCATCCTCCTTGTACACTGTTTTAATTGCCTTTAGATTCGGTCAACCCATTCTTCTGTCGCACCCTATTTTCCGTTTTAAGGGTAGTACTCCGATGAATAGTGAGCGCTGTTCCCCTCTTTCAAACTTTGTCTTTAATGGATCGGGTGTGGGACGGCTTTTAGAAGCACAGCCCCCATCGGATACTGATCTCCAGAGGACACTCACTTGATCCCACCTGATAATATCTCTCACCTGATATTATTAATGTCGGTCCGGCTGATATCGACTGCGTTTCTAACCATCTCACTTGTCCTATTACGAATCTTATCTTCTATGGCTAGAAAGCATTCTTTATAACTGTCTTCGTCTTGAATAAGGCTGGTGGGTTGGCGGGGAGGGGATATCAAATGCAAATGAGGTTTCTCTCTCCACAGTCACACATGAGCTCTAGGGGAGAGGCGGACCCCTCGTCTGCTGTGTCTTACGTATAGATCCAGTCTCATATATTTCTCCTTCCCATTAGATCATTTCTCACTCTGGCAACAATATATTAGCCGGCCGGTGTGGCCGAGCGGTTCTAGGCGCTTCAGCCTGGAACTGCACGACCGCTACGGTCGCAGGTTCGAATCCTGCCTCGGGAATGGACGTGTGAGATGTCCTTAGGTTAGTTACGTTTAAGTAGTTCTAAGTTCTCGGGGAGTGATGACCTCAGATGTTACGTCCCATAGTGCTCAGAGCCGTTTGAACCATTTTGCAATAATTCGATCTCACCATTCTTACATAATTCAATCAAGTTTCTGTCTAATATCACTTAACTCCAAATGAACGCTCATCATAAGAATAAACCTGATGTAAACGAACGAGAACGGCATGATTGGTCAGATGCCACAGCAACGTACACCGATGTTATTATGCTCTCAGAAGCAGGTCCTACTTATCTATCAAGTATGTTATTACTAAGTTACTATAAATGAGAGTTTAAGATGTTCTAATGTATTAATAGCCATCAAGTTTTTCTCAGTCATGCTTTAGCTGTGTAGTTTTTATTTAGAAAAAACCTTGTCCGAACCTCCATACTGCTGGGCTCTGATGTTGCGCTGTTAAAAGTGTGAACATGGCTGACGTTGCCTCCTGCTCCGTAGTGGAAAACGCGCGTGGATTACTTTAAAAATTGGCAGGGGGCACGTTGTTCTTTATGTTTTTCACAAGTTTACCGGAAAAATCGGCTTTTAAGTTTTCCGAAGGGCTATATTTATTACAGTTAAGACATTCTGTGAACAGTGTCCATAACTCCATCTGTGCCGGCACGGTAGCTCAGCGTGTTCGGTCAGAGGGTCAGCTACCCTCTATAATAAAAAAAGTGAATTAATGTATCAACGATCACCTTAAACAAGCGTAATGGGGCGTCTGCCCCGAACCCATACAATGACCATTATTGAAAAAAAATCTATAGAGTTGTAAATCGATAATCTAATGTAGTCCATGAATCGACGGTTCAAATCTCGCTTCGAGCTTAAATTTTTTCGTTCAATTTGGAATTTCCGCATGTAAAGTTAAGACATACTTAATTATCGTTTTTATTAGAAACGCAAGGCTTCGTGGTTCTAATTACATATTGCACACAAAATTGAAGTTCTCTTTGCAAATACAAATTCTTAACTGTCGATATTTTATAAAAGACTAAGTAAAGGTTGTTTAACTTAAGAAAACATAACAAATTAAATCTTTAGGACAAAAATGAAAAATCTAATATTCTTTAGCTGGACTGTGGCGATGTTATGTACCGTTATTACATATGTGGTCTCACAGGAGCCAGCGTGATAAGCTTCATAGAAACATGAAAACAATAATATTGCCAGCTTGCCAGCATCGAGCACACCATGCAAATGCTACATTTTTACGGTTGCCGCTGTACCAGTGATTTATGAACCCAGCAGAACTGATCTGGACCAAAATTAAGGGATTCATCGCTGGAAATAAAGAGATATCTAAGTTGCTAGACGATTTAAAAGTATTTTTCGGGATCGGATATGAAAGGAGATCACAGACTATTAGACGACTAACTGTAAGATGTGCCTTCAGTGCCTTCAATATTTAACTGTACGGTGAAATCTCTGCAGTACCCTTCTGCGTCGCCCATAGCTCGCACAGCCAAATTACCTTGTGTTTTAACTGGTAATTTTTATCACTTCTGTTTGTAATTACAATACTTAGCTAGATTTCCGTCTGGTCGTCTAAAGGAGCGTGCTGTATTGATGGAGTCTTGTCAAGCATTATTTCGCTCTCTTAAAATATTAAAAAAGGATTCGAAGCTATATTGTTTCTTTTCTCATCTCTTTTTACGCCTTAAACGCAGATGCTCACATCACTGCAAGTTAGTTGGGCCAGCTGGATGGCCAGTGCAGTCGGAGTTAAATGAGGCGGTAGATCTGTTGTCACATATCATCACTCAGTTGTTGTGCGCATAACGCAAAGTAGAACTGTACTCGAGAGAGCGATGCTCCCGCTACACGTGAAACGAAATCCAATAGATACCTGCAAATGTGGAAGAATAAATTGTGTAATGTTTACATCAGGTTTATTCTTATGATGAACGCATTAGAGAAAGAGAGACTGATTACCTCGCTGTTTAGGCCCTTCATCATCATCATTGTTCCATTCCAGGCTTGGTATAGGTTTTAAAGCAATATATACAGGGTGACAATTATTGAACTATATGAAATAAAATCGTCATAACTTCTGAACGGTTTGCATTAGGACGTTCAAACTTCATGGTTGGCCGCGAGACATGATGGGAATTAGTATGTGCCTTGTTGTTTGGTTTCGTGACGAAGCCCACTGTCATTTGGATGGGTTCGTCAATACGAAAAATTGGCGCTTCTGGGGGACTGAGAATCTGCATTTCGCGATCGACAACTAACTTCACCCTCAACGGGTGACTGTGTTTTACGCAATATTCAGTCACGGAATGATTGGTGCCATGTTCCTTGATGGCACAGTGACTACCGAATGGTAGGTAAAGGGTTTGGAAGATGATTTCACCTCATTATCCAAAGTGACCCTGATTTCGACAAGAAGTGGTTCACGCAAGACGGAACTCCAGTCCATCGAAGTGCTTGATGTCCTGGAGGAGCATTTTGGGGACCGCACTCCGGCTCTGGGGTACTTGCGTGGGCTTCTATGTGCCGCCGTATTCTCCAGATCCGAACGCATGTGACTCCTTTTGGTGATGCTGTATTAAAGACAAGGTGTATAGCAATAACACTAAAATCATTGCTAAGCTGAAAACAACCACTCAGGAGGTCATCGACAGCATCGATGTTCCGACATTTCAGCGTGTCATGCAGACTTTCGCTATTCCGAGTGTGCCACATCATCGAACATTTCATAACCGAATGTGATGGAGGACGTAGGATCACTGTGCAATGATTTTACAAAGCAGGATCATGTTGTGGTAGTGGTGAGAGCAGGAAACAATATTGATAGGGGTCAGGGCTACAATATTGAGTGTGACCTGATAAAAATAGCCTCTGGAACAAACCATACAAATGTTAACTTGGTTCCTGGTTTCATGCGATACGATCGGCCCCAACTGAACAGCTCTGTTAGGAGCTAGACCAGCTGCTTCGGGCAGTTACTTTGTCAGGCATAGGTTTGGTTTCTGTTGATGGTATTGGTAGGTGGGACTTAACAAGTCATGGCCTGCATCTCAATAGGAAAGGGAAGGGTAAACTTGTTGGGATGATAGCAAAATCTTTAAGGGGGAAGGGGAGGGGGGGGTGTGTGTGCACTGAAACTCATGGGAGTAATTTTCTAGGCTAACACCAGTGTCCAGTCATCCAAAATTGATTGAAATTAAGCTTAATGAGAAGTTCAGACAGGCAGGTACTAGAGATGTTAAAATATCACAAGAGTCTCATAACAGTACAGTGAAAAATAATGTTAGTATGTCACAAAATTCTCATAAAAGCACAGCGAAAATAATGTTAGTATATTGCATCAGAACATCAGAGGATTAAAAAACAAAGTAGATGAGCTTCTTGTTTGGTTAGAAGATTCAAATAAGGAGGGTGGAATAGATATACTATGCTTGTCTGAACATCATATAGCCACAGATATGGAAATCGTAAATCTAAGTGGATATAAACTTTCAACATATCTAAGTAGAGACACTACGGAGAGAGGATGAGTTGCCATGTATGTCAAAAACTTTCATAGTGTGAAAAATTTGGAAAATAAAATTTTTTGTGTAGAGCAACATTTAGAAGCCTGTACTTGTGAGCTTCAACTAAATGGCACTTTTAAAATCGTGTCCATTTATATATCTACGTTGGGAAATTTTCAGCTATTTTTGAAAACTTGGATTCTTTGTTGTGCTATCTGTCAGAAATAGGAAATCGTCTTAACGTAAATGGGGTCGGCTACAAATGGCACATGACTCGCATTACGACGGCTATGGTTTGAGTTGCACATAACAACAACCGTACTATTCAGTGCGCATGACCGCACGAGTTCAGCAGTTAACAGTTGTGACACTATTAGTTAGGGAAGCACATCCAACACGGCAAGATCGTATGACATAAGATGGGAAAACTCGATTTTTAAGCGTCCCGAGGCCTAAAACGGCATAAAAAGCAGAATGATATTTGTTTTTAATTGTCCTTTGGCGAAAAACAGAACAAAGAGCAAAATGAAAATGGTTCTTCATTGTTCTGGGTCCAAAATCGGTATATATAAAAAAAAAATAACGTCGGTTTCTAATTTTCGTGGGACTGACGCACATGTTCAATACGCTGTCTAATGGTTTTTAGCACAAGCTGAAATCGAGAAACAGCCTGTTCCACAACAGATTGGGGTGTCTCTATGGTCACGTTCAGACTGCGTTGTGCAACGGATGCTTTCAATTCAGCTACGTTCGTAATTGGTGCACTAAACACAACATCTTTCAGAAACCCCACATCAGAAGTTACACGGATTAAAATCAGGCGATCTGGACAGCCGGACTGTAGGGAATTTAGTGTTTCCAAAATTACTCTGCAGCAGCCATTTCACTGCTGTGTACATTGTGAAGGAGTGCCCTCCTGCACAATACATCCTCGCTGTTGAAGGGTTGGGATGACGCTAGTACGACGAAGACTCTCATATCGTTTACCAGTGACCATACAGCTAACAGACCTGCAGGACTCATCTCTTCGCAAAAGTACGGTCCTACGAAAGAGGATGCCGTCAACGCGCACCACACGTTCACTTTTACAGACTGAAGAGGTATCGGTTTATATCCATGCAGATTTTCTGTTGCCCATATTCTGCAGTTCTACATATTGACATTTTCTTGGAGAAGGAAATGGTCTTCGTCTTTCCACAGAATATTCAATGCTCATTCATTTCCCACCTCCAGAGCAAATATTTGTCTTGCTGTCTGGTAAGCAGGAAACAACCCCTGGACATGGGTGATTTTGCATGGATAGCAAGGTTTCGTGAGATTTTATGCACCGTGTTCACAGTCATATCCAAAGTTTGGACAATTCCCCGTGCACTGCATGTTTGCGTACCACCACTTCGCTACCCCTGCCATGTTGTGGACAGACGTCGGATCAACTGATTTCCTTCCTCTGCCACGTTTCACTTCAAAACAACCTGTCTTTTCAAGTTTTGTAATCATTTCCCCAAACCATTTGCAGACAACAGACCAATGCGTTTTTTCATACCCTTGAGTGTCCAGAATTTCTGCTGGGCTGCTGGCACACCGTCGCCATTCTTGTAACAGAGTTTTACCGGCAACGCGACCCTTCGTGGAGGCAGTCATGCTGGGCGTCTCGGTCGCAAACAGCCGTGTGCCGCGCATTTGTTGGTGTGCATGCTCTGATACTTACAGCGCCATCTGTTTTAGTTGACGTTTCTTTTTTACATGACTTTCCCTCTGCATCAATGACTTCATTCTGAGGAGTGATTCTCTTTCTATAGCGTTTTTAAACTGGAATTTTAATTATGGGCACCGTGTCTTAAGTGGCCGAGGTACACTTAGACGAATGAAATGTTTACGTGCTCTTTTCCACGCAGAAAGAATGTAGAAGTACTGGTGGCGCGCTTCCTCCACGCTGTAGATGCAGTTCTTTTCTTTTTAATTTTTTTGTTGTGAGGAATTCAGAGTAGTGAAGTAGAACCCAGCAAGTCGCTAAATGTTTCGAGATGCAGGTCACTTGGACGATCTACTCTGAAGTCTATGTATGTTTCGTGAAACAACGTCTGCACTGGTGATATACTGAAAATATTACAGCCGATCCTTATTGTCTAATTTTGCAGTTTATATCTTTCCTATGACACATAATTTACTTTAAACTGATTGTTACTCTTCATGAATATTTCTGACATGTCCAATGAATATCAATGAATATTATGCTCTAAGTTAAAAAGAAACTGTCGTTGTAGGAAATGTGTTGTTTAAGAAACAGTGTATACTACAATATCATTGACCAAATCGAAATTAGAAAAAAAAAAAAAAAACGCATCTAAATCTGGACGAGAAATCGCGAACTCGAACATTGTAATGCAAAATTCTAACCACTGCATTAACTTAGCAGCACACCTACACAGTACTAAATGATGATACTAATCTTACAGCAAATTGCAGGATATGCTCGGGATGACATTTTATAACAGATATTTTTGTACTGTTAGTAAGCAAAGTACCACTGTACGGTGTCCGAGTATACGAATTTTTGTTCACCTTTTACGTATGTCGGCAATAATGAAAAGGTACTCTTCTCTTAAGCACAGAGGAGAGACTGGGTAAATAAAAAGAATAGACTGAAAGATTCTGTACGGAGGAGGGAAATATTGGATTCGATATAGAAGACATAGTGAATAAAACATTAGAGTCACTCTTCGAAAAAGATTTAGAAGATTTGCAATGAAATAAGGCTGAAGGATTAGATAAAATTTCTTGGGAACGTCTAATATCATTCGGAGAAATGGCAAGCAAACGACTACTGAAGTAAGTTTGTACACTCTACAACACTAGAGACCCATTGGATTCCCAGGAAAATACAATCCAAACAATTATGAAGATAACGGTGACAGTTAATTGCGACAGCTAAAGCGTAGTCAGATTAACGACCCGCGTAACCAAGTTTCTGACCGGAATATTATAAAGAAGAACGAAACAGCAAATCTAGGCTCAGTCAGATGAACTGTTTGACCTTAGGAAAAGTAAAGCCAGCATGTGAGATACAACGTTGCACTTTGTACTGAAAGCAAAACTTGAGAAAAATCATGTTCAGGGGCTTTCTCGACATAAAAAGTTTTCGACAACAACAAAAACGTAATATGTTTGAAATTCTCAGCAATATAGAAGTAAAGTATATGGAAAAACTTGTAGTATACTATACGTACCAGTAAGAATAGAAATACGAGAACGGATTAGGAAGAGCGTAAGACAGGTGATATTGCGCGCGCCGCTGTCCTGTGTCTTGTTTAGAGCTCGCGCTATAATCGATCATAGTTCGCTGTTCTGGTGCGGGTGGCGCTCCGGTGGTGATTTTGCTATTACGTCGCTGGTGTGTGTTTGCGGTGGCCAGCTGAAAGCGAGAGGGTAGTCGGTTTCCGGGTATTGCACGGAACGTGAAAATCGCTCTGCCTGACCTGCTGGTGACTAGCGCCAAGGTTGTTGTGCCTCGCAATATGAGCAGAGTGGTCTGGGGCGGAGGCGAATCGCCGCTGTGCTGGCCATGCGGTGGTGATTAATTGGAGTCGGCGTACATGTTCTGCCTGCCTGTCTGATGTGCAGGTCTGGTGGGGTCCTGTGATACTCTGGCCCGGAGACAACTAGTTGCTGAATTTTGTAGTCGTCTGCCAGGTTAAGGTGTGGGCTCGGTTGGCTCGTCAGATTTTTCGCTGGAAGCTCCAGCAGCGGTTTCTGAACTTCATTCTGATGTGGGACGGCGTTGTTGGAAGTTTTTGCTGTGTGCGTGTGGCACGTTACGATATTTGTTGGTACTAATTTATCTGCTCAACTGATCTTTTGATTATCCCGCTGAGTGGGTCGTTGCCCACCAGGTCTGCTGAGCGTTACCTTTGGTGGTGCCTGTTTGTTCCATTTGAAGGAATTCACGTAGGTGGTTCGTGTTACCTGCCCGGAGTTGCGTTCATGTATGGTACATTTGGCATTTGATGTCTTAGGTAAAGTATGCCTAAGAAAGGCGCTTTTGTACAGTATATGCATAGTGAATTACTGCTGCTTGGTATATGTGGTCTTCTGGGACACGATCTCGTCAATTTGGTTTGTGTAACAGCATTTAGTGGTATGTTCTGTATTTTAACTCACTGTGTTATTATTAACTTGGTGGAATAGTCGCGTTTGGTGTCGTTAAGGCACTTCTAACACTGTGGTTTGGCTATTCATGTGCGCTTGGCTTTTATTGTTTCGTTTTAAGAAGCGAGAATTGTTTACTAGGATTTGTGTGTGTTGGCTTCCGGCACTTGTTAAGAGCGCCCGGGTTAACGACGCCGTGGTTATCATGTGCTGTCGGGATGTCATATTGTCATTTGATTTTTGAATTTTATCTTGTGTTGATATTATATGTCGTGTGTTACAGAACATACCCAAGGTGCGTAAGTGATGGGCAGTTGTGGGAGGCATTTCGGGGAGCTCTCAGCGGTTTATTTCTGGGACCGTTTCTGGTGGGAAGGCTGCGAAGTGTTGAGAGCTCGCTCGTCTGTGATTGCGTTGGGAGTTGCCCTTGCCCTTTGGTTGTATCAATTTATTATTTTGTTATTATATTTATTGGTTGTGTGTTGCGCTTTTTTGATTTTATGGGGCCAAGTGCCATTACCTTTCTCAATTTTTTTTTTTTTTTTGTATAAATGATTTTAAATTGTAATGCCAAGTTAACTTATTATTGGATTTTGTCTCTTGGGTAAACTCTAAAAGCACTATCGTAAAAGGTTCTTTGATTTTACGGTGACAAGCCGCCGTTATTGTTTTTAAAGCTCATTCTTTTAACCATTTCTTAAGTACTGTAAGTTATATGAATTTGTTGTTATTTAAAGGAGTTTAGTATTGGCAATTTAATAAATTGTGTACAGAGTCTGCTGTTCGGATATTATTGGGTGGAAATCCTTCGATAGTTGTCCTATAAGAAAACACATTCCAACAGGGATGCAGCCTTTCACCTCAACTGTTCACAATGTAAATCGGGGAAATTATGACAGAAGTACAACGGATGTTCTAGAGTAGGATTAAAATTTAGGATGAAAGGATATCAACGATAAGATTCTCTGATAAAACTGCTAATCCAACAAAGCGGGAAAGGATTACAGGACCTACTGAATTGAATGAACAGTCTACTGAGCACAGAACATGGATTGAGAATAAACAGAAGAAATGTGACGAGGAGCTGCAGAAATGGGATTAGCGTTAAGCATTACATTGGAACTGGTGACAACGAAATTAACGACAAGATTCTCTGATGAAACTGCTAATCCAACAAAGCGGGGAAGGATTACAGGACCTACTGAACTGAATGAACAGTCTACTGAGCACAGAACATGGATTGAGAAAAAACAGAGGAAATGTGACGAGGAGCTGCAGAAATGGGAATAGCGTTAAGCTTTACATTGGAGCTGGTGACAACGAAATTAACGAATTCTGATACATTGGAAGCAAACCTGACACATGACAGAGGAAACATGGAACACATAAAAAGGTGACTAGCAGAAACGAAGAAGGCATTCCCTACCAACAGAAATCTACTGGTATCAAACATATAATCTGAAGAAGAAATTTCTGAGAAGGTACGTTTGAAACACAACGTTGTATGGACTGCGGGAAAACTGGAAAAGTTGAGAATCAAAGCTTTTAGAATGTGGTGCTGTAGAAGTATGTTGAAAATTAAGTGGAATGTTCAGAAATGAGAAGGTTCTCTGCAGAATCGTCGAGGAGATGTACATGTGGAAGACACCGACAAGAGAAAAGGGTATGATGATAGCACATGCGGTAATACGTCACGGAAGAACCTTGATGGTACAAGAGAGAACTGCAGCGGGTAAAAACTGTAAATGAAGGCATAGATTGGAAAACACGCAAAAAATACTTGATGAGGTTATGTGTAAGGGCTACTCTGAGATGGAGACGTTGAGACAGGAGAGAAGCCGTGGCAGGCCGCAGAAGAATGATTGGACTACAAAATGTGACACCGATTTAGGTTACGTTACCTGATATAATAAATAAAATCAACCTTACACGCAGGAAAGCCACAGGAGTGGGTGGGTCAACTAGCATCTACTGAAATCAAAACCCCTTAGCATTATAATGTCCGTAGCTCGTTAGAGTTTGGCACAAAAGCTAGAGCACTAATTGAGAATGAAAGTCTGTGAAGTTCGAAAAACCGTTAACAACTCGCAACAAGCAATTAAAAGAGCCGGCAGATGAGCAAAAGATTTCTTCACTGCGACAATATTACAGTTAGCCAAAACATTGGAACGTACAAGAGGTAGAATTATATCTTACTTAATTCATTGAGAGGATAAAAAGCCGGCCGAAGTGGCCGCGCGGTTCTGGCGCTGCAGTTTGGAACCGCGAGACCGTTACGGTCGCAGGTTCGAATCCTGCCTCGGGCATGGATGTGTGTGATGTCCTTAGGTTAGTTAGGTTTAACTAGTTCTAAGTTCTAGGGGACTAATGACCTTAGCAGTTGAGTCCCATAGTGCTCAGAGCCATTTGAACCATTTTTAGAGGATAAAAGGCAGTTTAGGATTTAACGTCCGTCATGGACGAGGTCATTAGAGACGTTCGTTAGGACAGAAGGATTCTCTAGACATTTGCTCGATGTTATACATAAACAGCAAAATATATGTAAAACACGGGAATAGTTCACAAAGTATTAATACGTCGACACCCCAACTGATCTGTAGTATACTGCGAAAAACAGTGAAAAATAGAATGCATACAGAGACGTCAGAATCCACGGCAGTCCTACCGGTTTCCAAAAGATGAGAAACAATAAATAGGAGAAGTGCAAATGCTGTGGGCAGTCAAACAGAAACAGTAGCACAACGTAATTTTATATGGAATAAGAACATATATTGTATTGGATGCGACTGGGGATCAATATTTATAGGGCTACTAGAACAGGATTAGTTTCACTCTCACTCGAGACCATAGTCCCTTCATTGTAAGACAGGTAGGTGCAAAACTGTACGGAGAAAATATAGAAATTGTGTAAAAAAGTCACCACTAACGCTTACTACATGTTCTGGATGAGACACTGGTCATTTTTCAGAGGTAAAGCTTGTCCGAAAATGCATAGTTGTGTGGCTGTGCAGTGCCGAACTATGAAAAATGTGATGTGAATTTTATTTTTCGCACTGTATTTCTTATCCAAATTTGTAATGCAACCGATTAGCCGACAGTACCAAGAGGTGGACTCACTGGTTACTACTGCGGAACGTTCATTGTTTTGAGCGGGACGGTTAACTGATGATTATCAAAAAGGAACACACATCCCGGAAATCACTGTAGTTTGCTATGAGGCGTGAAAGTGGTAGAAAGTTTTGAATACAGTGACTAGTGTGTGTCCTATATTTTGCAGAGAAATCCGACGAGAGACTCACCATCGGATTGTGAATTGGAAAAGGGGTTCAAAATTTTTAGTTCCGTCATGAATACTGAAAGACTTCGTAGCTCGACACTCAGAACAGTGGGGTTCCACCTAAGCGACACTTTTTTATCATTAAACGTTCCCAGCTACGCTTCACAAGCGTTATGCTTCGTTCTGAAACGGGCGTCCTTTTTAAAGACCGACTGATAACTGAGAGATGCCGTGAATATCCCGAATAGATGAGAAAAGCAAGAGCTTCAAAGCATTCCCGTTGCAAACAGACCTGCTGTTGAAATGCAGCCTTCTTGGCTACTCGGGAATGCCGAGAAAGAACTTAAACGCATTCACAGCCGTTTATGAACAACACCCGGCATGTAAGCTTCTAGGAAACATTCCGTAGGCGGTGGATTTCGCTACGACTGGAGAAGGCGTGGGGAACCAAGGGAATGCGGCCTGAATTCACTTGCTTCATGTTGATGTCTGCAAAGGGATTTTTCGAAGCGTGATCGGAAATGTGAACACCCTGTAACCAAGACTGGCAGCGTGGAGTTACCCAGAGTGGAACGTTCATTGAGTAGCATTGTAAACTGAGTCTATCAGTGACATGATAAGTGATACAAAGTTCAGCCCCCTGATGGCTAAGGTTGGGGTACGAAGAACAAAACTGCCGAGCAAGAGCATCCTACCGTTTAGTCAAACAAAGTTTTCAGAGGGTGGATTTAGGTGATTCTAGGAGCGAGATTCTGAGACTCAGTCTGAACATTCGTTTTAATATTTCCATTGGAGGTTACGCTAAGTGATTCGCACGCCGTTTCGCATAGAATACTCTGAATCTGCATTCTAGAACAATATGTCTACTGCCTGGTAAGTTTTCAGATTTTGTGCCTGATTGTCATATTCATCCCGATGTCTATTGTCATTCTGTGACTTTCTCAGTTTGAGACTCTGTGCCGCTTCTTCAATTTAATTACTGCAGAGAAAAGACATCGCATGAGAGACACAGAACGAGTGACCTCTGCCGCAAGGGCAGAAGTGCTGCGCCGACCGCCAGGCGGTGGCTTTTCGTGGGGAACGACTGGGCAGCATTGAGTGCCGCCCGGAAAGCCACGAGCATACGGTGATACGGATGCGAAAGCAGGCGTCTGTCAATGGCCACACAGGTCCATGCAAAGACCAAGACGCCACGCTACGCTTTCACGCAACTCCGATTCCATCGTGTCGTCTGATGAAATAGTTAATCCTGCCCCGCTCCAACCTTATAGACCCAGTCACTGAGCTGTACCTATGCGCAATCGAATCGGTCCTTCGACTTCGCCCATGCAGCACAGTCTACAGCCGTGCGTCTTGTTTACAATATGTACAGATGCAGAAAAAGGCTTTCCCGTGACTCACTCTGTATGTGGAAACGGTATCAAAATTCCTACAGTACATCCTGAGATTAACGTTCACGCACAAACTTAAAAACGTGGCGAGGACGTCGGTCGATAAAATTTGTAGATAAGTTTAATTATGAATATCAGCCAGCTACACTGCTCTTTAAATGGTTTCTTTTTTATAAGTCACTCACAATGAGCCGATTTCGGCCTATTGCCACCACAGTTGCTCTGTCATATGTAAGTGATGGTCTAAATATAATAGTCTGTAACTATGATCAGAAAAGTTATAATACAATCGTTTTGGGTTTTTACCTTACACGTAACATCGTTTCTGCCATGTCCTGTCTTTTTGTAGTGTTGTTAGTTTCTTCTTAGATGTACGTTGGAGATGTATACCTGATTTTAGCCACGCGGGGTAGCCGTGCGGTCTTGGGCGCCTTGAACGGTTCGCGCGGCTTCCCCAGTCGGAGGTTCGAGTCCTCCCTCGAGGATGGGTGTGTGTTTTGTCCTTAGCTTAAGTTGTTTTAAGTTAGATTAAGTAGTGTGTTAGCTTAGGGACCGATGACCTCAGCAGTTTGGTCTCATAAGGTCTTACCACAAATTTCCAAAAAAAAGTTTCCTGGTTTTAGTCGGTATTTATGTATGCTATATTTCTCTTAACAGCTTGGATGACAGTACATCAGCGATATGACATATTTACGTAGTTACCATTATGACTAAGTGATGTGTGGAAATTCTGTTGTTCATTATTATGTTTGTGCGTTTGGTTCTAATTATGTTTTAGTCTGAAATTTGTTTCAGTTTTAGTTGATATTTTTATGTTATATTTTTATTTTTGCGTCATAATATTCTTATTGTCTTTGATTTGTAATGTTTTCGTGGTGTTATGTCTTTGTTGTATACTCCTCACAATGTTATCGCTGTTACTACGGATGTATGTTATTTGATGTCTCTGATGTATCTTCAACCGTTTTATTGCTTTATAGTGGGAATAAAGTTTTCTATGCACTTTTTGTGCTTTAGGTCGGTTTGTTTATTGAATAAATTTGTGGGGTTGCTGTATGCGTGTGAATATACCTCAGTTTCCTTTTGCGTAATTATTTCGTTTATCGGTTTTACGTTCTGTTTTTCTCTTTCTAGATGTTGAGAAAATATGGAGGGATTGTTTTCACTTTCTCTGGTGTGTTCTTTATATTTAGTGTTCAAGCTTCTACCGCTTTTGCCTACGTAGAATTTGTGGCATATGTTACAGGAAAGTTTGTAAGATTTGATGAGGACGTACGAATATTTTGCACTACGGCCGCCAAAGAACAGAAAATACAAGTTTTGTTACATCGTTTCTTTTTCTTTTTTTTTACTTTTCATGCTTTATTTTCTACATTTTTGGCATCCAATTCAATTTTAATAGCTATATATGCTACTACACTGAGTACTTGTCGATCTTGCGAGCTACTACGGACGAAAAATAAAAATGTGGTTGGACTTATTAACTAAATAGGCCACGTTAGGTCTGAGGGGTGCCAACCAAATCCGCTGCACTGTACCCAATAATTTTAAATTAATGTCAAGTTTTTTTAGTGAATATAGTACAGTTTAAACTAATTGGAGTTTATTTTAACTTCTTCAGGACAGATTTGACAGAAATAGTGTTAAGTGTTCTTTATTTGACCTCAGATATTTACCGCGTTAGTTCAACAGCGCCACTCAAATATTGAGCACAATCATTCAGCAATTATTGACTTAATGTTTCTTTGAAAATAACTGAAACCACAACATGAACAAAGTTCCGAGCGGAGAATACTTCTCGAAAAATAATAATAAACCAAACACAATCCGAAGTCCAACCGCAAGCTGAAATCACTGTGTCCCACAGCGGTTGTTCAGAGTTACAGTTCGACACGACTTCGCGGTACGAAAATATTCTTTGTTCAAGTCGTGTTTCACAAGTCTCACAAACGCACTACAGAGAATTCTTCAAAGTCCAGCGGCACCCAGTAGCTTAAAATGTCAAGTTCCACGCAACTTCGCGGCCAGAAAATATTCTTTCGTGCACGAACTTTTGCCAGTCACACATGCTACCCCTTTCAACTCAACTGTATGACTGCACCCTACCACCGAAAATGGCCGCCCTTTAAAGCCCTTGGTCTGAACAATTTGAAGTCAAATCAAGTTTGTTTGCACATAAAATTTACTTTTACAACTAATATAGATACAATAAAATGCATGTAACACTTCTATTCAGACGGAAATTTTCCGCTGAACTTATTCTCATATTATTAAAATTTATGTGTTCTTCATATAGAACTATTCATTATTTAAAATACTTTCAATGTATAAATAACTGATATTATTATTGTATTACCTAGCTCCTTATGTCTACATTTCCCTCCTCGTTCGTAAAATTGTATCAAAGCGTCTCCAAGATGTCCAGTTTACAATCTCACTTAGTTATTAAAATGTTCAGTTTATCATAATTCAAAAATTACCAGGGCGACTGGAGGCGCGTTTATAAGAGCACAACCGGCTACTTTTCTGCTTTAAAATGAGCCTACAAGCTCCTTTGTGCCACATTGGGATCAGTTTATTTATTTCTACATCATACATTCACTTAAGCTCTGTGCTAAAAGCGGCCCGGAGAAAGCCCACCATGAGCTAGCGTGCCGGCCGTTGAGTTTCCCCGTCAAGTGGTTGGACGCCAAACTGACAGTACTCATTTTAAAGAACCGCCATCTGTCGGTCAGTGCCGAAATTAGGACGATTTTGCTGCTGTCTAGATGGCAGACACACACCCATCTTAGATGCAAACAGGCCAGATTCTCGACTGCCACTTAGCCGCGATTTTTACTACAGAAACTGCGGTCTTCGCTTCCCCCCCCCCCCCCCCCCCACGCGCCCCCTCCCCCCCCCCCCCAAAAGCCGGTCACCTTACAATCTGCAGACAGACGGTGAAATACGTGCGAGTGTGCATTCTGTGTTTTGGTTGCTGTGTGAACTATACAATAAAGTCTCCCTTTGCTGTTGCAAAAGCATAGTCTTTATAGTAACCCATAGAAAACGTCCGTGGTCGTCTTTTATCAGTTCATCGATTTAGGTACGTAACGTTAAATGGAATCCAAACTGATCTTCCGCGAGGTCGGCTTCTACCAGACCGGTTTGGATTCCGTAGAAATGTAGGAACACTCAAGGCAATACTGACCCTACGACTTATCTTAGAAGGTAGGCTAAGGAAAAGTAAATCTACGTTTATATCATTTGTAGACTTAGAGAAAGCTTTTGACAATGTTGACTGGAATATTCTCTTTCAAATTATAAAGGTGGTAGGGATAAAATGCAGGGAGCGAAAGGCTATTTACAATTTGTGCATAAACCAGATGGCAGTAATAAGAGTCGACGGGATGAAAGAGAAGCAGTGGTTGAGAAGGGAGTGAGAGAGGTTTGTAGCTTGTCCCAGATGTTATTCAATCTGTACATTGAGCAAGCAGTAAAGAAAACAAAAGAAAAATTTGGAGTCGGAATTAAAATCCAGGGAAAGAAATAAAAACCTTGAGGTTGGCGGATGACATTGTAATTCTGTCAGAGACAGCAAAGGACTTGTTGAACGGAATGGACAATATCTTGAAAGGAGGATGTTGTTGTTGTTGTTGTTGTTGTGGTCTTCAGTCCTGAGACTGGTTTGATGCAGCTCTCCATGCTACTCTATCCTGTGCAAGCTTTTTCATCTCCCAGTACCTACTGCAACCTACATCCTTCTGAATCTGCTTAGTGTATTCATCTCTTGGTCTCCCTCTACGATTTTTACCCTCCACGCTGCCCTCCAATACTAAATTGGTGATCCCTTGATGCCTCAGAACATGTCCTACCAACCGATCCCATCTTCTGGTCAAGTTGTGCCACAAACTTCTCTTCTCCCCAATCCTATCCCATACTTCCTCATTAGTTACGTGATCTACCCATCTAATCTTCAGCATTCTTCTGTAGCACCACATTTCGAAAGCTTCTATTCTCTTCTTGTCCAAACTATTTATCGTCCATGTTTCACTTCCATACATGGTTACACTCCATACGAATACTTTCAGAAATGACTTCCTGACACTTAAATCAATACTGGATGTTAACAAATTTCTCTTCTTCAGAAACGCGTTCCTTGCTATTGCCAGGCTCCATGTATGCCCTTTAAACTCACCGGCGAGTCCTGTGACGTCATCTCGGAACTCTCCGTCTCCGTGTGCCTCAACTTGTGATTGTCCACCGCAGCTCGCCCGTCACCTGAGTCCGTTGTCGGCCAGAAGTTGACTCGACTCGCTCAGGAAGGAGGGTGAGAACACGAGTTCAGACGTGTAACCACGGACTCGCGGCATTCCCTCTACATAAGCAACCGTTTTGAAAGACATTTCAGTTTTCAAATAGTAAATTACTATTCATTTATTTCACGCAATCATGATTTCTCCATTATAGCCATTCTCAAGGGCAAGATGTAATGTTACAGGATGTCCGACATGGCTAAATGACAGAAGAAAGTTACATAACAATGTAACGATAGACGGGTTTGCAGTGAATATTGTTCTGTTTCTACATACATTGATGTAGATAAATCTTTTTCGAAGACTGCTGTAAACTTAGTATTTAATATCAAGTCAGGGAATGCCTAAGAATTAGGTTCACATATACGCTGCGGTGTCCAAAATAAAAGCAACAAATCGCCATTTCGCAGTCCTAACTCGCGATGTAATCATGCCCTTTGTCAACAGATGTCCGTACCATCATGTCCTGCAGGGAAGATGGCATTACGGTCAATGGGCAATCACGCCAGCGATGACGACGTGGCAGCCATCAAGCGAGATGGTATTTGTCGGGTAGTCCCACATCCGCAACCGCTGTGTACCCAGTCAAGTGCAGTATAGCACAGAGAACATGCTTGCAGTCTCTCTGAACTGGAGAAACGTAGGAAGAATGGAATCAGGACAGTCGTATACTGATATGGCCCGACGGCTTAAAGTGAATCGTACAATCGTTTCTCGGATGTGGCGAAGGTTGGCAGGAGAGCTTCTGTAAAGTTTGGAAGGTAGGAAACGAGGTACTGGCAGAAGTATAGCTGTGAGGACGGGGCGTGAGTCGTGCTTGGGTAGCTCAGATGGTAGAGCACTTTCCCGCGAAAGGAAAAGTTCCCGAGTTCGAGTCTGGGTCCGGCACACAGTTTTAATCTGCCAGGAAGTTTCAGCGTTTAATGCTATTGCACTGGTGAATAGACAAGGTTTAACTGCTGTCAGGTACAGTGACAAGATCTTAAGATTTCATGTGGGTTTGTTGCGAGGTGATGTGGGCCCAGACGTTGTATTGGTGGACAATAACGTTCGACTTCACAGAACACGGGTGGTTGATGTTTTCTTGGAAAAGGAAGGTACTGCATGTAATTGTATGGTGTGCCCTGCTCGCTCTTCCGATTTAAATACCATAGCGCATGTCTGGGATGCACAGTGGAGACTGGTTGCATCACGTCGGCATCCATCAACCATTCCCCAAGACTTGTGTGCAGCCCTGCAGGAGGAATGAGCGTTAATGCCTCTACTTGCGATCAATGATGTCTTTCACAGCATGTCCCGTCGTTGTCAGGCCTGTGTTGCTGCCACAGGTGGTCACCCCATATTGAGCACATTAATCGGTTGTCGGAATGTGTGTGCAAATCCGTTAAGTTGTAAAAAACGAAAAACATTTTTCTCTACCGTTATGCATGTTGTAGTTGTTTACGCTCTGTGTTCTTTACATTGTTTGTACTTTACTATCAACCGGTTTATACTGTTCTGCGACAGAATAAACGCAAACTTGCAAAATTTCCGTTTGTTGCTTTAATTTTGGTCACCAGCGTAGATACTTTCGAGGGAATACCAAGGCTGTAACGACAGAACCAGGAATCACGAAATGAGGGTGAAGTACAGTCTCTAAATGGTGATAAGTTATTAAGACAAATTACGGAAATGAAGGATAAGCTACACAACTCCCAGTTAACCTATAAACTCAAGATGCCATGACGAAATGAATACAGAAATAGCGCGCTTTTTTGACGCTAGGACATGACAGTGATGTTTTCCTGTGCCCATTTTCCGTTTGACACACAGCGCATACGTTTTCTCATAGTGGAGGTGACAGATACAAGTATACAACCAGTCGCGTACTTCGCACCAATTGGTGACGACTAGCGTTACACTCCTGCGTGCTTCAGAAAGAGAGAACGAGTCGACGAATATGAAGGACCGCAGCGCCACAGTGCTCATCCTCGCCATAGCCTAAACGCGAAACTATAGCGGAAATGAAGAAAGCATGTAGGAACGTGGAACACTTTTTGTAAAAACACACTGTACACTAATGAGGAATATGGAACCCATTTTTTAAAGAGTGTTATACAAATGAGTACTAGTTAAGGAGAAATGCAGCACTGTGTAAAACCAGGCGGAAGATGACGTTAAACAGAAAGTCCGCAAGGCCTGTGGGCGGATGTAGTGTAGCGCTTGTTTCACGGAGGCAGAGAGCGGGACAAGGGAAACCACTGCCCCTCGGCCGCGCGCGGTCTGAGGCTGTTAAAACGCGAGCGGCCTACGCCCGAGATCAAAGGCGCTCCGCTGCTAACAGGGCGGCCGCCGGCGACGGCAACGGCGGCGTCTGTCGCACAGCCGACGCCGACGCCAGCGCCGCCGCCTTCCGCGCGGCGGATAATCAAGTCAACAGCAGCGCCGAGCCGGCAGCGGCCCGCTGATCGACTCGCCCACAGCACAATTAACCAGATGAGCGGGTGGCGTGGCCGAACTAATCGCGACATCGAGACTGCGAGCTGTCACACAGACGTCGCGGCTCAAACTGACGTCACCAAATGCCCAGAAAAAAATTGTTCACACAGTCCCTTCTCTTTCCTACTAGGTTATTTAGTATTGTACCTTTAGTTATCCTATTATATGTTGGACACTAACTGTATTTTCATTTGTAGCTCTAACAGGTTCAGCATTTAATTCTTGTCTAAAAGGGATTTTCTTTTATGGTCCAGTAACAAATGTCCATTAGCACAGCGGAGGAACTTCATCTCTGACGATTCAGTTGGTCATAATTGATCAGATGTTAACATACAACATTCATTACCATAAAGTAGCAAAGGCAAGCTCATTATTTGGTACCGTGAGGTGACATAAGTCATGGGATACCTTCCAATATGGTGTAGGGCGTCCTTTCGCCGGGGCTGGTGCAGGAACTGGACCTGGCATGGACTAAACAAGTCGTTGGAAGTGCCCTTCAGATATACTGAGCTATGCTGCCTCTATAGTCGTCAATAATTGCGAAAGTGTTGCCGGTGCAGGATTTTGTGCAGGGACTGACCTCTCGATTATGTCCTACTAATGTGTCATCCACAAAAATTACTTCGTTGTTTGGGTACATGAAGTCCATGAATGGCTGAAAATGTGTCCAAGTAGCCGAACACAGCCATTTGCAGTCAATGATCGTTCCAGCTGGAACAGAGAACCCAGTCCACACCATTATGGAGCCACCTCCAGATTGAACAATGACTTGTTGACGACTTGGGTCGATGACTTCGTGGGGTCTGCGCCATACTCGAACCCCTCCATCAGCTCTTACGAGCTGAAATCGGGACTCATCTGTCAAGGACACAGTTTTTCAGTCGTCTGCGGTCCAATCGATATGGTCAAGAGTCCAAGAGAGACCCTGCAGGTGGTGACGTGCTGTAAGTAAAGACACTCGCATCAGTTGTCTGCTGCCACAGCCTCTTGACGCCAAATTTGGCCGCACTGTGCTAAAGGATACCCTCGTCGTACGTTCCACATTGATTTCTGCCGTTATTTCACCTATTGTTGCTTGTCGTTAACACTAACAATTCTATGCAAACCATCGGCCACTGCATTGTCCGTGGTGAGGGTAATGCTGAAGTTTGGTGTTCTCGGCACACTCTTGACACTGTGGATCGCAGGGTAATGAATTCCATAACGATTTCTGAAATGGACTGTCTCATAAATTTAGCTGCAACTGCCAATCAGCGTTCAAAGTCTGTTAATTCCCGTCATGCGGCCATAATCACGTAGGAAACCTTTTCATGTGAATCATCTGAATACAAATGACAGCTTCGCCAACGCAACGCCCTCTCACACCTTCTCTATACGATACTACTGCCATCTGTATACATGCATACCGCTACCCCCTGACTTCCGCACTTCACTGTAAAGTTTAATGTTTTTTTCCGTACGTTATGCTTTAACGTACGTTGTGTGGATTCACAGAAATGTCTGAATCTAGTTTTAGTTCAGCGTCATCTGACTTGGGAAATTAAAACTTCACCCTAGATTATTTAATTATTGGCTCTTAATGGTTCCGGTCTTTAAAACGCCATTCTACCTGTCGATTTTCACAAAGTATAAAAAGCAATTTGACTAGAGGTTTGTACGAAAATTTGATTTTTTTCTTCATATTCTCATTTTAGTAGCTGGTCATCAGCAAAATCAGCGATCATGAAATTATAATTATCAATTCTTAAAATGTTGTTAATATAATAAGCGATTGACGATTGATTTCGTCAGCACAATGTTTGAAAACGGTAGGGGACAGCGGGCAGCCTTAATTAATATCGGCGGATTCTGTCCCATTCCTCACAGTGCGGATCCTTACTGTATTATCTTTTAATAACGACTGAATTGGCGTTATCAGATGTGTTGGAACTCCCATTCCCTCCAGTGATGCCCCTAGCATTATCCGATTTACATTGTCAAATACTGTTTCATAATCGATAAAAACATATGTAGGTAATTGAATTTCTTCTCTCAGTTACTTGTAGTAAAGTGAAAACACAACCATAACATGATTTACTTTTTCTAAAACAATGTTTTCCTCTAACATACTATTTGTCTTAACCCCTTATTTATAACTTTGGCAAACAGTGTGTAACAGGAATTTAGCAGACATATTCCTCGGTAATTTGCGCGTTGTGATTTATCTCATTTTTTGTCCACTCAGTCGGCAAACGTTCATAAAACTTAAAGGTCTACGCCTTTGTTGATCACATACACTACTGGCCATTAAAATTGCTACACCAAGAAGAAATACAGATGATAAACGGGTATTCATTGGACAAATATATTATACTAGAATTGACATGTGATTACATTTTCACGCAATTTGGGTGCATAGATCCTGAGAAATCAGTACCCAGAACCACCACCTCTGGCCGTAATAACGGCCTTAATACGCCTGGGAATTGAGTCAAACAGAGCTTGGATGGCGTATACAGGTACAGCTGCCCATGCAGCTTCAACACGATACCGCAGTTCATCAAGAGTAGTGACTGGCGTATTGTGACGAGCCAGTTGCTTGGCCACCATTGACCAAACGTTTTCAATTGGTCAGAGATCTGGAGAATGTGCTGGACAGGGCAGCAGTCAAACATTTTCTGTATCCAGAAAGGCCCGTACGGGACCTGAAACATGCGGTCGTGCATTATCCCGCTGAAATGTAGGGTTTCACAGGGATCGAATGAAGGGTAGAGCCACGGGTCGTAACACATCTGAAGTGTAACGTCCACTGTTTAAAGTGCCGTCAATGCGAACAAGAGGTGACCGAGACGTGTAACCAATGGCACCCCATACCATCACGTCGGGTGATACGCCAGTATGGCGAAGACGAATTCACGCTTCCAATGTGCGTTCACCACGATGCTGCCAAACACGGATGCGACCATCATGATGCTGTGAACAGAACCTGGATTCATCCGTAAAAATGACGATTTGCCATTCGTGCACCCAGGTTCGTGGTTGAGTACAGTATCACAGGCGCTCCTGTCTGTGATGCAGCGTCAAAGGTAACCGCAGTCATGGTCTCCGAGCTGATAGTCCATGCTGCTGCAAACGTCGTCGAACTGTTCGTGCAGATGGATGTTGTCTTGCAAACGTCCCCACCTGTTGACTTAGGGATCTAGATGTGGCTGCACGATACGTTACAGCCATTCGGATAAGGTGCCTGTCATCTCGACTGCTAGTGATACGAGGCCGTTGGGATCCAGCACGGCGTTCCGTATTACCCTCTTGAACCCACCGATTCCATATTCTGCTAACAGTCATTGGATCTCGACCAACGCGAGCAGCAATGTCGCGATACGATAAACCGCAATCGCGATAGGCTACAATCCGACCTTTATCAAAGTCGGAAACGTGAAGGTACGCATTTCTTCTCCTTACACGAGCCATCGCAACAATGTTTCACCAGGCAACCCCGGTCAGCTGCTGTTTGTGTATGAGAACTCGGTTGGAAACTTCCCTCATGTCAGCACGTTGTAAGTGTCGCCACCGGCGCCAACCTTGTGTTAATGTTCTGAAAAGCTAACTGTTTGCATATCACAGCATCTTCTTCCTGTCGGTAGCACGTCATCTTCGTGGTGTAGCAATTTTAATGGCCAATAGTGTATTTAATCAACTCCATGTTTAAACACTCTTTTATCAGAATGGGACGGAATCCGGTTGGTGTGATGTACATGTACAGAGAGAGAAATAATTACAATTTAAGAAAGACTGGATGATTTATTCAAGAGACAGAGATTTACAAATTGAACAAGTCAGCAACGCGTTGGCCCACCTCTGGCCCTTTTTGAGGCGGTTATTCGGCTTGGCACTGACTGGTAGACTTGTTGGACGTCGTTCTGAAGGACGCCGTGCTAAATTATGTCAATTTGGCTCGTTAGAGCGTCAAAATCCCGAGCTGGTTCGAGGGCCCCGCCTACAGGGCTCCAAACGTTCTCAGCTGGGAAGAGATTCGGCGTCCTTGCTGGCCAAGGTAGGGGCTAGCAGGCACGAAGACAAGCAGTAGGAACTTGCCAAGTGCTGGCGGGCATTATCTTGCTGAAATGTAAACCCAGGACGGAAACAGGCAGTAGAACATCGTAAGGTTGACGCGGACGACAACCAGAGGGGTCCTGCTACCAAAAAGAAATGGCACCTCAGATAACCACTTCTGGTTATCCACGTGGCGGGCGACTGTGATGTTCGTATTCCAGTGGTGTCTGGGACGTCTCCCTACATGACTTCAGCCTGGAATGTCAATGTATGGAATAGAATTGTTTTAGTGATGAGAGTCCCAGTGGCTAACGAAGACGTCTTTGGAGACGTCCTGAACAGTGATGGGGTACCAAAGTGACTGTCGGCCGCCACACGGCCTGTCAACCAGGAGTGATGTTCTACGGGTTCTTCTTTACATAGTAGGACGCTTTTGGTTGACTTCCGTAGCACACTCGCAGCACAAAGGTACGTCGAAGACATTTTACGTCCCGTTTTGTTGCGCTTCATCAAAAGCCATCCTGACAGGTATTTACTGCCTTATGGAAGGAAAGCTTTGGTGGATGTGCTGTAACATGATTGTAGCAGAGAATCTGGTATTGCCAGTTTGAAAGTAAGACGAGAACCCCATTACCTGAACGGTCAGCGCGTTGGATTACCAGCTGGGGAGGGAGATTTTCTCCTCTCAGGGACTGGGTGTTGTGCTGTCCTCATTGTCATTTCATCCCCATTGTCGAAGCGCACGTCGCCCAATGTGGCGTCGCACTCAATAAGACTTGCACTTTCCCGACTGGGAATTCCCGGCCACTAACACCATACGCTCATTTCCATTTCCATTATGTTCAGATAATTTTATTTGCTTTCGTATTTTGAGCGGAAGCGCTTTTGAAGTGAATGTGTCTGTTGGACTAACTTACATAACCAGATGATGGTAACTTGACCGCCGAAAAAAGGTTGCCGAGGCGTATTTTCCTAAAATAAGTGGTTGTGTGCTAAATTATTTCTAAAGATAAAACGTGACGGACGACTCAAAGAGGATATAAAAGGATACTTGCAGAGAAGTAGATGTATATTTCTATCAAACATGGGCCTTAATATAAGAAACAACATGCTAAGATATTTCGTTTCGAGCACAGAATTGTATGGAGGTGAATCACGAACTGTGGGGAATCCGAGGAGAAGAGTTGTGAAGCATCTGAGATGTGATGTTATAGACTGAATTTGAAAATTTGGTCGAAGTACGTAATGTGATCCCAGCAGGATCGGCGAGCATAAGAACATGTAGAATACATTTACAAGGAGAAGGGTGAGGATCTTAGCAAATGTGTTTAGGTATAATGGAACAACGTCTAACATAGCAAAGAGAGCTGTAGAGGGAAAAAACTGTATGATAATTTTTTTTTTTTTTGAGTCATCAGTCTTCTGTCTGGTTTGATGTGGCAGCCACGAATTCCTCTCCTGTACCAACCTCTTCATCTCAGAGTAGCACTTGCAACCGACATCCTCAATTATTTGCTAGATGTATTCCAGTCTCTGTCTTCTTCTGCAGTTTTTGCCGTCTACAGCTCCCTGTAATACCATGGAAGTCTGTCCCTCATATCTTAACTGATGTCCTATCATCCTGTCCCTGCTCCTTGTCAGTGTTTCCACATATTCCTTTCCTCTACGATTCTGTGCAGAACCTCCTCATTCCTAACCTTATCAGTCCATCTAATTTTCAACATCTGTCTGTAGCATCACATCTCAGGTGCTTCTATTCTCTTATATTCCGATTTCTCCACAGTCCATATTTAAAAACCATACAACATTGTGTTCCAAACATACATTCTCAGTAATTTCTTCCTCAAATTAAGGCCTGTGTTTGAGACTAATAGAGTTATCTTGGCCACGAATACCGTTTCCGACAGTTCTAGTCTGTTTTTGATGTCCTACTTGCACCGTCCGTCATTAGTTATTTTGCTGCCTACGTAGCAGAATTCTTTACCTTCATCTACTTCGTCACCGTCAACCCTGACGTTAAGTTTCTCGCTGTTCTCATTTCTGCTACTTCTCATTACTTTCGTCTTCCTTCGATTTACTCATAACCAATACTCTGTATTCATTAGGCTCTTCATTCCATTCACCACATCACGTAATTCTTTTTCACTTTCACTCAGAATAGCAATGTCATCTGCGAGTCGTATCATTGATATCCTTTCACCTTAAATTTTAATCCCACTCCTGAGCTTTTGTTTTATTTCCGTAATTGCATTTTCGATGCACAGATTTCTGTATTCCTGGGTTTCCTGTATAAGTTTGTTCTTTCTTCTTTCATCGATGAACTGAAGTATTTCTTCTGTTACCCATGGTTCCTTTGCAGCTACCTTCTTTGTACCTACATTTTTTGTTCCAACTTCTGTGATAGCCCTTTTTAGAGATGTCCATTCCTCTTCAACTCTATTGAACTAGTCCATACTGCTGTATCTATAGCGTTAGAGAACTTCAAGCATATCTCGTCATTCCTTAGTACTTCCGTATCCCACTTCTTTGCCTATTTATTCTTCCTCACTAAACTCTTAAACTTCAGCCTACTCTTCATCACTACTAAATTGCGATCTGAGTCTACATCTGCTCTTGGTTACACCTTACAATCCAGTAGCTGATTTCGGAAACTCGGTATGACCATGATGGAATCTAACTGCAATCTTCTTGTATCACCCAATCTTTTCCAAGCATACCTCCTCCGCTTGTGTTCGTGAACAGAGTATTCACTATTAATAGCTAAAACTTATTACAGAAATCTTTTAGTTTTTCTCCCCTCTCATTTCTTGTCCCAAGCCCATATTCTCCTATAAGCTTTTCCTCTATCCCTCCCACTACAGTTGCGTTCCAGTCCCTCATTACTACTAGATTTTCATCTCCTTTTATGTACTTATTTACCCTTTCAGTATCCTCATATACTTTCTCTATCTCTTCATCTTGCGACATCAGCATGTATACCTGAAGTATCTTGGTCTATGTTGGTTTGCTGTCGATTCTGATAAGAAGAACGCTATCACTTCACTGCTCACAGTAACACATTCTGTGCTCTACCTTCCTATTCATAACGAATCCTACTCCCGTTACACTATTTTCTGCTGTTGTTGATATGATCTTACACTCATCTGACCAGAAATTCTTGCCTTCTTTCCAATTCACTTCACTGACCCATACGGTATCTAGATTGAGCCTTAGTATTTCCCTTTTCATATTTTCTAGCTTCCCTGCCACATTCAAGCTTCTGATATTCCGCGCCCCAGTTCGTAGAACGCTTTCGTTGGTTATTCAATCTTTTTCTCGTGGTCACCTCCCTCTTGGCAGTTCCCTCGCGGAGATCTGAATGGTTGACTATTCCGGAAACTTTTGCCTATGGAGAGATCATCATTATTATTTCAGTTACAGGCCACATGTCCTGTGGATACATGTTATGTGTCTTTAATGCAGTGCCTCTGCATCCATTGCCATTTTGCGTCCTGGTGCCGTTGATCATTGCTTATTGTTCCCACTCCAATCCGCTCTCTATTGGCTCCTTCACCCTTTTTGACAAGGCTGTTGGCAGAATGAGGGTGACTTCTCATGCCGAAATCCTTGGCAGCCAATGCTGATCATTATTCAACATTTAAGCGGTGGTGAGTTTCGGACCAGAGACCGAGAACGTTTTGATTACTAATCAAAGACGCTACCCCTAGGCCATATATGTATCAAATAATTGAGATGAACAAGTTAGCTCAGGAGACGAAGTCGTGGCGGGCTGCATTACCACCAGCCAAGATCTAAAAAACAGAACAGGTGAATACTGTGGTCACCATTATCTATCCAAGTCTATTAGCTTCTGCAGAAATCCAAGTATGTCGGAAATGCGTCTCAATTAAAAGCGTATGAACGTGAACGTGAACACATATATAAAAAATTTAAAGTAATTGCCCGGTAACAGTCAAGGTTCCACCTGGCCAGAACGTCGTTTTTCTTTGGGTTGCATACCTCAGTCCATCAATCTATCTCTCTGTCGGATTGTTTTTTCTCAGGAACAGTTGGATGCATCAAGTTGAAATTTGTGGTACATACTAAGGTCTATAGTCGTGACAATGTAAGAAATTGAAGATTTTAAGTTTTAAATCAATGCAATCAAAAGATACAGCCATTTGAGTCACATATTTAGATGCTCGAAACTTAAGCATCAAACCCTACAGCATGTTGTCAATTGACTTAGAATAATGAAATTTGGCAACAGGGAAGGTAAAAGTTGGTCCGACTGTCTGTCCGTGTGTTAAGATCCCTTTTTCTCAGGAATGTTTAGAGGTGTCATGTGTTATTTCGGATGTTGAGGTCTATAGTCCCATGGCGGTGTGGTAAATGTAAGCTTCTGAGCCAATGCAGTCAAACAATACTGGTATATATGTCACATTTTCATACTAGCAATATCACTCATTAAAACCTATAGGGTACTCCCGTTCCCATAGTATCATGAAACATGGCAGGAAGTACACAGCAAAAGTAAAGGAAAAATGCAGAAAGTGTTAACTTGTAATAATGCCACACGAAGAAAATGCTTATTGTTACATTTGTTCTCCGACTGTATGTCTGTCCGTCAGTCTGTTAAGACGTCTTTTTCCTCAGGAACCGGTAAACGTATCAAGTTGAAATTTACGTCACGAGTTAAGGTCTAGAGTCCTTTGCGAGCGTACAAAGGTAAACGCTCTAACTCAGTGCAAACAAAAGATACCGCTGTTTATGTCGCATATTTTGGTCCTCGAAGACTCTGTCATCAAAACGTATAGGGTACTTCTCATTGATCTAGAATCATGGATTTAGTGAAACTCTCCCTACTAAGCCCACTGTTATTGACTAGTCGATTATCGCCTAACAGTTTAAAATAGTTTGATCGTCTGCAGCTGATAAAGGCTGATCGGTTAATACATACATCAAATAAGTTTTTTGTCACTCTGGTTCCCTGAACTCCTGAAGATAGACGTTGACTATGGATACTGTATCACAGATACAGTCCCTTTGGCTGTTCAGAGATGTCAC
This sequence comes from Schistocerca americana, assembly GCF_021461395.2. NCBI lineage: Eukaryota > Metazoa > Arthropoda > Insecta > Orthoptera > Acrididae > Schistocerca > Schistocerca americana. Next base: position 459,953,301 of record NC_060119.1, on the reverse strand, counting down.
TAAAACTGTACAAAGATGTAAAAAAACCATGCATGAGCAGCGCCTGTTACACGGAGGGGGTCTGATAGCTGATCAGTTCCAGTCAATCCATCCGGAAGGAGGTACAAGGCTCGAGTTGTCAGTAGTTTAACCATGCCTAGGCGGTCAATACCGCGGTTCGATCGCGTCCTCATTGTTACTTTGTGCCAGGAAGGGTTCTCAACAAGGAAAGTGTCCAGGCGTCTCGGAATGCACCAAAGCGATGTTACTCAGACATGGAGGAGATACAGAGCCCAAGGGGTACTACTTCAGTGGATGACCGCTACCTACGGGTTATGGCTCGGAGGACCCCTTACAGCAACGCCACCATGTTGAAGAATGCTTTTCGTGCAGACACAGGACGTCGTGTTACGACTCAAACTGTGCATAATAGCCTGCCTGATGCTCAACTTTACCCCCGATGTCCATGGCAAGATCCATCTTTGCAACCACGACACCATGCAGCGCTGTACAGATCGGCCCAACAACATGCCGAATGGACCACTCGGGATTTGCATCAATGTCTGTTCACCGATGAGTGTCGCATATGCCTTCAACCAGACAATCGTCCGAGACGTGTTTGGAGGCAATCCCGTCAGGCCTTAGACACACTGTCCAGCGAGTGCAGTAGTAAGGTGGAGGTTCCCTGAAGTTTTGGGATGGCATTATGTGGGGCCGACGTACGCCGCCGGTGGTCATGGAAGGCGCCGTAACGGCTGTAAGATACGTGAATGCCATCCTCCGACCGATAGTGCAACCAATGGGCGGCATATTGGCGAGGCATTCGTCTTCATGGACGACAAATCGCGCCCTCATCCTGCACATCTTGTGAATGACTTCCTTCAGAATAACGACATCGTTCGACTAGAGTGGCCAGTACGTTCTCCAGACATCAACCCTATCGAACACGCCTGGGATAGATTGAAAAGAGCTGTTTATGAACGACGTGACCCACCAACCACTCCGAGGTTCAAATGGTTCAAATGTCTCTGAGCACTATGGGACGCAACTGCTGAGGTCATTAGTCCCCTAGAACTTAGAACTAGTTAAAACTAACTAACCTAAGGACATCACAAACATCCATGCCCAAGGCAGGATTCGAACCTGCGACCGTAGCGGTCTTGCGGTTCCAGACTGCAGAGCCTTTAACCGCACGGCCACTTCGGCCGGCCCACTCCGAGGGATCTACGCCGAATCGCTGTTGAGGAGTGGGACTATCTGGGCCAACAGTGCCTTGATGAACTTGTAAATAGTATGCCACGACGAATACAGGCATGCATCAATGCAAGAGGACTTGCTACTGGGTATTAGAGGTACCGGTGTGTACAGCAATCTGGAATACCACCTCTGAAGGTCTCGCTGTATGGTGGTACAACATGCAATGTTTGGCTTTCATGAGCAATAAAAAGGGCGGAAATAATGTTTATAATGATCTCAATTCCAATTTCCTGTACAGGTTCCGGAACTCTCGGACCCGAGGTGCTGCACAACTTTTTTTGATGTGTGTATTTGCACGGGAGTTGTTTCGTATCAAATCTAACAAAGCTAATTAGGATGTTAGGTAGCAATAACTGGCACATACTTTGTTGTTAATCTCCTATATTTTTTGTCTAAACAGCACGAATGAGGCAGTTACTTTCTTCGTCTGACGAAGTAATAACCGTTACCTCATCACCCTGTCCCTATTTATGTCGTCACACGCCAGTATTCTTCATGTGCAATCCAAATTGTGGGTGTCATGCGCAGTTGTAGCGTAATCAACGTGAATACTGAAACACATCAAACAAATCACTCAGTTAACGCCATTTACGTATTTGCTGGAGTTCAGGCCCACTGCTCTGGGTAACACACACAGCCATTAAACAATGGTAAACGCGGTCGGCCAGTCTCCCGAAATCCGGCCTGCTCGCTTAGCAACCATCAGCTTACTTGCATGCTTGGAGTCTCAGTGTCGACTACGCTCTGGCGCACTGGTCGCTCGACTATCGACAGTACTGCTGCGACCTTCTTGAGACAAAGATATATTTTTCTCAACATGTAAGGGTCAGTTGTCCCCTTACATCTTCCCTCCCCCTCCCCCCCCCCCCCCCCCCCAGAGGCCTTCATTTAATCTGGAGATGGAAAAGATTATAGACCGAGTTCGCAGTGATAGAGAATAAACATATAAATTCAAGTACAGTAAAATTTAGAAACTGAATGGTAAATCCTCAGATTCTGGTCATAAACAGCCTCTACAAAGCACATTACATCTAAGTTACAAACTGTCCTAATGACGCAACTCAATAACTGCAATTTGTTGTAACAATACTATCACATATACACTCCTGGAAATGGAAAAAAGAACACATTGACACCGGTGTGTCAGACCCACCATACTTGCTCCGGACACTGCGAGAGGGCTGTACAAGCAATGATCACACGCACGGCACAGCGGACACACCAGGAACCGCGGTGTTGGCCGTCGAATGGCGCTAGCTGCGCAGCATTTGTGCACCGCCGCCGTCAGTGTCAGCCAGTTTGCCGTGGCATACGGAGCTCCATCGCAGTCTTTAACACTGGTAGCATGCCGCGACAGTGTGGACGTGAACCGTATGTGCAGTTGACGGACTTTGAGCGAGGGCGTATAGTGGGCATGCGGGAGGCCGGGTGGACGTACCGCCGAATTACTCAACACGTGGGGCGTGAGGTCTCCACAGTACATCGATGTTGTCGCCAGTGGTCGGCGGAAGGTGCACGTGCCCGTCGACCAGGGACCGGACCGCAGCGACGCACGGATGCACGCCAAGACCGTAGGATCCTACGCAGTGCCGTACGGGACCGCACCGCCACTTCCCAGCAAATTAGGGACACTGTTGCTCCTGGGGTATCGGCGAGGACCATTCGCAACCGTCTCCATGAAGCTGGGCTACGGTCCCGCACACCGTTAGGCCGTCTTCCGCTCACGCCCCAACATCGTGCAGCCCGCCTCCAGTGGTGTCGCGACAGGCGTGAATGGAGGGACGAATGGAGACGTGTCGTCTTCAGCGATGAGAGTCGCTTCTGCCTTGGTGCCAATGATGGTCGTATGCGTGTTTGGCGCCGTGCAGGTGAGCGCCACAATCAGGACTGCATACGACCGAAGCACACAGGGCCAACACCCGGCATCATGGTGTGGGGAGCGATCTCCTACACTGGCCGTACACCACTGGTGATCGTCGAGGGGACACTGAATAGTGCACGGTACATCCAAACCGTCATCGAACCCATCGTTCTACCATTCCTAGACCGGCAAGGGAACTTGCTGTTCCAACAGGACAATGCACGTCAGCATGTATCTCGTGCCACCCAACGTGCTCTAGAAGGTGTAAGTCAACTACCCTGGCCAGCAAGATCTCCGGATCTGTCCCCCATTGAGCATGTTTGGGACTGGATGAAGCGTCGTCTCACGCGGTCTGCACGTCCAGCACGAACGCTGGTCCAACTGAGGCGCCAGGTGGAAATGGCATGGCAAGCCGTTCCACAGGACTACATCCAGCATCTCTACGATCGTCTCCATGGAAGAATAGCAGCCTGCATTGCTGCGAAAGGTGGATATACACTGTACTAGTGCCGACATTGTGCATGCTCTGTTGCCTGTGTCTATGTGCCTGTGGTTCTGTCAGTGTGATCATGTGATGTATCTGACCCCAGGAATGTGTCAATAAAGTTTCCCCTTCCTGGGACAATGAATTCACGGTGTTCTTATTTCAATTTCCAGGAGTGTATTTTTTGTTGTGGGCGGCTATGTCTGTAACGTTTTGGCTTTGGAATTCTCGTATACTGGTCGGTGGTTAGCAAATCGTCTTGTCGGTGGGTCGCTGACTGTCTCTTGGTTGTGTTGCCGGCGGATCGAGTATAGTTGGACCGACTTGTTGTTTCACCTAAGCGAACGTTAAGCTTTCAAAGCAGACCGAGCCCTCTCGAAACTTCTGACCGCCGTTGCCTATACTGCCTTTCTTTTTTTTTTTGGTCATCTGTCTACTGACTGGTTTGATGCGGCCCGCCACGAATTCCTTTCCTGTGCTAACCTCTTCATGTCAGAGTAGCACTTGCAACCTACGTCCTCAATTATTTGCTTGACGTATTCCAATCTCTGTCTTCCTCTACAGTTTCTGCCCTCTACAGCTCCCTCTAGTACCATGGAAGTCATTCCCTCATGTCTCAGCAGATGTCCTATAATCCTGTCCCTTCTCCTTATCAGTGTTTTCCACATATTCCTTTCCTCTCCGATTCTGCGTAGAACCTCCTCATTCCTTACCTTATCAGTCCACCTAATTTTCTACATTCGTCTATAGCACAACATCTCAAATGCTTCGATTCTCTTCTGTTCCGGTTTTCCCACAGTCCATGTTTCACTACCATACAATGCTGTACTCCAGACGTACATCCTCAGAAATTTCTTCCTCAAATTAAGACCGGTATTTGATATTAGTAGACTTCTCTTGGCCAGAAATGCCTTTTTCGCCATAGCGAGTCTGCTTTTGATGTCCTCCTTGCTCCATCCGTCATTGGTTATTTTACTGCCTAAGTAGCAGAATTCCTTAACTTCATTGACTTCGTGACCATTAATCCTGATGTTAAGTTTCTCGCTGTTCTCATTTCCTCTACTTCTCATTACCTTCGTCTTTCTCCGATTTACTCTCAAACCATACTGTGTACTCATTAGACTGTTCATTCCGTTCAGCATATCATTTAATTCTTCTTCACTTTCACTCAGGATAGCAATGTCATCAGCGAATCGTATCAGTGATATCTTTTCATCTTGTATTTTAATTCCATCATTGCTTCCTCGATGTACAGATTGAAGAGTAGGGGTGAAAGGCTACAGCCTTGTCTTACACCCTTCTTAATACGAGCACTTCGTTCTTGATCGTCCACCCTTATTATTCCCTCTTGGTTGTTGTACATATTGTATATGACCCGTCTCTCCCTATAGCTTACTCCTCCTTTTTTCAGAATCTCGAACAGCTTGCACCACTTCATATTGTCGAACGCTTTTTTCAGGTCGACAAATCCTATGAAAGTGTTCTGATTTTTCTTTAGCCTTGCTTCCATTATTAGCCGTAAAGTCAGAATTGCCTCTCTCGTCCCTTTACTTTTCCTAAAGCCAAACTGATCGTCACCTAGCGCATTCTCAATTTTCTTTTCCATTCTCCTGTATATTATTCTTGTAAGCAGCTTCGATGCATGAGCTGTTAAGCTGATTGTGCGATAATTCTCGCACTTGTCAGCTCTTGCCGTCTTCGGAATTGTGTGGATGATGCTTTTCCGAAAGTCAGATGGTATGTCGCCAGACTCATATATTCTACACACCAACGTGAATAGTCGTTTTGTTGCCACTTCCCCCAATGATTTTAGAAATTCTGATGGAATGTTATCTATCCCTTCTTCCTTATTTGACCGTAAGTCCTCCAAAGCTCTTTTAAATTCCGATTCTAATACTGGATCACCTATCTCTTCTAAATCGACTCCTGTTTCTTCTTCTATCACATCAGACAAATCTTTACCCTCATAGAGGCTTTCAATGTATTCTTTCCACCTATCTGCTCTCTCCTCTGCATTTAACAGTGGAATTCCCGTTGCACTGTTAATGTTACCACCGTTGCTTTTAATGTCACCAAAGGTTGTTTTGACTTTCCTGTATGCTGAGTCCGTCCTTCCGACAATCATATCTTTTTCGATGTCTTCACATTTTTCCTGCAGTAATTTCCTCTTAGCTTCCCTGCACTTCCTATTTATTTCATTCCTCAGCGACTTGTATTTCTGTATTCCTGATTTTCCCGGAACATGTTTGTACTTCCTCCTTTCATCAATCAACTGAAATATTTCTTCTGTTACCCATGGTTTCTTCGCAGCTACCTTTTTTGTACCTATGTTTTCCTTCCAAACTTCTGTGATGGCCCTTTTTAGAGATGTCCATTCCTCTTCAACTGTGCTGCCTACTGCGCTATTCCTTATTGCTGTGTCTATAGCGTTAGAGAACTTCAAACGTATCTCGTCATTCCTTAGTACTTCCGTATCCCACTTCTTTGCTTATTGATCCTTCCTGACTAATGTCTTGAACTTCAGCCTACTCTTCATCACCACTATATTGTGATCTGAGTCTATATCTGCTCCTGGGTATGCCTTACAATCCAGTATATGATTTCGGAATCTCTGTCTGACCATGATGTAATCTAATTGAAATACTTTCTTATTGGCGTTTAATTGTGTTTATTTTTAATGGCTCATAGCTGACAGTTGGAATTTGTATGCTTGTAATTGTGTTTTTAAAACCAAAGGACTTAGGCCGTTTTAAAAGTAAGTTTTTCTAAATTGGGCAAGTCTTACGTTGTCTGAAGATAAAGCCTGGGCCTTCTGCCTGTTGAAAATTTATTGCACTGATTTTAAAAGCATCGACCTTGAGCCACTTTAAGTTTTAAGTATCCTACTTATCACGTATTACACTTATGAGCATAAAGCTGCTGACGGTATTTCTTACGTAACTAGTGGGATACTTGGGTACTGCAGTAGTGCTAGTTAGTGTGAGAAAAACATGAAACTAACGAAAATTATTATTTATTTTGCAAAAATTCTGAGAAATCACAATGGCACTTGTGAGAAAAACATGAAACTAACGAAAATTATTATTTATTTTGCAAAAATTCTGAGAAATCACAATGGCACTTTTAGTTATGAATTGAACAAGTTATATCCTGGTTCTTTTCAGAATGTGAAGTTACTTCTCAAGGATGGGATTCGCTAATGAAATTTCTATACAAAGTTTAAGATTGTTATTGACTTGGCAGAATGGCTGAGAGGCGTGCCTACTCAACTTGAATAATTATCCTTTAGAATGTTGCTAGGTACGGTCGAGGCTGTCGTGTGTCAAATGGAGTGAAGTGTACAGTTGTGGCGGAAATATGGGACTCGCAATAGCTGTAGCGCACAATACCGTAAGCTGCGATGACTGCTGTCTGCGCCACTCTCTGCTGACAAATAAGAGAACTCTCGTTCTATCTGGATTGACATTCGCCAATCAAATTCTCCCTACGCCTTGATGGAGTCAAGGAATCCTATTCGCCCCTACTCTAACTATTGGCATGGTACACCGGTCAGATAACCAGTCCACCACGATGTCACCCAAAAATTCGCTCGCATGCGTTTAACTATAACTCTGTCTGTTCACACCGCACAATAAGTGTGTCAGCCAACACAGTGAACAACGCTTAATTGGAAGGACTCAATATAGAGTCGCACTTCGATTCGCTCTCGACAGAGGTGCTCTCCCAGTGAAGTACTGAGGAGAGACTTGTTCCTCGCTCCAAGAGCGACAGTGTAACGGCGCCTCTCCACACCAGACGTGAAGGGGTATATCGGGTATATATTTCGGTCTCTTCCATTACTCCTTCAGCTCAAGGCGTCAGAAATATCGTCTGCCAATCAGTATTGCTCTTCTAAAACAGGAGAATGACGTTTCGTTTAAGGCGACCAATCCGGAAATCTGTAGTATCTGTGTTTGGCGTTTGCTGTCTCCATGTGAAAATCTCTGAAACTGCATGCTATGTGTAAAGAATGCATAGGTTGGACACTCTCACGCAATGTAGCGGAATCTGCTTTTAAGCCGAACATGGGGTCGTTCCCCCTTTCACTCAGGCACACGCTGTCTGCTCCATGGGCAGCCGAGGTTGACTTGTCCTCTGAACTGCCTCTCTCGAACTAAAAGCTCCTGTGACCGTCGTGTATGGAATGAATGTGTGTACGCCAGCCTCAAGTATTTAAACCCCGGTGTGCACTTGTTCTTTGCATATCGTTTACATGAATTCATAGAACATTGACTTTATCTTATCGAGTTCGGGTTCGAATGAAGTGTCTTGATGTGCGGAATATGATTGTGAGGGCGGAATATGTAAGCAATGAAGGTCAGAAGACCACAATGTCTTACATTATGTTGTTTTAAATTTATGGTCCGTCAGCCATTTTTAAAAAGTTAATCTATCTGGCTAGTCAAGCCTTACATCGCTTGCCCTTAAATACTATTTGAGGTTAAAGCCTAGAGCCTTCTGTCTAAAATAATAATAATAATTTTAGCAGTTGTATTTAATTCGTGGCCCTTCAGGCATTTTAAAATTAAAGACGTTTTCTGTCGATAGTCAAGCTTAGAAGTTGTGCTGTTATGTTTGGACAACTAAATAAAGTATTATGTTTGGAATGTAACTGACAGCCGCTCATTCTGGCCCCCTTGCACAATTCCTACTACTTGTCCTGTCCTGCGGGTTTAGGAGGGCGTCTCAGTGGTTATGTTTTTTCTCACCATGAAAACCCGTAATCCTCAGTAGATATACATATAGTAACTAAAAGACAACAACTGCCACTTGATCTCCAGTTCTCATTACCTTTGTTCTCCATATACACATAATAACCAAAAAACATCCATACATCTGGTGTGGTTGTCTCGCAGTCATGGTGCACAAATGAACACTTAATCACATCAAACAAATCACTCAGTTAACGCCATTTACGTATTTGCAGGAGGTGAGGCCCACGGCTTTGGGTGACACACACAGCCCTAAAACGATTGTAAAGACGGCCGTCCATCCTACAACTTACTTGCTTGGAGCCTCAATACTGACTACGCTCTGGCGCACTGGGCTCTCTCGCCGACCGCGGTGGCCGAGCGGTTCTAGGCGCTTTAGTCAGGAACCGCGCGACTGCTACGGTCGCAGGTTCGAATCCTGTCTCGGGCATGGATGTGTGTGATGTCCTTAGGTTAGTTAAGTTTAGTTAGTTCTAGGGGACTGATGACCTCAGAAGTTAAGTCCCATAGTGCTCAGAGCCATTTGAACTGGGCACTCGACTATCGATAGTACCTACGGCGACCTGCGTGAGGTAAAGATATATTGTTCTCAATAGTTACAGCAGGAAGCAAGATTTCAAAGTCGAAGCAAAGGAAAGAAGCAGAAAATTGTAATTATATCGCAAAAAATATTTTTTGTCATTTTTTTTATCCGATTTCAAACTTAAAACATCCTCGAAACTCTTTGGATTCCTCAGGCTGTAATCTTGTCAGTATCAGTGTCAATAACAGTGAAAAACCGTCGACATTCTAGATTCACGGAATGGGTGAACTGTCTGCATACATATCAAACAACTCCCAAACAGTTATTTGCAATTGGTTGGCTGCAAAATTCCTATATTTAAATACAGTATACAGTTTCTGATAAACTGTATAAAAATCTTATAATTAAATTTGTACGGAACCTTCAGAGCACGAGGCTACAAGCGTATGCCCAATTATTTTGCTAAAAAAATATTGCTGTCCATTTTCGAAAAGCACCTTATGGTTTAGTGACGTTACATGACGTTACAGTAGGAGATACGCCTTACGGATCCTTACTTGCCTACTAGTAGCGTGCCGCGGCTGCTAGCGCGGGAAAAGGGCAGCGCACGTCGCCGGCTAAAGGGCCCCGCGAGACCAGCGGCGACGCGAAAACCCGCGGGAAATGAGGCTTAATGTGTGGAGCGCCGGGGCCGTTGCGGTGGCTGGCAGGCGGGGCGCAAGTGGTTGCCGCGCCCACCGGAGACCCCGCGGAATGGGGCCCTCTTCGTAATTGGCCTGCTCAATAAGGGCCGCGCCAATCCGGCGGTTTGGCTAAACAACAACGCGGCACTCCACCGGCGTCTGCGGGCCCTGAGGCAGTGCGAGCGCGGACAATCCCTGCCGCCCTAATTGAGGTCCCGCAGAATGGCATCGGCTTCCCGCCGGCCCTTAATTACCGTGGCCGACTGCGCCACCGCCGTCTGTGGACCCACCGACGGGTGACGGGAGACGGGCTCATGAACCCAACATCACTTTGCGGCGGGGCGGGGTTCGCGAGTCTCGTTTTGCGATTTATTTAATGTCCACCTTCCTCAGTATAGTGACCATTCACCAACCGTTGCTCTGCACTCGAGGGTACTATGTAGACGATGATGAAAGCAGCGTTGAAGAAAACCACCGTCCATACTTACGATTACAAAGCCCGCGTAACTCCAGTAACCAGATAAACCTGTAAATCTCTATTAACAACGGACAAAGTGGGTGCTTCCTTCCTTCATTGAAAAACTGGTTCAAATGGCTCTGAGCACTATGGGACTTAACATCTGAGGTCATCATTCCCCTAGAACTTTAGAACTACATAAACCAAACTAACTTAAGGACATCACACATATCCATGCCCGAGGCAGGATTCGAACCTGCGACCGTAGCGGGCGCGCGGTTCCAGACTGAAGCGCCTAGAACCGCTCGGCCACAACAGCCGACCCCTTCATTGAAAATGTGTGTTTGTAGATACTGATGTTTTATTACTGTCCTTTTCATTTTTTGTGTCACCAAGCCCACATTCACGTTGGTAGTACATCTACTGCTAGTTCGTGCAGCTTATATCACACGTAAGACAGTCAGAATTGTGCTAAGTCCTACCCGAAGTACACTACTGGCCTTTAAAATTGCTACACCACCAAGATGACGTGCTACAGACGCGAAATTTAACCGACAGGAAGAAGGTGCTGCGATATGCAAATGATCAGCTTTCACAGCATTCACACAAGGTTGGCGCCGGTGGCGACACCTACAACGTGCTGACATGAGGAAAGTTTCCAACCGATTTCTCATACACAAATAGCAGTTGACCGGCGTTGCCTGTGGAACTTTGTTGTGAAGACTCGTGTAAGGAGGAGAAATGCGTACCATCACGTTTCTGACTTTGATAAAGGTGCGGTTTATCGTATCGCGACATTGCTGCTCGCGTTGGTCGAGATCCAATTACTGTTAGCAGAATATGGAATCGGTGGGTTCAGGAGGGTAATACCCGAATGCCGTGCTGGATCCCAACGGCCTCGTGTCACTAGCAGTCTAGATGACAGGCATCTTATCCGCATGGCTGTAACGGATCGTGCAGCCACGTCTCGATCCTTGAGTCAACAGATGGGGACGTTTGCAAGACAACTACCATCTACACGGACAGTTCGACGACGTTTGCAGCAGAATGGACTATCAGCTCGGAGACCATGGTTGCGGTTACCCTTGACGCTGCATCACAGACAGGAGCACCTGCGATGGTGTACTCAACGATTTCTTTGGATCTATGAACACAAATCGCGTGAAAATGTAATTACATGTCAGTTCTAGTATAATATGTTTGTCCAATGAATACCCGTTTATCATTAGCATTTCTTCTTGGTGTAGCAATTTTAATGGCCAGCAGTGTATTACGAGATTCACACAGGCACAAAACGATTTCACATTCGGTCTTTTTCAGTGGAGTCTTCGAAAGAAGGTGCTCGCCAAAATGTTCTGTACATGCATGCGGAACACACCACGCAGAATATTCACAAAGGCCGATAGTTTCACACACGGTATATTCTGCAACCAACATTCCAAAACATCTAAAAACTTCACTGAAATGTCCGTAATTGAATCTGCTAGCACGGCGATATAAACCAAGGACGGTTTAACTGTCATTTCTTCATCTTCATCTTTTCGGACACATTTAACATAACCTTCTCGTCCGACAGCGAGTCCACGACTGACCGAACGCCGTCGCTCACAGGGCATATAACTCATTCAGTTACGCGGGAAAGACTTTTCTCCCATTGGTTGATCAAAACGATCATCCAATCAGATTAACATTTCATGATCAATCAGAATTCGCAGATGCATCAGTAGCGCTGATTTGTTTTATGTTAGCACGTTTTAAAGAACCCATTGTGAAGTTAATGAACGATGATTAAGAAGTCCAAGAGGGGCATGGAAAAAGCTATACCTCAGCACATCACAAGCTGCCACGCCACAAGAACAAAGATGATCACAGCAGCTATGTAAAGAAAGCTGTACACACCTACGTTAAATATTTTTATAACGACACTATAGCCTGATGATTAGGAATCACCTCGGCACATGTCGCTGAATAAATAATTTAGAAGTAAACAATTTTTGTGACTGGTAGCTGTATATAAAAACCTTCTCATATACCTTATTGGTGTTAAAGCGTAGCCGAGAGGTAGTATTCCAGAGTTATTTAGCAAGTCAGTCAACTAACCAACCCAGCATATAAAATAATAATATTAACCTTTTTCAGTACAACGAAAAATCAGCCACAGTTGCAAATTTCACTTTTTTCGTTCACTCGATGACGAATTTCGGGCCAGGAGCCAGTTTCAAATCATTGTAACATCGCACAGCGTATACAGCGCATATATATCTGCTTGGGGAGTAACTGTTCGTTTGCACATTTTTGACATAGTTCTTGCAATTTCGGAAATACCAATTTGCCTGTTACAACGATCTGAAGATTGGTTCCCGCCCGAATCTAGTCATCGAGTGAATAAAAAAAAGTGTGATTTGCAACTGTAGCAGGTTTTTCGTTGTGCTGATTAGCGGCAGTTGCTGACCTACAATTATTCAAATATTGGCAGTTCATTGATCGTTTTAATGTGATGATGATGGTAATGATGTAGTGCCAGTCCTCACATTTCTTATTTTCACCACTCTCACTTACCAGACAAGATTAACCGCAGAGAAATTTCGAGTAGAATATAGATATAATATTTTCCCAAAATGCAGCTCTGCCAGAAAACACATACTGTCATCGGCAAGTATTTTAGTACTGTTTTATCAGACATTTCTTCAGCCTGTCGGTAAATATAGTTATGTTCAATATTGAGAAAACGAAAATAGCAAGTACAGCAACTTAACAAGCGTACCTACCTAGCCACATGATTAAAAGTGGCTGAGCCAGTCTCCACGTAACACATTAAAACCTCTAGCCTGAAATTTTAGGCTGGAGTTCACACAGTGCTAATATTTTAAAACACATAATGCTGTCCTTTGCAGGTAGACAGAAAGCGCTGCTGTATCTTAAATCTACTGATTCTCTATTTCCTCATTATAAAACGCACTGTGGTAAAACAGTGACACGCGCCACTGAGGATTTCACGGTTGTGTGGTGCGAACCCAAACTAGTTGAAAAATGAACAACTGTATCTACTACTCTTTCGCTACCGACATGAGTTGCGGTAGTGAGGAATATTTCAATGCGATCTGACAAATGTACCTTATGATAACATTCTTCGCGGTGATATATGGCTGAAACATATGTTTATTTTTAGGCTTTTATGTGCTCTTTGATTGATACAGCGGGGAAGACCCATTCGTCTGCACTTTTAACATGCGTATTGACTTTTCCAGATAAATGAAATGTCGTTGCTTGGGTCGCAATGATATGTTCCAACGTTTTCCGACTTTATTTGAGCCATAAAATGCTCTCAGAACAAGTGTCCCTTCTGTGAATGGTTAACTGCCTACAACAATAGGTAGAAAATAATCGATATTGATGTCCTTGTAACCATTTGGTTCCTTTGCGCTATTAATGGCTGCAATGAGCAGAAACTATATCTAAGAGAAACCTACTGCATCCTAATGCCTCCATCACTGAATTTCCAGCTCATCTAAAAGTTACAGCCATATGGGGTTCAAAATGGATTCACAAACGCCAGTTTTCAAGAAACGCCTTGACACACACAGTGCTCTCTCTTTTCACAAAAAGTCTATCTTCTGCACAGGCATACTGTAGCACATAATGCAATTGGCGATGTGATATTAACTTTGTGGCATTATATGAGATTTACTGACAGGTATGTATTGACTTAAGACAAAATTCTACACGTCTATGAAATCCTGTGGTAATACATATCGTAAAATACATGAACAACAATTCCAACGGCTAATCAATAATCAGACGAAATTTTCTCTATTCTTATCGTTGCAAGTTAAAATGTGAGGTTGGTACCAAGGTATTTGGGCTGTGGATGTCTCCACATGTTCCCCTTATATTGCTATCGGGAAAGACACGTCTTTATCCTTTTTCAAGGAAAGACAATTCTACTCCGATGTTATCTACGCGATGTAGGAAACCACCAGCCTACAAATGATGGATCGATAGCTCCATCAAACGAGGCATCATTTTGCTATTATTTGTCTGTCTATACAATCTGGTTCGGTAGTAGGATCTCACTCAGGATGTACATACGTAACTTATACCTACGTATGAAGAGAGAGTGCTGCGAAGCCTGAAGCTACACAGTAGATACCACTATCACAATCTTTGCAACCTGGCTACATTTTTCCTCGTAATAAGTGTTTGGTAAACATCAGACATGTGTGCAAGACAACATGTTTCAACGTCTTAGCTATCATCATCAGGTCTTAAGCCTTTTTGTAGTAAAACGTGTTCATCTAACACCGACCTCATGCACAAGTTGTGAATAAAACTCAGCGTATTATAAACTCTTGTCGTCGCTAAAATTTAAAAACACACAGCACCTTGTCCAAAAGTCTATGTCCATATACATACTGCTCGCAGATGCCTGTTATATGATACGAATACGTACACATTAGCACATCTGTTTACATATGCTATTTAATGTGTGTCCAGCATATGCAAACAGATGTGATGTCTGTTTTTAAAGTTTAGCGATCAGAAACGTTTATAATGTGCTGAGTTTTATCCAATTGCCATATTTTGCATAAGGTCAGAGTAAAATGTTTTACTGCAATAATGTTAGACTACAAAAAACCCTTAAGACCTGAAGATGACAGCTAAGAATGTTGTAACCGATTGCCTCGAATAAAAAATATTTTGTGTGATCTTGGCTTTGATTCTCACTTATGGTATAATTCATATCAATTTTAGGACAGTTCCTCTAATTTTAATCTATGAATATGTGATAAGAAATGCCCACATTCAATTTCTATCGTTTGTCAGTAAATAATACTATACTGTTTTCATTTCCGGACCACAGAAAACAGTGGTCTCCAACAGGAGAGAATGCTTGTAAGGTCCTCCTTCAAATGCAAAAACTAACATTCGTACAGAAACAGTCAAATTTTAAACATTCACTTTTTATTTAATTGATGAGAAGTTCCGCGTTACCTTAACTCATTTTTAAATTATACAGGGAGACAAAACAGTATTTTCCGAATTAGCATATAAACTGAGCCAAGGTTATGCATGTACAAATCACAGAGTGAATTTTAAGCATGAACTGTGATACAACAAACATATTGAGTGATTTGTTTGTTCCCTCATTGTTAATGGTTAAACATGACTTTGTTATACGTAGGTGTGTAATCGTAACGTGGTTTGTATCCTAATTCAGAAAACACTGTTTTGTCTGTCAAGGTGATTTGAGAATGAGTTCAGGTAATCCGAAACTAGTCACCAGTTATATAAAAAGTATATGTTTCGACTTTGACTTCTTCTGTGTCGAACTGGTTACACAAGTTTCTGTCCTGCAGTTAACACAGCTTACTGGAAAACCACAAAAAACTAACGTATCACATGAGGCTCTAGACAGATGTACATCCCGCCCAACCAGCATTTCATATGAATGAACTCTACCCTCAAATGCGTATCATAATGGTTTTTTTCGAATGTGACTAGTTTCTTGTAGTGATCAAGTAAAAGAAAATGTGTACGATAGAAGTTAAATAGTATGGTAGTCTAACCATCACACAGAAACTATTAATTTATTTATATTTAAGCAAACCAAGCCAGATCTGTTCCTTCAACCATAAACCGCAGTTTGGTGTCCTACAGCCTAGCGTACAGCTGCTACCAAGCAATGATTCTTGCCTCGATTAGGCCATAACATTTGCCCTTCAAAGTCAGAGTTACCACGTAACTCATCTCACCTCTGTGCCTCTTCTTTCATGCCGCGAAACCTGCCCTTATGACTCTTTGAAACTTCCCATCTGCTTTCTCGAATTTCTCGTGTTCAGAAAATAGTTCAACATCAAGTCTTTCAGCCAATCACCGCTGAAGTTACACCCTACTTGATCAGTGCCTTTGTAAGGGGTATTTTCGTTGATACTCTCTCCCCTTCCACTAACTTTATTCCTATTTCGTTCGTACCGCTTGAAAAACGATTTATAATTTAAGCCAACTGAGAAACTCAGCAAAGATGCAGTCTCTAAGTCGTTTAATGCACACGAAACTGCATGAATCCTAAGCTGCTAGTGGACTGTCGCATCTTTCGCGAAGAAGCCACCGACGCACCCACTGTTCTATCATGACTCAATAAACAAAAAAATTTACATACGCTGCCGAAAAAAATTAGTACGCCTGGAAAGATGGCGTCGATTTCGATCCGATTACAACTTGTATGCCACCTGAGGTATAGTGGATGTACTAATAATAATTTCAGCGTCGTCCGCCAACAGATAGCGTAGTGGCATGGCTCCAGAGAGCTGTCTGCGGGTACACTTTAATAGGGAGTACTCACAGCCAGAAGGCTCAGTGTGATACAGACGCGTAAAGTAAGCAGACAATTCTGCTACGGAGATGCACTCGTGCTTCCTACAGCCAAGTGAGTGAGTTTGAATGGAGTAAAATGGTGGCCTTCCGAGTGGTACAATGGTCGTTTCGGAGAACTGCCACACAATTGGACGGCTACGTCAGTTTAGCAACGGTGCCGGAATCAGTGCTCACGTGAAGATTCTCACACCTGTAGGCGAGGTTCTGGACGTCTGTGCAACACAGTGGCGGATTGTACAGCTATCACAGCACAGATAAAAGGGCTCATGGATCCAGATGTGTCAATGCAAACCGTTGTGAACAAGTTATTAGCAGTGCGACTACATGCTCGCACAGGTGTAGCCCATCTTCCATTCACGCCACAGCATCAGTGTGTACTATTTGACTGGTGTCGTCAGAGCTTCGTTTGGAAGATCGAATGACGCGCTGTGGTCTTCAGCGATGAAAGCAGGCTCTGCCTGCACACACGTCGTGGTCGATTGCACGTATGACGTAGACCTGGTGAGCGCTGTCTCATTGACTGCATTCGTCCAAGGCACATTTGCCCCAACAAGATATTTCACAATATATGTAAATGACCTAGTAAATAGTGTCGGAAGTTCCATGCGGCTTTTCGCGTATGATGCTATAGTATACAGAAAAGTTGCAGCATTAGAAAATTGCAGCGAAATGCAGGAAGGTCTGCAGCGGATAGGCACTCAGTTCAGGGAGTGGCAACTGACCCTTAACATAGACAAATGCTATGTATTGTGAATACATAGAAAGAAGGATACTTTATTGTATATGATAGCGGAACAAACACTGGTAGCAGTTACTTCTGTAAAATATCTGGGAGTATGCGTGCGGAACGATTTGAAGTGGAATGATCATATAAAATTAATTGTTGGTAAGGCGGGAGCCACGTTGAGATTCATTGGGAGAGTCCTTAGAAAATGTAGTCCATCGACAACGGAGGTGGATTACAATACACTCGTTCGACCTATACTTGAGTATCGCTCATCAGTGTGGGATCAGTACCAGGTCGGGATGACAGAGGAGAGAGAAGATCCAAAGAAGAGCGGCGCGTTTCGTCACAGGGTTATTTGGTAAGCGTGATAGCGTAACGGAGATGTTTAGCAAACTCAAGTGGCAGACCCTGCAAGAGAGGCGCTCTGCATCGCGGTGTAGCTTGCTATCCCGGTTTCGAGAAGGTGCGTTTCTGGTTGAGGTAACGAATATATTGATTCCCCCTACTTACATCTCCCGAGGAGATCACGAATGTAAAATTAGAGAGATTCGAGCGCGTACGGAGGCTTTCCGGCAGTAGTTCTTCCCGCGAACCATACACGACTGGAACAGGAAAGGGAGGTAATGACAGTGGCACGTAAAGTGCCCTCCGCCACACACCGTTGGGTGGCCTGCGGAGTATAGATGTAAATGTAACATAGGCCTTATGGTCTAAGGTGCTATGAGCTACAACTCCCGTTCATCTTTGTTGTTTCGGGAGGGGACGCTAATCAGCGCCCATTAGGAGCAGAAAGTTGTTATACCCACTCTTTTGCAGTTCTTGCAACAGGAATGTGATGTGTTGTCCTAACAGGATGATGCTGGCCCACACACTGCCTGTGAAACACGTCGTGCTATGCTACACGTGCAGCAACTTCGCTGGGCAGCGCAATCTCCGGACTTGTTTCCAACCAAACACGTGTGGGATATGATGGGACCAGAAGCGACTCGTGGGACTTGCCCAATAATAAATATTACAGAACTATGTGAACCGGTCTGTCAGGTGTGGATAACGTATCCTAGGCTAGTATCGCAATGTGTGCGATCGAATGGATGCCATTGTCCGTACCCAACACGGCACTCAAAGACTGGAAAGTTGCACAAGTCACACCAATTTTCAAGAAAGGTAGTTGGAGTAATCCACTAAATTACAGGCCCATATCACTAACGTCGATATGCAGTAGGATTTTGGAACATACACTACTGGCCATTAAACTTGCTACACCAAGAAGAAATTCAGATGATAACCGGGTATTCATTGGACAAATATATTATACTAGAACTGACATGTGATTACATTTTCACGCTGTTTGGGTGCATAGATCCTGAGAAATCAGTACCTACAACAACGACCTCTGGCCGTAACAACGGCCTTGATACGCCTGGGCATTGAGTCAAACAGAGCTTGGATGGCGTGTACAGGTACAGCTGCCCATGCAGCTTTAGCACAGTACCACAGTTCATCAAGAATAGTGAGTGACGTACTGTGACGAGCCAGTTGCTCGGCCACCATTGACCAGACGTTTTCAATTGGTTAGAGATCTGGAGAATGTGCTGGCCAGGGCAGCAGTCGACATTTTCTGTATCCAGAAAGATCCGTACAGGACCTGCAACATGCGGTCGTGTATTATCCTGCTGAAATGTAGGGTTTCGCAGGGATCAAATGAAGGGTAGAGCCACGGGTCGTAACACATCTGAAATGTAACGTCCACTGTTCAAAGTGCCGTCAAGGCGAACAAGGGGTGACCGAGACGTGTAACCAATGGCACACCATACCATCAAGCCGGGTGATAGGCCAGTATGGCGATGACGAATACAAACTTCCAATGTGCGTTCACCGCGATGTCGCCAAACACGGATGCCACCATCGTGATGCTGTAAACAGAACCCGGATTCATCCGAAAAAATGACGATTTGCCATTCGTGCACCCAGGTTCGTCGTTGAATACACTATCGCAGGCGCTCCAGTCTGCGATGCAGCGTCAAGGGTAACCGCAACCATGGTCTCCGAGCTGATAGTCCATGCTGCTGCAAACGTCGTCGAACTGTTCGTGCAGATGGTAGTTGCCTTTCAAACGTCCCCATTTGTTGACTCAGGGATCGAGACGTGGCTGCACTATCCGTTACAGCCATGCGGATAAGATGCCTGTCATCTCGACTGCTAGTGATACGAGGCCGTTGGGATCCAGCACGGCGTTCCGTATTACCATCCTGAACCCACCGATTCCATATTCTGCTAACAGTCATTTGATCTCGATCAACGCGAGCAACAATGTCGCGATACGATAAACCGTAATTGCGATACGCTACAATCCCACCTTTGTCAATGTCGGAACCGTGATGGTACCCATTTCTCCTCCTTACCCGAGGCATCACAACAACGTTTCACCAGGCAATGCCAGTCAACTGCTGTTTGTGTATGAGAAATCGGTTGGAAACGTTCCTCATGTCAGCACGTTGTATGTGTTGCCACCGGCGCCACCCTTGTGTGAATGCTCTGAAAAGCTAATTATTTTGCATATCACAGCATCTTCTTCCTGTCGGTTAAATTTCGCGTCTGTAGCACGTCATCTTCATGGTGTAGCAATTTTAATGGCCAGTAGTGTATATTGGGTTCGAACATTATGAATTACCTCGAAGAAAACTATTATCACACAATCAATATGGATTTAGAAAACATCGTTCTTTTGAAACACATGAAACACCTATATTTTTCCGTAAGAGCTCTTATTTCCCTTATTTTGTCGTGGTGATCGTTTCTCCCTGTGTAGGTTGGCGTCAACAAATTATTTTCGCCTTAGGAGGAGAAAGTTGGTGATTGAAATTTCGTGAAAAGATTCCGCCGCAACGAGAAACGCCTTTGTTTTTGTTGTGGCGTAACAAGCTAGTTACGCCACACTGAGAAGGGGGCCGAAAGGCACGCGTACACACACGCCGAGTGGCGTCAAGTCTGGAACAGGATACGTTATGACTGCTATAAAGAAAATACGTAGCTTTGGAATATACTTAACTTTTAATCACTCCTTGTAATACATCTCTCTTGACTATACAAATGAGACTCGTAAGATACATGCACTGTTACAATTGGCGCCTTGCTAGGTCGTAGCCATGGACTTAGCAGAAGGCTATTCTAACTGTCTCTCGGCAAATGAGAGGAAAGGCTTCGTCCGTATAGTCGCTAGCAATGTCGTCCGTACAACTGGGGCGAGTGCTATATCGTATCTCGAGACCTGCCTTGTGGTGGCGCTAGGTCTGCGATCACACAGTGGCGACACGCGGGTCCGACATGTACTAAATGGACCGCGGCCGATTTAAGCTACCACCTAGCAAGTGTAATGTCTGGTGGTGACACCACATTCCTCCCCCGCAAATCGGCGAACGGTCGTGTTATAAGGCTTCCGCCCGCCGTGGGGAGGACCCCATGTTGACGTATGCGATGAGGTGGGGAGCCTAACAACAGGCGAGGCTGTGCCACCCGCACCCGGCCATTCGGTCCGAGGGGAGCTAGGAAACGCCTGAAAACCTAGTCCAGGGTGCACGTCAACATGCGGTGTATGCGCCCGGAAAGAGACAGGAGTGGCCGAAGGGTCGACCTCCATTGCGTCGGGGTACCCGACGCGCGATGACGTCATGTGGTCCGGAGCGGGCAAGAGTTCCATGGCGGAGGACAGCCGGTCACGGGAAGCGATCGGCGGCGCGCGTGACCCAGGGAGGCGCTTGGCGGCTGCAGCGAAGCGTCGAATGCGGGCGGCGCCGGCGGGAGAACAGGCGGCGGCGGTAACACCTGGGGATGAGGCGAGCCAGTAGATGGGTCCCCAGGGCGCTGACCGGACGGCACCTTCGCTGAAAGCAGACGGGGAGCGGCAGAACCCGTGCGACGACAGAGGCGCAGCTGATTGAGGTGCCGACGCACCTCACCAGAGCCCCCAAAACCAAATACATCGCGCGGCCGAGGCAGCGGAGAATGCGCCCTGCGAGCCAACGCCGTGAACCTCGATAGTTGCGATAAAATACAACGTCGCCTGGAGCAAAAGCAGAAGTCTGCCGCTGCATAGGAACCTGATGCGGCGGATGCAGCAAAGACATCAAGGTTCGATGAGGACGACCGTGGAGCAACTCAGCCGGCGAGCGACCATCGCGGGGCTGAGAGCGATACGAAGACAAAAAGAGTAACAACGCGTCCTCCCGAGAATGCGATTCTTTCAACTTCAACATCTGTGACTTGAAAGTCCGAACCAATCGTTCAGCGGCACCGTTTGACTGAGGCGAAAACGGCGCGGATGTTAGATGTTGAATACCATTGGCCTTGCAGAATGACTGAAATTCTGCGGACATGAATTGTGGGCCATTGACGGAAACAATAGTCTGCGGAAGACCTTCAATGCAAAAGATAGCAGACAACGCTTGGATGGTGGCAGAGGACGTCGTGGAAGACATCCTGACAACAAAAGGAAAATTACTGAAGGCATCTACGAGAACCAACCATCGAGCATTCCAGAACGGACCAGCAAAATCGATGTGCAAGCGTTGCCAAGGGGAAGTGGCTTTTGGCCATGCAAAGACTTTCCGCGGCGGTGCGGATTGTTGTTCGGCACACGCCATGCAAGAAGAACACATATTCGTAATCGCAGCATCGATTCCGAACCAAGTACAGTGCTGACGAGCAAGTTGTTTCGTTCGCACTATACCCCAATGTCCTAGGTGAAGAAGCCGTAAAACAGCGGACTGCAATGAACGTGGGACCACGACTCTGGACTGATCATTATCAGAACGCAACAACAAAACACCACGTCGAACAAAAAGTGTCTCCTTGTGAGCAAAAAATCGGCGAACCAACGGATCCTCGATCCGAGACTTTGACAAAGGCCATTGCGTAGCAACAAAACGCAAAACGGTAGCAAGGACAGGGTCAGCAGCTGTGGCTGTAGCTACACGACGAAAATCAATCGGAAACGATTCGACCACTTCATCGGATTCCGAATCAATGAACAGGCAAGCAAGTTCGGAAGAATCGAATGCTTTATCCTCAGCAACAGACAAACGGGACAACGCATCGGCGTTTCCGGGCTTAGCAGTGGACCGATACAAGATATCGTAGCGGTACTGCGAGAGGAAAATAGACCAGCGAATGAATTTCTGCGCTGTACGCGGAGGTACAGGCTTGTTCGGATGGAAAAGCGACGTCAAAGGTTTGTGGTCTGTGATGATGGTAAAGTGACGACCATACAAGAAATCATGGAACTTAGTAACACCAAACACAAGAGCCAAAGCTTCTTTCTCTATCTGGGAATAATTTCTTTGCGCAGACGAGAGCAATTTTGACGCAAAGGCAATAGGGCGATCATGCGAGCCAATTTTGTGCGCAAGCACAGCACCGATCCCGAAATCCGATGCATCTACCATCAACAAAAGGGGTTTCTGGGGATCGAATGGCGTAAGGCAAGTATTAGAAAGCAACGCCGATTTCAACTGGCGAAAGGCGCGTTCGCATTCCGTCGTCCAGAGAAACGGAACACCTGTACGGCGCAAGCGATGAAGCGGAGCTGAAATCGAAAAGGCATTGCGCACATTCACTCACACCTTGTGATGCTAAATCGTGTAATGTTCTTGCGACCTCATCACGCAATGCGTGAGGAACATTGCGCGCTCTGAAAAATTTCGGTTGCGCGTTGACTTGCAGTTCCAAATGTGCTGCATAGTTTTTAGCGCAACCAAGGCCCGATACAAAAATGTCTGCAAATTCTTCACATACACTAGAAACACTGTCTGTAGGCGCAGTCTGATTCACTGATAGGACCTGATTTACTATAGACATGTTAAACAATTGAAATAAATCTAAACCAAACAAGTTCACTGCAGTAGAAGAACGAAGAACGTAAAATGACACAAGTTTTGTTTGTCCCTTGTATGTTGCAAGAAGAGTGCACTGTCCTAACACAGGGATCTGCTGTCCTGAATAACTTTTTAACTGAACATTTGCGGCACGCAACGGAGGTTTGCCCAGTTGTTTGTACGTGTCGTGATTGAGCAATGAAACTGCAGCTCCGGTATCGAGCTGGAATGGTATGACCTTGCCATTAAAGTCCAAATCTACAAAAAGTTTATTGTCCTGCTGACGACAAGAGCGACTGTTTTGTGCAATTTGAACAGACACTGGTACAGCATCACTTGCTAATTGACGTGATTTCCGGCGACGTCGACGCACACATTGTGTGGGACGAACACAGTCACTGTTAGAGAAAGTGGCACTGGACGGGGTGGAAGTAACTACATGAATGTCCATGGGCGAAGGTCCACGAGCCTGAGTGTCCGTGGTTCGATTCCGGCGCGAAGCAAAGGGCCTGGAATGGTTGTGATTGTCTGATTTGAGCTTTTTCTGGCAAACACTTTGAACATGTTCTTTCTTATTACAGAAAAAGCAAATAGCTTGGCGTGACGGGCAATGTTCACGCGAATGTCTAGTAGCACACCGCGGGCATGATTTCAGTACTGCATTTGCTCGCTTTCGCGGGACACGTGGGTGTGCGGACGTGCGCGAAGGCTGTTTACAGTTCCTTGCAGCGCGCCCGGCGGGCCGGTTAATGCGACACACAGCTGGCGAAGTTTCAAATGATTCCTTAGCAAAGTCAAGCGTGTCTTGCCTATCCAATATGTCTATCACTTGCTGAAGGGAGGAATTAACTAGTTTCAATATCTGTTCCCGTATGCGAACACCAGAAACGTTCTGTGCAATTGCATCACGTACCATCGTATCTGAATACGGAAGGCCACAGTCACATTCAAACGCACAATCCCTAGAAAGGCCTTGCAAAGTTGCAACCCACTCCCTATTAGTTTGACCGGCCGTACGTTTTGTACGATAGAAAGTATACCTTTTTGCAACTACATTAACTGTTTCTTTGAAATAGGCATCTAAAGCCGACAAAATTTCCTCGTAGGACAGAGTTGCTACGTCGCGTCGGGGAAACAATTTCAGTATCACACGGTAGGTGGACACACCGACACAAGAAAGCAAAAACGGCTGCCGCTCATTACCTTGAATTCTGTAGGCGGCTAGATGAAATGCAAACTGGCGGGACCATTCCGTCCAAGTCTCGTGGGTTTGGTCAAACTGGCGAAACTGCGGGGCAACTGCATGTTGTGGCTGCGGTAACGGTGAAGCGGCGGCTGCCGCATCGGTTTGAATGGCACGTTGACCCTGGACGAGCTGTCCAAGGGCATCTAATAACGCCTGCGTCTGCTGATTCTGCAAGCGATAAAATTCGGACAGTACATCTGGCGAAGCCATGACACAAGTAAATGTAAGCAATCAGAAAGAACACTTCTCTCGTCGCCAATCTGTTGTGGCGTAACAAGCTAGTTATGCCACACTGAGAAGGGGGCCGAAAGGCACGCGTACACACACGCCGACTGGCGTCAAGTCTGGAACAGGATACGTTATGACTGCTATAAAGAAAATACGTAGCTTTGGAATATACTTAACTTTTAATCACTCCTTGTGATACATCTCTCTTGACTATACAAATGAGACTCGTAAGATACATGCACTGTTACAATTGGCGCCTTGCTAGGTCGTAGCCATGGACTTAGCAGAAGGCTATTCTAACTGTCTCTCGGCAAATGAGAGGAAAGGCTTCGTCCGTATAGTCGCTAGCAATGTCGTCCGTACAACTGGGGCGAGTGCTATATCGTATCTCGAGACCTGCCTTGTGGTGGCGCTAGGTCTGCGATCACACAGTGGCGACACGCGGGTCCGACATGTACTAAATGGACCGCGGCCGATTTAAGCTACCACCTAGCAAGTGTGGTGTCTGGCGGTGACACCACAGTTTTAATGATGTCCAGTCCAAATTCTGTTTCATTTCAGTAACACTCTCTCTTCTATTTTGCGATAATACAAAACGTCCTGCCCTTCTTTGAACTCTTTCGATGTACTCCGTCACTCCTATCTGGCAAGGCTCCCACACCGGGCAGCAGTACTCTAAAAAACTACGGACAAGCGTAATGTAGGCAGTCTCTTTAGTAGACCTATTACATTTTCTAAGTGTCCTGCCAATAAAACGCAGTATTTGGTTAGCGTTTCTCACAACATTATCTATGTGTTCTTTCCAAATTACGTTGTTCGTAATTGGAAGTACTAGTTATTTACTTGAATTTACGGCCTTTAGATTTGAATGATTTATCGTGTAACCAATGTTTGACGGATTTCTTTTAGCACTCACGTGGATGACCTCACACTTTTCGTTATTTAGGTGCAATTGCCCAATTTGGCTTCATAGAGATATCTTTTCTAAATCGTTTTGCAATATGTTTCGATCTCCTGGTAACTTTACGAGTCGATAAACATCATCTGCAAACAACCTAAGAGGGCTGCTCAGATTTTCTCTCAAGTCGTTTATATAGCTAAGGAACAGCAAATGGCCTATAGAACTATCTTGGGGAACGCCAGAAATCACTTCTGTTCTACTCGATGACTTTACTTCAATTACTACGAGTACCTCTCTGACAGGAAATCACAAGTCCAGTCACATAACTGAGCCGATATTCCATAAGCAAACAATTTCACTACAAGCCGCTTGTGTGGTACAGTGCAAAAGCCTTCTGGAAATCCAGAAATACGGAATCAATTTGAAATGCCTTGTCAATAGCACTCAACACTTCCTGCGAGTAAAGAGTTATCTGTGTTTCACAATGTTTTCTACGTATATCCGTGTTGACTGTGTGTCAATAGACCGTTTCCTTGGTGGCAATTCATAATGTTCGAAAACAATATATTTTCTGAAATCCTGCTGCATATCGATGTTAATGATATGGGCCTGTAATTTTGTGTGTTACTCCTACTACCTTTCTTGCATGTTGGTGTGACCTGTGCAACTTTCAAGTCTTTGTGTACGGATCTTCCGTCGAGCGAACGGCTGTATGTAATTGTTTAGAATGGAACTATTATATCAGCATACTCTGAAAGGAACTTAACGGGTATACAGTCTGGACTAGAAGACTTCCTTTTATTAAGTGATTTATGCTGCTTCACTACTCAGAGGATATTTACTTCTACGTTAATCATGTTGGCAGATGTTCTTGATTCGAATTCTGGAATACTTACTTCGTCTTCTTTGGTGAAGGAATTTCGGAAGGTTGTGTTTACTAACTCTGCGTTGTCAGCACTGACGCCTGTAGTATCTCCATTGCTGTCGCGCAGACAAGGTATTGATTGTTTCTTTCCGCTAGCATACTTCACATACGACCAGAATCTCTTTGGATTTATTCCAGGTTTCGAGACAAAGTTTCGTTGTGGAAAGTACTGTAAGCATCTCGCACTGAAGTCTGCGCTAAATTTCGACCTTCTGTAAAAGGTCGCCAATCTTGGAGATTTTGCGTCCGTTTGAATTTGGCATGTTTCTTTCGTTGCTTCTGCAACAGTATTTTGACCCGTTTTGTGTACCAAGGATCAGGTCCGTCTTTTGTTAATTTATTTGGTATAAATCTCTCTGTTGCTGCCGATACTGTTGATATTTACCATTAAGGTCTCTTATGACCCCATTCCCAACATCTGCAATCATGAAGACCTCAATAGGTCTCTACATATATATAGAAATTAACATTCTCAGGAAACACCAAATACGAACCACATACTCAAAAGTTGTTCACAGTTGTGTTCTACGTCAAATATTTTTCAGTTAATCGTATGACTGGACCAAAACATTCTACAGTAAACGTGCTGCACAGAGCTAGTTAATAGACTTGTGAAGAATACTGTTATTGCTATGTTATCTCAGGTCCAGACATCGGATTGAGTGCAATAAGATAGTCATAACTAAAACTGGAACAAAGAGAGAAAGATGCCTATGATTAGTGACCCCTTCCCCACATGATGATTAATGACCCCTTCCCCACATGTCATTTTCAAAACATTCCTCTACCCCGCCCTCTCCCGTCCCTCACGGCCATCCCACACCCTTCTAGATCAACTGGGTGATGTCTAATTGATGGGCCGTTATCTTACCAGCTGAGGCACACAAGGCCAATGATATGTGACCTGTCACGCCCCATATAGACCACTTGGACTGTCATTGCTATAATTTATTGCCCAAATAGCGTAATTTATTACCTATAAATTCTTCTTCAAACATGTCGCTACTTCAGCTTGCCCTTACCCATCGCACGAACTGTAGTCACACTCTCATAGATATGTTTGCAACGAAATCCCAAACACAGTAGTTCTTACCTCTGTAATATCTGCAACTGTCATGTCCAGCCAGACTTAAAACGTCTAAATTTGTCTGAACTTGTAAATGAGGCGAAAGAAATAGTTTGTGGGACGTCTTCTATTCCCTCCTCGGACATAAACGAAAAACTTCATGGGTTTCCTAACAAACTCACACAGCTATATGACAAATTGCTGTTCTGGAAAAGCAGGAAGGAAACACACTCTTTCGTTCATTGAAGAACTAAAACAGCTCATAAATCTAAGAGACGCTGCACATCTGACTACTTTCCATGCCTGAAAATCATATTGTTTAAAAGCAGTAGTGGAGCAAAGTCAGTAATGCTGTGAGAAATACAAAACTCAGGCATGCCCATACATTAAACGACAAGAGAGATAGACCAACTGTTCTACGGAAAAACCTGCTGGTTTTGATACAGGCAAAGCAAAAGCTATAGCTGATCCGACTGTGCCAGCTGAAGAACTGAACAGGTACTTCTAATTACCTATAACTACAATAAATAGAACCACAAACAAAACAGAGGTTTAGCTATTACTTCATGGGGTAAACGGGGTTCCTGAGAAATTCTGCCTAAAGCATGTTACTTGCAATACCGTGAAAAAATCCATCATACATATCAGATCAGCGTGTATTACATATCATGGCATCACAGTCCAAAAGATGAAGCTTATTATTGGCTCACTACTGCCCACTATAACAGATGTCTTCAGTAGCTCCTTGACCGCAAGTATTCTTCCTGAGTCCTGGAAGCAGGGACTAGTTAAGCCACTACTTAAAATGGACTTTGGCACAGCACGTTCTATTTTCATTCTTCTTTCACTGTCCAACGCATTAGAGTATATAGTCCACGACCAGCTAGCAAACTACCGAATTGCAAATAACAAACAAGACGAACACTATTAGGTTTCCGTAAAAGTTGCAGCACAATGCTGCCTTAATAAAGGCGACAGATGACCTCAAGCTTTCCATGGATGCACAAGAGGCAGCTATCATGTGCCTCTTAAATTTCAGCAAAGCCTTCGACACTGCCGACTTCAACATTTTGCTTGCCAAACTTAGCAGCCTAAACTTCTGCCCAAGTAAAGTGCAGTGGTATCGCTCACAAATGACGTCCTGCTAGCAAAGCGTCGTGTCCGGCACCATAAAGTCAAAAGGGATGCGTCCCCCAGGCTCCTGCATTAGGTCCTACACTCTTTTCACTATACGTAAATGATGCGTCAACAGATTTGTTCTATTGCAAATAACTGACCAGCGTGCACTATCGAAACGTGCGCAGGATACTCTGTTAAAATTCAACCCAGCCAAAATTGAATTATTCTAGGTTCATTAGCAGAAATATCGAGAATCCCTATTATCTTTAACCCTAAATGGGACAAATATCAATTTCTCTCCTTCAGCGGAGATTTCGTAAGTAGAAACAGATGAAAATCTAAATTGGACTGAAGTGCAAGACGACATCAGCTTTTCTCCATGACCAACAAAAATATAGAAAGCTCTTCCCTCTTGACCTGAAAAGGAAACTTGTACAAACACTTGTACTTCCAGTTACTGATTACAGCGATGCTATCCTGCCAGGCCTTTCTCAGTAAAGCTCACGGCGCCTGGAACTGATTGTGAATGCCTGTATTGGTTATATTTGTAATGTTCGACTCTTTGATCATATTTCACCATCGTATGCCCAGTCAGTTCTGGCTGCATGCATGTCTTCTCTCTCTCGTCGACCTTAACACTCCTATCTAAACAACATGGCAGAAACACCTATTCCAGTTCAGCCACTTTCTAGAAGTCCTTCTCTGGAATAACCACCCACACTATGTTAGAGAAGACTAGTTCTAGAAGACAGTTAATGACATAACCACTAACGTAACAATTATGGTTATCATTGTCCCCGTTCACATTCGTTACCCTTGCACTTCCTTCTTTCCTAAACGATCTTTCTCTGTCCCCAGTATTCTTAGCTGGTGCAGTCTCCTTAAATTTCCTTTACCCACAACTCGCTATATCAGAAAATATCTGTCTTGTACACCTATAAATTTTTTATATGTACTACTATCATTACTGTTATAACTGCCATAATTATTGTCTTTATTAACATTATTATTATTATAATTATTGCTGTTATCACTATTAGTAGCAACAGCTAAAGCAGTATTGCCTTTATCTATCCATAGTCGGTGTTATTTACTCCCATTGCCACTTCAGACCTTCAGACCATTTTAATAGTATTTGTCATAGTAAAATCGTTACTTTTTCGGAAACTATGAAGTAAATAAGGTACTGTATGTGAGAAAGTAAGAGAGGGTCTGATGTTCCTAATTGGATCAAGTGAAATGAATAAATAAATAGGTGTGAATATGTCGCACACATAAAGTGTTGTATGATTTCATATTTAAAAATTAAAAATATCTGTGACTATATATTTAGAACACCTGTATATCTTAAAAACCACGCTGCAGACATGCCAGTGCCATCCCAAGTACAAAACACAGAGCAATTGAGCAGTTAATAACTACAAAAAAAAAGTTAGTCCACAAGCTCGAGGCTCCAGTGGTACATATTACGCGGTAAATATTTTATTCTATTACAGAACAACTACACAACAGGTAAAAGAAGGATATAGAGGTAGCTATTTACTACGACAGACGATATGGGCTCATCTGGATTTGCTGTTCCAATTTCACCTGCTGCCAGTTTGTTTTCTTTTCTGGTTAGTCAAAGGAGTATGTGTTGTCTGAAAGGGAAGTAAAGGCATTACTTAGCTATCATGAGAGGTTAAGGAATGCGCTAACATTTGAGCAACTACGGCAGGATCTCATACAGTGGTATAAAAATTACTCCTTTAAGTGCAGTTAATGCGGAAAACTAGAAATCGAAGTCAAACATACGAAAACTGAGATACCTGGCGAAAGCAGAGTAGCTAAAGGTTCCTTCAGCAGCATCTGAATCGGACAATGAAGTAGCAGGATGAGTCGGTAGAAAGTTTTGTCGACAGAAAAGCAAAAATTAATGCAGATACGTACGAGTCGATGGATGATGGTGAAGCAAAGAAAGTTATTTTCCAATAGGGGGATGCAGGGCATTAGATGTTCTTCTAAGGAGACTGCCACCGATATGTCAATGATGGTACGGACAGGATCCCCGAAGGACTTGGCTACTGTCATCTGCTTTGTTACGGAGTGTCGGGAGATAGACGCGTTAAGATGACTAGGGAGTAAAAGACGTGTCTTACTTACTGATGTGAGGTGTTGTATACGTTTAGGCTACATATAGATGCAATTTTGTCCATCTAAATGTAGATAATATGGTGCGGAAAATTACCATCAGCAGGATTGCAGTAATCTAAAACGGAATAGGCAGCGACGTACAGATAACGCAGTAAACACCAATAGGAACTCCAAATCCGCTCGTGAGTGATCCCAGTGAGTTTCAATGCCACGAAAATGTATGCAGTGGTGTTGTAAATGGTAAGAAGCAGAAAATTCAATTGGACTTAGGGACTTCGGTGTCAGTGGAGAGTCTGGACCTCTTGGATAAAAACAGTTGAACCATCCATACCTTAGGGTGCCTAGGATAGGTGGCATTAATGTGTTGTGACCAGGTTCACCATTATTGAGTTCCAATTGGGGATGAAACGAGTTTGGGAAAATGTGCCACTTGTGTTCCATGTAGGGGAAGGGTACTGTTTAATCCTAGGGTCGGTTTGTCTGTTTAATCATCATGCTAAAACTGACCCTCGGTGACGCAGCAAAATCTCCCTCTTCCTAGTATGCATCATCAGTCTACCATTAAATCATACCACGCTACAGTCCCTCTCAACCGATCACTCCATCCACTTTGTATCATCCTTTAACGCAGATCAAAGTCAGTTTAGAGGCAGATTACTTGTTTCCCTAGGAAAACATCAAAGACAACAGTCAACTTCCATGTATCACTATGATCTCAATATACATACAGTAAAATATTGCAAAAAAAAGCCACGCACCAACTGTTTGTAAGGTTTTTGTTAGCTCACACCACAAGACTATTATTGGTGGAGAACATAGAGAAGCACATTGTAAATACAGCCTGTTAGAGTTTAAAACACTTAAACAGTCGTGCACAGGCTCACACGCGATCCATTCTATAGTTGTATAACGCAGTCACCCTAGCTGGTGATACAATTCTGTTTAGCTAACGGCACTTCATAAAAATTTATAATGCGGCTGCCGATAACTTGGGTTCACACCTAGGTTTATGACCTGACTTGTATGAATTTATTACTCTACATTTGATGGCAATCCACGTTGTTTTTTTTTTTTTTTTTTTTTTTTTTTTTGCTGGCGCGCACTCGTTCCCATCCAAAAGAACTTTCCTGCACCAGGCAGAAGACATGCGTGCACCCAAAATTCCTCTCGATCCCCGCCCCCCTTCCACATTTTGGCGTATTTTCCATCGATTTATGCGTATTTTTCGTGATTTTATCGATTTTATGACACTTCTGCACATAGGGTCGTGACATCACTTCTTGCCACTATTCTAAAATCGCTTGTAAATGTAGTACAGTTGTCAACACCTAGTGCAAATGCACTATTTTTCTGATCGGGCAGCATAGTATAGCACTGTTCTCGAAAGCATCCAATCACCGCCAATGACATATTCTACAGCTGCAGTGCGTTTGCTGTATTTTGTGGATGTCTGGGTATATGTCGCAGATGGTTCCCATGACCCGGAGTAGATCCGAGTTAGTGTGCGAATATGGATCCACCTCCAGTTATATCTGGAGGAATGTTCGGATGCGGATCCATAATATGCCATGTCTGGGATAGGGTTTGAAAGTGCATCCGCTGTGTGTTATACCCAGAGCCATGTTCAGAGACGAATTCACAATATGTCTCATGTGGGATAGGCTTAGAAGGTCGATCCATCATGCGTTACATCCAGAGATGTGCTCTGTGTCAGAAGTTGGATCCACTAGTGGAAGGAATGCGTGATGGGAGGCTCTCAGTATTTGTTTCGTAAACGCTAGTTTGATACAGCATCGCATTGGTAAAATACCTGCATAGTGTACAAAACAGGTAAGTCCTCTTGAATTCTTAGCTTGATGTTGTCAAAGGTAAAATGAATGTTTTCTCCGGCATGTGAGCCACTGGTGTGAAAGACTATATTCTCTAATGTTATTTCAAATGTCTGAAATGTTTGTAATACACACATTCATGACAGTTTATATACAGAGACTGAACCCAAGAGATGGTTTCAGGTCGTGTAATTTGACTGTCAAGCTGAAAGATATTGCTTAACGTAGATGTTTTTCCTTTGGGGTTTGTTTCCGCTTTTGCTTTACTCTGATGACAGTTTTGAAATAATGAGGAAAATCTGCAGTGGTCGGTAGTTTTCGCATCACAGTAATGGAAGTTTCTTTCACGGTTTTACGCAGGGTCTGCTGATCATCTGTAGTTGGCAACGGTACACTTCTCTGGGTGTCGCAAAAGAATGAGATGCGAATTGTATTCTGCAGTTGAACGTAAAAGCTATACCGATTTTGCTCATAAAACTAAAAGAAAATTTTCATGAAAAGAGGACCTACCGGGTGGTCAAAAAGTCAGTATAAATTTGAAAACTTAATAAACTACGGAATAATGTAGATAGAGAGGTAAAAATTGACACACATGCTTGGAATGACATGGGGTTTTATTAGAACAAAAAAAAACAAAGTTCACAAAATGTCCGACAGATGGCGCTGGACAGCAAAACGTCAGTGACTGCGCATGACAATCGTGTATAAAAGGAGTTGTAATGAGAGAGAGAATCAGATGCGCCAGCAGTCGCAGCATGTTGACGTTACCTGAAAAGGCCCTTTTAGTGAAGCTGTATTATCAGAATGGGGAATGTGCTAGTTCAGCGTTACGATCCTATTGCCATAGGAAGGGGATTCGAACGGGTAAAGGTCCGTTGACAAATGCAGCTGTGGCGAGAATGATTTCGAAGTTGTTTAGACGATAGACCCCATAGTGGCCGACCAGGCACAAAGCGTGATGCTGCTGAGACAGTTGCACGACGAGAAAGTCACGGTATGGGTTGGATTTAGCACATCTACCGTTATCGGGCCTTCTTTCTTCGAGGAAATGCGTGATTCTGGTTTTGTAACTGCTACCGTGACGGGTGAGAGCTACACCGATATGCTACAGAATCGCATCATCCCCAGCCTGGCTGATAAACACCTGCTGGAACGTACGATGTTTAAGCAGGATGGCGCTCCACCCTATATTGCTGGACGCGTGAAAGATCTCTTGCGCGAGTCGTTTGGTGATGATCGTGTGCTTAGCCGCCACTTTCGTCATGTTTGGCCTCCCAGGTCCGCAGACCTCAGTCCGTGCGATTATTGGCTTTGGGGTTACCTGAAGTTGCAAGTGTATCGTGATCGACCGACATCTCTAGGGATCCTGAAAGACAACATCCGACGCCAATGCCTCACTATAACTCCGGACATGCTTCGCAGTGTTGTTCACAACATTATTCCTTGACTACAGCTATTGTTGAGGAATGATGGAGGACATATGATCATTTCCTGTAAAGAACATCATCTTTGCTTTGTCTTACTTTGTTATGCTAATTATTGCTATTCTGATCAGATGAAGCGCCATCTGTCGGCCATTTTTTTAACTTTTGTAATTTTTTGGTTCTAATAAAACCCCAAGTTATTCCAAGCATGTGTGTCAATTTGTGCCTTTCTATCAACTTTATTCCGTGATTTATACAGTTTTCAAATTTATACTGACTTTTTGATCACCCGGTATATTTTTTACGCAATTGTGTTTTCCTTTTTCGATAAATGCTTGATTATAGGAGTTGCGTTGACGTCAAATACAATTGTTCTTCGCCACAGAACGGCGGGCTGCTGGGGGCGTGGGGGGTGAGTTTACTGTTGGTGGTCGCCGGATACAGCCATGCTTTGACAAGGGATGGGGCGGTGCTGCTAAATTTCCCTTTTCTGTTGGTGAACGGCCGTCATCTCAAGGCAGGCCGGGTACTGTAAGCGACCGCGGAGGATGGTGGAAGGCCTGTTGAGGCCAGTGACCACAGAGTGGTGGCAGTCGGCCTGCAGGAAAACAGCGAAGCACTCGGTCGATCATCTAGCCATTTGAAAAAAAGATCTGGAGCGTTCTCCGGAATTTCATTGTTGTTCCAAAGCGATTCAGTCTTTCTGAGAAATACGTTTAACAGAATGCAAGAAAGAGTTATGTTGACATTAAGTAAAAGTGTTCTCCATCACAGAACAACAGACCTACTGGAGGTGTTAAGTGTCCCCTAGTCTGTGTGAAGTCGTCGCTGCAGGTGCGCCCTCTCACTATTGGGCGCTGCGGGGGGGGGGGGGGGGGGGGGGGGGGGTCGAGGCTGTGTCACCATGTTTTACATGAACAAGTTGCGCTCGGGGCGGCCATCTTTTTATCTCCTACTGTTTAGTTGACTATACATGCTTTTGTATTGGTGAAGGACTGTCGCCTCAAAGCAGATAGCGACCGCGGCTAGCTCGTGCCAGATGTGCTGTAGGTCACAGAAAAGCCTGTGTCCCTCTGCAGAGGGATGGCTGGGTGGAGGAAGGGAGGGAGAGGAGGGATGAAGGGAGGTAAGAGGACCTTGAATGTTTGCAGTTTGTGACTGGCTATTGAGGAGAATACACATTTAACTACTGCCCTTTCTCAGTCTTCTGGGGCGGCTATTTTCCCCAGAACATGTGTTTGTTTTATGACCCATTCATTATGAGTACTGGTTTCTTCACGACAGTTTCGAATTAGAACAGTGATCACCCTGCACCCTGGGCTGCAGGGTGATTTTTGAGCAGGTGTCTGTAATGAACTCTGCCGCCGAATAGCGATAAATACTGACCTCAGCTGTATGCTTACAAGTAATACACTTACTAAACTACTCTGTGTCCATCACCAGTTTTTTCCCAAGAAAAAGAATAAAGATAGTACCTTACCCCCCCCCCCCCCCCTGCCTTTTTCCTGCCAGCTTGTAGGTGAAGGGTAGAGGTTGAGTTTGTCACTAGTTGCAAGTGATATCGTGAAATTTTTACCAGTATGATAACACCAGTTTTGAACTGTACTGGGACTTTAGGCATTCCTTGGGTAGTGCTATTCATATAGTTGTGTAATTAGGCTCAATTTTAATGATAAATTACAACACTAACCAAAATAAATAAATTACACTAACCTAACCTTCTCCTTCTGCATCTGGGCAGCTTCCATGTGTTAGGGGGTGCACTAACACCAGAGTTCGACTCTCAGAAAGGGTACTGCCAGTATCCCACCAATTCCAAGCGCCTCTGGTGGTGTGATTGGTGTAGGTGGGGTGCACTTGGCCTTTCCATCCAGGAGGATCAGGGACTGAGTCCCAGAAAAGTCACACCACTTTTAATTTCCCGCCAATTCCCGGGTGGGTGGTGGAGTGGATGTCAGCACAGCCTTCGGACAAGAAAGTCCCACCAAAATTAGAAATTCCCACCAATAGTGTATGTGGGGGAGGGGGAAAGGGGGATGGCGTCTGTGGAGAGGGCTGGAACCCATGTTGAGGCTGAGAAATACATATGGCATCATCTGGGTGTGGGGATGGGCGTGGTTGAGAGTTGGTGTGGGTGTGGTCAGGGGAATTAATTGATCAATTTAATTAATTCGTATATCAATTTGATACCAAAATTGCGCTCGTAACCCCATTTTCCTACTACTGATGTGGTTCATGGGAGATGGATCTCGACCCCATCGAAGCAGGAGAGTGTTTGATGTCCTGGAGGGGCACTTCGGGGAATGCATTCTGGCACTGGGGTTCCCAGAGGCCACTGGCATGGGTCTCCATTGGCCGCCATATTCTCCAGATCTGAATACGTGCTACTTCTTTTTGTGGAGCTATATTAAAGACAATCCCAAAACCATTGCTCAGCTGAAAGCCGCCATTCAGGAGGTCATCGACACAGTCCAAAGGGTCACACACAATTTCGCTATACGTCTGCGCCACATCATCGCCAATGAGGGCAGGCACATCGAACACATCATAACCTGAACCTGAATATCTGTAGTGATGTTTACATGTTGAATATAGTGTGTGCACGTCGTAATTTGAAACTAATTTACGTTTTTTATATATTTAATTGTCACCATGTATTTTATTATAATGATTATTTCTCCACATGTAGGTGGGGGCCAAAAAAATATTTTCAAACTCGGAGGAGAAAATGGTGATTGAAATTTCGTGAGAAGGTCCTGCCACAGCGAAAAATGCTTTTTTTAAAATGACTACCACCCCAATTCGCGTATCATATGCGTGGCACTCTCTCCCCTAGTTCGCGACAATACGAAATGAGCTGCCCTTCTTTGAACTTTCTCGATGTTCTCCGTCAATCCTATCTAATGGGGATCTCATGATGCAGAGCAACACTCCAGAAGACGGAAGACAAGAGAAGTGTAAGCAGTCTCTTTAGCAAACCTGTTACATTATCTAAATGTTCTGCCAATAAACAGCAGTCTTTGGTTTCCTTTCTCCACAACATTATCTGTGTACAATTGAAAGAAAACAGCCTTCGGTCACTATTTGTAACGAATTAACCGGGTTTCAACATTGCTAGGAGTGTCTTCCTCAGAATTTAAATCAGAGAATGGTCTATAACACGGTCACAGAATTATGTACCAAATACTGTTCATTTATTATCATTTCAGCCTATATTTCAATGTGAAGTAGCCTAATTGTATCTACGGCTACTAGATGGCGCGCTCGTTGCAGTGCCATGGACCATGGTCACCTGGCCGTATTTGTTAACGCGGGCACCTCAGTCCGTTTGCAACCTCTAACCGCGTAAGTAACGAGCAGCCCTTAGTGGCTCGCCATCACAATTTTTTATCTTAAATATACTTGTGACTAATGCCCTTTTGGCATATTTATTATTTTATAAATGACATGTAAGTACTGCCAGTCTTTCACGATGATTCTGTACTTATACTCTGTATCATACTAATCATAATTCTGGGACCATGTTATAGACCATTTTTTGATTTAAATTCTGAGGAAGACACTCCTAGCAGTATTGAAACCCAGTTAATTCGTTAAAAATAGTGACCGAAGGCTGTTTTCTTTCAGTTGTAACTGTTCACGGTCTCTGAACGTGCAGCCATGTACAAAATTTTGTGATTATCTGTGTAATCATTCCAGGTGAAGTTATTCGTAATTAAAATCTCTAAATATTTAGTTGAGTTTACAGCCTTTAACGAACCATGCTCGCAGGAGAGCTTCTGCGAAGTTTGGAAGGCAGGAGACGAAGTACTCTGGCAGAAATACAGCTGTGAGGAGGGGCATGAGTCGAGCTTTAATAGCTCAGTTGATGCCGGCACGGTAGCTCAGCGTGTTCGGTCAGAGGGTTAGCTGCCTTCTGTAACAAAAAAACTGAGTTAACCGATCAAAGACGAACTGAAGCGGGTGTCTTACGAAGTCCGCCGCGAGCAGATGCAACGAACAAAAGCGAACAAAATGAGATTAAAAAAAAAAGTTGTTAGAGCACTTGCCCTCGAACGGCAAAGGTCTCGAATTCGGGTCTCGGTCCGGCACACAGGTTTAATCTGCCGGGAAGTTTCATACCAGCGCACACTCCGCAGCAGAGAGAAAATCTCATTCTGTACTTATGGTGTCTCCTCATGGAGATACACATGCTCAGGCTTAGCAGTAAGACCGTCTCGGTGATCTGGACAGAAGTTAAACTCTTTCCAGACTTTATCTCATCGGGTTTTATCCACAGTCATCGATCATCAGAGAGCCCAGCAGTCACGGGTCAGTGGGTGCAACACCTGATTGCTGTTTGCTGTCTGCACACTACCCGAGAGCTGAGTGACAAAGTATTTGCCGCACTGGCGTAAAATAGAGTTGTAATTATTCACTCATACATTCAGCAGAGTATGCTCTCGTCCTGGTGCTATAGTACGCACGATTCTGCATGTGGATTTTTACAGGGTCCTCATTTCCGAGCGGCATTCTGTCGCACAGTCGAGGTTCACCATTATATCTGTTGACTGACCCACTCATAATAGATTGCCGTACTCCGTATTTCCGAGTAACACCTGCCAACTACCTATTCTTAACACCATTATTTTGTGTCCTCGTTCTATTAAAGATTTGTTCGGGTAATTGCTTATTTACATGTCTACTACATAAAACAAAACTCTTTGTGATGCTGAATTTGTTTATCTTTTATTAGTCAGGTGACAAATTTCATTTCCTGCCCATTTTTCTAACTCTTGTTTGTAGAGACTGACTAGTAACTTCATTAAACTACAGGATGTGTGGAACCTTTTTGTATTACTCATCTACAGGGTAAGTGTATTAATGATTTTAGCATTCATTTCTCCATTGTGCATAAATTAAGGAGGTAGTTAAAATGGTGGTTGGCGGAGGGGAGGGGGGGTGGTTGAGTGTATGAACAGCTCTCGTGCGAAATTAGTTGAATCCGTTACACACTCTTCTCCACCCCGGCGCCCCACAAAATCACGCGCATCGCACGCCATCTGGATCTTGCGGCGGACGTTCTTTCTGCATGGCAGAAGATGGAAAGAACGAAATAGCTTATTACTACCGGTCCCAATACATATACGTAACTAGCTGACGAGCTGACTAGAATAACGTATTTCTCGCCGCAACTATAGTAACTCTTTATATTTCAATTCAAGAACATTCAACATTTCCCAGTTCATCACACCACTACAGAACCAGAGGAAATACAATGAGGTATCAGAAGTCATGGAATATTTCCTAATATGGTCTCGGGCCTCCTTTTTTCTGGTGCAGTACAGCAACTCGACGCGGCATGTACTCAAGAAGTCGTTGGAAGTCCCCTCCAGAAGTATTGAGCCGTGCTGCCACTAAAGCCGTCCATAGTTGCGAAAGTGATGCTGGTGCAGGATTTTGTGCACGAAATGATCTCTCGGTTGTGTCCCACAAATATTCGTGAATGTTGAATTAATTCGCTCGAATTGTCCGCTATGTCCTTCAAATAGTCACTAACAACCGTGGCTCGGTGATATGACATCGTTACCTGTGAACATCAACACCATCAATGGCTGCAAATGGTCTCCAAGTAGTCGAATGTAACCACTCCATCTAATCGTTTCACTTGGACCAGAGGATCCAGTCCACTCCATGTAAACACAGCCCACACCATTACGGACCCTCTACAATCTTGCACAATGCCTCGTTGACAACTTGGGTCCATGGCTTCGTGGGTCGGCACGACACTCGAACCTCAGCATGAGCTCTTAACAGCTGAAACCTGGACTCATCTGACCAGGCCACGGTTTTCCAGTCGTCTAAGGCCAATCGATGTGGTCATGGCCGCTGTGGCCGAGCGGTTCTAAGCGCTTCAGTCCGGAACCGCGCTGCTGCTACGGTCGCAGGTTCGAATCCTGCCTCGGGCATGGCTGTGTGTGATGTCCTTAGGTTAGTTAAGTTTAAGTAGTTGTAAGTCTAGGGGACTGATGACATCAGATGTTAAGTCCCATAGTGCTCAGAACCATTTGAATTTGATGTGGTCATGAGGCCAGGAGAGGCGCTGAAGGCGATGTCGTGCTGTTAGCAACGGCACTCGAGTCGGTCGACATATTGGATTACCAAACGGTTTCAGAAGTGGAATGTCCCACGCGTCTAGCTCCAACTACCTCATCGCATTCAGAGTCTGTTAGTTCCTGTCGTGTGACCATAGTCACGTCGGAATCGTTTCACATGAATCAGTTGAGTACAAAAGACAGGTCCACTAATGCACTGACCATGTATACCACGTGTACACGATACTACCGTCATCTTTATATGTGCATATCGCTGTCCTTTGACTTTCGTCTCCACAGTGTATATTACTCATTTAAATTTCACTTCGTAACATTCAACATTTGTCTTTTCTTCACCTGTCCCTCTTTTCTGGTTTATCACACCGTTACAGAATCGAAGAAAATAATTTATCGAGTTCGCTTCACATTATTAAAATTTGGAGGCTGCGTATTACTCGTATGGGTTAACGAGGTAGCCGACAGGCAAAAATACCACTAAATTACAAAAAGGGGCCAAGAATTCTCGCTGTTGGAAAGCTGAACGAATATTTCGTCTTCAGCGCTGTCAATGCCGCCCATTTTTACAGTGTTCGCTGCGGAGAGAAAACGCGCAGGAAGCGGAGAAAGAAAGGGTCAAAGGGAAAAGTATGATCGTGTTACGGAGGGCTAGCCGAAAACGGGCACTAACAACGCAAAGAAACGGCTAAGCGTGTTGCGTAATTTCGCATCGAGACGGGAGGAAGAGGGTCCCCCGGACTTTCTAATTGATATTATTCTCCGGTAATGGCCCCGCGCGGCCGGCAGAGGCAGCCGCGGTCAGGAATTAATTACTCGGCCGTCCGCCTGGCCACGCCGTTCCTCCGCCGCTCCTCTTGCTTCCTCGCTCCCTCCCCTCCCCTCCCCCCACCATCTCCCCCTTCCCCCCCCCCCCCCCCCCCCCGCCCTTGCGACGTGGCGGCCACGCTTTATCGCGTTGCCTTGTGTGCCGCTGGGACACAGCGCCTCTGGCTTGACGCCTGCCGCAGTAAACTGGAGCAACTGGACAAACCAAATAAAGAGCGGCTCATGTAGTGCGTCGCAATGTGCTACTACGTAAACCTGTCAAGCTACTAGCTGTACGGAAGACCTCTAAATGGCGAACTACGAATAAATCGCTTCTGTGATTCCGTTTGTTACTTTAGCTGATCACTGGCAGACGTGTTCATATTCGCCACGTTTCTGACGTAGAGCATCCTCGAGGACATTAGTTTCAACACTGAAATGTACGACGGGTAGCTTGCATTATAACTTCGAAAAAATCAAGCTGCGTCCATGGATTTTTCCATATAAACCAACTGCGTGTCGGCTTATGTCAGAAACTGCTCAATGCAGCTAGGATCAAATTCCGTTCCAATTGTTGTCCTGTTAAACTGGGATATAAAGTGTAATTATAACGTAAAAATGAGCGTCCAATGAAAATCCTTTTCTATCGGAAACTGTATCGCAATTCTATCGAAAGAAGGCATTTTCTAATGCATTTAGTAACCAATCATCATGAACTTACACACGAGATTTTTCTGTCTTGGTCACACTCTGTTGTTTCTGATTAAGCGTAACTGCACTCAGGCACTCTAAGATCTGTCGTAAGACACAGTATAAACGTTTCAAACATTCGTAAGAGAAAATGGCGGTAAACGTTGTTTCAACATATTACAAGAAATGAGAAGTATTGACAAACTAATGGAAGACATGCATTACTACATGCACGTATTTCGTCAAATAAGGAGGGTGGGGTTGGGGACTGGGACGAACCCAGCCATCGCCCCCGGCGGCAGGTCTCTGCAAAATCTTAAATTTTAATATGGTTCCAAAAGGACGAAATAAAAAGCACTATGAAAGTTTTGTATAAATAAGGAAGTGTGAGAATACGATAGAAATAAAAGTCATTTATAAAATTTAGTGTCTTACTGGATATTACTCACGATATTGTGAAACAGATGACAAAGGAAGCGCTGGAGTTGATCACCTCTGTTGCG
Organism: Schistocerca americana; assembly: GCF_021461395.2. Lineage (NCBI taxonomy): Eukaryota > Metazoa > Arthropoda > Insecta > Orthoptera > Acrididae > Schistocerca > Schistocerca americana. The sequence goes on along the minus strand of NC_060119.1, from coordinate 459,911,374 downwards.
TCTTTCAAAACAGCAGCGCTGTTTCTACCATGCGCCGACACAATACTGATATGTTCCTATGTCGACTCGAAAGCCCTGCAGAATCGAAAAAGTTTATGAGAAAGAAATAAAGATAAATGTCAGAATATGATGGCAAAACAGTTCCTTAAATAATTATAGCAGTGCTGCTGAGAAATCATTTGTCAATAAACAAGAATGATTAAGTTAATACGCACTGTCTTCTGAATCCAGATCTTGCGAATAAGGCGCGTTAAACGTGCAAGTGCGGCATCCTTCCCTTACCACTTCCTCTCGTTTGGATCTGACATTAATATCATTTGATTTGCTCTTTATCTTGTCCCGGTTCTTAATTTTTTCTGTTTTGTCCATAATTTCTTTTAAGTTTTTCGTCATTTCCCTTTTATCTCACTGTTGAAGATAAAATTATTAGATAATAATAATGAGCGTATGGTATTGGTGGCCGGGAGACCCCTCGCGGGCCGTTCGGCCGCCGCTCCACAAGTTCTTTAACGCCACTACGGCGACTTGCGAGTGAATGAGGATGAAATGAAGATGAAAGACACACAAAACCCAGTCATCTCGAGGCAGACAAAAATCCCTGACCCCACCGGGAATCGAAGCCGGGACCCCGTGCGCGGGTAGCGAGAACGCTACCGCAAGGCCACGAGCCGGGGACAAATTATTAGATATTACTATTGAAGATATTACATAAAAAACATTTCAAACTTTATGTAGGAGCTGAAACAACTGAAATACATTGTACCAACTGTTAGTCCAGTTTGTTCGTATTTCACAATGTTTGCGTCGCAGCAATTTTATTTAGCACATGACTGTTACTTTTCATTTAAGCCATGAATCGTAGTCATGGCATGTTGCAAAGCACGCCTTCTCAATATCCGAACTTTGCTGTTTTTCCTGTGTGTACTACGGACAGAACAAATAGACAATAGCGAATTACTCACCTTTTTCCTCAACAGATCAACCATTTATACGTAAGTCACTCGCTGTCCTATGACCTTCCATTTTGTACAGCAGTACGATACTGTCGACAGTGCAGTAATCGGCTGTACTGATTGCCACAGGTCTCACATCGCACGTTCTCCTTTGTTCAGGAAACTTGGACAGATTTTAGGAATATAATTTGCGAATGACATAATTTTGATTGCATAATTAATTTTGGAGCTATAGCTCAAAATGTATTAAGCTGTGAACGTCTCACAGCTCTTTCACTGACTGATGCCCCATATCTGGCTCTGGTCATAAAGAAGTACTTACTTCAAAAAGACTTCTACGTTAGTGTGACATGCGAGAATAAAATGTTATGGATGAATGACATTGTGAAAATGGTTGACTACATGTGAAAATACAACTGCAAGGCCGGGTGGAAGGGGGGTGGGAGGGGGGGGGGGAAGACTGAAGAGGGGCGACACTGAAAATTCAGCACAGGGAGGTAAAATCTCTGGAGCCGGCCCTGTCGCATACAGACGATAATACAGTCACAATCATCCTTTCTCTATTTCTTATCAGTGATCTCGCATATGTTCCTATCTTCACCGGTTCTGTGGAGAACCTCCATATTCCTTGTCAGTCCACTTCGTTCTCAATACATTTCTATAGCACCACCTCTGAAAACAAATTAATCAGCCGCTACCTGCCGGCGCTGCCAACACAAGAAAAGTGCCCTCCGCCTTTATAGAACTAAAGCCAATTCAAGCATAAGTAAAGTGCAAATTACATTAAAAATATAGTTTACATTTCTGTTAATCCATTATGCACTGGTATTAGGATGCTTAAATGCAAACGTATTTGTCAGCTGTTGGACTTTTATTGAAATAGAGGGTGCTTTGTGTGTGGCTGAATAATTTACACCCTCAGCTGTGAGTGTATTAGCGCCAGTATGCGCTTGTAAGGTGAAGGAATAAATTAAGGCCAGTTTTGCACCTTACATAAGAACTTTATGCATCGCAATGGGAAGGTGAACATGACACTAAACTTAATTCGGTGGTAATGAGCAAATTTTCCTATCAATATGTAATGCAAAAAATGATGACACTCAATCGACGGTACTAACATACTGATCCTATATAATGCATGTCAATTAGCAGAAGGTGGAACAAGCAGCAAGAGGAAACGTTTTGGTTTGGAAGGAGGGCGGGCAGAGGTGAATGCTGCGCCACAGGGGGTGCCACACAAACTAAAGGAGTGTCCCTGTTGAGAGTCAACGACCGACCGAACAGCTGACTCAGATGGGAGAGAGAGCAAAAGGGCTGAGCCACCAGGAGGAGCACAGAAAAAGAATTAGAAAACTACATTTTAGAATTCCAAATGGATACAAACAAAACCAGTGACGCATTTGATCATGTGAACTGCGAGTGGTACAAATGTGGTAGACACATGTAACATTTTAGGCCTCTGGAGCAGCCACAAAACGTCGGATTGGCAGAAACGCACTGTGAAGTAGTAAAGTGCCAAGATTTCGATGCAGTATAATGGTATAAGCTTTGCGATTGGTAGAGAGAGTTTCCACAAAATATGCGGAACGCTCCTATTGGTGGAGAACGAAAGAACCCAGATGGGAAGACAGTTGGGCTATGAGAAAGACAAGATGGAAATTTTCGGGAGACTCTGCTCTGAACTGGCGTCTAGTGCAGAACGGGGTGCTTAACGCTTTGCATGACGCAGAGGTGAAATTTCTGCGAACCCTGCGTTCACAGTGGCTGACCTCCAGATAGAAATTAGCTTCAGCGTCGTTGAGCTCCAACTGTGGAGAAACGAACCAGCCAGTTAGTTAATTGTTCTTGCGAGAACTGAGAGAGCACTGTAATATGCATGCTGCTCCAGCCACGTGCGTGTATGTCACCATAGTCTGCGACTAGGGATGAGTTCATGTTTTCTCGCATATCGAGAAACATAGGGAGAGTTTCTGCTGGAAAATTCAGCAAAGGTTTAATTAGTTTTAAAGGAATTTCAGAGGGCGAGAGCAGCCAGGCAGACGACAGCTCAACGCAGCCAAGGTAAATACCGTGTGCAGAGGTGTAAACTTGTTGGTTCATCAGCTTGCATCCCCTGTAAACTCGAGCGACCTTGGGTATTCTTTTGCTCAACTTGTCACAAAACTAACCATCCTCCGTAGACCAGATTGTCATCCTAAAAATAGTACCGAACTTTGAACCGGAATCGGATGATTCATCGTAGTACTGGTCAACATCATAACGTAATCGTAAGATTAACTTTGTAAAGAAACTTCTACTTAAAATTTAATATTGTTGTGTTTAGGATTATTTAACTTCCTGAGGGTTAAAATTTAAGACTGTTGTGTTTAGGATTAGTTTACTTTCAGAGGACGAGATGAGTCATTTTGACAACTATCTTAACATTGTCACATTGTGAACTGTGCGAAAGCGTGTATTTCCGTGACAAAATTGCAATATTAAACAATGCCGTTACAGCTTACACAGTTGTGTTCAGTCATAGAATAAGAAACCACCTAACAATAACCTTACACGCCTATACCTTGTACGGTGATATACTGTTTCAGGTATGTATTATTCACGTTTATTTAGTGTACTTTTCTTCCACCCGTGTGTGAACACATCTAATTTTTTGCAATATCCAATATTTTCCCTTACGAGAAATCTTACTTGTACAGTGTGCAATAATATAAATTACTTTTTTCTACGAAAGATCTGAGGATGGGCGAGTGCGAAAACGCCTTGTCAGAAACAATACAGTGTGATCAAGATACAAAAGTTTCACGTGTAAGTGCATCAACTTGGTCGTTGGTTTCTGCGAAGATGTACTGTCTTGCAGTATCGGTCATTATGAAACAGTAATGAAAATCTAACACGAGAAACTGGAAAGAATTACGAATAACGGACCCACCATTATTCATGTTCCAGGCGCCCCTGCTTTGCCATTACGACATTTGAGTACAATTCTTTTTTAAAAGTTTGTCCGCCTCCCCCTGTTACCTGGCTTTCCAGCATAGGTTTCCATTTTGTAAACACCAAAGATTCACATATCATACAACCCCCTTCCCCCTGCCCCCTCTACCTTCTGAATTATTTGATCAATGTATTCCATTCTCTGCACTCCTGCACCGTTTTTACCCTCTGCAGTTCCCTTAAGCACAATGGAAGCTATTCCCTGATGTCTTAAGACGTGCCCTATAATCCTGTCCCTAGTTCGTGTCAGAGATCTCGCATATGTTCCTACCTTCGCCGATACTTTTAGAGAGCTTCTTTGTCCCTTATCGTATCAGCCCACCTAATTCTCAACACTTTTCTAGAGCAAACTCTCTTAAACGCTTCGGTTCTCTTTCCTGCTTTCCACATATTCCATGATCCATACCCAAGCGATCCAAACGCACATGAACAGAACAGACCGCCCTCAGGTTAAGAGACACACATGTCTTGTAGAGATCCGCGTACATCCTACCTGGAAAATATAGGTCTGAACTGCATTAATCACAAACTGCATAAATAACGTAATAGTCGCCGACTGTAATCTAACACTTCAGCCAAAATGGTCTACTTGCAGTGCCCTGCGGCCTATTGTCGTGCTATTCAATCGCACTTTTCATTTACAAGCATGTCGATCTTCCTGAAAGTCAATGACCGGATATCCTGTTCTGCTTTTGGTAACTGGTAGAGTTACTCGTAATTAACGATACCGGCGATCTATTTCACAAGTGTATGCAACCCTTTTTCGACGCGCTTGGCTACGTATCTCACGCCACGAGAGAAGTATTTTCGCTCGTGAATTCTAATTACAAGCAAATTATAGTCTGTCTCAAACAGAATGATCACCGAATTAGGTTCTTGTTCAGGTTTCTTTATTCTGTAATCATCGCGGCGCGGTAGATTATCATCGCTTGAACGATGCGACACACAAAAGGGAAGGTAACCTTATTCAAAAAATGGTTCAAATTGCTCTAAGCACTATGGGACTTAATATTTGAGACCATCAGTCCCCTAGACTTAGAACTACTTAAACCTAACTAACCTAAGGGCATCACACACATCTAGGCCCGAGGCAGGATTCGAACCTGCGACAGTAGCAGCAGTGCGGTTCCAGACTGAAGCACCTAGGACCGCTCGGCCACAGCGGACGGCCTAACCTTATTTACAACAGTCCATAGTTACATTTACTGATGTAGTACTGATATAAAAAATATACATGTACTATTGGGAAAGTTCTCACCATTTCCTGAATCACAATGGCTGGCGTTCTGTAAGCCGCACGTCTTTCAATATCCGTGCCGCCCACAACGACAGCTGACGCACAACTCTTACGAGTAACTAGTGGGCAGCGGCACTACCGTATACTTACAAACAGCAATATTTGAAAACGAGAGGAGGAGCTTACGTACAGTTTTCTTGTATCATCTCCTGTCTGCGTAAATTGTACGCTGAACACTGTGCAACAGTCCCATTCTTCTCTTGTCAAAGCAATGTGGGGCAACTGTGCAAACTATCTCTGCCGTTAGGTACTGAGCAGTGATTTTTTATTTGTATAATGGTTTCATCATATATATGTGGTCGCCTTATAAGATTTCTAAAATAAATTTGAATGATTTACATACAATTAATCTTCAATTTATCACAGTACCTAACAAGATACCTAATTAAAAATTTACGGTGCAGCTGAACCGTGACCTAAACACGTAAAGTTACAAAAAGGCAAAGGATGTCCGAGGACGCAGTAACACACCGCCCTATGACCGTTGATTTGTTGTATCACTTCCTACGTGCTTAGCATCCTTTAACATTATCACATTTTGTGGTAGTTCAGTACACACAGGCTAATACAGAAGCTAGTACTTACCATTAAACCATCCTCGTGAAAGTTTTGTCAATATGAAAATGCTAAAGATCTTGATTAGAAATTAAAAATTGTTTGAATTTTATTACTGTTCATTGAATGAAACGTGATAGAGCAGATACACTTTATATACTCGAAAAGTTAAAGTTCTTTGATCTCAAACATTATTCTTTTGAATAAACTTTGCAGATACTTAAATAGTTCATTAACTATCAAAGTCAAATTGGTTTGCAACAAAATAAAGTCGTTTTAACTAAGCTTTGAAAAATTAGTCACTTCAACAAGTAGCAAATTAAACCGGTTAGCAACAGAATAAAGTCTTTTTAACGAGGGTTTGACAAAAAACAGAACCACTTCCTTGACTAGCAAAGTTAAATCTGTAGGCATCATAACAATATATTTTCAAAGTAACTTTGAAAAGACAAAATAATGTTATTCAGTAACAATACGTATGGTAGATATATTGGAAATGATTTCTTATCGTTCACACAGTTTAAGTAAGACGTTAGCCCGATGCATGTCCGAAGGTGCCTAAGGTTTAAGTCAGTCCAAACAAAAGAACAGTAACTAGCCGTTCTAGAAAGAGCATTAAACTTCCTAGCTATGATGCAGCACTAATCATCTGACATTTATACTCAGTGGGCCTTTTACATACAAAAACACACATAATTGCACTTGGGAAAACAGAATGGTTTTATAGTTAGTGAGACATGTAGAACTTTTAGCTTCGCATATTTGAAATTGTAATGGGCTTCTCGCTGCGGCCCTGCGCTTGCTAAGGAGGCGGCAGCGAGACCAGAAACTATAAGATCGTAGAGAGAGAGAGGGAGAGAGAGAGAGAGAGAGGGAGAAAGAGAGAGTGAGAGAGAGAGAGAGAGTCTTTCAAGCACCTCCATCACCCTTTTTTTTAGGAAGGAGGAGTGCACGAGGAATGCCTGCTGCAAATACGAGCTAACGGTTCTCACGCCTTACGCCAAGGCACATTCCTGCGAAAAGACGCAGAAACGTATATGGTAGGCGGAACTGTAGACGGAGGAGGGATCGCCGTTTGTCCTAGAATTTCGTAGCAAACTGAGTATGGGCTTTAAGGTGGTTCGCTGAAAGCTTCAGGACCAGTATAGTAAGAGGTATTCCGTTTGTAACGGGCGTGTTGATTAGGTGCAAGATAATTTCAAGTTAATGAGTCAAGGTTTACTCTAAACTGGGCAACGAGCGGCGGGGGGACTCTGACAGGCGTCAATACGATACACATCTCTGAACAGCGTTTTGAGACATTGCTGGCAACGAACAGCGTCACCATTAGATTCGAAACTGCTGATTTCGACACTAGGAACGGCGTCATTCGCTTCTCTGTGAGCAGAGAATCGAACCTGTGCTTGAAACTTTCTGGTAGATTAAAACTGTGTGCAGGACTGAGACTCGAAGACGGGATCTTTGGCTTTCGCCGGCAAGCGGTGAGGACGGCTGGCTCTGAGCACTATGGGACTTAACTTCTGAGGTCATCAGTCCTCTAGAACTTAGAACTACTTAAACCTAACTAACCTAAGGACATTACGCACATCCATGCCCGAGGCAGGATTCGAACCTGCGACCGTAGCGGTCGCGCGGTTCCAGACTGAAGCGCCTAGAACCGCTCGGTCATAATGGCCCGGTGAGGACGGGTCGAGCTTGGGTAGCGTAGACAGTTTTGTTTTAGCAGCCAGTAGTGCCGACGACCCGTATTTCCGATTGTGGAGCGCGCGTGCTAGTTTGTTTACCTTCTGCGGCCGTTATTTGCTCGCCGTCTATTACTCCTGAACATTGACGAGCAGATTCTGTAAATGAACCCCCTGTTTCGTGTTCTGTAATGACTATGCAAGGACAAAGGTGTTCGAGGTAGAGGCTTTTTACGTGATGTGCTTTACGTGATGCGACTTTCGATAAGATCTTTGGAATATGCGGGAGGGGCTCCGTTTCTGCCACGCCGTCGGTATCGTCGATCACCCACGATTAGGTAAGCGAACAATTCGGGTCTTCGAAGTGCCACCGAACTCCCGGCTGCCTACGTCATAAGCACCTATCGTCCTTATGGAACAGTTTACGGCCATGTAGCCGAACGGTTGGCACAATCTCGAAAATACCCGGTCCTCAAAGGCGTCCTCCAGATAACCGTAGACCTCCACAATCATGTGCCATCGTACCTCCAGACATGTGGCAGCTGGGTGGTCGTCAAATACGACAGCCAACTAAGGACTCTTCCAGGATGCACCAATGAAGGGCACGTTCGATGAGAATGGCTCCAGCGTCACATCACACAACTGCCGGCCCCTGACGTGACTCCCACACCACAACCGACATCCCTCCCAATCTCCTAAGGACGACTCTCGTTGCTCCTACAGCTCCTCGATCCTGTATGAGTGGCCTTATCGGAAACCACGGATACCATCATTGCACCACCTCCATAACAAGAAACTGCCGCGTCGCCATCATCGACACCATCGCCTACGGAAGCAGGTCTTGCTTCAAATGACCCAATGGAGTTTACATCAACGGTAGATCCGGTGACAGCCTTCGTGCCGTATCGACGCGATTCACTTCTGTCTTCCGACGTGGAGGGCCTGTCAAGGAAGCAACAGTCACCCAAGCGCCTTAAACGCAGACGTGTAACGGTCTTCGATCGGGATGCCTCGCCTCCCAATGACGCCTCGCTTCCAGTTCCTGTGGACGACGACCACGAGTCGACTGGAGAACACCGATGTAATCCCGACTCCCAGCCACCAGCCCTGACAGCACGTCAAATTGTTGTCGAAACGGAGGATGCGTCCATTCCTTTGGACGCTTCTTCGTCAGTCAAGCACCCTGAAACGTCGATCCGAATGGATAGTTTACCAGGACTCCAGACTTTCGCATGGAGAGACGACATCGAAATCGGCCCTGATCACTGATCGGCGGCGGCGCCTCCGGTGGCCACGACCTAAACTCACGTAGGCTGCAACCTTGGAGGCTGGGCGGGACGGTTTATGTCCTCCTTTCTCGCCACCGATTGCGTGCAACGTGACACCGAACTTCCACTTAGCACGCCTGCAGTCACACAGCAATGCAACGAGCACGGGACTTCATTTCCATTCCATATATTAGAAGAAGAAACGAAAAAGTTAAGGTGTTCGAGTCGGTTCCCTGCACACAGTTTTAATGTGCCAGGTTCAAATCGTTCAAATGGCTCGGAGCACTATGGGACTTAACTTCTGAGGTCATCAGTCCCCTAGAACATAGAATTACTTAAACCCAACTAACCTAAGAACATCACACACATCCATGCCCGAGGCAGGATTCGAACCTGCGACCGTAGCGGTCGCGCGGTTCCAGACTATAGTGCCTAAAACCGCCCGGCCACTCCGGCCGGCAATCTGCCAGGAAGTTTCCTATGAGAGCATAGTCCGCTGCAGAGTGAATATTTCATTCTGAACCTGTGCTTCTTTGTGGACATCGAGGCATTACGAAGTGCTTCTTTACGACTACACACTTGAGTCAAATCTCTGCTCCTGGCTTATGAGGTAGCAGAAATCTTGATTCGTGTCCGGCATTGTACGGAAGTTGTTTCGTCCCTGAAAGTTTGCGGAAACTTGTTTCCCGTCCTCTGTGTTGTCAGCAATTTTAGTTACACGAGGTACTTGGTCTGCACTAACGTCAGCAGCACTGAGCAGATCGTTGCTGCAGAATTACTCTTCTCATCAGTGAATTCGGTTATAAACACATCACGGCTCGGCAGATAGGGACTGTTGAACAGAAAATGTGGTAAGTTCCATTTGCTTGATCTCTGAGCTCTTTATTGTCAGTACGTGTCAGGGTGGTGGCTTTGTTAACTTCTATGCTAATCAGTATAAACTACCTAGCGTTTCCGTCTTAAAAAGCAGGGCGTGTCTTCGAGTCAAGTCACAGATGTTTTGCCAATCTCAAATTTAGATTAATACGCAGGAGTTAACGTTCTGTTTCTATACTTATTCAATTTGCATAATTTTGTTTGACAGTTGTTTTATAATACATAACTTATCATCAGTACCCAATTCTTTTACTGTTCGTAGGATTAGACTCCCAGTATCGATCCTGATTAAGATAGAGAGGAGTATTGTCAAGCCTGGGGAACGAACTCACATTTTATTCCCCGTTGCAGGTTGTCAACGGCAGGGTTAATTCAATTCACTTTTTAGGTTGGACCGCACGGTTGTGAACACTACATTGACAGCTATCACACATACACACGCTGTTGGGGGTATCATTGGAACATTTTAGAAAAAAAGGCTAATATTCACAATGTTACATCACTAAATTTCAACAAATATCGCCTCTCGCCTTTGATGGTCTACGATGGTGATCATTATGCTGAGTTCGAGAGCGTTCAGACACGTTGCACAACATTGTGCAACTCATGTTCCATTTGCACGTCCTTCTTTCTAGTGTGCCATTTTACCCGCAGCTGTTATTTAAACAGTTGTACGTATGACAGGACACCTAGCCGGTGCTAATGATCACAATCTCGAGCATAAAGTATCTGTATTTTATCTTTACTGAGATTTATTCATGCATCACACGTCAGATAACACAGCTTTGTCTTTACTAGAGCACAACCAACAGCAGACGGTTTTGAGCTGCACGATTTGTGCGCTCGCCAATCAATAGCTTGCCTCGACATCACACAGGGTTTCCTAATTTACAAACTGTTAGCCTAACCAGGTCGAGATTATACACACTTTTTGCCAACTATTATTTCTTCGATTTTCTTGCTACGCGATTAAATAGGAATGCAACAAAAGAGGTCTCGTTACAGTACTCATCGAAAGGTGGTAAATTATGTTAAATTAAATGTACTTTTCGTTTCAGTAAATTCATAGTGAGGATATCCTCCAGAATGTAGAACACTTCAGAAAAAAACAAGGCAATAAATATTTACGAATAAATATGCTGCTGCACCTTCCACAGATCACAACTGAAATAGTCCTCATGGATATGGAATAAGTAAAGAAAAATATTAAACAAACTTTTCCTTAGAAAACAAAAAATGTAAATGTACAATACACTGAGGTGCATGAGATAAGGCTTAGACTATTGTATCCATGCATCTTCAAACAGAAAAATCGTTTTACAACTTTTGTATGTAATGATCGCATTACTGCACTAAATTTGTAGAGAAGTCAGATTGCGGCTGGTCCCGGCGGAGGTTCGAGTCCTCCCTCGGGCATGGGTGTGTGTGTGTTTGTCCTTAGGATAATTTAGGTTAAGTATTGTGTTAGCTTAGGGACTGATGACCTTAGCAGTTAAGCCCCATAAGATTTCACACACATTTGAACATTTTTTTTTTAAAGTGAGATTGTACTAACATTGGCTTTATTTGATATCATTATTAACATATTCACATCAGTTGGTTTTACTAAGAAAGTCATCAGTTAAGTAGAAGGTGTTGGCCGCCAATAAATCTTCTAGGATCTTCTTAATCTTAACTTCATGCCTAGTTCATTTTTTATCGGTGGCTGGCAAATTATTGATAAAGTGTGTTTTTGAATAATGGACACCTTTCGGACTTTATTACGTGACTTAGTTTTTGTATAGATTATTCTTATTTCTAGTACTAATTCCATGAACTGAGCTGTTTATTTGAAAAACAGATATTTTTTAATAGCAAATTGAAGGTATAAGCTGTAGTTAGCATCTGCTTCCCTAAACAGGCCACTGCAGGATGTTCTTGAGTTGACAAACAAATAATTCTTACTGAACGTTTGTGGACTCGAGGAACATTAGCTTGGCTTGATGGGATACCCCAAAAATTAATCCACTGTGATATTCTGGATTGAAGGTAACCATAGTACGCCAGATTTTTTGTTTTTATATCACATATATCTGACAACATTTTCGCTGTAAATAGAGATTTATTTAGGAGCTTCAGTAATTACGTGATATGCTCCTCCAAGTTGAATTTATTATCAGACTGTAATCCCAGAAATTTAACACTGCCAGCTTCTTCCCTGTGCTCGTCATCATGTTTCAGGCACGTACTTGCGGCAAACGTCTCACCGGTTCTAAACTGCATGAAGTAAATTTCGTCAAAGTTTAATTACGAAGAATTGGCTAGGAAGCATTTATTAATATCCATGAAAATGTTATTAACAGATCATTCTAAGACTATACAGCACTTTATTTGGTATTTGTTGCAGTGTGCAATAAATACAAGAAACATAATTGGAAAAATGAAAAGATATTTTATGAAATAAAATTGTTGGTAAGGCGGGTGCCAGGTTGAGATTCATTGGGAGAGCCCTTAGAAAATGTAGTCCATCAACAAAGGAGGTGGCTTACAAAACACTCGCTCGACCTGGAATATTGCTCATCAGTGTGGGATCCTTACCAGGTCGGGTTGATAGAGGAGATAGAGAAGATCCAAAGAAGAGCGGCGCGTTTCGTCACAAGGTTATCTGGTAAGCGTGATAGCGTTACGGAGATGTTTAGCAAACTCAAGTGGCAGACTCTGCAAGAGAGGAGCTCTGCATCTCGGTGTAGCTTGCTGTCCAGGTTTCGAGAGGATGCGTTTCTGGATGAGGAATCGAATATATTGCTTTCCCCTACTTATATCTCCCGAGGAGATCACGAATGTAAAATTAGAGAGATTCGAGCGCGCACGAAGGCTTTCCGGCAGTCGTTCTCCCCGCAAACCATACACGACTGGAACAGGAATGGGAGGTAATGATAGTGGCATGCAAAGTGCCGAGTATAAATGTAGATGAACATGTAAATCAGAGTTAGCTGGAAATATTTAGGCTCTATAGTTACAGCTGGAACACAGTATATTTTGAAGTAACAGCCGTACCCCTCCCCGTCGACGTTGGAATCTAGACAGGAGCTGTGTACAAGAGCCGCAGCTAGACAATTGGATGAACCATGTCTCGACTGGAGAGACACGTGATACACTCACGACACGAGAAAGACTACCTGGACGGTGGCAGCCGCTGCACGGCGTCAAGTCACGTCCACTCTCCTTTGGTTCCGTTTCCAGGTACAGCGCGGAATGAAAGCATAAAATCAGCAATGCATTCGAGCGTTGCCGCGGGAACAATACAGAAGAAATGAACGCGCGTGCACCCAGCGCCAGAGCGGAAATTCTGCCGGCCATACGCGGGAAGCGGGAAAAGCGCGGCAACAACACGATCAAATTTGTAGCAGCCAGAGGCGTGCATTGGCCGCGCGCCGAATTAGCTTCGGCACATCGGAAGCGAAATAATGCACACTGCCGCCCGTCGATGCCGGGTGGAATCACCGCTGCGTGTGTGCTCATATACGTGTATGTTTTTGCGTGTGTATACAATACGGAAAATGGTGTGTGCGCAATAGTGTTGCGATGGCTGCCCCCTCGCCTCTCGAACCGACACACCCACCCACCCACCCACCCACACACACACACAGACACACACACACACTTGCGCGCGTGGTCGCATGCAGCGATGTACAGACACACTAACAGCGCAAGAGCGAACAACAGCCGCAGAAGGGGAAGAGGAGAATCGAGAAGACGTGTGCACGTGCTGCTTGGATAACCCAGCAAAACACGACACAAATAAACAGGAAACAGGCGGTACAATGACTGAAGCGACGGCTGGGACAGTACTCTGCTTGTGTTCACACACACACACACACACACACACACACACACACACACACACACACGGTCGGGCAGGGCAGGCATCTCCTGCAATAACTCGCGACGCTGTCAATATTACAAAACAAGATAACACTTCCATTAGCGCAAAGAGAGCGGGGGTGGTGCCGGGACTGCGTGCGTGTTCCGTGTGTGACACGTAGGCAGGGCACGCGGCGGAGTTTTGACGCTCGCTTGATTTTCAACGGACGCGCTCGCACGCACGCACGCATTTTATTAACGTTACGTCGCTGATGAAGTGTCGCGCCCAGTCGTCCCTTTGATGGCATGGACGGCACCAAGGAGTGGGGGCCGATGGGGGCCATCTAGCAGCGGGGCGGAGAATAATGTGGCTTGGCTCCTAATGCACGTGTGTGTGTGTGTGTATTTGTTTGTGTGTGTGTGTTGTCTTCCAAATGAGCTCGCGCTCCCCGGCCATAGTCGCGCTCGCACTGTTGCTGCCGGACCGGGTTGGACTAACCCGGAAGTGATGAGGGTGGGAATATCGACTCGAAAACTACCGACCGCCGACTTGGTGTAGACTGTGGCTGCTGCCAGCCCTAACGCCTGCAATTAGCTCGCGCTTAGGAGATAGTTTCTAGAGGGTAGCAGCGTGGACGAGTCACCGCTGCAGATTTTCTGTTCGGTTGGTCAGGAGCTCTAAACAAACCTCTTATCTGACGAAGAGAACACGGCAAGTGCCATAACCCGATTTCCCAGCAACTTCGCTCAATGAAAGAGGACTCGCCGATCGGTGTGGCCGAGGGGTTCTAGGCGCTACAGTCTGGAACCGCGCGACCGCTACGGTCGCAGGTTCGAATCCTGCCTCGGGCATGGATGTGTGTGATGTCCTTAGGTTAGTTAGGTTTAAGTAGATCTAAGTTCTAGGGAACTTATGACCTCAGCAGTTGAGTCCCATAGTGCTCAGAGCCGTTTCAACCATTTGAAAGAGGAATCAAAATAAGCGAACACGTGTATCGGCCCCTCCGCAAATACTCGACCGTTTCTGAGCAAACACGATCAAAGTTCTCGAGGTACTGTATGCGCCTGTTAGCGCATTTTAAATTCGACTGTTGCAGAGGTAGTGTGGCAAGCATCGCGGGAGCACAGTTCTGCACCCTGCGTTCGAAATCCAATTATTGTTTTTATTTTTGTTTTTGTCTATACTAAACGAATACTTTGCAATGTGCTTTGAAATAACACTGTTCTGATTAGTCTACTAATTGTCGGTCTGGTGAATGAATTTACATAAAATACAATAAAACAATGAGAAAATGATATGAAATTGTTTCCGGCGAAATTCATATAGTATATGGTATCTTAACTCATAATCAATTATAAGAGTAAGTTTTCTGAAAAATTATCCTTTGTGTGTGGTTTACAGCTAAATCATTTGCAAATGCGTAAAATTTTCACCAACGTTAACGACTTTCTTATCCAAGTGAGGATGAAACGAATTCACTTTGGTAAACCTAGCTTCACGAGCCGGCCGAAGTGGCCGTGCGGTTAAAGGCGCTGCAGTCTGGAACCGCAAGACCGCTACGGTCGCAGGTTCGAATCCTGCCTCGGGCATGGATGTTTGTGATGTCATTAGGTTAGTTAGGTTTAACTAATTCTAAGTTCTAGGGGACTAATGACCTCAGCAGTTGAGTCCCATAGTACTCAGAGCCATTTAGCTTCACGAGATGCTCGTGGTGTTAGGAGTTCCTATGTTTCAAATGTTTCTCCGATCTGCATCATCCAGGGAAGCGCAGCGAATCTCCTGAAGAATAAACATAAGAGTAAAATGCAAGAATTAATATAAGAACAGACATAAGAATTTAAAAAGATTGAAACCTCAGGGAATATCATCGACACATACGTTATATGAAAATGTATGACACTTATTCTACAGTTGTAATTTTACAGTTAATATAAAGCACTTTATACCCTAATTTGTAATGAAGTAAGCTTCTGCGAACATAGGCAGATAAATGAAGCAAAATAAAATAACATTCTAAGAAACTGGATTTCGAACACGGGGTGCAAAAGTGTAAAGCCGCGACGTCACCCCCTGTGGCAACGCTTGGCAATAACTTCCCACCCCGCTAAAAGACATATAAACTGAGGCGAAAATTTTGCCCGTAGTTTTCTCGGAAATTAAGCCGAGAGATATGTTCGCTTATTTTTATTCCTCTTCCGCTGACCCTAGTGCCTGGGAAATCGAGTCATGGCCCTTGCCCTGTTCTCCTCGTCAACTCTTCTGTAAACAGTTGTACAGGAGGTGGTGGACAAAGTGGCACAAGGGTTCCATTATGGCCAAAAAGGTCCCGTCGACATCTGGGTCATTGGAGGTGGAGTAGCAGGTGAGGTTGCCAAGGATAGATGCATGTCGGTCGAACTCTCTTGTGCTACAAAATACAGTAAGATTTGAATCGATTGTAACTGCAAGGCTAATAATGTGTTAACAGTGGTTCAAACATCAACGGATAGCTCATGCCACGCCACCTTTGATTTACCTGTGGTGACATCGTACCAGTGCAGGTGCATGGGCATGCTTCTCACGAAATAGCTTTGTCTAAAGTTATACAATGAGGTGACAAACGTCATGGGACAGCGATATGTACCTATGCAGTGGGCGGAGGTATCGCGTACATAATTCATAGAACGGTTTTGCATTGGTGAGCGTCATTTGTACTCAGGTGATGCATGTGAGAAAGTGTCCTACGTAATTATGGCTGCGCGACGAGAATTAACACACTTTGAAAGCGTAATGGTAGTTGGAGCAAGATGCATGGGACATTATCCTGAAAATCTTTAGGGAATTCAATATTCCGAGAGCCACATCGTCAATAGTTTGCCGACTATAACAAATTTCAGGGATTGCTTCTCACCACGGACAATGCACTGGCCAACGGCCTTCTTTTAACGACCGAGAGCCACGGCGTTTGCTTAGAGTTGTCAGTGCTAACAGCAACATTGCGTGAAATAGTGGCAGAAATCAATGCGGGACATTCGACATTTGTCGTTAACGGGCTATGGCAGCCGGGGAACGACGCGCGTGCCTTTGCTAACAGCACAGCATCGCCTGCAGCGCCTCTCCTGTGAGAGCTGACAATAGGGGTCGAGTGTGGCGCAGACCCTACGAAGCCATGAACCCAAGTTGTCAACAAAGGCACTGTGCAAGCTGATGATGTTTGGTTTGTGGGGCACTCAACTACGCCGTCATCAGCGCCCGTGCAAAAGTCCCAATTTTTACAAAGCCCAATCTAGCCACTGTCACGAACGATGATGATGATGATGATGATGGTGATGATGAAATGATAAGGACAACACAAACACCCAGCCCCCAGGCAGAGAAAAATCCCCAACACGGTCGGCAATCGAACCTGGGACCCCGCAATTCAGAGGCAGCAACGCTAGCCACTAGGCCACGAGCTGTGTTTACCTGAAATGGACAGGGCCTTCTGCCCGACTAAACTGATCCTTGACTGGAAATGGTTATGTTCGGCTAAATCGAGACCGTTTGCAGCCATTGATGTTCATGTTCCCAAACAGCGGCGCACCATGCTTCCAGGAATCAATTATTTGCGATTGGTCTGAAGAACGTTCTGGACATTTTGAACGAATGAGTTGGCCTCCCAGATCGCCCAACATGAATCCCAGCGAGTACACTAAAGGCCTCTATTAGGGGGAAGACTTGTTTGATGACGTGATAGAAGAACAAATGGGAGTGGATACAGAAGAGATAGGGGACCCAGTATTAGAATCAGAATACAAAAGACCTTTGGAGAACTTAAGGTAGAATGAGGTAGAGGGGACAGATAACATTCTATTAGAAATTTTAAAATCATCGAAGGAAGTGGCAACAAATCGACTATTCACGATGCAGTGCAGAATACGTGAGTTTTGCGATATATCATCTGACTTTCAGAAGAACATCACCTACACAGTTCCTAAGACTGCGAGAATTATCGCTCAATCAGCATAACAGCTCAAGCACACAACTTGGAGGACGTGGTACAAGTTGATCCAATTTGGCTTTAGGAAGGTAAAAGCACAAGGGATGTAGTTCTGACGTTGTAGTTGATAATGAAAGCTAGACTAAAGAAAAATCAGTACACTTCTGGAGGATCTGTCAACCTGGAAAAAGCGTTCGAAAACGTCAAATGGTGCAAGATGTTCGAAATTCTGAGAAAAATAGGGGTTAGGTATTGTGAAGACGAGTAATAGACAATATATTCAAGAGCCACAAGGTAACAATAAGAGTGGAACTGCTCGGATTAAAACGAGTGTAAGACAGGGAAGTATTACATCGCCCGTACTGTTCAGTCTACACATCGAAGAAGTAATGATGGAAATAAAAGGTAGGTTCAAGAGTGAAATGAAAATTCCAGGGGAAAGGATATCAGTGATAAGATTCGCTGATGACGTTGTTATTCTCAATGAAGGTGAAGAAAGACAATTTGCTAAACTGAATAAAGTCTAATGAGTACAGATTATGGACTGAGAGTAAATCGAAGGAAGACGAAAGTAATGAGAAAATCAGTAGCAGAAATGAGAAGAGCGAGAAACTTAACATCAGGACAGGTGGTCACGAGGTAGATGAAGTTAAGGAATTCTCATACCTAGGCAGCAAAATAACTCGTCATAGAAGGAGCAAGGAGGACATAAAAAGCAGACTAACACTGGCAAAAAGGGAATATCTGGCGAAGACAGGTCTACTAGTATCAAACATAGGCCTTAATCTGTGAAAGAAATTTCTGGGAATGTATGTTTGGAGCACAGCATTGTACGATAGTAAAACATGGGCTGTGGGAAAACCGGAACAGAATCGAAGGTTTTGGATGTGTTGCTCTTCTGTTCGATATGTCCTGCACAGAGTAGGTGAGGAAAGGAATATATGGAATACACTGATTAGGAGGTACGGGATGGTCGGACATCTTTTAAGACACCACGGAATCACTTCCGTTGTACTAGAGGGAGCTGTGTACGGTAAAAACTCTAGAGGAAGACAGAGATTGGAATACATCTAGAAAATAACTGAGGACGTAGGTTGCAAGTGCTACTCTGAGATGAAAAGGCGGGCCGCTTCAAACCAGTCAGAAGAGTGATGTATCAAAGAAAAAAAGGAAAAAAGTTACCCACTGAAATCTATATTTATTAATCACGGCATAAACCTTAGATATAAAGGATGATTCCGTGACGATGTCGCAAACATTAAGGGTTGACAGGGGAGGATATACAGAGTGGTCTATCTGAAGTTTCGGATGAGATTATCTTGAAAACTATACATCGGTAAAAATAGTGGGTAAGACAAGTTCGTAAGCTCGAAGGGGGACATCAAATATTACTACTCGTGACCTCCAGCCCCGCCCCCTTGGGTGGGCCTGGGGCAACATTTAAATCTTAAATGGAGACTCCCATTTTTACTGCAGATTCGGATTCTCCTCAAAACATTTTCTTAAACCATTGACAGATGGCGCTGAAATCGAGAAAAATTAAAATTGTGGAAGAACTCCGATTTATTTAGAATGATACGAGGAGGACGCATCAAATCGATACAAAATGTGCACCAATCCTTTTATTACGCCAAAAAAATTTTCTTACAAAATGTATCCTACCCGCCACAGTTTTTGATGGAGGAAGGCGGAATGGTATTAAAATCTCGTTAGGGAACTCTTCACAATTGCATTACTCACCCGACTCTGGCACTACCGTGACCAAACTGCGAACTATGGCTTAGTATAAAGATCGGTGCAATGCGATCAGACGTCACTTCAATTTCAGATTGTGAACTGTAAACATCAACTGACGAAAGTAAATTATTCTTTAGCGAAACATTGGTCACAATCCTCCTACAGAGATTGTAAATATGATGTTAATTTTTGGTGAATGCCATAGCGTAATTGCTACAGCTGCGCAATTGTATTCAGATCGTTTCCCAAACAGATGTCATCCAAGCAAAAATATTATTGGAAATTACACTCAACGAGCTCGAAATGGATACATGCACTGTCAACCTCGTCATCGCGAATACAATGAAAATGACGCTCGTACCCGTACCGTTCTCGTCCGTGTTCAACTGGATCCCAAAAGGAGTAGTCGTGCGATTCAGAGACAAACTGGAATACCAAAATCAACTGTTTTGAGGATTTTGAAGGCACATAAATATCATCTGTATCATATCACACTGACACAGGCATTAACGGTGAAAGATATGCAAATACGCGTACATTTATACCAAAGGGCCTTGGAAGTGATAAGAGGTGACAATGATTTTTTTTAGATACGTTACATTCACCGATGAATCTACATTCAAAAACAATGCGAATTAAATCGTCATGATTGTCAATATTGGTCCCCTGTCAATCCACACTGGCACAGATCCGTTGACAATCAACACAAATGGTCGTTAATGGTCTCGTGTAGAATTTTAAACGGTTACTTCATAGGACCGTAATTTTTTTTGACCAAAATGTTGCTGGGGAATCTGATTTACAACTTCTCCGTGATGATTTGTTGGAGCCGATGGAAGATGTTGATTTAGAAACTAGGCAACGAATGTGGTTCCAGCAGGATGGAGCAGCTCCCCATTATGCTAAAAATTTGCAGAACGTTTTAAATTTGTGGTACCCTGGTCGGTGGATAGGACGCAGCGGACCAATTCAGTGGCCTCCTCGTACACCAGACCTAACATCTCCTGATTTTTTCTTGCTTATAACAGACAGTCCACAGCCCGAAACGATGTGGAGCAACGCATTTCAAGAGCGTTGCAGCCGTACCACGGGCTGTGCTGCTCAAAACTGTGGACAACTTTCGCAGACGATTGACTTAATGCAGTAAAGCAAATGTGGATGATTTTTAACAATTTCTTCATGGCTAATTTCATTAATTAAGCACCCAAAATTGTGAGAGGCAAGGGGACTCACACTAATGAAGCAACCCAACATGTGACAGGCAAGGGGACTCATACTAATGAAGCACCCTAACATGTGAGCGGCAAGGGCAAGGGGGGGGGGGGGGGGGACACTAATGAAGCACCCGCAACATGTGAGAGGCAAGGGGACTCACTCTAAAGAAGCATTCCAACATGTGAGAGGCAAGGGGACTTACACCAATGAAGCACCCCATGGGAACATCATTCTACTACGTCCATGTCGTTGTTCCTGCGTAACGCTAAAAGTAGGATACAGTACATTATGTACAAAAACAGCTTACTTTGGCGTAACGAAAGAACTGGTGCACATTTTGTTATCGATTTGATGCTTCTTTCTCGGATGATTCTAAGTACACCAGAGTTCTTCCCCAATTTTACTTTTTTCTCGATTTCAGCGCCATCTGTCAATGGTTTAAAAAAATTTCAGACAAAAATGTGAATCTGCAATAAAAATGGGTGTTTCCATTCAAAATTTAAAAGTTGCCCCCCGCCCCACCCAAGGGGGCGGTGCTGGAGGTCACGTGTAGTATCATTTGATGTCCCCCTTTGAGCTTACGAACTTGTCTCGCCCACTATTTTTACCCGATGTATTGTTTTCGAGATAATCTCAACCGAAACATCAGATGGACCACCCTGTATGTGTCAATTTGAGCAAAGGACCCTCTTCAGGGAAATACCGAATCGAAAGTTGTAAACGAAAATCGTTCTGATACGTTTAACATTGGAGTTCTTCTGCTGTAAGCTCTTTACTTACTTCCCCTATTCAGGGAGGGACCAAAACAAGACAAAATAGTCTAGTAAACTGGACTCTAAAATGTGTACCTTAGGAGTTACAGCGCGACAATTATTGATCTGTATGAAATAAAATCCTCGTAACTTCTGAATGGTTTGGCATGATGCGAATTAGAAAGCACTGTATGGTTTGGTTTAGCGAGAAAGCTCAGTTTCATTTGGGTAGGATAGTCGGTAAGCAAAATTGGCGCATTGGGGACTGAGAATCTACATTTCATGATCGAGAAGTCTCTCTTCACCCTCAACGCGTGACTGTTTTGAGTAACGTCCAGTCACGGAATAATCGATGCTATATTCCTCTATGGCACTGTGACTACTGAACGGTGCGTGAAGGTTTTGGAAGAAGATTTCATCCCCATTATCCAAAGTGGCCATACTTTCGACAACATGTGGTTCATTCAAGATGGAGCTCGAACCCATCGAAGCAGGTGAGTGATGTCCTGGAGGAGCACTTTGGGGCCGCATTCTGGCTCTAAGGTACCCAGAGGCCACTGTCATGGGCTTCAATTGGCCGGCATAATCTCCGGAGCTGGACACATGTGAATTCTTTTTGTGGGGTATATTAAAGGTAAGGTGTACTGCAATAAACCCAAAACCATTATTGAGCTGAAAACGACTATTCAGGAGGTCATTGCCAGCATCGATGTTCCGACACTTCAGCGGGTCATGCAGAATTTCGCTTTCGTCTGTGCCACATCATCGCCAATGATGAGAGGCATATCGAACATATTATAACCTAAATCCGAACATCTGTAGTGACGATTACATGCTGAATAAAGTGTCTCCACGCCGTAGTTTGTGACTAATTTACGTTTATATATATATATATATATATATATATATATATATATATATATATATATATATATATATATATATATATATACGTATTTCAATTGGATAGGTCACATAACTAATGAGGAGGTATTGAATAGAATTGGGGAGAAGAGGAGTTTGGGGCACAACTTGACTAGAAGAAGGGATCGATTGGTAGGACATGTTCTGAGGCATCAAGGGATCACCAATTTAGTACTTGAGGGCAACATGGAGGGTAAAAATCGTAGAGGGAGACCAAGAGATGAATACACTAAGCAGATTCAGAAGGATGTAGGCTGCAGTAGGTACTGAGAAATGAAGAAACTTGCACAGGATAGAGTATCATGGAGAGCTGCATCAAACCAGTCTCAGGACTGAAGACAACAACAACAACAACAACGTATTTCAATAATTGTCACCCTGCATCAGTACTTCTTCAGTAGAAGAGATAGTTTCACAGCAGCAAAGATGAAGAACTGTCTGTAGCTATTTAGGTATGCACTTTTTTATTGTTTTGGTCCACACTACCATATCTCAGAAAATGGTAAGCAAAAAGCTTGTGGTATAAGAGACCTATAGTCAGAAGTTGCAGAACCTTTTTCGCTCATAAATTTCGACTCCCTCATTTCCGGAACAAGGTCCCTTACACAAACTCATACAATTATCCTTTCCTATCATCGCCGAAAGTCTGTTACATTATCTTGGAATTATCCCCTATTTTGAAGAGACTGTGCGTTAACACAGCTTTCAGAAACACATTGCCGTTAGGAATAATGAAGTAACAGAATTTACCGTTGAAGAATATAACATAACAATACTTCCTGTGACAGAAGACAATGCTTTATAAAAAAAAACTACTGTACAAATACGTGCAGTCTTGTTCGAGTCGTACGATGATTTTACAATGGTAAGTTCAGTGTCTAAATTTGGTGCTTTCCTACTGAATGATCAGTGTCAAATATAATAACTGTTAGAGGCTTCGGAACCTAAAATACCCACAAAAACACGACTCCTTTGCAGCAGAGAAAAAGGTGCTGTGTCCTGTGAGCTATTTTGAGTAATTGAAGTCAAATTGTCAGCAGAAGATACTGAAATAATTACGAAATTATACTTACCCAATAAGTTTAAATTTCATTGATCGGTTACGAGGTATTTGTAACTTCACTACTTTAATAAAGATTAGTTGTTTCAACTTTTTTCATCTGATTTGCTATCATGATGAAGTAAAAGTTTTCAGATATGAAAAGGAAAAGCGAAATTTCGGAAATCATCGACGAATTATATCACCGCTTTTCCTCTAGAATCTACGTATTTCATAGATGTTATAGAACCGTGAATTCAATAAAATTTGTAAATTTGTGGTAAGATCTTATGGGACCAAACTGCTTAGGTCATCCTTCCCTAAGCTTACACAGTACTTAATCTACGTTAAACTAACTTACGCTACGGACTACACACACACCCATGCCCGAGGGAGGACTCGAACCTCCGACGGGGGAGTGTCAATTAGATATATGTTAACTTTTGGATGAATTTACTTCTATACTTATTAATATCATATTCTTAACCAGCTGGCTTACTCCTAACTGGAATGAGATCGCCGCTCATCATGTGTCATAGATTATACAGAACTGTACAGTACTTGTATAAATTTTGCAAGTATTCGTCTTTCTTGGAACATCCCCTAGGGGTCACCCCCACTCCCTTCCTCCAACTGGTTTCAGTCCAATAGTCTTTCTACTGTCAATAATGTAGTAACTCATCTTCCAGACGTAAAAAGTAAAAAAAAAAAAAAGTTTCCGCTTCGTGCACTAGAAAGATTTTTGCGCTATTTGTCTTACGACACCTTAGCACCATACAAGATACATATGGAATTTTGGTGTTTTATGTATGTATAATGTACTAGAACCTCAAGTTAGAGAATTATGTATAGATGTTTACGTTGTTATTTTTCTCCTGTTAACAATTTACTAATGAAGATTTTAGTTTTTAGTCCGACTAATATTGCCTATGAGGTCGTCCAGCATACCTTTTAGTGGTGTTAACCAGACGATGAATGTTACCTTTATATGTATTGCATGACACTTGATGTATGAACTATGAACCAGCTTACAATTATAAGCTGTAAACGAGACTGGTTTCCTCAAAACTGTCGCTACTACTTCCATTTAAAATTAAGTTGTACAGTAACTTAGACGACCCATACAGGCAATCCAGAGTAGGTCCCCTCTCCTGTAGGCTCCAACACGTGTATTGCAATATATTGTGAAATAACTGTATTGGCATAGTGTAAGCTAACTATGGTTTTTTCCACCGTATAGAACGTAAAGTGGATATATATATGGTTCCAATTTACCACATTCCTTATTTATTACTATATCAGTAATGTTTTATTTTATAGACTGACTGGCACACTTTATTAAAAGGCCCAACAACATCGTTTTTATCATGGACTTTGTACTATAATTTCTAATGTTAAATTTGGCGTGACGTATGTTGTATAAGTTTTGATCCGCCACATTTAATAAGACAGCACATTTGAGAGTAACGAACACAATTTGTCAGTGAGTATTGAACCACTTGCATAATTGTCATCGACCATCCGCAGATAGGATTCTAAACATCTTTTGTCATGCCATAACAGCCGTGCCTGAAGTATAACATGATATGGCAGTTTCCTTCTTATGTCGGCTGATGAACATAGTCATGTCATCTACTATATTGTTTTTGTGCCACATAAGTACAGAAATACGATGACACATGTACCAGCGAAGTCTTACAATGTGAAATCAAGGAGGAAGCTTAAGATATGTAAATAATTGCCGTTAGAAAGTATATGTATATGCGAGAGGTTGAAGACAATTGATGTATTTGTATAATCCAATGTCACCATTTTTGAACGTATTACAGGTGCTTGAAACTGACCCACGCTTGAAGATGGCCAGTTGCATGGATAATAACCACAGATAATAAAAAAATAACAGCCTACTTAGACAATGTTTTCATTTTCAAAACATCGATGAGCTGTAAGCCAGAAACGCAGACACTGTATAGTACACCATCATGAAAATTGAACTTTTGGAAATCGCTGGCATTATTTATCACACATTGCACTCCCTCGGGAACACCAAAAATTTTCCGCTAATGAATGAATGGTCAGCAACAACCTATAACGAATGACCAGGAAACGGCTTCACGTGGAGACCTGGCGCCAAGACCAGAGACGCTGCTGCCTATCCACTTCAATTTTTTGAAATTTTTTCCCGGTCTCCGTTCTTTTTTAGCGTCGCAAAATTCTGCGGTTGCCGCTTCTTTTTCTTTCCCCAGCCCGGAATGCGCCTTGCTACCTCCTCTACGAGAAAACATGGCGAGAACAGCAGCAGACGTCCGCTGCGAAGCCTCGGGTTAATGAATTTACTTCATAATTAATTACACCATCCACTGACGTAGCAATAAATATTAAATAAACCATTTCTAATTTCGCGAGTTATTTTTGCAGAAAAAAGAGAAAAAAAAGGCTGATGCGGCCAGCCGAGGCACTTGTTTTGTGTTGAAACGGTGTTTAAGACCGCTGCAGCAGCTCTTTGTTCACGAGACTCTACAAGGAGTAAATGATGTTTAAGAACACCCGGCAAAGAATAAAGACAGGACTGCTGACCGCGCTCTGTTCTCGCCGAGGAGTGAAAATTGCGGCGGAAGCACGGAACTGTCTGCACCCTACAGCAGGGGAACTGACGCCGGAATTGGAGCCTTATTCTCTTCTTCGGTGTTCTGTGATTACATTTTAACTTCACGAAAGATGACTTTTTGCTTCTTCATATTTTTTCTACAATTCATACTACCTGAAAAAAAACTAAACTCCGTCCGAACAGGCCTTGGAAGGCCCACAGGCGTCATTGGATGCGGATATGGAGAGGCATGTGGTCAACACACCGCTCTCCCTGCCGTATGTCAGTATAAGAGGCCGGAGCCGCTACTTCTCAAGCAACTAGCCCCTCAGTTTGCCTCACAATGGCTGAGTGCACCCCGCTTGCCAACAGCGCTCAGCAGACCGGATGGTCACCCATCCAAGTGCTAGCACAGCCCGACAGCGCTTAACTTCGGTGATCTGATGGGAGCCGCTATTACCACTGTGGCAAGGCCATTGGCTTATTCATACTAAGGTAAAAATAAAAGTACAGAGGCCCACGGAACGATAGTTTTATTACTTTTTGCTCGGTAACAACTTAAACTGATGGTTTTTGCGGCACTGAGGTCGTGTCCGAAATTTGTGATTTTCTGCCTTTTATAATCTGTCTCATACACACTTCACTATACACTAGATAAATGTCACTGTAATGAAATGTCATTAAGTTTTCAGTATGAACATGTAACTGGTTCTTTATTGCATAGGAACTGCAGCCCCTTTGCCTTATTCACTACTTGATAAAAAAATTCTGGACGCCTCTGGCTCTGAGTACTATGGGACTCAACTGCTGTGGTCATAAGTCCCCTAGAACTTAGAACTACTTAAACCTAACTAACCTAAGGACAGCACACAACACCCAGCCATCACGAGGCAGAGAAAATCTCTGACCCCGCCGGGAATCGAACCCGGGAACCCGGGCGTGGGAAGCGAGAACGCTACCGCACGACCACGAGATGCGGGCTTCTGGACGCCTATTAGTAGACATTAATATGGTCTGAGTACATCTTTCACCTTTATGACGTTTTCAACAAGATGGCTGAATGTCAGACATTAACATGAGTTGCGTACACCCTTCCCTTTATGACTGCTTGAACAGTACTGAAGACGTTTTCGATTAGCTGGCTAAATGTCAGGCATTAGTATGGGTTGTATACACCCTCACATTTATGACTACTTGAGCGGTACTGAAGACGTTTTCAATTACGTGGCTGAATGTCAGCCATTAATATGGGTTGTATACAGCCTCATCTTTATGACAGCTTGAGTGGAACTGAAGACATTTTCAATTAAGTGGGTGTCAGACATTATTATGGGTTGTGTACACCCTCGCCTTTATGATGGCTTGAACGGTACTGAAAACATTTTCAATTAGGAAGCTGAATGTCAGGCATGAATGTGGGTTGAGTACACACTCGCCTTTATGACAGCTTGAGTAGTACTGAAGGCATTTTCAATTAGGTGGCTGAATGTCAGACATTAATATGGACGGTTTGAGTGGATCTGAAGACATTTTCAATTAAGTGAATGTCAGGCATTAATATGGGTTGTGTAGACCCTCGCCTTTACGATGATTTGATTGGTACTGAAGACATTTTCAATTAGGAAGCTGAATGTCAGGCATTAATATGGGTTGTGTACACTCTCGCCTATATGACAGCTTGAGTAGTACTGAAGACATTTTCAACTAGGAGGCTGAATGTCAGACACTGATATGGGTTCTGTACACCCTCGACTTTATGACGGCCTGAACGGTACTGAAGATATTTTCAATTAGGTGGCTGAATGTCAGACATTGATATGGGTTGCGTCCACCCTCGCATTTGCAACAGCTTGAGTGATAGTGAAGACATTTTCAATTAGGTTGCTTAATGTCAGGTTTTAATATGGGTTATGTACACTCTCGCCTATATGTTAGCTTGAGTAGTACTAAAGACATTTTCAGCTAGGTGGCTGAATGGTAGACATTAATATGGGTTGTGTACACCCTTGACTTTATGACGGAGCCGGCCGGAGTGGCCGTGCGGTTCTAGGCGGTACAGTCTGGAACCGAGCGACCGCTACGGTCGCAGGTTCGAATCCTGCCTCGGGCATGGATGTGTGTAATGTCCTTAGGTTAGTTAGGTTTAATTAGTTCTAAATTCTAGGCGACTGATGACCTCCGAAGTTAAGTCGCATAGTACTCAGAGCCATTTGAACCATTTGAGCCTTTATGACGGCTTGAGCGGAACTGGAGAAATTTTCAATTAGGTCGCTGAATGTCTGTGGAGGAACAGCAGGTCATTAATCCTTAAGAGCCGAAACCAGAGAAGGTAGTGATGTTGCACACTGCAATCTGGAACGATTCGATGTTCTAACACATGCTAAAGGTATTCCATTGTGCAGGCCAGTCCATTTCAGCAAAGCTATTGACCACAAACAACTGCCTCACAGACGCTGCTTTATGCTTACATAAACGATCGACTCTGAACTGTTCCTCTGCTGTACGCAGTAGGCAATGCTTTTTTCCAGATACGGAAATACGAGTAAAATGCCTCTGTCGTCACCGAAAACGGCTGTGTTACACTTTGAAATGGCTACACTCAAAGCTATGAAATCAGCGTTTCCAGAAACATCCCTCTGCGGTTGGAGTTTTCACTTCTACATCTACATCTACATATATACTCCGCCAGCCACCAAGCAGTGTGGGGCGGAGGGCACAATTCACGCCAAAGTCATATTTCCCCCCCTCTGTTCCACTCGCGGATCGCGCGAGGGAAAAACGACTGTCTGAACGCCTCAGTATGAGCTCTAATTTCCCTTATCTTTGAATGGTGATTATTACACGAATTGAAAGTTGACGGTGATAATATATGCTCTACATCCTCGGCGAAGATCGGATTTCGGAATTTAGTGAGCAGCCCCTTCCGTTTAACGCGTCGTCTATCTGCACTTCAAACTTTCTATTAGTTTTGTAACGCTCTCGCGATGGCTAAATGTACCAGTCACGAATCTTGCCGCTCTCCTTTGAACCTTGTCAATCTCTTGAATCAGACACAACTGGTGAGGGTCCGATTCAGACGAACAATATTCTAAGACTGGACGAACTACCGTATTGTAAGAAATTTCCTTTGTTGGAGGACTGCATCGCTTCAGAATTCTACCAATAGACCGCAATATAGAGTTCGTATTTCCCGTTACTTGTGTAATCTGATCATTCCATTTGAGACCATTTCGAATAGTCACACCCTGATACTTCACGGGTGTTACCGCTTCCAAAGACTGGGTATTTATTTTGTACTCTTACATTAATGGGGATTTCGCCTTGGTACACGCAGCAGGTTACACTTACTAACATTGGGAGATAACAGCTAGTCATTTATTCTCTGCAAATCCTCATTGATTTGTTCACAATTTTCGTGTGATACTACTTTCCTGCAGACTACAGCATCATCGGCAAACAGTCTAATGCCGCTGTCAATACCATCAACCAGATCGTTTACGTAAATCGTAAAAAGCAGAGGACATATTACGCTGCTCTGGGGCACACGTGAAGTTACCCTTGTTTCTGTTGAAGTCACCCCATTCAAGACGACATATTGCTCTCTGTCTGTCAGAAAACTTTGTATCCAACTGCATGTGTCATCTGATAGACCGTAAGCGCGCTCTTTTTGGAGCAAGCGACAGTGCAGAACTTAGTCTAACGCCTTTCGAAAGTCGAGAAATATGGCAGCAACCTGGGAGCCGGTATCTAGAGTCTGTTGTATATCATGCAAAAAGAGGGCCAGCTGTGTCTCGCATAACCGTGCTGGTGTGCAGATGAGCTTCTCAGAGTCTAGAGAGGTCATTATGTCTGAACACAAAATACACTCCTGGAAATTGAAATAAGAACACCGTGAATTCATTGTCCCAGGAAGGGGAAACTTTATTGACACATTCCTGGGGTCAGATACATCACATGATCACACTGACAGAACCACAGGCACATAGACACAGGCAACAGAGCATGCACAATGTTGGCACTAGTACAGTGTATATCCACCTTTCGCAGCAATGCAGGCTGCTATTCTCCCATGGAGACGATCGTAGAGATGCTGGATGTAGTCCTGTGGAACGGCTTGCCATGCCATTTCCACCTGGCGCCTCAGTTGGACCAGCGTTCGTGCTGGACGTGCAGACCGCGTGAGACGACGCTTCATCCAGTCCCAAACATGCTCAATGGGGGACAGATCCGGAGATCTTGCTGGCCAGGGTAGTTGACTTACACCTTCTAGAGCACGTTGGGTGGCACGGGATACATGCGGACGTGCATTGTCCTGTTGGAACAGCAAGTTCCCTTGCCGGTCTAGGAATGGTAGAACGATGGGTTCGATGACGGTTTGGATGTACCGTGCACTATTCAGTGTCCCCTCGACGATCAGCAGTGGTGTACGGCCAGTGTAGGAGATCGCTCCCCACACCATGATGCCGGGTGTTGGCCCTGTGTGCCTCGGTCGTATGCAGTCCTGATTGTGGCGCTCACCTGCACGGCGCCAAACACGCATACGACCATCATTGGCACCAAGGCAGAAGCGACTCTCATCGCTGAAGACGACACGTCTCCATTCGTCCCACCATTCACGCCTGTCGCGACACCACTGGAGGCGGGCTGCACAATGTTGGGGCGTGAGCGGAAGACGGCCTAACGGTGTGCGGGACCGTAGCCCAGCTTCATGGAGACGGTTGCGAATGGTCCTCGCCGATACCCCAGGAGCAACAGTGTCCCTAATTTGCTGAGAAGTGGCGGTGCAGTCTCCTACGGCACTGCGTAGGATCCTACGGTCTTGGCGTGCATCCGTGCGTCGCTGCGGTCCGGTCCCAGTTCGACGGGCACGTGCACCTTCCGCCGACCACTGGCGACAACATCGATGTACTGTGGAGACCACACGCCCCACGTGTTGAGCAATTCGGCGGTACGTCCACCCGGCCTCCCGCATGCCCACTATACGCCCTCGCTCAAAGTCCGTCAACTGCACATACGGTTCACGTCCACGCTGTCGCAGCATGCTACCAGTGTTAAAGACTGCGATGGAGCTCCGTATGCCACGGCAAACTGGCTGACACTGACGGCGGCGGTGCACAAATGCTGCGCAGCTAGCGCCATTCGACGGCCAACACCGCGGTTCCTGGTGTGTCCGCTGTGCCGTGCGTGTGATCATTGCTTGTACAGCCCTCTCGCAGTGTCCGGAGCAAGTATGGTGGGTCTGACACACCGGTGTCAATGTGTTCTTTTTTCCATTTCCAGGAGTGTATGTTCCATGATTCTACAACAAATCGATGTCAGTGAAATTGGCCGGTAATTATTTGCATCCGATATTCTCCCCTTTTTATAGATTTCTGTGACCTGGGCCTTCTTCCAGTCCCGTGGAACTTTCCACTGTTATAGTCAACATATAACCTTACGGGGATACCGTCTGGGCCAGATGCCTTCCTGGCGTCTAATGATCTTAACTGTTTTACAATCCCAGATATACTAAACGCTATGTCAGCCATCCTTGCGTTTGTTCGATAAATGAAAAGGGGAATGATGCTGCAGTCCTCTACCGTAAACGAGTTTTTGAAAGCTAGGATTAGTATTTTGGCCTTCAGTTTATCATCATCCGTTACATTACCCGAACTGTCAACAAGAGAAGGTATTCAATTATTTGTAGCGTTCATAGATTTTACGTACGACCAAAATTTTTTCGGGTTATTTTTAGAATCTGCAGATAAAATATTGCTTTCAATTCGTTAAAAGAATCTCTAATTGTCCTTTTGACAGCTGCTTTCATTTCGCATAATTTCTGTTTGTCAGCGGGGCAGTGACTACGTTTAAAACGACTGTGCAAAATTTTCTGCTTTCTCAGCAGCTTCCTAATGTATTTGTTGTACCAAAGTCGGTCCTTTCCCTCACCTACATTTTTGCTAGGCACGTACTTCTCGTTGTGGACAATACCTTTAAATTCCGACCAAAGATGCTCAATAACTTTTGTGTCCTGCGGTGAATGCTTGGAGCTGACTATGAAGAAATTCATTAATGACACTTTTATTTGCTTTCCCAAACAAGAAAACTCTACGCTGTTTCGTTTTTTTTTTTTTTTTCAGCTTCCTCTGACATAGAAGCCACAACGACATTAGGGTCGCTAATGCCTTCTTCTAGATTAACTTCCTCAAAAAGATCAGGTCTGTTTGTTACCAAGATATCTAATATGTTCCCATCTCTTGTTGGTTTTCTAACCAGTTGCTCAAGGTTGAATGTTGAGAGCGCTCCTAGAATAACTTCATTCGAGTCGTTGCTTCTTCCCCCTGTGATAAACGTGTAATTTTCCCAGTTAATGGATGCCAGATTAAAGTCTCCACCTATAACTAATGGATAATTTGGATATTTATTTCCTATTTACTCAAGACTTTCCTTGAAACGTTCTACGACGTTTGGTTCAAATGGCTCTGAGCACTACGGGACTTAACATCTGAGGTCATCAGTCCCCCAGGACTTAGAACTACTTAAACGTAACTAACCTAAGGACATCACACACATCCACACCCGAGGCAGGATTCGAACCTGCGACCGTAGCGGTCACGCGGTTCCAGATTGAAGCGCCTAAAACCTTCTACGACGTTTGTTGCGGGTGCTGGTGGTCTATAAAAACATCCTAATTCACTGGTCAGTCCTTGTCTGATTGAGTTTTATTCAGACTATTTCACAGTCCGACCCAGTATCAATCTAAACTGTCTTCAAACAGCCTTTAACTGCAATGAACACACCACCTCCCATAGCATCAGTACTGTCCTTCTTAAACATTGTCCAATCCGAGTTCAGAATTTCACTACTATTTATGTCTGGTTTCAACCAGCTTTCGGTACCTTATACAATACTGGCATTGCTACTGTTTACTTCGGAGAGTAACTCGGTGAACTTGCTACAGACACTTCGACGATTTACTAACATGAGATGTAGCATATTTAAATCCTTTGGAATAACCTGTTTAGGCGAACTAACAATTTTTACAGTTGGCACACGCACATCAGACTCATGAACTGATAATTTTTCAGGCCAACGGTTTGTTTCCTGTGGGGACGAACCTAATGTTAAAAAAACCCGATGTGCACGCCACAAGTACTGTGATACCCATGTAGCTACTTCCTGTGTGTAGTGCACCTTTGATTCTATCGAGTGGCGGCCCACAAGCTTCCACCCCTTAGCCTAGGTCGAGGAATGTACAACCATTTTCGTCACAGAGTCGACGTAACCTTCGGTTTAGATTCTCCACTCGACTGCAAACCAGAGGACCCCAGTCCACCCTGGGTACGATGCTGCAGATCGTCAGCTTGGCTTCCACTCCTCGAGAGATGGAGGCCGCCTTCGCCAATTTAGCCAGTCGTCGAAAGGACCCAAGGATTTCCTCGAAACCCCGAAGTCAGGCATCGATGGTGACGACATGTGCAACAATCTGCAGCTGGCTGCACCCCGCACGCTCGATAACCGCCAGAAGAGCCTCTTCCACATCTCGGACAAGGCCCCCCGGCAAGCACACCGAGTGAACGTTGGACTTCTTCCCCGCCCTAGCAGCTATGTTCCACGACCCGTCTAACATTAGAGCTCCCAGTAACTAACAAACCCCTACTCCCACGCGCCTGTCCGGACCTTGCTGAAGGAGCGGCCACTATCCTGGCAGAAGGTGCAGTCTGATCTGCCGGGTCAGCCTCCCTCCCCCCACCCCCCCACCCCTCCCGCGAATCTATTACCAAAGGGTGCATGGGATTTGGCAGGAGCCTGCGTCCCCCATGCAGCATTTGCCTAGAGCTCGAGACCTCGATACAGTCCCCCACCCGCACTGAGGTGAGAGTGAGCCTGCCGGTTCAGTCGCACCTGAGGTCGGCTCAGTGACAGAGAGCTGTGACATCCACCCCTGCACATCTAGTACAGCAGAAGCTGCCCCAGGCACCCCATACCCACTGCACCTGGAGCTTGTTGACTGTGGCCAGCAAAGCTTCCCACTGCATTTGGACTGTGGCCAAGTCTTCTTGCATCCGCACACAACAGACGCAGTACCTATCCATCTAGCTAATAACTGATTGACTATAAGAAACGTAAGGAAACCTACTGCCATACAAGGCTAACAGGTATACTCTAGTTGGCAGAAAGGACACTCAACAATGAAAATAAATAAAAATGTATTGTAGAATCTAGACCTGGTGCTTATTTTCCTGCTAGGGGCTATCTAGTGAATACTAAAGAATAAGATAATGAATGACCTATAGTAAACTTCTAGGGGCTATCTAGTGGATATTATTAACGAATTAAACAGTAACCTACGGTAAGCTACACCTACTGATTATCCCTCGTATTTATAATATAAACAAGCGTTTACGTATACGCGAAGATGACCTAATAAAACTGTAAAAACTGCTACCTTACATGTACGATCTAAATGACACTAAGAAATGTAAATATTGATTATTGTGCGCTGACTTAATTGATAATCCTGCGTATTTAACGTCAGTTAAGAATGTAAACAAACGTTTGCGTACAGGGGAAACTGTCCTAAAAAGAAACTTCGCTTATCTTATTCAGAAGCAAATAAAAACTAAAACCTTCAATTTATCACGTCTGTTTCACACTACTGCACGTAAATACTATATAATATAAAGCAAAACAGATTAATTACTACCTAAATTACTTATCTCGTAACACAGCAAGCGAAAAGCGCTCGTAGCCGGCGTCAGGGCTGCTCGGTGGAAAAAATACAAGTACCAGGACTAACTGAGAAATGCTGAGGTAGAGAAGCAATTTGATTGTTTTGTTTTGCCACATGTTTGCTGCAATGGCACACCTTTCACTAAAACGTGAAGAAAAAGCATGGATGGTAATAATGGAGGAAATCCTCAGTCGAGAAGACGTCAGCAATTCGCAGACTACATGATCAGTCAATGGATGAAAAATCCAAGTATACCAATTGAAATGTAGAATTCCTTTAACCAGCTGCACAGGACCAAGAACACCTTCGAGGTTGGCATAGGAAACTAGCGTCATCACCAAATCAAAAACATCCGACTGTATACTTCCTGATAAATAAGTTGAAGGAGGCAGCAGTAAATGCTGTGTCTGAAATTAAAGAACACTCCATTGGCCTGCCTCTTGAAAAAGGAAAATAATACATAAAACTCGAAAAACCGAAAAAACGTTGCAAGAGCATATAACAATTCTTCCGGTTTAAGGGGACGTTTAAAATTATGTTCATAACTGCTACTTTGGACCGTCTAGTCACAACTACATAAAACAATTTTTTCTTGAGAAACGCCTTCTGTCTGTTTTACATTCTAAGACAAAAAAAACGAAAAAAAATGGCACAGCACCAACGAATTATCCGTATGGGACGGAAATTGGTAGATGTGATGTACATCTACTGACGAACAAATTACTACAATTCCAGAAAAATTGGATCATGTATTCAAGAGAAAGAGCTTCACAAATTGAGCAAGTCAGTAACCCGTAGTTCACTCTCGCCCTTATGCAAGCACTTATTTGGCTTGATATTGATTGACAGAATTGTTGCACGTCTTCCTGAATGATATTGTGTCAAATTTCAGACACAAATATGTATGCAGTACCGAGTCTGAGCAACGATTAGCGACTATGCTTAGTGTTTTACAAATTTCAGACCTTGAATAACAGTTGGTAGATATTCATGCATGTTCATGAATGATCGTTTTATGTTACGAGTGTCCCATTGGTGCGTTAGATCGTCGGAATTTTCGGAACCCCAGTCATGATGGAATTATATTGGATCTACGGCAATAAATAGACCGACCGCTTTGAGGATGTGTTCTATAGCGTTACCAACTACAGTTGCACACATCGATAAGGAATTACGTATCATTGTAGGTCTCATAATACTTTTAATTGATTGAACTAATTGTGATTTTGAGAATTATGTGTTGTAGGTGGAATATCATTGCTAGTGTCTCAACATTCAAGGACTCTCGTTTAGGATTTAGAACCGAATAAATACAGTACTTTATAATCAATTTCCATCTACATCTACATCTATACTCTGCAAACCACTCAGAAGTGTATCGCAGTAAGCATGCGTCATTGTACCAGTTATTAGGGCATCTTTCCTTCTCATTCACGTGTAGAGCCTGCGAAGATTGATGTTTTGCGGTAAGTGCCTCCGTGCGTACTGTAATTAGTCTAGTATTGTCCTCCCGATCTCTATGGAAGCGGAAGCGGAACTCAGGGGGCAACAGTGTGTTGCTAGAGTAACTTTTTAAACCCACTTCTAGAAATTCCATGAAGTTTTTGGATGGCAATCCAATTACATCGACTTCTTGTCACGGTATTTCGGCTGACAACCATTCAGCCATCTTCAAGTGAGCGTTTTGCACTAGGGATGGCTGGCTCACATCACTAAATGTATACTGCAATCTGGCACGGAGACGCATGTGCAAAGATAGCCGCTACATGAGCGATCTCTGTCAAGTTTCGTGCTGTTTTCGAATATTGGTCCGTTTGTGGCTCGCAGACGCATGCGTAATGACGATACTACATGCGGTCACTCTGTCGGAATGCACCCTAGAGGAGTTGAAATTCAGACGTCAGAATGACTAAAAGTAACTCTCGCTAGACGTGTCATTAGTTATAAAATGTTATCATTCTGAAGAAATTAAAGAAATCATCGGGTCCCACCCCCAGGCGTTCAGGTGTTAACACTGGTGCTCTGGGCACATGTTGCGTCTGATGGAGACAGCATTGCAAAGGATGTGGAACACCTACAGTCTTTGTTCAATGATGTCCACAGCAGATGAGCACAGCTTTAAGGAAGAAAATATGTGGCGTCCCACTAGACCAAAAGGAGAAAGAACAGTTTAAGTCCAGAGCGTTCCATCCGCATGTCGGCAAGATTTCGTCGAAATGAGGCAGAATCCTAATGGAAAGTAATCTTCCGCCCACCTAGAAAGACTTATGTTCTTCTCTGTTCGGCAAAGGACGATCTGGGATTGCGTAGGGCAGCCATCTACAGAATACTTTGCCAGTGTGACGAAGCCTACCGGACAACGCGCACAGTGCGTGAAAACTGTGCT
Source organism: Schistocerca americana (assembly GCF_021461395.2). Classification (NCBI taxonomy): domain Eukaryota; kingdom Metazoa; phylum Arthropoda; class Insecta; order Orthoptera; family Acrididae; genus Schistocerca; species Schistocerca americana. Next base: position 459,874,597 of record NC_060119.1, on the reverse strand, counting down.
GGGCATGATCGCCACACTCGCCTTTCGCAGCCCAGTTCGTCAACCATAGCCGAACATTATATCTCCACAGAACATTTCACGAATTAAGCTGTCACGGAAATACTGGCCTCGACAAGAACCTTCTGCGACACATTTATCAGGGAATCGGTGGAACATGTTATTAATCGTGATGGCGGCTTTGAATTTGATATGGCGTGCGACCAATGATTTCATTAATTTCGTTAAAATGTAAACATTTTATGACTAACGCATCTACCGACATTTAATTTTATCAATTTTGACATCTGAACTTCAATTACTCGAGCACGCATTCCGACAGAGTGCGCCTGTACCGCACAGATGGAGCTGTATTCGAAGAGACGCGAAACTCTAGAGAGGTAGCAAAGAGCTATCACACCCACTTGTTCCAAGAACCTATAGAAATACACGACTGCGAGAATTGCTTTAACAAGAAAGAAGGAAGCCTCAAGGTAAACGGTTCCTAGCTTCCCGGGCTGCAGCGAACGACCGTTGCAGGTAGCAACAGGGCAACCGCACCGAAAATAACTGCTTTGAAGGCCTTGAACGCTGGCGCGAGCTCGGCTCCAGTCAACCATCAGCAATGAAGGGTGAAACTTTAACAATGCCTGCCACTTGTGCTGACGAAATGTCAGATAAATCATCAGACGAACGTCGGACGAGGAACCCGAAGCAGAAGCCAATAGACAGTTTGTCAGCAAGTGGCCAAGAAAGCCTTAACAGTTTTGTACATCTCAGTATGTTTGAACTCAGAATATGTTCTAAGATTCTACAACAAAACGACGTCAAGGATATTGGACGGTAGTTTTCTAGGTTACCTCTGCTACCCTTCTTGGAGACTAGCATGACCTGTGTTTTCTTTCAACTACTGAATAAACTCTTTTTGTCAGAAATCTTCTGCAGATCATAGTTGAAAGAGGGGCTCACTCAGCCACATATTCAGTATTATGTAGAATGTGGTAGGGGTTGCATCGCGCCCTGGAGCTTTGTTCAATTTTGACTATTTCAGTTGTTTCTCAATGCCATTGACACTAAGATCTATTTCACTCATATTTTCAATGGTACGAAAGTTCAGTTGGGGAAATACTGTTGAGTTTTGCTTTCCAAAACAATATTTGAAAACAGAGTTAAACACTTCTGCTTGGCTTTACTACCCTAAATATCAGTTATTGTCTCATCCACAAGTGCCTGGACACAAACTTTGGTGTCACTAACAGCCGTTATGTACGACCAGAATTTCTTTCGGGTTTGTGAAAGATCATCCGACAATTTTCTCATACGATAGTCTTGGAAGTAATTAATCATTGCCGGCCGAAGTGGCCGTGCGGTTAAAGGCGCTGCAGTCTGGAACCGCAAGACCGCTCCGGTCGCAGGTTCGAATCCTGCCTCGGGCATGGCTGTTTGTGATGTCCTTAGGTTAGTTAGGTTTAACTAGTTCTAAGTTCTAGGGGACTAATGACCCTAGCAGTTGAGTCCCATAGTGCTCAGAGCCATTTGAACCAATTAATCATTGCTCTCTTGACAGAGAAACGTATTTTACTCAGCATCTCTCTATCTATATCTGTCAATTACGCGTGGTTTTACACCTATTACGCAGTAGTCTCTGTTTCTTCAGAAGTTCCTTTACAGTGACTGTAAACCATGGACGGTCCCTCCCATTACGAACTGTTCTACTTGGTAGATAGCTATCCATTACATGGCCTATTATTGTTTTAAACTTGAGCCATAGTTCCTCCTATCCTGTGCTAAGAGTTTCTACTTCCTCATCGAGATATGGCGCTACTGCATTTTTATCTAGTTTACTGAACCTACGTATTTTTCTACTTTCTTTACTTGTACTTTGGGAATAACTGTTGCCTTAACTCCCTCATGGTCAGCGATAACAGTGTTTTATGTTGCCACCCCCAAAGCGGTCAGGTCTAATTATTGCCGTAGATCCAATGTAATTTCATCATGACTGGGGTTCCGAAAATTCCGTTCTAAGTAGTTTTCAGAGAAGGCACTTAGTAATGTTTCACAGAATGTATGGTCGAGCCTGCCATTAAACAGGCTGTGATTTTCCCAATTGATTGTGGGATCACTAAACTCTCGACCGATGAATACAGTATAACTGGGGAACATATGCAGTAAATGGGTATTTCTCTGAATTTTTCGGTTACATCAGGGGGTTTAACTTATGGTCGATAGAAGGATTCGGTTACAATTTAATGCCCACCTGAAGGAGACTTACGTCGCTGATGAATAGGTTACAAACATAACAGGTCACTTGTTGTTCATACGTTCTTATTTATTGGCACATTTCGGGCACTGCCCATTATCAGAAAGTCAAAAACAAAAATTGTCATACACAATAGGGAGTATGATGAATCAACCGTCAGCATCAGAACTCAGGTCTCAACTGAGCTGAATTCTGATGCTGACGGTTGATATATGTTCTGAGGGTGGGCTGAGCCCGAAACGTGTCAGTAAATAAGAATATCTGAACATCAAGTGACCAGTTATTTCAGCGACCTATTGAACAGTGACAGTCTCCTCAAATATATCTCATGGTCGTAGATCTCCTGCACGACTTCATGTCGCACCTTAAGTTTTATGCACACCACAGAGACTGAGTTTTAGCCAAATAATCTCGCATGCAGCTTCAATTCCTGTCTCGGTGGATTTGAGTTTCTTGTCTACTGCGACACATACACCACTTCGAATTCCCATTACCCTATCGTTTCGATATACACTTAAGTTTTCCCCAAACTCACATATACTTGCTTCACATTTTAGCCAACTTTCTTCAATTAGACTTATTGAGGTTCACTGCTGGAGCACTTCAAACTTTGCTACTATAGTAAAATAAAAGTACCATATAAAAAAGAAGTTAGCCCTTTAGCTAACAGTCGTTAAGCATTCGTATCTTTATTGTGGTTAGGTTAATTGAAAGTCGCTGCCTCGTTGAATCATTGACTCATTCAGGCAAAATGTGCATCTCCAGTATACATTTGGTGCCGCTCTTACGTACCTCCTGTCTCCAGTGAGTCGTCTAAAGACATTTGACTACATAGCGAACGTTAAAGTTCTTACAGACGGTGACAGCTGCATTAGATAGGAATGTTTCTTTACGGCGGGTTGCTCTTATAAGTCATAGTTGTGGCAGACATCTCCCTCTTCTTCTGATCCTAACGTACTGCGAGGCACATCTTGCGGCATCACGCTTCAGTTTTCTACCTGCTGTTCCTGTATTGGATCTGACCACTGGATAGTCTATCGTCATGATCTTTGTTAGTGAGCTGTTCTTGTGATGACGTTCCATACTTACCTCCCGTATGAATATATTTTCAGTGCTGGGCCATATATTCGGAGATGAAAATTGGCCATGGGGCGTGCAGACGCTTCCAAGGATCTGTAAGTCTACTGGCAAGTTTACACAACACCTTTCGTGTATGGCTGGCGTGTAACTAAGTGACCAATCGTTTGTACGTTTGATAGGCTTTATTCTATCACCACAAAACAAAAAACTGAAGAGGCTATTGAAGAGAAAACAAGCGACCTTATGCACTCAGATGGAAAATCAGTACTAGGTACAGAAGCGAAATCTGAAAGGAATGTGTACAAAGGCTATACAAGGAAAATGAAAATATTATTGAAAAGGAAGAGGAAGTAATTGAAGGTGACATGCAAAATGTGCTAGAGAATAATTTGACAGAACACTGAAAGATGCACTCTTGGAATTGACGACATTCTCACAGAATTGGTGACGCCTTTAAGAATGCTAGAGAGAGAAAAAAATTCCAGTCCTATGCAACGTAGTATATGGGAACAATGAAATGCACTCAGACCTCAAGAATATGTAATAATTCCAAGCAGAGAGATGCTGACAATCATGAATATTACCGAACCATCAGTTTCATGTGTCGTGGTTGTAAAATGCTGACACGAGTTATTTCCAAATGACCGGAGAACTTGTAGTGGCTAGATTTGTTGAAGAACACTTTGATTACATAGAAATTTAGGGAACACACGTGACCATACTGTCCCTATATATTATCTTGGAAGACACCTTGAAGATTATCAAACGTACGTTTACTGCATCTGTAGATTTAGAAAAAGCTTTTGATAATGTTCACAGGAACAGAAACGTTAAATTTCTTACAGGAATTGTGAAATACATGGGCTAAAGGTTATTTACAGAAAACAGACTGCAATTACAAGATTCCAAAGACGTGAAAGAGAATAAGTAGTTGAGAAGGGAATGAGACAGAGTTGTAGCCTTTCCCCTATTCTCCTATTCAGTCTGTACAATGAGAAAGTTGTGAGGGGGACCAAGAAGTAATCAGAAAAGGGAATTATCAGAGAAAAGATATAAAATCGTAGGGGTTTACTGATGACATTGTTCTTCTGTCAGAGACCGCAAAGGACTTAGGAGGGCACTTCAGTGGAAAAAGGAATGTAATCGATTTAAATTAGGTTTTTAAGGGAATTAAATTAGGAAATTCTACACTAAACATAGTAAGATTCCATTTAGTGCTTGGATAGCAAAGTAACTGAAGACCAAAATAGTGGGGATATAAAATGCAGTCTGACGGTGGAAAGTAAAGCATTTCTGTAACAAGGAATCTGTTAACATAGAATACAAATTTAAATGTTAGGATGTCTTCTATGAAAGTGTTTGGAGTGTAGCCTTTTCAGACAAGAAGAGAATAGAAGCCTTAGAAATGTGGTAAGGAAGCCGAAGGTTGTATGGGCAGATCGGGTAACTAACGAAGACGTACTGAACCGAATTGGGAAAAAACTGAAAGAAGGATCGGTTTCTAGAGAATCATCAAATCATCAGTTTGGTAACGGAGGAAAGTGTGGCCGATAAGAACTGTAGAGGGCGACGAAGCCTCGATCACTTAGTAGGCTGAAAGGGATGTAGGTTGCAGCAGTTATTTAGAGTGGAGAAACTTGCGAAGGATAGGTTCTCGTGGAGACGTGCATTAGCCTAGTCTTCAGACTGAAGACTGTAACAACACCCACCACAGTTCTAGAGAGATTACGTGATGGTTGTACGTTCCTGCCTAGCATTAAGAATGTAAGTTAAACCCCCGTGAAGTCTGGGAAGAATTTGCTGGTACTCTCAGAATCATGCTGTGAAGGCAAATAGTGAGTTGTCTCTGTATGTCAATCTTCTCAGAGATTGTTGCGGGACTCGGCTGTTCGGTACAGAATGTCGAATCAAACAAGTTTCAGCCGCCTAATTTACAAACTGTTATTTTATTGGGCTACCAGGTCCTGTGATTTATTACGCCATCTTGATGTTTGAAGTGACTGCAACATCAAGCAGAAATCTGCTGATACCAGTCTTCGAATGCTGGCTACTATTCCGACTGGATCCGAGGTTGGAATTTCCCTACACATCGCTCGGGGAGCCTGAAAATCGCATAGTAAATGTCGAAACTGGTAGCCCAACATAATAACGATTTGTAAATTAGACGGCTGAAAGGTGTTTGATTTGACGCTCTCGGTAGTGAGTTGTGACTGTGCGGGTCACTTGGTAAAAGCAAGACAGGTTTCCAAGTCTGGGCACGGTACAGAATTTTAATCTGTTAGAAGATTTGCTGAATGAACACATCTGCATCATCACGTCAGCACTAAGTTTTGAAAACAATTGCTCTTAGCTTTTATACAATTAAATCTAATGCACCTATATTTGCATTCTAACATTTCATTTCGAAGTATCTTCACAGCTAAGCTTACGCTATGTGTAGTGTCTTCATCACCACTGTTAAGCCTTCTACCATGGAAGCAAGGGAGAGGATGTTATTACAGGTGGTCGGTATCCTGTTTCTACAACACAAGGGAGCACACTAGCATTAACAGGGTTCTTTATTTACAAGAACAGGAAGCTACTTATCTTTAACAGAGTCCACGTGTTGTGGTGCAAGCCCTTCCGCAACAGTCCACGTTAGCCTCACTGCTGGTGAAGTACAAGTCCCACTTTGCAGTGAATGTCAGGCGCCAAACTGGAGTGCGAGTTGGTGCACCAGTGACTGAGCTAGTGACTGAGCGACTGCTCTAGTGCCTAAGGCTGAGCTAGTAACGGAGACTAACTGAGCCCTCCGGTCAGCGGCAGCGATCTAAACACTTGTGGTCGAGAGGGCGTTGGCGGCATGTTGCTTTCAAGTCTGTCTTTGGCCTCTCTCCTGACAGGAGCGCTTGATCCAGCGTCTACTGTCGATCTTCTTACTACATCTTTGCCGACCAGTGTGCTGGCAACAGCTAATGCCAGCTAATTCCTCTTCCCCAAAATGCTGCACTGTTGTTGTAGCTGCTCGGGGTGGTCACGAGCAAGAGGCGACTCGACCTGACGAGTTGGTGCCCGATAAAACGTATCAGCCAGTATGGCACCCAAATCATATTTCTCTAAGATTTGCAATACATGGGGAAGTGATGAACCAGAGTACTTTGAAATCTGTTCCCATAGTCTGCTATATGGGTCACTGAATGTTATAGCATCATGTATCATGAAATCACTGTAAAAGTGGCCGAGTCATGTCCATTGATTCTGTGTACCACTGGCGGTACATCTGTTCCGGTTTTTTCTTCAAGCAAAAGACCTGATATCTAGCTGCAGGTACTTGGACTTGCTGGTCATAATATCGAGTTAAACAGCAATTACTTGGTCATAGCTGAGTTCGTCGGGAGATGCAGTTGGAAATAGTTTTTGTTTTAATCTGACGACTGGGGATCCCACAATCAAACGGAAGTTTTGTACTTTTACAATACCTTGATTACGGTGGACCTGACAATGTGCCTGGAACTGATTCGTCTTCTGTGTCGTTAAATTGCCAGAACGATGGTATGCTGGCCGGCAGCACTCGTTGGGCTGGTTGGTTGGTTGTGCGGCCGACGCAGTTTGTGCCGCCAGTAGTTGTTGTATCGTCGTCAGCAAGGTAGCAATTTGTTAGTTCTGAAACTGAAGAACTTGTCTTAGATCCATTACATTGGCCATCTGCGGCTGAGGCGTGGGGCCATGGGGTGAAGGGGACGTGATAGCTATGGTTTACACACATACATTATAGCAAAAAGCAAGCAAATCCGCCCCTCCCGCCGGAGGTTCGAGTATTCCCTCGGGCGTGGTTGTGTGTGTTGTTCTTACAAGGGAACCACCCCATCGCACCCCCCTCAGATTTAGTTATAAGTTGGCACAGTTGATAGGCCTTAAAAAACTGAACACAGATCAATCGAGAAAACAGGAAGAAGTTGTGTGGAACTATGAAAAAAATAATCAAAATGTACAAACTGAGTAGCCCATGCGAAGATAGGCAACATCAAGGATAATCTGAGATCAGGAGCGCCGTGGTCCCGTGGTTAGCGTGAGCAGCTGCGGAACTAGTCTTGCTTTACCTGTCGCAGCGGTCGCACGCTCCTCAAGTTTGCTCCGTGAACGTTCAGTGCTTACACCAGTGTTTTCGTGTTTCGTGCTCGGTTATTGACGTTTTGCACGTGAATTAAGCGTTATCAATTGAGCATTTGGTCTTCGTTCGTGTCATCTTTCTACGTAGTGCCGTTGGGATTTCGCCGTTGTCCGAGATTTCTTCGCTGCAGAACACCATGGCAAACTCCGTGAGAAAAAACACCGTGATTTTCACCTTCGACAAGTACACCCGTCGAGTACAGCCCTCTGCACTTGAAATACACGACTAGATTACCGAGGTAATTGGCCTTCATTCTGAATCTGTTCATACCATGCAGCTAGACTCTGATGAATACTGTATTTTTGTAAAGTTTAACGATTGGAGAGAAGAGAACCACTTGTATGAATATCAAGAGCTCAGAGCAAAGAAGGGAAGGCAGAAAGGTGGAAGGAGTACATAGAGGGTTTATACAAGGGCGATGTACTTGAGGACAATACTATGGAAATGGAAGAGGATGTAGATGAAGAAGAAATGGGAGATAAGATACTGCGTGAAGAGTTTGACAGAGCACTGGAAGACCTGAGTCGAAACAAGGCCCCGGGAATAGACAACATTCCATTAGAACCACTGATGGCCTTGGGAGAGCCAGTCATGACAAAACTCTACCATCTGGTGAGCAAGATGTATGAGACAGGCGAAATACCCACAGACTTCAAGAAGAATATAATTATTCCAATCCCAAAGAAAGCAGGTGTTGGCAGATGTGAAAATTACCGAACTGTCAGTTTAATAAGTCACAGCTGCAAAATACTAACGCGAATTCTTTACAGACGAATGGAAAAACTGGTAGAAGCGGACCTCGGGGAAGATCAGTTTGGATTCCGTAGAAATGTTGGAACACGTGAGACAATACTAACCTTACGACTTATCTTAGAAGAAAGATTAAGAAAAGGCAAACCTACGTTTCTAGCAATTGTAGACTTAGAGAAAGCTTTTGACAACGTTAACTGGAATACTCTCTTTCAAATTCTGAAGGTGGCAGGGATAAAATACAGGGAGCGAAAGGCTATTTACAATTTGTACAGAAACCAGATGGCAGTTATAAGAGTCGAGGGGCACGAAAGGGAAGCAGTGGTTGGGAAAGGAGTGAGACAGGGTTGTAGCCTCTCCACGATGTTATTCAATCTGTATATTGAGCAAGCAGTAAAGGAAACAAAAGAAAAATTCGGAGTAGGTATTAAAATTCATGGAGAAGAAGTAAAAACTTTGAGGTTCGCCGTCATTGTAATTCTGTCAGAGACAGCAAAGGACTTGGAAGAACAGTTGAACGTTCTAGGCGCGCAGTCCGGAACCGCGGGGCTGCTACGGTCGCAGGTTCGAATCCTGCCTCGGGCATGGATGTGTGTGATGTCCTTAGGTTAGTTAGGTTTAATTAGTTCTAAGTTCTAGGGGACTTATGACCACAGCAGTTGAGTCCCATAGTGCTCAGAGCCATTTGAACCATTTTTGAGCAGTTGAACGGAATGGACAGTGTCTTGAAAGGAAGATATAAGATGAACATCAACAAAAGCAAAACGAGGATAATGGAATGTAGTTAAATTAAATCGGGTGATGCTGAGGGGATTAGATTAGGAAATGAGACACTTAAAGTAGTAAAGGAGTTTTGCTATTTAGGGAGTAAAATAACATGATGGTCGAAGTAGAGAGGATATAAAATGTAGACTGGCAATGGCAAGGAAATCGTTTCTGAAGAAGAGAAATTTGTTAACATCGAGTATAGATTTAAGCGTCAGGAAGTCGTTTCTGAAGGTATTTGTATGGAGTGTAGCCATGTATGAAAGTGAAACATGGACGATAACCAGTTTGGACAAGAAGAGAATAGAAGCTTTCGAAATGTGGTGCTACAGAAGAATGCTGAAGATAAGGTGGGTAGATCACGTAACTAATGAGGAGGTATTGAATAGGATTGGGGAGAAGAGAAGTTTGTGGCACAACTTGACTAGAAGAAGGGATCGATTGGTAGGACATGTTTTGAGGCATCAAGGGATCACAAATTTAGCATTGGAGGGCAGCGTGGAGGGTAAAAATCGTAGAGGGAGACCAAGAGATCAATACACTAAGCAGATTCAGAAGGATGTAGGTTGCAGTAGGTACTGGGAGATGAAGAAGCTTGCACAGGATAGGGTAACATGGAGAGCTGCATCAAACCAGTCTCAGGACTGAAGACCACAACAACAACAACGATTCCGTGAGTGTAGACCGCTTTTTGGCAAAATTTGGTTATGAAACGGAATTTATACACCGTGATGGTACCAAAAGTACTGTCAAACTCCGGAATTCCGAGTCTGTAATTAGGAATGTTAGGGTTTTGAATATTCCCGTAGAAGTAGACAACTCGAAAATTAAAGATGTCCTTTCAAAGTATGGGGTTTTCAGGCAAATAGTCAACGAAAGATGGGCTTCACATTTCAAGCTGCAGTGCTTTAACGGCATTCGCTCCGTGGAGATGGAAGTGAAGGCAAACATTCTCTCCCACATCTTTGTTGACGGGCACAAGGCGCATGTTATGTACTCAGGGCAAACCCCTACATGTCATGTATATAACGAGTCTGGTCACCTCCGTCAAGACTGCCCTCGCCGTGTTTTTGTGCTAACAAATAACCTTACGCAACGCCGGAAATTAACACTCAACGATTTGTTGCCAGCCAGTAATACAACAGAGCCGGCGGCTGTCGTGGATCCTGTTACTACGAGGTGCATTCAAGTTCTAAGGCCTCCGATTTTTTTTCTAATTAACTACTCACCCGAAATCGATGAAACTGGCGTTACTTCTCGACGTAATCGCCCTGCAGACGTACACATTTTTCACAACGCTGACGCCATGATTCCACGGCAGCGGCGAAGGCTTCTTTAGGAGTCTGTTTTGGCCACTGGAAAATCGCTGAGGCAATAGCAGCACGGCTGGTGAATGTGCGGCCACGGAGAGTGTCTTTCATTGTTGGAAAAAGCCAAAAGTCACTAGGAGCCAGGTCAGGTGAGTATGGAGCATGAGGAATCACTTCAAAGTTGTTATCACGAAGAAACTGTTGCGTAACGTTAGCTCAATGTGCGGGTGCGTTGTCTTGGTGAAACAGCACGCGCGCAGCCCTTCCCGGACGTTTTTGTTGCAGTGCAGGAAGGAATTTGTTCTTCAAAACATTTTCGTAGGATGCACCTGTTACCGTAGTGCCCTTTGAAACGCAATGGGTAAGGATTACGCCCTCGCTGTCCCAGAACATGGACACCATCATTTTTTCAGCACTGGCGGTTACCCGAAATTTTTTTGGTGGCGGTGAATCTGTGTGCTTCCATTGAGCTGACTGGCGCTTTGTTTCTGTATTGAAAAATGGCATCCACGTCTCATCCATTGTCACAACCGACGAAAAGAAAGTCCCATTCATGCTGTCGTTGCGCATCAACATTGCTTGGCAACATGCCACACGGGCAGCCGTGTGGTCGTCCGTCAACATTCGTGGCACCCACCTAGATGACACTTTTCGCATTTTCAGGTCGTCATGCAGGATTGTGTGCACAGAACCCACAGAAATGCCAACTGTGGAGGCGATCTGTTCAACAGTCATTCGGCGATCCCCCAAAACAATTCTCTCCACTTTCTCGATCATGTCGTCAGACCGGCTTGTGCGAGCCCGAAGTTGTTTCGGTTTGTTGTCACACGATGTCCTGCCTTCATTAAACTGTCGCACCCACGAACGCACTTTCGACACATCCATAACTCCATCACCACATGTCTCCTTCAACTGTCGATGAATTTCAATTGTTTTCACACCACGCAAATTCAGAAAACGAATGATTGCACGCTGTTCAAGTAAGGAAAACGTCGCCATTTTAAGTATTAAAACAGTTCTCATTCTCGCCGCTGGCGGTAAAATTCCATCTGCCGTACGGTGCTGCCATCTCTGGGACGTATTGAGAATGAACGCGACCTCATTTTAAAACAATGCGCATGTTTCTATCTCTTTCCAGTCCGGAGAAAAAAAATCGGAGGCCTTAGGACTTGAATGCACCTTGTACCTCTGAAAATGTTGCACTTAATGTTAATGACTTTCCGTCTTTAAAACCTGCATTAGCTGCTGAAATTCAATTCCGTGACAGCGAGATTCCCACTAAAAAGCTTCCTCTAGAGGACACTGAAAAAAATGTTGATGAGGACTCTTCCTGTGAGACACCCGTTGCCAGGAGGCCGAAGCCCAGTCCTGAAGATCTGTTGGAAGTGGAAAATGGAGATGGAATGTAGGTCGATGTGGCTCCCACTTCCGCACAAGGACTTATACCGCCACGAACAGATAGTGACGCAGCTGGTAGTGACCTTTCACGGAAATGTGACCCTGAGCCTGAGGTCACGGCTGAAATAACCGCATCAAGTGCACAACCCATACAGTGCGAACAGTACGAGGAAGTACCAAGTAAACAACCTGCTGACTCCGAAGCGCAACGCCGCGCCGAAGGAGGAAATAAACAAGCATCACCGGCTCGCCAGCAAGACAACACAACAGACACCACGCCGGAACCAAATATTGACGACTCGCAAGCCACGGCCGTTGCCCCATTCAGCCACCGCCGGCGGCTGCGACCGACACCGGGTCTTGCCGTCACGCGTCATCAAGCGAAAGCCGCACCAGAGAAGAAAGATATCAAGAAAAAGAATATTAAATATGAAGTCATCAGGGCCAACACTGACGGGGAGAAAGAGAATGGCCACAGTGACTTATAGAAATGCATTGTCAGGATTTCAGGATACTTTTCTTCTCAAGCTCTTTATTTAAAATCAGTGCAAATTTTTCTAGGAAGTTAGTACATGTAATGGGCACACAGCTTGTAAAGATCTTGCCTTGTAGGGAAGCACGTTGCTGCTATAATCATACCGATCCTCATCCCAAATAGCTTCTTCTGGTATGTCTGTGATGCAAGCTTATAGCATTACTACTATTAACATTAATAAAATACAGTCACCCTTGAAATTGGCAGCACTAAAAGAATTCTTGTACCAGTCCGGGACAGATATCGCGTTGCTAAAAGAAGTTGCGATAACGGAGCCGGCCGTGGTGGCCAAGCGGTTAAAAGCTCTACAGTCTGGAACCGCGCGGCCGCTACGGTCGCAGGTTCGAATCCTGCCTCAGGCATGGATGTGTGTGATGTCCTTAGGTTAGTTAGGTTTAAGTAGTTCTAAGTTCTAGGGGACATGACCTTAGAAGTTAAGTCCCATAGTGCTCAGAGCCATTTGAACCATTTTGAGCCATTTGCGATAGCGGAATTTCGGATCCCAGGCTTTTTTGAAATTGTTAATGTTTCTACGAAACCCAATATCGGTACAGCCATTCTTATAAGGGAAGGCATTCCGGTGACTGAAATCGAACGACTAGAATCAGGAAGAGCCGTAGGCACAAAAATTTTCGATGTGACAGTGCTTAACCTTTACGCCCCATCAGGAAATTCCCACAAATTGGATAGTGCGAAGTTTTTTCAAGATGAACTGATTTATTCATTGAGGAAAAATCCGTGTTCTCTTATACTAGGTGGAGATTTTAACTGTGTTTTAAACCAGAAAGATCAACAACCCAACTTCAACTACTCGCCACAGTTAAAAAAGTTAGTAAGTGATCTACACCTTAAGGATGTGTGGGAACTTCAGCACCCGACGTCAGTCGGGTTCACGTATATAACCAGCCACTCCCGCAGCAGACTAGATAGAATTTACGTGTCACCAAATTTGCAAAATTATTTATTACACGTTGAAACTATTCCCGTCTATTTTAGCGATCACAGTACACTTTTAGCTTGCTTTAATTTAAGTGTATAGCCAACCCGTCGATTCAGAGGCCAATGGAATTTAAATATCTCTGTTTTATCTGGCGAAGAAATGTAACAGGAAATAAGAGTAGCGTGGACTATGTGCTTCCGCACAGTAGACAAGCACCCAACAGTCATTGACTGGTGGACTAGGAGGGCTAAACCAAGGCTGCGGAAAGTTGTCATGCAGTATAGTGCAGCGAGGCACAGGGAGTTGAGGAATACAATGGAGTTTTATTATAAAGTTTTAAGAGACTTATATCAACAGGCCCATGATGACGTAATTCGTCTGAATGATATCAAAAAAATAAAAGCCAAGTTATTAAGCATTAAACGGCAACAGATGGAGGGTCTCAAAATTAAATCGAAAGCCACATCAGTCGTAGCAGATGAAACAGCTTCTCTGTATCACTTGGTGCGGCATGCTAAAAACAGACGTCTAACTTTAATTGATGAAGTCCAGACGCATACTGGTACGAGGCTCACATGCCAGAAACAAATACTGGACGAAGTCCACAGGTACTATGAAACCTTATATGCCCCTATCAGAGAGGAAGATGCAGCTCTCGAGGACTTTCTCACTATTTTAGGTCCACAATTGTCGGGAACAGACAACGCTGACATCCTGTCACCTATTACTAAAGATGAAGTGCATGAGGCAGTGCGTAACTCACCTCTCAAAAAAAAAAAAAAAATCTCCGGGACTTGATGGCCTCCCTGTGGAGTTTTATGCCCGCTACTGGTCTATAATTGGGGACAAGATCACTTCCATGGCAAATGAGGTCCTGAACGGAAAACCGGTCCCTGCAGAGTTTAAGGAAAGTAAAATAGTACTGATTCCTAAGAGTAAAGGCAAAACCAACTTAACCAATTTTCGGCCTCTTTCGCTACTAAATTCTGATTACAAAATAATTTCTCGTATTATTTCCAACAAAATATTGAGTCATCATCAATCTTGTTCTCCGACCAGAACGATATTCGAAAGTCTATCTGCATACAGAGACGTCATTGCAATTACCTCAGTGACAAGTATAAAATGTGCGTTAATCTTTATAGATTTCAACAAAGCTTTTGACCGCGTCGCCGGCCGGTGTGGCCGTGCGGTTAAAGGCGCTTCAGTCTAGAACCGTGTGACCGCTACGGTCGCAGGTTCGAATCCTGCCTCGGGCATGGATGTGTGTGATGTCCTTAGGTTAGTTAGGTTTAATTAGTTCTAAGTTCTAGGCGACTCAGAAGTTAAGTCGCATGGTGCTCAGAGCCATTTGAACCATTTCTTTGACCGCGTTAGTCATAGATACCTCTTTGCGACGCTGTCAAGAATGGCTTTCCACCCCCAGATTGTGAACATGCTAAGGAATATTGCAACAGGTATAAATGCGAAAATAGCAATCAATGGCCAAACATCTAAACCCATACAGATAAGGCGACGGGTTCCACAGGGCAGTCCCTTATCTATGTTTTTATTTTCCGTATCTTTAGAGCCCTTCCTCCGCACTGTCCACGCAAGATTAACAGGCATAACATTGAGTGGTGAGAAAACTGTCATACGAGCTTATGCTGATGACGTGGTCGTTGTAATAAGGAATAAGGAGGAGACAGTTACACTGGAAAGAGAAATACAAAGGTATTGTCTAGCGTCGGGAGCGACAGCAAATGAAAACAAAAGTCAAATATTGAATCTACGGGGCCTGGAGCACCTTCGACTGGCATGGGCAAAACAAGACAACAAACATAAAACTTTGGGAATAACCTTAATGGCATGTCCGATGCGGATGGCTGCTTTTAACTGGACGGAAACTAGGAGGAAAGTTCATGGTGCTGTAATGGAGAACATCCATCGAACTATGGACCTGGTGCAAAAAATCAGATTCATCAACTCCTGCGTTTTGTCTAAAGCGTATTTCACTGCGCAGGTATTTCCAATTCCTAAACAAGTAGCGAAAGGGATCATGTCCACTGTTACCAATTATTTATGGCGAGGAGATATATTCAGGGTTGGTGCGACTACCGTTATACTGGATGTCAGAAACGGGGGTCTCGGTTTGGAGGATATTCGCAATAACGCGTCTGCTCTGTTCCTCAAACGGACTTTCCATATACTCAGAGAACTTCCACAATGTATTACCGCAAAGCTCTTTGAGGCTGTGACACCCCATAGCCTGCAAGCACCGATTGATGTGCGAAGAATTAATGCCCGTCTGCAGTATGTGAGGAACTTTTTCCTCGAAGCAAGTTATCTTAGTGACGAAATCAGAAGCAACACACGTATCACAGCGCGCGACATCATACCTGAAAGGAAGTTAAATGAGGGTAGAAACAAAATGGAAACGAAATTCCCAAATTGTGACTGGAAAGCTGTATGGGGGAACATCAACAATGCCGGGCTGTCTACAGACGCTATTTCCGCATGGTACAAAACAGTTAATAATGTCATCAGCACCAACGAGAGACTATATGGGATCGGTTTAAACCAGACACACCTTTGTGGAAAATGCAATCTGGTGGATACACTCAGCCACAGATTCACCTGTGGTGGCAATGTGCATAACTGGAATTGGATCAGGCAACAAATCGCCTTTCTCACCAGATCCTCTACGGAATATATAACGCCATCGCTCCTCCTGAGACTAGACATGACATACTTTCCGAAATTAAAAACCAACGCCATTAGATGGTTACTGGGAAAATGTGTTAGTTATGTCATCCACACACTTGGGTCGGACAACGAGATAGAATTCCGCGTTTACATGAAGTGTGAATATGCAAAAATCAGCACGTATCGCAACCACAAGAAGCACTACGGCAACATGCTGAAGATCATTTTTGAAAGAATGGGTGTTGGTTAAATATGTGGAACCACTACAACACCTTGAACGAGAACGAACAGAAGAAAATTAAAAGTCACTTGGTTTCTTATTATTATTTACTATTACCTTGCTTCCGGAACATTCTTTTTTTTTTTTTTTTTTTCAAAATATTTTGTTCAAAATTACTCGTCTTCGACTTCCAAAGTATTTGTGTGATTCGAGAAGAATTGTTAAGTTTTTTTATCAGTGTTCAGTTTCTACTCAGAGAAGAGGTTTCTTTGTCTTTCTTACATCGGAGAGTGGGAATATTGTGTTAAGATTTCTGCACACTTAGTGCTATGACCCAACAGGGAACATGAAAAAGGGGTGGGAGGGGTTTGGGCCTCGACGCACTGGCAGTGCCGTGAACAGACCCCACTGCTAGTCGGCGTGTACCACGCCCTGACCATCCTAAAAATAAAAAATAAATAAATAAATAAATAAAAAATAAATAATAAATAAAAATAAAATAAAAGTGGTTAATAAAAATTGGATTGCTGGAAAAAAGGATGGATAAAAAAGTG
Organism: Schistocerca americana; assembly: GCF_021461395.2. NCBI lineage: Eukaryota > Metazoa > Arthropoda > Insecta > Orthoptera > Acrididae > Schistocerca > Schistocerca americana. Next base: position 459,857,974 of record NC_060119.1, on the reverse strand, counting down.
GATAGAGGAAAAAACAAAAACAAAAAAGATGGAAAAAAGTGGTAAAAAAGTGGAAAAAAACAAAAAAGTGGTTAGCGTGAGCAGCTGCGGAACCAGAGGTCCTTGGTTCAAGTCTTCCTTCGAGCGTAAAATTCTATTTTCAGACAATTATCAAAGTTCAGGCACTCACACATAATCAACTTCGCTCTCCAAAATTCCAGGACGTGTTCAGATTTGCTTGGACATATGCAGGATTTGACGGTCTACACACGGAAAAATTTGAAAAAGTTAAAAACATGTGTTTTGACAGAGCAGAGGGAAAAGTGTGGGACTGTGAAACTGTTGGATTCATTTGTTGCAATTTATGTGACAAACTCTTATGTTTTCATCACTTTTTTTGGAGTAATTCTCACATCCACAAGAAAACCTAAATCGGGCAATGTAGAAGAATCTTTTTACCCATTCGCCAAGTGTACAAGTTAGGTGGGTCGACAACATATTCCTGTCATGTGACGCACATGCCCTCACCAGTGTCGTATAGAATATATCAGACGTGTTTTCCTGTGGAGGAATCGGTTGACCTATGACCTTGCGATCAAATGTTTTCGGTTCCCATTGGAGAGGCACGTCCTTTCCTCTACTAATCGCACGGTTTTGCGGTGCGGTCGCAAAACACAGACACTAAACTTATTACAGTGAACAGAGACGTCAATGAACGAATGGACAGATCATAACTTTGCGAAAATAAAGAAAAACTTTTCACTTGAGGGGAGACTTGAACCAAGGACCTCTTATTCCGCAGCTGCTCACGCTAACCACGGGACCACGGCGCTCTTGAGTTCAGACTATCCTTGATGTTGCCTATCTTCGCATGGACTATTCAGTTTGTATATTTTGCTTATTTTTTCATAGTTCCACACAACTTCTTCCTGTATGCTCGATTGATCTGTGTTCAGTTTTCCAAGGCCTATCCACTGTGCCAACTTATAACTAAATCTGAGGGGTGGGGGGGGGGGGGGGGTGCGATGCGGAGGTTCCCTTGTTAGCATAAATTAGTCTTAAGTTAGTTTAAGTAGTGTGTGAGTGTAGGGACTAATGACCTCAGTAGTTTGGTTCCTTAGGAATTCACACACATTTTTGAACAAGCAAATCCTCTAAAATGAGAAATTTGATTAGTTGTGCGGCACCCCTCCTGTAATACATGCAAGAACACAACAACAATTGAGCACATAGAAATGGTCAGCGGTGCAAGCTAAAGCACAAGAGAAGCAATCAAAATCTTTGGCCAAGTTGATTAACTTCGTTCTGTGCTGAATTATCCTCGTCACTACTGTAGTGTTCTCGTCACCACTGTTGAGTTCTGTACCATTGAAGCAAGAGAGAGAGGATGTTATTATGGATGGCCGGTATGCTCTTTCTACAACACAACTGCGCTCATGTATAATAGGGTTCTTTATTTACAAGACAGGAAGCTACTTATCTTTAATACAGTGCTTGTGTTATGGTACAAGCTCTTCTTGCTACATCTTTGCCGATCGGTGTGCTGGCGACAGCTTACGCCAGCACACTGTGCACATCAGAATTTATTCCCAGTTGATTGTATATACCTACTCTCAGCAATAAACGTTTGTGAATTAAGCTTCAGTCGAAGCTAACAGGCAGTATACCATCTGAGAACTGAATTTACCATACTTTTTATGCGCAAGATCACCATTCATATGTACTTCCCAACCCGAAACAATAAAATGATTTACTTCCTCTATAACTTAGCCATTAGCTTATTTTCATTGTGTGTGTATAAATAATCTCTGCGACATACAATTGGCGTAAAAGAAAGATGCTTCAGCCACACAAGCCAGTTCTAAAATGCAGAAATATGACCCCTCTGGGATCTAAACCGTTCCCTTTTTTTACTTCTAAATGTAGTCAACTAGTCCAAGGAAATTAAAGTAATTCACCCATGTAGCACTGCCAAAGAGTTGCGGGGATACGAGGTGCTTAAAATCTCTTCCTGTTCTACCTTTTTTTTACCTAAATTGAAAATTCTTTAGAATGGAGCCGAAAATAGAATTCTATTTGGTTTTTAATTAGATTATGCAGATAGATATTGACTCTGTGCGCGGAGCGCACCTCAATAACGCAAAAACAGAGCAACATTTTTGGAGGTTTTGTTTTATTTGGAGACCGCGGGCGGTCGGTGTTTTAATTGAGTCCCGTCCCGTACCTTGCTGTTATTGTGCGACGCGAGCGCGCGGCCGCCGCCGCGGGCAGGTGGGGAACTAAACTGGCAGTGTAGAGGAAAAGGGGAATAGAGTGCCACAGCGCGAAGGGAGGCAAAAAGTGCCCACGTAGCTCATACATACGCTAATACTGGGATTGTAGATTCTACTTATCGAGAGTTTCCATTAAATTGGATTAAAGTTCCCGGTTATTGATATTAAAGTAAAACGTTTAATGGCGTTGTTGCCACTCAGTGTAATGCTAAAGACACGAAAATATTGCGACACATTGCCACTGTTAGTCCACCATGCAAAACTAAGAAGAATTAATCGACAAAATACTTCTTGTGGCTACGTAGCTCTATCCTCAGACTAATAAGTCAAACCTACTGAGCAAGAAGAGGAATCACGTAGGCCTAAAGAACCAAGTGGCTGTAATATAAGCGCGAAATAAAGACAAGAAGCTGTTTATAAAGGTGTAAGGCAATGTTACAATGTATCGATACTGTTATATTAATTGTATGTCAAAGAACCGATTTAGGAAGCAACAAAAGTTTTTATAAGGCAGTAAAGTGCGTTATTGTTTGCGGTAAGAAAGTGAGAAAGACTTGATACGTCGAACACACTCAACAAGGTGTTGGGCACTGGATTCTATTTTAAAATATGTGAAAATTGTGAGGATAATAAATAGATAATGACTTGAAAACAGAAACTTTATTAACGCTTGCACTGAGGACAAAGCAGCAGTAGAAGAAAGAATGTGGTTCTCGCATCTAAATAGCAAGACTACGTGGAGCAGTTGAAGGAAAGACATCAGTACTAAATCATCGCAGACAATATCCACTGGTATCAAATGTTGAGCAATATTGATTACGTTTCTTAAAGTATGTGTGAATCACAGTGTTGTATAGAAGTGAAACGTTAGCATATCGGAAATTCAGAGAAGAAAGCACTGATACCACTAGAAACATAGAGTAACTGATGTGATAAAATGTAAGTGAACAGACAAAGTATGTAGTGCAGAGATTGTAGAAACTCAGACGAGAAGGAAAGGGTACGGAAAATCTTTACCAGGACAAGACATTGGATTGTGTAGCATAGATTTATAGTTAATTTGACGTAGGTTGGAGCACTAGAGAACTAAACAATAAAGGCTGGAGTGTACCAGATGGTTTTCGGTGCTGATGGAAATATTAGTATAAGAAAGTCATTTATAAATCGAGCATAATAGCTTTCAACAGACCTCAATTCTTATTTTCGTGGCTTCCGTGATATATCTCTTATACTGCGTCATACTCCTTATTAAGTTAAGAAAATACACACTTTGACACTATAATTTGGGAATGTTTCATTGCTGCGATTGTATATTTCCATCGAAAGTGTCTAAGGGTTGGCGTGATCTATTCAGCAAACTAGAACTTCTGGATTCAAGTACAGAATGAAGGTAGCGCTGAAAGTCGAAAGAATATTAAATTAAGCGTCTTGCAATTAGGACTATGACACGGATTGAAATGAAAGTAATTCTACATTCCTTAAGCAGTTTCAAACGGGCTACGCTAAAATACTTTTTAAATTTCAGGAAGGAAAGAATCCATCTGTGTAGTCGAGATTGCTGCCACACACTGGTGTGTTCGCTAGACGGTTCGGGGGCTAATAGTCGCAGAGTGGATATTGCTCGTCAGTACTTATGACGCATCTTAGTATTCGTTGGCTCTAAATGCTGCATAACATAAAATTGGTCACAAATTGCTACTACAGTCTATGAGCTGTAAGTAGGGCACGTATTGGTGGTCAGCCATCACTGGACAGCGACGTTACGTTCGCCGATCCCGTACATACTATTAGAGGAAATCGAGTTACGCGTTGGCGGTGTGTTTTAGTTCTGTCTTCCTTTGAAAGCTTCACTGCTTACTTGCTGTATTTATCACGTTTACTCTCACCATACAGATGCGTGCTTCACACTTCGTGAAATTTCCGATTAAGATAACCTGAAGTAACCTTCCTTGTACTTTGTTTAGGACAAAAATACAGAATACGTATTTCGTGCCATAAAACCAGTTATAAGAACTGGTGCTTTACAATCTTATACATGAATCTTGCTATCGCGGAACCAGAACCTGATATCCAGTACCAGCTGCATCGGACGGACAACAAAAATTTGATTTTCAATATTTCGCGGAATTATTGACTGATTTTAAAAATTTTAAATGCCATCAGACTCTATTCGTTAAGACATGTAATGAGAGCTAGAAGTTTAACACAAAAAAACTATGTCAGAAACAGTAATTGTCTTGAGGCAGCGCAGTTGTAATAACGGCACCTAGCTACTTCCAACAACGTTTACCTACAATTTCAAACCATCAAGAATTTCTCTCACAAAATGACGAAAAGAAAAAGAAAAGTTTGTCGCTCGTTAAATTTGCACTGTTTGTACAGTCAAACGTCAGCATCAAGCATACCGTTTTAATTAATTGCTTCTTTCCTGCTAACTCTCGTCACAAAACATTTGCAGACCTCCTCTATATACAGCTCCTAATTTACCTGGAAAATTATATCATTGTACAACAGAGGCATTGAGAGTCCGCCTGCTTAGCTGAGTGGTAACGTGCTTGCCTCCTATGCAGCGGACCAGAGTTCGATTCCCGGCCGGGTTGAGGATTTTCTCCGCTCGTGGGCTGGGTGTTGTGTTGTCCTCATCATCATTTCATCCTCAACACCGGCACGCAAGTCGCCCAATGTGGCGTTGACTGCAATAAGACTTGCACACGGCGGCCGAACTTCCCCGGATGGGGCCTCCCGGCCAACAGTGCATACGATCATGTCATTTCATAAGCACTGAGAAATGTGAAAAACTAGATTCTGCTGAAAATAGAGAGCAATTTACTCAGCTTATATAGATAAAGTGTTTTATCGTGAAAGCACTTAGCGACTTCCAATAGATTTTAAACATAATTTCAAAGCTTTCCTGAACTTTTTCTCGCTTACTTACTTGCAGGAAAGTATTTAACACATCAATTTAGCTGTAAAGCAGTCGCATCCCGGCACGGGTGCAATCCACCAACACACCTGTAGAGTTGGTAAGACCTGCGTGGTACAATCGGAACGTTGACAGCAGAGTGAGTCTGTGATGTTTTAATTACTCCAATCATCATTCATAGCAACCATGAGAGGGAATAAATCCTCCTTGGTTGCTTAGGATGGTGTAGGCGACTGATGGCAATGAACTGGATTTCGCACGAATGATCTCCCCAAGTATAAAGCTATTAATTTTCTTTTTGTTCTTCTTAAACACATTGACATGTGAGGTTTCCGAACAACTACCCATTGATACATATATAAAATCAGATATTTTCCTATAAATTTAGTCAGAACCTGTTCTCAGGATTCTGCTCTCATTACACACGCTACACATTTTGTCAGGGACGAGTGCGTTCATTTTCACTCATTCTCTGAACTACTGATTTCCTGGCCATTTGGGCTAAATCATCGATCGCTGGTCCCTTGGCCTAATTCATTACTAATCAATGGCCTCTTGGCGTACCTTAGACGAGACAACTACCAAACACTGGTGTGTTACCGATATTAACTGAAATCATCAACCGTTTTTTTTTGACAGAGACAGGCTGGTCCTATTCAACACTATTGCAATGAAAACGTAAATTGCTATAATCTAGCAGTGGCAGTTGTGTCCACCAGAATAAGTCACCGCCTACGGTTGTCGACTTTTCTAGAGCTCTATCAGTATCTGCTGCTGGACACCACTGTCCGTCGGACACTTTGTACTGGAAAATGGGCAGTGGATCATAAATACTGAATCCTAAATCCTTTTCTATTTCACAACTGGTTCTGCGTGCACGCGGCCATTTTCACTATCTTTCTGGAACATTCCGTCTACACGTGATAGCCTTGACTCTAGTTGCATTCAAAATTCAGCTCTGTATTTTTCCTATCACAATTTGACCTTGGTCCTCGGCTCCTTTGACGAACTCCAAGATATAACTAGCTGTCGCTGAGCCTGAATGGGTTATGTTTTCCAAGTATCGTGCTTGTCTTTTCATCTGCAAACGGCCTTGCCGCAGTGGTATCACCGGTTCCCGTCAGATCACCGAAGTTAAGGGCTGTCGGCCTGGTCTAGCACTTGGGTGACCATCCGGTCTGCAAAGCGCTGTTGGCGAGCGGGGTGCACTCAGCCCCTGTGAGGCAAACTGAGGAGCTACTTGATTGTGAAGTAGCGGCTCCGGTCTCGAAACTGACATATGGCTGGGAGAGCGGTGTGCTGACCACATGCCCCTCCATATCCTGATCCAGTGACGCCTGTGGGTTTGAGGATGACACGGCGGCCGGTCGGTGCCGTTAGGCCTTGAAAGGACTGTACGGACGGAGTCTTTTCATCTGGTCGTGTACTCGGGCTGACTCGCATAGGGGGCTCTGTCTTTGGTTCAATTGGCTCTGAGCACTATGGGACTTAACTTCTGAGGTCATCAGTCCCCTAAAACTTAGAATTACTTAAACCTAACTAAATCTAAAGACATCACACACATCCATGCCCGAGGCAGGATTCGAACCTGCGACCGTAGCGGTGGCGCGGTTCCAGACTGTAGCGCCTAGAACCGCTCGGCCACCATGGCCGGCGGCTCTGTCTTCTCTTTAAGATGTGACATATGATTAAAATTATTAAATTATTCTAACGTCATAACAAAGTAATCCGACATTTGAAGCTCTTTTGTATATTCGATTTCGATTCTTTAAAAAATACGGGGTTTACTGGTAGTATAACGAACATATCTTGTTCCGATTAGTTTCCTTTTAAGCAGGGGTGTTTACAATCGGCATTTATCGTAAAGGCTATTTTTTAATTTACTGTAGAATATAATCTCAAAGAACGTTTCAATAAATCAGGAATTTTTATCACATGTTTTCCTGTTGATTGAACAGAAATACTGTTTTGTGTCCCAATTGCTTCATTCCTTAGAGGGAATTACACTACTGCCCATTAAAGTTGCTACACGAAGAAGAAATGCAGATGATAAACGGCTATTCATTGGACAAATATATTATACTAGAACTGACATGTGATTACATTTTCACGCAATTTGAGAGCATAGATCCTGAGAAATCAGTACCCAGAACAACCACCTCTGGTCGTAATAACGGCCTTGATAAGCCTGGGCATTGAGTCAAACAGAGCTTGGAGGGCGTGTACAGGTACAGTAGCCCATGCAGCTTCAACACGATACCACAGTTCATCAAGAGTAGTGACTGGCGTATTGTGACGAGCCAGTTGCTCAGCCACCATTGACCAGACGTTTGTCAGTTGGTGAGAGATCTGGAGAATGTGCTGGCCGGGGCAGCAGTCGAACATTTTCTGTATCCAGAAAGGCCCGTACAGGACCTGTAACACGCGGTGGTGCATTATCCTGCTGAAATGTAGGGTTACGCAGGGATCGAATGAAGGGTAGAGCCACGTCACGGGTCGTAACATATCTGAAATGTAACGACCACTGTTCAAAATGCCGTCAATGCGAACAAGAGGTCACCGAGACGTGTAACCAATGACACCCCATACCATCACGCCGGGTGACACGCCAGTATAACGATGACGAATACACGCTTCCAATGTGCGTTCAGCGCGATGTCACCAAACACGGATGCGACCATCATGATGCTGTAAACTGAACCTGAATTCACCCGAGAATTGACGTTTTGCCATTCGTGCACCCAGGTTCGTCGTTGAGTACACGAGCGCAGGCGCTCCTGTCTGTGATGCAGCGTCAAGGGTAACCGCAACCATGGTCTCCGAGCTGATAGTTCATGCTTCTGCAAACGTCGTCGAACTGTTAGTGCAGATGTTGTTGTCTTGCAAACGTCCCCATCTGTTGACTCAGGGACCAAGACGGGGCTGGACGATCCTTTACAGCCATGCGGATAAGATGCCTGTCATCTCGACTGCTAGTGATACGAGGCCGTTGGGATCCAACACGGCGGTCCGCATTACCCTCCTGAAGCCACCGATTCCATATTCTGCTAACACTCTTTGGATCTCGACCAACGCGAGCAGCAATGTATCCGACCTTTTACAAAGTCGGAAACGCGATGGTACGCATTTCTTCTCCTTACACGAGGCATCACGACGACGTTTCACCAGGCAACGCCGGTTAACTGCTGTTTGTGTATGAGAAATCGTTTGGAAACTTTCCTCTTGTCAGCACGTTGTAGGTGTCGGCACCGGCGCCAACCTCGTGTGAATGTTCTGAAAAGCTCATCTTTTGCATATCACAGCATCTTCTTCCTGTCGGTTAAATTTCACGTCTGTAGCACGTCATCTTCGTGGTGTAGCAATTTTAATGGTCAGTAGTGTAGTAATACTTTTAGCTTCACAGTTCCAGAAATTAATAGAAAATCTGTGGGCTTGTTTTAATTTCCTTAGTGTCCGTAAAAAATGCACGAACCTCAATTCCCTCTGTGAATGGTATTCTGAAACACAGGATGAGGCAGCTGACGTTCGTAACCACCTGGAAATCGATCTGACTACTATCAAACGACTGGTAGCTACTGCGAATAGGTGAATTGGGAAGGCCTGGGAGAGATAAGTGGTGGGGGTGATGTTGGTGATAAGTTTCTATGGGGCCAAAATGCTGAGGTCATCGGTTCTTAGGCTTACGCACTACTTAATCTAACTGAAACTAACTTAGGCTGAGGACAACACACACACATCCAGGTCCGAGGGAGGATTTGAAGCTACCCCGCTTGGCAGCAACTAAAGTACCAGAGTTACCAGTGATACCTCAAGTACTGACCTCTCCTGTGGATCCCTACTCCTCTACAGGAAGTACATGATCTACTGGTACTCGTTCACTTGACTGGAATGACGTGTCAGATAATTAGGTGGCCAGTGCAAGAGAACGCGGGATGTTATACCGATCCTCTTGAATAAGTTCAAAGTGCTGTCTTCCACTCAAACCGAAACTGAGCTAGTGAGACTTCACTCTTCCCCTACGTCCATCTTCCAGCTGTTGTCCACATTAAACAATGCCCAGTCCAAGTAATTAATAAGAAAAGTTTCTTATGAAGGTTTGAGAGGAGCAAAGTTTACTGTAAACTTTCAAGTTTGCTTAGCTTGTGATTTTGAGATGGCTCCAGTTGTTCTTGTCTAGAGGTCTGATTCTTGAAGCTGAAGATCGAACTTCAGGTCCTTACGATTTGTTTGAACTAAATAAATTGTAAGATCGTTGCAGAATTTTTTACGTAAATATATTTTCCACTGGTTTCCTCACATTTTAGTGTATCATACAGTATTTTGATTTTTCACATTGACAAAGGCGAAACTACATCGTTCGCACCTATAATACAAAAATACGTCCGATCACATCAGAGGCAAGCTTACAACTCTCACACTCCGCGGAAATAACGATATTCCAAAGTATTTACAATGAATTCCTACTAGCTTTCATTACATTATTAATTTCGATTATTATTTCAAATTAATTCAGAAATAAACGTAGTAAACCGTACAGGATTGCGTAATTAATAGTAGAAATTTTAAGTGTGCAATCAATTCGTAATTTTGAAAGTTTCTAAGAAAATAATTTTAACTGTACATCCAGAATTAGTACTTACCGATTATAGCATCGAAACTAAAATATTTTGTAAAGTTATTCCTTTTCATAAATTTTAGCTTGAAATACAGTATACTGTGTATAAAATTACATGAAAGTGTTGAGAAAAGCAACTGAGATAATACTGACCAGTCCAAAATTCGAAAAATAATACTGATGTCGACAACCACTGTTGAGAAAAGTAATGCTAGACTAGGATGTCCCGTTAGAAGACTCACTTCACCTGTTGAGAAACCTGTTTGTCCTGTGGGACAAGGAAGCATGCACAAAAGAGTAGGAGTCAATTAACCACCGGTAGTTCAAACGTACGGTGAATAATGCCCCCCCCCCCCCCCCCCTATGGAAATGACAACAAAGTAATGGAACCAACGCGAGGTGCACTCAGTGTGTATCACTCCAGGACTCATTCGCTACGTTGAAGCGGCTGTTTCAGTAGCATTGAGGGAACAGAGTGCAGCCTGCCGCAGATTGTGGCCCACAATGGAGCAAACGCTGCATGTCATTTGGTCTCTGAGGTTATACTTGGATCATTAATTTGTAGTATTGTCCCTGATCGTGACTCCCTGGGTCTGAGTCCAGTGAAAGGACTGAACGAGAGACTTGGGAGGTTCTGCGAAAAGCTATGCTGCGACTTCCTGGGCTTGCGACATGGGATTGAGAACTGTAGGGTCTTCCTAAATGGGTCAGGTGTGCATCACACATCAGAGGCTGCTACCCACACAGATGGCTGTGTGTGGTGTGAACGCAAGGGTGTTTTGAATAAGCTATTCTGTCTAAGACAGATTCTCCGGAAGCCCACTCACGAAGATAATGTATTGAACCAAGTAGCAGTACGTAGGCCTGATATCTTTGAGGATGTCCACTTAGAAACTAGTATCAGTGTCCATGAGGTAGTTGATGCAACAGTGATTCCCAGAGTACAAGGGGACACTGGAGGAAGTAGCGGGTTTATATTTTCGGGAAATTATGTAATAAGTCAACATTGTCATATTCAATAAGGGACTCGAATCATTTAGCTCTGGAGAGGAGAATGTAGGAGAACTGTGATTCAGGCTTAAAATAATAGTTGCCTTTTCACTTGCTAGAACAGTTCATGATGGACGAATGCTCCATGGTACAGAGTCACTGTAAAGAAACAAAGCCTAGCGCTGTAGATAGGGAGATGATAAATGCAACGCGTTTTGCTATCGAGAGGGCTATGTGCGAAGCTTCAACGACTACCGTATTAGAATATTTTCGGATGATCTCTCACAAAACCCAAAGAAATTCTTTTCATTTGTAAAGTCTGTTGGTGGAACCAAAGATAGAGTCCAATCATGGATGCGACAGGGACTGAAACTTAGTGCAGCAAAGCGAAAGTAGAAACTCTGAAGCCGGTTTTCGATTGAAGACAGGCACAAAAGAACGGACTAACCTTCAGATGTAAAAACTTAAACATAAATGCTGATATCAGTTGCTGGTTACGGGAACTATAAAAATTGCCATTGGTCTAAACCATAATATCATATTAGGATGTAAAACAACACGAAGAACTTTTTGACTCTTACTAGATATGATTTCCGTAATGTCAAAAACAGGCTGACCTTCTGCTACACTCCGGCTTCCCTCTAGCGGAAAGAATCTGAATAGCTGAGTAGCAGGATAGCCAACACTGTGCCATATGATAAACAGACAACAGATAATTAACTCTAATTTGAAAATGTTTGGAGACAGAGTAGTTTATTTTGGAATTAATAAAAGCGTAAACACGAAATATAAATCTTGTGTAATATGCAATATTAATCACTTTGTGAACCAAGCTTAGAACGATTGAAGTGCTCAGTTGGTACATTTAGTACAGAATACAAACTGTGAACAAAGCGGATACAGAAATGGGAAACGTTGACAGAAGTGTGGATATAAGTGGAAATTATTAAAAGAGGAACCTTATTCCCAGAAGTGGCGCACAGAAGTTCGGAAAAAGAAGCGAAAAAGTGGTAAAGAATACAGTAATTATTAGAGTGAAGCGAAAAGGGCAAAATCGCAAGGTTCAGACTGTGCCTGTGCGAGAAAATGATTCGAGATTGTACCTGCAGGTACAAGTGAGAAGATGTGTCGTGGTTTCCGGAATCTTAGTAGCAACGATCTTCAAATTTTTATGTATTTTTTTATGTGTGAATATGAATTCTGTCAAGCGAAAGTCTGCTGATGATCCAGTGAGGAGTAGGCGAAACACAACCAACATCTATAAGGTTACTGTAGGAGAATCAGAGGCTCAGATTTGTAAGAAAGCTTTACTAGGAGTCTTCGCTATAAGCAATAGACGCCTGTATCGTGTGAATCAACAACAGAAAACATCAGTGAGTCCTGTGGTAAGTATCTGTGTTTCATTAGGTTACAAAATGCTAGACTCCCTTCCACAATGATAGATTTATGTGTAACATGACACTAAAAGTTAAATATTTTATTTAAGTAGAATAAGCGGAGGAGACATAAAAATCGCCCAAATGAATGCAGCAAGGACGACCAAGTATTTGTACGGGCTCAAATAAACAGTTTTCCTCAACAATTAAGTCACTAATCCAGGAAAAAGAATTGGAACGTTACGTTTTTGTGTGCAGATCTAAACATTAGCAAGATGAACATTTTTTATTAAAATGAATGCAAAGACAGCAACTAGAAAAACTTTTATTCTTGATATATATCGTAAAACAGTCTATTAGTTTTTTTATTATCTGCTTTGGAAAACCAGGTGGTGACACATGTCAAGTTTGTGATTACCTTAAGATGCAAATTTCATCGGAGAAAATGTCAGAAAAAGAATTAGAAGCAAATCTGAACTCTCTTGTTAAATATGCCAATACTGCCTTTGAAAGTCTGGAAATGGACTCAGAATATTCGAAAAGTAATAAATTCCTCATGGTCATTGCTTTTGATATGCAAAAATGTCGACCTACCCCAATTTTTTTCTGTAGTAATCGCATTAGTCTATATAAACGCCATCTGTTTATATTTAACTAATGCATACATAATGTACCTAATAACGGCGCAGCAATGTTTGCAACATTGTTTGAGGTCGGAGTAAGTATATGGGAAGGGAGAGAGGAAGTGCAGATCACGTTATTTCATGTCTTCGAAAGTATATTACAACAAAACTTCTCTTTGGTTAGCTTTTAGATATACGTAACACAGTCAGGGATATTCGATGTTGTAGAACATAAGAATCTAGTGCCTGGTCGTATGTACCTACCCTGTAACCGTGATTTTGGGTTAACCGAAAAAAGAAGAGCAGATGTGTTTCATTTATGTTCCAGACCAGTGGATGGAATTCGTTACATAAAAAAAGAAGAGCAAAGAAACTTTTCAGTGTTGTAAAAATAATAGGTGACATTTTTATTTCTATAAAACCTCATCTTGATACAGAACAAAGACAAACAATATCTGAATCTAGGCAGAAGGTTTCATTAAGAAAATTACATGCTTGAAAATCATGAAAGGTCCCCCTTTTAAAGAAATACACTCTTGGTAATATTGGGTATTTTGACACTGTAGGCATTAGAAAAAACAATTATCAGATAGGCCTTCCATTACTGATGTGACATTTCCTCTCAGATATGATAACCCAAGGCTTACAAAAACAGCTTAGCTAGAGGATTTACAACAATTACTAAATTACGTTACACCAGTTCACTTCTCTGAGAATACTAATGACGATGCATTGTTTGATAATACTGATCATTGTTAACAATGCTTTGTGTGGTTTTTTCGAGATAATATTTGATTGAAAGACATGAACCGTGACGTACAATGTGAAGGCTAGAGAAACGCTTCTTACTACAGTTAATGGTAATATGTGGTTATGGATGCTTCATAACGTACCAAACAAATCTTCACACAATATTGTTCTTCTTTATTAATCATCATTTTGACGTTACGTTGCGATATAAAGCTATGACAAATCAGAAACTGTAACTGGCCCATTCTGACTGACTGCTGTTAAAACAAAAAAAAAAAACAAGAAGAAAATAATTTAATATATCTTTCCCAGCCTCATTTACAAAACCCCTTTTTTCCTATTTCTAAATACTGTCGGTTAGCAGATTTTTTTTCTCGCATGTCTTCAATTGTCCCTTTGCAAATGAAAATCCAGGAGCTTTGCGCCAGTTTAATTCTCACACCGCCGCAAAGATGAGTGGTATGGATATTAGTGTCAATGCTGCTGAGAAAGAACCGAAATCGCTAAAACTGAATAATGCTCCAGCGCCCAATGGAATCCCTATCGGATTCTATATTGAATTTGCGGGCGAGTTAGCTCTTCTTTCAACTATAATTTCCCGTAAGTCCTTCAAACAAAAAGTATTGCTCAGTAGTTGGAAGAATGCACAGCTCACACACGTCTACAAGAAGCGTAGCAGTGGTGACTAATTAAACTATCGTCCAGTAACCCTGACATCCAATTGTCGTAGAATTTGAGAATGCATTATGAGCTGAAACTTAATACGGCATGACAACAGACATGCATTTCGAAAATAAAAATCGTGTGAAACGCTACTCGCACTTCATGATAGCCATGGATCAGAGCAATCAGATAAACACACTATTTATCGATTTCCGAAAAGTATTTGACCACACCTATGCCTATTATCAAAAGTACGATCGTATAGAGCATCAAGCAAGAATTGTGATTTGATCGAGAGTTTGTTGGTAGGGAAGACGCAAGATATTTTTCTACAAATGTAGAAGTAAGCTCGGGTGTGGCCCAGTGAAGTGTGTTGGGACTCTTGTCGTTCACGTAATATGTTAATGACCTAGCAGACAATATTAATAGTTATTTTAGAGTTTTCGCAGATGATGCGGTTATCTATAATGACGTAATGTCGGAAAAACTACTGCACACGTATTCAGTTGGGCGCCGATAATACTGCAAAGTGGTACAATGACTAGCAACTTGATTTAAATGTTCAGAAATGTAAAATTGTGTACTTCACAAAACGATGAAACTAGTATCCTTGATTGTACTATATCAGTTTATCATAGTTGGAATCAGTTACCTAAAACAAATGCCTGTGTGTAACAGTTTGTAGAGATATGAAATGGAACGATCACGTTCGCTCAGTCGTGTGTAAAACGAATGAGAGACTGCTCAGATTGCAGTACATTGGTGGACTGCGGGAGAAATGAAATCAGTTTACAAAGGAGACCCTACAAAACACAGGTGCGATCCATCATAGTGTATTGCTCAAATGTATGGTACCCATACAAAATAGGACTAATACTGTGTATTGAATGTATGCAGAGAAGGGCAGCTCGAGTGGTCACATGTTTATTTGGTCCATGAGAGATTGTCAAAGAGATGCTGAATGAATTTCATACGCTTGAAGATAGACGTTAACTATCCTGCGTAAGCACATTTACAAAGTTTCAAGTATTGTCTTTAAATTATAACTCTAGGAATACGCTACAAGTTTCCAATTATCGCTCCTGTAGGGATCATGAGGACAAGATTTGATTAATTCCAGCACGCACGGGAGCATTTTAACAATCATTCGTCATGTGCTCCAAATGTCAATGGAACGGGAAAAATCCCTAATAACTCGTATAATGTGGCGTACCCTTTTTCTTGTACCTTATAAGGTTTGGAAGAGTATGTATGTAGACGTAAATGTAGAAAATGCGAATAACTTTTGAGATCTATGTGGATTTTAAATGGCATTATTACACGCCATCATTAACAATAAGTAATCACAAATACAAAACTCCTGTAGGTATACTTATACTGCGATCGTTGGATGTGCAGGATTGCCAGTCTATGCATCAATTTCATGTTTGATATGAGCTTAACATTTCAAATAACTTACGAAAAATTTGATTAATGTTCGGTTACTATTGCTCAGTACAGAAACATCAAACAATCGAGATCCACTGAAATATCTTTGATGCTTAATTTTGTCACTTTCACACTAAGGAAAAACAATACACTATCATCTGGAAAAATATGCTCATCTCTAGCTGTCAACTCGGCTGCTTGCTGCAGCCATAGATAAACTGGGAATAGTACAGGTAAATTCAACTGAGGAGCTTCACCTGGACCTGCTTCATTTATTCTAGTGGCTTCTGGCGCCATTCTGATGGCGTCAAATAAGACCTGCGTCAGAATTATGACATTTCTTGGAGTCCTCCAGAAACTAATAGTTCTCTTCGCATGCAAATCGTGTTTGTAAAATATTGATTGAACTGGTATGAAACGGGGCTGTGAGGGCTGAAACATACATAAACAAAAGTCGCAAGAAAAATTATTGGAAAATACAGGGTGTCCTCTTACGAGGGGTTGCTGAGAGTGTCTTGAGAAACAAATCGAGAACAGGAACCCATGTCAGTAAACCTCATCCAAGAAAACTACAGAGCGCTGATATTGTAGCCTCTGGCGCCTGCCACTAGGCCATCGCTTTGGCAGCAATGGTGACGCTGATGCACCGAATGTGAAACGTATGGCAATGCTGTTTGTTATTCAGTGATCACGACCGGTTGCCACGGTCACCAGCGGAGAAGATAGCCGCTGCATAAAAAAGCTTTTTCTCCTATGAATGCGATGCTCTGTTGCCTTGGCAGACGACAGTTTCAGATACGAGTCCTTAATTACAGTTTATATTTTTCATGTATACCGAAAAATAGTGGGAGTTTTAAAGGGTTTGCGGAATTACGGATTTTTCTATTGAAGCTCCGTTTTGCGTGACGTATCCCTGACTCAGTGACTATATCTGGTAGGAATCAGGTTTCCTTAGGCCAGTCGGGTGATCGTACACCTGCACCCAAGAAAAAAAAAAGCCTGTAGGACAAGACGAACGCTAGAAAGGGAAAGATAATTCCAAGCAATTTTCTCTACTGGCCAAAAGTGTCGTTTATGTTATATGAGGAACAACTTTTACAACATAAAATTTTAGGTTATACTTTAAAAAAAGCTTTCAAGTGAAGAAATCCATTAGGAAAAGAGTGAGGGGTTGAAAATCGGCCTCAGATTTATGAAAACGGTCAGATCTATAGAACTATACTGTAGTATGACCAAAAGACGAGTACTGGCAGCAGCGCAATTTTATATGCAGCTGCAGTTGCTCAGTGGCAGGATAATTTTGAGTTCTATACATTTGTCAAGAAACACAAAAGTAAATAATTAAATCTTAATCTTATGTAAGAAATAGAAACTATTTCAACATTTGCCGCTCCATCAGGACACAAACCACTTCAGTGACAATAACAGTGAAATAAGTAGCGTAGAACAGCAAACTCGATAAGTGTAGTATCTGTCACAGCATCCTGAGGATGGAAAACTACTGTGCAGGAGGCGTTTCTATATTTTTTGTTGAATGCTGCAACAATTATGCTTTAACAACGTTACGGACCACCATAGGTGACAGAATAGGAGTGAATAACGACCTTATAATAAATTGACGTTAATTCTCGTTGTTTCACAATCATTCGCTTGAAAATATTTAAATGTAGAAAAAATAAGTAACCTGGTTTATATTCATTAGAAAATCATGTAGGAGGAAAGCTGAGATGTATCATAACATGACGGATAACAACAGTATGTAAACAGACCTTACCCCTGTTTCTCACAAAGTGAATAACGAGTTTTCAAAACAAGCTTTTAAAATGCATTGTCTGATGTAAAAAGAAATATAATGGAAATTACGTTTGCCACATATATGGCAGCTCGTATGTGGGAATATGAAACTGTTACAGGTTAATTACCACTTCCTGACAACAGCTGGAAAATTAAACCAAACTTTTATTAGTACAGAAAGTTTTACAAGATGACTTTCCGAGACAGTAATGTCACGTGACGCTAAATTGTTTATTTGTCTGGGCAGTTATTCTCATAACTTATTTCATCCCCTAAATCAAAATTATTCCAAATATGAACACAAACAACAAGTTACTTTACACGGGACCAGCAACTCTAATAACAAACAATGTTGCACACAAATTGTATCTTTGATGTAAAATGTATGTAATAACAAACTTGAAAATCTCACACGACAGATGTGTAGGTCGAAGAGTTATCAGGTCTAGTTAAAAGGAGAAGTCGCTGACGTTATAAGAGGAGGAGGAGTGTAAAACAGGGAACCAGTAGAGAGTGTACAGCAGCTGGGTACAAATAAAATTATAAAAACCATGTTTTGAAACGAAATGGTAGTACAGTACACACATTTTCATTAAAAGCAATGTAATGAAAGCAGTACAAGACAAAGTAGAACGTCGCCCATATTTCATGTAATGTTGGGTAGACTAAACTCAGCGTACATTAACGAAGTAACCAGCATATTAATCCAGAGTTAACATGTTATT
This sequence comes from Schistocerca americana, assembly GCF_021461395.2. Classification (NCBI taxonomy): domain Eukaryota; kingdom Metazoa; phylum Arthropoda; class Insecta; order Orthoptera; family Acrididae; genus Schistocerca; species Schistocerca americana. Next base: position 459,839,835 of record NC_060119.1, on the reverse strand, counting down.
AGATGACCAGACGAATCATCTTTGCACAGAAGCACCGTATTTACGCAACGGGGAGAAGTAGCGAGCGATATAGCTTACCATCCCCACTATTCACGGACCTTGCCGCAATGCAGTGGTTTGCGTGCTCCTGTGATGCTGACAGCCGTTGCAGTAGGCGCAACCATATTCAAGGGGTGTCTACGGAGAGGCTATAGTAAATTACGGCTCCTGAGGAGGGGTAGCTGCTTTACCAGTAATTGCAGGGGCATCAGTTTGGATGATTTATTCATCTGGTCTTGTAGCGTTAGCCAACATTGATTTCCTAAGAGTGTACAGAGAGCATTTGAAAGCAGGGGAAAACTACAGCTGCCGTATTCCCTGACGACATGCAATTCTTTTGTAAGGCTTAATGATGACACTATCTCGAGTAAATCATTTTTACATTTAAACAGACCTCCGTTCCGATCGGGAGCATGCTAATGTTGTCATCAGGAAAAACAAATCTGTCTCTCTACGGTTTGGAGTATGGAATATTAGATCCCTTAATGGGCTGCATAATTTAGACTAAGTGATTCACAACCTTCCTTAGACGATTACACCTGAGTGCAGTCAGATATCAGCTAGTGCCCCAACCCCCCCCCCCCCTCCCCCCCCCCCCCCCCCCCGCCTCCTCCACCACATTATCACCAACTGTAGTACAAAATAAATTATAGAATGAAAGACTTTTCTTGGAACACTATTATTTTTAAAATGATGAAAGATGAACGACGTATAGTTTGAATGTGTAGGGGGGCCTGTGGGATGAGGGGGCTATTGGAATGGATGACGAAGGAATTCGTGGTGCATCGCAAGCGCCTCCCACAACTACTCCTGAGATATGAAAGCTAGCTATCCTCAGTGAGGGTGGACTCTTGTTACAAAAAAAACTTCCCCTGCATTACTCCTGTCCATTGTGGCATTTGTCTGACCTGCACACTGCAACCCCATTTAAAAACAACTGGGCTTATTGTTCGTAAATCACTTGATTGATGCTCTCCTTACTTCTAAACTGGCATAAATTGGAAGACTTCAGCCTGTTAATGATCTACTATGACCACAGCCACTAATAGTAGTAATAATAGTAACAATAATACTGTGTGCAGCACTGTAGTAACTGCAGATTAATTCATTTATCTATTTCGAAGCGGTTAATGAAGCAGTTTCTGGACTGCTGCAGATACTGTCTACAACTTGGAGAAGACATTTTCATGAGATGCATTTGTTGCGTATAAGTCTCACTTTAATCATCAGCGATGACAGGAACAAAGCACAAAATATGTGTGTAGTGGATGGACTATGTGAGGAACCTGTAACCTCCACAGCATTAATGCAAGTAATTAAGAAAAAGTAATTATTGATAAATTATATTATAAGAATTAGAGTCTTAGAAAATTGTGATAACAGTAATGATCGCTCGAAAATAATTTAGTATTATGACCGAAATAGAATCGAATCATTTAGTTTTTACATCTCAAAAAAACTTTATTTTACCCGTCAGGGAGTAATTACCACCACGTTGGGAACAACTGGAAAGGTGTTAAGTGACATGGCAGAAAGACAGAATAAAAAACTTCAATACGAATTCCGATAGGTGTATTGCAGAAGCAGTTATAGCAATGAAAAGTATAGCGAACAAATAGTAGCCTATACGGTTGAAAAGCCAACTTCCACCACAGCAGTACAAAATTTTATACCTGCTAGCTCCGCAAGATGATGGAGGGAGAGAATTACGATAAGATAAACGAAACTATTTAAATTGCTTAGGAAGACGAAATTTGAATTGTGATGGGTGAATTGAATAATGGAAAAAAGGAAGTGTAGGATAAATGCACTGAGGGAAAGGAATGAAAGAGGAAGCCGCATGCTACAATTTTGGACAGAACACAATTTAATCATTGCAATCACTTGGCTGAAGAATCAATGAAGAAGGTTACGTAAATGAAAGACACAAGAAGGTATCAGATACAATAAATAATTGTAAGACAGAAATTTCGAAACCATGTTTAAAACAACAAAACATATGGACTCTAACGATATAAAGTCTTTTTCAGCTCGTGAACCTACTATCGACAGGTCTTCGCTTCATTGTATCTTTGCACGTTTTAGCATAGCAACAAGTGCTATCCATTCCCGCTAGTGTGTGCGGCATACTCTGCCTCACCAAATTAACAGCGCTTCGCGCACAGTCTCGCTCTCACTGTATGTGTGTTCCTCGCGTAGTGGCTTTACGTCTAACTAGCTGCAAAACTTTTAGCAACCGTGATTTGCTATGACGGAGACAGCCGTGCTTTTCTCCTACTTTGGGCAAAGCCTGATATCCTCGTCTGCATTCTGTCAACTTGAGGCATACGGGTTCGATATTTCCACCTTCTGGCCCCTTTTGGAGGAGACGCACGAGCTAAATTACCCTGCGTCCCTGAGTGGGCGGCACTCGCCTCACATCGTCAACGACGAGGTATGTGATTGAAGTCTAATAAAAATCACGTTAGTGTACAGAACGTATGCCTCTGATGATGTAGCATCTGACTTTCGGAAAAATATCATCCACACATTTTCGAAGAGAGCAAGAATGGATGTTACAAAAATTATGACGCTAGCAGCTCAACAGTTCTGCCTGCTTAGCTAAATGGTTATGTGTTTGCCTACCATGCAGCGGGCCCGGATTCGGTTCCCGCCCAGGTTGGAAATTTCCTCCGCTGGTAGTTCACCTCCAAAAGGGGCCAGAAGGTGGAAATATCGAACCCGTATGCCCCAAGTTGACAGAATGCAGACGAGGATATCAGGCTTTGCCCAAAGAAGGAGAAAAGCACGGTTGTCTCCGTCATAGCAAATCACGGTAGCTAAAAGTTTTGCAGTGTTGTGTTGTCCTCATCATCATTTAGTCATCACCGATACTCAAGTCGACCAATGTGGCGTCCCCTGAAATAAGACTTGCACCTCGGCGGCCGAAAATCCCCGGATGGGGCTTCGAGGCCATCAACGCCACACTATCAGTTATCAGCGTAACAGCTCGTGCTTCCAAGTTGCTGACAAGAATAATATACCGAAGAATGGAACATAAAATTGAGGACATGTTACGTGACGATCTGGTTGGCTATAGCAAAGGCAAAGGCACCAGAGAGAAATTTCTGACGTTGTATTTGATAATGGGAGCAAGACTAAAGAAAAAACAAGACGTTCATAGGATTTGTCGACTTGGAAAAAGCTTTAGACAATATAAAATGGTGCAAGATGTTCGAAATTCTGAGGAAAATAGCGGTAAGCTATAAAGAGAGATGGGTAATATCGTACACGGACAAGAGCCAAGAGGAAATAATAAAAGTGGAAGGCCAACAACGAATTGCTCGGATTAAATACGGTTTAAGACAAGGAGGTATTTTTTCGCCCCTACTATTCAATCTATGTATCGAAGAAGCCATGATGGAAATAAAAGAAAGGTTCAAGTGTGGAATTAAAATTCAAGGTGGAAGGACATCAGTGATAAGATTCGCTAACAACACTTACTACCCTCAATGAAAGTGAAGAAGAATTATAGGAGGTTATTCTTCTGGGAGGTGAAAACAAAAGGGTTCAACACTATTTCAGTAGTGAAACTAGACCATCACTACTACCATTATGTCATAACATTGTAATGCTGATTATAAAAGTTACCAATAAGTGCTTTTTTTCAAATACATGTGAAACAATGTTATGGGGTTATAGTTTGTGTAACAAACGTGTGAACAGAATCTTCCTCATATAGTAAATTCCCTACACACGTACTTTGTACCAAGCATCTGTAACAGTAAAATCGAGACATATAAATCACATATGCTTAAATGTCTCATGAAAATGCATTCTGGAAGTTGTGCATAGTTCCCACAGTTGATCAGAAATTGCTTCGTTATCCGTTTCACAACAGTACATGAACCAATTGATAAGTACTATAATGCCACAGGCCGTGCACAGTGTTATTATTGTTATTGTTAGTAGTAGTAGTACCAGTGGCAGGCACAGGGCATTGTCAGCCGAAAGTCTTCCAGTTTCTCCCAATTCAGAAGCAAGGACATCAAGGACCAAATGATTGCCAGCCGGAGTGGCCGTGCGGTGCTAGGCGCTACAGTCTGGAGCTGAGCGACCGCTACGGTCGCAGGTTCGAATCCTGCCTCGGGCAGGGATGTGTGTGATGTCTTTAGGTTAGTTAGGTTTAACTAGTTCTAAGTTCTAGGCGACTGATGACCTCAGAAGTTAAGTCGCATAGTGCTCAGAGCCATTTGAACCAAATGATTCACAGACAGGAGACATAAATATTGTAGATATAATTTAAATTGGTTGATTTTAAATGGTATACAAAGTATGGATGAAACAAATGTCGGTAGGGAGAGAAGTGGTGATTAGTCACAAACTTACAGCCGTCTAACGTGAGTGTGGATGGCTTTCTTTTTTGAGGAGAAGCACTGGTGATGCACTGTGAATTAAAAAAAATGGTAGATATAAAGAGTACCGATTGTCCTAATTGACTCACAAGTTCGTGGTTTAGTAATACATCTAAAAAAACTAAATTTCATTTACCTTTTGTCATTTTAAAAATTAAGGTGTTTTTCATTCTAAAGATTAATTATTCATTATGATGGTGGGAGTCGGTGTACGAGCAGTAGGGGTAGGGATACTAGGTGAAATCTGGTTACGCTCAGTGGATGGTGTCAAAAAGTCTGGGAACCATCGAAGTAGATGAAGTATGCAGCAAAAAACACATTATGCCTGACGGAACAAGGAGGGCATAAAAAGCAGACTAACACTGGCGGAAAGGGCATTCCCAGCCAAGAGAAGTCTACCAGTATCAAACATACGCCTTAATTTGAGGAAGAAATTCCTGAGAGTGTGTATTTGGAGCACATCATTGTATGGTTGTGAACCATGGACTGTGGGAAAGCCGGACCATAAGAGAATCGAAACGTTTGTGACAAGGTGCTACAGACGAATATTGGAAATTAGGTGGACTAATAAGGTAAGAAATGAGGAAGTCCTGTACAGAATTGGAGACGAAAATAATGTACGGGAAACACTGAGAAGGAGAAGGGACAAGATGATAGTACATCCCTTTAGTCGTCCATGGTACTAGAGGGAGCTGTAAAAGGTAAAATCTGTAGAGGGGGGCAGAGTTTGGAATACATGCACCAAATAACTGAAGACATAGGTTGCAAGTTCTACTCGGAGATGAAGAAGTTGGCACAGCAGAGAAATTCGTGATGTGCCACATCAAACCAGTCAGATGACTGATGCTCGAAAACATAAAATATTTGTCTCGACTGCCAGTCTGTCACTGGACGCTACCGGCCCGTCACTCCACGGCTCAGCCCTCTATGGGGCGTCAGAAATAGGCCTTGAAGAGCCTTGAAACGAAATTGTAAGTTGAACCTCAGCTAAGCAGAACTGGAGTAACGACATGCAGTCGGAAAAGAAAAAACAGGCGATGCTAATAGAATTCGATTAGGAAACAAGAGTGTTTTGCTATTTTCGCAGCAAAACCAACTAATGAGGGAGGATGCAAAATGCAGGCTGACAATAACAAAAAAGTGGTTTCTCAGAATGAGAAATTTGCTAACATAGAATATAAATTCAAATTTTACAGTCTTTTCTGAAGATATTTGTGTGGAATGTAGAGTTGTGTGAGAAAAGAAGAGAATATGAGCTACTAAATGCAGAGCTGAAGGAGAAGCTGAAGATTTGGTGGCTACATCAGATGATGAGAATGTTCTGAATAGAATTAGGGAGGACAGAAATTTAGGACTAAATTTGATGAACGGAAACGATATGTTGATAGGGTACACTATAAGGCATCTACGAATCATCAGTTTCGAAATGAAAGTTTGCGAGAAAAGAGGTGGGAATAAAACTCTATAGGGAAATCAAGGCTTCACTGTCCGACTCGATACCTGAGTGGTTATCGCGACGGAATGCCATGCCATGCTAAGGGGGCCGAGTTTAATTCCCGTCTGGGTCGAAGATTTTCTCCGCCCACATTTGTATAAATAAAATGTAAAAAATATACTATCACAGACACTGTTCATGCAATGTTGTTAAAATAATCTGGTATGTGACTAAAAGTGGTGGTATGGAAGGGGGAGGGGAAGACACGGAGGGGTTGATCCTTAACTGATGGAGATTAATTTATTGGATTAAAATGTAAATAATAACTAAGTACAGATATATAGAACGTATATAACAATGTTCTGAACGGACTATACAATCATAGTAAGACTAAACCTCTATCATCATCAAAAATATTACATGGAAATAATAATATGTCGCGTGTGCAGAGATAGCAGGCTTAGATGCAAATATAACAACTTTTTATATTTAACTTTTTTTTGTTTGTTCCGTGGGACCAAATTAAGGAGAAGTCTCCATGGTAACAGAACGAGTCAATACATGAAATTATAACATGATAGTAGAAACAGATAAAATGAAATATAATAAACATATTCAGGCGACAAGTCGTAAGTTTAAATAAAGAAAATCAACAATGTAACACTGGAATTTGCTTAATTTATCAGCTCTTCCAGGAGCTCCTCGACAGAATACAAGGAGTGAGCCATGAGGAAACTCTTCAGTTTAAACTTAAAAGTGTTTGGGCTACTGCCAAGATTTTTGAGTTCTTGTGGTAGCATATTGAAGATGGATGCAGCAGAATACTGCACTCGTTTCTGCACAAGAGTCAAGGAAGTGCATTCCACATGCAGATTTGATTTCTGCCTAGTATTAACTGAGTGAAAGCTGCTGACTCTTGGGAATAAGCTAATATTGCTAACAACAAACGACATTAAAGAAAATATATACTGTGAGGGCAATGTCAGAATTCCCAGACTATTGAATAGGGGTTGACAAGAGGTTCTCGAACTTACACCGCATATAGCTCGAACAGCCCGTTTTTGAGCCAACAATACCCTTTTTGAATCAGAAGAATTACCCCAAAAAATAATACCATACGACATAAGAGTATGAAAATATGCGAAGTAAACTACTTTTCGTGTTGAACAGTCAGTTATATCAGATACTGTTCTAATGGTAAATAAAGCAGCATTTATTTTCTGAGCAAGATCCTGAACATGGGCTTTCAACGACAGCTTACTATCTATCCGAACGCCTAGGAACTTGAACTGTTCCGTCTCGCTTATAATATGCCCATTCTGTCTGATCAAAATATCGATTCTTGTTGAATTGTGAGTTATAAACTATACAAACTGAGTCTTACTGTGATTTAGCATCAAATTATTTTCCACAAACCATGAACTTATTTCATGAACTACATTATTTGATACTATTTCAGTATTACACACAAGATCCTTCACTACCAAGCTGGTGTCATCAGCAAACAGAAATATTGTTGAATCACCTGTAATACTAGAAGGCACATCATTTATATAAATAAGAAACAGCAGTGGTCCCAGCACCGACCCTTGGGGAACGCCCCACTTAACAGTGCCCCATTGGGACTGAACATCACTACCACTCTCAATATTGCGGAGAATTATCTTCTGCTTTCTGTCATTAAAGTAAGAGGCGAACCAATTGTAAGCCACTCCACTTACTCCATAATGGCCCAACTTCTGCAGTAATATTTTGTGGTCAACACAGTCAAAAGCCTTCGTTAAATCAAAGAAAACACCTAGCGTTCGCAACCTTTAATTTAATCCGTCCAAAACGTCACAGAGAAAAGAGAATATAGCATTTTCAGTTGTTAAACCATTTTTAAAACCAAACTGTACATTTGACAGCAAATTATGTGAATTTAAATGCTCCAGTAACCGTGTATATACAACCTTCTCGATAACTTTAGCAAACACGGATGGGATAGAAATAGGTCTAAAATTGTCAACATTATCCCTGTCTCCCTTTTTATAAAGTGGCTTCACTACCGAGTACTTTAATCGGTGAGGAAACCGACCACTACTAAAGGAAAAGTTACAGATGTGGCTAAGTACTGGGCTAACATACATAGAACAATACTTCAGTATTCTGCTAGATACCCCGTCATATTCATGAGAGTTCTTTGCCTTTAGTGATGTAATTATTAACTCAATATCCCTCTTGTCAGTATCATGGAGGAGCATTTCCGGTAACAGTCTCGGAACAATTTTTTCTAAGAGCGCTATATGATTCCCTGTTGGGACTAGGTTTCTATTTAGTTCATCAGCTATATTCAGAAAGTGATTATTAAATACTGTACATATATGCCACTTATCAGTAACACGGACATTCCGACTACACACTGATTCTATATCCTCGACCTGTCTCTGCTGACCAGCCACTTCCTTTACGACTGACCATATGGTTTTAATTTTATCCTGAGACTTAGCTATTCTATCTGCATACCACATACTTTTTGCCTACCTAATAACATTTTTAAGCACCTTACAATACTGTTTGTAATGGGCTGCTGCATTTACATTTTGACTGTTTCTAACGTTCTGATATAATTGCCACTTTGTTCTACAGGATGTTCTTATCCCACTAGTCAGCCACCCAGGCTGCCTGTTTGTACTAGTACCCTGTTTTGAACGTTCTAACGGAAAGCAACTTTCAATGAGCACGAGAAAAGCCTTGAGGAAAGCATTATATTTATCGTCTACTGTATCAACACTAAAACATCTTGCCACTCTTGTTCCTTGATAAGGTTTACAAAGGTCTCTACAGCAACTGAATCAGCTTTCCTGAACAGTTGATAACTATATTTAACATGTGTTGCAGCACAAAAATCTCTTAGAGTTAAAATTTTGTGCATCATGATCTGAGAGGCCATTCACCTTTTTGCTAACAGAACGTCCTTCTAGTAATTAGGAATGAACAAAAATGTTGTCTACGGTTGTTCTACTGTTTCCTTGCACTCTCGTTGGAAAGAATACGATTTGCATAAGATTATATGAATTAAGGAGGTCTACCAGCATCCTTTTCCTTGCACAATCACTTATACAATTTATATTGAAGTCACCACATATAACTAACTTTTTGTATTTCCTATAAAGTGAACCAAGAACCTCCTCTAGCTGTAGCAAAAATGTTGTGAAATCGGAGTCTGGGGATCTATAAATAACAACAGTTAAAAGTTTAGCTCCACTAAATTTTATCACACCTGCACAACATTCAAACACCTTTTCAGTGCAGTACTTTGAAACATCAACTGACTCAAATGTGATGCCGTTTTTCACATACATGGCTACTCCCCCACACCGCAAAGAGCTCCTAGAAAAGCTGCCAGCCAACCTGTATCCTGGTAAAGGAAGCCTCTGAATTATCTTCTTATTTAAGAAGTGTTCAGATATACCAATAATTTCAGAGTCAACATCTATAGCAGTTCACTAACTTTATCTCTAATACCTTGTATATTTTGATGAAATATACTAATTCCCTCATTACTCGGATACCTAAGCTTTGTCGAAAGTGGTTCCTTTGTTAGAGAGACTTCCCTTAAGCAGTAATACCTATCAGCTGATTTCAATCTAAAAAAGGTGCAGCTTTAACACCCACTACTACCGGAATTTTCCCATGAGTGATCCCACCACCTCCACCTACGCTGTCACCTATAAGCTTTGCCAACCTCCCCTTCCCATACCTGTTGAGGTGCAGGCCATGTCTAGTGAAACCTGTCCTGCTGATAGACTCCACCGACACCACTGAAATGTGACCCATGCCTTCTGTCATCAGCGCACCCCGAAGTCTCATGTTATTCGCCTGACGGCTGTATTAATATGAGGCCGATCGTGACTCTGAAACAGTCGCACGAAATGCACATTCGTGTAGCCAGTCTGTAGCAACTTGAATATAGTATGGGGACCAGAGGTGCAGCCAACCCAGTAAACCTATAATGTAACACAAAGAGAAGTACATAGGTAAAGCTTATAACATTGCATTAACTGGGAATGTGGGAAATAGACAGACCTTGAGTGACAGACGCTGAATGGGATGAAAACATACAGCAACAGGGAAAAGAAATAAAATGTAAAAACACTTAACGTTTCCACAAACTGTCAATAATGGCGCCAATAAATCACAAAATTACATGTCAAGCCAGAAAAGCATAGTAGATTGACTAACAGCATGTGCTAAAAGCAGACAATAAGTAAACAACAAAATAAAGATATTTGCTAAAAGTCTCTAAAAACAACGAACCATCATGTGTTAAGTGTAAGAAAAGGAAGAGGGTAAAGTGAAGTTGAAAGACTAGAGATACGTTGAAGAAAATAAGCTTGGAGATCTTGAGGTGTACACTGATGGAGAGCAAAAGGTGTCCAGGATTCATTTTATCAATCAGCAGGTAGTCATATAATTTAAAAAACCAGTGCTCGTTAACCAATTCAGACCGTTTTAAAAAATGTATAACACTGTGCTGCCTCAATATTGTTATTTTGTTTTTTTTTCTGGTTTCGGTTCTGAACCATCATCAACGGCAGGATTATTATCTCACATGTATCACATGTCAAAGGATGTATGACATGTGATGCATCGGTGGCAGTTGATGATGGTTCAGAACCGAAACCGGTAGCAAAAATAAAATGAAAATATTTCAGACAACACCGTCTTACGTATTTTTTAAAAATGTGTACTTGCTGTTGTCTATCGCCTTAGCAAGATGTTCAATTTAAGCTGGTTTTCGGAACGATGAATAAGGAATTCCAGTTCTTCAACGTTGTCCAGTTTTCACCTGTTAGGTTCGATATGCAAGATTTCCATATTCTCCGTTATGGCTGCAGTTACATAGCCTGAAATTAAACGACCTTAAATTTCAAGTCCTTCAATTGAGGATGTGTACGATAGACACTATAATTTTTATAAATATGTGTTCCGAACCATGTTGCGAAGTCCCTACTAGTTTTCCCCGTATAGATACAAGCACATGATTTGCAGCTGAGTTTTTAGCCTTACAATCAAAGCCATGGCGTAAGAATAATCCCAGTTTGTTACGAGTAGGAAAGTCTGCCTGTGCTTTTTTAAAACAGTAAGTTATGAAAGCAAATTTAGTTACATCAGTGGTGGATAAAGCAAGTGCTTTTTCTTTCTGTGTTATTGTTAAAGAATTTGTCACCAGTTGCACGAGTGGTGCGTTTGGTGTATCCATCGGACAGTGCAACTTGAACGATAATGTCTGTTTCCTTTTTGACAATATCTTTCTTAAGCTGTAACTTCGATAGCCTTTTACACATGGACGGAAAGGAAGCACCTTTATATGCGTTAGGACGGTTTGAATCTACACCAGTAATTACATCAGCTGGTTTGGCTTTCTCCATGGTCAATTTAGGGCCGTCCCTCACAATTATCTGATCCAAAAACATTAGGCGAGATCGGATGACTATCTCAATCGAGGACTGAATTTTAAAATGCGTTTGACTAAATGTGGTAGCAAAGTCCATAATATCATCCTTGCTTCCTGTGGTAAAGTACGCAATGTCTTCAACATTTCTTCGTATAGCCTAAGATTTTTAGTGAAATTGGGGTGAGAACCAAAACATTTATTTTCTAAGTCGTTGAAAAAAAAATACGCGCTAGGATCCCAGAGAGGGAGCTACCCATTGCTAGACCATCTTTCCGGTCATAAATCTTACCATTGAAAGCAAAATAATTGACGGACAATGATAGCTGTAGTAGTTCCAAAAGTTCACCGGCCTCGTCGGTGCTAATTTTATTGCGTATGATGGGGTTTCTCCTTGCAATGTCCATTGTCTCGTCTATGAGAAAGTTGGTATACAAGTTTTTAATGTACAGAGAAGCCAGAAGAGCGTTTTACGGAGCAACGACCCTAGTGGCAATAGCCTTTTCACAGTTATTCTTTAAGGTATGTATCTCGACGCCTTCGCCTCCCCTTCGCCCTGCCCTCTTCCTCTTCTGTCATTGTCACTTATTTAGTGCCTCTTATTTTATATTTTCTTATTCTATAGTGGTTTTGCAATTTATATGTTGTTTGTTCCTGTTTTTAGCCTTCAGGTTATGCTTTTCCGGTCTGACATTTAACTTTGCGATATAATGTCACCACTATTGACGGTTTGTGCAAGCTTATAGTGTTTCTAGTTTTCTTTTATTTTCCCATTGGTGTGTGTTTTGATCCCGCTCTGCAACTATCGCTCAGTATCTGCATATTTTACATATTTAAATGAAATGTAAAGGTGTATTCTTATGTCAAATTATAGGCTTATTGCATTGATTGCAGATCTGGCTCCCATACTATACTCCCGTCACCATAAAATATTATAAATCATTGTATTTGCATGTAACCCTCTGCCAGGCACTAAAGTGTGATTTGCGGAGTATCCATGTAGATGTAGAAGCCTGCTATCTCTGCAAAGGCATCTGGGACAGACACACATGCAGTTATTTCTATGTAATATTTTTGATGATGGCACAGGTTCAGCAGTACTATCATTGTATAGTACGTTCAGAACATAACTTTGTAATCTGACATAGACTTTGTAATCATATTAATTCATCCTCATCATTCTGTCTTCCCCCCTCTATCCCTTCTCTACCTCCACTTTAAGCCACATATCACATTACTTGCGAAGCTTCACGTAATCAATGTCCTTAATACTATATTTTTTATATTTTATTTATACAAGTATGGTGAATTATGTATACAACCATTTTATGATTTTTGTATATTTCAATTTCTACTTTTACTTTGCATTAAACGCCATGACATGTTACTGCAAGTGCCACCTGTTGGCTATTTCGTTATCTTCAACTCTATCATGCCTGTGAAATTCAGTAATGTTTTGGAATATGTCACATTCACATGATCCCATACTGTCTGTATGAAGTTTTTCTCCCTGCATTAGTGTGTATATTTCATGCATTCTGTTAATATCTTTACTTGTTTGCCTCCTAGTCATCTTCAGTGTGCTATTAATGTGTTTTCTGTAAGCTTTTCAGATTTTTGATGATGGTTGTAATCAAAATGCGTCAATAAACCAGTCGCCTCACATCCAGTGACTTATGAAAAAAAAATGATTCAACACCCATACCAGCACTGTCTCTCCATTCTAATTCATAAAAGTGTGCATACCTATTGTGTGGCTATATGTCATACCTGACATTATTTGCCTATTTCAACCTGTTCACTATTGAATTTTCGAGCTCATACTCAGCAGGATACCATGGCCCTGATCAATTACATATTTGCAGACAGTGCTCAGGCTGAAGCGATTAATGTGTAGGACAGAGCGTTGCATCGTGGAACACGTTTCAGACTCTTGCATCTAACATTCCCTGTAATGGAAATTTAATAGATATTCTTATGCCATGTTTAAATAATAGTACTGCCGAGACGTTATAGAAACTCAGCTGATTTCCATATATCATATATTCTATTGCAGGAGACTGTCCGTTTCAAGATACAAATTGGTGTATGATAGACAAAGTATGGCTCAACTGTCCACACGTTATATAACTAGTTTCAAAAATATACATCGAATTTTACTCAGCATAAAACTGTATTGCTGATAAATTAACAATATCTTCCAAACAACTTTAATACGTATATTATACTGAACTTGAAAGTGTACAGCTCAATATTTACAAATGATGTACAAAACAAAATGTCATGTCTCACAACAACAAAACTGTAAAAATGCGGAAACTGCTTATGGAAATCTCTAATGGACATTCCTTCGTATGGCCCTGAAATCGGTTAAGAGACAAACTCCGATCACGAAACAGCAGATGTTTCTAAGTACATTGCCTTCAAGGTACATCACTTCTCCCTTACCCAGTTATTAATGAACTGCCTGACCATGATCTACAGTTAGTGGAGAAAGTCAATGCAACACTTTACAGCTCTGAGCCATGTTCATTCAAGGAATGATATCATTACACAGTGTTTTAGTAATAAGTCAAATGAGGTCATATGGGACGAGGTATGAACGCATAGAGATGCTAATATGAAATTCAATACATTCTGTACTGAGTTTGTATCAGTATTTGAAAGAAGGTTTGTTTACATATTATCCAGAAAGTCCATTAAAAAGCCATGAATAATGAAAGTGATTGAAGTATCGTGTAAGAGTAAACAAGAAGTTTGTATAGAGACCAGAGCTAGTCAAGATCCGAAGTAACTTGAGTTCTACAAAGAAATACTGCAATATCTTATGGAAAGTCATTAAAATACCCAAAAATAATCACATCATAACAGAAATTAATAATGAACATGATTAACTGAAAACTACATAGGTTATTTTGAAGTAGGAGACAGGACTCAATCAGTTCACAACATACTACCACAGTTAAATTTATTGACAGTATTGTGACCGATAATTCTCATTTTGTGAGTATTTTTAATAATCGCTTTCTTAATGTAGTAGCAAAACTAGCATTAAATGGTTCAGTTGAAGAAACAAGATGATATATTAAATAAGTTATTCCATAAAATTTTAAGCAGGTAGAAGTACCACCAACATCTTTCACTGAAGTTAATAAAATTATAAAAGTTCTCCAAAATAGAAGATCCGATTGAGCTGACAGACTTTCAAACAGAATTCTGAAGAGTAATATCCTAATTGAAGTATGTAATGCATCACTGGCACAGGGTATTTTTCCATACAGATTAAAATATGCCATAGTTAAACTTCTTTATAATGAAGGTGACAAGAAAGACTTAATGATGCCTTTTTCCAAAATATTCGAGAAAGTGTTGTACTCAGTACTAGTCTCGCATGGAAACAGAGGCGATTTGCTCAGCACTTCAGAGTTTCCATGCGAGTAGGGTTATTACTGCAGATGGTACGACTATTTAAACATTCACTGACAATATATTACAAGCCTTAAATAATAAAATGTCACCAGTCTTTGTGATCTTTCCCAGGTGTTTAACTGAGTAGTCATTTTACTCCTTCAGGCAATCTTTAGTGGTTTGGAAATGATGGCTTCACAAACAAGTAGTCTGAATCATACCTACAAGACGGGATGCAGAGAATCGTTCTGAATAATTCAAATAATCTTGGAAAGAGAGACAGTTTAGTGACTTGGGAGAAATCATGTAGGAAATCTACAGAGTCAGCTTTGTGTCCACTGTTATTGGGTATACATGTGAATGATCTTGCATTTAACAGTGTGTCAGAATACGGACAACCCCCCCTCCCCACAAAAAAAAGACGCCAGATCATAACCTTAACCCAGAAAAGTAAGAGTAATCAAATAATAGCAGTGGCTAAAGCCAAGTAATATGCAATAGGAAAGGAAAGTGATTTAATACGCCAGAAAGACTGTGCCCAATATTTTCTTGAATGCAATAGCGTTTTCTTTTTGGTTAGCTTGCAAAGGACAAATCAAAATCTCGTCAACGATACACATCTCTTCTGGATAGACTGGGCGTAAAATGCGTTAAATGAGAACTTAACTGCAAAAGAAAAAGATAGGGCTTTTTCTTTTACATTTTAAATTACGATGTTATTATGCTATAGTGGATTATATTTGTTAGAGAAAACATTTAGTACTAATCTGTGAAGACATCTTCAAGGTGAGTTGCAGTTTCTGCGAAGCTCTGAATCGAACCCTGGCTGGTAGCAAGGCGGGATGTAAATCGTACTTTCATAGAAGCTATAATCTGCCTGAAGGTGTTTCCAGAGATGGAGACAAAACGTTGGAGTCTCCAAAAAATTTATTCGACCTTGGCATAACAGGCCGCATATATGTGGCCGATTAAGGTAACATTTTGTAATTTTTCCCGTACGTAATGCACTTGCTCACAAAGATGATTTGGGAATGCGGCAACCGAAGGAAATCAAAAATGAACTGTGGAATTGGAATACCCACTCCGTCTGCGAGATTCGGTAGACTCAGACATAGTTCAATTCGCACATACGAATATATTTGTTGACGTAAAAAGTTTTCATTCGAACGGAAAGATTATGGCAGCAGCAGCTATCTATTTTGCAAACTCGCTGCACTAAGTGAAAGAGCGTCGGAAATATGCATTCACCTAGAAAGGGTGACATCGAAAAAGAAGTCCATTTTTCATCAAGGCAGGGAATTTTCTCCTTTCCCTCGTCTATGTCAGACGTCCTACTCTCTTATTTATTCGTCGCGGATGTCAGAGCCCGTCGGTTCCCTTTAGACTGGAAGTGTGGGGCGGATGCAGCAGGACGCTCAAAGTACGCCTCTGCGTTTTAGCCCTCTCTCGTCCACGCTGCGCCGCCGTCGTTCAAAGGGCCGCCGTCCATCATCCTCTCCCGCTGGCGGGTTTCAAACTAAATCCGCTAGGTTTAGCAGATCACCTCTCCAACACGCTTTGTCTCTGCAGCACGCTACTTCGCTGGCAGCGCCTGCACGCGCGGCAACCGTGTGCAGCACGCCCGCAGCAAAGTCCTGTAGCTAAGACTGCAGTCCAGTTTTTCCCCCGGCGCTACCGAGTTTTAGGCAGTTTTATTTTATTTTATATGTCATGTTCCGTAAGACCAAACTGAGGAGCAAGTCTTCATGGTCGTGGAACGATTCAGTACATGAAATTGCAGCAGAAGAGTAATAACAGATAAAACGAATCGTATACAATTCTTGTGCAGATGATAAGCCATAAGTTTTAACATAATCATCAACGCAACACAGGAATTAGGTAATTTTTTAAAATTTTTCCAGGAGTCTTTCGACAAAATAGAAAGACTGAGCCAAGAGGAAATTATTCAGTTTAAACTTGAGAGTGGATACTGCTAAAATTTTGTAATTCTTGTGGCAGCTTATCGAAGATGGATGCAGTAGAATACTGCACGCCTTGCTGTACAAGAGTCAAGGAGGTGCGTTCCAAATGCAGATTGGATTTCTGCCTACTATTCACTGAATGATAGCTGCTGACTCTTGGGAACAAGCTGATATTGTTAACAACCGACATGAAAGAAAATATGTACTGTTAGGCTAATGTCAAAATTCTCAGACTTCTGAACAGGAGTCGACAATGGGTTCGCGAACTTACATAACATATTGCCTGAACCGCAAATTTCAGAGCCAGAAATTCCCTTTTTGAATCAGAAGAGTTACCCCCCCCCCCCCCCCTTCCAAAAAAAACAGAGGTCATAATCGAATGAAAATAAACTAAGTAGATTACTTGCAGATGCTATTCTAATGGAAAATAAAACTGCATTTAGTTATTGAACAAGGTCCTGAACATGGCCTTTTCACGACAGCTTGCTATCTATCTGAACACATAGGAATTTCGAACGGTTCAGTCTCACGATCATATGTACACACAATTTCAGTTTTTGTTGAACTGTGTGTTATAACCTGTAAAAACTGAGTCTTACTGTGATTTAGCATCAATTGATTTTCTCAAAGCTATGAACTCACGCCTTGAATTGCGTTATTTGATATTGTGTTAATATTGCCCACAACATCCTTCACTAGCAAGCTGGTATGATCAGTAGGCAGAAAAATTGTAGAATCAGCTTTAATACTAGAAGATATATCATTTATATAAATAAGAAGCAGAAACGGTAACAGCACAGGTTAGGACTGTACGTTGCAGCCATTCTCAGTACTGCGCTGCAGATAATAAGCTTCTGCTGCCTATTCTTACAGTAAGAGGTGAATCAACTGTGTGCTATTTCCCTTATTTCATAATGGACCAACTTTACTTAATCCATCCAGAGCCTCACAGAGAAAAGAGAATATAGCATTTTCAGTTGTTAAACCACTTCTAAAACTAAACTGTGCATTTGGCAGCAAATTATGTGAATTGAAATTAACAATTATCCTTGTACATATACCCTCCTTAGTAACTTTATCAAACACCAATGGCATAGAAATAGATCTAAAATTGTTTAAATTATCCCTTTTTCCTTTTTTATAAAGTGGCTTCGCTACTGAGTTCTTTAAGCTGTCGGGTACTATGTGTCTGTGACGAGAAGATATATTAAACAAAAGTAATATGACTGTACGCCAATAAGTTTACAAAAGATAAATTTTAAAACCATTTAAAATTTCATACCCAATTTGAAAAGTCTGTTTACATAAGCAGTATCACTAGAGATCAGAAGAAGAATCGACAACACCATGTTGTACAAGTGGCTACCGTTGAATGACGTTTAAGTCTTATTATTTTGTATCTACAACCTTAACTATTAAAAGAAAAGTATTATTGAACACATACAGGAACTCATGTGATGCAGACGATTTATTTTCTAACAAGCAGAAGGCCTTTAACCCATGCGCCCCGCTCTCTGCACCTCATCCAGTGCTCATCCAGTCTCCTTGTTGGCAGGGCCCTGCTCCTCTCTGTGTTACTCCTCTCCGATCGCATTGATAGGCATTAAACAGCGGCTCACTCGCGGTATTTACATGCACCTACGCTGAAATGTCGTCCAAGGGATTTAAATATTATCCCGTGAACTCATCGTTGTCATTTAACAGTTGATCTGGGTCCTTTCGTTTGTCAACGAATATCTCTAATTTCTCATGTGCGCCGCCCAACAATTTTAAATATATCCATCCATCCTGTTTCTACGACTACTTGATCATCAGCAAACAATAAATGATGTAGGTAAACTCCATCTCTTATTTCTAATCCCATACTATTACATTTACGAGACCATGTTCTAAGGCTAATATCTATATAGATTTTTAATAATGATGGTGACATGGGACAGCCATGTAAAAGGCCTTTGCTTGTTCTAAATTTCTGTGAAAGTTTATTACCAACTTTCACTTGGCAAATGTTATCTTTATACATCTGTTGTATTATTTTAATCGAGGAAGGGTTTATGTTTGCCATATGTAGTGCTCTCCAAAGTAATTTTCTTGGAAGAGTATCATACGCTTTTTCTAGATCTATGAAAATTAATCCTATATTTTTTGATTTTTCCCTATGTTTCTCCAAAATCTGTCGTAATGTGAAAATATGGTCTACATATGATCTCCCAGCCATGAATCCATATTGTTCTTCTTGGGTTCTAAAATTTTTTTCCAGTTTGTTTTTAATTACTTTCGCAAAAATTCTCATTAATGTGTCTGTAACACAAATTCCTCGATAGTTTGAACAAATTTTACGATCCCCTTTCTTAAATATTGTATTAATGTAACCTAGCTTCATCTCATTGGGTATTGAATCTCCATGCATCATTTTGTTGAAGAGCTGTGTTATCAGTTTCACAATTTTGTCACCACCATATTTCAGACACTCCAGATTGATATTGCCTGGTCCCGATGATTTACCATTCTTTCCTGTTCTCAACGCCTGAAGTACTTCACTTTCTAAAATTTGGATCTCATCATCTTCATGTCCTTTTTCTTCCACTGTTCCTTCTTCTAGATATTCTTCTCTGTCCTCATATAATAATTTTTGGAAATACTCTTCCCATTCCTTTTGTGTTATCAGTTGGAGATTATTTTTGCTTTTTGTATCCTGTCGAAGCCCTTTTAATACAGACCATGCTTCTTTTGCTCTCCCAAATCCTAATTTGCTATTCACCTTGGCACATGTTCTTTCCCATGCTTCATTTTTTGCAATCCTTATTTTTTCATCACTTCATTCTTCTTATCCTTGTATATTGATCTTGTTTCTTCTGATTTATCATCCAACCACTGAAGGAACGCATTTCGTTTTTCTCTAACGAGGACCTCTAGTTCCTCTGACCACCACTCTGCTGCACGGTTGTGGTTGCTATCTTTTTTAACCAACACCTCCGTTGCTGTGATTTTCACATTAGCTTTTATATAGTCATATATTTCCTCTGTACTTCCTTCAAATGATTCAACCAGTTTCCTTTCCATCCTGGCTGCAAAGATTGTTCTGATACTTTCGTCTTGTAGGCTGTCAGTATTAAAAGGTAAATTTTCATCTTTCTCAGTCTGGTTCGTTTTATTTATCATTCCTTGCATTCTTCCATCGCCAGAAAGACTTTATTTTTACTAGATAGTGGTCTGATCCACACTGGGCTCCTCTATAAGATCTGACGTCTGCAGCCTTGAAACTACTTGTTTGCTTAATGATAATATAATATATTATAGAACGAAGTTCTTTAATATTCTGTTGCCAAGTATATTTACGAATGTCCTTATGTTTGAAAAATGTGTTGGTAATTTTTAGATCAAATTGTTTACAAATTGCAATCAATCGTTCCCCATTGTCATTATATTCGTCCTCTCCATGTTTTCCTACTATTCTACAGGATTCTCTAATTTCTACCCTTCCATTCAGATCTCCCATGATAATCAGTTCCTTTCTTCTTGGGATTTTTCCACTAGTCTCCCTGAGGGTGGCCCAGAATGTATCTTTCTCCTTATCTTTTGTGTCGTTCGTGGGTGCATATACGCCAATAATCACAACTTCCCTAGCAAATAATGTCATTTCAACAGTTATAATACGTTGATTGATGAATGTCCAATTTGTGATTCTTTCTTTCCATGATTTCTTTATCATAATGGCGACTCCTGCTTTCGCTCTTACTGCTTTTGATACCCCACTCCAGATATGTACATAATTATCCAGTTCTTCTTCTCCTTGGCCTTTCTTCTTTGTTTCAGAGAGTACCACAACATCCATGTTGAACATGTCAAGTTCTGCAGGTAGTAAATTTATTTTAGTGGAAATACCTTGCACATTCCAGCATCCAAACATCATTTTCCATTTCTCATCGCCAGTTCGTCGTCCGAAGTTCCAATTTTTCCGAGGCCTATTATTAGGTTTTTTAGCATTTTTATGTTTTTATGTGAGTGAGGAGCTGGCCCACTGCACAACCCCCAACCCGGAGGACCAGGTAATTTTTACTCAAGGTTTTCTTCCTTTAGCCTTTGATAAGCCAATATCATACTACAAGGCAGCAGTTGCTAGTTTTGGTCCACCCCGGGTATTTTATTTCCCCGGTACCCACCATATCTGGTGAGCATTGCCCTATCCGCCACCTGGGGAGGCGCCCGATGGGAGACCAGCAAACTCCACACACAAAAAACAGAATACTTGACTAATGATTCAGATGAGCTATACATTGAAGGAAAGAAAATCAAAAAGATAAACACTTTCTGTTATTTGGGATCCACTTTAGAAATCGAGGGAAAATCAGAGTCAGAAATCAATAAAAGAATTAGTAGCGGACGGAGGTCATTGGGATGCTTAACTCAGTCTTATGGAGCAGGAATGTAATGAGCAGAACTAAAAATCCATATTAGTGAGTGCGGTTCTGTATGGAACGGAGACCTGGACAATTAACATGAAGCACATTAAAAAATTACAAGCTCTAGAGATGGACTTCTGGAGCAGATCGGCGAGAATCTCCAGGAAAGAAAAGATAAGGAACACCGAAATAATAAGGAGAATGGAAATAAAAGAAAGAATATATGACGTAATGGATAGGAAGAAATTACAGTGGTACGGGCATGTACGACGAATGGAGAAAACCAGAATACCAAAATTGATACTGGAGTGGGAACCGGAGGGGAGAAGAAGAAGACGACGACCTATGATCACCTGGCTCCAAAATGTACAGCACACAATGAGGAGAATGGGCGCAGAGGAAGAGGACACACAAGATCGAAACACCTGGAGGAATATATTGAAAATATAGTTTAAGAACGTTTATTGCTTGTATTGTAATTTCCAAGTAAATTATTATGTTGGCGATAAGCCTCTGTAATGAGGAAAAGCTCAAAATAATAATAATATCCATCCTTACCATGTTAATAGTACTAAGCCTCTCTCCTCGTGAAGGTGAAGTCACAGTGCTGATCTTGCTTGGTATCTTCTCTTGCTCTCGGCCAGTGGTGATTGGTGATTGGTATCTCCTCTCGTTCTCAGACCCGTGACTAGGCTATCCTGTACCCATCTTCCATTCCCCCATTTCTCCAAACAATTAGATTTTTGTACTTTTTCTACACGTAGTTAGCGAAATTTTATGATTTTGCATGTAGGTTTAGAATAATTAAGCATTATAGCCCCTGTACATGTATAAGCAGCCTCATAAGGCTTATTCTCGAATCTTTTTATTACACAGCGGATCGTACCAACTGACACTTCGGAACACTAAATTTACAGACTATAGGTGCATGTAAACTGTGTGTCCTCAACTAGTTTCTGAGTGCTTCCTCCAAAGTCACACGTCGTCCAGTCCTCTGTCAGCAAAATTCAGAAGCCTTCGTTCAAATAGGATATTTACCTCATCACTACCATTTGAAGTCCTACACAAACTTAGCGAAGTAACGATAAGCAGCTCCTTTGTTGCCGAACGAATTATCACTTGCAGCAGAGTAGCTACTGGTATGAAACTTAGCCGAGCGGTCCAGGGCGCTGCAGTCATGGACTGTGCGGCTGGTCCCGGCGGAGGTTCGAGTCCTCCCTCGGGCATCGGTGTGTGTGTTTCCTCAATGAATTTTCCTTCTGCAGAGGGCGTGCGCTGATATGAAACTTACTGGCAGATAAAAGCTCTGTGCCTGACCGGGACTCGAACCCTGGATCTTTGTCTATCATGAGGAAGTTCTGCATAGTACGAACTGAACTTGCAAAGCGTGTTGCACCTGTGGTATGTGGAAGGTAGGAGAAGAGATACAACATTTGCGCGCGAAAGCAAGTGTCTCGGGTTTGACTTCCTTAAATTTGAGCGAGTAAACCATCCACACTGTTCCTACCGAAAGCAACAATGTTTGATTAGCAGCAGTCAATATTTTCTCACACTACTTTTACGCCAACGACCTTGCCACAGTGGTAACACCGGTTCTCGTCAGATCGCCGATGTTAAGTCCTGGCGGGATGGGCTAGCACTTGGGTGGGTGACCATCAGGTCTGTCGAGCGCTCTTGGCAAGCGGGGTGCACATAGCCCAACTGAAGAGCTACTTCATTGAAAGGTAGCGGCTCCGGTCTCTGACAAACGGCGGGGAGAGCGGTGTGCTGACCACATGCCCCTCCATATCCACATTTAGTGACGCCTGTGGGCTGAGGATGGCACGGTGGCCGGTTGGTACCGTTGGGCTTTCATGGCCTTTTCGGGCGTAGTTTAGTTTAGTTTTCTTTGACGAAAAGACACTGCAGAAATGACGCTGTCACAAATCGCGTGTTTACCATCGTCGGCCAAAAGAACAGCTTCTTTTCGTGTGCAGAACATAGGAACACGAAGGGTAGTAGAACACACGTACCTCTCCAAGTTAATTCTGAAATCGTCATATTTTTCAATTTTTGATCACCATATGATACACTTTTCCTTTTTCGATTCACTAACATCTTACGGCATCTTATTTTGGGGTAACTCGTTATTGAGGAAAAAGTGTTTGTTGCGCAAAAGCGTATAATAAGGATAATGGGTGGACTTCAAACTAGGGCTTTTGCAGACAACACAGATATACTGACAACCGCCTGACGTTACATCTACTTCTCTACTTGTCAACAGTCAATCAGAGCATGAAAGCAAAAATAAAATTCATAAATTTAATAATAAAAGGAGAAATGACTTACACGCTCCGCCGGCTGGAGTGGCCGTGCGGTTCTAGGCGCTACAGTCTGGAACTGCGTGACCGCTACGGTCGCAGGTTCGAATCCTGCCTCGGGCAGGGATGTGTGTGATGTCCTTAGTTTGGTTAGGTTTAAGTAGTTCTACGTTCTAGGGGACTGATGACCATAGCAGTTAAGTCCCATAGTGCTCAGAGCCATTTGAACCATATTTGAACTTACACGCTCCATTGCTAAGCCTTTGTACGGCACGGAAACGAGAGAGATACTCATCCATAAAAATATCTGAAGAAATGTATTCGTATTCTGTATTAGTGACATACTGCAAATCATGCCGGACCTGGACTCGAACTTGCATATCCCGTTTATTGCGAGGAATCGTCTTAAGCCCTTCGGCCATCCGTGCCTCTTGGACCGATCCAAATGTCCATATGTAGCAGTGTGCACGTCCTATGCTCGTTCACCTTTCATGTGATGTTATTCTGCTCGTGTTTGCCTTGCTGAGCATGTCATACAAGTCTGAAATGTGTGTTTTGCAGTTTCTGAATATTACTGCACAGTGTCCTTCGGAAATGTAAGCATAGTACTAGTCACACACTGCACAGTACAGATATTGCAAACTTGTGTAAAAAAAATACTATTAAAAAAAAGTCTCAGCACCAAAAAGTAATTAATGTCGAGTAATAAAATTTCGGGAATACGTTTGTGTAGTTAACTTACGTAACACTGCAAGATCACAGTTTAATGTAAGTGCAAGCTAAATCATTGTAAATGTGGAATTCTCGTACATTAGGAACCGGTGTAACAGCCAGAATCTTGGAGGCAAGCATACAGCCGTGCATGTATTATGTTATACAGGTGACGGATTTCAGTTTGTGGGATGGATTTCCATGCCTGTCGCAGTTAATTTCTCACCACAGGGACGTTTAATGCTATCTGTGGATGACGCTCGAGTTGTCGTCCGGTGATGTCCGGTACGTGCTCTATTGGAGGCAGATATGATGATTGAACAGGCCAAGGCATCATGTCGACTCTCTATGGAGCATGTTGGATTACAATAGAGGTATGTGGGAGAGAGTTATTCTGTTGGACAAAACCCCCTGGAATGGTAGTACAACACGTCTACTCACAACAATGAGGTACAAATTTGCAGTCAGGGTGCGTGGGACAGCCACGAGAGTGCTCCTGCTGTCATACCAAATCGCACCCCAGACCGTAACTCCAGGTGTAGGTCCAGTGTGTCCAGTGTTTAAAGCAAACCTGATTTGTATCCTCATAGTGGTAGTAAAAGACTTCCTGTGTCAGATATGGTAACACGCCTACAAGTTTCGTTTATGTCGAACATCTCGTTTTGGTGTTGCGCTTTTTTTCCGTCAATATATTTGACAACGTTCACAGAGATGTAGAGAATCTAAAGGACAATAAAACTGAAACCTCCTGGCAGATTAAAACTGAGTACCGGACCGAGACTCGAACTCGAGACCTTTGCCTTTCGCGGGCAAGTGCTCTACCAATTGAGCTACCCAAGCACGACTCTACGCCCCGTCCTCACTGCTTTACTTCTGGCAGTACCACGTCTCCTACCTTCCAAACTTTACAGGAGCTCTCCTGCGAATCTTTCTCACAGTGCTGCCAACCAGAAGTGGAGTGGTAGAGCACTTGCCCGCGAAAGGCAAAGGTCCCGAGTTCGAGTCTCGGTCCGGCGTACACTTTTAATCTACCAGAAGTTTCGTATCAGCGCACTCTCCGCTGCAGAGTGAAAATCTCATTCTGACAATAAAATTATCTTGAAATATAAACTCCACAAACGAATTTCTAAATGTGCAGTAGTGTGATTTGTATGTGCATATGTTTTTAAGAGAGGAGAGAGAGACATCAAATATATTTAAGCACATCTCACCTTGTATAAAAAGGCTAATTCGTTAATAAGCCGTATAAACCAAGAGTATGTTGCCATTTTTCCACTTAAAAGATAATTGCTTAAGTCACTTGGTGGGATCTGGCCACTCCACTCCGTCGGTACGGCCCTGCTTGCTTTACGCAGATATCTGCGCGAGGGATTTGTACCCACTGACTTCTGCTACGCACGACACTCTTTTTCCTTACTGGAAAGCTTGTAACATTGCGCTTAGCTTTTGTGCAGTTGTACCGCGCACAGTGCTGCCAGCCAGAAGTGCAGACGCAGGTCAGAGCGTTTGTCCTGCGAGGGCACCGCCTGCGTCAATCAGCGCGGCCACATATTTGGCGGTTACCGGCCGCAGCCGACGCCTACGCGCCCGCGCCCCCTCCTCCCGTGCCCCTCCCCCCACCCCTCCCGCCCCCGACGGTGTACCGGAGGGCGATACGCTGCGGCCTCCCGCCGGGTAATTGCATTCCTGTGTGATGGCGCACCGCCGCCCGGACGCCAGGCCGCTGATAAACGGCGCTGCCACTCTCCACCTCCGCACCCGATGCCATCCGCCCGGCCTTAAAACCCACCGAGGCCAAGCTCTCCCTGCATTAAATTCTGACACACTGGCCAAGCACTCGCAAAACGTTTCACTAATAACTCCATCCGGTAAACGTTTGCAGCAGCATTTGATGAAGTACACTTGCTGACCTTATGATCACGTAAAATTTTACCTGCCTTCATTTAAGGTGGCCAGGTTGTCATGAGGGACTAACAAGTAGAATTTTTTATTGTCTAAAATTCTGTTATTCTGCCTGATTCTAAAAATATGTATCTTTTGTGTAGTACCTCTCATTTTATTGTTTAAATGCTTTTCTAAAGAATATGCGGCGCGTGAATGCTTAGCTGTCACACTTACCTACAATATCACGTTATTTAATTTTGGAGCCAATTTTTCCATAGCAACTAGTTTGTGTAATATCCTTGAAGAATGCATCAACTTTGCTTCATTACAATTGTTCTGTCGACCCAAGAACATTGCTTGACTTAACTTATGCTTCTAGCATGCGTTCGTGTTGTGAACATGTTATTGTGACTGCGTATTTAACCGTTTTACATCGTAAAATGCCAAAAATGAAGAAGTTTCACTACGGTCGAAAATTTGAGTATACTGAAGCACGGGATACAACCCATCGGCTTTGACCAATGACGTCATAGGTTGCCCATAGATATTAATGTGTTTACTTTCCAGCCATAGATAATAAATCGGTTGTTTGCTGCGGAGAAGCGTCATCATTCTACTCGTACATTTAAAAAATTGAATGTACGATTAAAAATGGTTGGCTCTGAGCAATATGGGACTTAAATTCTGAGGTCATCAGTCCCCTAGAACTTAGATATACTTGAACCTAACTAACCGAAGGACATCACACATCCATGCCCGAGGCAGGATTAGAACCAGCGACCGTAGCAGCAGCGCGGTTCCAGACTGTAGTGCCTAGAACCGCTCGGCCACCCCGGCCGGCAATGTGTTGTTTTAATAGAGAGCGCTAGATATTGCGTAAAATTTTTTTTCGTGTGCATTGATTTAAATAATTGGTTGTTTGCAATTCATTCGGTACTTAATATCATTCTTAGTGAGTTTGAGATAATTTGGACTAATAGTTTTTTATTTTAGATGAATTTTTAGTTTTTGGTTTTCGTTTGTAGGCATGGATTTGAGTTTGACTTAATTTGGACTAATAGTTTTTTAAATTGGGAGAATTTTTAGTTTTTCGTTTTCGTTTGTAGGTATGGATTTATGTATTCCAATGAATCTGGATGATTTAAAGGAGGCTATGGGCCTAGACATGTTGGCCACGATTCGATTGTTACAATGTGTGGTTCTGTTGTGGATTATGTTCGATGTCGTGAGTGCGGCGAACATATGCGCCTGACAAGTGTGTCTGCTAGCCGTGAAACGTCCCCTTTTTGAAGAATTATACAAGACTGTGCTTTAACTGACACACAATATTTTTTAGCGCAACGCAATCTGACTTTCAATAATCCCTACAAAAGAATGGCCCTGTCTAATATTAACCTATACGTTTCACAAATCACTTACCTCACAAAAATCTTCGTTACTCGAACTACTGCAATACAGCGAGCGCCACTACTGCCAGCTAAATAAAAGATTCAAACTAAGGAAGGCACTAACTACTGATAGGCATAGTTAGCAAATGAAAGATTTTAATAGAGAACAAACACTGTATTTGCCTTAATAGTCATATTATATATAGCAGTTCATGACAGTCTTACAAATTTCAAAACTCCGCCATCTCTCTCCCCCACATCCATCACTGCTGGCGGCTCACCTCCAACTGCGCAACGCTACGCGCTGTTCACATTCAGCTGCCGCTGCCCAACACTACAATGGCAGACAACAATGCAAACTAGCCACAGACTGCACACAGCACAGCCAGTGATTTTCATACAGAGCGCTACGTAACGTTGCCAACAAGAAAACATAAACAGCCTACTTACATAGCCCCCATGCTCCCCACAAAAAATTTTACAAAATATTTTGGGCAGTGGCCAATAATGATTTGATAAAATTTTCCATAATTATAATAACAAAGAAATCAAATGCACACACTTATTGATACAATGTTGGTCAAAAGCTAAAATTTTCTCACAGTCCATAAAGACAGTCCTGGTCGTTCATCACAGTAAAATAGCAGTGTTTTTCTCAAAGTCTGAACAGTAAAAGAAAATGCACACAGAAGTAGTGGATTTCCATGCTGTCTTGAAGAAGTAGTGTTGTCCTTCCAATGGAAAGACAGTGCTGACTCTTGACATGCAGACAGGTAATGGGCCACAACAGAGCAAACCCACAGCAGAGTCAGTCGAAATTTTGAAGAGTATTGGTAGGTAGGTCATCACAGAGCAGGCCCACTGTAGTCCTGGTAAAGATTACGGTATGGTGGGCCACCAGAGGTGCAGACCCACTGCAGTCCTTGTAGAAATAATGGTACTGGTGAGTGATCAAAGATGCAGACCCACTGTAGTCCATGTAGAGACGGCCAGCAGCTATCTGTTGCGACTGTGCAGGTGCACAATCACCATCGAAGAGTCTTTCGGAGAATATAGCAAGTCCATAAACCACCACTTGTCCACTCACGAAATTTTTGGAATTGTCCTTAGAACCAGCAATGCTCTTATCCAGTCCCTTGCTGAATCATTAACACATGTGCAAACACTATCAGTCCCTACTTCTCACATATTGTCCATATACTATGACCAACAGAAACGTCTGCAGTGAAATGTAACTTACAAGTTGCTTAATTTGATGAACTGGTGTCAATTACAATTTTATAACATGAGAATACAATAACAAAGGTACAAAATACATCATTAAAGAACATAACAATACAGATAACATTTGTAGTACAGGCTTTACAAAAGAATCGAACTAACATATACATCAGTGTTACAGGAATTATGACATAAGTAAATCCATAAAAGATCAGAATAACTTTTGAAACATCAACTTTACACATGAGCATTCAAACAAAACAGAATAAATAATGTCTAAGCATATTTACAAGGTAAATAACATATTATTAATGCAAATTGTATTTGAGGATAACAGTATTCCTCATCATAGTTCATGTAGCTGAGTATTAGAAACATTCTACAACATAAGTCTTATCAGATAAACATGTTAAGACAGGAAGAACATAAATACACAAGGGTCCACAAACACTTTCTTTACTTCTCGGAGATCTCCCTTCGTTCTTCATTATTCCCAAAAGGTCCTATCTATACCTGCTTTTTGTACTTTTTTCGTATAACTTCTCAATGCGTTTCTTCCAATTCATCGCAACTGATTCTCTTATATAGTCTACCCCCTCTTAAGCTAACTTAAATCTACTGAGCTCAGATGCTAAACTAAGGGGCGCAGCAGCACAAAACAATTATCACAAACAGCAATGACAAAAAAATGCAGATTTGCAAAGGAAGCAGCATTACAGAAATTAGCAAAGCAATTGCAATATTACAACTAATATAAGGTAATGTGCAGCAAACAAGAAAAATAAATCTGGCTTAGCAGAGTAACACAAATTAAAATTCAGTAGCACTATGCCTGGCAAACTTTTCCGTATTTCTAAGTCCCTCTTCTCGTGTTGGAGCGCGAGTGTCCTCTGAAATTTGTAATTTTTGTAATACTTGTGCCAACTGATCTTGTACTTCCCGGATTTCTCTTTTGTACTGTATATTGATTTGATTTTGATTGAATTTCCTGATTTGTTCGCACTCTTCTGTGTCATTAAAGACTACCGGTTTTGTGTCATTCAGATTATCATCTACCTTCGTAGATAAATTAGTGAACTGATCCGAAAGTTCGGCTACTTTCTCCGATAGTGTACTTATTTCCTCAGTGTGTTTTTCTGAACCAAGTTTCAGAGTATCTACTGTGTCCTTTAAGTTTTCCTGAGTTTTTGCAAGTTGCGTAACCGAATCGGTAGATGAAACTGAGTCAAATTTAGCTTGCAAGGTCTCATGGTTTTCATGAACAATAGTTTGCAGTTCTTTTATGGCTGTTTCGTGATTCTGTAATGCATTTTCATGCCGCGAAAAAATAGGTTGAAAATGCTCACAAATTTGTGTTTTTACGTCATTACAGACTTTTTGACATTTCCATTCAATGTTATGTATCTCAGTAGTTAAATCTTCACGTGTTTGTTCAAGAGTTTGTTCCAATGAGTCTAACTTTTGAAGCTGTTGCTGTGTTTGTCTCTGATTTTGTTCCATCGTGTCTAACTTTTGAAGCTTTTGCTGTGTTTGTCCCATTTGTTGTATTAATTGTAATAACAATGCATTGGTGTCTGAAACATGTTCCTCAGTGCTTTTCGGCAGTGAATTTGCACCGGCAACATCGCCATATGAAACGTCCCCTTTTTGAAGAATTATACAAGACTGTGCTTTAACTGACACACAATATTTTTTAGCGCAACGCAATCTGACTTTCAATAATCCCTACAAAAGAATGGCCCTGTCTAATATTAACCTATACGTTTCACAAATCACTTACCTCACAAAAATCTTCGTTACTCGAACTACTGCAATACAGCGAGCGCCACTACTGCCAGCTAAATAGAAGATTCAAACTAAGGAAGGCACTAACTACTGATAGGCATAGTTAGCAAATGAAAGATTTTAATAGAGAACAAACACTGTATTTGCCTTAATAGTCATATTATATATAGCAGTTCATGACAGTCTTACAAATTTCAAAACTCCGCCATCTCTCTCCCCCACATCCATCACTGCTGGCGGCTCACCTCCAACTGCGCAACGCTACGCGCTGTTCACATTCAGCTGCCGCTGCCCAACACTACAATAGCAGACAACAATGCAAACTAGCCACAGACTGCACACAGCACAGCCAGTGATTTTCATACAGAGCGCTACGTAACGTTGCCAACAAGAAAACATAAACAGCCTACTTACAGCCGTACTCACGACTTATTCGTATGGCGCTGCAGAAAAGATCGGTTGTGTCGGTTCATTAGACGCGGAACATAGCTCGACAAATCTAAGCTCGCCTTGAGGAATATCATAAAAATTACATACTGCTGGTGTTTTAGGTATCCTATGTGGCTGTGTGTGCATGAATGTCGTGTGAGTGAGCATACACTTGTAGATTGGCACTCTTTTTGTAGGGAAGTTTGTGGGGAAAACGTATAGGGGGCCAATGGGGAGGCCGGATGCTATGGTCGAAATGGACGAGTCGCATTCTGGCGTATTCCGGTAGGATTATGGGTTTGGTGGGCTGTAGTTTCAGGTCGAGAATGTGACGATGTAGTTCTTAAAGTAGTTCCCAATCGAACGAAGGAAGTTTTGGTCACATTAATTCAAGTTCATGTTGCAGATTCTGATTTCAGATGATTTTTCTTCATATGGGGATTTGAGGAATAGGGGTTATCACTATCTTGTTGTTAATCTTAATACTGAATTCAGATCTTTATCCACTGTGGCTTGTACAAATAGCATAGAAGGTTATTGTTCAGCTATAAAATCTGTTGCAGGGAGGGAGAAAAGACAGATTTTCATACTACAGTCACTTAGATGAATATTCATGGAGGCGTAGTGTACCCGATACATATTGCTCGTTTAAGTGTTTACTTAAACGTGTTAGGCAAAAGTGTAGTCCAAAATATGTTAGTTAATTTCAGATTTGGATGGGAGTTGGGAGGTGAGTGTGTGTGTGTGTGTGTGTGTGTGTGTGTGTGTGTGTGTGTATGTGTCTGTTTTCATAATGTTGTGTTTCTTGTATAAGTGGGTATGTGATTTTTTTATGTATTTCTAGGCGAGCTTCGGTTTTTCGTGGAGGAGTATCCGTGTGGTAATTTCAGTTTTTTATTTTTTGTTTTATTGCATTTGTCCATTTTGCCGTATTTCATTATTGTATTACACCGTTACGTATGTTTCGTGAACTGCAGTACGTAAAACAAATTTTGCAGCTGTTGCTCTTGTTCCCTGTCCCAGCACTAATATCAGTACGATTTTTTCGAGTCTCTACTAGCACTACTAAAGGCGAAAAGAACGACACTCATAAAATTTGTATCCTCTACTTCAGTTGACTTATAGAGGTCCACTGAAGTACGGGATACTGGTGCTAGCTAGACGAAAAAAACGGTATATGTAACATTGATGTGATTTGGCTATATAGGTCAACTAAAGAGCAGGATACAAATTTTATTTATGCCGCTATTTCTCGCCTACGGTAGACCAATATAGGTCAATTGAAATACAGAATACGGATGTTATAAATATCGTTATTTCCCATTCGCTAGTACTAGTATACTATTTTTCAGTTGACCTATATAGCTCAACTAAAGAATAAAAAAAAGCGCTCCGTCTTCTGTCCACGAGTGGCCTACCGGGACCATCCGACCGCCGTGTCATCCTGAGTGGAGGATGCAGATAGGAGGGTCAGCACACCGCTCTCCCGGTCGTTATGATAGTATTCTTGACCGAAGCCGCTACTATTCGGTCGAGTAGCTCCTCAGTTGCATCACGAGGCTGAGTGCACCCCGAAAAATGACAACAGCACATGGCGGCGTGCCGACCACGCCCGACAGCGCTTAACTTCGGTTATCTCACGAGAACCGGTGTATCCACTGCGGCAAGGCCGTTGCCTTCAACTAAAGAATGGGACACAAATTTCACTGCTGTTGATTTTCTTGTCGTCGCTAGCAAATCTACAGCTTTCAATCGAGACTATTAGCTTAGAAAAAAAAAATATTGAAGTACGGGATACAAAATGTTATGTGTGTCGTCTCCTTGCGCCGTCATTGCTCAAAGCCGACGGGTTGTATCCCGTCCTTCAGTAGACCCGAAAATTTCGTGGTATTGGAAATCGTAAAAATGAAGAAATTGTGAACTGAGGTCAGGTCTAAAAGTTCGTAAGGCAATGTTCCAAAACGCTGGTTGAAACATCTTACCGAAAATAAACAAGACGTTGGTGTTGTAAATTGTGAATAAGACGGTTAAGTTTTAATTAGCAAGTGCAACCTTTGAGAACTATTTTTAACTGTTCTTAAATATCAATGCTGCAATAGTGAAAAATCGCTTACCTGTAGTGAGGAGATAAACAAGAAAAGCGGACTGTTCAGCAAAATTATAATGGAATATGGAGTGTTTAAAGTAATGAAATGTATAAAGACATCTCCTGTAACATGCGCAAGACATGTGGACGTTAGCCTTACTTATGTCATGAAGGGGAGAAAAGCAGCCCAGATATTCTGTACTATCACGGATCTCCCAACGCCAGCAATCAAATTGGAGAGGGATTATAAACGTCTCCATAATCTCCTAACAGAATTCAGCGAAGCATCTATGCAAAGGGTAGTGAAACAAGTTTTAGATATTCGTTAATCTACTGATACTGTTCTGCATTGAACGGAACCTGACAGAAGAACGTTTATACATCGCTGGATGGAATTGTCACAAGTACCTCTGTACATACAGGCAAAATGTTCAATTATGAATGCCTGACAAAACACTACCAATGTTGAGTCAAAGGGTAAATGAACACAAATGTGACAAAAACTTTGAAGGGTTCAGTGTTGATATGGAATAAATCGGGTAGTCTCTATTTTATTACCTCAGTTGCTAGACGTGGTGTGCGATACACTTACTACGTTGGTGATTTTTGACTCTAAAGGATTCATTAATGCTTTAGCTGATAAACTCCGTGGTGAAAATGAAATTAAAAAATGGAATATGTAGGACATGTGCAGAAGAGAATGGAACCAAGACTTAGGAAACTCTGCAAGGACATGACAGGAAAAAAAAAACTTTGTGATGGCAAAGCAATTGTTGGCCAAGGCAGACTCACCATATCAGAAACAGGAAATCTCTCAGACTATTATCGTCCAACCACCAGGAGAAACAGAGAAAATAAATTTACTTTACTTTACGTCTGTAGTCACGAACTTATAAGGTATAAGAGGCATTTTTTTCTGACTGGTTTGATGCAGCCCACCACGAATTCCTCTCCTGTGCTAACCTCATCATCTCAGAGTTGCACTTGCAACCTACGTCCTCAATTATTTGCTGGTTGAATTCCAATCTCTGTCTTCCTGTTCAGTTTTTGCCTCCTAAAGCTCCCTCTATATCTTATCAACCTGTCCCTTCTGCTTATCAGTGTTTTCACATATTCCTTTCCTCCCCGATTCTGCGTAGAACCTCCTCATTCCGTACCTTATCAGTCCACGTAATTTTCAACATTCGTCTTAGCACCACATCCCAAATACTTCGATTCTCTTCTGTTTCGGTTTTCCCGCAGTCCATGTTTCATAACATACAATGCTGTACTCCAGACATACATTTTCATAAATTTCTTCCTCAAATTAAGGCCGGTATTTGATATTAGTAGACTTCCCTTGGCCAGGAAAGTCTTTTTTGCCATAGCTAGTCTGCCTTTTTGATATTCGTCTTGCTCCGTCGGTCATTGGTTATTTTACTGCCTAGGTAGCAGTATTCCTTAACTTCATGAACTTTGTGACCATCAATCCTTATGATAAGTTTCTCGCTGTTCTAATTTCTACTATTTCTCATTAACTTCATATTTCTTCCATTTACTCTCAATCTGTTCTCGTTAGACTGTTCATTCCGTTCAGGAGATCATGTAATTCTTCTTCACTTTCACTCAGGAGAGCAATGCCATTAGTGAATAATATCATTGATATCCTTTCACCTTGAATTTTAATTCCACTCCTTAACCTTTCTTTTATTTCCATCATTGCTTCCTCTATGAACAGACTGAACAGTAGCGGCGAAAGGCGACATCCTTGTCTTACAACCTTTTTAATACGAGCACTTCGTTCTTGGTTATCCCCTGTTATTACTCCCTCTTGTCTGTTGTGTTTATTGTATATGACCCGTCTCTCCCTATAGCTTACCACTACTTTTTTCAGAATTTCGAACATCTTGCACCATTTTATACTGTTGAACGCTTTTTTCGGGTCGACAAATCCTATGAACGTGTTTTGATTTTTCTTTAGTGTTGCCTCCATTATTAACCGCAACGCCAGAGTTGCCTCTGTCGTGCATTTATTTTTCCTAAAGCCAAACTGATCGTCATCTAGGGCATCTTTAATTTTCTTTTCCATTCTTCTGTATATTATTCTTGTCAGCAGCTTCGATGCATGAGCTGTTAAGCTGATTGTGCGATAATTCTCGCACTTGTCAGCTCTTGACGTCTTCGGAATTGTGTGGACGATGCTTTTCCGAATGTCAAATGGTATGTCGCCAGACTCATATATTCTACACACCAACGTGAATAGTCGTTTTGTTGCAACTTACCCCAATGATTTTAGAAATTCTGATGGAATGTTATCTACCCCTTCGGTCTTATTTGACCTTAAGTCCTCCAAAGCTCTTTTAAATTCTGATTCTACTACTGGATGCCCTACCTCTTCTAAATCGAATCCTGTTTCTTCTTCCATCACATCTGACAAGTCTTCCGCCTCATAGGGGCTTTCAATGTATTCATTCCACCTGTTCGACCTCTCCTCTGCATTTAACAGAGAAATTCCCGTTGCAGTCTTAATGTTACCACTCTTGCAGGTTCCTGTATGCTAAGTCGGTCCTTCTGACAATCATTTCTTTATCGATGTCATCAAATTTTTTCCTGCAGCCATTTCGTCTTAGCTTCCCTGCACTTCCTATTTATTTCATTCCTCAGCGACTTGTATTTCTCTATTCCTGAGTTTCCCGGAACATTTTTGTACTTCCTCCTTTCATCAGTCAACTGAAGTATTTCTTATGTTACCCATGATTCCTCTGCAATTATCTTCATTGTACCTACGTTTTCCTTCCCAACTTCTGTGATGGCCCTTTTCAGAGATGTCCATTATAACCAGAAAGCACCCTCTAAATATTTATTCAGAGGCAGAAAGAACTAATTTATGACTGTATGAGCTTTCGGGCTGAGAACCTTGCTGCTCCCTTTGACACGGCCGTAGTCACGACCGCTCACAACAACCTCTGAAAGACTACACTAGTGCAAATCTGCAACACACCAGATTACTTTCAACTAAAAATTTTAACAATTCACACACGCGCATAAACTATGCACCCCGTAGGAGGGATGTAAATGTACAAAACACTAAAATTGAAATATTAACTTGCCACAGAAGGTGCAGCTTCATTTTAACTTCTAAGAAAGGTCTTACGGTGGAAAGGTGGCAACTGTATATTCTAAAATGACCATTTAAATAAAAGCCCATGAAATGCAATCTTATATACGGTTATACAAGGTTGGCCAAACGAGTTAACACGCTCTACAGTACACATATACCGCCTCTCAAGATGATAGGCAAGATCAAAACATATTTCAGGAATTAGGCCGTTACACTCCAAGCAATAAATTCATTAACACACCGAATCCAACGAACATGACAGAGGCAGCTACTAACGTACGGCAGATTGACTGGGAAATTTCCGAACAACCCGAACCGTAGGTTGCTCTAATCCGCCCCTACTCCCTAGGGGGAAAAACGGACCACCCAAATCATAAGTTTCTCTGCCTCGTGATGACTGGGTGTTGTGTGATGTCCTTAGGTTGGTTAGGTTTAAGTGGTTCTAAGTTCTAGGGGACTGATGACCATAGATGTTAAGTCCCATAGTGCTCAGAGCCATTTTGAACTAATTCGTAAATAACAACCTTCCCACGGGTGGGCAAACGGAGAAGAATGGTGGGACGACCCCAAAACAAAGCGGCTGGTGGCTTCACCAAAAAACAAGTAGAATTTAGCAAGTAAATGAAACAACATATCACCAATCACTTAACTTCTAATAAACTGCGATTTCTGGAGAAGACCTGGCGCAGCACCCCAAAATCGCTCTCCCGAACCGTCCGCTGCCAGCCGCTTCAACGGACGCTGGAACGCGTGCCGATCTCCCGTCTCACGGCGTCGGAGCTCGCACCGGCCAGACCGATGTCTGGGTTAACTCCTGTTGCTCTCGTGTCGACCGCGAAGCCACTACCCCTCGCTATAAGGCGCGGCCCACTGGACTCACGTGGTCACCTCACATGCGCCGACACTCACGGCGGACAAGTCATCTTGCGCCTCAGTGCGCGACCGACCAACCGATCGATCCAAGCGCCAATGACCATTGCCTGAGCAACTCGAGCACACTGGTCGCCTAACGCGCAGACTCAGATGCAGGAACTAAGCCCCATCTGGGCGACCACTCGCTGAGTTCTCTTACTGGTGGAGTAGAAAGACTCTCATTTAACTGGCTTTAAAGATTGATCCGAACGAAAGACATACTAACACTCTGGACGACAGACAGACTCTAACTGCCTCCCAAATTCGGACGAGAGACAGACTAGCAAGCTGGGGACGAGAGACTGACCACAGACTGACCCCATAATCACCCAGACTGATCAACTGGCGAGGTCATAGCGCCCCTTAAACGCACGTGAACAGGCAACCTTTCCCCTTTCCCACCAGAGGGAGACACCAAAGCTGCGATTGCCACAGCGGCGCCACCGCCAGAAACGGAGGGCAACTGCTTCAGACTATGTGCTGTGGTGCCCCCAGACTATGTGCTGTGGTGCACTCTAAAAAAAAAAGCAACTTTTACCATGGCTCAGTCTTCCCAACTCCTTTCTTGAGTTCACCCTGCTCCCCCCTTTTTGTGTGTCCTCTCCCTCCATAGGCTCCCCTATTTTATGCACTTCCTCTCCTCCCCCCTTTCCCCCATCTCATCTGTCTGAGTCCTCCCGCCTCCCTTACCAATAAGCCTTTGTACTCATTGTGTAGCATTTCCCGTAAGTGTTCAGTGTTGTGCATCCCCTTTTTAAAGTTTTGCGAACAGAAACCAGACTGTAGCTGTGTTGTTTAGTTGTGCCTGTCTGCTTCCTAAGTGTTTTTAATCAGCATCACTGACTCCTTTGTTTTTTATGTTTTCTTCAAAATCTTTTCGTTGTGTACCTCCACGCATCTACAATTTCTGCTGCCTGCCACCTCCGTCTCCTCCCTGTGCCTCTCCCCTCCTCCCAGCCTACACTATCCAAAAAGCCCCAGAAGAACGTCAATGCTGACATGGCTCACGACACTTCCCACAAAAAGTCACCACATTCTCCTCCTCCCACCATCATCTCCATGGATACCATCTCTCCTCCTGTCACTCATACCCCAGCCCCCACCCTCCACACCTGTGTCCTGCCAACTCTGTACCTGAAGTTCTTGATGCCCGTACCCTCACCATAGAGATACAAAAGTATCTACCAGGTGCTCCCATCTCCCAACTGATTTCCCACAGGGACTCTGTCCTCATAAACTCCCCCTCCATTTCCTTTCATAAGGACCTCCTCACTACACTCCTGCACATCATGTTTGGCTCCCACACATCCCTGACACCCTTCCTCTCCCATTCCTCTCCTCATCAGCCCCATCGTCCCTATCCCCCCTCCCCATCTACACCACCATGGTCACCAAGCTCATCCCGGTGATCACAGAGAATGAGGTTTTGGCTGAACAAAACTCCCATCCCACCTTGGAAATCTGCCTCTCCTCCCGTATCCACAGTTCCTCTGGTCTCACTTATCTCATGTTGGTCTTTTCGGAGTCTGCCCCCTCCATTGACCACCACCTCCCTCAGGGTGCCCTGATTTTACACTGCTGCCACACTGTTGAATCCTCCACATCCCCTCCCCAGTCCTACTGCTGCCAGTGCAGCCTCATTTATAATGGTCACCTAACCCACAACTGCAAACCCCCCAACCAGTCCCCATTGCAAAGCCTCCCATTCTCTCAAAAACTGCACCAACCTCGCCACCCCTCCTTCCTGTAACACCTGGAATGGACCCCATCCCACCTACTCCCACAAGTGTAATGCTAAGCCCCCTCCTGCCACCTCTGAGCTACTGTACCTGTCGGTCCCATCGATCCCCCCATCCCTCCCAACAATTCCGTCTATCCTTTTCCCATGGCTGAAGACATCCATTTCCTCACCATAGTCCTCCAAAACATTCACCCCTTCCAACACCCCAAGACCCCAACAGATCTCCCTCACTGCCTGCTTTCACCTTAACTCCTTCGCCACTTACTCCCACAACCAAGCCCACCTCACCTTCACCTGCCTTGACACCCTAGTTTAATCCTCTTCCATCCCCTATCTTCACACCCCCTCTCTTCACATCATGGTGCAGCACGAGTGTCACATCCTCTTCCAGAACATCCGCTCCTTCTGCATCAACAAATCCCTCTCCCACCACTGGGTCGACACCTTCCTCCTGAGAAATCCTTTCTCCAGCCCCACCATGATATCTGCACCCCTTCTTAATAGCCCCACCGAACGCCTTATCCTCAGCATCTTCTACCCCTCCCTCACTGTTACCTTTTCCACCGTCTATGTCCGCTCCACTGCTCCTATTCCCTATGACTTCATCTCCCATGTTGACCACACCTTCTCCACCTATGTGATTGCCACCAACATCAACATCCATAGCCACTCCCCCGCCGCCCTTCGGTGGTGGCATCAGCTCTTCCTCACAATCCAAGGTGACCTTGTTCCTCTTCCCCAGCACACCCATCCCAAAAGCAATACCTCTCCTGATGTTCTCATTGCCTCTGCCAACCTCCTTGGGCGTATCATCGTCGACATCCTTGACCCTACAGGTAGCGACCACCTCCCTGTCCTCCTCACCATAATGTCTGCTCACCACCATCCCCTCCCACTCCCCACCCTGCGCCCCCTACTAAGGTAGTCTATGATTACCATCAGTTCAAATGGGATGCCCACCGAGAATCCATCGACACCCAGGTTGAAAGCCACCCTCTTACCTATCACCATCACGACGACATCATCTATGTCTTGTATTTCCTTCATAAGGCCATTACTGACGCCATAGAGGCCCATGACCCAACTAAAACCATCCACCCTCACCATCCCACCCTCCCTCTGTGGGCTGACCTCCTCCTCCACGAATCCTGTTACCTCCACCGCTCCTTTCCACCATTCGTGACAGGAATACACTCCAATGCCACTAGCAAATACAGTGACACTTATGGAACTTCATTACAGCAAAGAAACGCCAGTACTGGCCTCAGAACTGTACACAACACAGTGCCACCCTCCCTATAAAATCCTTCAAGTACTAGTCAACAACCCATTCCTATAGTGGCTCCCATTCTGCACCCCATTATCCCCTTCTCCGTAACGCCTAGCCCCTTTAAAACAACCTCAGTAAGGCCAACTACTTCACTTCCAACCTTTCCGAGGTCTTCTCCATTCCTGATTATCCCTACTTTGATTATTCTCTTTTCCCCACTGTCTTGGAACATGCCAATACCTCAGTCACTCCACTTGTTCCCAGTCTCCAGTACTTGGGGCAGATGCCCCCTTTGACATCAACACCCCAATCACAGTACATGACATTAAACTTATCCTGCAGTCAAAACACAACTGTATCACCAACCACCACCGCAGAGAATG
Organism: Schistocerca americana; assembly: GCF_021461395.2. Classification (NCBI taxonomy): domain Eukaryota; kingdom Metazoa; phylum Arthropoda; class Insecta; order Orthoptera; family Acrididae; genus Schistocerca; species Schistocerca americana. The sequence goes on along the minus strand of NC_060119.1, from coordinate 459,799,548 downwards.
GCCCTTCTCCTTCCTGACTGTCCTTGCCAATTTATACAACGTCATCCTCTCTACCAGTGACACACACAGTGGTTACGGTCACTACAAGCCACACCACAAGTTGGGAAACGGGGCCAAATTTCTAGTAGTTTACTGTCAAGTTGAGAATTTCACAAATGTTTTATTCGTATCTTACAGAAACTAGCAGTACGGCAATAAACAGCCTTTTAAACACGCCACTAACGGCAATCAAGTAATTTATAACAATACAACAATTTAAAATTTAAAAAAAACACGGAGCTAGCAGTACGGCAATAAACAACCTTTTAAAACACGCCGCTAACGGCAATCAAGTAATTTATAGCAATACAATTAAAAAATTTAAAGAACACTAGTAAACAGGGTACTAAAGTAAATACAGAACTTTGTTAATAAAGTACGGTGAGGTAGAGAACCTACCAACGCCGCCATTAAAAAAATGAAACGGGTCTCAGCAAACACACGATTAATGGCAATAAAAGAAATTTACAAACTTGGAGGAATTTAAAAAAGTTTTTGAACAAAAGTGTCCTGGAATATCATTCGAACATAACAGATATGACGGACCTGTGTAAGGTGGCCACAAATCACCCACTCACGGATGCTCAGGCTAGTCAGAATACTGACCAATATAAATACGCCCGTAGACACAATTTCCACTCTCAGGCTGGTCACTGCACCGACTGTTAGGCAGCGAAAACTTGTTATAAGGTGGCTTAACTTGCTGACAGAATCAGCGCTAACCTCGTGCAAGGAAACATTACACCACACAGTCCTGAATGAGCGACCACATCATCAACCAACAAGAAACATGAATTTACTCACAACCCACGACAGAATAGCGAAACAATTAAACTGCCAAAACCACACCTCCCATCGGACAGTAACGAGAGGAGGAGGAAATATCAGTGTCTTCAATTACACCGGTGCCAGGGACAGGAAACCCAGTTGCCAGAGGCCACAAGGCAGAAGAGACGCTGGTTACACAAAATCCTTAATGATTAAACCTCCCATGAACTTAACTTGCAATTACGCTCGAACAGGCAGTCCACGACCTCCGATGGCAAGGATCCACATATCCGACCACGCACGCGTCGCCACCGTACCCAACACTCTACGGTCACGCGACAACATGCTCTGTCACTGGAGTTCACGTCTTCTCTGCAACGTTGACGGGTAGTGACCGCCCCTTCACGTTAGGTGTCTCCTTTTAAACTCCAGTGTTGAAACGGAGGATATAAAGAAGCTTGTTAACGTCCCACCGAGGCGAACTGAACAGCAATTACTCGTGGGGCGATTCTGTATACAACCAACACATGGGGAGCTCTTCCCTCAACTCGACGCGCTCGTTACACACAGCCGACATACATCATGTGGCAACTCGGTACAACCGACCACACCTGCTTCGCGGTCGAGAGCCACACTCCCCTCCCGTGTCCACCACACTCTCTGCGCACAACGCCCCTAGTTCCGCGCCAGCACACGGGGTTACAGCCGGTCAAAGATCTCACTTCCTCCATAGCAGTTTCCCGGAAGTAAAAACGCAGATATCGACAGCAGAGGGAAAAGACAACCAAGCAGCCACTTAATGACAGACACATATCAAACAAACGTGTCAGGGAAAGAAAAGGAAAATCAATGCAATCTAAACACAAGGTGTAGCACGAGTCGATACACGGCTCAACCAGCTTCTACCCTGACCTGTAGAAGACTTCCTGCAACCTGTTATTCCTCAAACTCAACAAGCCCCCTTCCGTCACCTCTTCCTATTGTCCCATCTGCCTCACCTCCATCTTCAATAAGGTCTTCAAGTCCATCACCACCTCCATTAACACCACCTCCTCCCCTTACAAAGTGTGGCTCCTGACCCTCCTCCTCTGCTGAAGACCAACTCCTTAACCTCATTCACCTTCTCTCCATCCAATTTAACTCCCATAGCCCCACCATTGTTTCCCTCGACCTCAAAATGCCTATGACCATGTGTTGCATCCCAGTCTCCTCTTTAAACTCTAAACCTACTCCTTGCCTATAAATTTTGTCTGTCTGTTCTCTTCCTTCCTCTCATGCTGTCCTTCCTATGTGAACGTCAACTCCAGTGTCTTGTATTCCACTGCTGGCATCCCCCATGGCTCTGTTCTCTCCCCTCTCCTCTGTTTCCTGTACACTGCTGATATGCCCAAGCCACCCCCACCTGTCCACCGCCTCCAGAATGCTGATGACACTGCCTTTCTGGCTCTTTATCCTACAACAGTCCCAATGCACCCTCCAAACCCACCTTGACCAGTTCACCATTTGGTGTAACCAGTGGTTCCTTCACATTGACCCCTCCAAAAGGAGGCAATCATCATAGCCTACACCATCTGCTACTTTCGTCTCAATGATTTCTACCTAACCATTTATGGTTGTCCAATCCAGCTCATCCCCACCCTTAGATACCTTGGCCTCATCATCGACTGTCACCTCACCTGGACCCCTCATCTCCTGACTATCAAGCAGAAAGGACATTCCTGCCTCTGTCACCTGAAATCCCTGTCTGGCAGGACATGGGGATTGCATCCTTCCACCATCCTCCACATCTACAAATCCCTCATCCGTCCTAACTTCTGTTATTCCAGCATTGCCAGGATCTCTGCCCCCCTCCCCCCTTCCTGCTTTCACAAGGCATTAAATTTGTTAGGTGAAATTACATTATTAAACAGAATTATGTCTTGGTCTTCTTTTAGACTTTTGGCTATAATTTTTTTAATTTTTTTAGAGCTTATTATATATATATATATATATATATATATATATATATATATATATATATATAATTTTATTCCCAGCATGGAAATTATTATTTCCTTCCTAATCCTAGGACGCCATGCCCTCTTTCTTGCCTTCTGTATCTGCCTTCATATCGACACCTCCAAAACAAGGCAATCATCATAGGCCACACCATGTGCTCCTTCCGTCTCCATGATTTCTACCTAACCATGGAACCACATGACCCTTGTGTGACCTCATCCCCTTCCCCCACCTCCTCCTAATCCTCTAATATCTCTGCATCCCTTACACTGTCCGCAGGCTTGATCCCCCCACCCCTTTGTTTCCTCCTTCCTCTCCAATACACTCCCTCTCTCTCTCCACCTCCACTCACTTTGTCTCCTTCATCAGGGCAATTTCCAACACCTCACCCTCCCATATGTTGAACTTCGCCTTGACCTCTACCCTTCCAACCAACTGTAGCCTGGCCTTGTTCCCCTCCCTCCACAGGGCCCCTCTTTCCCTCTCCCCTCCTTCTCCCAGAGCAGATTTTTCTCCTTCTGCCCCTGAATCCCTGCACCCCCTCCTCAGCTGTTTTCTTCTCCCCCACCCGGCAGCGCTCCCCCCACCTCATCCCCCTTTCTCTCCCCTCCTTCTCACCTCCTTTTCCCTTCTCCCTTGTCCCCCACCCCTGACAGATCGTCCCAGGTTTTTCTTAATTCTCGTGTGTGCTGCATTAGTGTTTGTTGCCATTATGCAGTGTCATCAAGCGATGTGGTTTTAATTGTGTGCTTGACCCATATATATTCCATGATTGTTCCATGCTACATCGTCCATCACTTGGCTGTTTTAATGGTTCTGCGACTTTTTGTGCTCTGGCTGTACTTTGCCCAAGGCCTTTTAATCCTTACAGTGTTCTTTTTTTTTTTTTTTTTTTTTTGCTGTAAAATACTTTTTTAGATTTTTACCTCCGTTTTACAGTCGCCGCTTTTTGTATGCTTTCTTCTCTTATATTACCATCTTTTTTCTATGTTCCTCCATGTTTTCTTCTTTATGTTGTTTTAGATGCCTAAAATGTCTCTTGGCTGAAGAGCAGCATTTATGCTGGTGCCTGCCAGCCCGCCCCTGATGGGGAATTGCTAGTATAATAAAGGAAAAAAACCAAAAGCCATTCCTATGAAATTTAATGGCAAAATGTCCCTCCAAATAGAAAAATGTTTTAAAAATTCTGATGTCAGATGTGGCTTTCAGGTTAACAATACCATAAAATTGCGAATAAAACATACACTGGAAATGAAGTATGACAAATGTGATGGCTCTGGTGTATACAGGACTGACTGCAAGAACTGTCACAAATATTACTAGTATATCGGTCAAACAGGTCGCTCTTTTAACTTAAAGTTTAAAGAACATTTACAGCCACAGAAAAAAAACTGCTTTGGGACAGCATTTATCTGAAACTGGTCGTTCTATAGGGAGCATTGAGAATTGTATGCGTATTCTTCACAGAGTGGAAAAAGGCCATGCTCGTAATTAATTAGAAGGGCTTGAAAATTATAAAGCAAAAAAAGAAACAATCAGCATAACTGCTTAACTCGCAGAGCGATTACGTACCCAGTGCTAACTTTGCTTTGTTTAAAAATGTTTTACATTAATCACAGAAAGCCTCTGCTATATATACAGTGGCGGTCAAAATAATAGAGCCACCTGGCAAAGGTTTGGAATAAAGTGCACATTTATTACTTGACATGTTTGAACTATGATGGAAACCATTACAACCGAGTCACATTGTACTATAGTCAGTTATATCGATAACACAACACAAAATAATCAGTAATAATCGATAATATTCAAAAGAATACCAGACCACAGGGTCAAAAAAATAGAGCCAATTGAAACAAATATATTGTACTTGATCTCAGTCTTATGAAACGTACAGGAACAGTCTGTTTTGCATAGGACTGCATTAGTACTTCGTGGGGTAACCCTTATTTTTAAGGATTGCCCTGCACCTCTTACCCATAGAGTCTACTAAACGCCTGCATTCGTCACTACTGATCGCATACCAGGCTCTCTGGATTTCTTCCCACAGTTTTTCTGAAGATGCAGCTTTTGAGCGGTCAATTCTCTTGTCTAAGATCTCCCATAAGTTCTCAATGGGTGATGCGTCAGGGGACTGAGGTGGCCACTCTAATACTTCGATATTGTGCTCTTGAACAAACTGCCTTATGATCCTTGCAGTATGCTTTGGATCGTTATCGTGCTGAAATTTTCATTTCAGCGGCATTTCCTCTTCAGCATAAGGCAGCATCACATTTGCCAAGATGTCTTTGTACATTTCTGCGTTCATTATGCCGTTGATACGGTGTATTGGACCAATGCCGTACCACGAAAAACATCCCCATACCATAACACTTCCGCCACCGTATTTCACAGTTTTTAAAGTGTACTTGGGATTAAATTCCTGGTTTGGTGGGCGGCGCACATAGACTTTTCCGTCTGAGGCAAACCTATTAAACTTGGATTCATCGGACCAAAGGATGTTCCTCCACCAAGTATTAGGTTTTTGTTCATTTCTCCGGGCAAAGGCTAACCTTTTCCGAACATTAGCTTGTGAAACATGTGGCTTCTTTCTTGCAATGCGCCCATTCAATTTTGCAGATCTCAGTCGTCTTTGAATCGTTGAGGTTGATGGTTGAACATCATGTTCGTCGCTAAACAAAATGGCTTTCAGTCGTGGTGTTGACAAAAATGGGTCTTTCTTCACTTCCCTAGTGATGAGTCTGTCTACGCGAGGAGTAGTTACACGAGGTCGCCCCCTGTTCTCCACCTGCGGCTTTGTTTGTTTTGACCGTCTCATGGCGTTCTGGACTCGTTTTCGCGAAACGTGCAAGACATTGGCTATTTTATTCATGGACATCCCACTTTTGAAAATCCGGAACATTACTATACGCTCATCTTCACTGGTATGCTTTGCTCTGCCCATCTAGACGAATGTAAACAAAACCACACGTCAATTTACATACAAAACAACTGCATAAAAATCAATTTAAAGGCACATGTGTAAAGCGGCTCTATTATTTTGACCCATAAGATTCTTACCTTTATGCCTCTTTTCACACGTCTAGCTCAAACGCTTCCTTTCGGACGACTAAAGATAGCAGCAACGTCTTCCCTGATGTTGTCTACAAGGGACTGACAACACGGCACTCGTGGCGATTTCGCGAACTAATAGATATCCTAGTTCTTAATCTCGTCAATAGAGGTGGCTCTATTATTTCGACCGCCACTGTATATAGTTTGTTGATAGTTTCACCCAGTATAGAGTGCCTTAAATATTTACTTCATTTTCGTACGTTGTGCACATAACTCTAGTATTTTTTTGTTCCTGCTCTGTTTATATAATGTACTGCATTAACTAGATAATCTTCTTTATGCACTGCTACCGAGTTTCATCATTCTTTTCTTGCAACAGCGTGTCGTAGGGTACGAGGGCCCCACTAACCATTTCTCACCTATGCGTAATTCTGGCGTTAGCGCTAACAGAGGACACTGATTATGTGCGGCAGCATGTTTTCTTTCACTGTCGCTTCTTTAGCTATTTGTTTTATAGTTTTTTATAATATTCTGTGGACTATGAAAGCTGTTTATTATTTATGTCATTATCTATAATGTTGGCACTTGAGCATACGTCAATTACTTTTTCTTAACTCTTCCTCTTTTTAACAAACTAACTTTTGTCATTACATTGCTTTTTATTATTGTAATGTCTCTTATACCTTATAAGCCCATTGAAGACTTTACTAATTGTATCTCCTTTGACGATGCTGGTTCTGATTTTGCGTTTAACATTTGACTATGCCACTAAGACTACAGTACATTAGGACATTGTCTTTATAAAATTGATATGCCTCTTCATACTTAAAATGCACAAATGTATATGTATGCTAGTACTACTTTTCATTATGCAGACAATCAGCGTAGGTTGTACCACTTGCTCCTTCTGGCTTCTTGATTTCTCCCTTACCATTTGCGCCCGTTCTGTCCTCCTCTCCACCACACTCACCTACCTTTGCCTCACCATTGACCGTCATCTCACCTGGATCACTCATCTCCGCTCTATCCCATCCGAAGTCCACAACCACCTCTGGCTCCTCAAACCCTTCTATGGCTGAACATGAGGGTTGAACCCCCTACCATCCTCCACACCTACAAATACTTAATCTGTCCCATCCTCTGTTATGCCAGTTCCACCTGGATATCCCCCCCCCCCAAATTCTACAAGTCCCTCCAGATCATCGAGCGCCATGCCCTCTGCTGCCTCACCTTCTGTATATGCCTCCCATCCCCAAATCAGATCCTCTACAACCTGATTCCTTTCCCCCATTTGCCCCTCTTCCTGGAACATATCCGCATCCTCTACACCTCCTGCCGCCTTGATCCCTCTCATCCCCTGGTTGGTCCTCTCCTCTCCAACCTCTGCCCTCTGCCGCACCTTCACCGTTGCGTCCCGCCTACCCTTCACCACTGCACCCTTCATCTCCTTTCCCAAGGTGGCTTCCATCGACTCCCGCTCCCAGATGATGCCCTCTCTCCCTCCGTTTATCCCTCCTATCAACTCTGATGCTCACCTCCCCTCCTTTCCTCTGTCCTTCCTCAGGCTCCCTCTTCCCCCTCTTCCATCCTGTTTTTTCCCTACCTACCCTCTCTCTGCCTCCCTTCTCTTCCCCAAGTCCTATTTGCTCTCCCCTCCACCGCCTTTTCCCCTCCTTCTCACATCCACTCACCCCCCTTTTCTATGTCCCCTCTCCCCATCGTTTTCCCTTTCTTTCATTTCCTTTCCTGCCCCCTTTCCCCCTCACAGGTCTGGGTCCACTCCCCTCCCCCGCCCCATCTGCCGCCGTGTCACCTGTATAGTGCTGTTATAAGTCAGTGCTCAGTGTTGTGCGTCCCTTGTCAGTGTTGCGAACAGCCACCATACTGTCGCTAGGTGTGTTTTTATCTCGTGCGAACAGGGACCAGACTGTCGCCATGTTTTTTTCGTTGTGCGTGTCCCCTTCCTATGTATCTTCATCCGTATCGTCAACGCCCCGTTTGTATTTTATGTTCCGCTACTTTCCGCCGTTTTACTGTTATTAATGTCACCATTTAATCGCCTTTTATATATTATTGTTTGTTCTCTCATCATTGTTGTGTTTAACTTTCTCTCGGCTGTAGAGCAGCGTAATAAACTGATGTCAGCCCGCCCCTCCCCAGGGTGAAGGGGGAGGGGGGAAATCGGAAATCAATAAAGGGAAAAAATTTTATTATGCTCTATTTTATTGTTTTAAGCTTAGAGAATACGCTAGTGTATTTATGTTTTCTCATATTTTGGTGCTGATCTAAAGATGGTCATTAGAGACCGAAACCGGTAATCCGTTGACAAAAAGTTTGTGACCATAGACGTAAAGGAAATTTATTCATATTCGGGCCACTGTTTTATTCGCAGCAATATCGCAGCTTGTGAAAACAGATAAAAGACATTGAGACGAGAATAGCAATTTGGGCAATTCCGTTTCACAGAGTATCCACAGACGAGCATCCACAACATATCCTCTGCCCAAAAGGAAACACTTTATGATGCATTTATAACAAGTGTGAAGCAAATCGACAAAAACATCGACATGCACTACCCCTGTCAGAAGCGTTTACGATTGAACTGAAGCCAATATCTAGAGATGTTGCAGACTCTAAACTCCTGGGAAAAAGCTTAAATAGCAAAACACACAATCCGAATGAAAGCTTCAACAGTTGCATTAGAGAAAGCTCGAAAAAAAGTGTTCTGTTGGCATGTCAGCTTTTCAGATTGGTGTGATGGAGTCCATAATATGTTAGATTAATAAGGAGATTAAAAACTATGGGCAGATTAGCCATCGAAATTTGGGACAATATGAAAATTGGGCTGCAGCGAGTAGGAAGTCAGAGTGTCGCTGAAGCTGAAAAAGCTGCTGAAAGCATGACAAAGAAGGCCATAATCCCAAACAAAAGAAAGCAACTAAGGAAGATGAAAAGGACACTCGGAATCAACAAGATTATGGAACTGGAATGTTTAGATACGTTATCATGGAGAAAAAAATGATATGCAAATCTATAGTTTCAGTTTCCCGTGAACAACATTTTTGTATACTTTAATATCAGTATTTGGAGGCCAAAAACTGGTTGTAAATGGCTATCAAGTTCGTATTTACTATCAAAACTATTACTGGTGCAGGTTAGTTACTGTTTTTACTACACGTTTCGCCCGAAAGCAGACAGAACAACAGTCAGAACGATTTTCACGCTCTATTCACTATTTACTACATTAAGTTGGTCGGTGAAAGAAGTGTTCGCCCACATTTCCGAGATGTTCGTGAAACCTGCAACGTGGAGTTGGAAGTACGAGAAGGAAGTCCTCACGCAAATAACTTCCAAACTAAGTTACTTAAAATGCCCAAACTTTCACTAAAAGATTTATTGCTGTAATCGCTTCATGAATATGAATGACAGAATGCAAGATGTCCTACATCTTAACAAAAAAAAAAATATGTGGCGAGGTTGATCTTCACAGTAAGGTGGTTCCCGAACGTCTCCGATAGACACAGAACTGTAGCACGAAGTACAACACGAAGGACTGGAAATGCTTCTGTCCTGTTGGCTGAGGATTTAGGCAGTCAACAGATAAGCTCGAGCACCCCAACACTCGTAGTAATTCCTAGATCATCCATTAACAACACAGAAAGCAATTTATAAAAACATTCTGAATTTGCGAAACCAAATTTTTATACAAAAGCATGCATACGGGACACACCACAAACGTTACATGATTCACGATTGTGCAAGAACTTTCGTACGCATACATTTTAATAGTTCTTAACAAAAAAAAAAGCATCTCTGACTTACGTATATCCTCCACATAATCTCTCAATCTCCACAACATTCACTCAACAAAACATAATAAATAATAATTTTAACAGTATTTACCGTTTCGTCAGCAAGCTATTGTAGCGAAAGCAAGGAAAACAATTTCTGTTAACTACATCTTTACAGTTACAGCTTCAAATGATATTATAGCTGAATAATTTACGATCCCTAGCTCATTTTTGTAATACCAAACGTTTTATTACGTTTAGGTAAAATTTTATGTCGCCGAAAGTACTGAAGATTGTAAAGTGATATTTCTGCGATACTTTTTGTGGTATTAACACAAGTCTAAATATGGAGTACGAAAAATATCGAATAAATATTAATAGTGTTTTTTTCGATTCGATGTTAACACCCGGTTCTAAAGACACCACGTGTGGCTAGTCCACCCGAGATATCTGTGAATGTAAGAGAATGCAATAATAGAAAAGACCACTTCCTGTGGTAGATAATGTATTTCGTGTTGTAAAAGCGTAGAACACTCCTTTGAGAAATCTATCAAAAGGCTGCGAAGTGGTACACTCCTGGTACGGTCATTAGATGCTACCCAAGTGAACAAGTTGTTAAGTACTAAACTTCTTTGAGAATAGCAGTCAACTGTGAGCTGCACACTGTACTACATTGTTGTGAAGGAGTTTTGACGTGCCGGGAAGTTATTGACGTAGATAGCGAAGAAGTCCAACACGACTGCGAAAGAGAACGCGTCATCGTAGTATAGAATTTCATGAAAAGCATTGGTGAACTTCAGTAGTCAGCATCATTTATACTGACCTTCATTCTACCGAAGTAGCCGACGTATAATGCTTCCACGTATACTACGGCAGGCCTCCGCCGACTTAAAGTGAGCCGCAGGCACCTAATCCCTCTTCATTCGCACCACCAGGGGGTTGTAAAGATCATATATGGAAGATGCAGCTGCCGATGAACAACTATTCAGTGTATTACCTCACCCATGTGTGTCAATTGCTCCCAAGCCCATCCAGTATGGAGCATAGAATGTGCTGTCTTTCCCAAAGACAAGAAACCTTATGAGGTTAAAACCACCCAACTCATCTCCTATTATGTCACGTGGCGTTTATCTTCGCACAGTTACCAAATTTCTCAGCACTGAAGCAGCCTGCACAGAAGATTAGTGTTAGCACCCAGAATTTGTCATTTGGACAAAGAACATCAACCTTCAAGCCTGCACCACTACCGTTACTAATGTTCTTAATTACCATATCCATCTATCTTATGGTATTCCTGTCAGGAAGTCCCCATATCGTCTGTCACCCCCTAAGGTGAAGATACTGAGAGCTAAAATATCGAAAATGCCTGAGCAAGGGGTTATTAGGACTTCGACATCTGCCTATGCTGCCGCCATATTCCTTGTCCCTAAGGATCAGGGGCGGGATTTTAGGCCTGTTGTTGACTACCGGCGCCTGAACGCTAAGGTTGTCCTTGAGTCTGTTCCTCTACTTGACCTTCATAACTCCTTTACTTGATTTGCCGGTGCTTATTGGTTTACTGTCCTTGATTTAAACCAAGCCTATTATCACATTCCCTTAGCTCAAGAATGTAAACATGTAACTGCATTTTGTACTGATTGGAATCTGAGTTTAACAGGGTTCCCTTTGGTTTGGCTACTGGTGCAGCCGTTCTTACTCGTTTGCGGGGTAATATCCTTGGGGACTTGAAATTAGCCTGTGTGTATAATTACACTCCAGGAAATTGAAATAAGAACACCGTGAATTCATTGTCCCAGGAAGGGGAAACTTTATTGACACATTCCTGGGGTCAGATACATCACATGATCACACTGACAGAACCACAGGCACATAGACACAGGCAACAGAGCATGCACAATGTCGGCACTAGTACAGTGTATATCCACCTTTCGCAGCAATGCAGGCTGCTATTCTCCCATGGAGGCGATCGTAGAGATGCTGGATGTAGTCCTGTGGAACGGCTTGCCATGCCATTTCCACCTGGCGCCTCAGTTGGACCAGCGTTCGTGCTGGACGTGCAGACCGCGTGAGACGACGCTTCATCCAGTCCCAAACATGCTCAATGGGGCACAGATCCGGAGATCTTGCTGGCCAGGGTAGTTGACTTACACCTTCTAGAGCGCGTTGGGTGGCACGGGATACATGCGGACGTGCATTGTCCTGTTGGAACAGCAAGTTCCCTTGCAGGTCTAGGAATGGTAGAACGATAGGTTCGATGACGGTTTGGATGTACCGTGCACTATTCAGTGTCCCCTCGACGATCACCAGTGGTGTACGGCCAGTGTAGGAGATCGCTCCCCACACCATGATGCCGGGTGTTGGCCCTGTGTGCCTCGGTCGTATGTAGTCCTGATTGTGGCGCTCACCTGCACGGCGCCAAACATGCATACGACCATCATTGGCACCAAGGCAGAAGCGACTCTCATCGCTGAAGACGACACGTCTCCATTCGTCCCTCCATTCACGCCTGTCGCGACACCACTGGAGGCGGGCTGCACGATGTTGGGGCGTGAGCGGAAGACGGCCTAACGGTGTGCGGGACTGTAGCCCAGCTTCATGGAGACGGTTGCGAATGGTCCTCGCCGATACCCCAGGAGCAACAGTGTCCCTAATTTGCTGGGAAGTGGCGGTGCGGTCCCCTACGGCACTGCGTAGGATCCTACGGTCTTGGCGTGCATCCGTGCGTCGCTGCGGTCCGGTCCCAGGTCGACGGGCACGTGCACCTTCCGCCGACCACTGGCGACAACATCGATGTACTGTGGAGACCTCACGCCCCACGTGTTGAGCAATTCGGCGGTACGTCCACCCGGCCTCCCGCATGCCCACAATACGCCCTCGCTCAAAGTCCGTCAACTGCGCGGTTCACGTCCACGCTGTCGCGGCATGCTACCAGTGTTAAAGACTGCGATGGAGCTCCGTATGCCACGGCAAACTGGCTGACACTGACGGCGGCGGTGCACAAATGCTGCGCAGCTAGCGCCATTCGACGGCCAACACCGCGGTTCCTGGTGTGTCCGCTGTGCCGTGCGTGTGATCATTGCTTGTACAGCCCTCTCGCAGTGTCCGGAGCAGGTATGGTGGGTCTGACACACCGGTATCAATGTGTTCTTTTTTCCATTTCCAGGAGTGTATTTGGACGACTTTATCATTTATAGCCGTTCGTTTCAGGACCAATTGGATGATATCCAGGAAGTTTTTTTGAGGTTTCAGGGAGCCGAGTTAAATGTTAAACCCAGTAAATTGACGTTAGCCAGGCAGCAGGCGTCCTTCTTAGGTCACCTAGTATCAAGTCAGAGTATTCGCATCGACTAGGAACGAACTAAGGCAATACGAGCTCTGCCTCCACCTACTGATAAACGTGGAATTGCTAGGTTCATAGACATGGCGAATTATTTTAGGCGTTTGTCCTTAATTTTTCTCAGTTGGTGGCTCCCTTAAATGAATTGCGCCTGAAAGGAGGGAGTTTTGAATGGAGACCTGCCCAAGAAGCAGCGTTCAAATTAACTCAGCTATAGCCAGCACTCCCGTTCTCGTAATACCGGAGTTTAATAAAAGGCTTATTGTCCAAATTGACGAATCTAATGCGGGTATTTTGGGTGTCCTCGTGCAGGAGTTCGAAGGTCAGAGGCAGCCATTAGCATACGCCAAATGTTCAAATGTGTGTGAAAATCTTATGGAACTTAACTGCTAAGCAGTCATCAGTCCCTGAGCTTACACACTACTTAACCTAAATTATCCTAAGGACAAACACACACACCGATGCCCGAGGGAGGACTCTAACCTCCGCCGGGACCAGCCGCACAGTCCATGACTGCAGCGCCTGAGACCGCTCGGCTAATCCCGCGCGGCTAGCATACGCAACTTGTAAGTTAATCTGTGACGAACTTAAATATTCTTTCTACGAGTCCGAGGCATTGGCCGTTTTGTTCTCGCTGGAGAAAGTTCTGCCAAATTTAAATATAGATTCCTCTGTCTGTACGGTAGCTTCCTTTCACGCTTACTGATTGCGATAGAAGCAGTCCATCGGCGTGGGTGCAACAAGAAAGGAACGATGTAACGAGAATGCGAATGTACGCTAATCATTTCTTTTTGATCACTGTATTTGTGCCTACTTTAATTACTACAACTGCATACCCAAAAGACAATAGGGAAAGAATAAATGGGTATGTGAATGTTTGAAAAGAAGAACGACATACTCCATATTAATTTACTCTCTAAAAAAAAAGTTAATAAAGTGTAGCGGGACAATGTTCAAAATATAACTGAAAACACGTTAACTAAAGAGAGATAAGAACATCTATGATTGACATGGCATCTAAAGTCTACTTACAATTTTAAAATGTTAGAAATAAGGAAATGAAGTAATACAGAATGCTACGCTTGTAACGTACGTTGTTGTTCTACATTGTTTAGCTCTGGTATTTACAGGGTCACAGAGAAGGTATCTTAGGTTCTGGAGGGAAAAGCCGTAATTATAATTATCTGCACTACAATAGAAACAAGAAGGACAACTCAAGGAAAAATAATGTAAGCTCACAATCGACTTTGAAGCAGATACTTCCTGTGACTTAGTATGGGCAGAGGTTATATTCGACAACCCGAATAAATTAATAACTGGCTCCTTTTACCGACCCCCTGTCTCAGATGAAAGAGTTGCTGAACAGTTCAAAGAAAACTTGAGTCTCATCACCCTACTCATACAATTATAGTTGGCAGTTACTTCATCTACCTTCCGCATGTTGACAAAAATACATTTTCACTCATTACTGTAAATAGAAAACAACTTCCGTAATTGTTCTAAATGCTTTTTTAAAACTATTTTTAACAATTAGTTGACGAGGCCATTCAAACTGTAAATGGTTACGAAAACACACTTGACCTCTTAACCACAAATAGTCCTGAGCATCACGACGGATACAGGGATCAGTGAACACGCATTCGTAGCGAGGCTCACTTCCGTAACAAAGAAACTCACCAAAACTAAACGCGAAATATATCTGCTTATAAAAGGAGCTAAAAATTCGGGTCACGTCTTTCTAAGAGATAGTCTCCAATCCTTCCAAACTATGTAAATGAAGACAATATGTGGTTTAAGTTCAAAGAAATAGTATCAGTAGCACTCGAGATATTCATACCAAATAAATTAATAAGAGACGGAACAGATCCCCCATGGTACACAAAACACGACAGAAAGCTGTTGCAGGAGCACGGCAAAAGGCACGTATAATTTAGACGAACGCAAAATCTCCAAGATTGGTGAAATTTTACTGAGGCTCGAAATTCGGTGCGGATTTCAATGCGAGGTGCATTTAATAATTTCCACAACGAAACTCGCTCTAGAAATGCGGCGGAAAATCCAAAGAGATACTGGTCCCATGTTAAGTAAACCAGCGGAAAGGCTCAGTAAGTACCTTTACTGCGCGACAGCGACGGTAATGTTACTGATGTAAGTGCCACTAAAGTGGAGTTAGTAAATGCATTTTCCGAAATTCCTTCACCAAAGAAGACGAAGTAAATATTCCAGAATTCGAAATGAGAACAGCTGCAAACATAATTTAGAAGTAGATATCCCTGGTGTTGCAAAGCAACTGAAATTACACATTCAGTGACAGAGGAAATGGTCAAATATCATTTCAAAAAGTCTCTAATGTATAAGAAAAGTAGGTCTAATACATTTCTTTCTGATGTTCTTTAGTAACAATTAATTTTCAGTAGTAAGCTCCTTGCTTTTACTGACCTGTTTAAAGATAATCAACAATTTAGTAAGAAATTTTAATTTTTAAAGGACTGTATCTAAATGTACTTCAGTAGATTTACATCTACTATAAATGTTTGCAGCTAAACTTAAATAAAAAATATTTGAGGTGCCGAAATTGTCAACCTTAGGACCAGATCAGTTTTGGGATGTCAATTTTAGGTGCAATTCAAAGGTTCAGTTCCCATTTTCTTTTACAAAACCGTATACTATCTGTTTAACAAACCATGATATTTTAGATGATAGTTGCGATTCTGAAGCTTCAGAAAATTATTTTAGAACTCACAATTATTTAACATTATAGCTATAATATTGGAAGGTAGAAAAGACTTATCTTAACGTGACAACAATAGGGATACTTTTGTGAGGCTTTGAACACTTTAATTTTTACATTAAAGGCTGATTCCCATCACACTTTGCACAGGCTTTGGACCGTGAAAATGGTAAATGACCGTCTACCATTCTGGCGTGTGTAAAATCAGCCTAAACGCGCAATTACAACTTAATATTAGCTCCTACAATGCTGCTTCAATGTTTTAATAATTTTATCTCAGTAATCTGCGAGGACTCAGTGGTCTTCATAGTTTTTAATACATTATTTTTAACGTATTTTAGTCCAGTTTCTGAATATGGGCAATGGCTTTCAAGCAAGGCCTAATGTTGCCAGTCTCCTCATAATTCTTTACCATTCTCTCTATCCTGTCGTCCAGCTTCAAGTACTTCTTCCTATTCTTACCTTCAAGATTCATTTCCAATTTCATGTACATGCAGTTTGTGAGTTCTGCTTCCTTTTTCAAGCACTCCACCAAATAGTTGATTCTAGGGTGAGGGTTTACAATAATACTATTTATTTTGTTGTGCCTTCCTTCAACAGCATTCGTCGTTCGGTGCCTTTTTCCGTAACAGTCCCACATTTCTATTGCGATATCCTCATTCTCTAGCCAGTTATCCACAAAGTAGTCAAAGCATTGAGAGCATCTTCCGTTATCAGAAGCTTCTGCATGAATCTCAATCCATCCATTGCTTACGTCCTCCAGTTTTACAGCTGCCAGCGCTGCACACATGCTGACGAGAAGTCTTAAATCCTCGTTCTAGCGGTACTCCTCAGTTAGACCGAGAACTCGAATTCTCCTCCATAAACTCTTCTTCATATGGAAATAGAATCCATTTATTTCAGTTGTGGGAAAAACTTGACGAATGGCCAATATCGCAGCTGCATCAAAGTCCACCTCTACTTGTTTAGGACACCGCTCAGAGACTGCCTGTTTTATAAGACGAAACAGACGAGCGTATGTGTCTTTCTTCTTACTAGGGAGGAGTGCAAATACAGTAGGAAGAATGTTTGTTTATTTAATCGAGCCTCTTAAATCTACGTGTATGGCGTAGATCTGTGCAAACTGCTTGCTGCATCTCTTAAATGTTCCATCCATAAAAATATGGGAACATGTTTTTAAACTTTCTTTTCCTTTGCTTCCACTAAAAATCATTATCCTCACCTCTAATCTATCGTCTTTCAGAATAAAACTACTGTCATCTCCCATTTTTAATAGATCTTTATGAAGATCAATTTCATAAGAGTTCTTAGGCTCTTGTTGGTTCCCCCGCTCTCGACGACGCATGGTTCTCTTCATAGAGTCTGAATTAGGCATCACTGTAACAAAGTCATAATCTTTATTATTTAGATTTCCCATTTCATCAGCGTATATCTCCGATAACTGTGTAATTTCTTCTCGAGACCTTCTCTTCGCCCTTCCCACTTGCTTTCTCACTTTCAGAGCCGCATCGTCAGGTGGTCCACAGAGATGTTCTAATACGTTCAACACTTCTCCGTTCCTCGAAAGCAGCTTTCCCTTGCAATGATCCGCTTTTCGGCGTAAGCACATCCATGTAACAACACCTCCTTTAGATTCCCTCTGTTCAAGATACGCGTAACCTTTGTAATGAGCAGGAGGCCTGCCCTTGTTCGTTGTAATAACTTCCATACTGATGGTCACGTTAGGAACTTCCAAAGCAAACTGGGCGGGCGCGTGAGGAGGAGGAAAAGGAGGAGGAGGAGGGGGGGGGGGGGGGAGACAAAGGACCCAAACCATCGGAGCAGGTAAAATCGTGGCAACTGTCCGGCGTGGCAACTGTCCGGACACCAGCCAGGCCACGAAAAAACTGGCCGTATCGCCAGGTGAGCAATACGAATTTCTGCATTTCAATTTGAAGTCAGACACATAAAAGGTGTAAGTAGGCTGTTTAGGTTTTTTTATTGGTGACGCCACCTCTGTATGAAAATCACTGGCTGTGCTGTGTGCAGTCTGTGGCTGCTTTGCATTGTTGTAATACTCGCCATTGTAGTGTTAGGCAGCTGGCTGTGAACAGCGCGTAGCGTTGCGCAGTTGGAGGTGAGCCGCCAGCAGTGGTGGATGTGGGGAGAGAAATGGCGGAGTTTTAAAATTTGTCATGAACTGCTATATTTATATATGATGATATCAAGGTAAATACATTGTTTGTTCTCTATTAATATCTTTCATTTGCTAACTATCCCTATCAGTAGTTAGTGCCTTCCATAGTTTGAATCTTTTATTTAGCTGGCAGTAGTGGCGCTCGCTGTATTGCAGTAGCTTGAGCAGCGAAGATTTTTGTGAGGTAAGTGATTTGTGAAAGGTATAGTTTAATGTTAGTCAGGGCCATTCTTTTGTAGGGAATTTTAAAAGTCAGATAGCGTTGCGCTAACAAAATATTGTGTGTCAGTTTAAGCACAGTCTCGTGTAGAATTGTTGAAAGGGGACGTTTCATATGTCGACCCTTAACCGAGGATACCTCACTGGAATCTTCTGATTTTTTGTTGTAGTTTGTGTAATTAGTGTAGATTTTGTTTATTGCGAGTGCGTAATTGTAGAGAAAATCTCCTTTGTAGTTGCAGTCTTTAATTGTTGTACAGTAAAACAGTTGTGGCATGCATGTAGATTTGCACCAAGTATTTCGCAGCTGCGCTTGCAATTAACTAGATATTATTTTCAGTGCTATGTTAATGTGTTCTCTTATTTTTGCTCTTCAAATTGTGTTTTTCTGTGTTATCGTGTGAAATATTGTGACAATAATGGCGTGTGAAAAACGTAATACTAGGCTCCAAAGTAAACTGAGAAATGACAGTGAAAATGAAAGCAGTGTGTTAGCGCCACCGAGTAATGAATTAACTGATGTTCAAAGTAGTAATTTGGTAATTGTGCATAGGGAAATGGAGCGGGCTGCAAACAATGGTGTAGACATTGAAACAGGTAGTGAACAGGGAACCATTATCGATCGATCGGTCGGCAACAGCTCGCCTTAGGGATCCGAAATAACAGGACACAATTTCGCAAATACTGTAGATTCAGGTTTTGGGTCATCACCGTTTTCTCAAATAAGTCAAGACACATTTTCTGCTTGTCAAAATGTGAATGTTGCCGGTGCAAATGCACTGCCGAAAGCGTAGAGAAACAGATTCCAGACACTCTTACATTATTATTGCAATTAATGCAACAAATGGAACAAAATCAGAGACAAATGGGAGAAAATCTTAAAAAGTTAGACACAGTGGAACAAAATCTTAAAAAGTTAGACACAGTGGAACAAAATCTTAAAAAGTTAGACACAATGGAACAACACCAGAGACAAACACAGCAACAGTTAGACACGATGGAACAAAATCTTCAAAAGTTAGACACCACACTTGAACAAACACGTGAAGATTTAACTACTGAGTTACATAACATTGAATCGAAATGTCAAAAAGTCTGCAATGACGTAAAAACACAAATTTGTGATCAACCTATTTTTTCGCGGCATGAAAATGCATTACAGAATCACGAAGCAGCCATAAAAGAACTGCAAACCATTGTTCATGAAAATCATGAGACCTTGTGGGCTAAAATTGACTCAGTTGCATCTACCGATTCGGTTACGCAACTTGCAAAAACTCAGGAAAACTTAAAGGACACAGTAGATACCCTGAAAATTGGTTCAGAAAGACACATGGAGGAAATAAGTACACTATCGGAGAAAGTAGCCGAACTTTCGGATCAGGTCACTAACTTATCTACAAAGGTAGATGATGATCTGAATGACACAAGACCCGTAGCCTTCACTGACACAGAAGAGTATGAACAAATTAGAAAATTCAAACAAAATCAAAATCAAATCAATACACAGTACAAAAGAGAAATCCGGGAAGTGCAAGATCAGTTGGCACAAGTAGTGCAAGATTTACGTATTTCAGAGGACACTCGCGCCCCAATACGGGAAGAGGGACATAGAAATACGGAACAGCCACAAAATAATAACACAGCGCATTTCGGAAGTTATGAAAGAAATTGGCAATGTGCACCGAATTTTGAGATGGAACGGCCGACACGACCTAACAATGACCGATATGCGACTCGCCGACATGGTGATTTTGACTATAAGCTATTCATTACTACACGTAAATTCAAAACATTTAAGAATTCTGGCAACGACATTCATCCACAAGCATGGCTCCATCAATTCTCGCATTGTTTTCCTCCCAACTGGTCGTTAGAACACAGATTAGAATTTATGTGTGGCTACTTGGAGAATGAACCAGCTGTAAGAATGCGATCTGCAATTCACGATTGCCACAGTGAAGGAGAGTTTTACCATGCCTTCCTCTCAGCATATTGGTCTCAAGCCACACAAGATCGAGTAAAATATAGCATCATAATGATGAAACGTTTCGAACAATCTGAATTTTCCAGTCTTATGAAATATTTTGAAGACATGTTGCATAAGAATCAGTATCTTTCAAACCCATACAGCCCCTCAGAACTCATCCGCATTTGCTTAATCAAACTGCCTGAACATTTACGACATATTATTTTGGCAGGACGTTGCAAGGACGACATTGAAGCATTTCAGGGACTATTACAAGAATTAGAAATTGACACTGACAATCGCGGAACGCGAAACCAGGAACACAACAATTACAGGTCACATCCATCGCAATTCCGCGATGAAAGAAATAATAACTGGACACGACAAGGCTATTCTCACAACGCAAATCGTGACCAAAACAGACACCACCCGTATGACAACCGTTGGCAGAGCAGTAATAATTACAGGGAAAGATCACCTCTCCGCGGTAATGACTATCACAGAGACAATCAGAGAAACAGACAATATGGGAACCAAAACAATTATTATCAAGGGAGACAGAATAACTTTAGACGCAACGGTCCAGCGCGCAGTTACGACTCAGGGAGAAATTCTCCACCACGTGACCGACAAGAAAGAAACTATGGAATCTACCGACATGACGACAGACGATATGATCGTAACGACAGACCTGAATTGCATCAGAACTGGCGGGATTCAAACAGAGCAGGGCCCTCTCGTCACGGTGAATTTGTAGAAGTTAGGTCTCCAAATCCCAATAACGACGCGCGCCAACAAAGAGACAATAGGCAATGACTCACACCGCTGGCAGCAACAAAACGTACTTATGAAACTGATGACGCAGCTGCCGTAGCTAGTAATTACGTAAAAATGGAAGACATTAGGGACATCTTACTCCAGGAACACGACGTAAAACTTAACAACATTGCATATCCTGTGATTCACATTACTGTAAATGACGTAAAATTTACGGCAGTACTTGACTCTGGCAGTCCCATCTCAGTAATTAGTGAAACAGCCTTTAGCAAATGCAACAAATCGAACGATTGCCCCACACTTCCGTTACGTAAGATTAAATTACAAGGTGCAATCTTTGGAAAAAGTGTAGATGTACGCCAACAAACCAACTTAGAATTCTTTTGTCAAAGCCACAGCTTCTCTACGAACTTTCTTATTGTTCCATTATTGTCGACGGAAATTATATTGGGAGTAGACTTTTTGAATGAATTCAAAGCAATCTTAAACTTTCACGATGCTGAAATAAGTTTAGAGAAGGAAGGTAAGTCAATAGCTTTGAAATTTGAAGATTGGCTCTCAAACCATGACGAAGAAATCAATCGGCTTTACCTTCTGTTGGACAACGATTCGGAATTTTCTACGGAACTAGACACTAACAATCACTCTGCAAGAACTGACAGGGATGATATCGACGGCATATTTGAAATTAATGAGTTAATTCAGAATAAAATTCAAACAATTGAGAATTGTAATGACACTGATAGGCAGGACCTTTTTGAGATTTTACAAGAACATTCCACAGTTTTTACTCATAAAACAGGAACAATCAAGGGATTTCAATACCAATTTCGTGTTCGTGAGCATACTAAATTTTGTGTTAGACCATACGTAATTCCAGCACATTATAGGGACCGTGTTAGAACAGAAATACAATCTATGCTTGACGAGGGCATTATTGAGCCTGCAGTAAGCTCATACAACAATCCATTACATGTTGTTGAGAAGAAAAATGGATCGATCAGGCTTGTCTTAGATTCAAGACAAATCAATACGATCATTATTCCTGAAACAGACAGGCCGCAAACGTTGGAAGAACTTCTTCAAAATTTTAATGGTGTAAAAGTGTTGTCTTCCATTGATCTCAGATCCAGCTTTTATCAGATCGAACTTCATCCAGAATGTAGAAAATACACAGCTTTCCTTTGTTTCGGCGTTTGTTATCAGTTTCGGAAACTTCCCTTTGGTTTGAACATTTCTTCAGCAGCATTCATTCGCGGGCTAAATTCCATATTACCTGAGTTCTTAAAACGTCACATCACCTTATATGTGGACGATATTCTAATAGCAGAAGCTTCATGGGAACTACATAATTGCATCCTCAACAGTTTGTTACGTATTTTTGCAGAATCTGGAATTACAGTTAACTTGGAAAAGTCTGAATTCGGTAGGACAAAGGTGAAGTTTTTGGGACATATTATTTCTTCTGAAGGCATTCAGCCGGATCCTGAAAAGTTAGAAGCAATCAGAGCCATTCCAGTTCCATCCACAAAAAGACAAGTCCGCAGTTTTCTAGGTCTCGTAAATTTTTACCGTCGTTTTCTGAATATGCAAATTCTTGTTACACCAAAACTTTGTTCTCTCACTGGAAAAAATACTATTTGGAACTGGGACGAACAAGCACAATTGGAATTCAATTCTTTGAAAGAAGCGTTACTTCACGCGCCAATCTTAGCTCATCCAGATCTGTCACAAGATTTCTGCCTTAGCACGGATTCTTCTAAAGTCGGTCTTGGTGCCCATTTATTTCAAGAAGCCATAGAAAATGACACTACCATTCAGAAAACCATTGCTTTTGCTAGCTGAGTGCTAACAAAATCTGAAAAAAATTATTCCGTTACTGAATTAGAAGCTTTAGCTATCGTTTGGGCATTTAACAAATTCCGTTTCTTTCTTTCTGGTAAGCACGTAAAAGTATACAGTGATCATCGTGCATTACAATTTCTTATGTCTTCAAAATTAAATCATGACAGGTTAAAACGTTGGGCATTGTTTCTGCAAGAATTCCGCTTCACAATAGTCTACATTCCCGGCAAGGAGAACATTGTTGCGGACGCACTGTCACGCGCACCGGCTGGGCTTGAGAAAAGTAACACAGAAGGCAACATTGAGAAAAATTACAGTATTCTTTACATTCAGAAAGTCGCCTTTGAAAACTTCATCACCACATCTTTAAAGGACATTGCTCATGAACAAGATAAAGATCCGATTTGGAAAGACATCAAGAGCAAATGGCATGAAAGGACACACACACAGATTCGGCATTATTATCTGGTTAGAAACAACATACTGTTCAAACGCTGCACTGTTGATGACAAGCTATGGGTACTTTGCATTCCTGACGATTTTGTTAATAAGCTCATTTGGTACATTCATTTCAGCTACGCACATTTTGGCCCACGAAAATGTTATCATATTCTTCGAACGACTTGTTATTTTAACAATATGGAAAAGCGAATTCGAAGAGTCTTCTCTATTTGTAAACTTTGTCAAAAGGCGAAACCATCTACTATCTCACATCGTGCTCCGCTGTTTCCTATTATTCCTTCTAAATTAAAAGAATTTGCTGCTGTTGATCTCTTGGGACCGCTTGTCAGAACATCCAATGGATTTTCGTACATTCTAGTCGCTGTTGAACTTACTTCAAAATTTGTTTCTTTCACTCCGTTACGTAAAGCCACTGGACGATCTGTATCCAACGCCTTTGTTAAAAATTTCTTACGTGAAGTTGGCCACGTTGCTAAAGTCATTTCAGATAACGGACCGCAATTTAGATCTGCTGTTTGGTCACGCACGCTTCGGAATCATAAAATCAAACCTGTTTTTATTTCATTGTACTCACCACATTGCAACCCGTCTGAACGGATTATGAAAGAAATCAATAAGCTTTGCAGACTTTATTGTCACAGAAAGCATCAGCATTGGGACAGATATCTACAATTATTTCAAAATGTGCTGAATGAAATGCCTCATGATTCCACTGCTTTACCACCTACTCTTGTACTGAAGAATGAAGAACCACCGAACAGAATCAGAGAGCTTGTACCTTTCCCGAATACACGTAAACTTCGACACAAAGACATAATTGATTTGGCTCTTAAAAATATAAAATCTGCAGCAGACAAAAGGAGAGAACTACACGGTAAAGCAAATGCAAAGAAATTATGTATTGGTCAGAAAGTTCTCATTAAAGCTCATTCATTGTCACATAAGAAGAAACACTTGAGTCACAAATTCTTTCTAGTTTACAATGGACCTTACAGAATCCGACGTATACCACATGATAATTGCGTTGAAGTTGAAACTCTGCGTACTAGGAAGAGTAAAGGTTTACACCACATTTCACATGTAAAACCGTTTATTGAAAGATAATCTGCTTTTTAACTTTGTCATTGCCATAAAACTTTTCACTTTACATTACTAGTATGCTTGTCAGACTTAGAATCTGTTAACATGTAACAATGTTTGAAGTTAAATATCCAATCAAGAACCAAGAGAACTTATTGAAACAGAAATGACGAATGCATTGTTATAGTGAACAGACGTCACAGTGTTATTGTGTGTGTACATTCTTGCTTGTTAGTTGCACGATTATGGAACGACTATAAGGCTTACATACTTAGAACATTTACCAGTACTGCTAATGAGATTTTAATGCAACATTTTGGTTTACTTGAAAATATATTCTGGATTTAAAGTACGTTCAGTGAGATACCAGATGGCACAGTGGTTAGTTTATTTGACAGCTACACGACTATATCACGACGCTACTAATGAGTGACAATTTACAATGTTGCTTTTGCAGTGTTTCTGTTTTATATCTGCACAGTTTTCTGTTTTATTCTGGAAAGTAAAACAGGTTTTAGTAGTAACTTTTGTGGTATAGCTACAATGAGACTGCCTTTTCCGTAGCACAACAATACGTTATAGCACAGTACTTTCCTCATCACGGCAATAAGCGTAATAACTAAGACATTTATACGGAAAGCATTTCACTTTTGTGTATTATGAGGTAAGTACATTGACTTCTGCAGAACTTGGCTTTCGGAGGACGATAACTACGACACTTCCACACAGATTATGTTGCAACAAGACGCACATTTAGCGCTACAGTACATGTATTTGAGTGATTAATTTTGTACTTAAAACATTTATTTTTAAAGATATTTGAAGTACAATAATACAAAGGTTTTCCGTAATGCATTTCATTCCATTGCTGTGATCTGTAACACCTGAGGGTATAATTACATTAATCCTCAGGGGGGTACACGCTTACTTTGTGTACCATGTGTGTGGCAACCACAAGGAACCCTAGCTAATATGGTATTTGCTTATACAACTTTACACATCGGTACCACATTTCTCTAACACATAATTACACAGCTATCTGATCATTTAACTGAGAGAGACAAATTTTTTTTTACTACATCAGTGACAGATGTTTACGTAATTATACCGTTGGATAACTTCACACTTACGAAATTGTATTTTGTCTGTACTTAGTGAACTGTTCATATTTTTTTGGAACCATTGTGATACTATGAGAGCTTTGAATGATATATTTGGTATGGGATCATGATTTTTAAAGTACGTTTGAGGCAGATGACACTTTTGACATGAGCAGAGAATTTTTTTTAGGTTTTGAAATTATTGCAGAAAGCTACGACGTTTTTGAGATTTGACTGAGGTGTTATGATATTTTTACGACGATGATGTGTATTATGCTGTTGAGGTATGTTTATGATCAATAAGCTCATGCAATTATGATGAAATATTGAAGTGTCGTCGCAAGATTGACGTGTCGACGAATATATATATGTGTAATAAGGTAAGGAGTAATGAGTAGTGGGACTTTGACTTGTGAAAAAGGATGTTGGAAACCAAGAATCGTACTTTAAGAGTTATGAAATGTGTGTATAAGCGTGAATGTATCACAATGCTGGCGAAAATTTTTTGAACACTGTTATATTTACAGGATTTTATTTTCTACACATTTGTTACGCAAATTTTCGACCTGTGAAATGTTTATATGAGACTGTCACTGTAGCGGAAACTGCTGTCGTAAATATGTCGGTAAGAAAGGTAAGTGACCGTGACGTAATACTTTGCGAGCGGCCAGGTGTGCCAGTTGCCTGGAGGAAAAGCCATTATTGCGAGCCCTTTTCAGCGGCACAGGTAGAAAAAAATAAAAAATAAAAAAAGACGCCATTAACCTCGCTTCTGACATTCCTTTGTAGAAAGCATCGCAAAAACGACACGGTCGAACTTGAAAACATACGATTACACTGGATGCCTAATGAAATGACGAGAAATATTTTTATGTCTATACACCTGATTATGACTACTGTCTCTCTAGTTGAGAGATTTTTCTACTAACTTATGAAATGCCACATGGCTATTGAACGATGTTCTTATGCTTTGCTGTGTACATAGTTGCTTATTTCATTTGATATCTAGTTTCTAGCTGCACTGCTGCATTGGTTCAAATTACTAATATAAATATTTTCTGTCTACAGATCCAGTAAATAATAGTTTTGTGATACATTTCAAAAAAATGAGGGAGCACAAAAAGATATTTCCCTTCACAGGAACTGCATACATAATTTTCTTTACAATATTTGGTAATTTATTTCATAGAGTAAGTTATCGTGATGCATCACCTTAGTGTTAAGATGTGACATAGGTATTAGACATGGCCATTTTTACTGTAATATCTTTTCTGCTTGAGCTTTGTCATGTATAGATATAAGTTTTATATTTTTTATATCTGCTGCTGCTGTTTGCCAGGCATAGTGCTACTGAATTTTAAATTGTGTTACTCTGTTAAGCTAGTTTTACTACTGACTTATTTTTCTTGTTACTGTACATTGCCTCATATTAGTTGTAATGTTGGATTGCTTGGTAATTTAGATTTACTGTAGCTTGCTTTGCGATTTTCCATTTTTTTTCATTGCTGTTTATATTAATTGTTTTATGTGCTGCTGCATTGCCTCGTTCCTTAGTTTAGCATCTGAGCTCAGTAGATTTAAGTTAGCTTAAGAGGGGGTAGACTATATAAGAAACTGACTATGGAGAATAGGTAAAGAATGCATTGAGAAGCTATACAAAAAAAAAAGTACAGAAAACAGGTTTAGGTAGGATTTTCTTGGAAATAAATGTTGAGGTAAGAAATGTGTGAACATATAAATACAGAAAGCATGCTTAGATAGATTTTTTTTGGTGGAAACAAAGGATGAAATAAGAGGAAAGATATATGAAGTTTTGGGTTGGACTGCAGTACCACATGTTACACTGCTTAGATAGATTTTTTTTTGGTGGAAACAAAGGATGAAATAAGAGGAAAGATATATGAAGTTTTGGGTTGGACTGCAGTACCACATGTTACACTGAAAACGAACCCTGTCCTTTCCTATTGGTGTTATCCCACTATGTGTTTGTGTACCCTTGTGTATTTGTTTTCTTCCTGTCTCTGTGTAGTTTCATAGAATTTTTTCTTCTTTTAATATTAAGCTACATTCACTATGATGAGGAATACTGTTATCCTCGAATATAATTGGCATTAATAATATGTTATTTACTTTGTAAAGATGTTAGATATTATTAATTCTGTTCTGTTCAATGCTCATGTGTGAAGTTGATGTTTCAAAAGTTATTGTGATCCTTTATGTATGTACTCATGTCATAATTCCACTGATGTATATGTTTATTTCTATTCTTTTGTAAAGCCTGTGTTACTACAAATGTTATCTGTATTGTTATGTTCTTTAATGATGTATTTTGTACCTTTGTAATTGTATTTTCATGTTGTAAATTTATAATTGTGCAGACACCAGTTCTTCAAATTAAGTTACATTTTACTGCACACGTTTCTGTTGGTCATAGTATATGGACAATATGTGAGAAGTAGGGTCTGTTAGTGTTTGCACGTGTGTTAATAATTCAGCAAGGGACTGGATAACAGCATTGCTGGTTCTAAGGACAATTCCAAACACTTTGTGAGTGCACAAGTGGTGGTTTATGGACTTGCTATATTATCCGCAAGACTCTTCAACGGTGATTGTGCACCTGCACAGTCACAACAGATGGCTGCTGGCTATCTCTCCAAGGACTACAGTGGGTCTGCATCTTTGATGACCCACCAGTACCATTATCTCTACAAGGACTACAGTGGGTCTGCATCATGATGACCCACCATGCCATTATTTCTACAAGGACTGCAGTGGGTCTGCACCTCTGGTGGCCCACCAATACCGTAATCTCCACCGGGACTACAGTGGGTCTGCTCTGTGATGACCTACCTACCAATACTCTTCAAAATTTCGACTGACTCTGCTGTGGGTTTGCTCTGTTGTGGCCCATTACCTGTCTGCATGTGGGGAGCGTGGGGGCTATGTAAGTAGGCTGTTTAGGTTTTTTTATTGGTGACGCCACCTCTGTATAAAAATCACTGGCTGTGCTGTGTGCAGTCTGTGGCTGCTTTGCATTGTTGTAATACTCGCCATTGTAGTGTTAGGCAGCTGGCTGTGAACAGCGCGTAGCGTTGCGCAGTTGGAGGTGAGCCGCCAGCAGTGGTGGATGTGGGGAGAGAGATGGCGGAGTTTTGAAATTTGTCATGAACTGCTATATTTATATATGATGATATCAAGGTAAATACATTGTTTGTTCTCTATTAATATCTTTGATTTGCTAACTATCCCTATCAGTAGTTAGTGCCTTCCATAGTTTGAATCTTTTATTTAGCTGGCAGTAGTGGCGCTCGCTGTATTGCAGTAGCTTGAGCAGCGAAGATTTTTGTGAGGTAAGTGATTTGTGAAAGGTATAGTTTAATGTTAGTCGGGGCCATTCTTTTGTAGGGAATTTTAAAAGTCAGATAGCGTTGCGCTAACAAAATATTGTGTGTCAGTTTAAGCACAGTCTCGTGTAGAATTGTTGAAAGGGGACGTTTGAAAGGCACTGAAAAATTCCCTGCGGATGTCCTCAGCCGGATGTTCACTGAATCTACACCTAGTGAGGGCACCTCTTAGTTGATCGTATTAGGTGAGATTTCTCTTTTATTTGATTATGTTACTCAGCATCAGAATCAGGACTCTACTTGGGCACCCGTTAAGCAACGCCTGTTGGCTGGGGAACTGTTGGATGAGTACGTTATTAAGAAGGGCATTTCGTGTAAAAGGGTGGGACGTGCTAAGCAATTCAAGATCTGTTTGCCAGTAGCTCTGGTGAGCCTGGTTTTTCATTATTTTCATGATTCGTTGGTTGGTGGGCACTTAGAAACTTATAAGACCTTGCAAAAAATTAAGGAGCATTTGACTTGGCCCTCCATGGACCGTGACGTGAGAGAGATGGTTTCTCGAGGTCGGTTGTGTAATGTAGCCAAACCTAAGAATGCTCTTCAACAGTGTCTGTTGAGTTCTGAGCGCGAATCCTGTCCTATGCACAAACTGTATATAGATTATGCAGGGCCCTTACATCGTACTAAGAGAGGTCATCGGTAGTTATTGGTTATTAGTGATGCGTTTTCGAGATTTACCTGGCCGTAACGCGACTGCTACCACCACTATTTCGCATTTAACTAATGTTTTCAGTGTTTTTGGACCCCCAAGCAAATCGTTAGTGATAGATCGCCCGCCTTCCTTTCAGCTCCCCTCAAGGATTTCAAGGATTTCCGTTTTCAGAACAGTGTCAAGCATGTCACTACTACGCCGTATTATACGCAGGGATCTTTTGCGGAGAGCGTCAATCGACATCTTAAATCCGCATTGATTATTTACCATGAGAAGACGCCTAGTAAGGGACTCTAGTCTTCCTTGGCTTAGTTTTGCTTTCAGTACCGCCAATCATGAGGCCTTGAAACTACTCTGGCCTCCTTGATCCTTGCCTTTCCTGTTAATTCCCCTTTTCGAAATTGTGGGGAATTCAAGATCTAATCCCAGCGGATATTACCCCCCCCCCCCCAAAGTCGTCGAGGAGAACTGAAACTGTAGCAGATATAATATTCTCAGGGCCCATAACAAACGAGCTGAGCATTAGAATCGTAATCAGCGAGCCTTTAGGGGAAGGCCAGGAGATCAGGTCTACGTCCGTAATTTTCCCAGGAGGCAGATGCGTGTCGGAAATCTTAGTAAATTCACTCCCTGTTTTTTGGGCCCTTGCAGCATTGTGCGTATTTGAGATCCGGGATCCGGTTAATTGGTTAATCTGCTGGTTAAGGATAACCACACTGGGTCCACCTTCGCCCTTCGCCAAGTTACATTTAATTAGCCCAATTGTTGCGTTACCGCCCAGGGTTGGTGTTTTACGGGGGGGGGGGGGGGTTGAGCTATGGCTGGCTTGCATTGATGCCATTTGTTCTTTGGCATTTTGTCGTAATCGAGTGGCATCTTATTTCTCCCTGAGTTACTACCCTAACGAGTTGATGACTTGCCTCCACCAGTGACCACAGCAGCACTTGTCGATACTAGTACTGCGGTAGCATCTTTGGTGTGACCACTATATTTCCGTGTGGTGGTGTGTGTGGCAGTCAGTCGGTTTGGACAGAGCAGCGAGGAAGTCTCCGTGGCACGCGGTCAGGCTGGGACCACTGGCAGTGTGCATGCACGGGCGGATTGTGAGACGCTAACTGCGAGAGCTACAAAGTTCGTTGCCCACCAAACCTGGACAATGAAGTTGAGTGATCAGTTAACCTATTATGAAACCTCAACTGCTGTGACATCTCTTCGTTCATTGCCGGTTGTTGCTCCCTGGGCCGTTCTGGCTAGCAGCAACGTATGGTGTGTTGGAGTTGACGAAATTATGCAGCTGTCTTCCTGTGGTCTTTAACTGTTAAATTGGTTGTGACTTATCAGTGTAGTGCAGTTCACCAGCGGTATTTTCTGCCGTGCGGCCGCTAACGACCCAGTTACCTGCGCTGGTCGTTAGCGTAGTTTTCCGGCAGTGTGTGTTTCCTCGCCCTGTTGATGCTGTCTGACATGGCGTGTAGTTCCACAGCCTTTTAGTTGTTTGTTTATATTTTTTTTCTTAAGAGTGGTTATTGTGCCTTGGATGTTTTAGCCGCCAGTTTTGAAGACGTAGTGCGGCTGGTATCTTCGTCCTTAGCTGATATTTTCCGTTGTCACACCAGTGGTCGGGCAGAAGGGAAATTGATTAGGTTGTTGGTCAGTCCTTCAGCCGTCCCTGGGTCGGGTTGCCATTCGATTATTTAACTTTACTCTTGGCTGCCTGTCTCACCTCACTTTACGTTAGAGCTACCTCCGCAGGCCGACCCTTGGAACACTTCTGAGCACCACTGTTCTGTTGGTTTTAGATTGTGATTTTCATTTTAGTCTGATATACCGTGCGAGGCCTTCAGTTGACTACTAATTTCGTTTGTTTTAATTTTAAAATAGTGCCTTCAGCCGACTTAAATTAAAATTTGAAGATTGATATGTTTAAAAACTAAATTTTGAAGGTTTGTCTATCTGAAATTCTTGTTATCCAGGCCTTAAGCCCTGAGTTGTTCAATGTCCAGTGTGTGGCCTTCATCCGAGCTTTTATGTGAAGTATTGTGAAGGTAAGGCCTTGAGCCGACTTTAATTAAAGTTGAAGATTGATTTATTTAATAACTAAAATTTTGAAAGTTTGTTCTATCTGAAATTCTTGTTATCCAGGCCCTAAGCCCTGAGCTGTTCAATGTCTTGCGTGTAGCCTTCAGCCTAGTATTTACGTGAAATATTTTTTTAAATGTAAGACCTTCAGCCACGTGTATTCTTTAAAGTAATTTTATAACTTGTGTTCAGGCCTTCAGCCATCCTGGTTTTGGTGTGGCAGCCCAGGAGGTATTGCAAGTTTTCTTAAATAGGCCTTCAGCCGTATTCTTTTAATTTGGTCCTTTTAAGGCAATGTGTAATTGAATGGTTCTTAGGAAAATAAAAGTTTGTGTGTTTTGTGCAACTAACAGTAACTGATTACGGCCCGCTCCACAACCATAACCTGATTCGCTCTATCCTGCGAAACCAGATTTCAGTATTCTCAATCCAAATATAATAAATTTTCTTGAGACCGAGAAACTCATATCCAAGAAACAGCATGGTTGTAGAAAGCATCGCTTGTGCGAAATTTAGCTAGCCCTTTCCTCACATGATATACTGTGAACTGTGGATGATTTGTATTCTGATAACGAGACTAGGTGTTTAGGCTGGAGGTTTTACTGTGTTGCAGAGTTGTTGACTTATCCCTTTTAATCCAGGGATCAGGCTGCCCCAGCTATTTGGTAAGCTGTTTTAATTTTTTCAACCGCTTTTTCCTCTTTATTCTACGTTCTACGATTCATACAGCACATAATTCCAATTTGTCTGAATGCGTATGCATATATTTTTCTGTGCTATTAGTCTTTTTATTTGTAGCTGATGATTCCTAGTTCTGTGAACCGTCTATTATCACCAATCATCTCACAGCAATTTCGTAAAGCCGCTAGAGACCTCTTTGCTGTGCGTCCCCACCAGCTTATTATCATATCATAATCTCGCAGCTTTTCCCACTGCAGTTTTCTGTGTACGTCAATGACCCTTCCGCGATTATAAAATGAACCAGTAACGAAATGTGATGCTCCTCTTTATATCTTCTTTATTTTCTCTATGATGCCTATCTGGTAAGGAACCCGGACTGACGAGCAATGTTCATCTATTGGTCCAACGAGGGTTTTCTAAGCTACGTCCATAGTGGAAGTGTTTCTTCCAGTATAAAAGTAAGCGATTAGTTATGTGTGATTCTTCCACTACAAACCCGTACACTACTCGATACTTAATGGATGTAGCTACTACCAGTTACTGTTCTGCAGTGGTATAATCCCAAAAGCATGAATCTCTGTGCCTATTTATGCAGAACTTTTTTTCCTTGAGTCATCCGTCTTCTAACTGGTTTGACGTCTCCCGCCTCTAATTTCTCTTCTGTCTAAGCTTTTCACCTCTGAGAAGCAACTGCAACTAACGTCCACAATTATTGCTGAATGTGTCCGCCTGCTTAGCCGCTTGGTAACGTGCTTGCCTCCCATGCATTACGCCCGGTTTCGATTCCCGGCCGGATTGGAGATTTTCTCCACTCGTGGACTGGGTGTTGGATTGTCCTGATCATCATTTCACCCTCATCATCGGCCTCAAGTCACCCAATGTTGCGCGAACTGAAATAAGACATGCACTTTGCGGCCGAACCCGAATGGGACCTCCTGGCCAACAACGCCATGTGATCATTTCATTTTTTTTTTATTGCTGAATGTGATCCAATCTCTTCCTTCCTCTGCTGCTATTACCTTCTACAGCTCTCTCTAGTATAATGGAAGTTATTTCCCGATGTATTAACAGATGTCCTATCATCCTATACCTTCGCCTTGTCAGTGTTTTCCATGTATCCCTCTGCTAGCCGATTCTGCAGAGAACCTCCTCATTAGCTACCTTGTCAGCTCGCCTATTTTTTGTCATTCTTCTGTAGCACCACATCTCAAATGCTTCGATTCCCTTTTGTTCCTATTTCTCCATAGCCCATGTTTCACTACCACGCAATGTTGTGTTCCGAACGTACATTCTCAGAAATCTATTCCTCAAATTAAGATCTACGTTTGATGTTAGTTGCCTTCTGTATGCAAAGAATGCCCTTCTTGCCACTCCTACTGTGCTATTTATGTTCTTCTTCATGTATCCATCTCAGTTTATTTTGCTGTCTAGGTAGCTGAATTCCTTAACTACACCTACTTCGTAATCCCCAATTCTGATGTTAAGTTTCTCGCTGTTCTCATTTCCCCTGCTTCTCATTACTTGCGTCTTTCTTCGATTTACACTCAATCTATATTGGGTACTCGTTAAACTGAGAATTTCACGCAACGAATGCTGTAATGCTTCTAAACTTTTACTGAGGATAGCAATGCCATCAACGACTCTTGCTGCCGATATACCTTCACCCACAATTTTAATTCCATTCTTGAACTTTCCATTTATTTCGCTCGTTGCTTCTTCAATCCATAGCTCGATCAGAAGGCGCAAAAGGCTACAGCCTGTTTTATAGGCTTTTTTTATCTGCGCACTTCGTTCTTGGTCTTCCGCTCCTATTTTCTTCCTTCTGGTTGTTGTCTTTCCCTGTAGCTTACTCACATATTTTTCAGAACTTCCAAAATGTTACACCATTTTACATAGCTTAACTCTATTTCCAGGTGGACAAATTGTGTGAATATATCTCGACTTTTCTTCAAAATTGTTTTCACGAACAAACGTAATGTCACAACTGCCTCTTTGCTGCCTATACCTTTCCTCAAGACAAACTAAACGTTATGTAACAGATCCTCAGTGTTCTTTTCCACTCTTCTGTACATTATTCTTTTCGGAAATTTGGGTGCATGAGCTGTTAAGGTGATTGTACGACTCTTCTCGCATTTGTCAGCTCTTACTGTCTTTGTAATTATGTGGATGATGTTTCTCCGAAAGTGAGATGCTATATTGCCACTCTAATACATTCTACACCCCAACGTGAATAGTCGTTTTATTACCACATCCCCAACGACTTTAGCAATTCCGATGGACTGTTATACATCCCTTCTGCCTCGTTTTATATCCTCTCTACTTCGACCATCATCAGTTATTTTGCTCCCCAAATAGCAAAACTCATTTAATACTTTAAGTGTCTCATTTCCTAATCTAATTCCCGCAGCATCACCCGATTTAATTCGACAACAGTCCATTATCCTCGTTTTGCTTTTGTTGACGTTCATCTTATATTCTCCTTTTAAGACACTGTCCATTCCGCTCAACTTCTCTTCCAGGTCCTTTGCTGTCTCTCACAGAATTACAACGTCATCGGCGAACCTCAAAGTTTTTATTTCTTCTCCATGGATATTAATTCCTACTCCGCATTTTTTTTTTGTTTCCTTTACCGCTTGCTCAATATACAGATTGAATAACATCGGCGATGGGCTACAACCCTGTCTCACTCCCTTTCCAACCACTGCTTCCCTTTCTTGCCCCTCGACTCTTATAACTGCCATCTAGTTTCTGTACAAATTGTAAATAGCCTTTCGCTCCCTGTATTTTACCCCTGCCACCTTCAGAATTAGAGTATTCCAGTCAACACTGTCAAAAGCTTTCTCTAAGTCTACAAATGCGAGAAACGTAGGTTTGCCTTTCCTTAATCTATTTTCTAAGATAAGTCGTAGGCTTAGTATTGCCTTAACAGTGGAATTCCCGTTATACTCTTAAAGTCCCGCGCTTGTTTTTAACTTCACCGAAGGTTGTTTTGAGAAAATGGCTCAAATGGCTCTGAGCACTATGGGACTTAACTTCTGAGGTCATCAGTCGCCTAGAACTTAGAACTACTTAAACCGAACTAACCTAAGGACATCACACACATCCATGCCCGAGGCAGGATTCGAACCTGCGACCGTAGCGGTCGCGCGGTTTCAGAGTGTAGCACCTAGAACCGCTCGGCAACTCCGGCCGGCTGTTTTGACATTTCTGTGTGCTGAGTCTGTCCTTCCGACAGTCACATCTTTTTCGATTTCTTCACATTTTTCATGGAGTCATTTCGCCATACCTTCCCTGCACTTCCTGTTTATTTCGCTCCTAAGGGACTTGTATTTCTGTATTCCTAAATTAACTTGATCATTTTTGTACTTCCTTCTTTCGTAGATCGACTGCAGTATTTCTTCTGTTACCCATGATTCCTTCGCTGTTACATTCCTTGTATCTATGTTTTTTCTACCCAATTTCTGTGCTTTCCATTCCTCTTCATTTTAAGTGCGTACTGAGCTACTCATTGTCGCAGTATCTGTAGCCTCACAGAACTTCCAGCGTATCTCTTCATTGCTTAGTCTTCCGTATCCCGCTTTTTTGCGGATTGTTCTTCCTGACTCTAACTTCAGCTTACTCCTCATCATTACTGAATTCTGAACTGAATCTGTATCTGCTCCTGGGTACCCGTTATAGTCCACTATCTGGTTTCGAAATCACTGCCTGACCACGATGTAATCTAACTGGAATT
This sequence comes from Schistocerca americana, assembly GCF_021461395.2. Lineage (NCBI taxonomy): Eukaryota > Metazoa > Arthropoda > Insecta > Orthoptera > Acrididae > Schistocerca > Schistocerca americana. Next base: position 459,763,653 of record NC_060119.1, on the reverse strand, counting down.
TCCCCGTGTCTCCTGGTCTCTTCCAAATATTCCTCCTCCTGTTGTGATTCTTGAACAGAGTATTCGCTATTACCAACTGATATTTATTGCAGAATTCAAGTAGGATTGGTCCTCTCTCGTTCCCACTGTCAACCACATATCATCCCTTAACGCTATCTTCTACTTTATTCACTACAATTATTTCCCTTTACATACTGAGTTATCCTTTCAGTATCCTAGTGTACTTTCCCTAGCTCTTCATTTTCTACTTGCGAAGTCGACATTTTTACAGTAACATGTTCACAGTAACTGTCTCAATGTCCTATAATTCTATTCGTAGCGAATCTAACTCACATTATTCCATTTTCCGCTGCTGTTAATATTACCCTATACTTGTCTGACCAGAAATTCTTGGCTTTCATTTAACTTCAGTGATCTCCACTGTTAAGCCTTACCATTTCAATTTTCAGATTTTCTAGACTCCCCGCCACGTTCAAACTACTGACATCCCACACCCCGATTCTGTTATCCTTTCGTTGGTTATTCAATCTGATTGTCATTTCCCCTTTGGAAGTTCCCTCCCAGAGATCTGATCGGGGGTCTAGCCCAGAACATTCTACAAATAGAGAGGTCATCATGACTCTTTTTCAGTTACAGGCCACAGGTCCTGTGGATACACATAATTAATGCAATGGTTTCCATTGCCTTCTGGATCCTCGTGCCGTTCATCATTCCTGATTATTCCCCCTCTGAGGGGCAGTTTCCCATCCCAACTGCAAGAGATTGCTTTCAACCTCAGTCCGCTTCCTCCGCCATCTTTGACAAGGCCGTTGGTAGAACGAGGCAGTAGGTCTTTGGTTGCCATTTCTGATGATTTTTATTCAAAATTTAAGCAGTGATGAGGATCTAACGCGGGACCAAGGACGTTTTGTTTATTAATCTAGGATGAAAGCTATTTTTTATTTGATTAGCGAAAATAATAGCGAAGAACAGTTAATGCCCTTGGATTTGGCGTCTGGGAAGTATATGTTCTTGGGAAAGATGTGTCATAGGATCAGTGGTGGTAGGAGAAATGCGGAGAAAGCAGGGGACCATCTTGCGGCTTGATGTCTTTGTCGAGATGTTGGCGGGCGGCACACAGCGGGATGTCGGTTAACCGAAACGCACGTAACTTCTGTTGTGTTGCAATTTTGCCATGTTAATCAAGTACCATGATGCCTTAACGTATGTGGGGAGGTAAACTTGGTGGATATAGTGCCATACATTTGACCAACGGACCGCAGGCTACTTCCGTTCGATGAAATTGCGTGACACTCGCCATAGCAGGGTGAGGTAGATGTCCTTGGCCTTATGAGGATGCGCGGTCCGGAGTGCGGGTCACAATAAAGTACGCACTATGGTTTTTTTTTTGTTATGGCTTTAGGGCGCAAAACTGCTACGGTCATTAGCGCCCGGTCTGTGACTTACGAAAAGCTAAAAAAACGAAACTGGAAACCAGCAGCAGTGGGAGCAAAACTCAATATAGGCACTCCCTACACCAAACGATGTTTTTGAGCCATCAGTGTAAATAAATGTGGCTTCCTTCATTTGTGCACATAGAGCAGAAAATGCCCGACGATAAACAAGAGAAGGGTACCATCCTTAGGAAACTGACAAAGATCACGGAGCAGGCAGGTCCGGGGCCGGAACGAAGGCGGTGCTGTACCCCAAGTTGTCAAGAAAGTAGAACTAAAGAGAATGTAGCAGTTGACGGAAGCGCACTCCGGTGGTAGTAGGGAAGAAGGGCGGCCAGCATACCCTAAATCCAAGGAGGCGTCGAAAAAAATGTCATGAGCCGGATTTGCAGGCATGGAAGACAGATGACTAGCATAACGACTCAGAAGGACTGCTCGCCGATTGGACAGCGGAGGTTCAGCAGTCTCAGCATAAAGGCTTTCCACAGGGTTGCTGTAAAAAGCACCAGACACTAAACGTAATCCACGGTGGTGGATAGAGTCGAGACGCCGAAGAATAGACGGTCGAGCAGGGGAGTAAACTGTGCTGCCATAGTCAAATTTCGAGAGCACTTAGGCGCGACAGAGGCGGAGAAGGACCACTCTGTCCGCTCCCCATAAGGTGCCATTCAGGACACGGAGAGTGTTGAGGGATCGCAGACAGCGAGCCGAAAGATAGGAAACGTGGGAGGACCAGCACAATTTTCTGTCAAACGTAAGACCCAAGAATATAGCGACGTCTGCAAACGGAAGGTTGAAAGGTCCTAGATGTAAGGAAGGCGGAAGAAACTCCGTACGACGCCAAAAATTAACACAAATGTTCTTACTGGGAGAAAAGCGGAAGCCGGTTTCGATGCTCCAAGAGTGGAGGCGATCGAGACATCCTTGAAGACGTCGTTCAAGAAGGCTGGTCCGTTGAGAGCTGTAGTAGACCGCAAAATCGTCCACAAAGAGGGAGCCCGAGACATCAGGAAGGAGACACTCCATAATTGGATTTATGGCAATGGCAAACAGTACAACAATTAGCACGGAGCCCTGGGGTACCCCGTTTTCTTGGGAGAAGGTACGAGAGAGAGTAGTGTTCACCCGCACTTTAAATGTGCGCTCTGCCATAAATTCACGAAGAAAAAGGGGCAGCCGACCTCGAAAACCCCAAGAAAACAGTGTACGGTGGATGCCTGTCCTCCAACAGGAATCGTATGCTGTCTCCGGATCAAAAAATATCACTACTGTTTGGCGTTTCCGGAGAAAATTGTTCATGATATAAGTGGAGAGAGCAACAAGATGGTCAACTGCAGAAAATGCTTTCGGAAACCGCATTGGGCAGGTGTTAAAAGACTGCGTGACTCCAGCCACCAGGCTAAACGGCAATTCACCATACGCTCCAAAACCTTACGTACACTATTCGTGAGATAAATGGGGCGATAGTTAGAGGGGAGATGTTTGTCCTTTCCAAGTTTCGGAACAGCAACGACGATAGCTTCCCGCCATCGTCTCGGAAAAGTACTGTCGGTCCAAATTCGATTATAAAAGCTAAGGAGGTAACGCAGACTATGGTATGATAAATGGAGCAACATTTGTATGTGGATACCGTCCGGTCCTCGGGCGGAAGAGCGAGAAGAAGAGAGCGCATGTTGGAGTTTCCGCATGGAGAAAACAGTATTGTAGCTTTCGCGATTTTGAGAGTAGAAAGCAAGAGGTTGCACTTCCGCTGCACGTTTCCTCGGGAAAAACGCTGGCGGATAATTTGAAGAGCTCGAAATCTCAGCAAAGTGTTGACCCAATGAGTTAGAAATTGCGAGGGGGTCCAATAATTTATCATGTGCGACAGTGAGCCCAGAGACCGGGGAGAAACTAGGCGTTCCAGATAACCGCCGAATCAGACTCCAAACTTCCGAGGAGTGAGTGAAGGTGTTAAATGAGCTAGTAAAGAAGTCCCAGCTTGCCTTCTTGCTATCGTGGATGACGCGACGGCATCGCGCACGGAACTGCTTATAGCGGATACAGTTGGCCAAAGTAGGATGGTGTCTGAAAACGCGAAGAGCACGTAGCCACTCACGTATTGCGTCACGGCACGCCTCGTTCCACCAAGGAACCGGGGGACGCCGGGGCAATTCGGAGGCGCGAGGTATTGAACGTTCCGCGGCTGTAAGAATAACTTCTGTAATATGAGTGACCTCATCGTCGACGCTAGGAAACTGACGGTCATCGAATGCCGCTAGAGACGAAAAAAGTGTCCAATCGACTTGGGCAAACTTCCAGCGTCTCGGACGCATGTATGGCAGTTGTGGCTGCAATCTAAGGACACATGGAAAGTGGTCACTCGAGTGTTTATCAGCAAGAGCGAACCATTCGACGCGCCGAGCTAGCGGAACAGTACCGACCGAAAGGTCCAAATGAGAGAAATTTAGGTGATGACTAACTGAAACCCTCAGCTGCCGACAGGTGTTGTTGATATACCTCGATGTGGACAGCTGAAAATGCGTGCCCCGACCGGGAATTGTCGACAGTTGGGAATGTGAGCCTCACGGGAAGCGTGCAAAGGGATAAGTCCCTGTAGTCGCGCTATTCATCTGTGTCCTCGGTGGCTCAGATGGATAGAGCGTCTGCTATGTAAGCAGGAGATCCCGAGTTCGTGTCCCGGTCGCGGCACACATTTTCAGCTGTCCACATCCAGGTATATCAACAACAACTGTCGGCAGCTGAGGGTTTCAGTCATCATTTATTCCAGGGAAAAGCTGCACGGTCATCAACAATATTCTGTTCTTTCGAGAACAGTTACTGTCTTCATATATATAGTTAAAGGCTACCCAGCCATTGACCTTCGTCTGTGCGAATGCGCATAGGTTGCCCAAACTCTTACGGGAATCGCCAAAGCGTGCGGGAGTAATGAGTGAATGGGCAAATGTCTATAAGGTACATTACATATGTAGAATTGTGGACAGTTGGGAACGTGAGTCTCACGGGAAGAGTGCAAGGGATAAGCCCCTGTAGTCGCGCTATTCATCTGTGTCCTCGGTGGCTCAGATGGTTGGAGCGTCTGCCATGTAAGCAGGAGACCCCGGGTTCGAGTCCCGGTCGGGGCACACATTTTCAGCTGTCCACATCGAGGTATATCAAAAACACCTGTCGGCAGCTGAGGGTTTCAGTTAGTCATCATTTATTCCAGGGAAAAGCTGCACAGTCATCAACAGCATTCTGTTCTTTCGAGAACAGTTACTGAATATATGAGAGAAATTTGTCGTGGAGGCAGACAAAAACGTAGGGTCCCCAGTCTTGAAGCAAACAAGATCCGCTTGGTGGAAGACGTCTACTAATAATGAGCCGCGAGGACAAGGATGCGGAGATCCCCAAAGCGGATGGTGGGCATTGAAGTCCCCAAACAGCAAATAGGGGGGCGGAAGCTAACCAAGAAGATGAAGGAGATCAGCTCGTGCCATTGGTGTGGACGATGGAGCGTAGACAGTACAAAGAGAGAAGGTGTATCCAGGTGGGAAAGACGGACAGCGACAGCTTGGAAGGAAGTGTTTAAAGGGATTTGGTGATAATGGCGAGTATGAGGAGAAGAATCATGAGTCCTCCATGTGCTGGAGTGCCTTCTACAGAGGGGAGATCAAATCGGACTGACTGAAAATGGGGGAAAACAAAGCGGTCGTGGGGACGCAGCTGTGTTTCCTGAAGACAGAAGATGACCGGCGGGTAGGATCGTAAGAAGATCGACAATTCATCCCGATTTGGTCGAATGCCGCCGATATTCGAGTGGATAATGAACACAGGGTGGACAGAAAATGGAAGAATGTGACCAAGGTTGCCCTCAACTCAACGACTGCTTAGAGCTTGCGACCGACAGTGTGGAACGGCATTCAGCTGAAGGCAGAAGATCCTGATCCATAGGCTGTTCGGGAGCAGCTCCTGCCATCAGCGATCGGCCGGTTGATCGGTCACCAGCAGTGCGCCTCGGTGACATAGAAGTTGGCTGAGGGCGGTTACCGCCAGTCGGTGCTGTAGATGAGACACGCCGTGGCAGAGAAGGAGAGGAACTGGGTTTCTTATTAGCCTTTTTGGAATCAGAACGTTGAGATGAAGGAGGAACCGATGGTTGTGAAATTGGGGGTATGAAAAAATCTTCATGAGTAGGCTCTTTTCTGGAAGTCTGGGTGTCTGAATTTGGGGCTCGAGATTTAGCAGAACCCGATGAAGGGTGAGCCATAGAGTGAGCAGGTGAGATTGGGGAGGTTGAACAGGCGATCTTTGCGCTGGCCGATCTGACAACCATGGCACTAAAGGTGAGATCACAAGTCTGAGTGGCTGCCTCCTTTGTTGGCCGAGGAGAGGCAAGGACGGTGCTGTATTTACCTGTATGAGGCACAGTGGGCTTTCGACTGGCGAATAACTTTCGAGCAGCAAAGGTCGACACCTTTTCCTTCACTCTGATTTCCTGAATGAGCCGTTCGTCTTTAAAAATGGGGCAATCTCTAGAGGAAGCAGCGTGGTCACCCATACAGTTGATGCAATGAGGGGATGGAGGTGGACAAGCACCCTCATGGGCATCCTTGCCACATGTAACGCATTTGGCCGGATTGGAACAGGACTGGCTGGTATGATAGAACCACTGACACCGATAGCAACGCGTAGGGTTTGGGATGTAAGGGCGAACGGAAATTATCTCATAGCCCGCTTTTATGTTCGATGGGAGTTGAACTCTGTCAAATGTCAAGAAGACAGTACGGATTTGAACGATGTTCTTGTCAACCCTTTTCACGATTTCAATGAACAGCCGTGACGCCCTGATCAGACAGGTAGTTTTGAATTTCCTCATCAGACAATCCATCGAGGGAGCGTGTATAAACGACCCCACATGATGAATTTAAAGTGCAGTGCGCTTCCACCTGGAAAGGGAAGGTGTGTAGCAGTGAAGTACGCAGCAATTTTCGTGCCTGGAGGGCACTGACTGTTTCTAACAAGGTGCCATTTCGTAATCGGGAACAAGACTTTACAGGACCTGCAATTGTGTCGACACGTTTCTGAATAATTAAAGGTTTGACCGTGGAGAAGTGTTGACCTTCGTCAGACAGAGAAACAACAAGGAATTGTGGCAATGATGGAAGAACTGTCTGTGGCTGAGACTCATTTGAACTTACGCTTATGAGCAGACATAGTAGATGATGAGGAAACCATTGTGGAAGTATCCCCCATAATTACCAGTGTCTCTGATGCCGCGCTCCTTCCTTGTGGGGGCCCTCTCTGAGGGCTCTCCCACCTTAGGTGATTTTTCACACCTTAGGTCACACCTCCTGAGAAACGGACGGAGGGACCAATCGGCACTTTCGGAAGGTATCAGCTCGGGTAATCACCCCTCCCTGGGCCTGGCTGTTAACAAGTGGTACGTATGTGTCCTACCTGTCTACCCGGGGCGGGGAATTACGCATTAGCCCGTCACCGGCTACGCAAGGGAATGCGTGGGTCGGCCTTCAGACACGCACAGGGAGGGAAAAAGAGAAAGCGGAAAAAAAAGAAAGGCAAAGGAAAGAAGAGAGGTCTCAAACGACGCAGTGGAGGAAAGGGTAAAAAGAAGAGGTAATGAAAAGAGGAGGACAAAGGAAGGACAAAGACTTGCCAGCAGAGAAAGCGAAGAAGAGAGACTGTTTTACATTGTCGAGCGTCCGTCTCCGGATGTAGGCACAAACCATACTCCCAGAGGGGGAGAAAGGCAAGGAACGAGGTTGGGGTAAGGGGGGGCCAAGATGGGGGATGGGGATGGGGAAGGATGCGGAAAAGGAAGGTATGCAGCCCAGAAAGGAAGGAGGGCTACATTAGCTCAGGGTCCCGTGCTTGCTACGCACGTATCCACAGAAAAGTTGAGGACCCCCTGGGGGGTACGCACTATGTGTCAAAGAGGTATGAATCTGTCGAACTGGCACTGGTGGCAGGCTGAACGATGATATGAGGATGTCCACCAATGGACGCTCCTGGTCCTTTCTAATCTTTCTGCATTGTTCGCTTATACAGAGAATCGCCCTTTGCTGTACATTGAATAGACCAAGTCGTCCATCACACCTCACACGTTTCACACCGGGCCTTAAAGGTTGTTTCCACCGTCAGATAGTAACCGAAGGACGCTTGCAGACAAAGTACAATGGTGTGCAGAAAGGATTTGGTGTAACATGCACCAGTTTCGAAGCAACATGAAGACTGAGGAAGACCACCCACTGAAAAAGGTCGAAGAGGCGGAATGGAATGTTGAAGATCTGGGATCACTCCGTGAAGCGGGCCGAAAATTAATGGCTGTTGTGTTTGATGTATTGAGGTAAACGCAGTGTCCAGGTACTTGATCGTATGCAACCCTAGGAAGGGTGCTAGGTCAGCATCTGAGAGGCTGTATCCTATTGATCAGAGCTGCATATTTGTTCACATTCGGCAGCGTAGGGTCTTGATTTAATTATCATATCATTCTAGAGCACTGCATGGTCACCAGTGGTATTCGGACATGTCTGAAAGAACAGATACCATCTTCATGTAGTTAAGGCTAACCGGCTATTGAACTTCTTCTGTGCTTGATGCACACATATTGACCGAACTCTTACCAGACTCGGTAAGATTGCCGCGAGTAATGAGTGTAATGGGCAGCAGCATTAAGAATGTAGTGTGTGGACATTAAGTTGAGAATGTGGGTCTTACGGGGAACGTGCGAAGGATAAGTCCCTGTGGTCACACTATCCTTGTGCCATCAGTAGCTCAGATGGATAGAGCATCTGCCATGTAAGCAGGAGATCCCGGGTTCGAGTGCCGGTCGGGATACACATTTTCGGACATGTTCGAAAGAACAGATACCATCTTCATATTTATTTACATTGATTGAGCTGACTGGCTCTGCGCCTTATATCCCGACTCCTTCAGTGGTCTGTCGTATTACCGCTCCTCAGCAAACCAGGTGGAGCAGATCTTTGGCATATGCTTGACAATGCTGTCGTAGAATAACTCCCGTGAGCTTACATTTGAGGTTCTCAATGAGGTGTTCCAGAGCGATGGTGTATATTAGAATCGACAGAGGACAGTCTTGTCAGGTAGGTCACCACATCGTAAATGGACTCGTTAAGCGACCGGTAACTAGTATGTGGGAGCTAACGCTGTCATAAATACTCTTTATGACGTTGTGGGTAGCCCATCCGAGCCATCACGGAGAATAGGAAACTGTGACGTACTTTATCGTATGGGCTGTCAAAGTCGATGGCAACCATAGTTGCCCGGAGGCGACACATCGCCAGTTGCAGTCTGCATACTCACCCGACCATCTGGAGTCGTCTGTTGCAGTGAAAGGATGCTGTGAAGTAGGGGACGAAGGCACACCTCCAAAATGCGGGCAAAGGTTTTACAATCCGCATTAATAAGGTAAGAGGCCAGTAGCTGGTGACTGTCACATCACAACATGCCTTATGTACAAGAATGATGTTGCCGTTGACAAAGCTGGGAGTGATAACAAGACCCAGTGTGAAAAGCTCTTGAAGCATTCTGCTCCATCTTTTCGTCATTAACGTCCAGAAGCCACGATAGAGCTCTACAGTCAGACTCTCCATTCTGGGAGACTTGTTAATGGCACCCTTGTCGATGGCAGTCTCCACTTCGCCCCTGGTAATCGGTTCCATCAGCTGGGTATTCTCTCCGTCGTTGATTGTGTGGGTGATGTAAGATGAGACCTGACCAGCTGCTGTCTCATCGGCAATCCAAGCGCTGTTGTTGCTCAGGTAGTGATCAGCGAAAGCGGTGGCTATTTTAAATTGTTGGGTGAGAGTTTGTGCCTCTGGCGTGACGTGTTTGGCCATAAGCTGTCGTCGTCGTCGTCGGTCCTCAGTTGAAATATGGTCTAAGGGAGGTATCTCATGGTGCAGTGAGTCTTGGAGACGTGTTCCCAAGAGGACTCCCTGTAGTTTCCTCGTGAGTAGCATTTGTCTAGGTCACTCACTATGCACCCACATGTGCAATCACGCCGCTGACAGTTTACTCTCTGACTCGGTATCAGAAAGCGCTCACCCACGGAGTAACGGGCAACAGTCGCCTGCTCTTTCCACACGTGTAAGAAAACAGACTCTTCCTATACAGCTTCGACACAACTTAGTGGCACTAATAGGCCTGGAAAGCGTTCAAATGCATTTAGAATTAGAATTTCTTTTTACGTGTCCATTATCCATGTTTCTATGGAGAAGGTATGTGCTGATATTCTCCAAATATTACTGCAGTAGTAAAAAAATTTAAGTGATAGACGAATATTAAATATTATTGTAGGTCATTGTTTCAGTTGCGGAATTTTACATTTCTGCGAAATAATAGCTGATAAATTAATGTCACTTTCCATCAGCTGCTAAAATCGTACTGCATTTAGTCATATTCTGAATAGAACAACGTAAAACGATTTATGTTCAGGAGTGTGAAAAGACTAACTGTGAACTTTGCTTACAATTAATAAAAAAAACTTCAATCCAGCGACAACGTAGACTTCCATGAGTAAATCTAGCAAATTAACTAGGACGACTCGTTACATTTGATAATATGAACAGAGAGAGAAAGGAAGTGTAAGGTTAAGAGAGACGACTGTTATTCGAATATTATTTCTATCTGAATAATTATACGAATAAGTAGATCATTCAGACAAATTCGCCAATAACACATAATCTCACATTTTTTTGCTTACATCTTATACGGAATTAGCATTTGCTCCCTTGGCTCAGTATGGTTTCTGTTTGATACATAACTCGTCTATGGTTTATCCAGAAATATGCGTTTATGGCTCAGTGGCTTAAGTTCCAGACTACATAACTTAGGCTTAGGGTTTGACGCTCATGTAGTCTGAAAATTTTCTGTCCTTATCAGTTCTTTCACCTATAACAATGACGGTAACATCGAGTGAAGCGTATTTCAGAGTACGTGTTGAACTTCAGGTCCCCCCTGTAACTGACTGTATAAATCTGCTCAGAGGTGGGAGGAAGACAAGGACACACGACCATGCCTAGTAAAGGACTACAGGACTGATCTATCCTTCAAGTTAAGCACAGCTGTACTTGATTTGCAGCGCAACAAATGAAACATAAAAATGCTCAGTTTGGGCTGTAGTGCATTGGGCAACCGCAAAGTTGAGGAGCCAATTTAGTCATGTAGCTGACGATCAGTGATGACGAATCAGCCGAGCATGATGGACATGGAATATGTTATGTCTTTTTTTTTGTTATAAAAACGTACTTTACTATAGCAACAAAAATTATTTTTCCATCGTTTCTTTTCTTTATGTGCTGTGGATTACAAGTTCACTTACATGCATGTTGTAGCATATAGAAACTACAGTGACTCATCAGTTCTTATGCATCCAATTTTGCATGAAAATCTCACTATTAAAAATTTACGAATACCGTAGAAAAGCCCCATACCAAACAAGGGAGTACCGATACTGTGGTCATTGCCACAGACAAGGCATTTCGTACGACTGAAAATTTAATGCGTCCCTACGGAGGAGCAGCGCACGATAGCCGCGCGGTCTGGGACGCCTTTCCACGGTTAGCGCAGGTCCCTTCGTCGGGGATCCGAGTCCCCCCCTGGGGCATGTGTTTGCGTGTTGTCCTTAGCTTAAGTTAGTTTAAATTAGATTAAGTAGTATGTAAGCCTTGGGACCAATAACTTCTGCAGTTTGGTCCCATAGGAACTTCCACAAATTTCCAAAATTTCCTTACGGAGGAAGGAGTTTAACAAACAATAAAATAACCCTTAAAAAGCGACTTTCTCCGACTACGACGACACTTCGGCAAATAAATAGACAACAGCGAACATTTTATCACCCAGTCGATATTTGAGAAGAATTTACAATTGGCATAATAAATGCATGCTGTGTTTTACAAAATAATGTGCCAGAAAGAGATGGCTAAACATTTGAATACATATTTTATGTCCCTCCAGAACTGAAAATTCCCCACGTCCTAAAGCTGTCGAAAGTCGTCATGAAACTTGGCTGCTTCGACAAGTGCACAGAGACTGAAGGCGGCCACTTAGTTCTCTATGAGATAGCCCGCTTACAATTGGCAGCGCAGAGCCACGAAATCACAGCAGCCCTGCTGCGCGGGCTACAGTGCGCCGTAATTTTTTTTTTATTCACTGACGCAGCCTGGCTGCCTAAGTGCTTTACAGTCCTTACGCTATCGACTCGGCTCTCTTCAAGGGTCTCTGCAACTGCCAGTAAGTCTCCCCCTCCCACTGCAAACATGGGGCAAGAACTCTACGTATGCAGTCAACGACGAGAATATAGCCGACAAAAACTCTCAATCTTCATCACCTACCTTAGATTGCTAACACTATCAGATATGGGTGTTTCTTTCTTACAATTACGCAATTCGTGGTTGTACTGCTACAAAAACAGTGAACCAAGCAAGAACTCAGCGGTTTCTAACAAATAACATCATTGGACCTTAGATTGAAAGTCTCCTAATGCTACTGAACGTCCAAAGTCATCCAAAGTGCTTTAGGATTAACTTTAAATAAGTTTACCATTACCATGCAAAACAGTTTTTCGATTCGACATCGGTGCAGGCAATGACGTAGAGCTTTAAGATTCAAAAATTTCGGAACAGACACTGGGTTCGAGGTTATAAAAGAGTTCGTAATATTGCAACTTACTTGCAACTTGTGTATAGTACTTTAAAATTGTTAAGAGACGATAGGAAGACTTTTTCGCCTTTCTCTACCAACTGAAATTATTGCAGCACAGTCTTAACAACGATTTAAAAACAATTAGTTCACTCTGTTACTATCGATAAACAAGGTAGGCTAACAACAAACGTCAGATATATAATAGCCAAAGAAATGTCGAAGAGATTTGGTCACGAATTTCGAATGACATTATGACATGAAAAGAAGGTAACGTTTAGAAAGTGATTTGAGAAGTGAACTTAAAGTTAAATCAAAGCGAATTATTTCCCAAAAACTACTGCAGAATTTATGAATTATCAATTTTTGCTGTAGAAGATAAGCCAAAGTCATACATCGGAGCCATGATTAAACACGAATTCGAGTCTGCACTGGATATGTAGAACAATTTTCTTTAGTGTCACAATGGTAGATCTCCATACATCAAATAAAGTTTGTGATTAGACGTTTCGAAAAAGAGTTGTTCCGAATGCTAACTTAAGAGAAACAAGAAGTACATTTGTTAAATGACTGATAAAGAATTGCAGCAATAAATGGAATACGATTTTATATTTATTTATTGTTCCTAACTCTTTATTCACAGATGACAATTAAGTGTTTTTTTTGGGTAAGTGAATAATGTTTGGAATAAAAGTTTTTATTTATGAATAACGAATAGTAATTTATATGAATACCATTATTCGTCATTGACATCAATGTCGCCCAAGTCTGGTGCTAAGTGAAGCACATCGCACATGTGAACACTGCAGATTTGCAACCTATTTCCTAGTGAGGGCAGGAGCGTGAAATCCGCTTGGCTGCAGACAAACCCTTCAACGGCTGCGCCTGGGACCCTATTCTGTTGTATCTTTCCGCCATTTTGCCGATCGATTCGGTACGCGAGAGCACCGAGCAATCTTGTTTTCGAAGCCCCAACATCATTCTGTAAGCATTTCGGAAGCGGTGCCGAACGGTCCTAGCGAGCCGAAACGCTGTTGTCAGTTCTCCTCGCGCCAACCACTCAAAAGGAATCTGTCTCCTAACCGCGCATGCGCATTGCAGCGCCACAGCGGCACAAACTCGAAGCGGCAAATACCTGACACAGGCATGCTATTCTTCACAGTATCGAAGGGTGTGGTTAGAGTACGTAATACTGTTCAAATTTCGCTGACCACATGCATCCATGAATGCTTGATAATGATAGAACGTTGAGTGTGTTCTGGAAACTATCATAAATGTCACATTATGTCATTTTATTCTCAGTCACATAGACATCTTGTTTTGGAATGTATCTTTTGGAATATGAGTTCGGAATGGAGTGTAGTACTGCATTGTACAAATACATCTATAGAAACACCCAAAAGTTCGTTATTTTTTCTATTTTCCGTCGCTCCTTAGTTGCTTCAAAATTCATGGAGGTATGTTCCGTTCATGAAACTAATTGAAGCAGTTTGTTTATTGCCATACACGTTTCATTTCTTTTATTCTTGGCAATAAACAAACTGCCTTCAATTAGTTGCATAGACGGAACACATCTGCACAAAACCGAAAAATTGTTTAAGAGAGTGTCAAAGAATAAGAAGATGCATAGAACGTGGTTGTGACTCGCTCCTAGAGAGCCAAATGATGATGTAGGCAGCTTCCCTGTATGATACATCAACGATTTGGTTGATAAAAACAAATGTAAAAAGACGCCTTTTCGAGAGCGTGTGGTGAGTTGTATTTTATAACATGCATCTGATGAATCAAAATGTTTCATATATGGTCGTATAGTCTGAAAATATTGTGGAGGGAATCTTTTATCTCTGTCTACAGTTGTTAAGGATTCGATCGCAGATAAACACTTGTGACAAGCTAGAGTATAAAGCCGATTGCTGCTAGTTTCATTCGCAGTAATTTAAGTTATTTCTCTTTGATCCTTGTCTGACCACGCTCTCGGAAATCGCTAGTTATTCAGAAGAAAATGGTGAATTAATTGTGACACAAAAAAGTATAAATTCCACTGTCAGTTGTTTCCTGCACAACAATTTCATCTTTCATTTCTTAAACATGCGGAAGTCATGAAATGAAAGGTACTCATTACTGAGAAAGAGCACTCTTATCTGCAAATAATGACGTATATTTCAGAAAAATACATAAATTTGAAGGTTAACGAAGTCTAAAAAATGTGTTGCAAACATGAAAAGAAAAAAAAAAAAAAAAAAAAAAATTCCTACTAAGCGGTATTCAAACCTACAGCCTTTGATAGGAGAATTCATTGGCTTACCAACTTCGCTGTTACAGCTCACATGCGTTCAGCCCTTTATTCTGTGTAATTCACAAGAGGGAGATGGAGGCTACTTCAGTGCCGAATGATGCGGGCGTAAGCGGTAAATGCATGAAATTATGGAAGGTTACCTCTATCAGGCATCATAAAATTCCTTCCATTGTTACTTAAAAGTTTTCAATGCATTCCGATAATTAATAAATAATCCATTAGCGGAAAAAAGTATGAAAAGTCACTAGTAATTTCAGCTAACACCCATGTGATATACCTGTATCTTAGCAGAGCCGACCTTTTGCAATTAATAATTTTTTAAGCACTTACTTATGTTAAGATAGCATGTATTTTGTGAGAATATTATTATATATTTTTTATGTTATAATCATCCACAGTAAAAACAGTACAAACCACATTTTTAACAAAGGAAAATAGTCTATTATGAACTCACTTTCCACCTGGAGGCATCCTGGCGATTCTCCAGTAATACGATCACTAAATCTGAAGCTAAAACCGCTCAATATGTTTAAAATAGAAAATTATAGTTGTATATAAACCACACCGAACTGAACAAGAGCGTCTCACCGAAATCCAAAACCTTTCAGTACAGTTGTCGAAAATTCGTCAAGAGGACCGATCGGTAACAGGTCTCAGAAGCTTATTGAATAGGAACTTCGGATAAAGAACCGAAAATCGCGTCGCTACCAAGGCTAGCCTGCTGCACCGATCGGTGTGAAGGATACAGAATAGGGCCCCAGCCACATGACCGGTAAATACGCACTCACATTGCTGTCATTAGCATCGGTAATCTTTGGCAACTTCGCGAAAAGTATCCGCACACCACAGGCGCTTTTTGGGCATGCAGAAAGGACACACAGGTGCATGGCTCTATTTTAGACACCATCATTACTATGCGTTTCGAGTGGGGTGACGCACACTGAGAGCCTATTCCGTATCTTTCTGCATTTTGTGGGTCTTTCCGTACATGAGCTCACCGAACGATCTTGTTTTCGAAGGAGACTCCCAACATTGTTCTCTAAGCAATTCGGAAGCGATACCGAACGGTTCTAGCGAACCAAGACGCTGTTGCCAGTCCTCCCTGTGCCAACAAATCAAACGAAATCTGCCTCAGATCTGTGCATGTGCACTTCAACCTGAAGCGGAATGTGTTTTCAGTCATTCCTTAGTTGCTTTAGAATTCGATGGAGTGCATTCAGTCTATGCAGAACTCAATAAAGAACTTTTTTATGTGGTTGAGTGCCGGTGAAAAGTGTCCTACAAAAACCGGGGTATGCAGAGAGTGAGATGCCACTTGAGCTATCAGGGTGCCTGTCAGACTGGCGTGGGCAGAGGCTCATGTTGAGATAAAGCGACAGTGCACGGTTATAGAAATAAATTAAACCGATACCGCCAGCCCGCAGCGACAGTGTCAAGGTGGTGTTCACGAAATATCCATATGCTGTTTGAAATATGTCGGCCACCGTAACCGTTAAGGGAAGGACGTGCACAAAATGTAGTCCAGTTTGGAGACAAGGTAGATGTTGGCATAAACTCTTCGTAGGTGCATGTCCATTCGACGCAATTTGTTGCACGTGTCAGAGCACTGGTTCGGCGAATAGTGCTATAGAACTGCACTCCTAAACATTTGAGTACGGGCACCTTGTCAAAGAGCGAAACCGTTGCTTGGGAAAGCCTCCACCGACATCCACGTATTTTATCTTTTTCGCGTTGATGACGCTCCCAGCGAGCGTCCTGTGCTGGCGTAGCCACTGAAGTGCCATATGCATTTCTTCCTGGCCAGGAACACCACATCATCGGCGAATGCACCACAACGAATGGTCACGTCCCGTATGCAAATTCCTGCTAATCGCCTCTGTGGACCAAGCAAAGCTGGTTCAAGCGCTGCCGCAAATAATATACCCGACAAGGGGCAATGTGGCCAGACTGGTAACCGTTCACTATCATGCGGGAACGCGCTCCGTGGATCAGACGAAGGACCGCTTGTGCAGACTCTGGAGAGAGGCCCACACATTCCAAAACTGCGCGTAAGGAGCCGTGGTGTACTCGGTCGAATGCGTGGTCAAAATCGACGGTGACAAGGGCGCCTCGTATTTTGCAGGCCGTCGTCAAAGCAATTACGTCTCGGTATGCCCCTAACGCTGTATGAGTGTTCATGACATCACCTAAACATGTCTGATCGGTGTGGATGGCTTCCCAATAGCAGAGTGGAGACGCGCGCGGAGGATGCGGGCGAAGATCTTGTAGTCGTTGTTGAGGAGTGTGAGTGGGCGAAAGTCCTGCCACCTACAACCACCATTCGGTTTCGGTACTGGGATCAAGATGCCGTCTGTGAATTCTGTGGTGACAGTGAAATCAGGGTGGACCAGTTCTTGAACCATTTGGAGCCACTTGTCGCCCGTAAGGTCATAAAAAGTGCTGTAGAATTCCAGGGGTAAACCGTCCGGCCCTGGCGATTTTTTCAGTGCTCCAAATGCCAAGACCGATGTCAGCTCGTCGGATGTGATGGGCAACATTGTATCGGGTACCACATCCCTAGGCGCGGGAAAACCGTGCAACAGCTCGTCATAATTACATACGTTTCGCAGATCGTCCATATACAAGGTCCCTTAGTGTGGGGCGAACGCGTGCGCTATGTCCATTTGCGTCACTGCGGGGCCGCCTGCCTCCTCGTTTATCGGCAGAAGGAGCTCACGTTTGCGGTGGCGCCTCTCGCGCACAATGTGATAGACTGATGCCTTTACGTTGGGGATGCAGTCTTGCACTCGCGCTCGACTGCTCTGCCCTGATGCGAAGTAGACGAGATTTCATGCATTGTACGGACATCTGACGTTCGGGAGACGGCGATTGCGTCGCCAGCTCTCGTAACGCTATTTAGTAAAATTCCGATGTCATCCTTTGCCAGTTAGATATGTCACGTCCATAGGCCATCAGGGTCTTTTGGAGTGCAGGTTTGACCATCCCAGCCACCACAGCAACGTAGAAGTGTACATGAGCAGGCTCCTAAAGCAGCGACGCCACGTGTCAGTAACTGCTTGCCGACACGCTTCCTCGCGAAGGAGGGTGACGTTTAGCGTCCATGGGCCTCTGCTGCACCTGGTAAGTTGTCCGCGTAAGGTGATAGTTCAGATATACGCGCGATGAGCCGTGAAGACCGTCGGCCAGTGTTCTGCACCACGGTTCACTGTGCGGAGGCCACGCGAGACATATAATCGGCAGAGTGGACGGTAAGATGCGTATATCCGCACTGGTTCCCATGATGTAAGAGCCATGTGTCGTGGAGCGCGAGGTCACATACCAGTGCTTGTAGAGTCGGGCGTGGGACGTAACGTGGTACCAGGTCCTAAGGCCGCAGAACACTGCTAAAATCACCGCCCACTATGTAATGGTCCATATTTCCTTGGAAAAGTGGGGCGACCACCTCCGAATAAAAGACGTGAGTGTCACCACGGTGTGAAGAACCGGAGGGAGCGTAGACGTTAACGAGGTGGACTGTGCCAAGCGTGATAGCGATGCCTAGCAAGTTCGGCGAGTATGTTACGTCCGTTCCATGTTATCTCGGAGAAGGATAGCCGTTCCTCCTACTCCATCAGATGGTAGGCTGTAGGTTGTGTAGTCACATAGGCCTAAATGCAGCTCGGGACGGACCTCCTGGAGAAGGGAAATGTCCAAATCTGCCGCTCTTATAATGTCGTGTAAGACTGACTGTTCTCTCATGGTATGACTAAGACATATCAAATGGTGGAGGCAATGTACGGGTGCAAGCCCACGGTGAGCTCGTAATCCACACAGCCCTCCGGCTGCACGATGTGTATTACTATGCCATATGATCCCCTGACTGACAGGGCCCTCTGGACTCTATGTCAGCCATGGGCTGCAGAGGAGGTATCGATGTGTGCTGTGCATCATCTGCATCCACGTCGTCTGCCCAATCGCCAAGAGGATTGGGAGGTCACTGATGGCTGGTCACTTTCTCAGGAGCCCACATTTTGGGAGTTGATCCGATGCTCCTCGTGATCAGGGCCACCAGGTGTAGGGGATTGTTCCTTGTCGTCAGGCGCCTTCTGGTGAATGAGGCTGCTGGAATCCGTTGCAACTGCAGATGCGGCAACAGAGTTGATGTCTTCCATCAGTCACACATCTCTGTCCCATTTTTCATCAGACATTCGTCTCTTCTTGTGTTGCTTGGGTGATCTTAGGTTGCGATTCCGAGACTTGACATCCACTGGAGGGTGGGACTCGGCATGGTCTCGGTCATCGGGAATCCCTGTGTCCGATCCAGACAGGGACAGTGGCTGCGTGCCCCTGACGCCGCGATGGGCAGACGCTGCAGAAACCTCTGCACCATTTGGCTGCGGTGGCGTCGTCGTCGTCGTCGTCGTCATCAGTGCCGACTCTCCAACGGAGCTTTCAGTGGCTTGAGGTGGTATCAGGTTTTGATCATCCCTCACGTCATGTCGCATGTCGTGCCGCCTCCACATAAGTAGAGGGAGAGAGGTCATCGTGGATCGTTGGGGAAGATCATTGTGGGGCACCTGAATGAGGCGGCGCTGCAGGCCTCAGTTCTAACATGGCCCTCCTGACCTCAGCCTGAGCAGGTCCTAGGTTGGCCATCACATATAACATTTGCGCGGCAGCGGCCAACGAAAACATATGATGGAACGTGCTTCGTAAGTTCTACATGCACTTGTCGTACCCTGTTAAGTACAGGATACGTTTCGAATGTATTCCACTTCTCCTCTGTGTGGCTCAAAACTGCCATATGGCCGCAGCGCGTAAACGCCAATGTTGGCGAGAACTGCGAATTGTAGTTCAAAGACGCGCACGTTACGCACCCCCAATCCAGCATGGTCAACTGCTACTACGCTCACATTACCGTCTGCGTGGCAGAAGTGGAAGCCGTATCTAGATCGTTGGAGGAGTCTGTCACAGGCTGCTCCGTCAATCAGTTTGAGGTACACTGCGCTGGATACAATAAACAAATGGATGCCTATCATTTCTTGCGGTTCTATGTGCATGACGTCTCGAAGAAAGTATTCTATTTCATCGGCCTTCGGTCTCGTGTACCATGCTTTGATCGTTTGTTTGTTTGTGGCTTGTCGATATGATAAGGCCATGGTGGGTCGGTACCGGTCTATAAGTCAAAACAACGACGCACGACCGCGCGTTAGCGAGTGAACGACAACGACTGCGGAGCGCTGCTCGCCGCGCCGAGCCCGTCCGCACGGTGTCACAGCCGAAAGTCGACCGTGACCTTTGACATTGCAGTTTGTTGCCTTACCCTCTTGGCTACTACAACGCACATGCTTTCAGCACTTTATTCCGAGTAATTCACTCGAGAGAGATGCATAATTTCAGACGAGAGTGACGCAGGCTACTTCATTGCCAAATGATGCGGGCGCAAGCCATAAATGCATGAAATTTTGGAGGGTTTTCTCTGTCATGCTTCACAAAATTCCTTTCCATTGTTACTTAAAAGCTTTGAATGCGTTTCGATAGTTAATAGGTCAACCATTTGAGAAAAAAAGTACGTGAAGTCACTAGTAATTTCAGCTAACACTCACGTGGCATACCTATATGTAAGCAGAGCCGAACTTCTGAAATTTAATTATTTTATAAATTCTGAATTATGTAAAAATAACAGATATTTTGTGAGAATATTTACCAAACTATTTTCTTGATGTCATAATCATTCACAGTAACAACAATATAAACCAAATTTCTGACAAAGGAAAAGAGTCTATTATGAACTCGCTTTCCACCCAGATGCGTCCTGGTGATTCCTCAGTAACACAATCACTACATTCGAAGCTAAAACCTTCTAAAATAACAAATTCTAGGTGTAAATAAACCACACAGAACCGAACAAGTGGGCTATACCGAAACGTAAAACCTCTCGGTACAGTTGACGAAAAATCGGTGGGAGGACCTATCGGTAACAGGTCTCAGAAGCTTACAGAATAGCAACTTCTGATAATGAACCGAAAACGACGTCACTACTGCGGCTTACCTGCTGCACCGATTGGTATGAATGATACAGAATTGGGTCCGTGGATTCGCATTTAGGAGGACAACGGTCCAAATCTTCCTCTGGCTATCCTCATTTTAGGTTTTCTGTGATTTTCCAAAATCGCTTTAGGCAAATGCTGGACTGGTTTCTTTGAAAGGACGCAGCCGACTTCCTTCAAAATGGTTCAAATGGCTCTGAGCACTATGGGACTTGACTTCTGAGGTCATCAGTCCCCTAGAACTTAGAACTATTTAAACCTAACTAACCTAAGGACATCACACACATCCATGCCCGAAGCAGGATTCGAACCTGCGACCGCAGTGGGTCACGCGGTTCCAGATTGTAGCGCCTAGAGCCGCTCGGCCATCTCGGCCGGCGACTTCCTTCACCATTCTTCCTTAATCTGAAGGGACTCTGCGCAATACCAACCAACCATAAAACTATACACGTTAATCAATTTCCTCTCTCTCTCTCTCTGCATGGTTGGGTCAGATTCTTGGATTTTTAAATCTCAGAGGATGGCATAGTAGTAGTTAGGTGTGTGTTAGCGCCATTCCGCCATGTGCTTCCTGTACCACATCAGTTTTTGTCATTAGGAGGGCGTGTCAGATCCTAACAACTACTTCACAGCCCTTATGTAGGTGGGCAGTAAAGTCCTCCAAGTCTGTGTTACGCGCCTTTGGCATTCTATCGCCTGGAGATGATTGTTGTTCATTTTCCAAGGCATACGACTACGCCAGACTGGTTTTGGTTTGAGGAGAATCATGCAGATTTATACACTGTAGTCAGCGAAATGCAAGCAGCCACAGTTCAGCGTTTATGACATCAGATGCTAGCCTCCCGGAGACTACGAGTATTCTATCACGTCGGCTTAACGTCGAACTTGTTTGACTCATCGATCCATAGGAATTGCCATACTTACTTCCCATGTGATGCTGAGCTACAGGTCTGACGAGCATGCGAAGTTCTTGACAGGTATTAAAGTAAGTCGCCTTACCCTTCTGTTGCAAATATGCAACTAGTTTAACGCCCTTAGGACAACGGGGCAATGGATTTGGAGTAGAATGTGGCTCTTTCATGCTGGTGGGTGGAACCTGGTTGGGCGTAGATGTTGATGATATGCCTGTCCACAGTGGTGAAGGCCATGTCTCACGCTGTTGGGAGAATGATGAGATCTGTATTGGGAATCTTCCACGAACGTATGCAGCTGCGCCCTTTTCGAGAGGGTCACTGATAGACATGTGAAATATGTATCAGGCAAAATGAGGGTAGCAGCTAGTTGCGCTTCCTCTAGCAGTGCAGTGTCAACGTCAGATGCACAAATTATGTCTCGTAACACAGACAATTTCTGGGGCCAACTGATGCGGTTGGTACCAATCGTTGTAATCCAGTGTGATGGGCAGCGTGATAAGGGAAGGTTCGGTATAATGTTGTAGGTAATCTAGAGTAAACAACGAGGCTATAGACCATCCTGTCCAGCACCCAAAGTTGCAGCCTTTGTAAGTTTTGGTCGTGACCCCAGGAGTCGGTCGCTTCACTCGGAGGTACAGAGTCCCGACTAATCATCCGTTCGCTCCAGCGGTATATGGTACTTCACTGATGAAGAAGCATGAAAAGAGATGGACACTCCTCCGGTTCGATAGCCTTTTGACCTTTCAGGGCAGGGGGCTGTTCATGAGTCGTGGTTTATTTGCGTCCTAAACTTCAGTCGACTCGTAGTCGTCGTCCGGAGGTGAAGCATTCCGACCTGAGATCGTGCTACATCTGCGTTTATAATGCTTCGGAGACTGCTTCTCCCGTGACCGGTCTTCTGCGTCGGAAGACGGGAGTGAATCACCTCGACCCAGCACAAAAGCTGTCTCCGGTACTATCGTTGATGTAAACTCCATTGGGTCTTCTGAGAGGTGGTCGGCTTCCGCTGGTGGTGGTACCGGTGCAATCGAAATGGCCGTTTCTTGTCTGGAGGTTGCGCAAAGGTATATCGGTTGCTTCCAGTCAGGGTGCCGATGCAGGATCCAAAAGGTGGTGCAAAGTTGCGTGGGGAACGAGAGCCGTCACGTAGGAGAGTGGAATGGACTAGTTTGTGGTTGAAGGCGTCACCTCACAGGCCGGCAGTTTTATGATGAGACTCTAGGAACATTATGATCGAACGTGCTCTTCCTTGCCGCTTCCTGTACAAGTTCGCATTTGGCTGTCGCTTATGGAGGTAAGATGGCACATGACGATGTAAGTCCACGTTTATCTGGTGGATATAATTGAGGACTGGATATGTTCGAAACTGTGCCCACCGTTCGGCGGCACGGCCGTAAACGGTGCCTTAAGAACGAAAGGCATCCATGACGTCGACCGACGGGTATTTGAAAGGCAGTTCAGAATTGTCCTTCCTGGTCGACCGACACGGGCCCGACGCTACTGTCGACTTGGCAGAAACGAAGTCCCTGCTGCGTGTTCCGAAGGATCTTAACGCAAGTCGCGCCATCGATGTCTTAAACATACATCGTGCTTTTCAGTATAGATAAGCCAATGCCTACTATATCGTTCGCCGGTATTTTAGCCGCATCACGACGAAAGCGCTCTACCTCGAGTGTCTTTGGTCTTGCATAGTCACTACAGAATGTAAAACGGAGTGTTGATTTACGGAATCTGTTCGCCATTGTTCTGGAGTATCACACGGCGCACGAGTTACGGCCGCAGAAGATAAACAAAACTAGCACGCGAGCTCCGCTGGCGAAAATACAGGACGTCTGCACTGCTCAGCTGCTAAAGCCAGACTTCCCTAGACAACGGGTAATTTTTTTTATTTTGAGAGTCAACGAAATCCTTGCTCCAAGCGTTGATCCTCTACAGGTCTCCCTGCATTTCGCAAAAATTTTCAAGCGTTGCGGCGTCTCTGTATACAACGGCTTAGTCTGCGAAAAGCCTCATGGAATTTCCGACATCCAGTAAATCATTTATATATATAGTGTGAAAAGTATGTGTCATATACCACTCCCACGGGGCACATCCGAAGATTTCTGCCCGTTCAGAACGATGTGCTGTACTCCGTGCCCTAGAAACACTTCAATTCAGTCACATAACTGCTCTGATACTCTGTACGCTCGTATTTTTTATTTTGTTCATAAGGCGCCAGTGCCGAACTGTAGACAACGTCTTCAGGAAGTCAAGGAACACCACATCATCCTGAGCGTTGGTATTTATTGCTTTCTGGGGCTCGTGGACGACCAGTGTGAACTGGGTTTCACACGATCGCTATTATGGAACCAGTGTCGTTAACTGAAACAACCTCGTAACTTAGCACGTCACTAGTGAGGTCAAAACAAATTATTGATGTCCACTGATAAAATGCTCGGCTAAAGAAGTCATCTGTATTGGCCTGCCTGGCACAACTCTAAGATTTCTGCTGCTTCCGGAATGAATTATCGCACGATCCTCCTCTTAATCAATGTGCTGCCTTATTTCATTTTGTGTCCTCTAGCGTCGTGCTACTGTACTGCTGCGCGAGTATCCGAAAGCAGACATGGTGGTTCAGATGTATACCAAGACTGCAAATACACTACATATAGGATGGTTGTGCGACCAGTTCTTGAATTATGCTCGTGTGTTTGGGATCCGTACCAGTTCGGTTTGAAAGAGGACTTCGAAACAATTCAGAGGCGGGCTGCTAGATTTGTTACTGGTTGGCACGAACAACACGTAAGCATTCTGCAGATACTACAGGAACTCTGACTGGAATCGGGGGAAGGTGACGTTCTTTTCGAGGAACGCTCTTCAGAAAATTTAGAGAGCTGGCATTTGACGCTGAGTGCCGAAAAATTCTATTGCTGCCAATATACACTGCGCGTAAGGACCATGAAGATAAGAGACCAGAAATTAGGACAGACAGGGAGGTACACCGACGCATCAAAGAAACTGCTGTAGGCACGTGTATTTCTAACAGAGATAAGTAAACAGACAGAATACGGCGCTGCGGTCGGCAACGCATATACAGCGTGGTCCATTGATCGTGACCGGGCCAAATATCTCACGAAATAAGCGTCAAACGAAAAAACTACAAAGAACGAAACTTGTCAGGCTTGAAGGGGGAAATCAGATAGCGCTATGGTTGGCCTGCTAGATGGCGCTGCCATAGGTCAAACACATATCAACTACGTTTTTTAAAATAGGAACCACAATTTTTTATTACATATTCATGTAGTACGTAAAGAAATATGAATGTTTTAGTTGGACCACTTTATTCGCTTTGTGATAGATGGCGTTGTAATAGTCGCCAACATATGGTTCACAATTTTAGACAAACAGTTGGTAACAGGTAGGTTTCTTAAATTAAAATACAGAACGTAGGTACGTTTCAACGTTTTATTTCGGTTGTTCCATAGTGATACATGTACCTTTGTGAACATATTTATGAGAACGCATGCTGTTACATCGTGATTACCTGTAAATACAACATTTATGCAATAAATGCCCAAAGTGATGTCCGTCAACCTCAATGCATTTGGCAATACGTGTAACGACATTCCTCTCAACAGCGAGTAGCTCGCCTTCCGTAATGTTCGCACATCCAGTGACAATGCGCTGACGCATGTTGTCAGGCGTTGTCGGTGGATCAAGATAGCAAATATCCTTCAAATTTCCCCACAGAAAGAAATGCGGGCACGTCAGATCCGGTGAACGTGCGGGCCATGAGATGGTGCTTCGACGACCAATCCACCTGTCATGAAATATGCTATTCAATACAGCTTCAACCGCACGCGAGGTATGTGCCGGACATCCATCATGTTGGAAGTACATTGCCATTCTGTCATGCAGTGAAACATCTTGTAGTAACATCGGTAGAACATTACGTAGGAAATCAGCATACATTGCACCAGTTAGATTGCTATCGATAAAATAGGGGCCAATTATCCTTTCTCCCATAATGCCGCACCATACATATTAACCCGCCAACGTCACTGATGTTCCACTTATCGCAGCCATTTTCAGTTGCCCAATAGTGCATATTATGCCGGTTTACGTTACCGCTGTTGGCGAATGACGCTACGTCGCTAAATAGAATGCGTGCAAAAAATCTGTCATCGTTCCGTAATTTCTCTCGTGCCCAGTGGCATAATTGTACACGACGTTCAAAGTCGTCGACATGCAATTCCTGGTGCATAGAAATATGGTGCAGGTGCAATCGATGTTGATGTAGCATTCTCAACACCAACGTTTTTCAGATTCCCGATTCTCGCGTAATTTGTCTGCTACTGATGTGCGGATTAGCCGCGACAGCAGCTAAAACACCTACTTGGGCATCATAATTTGTTGCAGGTCGTGGTTGACGTTTCACTTGTGGCTGAACACTTCCTGTTTTCTTAAATAACGCAACTATCCGGCGATCTGTCCGGACACTTGGATGATGTCGTCCAGGATACCGAGCAGCATACATAGCACACGCCCGTTGGGCATTTTGATCACAATAACCATACATCAACACGACATCGAACTTTTCCGCAATTGGTAAACGGTCCATTTTAACACGGTTAATGTATCACGAAGCAAATACCGTTCGCACTGGCGGAATGTTACGTGAAACCACGTATTTATACGTTTGTGACTATTACAGCGGCATCTGTCACAAAGCGAAAAAAATGGTCCAACTAAAACATTCATATTTCTTTACGTACTACACGGATATGTAATAAAAAATGAGGGTTCCTATTTTAAAAAAACTTAATGGTGTAACCTCCACCTTACACCATTAAGATATGTAACGGTTTTAGACTTTGTAAATATGTACTGTTTGTGTTTCCCCTTTTTTCATTTATAAATGTATAGCCATGGTGTTCTTTTCATAATTGACAAAGGTCTTTTTAGGAACTTGTGGGTTTTATTGTTCTGAAGTAGGTGTAGTTATCTACGCCGAAACCTGGGTAAACACTAGGTGCTTTTTTCGCAGTCGAGGCGGGTTTCTAGTTTTTTAATATATTAACAAACGACTGCTGACGCGCTGCAGTGTTGAAGGTTCTTACACCCTGTATAAGACAACAAGTGTCTGCCGCAGTTGTTAGATCGGTTACTGCTGCTTCAATGGGAGGTTGTCAAGGTTTAAGTGAGTTTGAACGTGGTATTACAGTCGGCGCGCGAGCGATGGGATACGGCATCTCCGAAGTAGCGATGAAGCGGGGTCTTATTCCTACGATCCTTCTACGAGTATACCGTTAATGTCAGGAATCCGGTAAAACATCAAGTCTCAGACATCGCTGCGGCCGGAAAAAGATCCTGCAAGAACGGGACCAACGACGACTGAAGAGAATAGTTCAACGCGACAGAAGTGCAACCCTTCCGCGAATTGCCGCATATTTCAATGCTGGGCCATCAACAAGAGTCAGCGTGCGAACCATTCAACGAAACATATAGATATGGGTTTTCGGAGCGAAAGGCCCACTGGTGTACCGCTGATGACTGTATGACACAAAGCTTTACGCCTCGTCTGGTCCCGTCAACACCAAAATTGATGACTGAACATGTTGCCTGATCGGACGAGTCTCGTTCCAGATTGTATCGAGCGGATGGACTTTTACGGGTTTGGAGACAGTCTCATTAATCTATGGACCCTGCAAGTCAGCAGGGGACTGTTAAAGCTGGTGGAGGCCCTGTAACGGTATATGGCGTGTCCAGTTGGAGTGGTTTGGGACCTCTGACACGCCTAGATACGACTGTGACAGATGAAACGTACGTAAGCCTCCTGTCTCATCACTTACTTTCTTTCAAGTCCGTTGTGCATTCCGACGGACTTGGGCAATTACAGCAGCGCAATGCGACACCCCACACGTCCAGAATTGCTACAGAGTGGCTCCAGGAACACTCTTCTGAGATTAAACACTTCTGCTGGGGACCAAACTCCCCAGACAAACATTATTGAGCATATCTGGGATGCCCCATGCACTCGGTTTTATGGACAGCTCTGCAGGAATCATGGTGTCAATTCCCTCCAGAACTTCAGACATTAGTCAAGTTCATCTGTGTACTCGCGGGGGCCCTACACGATATTATGCTGGTGTACCAGTTTCTTTGGCTCTTCAGTGTACATTGGTGGGCGTTTTGGGCTCGGTCTGTTGGCGAGTGAAACAGGAAAGGAAATGATTAGTAGTGGTACAGGGCACCCTTCGTCAGGCACCGTACGGTTGCTTGCGGAGTATCTGAGTAGGTGTAGAACATTAATTACTTTACTTCAAAAATGTTCAAATGTGTATGAATGCCTAAGGGACCAAACTGCTGAGGTCATCGGTCCCTAGACTTACACACTACTTAAACTAACCTATGCCAGAACAACACACACACCCATGCCCGAGGGAGGACTCGAATCTCCGGCGGGAAGGGCCGCGCAGTCCATGACATGGCGCCTCAAATCGCGCGGCCACTCCGCGCGGCTACAAGAACATTAATTCATGTTCTCGAGGTGGTAGGTGAAACTTTGTATTAACTTTCGATACTTCGCTGCATATACTAGTATATAATACATTTGTAAGAGTCCTTACTACCTATTCTTTAAAGAGTCTAACCCCTTTGTATTAAATAGCTTCAAACGCCTGATTACTTTACAAATGAGTTTATGTGTTAGATATTTGACATTAAGCACGTAAACCCTGTCGCCCGAGACGCAAAATCCTAATTATTTCGGCTTTATCAGTTTCGGATTATTCGCCTATAAGCTATGGATAGTTAAAAACAAAACTGCTTAAAATTGGCTGGAGTCGCTAGGTGCTCTCATTCTCAATTACAGGATGAATATAGTCTGGGGCCCGCATCTCGTGGTCGTGCGGTAGCGTTCTCGCTTCCCACGCCCGGGTTCCCGGGTTCGATTCCCGGCGGGGTCAGGGATTTTCTCTACCTCGTGATGGCTGGGTGTTGTGTGCTGTCCTTAGGTTAGTTAGGTTTAAGTAGTTCTAAGTTCTATGGGACTTATGACCACAGCAGTTGAGTCCCACAGTGCTCAGAGCCATTTGAACCATTTTTTATAGTCTGGGTAATTTGCATTCCATGAGTTAGGAGGCCTCATCACAGTTTCTAACAGTAATAATTTACTCCCTTAAACCTATAACGTATGATTGCACCTCATAATGAGTAGATCATGACAGTATTTAAAAATTTTAAATTCGGTTAATAACTGTACGAAACACCTAAAGTGCCCCTGAAATCTTTCAGATAGGCAACCTGCAACTAGGATTGTGAAACCCTTTCGAAGAAAATCCACCGTCTGGGTTGTTGTGGTGGGCACACATTGTAACAATCTCTATTCTTATCTTTCTGTTCCATTCGCGGGCGGTACGCGGGAAGAAAGCCTATCCGTACTCCATCTTATGAGCGAGACTTTGCCTAATTATAGCGTATGGTCATTAGACGTGAGACATGCTGGAAGAAGCAATAAGTTTGTGGACTTATTTATAGTGTTCAGTATCTCAGTCGCTGAAAACTGAATCCTTACAGGATCACTTTGTTGTCTGTCTGTCTCTCTCTCTCTCTCTCTCTCTCTCTCTCTCTCGGACTTTTAACACACCTTTTTCTCAGGAAAGGTAAGAGGTATCAAGCTGAAATTTATGTCGCATGGTAAGATCCACGGCCCCTTGGTGATGTGATGATTTTAAGCTTCTAAGCTAATGAAGTCAAATAATACTACCACACATGTCACATATTTTGCCACTCTCAAAGTGACTCATCAAAACCAAAAGGGGTGCAGTTTGTGCCTGGTGGTCTAGTGATATAGTGCTTGGCTGGAAATCGAGAGAGAGCGGGATCGAATCTCAGTCGGAACACGCATTTTTCAGCCTTCATGTGAACCTAACCTTCCCCTCTCAACAATCTGAGGAACTGCCAGTAACACCATGTTGCTCGGATTCCCCGTTAAACTGCAGGTCCACCTTCCACGGTTGGATAATTGAGGTAGGTCAGGGACACGCAAGTCGCCGAAGTGGCTCTCAATAGAAAGACTTCCTCCATGCCATTGAGCCATACAAGACAATGTTACTTTCCACATACGTAATGAATTTGTAGGGACCTCAAAACGCGAGTCCTTCTCTCACTTGTCCGTTTTTTGAACGAAATGAAAGTTTTCTTCGTCTCTTCGTCGGAGCGGTCGTGGTGTCCTGCGAAGTTTCGCTCGCGACGTCGACCACAATCCACGCGCGCTTCAAGCAGTCAGCACAAGGAACGAGTTAGTTTAAGCTGACGTGGCGCTCTACGAGTTTTGTACCGTCACTTCCTGATATTTCTCGATGAGAAACCAAATCGTAACGTGACACACAAAATAAGTTCTGCAATATTTCGGCAACGTGCTGCGTAATTTAGAACCAACAGGAAGCAAGAACGCTCCCAACGTCACAGACGGAAAGAAAGGCGCCACACTGTATTTGTTGTGTTCAGTAGAAGCGCACATTCAGTGGGGTTTGTGTTGTACATTACACTCATAAATATGTGCTGTTTCTAAGCACCACAAAATTTAATGTCTCAAGAACGAATCGTTATTCGTACGATTTACTGTAATAAATGATTTAGTGTAATAAATGACGGGAAACGACGTATTGGCGGTTTTCGAATTAGCTATTTTCGCGTTATAATTTCGTTGTTATGAGAGTAAGCCATTTTAAGGCAACGACCGGTTGAAGAGTCATAAAAACGTGTCGCTCTTGTTAGGATTTGTTATAACTAAAGGTCAATAACATTTCGGCGATTGAATCCTAAGTCAACTGAAAGTGAAACATATTTCAGGCACAACGATTCGGTACCGATGGTGGAACAGATGAGAGTTCGAGGTCAACTCTACGAATTTTTTTTCTACCTTCACGTTTTCTAAAGGGTTGTAAGAGATTCCTCAGAAATTAATAGCAATCATTTCTATAGTATCTGATGTTACACCAATATTAGTGCACGCACTGTCAGGAGCGTGTTTGACCGATTTGGCAAGTTTTTAAAAGTTTATGTCCTTCCTGAGTTGTCACGTATCTTTCATTTTTGTCTTATAACACGATTTTGAAGTTTTATGTTTATGTGTAACACAGAGAGAGCAACATGAATAGCGTATGGTGAAGAAAGGAAATGTACGTTTCATTAGAGCTAACTGTGATGTACCTATTGCATTTCTTGCTTTCATGTTTTCGGTTTCTTTAATGGCAAAGAGAAAAGGTGAAGCGATAACCCAGCGTAGAGCCTGCGCCTACCGTCAAGTATTTTTGATTTTCAAATGTTAAAAAACGCTAGATGTTTTTCCTGTTCCTCGGTAAGAGGAAGGACGACACACTCTGCTAATGAACGAGGGTAGACGCACGTTATTTTACAGAGTAATCGGCGGTAGCCATTTTGGATATGAGAATAAGTGAAAAGACTGCATTTTTAATGTGTTCAGAAGAAATAATACATTCTTATTTCGTTAGTGAAAAATTGAGTTTTTATAGAAGAATTAAAGAAGCCCACTTGTGTACTTCTGAGTTATCACGAAGATCCGGTTCCCATATCATGGACACGGTGGAGATTTTGTAGGCGGATAGGGCGATCGGACGTAGTATTGTTAATTTGTAAGCATAAATCTACAATACAAGAAAGACTATTTCTCCATTCAGAACTAATATGAACCCATTGACATGCATAGCTCAGCTTATTATGCTTGTCCGAGCAGGGAAAAATTAATCTCATTATTTCCATATATCTAAACATTTTTATGATATATATTTTTTTATTATACTATAAAGTGGTGACAAGTGATACGCACAGTACGTAGTGAGCAAAACTGAGTACTAGAATTGTTAAGGCAATAAATACACATGCTTGTTAGTAATTTCTTTATGTTCTAAGTAATCTGATGTTATGACAGGGACGATGATGTAACACTGGAAAAACACTAACTGAAAGAAAAAGAAATAACAAATAAATTAGAAGGAAAAAGACAATAATACGAAGAGTGGACAACTGAAAGTACAGTAGAGTGAAGTACCAGTTACAAGACAACAACAAGGTACGACCGAGCAATGCGTGTAGAAAATGCTTTCCTAGTAGACATATTAGAAAATCGGAGCACCTATTTCCTAAAATCCAGAACCTAAAGCTTCAGGGGTTAACGCAATTGCAATCAAGTAGAGAGAATGACATTTCTTTATCAGTACGAAAAGGATATTGAGTGAACAACAATTGATATTACAATTACATATAGTTGTACATGCATTCTGTCGCGCAAGAAATAGCGAGGGAGTAAAATCCAAACAGAGAAAATATTAATTTTGGTAACTGCAGAGGCGTAAAGATTTCTATAATGGATGGGAAAAACAATAAAGAAATGTCATTTCAAAATCAACATGCCAATGTAGTACACTTGCATTTGCAAAACGCAACAATGAGTAGATTGGGACCGTCAGGCGATGATTATTTGGATGCTGGGCGCGAGATGCCATTGTTGCATTCGACGCCCGTGAATACGGAACATTTCATTACAAGCAATACGTTGATTACAGTAGACGAAATTAATGACACCTCAGGGCAAAGGAATATTTTAAATGAAATTTATACGCGCAGTACAGACGGATATGCTGACAGGCGAAGGCTCGAAGTGACTAGGGAAGATTTAGAAGCCTTATTTCGAGCCTTAACAGACATCAATTAAAAGATGTCGAGTTTAGACGCAATATAAACAGACATGAATAATATGAAAGCAGACATGACCGCAGCAAAGTACGAGATCGGTAAGCACATCAGGCTAAGTAAAACTTTGCGCACAGAACTCAATGATCTGGATACGAAGTTCACACAGCAGATTTTGCAGATCTCCATGGAGGTGGATAGGAAAATTAACGAACAAGTACAAACTGCAGTTCACGATAAGAGTGAAAAATTAAAAGGCACAGTGGAAGAAAAATTTGAAACACTCACACACACATATGGACAGGAGCTATCCGGAATCAAAGAAACTCAGGGTAGCTTACAGGTAATGCGAAAGAACACGTAGGTTAACATAGATAACTACAATCAGAAGTAGCGAAGCTGCGTTCTTTCTGTGACGACTTACCAGAAAATGTAGACAAAATCACAGATGAAAAAGGGTTATTTAAGTTATAACATAAAATAATCAACTCAGAAATTGTGCAACTTTGCGGAACAGTAAAGGGTAATATAGAAGATGAAAACAACGTTCGCGGAAAATGCGTACGCGAACAGCGTACTTATATGGAAGCGGTAGAGGAAATAATGGGTGACAAGGAAGAAGAAATTTTAAAACACGTAGAACATGATATCAGACAGGTAGAACAAAGATTTATGGACGAAATAGTTAACAAACAAACTACGGTAATATCATTGCAGTAAGCGGAGCTATAAACAGCTGTCCACCGCGCGACGCGAGCAACAAGCAAAACTTGTGAGACAGATATGTCATCACCGCATGTAAATGTTGTTCCGTCCTGTTGGACAGGGTTGTTGACGGTCGAGAGTTTCACAAAACACCTATAGTTTCCTGTACTTTCAAATGAAACAAAGAGATCGCGCCCGGTAGTGTTTGTTCGAGCTTTTAAGAATGTACTACCTAGGACTTGGACAGAAGCTCAAAAGATCAGATATGTGGTAGGACACACAGAAGGTGACGCCTTTTCGTGAGCTACAGAGATGTCGGAACTATGAGACCTATGATCAATTTGAGGATGCATTTTTAGATAAATACTGGTCAACAGCTATCCAGGAGAGATTAAGACGGGAGGTATTTAACCCAGTATCGTAACATCCAAAATTTGGGGGGCGGGGGGGGGGGGCTAAGAAACTATTCTGGAACATTCCTGAATAAAACCCGCTACTGGAATAATCCGATATCTCATGTCGATGTACTGAAAATCTTTAAGAACAAGTTGGCTGTAAACGTTAGGAAAAAATTAGCAACCATTTCCGAATATGATCTCGAGTATTTTCTCTGTGCTCGACTCAATTGATCTAATTCATGAGGATGGGTAAGCCATGCCTGGTTGTTGTAACGGTAATGAACGCTACGCAAATGGGAGGCACAACTACGGTAACGGTAACGACTTTGGAAACTATAATGGTCCTGTACTTATGAATGAATGTCATCCTTATGCACCGCCGCGCCACAACGGAAATCCATACAATCGGTTTACCTATCAGTCACATGGTGACCGAAGGTACAAAAATAAATATGAGCCCCACTGGTACGGCAATGGCCGAGATAGGAGGAATTCGAGAGAAAACTTTGTTAACAGGGGACAAGGAAACACAAATTACCAGGATCGGAAAGTGGAACACAGGGATCAAAGAGGGAACCGGCAGCCCGTACAGTCAAACCGAAACAACCGGGACACGAACTGGCGAGCATTCTGACGTAGTAGAAGTGACGGCAGAAAATGAAACAATACCTTTACCGACTCCAGGAAATAACAATAATCGGGGATGACTAGAGGAAGAAGGTAATGAACTGCCAGTGTGCCACAATGATAATATAAGCGACAAAAACACTAACACGGACAGAAGTAGAAAAGAGGAAGTAGACACTGAAACAATCTTACACGTACTTTGTAATCTATTTTTAAGGTAGATAAGGAAGCAGAAATGAAAGAAGATTTGTTCACTGAAGAGAAAGAAACAACACACAAGGTAAGTGAAATTTTTCAAGCAACAATAAAGGTAAAGGTGGGAAACAGATACACAAGTTGTGTGAGATACTGGCGCGTCAACAAGCCTGATGTCGACCAGCTTGTGTAAAAAGATAGCGCTGAAAGTAAATGTACCCACAGTACCTGTAGAGAACTGTAAGATCGTAACGGCGGTAGGAAGTAAATCTAAAGTTATAAAATTACAGGCCAGCACACCCATTAGCATATACGATGTAATTTTGCAGTGTACTTCCTTGTTGCTAGACAAACTTACAACGAACTGTTTATTATTATCATTTTACTGTGTACTTGGTATGAAGGTGTTTGAAGGTAAGAGGTTTGTCGCCCGACTAGCGCTGGGTTCCTCTCCATCTAGGGGGTACAACACTTATATTTCTGGTACCCTCTTCCTCTTCTACTATCATGTTTAGCCAATAAGGAATGTTCAATTTCCTTCTACTATCTAACATGCAAAGAATGAGATGCAACCTAGTGAATAGAAATTTTCCTTGTATTTTGATATTGTACTTTCCTGAGACTTAAACATGTATAGAAGCAAAGGAAACCTTTTGATATTCTTTAAGGAAACACGGAATATACAACAAGACCTAAAACAACTATACACAATACTGAACGAGTGAAAACCATTAGATGACGTAGTTATTCTACATCAGGCGTAAAAACTTGAATGAGACTGATGGAAAAGAAAGGAATTCACAGGGCACGAGCTTTAAGGGAGAGTCAAAAGCGGTGAAGTAGCGAGACGCGCAGCCGCGCTTAAAGCGGAGCGTACATTAACTATATGTGAAGCGGCTAACAGCTGATCGTAGGGGCAGAGTATCCAAATGCAAATTTAATTTCAGTGTCCCCTTTAAGATGTGCAAAGACACACTGCGGATCGCAACTGAAACCATTTTAGAATTTAAGCGAATCGGCATCCACGGCGCGCAGCCAACTGGACAAAACAGGAACGATACGAAATGGAGCACCTATCAGCTGATTATTCTAACATATCAGTTACACAAGCAAAACGAGTAGAGACATTTGTTTCCAAGTCGGAGACTATACTGTAAGAAGCACTAATTTTAAGAGTATATCATTGGGTTAAGCATACATAGTTTTAAGACAAAGAGCGCATCGGTGCAAGAAAATTGTAAGGAGCTTAGAATACGCTAAACTTGTGAACTTAACATAGGCTATTGAATGTACATAGTTAGAAATGAGTATAAGAATTAAAAGTAGACGAGAATATACACAGGAAATGACCTATCCGAGTATATAGAATAGGACTAAGACACGTCTGAAAGAGAAGTAATAACATGTACATTTAAAAGAACGCGATCAGCACAGAACTTAAGAACTAAGCGACTTACATACAGCACGAAAGTAAGGTAAAATGAAATACACACACAGAAAAATGGGTGTGACTAAGACGTAAACTATAAACTAACATATTGTACAAGATTTAGCGAGAGGAGCAGTTGTGCACATTATAGAACTACTTTTCTTTACAGACAACATTAGAAGTAGTGGCCTTAATGTACAGGGAGAAGACATACCTACAAATCTGCTATTACAGAATTCACGTAAGTTAGTTGCTATTAATTATATGGCACTTTATAGGAAAAGCATAAGGAGCAAAGTAAAACTGTGAACACAAATCGTACAACACGCGAGAGATGAGCTAAGTAAATACGAAAACCAACCAATATGCACACAACGTAATTACACGAACTTAAACAAAATAACTGAGGTAAGTACAGTAGGTTTAAAAAGCAACGTGGAGAAATAAATGAATCTGATTGCTGGGTAATTCTAGGAAATAGAGTGTGAAATCTATTAGATTCAACTGGAGATATTAATTAGTTAATCTACGTTTGTGGTGACATCATACATGGAGTGAATTTAGGAAGAGAATGAAAGTGTATTAGAATAATATGAGTATTTATATTTGTGGGAAGAAATAAATAGGGAGGTGGTGTTAGTGTGATAACCCTACAGGTAATACATAGGTATAAATTTAGGTTATGTGGAAGATTTTTAATGAATAATTATATGGGTGTACGGCGATGAATATGAAGATGAATATTACTGGGGTACCTAGGAAAGGGTCACGAAGGCGACGTAAGAAAGAATGGATTATATAGTTTTAAGTATCAGAGTGAATGATTGCGCGAGTGTGGAAAGCGAAGGAGGGCGCTACATGTACGGTAAGTAACTGTGAAAACGAACACCTAAGAAGCAGTAAAGAGTGAATGAGAAACAGCGAAGTCAATAGTAACAAAGGTACACGGTACATTTAACGTACACCAAGGCACAGTAATTTGCTAAACATACATCAAAATGTGAAACAACTTAGTTTGAAAAATACTTCTTTAGCGACTCACTATTAGAGCTTGAGCAACTATCAGGTGAATATAAATGAAAATATTGTATACAATTCGTACGAGGGGTGAACAAAAACGCAGTGAAACAATATTTTCTCCACTGAGTTCTTGACACACGCAGAAGGGAATGCAGTACTTTTAACATAGGCATTTTCTTCTTTAGCGGGAATGAATTATGAGTGGAATTACACATGATAAAAGTACAGTAAAATTAGCGGTTACACGTTGCGAACACGTACGTGTCGTCGCACCAATAAGGCAGATATACAGCTTGAAATGTGTGTACACGAATGTGAAATATTGCGACGATTAACAAGCAGTGATGAAGTCAGGGAAAAAACATTCTCCATACTCGCTCACAAAAACGAGCACTTGTCAATATTGTACATAGTATGAAGAGTTATCAAATGCCAGGGATAGAATAAGTACACTAACGATGCACTACAAGTAGCAATGCTAGACGTAGCTTGATCTTTGAAGCAGACCCTAACAAATCGTCTTTTTTCATGTAGTGAGTAGTGCTGGAACGTATTTTCTATGGGTAGTTGTGAAGGTAAAAATGCACAGGAGTCGGTCCTGCAGGACAAGAAATGAAAATGCAAATATTCAGAATAAATGCGAGATTCCTTGTAATTTACTAATTAATGTGTAAGATGGTGCCTAACATGGAGCCGGTGTATGAAATGTTAATGCGAATTGTACATTTTTCAACATTATTATTGTCTATGTCTATGTAAAATGTATGTACTATTGTCAATTATATGTGAAATTTTATTCTGAAGGAGAACCATTTATGTATGTGTGTGAAGTACAACGCGATGGACGAGTAAAATACTCGCAAGTGTGAAGTGACACAAAAATAGTAAGGCCTGATAACAGTGAAAGTAGTGACTGAGCCGTGAGAAGACCAAACGCTACAGTCTAGCAAAGTGGATACAGTGCGATGTGCGACGGAGAAAGCAGAGGAAATCCGTATAACCACTAACTGATGTGTGAGGACCGCCGAACTACAATGCACAACGGAACATAATCCTGCAGTGCGGCCCTTACCTTCAATTTCACTGGCCGAAAACTTCGTGCAGGTGCGATATGAGGTACTGGTGTGCCTCGGGTTGGGTGTTGGATCTAAATCCGTTGTATCGAGTTTCCGAACTGGAGGGCATACACAACACCGACCTCATAAGCCTGGAGCGACATTACAATGGATGCGCGGGCAGTGCTAGTGCTCAAGTGGCGCTTAGGTCACTGCGACGGGCGCGTTAAACAATGAGCTGCTGCTGGCTGTTAAGTGCAGCTAACAATGAGATAGTGTGTGCCGAAAGGACGCCTTCTCAGAATTGCCAATGAACCGTAAGCAAGTGAGAAAAACATTTTTAAAACAGGGTGCAAGGACAATTTAAGAAATTTAAAATTTTTCCCCTGTTCACACCATGCATACTATCAAATGTAAGGATAAAAAACAGACTAAGACGGTGGCACAACATGGACGCGCAATTATATAATATAAATATATGTGAATGTATTTATGTCTATGAATTTGCAATGGACAAAGAAATGAAGTTTTGTAGATATACTTGTAGCAGCATAAGGATATTAAAACTTCATTGACGTGCACTAAACACCAGACTATGAGCCCCCAATGTAAATAAGGCTACTGTATACCGTATCCCTAAATAAAGAGACTTATTTCCGGCAGTGTACGGTAGGGGGGGGGGGGGTATTTGTGATGTACCCTTTGCATTTCTTGCTATTTTGTTTTGGTTTTCTTTGGAGGCAAAGCGAAAAGCGGTAACCCAGCATAGCACCAGCGCCTACCGTCAAGTATTTTTGATTTTCAAATGTTAAAAACATAAGATTTTTTCCTTTTCCTCGGTAAGGGGAATGACTGTCTCTTTTGCTAATGAACGAGGGTAGACGAACGTTATTTTACAGCATAATCGGCGGTAGCCTATTTGGATATGAGAATAAGTGAAAAGTCTATTTTTGACGTGTGTCGAAGAAATAATACATTACTATTTCGTTAGTGAAAAATTGAGTTATTATTCCAAGTAGTACTGTAATATAGGACTGAAGAAGCCCACCTGTGTACTTCAGAGTTATCACGAAGATCCGATTCCTATATCATGGACACTGTCAAGATTTTGTAGGTGGATACGACGATCGGACGTAGTATTATTAATTGGTAAGCATAAATTTACAAGAGAGGCTATTTCGTCCATTAAGAACTAATATGAATCCATTTACAGGCACAGTTCAGCTTATTGTGCTTGTCCGAGCGGAGAAAAATTGATCTCATCATTTCCATATATCTAAATTGAGACACCCGCTAAACCCGCTGGGCAGAACACGTAATAGGATTGTGGAAAGGGCCAAGGGTTGAGTTCAGTTTCTGCTTCTAACTGTCATTTATTGTAATTTAATAACCTTTACAACCAACGCACCACATAGCCGAATCTTTACCGAATGCAACTCTTTCACGGCTGAAGGCCTCCAACAAGAAATCTTAAAAAGATAAAAATTCAATTAAGATAGCAATAAAATAATTTAAAGAAGCAACATATGCCAGGTGCAATACCAGTGGCTGAAGACCACAATTAAACTTCAAAATTATAAAATATGTTACCATAATCTTTAAAGGCAGAAGGCCGCAGTGTTAAAGCTTGAAAGATAAATTTAAAAATAAATTTTGCAAAATTTTAAGAAAAAAACAAAACCATAACCGTAAAATTTAAAATAGTTGACAACAGATAATTAAACACTGGTGGCACTCAGAAGGCCTCCAGGGAGGTCGGTCTGCCCTCGTTCACTTAGGTGAGACAGGTGGTGAGCCCAACCATACTTTATCCGTCGGAACAAACCAGGGGACAGGCACGGACCGACCGAAACAACGAGTTGCTTCCCGTCAATCAGTACATGAGAACTCAAACCGGCAATGTTACAAACGTGGCAATCCACAATGGAGTACGTATTAGCTGTCAAAATTACACACCATGGTCGACAGCGACAACAGGTGAGTACAGGACGTTGCCTGAAATTACGTTAGTGGCCAGGACAGGTAACAGGAACACTAACGGACATTAG
The DNA here is from genome assembly GCF_021461395.2 of Schistocerca americana. Taxonomy (NCBI): domain Eukaryota; kingdom Metazoa; phylum Arthropoda; class Insecta; order Orthoptera; family Acrididae; genus Schistocerca; species Schistocerca americana. Next base: position 459,724,147 of record NC_060119.1, on the reverse strand, counting down.
GCAGAACATTCCGCTAGTACACTTGAATTTGAAACACGGTAATAGTTACCTTAGCTCAAAAGAACACTATCTGAATTTACATCAGTGCCCAGGGCAGGTAACCAGAACACTAACGGCCACAAGACAGAAAATTCCACTGGTTCACTCAAATCGTAGTCGACCAAAATAGTTAATTGCACCGCATGGTGGCTGAATGTCAGCAGAAGAACCACTCGGTGTTGCTCTTCGGAAAACCTCCCCAACAGCAAACCACCGAAGCGAACCACCACAACATGAGCAGACGTGGCTTGGATAGTTGAAACCACTACTCAACCTCGACGTCCTGGATCGGTGAACCACGAAGCTCGTAGCGATCGGGCAGCTCTACACACGCTCCGACACTGCGCAGGGGCTGCCAGCGGCCCCAGCCGACTGCTCCGCGCGGAGATAACTTCCTTCGTCTGTAACAACTAGAGATGTACAAATTCCCCTTGCAGCCTGCTTGCCCCTAGCACCTCTGCAACCATTCATGCAGGTTAACCTGCCGCGACGTAAACACAAGAGTGCGCGTGTACTGAGGCATAGTGGGTAATGCGGGCGACTTGGGCTCCCGCAAGCCCGGGCTACCTGGGTTCCCGCAGGCCTGCCAAGCTTCACGGGACCCGCTCAGCTTGCTGCGCCTGACAACAGGTTGCGCTGTCAAGCTACCGTGACTAGAGTAGCCAGGTAGTTGTCCCGCAGTTCATTTATCGTAACGGTGGGGGCAGCACAATGAATAGGTCGAACTTTAGTGAGATTGAAAAAGTTGACAACTGGCGAAGACATGCTGGTAACGGAACAGAGAGCCGGCCGGAGTGGCAGTGGGGTTCTAGGCGCTACAGTCCGGAACCGAGCGACCGCTACGGTCGCAGGTTCGAATCCTGCCTCGGGTATGGATGGGTGTGATGTCCTTAGGTTAGTTAGGTTTAATTAGTTCTAAGTTCTAGGCGACTGATGACCTCAGAAGTTAAGTCGCATAGTGCTCAGAGCCATTTGAACCATTTGAACGAAACAGAGCTCAAGTGCCGCATGGGAAACTTTTTCGTGTGTTTATGAGACCGCAAACGATGTCAAAATCTTTTGTAAGGTACTCTATTCCATGCACTGTCCGAAATATTATGTAGACAGTGATGTTCCTCTTGATGGTCAAGCGTGCAAAATTTCTTCAAGATCCGAATAAAACTGTAGGTTGGTGTAGAAGTGTGTAAATAAAGTACCCTCCCCCATCCACCATTCAGAATTTTAAGCAGAGAGCGCCCTTCATCCTGCTTTGAATATCAAGTGTGACAAATTTCATCAATATAGGAATAAAAACGTACAATTTGTCGAATTCCGTTAGGTAAAGTAACCCCTGCCATGTACCCGACGAAATTTTATGTAGACTGTGACCTTCCTCTTGGTTTCAAGGTACAGTGTGCAAAATTTCGTCAAGATTGTATGCAATACAAACACACGGACACAACGAAAACGCACTTTCATGCTTGGCTTGGCTGGGAGTGAAGCAGCCTGCCCGTTCTGTTGACAACGCGCGGCGGCCTGCCCGCCTGGCCACCGGGCAAGCATGGGCGGGTTAAAAGCGGAACATGTACACCACTGGTAACAACCGACCGACTCGCCTCAGAAGGCGGACAACATCTAAAATCGTCGTCAGAGGAAATAACGCCAACCTCACAAACAACCTAATAAACACTTGCACCAAGACCTGAACGATACACAACAGTGACTAAGCATACACGAAGACAAATCGGGAGTCGATGCGCGCGCGCGCACACGCACGCACACACACACACACACACACACACACACACAGCCGAATCACGAACGACCGGCCAGCCAAAAGGCGTCGTGTGGTAGGACGACCGACCGACGATCCACCAAGACCGTGGCCTGGCTCAAGTGCTGCGTGGCAGCAATGGTCGGGCGAACCATGTCGACGCAGGCCTCACTGTTGTTCCAACCAGACTGCACTAGTGCCGCATTGCAACTCCCGACTGGCAGGTCCAGACTGCACTCCAGACGCGTTCCAACTGTCTGGCAGACATGAACTCTCAACACAAAACCCACTTAAGACAGGCAACGACCGGGAAGTCGTAGCAGTCAAACAAAGAACTACGAGAGGGGATATCGATGTGCACTGCTAGCGGCGGTCACGGTCGGGCAAAACAGCAACTCAGTGACTGTAGTAATTTAAATCAACGTAGAGAGGTGGAAGTACGTCAAAAACAGGGTGTAAAATACATGATGGCGGGAACACGAGCCATGCACGGTTCATAAACATTTTTCATTACATTTTCATTATATTATATAATGTACAAATTCTGTGTGCATCCATTTTCGTGTAAAAACTGGATGGTTTTCGAACCAAATAAAGCCGACAACTAGCCTGTCGTTGTGGCCGAGCGGTTCTAGGCGCTTCAGTCCGGAACCGCGCTACCGCTACGGTCGCAGGTTGGAATCCCGCTTCGGGCATGGATGTGTGTGATGTGCTTAGGTTAGTTAGGTTTAAGTAGTTCTAAGTTCTAGGGGACTGATGACCTCAGATGTTAAGTCCCATAGTGTTCAGAGCCATTTGAACCATTTTAGGAGCCGACAACTGCCGCTGCAGAGCGCTGGTAGCGCAAATTCACGTTAACCAGCTCCTGCCATGGTGCCGATGGCGCTGTGTCTCGTGAAGTGGAATGTCCCGTCTACGTGCGCATCAAAGTTAGCAGACTCGTCCCGTGTGCCGACGGCTCTAGCGACACGCAGTCCGCCAGTAAAATCTGCAACTTGTTGCTCCGAAGACTTAGTAAGAAACGCTATTAAAACACTTCAAAAGCGGTCCAAATAAGGGTCGCCTGTCTAGCTCAGACCCGCCAGGCAAAGTTAAACTTATCTTTACTCCAAAGCGAATAACAACTGCCCTGTAGATATCTAAAGGCAGTCAGCAAAGATCAGCGGCGCTAACTGTTCATACATACTAGTTTCTAGCAACTCATGCTGAGAACCTCCAGAAAAACAATACAGGAATACAAAGCAAAGTCAAATGCTCAAAATACACATAAGAACACCACACTTCAAGTTGCTACGAAAGGTAATGTGATTTATTATTTTTAATTAGAAGTCATAAAGTCAATATCATTCATTAAACGTTTACTACAGCTAACTACTGGCACCGTGATTTGTTAGGAGTGCCTGCCGAGTACTTGTACAGACGCAAACTGCAACAGCGTCAGGAGCAGAATGCGGGCACTTCCATTAACCATTTCGAAGTGCTGTTTATGCCTCGAATTTTTAATAGCTTATTTCAGACACGCGCTGGAAAACACACGTCAAGTGAGAAAATCACTAGCCCTTCATCCAGTGTAGTCTGCTCTGACCGTAAACCACTTTAGATATATTACATGAAGATTCTATAAAGATTATGCGAAAGAACTTGCTCCCCTCCTAGCAGTAATTCATCGTAGATTGCTTGAGATGAAAAGATACCTAACGACTGCAAAATAGGTCATTCTCGTTTTTAAGAAAGGCCGTAAGACACATTCACGCAATTATAGACCTATTTAGTTGATGTCAACCTGTTGTAGAATTATGGAAAATGTTTTATGCTCAAGAATTATGACGTTTGGAAAATGAACATCTCCTCTACAAGAATCAACATCGAGTCCGCAAACAGAGATCCTGCGAAAGTCAACTCGCTCTGTTCCTCCATAAAATCCACACAGCATTGGACAATGGCGCTCAGGTTGAGGCCTGTGCCTTGATTTTAGTAACGCATTTGACACCTTCCAGCATTGCGTTTTAATGAAAAAAATACGAGGTTACGGAGTATCTGAGCAGACCTGTGATTGGTTCCAAGACTTCCTTGCAGACAGAATTCAACACGTCGCCCTTAGCGGAACTAAATCGACAGATGTAAAGGTAATATCCGGAGTACCATATGCAAGTGTGATAGGACCGTTGATGTTTACAATATACATAAATGATCTAGTAGAAAGCGTCGGATGCTCTTTAAGTCTGTTCGGAGATGATGCAGTTGTTTATACCAAAGTACAACGCCAGAAGGTAGTAAGAACGTGCAGAACGGCCTGCAGAGAATTGATGAATGGTGCAGACTCTGGCAGTTGACCCTGAACGTAAATAAATGTAACATATTGCGCATACATAGGAAAAGAAATCCACTTATCTATAGCTACACTACTGACGACAAACGGCTGGAGACTGCGTCCGTCGTAAAATATCTAGGCGTAAATATCCAGAGCGATCTTAAGTGGAATGACCGTGTAAAACAGATGGTGGGAAAAGCAGACACGAGACTCAGATTCATAGGAAGAATCTCAAAAAAAATGTAACTCATCCATGAAAGAAGTGGCTTATAAGGCGCTTGTTCACCCGATTCTTTTGTTCATCTATCTGGGATTCCTTTCGGGTAGGACTGATAGAGGAGATAGAGAAGAGCCAACGAAGAACGGCGCATTCCCTCACGGATCGTTTCGCTGGCGACAGAGCGTTACGAATATGCTAAACAAACTCCACTGACAGACGTTAGAAGAGAGGCGTTGTGCATCAAGGAGAGATTTACTATTGAAATTTCGGGACAGCACTTTTCCGGAGGAGTCAGACAACATATTACTTCCCTCCACATACATCTCGTGTAGTGACCACGAGGTGAAAATTCGCGAGTGGAAAATGGTTGGAGGTATCAGATAGTGGTATCGAAAGTACCCTCCGCCTCACACCATTTGGTGACTTGCGGAGTTTATTAGTTTATTTATTTAAGTTTGTCTTAATCTATGTATTCATCTTGCCAAGGCGAGTCTCATCATTTGTGAGTGAATATTCTGTTACTGTTTGAAGGTGCTGCTTCGCGTGTGATTTTGTTCACAGTTGACTGCGAAACACGCGAGTCTTCCTTGGTACTTGCAGCCGTGACTTCTGGGCCGCGACCTTGGCGGCATCCTGCCCAACGCCCGAGGTCTAAGTTACTGCCCGGAGTGCTCTGGGCGTCGTCTGTCATACCCTGCAAAAGTTGAGTAGTTGTCTTGTTCCTTGGAGCTATACCTGGGTTTAGTGACTGCCGCCAGGGTTGTAAGCTGTGGAGTTTAGCGGGATTAACTCATGAACTTTTGTAAATTATAATCAAACGGTTGACCCTCTTACTGTTCATAAAAGAAGAGTGTTCAAATTCTCTACTACCTGTTCTTCATAGAACCGGATGTGATCTGTATTTGGCAAGTGTAGTTTCACTTTACTGAACGATTCAAATTTCATCTGCGTTTATTGAACACAGTTTCCTTTTGCTTATATTAGTAAACTTCAGTAGTTTGTCACTATATATGTCACTATAATCTGATGGTTCTGCTGTTGCTACTAATCTGGAATTTAATTGATCGGTATGTTTTTTTAAATAAATGTTAATTTGTTGAAAACGACTAACTGTCTAATGATTCTTCATTCCATGTATTGATGTTTGATCCTTTCCTATCCTGAACCTGTTACATGGGTTCCAAGTAGAAGTCGACTTTGGGAAGACCAGTTTGGATTCGGAAGAAATGAAGGGTAAAGCGACGGAGATAGTTTGAAGAAAAGTAAACTTACGTTTATTAAATTTGTAGATTTACAAACAACTTTTGACACTGTTGGCTGAAATACACTTTTTTAAATCTGAAGGTAAAAGGAATATTATACAGGGAGTGAAAGGTTGTTCACAATTTGTACAGAAACGAGACTACAATTACAAGCGTCGGAGGGCATGAAAGTGTTGTAGCATATCCCCGATGTTATTCAACCTGTACACTGAGCAAGCAGTAAAGGAAACCAAGGAGAACTTTGGAAATGGAGTTAATTTTCAAAGAGAAGAAATGAGAACTCTGAAGTTTGCCGGAGGCGGCGAAGAATTTGCAGACACAACTGAACAGAAATTTATCTTAACATTGCAATATGAACATGAACGAAAGAAAAACAACAGTATTGGAATGGAGTCTAATTAGATCAGGCAATGCTGAGTCCTTGAGTTTTGCTATTTGGACAGCAAAAAACTAACAATGGTCGAGTTAGAAGGAATATTAAATGCAAACTGGCTGTATAAACAAAATAGTTTCTGGAAAAGAGAAATTGGTTTACAATGGATATAAATTTAGGTAAACAAGCTGTGACATGGTCGTGAATGGAACAGTGACTCGAAAAAACAGAATAAATTTTTTTTATTAAATATCTCGGATAACAAACTTGTAGGTCCTCGGACTACTGCTTTCTGTCAGCAATGACCATCTTTAGATCTGCAGCAAAATACGGGAAAAATACAAATTCTAATGGACTGTCTACAGCTTAAAACAATAAAATTGGCCATGATGAAAAGTTTTACTGGCATACATGTGAAAATTGTGCGATCTAAATATGAAGAGTTATACCTATTTCATTAAAAAACAAAGTCCGAATATACTGGAGCCAAAGTGGCTTCGTTAAATGTTAAACACGAAATCGGCGCCAGCGTCATCACATATGCACAAACCAAAAAAGTTTTGCAACACCTAGGTTCCGAGAGTTCCGGAACCTGTCCAGAAAATTAGAATAGAGATAAACATAAACATCATTTCCGCCCTTCTTATTCCTCATAGAAACCACACGTTACATGTTGTGCCACCATACAGCGAGACCTTCAGAGGTGGTGGTCCAGATTGCTTTACACCCCAGTACCTCTAATACCCAATAGGACGTCCTCTTGCATTGATGCATGCCTGTATTCGTCGTGGCATGCTATTCACAAGTACATCAAGGCACTATTGGTCCAGATTGTCCCTCTCCCTAACGGCGGTTTGGCCGAGATCCCTCAGAGTGGTCGGTGGGTCACATCGTCCATAAACGGCCCTTTTCAATCTATCCCAATCATGTTCGATAGGGTTCATCTTCGTCTTCGGTCCCGGGTTCGATCCCCGCAACTGCCTAAATTTTGATAAATAATCAGCATTGGCGGCCGAAGACTTCCAGCATAAGAAGTCAGCCTCATTCTGCCAACGGCCTTGTCAAAGAGGGCGGAGGAGCGGATAGAGGTTCAGGGCACTCTCTTGTCCTAGGGGTGGGAAATTGCCCCTAAAGGCGGAAGAATCAGCAATGATCAAAGACATGAGGATGCAGAAGGCATTGGAAACCACTGCATTAAAGACACGTAACGTGTATCCACAGGACATGTGGCCTGTAAATGAAGACGTTTTACGATGATCTCTCCATTGGCAAAAGATTCCGGAATAGTCCCCCATTCAGATCTCCGGGAGGGGACTGGCAAGGGGGAAGTTACGATGAGAAAAAGATTGAATAATCAACGAAAGGATAACGTTCTACGAGACGGGGCGTGGAATGTCAGAAGCTTGAACGTGGTAGGGAAACTAGAAAATCTGAAAAGGGAAATGCAAAGGCTCAATCTAGATATAGTAGGGGTCAGTGAAGTGAAGTGGAAGGAAGACAAGGATTTCTGGTCAGATGAGTATCGGGTAATATCAACAGCAGCAGAAAATTGTATAACAGGTGTAGGATTCGTTATGAATAGGAAGGTAGGGCAGAGGGTGTGTTCCTGTGAACAGTTCAGTGACCGGGTTGTTCTAATCAGAATCGACAGCAGACCAACACCGACAACGATAGTTCAGGTATACATGCCGACGTCGCAAGCTGAAGATGAACAGATAGAGAAAGTGTATGAGGATATTGAAAGGGTAATGCAGTATGTAAAGGGGGACGAAAATCTAATAGTCATGGGCGACTGGAATGCAGTTGTAGGGGCAGGAGTAGAAGAAAGGGTTACAGGAGAATATGGGCTTGCGACAAGGAATGAAAGAGGAGAAAGACTAATTGAGTTCTGTAACAAGTTTCAGCTAGCAATAGCGAATACCCTGTTCAAGAATCACAAGAGCAGGAGGTATACTTGGAAAAGGCTGGGAGACACGGGAAGATTTCAATTAGATTACATCATGGTCAGACAGAAATTCCGAAATCAGATACTGGATTGTAAGGCGTACCCAGGAGCAGATATAGACTCAGATCATACTATAGGAATGATGAAGAGTAGGCTGAAGTTCAAGACATTAGTCAGGAAGAATCAATATGCAAAGAAGTGGGATACGGAAGTACTGAGGAATGACGAGATACGTTTGAAGTTCTCTAATGCTATAGATACAGCAATAAGGAATAGCGCAGTAGGCAGTACAGTGGAAGAGGAATGGATATCTCTAAAAAGAGCCATCACAGAAGTTGGGAAGGAAAACATAGGTACAAAGAAGGTAGCTGCGAAGAAACCATGGGTAACAGAAGAAATACTTCAGTTGATTGATGAAAGGAGGAAGTACAAGCATGTTCCGGGAAAATCAGGAATACAGAAATACAAGTCGCTGAGGAATGAAATAAACAGGAAGTGCAGGGAAGCTAAGACGTAATGGCTGCAGGAAAAATGTGAAAACATCGAAAAAGATATGATTGTCGGAAGGACAGACTCAGCATACAGGAAAGTCAAAACAACCTTTGGTGACATTAAAAGCAACGGTGGTAACATTAACACTGCAACGGGAATTCCACTGTTAAATGCAGAGGAGAGAGCAGATAGATGGAAAGAATGCATTGAAAGCCTCTATGTGGGTGAAGATGTGTCTGATGTGATAGAAGAAGAAACTGGAGTCGATTTAGAAGAGATAGGGGATCCAGTATTAGAATCGGAATTTAAAAGAGCTTTGGAGGACTTACGGTCAAATAAGGCAGAGGGGATGGATAACATTCCATCAGAATTTCTAAAATCATTGGGGGAAGTGGCAACAAAACGACTATTCAAGTTGGTGTGTAGAATATATGAGTCTGGCGATATACCATCTGACTTTCGGAAAAGCATCATCCACACAATTCCGAAGACGGAAAGAGCTGACAAGTGCGAGAATTATCGCACAATCAGCTTAACAGCTCCTGCATCGAAGCAGCTTACAAGAATAATATACAGAAGAATGGAAAAGAAAATTGAGAATGTGCTAGGTGACGATCAGTTTGGCTTTAGGAAAAGTAAAAGGACGAGAGAGGCAATTCTGACGTTACGGCTAATAATGGAAGCAAGGCTAAAGACAAATCAAGACACTTTCATAGGATTTGTCGACCTGGAAAAAGCGTTTGACACTATAAAATGGTGCAAGCTGTTCGAGATTCTGAAAAAAGTAGGGGTAAGCTATAGGGAGAGACGGGTCATATACAATATGTACAGCAACCAAGAGGGAATAATAAGAGTGGACGACCAAGAACGAAGTGATCGTATTAAGAAGGGTGTAAGACAAGGCTGTAACCTTTCGCCCCTACTCTTCAATCTGTACATCGAGGAAGCAATGACGGAAATAAAAGAAAGGTTCAGGAGTGGAATTAAAATACATGGTGAAAGGATATCAATGATACGATTCGCTGATGACATTGCTATCCTGAGTAAAAGTGAAGAAGAATTAAATGATCTGCTGAACGGAATGAACAGTCTAAAGAGTACGCAGTATGGTTTGAGAGTAAATCGGAGAAAGACGAAGGTAATGAGAAGTAGTAGAAATGAGATCAGCGAGAAACTTAACATCAGGATTGATGGTCACGAAGTCAATGAAGTTAAGGAATTCTGCTACCTAGGCAGTTAATAACCAATGACGGACGGAGCAAGGAGGACATCAAAAGCAGACTCGCTATGGCAAAAAAGGCATTTATGGCCAAGAGAAGTCTACTAATATCAAATACAGGCCTTAATTTGAGGAAGAAATTTCTGAGGATGTACGTCTGGAGTACAGCATTGTACGGTAGTGAAACATGGACTGTGGGAAAACCGGAACAGAAGAGAATCGAAGCATTTGGGATGTGGTGCTATAGACGAATGTTGAAAATTAGGTGGACTGATAAGGTAAGGAATGAGGAGGTTCTACGCAGAATCGGAGAGGAAAGGAATACGTGGAAAACACTGATAAGGAGAAGGGACAGGATGATAGGACATCTGCTAAGACATGGGGGAATGACTTCCATGGTACTAGAGAGCTGTAGAGGGCAAAAACTGTAGAAGAAGACAGAGATTGGAATACGTCAAGCAAATAATTGAGGACGTAGGTTGCAAGTGCTACTCTGAGATGAAGAGGTTAGCACAGGAAAGGAATTCGTGGCGGGCCGCATCAAACCAGTCAGTAGACTGATGACCAAAAAAAAAAAAAAGGGTTCATGTCTGGAGAACATGCTGGCCACTCTAGTCGAGCGATGTCGTTATCCTGAATGAAGTCACTCACAAGATGTGCATGATGGGAGGACTCGAATTGTCATCCATGAGGACGAATGCCTCGCCAATACACTGCCGATATGGTTGCGCTATAGGTCGGAGGATGGCATTGACGCATCGTACAGCCGTTACGGCGTCTTCCATGACTACCGGCGGTCAACGTCGACCCCACATAATGCCACCCTAAAACGTAAGGGAACCTCCACCTTGCTGCTCTCGTTGAAGTGTGTCTAAGGCGTTCAGCCTGACGATGTTGCCTCCAAACACGTCTCCGACGATTGTCTGGTTGAAGGCATATGCGACTCTCATCGGTGAAGAGAACGTGATGCCAATCCTGAGTGGTCAATTCGGAATGTTGTTGGGCCCATCTGTACTGCGCTGCATGGTGTCGTGGTTGCAAAAAAGGATCTCGCCATGGACGTGGGGAGTGAAGTTGTGCATCGTGCAGCCTACTGCGCACAGTTTAAGTCGTAAATATGACGTCCTGTGACTGCACGAAAAGCATTATTCAACATGGTGGCGTTGTGTACTGTGTTTTCCTAATTCGCGTGAGCGTAGTTGTTATTTGCACTGATTCGGTTATGCCTACGTTCTTACGAGGATATTCTTGAGTGCGAGATCACCAAAGACAATGATTTTTACTGCATTCGACGACAGCACTTATTGTCTACTGTGCAACCACAACATTGGCTGCCAATGGCTGCAGGGTTCGGGACTAGAGGTATCCAATGGTGCGCACAGCATGAGGCTACGGAATGTAATTGAAGTGCTTAGTCGACGAGTAACTCACAACAGTGCTATTGGTTATTGATACAAAGCAGAGCAATAGCAATGCTAAACGAAGCAAACTTTGCATTATATCTACAGCAATGGTTGCCGAATTTGACATTTCGTCAGAGAAGAACCCAAGGAATTTCTCAATGTAAGAAAGTGGTGACATATCCAATTTCTGCGTTTCTGCAAGATGAATCACTGGAGTATGGTGTCATATACGCTCGACTGTGTGGACAATTTAGGTGAGGAGTGCATAGATACGTGCCTAAAAAGTGAAAGTGGTGTTGAAACATGGAGCCACACATCCCGTCTCCAGCGAAACGTAGCAAAGGACAATCGTTGCCCAAAGAGCGGGTACTAAACATAATTACGTACATGGAAAATTATCCACAGCATACTAAAAAAACCAATTAATAACAAATTTCGAATAAATCCGCAGCAATATGACCGTTTAGTGCACAAGAAAAACTACGGGTATTTAAGAGAGAACAAGAGCACTTATTACAAAAACTAGTGTTCGTGCGTTTCAAGGAAGTTCGATACAATTTACAGGATGTGTATGATAGTGACCTACAACCTTATGCACATTAAACTGCGCACGGCATGGATTGCCGTCATTTCAAGTGAATCAGTGGATGGTAGTGTAGCTTCAAAGAGTCCTACAGAAGTGGAAGGCGTAAGATAACTAATTCCATACAAAGCGGCAGCTTGACGCACAGCAAACTGCGCAAACGGTACGAACATTTGTAGATGAGATGAACAAAGTTATCCCATGGTTCACTAAGGATTTTTTTCCAACTCCGACCAATCGGGATTGGAAGGGGAAGTGGATGTGAAAGGAACCCTGGAAATCAGAAGTACCAAAAAAGATTTACCAAGGTCAACTAACATCAAATCCTTAACGCATTCGTCGGTTGTTCATCTAGATATTAAACTGGCTGAAAAGCTACTTATTGTGCTGCGAGATGTTGAAGGTGCTCTACCGCTACGATTCTTTCTCATGTGTGTGATCTTCGGAATATTTACTTAACTCACAGCAAGCAAGAGTGGGAAAATGGGCGTAAGAGAATTATAACTACGGTATGAGTACTTCTTCTCGAGAACATATGGTAAAAATAACTTGCTTTTGCTTGATTACTGGTCTGTGTGTAAAAGTTATACCTCATGCCACCTGGAACCACCGGAAAAATTTACCCTCTGGATGTTTTTTTTTTCCGTACCTACAAAACATATTATAGCACTATCTGCAGCTACACCTTGAAGGATAGCCAGCTTCACGGCAAGCTTCATGACAGACTGTTTCGCAATCGGTTGCATGGGCCGTCACATTAAGTTCTCATCACCCCATTACACCCAAATCAGTCTACGTGCATTCTGTAAGAGTGTATACCGAGTGAATCTTCTGCACGGTTTGTGACTTCCGAGAAATTGGCCTTCGATCTTGATGCCGTGAACCTTTATGACCACTGTGAAGTGCCATTTTTCATTCTACACTCCTGGAAATTGAAATAACAACACCGTGAATTCATTGTCCCAGGAAGGGGAAACTTTATTGACACATTCCTGGGGTCAGATACATCACATGATCACACTGACAGAACCACAGGCACATAGACACAGGCAACAGAGCATGCGCAATGTCGGCACTAGTACAGTGTATATCCACCTTTCGCAGCAATGCAGGCTGCTATTCTCCCATGGAGACGATCGTAGAGATGCTGGATGTAGTCCTGTGGAACGGCTTGCCATGCCATTTCCACCTGGCACCTCAGTTGGACCAGCGTTCGTGCTGGACGTGCAGACCGCGTGAGACGACGCTTCATCCAGTCCCAAACATGCTCAATGGGGGACAGATCCGGAGATCTTGCTGGCCAGGGTAGTTGACTTACACCTTCTAGAGCACGTTGGGTGGCACGGGATACATGCGGACGTGCATTGTCCTGTTGGAACAGCAAGTTCCCTTGCCGGTCTAGGAATGGTAGAACGATGGGTTCGATGACGGTTTGGATGTACCGTGCACTATTCAGTGTCCCCTCGACGATCACCAGTGGTGTACGGCCAGTGTAGGAGATCGCTCCCCACACCATGATGCCGGGTGTTGGCCCTGTGTGCCTCGGTCGTATGCAGTCCTGATTGTGGCGCTCACCTGCACGGCGCCAAACACGCATACGACCATCATTGGCACCAAGGCAGAAGCGACTCTCGTCGCTGAAGACGACACGTCTCCATTCGTCCCTCCATTCACGTCTGTCGCGACACCACTGGAGGCGGGCTGCACGATGTTGGGGCGTGAGCGGAAGACGGCCTAACGGTGTGCGGGACCGTAGCCCAGCTTCATGGAGACGGTTGCGAATGGTCCCCGCCGATACCCCAGGAGCAACAGTGTCCCTAATTTGCTGGGAAGTGGCGGTGCGGTCCCCTACGGCACTGCGTAGGATCCTACGGTCTTGGCGTGCATCCGTGCGTCGCTGCGGTCCGGTCCCAGGTCGACGGGCACGTGCACCTTCCGCCGACCACTGGCGACAACATCGATGTACTGTGGAGACCTCACGCCCCACGTGTTGAGCAATTCGGCGGTACGTCCACCCGGCCTCCCGCATGCCCACTATACGCCCTAGCTCAAAGTCCGTCAACTGCACATACGGTTCACGTCCACGCTGTCGCGGCATGCTACCAGTGTTAAAGACTGCGATGGAGCTCCGTATGCCACGGCAAACTGGCTGACACTGACGGCGGCGGTGCACAAATGCTGCGCAGCTAGCGCCATTCGACGGCCAACACCGCGGTTCCTGGTGTGTCCGCTGTGCCGTGCGTGTGATCATCGCTTGTACATCCCTCTCGCAGTGTCCGGAGCAAGTATGGTGGGTCTGACACACCGGTGTCAATGTGTTCTTTTTTCCATTTCCAGGAGTGTATGTTTATGGTGCAAGTAGTAAAGGGACATCCTCCTCTAGCATTAATTTTTGTGAACAGCAGTTGTCGATACCACTATTATGTTTCGAATTTTGGACCAGTCAGTATTATCTCAGTTGCTTTTCTGAACACTTTCATATAATTTTATACACAGTGTGTTTTATATCAAGCTAAAATTTATGAAAATGTTTTAGTCTCCTTGTTGTAATCGATAAGTCCTAGTTCTGAATGGACAGTTAAAAGTATTGTTTAGAAAAATTTGAAATTACGGACTATTGGCACTCAAATTTCTGTTATTAATTACGCAATACTGTACTGATTACTATGTTTGTTTCAGAATTCATCTATGAAATAAAAATCGAAAGAAATAATGTAACAGCAACTAGCAGAAATTCATTTGAAAAGAAAAATTGTAAACCTTTTGGATTATGATTATTTACGAAGAGTGTGAGAGTCCTATGCATGCCTATGAAGTGATCGGAATATTTTTGTATTTTTATGTGAACAATGTAATTTCGGCTTTGTTGTTGTTGTTGTGGTCTTCAGTCCAGACACTGGTTCGATGCAGCTCTCCATGCTACTGTATCCTGTGCAAGTTTCTTCATCTCTCAGTACCTACTGCAAACTACATCTTTCTGAATCTGCTTAGTGTAATCATCTCTTGGTCTCCCCCTCCGACTTTTGCCCTCCACGTTGCCCTCCAATTTTAAATTGGTGATCCCTTGATGCCTCAGAACACGAGCTACCAACCGATCCCTTCTTCTAGTCAAGTTGTGCCACAAATATCTCTTCTCCCCAATTCTATTCAATATCTCCTCATTAGTTCCGTGATCTACCCATCTAATCTTCAGAATTCTTCTGTAGTACCACATTTCGAAAACTTCTATTCTCTTCTTGTTCAAATTATTTATCGTCCATGTTTCAAAATGGTTCAAATGGCTCTGAGCACTATGGGACTTAACTTCTGAGGTCATCAGTCCCGTAGAACTTAGAACTACTTAAAGCAAACTAACCTAAGGAGATCACACGCATCCATGCCCGAGGCAGGATTCGAACCTGCGACCGTAGCGGTCGCGCGGTTCCAGACTGTAGCGCCTAGAACCGCTCTGCCACCCCTGCCGGCATCCATGTTTCACTTCGATACATGGCTACACTCCATACAAATATTTTCAGAAACGACTTCCTGACACTTAAATCTATATTCGATGTTAACAAATTTCTCTTCTTCAGAAATACTTTCCTTAACACTGCCAGTCTACATTTTTATCCTCTCTACTTCGACCATCATCAGTTATTTTGCTGCCCAAATGGCAAAACTCATTTACTCCTTTAAGTGTCTCAATTCCTAATCTAATTCCCTCAGCATCACCCGACTTAATTCGACTACATTCCATTATCCTCGTTTTGCTTTTGTTGGTGTTCATCTTATATCCTCCTCTCAAGACACTGTCCATTCCGTTCAACTGCTCTTCCAAGTGCTTTGCTGTCTCTGACAGAATTACAATGTCATCGGCGAACCTCAAAGTTTTTATTTCTTCTCCATGGATTTTAATACTTACTCCGAATTTTTCTTCTCCTTGCTCAATATACAGATTGAATAACATCGGGGATGGGCTACAACCCTGTCTCACTCCCTTCCCAACCACTGCTTCCCTTTCATACCCTTTGACTCTTATAACCGCCATCTGGTTTCTGTACAAATTGTAAACAGCCTTTCGCTCCCTGTATTTTACCCCTGCCACGTTCAGAATTTGAAAGAGTATTCCAGCAACATCATCAAAAACTATCTCTAAGTCTACAAATGCTAGAAACGCAGGTTTGCCTTTCCTTAATCTATCTTCTAAGATAAGCCGTAGGGTCAGTATTGCCTCACGTGTTCCAACATTTCTACGGAATCCAAATTGATCTTCCCCGAGGTAGGCTTCCATTCGTCTGTAGAGAATTTGTGTTAGCATTTTGCAGCCGTGACTTATTAAACTGATAATTCGGTAATTTTCACATCTATCAACACGTGCTTTCTTTGGGGTTGAAATTATTATATTCTTCTTGAAGTCTGAGGGTATTTCGCCTCTCACGTACATTTTGCTCACCAGATGGTAGAGTTTTGTCAGAACTGGCTCTCCCAAGACTGTCAGCAGTTCTAATGGAATATTGTCTACTCCTGGAGCCTTGTTTCGACTTAGGTCTTTCAGTGCTCTGTCAAACTCTTCACGCAGTATTGTATCTCCAATTTCATCTTCATCTACATCCTCTTCCATTTCCATAATATTGTCCTCAAGTACATTGCCCTTGTATAGACCCTCTATATACTCCTTCCACCTTTCTG
The DNA here is from genome assembly GCF_021461395.2 of Schistocerca americana. Classification (NCBI taxonomy): domain Eukaryota; kingdom Metazoa; phylum Arthropoda; class Insecta; order Orthoptera; family Acrididae; genus Schistocerca; species Schistocerca americana. Next base: position 459,707,879 of record NC_060119.1, on the reverse strand, counting down.
CATTCCTTTCTTTGCTTAGAACTGGTTTTCCATCTGAGCTTTTGCTATTCATACAAGTGGTTCTCTTTTCTCCAAAGGTCTCTTTCATTTTCCAGTAGGCAGTATCTATCTTACCCCTAGTGAGATATGCCTGTACATCCTTACATTTGTCCTCTAGCCATCCCTGCTTAGCCATTTTGCCCTTCCTGTCGATCTCGTTTTTGAGAAGTTTGTATTCCTTTCAGCCTGCTTCACTTAATGCATTTATATATTTCCTCCTTTCATCAATTCAATATTTCTTCTGTTACCCAAGGATTTCTACTAGCCTTCGTCTTTTTACCTACTTAATCATCTGCTGCCTTCACTATTTCGTCCCTCAAAGCTACCCACTTTTCTTCTACTGTATTTCTTTCCCCCATTCCTGTCAATCGTTCCGTGATACTTTCCCTGAAACTCTCTACAACCTCTGGTTCTGTCAGTTTATCCAGGTCCCATCTCCTTAAATTTCCACCTTTTCGCAGTTTCTTCCATTTTAATCTACAGTTCATAACCAATAGATTGTGGTCAGTGTCCACATCAGCCCCGGAAAATGTCTTACAATTTAAAACCTGGTTCTTAAATCTCTGTCTTACCATTATATAATCTGTCTGATACCTTTCAGTATCTCCAACCTTCTTTCATGATTCTTGAACCAAGTGTTAGCTATGATTGAGTTATGCTCTGTGGAAAATTCAATCAGGTGTCTTCCTCTATCATTTCTTACCCCCATTCCATATTTCCTTTTTCCACTACCGATTTCCATTCACCCATGACTATTAAATTTTTGTCTCCCTTCACTGTCTGAATAATTTCTTTTATCTCATCATAATACTAACCCTACGGCTTATCTTAGAAGATAGATTAAGGAAAGGCAAACCTGCGTAGTTGGGAGCTCCAGCGTCAGGCGCGTAATGGGGCCCCTTAGGGATATGGCAGCAAGAGAGGGGAAGAAAACCAATGTGCACTCCGTGTGCATACCGGGGGGAGTCATTCCAGATGTGGAAAGGGTCCTTCCGGATGCCATGAAGTGTACAGGGTGCACCCATCTGCAGGTGGTCGCTCATGTCGGCACCAATGATGTGTATCGCTATGGATCGGAGGAAATCCTCTCTGGCTTCCGGCGGCTATCTGATTTGGTGAAGACTGCCAGTCTCGCTAGCGGGATGAAAGCAGAGCTCACCATCTGCAGCATCGTCGACAGGACTGACTGCGGACCTTTGGTACAGAGCCGAGTGGAGGGTCTGAATCAGAGGCTGAGACGGTTCTGCGACCGTGTGGGCTGCAGATTCCTCGACTTGCGCCATAGGGTGGTGGGGTATCGGGTTCCGCTGGATAGGTCAGGAGTCCACTACACGCAACAAGCGGCTACACGGGTAGCAGGGGTTGTGTGGCGTGGGCTGGGTGGTTTTTTAGGTTAGATGGCCTTGGGCAAGTACAGAAAGGGCAACAGCCTCAACGGGTGCGGGGCAAAGTCAGGACATGCGGGGACCAAGCAGCAATCGGTATTGTAATTGTAAACTGTCGAAGCTGCTTTGGTAAAGTACCGGAACTTCAAGCGCTGATAGAAAGCACCGAAGCTGAAATCGTTATAGGTACAGATAGCTGGCCGAAGCCAGAGATAAATTCTGCCGAAATTTTTACAAAGGTACAGACGGTGTTTAGAAAGGATAGATTGCATGCAACCGGTGGTGGAGTGTTCGTCGCTGTTAGTAGTAGTTTATCCTGTAGTGAAGTAGAAGCGGATAGTTCCTGCGAATTATTATGGGTGGAGGTTACACTCAACAACCGAGCTAGGTTAATAATTGGCTCCTTTTACCGACCTCCCGACTCAGCATCATTAGTGGCAGAACAACTGAGAGAAAATTTGGAATACATTTCACATAAAGTTTCTCAGCATGTTATAGTCTTAGGTGGAGATTTCAATTTACCAGATATAGACTGGGACACTCAGATGTTTAGGACGGGTGGTAGGGACAGAGCATCGAGTGATATTATACTGAGTGTACTATCCGAAAATTACCTCGAGCAATTAAACAGAGAACCGACTCGTGGAGATAACATCTTGGACCTACTGATAACAAACGGACCAGAACTTTTCGACTCTGTAAGTGCAGAACAGGGAATCAGTGATCATAAGGCCGTTGCAGCATCCCTGAATATGGAAGTTAATAGGAATATAAAAGAAGGGAGGAAGGTTTATCTGTTTAGCAAGAGTAATAGAAGGCAGATTTCAGACTATCTAACAGATCAAAACGAAAATTTCTGTTCCGACACTGACAATGTTGAGTGTTTATGGAAAAAGTTCAAGGCAATCGTAAAATGCGTTTTAGACAGGTACGTGCCGAGTAAAACTGTGAGGGACGGGAAAAACCCACCGTGGTACAACAACAAAGTTAGGAAACTACTGCGAAAGCAAAGAGAGCTTCACTCCAAGTTTAAACGCAGCCAAAACCTCTCAGACAAACAGAAGCTAAACGATGTCAAAGTTAGAGTAAGGAGGACTATGCGTGAAGCGTTCAGTGAATTCGAAAGTAAAATTTTATGTACCGACTTGACAGAAAATCCTAGGAAGTTCTGGTCTTACGTTAAATCAGTAAGTGGCTCGAAACAGCATATCCAGACACTCCGGGATAATGATGGCATTGAAACAGAGGATGACACGCGTAAAGCTGAAATACTAAACACCTTTTTCCAAAGCTGTTTCACAGAGGAAAACCGCACTGCAGTTCCTTCTCTAAATCCTCGCACAAACGAAAGAATGGCTGACATCGAAATAAGTGTCCCAGGAATAGAAAAGCAACTGGAATCACTCAACAGAGGAAAGTCCACTGGACCTGACGGGATACCAATTCGATTCTACACAGAGTACGCGAAAGAACTTGCCCCCCTTCTAATAGCCGTGTACAGCAAGTCTCTTGAGGAACGGAAGGTTCCAAATGATTGGAAAATAGCACAGGTAGTCCCATTCGTCAAGAAGGGTCGTCGAGCAGATGCGCAAAACTATAGACCTATATCTATGACGTCGATCTGTTGTAGAATTTTAGAACATGTTTTTTGCTCGAGTATCATGTCGTTTTTGGAAACCCAGAATCTACTATGTAGGAATCAACATGGATTCCGGAAACAGCGATCGTGTGAGACCCAACTCGCTTTATTTGTTCATGAGACCCAGAAAATATTAGATACAGGCTCCCAGGTAGATGCTATTTTTCTTGACTTCCGGAAGGCGTTCGATACAGTTCCGCACTGTCGCCTGATAAACAAAGTAAGAGCCTACGGAATATCAGACCAGCTGTGTGGCTGGATTGAAGAGTTTTTAGCAAACAGAACACAGCATCTTGTTATCAACGGAGAGACGTCTACAGACGTTAAAGTAACCTCTGGCGTGCCACAGGGGAGTGTTATGGGACCATTGCTTTTCACAATATATATAAATGACCTAGTAGATAGTGTCGGAAGTTCCATGCGGCTTTTCGCGGATGATGCTGTAGTATACAGAGAAGTTGCAGCATTAGAAAATTGTAGCGAAATGCAGGAAGATCTGCAGCGGATAGGCACTTGGTGCAGGGAGTGGCAACTGACCCTTAACATAGACAAATGTAATGTATTGCGAATACATAGAAAGAAGGATCCTTTATTGTATGACTATATGATATCGGAACAAACACTGGTAGCAGTTACTTCTGTAAAATATCTGGGAGTATGTGCGCGGAACGATTTGAAGTGGAATGATCATATAAAATTAATTGTTGGTAAGGCGGGTGCCAGGTTGAGATTCATTGGGAGAGTCCTTAGAAAATGTAGTCCATCAACAAAGGAGGTGGCTTACAAAACACTCGTTCGACCTATACTTGAGTGTTGCTCATCAGTGTGGGATCCATACCAGATCGGGTTGACGGAGGAGATAGAGAAGATCCAAAGAAGAGCGGCGCGTTTCGTCACAGGGTTATTTGGTAACGGAGATGTTTAACAGACTCAAGTGGCAGACTCTGCAAGAGAGGCGCTCTGCATCGCGGTGTAGCTTGCTCGCCAGGTTTCGAGAGGGTGCGTTTCTGGATGAGGTATCGAATATATTGCTTCCCCCTACTTATACCTCCCAAGGAGATCACGAACGCAAAATTAGAGAGATTAGAGCGCGCACGGAGGCTTTCAGACAGTCGTTCTTCCCGCGAACCATACGCGACTGGAACAGGAAAGGGAGGTAATGACAGTGGCACGTAAAGTGCCCTCCGCCACACACCGTTGGGTGGCTTGCGGAGTGTAAATGTAGATGTAGATGTAGATGAAATTTCATCAATCTCTTCGTCATCTGCAGAGCTAGTTGGCATATAAACTTGTACTACTGTGGTAAGCGTAGGCTTCGTGTCTATCTTGGCCACAATAATGCGTTCACTATGCTGTTTGTAGTAGCTTACCCGCACTCCTATTTTTTTTATTCATTATTAAACCTACTCCAGCATTACCCCTATCTGATTTCGTATTTATAACTGCGTATTCACCTGACCAGAAGTCTTGTTCCTCCTGCCACTGGACTTCACTAATTCCCACTATATCTAACTTCAATGTATGCATTTCCTTTTTTAAATTTTCTAACCTACCTGCCCGATTAAGGGATCTGACATGTCACGCTCCTATCCGTAGAACGCCAGTTTTCTTTCTCCTGATAACGACGTGAAATATGAAAAGACAATATGATACGCGAAAATGTGACAAAATAAATTTACGGAGAAACAAAAATTCTGCTACAACAGTCTTCAGCTTTGTTCATTTCAGTTCAACTGTGAGGACCTGAAATGTGAGATTTTCTGCTTGCAGCCAACATGACAAGCTAAGTAAACTAGAAAGTTTACTGTAATCCTCGCTTCTCTCAAATTTTTCATAAAAGACGTTGCTTATTGTAAACAATAGCTGCAAATAAGAAGGAGGGGGTAGATTACAAAGTCAATGGTTTGATTTGAACGTTTCTTGAATGTCGACAATGTCCATTTTGTGAACTGTGATACATCTATGCCATAGAAGGTTGACCTCTGCATCTCCCGGACACATTTTCCATCGTTCTCCTGATGCACATGGTGACTCATTAGCCGTTAATATTTTTCGTGTCATAATTGTTAACACTTTCCAATGAGCCTTAGTGAAGACTGAACTTGCACTCATGGGGTTCCTTGATAGTCCGCTACAGTGTGTCATGTTCTGCGGAACGTCTTGCTTGCCATTAATAGTTGGAAATTGTAAATCTGGAACTTCTGCCTCCGAAATGAAGGCGAATATTGTGTGTTCACCGTTAGAGTACGGCTCAGTGCAACGTTACCATTGTCAACTTTGTTTAAAATTTGGTACCTTTAACTTCCCTATAAAGGGGGCTGATTGTAGCCTTACAGTTGTCAGACTGTCAACATTTGTTTAAAGTTTGAAAGCCTTATTGCCATCTGAGAGCACGGTTCAGTGTAACTTTATCGTTGTATACACACTGGTGTCCAAAATTAGAGCAACGAACGGAAATTTTGCAAGGCTGCACAGAACAGTATAAACAGGTGATAATAAAGAAGAAACAATGTAAAGAATAAAAAATCAACAGCAACTTGCGTAATGGCAGTCAAAAATGTTCTTCGCTTTTCTCCAACTGAACGAATTTTCACACACATCCTCACAACTGGTTAATGTGCTCAGCATGGGGTCTGACCACCTCTGGCACCAACACAAATCTGACAACGACGGGATATGTTGCGAATTATGTCATCAAACTCATGTTAAGGCAATAATGTCCATTCTTCCTGCAGAGCTGCTCACAAGTCTTGAGGATTAGTTGGTGCATGCTGACTCGATGCAACTCGTCTCCCTAGTGCATCCCAAAGATGCCGTATGCGGTTCAAATCGGGAGAGCGAGCAAGCCACGTCATGTGTTCAATATCTTCTGTTTTCAAGAAAACCTCAACCACCCGTGCTCTATGAGGCCGAGCATTAGCGTCCATCAGTTCGAAGTCTGGGCTCACAGCACCTCGCAATAACTGCGCGTGAGATCCCAAGATCTCCTCGCTGTACCTGACAGCAGTTAAATCTTGCTGCTTCATCAGTACAATTTCATGAAGAGGTTCGGGTGATCAATGAAATCCCTGCACACAACGTTAGGGATGCTCCCCGATATCAGTCTCTTTCCACAATTTTTGAGTCCAGAAATCGTGTTCCCCTTTCCCTCCAGATGCGAATCCACCGAGAATCACTCTGTAGATGAATTGGGACTTATCTATGAAAAGAAAATTGGCCCTGCGTTCGACCTTTCAGGTGGCATGTTGACGGCTCCACTCTAGACGTACCCTTTTGTGAAGACACGGAAGAGGTAAATAGACAGCAGGTCTCCAACAGTAAAGGCCACACGGCTGAAGCAGTCTGTACACCGTTTGCCTCGATACAACAGGTCTAAGGGATGCTGCGATGTCAGATGCTGTAATAAGGCGATCCCGTTGTGCCCTTACAGCCAAATAATGGTCCACTCTTTCTGACGTCACATGTGGTCTCCGGGATACAGTTTCGGTCACTATAAAGGGTCGTGTCATACGAGAAACAACAGAGAGATTAACATTAAGCCATCGGGCTACATCAGTTTGCGACTCTCCTGCTTCCGTTCTTCCTGTCGACCTCAACAGCAGAGAGTCTGTAGGTGTCTTCTCTGTGTCATACTGCACCGTCTGTGACTGAGTACACAGCAAACACTACCCCGCTTGGTAGGTGTCCTGCGTCATCGCTGGCGTGATTGTCCGTTGACAGGAATACCATCTTTCGCGTTTAACACGATCGTAACGACATATGCTCAAGCTTGTATGATTATATCGTGAATTAGACATAGCAAGGGGAAATAGTATTTTGTTGCTTTCATTTTGACACCTGCTAATGTTTTGAAATTTTTTATTCATCTTTAGAGGCGGCTCAAGATAAACTTTTCTGTGTATTAATCTATGCTTTCAAGGTAATTGTAAGTAACATTTTACTTAGTGTAAAAGTGGGCTTAAAGTTTTGGAGAGGTTTTAATCCAGTTGAATTGTTCCCTTTGTATGCATTGACTTAAATTAAACTTCAACGATTTTCTACTAACGAACTTGTTAGTGGTTGTGTTAAGGTTAAGCATAAATATTGATCACTTGGTTCATACCAGCTTGCTGATAAGCAGAAGTAAGAGTGTGATGTATTGCTTACTGTTTGGCGTGTTTAGATGAACTCAGCCTCTTTGTCTAATATTACCAAAGTTAGTCCACGCATGGCCGTGGGCATAGGTCAGGCACGAGGATCAACTTATTTTCATCAAGTCATGATTGCATGACAACATGGTGGCAAAACTGCCTTCCATCTAATTACTGAGCAAATACACTCCTGGAAATGGAAAAAAGAACACATTGACACCGGTGTGTCAGACCCACCATACTTGCTCCGGACACTGCGAGAGGGCTGTACAAGCAATGATCACACGCACGGCACAGCGGACACACCAGGAACCGCGGTGTTGGCCGTCGAATGGCGCTAGCTGCGCAGCATTTGTGCACCGCCGCCGTCAGTGTCAGCCAGTTTGCCGTGGCATACGGAGCTCCATCGCAGTCTTTAACACTGGTAGCATGCCGCGACAGCGTGGACGTGAACCGTATGTGCAGTTGACGGACTTTGAGCTAGGGCGTATAGTGGGCATGCGGGAGGCCGGGTGGACGTACCGCCGAATTGCTCAACACGTGGGGCGTGAGGTCTCCACAGTACATCGATGTTGTCGCCAGTGGTCGGCGGAAGGTGCACGTGCCCGTCGACCTGGGACCGGACCGCAGCGACGCACGGATGCACGCCAAGACCGTAGGATCCTACGCAGTGCCGTAGGGGACCGCACCGCCACTTCCCAGCAAATTAGGGACACTGTTGCTCCTGGGGTATCGGCGGGGACCATTCGCAACCGTCTCCATGAAGCTGGGCTACGGTCCCGCACACCGTTAGGCCGTCTTCCGCTCACGCCCCAACATCGTGCAGCCCGCCTCCAGTGGTGTCGCGACAGGCGTGAATGAAGGGACGAATGGAGACGTGTCGTCTTCAGCGATGAGAGTCGCTTCTGCCTTGGTGCCAATGATGGTCGTATGCGTGTTTGGCGCCGTGCAGGTGAGCGCCACAATCAGGACTGCATACGACCGAGGCACACAGGGCCAACACCCGGCATCATGGTGTGGGGAGCGATCTCCTACACTGGCTGTACACCACTGGTGATCGTCGAGGGGACACTGAATAGTGCACGGTACATCCAAACCGTCATCGAACCCATCGTTCTACCATTCCTAGACCGGCAAGGGAACTTGCTGTTCCAACAGGACAATGCACGTCCGCATGTATCCTGTGCCACCCAACGTGCTCTAGAAGGTGTAAGTCAACCACCCTGGCCAGCAAGATCTCCGGATCTGTCCCCCATTGAGCATGTTTGGGACTGGATGAAGCGTCGTCTCACGCGGTCTGCACGTCCAGCACGAACGCTGGTCCAACTGAGGCGCCAGGTGGAAATGGCATGGCAAGCCGTTCCACAGGACTACATCCAGCATCTCTACGATCGTCTCCATGGGAGAATAGCATCCTGCATTGCTGCGAAAGGTGGATATACACTGTACCAGTGCCGACATTGTGCATGCTCTGTTGCCTGTGTCTATGCGCCTGTGGTTCTGTCAGTGTGATCATGTGATGTGTCTGACCCCAGGAATGTATCAATAAAGTTTCCCCTTCCTGGGACAATGAATTCACGGTGTTGTTATTTCAATTTCCAGGAGTGTAGTTGATGAACATTGAAATCTTGTTGTGAGGCAATTTGAGTCACGTAACATTGGTATCATAAATGTGTCGCAACACTAGCATGTGTTGTTGAATTCTAAATAAAGTTGTGGATCTTGTGTGAATGTATATTTTCAAGTACCTGAATCTTCTCAGTTTTATTACGTTGAAAATTATTAGTAGTGTTTAGATTTCAGTCAAGTAATATTTTGCTTTAATTTAAGTCTTTCTGGACAACGGTTCTGAGTCTCTGTTTTAGATCCAGAATGCTGAGCTTGTCTGCAAAACCTAATTTTGCTTCATCGTTCTAAGCATGCTATCAGCCTGTACTGTTCAAAGTGCTCTGGCAAATAAAAATATAATGTATTTTTGTGTATCCTCGACTTGGGTTAAGTCGTTGCATTCTAGCAGCCCGTGTGCTGCTTACCTACCACATCAATGGGCGTATGAATAAATTGCTTTTGTGAATATTTCTTAGCTTCATTTTCTACATTTATTTCGTAGCTCGGTGAACATCCTCGATATAGTCATATGATGGTGTAAGCGGAGACATTTGAAGTTGGCATTCATATCCGTATTAGTAACATAGAAAGATATATAACGACGAAGGTCATGGGATACCTCCCCACATCTTGTCGGACCTCATTTCACCCGGCGTAGTGCAGCAGCTCGACGTGGCATGGACTCAACAAGTCGCCTGATGTCCGCTGCAGAAATATTGAGCCGTGCTGCCTCTACAGCCGACTACGATTGTGAAAGTGTTGCCGATGCAGGATTTTGTGCACTACCTGACCTCTCAATTATGTCCCATAAATATTCGATGGTATTCATGTAGGGCTATCTGAGTGGCCAAACCATTCGCTCGAACTGTCCAGAATGTTCTTCAATCAAATCGAGAGTAGTTGTGGCCCAGTGACATGGCGCATTGCCAGCCATAAAAATTCGGTCATTGTTTGGAAACATGGAGTCCACGAATGTCTCCAAGGAGCCGAAAATAGCCATTTCCAGGCATGTAAACACAGCCTACACCGTTATGGAGCGCCCACCAGATTGCACAATATCTTGTTGGTAAACTCATGCATGACATCGTGGGGTCTGCGTCACGCTCGAATCTTGCCATCAACTCTTACCAACTGAAGTCATGACTCATCTTACCAGTCCACTGTTTTCCAGTCATCTAGGAACCAGCCGATATGATCACGAGAGGCGCTGCAGGCGATGTCATGCTGTTAGCAAACATACTCGCGTCTGTCATCTGCCACCATAGCCCATTAAAGCCAAACGCAGCTATGTGATAAAGGATACATTCGTCATACGTCCCAAATCCTTTCTGCGGATGTTTAAAGCAGTGTTGCTTGTCTGTTAGCACTGACAACTCTACGCAAAAGCCACTGCTGTCGGTCTTCACTTATCGGCCACTGCGTTGTCCGTGGTGAGAGGTAATTTCTGAAATTTGGTTTCCTCGGCACGCTCTTGACACTCTGGATCTCGGAATATTCAGTTCCCTAACGATTTCCGAAATGGAATGCCCCCTGGGTCTAGCAGTAGCTACCACGCCTCTTTCCCGTCGTGCTGCCACAATCATGTCGGAGAGGTTTCACATGAGATCACCTGAGAACAAATGACACGCCCACCAATGCACTGCTCTTTTATAACTTGTGCATGCGATGCTAAACGGTTCAAATGGCTCTGAGCACTATGGGACGTAACATGTGAGGTCATCAGTCCCCTAGAACTTAGAACTACTTAAACCTAACTAACCTAAGGACATCACACACATCCATGCCCGAGGCAGGATTCGAACCTGCGACCGTAGCAGTCGCGCGATCCCGGACTGAAGTGCCTAGAACCGCTCGACCACAGCGGCCGGCTACACTATACTATCGCCATCTGTGTATCACTATTCTATGACTTTTGTCAACTCAGTGTACTTTTCGTATACTGTTTATATATGCTTACCACTTAGGTAAATATTCCATCTTATAAATACGAACAACATAGAAAGCAATATTATGAGGTACACTAAGTTTTGTGTACTACTTGTCATATTTATTTCTTGGGGCATGACACGTTTTTAAACTCACGGAATCAGTTGTATGAAAGATGCAAAGTTTTGAGTCTTGTCCCCTCATAGAAAAATTTCTGTAGGCTGCCATGCTAGTAGGGGGTCTTCCTTGTCTACAGTCATCTGTCTCGCTCGTTCATTACTCTACATGCGTCGAGATGGTGATAACACGACAGCAAAAAAGCGTTCTGCATTCACCATTTCGGCAGGTGCGACCAGTTACAACTCTGCGGCCTGTCGCTTGTCCATAGTTTGGTACTGCACCTCTACTACTCAGAGCACTGAACGATGGCATCCACAGTTTCAAGACACCGGTTGTTTATATAAGGGGAAATCCACAGGTCGCCCTCATGTGCTCGTAAAAGACACCGTATTCAATAGAGCTTCGCACGTAGACCATAGAAATCTACTGGTTCCAGACGAGAGTTATTCATTCTTCATGAGTGGAGTTTTATGAACTCTTTCTGGGCATGGAGATGGGTGATCACAATTTCTTTTCATGTGAAATGTCCATTGAAGTGGAAAAGCGAACCGCCACAACGTGGGATTGTGAGGAACATAGAAGCAACATACGTTAGACGAGCACTCTCCGAGGCGTCTAGCGTTTTACCCGCTACCTGAAAAAATATGTACTGCCCGTTTTTACTTGCGGAAATGTACCGGGATGTGATAGAGATTTAACATTTTACACTATTGTGGCAACATTCCGAAGATTAGCTTCTCAACACGACGGAGCACAACACGCTTCCTTTATATGTAGGAGAGTTTCTTGTGAATGACCTACCTCAACGATGAATCTGCCGCTTCAGGCGCGCAGATCTCACACTGTACCATTAACCACCGAGGTACGCCTATCTCACGGTATGTCATTTTTTGTGGTGGTTGGTGAAAGACGCCAGCTATATGACTCGCATTCTAACAATATTAGGTGAATTGCGGCCTCACATATCAACAACACTGATTGCTGAGGCCGGTCGGTGTGGCCGTGCGGTTCTAGGCGCTTCAGTCTGGAGCCGCGTGACCGCTACGGTCGCAGCTTCGAATCCTGCCTCGGGCATGGAGGTGTGTGATGTCCTTAGGTTAGTTAGGTTTAAGTAGTTCTAAGTTCTAGGGGACTGACGACCACAGATGTTAAGTCCCATAGTGCTCAGAGGCGTTTGAACCATTTGATTGCTGAGCCGTGCTCCTGCTCGCCTTGGTGCCATTGACAGGTTTGGATCGTGTGTTGGGATTGTCACCTCTCGTTTTCTTAGTCTGTTTACTGGCGACACTACGTTTGCTCGCTTCGTCTGTCCGTCAGTGGCAGCAGCAGCGCTTATCGATAGCAAGTACTGAAGTACTATCTTTGGAGCGACCTCTAGTATTTCCGGGTCGGTCTGTGTCAGCAGTTCGCTCAGGACGGAGGAGTAGTGAGGTCCGCACATCGGCTGTACTCGCCGGGACAACGGGTGAAACGTGCACTGCCCGATGGAAGGATGTGGTTGCGAGAGTGCACGACCACCTCGAGGTCCGGATTCAGCGTGTTTAAGTTGAATGGATCGTTATATTCGAGCAGTGCAACCTTCACTTGTGTGTGTGTGTGTGTGTGTGTGTGTGTGTGTGTGTGTGTGCGTGTAAGTGACCTCATGGCGATTAGCTGTCAGTCGGGCGATCCCTACTGGCACCTTTCCCTTGCCTGACTGGAGCGGGCTCGACCGTTGGTTGGCCGTCGGTCGGTCGCCTCATCGGACGACGTGTAATTGGTCTTCCGACCGCTTCTAGGCCTTTGTGTCGACTTGTGGTTCGTGCTTGTTGTTCCACAGTGACTGGATTTAGCATTTTTTGAGTTGTTGGTGGAGCTGGTCTGAGTCTTTTTAGTGTGTTTGAATGAGCAGTTATTTGAACGCTGTCTGCGTACTGCATTGGTGGAGGGGTTACTTCTGCCTTCCGGTGTTTTAAAATCCGGATTCTGCAGACGCAGTGCTGTCTGTCACTTCGCCCTCGCCTGAATTATTCTATCGTTGTACCGTTTATCAGATGTTACGTGGATTTGATAAGAGAGTTCGTCGATGTTTAAACTGTCCCTAGTTTTAGTTGCCATCCTGTTACGTGAGCATAACCCTTGGTTGCCTGTCTCACTGCTTACGCAGCTGTAGGGACTTTTCTCAGGTCGATCCTTGGAGCACTGTCTGTGGATCACTCCCTTCTTATTTGGTCTGATTGTGTCAATTGTTTTAAAATAATATTTTGTTTAAATTATTCCAATTGTTTGTGGCCTCCAGCCGACAGATAATTTGAATTCTTCCTTAATAAGGCCTTCAGCCGTCAGTGTAGCTTGTGTTACAATCAATTTTTTAATGATTGTTTTAAAAATTATTTTGGTATTTGTAAAGTGTAATTGTCTTCCTCATTTGTAATTCAGCCCTTCAGCAGCTAATTGTTCTGAAGTATAGCTTGTGGCCTTCAGACGACAAATAATTTTGAATTCTTTCGTAATAAAGCCTTCAGGTGTTAGTGTAGCTTTTGCTACACTCAATTTTATTTAAAATTATTGTTTTTAAATAATTATTTCCTTAAATAAAGTGTACGTGTTTACTGTGCAACCAACGGTAACTGATTAGGCCCCGTCCACACCTTTTCCTGCCTTCCCTAAGTCCCACGTCACAAGTGCATTAACGTAACACATCTTCAAAATATTTGGTGAGGAATTTTTCGTCTGATTGGTGAGACGTATACTGGACCTCTGTGAGAAGTAATTGAAAACTTTGATCCTAAACGTAATTAAAAAAGTACTTCCAGTTTGTAGGCGCATAAAATTAAAAGATATAGCGTTTTGTAATCGGATGGTTCTTTTGATTACAAAAACTTTTTAACACTGCAAGTTGAAGTCCACCTTCATTCATGTACAAGATAGAGTGTCAGGAAATCAGAGGAATATTTTTGAAAAATCTTGTATATCAGAGTTCAGTTAATGCAGAACACTAGCTCAGCATAAATGGATTGCAGAAACAAATTTTCTATATCTCCAGTTCAGCTGTCCGGTTTCGTAAACTGCATTACACTTTGCTTCGAATCGGCAGTTGGCGGGTCTGAAACTAGAGTTCGAGGCTCCTCTCTGTAACACAACGCTAGCGCGCGAAAGACAATCTGAGTGGGAATATCTTTCCTTTTGTGACATTTTGTAGGGAATGCAGGAGGACGGTGCGGCTTATCGATCGTGGTGCGATACACTCTGGATCGCTGAGTACCCACACCACACTTTCACCCTGCGTTAAGTACACTGAGTGTCCAGACGCCACGGACCCAGATTATTAAAACATCTATGCCCAGTAAAAAAATGCCATTACTAGTGCAAGCGGTTTCGGAATGCGTTTATTTCATATCCGGGCGTGTGTCTTGGGTGTTCTGGCCGCATTACTTCTATGTCGCACAGTTATTCATCTTCTGACAGGTGGCCAGACAGACGCTGTATCGGAAGCGGTGTTTCAGTTGTTCTGAACTTGGCGTGTAGGACGCTTCCTTTACATATGAAACTCTACAGCCATGAGGTAATACTGTGTGTCCGTTACATTCCTCTCGATATTCACAAGTTATTTAGTCACACGAAATTTAATTGCATAATATAGCTCGTTGCTCTAACGTTTCATTTTGATGAAGTTACGTTAATTTCGGTATTTACATAATCCGCTCCAAAAATTTCATACGTTACCGTAATCGAATTAAAACATGCATAATATCAATATTCGAATTTTGTAACAACTACCATTTTTACATAGCTGCCAGTTTCATAGAAGTTATTCCGTCCCTTTCTGCCTTTTATATCCGTGGAATATAACTCTTCGCTCGCATAATTCCTCGTTCGCTATTTACGGAAATACCGGTAGCCCATAGTTGCTACTTTTTATGAGTCGTGTATTTAATTCTACCGTACTGCCCCAGAAATCCAATGGAATACAATGAACAGAGATGCAAGAAGCTACTGATGTGGTGTACTGGAGTTTCATTTCGAGAAGCGATGATAAAAAGTCCTTGCGGTCATTCCCATTTAAATTTCCCTCCCCTTCCATAAGTCTCAGCTTTATTTGTGAAGCTTTGTGTCGCCGAGTACACGTTGAACTTTTGAAGAACTACTACAAAATATTAACGACATTATCAGACTTGAAGCAGCAACGTTTAACAAAAAGTACATAACATTAAAACCCAAGTCCATCAGTGGTACATCTACATCAAACAGTACTGCCAGTGCCGGTCGTTTGTAGTAGTACAGTATCACTCATATGAAGTATATTGTGTTATATCGTTCTTGGGTTTCTACCAGAGGTTTTTTTTTTTTTTTTGGTAAGTACCTGCAGTTTTCGTTTTCGAATTTACTCTCCGTTTTAGCCTGGTACATGAAGCTCATTCGTACAGTCTATGATCTGTTTACGAAGAATGCAGTTCCTGCTGCAGCTTGTTATATTTCTATAAACAGAAGAGAATACAGAGAAAATAATTTTATATTCTTTCACTTCTTGTATGAATGTAAGTATACTACGTAGTGCTATGAATCGTGGATCCAAAGGCAATAAAATCCGTTTCTTAGCTACGTAAATTCTATGGTGAGATATTTCATAGTAAGATAGTGGTGCATTATTCTGTAATTTTCATTATTTTTAAGCTGTAACATACTATCAGTTGCAACAGTTTTTTCACCGCACGGTTTAACAGCGTATGATACACGGCTCACTAGGTCAGATAACGGTTTTACGAAGGGATCGGAAACGGTTACAATGAATAAAATGAACTGTTGTGAACCAGATAGCGAAAACAATTTTTATTTTCACTTATTTGCTTTTAAGTCGGTGCAGATTTGTTTGTAACTATATAGAATATCACTTCTTAATTCTTTGCGTTGTTGTGCTGTTATCTTTGAAGGTTAGAGGCTGCACGTAGGTTTTTTGCCATCTTTCGCACCGATAATCGGAAATTGGAAAAAGTGTAAAGCTTGTATACAGTAGTAAACAAGATAGCACATAGTACAAACTGGAGAAAACTATATGTATTTATGGCCCTGGTGACCAGAAGCAACATATCTCGGTTATAAATTTAGCTTTTTTCGAACGTTTGCTAGTATAAAAGGTGTAAAAAATTCAAAATTTTGAGGACAGGTTGAGGAGTGAACTCTTTTGAAGCGTTTTTAGCAGTTCTCCAGATCACTTCGGGTGAATGAGGGAATGGTTAAATTGAAAACCAAGGACTCGTTTCCTGATACCTAATTCATATGGGCTGTGGGCACCGCAGTATTAAATTTTACGGTCACTTACCTTTTTTCTTAATCTTGCTTCATGAATTTAGTTGGTTAGCATAAATGTTAATGAATGTTAGCCGTTCGCTGAAAAGATGTATAAGATTTGAAGACTGAAGAGGTCATCGAACGTCATTCGCTTTAGATTATCTGTAACGAAGTCGGCGTCCAGACTGTAGTAGGTGTTTATCTTATCTGTATTCTGAATCTGACCTTATGCGAGGTTCAGAAGCGTTCACGTATCATTAAACTGTGTTCCACACAACATGAAATATTACTCCGACGTCGGGGGTGAAAAGCAATTTACGTCTACTACAGCTGAGCAAATTACGTCTACTATAGCTGTCAACTGAACAAAATGTCGACTGAACAACAGGGTGCAATTCTCCTTGCATATTGATGGCGGGAGGCGTGCGTAGTTGTTTACGTGTGAGAGCTGACGATTTTATGGGCTGTGGGCACCGTAATTTGAATCGCACTTTACTGGATGACAATGGATTCCAGGGGAAAGGAACTGGGCAAGCCGTACAAGGAGAACAGCGCGCCATAAAATATTAAAATTTTCATTTCACAGACGAAAGATTAGTCGGGGCTCTTCAGCAGTTAGTGGCCGAATAATGGATGCGGTGCATTTTTAATGCAGGGTAACAGGTTCCTAGGGCAGCCGGCCGCTGCCAGACCTCGTCTCAGCGGGCGCGCCTTCCTACCGGCTCGCCGCGAGACCGTTAACAGAATGCCCGCACTGTCTATTACAGTATTTATATCTCGCCTGGGGACGCTAGTTCTGAATAGCTGCGACTTTCAACTCGGACGACATGTGACCCATTAAGTTATGTATTTTGGCGCAGTTTGCAGGATCAGAATTAAAACACGGGCCCTGTCGTCTTATGTTACGCTCTCCTCTTTTTCTATTTTTCCCTCATCAGTCTTCTGGCTGGTTTGATGCAGCCTGCCACGAATTCATGACTAACTTCTGCATCTTTCAGAGTAGCACTTCGACTCTCCGTCCTCATTTATTTTCTGGAAGTATTCCAGTCCCTGACTTTCCCTAGCTTTTAGCCTCTACAACTCCTCCTAGCACCAATAAGGTTATTCTCTGACGTCTTAACACATGTCCTATCAACCTATCCCTTCTTCTTGTGTTTCCCGTATGTTCTTTGCTTCGTCATTCTGCGCAGAATCTCCTCATTCCTCACTTTACCAGTCGACCTAACTTTCAACGGTCTTCTGTAGCATCACATCTCAAACGCTCCGACGCTCTTCTGTTCTGGTTTTGCTACTGTCCATATTTCACTACGATACGATGCCGTACTTCGAACGTATATTCTCAGAACTTTCTTCCTCAAATTAAGGCCTGTGTTTGATACCAGTAGATTTATCCTGGCCAGGAATGCTCTCCTTACCTCTGCTTTAAGTGTCTTCTTTGCTCCGTTCACCATTGGTTATTTTTCTTCCAACGTAGAAGAATTCCTTAACTTCGTCAATTTAGCGACAACGAATGATGTCAATTACTCGCTACTCTCAGTTCTCAGTTCTGGCACTACTTTGTCTTTTTCCGGTTTACTCTTAATCCACATTCCGTACCCGTTAGGGTGTTCATTCCATCCAATACATCCCGTAATTCGCGTTCATTTTCGCTGAGAATAAGAGCTTCATCAGCACATCTTATCATTGATACTGTTGTCGCGGCCCCTTATTAGTTAGAGGGCCCACGCAAACTTACACGCAAGATGGGTTGCCGTCCCACTTTCAGGAGAACAGAGGGAAACATCACCAGTATTACGACAGGAATGAATTGATACAACGGTAGCGCAGACTCCAATACAATCATCTATTGCTCTTCGTGCTGTAGAAATCCTTGGATTATAAAAGAGATATTGAATTTAACTGATGAAAGGAGAAAATTTAAAAATGCAGCAACCGAAGCAGGTGAAAAGGAATACAAACATTCAAAAAATAAGATTGACAGAAAGTGCAAAATGGCTAAGCAGGAATGGATAGAGGACAAAGGTAAGGATTTAGGAGCATATTTCGCAAGGTGAAAGATAGATACTGCCTATTGGAAAATTAAAGAGGCCTCTGGAGCAAAGATAAGTAGCTATATAAGTATCGAGAGCTCAGATGGAAAACTAGTCCTAAACAAAGAAGGGAAAGCTAAATGGTGAAAGAAGAATATGGAGAGTCTATACAAGGGAGATGAACGTGAAGGCAACATTATAGAAATGGAAGTGGACGTAGCTGAAGACGAGACTGGAGATGCGATACTGCGAGAAGAATTTGATAGAGCTGTGAAATCTAAGTCAGAAAAAGGCCCCGGGTGTAGGCGATTTTCCGTCGGACCTACTGATAGCCTTGGAAGAGCCAACCTTAGAAAAACTCTTCCATCACTGCGCAAGACGTATGAGACGCCGGAACACCCAAGGACCTCTAAAAGTCTACAGTAATTCCAATTACAAAGGACGCAGTTGCTGACAAGTGTGAAAATTAGCGAACTATCTGTTTAATAAGTCACGATTTCAAAATAGTAACACGAAATCTTTACAGAGCAATGGAGAGACTGGAGAAGTCGACTTAGGGGAAGATCAGTTTGGATTCCGGAGAAATGTAGGAACACACGATGTAATGCTGACCTTACGATTTATCTTAGAGCCTCTGCCCATTGCTTTTCTAAAAGTAGCGAAAATGACGTGCCAGCATCAAAAGGTCCTCGTCCTATTTGATCCAAAAATTTAAGACCTGCCACGTCAGATAGCTCGCTTTAAACGTTCTAGAGAGCAAACTCAGCTTACATGCTTTGGAGCGTAACAGAATCGACTACCTACCAAACAATAGAATCCCCTACAGATAAGACAGGGTACCCGTGGTCTAGGGGTAGCGTCTTTGATTCATAATCTAAACGTCTTCGGTCCCGGGATCGATCCCCGCCACTACCTAAATTTTGATAAATAATCAGCGTTGGCGGCCGAAGACTTCCGGCATAAGCAGTCAACCTCATTCTGCCAACGGCCTTCTCAAAGAGGGCGGAGGAGCGGATAGAGGTTCAGGGCACTCTCTTGTCCTAGGGGTGGGAAATTACCCCTAAAGGCGGAAGAATCAGCAACGATCAATGACATGAGGATGCAGAAGGCAATGGAAACCACTGCATTAAAGACACGTAACGTATATCCACAGGACATGTGGCCTGTAATTGAAGAAGTGTCATGATGATCTCTTCATTGGCAAAAGATTCCGAAATAGTCCCCCATTCGGATCTCTGGGAGGGGACTGCCAAGGGGGAGGGTACCATGAGAAAAAATTGAATAACCAACGGAAGGATAACGTTCTACGAGTCGGGGCGTGGAATGTCAGAAGCTTGAACGTGGTAGGGAAACTAGAAAATCTGAAAAGGGAAATGCAAAGGCTCAATCTAGATATATTAGGGGTCAGTGAAGTGAAGTGGAAGGAGGACAAGGATTTCTGGTCAGATGAGTATCGGGTAATATCAACAGCAGCAGAAAATGGTATAACAGGTGTAGGATTCGTTATGAATAGGAAGGTAGGGCAGAGGGTGTTTTACTGCGAACAGTTCAGTGACCGGGTTGTTCTAATCAGAATCGACAGCAGACTAACACCGACAACGATAGTTCAGGTATACATGCCGACGTCGCAAGCTGAAGATGAACAGATAGAGAAAGTGTATGAGGATATTGAAAGGGTAATGCAGTATGTAAAGGGGGACGAAAATCTAATAGTCATGGGCGACTGGAATGCAGTTGTAGGGGAAGGAGTAGAAGAAAAGGTTACAAGAGAATATGGGCTTGGGACAAGGAATGAAAGAGGAAAGAGACTAATTGAGTTCTGTAACAAGTTTCAGCTAGTAATAGCGAATACCCTGTTCAAGAATCACAAGAGGAGGAGGTATACTTGGAAAAGGCCGGGAGATACGGGAAGATTTCAATTAGATTACATCTTGGTAAGACAGATACTCCAAAATCAGATACTGGATTGTAAGGCGTACCCAGGAGCAGATATAGACTCAGATCACACTATAGGAGTGATGAAGAGTGGGCTGAAGTTCAAGACATTAGTCAGGAAGAATCAATACGCAAAGAAGTGGGATACGGAAGTACTAAGGAATGACGAGATACGTTTGAAGTTCTCTAACGCTATAGATACAGCAATAAGGAATAGCGCAGTAGGCAGTACAGTGGAAGAGGAATGGACATCTCTAAAAAAGGCCATCACAGAAGTTGGGAAGGAAAACATAGGTACAAAGAAGGTAGCTGCGAAGAAACCATGGGTAACAGAAGAAATACTTCAGTTGATTGAAGAAAGGAGGAAGTACAAACATGTTGTGGGAAGATCAGGAATACAGAAATACAAATCGCTGAGGAATGAAATAAATAGGAAGTGCAGGGAAGCTAAGAGGAAATTACTGCAGGAAAAATGTGAAGACATCGAAAAAGATATGATTCGGAAGGACGGACTCAGCATACAGGAAAGTCAAAACAACCTTTGGTGACATTAAAAGCAACGGTGGTAACATTAAGAGTGCAACGGGAATTCCACTGTTAAATGCAGAGGAGAGAGCAGATAGGTGGAAAGAATACATTGAAAGCCTCTGTGAGGGTGAAGATGTGTCTGATGTGATAGAAGAAGAAACAGGAGTCGATTTAGAAGAGATAGGGGATCCAGTATTAGAATCGGAATTTAAAAGAGCTTTGGAGGACTTACGGTCAAATAAGGCAGAAGGGATAGATAACATTCCATCAGAATTTCTAAAGTCATTGGGGGAAGTGGCAACAAAACGACTAATCACGTTGGTGTGTAGAATATATGAGTCTGGCGACATACCATCTGACTTTCGGAAAAGCATCATTCACACAATTCCGAAGACGGCAAGAGCTGACAAGTGCGAGAATTATCGCACAATCAGCTTAACAGCTCATGCATCGAAGCTGCTTACAAGAATAATATACAGAAGAATGGAAAAGAAAATTGAGAATGCGCTAGGTGACGATCAGTTTGGCTTTAGGAAAAGTAAAGGGACGAGAGAGGCAATTCTGACGTTACGGCTAATAATGGAAGCAAGGGTAAAGAAAAATCAAGATACTTTCATAGGATTTGTCGACCTGGAAAAAGCGTTCGACAATATAAAATGGTGCAAGCTGTTCGAGATTCTGAAAAAAGTAGGGGTAAGCTATAGGGAGAGACGGGTCATATACAATGTGTACAACAACCAAGAGGGAATAATAAGAGTGGACGATCAAGAACGAAGTGGTCGTATTAAGAAGGGTATAAGACAAGGCTGTAGCCTTTCGCCCCTACTCTTCAATCTGTACATCGAGGAAGCAATGACGGAAATAAAAGAAAGATTCAAGAGCGGAATTAAAATACAAGGTGAAAGGATATCAATGATACGATTCGCTGATGACATTGCTGTCCTGAGTGAAAGTGAAGAAGAATTAAATGATCTGCTGAACGAAATGAACAGTCTGATGAGTACACAGTATGGTTTGAGAGTAAATCGGAGAAAGACGAAGGTAATGAGAAGTAGTAGAAATGAGAACAGCGAGAAACTTAACATCAGGATTGATGGTCACGAAGTCAATGAAGTTAAGGAATTCTGCTACCTAGGCAGTAAAATAACCAATTACTGATGGAGCAAGGAGGACATCAAAAGCAGACTCGCTATGGCAAAAAAAGCATTTCTGGCCAAGAGATGTCTACTAATATCAAATACAGGCTTTAATTTGAGGAAGAAATTTCTGAGGATGTATGTCTGTAGTACAGTATTGTATGGTAGTGAAACATGGACTGTGGGAAAACCGGAACAGAAGAGAATCGAAGCATTTGAGATGTGGTGCTATAGACGAATGTTGAAAATTAGGTGGACTGATAAGGTAAGGAATGAGGAGGTTCTACGCAGAATCGGAGAGGAAAGGAACATGTGGAAAACACTGATAAGGAGAAGGGACAGGATATTAGGACATCTGATAAGACATGAGGGAATGACTTCCATGGTACTAGAGGGAGCTGTAGGGGGCAAAAACTGTAGAGGAAGACAGAGATTGGAATACGTCAAGCAAATAATTGAGGACGTAGGTTGCAAGTGCTACTTTGAGATGAAGAGGTTAGCACAGGAAAGGAATTCGTGGCGGGCCGCATCAATTAGTAGACTGATGACAAAAAAAAAAAAAAAAAAAAAAAAAAAAAAAAAAAAAAAAAAAAAAAAAAACTGATAAGAAAAAAATGTGAGACATGTGTTTCTCCCGGTGTTTACTATGTTCAAATGACTTACGAGAATGCAGCCAGGTGGCGTCGTCGACAACCGTAGATTTTTACATGTGACCTCCTTGTCATTTTCAGAACAAAACTCCAACAAGTAGGCGCAACTATGAACACTAGCGTCACAACACATCCGATGATGACCGACACCAGAAGTTATCGATAGTGGAAATTACAAGACAACGGGTGAGGTATGATCACTATGTTCCTCTGTTTTCTGGCAAAGGAGAGAACAAGATTCTCGCACGCTCTTCCAGCTACTAGGATACAGTTAGCAGTTAAGATTAAATTTGCACGTAACCTTGTAAAGTTGGGCGGCTTTGCTTAAATTCTGTGTGGAATCTTGTTCCACGCAGAATGCACTATGCACGATGGACATGAATAGATGCAGGTGATCAGATGCTTACGTACGGTGACCAGTCAGAGTCGTATCGAGACGTATCCGCAGTCCCATTCACTCCAACTGCACACGCCCCACACCACTGTAGAGCCTTCACCAGCTTGAACAGTCCCCTGCTAACATGCACGGTCCATGGATTCACGATGCAGTTTGCAACGAGACTCTTCCGACCATGCAACACGTGTCATCAACAGTCCAATGTCGGTGTTGGGGGGCCCAGACGAGGCGTAAAGCTTTGTGTCGTAATGTCATCAAGGGTGCACGAGTGGGCCTTCGGCTCCGAAACCCCATAATTTTTTGTTGAATGGTTCGCACGCTGACACTTGTTGATGGCACAGCATTGAAATCTGCAGCAATTTGCGGAAGGGTTATACGTCTGTCGCGTTGAACGATTCTCTTCAGTCGTCATTGGTCCCGTTCTTGAAGGATCTTTTTTCGGCCGCGGCGATGTCGGACATTTCATGTATTACGGGATTCGGTAAATTCTTGAAATGGTGTACGGGAAAATTCCCACTTCATCGCTATCTCTTAAATGCTGTATCCCATTGCTCGTGCGCCGACTATGACACTACATACAAACTCACTTGAATCTTGATAACCTGCCATTGTAGCAGCAGGAACCGCTCTAATAAATGCGTCAGACACTTGTCTTATACAGGGTGTTACAAAAAGGTACGGCCAAACTTTCAGGAAACATTCCTCACACACAAATAAAGAAAAGATGTTATGTGGACATGTGTCCG
The DNA here is from genome assembly GCF_021461395.2 of Schistocerca americana. Classification (NCBI taxonomy): domain Eukaryota; kingdom Metazoa; phylum Arthropoda; class Insecta; order Orthoptera; family Acrididae; genus Schistocerca; species Schistocerca americana. The sequence continues at coordinate 459,684,342 of NC_060119.1, read as the reverse complement.
GAAAAGCTTACTTTCCGTGTTAGAGCTCATTTTAGTTTCGTCAGTATGTACTGTACTGTACTGTATTTCCTCGATTCACCTCAACCCTCTTGACTTTCATTTATGGGGGCATTTGAAAGCTCTTGTCTACGCAACCCCGGTACCAAATGTAGAGACACTTCGTGCTCGTATTGTGGACGGCTGTGATACAACACGCCATTATCCAGGGCTGCATCAGCGCACCAGAGATTCCATGCGACGGAGGGTGGATGCTTGTATCCTCGCTAACGGAGGACATTTTGAACATTTCCTGTAACAAAGTGTTTGACGTCACGCTGGTACGTTCTGTTGCTGTGTGTTTCCATTCCATGATTAATGTGATTTGAAGAGAAGTAATAGAATGAGCTCTAACATGGAAAGTAAGCGTTTCCGGACACATGTCCACATAACATATTTTCTTTGTTTGTGTGTGAGGAATGTTTCCTAAAAGTTTGGCCATACCTTTTTGTAACACCCTGTATAAGCGTTGCCGACCTCAGCGCCGTATTCTGCCTGTTTATTTGAATATGCATACCTCTAACAGTTTCTTTGGCACCTCAGTGTATAAAAACTATGACGCAGCGAGGAACAGACTCCCCCGACGAAGAGAGAAGGTAGTGTGAACCTGTGCATTGTGCAAATCAATGTTGAACGAGCTGACGAGTGAGCTAGAACGGGAATAGGCGGTGCGAGGTATGCGGTGACACGAAAGCACGGAGTAAGCAGACGGGGTGGGATCCGTGTCGCGATAGCCCTGGCGAGTGTCCTTGCCGTTGTTTTGGCCGGCCTAGTCCGTCGCGAATTATTCATGGCGCTCGCGCGTGCCTGCGCGGGCAGCCGTGAGCCACGCCACGTGTATTTTTCATGCGGCCCAGTTGCGCGCTCCGCGTGACGCGCCAGGGGCAAAGTAGCCGCCGCACGGCGCACGCCGCACTCCGCACGGTTTGGTAATGGGTGCCCAAGTGGCCGACAGCCCACCGCGTGCATAGCTGGGCGCTCTGGAGCTCCCACAATGTGACGCAAACTAGCTGCACTTATCGTCACACGGGATGTGGTTTACTAGTTAAACGCTTAGTTGTAGGCGTCCCTACATTTACCATGCTGCATCTAGAGTCTGAACGAATGCTGTCAGGTGACCGTTTGGGTCGTGTTTTCTGTTATACAGTAGAGTTTTTTTTCCCAAACCACTATCAAAAACATACGTCCATCCGTATACATTACACAGGATCAGCAAACCTAGAACGCTTGAGGACTGCAATCACTTCATTCAATTATGGAAAAAAATACTTCTTGCAAAAAATACTACTGTATATGACACGAAACAAAATCTCGTATAAGCGTTAATGTTTCATTGTTTACCAGTTGGCAAACACGATATTTCCCGGGTATTCATTTTGCCAGTTTGACTTGTGACCAAAGCGACCATCTTCCTTTCGTTTACTATTGCCTTTACTCCCGTAAAAGACTCGGTGTGAGAGAATAACGGATTGTCTCTGTATGCTGGACGTAGCTGCTTCGCGTGTCTACAATGCTATTTTGTAAACGTCCCTATGTCAAAGCCTCCCTTATACCTCTGCAGATGGCTATTGATTCCGCCTACAGCTTTTTGCGCTTCCTAGTTGTAAGCTGTCAAAAGCGCTGCCCTTTCTCAGAAATTTATTTTAGGTGACTCGACTGTAGGAGTGTCTTCTTTAGTAAAGATTAAATATATTAAAACTTTATGCATGATGTGGCAATTTTACACGCATCTCAGAGTTTATGATGTCATATTAACTGAAATGTGGTGTAGTGATGTATTTTTGTAGGAACATTCAGCAGTATATATGAGTACTGTCTGCGAAATGTATTCCGAATAGAGTTAGTAACGAGGAAGTGAGATGCCGAGATTTTCCACGAATTTCATTGTATATAACGCCATATCTCCTGATATTATAGGTAGGTGGTTCTCACGCCCACAACAATTGTTGACTGACATTAAGGGATATGTCACGTAGTTTGGTTGTGATCGGTCCATTGGTTTAGGAGATGTGAAATATACATAAACACACACACACACACACACACACACACACACACACACACACTAGATACGTATATTTTTATAGTTTTTATGGACTGTTCAGCACATAACTGAGGCTTGAATTGCGACAAAGTTATTAGTACACTTAGTTGTCAGTGCTAACAGACAAGTAACACTGCGTCAAATAACCGCAGAAATCAATGTGGGGAGTACGACGAACTTACTCATTAGGATAGTGCGGTGAAATTTAGCATTAATTGGCAGCTCGTCACCTGGGCCCATGGCTATATAGGTGGGGCTCTTTTTTTTCATCATTTTTCTGATTGCTTTCATGCGGCTCGCCACGTATTCCTCTCCTGTACTAACCTCTTGATCTCGGAGTAGCACTTGCAACCTACGTCCTCAGTTATTAGCTGGATATATTCCAGTCCCTGTCTTCCTTTACAGATTTTGCCTTCTACAACTCTCTCTAGTACCATGTCTTAACAGATGTCCTATCATTCTATCCCTTCTCCTTAACAGCGTTTTCCACATATTCCTTTCCTCTCCGATTCTGCGTAAAGCTCCTCATTCCTTACCATATCAGTCCATCTAGTTTTCAACATTTCTCTGTAGCACCACATGTCAGTTGCTTCTGTTCCGGTTTTCCCACAGTCCATATTTCACTACCATACAATGCTGTGCTCCAGCCGTACATTCTCAGAAGTTTCTTCCTCAAATTAATGCCGACATTTTATTTTAGTAGACTTCTCTTGGCACTAGTGCCCTTTTTTGCCATTGCCAGTCTGCTTTTGAAGTCCTCCTTGCTCCGTCCGTTATTGGTTATTTTACTGCCTGGGCAGTAGAATTCCTTCATCTACTTCGTGACCATCGATCCTGATATTAAGTTTCTCGCTGTTCCCATTTCTAGTACTTCTCATTACCTTTGTCTTTCTTCGATTTACTCTCAATCCATACTCCGTACTTTGCATATATGTTTTCCTTTCCAGCTTCTGTGATGGCCCTTTTTAGAGATGTTCATTCCTCTTCAACTGTACTGCCTATTGAGATATTCATTATTACTGTATCTACAGCCTTAGAGAATTTCAGGCGTATCTCGTCATTCCTAGTACTTCCGCATCCCACTTCTCTGCGTATTGATTCTTCCTGACTAATGTCTTAACTGCAGCCTACTCTTCTTGACTGCTATATTACCATCTGAGTTTATATCTGCTCCTGGGTACGCCTTACAATCCAGTATCTGATACCGGAATCTCTGTCTGATCATATTGCAATCCAACTGATATCTTCCCGTATCACCCGTCCTTTTCCAAGTATACCTCCTCCTCTTGTGATTCCTGAACAGAGTATTGGCTATTTCTAGCTGAAATTTACTACAGAACTCAATCTTCCTCTTCTCTCATTCCTTGTCCCAAGCCCATTTCCTCCTGTAACATTTTCTTCAACTTCTTCCCCTACAACTGCATTCCAGTCCATGACTACTAGATTTTCATGCCCCTTTAGAAACTGTATTCCCCTTTCAATATTCCTATGCGATTTCTCTTGAGACGTCGGCATGTATACCTGAACTATCGTTGTCGGGGTTGATTTACTGCCGATTCTGTCCATGAAATGTTCACAGTAACACACTCTCTGCCCTTCTTGCTATTCATAACGAATCCTACTCCTGTTATACCATTTTCTGCTGCTGTTGATATTTCTCTATACTCATGTGACCAGAAATCCTTGTCTTCTTTCCACATCACTTCTCTGACCCCTAATATATCTAGATTGAGCTTTTACATTTTACTTTTCAGATTTATAGTTTCCCTAGCAGGTTCCAGCTTCTGGCAATCCACGCCCCGACTCGTAGCACGTTATCCTTCCGTTAGTTATTCAATCTGTTTCTTATGGTAACCTCCCCCTTGGCAGTCCCCTCCAGAAGATCCGAATGGGGGACTATTCCGGAATCTTTTGCCTATGGAGAGATCATGACACTTCTTCAACTACAGGCCACATGTCCTGTGGATACACGTTACGTGTCTTTAATGCAGTGGTTTCCATTGGCTTCTCCTTCCTCATGCCGTTGACCATTGCTGATTCTTCCGCCTTTAGGGGCAGTCTCCCATCCTTAGAGAGTGCCCTGAACCTCTGTCCTCTCCTCTGCCGTCTTTGACAACGCCGTTGGCCGAATGAGGGTGAATTCTTATGCCTGAAGTCTTCTGCCGCAATGCTGATTATTTATCAATATTTAAGCAGCGGCGGGATTGGAACCCAGTACCGAAGACGCTTTGATTATGAATCAAAGATGCTACCCCTAGACCACGCGTGTTCTATACGAGCGGAAAACAGTGGCCTGGTCAGATAAGTCCCGATTTCAGTCAGTAAGAGTTGATGGTAGGGTTGGAGTGTGTCGCAGATCCCACGAGGCCACGGGCCCAAGTTGTCAACAAGGCACAGTGCTAAAAGGTGGCAGCTCCGTAATGGTGCGGGCTGTGTTTACATGGAATGGGCTGGGTCTTCATCTAGCTGAACCGGTCATTGAATGGAAATGGTTACGTTCGGGGAACATTTGCGCTCATTCACGGCCTTCATGATCCCCCACAAAGATGGGATTTTTGTGGATGACACAACAGTTCTCGATTGGTTTGAAGAAGATTCCAAACATTTCGAGCTGGATAGCTGCCATTATCGCTCGAGATGAAACTCATTGAACATAATCGAGAGGTCAGTTTGTGTCCTACACTAAATACTACACCGGAAACACTTTCGCAATTATGGACCGCTGCAGATGCACTACGGCTCAATATTTCTGCAGAGGACTTCCAACGACTTGTGTGCATGCCACGTCAAGCTCGTGCATTATGCCGAGGAAAAGGGAATCCGAAACGATACTAGGAGGAATCCCATGATTTTTGTCACTTCAGTGTAGTTTGTTTTGAAAGCAGCTCTTTGAGGAGATGTTCAAAACCACCTGCACATGAAATTTCAGCCCTCGTATATTTATTTGTTTTAAGACTGACAAAAGTTATGTGGAAGTCTTCATTTCCTTCTTCGTATAGAATGTTTCGTCTCTCTTTAAAACTGTTGAGCCGGCCGGAGTGGCCGTGCGGTTCTAGGCGCTACAGTCTGGAGCTGAGCGACCGCTACGGTCGCAGGTTCGAATCCTGCTTCGGGCATGGATGTGTGTGATGTCCTTAGTTTAGTTAGGTTTAATTAGTTCTAAGTTCTAGGCGACTGATGACCTCAAAAGTTAAGTCGCATAGTGCTCAGAGCCATTTTAAAACTGTTGATATCGTGAGAATTCTAGAATGATCGAATTTTATAAACAAATCTATTCAATATTGCAGTCTTCCTATTTTGTGCCCGTCATTTTCTTACACACAAAAATATGTAATGTAACTAACAAAAGTGGTCAGGGAGCGAACTATCTCAGATGCAAAATCTGATTTTCTAGAGGAATATTTGAAGGTGTTCAGTGCAGCTGAGAGAATTTACTGCCCCCAAAATAACAACCATGAGGGTAAAACATTATTTTAGTGTCATTTATTAAATAAAGAACCAGTTGGTAAGGAAAACTACATATATAGGGTGTTTCAAAATTCGAGAGGACGTAGAGGTGTATTAAGGAACAAAATGAGGATAGGAGCCCTTGTCCGGAAACGTCATCGAACAACCCTACACAGTTTCAAAGCTGCAGGCGCCGGTGTCCGCCTCTAGGCCGCCCCTCGAGCAGCAGGCGTGACTTTGTACGCGAAGAGACCGCGAGCAGGTGGAGACCTGTAGTTTGTGGTATTCAGTGATCGCGAATGATTATGACGATCGTCAGTGCAGCAGATGGAGCTGACTCCAGTTAACCGTAGTGGATTGCCTCCCAGCCTCCCAGAGTACTCTGTACTGATGTTTTGTGGTATAACATATAGTATGTAGCAGACAGAGAACGGCTGCGTCGGAATTGCGGGGGCGAAAGTCGGCCTACGCAGCAACGTTCGCCGTCTACCCCGCTGGAGAATGTGGCAGTCGGCCGCATTGCATGATTAACAGCAGACTTTCCGAGATGTCGGTGCCTCTACTCAATTTAGAGGACGAGAACCACGAATGCAAGGAAATGTGACGAGTCATATGTGTCGACGCAGTGGGAGATATCAGACAAGATGGGCCAAGGGATGTACGTTACCATTTACTTCTTTGTCACAGGAAATTAAATACATTGCACAAAGTAAACACAATGTGAGAATAACTAAATATTCCAATGCAGTCGAGACTTTTTTTTCCTCGACTTTTTAAAACTATTTTCCGGATCACTGGTACTCCCCGCAACACCACTTACGAATAAAATATAAATTATAGAGCCTCAACACGCCTGGAATCTTCACATCATTAACTGCTGCACTGGCTGAAAGATTCGGAGCATGGTGCGAACAACCTCACATACCGCTTACAGCCTCGCCTCTAGATCCTTCGCTGACGCCATCGAGGTTTTGTACATCACGTTCCACAGACGGCATCACAGGGAGAAACGCAGCGGGTTGAGGTCAGGCGACCGAGGCGGACATGTTACAGGGTCACGTCGACCAATCCAGCGACCCCCCAGACATCGGTCTGACCTGTGTTCTGGCAGCTCGACTGAAGTTCGTTGGTGTCCCGTCCTGCAGGAAGCACAGTTGTCGACCTCCTCCAGTAATTCTGCTAGCACGTTCCGAATGAACGCTGTATAGCTGTCGCCTGTGAGTCGAGGGGGAGCCATGTAAGGAGACAGTCAATACATTGCTGGTGAATTCCTGGCAACCCTGTCTGTGAGTGGCGTGTGGCTTCGCCTCCGTCCTCACATGGGAGTTCTGGGCGTTGAACACACCCTCGCGTGTGAGGACGCCTCGTCCGTGAACAACACATTTGCAGCATAATACGGCTGTCTCGTGCAATACTGCAGGAACCACTGCAGGAACTCCTCACTTGGAGCATAATCGTGAGCCAACAACGCCTACCTCTTCTGAAGATGAAATGGATGGCTTCCCTCCTAATGTAGCACCCGCCAAACCGCTAAGTGGGAGCTTTGCATTGCATGAGCCATAGCGCGGGTGCTTGCAGCTGGCTCTTGCAGTGCAATTATGTACATATTGTGTGTGTGTGTGTGTGTGTGTGTGTGTGTGTGTGTGTGTGTGTGTGTGTAAAAGTGAATGAATGATCTGTGAGGAGTGTAATTGTAAGGTACTGTATAAAATTGTCTTTTAAACAGATAATGGGTAATTATTTTTATCACAGAAATTCTTACAATCTTTTAAACAGTAAAAATGTTAACACAGATTTATTAGACCCAACATTTCGTTGTCCTAAATAATTCATCATAACTATTTCCTTTTATTGAACTTACGTTATTGTGCAGATAAGCTATTGCACACCAAAGTAAAAATAACACATGAGCATGATATCTCATGGTCTCAGGGTTGAAACTTTAGGGTTCGAATGTATATATATATATATATATATATATATATATATATATATATATATATATATATATTAGTAGGATAACTCGTTTGTTAATTTTAATTGCATGAAGCATATTTTGCTATAGTTTACTCTGTAATGGCGCCCTACTGAGAAAATAGTGTACTCGACATTAGTGGTCCATTGCAGCAAAATTTGCACCACAAAATGAAAATAATGACTACAAAACCATAATATTTTCATAAATGCATAAAGTGAATAAGTTACACATTAATATCTGGGCTAGAAGAGCCGTTATTACCAAACATAGGTGTACCGAACGTAATCGCGGACAATAATAGGGTAAGATCGTAACTAATAAAACTTTCAATAACTGGAGGAAAGGGCATAGTTCTTCTATAAATAATAGTTAGTTTCAATAGTATAAGTATTAGATAAAATTTTGTATTCTGAAAATGTTTTAGCTAAATTAATCATTATTACACTTATTACAAACCTCTTAATATGGAACGTAGGAAGAGTGCGTAATACTCGAAAAGGTACAGCATCTTCTCTTTTATCCGTCACATGAAAATTAACATAGTAGATATTGTCTTCCTTAATCATTGCCTACACAGATGATAAATCGTGCTTATTGTCTTTGTCCTTTCCACTTGATGCACTTCACATGAAAAAAATGCTAATGTTTTTCCACATATCACAGACAAGTATTAAACCTTTTTTTTTTAGTATATTCACAGGGAATTATACACCGGGAGACTGCACAGACTCAGTCGAACCTCTCTGGTACGTCCTCTGCGAATCGCCGCGTGAGTACGCTTCGCACGCTCATCTGTCGTGTAGACGCCCTGTTTCATCCACACGCCAATGGATGGCCGCGAATGTGGAATGGTGCGGCTGACGCCTATTGGGATGTAGCTGGCCATGGATGCGTGACGCTGCGTCCCCAGTGTCTCTCGCATCACCATACGCTAAATGCATGTCACGCTGCTCTGTCCAGGTGAACATCATGATGCGGCACACCAGTATGCGATAAACTACAATTGAGCGTTGTGTTTCTGCTGTGTATATTTGTCATTCCCCTGTGCCGCCCTCTGTGTTAGCAGTCTATACTTTGTTGGTGTGACAGGCAAGCCCATGTTCAGCGCCACCTAACGTCCAGGCTCCTGTCAGGTGCATTACGAGACGTTCTGCCCGCGGTCTCTTTGCGTACAGCTCACGGCTGCTGCTACAGGGGAAGCCTAACGGCAGGCGCCGGCGCCTATACGTTCGACGCACTGTAGCGTCATCGGATGACATTTCCGGACACGGGTCCCTGTCGTCATTTCGTTTCTCCACTCGAATTTTATTGATGTACTTTTGAAACGCCCTGTGTATATGCACATGGTGCCATAGAAACACCGACAGACTCCTTACATCAAAACAAGAAAAAATGTCTAGTAAACAGGGGCTCTAAAATGCACACTTTAAGAGCTTTGAAAGCTTGTTCACCTTCGACAGCGTGAAACACATCTCTCTTACTGAGAAAGTGCTCATAGCTCTTTATGCATTTTAGAGCACATGTTATATAGATTTTTATTTTCTTTGGGTGCAAGGGACTTGTCTGTAAAGCTTCTCGTTTTTTTTTTCTTTTTGCGTCACCATATATATACCATGAAGGCCCAACGGTGCCGACCAGTCGCCGTGTCATCCTCGGCACACAGGCGTCACTGGATGCGGAAATGGATGGGCTTGTGGGCAGCTCACCGCTCTCCCAGCCGCTGTTAGTTTTCGTGACCGGAGACGCTACTTCCTAATCAAGTAGCTCCTCAGTTGGCTTCACGAGGGTTGAGTGCACTCCTCTTGCCAACAGCGCTCGGTAGACAGGGCGGTCACCCATTCCAGGGCTAGCCCAGCCCCACAGCGCTTAACTTCGGTGATCTGAGGGGAACCGTTGTTACCACTGCAGGGTGGAAGTGATTCAAACCGACAAACTGTGGGAGGTTGCGCGGGACACCAAAACAGTTATTTTTCTCTGATTCCATTAATTTCTTGAGGGGATTATTTATTCCAGTAGAGGGCCTATTCGCTCTTCAGTTGCAATGACTTATTGCTGTTCTTACGGTTCCTGTTGCACCGGTGGAGGACACACTTCAGTCTTCAGTTGTAGTAGCTGTTTCATATTCACATTTAGCTGGACGTCTTGACCCAGCAGAGTATTTGTTTACTAATGGAGCGATACAACTGGAGTGAGTGCACTGATGTGGTTGGTGCTTACTAAATAGCAATGGAGTTTTCCATATCCACAGTTTACAAGTTTATAATCCACCTGCCACATTTACTCGCCTTCATCAAGTGCGGTTCTACGTAAATATGGGCAAGTGGTGTTGGTGACTAACTAGATCAAACCTCCTACCTAGGACATTAAATGGCAGTCATCATTACAATTTCCTCGAGAGAGCATTGCCAGAATTACTGGACAACTTGAATGTAGTTCCAGCATGATTGGGCGCCGGCACCTTTCAGTCGTCCTGTAGGTCGATTCTTGAACCAGCAGTTTCCAGAAAAGTGAATTGGCAGAGGTGGTCGTGCACTATGGCCTACTCTGGGCATTTATTGTGTTGCGAAATACGCGCAAGCTTGTTTACAAAACAGCTGTTGAATCTTAAGAGAATCTGGTTGCTCCGATAGTAGCAGCACCAGTCTTTGACCGTTTAAGACAGAACCTGCCCTGCCGGTTATAAGTGAATGGAAGAATTTTTGAACCCTTAATGTAACTGGAGTAATTGTTTTCTCTTAGTGAAATTGAAGCAACTGCAGTCCTCTGTCGCAAAAAAGAAGTCTTTTGGCCTAGGTTTCAGCACTACTATGAATCCCTTCATCAGAAGTAAAAGACTCACAGTAGCATGTCACATTTAGAAATAAATATCAAGCAATAAAGCTTTAGTCACAAAGTTTTTGAAATAGGATACATGGAAGGTATGCCACTATGGGCTGCTCACACGTATCGAGCTACGATAGCATCAGAATCTGACATCTATCGACCTCATCGTCTACTTGACGATAAAATCTTATTTCCCTTCGGTAACTTGTCCACTTCAATGTCGTTCAGAATATAGTAAAGAGTCTATAAACTATCTAACAAATGACCATACACTGCGAGGCGAATGACAGTCTGCTACTTGTGAAAGTTACTGCCGCACATTTTCTGACTTCTCGCACATTTGAAACTACTGACTACGATAACGCATAGGGCGAAAGAGAGAGAGACTTGCACCTGTCAGTGAGCATTTCAAATACTCGAGAAGTTGCTTTAGAAACATATTAGCAATAGGACTCAGGTTAACTAAACGACATTATCTTCAGCATATTGTCGCAGGAAAAACTCCTTAAAATGAATAAATGTATCGGAATTTAGAGGAGAATAAAGGAAAAGTACGAAAAGAGGTAAAATAAATCATTATTTAAAAACAAGTGCATTGAATTCAAGGAAAAAACACAGAAAATATTCAATGTGATCGTGATTTTTCAGCGACGAGAGGGACTGCCAAATATTTCACTAAAACGTAAAAACTTTTCGGACTGATAGTGAATGTTCCGCGAATAATATAACAAGCAGTTGCGGCTGTTATTTCACGCCAACATAACTGCAACTCGTTGTACACATTCCTCATTAAGGCTCATTGTGCAGTGTAATTTCATTTCTATGCTGGCTCCATTTTCCAAAATGCGTTCGCCAATAGTTCATTGTTGATTGGCTCTTAATTTGAGATAATAACAGTTCTTCACATTTGGGTTCAGTTATTTCGTCATATCAACAGCAATTTTCCAGAAATTACACGACAAACCGTTAATAGTACTCAATTTGCGTTCGGTGAACAGCACGAACATGTAACAGACACAATTTCTATTTTACATGCTTCAAGCCATGGATACTCCAACCAGGTTCAGCTGTTTCAATAAACATTATTAATAACGGAGCAGTACACCACGTAGCACGTCTCCCTACCATAAACCATGGTGTAGCTTTAAGAATAAGTATAAACTTACAAAACCTTTACTCAGAATGATATTTGGCGCATCTACAAAAGCATGTAAGAGGGCATAAATTACATTGTTTTTCATCGCGGGTTTGAATTTTTTAATACAATCTATTTATGGTTTGGTCGCTGGGGTCAGTTTCTCTAACACGGAAGTCACGGGGGTTGCTCTTTTTTTTCAGCACTGTGCGAATCCAAAATTCTGGAACAGGTGACATCACTCATGGTAGTTGTGTCCTGATTACGCGAACCTCTTAATGACTTTTCTGGCAGTATGTAAAATGTTACAGAAGCCAAATTTATTACGTCAACAGTAGCCTAATGCAAAACGACGGGAAACCTGTATACTTTCGATAACACTAGCCAACCAAATTTTACTCTTGTTTTGGTCTCTATGTTTTCGGGAATGTTGATAACTAAATTGTTAATGAAAATGTAAGATTAGCTCTCGTTTGAAGTTATGATACACTGTATCCGGACACATGGCTGAAAATGAGTTTCAAGTTCGTGGTGTCCCACATCGGTAATGCTGGAATTCAGTATGGTGTTGGCTCACCCTTAACCTTGATGACAAATACCTCTCTCGGAAGAATACGTTCAGTCAGGTGCTGGAAGGTTATTTGGGGAATGGCACCCATTCTACACGGAGTGCTGCACTGAGGAGAGGTATCGATCTCGGTCGGTGAGACCTGGCTCGACGTCGGCGTTCCAAAACATCTCAAAAGTGTTCTAAAGCATTCAGGTCAGTGCAGGCCAGTCCTTCACACGGATGTTATTGTCGTGTAACCACTCCGCCACAGGCCGTGAATTATGTACAGGTGCTCGATTGTGCTGAAAGATGCTATCACCATCCTCGAACTGCTCTTCAACAGTGGGAAGCAAGAAGGTGCTTGAAATATCAATGTAGGCCTGTGCTGTCATGTTCCACGCAAAACAACAAGAGGTGCAAGCCCCTCCATCAAAAACACGACCACACCGTAACACCACCGCCTCCGAATTTTACTGTTGGCACTACACATGCTGGCAGATGACGTTCACCGGGCATTCGTCATACCCACACCCTGCCATCGGATCACCACATTGTGTACCGTGATTCGTCACACCATACACCGTTTTTCCACTCCTAGCACCAAGCGAGCCGTAGTTTGGCATTTACCGGCGTGATGTGTGGCTTATGAGCAGCCGCTCGACCATATAATCCAAGTTTCCTCACCTCCCGCCTAGCTGTCATAGTACTTGCAGAGGACCCTGATGCAGTTTGGAAATCCTGAGTGATGGTCTGGGTAGATGTCTGCCTACTACACATTACGACCCTCTTCAACTGTCGGCGGTCTCTGTCAGTCAACAGACGAGGTCGGCCTGTACGCTTTTGTGCTGTACGTGTCCCTTCACTATCACATCGGAAACAGTGGACCAAGGGATGTTTAGGAGTGTGGAAATCTCACTTACAGACGTATACCACAAGTAATACCCAGTCACTTGACCACGTTCGAAGTCCGTGAGTTCCGCGGAGCGCCCCATTCTGCTCTCTCACAATGTCTAGTGACCACTGAGCTCGCTGATATGGAGTACTTGGCAGTAGGTGGCATCACAATGCACCTAATATGAAAAACGTATGTTATGGGGGTGTCCGAATACTTTTGATCACATAGTGTAGCTTTACGTTATTACCTATATAAACCTATGCCAACCTTGGTATTGTCCCTCGGAGAAAAGTCACCAAAGGCACAATCGCTTTGTGTAGCGTTTTTAGTTTTCAGCCGGTGATCCCCTGATTAGTGTCTAGTAGTAGTAAGCTAAAACTGATGCACTGCAACTTTTCTGGTTGCGCATTTAAGTGTCCGAAATTTTCTGGTAGAAGCGCTCGTCGGTTAAAGAGCCAAATTTCTCTGGAAAGAAGTCCAAGTGGGAATCTACGATATGTAACTTTAAGGGCATGTTGCATCCCAGTCTTCTGTAACAGTGCAGGCGATTTGCTGTAAGTTCCCATAGTTTTCTGTCCTCTTAGTTTCTAGAAAGTTTGTTTCCAAATCTCATGCTAACTATTCATAATCTGTCAGGATGATGCTGAAATGATCATCTTTGTACAGTTTACGTATCTGGGGAACCACGAAAATCTTCCCTTTTTACTTCTCGTCATTAAGACTTGGAAATTTCTAGCGCAAATAGATAAGTGCTTCCCAAGGCTTTTCCATAGCCTTAACACGGTTTTTCATTAATCTCAATTTTATATGAGGAGCAGGAAAAATTGTTTTCTTGCATTCGACAAGTGCTTCGTGCATAACGTTGTGAGATCCTGCTTAAAGTGATTGACGTTTGGGCCAATCTTTCTTTTTATAATAAAGTGCTTTGGCGCGGCCATTACAGAGCCATATGAAGTAAAAGAATTTGGTGTACGCATCTTGCAGCCCAAGTAATATATGCCTATGACTTTCAGATCCCCGTAAATCTGCTACATAAACTTTTCACAGTTCAGTTCAAAATGGTTCAAATGGCTCTGAGCACTATGGGACTTAACATCTATGATCATCAGTCCCCTAGAACTTAGAACTACTTAAACCTAACTAACCTAAGGACAGCACAGAACACCCAGTCATCACGAGGCAGAGACACAGTTCAGTCACAACAACAATTGTTTCATGTTATCATATATTTCTTTCTTGTAAGGTACATACCTCGTCGAAATTGATGGTAAAATGTTGGCATTATGCAGTAGCACACGCTTGAGACTTACTGTGAAAGAGTCGCTGGACGACCTGAACTGATCATTTTTATAGTCAATGCCTGTGTCTGCCATTAGTTCTTGTCCTACAAAATACCAAATACTTTTCACATTCAATAAATGGAAGGACTGACTTATGGTGGTTTTGGAATGCAGTCACATTTACCGCCTAAACAAGGCAATTCCACTGTTGCATTCTGGACGCCAGCAGTTCAGATTTACCTTTCGGTAATTCCATGTCTCTCCCTAGGTCATTAACTTCACATTTAGTTATTTTGTGAACCTCTATACACTCATTGTTACACCCAAAATCAGCTACTCCCCAAACACATTGTTAGGTGACAGCAACCCTTTACGTGGCTGCACCGACGAGTAAGGGGTGACAGGAAGCACTAGAATTCCGCTGCCACAGATCAGTTGCACTTTAATCAGAACAGAACATCACATCTGATCTCCTTCTCTGATTACAGTGCTACGGATGGGCGATGGGAATAACGTATCACAAAAAAATCGCTAATAAAGACCTAAACATGCCACAAAGGTCGCGAAAAACCCGCCTAATACTTATACTGCAAACAGAACATATGAAACACGCACCCACTAACAGCTCCAAGCAGATTTACAGTGCTAGAAAAATAACTCCTTCGCTGCACTTTGCTGAGGCCGCCGCGACAACACGTCTGCTTCCCACGGTATTTGGAAGCGTTGTGCCCAGGCCCATGGGCAACTAGCGAGCGATCACAGAGCCCACACATACAGACAGACGAAAGCAAATCAAGCAATTAAATTTCAGAAACACTTGCCGTAGATCGGGTTGCCTTGTATGCAGAGACGTTTGAGAAGCACCCTGCTCCATGTGTTGCCCGTGATTCACGCTTTCACAAAGGAAGCCAAACGCATTCTGGGCAGTAGTACGCTTTCACTCACCAGGAGGTCGTCTCACATGTCGCCACCTGGACAGCCCAGCGACAGACATCCACGTCCTTCGATGTTTGATACCTGAGAAACCAGTTTCGCTCTCTCTCAAGTGGCTACTTCCTGTTTGTGTGTGAACCAACGTGTTCAAAGATGCAAATGGGGGTTTTAATCCCTCCTCCGAATCGTATGTCCCTGTTGGCTAGTGCTCGGGAGAAAAGGAGAGCTGGCGCAATTGCGATATCAAAAATAGCGGGAAATAGACCATTTGCACTACCCTACCGAATTTATTGTCAAACAGACCGCTTAAAACATTCACTACACCCTTATGATGATCCCTATTCGTAATCTTGCTTTCATGTAGGAAAGGAAGTCGCTACGCTTCCAGCTACCTACCTTCTGCTACTTTTCAAGGTCATCCAATTATATACTTTCCCAATCCAAAATAGATGAATGGAAATCATTGTAAGTAGGAGATGACTTAGGATTTTCGGCAGGTTGATGAATAAGACAGGCAAATATTTTAGTATAAAATCTTTCTTAGTGTCTGCGTATGCATTTACATACAAGAAACAACCCTTTCTGAATGTTGTTGGGTGCAGTTTTAATAACAGCTTGAACTTGTAACTTAAATCCATAACTGAATCAGATATTTCTTTCTCCGGACAGTAATTTGACAGGTGCAAAGATAGTATCGTCTCGAATTTTAATACTTATCTGTTTTTGTTCCTGTAACTATTTCTTTTATTGCTTTAAGAATTAGCTCTGTGCCTTCTTGCAGTACTTCGAGACGAGAGCACCTCTTATGTCGTCCTTGACAGTATTGTCAAAGCACTCCCTATCTTCCTGTATGTATGCCAACAGCTCTTCTCCTACACAATCTTGCTGAATTTCTGTATAGAACTTAAAGCTTGTAACTTTTAGATACGAGTCTCCATTAATTACAGATATTCCAGCAACTATAAACTACGCAAATGACTACTCTGTTGGTGTGTGGACTACATTCAGTTTGTCGCATTTAGACATAATATAAGATTTTTTTATGTCAGTTCAGATGGGAATGCGGGTTTATAAAAAACAATTTCTTTGATGTAGTAAACCATATCTTTTCCAGTGATTTTGGCTAGCACTCCAACACACGACCAATTCCCAGTACTGTTTACTGCAAATGCAGTTATTATATATTCCCCAGTCCTAAACACATTTCTACACCATGTGTAAAGCTACATTTGAACCTTGCTTGTACATTTGCAACAACTATTTTTTTCCAGTTCCAGTTTATGTTCTCCCTTTATGGTGCTTTTCCCCGTCGTATAGCCCAGTTTTCGTTTCTTGATTTCGATGTCCTCCATTCCAGCTTTCTTTTCCATGCAGGTAACACATTAACTGTACTTAAGGAAGTGATTTTCTTGATAGAGAATGATTCAAAAATGGTTCAAATGGCTCTGAGCACCATGGGTCTTAACATCTGAAGTCATCAGTCCACTAGAACTTAGAACTACTTAAACCTAACTAACACACATCCATGCCCGAGGCAGGATTCGAACCTGCGACCATAGTGGTCACGCAGTTCCAGACTGAAGCGCCTATAACCGCTCGGTCCCATCGGCCAGCTTGACGGAGAATGATTTTAGCCTGTACGACTCATTGGTTCTTTTCCTTAACACTTGTGGAATAACATTGTTTGTGGGTTCCAGACCCAATTCGGCGATATATCTATTTGATGGTATTGTGGCGAAAAATATCCTCGACTGTGAAAAATGTGTTTCTCCTGTTTGAAGATAACACTTCTGTATAACACTTTTATCGTATTTTTTGGAGTCAGTATTAAGAATCTCCATTTAGTTTACAGGTAAACAATTAAAACTGTGTGCAGACAGACCACAACTTATAAGCTTTTCTTGGTCTTGAGAGTCTGACAGACTTACTTATACACCTGTCAATTTACGAGTATTCTTATTACCTCAGTAGACAAACTGCAGGATGTTGTTAAACACCACACAGCACATATTAAATACTGTTTGTTAGAGTCTAATGAACTTAAACAGTGTTGCACAGGATCGAACACGCGATACATTCTGTAGTTGTATGTTGTAGTCTCCATTCTGATAATACCTTGCTCCTTAGCCAAATAAGTGGAAACTATATAAAATCTACAAGGTGCTTAGCGATTACTTTGTTTAGTCCTGGACTTGATTTGACATACACATTTGACATATAAATTTGTTATATATCTTTACAATTGGAGCTGATTCACATTAAACTGTCCATTCCAGCTGTCTTAACGTTGTCCACAATCACACTGCCGCTGCTTCTCTGCTTCCTTTCACGCAGAAGTCATGGGGTGAAACTGGGTACTCACAGCCGTCGTTTTTCTTAAAAATTCTTGCGTTATGTCTAAATCCAAAAAACAATAATCCCCTACAAGTACTTGCTGCAATATTCTAGCAAGTTATTCCATTACAACACCCTATTTAACGTCGGCTAATTCCATTTCATAGCCACAGGACCTTTATATTTCTTAGAAATGATTTCCACTGTTTCCTTGCCGGTATTAGCCAATACTCCTCCTGCTGTCACAGTGTCGTCCCCATGTAGGAGAAATGGTATCTTCACCTTGACGGAACGTCTTGCAGTGACGATCTTGGAGAATTTACTGCGTAGATAGTAATTAAAACTGCCACACATCTCCTTCTTTAATTGATCCCTACAGTCCACTTGATCACAAATTTTAACTACCGTAATGTTATCGCAAAACGGTTTTGTAACAGGAGTAAGAGCATTCACATTCTTCTTGCCAAGGAACGTGCCGTTTTCGCTGTAATTTATGTTGCCAGTGTCAGAAACAAGATTATACAGGTTCTTCAGTAATATTCGTAAACCAGACTTGGTCTGGTCTTCCTCTCTAAAAGCTGAGGGATGTTAAACACTTTGGTGGAATCCTCGCTGACATCTTCAACTAGCACGGATCAATGATCAGTTGCGGATCTCAAGCCTCCTTACATATTTTGAACAACGAAGATGGCGGCACTTCCTGTCTGGTGACCTTCCGGTCATACACCCTAAATCTGGTTGTACTTGCAATCCAGCTGTAAACTCCTACCCAAATTATGCTGTTTCATGTCCGTGTCTGTGGGTGGAAGGGAGACTGTCTCTCGTGAGAGCCACCTTCATGCACAGGATAAAGTCAACGGATTAGCCAGAATGTATAGCACAGAGCTGTACTTGGACGCCAGTGTGCATATTCCTAGAATTACTAACAAAGCATCATTTGGGGTAGTGCAGTAGGAACCTGTAATCATAGTGGCACTCCTCGTTGAACTCTTCGCGTTAATGAGGCTGGGCTTCACTAGTTGCCATTATGAACCAAACCGCTCGTCCTATATCCTACGACTGAAGCTAATATAGATTGGTGGTATACTCATATAGTTTTCAAGGGAAGCCGAAATTGCTTATTTTCACCTTGTTTGCCTGCTTCCTCTATATGATGTGCAAAATTGCGACGTTCGTCCAGAAATACCCCTAGATATCTCGTTACTGCGCTTCTACTAATCGTTCAAAAATGTTCAAATGTGTGTGAATTGCTAAGGGACCAAACTGCTGAGGTCATCGGTCCCTAGACTTACACACTATTTAAAGTAACTTAAATTAACTTACGCCAACGACAACACATACAGCCATTCCCGAGGGAGGGCTCGAACCTCTGTTGGGAGAGGCGGCGCAATCTGTGACACGGCGCCGCAAACCACGCGGTCACTCCGCGCGGCTCCTAATCGTTACATCGTTTAATTTTGTCTTAGAGTTTCTTATTAAGTTCCCTTTCAGCAGGAGGTATGTTGCTTTGTGAGATGTTAGTGATAATTTATCATCTGTGTTCTATAATTTTTCTGGAGTCACCAATTACAACGAACAACACGTCATCTGCTGATGTTAGCTCTGTCGTGTAACTTCTGTAGTATGGACTCCAGTGCTACACCCCTAAACTCCAGATCAAGCACTGTCTTGTCTTCGTTATTATCTTTCCTGGGCATGTTAAAGAAGCATGCCGCCCGTGGCAGTAATCTCTCAGGCAGTCGTACAGCGCTTTGTGACACACCAAATTCATAAGGCGACCAAAGAATGACGGCCGCCATAGGTTATCGAAAGCGCCAGCAGTATCAGTTATCATCGCTAGAGCGTACGTAGAATATCTGTCGCTAATAATATCATCTTATTAATTGCGTCTTCAGGTACTTGCCTTTCCTAAACGCATACTGGTGAGGGATCATCCCATGTAGCAGTCTATTATCTTGTAATCTTTTGCAAGGCAGTTTTTCAAATATCTTGCTGACGACGTTCAAGGCACAAATTGGTCTATAGGATTTGGGTATCATTATATCCTTGCCTTGTTCTTTTGTTGATTATCACCACTTCAGCGTTCTTCCACGGTGCGGGGACCCTTTCCTGCAAGAGACACTCACTGTACTGTTCTCACAAGTAGCTATCTAATTGGTCACATAGGGCTTGTATTACTTCGGCAGGGCTCCCGTCCGGTCATGGAATTTTTTTTTTTCAGTCTTAAAATTGTTTTGCTGGATTCTTATTGTGCGAATGGGTACACATGTATATTGTTTCTATAGTCTCCCATAAGCTTTTCAATAACTCACGCTGATCATCTGCCTCGACTTATCCTACATCGCCAGGAAGTAGTGTTTCCACTAGCAGGACAGCTTTTCCCAACTTTCTGTTACCATCCCATCATTCTTTTTAAGCGTGGATGAGATTTTTGGGGATCGTATTTTCCCGCAGATTGTTTTACATGGTACACCCCAGGGATCAATTTGTAAGTTAGCCTCTACGAATTGCTTCCTTCGTTCCATTTTTGATTTCTGTGGACCGATGGAAGCAATACGTGGGGGCTAAGAATTCCTGGGATGCACCATATAAAATAGCGTGCCAGAAAAAAAGATCACCAAAAGACATATGCAGAATATTTGAAATTTATTCGATGTGTAGTGGAATGACGGCGATGAAAATTTGCTCCGTACCGGGACTCTAAGCTGGATTTCCCGCTTTACGCTAGGGGCTGCCTTAACCGCTTTGGGCTGTCCGTGGACGACTCACCTCCATATGTCGTCGTTCATGCTTCACGACCCGTACTCATAGCATTACACGTAACTCCGATTATGCGCATATTAATAATTAACGGTATGATAACGACTTGAAGTGCGTTGTTTGCCTTGTTATTTAATATTCATTAAGGCCAGAATTTTATATTCTTCAGGGCTTTACTTAATTCATTTATGCGTCACAACCTACAATCCTGCACATTATGTAATTCATGGAGTATGGTGGCCGCATGTGCTAGGAGGCGGAAGCTTTTTCCGAGCGTCAGGATGTTTCCTGAAGAGACTATGCGTAGAGAAGCTTAGACGCCCCTCGTCGCATGGTGGTTGATAGTAGGAGCAACAGCAAACTGTGCGTAAAAGTACGGTATATAGTAAGCGCAGTATCCCGCCGGATAGGACAACCGGGGTCATAATTGCATCTGCATTATCTGAGGGTTGCCTGTGGTTTGAACGGAACTTCAAGATGGATGCCAAAGGACTGGATGTAAAGGAACACCACCAGCGATCGAAGCCGACTGACAAACAAGGGAACGAACCGCTTCTTATATTCTTTGATACTTTGATATTTGACAACATGTATTGGGACATTGGTTGTGACCTACTTGCTAAATTTTGCCTGTTTAGCCTTGTTTGAATAGCTGTTAGCAGAAAATTTGCAGGTCAGGATTAATTATCAGGATTAATTGCTTTGCCGGCCGGGGTGGCCGAGCGGTTCTAGGCGCTATTGTCTGGAACCGCGTAACCGCTACGGTCGCAGGTTCGAATCCTGCCTCGGGCATGGATGTGTGTGATGTCCTTAGGTTAGTTAGGTTTAAGTAGTTCTAAGTTCTAGGGGACTGATTACTTCAGCAGTTAAGTCCCATAGTGCTCAGAGCCATTTGAACCATTTGATTAATTGCTTTACACGTGGTTCTGCTCTGGTTAGGTTGATTGATTTGGAAGGGGGGGGGCCCGGCCGGCCGTTGCGGCCGAGCGGCTCTAGGCAGCTCAGTCCGGAACCGCGCGACTGCTACGGTCGCAGGTTAGAATCCTGCCTCGGGCGTGGATGTGTGTGATGTCCTTAGGTTAGTTAGGTTTAGGTAGTTCTAAGTTAGGACCTGACGATTCGAGATTCGTAATTGCGCCGCACATGTGTTCAAGAGACGCTTTGACTTCCTTCTCACTATAGCGAAACTGGCTGGACACATTGATATTTAAAACACACCAAATGAAATATTCAGTTGACCGTTTGTGAAGGCAATCGGCAACTTAACGTTGGTTGTTACTCCGTCTCCTCCATCCCCCGATGACGCAAAGAAGTACTACAGAGTGGAGGATTACACACATCGTATTAAAAAAAAGAAGTACATTACTTTTTAAATTCTGTCGTTCATATGAAAATCATTTATAGTTATGTTCACAAAATAATTCTGTTATTCTCCCCCCTTCGAAGCAAACTAGCTCTCCAAATGACGTTCCACGGCCCTTGTAGCTTTTGAAAGCCATTTACTTTCAATTTCTCATTAATTTTGTGATCTAAAATATTGATTCATAACGATATTTCATTAAATCAAATAGGAGAGAACTGTTTTCCCTGCTTTTATAATCGTGTTATATCTTGCAACAATAATGGAAATATTTGTCATTTGACGCTCATATTCATAATTGAGGAGTGGTTTCGGAAACGCAGGATATACAAAAGGTGGAGCAATTTATTGAGATCATTGACAGTTATACAATTTGCTTTTAATACACACCATTCCATACAACAACACGTTTCGAAGCAGTATCGTACAGACAACATACCATTAGAAAACAGTCATATGTCAGAAATCAATGATCCGCAGTTACGAATCAGTACAATAGCAAAACTAATTTTCATTTCAGTGTCTCTCATCCGCGCATTAGTCTGAGGTATGAAGTGAGTACCAGACTTGGAAATACACTACGTGATTAAAAGTATCCGGACACCTGCCTGAATACAAGTTCGTGGCGCCCTCCATTGATAATGCTGGAATTCAATATAGTGTTGGTCCACCCTTAGCCTTGATGTCACCTTCCACTCTCACAGACACACGTTCAATCAGGTGCTGGAATGTTTCTTGGGGAATGGCAGCCCATTCTACACGGAGTGCTGCACTGAGGAGAGGTACCGATGTCGGTCGGTGAGGCTGCCACGAAGTCAACGTTCCAAAACATACCAAAGGTGTTCTATAGGATTCAGGTCAGGACTCAGAGCTGGCGAGTCCATTATAGGGATGTTATTGTCGTGTAACCACTCGGCACCGGCCGTGCGTTACGAACAGGTGCTCGATCTTGCTGAAATATGCAATCACCATCCCCAAATTGCTCTTCTTCAGTAGGAAGCAATGTAGGCCTGTGCTGTGATGGTGCCATACAAAACAACAAGGGATGCAAGCCCCCTCCACGAAAAACACGACCTCACCATAACACCAATGCCTCCGAATTTTACGCACTACACTCACTGGCAGATGGCGTTCACCGGGCATTCGTCATACCCACACACTGCCATCGGATTGCCGTATTGTGTACCGTGATTCGTCACTCCACACAACGTTTATCCACTGTTCAACCGCCCAATGTCTACGCTCCTTACACCAAGCGAGGCGTCGTTTGGCATTTACCGGCGTGATGTGTGGCTTATGAGCAGCCGCTCGACCATGAAATTTTCTCACCTACCGCCTGTCATAGTACTTGCAGTGGATCCTGATGCGGTTTGGAATTCCTGTGTGATGGTCTGGATAGATGTCTGCCTATTCCACATTACGGCCCTCTTCAACTGTCGACGGTCTCTGTCAGTCAAGAGACAAAGTCGGTCTGTACACTTTTATGCTGTACGTGTCCCTTCACGTTTCCATTTCACTGTCACATCGGAAACATTGGAAGTAAGGATGTTTAGAAGTGTGGAAATCTCGCCTGCAGACGCATCAGACGCATGACACAAGTGACACCCAATCACCTAACCACGTTCGAAGCCCGTGAGTTCCGCGGAGCGCCCGATTCTGCTCTCTCACGATATCTAATGACTACTGAGGTCGCTGATATGAAGTACGTGTGCAGTAGGTGGCAGTACAATGCACCTAATATGAAAAACGTATGTTTTTGAGGTCTCCGGATACTTTTTAACACATAGTGTAGCTTAGACAATAAACACAAAACGACCATCTTTTACACCTGGAAAAAAGTGAGAAATCAATAAAAACTCAAGATAAGTTATTGGTATGGTACCTGAGAATTATTGGTTGCTCAACGGTTGGATGGTTGGAAGTAGTGGGACACAACTGAAAAGTAAGCACCATTCGTAAAATACCTAAGCCAATTTATTTAAAACTACAAAAAAAAAAAAGATTGAAATGTTGTCTTCAGAAAAAATTTAAAACAATTTTAGCGATGATTAAAAATATTTGGATTAATACAGAACAAGAACCTTTAGGCTTCGTTAGAACTTTGCACTAACAATTGAACATTTATTTTGAATTGCTAATGGTAAACCACCACCCAGATTGGATGCATTTAACAAGGATTATTAAGTAGATTTTAGACTTTACAGGAACGATGATTAATTTTACTAATCAGAAACGCAAATGGGAAAGATAAAGTGCTCCAAGAGCTGTACCGAAGTTAAAATAAAATTTTACTAACAAGAGCAGGTTCAGTATAAATGGGGTATCAGAATTAATGCAAACCGTGTTAACGGCCCAGGCGGGAGTATACTGTCACGTTCGGTGCCGACTATCTAACCGATCCGCCGCGCTAACCTTTAAGATAAACACGGGAGCAGAACATGTGTGTAACACACAAAATACTACCTTAGAAATGTACATAGCAACTAAATACCAGTTCAAAGGTCCGGCCGCAATATCGGGTATGAGTTCTTCTTAGGATAGATCGATGACACAAAATCTTCAGGTGAGCGAGCTAAGAACGCAATGAATAACTATTACTAAGATGTTGTCTGCCTGTTCCACTCCAGGAATAGTAAACGACTCGCGAAAAGCTCCAGAAAGAGGTCAGGCTAGATTAATGACAACATTTGACACAGGAGAATAGAAAGCACACATGTAGCAGAAAGTGGCAGAAAATTTAAATAGGCGCATTCACAATGCTTTTAAAATTGAACAAGCACACGCCAGGACGATGCGTTACTACCCGACTGGCTAATTTTCAATTAATCTTCGCGCGAAAAGGAAGCAACTAACACAACAGAACGGCCCCAAGCAAGCAGGACCGCTCGGTTTCATAGTGCAAGGTGCCCAAATACAACACTAACGCCGGCCACGGTGGCCGTGCGGTTCTAGGCGCTGCAGTCCGGAACCGCGGATCCAAAATTTGCAAATCTGGACGGGTTTTTGGTTGCACTGATTAACAGAAGTTACTGACCCACAGCTGCTCCAGAATACTGGAAGTTCGTACGATGTTTTGAGACTGGTCTCGAGCAAAAAGTCATCGAGTGAATGAAAAAAGTAAAAGTTACAACTTTGGACTGGTTTTCAGGCTATAGACTTTGCGGATCTTTCACACGCTTGCGGTTTAGGATGGCTGTGCAGTCAATTCTTGTTGTTTCAGGAACCTATAACGCTGCAATTAACATGCATTACGTGGGCGATATGGAGATGTACCGGCTGATTCTGTGATGACGTGACAAACTTTCAGGGATGATGGAGAAGAGTAGATGTATCAATATGAGGTAAGGGGCCTTTGACGTAAGGGGTCTTTGAGGTAAGGGGCCCTGGTCCTAAAATGACAGAGTCGAAATTTTCTTCTTTTTTTGGGTCAGCAGTCGCTGGAATAATTCCAATCATTGTCTTCCCTTACAGTTATTACCCTCTACAGCTCGCTTTAACACCATGCAACTTATTTCCTGAAGTCTTAACAGGTACCTCATCATCCTGTCCCTTCTTCTTGTATGAGTTTTCCATACATTCCTTTCCTCACTGATTAAGCGGAGAACCTGCTCATTGCTAACCTTGACGGTCCTGTTAATTTTCAACAGTCTTCTGTAACACCATACCTCAGATGCTTCGGTTCTCTTCGGTTCCGGTTTTACCACAGTCCATGTTCCACTACCATACAACACCTTGCTCGAATCGTACATTCTCCGTAATTTCTTCCACAAATTATGACCTATGGTTGCTATTAGCAGACTTCTCTTCGCCAGGAATGCCATTTTTTCCAGTGGTAGTCTGCTCTTTGCGCATTTTATCCCTTCCTTCCCCCGTTCGTCATGGCTTCTTTTGCTGCATAGGAAGCAAATTCCCCAAGTACGTGTAAGTCGTGACCATCAACCCTGATTTTAAGTTTCTCACTGCTCTCATTTCTGTCACATCTCAGTACTTTCGTCTTTCTTCGATTTACTCTCAGTCGCGTTCTGTACCGATTAGATTGTTTATTCCATTCAACACATCCTGTAATTTTTCTTCACTTGCACTTATGTTTGATACAAGTGGACTTCTCCTCGTCTGGAAAACCTTTTTGCCAGTGCTACTCTCCTTTTGATGTCCTCCTTCTTCCGTCTGCCATGGTTTATTTTACTGCCTAGATAGCAGAATTCCTTAACTTCATCTGCTTCGTGACTATCCTGGTGTTAACCTTATCGCTGTTCTCATTTCTGCTACTTCTAATTACCTACGTCTTTCTTGTACTTGCTCACAACCCATATTAAATACTCAATAGACTGTTCATTCCATTCAGCAGATCTTGTACTTCTTATCAGTTTCACCGAGGATAGCAATGTTATCACCCAATATTATCACTGATATACTTTCACTTTAATATTAATTCCACTCTCGAAATTCTGACTGATTTGATGTTAAGTATTCCAATCCTCTTTTAAATTCTGATTCTAATACTGGATCACCCGTCTCTTCCCTATATACTCTCTTGTTCAATCACAAGTCTTCCCCCTCACAGAGGCCTTCATTGTACTCTTTCCACCTATCTGCTCTCTCTGTATTTAACAGTGGATTTCCCACCTTACTCTTTGCGTTACTACCCTTGCTTTTAATGCCACCGGATTTTATTTCGACTTTCCTATACCGTGAGTCAGTCTTTCTGACAATTATTTTTTTTTCAATTTCTTCATATTTTTCATGCAGCCATTTGGTCTTAGCTTACGTGCACTTCCTGTTTACTTCCTTCTAAGCCAATTGTATTTCTGTATTACTGAATGTCCCTGAACATTGTACTTCGTTCTTTCATCGATCAACTGAATTATTTCTTCTGTTACCCATGGTTTCTTCGCAGTTACCTTCTTTGTAGCAATGTATTTTTTTCGATTTCTGTGTTCTCCCTTTTTAGAGATATCCATTCCCCTTCAACTTAACTGCCTACTGGGCTATTCCTCATCGCTGTATCTGCAGCCTTAGAGGACTTCAAGCGTACTACTTCATTCCTTAGTACATCCGTATCCCACTCCTTTGTATATTGATTCTTCCTGGCTAGTCTCTTAAACTTCAATTCATTCTCCATCACTACCATATTGCGATGTACTCCGGAATCAGCCCTTCGTGTCACCAGAGACAGACCAGATAAAAGGAGCCAGGGAATACTGTGTTACTTCGAACGTAGGCTACTCAATGGATGTCACCTGAGTAACGAATCCATCGAGGACATTTCAGTCTTTCTAAACCTGATCACGTCGACTGTTGGTAATATGATTGTGAAATGCAAACGCGAAGGAACAACTACAGCTAAACCAAAACCAAGAAGCTCTCGTTTGCCGACGGACAGAGACCGTCGAGGATTGTGGAAAGCGGATGTAAAAGACCCCTTGAAGTTAGCGAAGGGAATCACTCTTCAATTCCAATGCTCTACCAACAGTCCTGGTAGCACCATGTGCGTACAGATTTGAACAGAATGGAGATAATGGTCGAGTAGTTCCCCATAATCAGCGAATTGTCCTATTCAGTACTAAGGGACGCCTGAGGTGGTATAATGAGTGACAAAATTCGAGGGCGCTTTAGAACGATGAATCACGCTATATTTTATGGTAATTCAATGGTGGGGTTTGGGTTCGGCGAATGCCTGGCCGATTGCATGCCACCGTGAGTGCTGACAACAGTAAGTAAGGGACGAGGAGAGCTCACAGTATGGGAGTCCTCTTCGTGGTTAACGTCTGGAAACCTCACTGGCCTTAATAAGACGCTGGTAGTACATGAAAACATTTTTCAGCATTTGCATTGCGTACAGTAGAGGTAGCATTCGGAGAGGATGATTGTATCAGCATAACAATGCGCCCTATCATAAAGCAAATGGAAAACTTTTGGGATGAGCAAGAGCGTAGACTTCGCTCCATACATCAGCGTACAACATCAATTTGACTCCGGCCCTTGAGGAAGAAGGGCCTGCTATTGCTCCACAGACGTTTAGTCTCGCCATTGCAAGTGTCCTCAGCAGAGCCCAAGCCTTCATTAAGATGAAGGGTCTACTAATGTGTACTGATAGTTGTCCGGATACTTTTGATCAGATAGTACGCCTTGAAGTTAAGCATCTTATAACATCAAACACTAGATTAGTTTATTCTACGGTAGTCCGCTCACAAAACCGAAATCAAAGCCTTTAACACGCATACCGTAGCATACTGTTTCAGGTGTGGGTTATCCCACATGAGTCTCCATAGAATGGACTTCAACACATATTGTTTTGTTATGAAGCAGCTATTCGTCGTTATCTAAATAAACGAGTGTTCTTTTAGATTTTCAGCTGTAGTTTCTCCAAGAGTCGCATGAAAAAAGTACTCTTTCCAATAAATAAGAATACAGTTTCCTGGACATAAAACAGCCTTGAGGGCAACCTCTCTGGACATGGAAAGTAATAATATTTTTGAGTGAGACGCCTCACGATTTACATTAAGTAATCCAGAATTAGAAATAACACTAATAATAAACACATGAAGTATCAAGTGTAACACTAACGGGAAAGAAATAGGGTCCTTTCACTTTACAACCGAACCCAGACCAGACACGCTTTTCACTGATACACGTAGTGTATTCGACGCCATGCGTAGCGAAGCTTGTTTGCACGGAGTTCCGCACATTCCATTCAATGAAAGACCTCTCAGCTAATTTAAAATCAGATCGTTTGTCGTCAAATATTTGTAACGGATGTTTATCCACAGATTCCTATTACAATAGCGTCATTCGCTGAAGGGGCAGAGTGTAATATCGAAATGGAAGACGATATTTTATAACATGACTCAATAACAAAATGAATCAAAATAATAAATGAATATAAAAGGTAACACGAAGCTGTGATTAGGATTCTTTGTAATATCTGTAGTCTGGTATTTTTCATCTTAGGTAATACGTTAGTTACGCCGCATGCCAAATAATACACGTTTTTCTTTCTGAAAAGATACGATTTGGTGACAGAATGTCGTACAGAAAAGTCTACCATATTAAACAAATGACTTAACTTAAACTTTTTTTGCGCGAAAAGAAATATCTTAATTTTCTTACCTAATTTTATTTCATCGTACATGATACATCATCGCTGGGACCATACTTTCACTACACATCTTAAAATATTTGGTTTTTCGGAGTCATACCAGAATAGTTTTATGTTAACACTGTAATTCTTCTCTTCTATCTCAATTCCTACTATGTTTCGTTTATGGAGTATTAATTCCCTTTAGTTGCTTCACTTGTCATTTACATGACAGTTTTTGACAAATTATGGAAAATCAGTTGTGTGCGTGGTCGATTTAAGTATTTTTTGTTGGGGGCTGCTACGGTTTTCTTTTTTTGTAATCTCATGCTTCCCACGCGCGAGTGTAGCACGTAGGATTTTAGAAAAAAAATCACAATAACAGAAAAACAAAGAAAGGTCTAAATTTTAATCAACATTGATCTTCAAATTCTTTCAATTACTTTAAAAAATATATATCTGTTAATAAATCACATCTGAGATAGGAAAAGAATTTATGGTTAAAAAAAAAAACAGATTGAACCTGTTTCTGCAAATTATTCAGCAAACACAGCTGCTTTAGAAATTTT
Source organism: Schistocerca americana (assembly GCF_021461395.2). Taxonomy (NCBI): domain Eukaryota; kingdom Metazoa; phylum Arthropoda; class Insecta; order Orthoptera; family Acrididae; genus Schistocerca; species Schistocerca americana. The sequence goes on along the minus strand of NC_060119.1, from coordinate 459,655,120 downwards.
TGGAAATTTGTGGTAAGTTCTAATGGGACCAAACTGCTGAGGTCATCGGTCCTTGAGCTTACACACTACTTAATCTAACTTAAAGTAAGTTACGCTAAGAACAACACACACACACCCATGCCCGAGGAAGCACTCGAACCTCCGAAGGGGAGACCCGCGCGAACCGTGACAATGCGCTTGAGACCGCACGGCTACATACCGCGGCGTTGGTTTAGAGAATTAGGAAATAAAAGATGAACAATTGTCTCGAAATGGAAATTTCCAGAGTTCATTTATTTATTGTCAAACAGAAGGGTGAAAAATGAATGTTATTAGTATTTCTAGCACTCTGGAAATGCCGTAAATGAAAATTTTTTCCCATCGCAACCACTGTAGAACTTATCTTGTAAAAGCTTCTTCCCTTTTCCAGCTCCAGTGACAAGGAACTGCAGTTGTACTTTTTTTTTTTAAAGTAGAAGTTATCGTTCTTCTTCCTAAGTTATCTATTGCACGCTTGTCCAAATACACTACAGGATTCTGCTTGGCAGAGATTCGACAAGTCTTTGGTACGTTTCTTGTGCTATGTGGCACCGGAGGACTACGCCCAGCGCACACAGTTTCCGCAAATTATGGTTCTTGATCCTGCAGTGTCCCCGAAGTTTTCCGTCGGGTTCACATGAGGCGAATTTGGTGAGCAAGACACCATCACGAGTTCGCTGTCGTGCTCCTCAAACCAGTGTGGCGTGATTATAGCCTAGTGACGAGGAGCGTTATCCTACTGGAAGATGCCATCGCCGTCAGGTAAGACATCAACAACGAAGGACTGTAGGTGGTATGCAATAATGCTCACATAGTCCACAGCTGTCATGGTGCCTTCGAGTACTACGAGTGCCACAGGTTTCATAAGAGCCCACAGTATTCTACCGCCCCCACCATCTTGCGTTCGTTGCGTGGTGTATCTTATTGTATTTTTTTGTACTAAATGTCTTTTTATATTTTTTGCAATAAATATTGGATTTTTCGGATAATCCGACCTTTTTTTCGTTCCGATCATGGTCCCGGTCCCGAAAGTGACGGATCAGACGGGTTCTACTGTACTACTCTCTCTTACGTAACCTTTATGAAAGTGTTTTATGAAAGCGTGAAGTTACAATGGCTACGCTTGAAGCGGCGTCAAATGGAAGGGTTAAGGATGCGATCCAAACAAGTTCCGTGGCAGCGGATGAACTTACTTCTTATATAATCTGGTTTGGCGTCAGACTTATCGTCAACATGCGTGTATCACATCTCTCGAGGCAGAGGACTCCAATGTTGTGACGATATAGCAGTTCAATGTCGGGCTTTATGAGGAACGTACTCTCGTCAACCCGTCATCCGATTTATTTCTTCAGGCTCAGGATCGTAGGCTTATGCCTACTCATCATATTGCGCTCTTAGAAGCTTTTCAGTGGTACGATGTCTATTGACCTTATTGTCAGATTGACTTCTCGTAGGTCGCCTAGATTTTATGTAAGTTTTTGGCCTTTGTCGGTTACTACTTTTACATTGCTTTTGAACGGAGAGTAGGGATCGTGCCCGACTCGTTTCAAGTTGGGAAAATTCTGTTAATTCTTAAAAGTTCTGGCCAGGCAGCAACTGATAAACTTCGTCGGATTACCTTACTAAATTTTGTTTACAATACTGTGGCGAGGGCGGTGAGCAGCCTGCTGTCTGCGTTGTTGGGGAATGTTGTTACTGACCATGAAAATTATATTATTCGTCGTATTATTCTGATCCCGGGAGCTGAATATCATGATGTCATATCGGTAGCCGCGTTACTTCTGTTCCTGGTGCTCTGGAATTTTTAGATTTTGACAAGGTGTTCGGCCGGGTCTGAAATTGCTTCCTGTAGCAGTTATTGGAAGCCGCCTGGGTCATAGTCAAAGCGCGATGCATTGTATAACTGATTTACGGGTATTCAAGCTTCGATGGCTGTCAATGGCCAGCTGACACCGCCGATTACCACCCGTAGGTATTTTCCTGAGGGAAGTCTGTTTTCAGTGTCGTTATTTGTTCTGACACTTGAGTGAGACAGGATCGTCGCTGGACTTTCTCGAGCGAGACGATCTCAGTGCGTGCATACGCGGATGACGTGATGGTGTTCCTGCGTTCTCCCGGTAAGATTCCACTGCTCAAGGCTACGTTGGATGTCTTTTGCTCTGTATTTGGTGCCAACATAAACGAAGGCAAATGTCGTATGATGAATTTACGGCGTTTTGATAATGCTGTCATTCCGTAGGCTCAGAGGTCGATGGTGCAATACGCCAAAATTTGTGTTGCGTTAATCTGGCACTACTAGCAGGTGTCGCCTCATCATATTATCAAAATTTGCTGTCATGAGAAGAAACGACGGTTTAATTAGTTGTTTGTAAAATGTTCTTATAAGTTTTTCTAAAATGATGTACAGATTGTAGAATGAAACTATATGAGCAGCAGAATCCTGTCAAAGACAGCGAACTTACTAAGCAAGAGCGACTGCTAAGTTGCTGCTTGCGGCAAAGATAACATCTAAGGCGCAGCTAACCACCTCAAGACTCCAACACGGCCGCAAAGAAAAACCAGCTTTATTAAAAAGGAGAATCAGAGTGCTACGTTTGTTTATAGTAAATGGTTCTTGGTTTAGCTGATGAGAAATTCAGATAGTCGTTGTTTGTTAGTCGCCGGACTAAGATCAGTCCGAATCAGGGTTAGAATCGGGAGTATTTGAGTCAATTGCTACCGTCGTTTAGGAAAATCCTGTGAGATTGTTATCGAATTGTCAGAAAAATATTTACGGCGATCTGTGATAATTTTGATCTCACCTTGTGGGGCGAAAAGTGTCAAGCGATTGATCTCTCTGGTAACTTACAATTTAGCCCAGGAAGCAGTAGTCGGTACGGTACATTATAATTTAGTACTGGTTTCTTGTGATTGGTGGTTTTATCCCAAAACAGTTACTGAACGAAATATAGCTTGAAAGTTATCCGTTTATAGGCGATCCGTATCTCGGTTAGATTGCAGATTTTCCATTTTGCCTTGGGAGATAAGTGTCATCACATGATGTCTTTATTTGAAGTTGGAGAAAGCACGCACTAAGGAAATAGTGCCTCTCTGTTGGTGTATTAGTGGGTTTTAAGATGAAAGCAAGCACTCAGGAAATGGCGAATTTGCGATATTGTGTTAGGGACTATTTTGTGATGTATTTTATTTAAGGTTTGGAAATCTCTATATAAATACACAGACTGTGTTATTTTTGTAATTTGGAGAATGAACGTCCTATGGTTGTATGTGACATATTGAGAACAATCTAAGTTAGTTGGAGATTTGCACGCCAGGTTTCGAATTTGCTATCTTTTCTGATAAAGCCCTAAACGACAAAGAAAGAATCATTATTACTGGGGAAACTGAAATTGCCTCTCCTACGGTGCGAGTGTTGTGTTTTAAATAATTACAATAGTAGTGGATCCGCGGAAAGTCATTGCCTGAAGTGGGATCAGTTTTGCGGTTCAAGTTCAAGCAGTTTAAAAGTGGCGGTGCACACAAGGTTTTTTGTTTGACTTTTTTTCTTTTCCCCATAGAGGAGTTTGTTTGACTGGCCAGCACTCGTAAAATCAAAGCTGACTTTTACCCGTACATCGAGAAAAACAGGCAATAAAGAGAAAACAGTTTCTGTTTTAAAAATAAAAATAGTGGCCCGAGATTCATTTGCCACATACTTAATATTCAAGGATATTTTAAAAGCAAAGTTCAGTTTTATAGCAAACGAATAATTTGCAAATATCGTAAAGTGGTAAAAGAAAGTCAAAGATTAGATAAAGAAAAATCAGCAACATTATAAAATCAAAAATATTAATTCCCAAAGATATAGGAATATTAATTCAAATTTGTTAATTTCCACAGAGAGAAATTATTTAATATTTCTTAAATTAAAAAGGAGATAAATTATCTCCAGGACTTTATTCAAAGGTAAATATGACTACTTCTGGAAAGGAAGGTTATTTACTTATAGGTGAAAAGGTGAGAATTTTAAAAAGAATGAATACGTTGGTACTCAAGTTATGCAACGGTATTGTTGTAGCGTGGTTGCTGCTTACAGAAGTTATCTCTGATTAATATATACGATAAACGAGAGAGTAAATTACACCTCTGAAAGTGCGATGTAAAAGAAATGTTATTTAGAAACGCACACAAAGACAATGCAGGTACTTGGTTCTACGCAATTTGGTTGTATTTTTGAATTGGAAATATATTTATACGGTATTATCGAGCAGACAATTCGTATTTTTTATTTTTATTATAAATAAGTTGAACATTCCTCTTACGTCGTTGTTTAGCGAGATGCGTTGTGTGGTGGAACAACCACACTGGATCATTTAATCTGTGGTAGTTATTCGTACGAATCTTGTAGATATTCTGTTAGTCATAATCATTATTAATATCATTATTATCGTATTCCGGTAGCTACCACTAGCCCGTCAAACAACAAATACTATCTGTGGCAGTTCCCTAGAGCACAACATCTTTGTAGTGGTACGTAATGTGGATTGTATCGAGAGAATTTCAACATCCAAGTAAAATTGTGACCTGGACAGAAGATATTTCCAATACAGAAGCTTACACCCGCAGGTTATCTTAAGCATAGTCTGAGTCGAGAGACGTACTTCACAATAGAGCTAAAATAGCATATTCTTGTGTTGTGCTTCTTGAGCACAACTGAGCGGAACTAAGGTTTTTGTTTCTCCAGTGCGAAATTGCTCTTCCCTTACGTGCCACTGTGCTCCTGTACTGTTTAATGCTTTTGTTGCTTCTACAAGGATTGTGGTGTCAGTAGAGCGGCGCAGTATAGAAGACATAAACGTTTGGGAGTTCTCCACTCCAGATGACTGTACTTAGTCGGACACAGAGAAGATACAAGGAGCAATCATGGAACGCGAACGGTATGCCCTTAACGTACTTCAAAAATTACATCGTTTAGACGCTCAAATCTTTCCCCTTCCCGCGATGATGACTAAGAAACTAAAACAACTATCTAGTCTCTTTTATGGAAGTATCAAATTTTTCGATTGCGATACGAGGTAGTTACTCGTCCGCGTTCAGTCGGGGATTTGGGACTTCCCGACAGTCGAAGGAAAACATCTGTGTTATTTGTTCGGTGCACCGTTCTGACGTCTCTTACAAAATCCACACATTCACGGCTCAGTAATTCTACTATTTGCAGCAGGGCAGTCTTCAGCCACCTGCCGACGTTTCTTGAGCGAATTTACAGTTAAAAAATGTTCTACAGAGGCAGCATCTCACTATCACATATATGTTAAGGCGCGGGTGAGGGACTGATTGTATAGCGTCGGTTGAACGGGCATCAACGCAAATTTCTTGATAGATGGTGAGGTTTCATCTTGACCTTCCTGTTCTACCGGCGCTGGTGGCCTCCTCCTGGTATCAGGTGGTACACAGTCTGTTTGTTATCCACCAATGAGCGCCTGTTTCGCATTGAAGCTGGTGTTACGGATCAGTGTAACCGTTGTCCTGCCATAGACACACTTCAACATAGATTTTTACGAAGCGAACTGGCTATTGCTTAAAAAATAATTAGACTTTATGATTCGATCCGCTGAGACTGCCTTTTCGGCTGTTATCTTACTGCGACCACACTCCTCCTACATTTCGAAGGCAAAAACAAATACTATATCATGGTTGTAAGTCACTACGTTCATTACTTTGTAAATGGAGGGGGCAACAGAGATCCTCTCGCCCTCCACAATATATGGCCACCGCTTTTGGAAGTGTTTGCACGTGCCACGGCATCGCGACTGATTCGCCAATATGTTGAACCTTGTAGTTCGTCGTCAAGGTATTGGTTGATTTAAACGGTCATCGTGGTCATGACGCCTTTTCAGGAGTACTGCTGCACAGTATATCGCAGTTTTGTGGTCCTGTTTGTCTTTCTTTTAATTAATTAAAAAATAAACCAAAATGTTGCAGTCAACGACTGAAAAAAATTTGTTTTCTTTTTTTAAGTAGCAGGAGCCATACAAGATTAACTCCAATTTTGTTTCATACATTGTTGAGAAGACAGTTGTAAATTTAAAAAAATAAAATGGAAGTAAAAATAAATAATACTAAAAAAAACAGGCCAGAACCATCTGAGGATCAGCACAGTGTTAGGCGGAAGGGATTTGACTCACTTTGTCTCCACCCAGCCCGAGGCTGAAATTGCCCGTAGCCTGTGAAAAGAAAGAGGAGACCTAACATCTCTGACTAGAGATCTAACCCTCCTCGACCCCCGGTTCGGGGCACGCCACTGATTAACATTTGAGTAAAAATTGTCAGCAATGGCGACCGATTACCTCTAGTGTAAGAATTCACTGCAATTCTGCCAACGGCTTTATCAAAGAGGAAGGAGGAGCAGACAGAGCTTCAGAACACTCTTTTGCCCAAGGGGTGGGAAACTGCCCCTAAGAGACGGGAGAATCAGCGGTGATCAATGGCATGAGGATGTAGAAGGCAATGGATACCACTGCATTAAAGACGCGTTATGTTTATCCACAGAACATGTGGTCTGTAATCGAAAAAGTGCAATGATGACCTCTTCAAAAGATTTCGTACTATCACCCATTTAGATCCCCCGGAGGGGACTCCCCCGGACAGGTGACCATGAGAAAAAGGGTGAATAATCAAGGAAATCATAACGCTTCATGAGTCGCGGGATGGGTTTTCAGAAGTTTGAATGTGGTGGGAAATCTAGAAAATCTGAAAAATGAAATGGTAAGGCTCAATCTATATATAGTGGGACACAGTGAAGTGAAATATATTCTGGTCCGATGAGTATAGGGTAATATCAACCGCAGCAGAAAACGGTACAACGGGATAGGATTCATTATGAATAGAAAGGTAGGACCGAGTGTGTGTTACTATGTACAGTTCAGTGCTGGGGCTGTTCTCGTCAGAATCGACAGCAAACCCATACTAACCACGATAGTTCAGGTACCCATGCCGACGTCGCAAGCTGAAGATGGAGAGGAGGGAAAGCATATGAAGATATTAAACGAGTAATACAGTACGTAAGTGGAGATGAAAATCTGTTAGTAATGGAAGACAGGAATGTGCTCGGAGGGGAAGAAGTAGCAGAAAGAGCTATGGAAGAATATTGGCTTGGTACTAGGATTGAGAGAGGAAAAAGACTAACTGAGCCTATATCTGACACCATCAGATGTAGTATCAGATATAGATGGCCGAGCGGTTCTAGTCTGGAACTGCGCGACCGCTACGGTCGCAGGTTCGAATCCTGCCTCGGGCATGGATGTGTGTGATGTCCTTAGGTTAGTTAGGTTTAAGTAGTTCTAAGTTCTAGGGGACTGATGACCAAAGATGTTAAGTCCCATAGTGCTCAGAGCCATCAGATATAGATTCAGATCAGAATGTAATGGTGATGAAGAATAGGTTGACATTTAAGAGACTAGTCAGGAAGACTCAATGTGCAAAAGAATGCGGTAAGGAAATACCAATGAATAAGGAGATAAGTTTGAAATTCTCTAAGGCTATAGATATTTCGATAATGAATAACTCAGTACGCAGTGCAGTTGAAGAGGAATGGACACCTCTAAAAAAGGCTAACACAGAAGTTAGAGAGAAATACATATGTACAAGAAAGGTAATTGCGAGGAAAGTATGGGTAACAGAAGAAATACTTAATTTGATCTAGGAAAGACGGAAGAAAAGAAACATTCAGAGAAATTTAGGAATACAGAAACACTTAAGAATGAAATAAATAAGAACTGTAGGGAGGTCAAGACGAAATAGCTGCCGGCCGCGGTGGTCTCGCGGTTCTAGGCGCGCAGTCCGGAACCGTGCGACTGCTACGGTCGCAGGTTCGAATCCTGCCTCGGGCATGGATGTGTGTGATGTCCTTAGGTTAGTTAGGTTTAAGTAGTTCTAAGTTATAGGGGACTGATGACCACAGCAGTTGAGTCCCATAGTGCTCAGAGCCATTTGAACCATTTGAACGAAATAGCTACATGAAAATATGAAGGAATCGAAAAATAATTGATTGTCGGAAGTACTGACTCAGCATACAGGAAAGTCGAAACAGCCTTTGGTGAAAGTAAAAGTAAGAGCGGTAACTATCAGTGCAATGGGAAATACGCTGTCAAATGGAGAGAGCGGATAGGTGAAAATAATAGCTGAAAGCCTCAATGACGGGGATGATTTGTTTCATTAGGCGATAGAAGAAGAAACATGAGTCGATACTGAAGCAATAGGGGATCCAGTGTTAATATTAGTATTTAAAACAGCTTTGGAAAACATAAGATCAAATAAGGCAGAAGGCATAACACTACTCAATCGGAGTTTTTAAAATCGCTGGGGAAGTGACAACAAAAGGACTATTCACGACGATGCGCAGAATGTTTAAGACTGGCTATATACTACCTAATTTTCGGAAAAAACCATCATCCACACAATTTCCAAGAAAGCAAGAGCCGACAAGTGTGACAATAATCGCGCATGCAGCTTAACAGCTCATGCATCAAGGTGATGAAGAGAATAATACACAGAAGAATGGAAAGAAAATTTAGCTTCTGTTAGGTGACGATCAGTTCGGCTTCGGAGAAGGTAAAGGCACCAGAGAAGCAGTTCTGACTTTTCGGCTGAAGCAATGGAAGGAAGACTGAAGAAAAATCAAGACACGTTCATAGGATCTGTCAACCTGGAGAAAGGATTTTACAATGTGAAATGGTACAAATAATGCAGAAAAGTAGTAGTAGGGAAAAAGACGGGTAGTACACATGTACAAGAACTAAGGAGCACAATAAGAGTGTGAGACAAAGACCGAAGCGCACACATTAAAAAGCATGTAAACCAAGAGTGTAGTCTTCCATCCCTACGGTTCAATCAGTACATCGACAGAATTAAAAGAAAAGATCGTGAGTATAATGAAAATTCATTGTGAAAGAATATCAATGGTAAGATTCGCTGATGATATTGCTGTACTTTGTGAAGGTGGAAAAGAATTATGGGAGCTGAAGAATGGAATGAACAGTGTAATGAGTACAGAATATGGACTGAAAGTAAGTCGATGGAAGGTGGTAATGAGAATGCCGAGAAACTTAACATAGGAATAGATGGTCAGGAAGTAGATGAAGTAAGGGAATTCTGTCATCTATGCAGCAAAATAACCCATGACAGATGTAGGATGCAAGTGCTTCAATGAGACGGAAATGTTGGCACAGGAAGGGAATTCGTGGCAGGCTTCAAAATGGTTCAAATGGCTCTGAGTACTATGGGACTTAACATCTGAGGTCATCAGTCCCCTAGAACTTAGAACTACTTAAACCTAACTAACCTAAGGACATCACACACATCCATGTCCGAGGCAGGATTCGAACCTGCGACCGTAGCGGTCTCGCGGTTCTAGACTGAAGCGCCTAGAGCCGCTCGGCCACAGGGGCCGGGCGTGGCAGGCTTCAACTGTCTATTCAGTAAACTAATGACTCATCTACGATTAGGATCACAGCGTCGTCGATACCGGGTTCGAAACCCCCAACTGCTTAAATTTCGACTTGCGACATAAGAAGTCATCCTCGTTCCGCTAACAGCCTTGTCAAATAGAGCGAAGGAGCGGACAGACGTTCTGGCCACTCTCTTGCCCTTGGGGTGGAAAACTCCCCCGGAAGGCGGAAGAATCAGCAACGGTCAACGGCATGATGATGCAGAAGACAATGGAAACCATTGCATTAAAGACACGTAATGTGTATCCACATGACACGTGGGCTGTAATTGAAAAAGTGTCATGCTGATCTCCCCATTGGCAAAAGAATCCGGAATAGTCATCCATTCGGATCTCTGGGAGGGGAATGTCAAAGGGGACGTGACCATGAGAAAAAGATTCCATTATCAACGAAAGGATGTTTTACGAGTCGGGGCGTGGAATGTCAGAAGCTTGAACATAATTTGGAAGCCAGAAAATCTGAAAAGAGAAATGCTAAGGCTCAATCTAGATACAGTAGGGGCGAAATGGAAAGAAGATAAGAAGATTTCTAGAAAGAAGATTTCTAGTCCGATGGGTATAGAGGAACATCAACAGCAACAGAAACGATATAAAGGGAGTAGGATTCTTTCTGAGTAGGAAAGTAGGACAGAGAGTGTGTTACTGTGAACAGTTCAGTGATAGAGTTGTTCTTACCAAAACTGACAGTAAACCAACACCGACAACGATAGTTCAGATATACATGCCGACGTTACAAGCTGAAGACGAAGAGAGAGAGAGAAAATATATGAGGACATTGAACACATCAGAAGACTGATGACTCAAAAAAAAAAAAAAAGGAAAAATAGGGGACTGGTGCAATTCAGCGATGGGATAGGAGAGACTGTTGGGATAGAAGAGGAAGTGGAGTAGAGGGAGCAATTGGTGCACTATTAGTTGTTGTTAAAAGGAGATTGGGAAAGAAAGGCGGAAGGGGGGAAAAAAGTGGCTCTGAGCACCATGGGACTGAACATCTATGATCATCAGTCCCCTAGAAGTTAGAACTACCTAAACCTAAGTAACCTAAGGACATCACACGACTCCCACTCATCACGAGGCAGAGAAAATCCCTGACCCCGCCGGGAATCGAACCCAGGAAAAAGGTGGGAGGAAGTGTGTGGATGGGGGAGGTGGGGGGGGGGGGATGGGCAGGAAGCCCTGATCAGGTACATTGGGTGGGGTGGACCTTTATTTAGTAGGACGGATAGATGCCGGGGCTGAGTTAATGATAAGGGAGAGGAAGATGGTTGAAGTTTCATTGGCAAAGAATGTGAATGGTGTGGAAGTGGAGGGTTGGTAGGACGTGTTGGTAAAGGTGCAGCAGAATATGGACTGTAGAAGGGAAATAATAGAACAATGGGAGTTCACCGATGATGTAGCCTGTACGGAGGTGCTCAATTTGAGTGAGGATAGGCGGGAAGTTGATGCGCTGCTAAAGGATCCTTGTGTGGGAAGGCAAAAGTATGGGGAAATTGAGACAGAGTGCATGGCCTTCAAGGATCTGGAGGGACTTGCAGAACTTTGGAGGGGCGGATATCCAGTAAAGGACTGGGCTGATTGGGGATTTTTACTTGTGAAGGGCAGTGGAGGAATCCAATTGTAACTCCTTCTCTGCCAAGGGGGAGGGGATTATCTGTACTATGGAGGATATAGGTAGAAATTCGGATGGTGTGACATGGCTGGAGAAATTTTTCATTAAGGACGAAGGTACTGACGTTATGTTTGGACATAGTGCGCATGAAAAGAGGCTTGTTCGTGGTCAGAAATCCGATGTCGTCGTGTATGATACTATATTGCCGTCGCACCATAACGCGAGCTTAGGGAGTGGATAACTGAGTGCGCAGCAAGAGGAATTGTTGTAGAGTATGCAGACGTTGGAAAATGTAGATATTTTAGAGGACAATGGTGAGGAACCTGATGACGCTTTTGGCGATGGGAGGATGATCATTAGGACGGGAAGGTGCTGTTAATTCTGGTTAGTTGGGCGGGGTTCAGCATTACACTTGGCGGAGTAGGTAGGGTGAGCATCATTGCAGGTGTTGCAGCCGGCAAGGGTGGCGAGGTTGGGACAATATATGAGGAAGTGGAAGTCCTTACAGTGAGGACAGGTGGGGGGTGGGGGCATTCTTACAGTCAGGAGTTTGGTGGTCTTATAAACAAGGCATTTTTGGCAACGGGCTAGATAAAACTGCTTTTCAGCTATGAGTTATATATATTTAAAAGAAATATAAAAAAACGTAAAAAATAAACGTTTCTTAAAAGACACATTTTTAGACAATGTTTATGATTTTTTAAACTTTTTTGACGGTTTTATACTATACGTGAACTGTAATCACATAATAGCCTTGCAGTGGTTTAATGGTAACGATGGTGGTGCATGAAAATAATAGAGATAGATTGACGAGTATGACTGTACGGCCTATAGGAGTTGCAGGTTTCTACTAAAAGTTATTGAGAGGGTGGTAGGAAAGAGGAAATAACTTGTGATGCCGAGCATTTAGGAAAGGGTTGGAAAGAAGAGAATACCTCATGACATATTTCATCGTTTGCTAATGCGAATTGTTAGAATTTCTGACTGGAGACGACAGATAAGGCAAGGAGATGCAAGGAAAGTTGGTAATGGATTTATTGGCGCAGCATGGTTCCTATATTAATGGTTAGTGGACAGGATACTGGCCGACAGAACTGGGTTTTGTGATTAATGTATTCGATCCAAAGGTCTGAAAAGCGAATGAGTTGGTACAAAATACGAGTTGCGGAAGGCAGGCGGATGCAGAAGGCGAGGCCGAGTGCAGTTCTTTCTTGAATCTAAGGGGGATTATAAAACTTCGGATAGGCAGAGATCCAGGCAGTGTTGGTATATATTAGGATAGATGGATGAGGGATTTAGAGCTCAGGATAATGTTAGAAGGCTGCAGATGCCAGGTGCGCCCTTTAAGTTGTTTTAGTTGCTTTCGGACTTTGTGTTGGATGGAATGGAGGTGTGATTTCCGTATTAATTTTCGATGTCAAATACATTGTGAAAAAAATAAATCGATCACTTTTTTGAAACACCGTCGTTTTCGCCCATTGTGACGCAAAAGTGTGAAATTTGGCGGGAAAGGTGTTTGCAACGGGTGCAGAAATGTGTCGCCCTGCGACGCCACCCTCAGGCTCGCCGAAGCTTCAGAGTCAGCACATGCATATAAAAAGGGAAGACTTCAGAAGTTCATGTCATGAGTAAGATGGGTTTATGATGTCACATTTTCACCAAATTTTACTACTGTTCTAGGCGCTTCAGTCTGGAACCGCGCGACCGCTACGGTTGCAGGTTCGAATCCTGCCTCGGGCATGGATGTGTGAGATGTCCTTAGGTTAGTTAGGTTTAAGTAGTTCTAAGTTCTAGGGGACTGATGACCTCAGATGTTACGTCCCATAGTGCTCAGAGTCATTTGAACCATTTTCACCACTGTTCGGACCAGTGCCACCGTGGATGCGTGACACGAAGGGAAGGTTGATACACCATGAACACCCGTTACTCACATCTCATCCCTTCCTTCTGTCAGAAACGTGGCACCCAGCGTTGAAAGAACCAGGTTTTCTTTCTTTGGCCGAGGAAATCGTTTCACACACTACTCGGAATCGACACGAAAGGCCGCAGGAGATGAGATAAAGGGTGTCAATGAAACCACACCTTCTCTCGGGGCGTTTCCAAAACGACTGTTGGCCGAGCGATGCGCAACGGTAGGACGTCCCTGATAAACTTCAAACACCATAACTCTAGTGCTCTACTGATTTATTTTGCTTTTGTTTCATTTAATATTACATCGTTAAGCTTCTGTAAATATTGTTTCATTGAATCGATAACACAAAATTGTATACTCCTTTCTTTGTACAAACTTTGATGTCATGGTTTGGTTCTATGCAAAGTTGTGTATCTGTCATTTAAATCCTTTGTCCCATTTGGAGGGAACAAAACTTACTGTATATACTTGTAATTTGGTGTGAATAATTTTTGGTAGGAATGTCAATATGTGCAAATGTTCTGTTTTATTTAAAATGTTTGTTTGCTGTTATGTAAACTGCTGACCTTCACTTAGGGTTCTTAGTTTGTTTGGTAAAGGTATAGTGGTTCCCCTTGGGAACGGAACTGTGTGGCGAGCGCAGATTGTGGTTGGCCTAGGTAGAAAAGGTGGAACCAAGAGTCAGTCGGGGACGAGCTACCACACTGTGCACTGCCATGTAAAGGATGTATGTTGTAGTGGTTCCGAGAGAGGCTTTTTCTGCCCCTTTACAATGCCTCGGATGGATGGATAAATAGCTGGAACGACTCTGGAATTGGTATTCATCATCGCCACCAAGAAGGGCCAGAGTCCAGCAATTCTGTCTGCAAATCCGCCTACCAACATGCAGTTGCCACCACATCGCGCAATCACTGTAAAGGAGTACTACAATAATGTACAGTGAAGGATCAGCTTATTGGGCGATCTCGTGTGCACAAATATAAGGTAACTTATAACTGAATTTATGTACCTACCTTGATTTTTTCCCTATCACAACACCTCTCAAGTTCCTTTCCATTTGAACTATGATTACCGAGTGTCCTATTTTGTGGAAAAAACGAAAGCCTCAAAGTTAGGCAGTTTATTACATAATGTTGTTTGAACTTTGATGAGAAGTGAATATTCAGATTTACTGTGGAGTTAGTGAAATTGTGGGAGGCAGTAAATGTAGTTTTGTGAAGTTTCAAAGACACCTATTTAATCATTTACTTGAAAGTAGAAGACTGTGGTAATAAAGACAGTTTGCTGTTTTTCTTATAAAGTAAAGTTCTTAAAATTGAGGCTTATAAAGTTTTGCTTAGTTAATGATCATAGTGCTACCTGTAGTAAGTTTTAAAAGGTAAGTCAGTTTCTTGCAAATTTGTCAACATTGTGTTTCACTGTAGTAAAAGTGGAAAATTGCCATAGTAGAAAACTATATGTTTATGACTGCTAAGTGTTTGTCTCTCTTGTGTATTGGAAGTGCATATTAACAGTATAACAGGATCCACAGTTTGCCTATTGTGCTAAGCAACCTGTTAGTGGATTCCAATTAACTTTCATTTTAAATAGTAAAGTATTTAACTGAGAGAGACTTAACCTATGTGCAATTAATGATTCTGCAGTGAATAGTAACAATGACGATATAAAGACCATTCAGTATGAATAATCACTGAAAGTAATAGTGTGTTTCGTTATTTGTTATATTTATGCAAATAGTTTGTGCTGCTCTAGCTGTTTGTTCCAACCTTAACGTTAACATATGCAGGTGTCAGAGTTCATTGCGCTCGCGTGTGGCCAAGTCTAGGTTGTGTTTGTCCGTTAAAGTTACGCATACCTACTTTGCCGGCCAGTGTGGCCGAGCGGTTCTAGGCGCTACAGTCTGGAACCGCGCGACTGCTACGGTCGCAGGTTCGAATCCTGCCTCGGGCATGGATGTGTGTGATGTCCTTAGGTTAGTTAGGTTTAAGTAGTTCTAAGTTCTAGGGGACTGATGACCTCAGCAGTTAAGTCCCATAGTGCTCAGAGCCATTTGAACCATACCTACTTTCTTAAACGAGAACGTTAATCTTTCTCTTGCCTAATTAGGCTGGCGACCGTTTTCCTTATTCTTTAAACAGTATAGCTAGACGAAAATATTGTTTGTTACTGTTCGAATATTTACGTAATTCTGACTTTGATTTCCGATAAACCACCTCCGTTAGGTACAACACGGTCAACATAACAAAATTCCTCTCAGAGGGTAACACTGCTCTGTTGCGTTATACCATAATTGCTTTATCAAGATAGTTTCATTTAACGACCTACCTTCAGCTTTAAGGCTATGGTATAGTAGTAGCGAACAGGAGTGTTTTAAACTTTGTCAATGCTAACAAACATCACCCCCCCCCCCCCCCCCCCCCCACAAGACCATTCAGCCTTTCTCTAATATCGTGGGGTAGAAACTCCATTGAACGTGTTCTGACAACTTGGACACCCTGTAACTAGGTGGAACTACACTGCTGCCCTAGCACCTGCTCGTGGGGTAGCAACTCTACTGAAAGTGTTCTGACAACTTGGACACCCTGTAACTAGGTGGAACTACACTGCTGCCCTAGCACCTGCTCGAGGGCACTGGGAGTCTGAGACGTGTCGAAGCAGCTCCCTGCCTGTAGGCGCCCAGGAATCGGTCAAGTAAATTATTAAAGTGCTCAGCACAGATGCATTAAGTACGTTGCTAGACATGGTGATTATAGAGGGATCGTTTTCTATTTTATTCATACATGCGTTAAGGTCACCCACCACTTATCAACACATCAAAGGAGGCCACGAAACAGAAGAGCTAAAAAAGCATAAACGCCCTTTGCTGCTCCGGATCACATTCAAATTTCCTCTAACGGTTTTTATCAGTCCGTGTTAGCTCCACATTTTCAGCACAGCAAAAATTGCGGTCGCGCTATGCTCCAAAGGCGTCAGATCACATTCAGTGGGATAGCAGCCTCATGATATCCTTAGAGAAGGGGTGACCAGTCCGTGGATTGTCGGCAGTCTCAAAGGCTATCAAGAGCGTCGCTCTGTTTCAAACTGTCGTTTTCGAACTCGAAATGAATGCCCCAAGTTTTTGTTGATGCCTTTTATGCCACTTGCTGACGTATTTTCAACTTCAGGCGGCGGTGTCTGAAATATATTCTTCAACCACCCACTAGAAAGCGCATGATTTCAACACGGGGCCTCGCGATTTGGATTTCCATCGCAGAGGCATCAAGAGAAGGGATGAAATGTGGCTAGGGGCGGAGGTATGATGGCATTCTCATCGTGTGTCAAGTTCACGGTGGCGTTGGGATGAAATGTGAAATTTAATGCAATGTAACCTCATTAACCCACATTATACATCATAAGAACGCCTGAGCTCTGGCCTTTTTTCCCATGTGTCGACATCTTGTTCGAAGCGTGGCCGAGCCCGAGGGTGACGTCGCAAGGCGTCACTCTCTTGCAGCACTGCAGAATAAGATTGACCCATATTTTACACTTTACACTTAACAATGAGAGAAAATGACGGTGTTTAGAAAAATTACTCTTTAATTCTTTTGCGTCATGAACTTTACTGTGTCAGTCAGAGGGTTAAGTTGGATGTAGTTAGAGAGATGGAAATCTGGACGACGCGAACGTCAAGTGGTGTAACTAAACATGATACGTCAGCGTTTTTGTCTATTTGTTTGAAGTTTCCGCATATTACAGCACTCGAGCAGTGTATTCAATTGAGACTGAAGAGAAGCATGGGGGAATCTGAGGGACTGTAGAGCAGCTTGGTAGGCAGTGTCGTTCGTATACCGCAGGAGGTAGGTGGTGGTGGTGGTGGTACCGTAATGTCTGAGGAGTACAGTATGTAAAGGAGGGTGGACAGGTCAGAGCCTTGAGGCGCACCTGCAATGGGGTGAAATATGCAGAAGCATATGTTGTTGATTGTGACTTAGGGATAACGCTGATTAAGTAAAGATGCGGCAAAGAGGACATAGATGACTGAAAGTGCATAGGCTGGTAGTTTCTGTCTTTTCATATGGTAAATAATTGTATAAATTGGATGTCAAAACACAGAAACAGTTCGAAACTCTGATATTAAAAAATACTAGAGGAACCGAAACCAGTCATGTAAATAAATATTCTTGCAATCAAGACGGATTATAAGCAACATTGTGTAACCAGTGATTGCGGTTATCCCATCAGACATTGTCTGTTTTTGCAAAGAGAATGATAAAATTCATGAGTTTTCCGAAAATCCCTCTCCCTACCAGCACAATAAGCAATCCAAGTATGTCGCCGGCCGAAGTGGCCGTGCGGTTCTAGGCGCTGCAATCTGGAACTGCGAGACCACTACGGTCGCAGGTTCGAATCCTGCCTCGGGCATGGATGTGTGTGATGTCCTTAGGTTGCTTAGGTTTAACTGGTTCTAAGTTCTAGGGGGCTAATGACCTTAGAAGTTGAGTCCCATAGCGCTCAGAGCCATTTGAATCATTTGAAGCAAGTATGTCGGAACTTCGGTTTAGCCAGGGCAGTCCACCATTCCAGAGTGGCAGAGTCCCTCCCAGCGGATCGAAGACTGCGCTCCCACATATTGTGTATCACATCATTGACAAAAGGATCTGCCAAGTGAGTGACATTGAATATCCACGGGGGATGGAGTAGTTTCACTGATTGCCGATCAAGTTGGAGTGTGGCGGCCAAAGCACAGTGATCAGAAAAGCTATCAGATATAACGCCAACTGCAAAAAAAACGATCTCGCATCTAATTCGATAAATAGAATCGGTCAATCTTGCTACTACAAGTTGCAGTAAAATATGTGTAAATTTAACCAACGTCGGATATTTACACTCCAAAACATCTTCCAAGTGCATCGAGCCTATCACCTCATTCAAATCTCAACAATCATTAAGATCGGGAGACTGATCAACAGGAGTTAGGAAACAATTAAATAACCACCAAACGGCAGACCAGGAGGACTCCTACGTAAAAGGTAAGTAATCTCCTCTTTATAAGAACGCAAACAATTGTGGCGGTTTTTGTGTATCATCAACATGGACAAATGCAATGCGGTTTGAATTCACTCTGTTATTGATTGCACTGATTGCATTGATTTAATTTTGTAAATGATACTGACAATATTATACACATATATAATGCATTATTCGTACTACAACTTCTCCCGGATAATTATTTTGTTCAAACTGCACAAGAATTCCACCTGACGTAGTGTAATAATGTTGACTGTAAGTTGTGTTCATATGACTAAAATTACAGATCGTACATCAGAGCTTTTATAATTTTTGTCTTCGATGGATTTAATTATTCTTAGCAAATTGATCATGAAAAGGAACCACAGAATACCACCCGCACACAACACTGACGTACGCTACCAGACAAAATTTTCTCCGTGATTCATGCGTAGTTTAATTTTGGCCTCACACTTGAGCAATGAAATCTTGTTCAACAATAAATACCATCAGCACTGTTCTTAGAAAATGCAGTCCGATTCGATTAATTTTTTCTTTTATAAATATAGTTCGGTACCACCGGTGCACATTTATTTCTTACACATCGGAATATTGTTTGCAGTTTCAAGTAATTTAAATTTGCCGCTGTGATAAAAGTTAAGATGGTGGCCAACAAAAGAAAGAGGATTTCTTTTTTAATTAAGATTTTCCTTTGCTCAATAAATAATTAATCATTTAAATTGATGCCACCAATAAAAAATATTATATTGTTTTGCAAATTAGTTTATCACGAACCCATGCTATTTTCAACAAGAAGTACAGACGAAGTTGCTATATAATCGAAACTAATAATGGCTGCGCTTCTAAAACAATTAATACAAAATTATAATTAAAAGAGGAAGTGATGTTTCAATAATTAATCATAAATAGTTTTAACGCATTCGGCTATATTCATTTTTTACCAGCAAATGAACATAAAAGTACAATAATTTTACATTAAATGTTTTTCATTCAACAGACCTCAAATCGATTCGCATCTTGCGTCGGCGACGTACATCAGAAAAAGACGACAAAAGGGTACAAAACAAAGAAAAGAATGACATAGATTAACAAAGAATGTGAGACAAATATTGTCTCTGTTTTACATAATTATCATCTTTTTAAGAAATAATTACATGATTGAATGAATATTAATGAGTTACGTAATATCCCACGCGTTCATATTCCATATATATATATATATATATATATATATATATATATATATATCGTTGATGTTACACATTCCACTGTGACTGGAATCAGACGGAGCACTTATGACAACCAAGATGAGGCCAAAAAGTCTACATCCTATTCTTGTGCTAGATTCAAAAAGCTCTATCTCAAAATGGTTCAAATGGCTCTGAGCACTATGGGACTCAACTGCTGAGGTCATTAGTCCCCTAGAACTTAGAACTAGTTACACCTAAATACATCTACATCTACATCTACATTGATACTCCGCAAGCCACCCAACGGTGTGTGGCGGAGGGCACTTTACATGCCACTGTCATTACCTCGCTTTCCTGTTCCAGTCGCGTATGGTTCGCGGGAAGAACGACTGTCTGAAAGCCTCCGTGCGCGCTCTAATCTCTCTAATTTTACATTCGTGATCTCCTCGGGAGGTACAAGTAGGGGGAAGCAATATATTCGATACCTCATCCAGAAACGCACCCTCTCGAAACCTGGCGAGCAAGCTACACCGCGATGCAGAGCGCCTCTCTTGCAGAGTCTGCCACTTGAGTTTATTAAACATCTCCGTAACGCTATCACGGTTACCAAATAACCCTGTGACGAAACGCGCCGCTCTTCTTTGGATCTTCTCTATCTCCTACGTCAGACCGATCTGGTACGGATCCCACACTGATGAGCAATACTCAAGTATAGGTCGAACGAGTGTTTTGTAAGCCACTTCCTTTGTTGATGGACTATATTTTCTAAGCACTCTCCCAATGAATCTCAACCTGGTACCCGCCTTACCAACAATTAATTTTATATGATCATTCCACTTCAAATCGTTCCGCACGCATACTCCCAGATATTTTACAGAAGTAGCTGCTACCAGTGTTTGTTCCGCTATCATATAATCATACAATAAAGGATCCTTCTTTCTATGTATTCGCAATACATTACATAAACTAAGGACATCACAAACATCCATGCCCGAGGCAGGATTCGAACCTGCGACCGTAGCGGTCTTGCGGTTCCAGACTGCAGCGCCTTTAACCGCACGGCCACTTCGGCCGGCAGCTCTATCTCATCAGTGGGAATACCTTCTGGAAACAATAATACTGTTTCCGTGGAAAATTGGAGCGCCAGATTGAACACAGTGCGAAATCTAAGAAGAGAGAAACTCGGAAATGTAACCCCTTGCAGGAACACTGTATCTGCACACTAGTCATATACAAACTGACGTAGTGAAGCTAGGTACAGTTCTGAAACGACTCTGTTAACACTTTGCGTGACGAATGCATACGCCTGGGTCATGAATCAAAGAAAAAAAAACACAGAAAGAGTAACAGAGCAGCATGATTATTCCACACGTCACCCGAAACAGTTCATCGCGGAGAAGCGAGAGGCTAGTACCGGTCCCAACTGAATCTTTATCCTTGGTTGTTTTTCGCGCCGGTGCACGTTCCGGCTTTACTGGTTTGCATAAGCCGGCTACGTGGCGTAATAGCCTCTGCTGTAGGCAGCGTCGGCAGATCTTGCACCACATCCATATCAGTGCTTGACTGCCAAGTTTCCGTGACATGTCCTACAAGTGTCACGCTGCAAGGCATGCCGACTCTCTAGGGTGTGCAGTCAGAGTGAATCTCAGAGATAGCGGGAGGCAACTCTGGGGTAACAGCTCCCGCAACGGAGGTCGCACGAAGCGGCAAATCACGATCTCCATCGCCGAGAGCAGACAGGGGAACAGGAGGACGTTGATCCATTACCGGTTGGACCTGCGGTGGAGGCTGCGAAGGAGACGACTCCGACAAACACCCGCTCCGGGGCGGCGCCACAGGAGACGCCCCTGCAGCAGCAGGAATACCAGATACAGCCCCTCCCATCTCCGCCTCGCCAGGCCCGAGTGGTACCAGGCTGGTAGTATGAGCGACAGACAAGTATGCGTCAGAGGAAGGTGAGACAAAGGAAGGCACAAGCAATTCATCACCATCTTGAGTGCGGCGCCGCTTATTATTAATCGCGCGCGCCGCCGTCAAAGCAGTAGCAGGAACGGGGTCAGGCTTTGTTTGCCAAGGCAGTGATAGTAGGAACTGTGGGATGGTCTCCCAAACGGGGAAAGATGTAGCTCCTTGGTCGTTACTAGAGGACACAAGGTCAGCAACCGTTAACTTGCGGCGCTGTCCCAAGTAAGACCGTAAAACAAAAACTCTCGGCCGGGAGTTAGTTCGAAGATGGCCACTTTCGTTGCACAGGAAACAGGTCCCCACCTGTCCGCAGTACTTAATACTTAATATGAATGCGACTGCCACAAACTTGCAAATGAGACGGAATATTCTCTTTCATTTGCGTTTCCACCGAACGTATGCCGCTATAACATTGTAGCTTGTGTTAACGTGACCAACGTTGACTGCGAATGCCTCTCACGTCACCAGAGGCAGAGGCAACGGAAAAAGCATGCGAAGTTCAGAAGAACGCGAAATCCCTAAGATTGGCCTTAATTTACAGACGCGCGAAATTTGCACGGACTTCAATGCGAGATGCCTTTAATAGGTTACACAACGAAACATTGTCTCGAAATGTGGAAGAAAATCGGAAGAAATTCTGGTCGTATGTAAAGTACACAAGCGGCAAGACGCAGTCAATACCTTCGCTGCGCAGCGCCGATGGCACTGTTATCGACGACTGTGCCGCTAAAGCGGAGTTATTGAACGCAGTTTTACGAAATTCCTTCACCAGGGAAGACGAATGGAATATTCCAGAATTTGAAACACGAACAGCTGCTAGCATGAGTTTCTTAGAAGTAGATACCTTAGGGGTTGCGAAGCAACTCAAATCGCTTGATACGGGCAAGTCTTCAGGTCCAGATTGTATACCGATTAGGTTCCTTTCAGATTACGCTGATACAATAGCTCCCTACTTAGCAATCATATACAACCGCTCACTCACCGATAGATCTGTATCTACAGATTGGAAAATTGCGCAGTTCGCACCAATGTTTAAGAAGGGTAGTAGGAGTAATCCATCGAACTACAGACCTATATCATTGACGTCGGTTTGCAGTAGGGTTTTGGAGCATATACTGTATTCAAACATTATGAATAACCTCGAAGGGAACGATCTATTGATACGTAATCAGCATGGCTTCAGAAAACATCGTTATTGTGCCGCTATCGACAGGAGCTCTCAAGTTGATTCCGTATTTCTAGATTTCCGGAAAGCTTTGACACCGTTCCTCACAAGCGACTTCTAATCAAGCTGCGGGCCTACGGGGTATCGTCTCAGTTGTGCGACTGGATTCGTGATTTCCTGTCAGGAAGGTCACAGTTCGTAGTAATAGACGGCAAATCATCGAGTAAAACTGAAATGATATCAGGTGTTCCCCAGGGAAGCGTCCTGGGACCTCTGGTGTTCCTGATCTATATAAATGACCTGGGTGACAATCTGAGCAGTTCTCTTAGGCTGTTCGCAGATGATGCTGTAATTTAC
Organism: Schistocerca americana; assembly: GCF_021461395.2. Lineage (NCBI taxonomy): Eukaryota > Metazoa > Arthropoda > Insecta > Orthoptera > Acrididae > Schistocerca > Schistocerca americana. The sequence continues at coordinate 459,632,413 of NC_060119.1, read as the reverse complement.
CGTCTAGTGAGGTCATCCGAAGACCAGTATCAGTTGTAAAGCGATTTAGAAAAGATTGCTGTATGGTGTGGCAGGTGGTAGTTGACGCTAAATAACGAAAAGTGTGAGGTGATCCACATGAGTTCCAAAATAAATCCGTTGGAATTCGATTACTCGATAAATAGCATAATTCTCAAGCCTGTCAATTCAACTAAGTACCTGGGTGTTAAAATTACGAACAACTTCAGTTGGAAAAACCACATAGATAATATTGTGGGGAAGGCTAGCCAAAGGTTGCGTTTCATTGGCAGGACACTTAGAAGATGCAACAAGTCCACTAAAGAGACAGCTTACACTACACTCGTTCGTCGTCTGTTAGAATATTGCTGCGCTGTGTGGGATCCTTACCAGGTGGGACTGACGGAGGACATCGAAAGGGTGCAAAAAAGGCAGCTCGTTTTGTATTATCACGTAATAGGGGAGAGAGTGTGGCAGATATGATACGCGAGTTGGGATGGAAGTCATTAAAGCAAAGACGTTTTTCGTCGTGGCGAGATCTATTTACGAAATTTCAGTCACCAACATTCTCTTACGAATGCGAAAATTCCTGCGTAGGTAGGAATGATCATCAAAATAAAATAAGAGAAATCAAAGCTCGAACAGAAAAGTTTAGGTGTTCGTTTTTCCCACGCGCTGTTCGGGCGTAGAATGGTAGAGAGATCGTGTGACTGTGGTTCGATGAACCCTCTGCCAAGCACTTAAATGTGAATTGCAGAGTAATCATGTAGATCTAGATGTAGATGTATTCTGCCAAAACTTCCTTACGATAATACTGGATATTCGAACTTTCGTACATTCAATATCCGCATTCGCAAGCAGCACCGTAGAAACCGACCATCTCTATGCCGGAAGGGAATCTGAGTACCACGCTTGAATAGGAACTTGTTTGCTTGTAGGGGATCTACGAACTTCACAAAGAACACTTAATTCTCAGCATCAAAGTAAGCCGAATGCACTTGGTCCAAGGTAACATGAAAAGGATCAGCTAATCAGTTATGAATTACTAAAGAACCGAACTGCATATGACGTGTCGACTTGTTAAACGAAAAACTCACAGTACCTTTCCGTGGAACATTCCTGGACGCCATGAGAAATAAGCAGGAGCGCACTAGACCGATGTTAGACGCACAGCGAACGAAGGACGAGAATTTGGTACAAGTTTAGCATATTTATTTTTTTTGTTTCTTATCCGTAATTATTATTTTTGCTTTCCAATCTGTGAAACCTTAGTCTTGACTAAGTATTATTTATTTAAATAAGTTTTTATTAATACAAATGGAATGACTATTTAAACTGAGTGGTAAGTGTATTCTTATAAAAAGATTAATTGATCTAGAAAGAGGAACTTATAAAAATGTTTCTCTATTTGGCTTTTATTCGTCTTTTGTAACTCCAAATATTACATCGAAAAATAATAAATTATATTGTGACAGTGAAACAATAGAAGTTGTGTAGGTCAATATAGTCTGAAGAATTTGGACATATTTATTCAATCGAAAAAGGAAAATATATACCCATATTAAAACAGACAAAAGTGAGGTTTTTGAAAGTGATGTTAAATTATTTATGGATAAGGATGATAGTACTGTGTGAATGTAGGCTTTCCCGGTGTTTACTGCTAATGAAATCTTCTCGGGCTTCCATCCGGGTAGCTGCGTCGGAAATCCTCTACGTTTCGATGAGTGTCATTCTCATCATCTCCTGGCGAAGTCAGGATGATAAAAATGACACTCATCATAATGTCGCGGATTTTCGACACAACTACCTGGATGGAAGCAGGAGAAGATTTCATCACCAAGATAGTACTGGTCAAGTTTTAAGATTTATTAATCAAATTATTGAAGCTAATAAAAAAATTGTTGGCAAACATGTTCCTAAAATTATTCCATTCGAATTAATTAATATAAATTTTAATCTATCTGATGGAATGTTTGTTAAACGCAATGGTCATTTTCATCAAGAAACTAATATTATTGTTTCATTCAAATAAAAGACTAAATCTGAAAGAACAGTAATTTATGAAGCACAATATCCTTTAGATATTCCTATTTTAGATCCCGTTCAAGATTTAAAAATTGGTGTAACAGATAAAAATGATAATCTGATTAATAGTGGTTATGCAACAGTTCTTTTAAAAATGCCTTAGTAAATTTTATCCTCAATGTATCATGAACAAAATCGGGAGTTACCAGTTTTACTCATTCCCTGTGAATGAGAAGACAAAAATTAATTTAAATGCACTCAACAAGGATATGGAGGCTGAAATAAATATGGGTGATATTTGGCTTCATCCAAAACAAACACAGTTATACTCGAATTTTAGAACTGTTATAGCTAATCCAGATGAAACAGAATCAGAAAACCCAACACATGATGGAAAAACCAATAAAAAATTATCGATAATTATGTGCCACAAATATTCGATTTTATGACCATAAAGGAAGGAAATAATATTTTATCTAGAATCTAACGTCCTTTTATTTCAGCAACAGCTATGTTATGTTTGAATTCACATGTTACTGACAAAATAAGCTTAGAAGGACCTATTCTTAATAATGGAATGGTAAGGACTAAGAAGAATGAAGTACTTTATCCATCATCAATGCTTGGTGCATTTTTTAAAGATAATAAAGAAAGGGATCAAAACGTGTTAATGTCAGTTCATAACATGACACAGACCTCAAAGTCATGGCAGAAGAAACAAAATGTATGGCGATGTACAAATCTTTTTACAGCGAAAAAGACAATGTATCATACAACAAAACAGGAAGCCTCTCTTGAAACTGAGATTCTATGGCATATGGTGCTAATACTGTACACACAATGAAACTGGACACTGGTCTGTGCAAGCGACTTCGATCACTGGCCACCTGCTCCAGTGGATCAATATCTGTATAGTTAGTACGATAGTCACTTATGCTCAATACCGGCATGCACACGGTATTTGTTTTAGATATATTAGAAGAGAGAAACGCCGTATAGATCTTACTGAGTTCTCTATCAGATAAAGTTAGTGGAGCTCTTTAAAAAAAAAGGAAAAAAATCGTTCAAATGACTCTGAGAACTTTGGGACTTAACATCTGAGGTCACCAGTCCCCTAAAACTTAGAAGTAAAGGACATCACACACATCCATGCCCGAGGCAAGATTCGAACCTGCGACCATAGTGATCGCGCGGTTCCAGACTGAAGTCTCTAGAACCGCTCGGCCACACCGGCCAGCTGGAGCTTTTACGGTTCGTGCTTTTTCTCCGATGGGTGGTAAAAAATAATGACGATATAATGTTTGGGTGACAGATGTGAATGCGCTCTGAGGAACGCAGTTCTCCCTGGGACTGTATTTAGTACCTGCATGTAGTTTCGAAATGCATTGTAGTGCAGGTGCAAAATCCTCGGCCTCCTCCCAGTTCCTGTATGATGAGGAGTTTTCCTAATTTTCCCGATAATAAACCCCACTGTAACTGTTCTTACTGCCTTTTATACTACATCGTGATGCAGGACAAAGCTTCGTTTTAGCGCTGACCTTACACATCGTACACCATTGTGGTGCTACGACAACATTTTCCCATTTTCATTGAGTGCTCAAAAGACGGTCCTGTTGAAATAACTCAGCTCAAACTTTCTCGGCGCGGGTTTAGAAGGTGGTAGATATAGCGCCCTCTGACTTCCGTTCAGTTCCATCTTAAATTGGGAGGATCACATCAACGAATCTGCAGGGGGACTGGGGCAGAGACTGAGGAACAGTTACAAGATACAGAGGGAATGTCTACAACTACGTTGGAGTTTTGCTATAGCAGATAGGTTCGAAAAAGGTAACTAATTTCGAGATATGAGAGTGGCATGGACACAGTTCAAAAGTAACTCTAACCATTAAAATATGTCTCCATAGGATCCACCAGAAGTATGTGATTGAATGGAGAAATTTGATTCCAAATCGCAGACAGCATTTCTACTGTAAAACATTACACTAACAGCGGCTCTCGTGTGTACCATTACAACCAAGACTGCTTCTTACGGAGGGTGGCGGTAACATATAGTCGTCGTTATTGTGTTTTTAACAGCGTGGTCCTCATGCATAAGGCATGTTGCCGGTGATAGAAACCTTCTGTGGTCAGCTTCAAATCTCTGTTTTCAGTAGTGTTCCTCGAAAAGAACATAGTCTCTCCTCCTGGGATTTCCATTTGAACTACCTGGTGAGTGTAATCCTACTACTGATATCACTGAAACTTCCTAGCAGATTAAAACTGTGTTTCCGGACCGAGACTCGAACTCGGGACCTTTGCAAAGGTTCCGAGTGCGAGTCTCGGTCTGGCACACAGTTTTAATCTGCTAGGAAGTTTCATATCAGCACACATTCCGCTGTAGAGTGAAATTCTCATTCTGGAAACATACCCCAGGCTGTGCCTAAGCCATGTCTCCGCAATATCCTTCCTTTCAGGAGTTCTAGTTCTGCAAGGTTCGCAGGATAGCTTCTGTAAAGTTTAGGAGACGAGGTACTGGCAGAAGTAAAGCTGTGAGGACGGGCCGTGTGTCGTGCTTGGGTAGCTCAGTTGGTCAGTCCGCTATTAGCAGCGGTGGGGCAAGGTCGTCGTGCCTGTCCCCGTTAGCGCACCGCGCACGCGAGTGTTTACTATTTACCTTCCGCTGCGGAGAGCGTCACGCGTCCGTGTCTCGGTAGTGCCATGACGCACTCGTATCGCAAGTCCGCAATTAAGATCACATTTCAAGCGGACTACGCCAGACCTCGAGCACTTGACATTGAACGTTTCATCCGGGAAGAACTTCATATTGCACCTCAATACATCATTGGGACTCACTTTTCTATAACACAAAGTGTCGTCTACATAAAACTGATCAATGAAAAGGCGTGCACTGATGTTGTGTGCCGACACACTCATGGACTTAAATTTAAGCATTCTGATGGTCACATAGGAACTGTCACGATCGACCACGCTGGATAAGGCCTTCGCACTTTGAGGGTCTTCGAGCTGCCATTCGAAGTCCCGCCAGATGTTGTGATGACAGCTTTCAAACCGTACGGCAACGTGCTAAGCCACTTGGCTGAAAAATGGCAAACGTTTGAGACGTACCCCGTCTTAAATGGAGTGCGACAAATTAAGATTGAGCTGACGAAGCATGTGCTATCCTATTTAGTAATTGGCGGCTGCAGAGCCATTGTCATGTACGACGGACAACCGCGTACTTGCGCCGGCTGTGGCCAGGAAGGACATGTCCGATCGGCCTGCATTCAACGCCGACCGACTCAGACACCGGTTGGTGAAGGTCCATCCCCGGCGGCGCCTACTTCACTTCCCCTCACGTATGCAGCGGCTGCAAACGCAACAGCTGTTCCTGCCCAGGATCGTAACACCATATTGCAGTCAGTGGTCGATGACAGTGTGGCGGACAGCATATCCCCCTCTACGACGTCATCGGCAGACTTGCCTCAAGACGGTGATCCATTGTGCCACCAAGACGAGCCTAAAGAGAAGATGGAAGTAGAAACGGAAATTGTCCCGACCTCTGCCTTCCTACCAATGGAGACCGCATCAGATGATTGTCGCCCGCACTCTGACACAGAACAACATGTCCGGAAACAACGGTTCCCTCGAAAACGCAAGAAACGGCGCCATACGCCATCCGATGATTGCCTGCTTCGGATGTGTGGTCCGGACGAACATCCGGAGTCGGACGACACTCAGGACTCTACCACCACAACTCACCCTTCCCATCACGATGCTACGCGGATACAGTTTCTGAGCCTCGGTCTGACAACATCACTTCTGCTACTGAACATGCGCGCAAGCGCCCTACTGACAGCACTAATCAACAGTTACAAATTGCTGCATCTGATTCCTGGGAGGATGATGTCAAGGATGAGCCACAGCACCAGGAGGATGCCGAAGGAAGATATGCTCCCTCGGCTGTACGCAGCACCAACCAACCACAGTGACTACGGCTGCATCGTCAGCCTCTGTGGGGCCGCCCCTGCCGCCCACACCTGGCCTTCTACACAACCCAGTTGCCGACCTGGCTGACCAAACATACCGTCTAGCGACGATTAACATCAACAACATACGTGCCCGACATAAACTAGCGATGCTACAGGATCTACTCAACGCAGCAGACAAAGACATTGCGCTCCTTCAAGAGGTGTATGTCGCAGACTTCAAGGAACCCTATGGCTACAAGACTTGGGTCTCACATGCGTCTGCCGGCCGCGGTGGTCTAGCGGTTCTAGGCGCGCAGTCCGGAACCGCGCGACTGCTACGCTCGCAGGTTCGAATCCTGCCTCGGGCATGGATGTGTGTGATGTCCTTAGGTTAGTTAGGTTTAAGTAGTTCTAAGTTCTAGGGGACTGATGACCACAGATGTTAAGTCCCATAGTGCTCAGAGCCATTTGCCATTTCACATGCGTCTGCCAATGGCAGTGGTGTGGCGATCCTCCTCCGCGAAGGTATATCCGCAGAAGACGTCGAGTATCTCCCTGGCGCCAGAGGCCTGGCTCTTACTATCCAGGGAGTCAAACTTATTAACATCTATGCACCGTCAGGATCTGGTCGGCGTCGCGAACGATCCACCTTTTTCGCTCATACAATCACGCCCCTCTTTATGGGCCGTCAGGACGCCTTGATAATCGGAGGGGACTTCAAATGTACCCAAGCACCTAAGGATCAGTTACCACATCATTCTCCCTGCGCAGAACTTACGACAATTATAAATAATCTTCAATTGGTGGACTTGTGGGAACATGTCTGTGGCGATCGGACCGGATTTACTCACTACACCAGCCATTCCTCCAGCCGCATCGACCGGATTTACATCTCGCGCTCCATAGCTGTGGGGACAAGAGCTGCCGAAGTTTGGCCTACAGCTTTTTCTGACCACGAGGCCTACATCTGCGCTATTACCCTTGGCCGCCAGAAGGTACGGCACAGCGGTGGTCCTTGGAAGTTGAACGTCGCCCACCTAGCTTCTCAGGAATGCCGCCGCCTTATAGAGAACACGTGGGACTCTTGTAGCCGCCGGCGTGGCACCTACCGGTCTACATTGTCGTGGTGGTTACTCTGCGCCAAACCAGCCCTCCGGAAGACCTTGATAGGCTACGGCCGAGATGTAGCAGCATGGAAGAGACATACCATGGACTTTTACTACAGCATCTTAAGGGAATGTACAACACTGCCGTACTCACCTGCACGGCAGGTGACGGTGAACCGTGCCAAGGCACAGATCATCAGATTAACACGTTGCCACCTTGAGGGTGCGATCGTCAGAGCGCGCACTCAAGATAGAGTGGCACAGGAGGAACCGTCCATGTACCACGTCATTGCAGAACGACGGCGCCGACACAAGACACTGATCCAAGCTATCACGACTGAAGACGGACGACGCCTTGATACCCAGCGCGACATAGGAAACGCCCTTCATGCTCACTACACTAGGCTGTACTCGGAACATCGACATCCCCCAGAGGTGATCGCCGAAGTCTCTCATCTCACTTATGGCACGATCTCTCCGATAGCGGCGGCGGATTTGACTGCAGATGTAACGGAAGAAGATCACTGAAGCAACACAGGCTGGGGCTGCTTATAAGTCCCCGGGACCTGATGGCCTTCCTCTGGAATTTTACCGGACATATCAACAACTACTGGCACCAGCATGGACTGATATTTGCCGCAACCTTATGTCTCCCACGACGCAGATCCCTGGGACTTTCCTAGAGGGACTGATTGTGCTCATACACAAACCACGAGGCGGATCCAGGATCAGTGACTATCGGCACTAGGCCTTACTCAACAGTGACTTGAAGATTTTCACCCGGCTTCTGGCGGCACGCCTAAAGCGATCAGTACATGTGTTGTGTCGCAGGACCAGGCATCGTTAGGTGGTGACCATAATATTCGCACTGCATTGTGCCGATATAGAGATATGATCGCGCTAGCCAAAGCTCACCAACTGCCAGGGGTTTTGGCCTCACTCGACTTTAGCCAGGCCTTTGACAGAGTCGACCACACATTTTTGAGAGGTACTGCGACACTTGGAGTATCCGGACGTCATAGTTAATGTACTGATGCGTCTACTACGTGGCGCGTCCAAGGTGTTATATAATGGCCGTCTCACGCCGCCGATACAGATCCAGCGATCGGTGCGACAAGGCTGCCCTCTTTTGGCGGTATTGTACTCCCTCGTCTTGGAACCACTCCTCTGCGGCCTCCGACAACACCTGACTGGGATGTCGCTTGGTGGACACACTTTTTGCTGCACTGCCTATGCTGATGATCTGGTACTCCTTCTTCGCAATAGTGACGATGTTCGTGCAGCACTGGCGTGAGTGGCGACCTACGGCGCGGCATCGGGGAGCAAACTCAATCTCCACAAATCACACGCACTGTCTATAGGCAGAGGTCTACCCGACGAGAGCGTCGCACCGCTACGAATCAGTGACACAATCCGCTGTCTTGGCATTGATTTCACATCTGACATGAAGCGTTCAACAGCCCTTAACTACAGGCGTTTATTGAATCAGATGAGAGCAGGAATAAGTGACCACCGTCTGAGACATCTAGACCTCCTGCAACGGACACGGTATGCTAACGTCTATTTGGCGTCACGTACCCCCCATTTTGCACAGATACTCCCGAACCACCTACCGTGGCTCACCGCATGTTGGCGGTTTTGGGATCCTTTGTTAATACGGCCATGTTATTTAAGATTCGTTACGAGTCCCTAACCCTCCCGAGGAGCAGAGAAGGTTTAGGCCTTTGTCATGGTCAGGACAGAGCGAAGGCCCTGTTCGTCAGCTGTCACCTGCAACTGTGGCGACGAAGTCCGACGTGCCTCACAAGTCTCTTACTGGAAGCCTTACGACCAACCTCACTCGCACCCCCTGTGATGATATCGGACATCCCAGCACCTTTCTTCTACATTAGCCAATTCTTCCTTGAATTAAGCTACATCCGCACCGCACTACTACCCACACACTTGATGATGACGAGGCCGATATATGCTGCCATGCAAATGAACAGGACGCTGAATGTGATTGGAAGCAGACACCTCACTACAAAGTGGCGCTCTGTGTGGCAGGCAGTGAATGCCACCACCCTTGATTATGACGTGCAATCTGCATGGTACGTAACTGTTAATGGGAAACAGTCGTGCCAGTCCCGCCTACATCACATCCATCTCGCTGATTCACCCTTGTGTGCCACATGCCAAGTGATTGACACGGATGAACATCGTTTCGAATGCGGGTCGGCAAAGGACGTTTGGTATTTGGTGCGTCAGATATTGGCTTTTCTCACACGCACGACTCTCGACTGGATAACTACCCGATCACTTCTTTTCCCCGATAAGATTTATTTCCCAAGAGCAAAAACGAACTCTGTGACGTGGATCAGCGGCCACGCTGTTCACTACCTATTCGATAATGGCGAAAAGACAGTACCCGATTTTTGGTATTACCTCAACGAACGACGTTGTGCGATCGTCAAGAACCCTAAATATAGGCAATATTTTTCTAATTTTCTTTGGAGCGCATTCCATAATCCGCCTCGCAGCTGGATTATCGATGACATGAGAAGACAACCATAGCACCTCTTCCCAGTTCCTTTTTTTTTATGAGATTGAACAAACAACACAGCAACGAGAAGACAGTCATCGAAAAATTCGCAGAGGGCTTTAGTATGGAGCATCCTTTGTCGTAACGGGACGACTCCCTATTATTCTGTTTATGTAGCCGAAGAGGAACGGCCTTCCTTTTATCCATTTGTATAAACATAAAATAAAATAAAAATAAAAATAAAAAAGTTGGTAGAGCACCTACCCGCGAAGGCAGAGGTCCCGAGTTCGAGTCTCGGTCTGGCACACAGTTTTAATCTGCTGGGAAGTTTCATATCAGCGCACACTCCGCTGCAGAGTGAAAATCTCATTCTTACTGATATCACTGACATGCCGCATGGCAGGTGTAGGCTATGGTACCAACGATATTATTCTTCATATGGCGTTTATTTTTTGTTGCAGCAATATCTTTCAACAATATTTCAATCATCCATCTATACAGGGAGAGACAACCATCATAATAAAATCAGATGCGTTACCAAATTTATAGTTATACATGGAGTAAAACTTACATTCAAAACTTCTCTGTTGCTGTCACTGTAAGAGATTTCGTCTGTGGCGAGACATTTGCTTACCTCAACAGAGAGTTAGAAAGTGTGGAAGTGTCCTGTGACAGTGGTAGACCTCACCAATCAGTCATGAGCGAAAAATAACTTTAATATTCTTTTCCTATTACGCACAACGTCACAGGTGGGAAAATATATTTTTCTACCTAATGAAAGAATACTTACAATTAGAGAGAATATAGCCTATGTTGTAGTTCTGTACAAGATTTTTACAACAGGTAACAATACTTTAGCGTCGTGAAAACGCTTGTATTGTCCGTTTTGTTCTATCTTCTATCTATGGTCAACAACATCGCTGCCTCGGATTGGGTGAAGTAGATTTTTTAATCTGGTGGATCTATGTTGGGGTGGAATTGTTTAGAACTACTGCACACGTCCAAGCTGCAGCTGCTTGTTTCGCAGTGCACTGCGGCTGCCTGCAAGTGCGGTCATGAAAGGTCGGCAACCGGAAATAACGGATTAGCTCTGCCTGTGATGTGTACAAAGTATGATCTTGCCTGCAGTGGCGAATATGGGGGAAGTGACCAGCATGATAGGTGAATGTGACAGAAGTGTATGTGTGTCTGTTGTGTGAGAGAAGATTAAAATGATGGATGTTTGCACTGGACATATTGATGACATCTGAATTCCTCCCACTCCACTTATCCCTGGATCCCCTCCAAGGCTGGGGTTGGTGCACTCTGACATACACGCGCGCCCACGACTACATTTGCAAGCACACGGTAATTTTCACTGACCTCTATACGTCGGTGCTGGCAGTGCATGAGGGGGATGACGTCTGGGAGGTGAGTGCACGGGATATGTGAATGTTTCCAGCTTTCTCTGACATCCAGGTATGACAGCTTATTGTTACAGACTGAATAGTGGTTTAAATGCTTCTCCGTACATCGCAATGGACTCTGTCTTGCAGTACTATACGCTGTTGTGTCTACCTTTTTACGCAGAAGAAGCTTTCTCCCCCCTTCTGAAAGTAGCGTAGAGAACCAACATAGGAAATCTATAGTACTTTTAAGAATCCAATCGCGACGTCAAATTCCCGACTGACCGATTTATTGTTTCCGATAGTTATGCTCTATCCATGCATGCGTTCGGTATGGGCAGGCTAGGCAGACACAGGTGTTTGCCTCTTTCCCCCAGCCAGTATGGAGGGGCTACCCTGCAGTCGGCGGATAACGCGCTTCGTGATCGCGAGTATGTGTGATCATCAGGTTTTCTTTTTACGAGACTTGTTTGGTGGGAAATTTGTAGTGTAGGGTGTCATGTATAACAGCTCGCATGACAAGTTGATGCTGTTCTGGCTGGCTATGGTTTTTGCGCGCTTGTGGTTTCAGCTGGAAAAGCCCTGCTTCACTCTGTGGTGAGCTGCGGCCGCTGACGGTCGCGCCGCCGCTTTCAGGGTTCCCCAGTTACGGACGTGCCTCATGAAGCAAACTGCTGTGAAAGTGCATTTAACAATAATTTTTACGTGATACAGGATAGTCCTCAGAGTTTCGCTGTGGTAAATTCTGCGTCATTTATTTTAGCGATGTAACTTTTTTTTTTTTTTCGAGTTTCTTTTGCTGTAATGAAGTCCCTTTCCATGTGCACCTGGGAAGCCATTACAGTGTTTTGTGACGAGTGTATCTGAAATAAATTGTTTATAACAAGATTTTCATACGAACTGAGGCATTACCCACCTTACCTAATTTGTTTATGCACGTAAATATTCTGTAATAGTGGAGGAAGACAGAGATTTCAGAAGTGTGCTGTGATCTTTTTTTACAGTCAGTGGAGGAATACATCGCTAAATTGAAGCAAAATAACGTGCAGCGAACTTCTTGAAAGTGCATTCGATTTAGTAACTCCTGAAGCAGCTCATTCTCAAAGACAATGGTATTTCCCACAAAAGAGCGCGAAGTGTCTCACGAGTGGTTTGAAAAGTGTGTCGCGATCTTTTCCGTGTTCAAGTGTGGCGGTGGTGGTATTCCTCAGAATAAAACGTGGGATTGTCTAAATATTCTCGTCTCATCTTCAAAGTCCGTGCCTCTTTGTGCAGTGGTACATTTAATTCGTGTGACATCTTCAAGTTATGTATGTGAGAATTTTCCGTAACACCAGAAGTGGTAACTCCTAAAGTAGTTCATAAAAGGCAAACAAGGAAGTGTGCCACGAGGGCTGGGCAAGTTAGAGTCCGTGCCGGATTCCATTCTCGGACAGGAGTTTTCTTTGGGAAGAGTTCTCATGTGCGTCGGGATTCCACAGGGATTTACAGGGTAAATGCTGCTTTGTTTGCAGTTCTGTCTGACCACGACTGACAGAGTGTGCCTGCCTGTCAGTGGGATGCTGCAGGAGGAGAAACAGGGGAAGAACACTCGTTTCGAGAGGAATTTCTAGGGGGCTATTGTTTGGGGATTAGCACAACATGTAGTCTGTCAGTTGCGGGGCCTGAGCGGCTACCTCTTGGACACTGGCACATGACACGGCTGCCCAGTGCACCCAACTCCAGACAGTCTAGAAACATGTTCTAGCACTGAAATGGGATGGCGGACGGTGTATGCTTTTTGATCGAATTATTTTTAATAGCGTAATTACATGTGATGGGTGTTTTATGATGGTATTCCTTGTGCAAATGTGATAAAAAACAGCTACAGATTTAATTACTTCTTTTCAGTGCTTCTTCTTTACAAAACCTGCATATTCACAAACAAAAGAAAATGATGATTAAGAGAGATCCAACCACTGTAAAATAATTTTTTTATAAATAAACAATATATCCTCTGCTATGAAATTAAATTTCCTGTCATGACATCCTTCCTCTCTAGCACAGAGCCGCCAATTTCCATATAGGGTAGTGGAGAGGAGAGGGGAGGGTTGGGCGTTTTTCCAGAGGTGGTGGGGTTTATTGTCGATCAATCTAATGAAGTAGCCATTCAAATTGGAAGAGTCAGAGGGGGCTATTCGAATAACTCAGACCTGTAAGTGTACCCATATCAGCGAGGGGGGGGGGGGGGGGGGGGCGAGGTTTGGAGGTTTCCTGAGGGGCTGGGAGGAGGAGGGAGTGGGGGGAGGGTGGGAGGTTTCCCAGAAGGACAGATTATCCCCCGGAGAATCATAATCCTCTTAGGAGAACAATTCCTCAGCATACAGGAAAGTCAAAACAACCTTTGGTGACATTAAAAGCAACGGTGGTAACATTAAGAGTGCAACGGGAATTGCACTGTTAAATGCAGAGGAGAGAGCAGATATGTGGAAGGAATACATTGAAAGCCTCTATGAGGGTGAAGATGTGTCTGATATGATAGAAGAAGAAACAGGTTCAAATGGCTCTGAGCACTATGGGACTCAACTGCTGTGGTCATAAGTCCCCTAGAACTTAGAACTACTTAAACCTAACTAACCTAAGGACAGCACACAACACCCAGCCATCACGAGGCAGAGAAAATCCCTGACCCCGCCGGGAATCGAACCCGGGAACCCGGGCGTGGGAAGCGAGAACGCTACCGCACGAGAAGAAACAGGAGTGGATTTAGAAGAGATAGGGGATCCAGTATTAGAATCGGAATTTAAAAGAGGTTTGGAGTACTTACGGTCAAATAAGGCAGAAGGGATAGATAACATTCCATCAGAATTTCTAAAATCATTGGGGGAAGTGGCAACAAAACGACCATTCACGTTGGTGTGTAGAATATATGAGTCAGGCGATATACCATCTGACTTTCGGAAAAGCATCATCCACACAATTCCGAAGACGGCAAGAGCTGACAAGTGCGAGAATTATCGCACAATCAGCTTAACAGCTCATGCATCGAAGCTGATTACAAGAATAATCTACAGAAGAATGGAAAAGAAAATTGAGAATGCGCTAGGTGACGATCAGTTTGGCTGTAGGAAAAGTAAAGGGACGAGAGAGGCAATTCTGACGTTACGGCTAATAATGGAAGCAAGGCTAAACAAACTCAAGACACTTTCATAGGATTTGTCGACCTGGAAAAAGCGTTCGACAATATAAAATGGTGCAAGCTGTTCGAGATTCTGAAAAAAGTAGGGGTAAGGTATAGGGAGAGACGGGTCATATACAATATGTACAACAACCAAGAGGGAATAATAAGAGTGGACGATCAAGAACGAAGTGCTCGTATTAAGAAGGGTGTAGCCTTTCGCCCCTACTCTTCAATCTGTACATCGAGGAAGCAATGATGGAAATAAAAGAAAGGTTCAGGAGTGGAATTAAAATACAAGGTGAAAGGATATCAATGATACGAATCACTGATGACATTACTATCCTGAGTGAAAGTGAAGAAGAATTAAATGATCTGCTGAACAGAATCAACAGTCTAAGGAGTACACAGTATGGTTTGAGAGTAAATCGGAGAAATACGATGGTAATGAGAAGTAGTAGAAATGAGAACAGCGAGAAACTTAACATCGGGATTGATGGTCACGAAGTCAATGAAGTTAAGGAATTCTGCTACCTAGGCAGTAAAATAACCAGTGACAGACGGAGCAAGGAGGATATCAAAAGAAGACTTGCTGTGGCAAAAAAGGCATTTCTGGCTAAGAGAAGTCTACTAATATCAAATACCGGCCTTAATTTGAGGAAGAAATTTCTGAGGATGTACACTCCTGGAAATTGAAATAAGAACACCGTGAATTCATTGTCCCAGGAAGGGGAAACTTTATTGACACATTCCTGGGGTCAGATACATCACATGATCACACTGACAGAACCACAGGCACATAGACACAGGCAACAGAGCATGCACAATGTCGGCACTAGTACAGTGTATATCCACCTTTCGCAGCAATGCAGGCTGCTATTCTCCCATGGAGACGATCGTAGAGATGCTGGATGTAGTTATGTGGAACGGCTTGCCATGCCATTTCCACCTGGCGCCTCAGTTGGACCAGCGTTCGTGCTGGACGTGCAGACCGCGTGAGACGACGCTTCATCCAGTCCCAAACATGCTCAATGGGGGACAGATCCGGAGATCTTGCTGGCCAGGGTAGTTGACTTACACGTTCTAGAGCACGTTGGGTGGCACGGGATACATGCAGACGTGCATTGTCCTGTTGGAACAGCAAGTTCCCTTGCCGGTCTAGGAATGGTAGAACGATGGGTTCGATGACGGTTTGGATGTACCGTGCACTATTCAGTGTCCCCTCGACGATCACCAGTGGTGTACGGCCAGTGTAGGAGATCGCTCCCCACACCATGATGCCCGGTGTTGGCCCTGTGTGCCTCGGTCGTATGGAGTCCTGATTGTGGCGCTCACCTGCACGGCGCCAAACACGCATACGACCATCATTGGCACCAAGGCAGAAGCGACTCTCATCGCTGAAGACGACACGTCTCCATTCGTCCCTCCATTCACGCCTGTCGCGACACTACTGGAGGCGGGCTGCACGATATTGGGGCGTGAGCGGAAGACGGCCTAACAGTGTGCGGGACCGTAGCCCAGCTTCATGGAGACGGTTGCGAATGGTCCTCGCCGATACCCCAGGAGCAACAGTGTCCCTAATTTGCTGGGAAGTGGCGGTGCGGTCCCCTACGGCACTGCGTAGGATCCTACGGCCTTGGCGTGCATCCGTGCGTCGCTGCGGTCCGGTCCCAGGTCGACGGGCACGTGCACCTTCCGCCGACCACTGGCGACAACATCGATGTACTGTGGAGACCTCACGCCCCACGTGTTGAGCAATTCGGCGGTACGTCCACCCGGCCTCCCGCATGCCCACTATACGCCCTCGCTCAAAGTCCGTCAACTGCACATACGGTTCACGTCCACGCTGTCGCGGCATGCTACCAGTGTTAAAGACTGCGATGGAGCTCCGTATGCCACGGCAAACTGGCTGACACTGACGGCGGCGGTGCACAAATGCTGCGCAGCTAGCGCCATTCGACGGCCAACACCGCGGTTCCTGGTGTGTCCGCTGTGCCGCGCGTGTGATCATTGCTTGTACAGCCCTCTTGCAGTGTCCGGAGCAAGTATGGTGGGTCTGACACACCGGTGTCAATGTGTTCTTTTTTCCATTCCCAGGAGTGTATGTCTGGAGTACAGCATTGTATGGTAGTGAAACATGGACTGTGGGAAGACCGGAACAGAAGAGAATCGAAGCATTTGAGATGTGGTGCTATAGACGAATGTTGAAAATTAGGTGGACTGATAAGATAAGGAATGAGGAGGTTCTACACAGAATCGGAGAGGAAAGGAATATGTGGAAAACACTGATAAGGAGAAGGGACAGGATGATAGGACATCTGCTAAGACATGAGGGAATGACTTTCATGGTACTAGAGGGAGCTGTAGAGGGCAAAAACTGTAGAGGAAGACAGGGATTGGAATACATCAAGCAAATAATTGAGGACGTAGGTTGCAAGTGCTACTCTGAGATGAAGAGGTTAGCACAGGAAAGGAATTCGTGGTAGGCCGCATCAAACCAGTCAGTAGACTGATGACCAAAAAAAAAAAAAGTCAAAATGAACAATAGGTTTGCACCTGAATGTATGTTTCCCCTGATGTAAGGGACCTATGCTAACGAAATGCGCTCGTGCCCCTATTTCCCTATTACTGACAACAATGTCGGATATATACAAACAGTAGATTTTGGGTATTTTTTTATCTTAGTAATAAGTTATTCGTTAGTTGACAGTGTGTTCACTGCACTCAGCATCCTGCTGAGTGTGCATCCCAAGTAACGTAATTTATAGACGAACAGTTAGTAAGTTACGCGCATTTAAATTCATCCTGGTAAAGAGCATAATATCTTCAATGCAAGTTATGTTACCGATCTTTCGTAACAATATTGTCTAGATCCTCCAGTAATGACAACAAACCTTGGCATCTTTCTCCACCTATCAAACTTCCTTTGATACTCTTACAGATCCAGAATTATGGTTCATAATCATCCCAGTTCCGCTATTTTGTGTGCTAGATGACCATCAGAAGAATGTAATAGTCCTTCATGAGTACTATTATTACGTGCAGTACAGAACAACAGTTTAATAAGACACTTTAGCACTATACTCGACCCAACCAGTCACTCACAACCATGTATTCTACAGATTTCAGTGCATTTGCTACATTTTTCTGTGTATCTATGTCTATGCGAGTGTCAAGGATGGCTGTCAAATACCTCAGCCGTTCCTCTCGTTGGTAGATTCATCATTGAATGCTATCCCGGACGTATTCCATTATGGAGCATCTACTAGGCTCTGTTATGGATATAATGCATGATGGATTTACCAGTAGGAAGGCTGGGTTGGGCATACTGGAACTGTCTCCAACACGTGCAAGGACATAGACATGTAAAAAAATTGCGAAAATGCATTGCATCCATAGGATATTTGGCTGTGAGTGACTGGGTGCCTTCTATTATAGTACTGTACCATCGAACTAATGTGTTTTCCTGTTCAGTACATAAGAACAATACTCAGTAAGGACTGTCTCCCTCCATTCGACTGACATCTAGCACACAAAATAGCAGAACTGGGATAATTATGTGCATTCATCATGGATTTTTACGAGCATGAAGGGAGCCATGACAGGCGCAGCAAAATCCCATGGTTTGTTGTTATTACTGGCGAATATTGTTAAAAAGTATGGGTCATATAACTCGCATCGAAGATTCGAAGACGTTATGATCTTTATCAGGATGAATTTAAATGTTCTTACATCCCCTAAAAAATCGTTTTGTCAAGAGTTTTTTGCTACTTGTGGGGCTGTAGCACTGACAAAAATAACATACAAGCAGTTGAAACAGACTTTCCGATGGGCAATATGCATGAATACTTCCTGTATGTATTTGTATAGAGCTCTCACCATTAGACAATTTTGGATCAAGTGCATAACTTATAACTGTTAATTTATAAATAACATTGCCAAGGGTGCACACTCTGTACGTATGGGGAGGGGAAACTCTCACAGACCAGGATGACAAGTCCAGTCAACACACTGTCAACTAACGAATCACTTATTACTAGGATAAACAAATACCTGAAATCTACAGTTTGTATATGTTCTGACATTGTTGTTTTGATGTATTAGAGTTGGAAGGTGTAAACAAAAGTAGCGAAGCTCATTTGCTAAGCGATAAGAGATTTATTTATGGGGAAAAAAATCAGAGCACCAGCAGAAATCAATTCTGTACATGTGTCAGTTCCCTGTGGCAGATCGCTACTCAGTAGAGTGGACGTCAGATGAATGTGCAGAACTGTGCCAGACTTTGAGTTTCCACCAAGTGTGTCGCTACATGAGTCTGCAGACATGCTCTCTGATTTGGTGTAGCAGTACATGGAATTGTTTCCAAACAATGAGTTTCCAATTTGCATCACTCAGTGAGTCTCATCTAGGTATGAGGCGAGTATTACTATACTTTTCGTGATCTCCCTATTAAAAATGAAAGCTTGTATATCACATTGAAGAGGGGAGTTCTTGAGATTTTTTGTAGGCTGGATGATAGTAATGCAAATATGCTCGCATAAAATCAAACACCACATAGGTCTGCTGGCAATACAGCCATATACAGATATACAACCATATACAGATAAATACTTGAAAACTATATAAAAATGACATTAAATAGGTAAAAATCAAGGAAAACGTGGTATAACTATGACAAACTGATGGGAAACAGGGAAAATTAAGGGAAATCAACGAAATATGTAAAATAACGAAAAAAACTTGTAGAATTACTTACATTCCCTGAAAATACATGAAATTAGAGCAAAAGTCCCTTGAAATGCATGGTATTGATGTGGGCTGGTGATACCCAGACAATCAAGACCGACAAAAGCTTAAAAATTTTGCTCTGGCTGCATTCACTTTTAACCCTCCCCATCCCCTGGCCGGCTCTGTGGCCGAGCGGTTCTAGGCGCTTCAGTCTGGAACCGAGCGACCACTGCGGTCGCAGGTTCGAATCCTGCCTCGGGCATGGATGTGTGTGATGTCCTTAGGTTAGTTAGGTTTAAGTGGTTCTAAGATCTAGGGGACTGATGACCACAGATGTTAAGTCCCATAGTACTCAGAGCTATTTGAACCATTTGAACCATCCCTTGTAAACTACATAGGTTTTCGTAACACATGATCCAATAAAGGCGACATAAGTATTACACAGATGCGCCGTATTAAAGCATGCAGAAACACATGCATCCCAATTCATAACTGTGCTCTCACACAAGCAGTTGTATACAGATATTACCCAATTATGGCTAGTTCCCACAAACAATGTTATTCCTGAAGTACTAAAGAGAAGAGTCAATGAATTTATCAGACTTAAGCCACTCCATAGTATGTTCTGTAGGAGAGTGAACCAATACCACATATAGCACCTTTAACAGTTTCTTTTTTGGGGGGGAAGGGGGGGGCGTGTACTCAAGAGATGTGGTATTAGAAGAAAATTGCTATATTATCCTCCACATGTGCAGAACTACCTAATGTCAGACTAGACTTCCTTGTAAAGGAGGAATGCTACCAGAGCTGTAGTGGTGCTACTGTAAACAGTGATAAGACTGTTACATCTCCTTTGACTACTGATCGTGGTGGTTACTCCCTTGTAAGACGTTGCTGCTTCTTCATGTTCATTTTCGTGCAGTAAGGATGGGTGGTAGCTCAGTGTATCAGATATCAAAAGTATTCATTTCGGATTACCTTCACTCTGTTTCCTAGTGAGACATAGCCGCATCCATCAAAACCGACACTACTACTACTACTAACGATAAGTATGAAGTGTGGTAGAGGGTACATATGTTTCTGACTTAAAAGTGCATATAAAATCCATACACTCCTTAGGAGACAGAACAGCAGTCTCCAGAATTCATTCTAGTCAGTTTATAAGGTGATTGGGCGCTGGATATGCACTGACGATGTCTTCTTGACACAAGACTAGTGTAGAAGGAATTAGTTTTATCATTTTGAAGTTTGTCACCATAGTGATTTGGGTAGGAAACTTGCGGGGTGGTTGAATGTCTAATGTTGGATTTACATGAAGTGTTTCAAAGTCTATCCATCTGCTGGTCCATCATATATAAAGCACATGTCTCCTCTTAGCTGTCTGTTATATCCCCACAAACCTCTCACTTCTACTGTACACCATAAGAGGGGCTACCCTCCTTGACAGGCACGCATCAAGTGAGATCTTCTGTTTTTGGATGCGTGGCATTGGTCAGAGTGATATGCATGGTGGACTGGTAAGGACAATCTGGGAGGATCTGTCGATCTCCGTCTTTATCCTATGAACTTGGGAATACTCTGTGGTGCTCATCTACATAGGGATTGATGGTCAGTTGTAATCGTAAATTCCGCACTATGACAGATGCTCTGGAAATATGTAGACAACCTAATTGCATAGCTGTAGGACACTGTGTGGTATACTTTGATCTGTATTTCTGGATGGACATACAGCACAGTCACCTATCTGCATTCAGAATCATCACATATGATATCTACAAAGTTGTCGGTTGGTGATTTAGCGATGATACAGAAATTGCAAATCAATCTCCTGTGTCACTGGCATTCACTGAAATTGCAGAACAATTAGTAAAATTGTTTGAATTGATTGTGCAACCAACTGTGGTGTCTATTACCATACATTGACCCATCCTACCGGTCTGCTGATACATAATGTTTGCTGACACCACTTGGTTGAGATGGAGAGAGCTTTGGCTGAACACTTGTCACTGTAGGCCATTGCGTTAAATGTAGAAGTCACCTTCAGACAGTTCTTAGGAAGCATTCCTCAATGTTGCAGAGTCATCCTATTTCCATATGCTGTGAAGCCCTCCATGTGTTTTTAATTCTTTTTTTTTTTGCAATAGTAAGGTAACAATACCTCTTTTTTTCTGCTATCTTGCATGTGGTGTGAACAGCATCTTCTGCCGATGGTCAACACCAGGAAAATAACCAAGTACACGAGTGCAAATTGGGAAACAATGTTCTTAAAAATGGAAGATAAGACTACTGTACTGGTCATCACCATCGGACAGCTGTTGGAAAAGCTGTACAATGCCGCAAACTCTTCCAGTTTTCAATGATGTGATGTCTTCCACAGTTTTGGCACTGAGAAATATCGCCTCTGTGTTTTACTTCTACCAACCTGCAAGTTATGGGAGCTGCATAGTTTACACCATCCAATGTTCAGATTTCTGTGAGAGCCAATGGATCAAAATGTGTGAATCTTGCTTTAGCGCCTGTCGGACACCTTGAAGTCACAGTAAAAAAACAAAGCATTTGGCGGTGTATGAAACTGTACTCGTACACAGCTTGGATGTGTTACAGCTGAGAAAAACTGTGTATTTACTTGTTTATAATGGAACAATACAGAAACCTCTGTTAGTCTGTGTGATATGATCTTCCTCTAGCACAGTCAACAAAACTTTACTCTACAAGTGCCTTTGACCACTGGCTACCTGCTCCAGTGGAGCCATCGGGTGTATGTAATATGCTCAATGTCAACACACAGATGGTATTTGTTATTCGATGTATCGCAAGAAAGGAACGCTGTAAAATCTCATAAGAGGTTCTATTCCAACACAGGCTCTCATGATACGTTTCATAAATGCAGGTGTGACATAACATCGCATTGGTAAAATGGGATCTGCTATAGTGTGCAAAACAGTAACAGCCTCTTGAATTATAGCTTGTTGTTTTTTCCGACATCTAAGCTAATTGCTTGTATGTATTCTCTCATGTTATTTTGCATGTCTGAAATATGTGTAATACACTCGAGCATGACAGCTTATTTACAGACACAGATCTGTACTTGAGAGACAGTTCCAGGTCGTGTAACTCGTCCATCAAGCTGAAAAAATTTCTGAAAATAGATGATTTTATCTTCAGAGTTTAAATTATCGCTTTTTCTTTACTTTGATGATGGTTTCAGAATAACGAGGACATTATGCCATTATGCAGTGATCAGTAGTTTTCGCAGAAAAATAGTGGAAGCTATTTTTTCAGTTTTATGCAGAGTGGGCATGTATAGCCATCTGCAGTACGATCATTTGTAATAGGGTGTGGTGCACTTCATTGGATGTTGCAAAATAATGAAATGCGAATTGTATCCTGCAGTCAAATGTAAAAACTATACTGATTTTGCTTATAAACTAAAATAAATGGACTGCACCTGTTTTAGTGGAAAGGGGACATTTATTATCATCGCAACTGCATTTTCCTTTGCAAAAGATGCTACATGATAAGAGATCCATTGACTTTAAATAAAATAGTTCTCTATTGGATAATGGTGGTCGCTTGCAGTGGGGCAATGTGGGGGATGGACCAGCGTGTGTGACGGCACTGATGCAGCTGTGTCCCACCAGGGACCGGAGTGCAGGGCACAGCTGTGCCCTTTTTTGTGTTAGCTAAGAACTGCCAAATTAGCATCTTTAAATGTGCTACACCCTGGAGGCTGCTCCAGCTGCAGCTGGGGAGGACATTACTCTTAGATATGGTAGGGTCTGTGGCCAGCAGAGACAGTAGAGGTGGCCTGCCTGATCTCCAAGCAGTGGACATTTGAAAAAGTGACCTGGAGGGTCCTCCAGAATTTTGTTGCTGTTCCAGGAGGGTCCAGTCTTTCCGAGAAATACTTTTAACAGACTGTAAGATGCATCCTCTTCGTTTCTTTTGTCTATTTATGACTGATTTCTGAAGGCTGGACATTGTATATCAATGCCACCAGAAGGATCTCTTTGTGGATCACCAGCAGCAATATAGTACAGGCGTTATTACTACCTATGGTGAGGAGATGGAGTGAGGGAGAGAGGGGGGGGGGGGGGGGATTGACGGTAGTAAGACTGCCTCCAAGTTGGTTAAATCGTGAGCGCCCATCAAGGAGATCAACTACCACCCCCTCTGCAGTCTTTTGGGATGACGATTTTTCACAGTGCATCTTTTATATTATGACTCATTGATTATGAGTGCTGTTTTTTTCCACGACATTTTCGATGTGTATTTAGAAAAGTGATGCATTTTCCTTCAGTTGCGGTAGTGTGTATTGGCATTGATTACCTGGGCTGCAAGGTGACTGTCGAGCAGCAATGGATACAATCTTCAGCTGTATGCTTACAGGTAATACACTTATTAAACCCCTCTCTGCCCAACGCCAGCATCTCATCAGTGGAATATATTTCCTGCCGAAAAAATAAAGGTAGTTCCTTCCACTCCAGCCATTTCCCACGAGCTTGTAGGTGAAGGGTAGAATTTGAGTGCGTCTGCCACTAGTTTTGAGTGGTACTGCAAAATTTATCCCCCCAAGATAACACCAATTGAATAGCATCATCAATTTTTGATTTATATTACGATTTTAGGCAGTTCTTATGTAGCGCTATGTATATAGTTGTGTAATTAGGGCCGATACATATGATTAATTATGTAATTAGGACCAATCTTTCCTTAAGTTTCCCAAGCAAAATAAATAAAGTACCCCAACCTTTCCTTCCTCTCCTGCATCTGGAAAGTTTCCACGTGTTGGAGCGTGCACTATGGCTTTCCATCCAGAAAGACCAGGAATCGAGTCCAAGAATTTGCACTGCCATTTATGATTTCCGCCATTTCCAGGATGAGAGCGCGGGGGAGGGGGGGGGGGGGGATGGGATATCAGCACAGCCCTAGGAAAAAGAAATTCCCACCAAAATTCGAAATTCCGCCAACATTCGAAATTCATGCCAATGGTGTAGGTGGAGGAGGGGTAGGTTTGGGGGGATGAGGTGGGGACCCATGTGCAGACTGAGAAGAACACGTGACGTCATCTGGGGGTGGGGGTTGAGGATGGACATGGTTTGGATAATTAATTGATCAATTTATTTGCATCTCAAGTTGTTATCAATTTGATATCAAAAGTGGGCTTGTGCCACTCTTACTCTACTACTATTATTGGCAACATTGAATGTGTATCATATGTTTGATGTAGGTACACTATTTGCTGAGATGGGCTGCTGGAGCGGTCCTGAACATGTTGTGGCTGTGAAGTCCTTTTACATACGTGGTGACTGTGTTGTTGTTGCTAGACACAAACACCATCACCGTTCTAACCTTAGACGGAATGGTCATGTTCTATGGGCAGAAGCAGTCAAGTTATGGTTTAAAAAACTTTGAAGCAACAGGAAGTGCACTTCAGTCATCATGGAGGCCCAGAAGCTGTCACTAACAGGAATGAGTAGAGGAGGTGCAATATCTTGTAAATAACAGTCCAAAGCCTTCTGTATGACAAATTGCGTCAGTAATTTGAAGGTTCAGTCATTGTATGCACAGAATTTTATAGAATGGTTTAACGCTGCAGCCGTACATGATTCAAGTTGCGCAACTGTTAAATGAAAGCAATTATGAGAAGTGAATGACTGTCTGTTGAACCGTTGACTAAAATTAGAAAAACGACGAGTTCTCATCTCAGTTGTCATGCCAACAAAGAAAACTTTTTTCTTTTTTTTTGTTTTTTTTTTTTTTGTTTGCGCTTCGAGGAAAATACTCACGAACTCCATCAACGCCGCTTGCACAGTCATAAGGATGCAGTGTGGTATAATAGGCCCTATCCTTTTTTGGAGATAAACATGGACGAATAACCACAGTCACATCTCAGCGATATGCTATTATGGTTGAAATTCCTCACAAGTGCACTCGATAAGTCTCCTGCACATGAGTCCTAGTTTCAGCAAGAATGTGTTTTGTCTCTTTGTGCTCAAATTTCAATGGCAGCAGAGCGCAGAGTGTAACTACATAATTTCAGGGAATGGGAACATCCTTTGGCCGCACAGATCTTCAGACTTATCGGTCTTTTAGTTACTTCCTTTGGTGGTTCCTGAAACCCGGGGAGTATGCTAGAGGTCTACATACAACTCCACATCTGAGAGACACCATTCGTGAAGAAACCACAAACGTTCCCACACTGATACTTGAGGGATAGAGGAAGGGAAATTAGTGTTTAACGTCCCTTCGACGACTAAGCCATTAAAGATGGAGCACAACTAAGATTGGAGAAGGGTGGGGAAGGAAATCAGCCGTGCCTTTTCAAACCATCCTGGCATTTGCCTGAAGCGATTTAGGGAAATCACGGAAAACGTAAATGAGGATGGCCGGACGCGGATTTGAACAATCGTGCTCCCGAATGCGAGTCCAGCGTGTTAGTCACTGCACTACAGATAGCTGAACGTGCTGTAGGAGCTGCTGACCACCTAGAAAACATCATGTTCAAAGCGTGAACAGTGCATGAAATGGTAATACGCAAGGGTTTTGTTGTGTTTGGAAATGTTTTACAATACACTCCTCGGCCTGTTTCGCTATACCCCAACCGGCTCGTTTTTCTGCACACCGTGTTCTTGAACCGAATCAGGTAGCCGCATAAAATTTTACAACACAAATGCGATTAAAGCCAGATTTTGCGAAATATGAACATTTTGTTCGATCAGGTATGCTATCTGTAAGGTTACTTCGTTAATTCACGTTGTGCAGATTAGAGAAGAACGCTTAAGCAGCAACAGTGCGTATACGCAGATTACAGACCATAGAAATTTGCTCAGTTGAAGGGGAACATGGACGCAAACGCGTAAAAAGTAGAGCTTCTGGGGGCCGTGACGTTTATTACGCAGGTGAAAAGGGCGGACCTTCCGCCCTCTTCCTTCCTTTGGTTTTTGGAGAAGCCGCTTGTATCGAGCGGCTGGACCAGCGGGAGCGTAAACTGGCCTATTGTTGGCCGGGTGGCCGCTGCCCCCTTCTATTGTTGCACTAAATCAGGCGGCGTATGCTTTAGAAACTCGCGCAGCAAAAACAGGTGCACAAGAGGAGCATAATGGCGCCGACACCGCCGCTCTGCCGCGGTTCCGGCCGCCAGAGATAATGTTTAATGCCGCCGCTCTGAATAGAGGAGACGTGCTTACTGCAGCCTGGCGCCGAGATTAAACTGCGCCGACCAGAGAAGTCCGACACGCGAGAGTTTAAATTGGCAGTACTGCTCTCGTCCAGGGGGTGAGAGTGTGTGAGGTCATTAATGATCTCGCCTTTCTTATCAGAGAACTGTGTAAGTTATTTCAGCCTAATGTCTCCTGTAAGGGCTACCTCGACAATGAAACCGCAGCAATGTCTCGCCATTCTGCATACTGGACAATGGAAGTACGATGGTCTATCGCAAGGGAAAGTATGAAAAGAGAATGATGTCAGTGTGGTCATTGTTCCACTTTCTTGTTGTTCTCGCTTCACATTTCAGACTACAGCTTGCACAAATTACAGCTTCACGATAAGAACCTTTCTGGAGGGAATTGTCCTTGGAATTTGTCTGTTCTCTAGCGAAAACGTGGGTTAAATTGATCTAGAACGGATTTTTAGAGGAGTGGCGGCAGCAGTATACGTAGAAGTGATATTAGCATTTAAAACGCATTGTTAGATTTCCTGTTACTTCTTGAAGTTGGTAGCAGTGACGATAAAATAAAGGAAATAGTTAAGATTCTTATATCGACTATTTCAGTATAGCATGGAACCTCGCCGTATCTCAGTCCCTGTTTTAAGTTTATCCGTACCATTTTTGATCAAGAAAGTCACGTAAGCATTTGTCACATCCTTTGATTGTCTGGGCTTATGAAGCCACCAGCTTAGTCGAGCACTTTTTAATTGAAAACTGTCGTTTGTGTAAATTTTAGCTAGTAATTTTGTGAAATTTTGCAACTTAAAAGAAAAATTACATCGTTGCATTCGTCAGGTCTTCCGACGACGAAACTACTGTGCTTGTAAGGGTTCAGTTTAGACCGAATTGTCAACGTAGTTAGTTTTCGCATAACGTTTACAAAGGTCGTTCTTCTTACATTGCCATTACAAGGGCATGTTTAAATTCATAATGTTAACGAAGTAGCTGACGATGCTGGTGTCTTAGGATCCTAATCAATAGCGGCGGAAAAGGTCGGATATCGGGAATAGTTCGTGTAGTTCACTTTTGTACAGTCGCAGGAGCAAGTATCAGACTGGAAATCCTGACTGCTGAGGGATGAGAGTGCTGTGGAAATGCATTTGAAGATCACCCCCGTATTTTTTTCTTGAATAATTAGAAAACCGTTGCCTCCAGTGAAAAACGTATCGCAGTACAAAGATCAACTACATTAAATTTCCTATAACAGTTCCTGTTCATTCTTTCCTGTAGTTGGACTAACAGTTTTTTCGCAGCGTACGAGAGAGTATGAAAGTCTCGCGTGTGGTTTACGAAGACCAGTGTAGCGGCACCACCGTTTAGGATAGGGAAAGTTAGTTTTGTGCGATATTCTGAGCACAAGTTACAGTCAGGTGCGGGCCCGATTGCAGTAAGTTAAGCTGACCAGCGGTTGCGAAGTGGAATGGAGGCCACAGGGGCCATCGAACCGCTGAAAAGCGTAAAAGTAGCGGTTTGCATGTCTGTAAATCTGCTTCATAACCACCGAACCCAAACTCGGAAGAATATGGCTTATGAAGTTTTGGAGACGAGAAGCTAAGTTCTCTGTCCAAGTAGTTTTACCAGTATTGATACTAACATAGAAATACAATTATAGTTTACATACCGTCTTATTCCGTATCTCGACATTATACAACACATATGACTTCGCCTACTCAGCCTGAAAATCGTTTTTCATAACGTGTTAATGAAAATCGTTTAACATTTTTGATACGCGCGCGATTTCGAGATGTAATCGAAAGCGCAGTACAACCTCTTCGCCCGTAAGTAATCAACCACCTGCTTCGGGA
This sequence comes from Schistocerca americana, assembly GCF_021461395.2. Lineage (NCBI taxonomy): Eukaryota > Metazoa > Arthropoda > Insecta > Orthoptera > Acrididae > Schistocerca > Schistocerca americana. The sequence continues at coordinate 459,604,532 of NC_060119.1, read as the reverse complement.
CCCGCCAGTGGACAGTCGGTCTGTGTTTCGCCGATTTAAGCGACAGCCGCTTACATCAGCTCATTCTCGTTCGTTTACATGGATAGTTGAAGCGTGGCCATCCGAAGAAAAGTGCTGTCAGTCATGTGGATGTGAACGAATTGAGCAATTACTGGAATTGAATATTATTTTGATCGAATGGGCGGTGCTGTTCTATCAGATTATATGACCGAGGATCACATCGCTCGATTTGCTGGATGACGACCCTGCAAAGTTCTACTTATAGCTACAGAATTCAACGCCAAAGTGGAATTGCGGAAACGTAGTTATTACCAGCCATTGGTCTTGCTTGATGCAGACAGTAATTTGTAGACCAGGTCAGTCCATCGCGGTGCCACTGAGTGCCTGACACGCTTCATAAGCAAATTTCTGTTCTGACGATTCCTAATGTTAAGTTTCTCAACAAAAATGTTTTTGTACACTCAAAGCTGTGCTCGTTATTTTCCTAAACAAATATTAGTTGTTGGGAATAGGAGACAGGGTCAATTTAATCCAAAAACTTTTCAGCAAGCAACAAGTTCGAACTTTTTTAATATTATTCTTTGTACTGACAGTTTCTTTCTGTGCAATGTTGTTCGTGCAATCCAGTATAACTTGAGAGCTTGTGAGTGTAGGTTCAATTACGTGTTTATATGCGGCCGCTTATTCTTAATATAATGTGGGTAAAAGACAAAAAAAACTTACAGATTTTACGGTGATTTGGAGGAACAGTATTGTTCCGTCGAATTCAGAGGAAAACCCATGTTTTTCACTGTGCAAAATCAGTGTGCCGTTTTCCAAGAAAAGTGTTGTAGAATCTCAGTTTTCGACATATCACCAAACTTTAACACTGACTTTCCTGTTAATTCGTAATTATGAAAACTTCAAATCTAAATTAACGCTACACCAAAGTGTGTTTAGGAAGCCAGCTCAGTGAAACAGTAAAATGACAACGGCCTCTTATAAATCTGTTATGTTTTACCGAAGAGAAAAGCCTTTCAGACGGAGAAACAGCCAAAGAATTAATGATCATAGCCGCAGAATCTCTATTCAGTGGTCACAAAAATAAATATGCATTTGCATCTCCTGTAAAAGGTCTTCCATTGTCTCGTCAAACTGTTGCTAGACATGTTTGAAAAAATTTCAATAAATTTTGAATTTCGGTTGTATCAGGACCTGCAATCGTGTGATTATTTTCGCTTAAGTTTGACGAAAGTATAGACATTTCTGATGTTGGAGAGATGTGCTTATTTATTAGAGTGACCTTTCATGATTTTGCAGTTAAGGAGGATTTCGTAAAAATTCTGCGATTTCATGAACGTACAGATGGAAAAGACATATTTAACACATCCCTAAAACTTTCGAAAGATAGCAGCTTTCCACTCACTAAACTTGTTGTTGTAACAAATGGGGCGCCTTCAGTGACTGGAAAGAATAATGGGTTTCTTCCTCTTTGTGCTGAAGATGATTCATTTCCAAAATTTCTTTCCTATCTCCATATTTTCCACCATGAACCTTTATGTGAAATGTTTTCGATTTTGCCTATGTCATGTAAGTTACAATCCGTACCCTAAATTACATCTGATCGAACTTTACACGTCACAGACAGTTCAGAGGTCTTTCGAATATCTCAGATTCTAAGCACGGCGAGATAATTTTTGAAGCAGTGTAAGTACCCTGTTTGTATGTTGACAGCGCTATAGACTGTGTTAATATCGCTGACAGAGCTCTTCGCCGTCTGCAAGGGATTTTAATGTTGGACCGACTAGCAGTAGCGAGTGGATAGGGAAGCGCAAGGACATGATATTCTTAGTGGCGACTCTGTGTTGATAGGCCATGCATTATAAAGTGAAATGAAATGATGTGTTTATAAAAAATGGAAGTTTATGATGATGGATATCTGGTTAATAATGTTTGAGCAGTGGAATTATTGACAACTGTATAATTTTTGGAACTGGATGTCATACGAATAAGATGAAATTTTGTAAATATATTGTTTACTCTTCAACGAAATCTTTCTTTCGTTAACCATATGCCCCCTAGTAGTTACAGTGTACATAAGTTAAAATATTTTTATTTAGCTGGCTGTAGTTGCTACTTGCTGTTATTTCTGTAGTTCGTGTTCTGTGAGGTAAGTGACTTATGAAAAAGAATGGGGTTTGCACTGTTGGGATTCGTGAGTGAAATGAGTTTAGGCAATTAACAGAGTTGGAGGTAGTTTCATATTTCTTTAATTTCATATTTTTATTCTTAGGATTTCTTGCAAATCAGGGCCATTCTTTGGTGTTAGTTATTGGAAGTCATGTTGTCAACGTATAACAGTCATATTGAGCTGGGATTATATATTGTGGGTAATAAATGATTAGGTTAAGTTTGAGTTGTCTTTGTCAGGGAAAATTCTGTAGATCAGTGTTTAAAAAAAAAAAAAAAAGAAAGAGCTAGTTTCAGCAAACCTAAGGTGGCTCAAAAGGTGGAAGAACTGCAGAACGATCTTGCGGTTTTGTGGATGATATTTTCTGAAATTATCTTCTGGGCAATATTGTCCAGAACTTGACGAGATACAAAAGCTCCTAGATATAGATTTCTTGTCATGTATCATCTCAAAATTAAATGCACAGAACCTCCAATTGCAAGGGAAAAATCCCAACATTTCAAGCAGTAAATGCTTTTGAGAAGAACGTAAAATTATGAAATGCACATTTAGAAAGAAATTCACTGTCACACTTTGCAGCTTTGAATTCGATTACGGAAACCGCAAGTGTCGTCGAAAGAGGTTATCCGCTACCATGCATGCTGAAATCCTCGCCACGGTACTAATAATCGGTTAAATCAGTTTGCAGCTCTTGAACCAACGATTATTACTAATCCATTCGTTACAGCTGACATTACGTAAACTGTAGATAGGATATGTGAGACCTTCGGAAATTTTAATCGTTAAGAATTAGAGACAGACATGATAAATCATCAAGAAGATGGATTTTTGAAATAACTTTTTCCAATTTCAAGCAATTTCTGGACTCTGATGGACAAGAATAAATGTCTCATGAACGTTAATGTTGCTTTGAAAACTTATTCCTGTTTTGGATTGATATATCTTTGCGTGGTCACATTTCCATCTGCGGTAATTACCACGAATACGAGTATATACCAATACAGCCTGATACACTTATATCTAGACGATGCAATAAAAACACCTTGTTCCAGCTATACATCATATTTTTCTGAATTTACAGTCAACATGAAGTGCCAAATTTCACAATAACTACGCAAGTTGGAAAACTATGCAATTTTAATTATATTTTTTTCAAATACTTTTACAGCGTTATACGTTTCTAATAGTAGTAGTGGTAATAATACTGAAATTAGAATAGTGATTGTGATGGAGCCGGCACCCTCACCACCATGTGCCCAAGCGCATAATAAAGTTGGGCAGCACTGATGTGGACGGTACGAACCTTCAAAGCTAAACCACTGTGTCATAGGATCATTATACTGTGTGTTTTAGACTTGAAGAATCCCCAGTGGTATTGACACGGAGTTTATCGGTCACCCTAACATACATTGGTAAATTATTTTAGATCACTGTTATTTCTGTGTATTGACTTTGAGCCCAGTTAACACATCATAAACTTAATGAGTTGCCTCTGCATTGTTTTATGCACTAAGCATTAATCAAAATTCAAGAGTCCTATCTTAGTTGCAGCCAAGTGGGCGTTCTCGTCCAAATTTTACTTACGCAACCTTCAATGGAATTAGCACCAATATTATCAACTTAAGTCTAGCTATGTGGGTTGCTAAAGGTTTCTGTCGATCTATGTCACAGATGTTACTGATAGGTTCGAACCTGCTTTTTAATTTATCAGTATTACTTGTGCTGGCTTTGGTATCCAGCATTACGGTAACTACCAACAGTTGAAGACATCTGAGTGTTGTTCTTCAAACTTTATTTCTACATATTTTATCTGTATACGTTTGTTTCAGTTTCTCTTTCTTTTTTTTATAGTGACTCATTGCCTTGTCTGATCTGACAACAAAATTTTTCTCATATTGAATTTATTATTATAGAACTCTCGTTAACTGAAATGTTTTTTCTCTCTGTTTTAGTTGATACTGAGCTTTATTTAATCTATACTGGATCTGAACCACCAGAGAGGAGTGAAACTCAATGCTTCGAACTAAATTGGACTCAACTGTGTCGGTGACGCACAGCGAATGCTGAATATTCAAATGGAAAGGACGACAGAACTGACTCGCAGGATCCGTAATTTACTGCAGACCTAGAAATCAACTATAAAATCGTCATCATCGTGGCTAAAATGCAAAAACAACAGCACTCGAGAACAGGTACAAAACATGTATACAACACAGTTATACGATTCCGTAGAGGGAACAGAGCGATAACATACTATTACCAGAAGCGTCGTATAGGCATAAATATGTCGGATTATAAGCATGGAATAATTGGCGCTGACAGTTACAAGGCAGAAACGAAACTGCAGCCGTTGTTTATAATAAGCACAGACAGCGAGAATATGCATCATCGAGGACATGTAGTGCCCTCTGTTCGAATGCGAAAAATTAGCTCGGTTTTATTGAAGATTATAATCGTTAAATGGATCTTAAAATACAATATATCGGGGGCATGCAAAGAACCCTATGAATGTATATAAATTCATAACATATGCACAACATAGTTTAAACACAAATAAAGTCATAAAAGATGGAATGCGTCGCCTATTTCCAAAAGCTGTATGCAACGTATTTCCACACTGTGTGTCAAAAAGTGTAAAGAGACTTATGAATAAAACCTGACAAATATGCAGTAATATAAAATAGACCCACAATAGGCATGAGGCCTCTGAGATTACATTTGCGGGAGGTAATAATCTAAAAACACGTTGTGTGAAAGAACATATCTTTGGATAAATTTCCGTTCACACGCTACCATATCTACGTCTCTTACAGAGCTACAAAAGTATTCAAATCACTCCATCGTAATGTAAGTAAATTAGCAACCTTAACTTGAAATTTTATCAAGAACTATGTTTAAATGTCACGTAAGAGAATTTTATAAAGACAGCCATTAAAAACTTTTAAATGACATTTACAACCTTTTTGAAGAAGATTGTCGTCGTAAGACAATGTACAAACCTATGGCAACAAAAGACAACGATTTTTTTTCGCTTTCTGTACTGCTGCACCTCACTTGTGGCATAATATCATCTGCTAAGATCTTAAAACGGTACCATTAAGTCAAATATAAAATAGGAGTTGCCAGGTTTATCATGCCATTTGACGTTAAAACCCGTAATGAAACGATGGTTATTGTTACAATTTGCTCCCTAGGCACGTTCATGTAATATTTTTGGCACTATTTTTCCTGTGTTTTGTTCTAATTATTCGCAAATAAGAATTTCGTGTGTTAAATTGCGATACCATGAAAGGATTCCTTAAATTAAAATAGTTTGGTGTGAGTAGCTCATTGGCATCGTTGGCTCGTTGCAAGGTAATGATGTAATTATAATATATTCGTACTGTTACTAGGATTACCTTTGTTTCTGGTAATGTACCTTCTCAACGGTAAAAACGCCTGTAATACACAATCGCTGAAAGATGCAGTCCAAAACACAGAGTAATTAAAAAACCGCTGACGAGGCCAAAGTAGTGTGGTGCGGTTGCCATCGCTGTTGGAAACAGTTGAGCTTAGCGTCATTGATCCACTGTTCCATTGTATTCAGTGATCCCATGGACGAGGTGCATTGGTAAGGAACAAGTTGGTTGTTTCTTGAACTGCGCAGCAAAGTTTCAACAACTTCTCATAAATAAGATACTTCAACAAATATATCCAAAATTTTATTCTTATAAATACGTCAGTGGTTGGTTAATATTGTTCAGTTGCCCTCTGAGAGCACTTAATATCATTTACTATAGAATTAGCACTTCTTATTGTTGGGCGAGGTAACGAAACATTGATGCGAAATTTGTAAAAATTACAAATTTAAAAGATATGCAGTTTTTTTCAGTTTATTCGCATTACAAACACGAAAAATTAATTCATGATTGAGAATAATGTTAACGATGGCCCTTAACATTGCTGCCATGATACTATCATGTAAATTCACGGAAGTAGGCACAAGGGACACAACATCGCTCATTTGCTTAGAGAGTTATTCACATTTATCTGAGTAATAAAAATTTTACAAGCGCATTTGTGTTGAGGAACACATTTTGTTCCGTTACCTGAGTTGTAGTTATATACAGAATTCTAAGATTTGTATAAGTCGTTCCTGAAAAGGTTTTTTTTGGCACGCACGCTACACACGTCACTATTACTGACAGCCATGTTTTTGGAACTTACGTGCGCACGTACCTTTAGTGGTAATCTGAAATTAGAGATAAAGCTGCCATTTCTTGGCTTAACGTGTAGCCATCCGCTAATACGAATAAAGCTCACAACTGAGGATGTTTTACGCGCACTCGAGTGTTCCATACCAATGTTTACAGCCGAAATCTTCAATTATCGAAACTGTAGTAATTTGTAGTTGACATTTCACGAGTTGTACCTAGTTTCCTCAGTCAGAGAGCTCGACGTCACACACCAACCGTTTGCCGTTACCAAATTGCCACAACAATTAGTTCACTGCCGGTTCCTTGTCGGGTTTCTTTCTTAATGTGTTTGGGTCCCGAATCCTCGGTATGGCCCTTTTATTGCGTATTTCATCAAACATGGTAACAACAGCAGAAAAATACACACACGCCCAACGATTCTAACGAAAGGCGCACGTTTCATACACAGCACCAACCAAGCATTACTGGATCCTTTCGCACAAGACGTGATTCAGTTTAATTTATGCAGATATTAAAATCGCATAAATCGGCTTACATTAGATAACTTAGCACGACATTGTGTAAAGCCGAGTTTTTGAAGGCTATCAATTGTTGCGACTGGGACACCAGAGTCACAAATACAAGACCATTTTGGAGCGTAATAGCATAGCGTAGAGGTTATCGTAAGAATCCTGCGCGTAAATATAATTCTGTCACTGGCAGGGCGACTCAGCGAATACGCCAGTGTTCCCGTGTGCGAAGTGAGAGCTGCCTTGTTTACATTCTGACGGCCGTTGCTTACGTGCCGACTTCGTGTCAACAATACTCGTTCAACGCGAACCGTTACCGTAAACATACATTGCGATTTGATTTCTGCAGTGACTGTAACCGACCCAAAGCACTCGAGGTGGAGCGTTTCCTGCGAGATGAAGTCAACATACCGGCGGCAGATTTGATAAGAATTCACTTGTCGTTCATGAACAGCACAGTCAAAATTGTTGATGAAGCCGCGTACCAACGCATCCTATGCGAGCCCAAGGCTCCGCTTCTGTTATGCTGACGGCATTGACGGGGCAGCGACCGTTGACCACACAGCCATGGGCACGCGTGTGACATGCATTTTCGAATCGCAACTTCCAGATGAGGCACTCCGACCATACGACACAGTCGACGTCCATATTGCGTCCGACAGGTCACCGCTGATCTCCGAAGACACTTCCCGTCCTGTCTACAGATCGTCGAATGATGTGCAATAATTATGTATGACGGCCAGCTTCGAACCATCCGCAACACAAACAACGGCTGCTCTCGCTTCTCCTGCCGCCTCGCATCGACGCCCGGACGCCTCAACTGAGCTAATCATATCCCAACGGATGGTGCCACGCATGGCCCGCAGCATACATCTACATCTACATACATACTCCGCAATCCACCATACGGTGCGTGGCGGAGGGTACCTCGTACCACAACTAGCATCTTCTCTCCCTGTTCCAAACCAAATGAGGGAAAAATGACTGCCTATATGCCTCTGTACGAGCCCTAATCTCTCTTATCTTACCTTTGGGGTCTTTCCGCGAAATATAAGTTGGCGGCAGTAAAATTGTACTGCAGTCAGCCTCAAATGCTGGTTCTCTAAATTTCCTCAGTAGCGATTCACGAAAAGAACGCCTCCTTTCCTCCAGAGGCTCCCATCCGAGTTCCTGAAGCATTTCCGTAACAGTCGCGTGATGATCAAATCTACCAGTAACAAATCTAGCAGCCCGCCTCTGAAATGCTTCTATGTCCTCCCTCAATCCGACCTGATAGGGATCCCAAACGCTCGAGCAGTACTCAAGAACAGCTCGTATTAGTGTTTTATAAGCGGTCTCCTTCGCAGATGAACCACATCTTCCCAAAATTCTACCAATGAACCGAAGACGACTATCCACCTTACCCACAACTACCATTACATGCTTGTCCCACTTCATATCACTCTGCAATGTTACGCCCCAAATATTTAATCGACGTGACTGTGTCTAGCGCTACACTACTAATGTAGTATTCAAACATTACGGGAGTCTTTTTCCTATTCATCTGCATTAATTTACGTTTATCTATATTTAGAGTTAGCTGCCATTCTTTACACCAATCACAAATCCTGTCCAAGTCATCTTGTATCCTCCTACAGTCACTCAACGACGACACCTTCCCGTACACCACAGCATCATCAGCAAACAGCCGCACATTGCTATCCACCCTATCCAAAACATCATTTATGTAGATAGAAAACAACAGCGGACCTAACACACTTCCCTGGGGCACTCCAGATGATACCCTCACCTCCGATGAACACTCACCATCGAGGACAACGTACTGGGTTCTATTACTTAAGAAGTCTTCGAGCCACTCACATATTTGGGAACCAATCCCATATGGTCGTACCTTAGTTAGGAGTCTGCAGTGGGGCACCGAGTCAAACCCTCTCCGAAAGTCAAGGAATATGGCATCCGTCTGATACCCTTCATCCATGGTTCGCAAGACACATGTGAAAAAAAGGCGAGTTGCGTTTCGCAGGAGAGATGATTTCTAAAGCCGTGCTGATGCATGGACAGCAACTTCTCTGTCTCGAGGAAATTAATTATATTCGAAATGAGAATATGTTCGAGAATCCTGCAACAAACCGATGTTAAGGATATTGGTCTGTAATTTTGAGGATCCGTCCACCTACCCTCCACTAGCCACTGACTCCGCTCCAACGGTGCCGATGCTGCCTGCCCAATCCTCGGCAACAAGATAGAGATCGACTAGCTCATCTTCACTACGACGAACTTCTTGCCAGAGCGAGGCGGGACACGAATGGTCGCGTAAGAACGTTTTTCGAAACGTCCCAAGAGAAGGCGCCGAACCGTCTGCTGGCAAGAGGAGACACTGCAGGCCGAAGATGAGATCGCCGTCGACCCGAATGACACCCACGAAGCCGCCACCGCCGAAGGAGAAGATGTAAGCCAGCGCCCTTATCCCCCACAAAGCACCATGAGGACGCCGAACTGTTTAATGGACATAGCACAACCGAAGCTACACCACGAACCACTACTCCATTCTGAGGACGAAATGGACGATACATTGGTGCAGCCTCCACGAAATGACACCAAGAGGAAACGAGGAGAAGGACACGTTACGGACCCTGCGTCGTCGGTGCCGCTCCACTAATCTTCTAATCATACTCTTCCCTGAACCCACGTCTTTTCGCTGGCGCCACAGTGGCTCATCTTCCACCGATAGCCTATCACATTGAAACAGGTCTACAAAATGGTTCAAATGGCTCTAAGCACTATGGGACTTAACTTCTGAGGTCATCAGTCCCCTAGAACTTAAAACTACTGAAACCTAACTAACCTAATGATATCACACACGTCCATGCCCGAGGCAGGATCTGAACCTGCGACCGTAGCGGTCGCGCGGTTCCAGACTGAAGCGCCTAGAACCGCTCGGTCACACTGGCCGGCAAAACAGGGCTACTGGTAGTTCGTGATTTGCATCTCTGGAATTTGTACATACTCTGCACGTCTCAAATTCTTGGGGACAATTTTGAATCTGCTGATCATTCGCGCACTGTCTTTGGTCAGAGAAGCTGTGTAATTGGAAGATGTGCTTGTTTTGTAATCACTGCCTGTTAGCGAAGGGCGCGGGATTTCTGTCGCTAGAGGAGTAGTCAGACTGACGCCGGGCAGAGCCCTCGAGGCAGTGTAGACGTAACTTTCAGTGTAAGATATTTTTCATGTTTATTAATTATTTGTCTAACATTCGTGAGAGTGAGTGTTTGACTTCAGTGTTGCCCTTTGTCAGTGACAATGAATGTTCTAACATGAATTTCATAAAAGTAATATCAGATAATTTTTTAAAAAATAGTTAGTTAAAGACATATTTCACCTAAGAGCAGACCGTCCCCGGTAGTTGAGTGGTCAGCGCCACAGAATGTCGATCCTAAGGGCCCGAGTTCGATTCTCGGCAGGGTCGGAGATTTTCTCCGCTCGGGGACTGGGTGTTGTGTTGTCTTAATCATCATTATTTCCGTCCCATCGACACGCAAGTCACCGGAGTGGCGTCAAATCGAAAGACTTGCACCCGGCGAACGGTCAGCCCGACAGGAGGCCCTAGTCAAATTACATTTACCTAAGAGCACTGTTCACATCTTCGATCCAAGTCACTTTTATTTCAAAAGTGACACAATCAATGATATGTATAAAATAGTTTACTTGTTGTCTGGAGCGTTGCACTGAGCTCTCAACAAGTGCAGTTGGAAATTTGCAGCTGTCACATAGTCTAGCAATTACATTACGGAGTAAGGTATTTTCATTTCATGATCAGTTTGCTACGAAAAATTATCGACGCACAGGGACCATTTTATGAACAGCATTACTAGGCAGATCATTAACGCGCAGGGACCACTTTGTTTGATGAAAGAGATTGGCAGTAAATTTCGGGATTTAAATAGTTTGCACATTTTTAGAAAGATTATAAAACAGGGCCAAAGTCATGTTACTTTCCCGCAGGCAGATATATTTGGTTTCTCTCTCGGTTTGAAATGTAAAATGTCACCCACAGCTAAATAACAGCAGAGCTACAACCAACCAATGAAGCCAGTGCGAGTTCCAAACAGCTAAAGGAAAGAACTTTTAAAGGAAACTTTCAGGATAGCAACAATCACCACCAACAAAATCCGTTCATGAGTGAGAATCCCCCTCGTGCAGGAGATGTTCTGGGCGTCTGATGTTGATTTCGCCCTCCTGCAGAAAGCTCACCTGGCCAGTCTCCCTCAGTCTCCCAGACATCAACTGCTACACCGCCCACGCCTCCGCCAGTGATCCTATAGCCGTGGAGTGGCCATCTACTTCCGTATAGGGACTCTTGTCAACGATGTACCTTCCCCACATCAATTCGGAGCATGGCAGTCACTGCCATGGGGACATGCTTCATTAATGTCCATGCGCCCTCGGGCGCCGACCAGTGGCAAGAACGGGCTCAGTTTTATTCTGAGGACATCGCCTTCCTGTTTTTAGGATGATACAAACACTGCCTGCTAGGATGTGATTTTAGCTGCGATCTGCACCCGACAGATCAGGTTCCATTGCTACATGTCAGGAACTACGTATAGTTGCGGGACTCCTGCTCACGATACCTGGGAAGTCCAATTTGGCGACCATTCTGGCTTACCTTTCTTAACCAGTCATACTTCAGGGCGTCTAGACTGGTTATATGCCTTGCGGGATCTCACATCTGCGATACTGGACGCTGAATACTGGCCACTGGCCTTATCCGATCATTGCGCTTACATCCACGATGTCCTCCTTCTGCCCCGGTCAGTTATGGTGCAGCCACGTGGCGTGGAAACTGAATGATTTTCATCTGCACGATACGGCTTGTCGCCGGCGAGTCAACGAGACATGAGCAGCCTGCAAGCGACGCCTTCCCAGCTAACGATCGACATTATCGAGGTGGATGGACTCAGCAAACCGGCGATCGAGAGGACACTAATGAGACACGCGGAGGACTTGGCCGAATCCCATCGCAACACCGTCAAATTATACTATGCAATCCTCCGAGATCTGTGACCTCAGTCGCCAATCCCAGACAACCAGATGGAACAGCAGAGAAATAAGGCGAGGATAATTGCAGTGGTACGCCGCAAATTGTAGGGAGTGAGATGTGGAAGCGGCGCCACGATCATGTGGGTTGGAAATTCCGTCCCTGCATCATGTAGTGTCCGACGAACGACGGCGTCGTCGACAGATCATCGAAACTCTGATCACGCGTAATGATCCACAGATGAACAATCACAATGACATCATTAACGCGTTCGTCGGGCGCTACCGACGTAATTATACGGAAGAAGATTGCGCTGCCGAAGCTGACGACTCCATCTTGTATTAAGCCACTCACACCCTCACACACACATACACACACACACACACACACACACACACACACACACACACAGAGAGAGAGAGAGAGAGAGAGAGAGAGAGAGAGAGAGAGAGGCAGATACTTCAACAGTTGCGGTCACATGACACGAAGTCGACGACTCGGTCAATATGGTGCAGTCAACAGATCACCCGGTATCGACAGTTTATCGAGTGAGTTTTACGGAACCTTCTCGGGGCTTGTGGCAATGTGGTGGGCGACTATTTTCCAAGAACTGATGACATCTGACCAAACAGTCCCACCTGTCTTTGCTGAGGGCTTCATCAGTACCGTCCACAAACCAGATCGAGGGTCGACAGTCAGGAACTATAAACCGCTCACCCTACTCAAAGCAGAGTGCAAGCAGACAATCTTTTAGTGCGACCACAGCTATGAGCAGTCATCTTGGGTATTAATAAATGGATTCAGCTGTATTTAGTCCTTTATTGTTATTAGATCACTACCGGTTTTGCAGCACAGAAGGCCACATCTTCAGGTGAATATATTGTTTTTAGAGCCACGAAACCAGCAGAGATCTAACAATAAAGGACTAAATGCAGGTGAAGTATCTTATTAACACCCAAGTGGATTACAAGATCTTCGCCCGCTTACTGGCGATGGGTCTGCAGACTATAGACGCGCCTGCAGCAAACAATACCTGAGGGACACGTTACCATACAAACCGCCACAGGAAAACGTCGCGACTTAACTGCGTTAGTGGCGACCTGCAGACTCACTGCAGTGCTCGTCGTTATAGATTTCGATAGCGCCTTCGATGAAGTGGCCCATCGTTTTCTGTTTCCCGTGGCAGCCTACATGAGCATCCCACTTCCCACGCCTTTACGGTGGTGCCATTTCACGACACCAAGTCAACGGACATTTGGCAGGGCCAGAACCCATCCACTGGTGAATTCGGCAATCTCTAGCCTCCTGTGTGCTATTGCCATAGAGCCTCTCATTGGGGGACCTGACGACCGAGCTCTCCGGTCTCACACTTCTACATCACACCTTTTGCTGCCAGGCTTCGTCCGCTCCGGTTCCGACATTCGAACAGTCATCGAACTGATCACGCGTTATGCCGCATGCAGTACCATGAACGTCGCCAAACCCTTCTGCAATGTACATCTGATGAGGTCTCCAGGGAGGTGAAGTGGCAGCTAGTGCGGGCATTTCGGTACCTGGGCTTTACCTTTACGCCCACTGTCACACGCACGGCCGCGAATAATTTTCGTAGCCTGCTACACGTCATACGCAACGATGCTGCTGGGACACACTTCAACGCACTGATTTACTTAATCGTTATGTGGCATCAAAATTCGTCCATACCGTGAAAGTGCTCCCTTTGCCAACGGTGACTGGGGGCAACTTGGCTATTATAGTACGGCTGGTTCCCTGTCTGAAGTGCGCTATGAGACATTTACCCTGCCGCCACGAGATGGAGGCCTTAGCCTCTTCAACTCCCGTATGTGGCTGGCTCTGAGCACTATGGGACTTAACATCTTAGGTCATCAGTCCCCTAGAACTTAGAACTACTTAAACCTAACTAACCTAAGGACATCACACAACACCCAGCCATCACGAGGCAGAGAAAATACCTGACCCCGCCGGGAATCGAATCCGGCAACCCGGGCGTGGGAAGCGAGAACGCTACCGCACGACCACGAGATGCGGGCTCCCGTATGTGAGTTGCTGCCTTTTATATGAGTATTATTCTAACAGGACCGAGCGCAGCTATTACATGCAGCTTGCTTGAAGTCCTCCTGCGTGCCTCTACCTCAGCACCGGTGTCTGTCGGCCACGTCTCACTTTTCGGCTTTTTTCGTCGACTGCAGTTACACACATACCAGCCTCCCAGGAACGTATCCATCCAGCACTAAGGATTTTTACGACCTACTATTGCAATGTGTTTCCTGTAATGTGCTGGAGGCCAAATATCTCTCCATCCGGTGGCCGAGAGTGTGTGGTACCATCTAGCTGCCCTTCCTCACACAGTCGAAAAGGGACTTTGTCACAAAACAGTGACTGCACACTATCGGTTTGTTGGGTACTCCCCTTGGCTCCTTTTCCAGCAACTCGACACTGATGGGCACAGTCTGACCTGCGCTTCTTTGTTTGACGTCTGGCGATTCGTGCAGCAAATGACTGTCTGCTTCATTCGAGACCCACCAGATGCGATCGAACCACTAATATTTCTATATCCCGAGGACACACATTTTAACGCCGCCAAGTATCATACCATTCCGTGGATCAAGGGCTGGGTGGTTAGATACCAACATCGTGAGGGACAAAAATCCAGCCTCGACTTCTGGATCTATTTACAAACAGCCCATGCAGCGCTTGAACACACGCCGCCTTACCGACTTTCATTTGCCCACTATCTTCGAGGGGAGTTGTTAAACCTCCACTTAGAGCTGAGAGCACCAACCACTCTTCCGGTTGTGTCTGAGTTCAGGCCACCTATGATAGTTTCTACCCGCGACCATAGTGTACGGTAGAGAGTACCGTATATGCGAAGATCTTTTCAGTTTTTTGTTTTTCTCCTATGCAGATGACACCTGTTCTGCATAGTTTCATAATAATAGTATAAATTACAAAAAATAAATAAAAGTAAACAAATAAATAAAGCCTTCCACTTCTGTTGATTCCCAAGTCTCCTGCTTTACTGTGCCCTACAGGCTCGATGGCGGTGAGGCGGACACTGTGGCCAGGCCTCGTGTTTCGACTCCTGCCCCCTGAGCCCCCACTGGCCCATTCCTAGGCACACAATAAAAGATCGAGTGTTCAAATCTTGTCAAATGAAACGAAATCATTATCCTCTAAACCTCATCAAAAGACTTTGACTATCATTTTTATTCAGCCAGTTGATGTATTTTTTTCATTTATAATAGCTGACCGCGTCATTTTCATCACCATATTGACGTTTTTACTTGTCTTTTTCTTTTTATAGTTCTTTTTCCGTTTGGAAACTGCTTGTGTCGACTGTAATCTGGAACCAAATTCCAAACAGGACTGAACGTCGGTGATAAGGTGGCATCCCGTGCAGTCAGTGTAAGAGAAGATACAGATAACCGATCACAGCGAGAAATTACAGTTTACTTTTACTACTAAAATTGAAATTTTGCTGCGGAAAATGGCTATTCAAACAAACATATTATGAAATTTGGAAATTGGAAATTTGTGGTAAGGTCTTATGGAACCAAACTGCTGAGGTCATCGGTCCCTAAGCTTACGCACTGCTTAATCTAACTGAAACTAACTAACGCTAAGGACAACACACACACCCATGCCCGAGGAAGGACTATACGACGGGGGGAACTACGGGGGCCGTGCAAGACGCCCCAGACCGCGCGGCTATCTCGCGCGGCTATGAAATTTGCTCATACAGGCTAGCCTTAACCATTTCCTGCCCAAACTACGAAATACTGTACCAAAAGATTCAAAATTTTGGGAGAATGTTGCCTAATCAACTACAGACAGAACGGAGTATCGCCATAGATAAACATTTTCTAATTTAGGTACAAAACCCAAGTGGGACTACTGAGCCCTGTCAGGATTTGACAAACATATCTGCTCACGTGAATAACTTAGTGACACTTGTGGATATACATATGAAAAACGTATAGGTAGCAGATCATAAACATCAAAATCCTCACAGTAGTGTCCTTTCACATCATCAGAACTCGTAAACCCTCGTTACGTCATAAACAACGCAGGAGTGCGATAGACTGCCTTTTGCTGCTATTTCTGGGCAGAGGTGTTAAACAGGGACCCGGCAGGATGCAAATGCATGAATTCAACTCCATGCTGTTTTATGCCACCAGAAACAGGATGGGACTTTTTGAAGTCCCGCCGAGCAGGACAGGGTTAAATGCCGTGAACAAAGCGATCGTGTTGCCAGCTCTGCCGCAGACTGTCGATCGCCGTTTCCTCGGGTACATTGCACATCACGAGGCTGTGGTTAGGTCAGGACATGTGTTCAAAATCAGGGCTACGAAACCGGGTCGTCTGCCACGGTCCAGTGATTGACCACTTAAGGCCAGCTGTCGCCAGAGCCTCTCACACGTCCTCTAGCAGCATTGCTCCGCTTAAACATTAACAGTATGTGTGACGTTTCCCAACCTCTCTCTCGTCCGTAAGTCGAGTAGTAGCCGGCAGCACCTGTGGCAACACTGAAACAGCAAATGACAGGCGTAAACTATCAAGTAACTTTACTCGGCTATAGTTACAGCGTAATAAAGATTATTATCTACTGTTTGGTTGTATGGATAAAAAATTATTTTATTACCTCTGTGGAGCATAATATTTCAGCTTCTTAATATTACTAAATACACAAACAAATACGGCTTTCTTTTCTATACGTAATGCACCGTAATTCTCTCGGTGGCAGTTGTAATATATAATGCGAGAACCAACATTACACACGGTGGTCCATTGATCGTGATGGGGCCAAATATCTCACGAAATAAGCGTCAAACGAAAAAAATCAAAGAACGAAACTTGTCTAGCTTTATTATCGATGGCGCTGTAATAGTCACAAACGTTTAAGCATGTGGTATCACGTAACGTTTCGCCAGTGCGGACGGTATTTGCTTCGTGATACATTACCCGTGTTAAAATGGACCGTTTACCAATTGCGGAAAACGTCGATATCGTGTTGATGTACGACTATTGTGATCAAAATGCCCACCGGGCGTGTGCTATGTATGCTGCTCGGTATCCTGTACGACATCATCCAAGTGTCCGGACCGTTCGCCGGATAGTTACGTTATTTAAGGAAACAGGAAGTGTTCAGCCACATGTGAAACGTAAACCACGACCTGCAACAAATGATGATGCCCAAGTCGGTGTTGAGCTGCTGTCGCGGCTAATCCGCACATCAGTAGCAGACAAATTGCGAGAGAATCGGGAATCTCGAAAACGTCGGTGTTGAGAATGCTACATCAACATCGATTGCAGCGGTACCATATTTCTATGCACCAGGAATTGCATGGCGACGACTTTGAACGTCGTGTACAATTCTGCCACTGGAAACAAGAGAAATTACGGGACGATGACAGATTTTTTGCACCCGTTCTGTTTAGCGACGAAGCGTCATTCATCAACAGCGGTGACGTAAACCAGCATAATAGGCACTACTGGGCAACGGAAAATCCACGATGGTTGCGACAAGTGGAACATCAGCGACCTTGGCGGGTTAATGTATGGTGTGGCATTGTGGGAGGAAGGATAATTGGCCCTCATTTTATCGATGGCAATCTAAATGGTGCAATGTATGCTGATTTCGTACGTAATGTTCTACCGATCTTGCTACAAGATGTTTTACTGCATGACAGAATGGCGATGTACTTCCAACATGATGGATGTCCGGCACATAGCTCGCGTGCGGTTGAAGCGGTATTGAATAGCATATTTCATGACAGTTGGATTGGTTGTCGAAGTACCTTACCATGGCCCGCACGTTCACCGAATCTGATGTCCCCGGATTTCTTTCTGTGGGGAAAGTTAAAGGATATTTGCTATCGTGATCCACCGATAACATGCGTCAGTGCATTGCCAATGCATGTGCGAACATTACGGAAGCCGAACTACTCGCTGTTGAGAGGAATGTCGTTGCACGTATTGCCAAATGAATTGAGGTTGACAGACATCATTTTGAGCATTTACTGTATTAATGAGGTATTTACAGGTAATCACGCTGTAACAGCATGCGTTCTCAGAAATGATATGTTCACAAAGGTACATGTATCGCATTGGAACAACCGAAATAAAGTGTTAAAACGTACCTACGTTCTGTATTTTAATTTAAAAAACCTACCTGTTACCAAGTGTTCGTCTACAATTGTGGCCATATGTTTGTGACTATTACTGCGCCATCTATGACAAAGCGAAAAAAGTGGTTCAACTAAAACATTCATATTTTTACGTACTACACGAATATGTAATAAAAAATGGGGGTTCCTATTTAAAAAATAACGCAGTTGATATCCGTCAGACCTATGGCAGCGCCATCTAGCGGGCCAACCATAGCGCCATCTGGTTTCCCCCTTAAAGCTAGACAAGTTTCGGTCTTTGTAGTTTTTTCGTTTGACGCTTATTTCGTGAGATATTTGGCCAGGTCACGATCAATGGACCACCCTGTAGTTTTGTTCGGCCACAAGAGAAACGAGCGAAATTTATATGACAGGGAATAAAGTTGGTCGCAGGCCCGTACACGCAGAACAGGTAGCTTGTCGCTATAAAGGAAGCCGAGGGAGTGCTGACCTCAGTATGCGGACGAGCCATAACAGACTACAAACTAGCGCCGAGACCCCACACGAAGGAGGGAGCCGACGAGGTGCATGGACGCCTGCGGAAGGAAGCAGGTGGGCGGCGGTGGCCCGCCAAGGAGGGCGGCGAGCACTTAGAGTAATTACAAACACAGAGGGGCCATTAGCAATGCCGGGGAGCGAGGAGCACGCGACAAAGCCGGCGGGAAGCTCACGGCTGCTTCACGAGGAAGCAGAGCTAAGCCAAGGCTGCTCCCGGCCAAGAACTTTTGTACGTATTTTCTCTTCTTTCCGCTCTTGGGCGTTCAAATGGCTGCGAACGGCGGGGTCTGCCGAGTCGGCGGACGCAGGGGTAGCGGCCCAAGTATTGTCGCGGCCGGCCGGCTGGGATTTACGTCTTCATCGCGCCGGCGGTGGCCGCACGCGCCACTGTGCGGTCCGGTGATGGCGGCGGCGCGGCTTCCATTGCGCAGTATTTATCCGGCGCGGCCTTCATTAGCGATGAAGGGTGCGCGCTGCTAATTACAAGTGCTGCCGCTGCCGCTGCGGCTGCTGCATCAGCCCGCAAACCACACGCTATTCACTGGCCAGCCCACTCGCCGGCTCTACAGCATTATATTTGCAAATATCCCGCCCCCTCTTCTCTCTCTCTCTGTCTCTGTCTGTCTGTCTCTCTCTCTCTCTCTCTCTCTCTCTCTCTCTCTCTTCCCCGTCCCCCCACCTCTCTACCTCCGTCTATTCCGGTCCTTTCTGGAATATAGAGTTTAAGAGCTGGCAGTTAGTGCGTGCGATTAGATGTTCTTTCTACGGCATTTGAAGGAAAAGGGAATTCTACGTATTTTCAATATTTTTGTGGAAGTGACGTAGGCCGCTAGAGTACGATTAAAATTACTTGACACTTAACGCTTGTCATTTGCCGGCGCAGTCACATCGGCTGCCACCTACCGCTTTGTTATACACTATTGGCCATTAAAATTACTACACCAAGAAGAAATGAAGATGATAAAGGGGTATTCATTGGACACATGTATTATACTGGAACTGACATGTGATTACATTTTCACGCAATTTGGGTGCATAATTCCTGAGAAATCAGTACCCAGAACAACCACCTAACAACCACCCCTGGCCGTAATAACGCCCTTGATACGCCTGGACATTGAGTCAAACAGAGCTTGGATGGCGTGTACAGGTACAGCTGCCCATGCAGCTTCAACACGATACCGCAGTTCATCAAGAGTAGTGACTGGCGTATTTTGACGAGACAGTTGCTCGGCGACGTTTTCATTTGGTGAGAGATCTGGAGAATGTGCTGGCCAAGGCAGCAGTCGAGCATTTTCTGTATCCAGAAGGGCCCGTACAGGACCTGCAACATGCGGTCGTGCATTATCCTACTGAAATATAGGGTTTCGCAGGGATCGAATGAAGGGTAGAGCCACGTCACGGGTCGTAACACATCTGAAATCTAACGTCCACTGTTCAAAGTGCCGTCAATGCGAGCAAGAGGTGACCGAGACGTGTAACCCATACCATCACGCCGGGTGATACGCCAGTATGGCGAACACGAATACACGCTTTCAATGTGCGTTCACCGCGATGTCGCCAAACACGGATGCGACCACCATGATGCTGTACACAGAACCTGGATTCATCCGAATAAATGACGTTTTGCCATTCGTGCACCGAGGTTCGTCGTTGAGTACACCATCGCAGGCGCTACTGTGGTGATGCAGTGTCAAGGGTAACCGCAGCTGTGGTCTCCGAGCTGATAGTCCATGCTGCTGCAAACGTCGTCGAACTGTTCGTGCAGATGTTTGTTGTCTTGCAAACGTCCCCATCTGTTGACTCACGGATCGAGACGTGGCTGCACAATCCGTCACAGCCATGCGGATAAGATGCCAGTCATTTCGACTGCTAGTGATACGAGGCCGTTGGGATCCAGCACGGCGTTCCGTATTACCCTCCTGAACCCACCGATTCCATATTCTGGTAACAGTCATTGGATCTCGACCAACGCGAGCAGCAATGTCGCGATATCGTAAACCGCAATCGCGATACGCTACAATCCGACCTTTACCAAAGTACGCATTTCTCCTTACACGAGGCATCACAACAATGTTTCACCAGGCAACCCCGGTCAAGTGCTGTTTGTGTATGAGAAATCGGTTGGAAACTTTCGTCATGTCGGCACGTTGTAGGTGTCGCCACCGGCGGCAACTTTGTGTGGATGCTCTGGAAAGCTAATCATTTGCATATCACAGTATCTTCTTCTTGTCGGTTAAATTTCGTGTCTGTAGCACGTCATCTTCGTGGTGTAGCAATTTTAATGGCCAGTAGTGTAAATGACATTCAAACACGGCGGGTCACTTCATATACGCTGTTAATATGTAACGCGGAGCAGTGCTGAAAGCGGCCGCCGCGAACTATGACGGAAGTGCGAGATTCTCTGTCGACAACCGATTTAAAACGATCAATGACTGAACTGCACGCGACGCGTTTTGGAGCCCTGAATTTAAACTCGTGTCCTAACCTAACCACAACCTCGTGATGAGCAATGTATCAGAGAAAACGGTGGTCAGTAATTAGCGGTAGAACTGACGTCACGAGCGCTTTGTTCACGGCGATAAGGCTAACCTCTACGAACAAACGCAAGACAGAAAAATTTCGCTTGCAGCGGTAAGAAACAAACTGTAATTTCTCACAGCCATTCATTGGTTACCTCAGACTATCCTCACACTGGCTGCACGAAGTGCCGCTTTGCAAACTAATGAGCAGTACTGATTCGCACTTGGTTGCAGATACAAGTACATTTCAAACGAAAAATGAATGATAGGAAGGAAAATAAGAGCAAATAAAAAGTTCGTTACGATAACGAAGATGACGCGGAGAAGTACCGGAAATTAAAAAAGTTGTATTTAAACCAATTAAATGAATATAACTAATAATGAAAGTCTTTTATATAAATAAATGGTATCGATAAGTGGATGACACCTTTGTGATAAGCCGGCCGGTGTGGCCGTGCGGTTCTAGGCGCTTCAGTCTGGAACCGCGTGACCGCTACGGTCGCGAGTTCGAATGCTACCTCGGGCATGGATGTGTGTGATGTCCTTAGGTTAGTTAGGTTTAAGTAGTTCTAAGTTCTAGGGGACTGATGACCATAGATGTTAAGTCCCATAGTGCTCAGAGCCATTTGAACCTTTTTTTTTTTTTGAACCTTTGTGATATGGAATCATGCTGAAGAGGAACTGAGTGATTTTTTGGTGCACATAAACAGTTTCAATCCAAAGGTACAATTCGCCATGGAGAAAGAGAGTAATGGAGAACTAAATTTTTTGGATGTATTGGTTATTAAACGGGCAGGTGGGACTTTAGGGCACACGGCATATAGGAAAGACACACACACACACACACACACACACACCGATCGTTACCTGCATAAGGATTCGAATCATCATCCTAGGCAGAAGAGAAGAGTCAAAAAAACTTTAGTGGACAGAGCTAATAACATCTGTGAGCCAATTTACTTGCAAGATGAATTAAGCCATTTGCGAACAGCTTTCAAGAGAAATGGTACACTGACAAGGAAATAGACCGAGCACTCCACCCTAGAAGAAAAGTGTCCGAAAATACACGACAACAACAACCATCGGCTGGAAAAGTTTTCTTCCATTTATTCATAACATCACGAACCGTATTGGTAAAGTTTTGGCCAAGTTTCAAGTGGAGACAATCTTTCGACCTACCAAGAAAATTAGTGAAAGTTAAAGATCGGCGAAAGACACACGACACCCCTTAGCTAGCTTAGGTGTGTATAAAATTCCGTGTAGCTGTGGCATTGTTTATATTGGAACAACATACGGAACACAAAAGGAACTGTAGATTGGGACAGATTGACAAATCAGCTGTAGCGGAACACGTTTTCAAAGACGGTGATCACGAAATAAAATTTAGTGAGACAAACGTGATAGCTAGGACCTCACATTATTATACCCGCATATATAGAGAAACTACAGAGATCTACAAGCACGGAAATAATTTTAATAGAAAAAAGAATAAGGATTAAAACTAGACAAGATATATGGCGGTCGACTTTGTACCAACGAAGTGACAATCGATTACCTGTAATCGAGAGAGATGGCACTAGCCAGAGGTAGTTTTAAAGTCGAAAGCACGTGACGAGTGGTGGCGCCATCTAACCGCTCTATATAAGCGGGACCACCAGCGCCTAGCAGCCAGTCGCCAACTCACCTCAGGAGATGTTGCTCGCAATAGGCAACGAAACGTCAGAAAGGAGAAGAAGTTTTATATATCGACCACGGCAATTCAGCCCCGATGTTTTAATGAATGAAGACGCGGGCCGTGAAAGCTTACATGTTATGGTCTTTTAGCTAGATTTATAAATAACAAAAAATTTCGCTTTGTTTGACGAGATACGATGCTACACGATAGATTACACCTCTAACAACTGTTCTGCGCTGTGATAGTGTGTGTTGGGTTTATGACTCTGGAACACGAGTAGCAACGGTGAATTACTGCCTTCAAAAGTTCGGCTTCGCGTAATGTAACTCGATTTCTGTGATTTTAATAACTGTATAAATGGCTCTCGATCGCGTCTAATGCGGAAGGCTCTAGTTGTGTTTGGTTAGTGCTGTGCATGAAACGAGTTTATATCGTTACCATCTTTGCGACTGTGTGTGTGTATGTGTGTGTGTGTGTGTGTGTGTGTGTGTGTGTGTGTGTGCGCGCGCGCGCACGCGTCTGGTTTTTGGCGTGGTTATCATGTCTGGATACAAAATAAAACGGCCAGATCCATGTTTCGGGATCCGAAGACAGCAAGGAAGATAGCCGGACAATTCTTGTGTCAGTGTGGCAATGCCGAACGGTTCGGGTGTGCGTTGAGGGCTCTGACTGGAGGAAACCACCTGCAAGGGGTGAAGTGTTAGCTATTAGTTAATTTTAATCGGACTATAGCGACTATTCTACCATTTGCTCTTTGGTTATTTTTGTCTTTGAAATAAATTCTCTGATATTTATTACACAAAAAATCAATTTATATTAAGTATATACCTCGTGAGTATACAGAATGCTTCAAAAATACTTTTACAAACTTTGGGCAAAGATTGATCCCTTACACCAAAACGAGAAAAAAGTCTTATAAACGTAGATCCGAAATGCTTCGTTTTCGAGTTATTAATGAAAACTAACGTTCAACAGCTTTACAGGTACAGCCCTACAACTTCACCTGCCTGACTCATTGTATCCTAGACAGTGTTGTGTTGCCAGGGGGAGTTGTTTACGTTCGTCATTCGTCTCTCTTCAACGTGTCCACTGTGAACATGTATTACAGGTTGTGCATTGACTGAAAGTGCTCCGTTCAAACATGGTAGAACCTTCATTTCCTCAGCAGGCAGACATGATTTTCACGTATAGCCCCGCGGATTGAAGTGGTCACGAGGCTGCACGACTGTATCGGACGTTATTTCGAGACCAAAGACAGCCGAGTTGTCCAACTTTTGGTGCTCTATATTGCTGCGTTGCCGTGACAGGATCCGTAGCACCACAGACTATTTTTCGAGGAAGACCACGTGTTGCTCGTACGCCTGATCAGGAAGAACACATTGTACTGGATGTCGAAGAAGAACCAGGGTATCAGCGCAAGATAAGTGGTTCTGGCATGAGATACATAGCCATGGAAGATACTCAACGAGCAACTCACGTATCCGTATCATCTTCAACGTGCGCAAGTCGTTACACCTGCCGATCGCCCACCACAGGAGAACTTTTGCTTATGGTTTCTTGAACAAACTGCCAATCCGTCGTTTGTCTCTGCAGTACAGACAAGGCACCGTTTGAAAGAGACGAAATATGTTACACTACAGGCTACAGATCAGCATTAGTTTAAGATTAATACGTGGACTGGAGCCGTAGGTGAGTATCTGTTAGAGCCATATGTTCCCCCAGTACATCTTACAGGTGCTGTCTACGGGGACATTATTTAGAAGACCCTCCAGGACCTACTATAAGATGGGCACCTTCAAATAAGATGAAACATGTGGCTTACGTAAGACGGAGCTTCAGCAGATTTCACTCTCAGTCTTCGAGATGCACTGGTTGGTATCTACCATGACAGGTGGACAGGTACAGAAAGTCAACCTCCATATTCTGCACGTTTCTCGACCTCAATCCTTCGAATAATTATCTCTGGGAACACCTTAAACAGTTGTTATATGCAGCAGACATTCCGACTGCGGATGTTCTTCTTCGATATGTCAAATGGCTCTGAGCACTATGGGACTTAACACCTGAGGTCAACAGTCCCCTAGAACTTAGATCTACTTAAACCTAACTAATCTAAGGACATCGCACACGTACATGCCTGAGGCAAGATTCAAACCCGCGACCGTAGAGGTAACGCGGTTCCAGACTGAAGCGACTGGAATCGCTCGGCCACAACGGCCGGCTCGATGTGTCAAGGCAACCTGCAAAGCAATTCGAAACAGCGCGACAGTCCATAATTCGACGAGTGCATGCGTGTTTGTGAGCAAGACAAGGATATTTAGAGATTTATTATGAGTTTATGTGATGATGAACTCCTGTTTCCTAAATCGCAAACTTTCGTTAATACCTCAAAAATAAAGGATTGTCGAACATATGTTTATATGAACTTTTCCATGTTTTGGTGCAAGGAACCTCACCCCAGAATTTCGAGAAGTATTTCTGAAATACCCTGCACAGAGTGTGAAATCTGGATCCGCAGGACAGAGTGGATCAGGTTATGGTTGTGGAAAGGGGCCAAAATCAGCTACTGTTAGTTGCACAAAACACACAGGCTTTCTTTTGCTAAAAACAATTAATCACGCATGCCCTTAAACGGATTCAGTACAATACGGCTGAAAGCCCGAACACGAGTAATTAAAATTGCTTTAAGGAATACACACGGCTGTAGGTCTTAGTTAAAACAGAAAAAAATTGACATAAATACTCGTCCACACACTGGAGATAGAACAACTCAAGGATTAAGGCCTAGATAACAAGAATTTCAGATAGACAAGAAAATTTTGAAAGTTTTAAACAAGTGAATTTTCAAATTTTAATTTAAGACGGCTGAAGGCCTTATCTTAAAAATATTTGACGCAAAAGCTAGGCTAAAGGCCACATACTGAACATTGAACAACTCAAGGCTTAAGGCCTGAATAAGAAAGATTCGAAATACAGCAAAATCTCCTTTTCTTAAATAGAATTTAAACTATTCAATCTTGAAACCTTAATTTAAGTTGGCTGAAGGCCTTATTTTAAAATTAATAGACGGCTGAGGGCCTCGCGCAGTACTTGCGACAAAAGAAAATCAAAATCTAAAAAAAAAAAAAAAAACGGAACAGTGGTGCTCAGAAGTGTTCCAAGGGTCGGCCTGAGGAGGTACCTCTAAAATAAGTTTAGGTGAGACAGGCAGCCGAAAGTCAGATTAAATAATAGGATGACAACCCGACCCAGGGACGGCTGAAGGAGACCAACAACTTAATCAATCCCCTTCCGCCCGACCAACGGCACGAGAAAGGAAAATATCTGCGAGGACAAAGATACCAGCAGCACTACGTCTTCAAAATTGGCGTTTAAATACAGCCACGGCACAATAACCAGTCAAAAATATAAACCAACACCAAAGGCTGTCGAACTGCACGCCGTGCCAAACAGCATCAACACGGCGAGGAAACACACACTCGCTGCTCTTTCCCAACCAACCGGCTGCCTACTCCAGTACGCAGACAGCATTCATAACAGCTCAGTGGAAATCACAGAAGCTACACAAGTTCCACGTAAACACTTGCACCAAGAACTCGGACAATCCCAAAACCAATCACTGTGGAACAAAAAGGAGAAATCACAAGTCGACACACAGAGTTTCCATAAGCGGTCGGCGACCAAATACACCCCGTCCGATGAGACGACTGACCGAACGACCAACCACGGTCGTCTCCACTCCAACTATGAGCGTCGGCAACGGTAGGGCGGAGCTCACTGCAACTCCATCCCGACTCCCTTAATGTCCGTTCGGAACTCGGAGACACGGCGACAAGGGCACACTGGCTCGGACCTAACCATGCAGAGGGAACATTTGCCCATTGGGCAACCGACATCTCAGCACAAGGAAGGAACCGACCCACGTCCGGCAAGATCTCCAACTGACGAGGTCCAATAACGGTCAAAAGACCAAATACACGTCACCTGATGAGACGACCGACCGAACGCTCAACCAATGACGTTCCCGCTCCAGTCTCCTTCCATCGGACAGTGCATGTGTGTCGCCAGCGGTCGGTGGGTACTGGCTGTCCGGATCTCAATGGCGCTCCGTCCCAACTGCCTTGATGTCCGTTCGCAACTCGGACGGACGACGTCCCAGAGACACTGGCTCAGACCCAACCATGCAGAGGGAATACTTGCCCATTGGCCACGCGACATCTCAGCACAAGGAAAGAACCGACCCAAGTTCCGCAAGATGATCAATTGAAGGGGCCCAGAAGCGATCGGAAGACCAAATACACATCACCCGTTGAGACGAACAACCGAACCAACGATCGTCACCGCTCAAGTCTCCTTCCGTCGGACAGTGCATGCGTGTGTCCCCTGATCGGGCAAGTACTGGCTGTCCAGACCTCACTGGAGCTCCATCCTGATTGAACTCTTCGCACACCACAACCCGGAAATACTAGCGGTCGCTCCAAAGACAGTGTCCTCAGTTATTTGCTGGATGTCCCTTTCGTAATACTCATTAAACTCTACGACCTTACCGCCCAAGTCCGTAAACAAAGAAACGTCCCCAGTTACTTACTTTGGTATGGATTAGCGTAAACCACCTGCTGCTTACAAGTTTAGGTTCTCCTAATTTTTCTTCTATTGCCTTACTTCCAAGAACGGTTTAACATTGACAGTAGACATTTATTTATTTCTGCTGAAAGCACAGATTTTGAAAATGTGTGTATTACAGTCCCAAGGTCCTAGGAGGACATGTTTTGTCATTGAATGTCTTTCTGACCCTGTCTCAAATGAAGACGGCATACCAATAGCAACAGATGATCAAACAACAGTTTTATCCGATATTACATATACCCAAATATATGATTTACGTTGAACCTGGGCAATTTTCTTAATGACTCCCTGTTGCCTGTGACTAAAAGTTGGCAGTATTTGTCATCTCAGATGTTTTGACGATCTAATACCTATCAAATGTACCTGGATGCATGAAAATAGACACATAGTTCAAGTCCAGTGGGTCAAGTATATGGAACTAAACAGACTATGTCTTTATTTCACATGAACCGGTCAGGTATTTACCATAAAAGCGATTTAGAGAACCTATTGGATACTGAAGTCTGGATGCAAGATGGGTATTTGAGTCCTGCTGCTCCTGAACGTTAGTCCACCATCTTTACTACCTGCCCACGTCGCTCATAGCTTCTTATTCACTGTGTTAGTATGTGAGTGTACAGTACTATAATACTAAATGGCTCTGAGCACTATGCGACTTAACTTCTGAGGTCATCAGTCGCCTAGAACTTAGAACTAATTAAACCTAACTAACCTAAGGACATCACACACATCCATGCCCGAGGCAGGATTCGAACCTGCGACCGTAGCGATCGCTCGGCTCCAGACTGTAGAGCCTAGAACCGCATGGCCACTCCGGCCGGCTATAATACTAAATAGAAATATGTACATATTTATATCTTTCATTTTGCCGATTAGGTCATTGGTGTTTTGCATGTCCCTATTCTATTGTAAATAGTGGCAAAAGTATCGAGCCCACAGATTTCAGCTTCTCACGTTTCAACTTCCCACTTTTTATGAAAGTGTTTACAGAAGAAATAAACAGACGCACATTTTTGATTACCTATTATAACTATTGATTTGTGGTTAAAACAGGGGTTTAGTTTTGAATATCACCGTTCTGAAAATAAAACAGCGCCGCTTCTGTATATGCAACTTTCTGTTCGCGTGGAAGGACGCTGATAAGTATCCGCAACAACACTGACGTTGCTTTGTCTAAGACTTGATCTCATTCCTTCAGCTGTCGGTGTAGCAACCTGTTCGCATTAGTTAACAGTACATAGTGTGCATCTAGTAGTGTGTACAATACCCATATTACTTCATTATGGGACGGAAACAGGACACTGTAATTTAAAAATGTGCTGGAATTGTAGCCCGGCATCAGGAAGGCTATTTAGTAGGACAATAGCAACAAAAAAAAAAGCCGTTGCTTAATTTACAGAGGTTGAAGCAAACAGGTTCCTTTGCAAGTGTTTCGCGATCTAGAAGGTCCCAAGTAACGTCACACAGGGAAGAAAAGTTCATATGAGTGCGTAGTAAGCGCAAGAGGACTCGTACTGTACCTGAAATTCGTGAGAAAATAAACAGTATGTGAGCAGCTCCAATCTCTGTCCCAACAGTGCAATTCCGTCTTTGTGAACAAGGTTTAAACGGTTACATAGGGCCAAAGAACCTTTACTACGTAATCAAAATAAGGTGAAACGATTGCAGTGGGCACTACAACATAAAAAATGGAGAGTGTAGCAGTGGTCCAAGGTGTTGTTCACCAACGAACCTGTGTTTCAAGTATATGGAAGCCATCTTCGAATATTTGTTCGTCTATTTTGTGGAGAACATATGAAGAGTCAATGTGTGACGCCAACAAACGAAACTGGTGTAGTTGCTATAGTGACAATTAACGGGACTTTAATGAAGAATGGATATCACAGGATACTGATCAACGATGCACTTCCATCTGGCAAAAGACTTATTGGGCGTGGCTTTGTTCTGCAGCAGGACAATCATACTAATCATGATTATAAATTGTGCAGAGGATATGTCAACAGAGCAGGGAAATGTGGGGAGCTGAAGAACATAATTTGGCCAAGTCAGTCACCTGACTTCAATCCCATTGAACTCTTACGGAGGTCGTCTATGTTGAAGGTGTATGGAATAATTTACGAACGTGTTTGATAGCAATATCTGCAAAAACACTACGAAATTTTATCACCAGAATGTAAGAAAAAGGTTTTCGGAGGGAAAAGGTTGGATCCATGAAAAAGGCAAAAATCTAAATCATATGGTACTGCTCTTACTGTCAAAGAGAAAAATAGTCGTTTTGTTGGTCTGTTCAGCTTGTCCGATATGTTGTTACATTGAAATAAAGTATATAGTTTTTGTCACGGGTGATCGAAAACTTTTGAACGGTTGTGTATTGCGCACCTGTGGTGAAACGTCTATGGGCCAATACAAACATTAAATTGTGTTCTTGTAAGAAGGTGGAGCATGCTGTCGATATTTTCTGTGAACACATGGGACAAATTTCAAGTTGATACTTCTGTGTGAATTAAAATTTATTAAGTATCGCTGTCAATTCCAGCAGCCCCTGCTTGCGCAATGTGGCCACCGATGACTCAAAAACTTTGCGCTGAAACTTTCATACCATCCGACACTTGGCATTACGCACCACTTAAAACAAAAATTCAGAGAACTGCGCCTGTCTTTCAGAAGACTGGCAAAGGCATTACCTACCTAAATAGACCACAACCTATGAATACTGCCACTGATCCCAAGGCACCTAAGGTATTCTTCAACTAAACATTCTACGATATTTATTACAGGTTTTCAGAGACGGAATTGAATCATAGATGACATAAGACACATTCGTTGCTGATACTATACCCTTCACTCCAAAAGCACTACTGAAAGAAACCTTCCGTTCAAAATAAGCGAAACTTGTAAGGCGCTTTGAGGGGCAATGGGTGCTCCATCAGTTGCATAAGAAGTAATTAATAAAGGAAATAATTTTCCTTTATAATACCATCTCTATAGTTTAATATGTGTCTTTATTTATTACGCCGTTTCGGCTGCTGTCGTCATCAGGTCAAAACTTAGACCTCATAGATCAAGGTTACGTGGCAGTATCAATAAAACCTATGTGTAATTGGGTCGTTGAGTTGATGATGACAGTAGCCGAAACGACACAACGCAATAAATAAATATACACAGGGTGATTCAGCTGACCCAACCGATGC
Source organism: Schistocerca americana (assembly GCF_021461395.2). Classification (NCBI taxonomy): domain Eukaryota; kingdom Metazoa; phylum Arthropoda; class Insecta; order Orthoptera; family Acrididae; genus Schistocerca; species Schistocerca americana. Next base: position 459,573,925 of record NC_060119.1, on the reverse strand, counting down.
CGTTTTATGCAACCCTACATGACAGAACAATGCTGTTGGCCATTTCGCTCTGGAAGTTTGAAACGCGTTTTCAAAATGTTGCAGACTAACTGATAAAATACACAAAGTCATCTTAGACCTAGTGTACAAATTTTGTTTCTAGGACTTCCACAGCACATTAATGTGGCGAGTCACTTAGTAATCTCTTCATCGGGTTATGCACTGGAAAGCTGTTAATTCCACACTTCCTATTTTGCTATCGCCTGTTAATTTGGTCGTTTCCAAAGGTGAAACATTATAATGTGACATTTCTGAACCATTTACGAAAAATTAAGTACAATAAAGGAAATAACCTTACACAGGCATTCAAAACCTACACGAATACTCCGCCACTTACACAAAGAAAGAAATGGAGACACTTGGATGAGTTTGGGAGAACTAAGGTATATCCTAAAATTTAATTTTTGGGGGTATCTATAGCCTCTACGTATGTTGAGTTCAAATGGCTCTGTGCACTATGTGACTTAACTTCTGAGGTCATCAGTCGCATGGAACTTAGAACTAATCAAACCTAACTAACCTAAGGACATCCATGCACGAGGCAGGATTCCAACCTGCGACTGTAGCGGTCGAACATAGTCCAAGTAGGCTGTATTCTCTTTATTATCTGTGCAATCGTCCAGTGTCAATCCTGGGCCATTTTCAAGCAATTATCTTAAGCTTCCAGCTTCATTTTACATTGTAATACATCACTCATACATGTGGACAGGAATAAGTCTCACTTCTGTGCATATGTGGTACAAAAACAATACAATACTGTACGTGTAACCAGGTACAATACTGTATTGTTTCTGTGCCACATGCACACAGAAGTATAACGTATTCCTGTCCACATGTCCCAGCGATGTATTAAATGTAAAATGAAGCTGTAAGCTTAAGATAAGTGTTTGAAAATTACACAAGACTGACTATTTACAAACCGAACAAGAAGATTAAAGTGTGTCTCAGATCGACAAACAACAAACAGGACACAGTCGCAATGCCAGAAATGTACTTCATTCATACGAAAAAGTCTGTGTTTGAGGGACAGGACGATCCTTAAATACTAGAATCACGGAAGATAAACGGTATTGCAGGTTGGGACAAGAGGAGAAATCGGCTGTGACAGGGCACTGTTTGTGTGACACCGCGCACTTAATTAAAGTTTCTGACTTCCAGGCTATCTGCTCATAACATTGATTTTGTTGTAGGCGAAAGAAATATGATCGAAAAGCGAATGTTACATTTAGTACAAACGATTTCATCGTCAGTTCCATCCGGTGCAAGCACACATAAAATAAGCCCTTCAAGAATAGCAGCAGGACACAGTCGCAATGCCAGAAATGTACTTCATTCATACGAAAAAGTCTGTGTTGGAGGGACAGGACGATCCTTAAATACCAGAATCACGGAAGATAAACGGTATTGCAGGTTGGGACAAGAGGAGAAATCGGCTGTGACAGGGCACTGTTTGTGTGACACCGCGCACTTAATTAAAGTTTCTGACTTCCGGGCTATCTGCTCATAACATTGATTTTGTTGTAGGCGAAAGAAATATGATCGAAAAGCGAATGTTACATTTAGTACAAACGATTTCATCGTCAGTTCCATCCGGTGCAAGCACACATAAAAAAAGCCCTTCAAGAATAGCAGCACCATGATTAGTCGCTGCGAGTGCTGGTAGTTGCACCAGCTATTTTCCTTCTTTTTCAGACAGATGCATTTCTTTAGTCCCTGGAGAGATGTTACTACCTTCCTGCAAATTTAGGTTGTGTGTCTGACCCAACGCAGGCGATTTTTCAGTATTTCCACGTAGTTATTCGCAGATTGTACCATTTAGGATTGGGGAAATAAATGATTCTCTTATTTAACGTATAATAAGTATTTTCAACACCTTGTTTCAGCGATCTTCAACAGCTTGTAGAAATCTTAAAAAATGCATAACACTGAGCTGTCTGTAATGATGTTATTTTATTTTGCTACCAGTTTCAGTGCTGAACCACCATTAACAACAGTGGTACAACACACAAAACTGGACAATGTGACAATGCAAAACAAAATAAGAAAAACAGAACAATCCTTAAATCGATCAAAATACTTACGAAAATTGTCACAGACATGTCACATATCAAGCACACATTATCGTAAGTTGCCACTGGAAACAGTAACTGCCAAGATAATATAAAATCAAAAGATCTAACAATATAAAAATATGATAGCACATTAACAAGGACAAGAGATGTACAGCAATACAAGTCAAAGAACTTTGAAGAGATAGATGACAGTCTTGACTTAATCTAAAGAAGTTTTAACTAATTATGTGATAATCACATTAAAAAAGCTGATTTCTACCCCTCATTGAGACAACATACAAATACCAATAAAATAAAACATAAAGTAACAAATAAGGAAGACTGATGAATGTAAGACTGTGCAATATTTTAGAACCTCTTCGAAAACCATAAACAAGTAAAATACAAGTGACAGATCAATTCATGACATTAAAATCAGTTAAGCCACAGCCAACGAAAATACAAACTCAATAAATTAATATAAAGGAATTACAATTTTTAGGAGTGAATGAAAATATAAATGGAATGTAGAAGATGTAGATACAAAACGTCTAATATTTTATGCATATGTCACAACCTAACTAAAACTTTTTATGAAGAAACATGGTACACATCTAAACATTTACACATTGGTACGAAAAATATGTCATGCAAATGATTACATAACCACAATATGAAATTAAAGTTCCCTTTATCATACAGATAAAAATCAATAAAAAGGACATGTTACAAACCAGCATTTTAATACATTGGTTAAAAAATGTTTCATCAACATAACTACATAGTCATAAGACAAAATCAAAAAGACCGATATTACTCAGTTATAAAATCAAAATACAAATAAATGATCAGCTCATATGACTTTTTTATAGTGCCAAAACCAGGGATGCAATGGGAAAAATAAGTGGGGACTTTTATACCTGACCTTAAACATATTATGAGAGTAATGTAAATGTGAAAATAATAAAATTTTCTTGAAGTGGGGTGTATTTATAGGAAATCTATTAAACACATGATGTCAAAAATTAAAACAGTCATAAAAAGTTGCAGAAGTACACAACTAAATGACATTAGCCCTATGAAGATATCGAAGTTACAGGAATGTTAAAAATAAATACCATAAAATTATAGCCAGTATGACATACATGGTATTTCTTATCGAAAAATAAATAAAAATAGCATGGATGCCAATATATAGAATTTGATCAGGGTTACTGACCAGAAAGCCAAGACCACTGATGATCATATTTACACACAATCATGATTCCAGCCATATGTTGGGGATATGGTTAAGAAAAGTCGATTATAAAGAGATGTGTTATTAATATTACAAGAATTTAGAAATTAGGTGAAGGAAAGAAAGGTGTAAAAAAGTGTAAATTAAATTAGGGGAGGTTGGGGAGGGGGAATAGTGAAAAAAGGAGGCTATGGGTTAAAAGCAAAACCCAATATATGTGCATGAGAGACCATTGATTAAACAATGATAATATTTGGTTTGCAGTGATGAAAATTATACATATATGTTTTGTTTTGACTTATTGTCATCCCCAAAGGCTCTACCTAATGAATAATACTTTCAATTTTTACTTTTATTATTTTTATGATACTTATTAGGAGGAATGGTGTGTGAATTAGTTTACACAAAATTTATAAATCCACTGTCATTGATTAACATTTATGTTGAATTATTCATCACTCCAAAGATTATGATTGTTTAATCCACAGATTTGAAGCACACATATTGAACTATCCTTTTAACTCTTAAGCTCCCATTCCCACCACCCCCTTTCTTGTCACCCCTTAACTTCATTTTCATTTTTTGCACCTTACTTCTTTTCAATCAGTTTCTGAATTCACGTAGTATTGATAACACATCTCTTTATAATTGACCTATCTTAACCACATCTTTAACTTATGGTTAGTATTATGACTGAATGTAATTATGTCTGTGTTCTACTTTTATGAATTTTTATATTAAATACCAATTATGATATATTGGCTATAATTATTGTGGTCTCTGTTTTTAATGTTTCTGGAAGTTCCATAGCTTATTAAGTTCAACGTTCCTTATTTCTGTACATTTGTAACTTTTTATAACTGTATTTATTTTTGACATAAAGACTTTGTAAGCTTTATTGGATATTTAATGTGTTTCCTCTTAAGACCCTGCACCCCCACAATATTTTATTATTGTCAAGGTTATATTACTCTCATAATATGTTTAAGGTCAAGGTTGAAAGTCCCCTTTTATTTTCCTGTTGTATCCCTAATTTCGTCTATATAAAAAATGAGGTCATAAGATATGATCAATTTCCTGTATTTTGATTTTATAATTGAGTATTGTCTTCATTTTGCCTGTATGCTAAATGGTCTGTTTGATTTTGTATTATGACTGTGTAGCAATGCTGTTGAAATATTTTTTTTACAATGTGTTAAAGTGTGTTCTTTTGTTAATTTTTATCTATATGATAAATGGAATTTTAATTTGGTTTATTGATTATCTAATAATTTGTATGATATATATTTCTAACCAGTGTGTAAAAGTTCAGATGCATACCATGTGTCTTCATAAAACGTTTTGATTAGATTGTATTATAATCCTAAAATTTTATAGGTTTTGTATCCCTAATTTTGTCTGTATAAAAAATGAGGTCATAAGATATGATCATTTCCCTGTATTTTGATTTTATAATTGAGTATTGTCTTCATTTCGCCTTTATCCTAAATGGTCTGTTTGATTTTGAATTATGACTGTGTAGCAATGCTGTTGAAATATTTTATAACAATGTGCTAAAATGTGTTCTTTTGTTAATTTTTATCTATATGATACATGGAATTTTAATTTGGTTTTTTGATTATCTAATAATTTGGATGATATATATTTCTAACCAGTGCGTAAATGTTCAGATGCATACCATGTGTCTTCATGAAAAGTTTTGATTAGATTGTATTATAAGTCTAAAATTTTAAATGTTTTGTATCTATATTTGTACCTTCTTTTTATATTTTCCTTCACTCCTAAAATCGTGTTTCCTTAGCATTAATTTAATTTAATTTTTATTTTCATTGAATGTGGTTTGACTGATATTAATTTCATGGACTGATTTGTAGCTTGTATTATAGATGCAATTCAATTTTCCTCTGGTAACTTATGTTAAAGCATGTATGTAAGAATAACATGTGACAAATCTGGGATGGTGTTTGTGAGCATTTTAATCGATTTAAAGTGTTTTCTGGATTACTTCTTTAGTTTGGTATTGTCGCATTGTGCAATTTCGTATCTTGTACAGCTGCCATTGATGATGGTTCAGCACCAAAACCGGAACCAAAATGACATCATTAGAGACTGCAAAATATTAAGCGTTTTTTAAAATAATAAATAATTTGTAAGCCTGTTATTAAACAGTGGACACTGATTTCCCATTTGAGACACAGCTATCACCTGAGGCATAGATTCGAACATCTGTTGTCCACGTGCCATTGACTAATACACCTGCTGGTGTTTACAAAATCGAAATCGGATGTCCCACATCACTACTACAATGACTTGTTGTTACCGTTTGTTGCTGCAACGATATTTGCAATCACGAAGTTGAAGCCCAAGTTCTGCATTACTCCTGTATATAATGTGTATCTCTTAAGTACAAAGCTCGTAATTAAAAACTTCTGTTGAGTATTCACTTGGCAGATATTTATTGCGTACACATTATTTTCGTACTATGTGGTTCAAAGTAGAAAGTAAGTGCACATACATGATGTAGGTAAGGAAATCTGAAGATGCGTCTTAGTCCTATGTGATTCCATTGTGATATCATTTTATAGCTTCCACCAACCTTAGCAAATTCTAAAGTGGATTTAGTCAGCGTGGATGGGGCAGCTGGGCTGCTGTTCCAAACAAAAGTTTCGAAAATCATACAATTCTGACTGTGAATGCAATAAAGTAAGTCTGTTGTTTCAATTGAAATGATAAAATCTGATTAATCTGTTCTTAAACATCTCATAATAAAATATTAAAATTAGTAGATATACAAAACGTGTTACTGAATAATAATTTTATTCAGAAATAAAGTTTGCACACACCATTTTTTTACAAAATTTTCCTGAGTATGCTATTTTTTGAAACTTTCAGGCATATACATTATTACATTACAATTTGAAGCCTAACAGGACTTTTCGTTACGTCACGTTTTCCCCTTCTGGTTCTTACTAAATTCGGAACATGTTTTGCAAACACATGTTGCATACTATTTATTGCCTGTAGGTACCCATGGTCTTTGATTAATAATCAGCAGTGGCGGCCGCTGCATTAAAGACACATAAGGTGTATCCACAAGGCATGTGGCCTGTAATTGAAGAAGTGTCATACTGATCTCTCCTTTACCAAAAGATTCCGGAATAGTCCCCCATTCGGACTTCCGGCGGGGTTACCATGAGAAAAAGACTGAATAATCAACGAGATAATAACATTATATGAGTCGGGGTGCGGAATGTCAGAAGCTTGAATGTGGTGGGGATACTAGATAATCTGAAAAGGGAAATGCAAAGGCTCGTCTAGATATAGTAGGGGTCAGTAAAGTGAAGTGGAAAGAAGATCAGGATTTCTGGTAAGATGAGTATAGAGCAGAATCACCAGTAGCAGAAAGTGGTATAACGGGAGTAGGATTCGTTATGAAAAGGTTGGTAGGACAGAGAGTGTGTTACTGTGAACAGTTCAGTGATAGGGTTATTATTATCTGAATCAGATATCGGACTGTCAGATATACCCAGGAGAAGATATAAACTCAGATCACAACATAGTAGTGATGAAGGGTAGGCTGAAGATTAAGACATTAGTCAGGAAGAATGAATACGCACAGAAGTGGGATACAGAAGTGCTAAAAAAAGAAGAGATACTCTTGAAGTTCTCTAAGGCTATAAATACGGCAATAAGGAATAGCTCAGTATGCAGTATATTTGAAGAGGAATGGATATCCCTGAAAAGGACGTTAACAGAACTTCGGGAGGAAAAAAAGGTACAAAGAAGGTAACTGCAAAGAAACCATGGGCAACAGAAGAAATACTTCAATTGATTGATTAAAGGAGGAAGTACAAAAATGTTCCAGGAGACTCAGGAATTCATAAATACAAGCCACTGAGAAATGAAATAAATAGGAAGTGCAGGGAAGCTAAGACGAAATGGCTGCATGAAAAATGTGAAGAAATGGAAAAAAAATTATTGTGAGTAGGACTGACTCAGCATACAGCAAAGTCAAATCAATCTTCGGTGACATTAAAAGCAAAGGTGATAACGTTAACAGTACTAAATGCAGACGAGAGAGTGTATAGGTGGAAAGAATATGTTGAAAGCCTCTATGAGGGGTAAGATTTGTCTAATGTGATAGAAGAAGAAACAGGAGTCAATTTAGAAGCGATAGGGTAACCAGTGTTAAAATCAGAATTTAAAAGAGTTGTGGAGGACTTAAGATCAAATAAGGCAGAAGGGACAGATAACATTACATCAGAATTTCTTAAATCGTTGGGGGAAGTGACAACAAAACGACTATTCATGTTGGTGATAGAGTGTATGGGTCTGGCGGCATACCCTCTGACATCACCCACACAATTTCGAAAATTGCAAGAGTTGACAAGTGCGAGAATTATCGCACAATCTGCTTAACAGCTAATGCATCCAAGTTGCCGACAAGAATTATATACAGAAGAATGAAAAAGAATATTGAGGAGGCGCTAGATGACGATAAGTTTGGCTTTAGGAAAGGTAAAGGCACGAGAGAGACAATTCTGACGTTGCGGTTAATAACGGAAGCAAGACTAAAGAAAAATCAAGGCAAGTTCATTGGATCTGTCGACCTGGAAAAAATGTTCGACAATGCAAAATGGTGTAAGATGTTGGAAATTCTGAGAAAAATGGGGGTAAGCTATAGGGAGAGACGGGTTACATACAATATGTACAACAGCCAAGACGGAATAATAAAGAGTGGACGAACAAGAACGAAGTGCTCGTGTTAAGAAGGGTGTAAGACAGGGATGTAGTATTTCGACACTACTATTAAATCTGTACATCGAGGAAGCAATGATGAAAATAAAAGAAAGTTTCAGGAGTGGAATTAAAATTCAGGGTAAAAGGATATCAATGATTCACTGAGGACACTGCTATACTGAGTGAAAGTGAAGAAGAATTAAATGATCTGCTGAATGGAATGAACAGTCTAATGAGTACAGAGTATAGGTTGAGAGTAAATGGAACAAAGACGAAGGTAATGAGAAATAGTAGAAATGAGAACAGCGAGAAACTCAATATCAGGAATGATGGTTAAAAGTATATGAAGTTAAGGAATTCTGCTACGTAGGCTGTAAAATAACGAGTGACTGACGGAGCAAGGAGCACTTCAGAAGCAGACTAGCAAAGGCAAAAGGACATTCCTGGCCAAGAGAAGTCTACTAATATCAAATGTCGGCCTTAATTTGACGAAGAAATTTCTGGGAATGTACGTCTGGAGCACAGTATTGTATGGTAGTGAGACATGGACTGTGAGAAAGCCAGAACAGAAGAGAATCTAAGCATCTGAGATGTGGTGCTAGAGACAAGTGTTGAAAATCACGTGGACTGGTAAGGTAAGGAATGAGGAGGTTCTGTGCATAATCGGAGAGGAAAGGAATATGTGGAAAACACTGCGGGAATTACTTGCATGGTACTAGAGGGAGCAGTAGAAGGCAAAAATTGTAAAGGTGACAGAAATGTAGAATACATCCAGCAAATAATAGAGGACGTAGATTGCAAGTGCTACTCTGAGATGAAGGGGTTAGCACAGCAGAGGAATTAGTGGCTGGCCACATCAAACAAGTCAAAAGACTAATGACCCAAAAAAAAAATGTTGCCCACTATTTCTACTCGGTTCCAGAACTGGATACGTCCGCGACAAACTGGTAGTATACGAGTCCTCCTCGTGTTCCGTCCATAGTGTATTAAACCCACATCAGCTTCTCTACTCCTCTAAATAAAGTGTTGCGAAAGATTCGAAGTAATACCTCTAAGAACCTCTCCTGGAACACGCCCCTTTGAAGATGAGATTATTAGAAACAAGTCGGCTGATTTGGCCGAGCGGTTCTAGGCGCTACAGTCTGGAACCGTGTGACCGCTGCGGTCGCAGGTTCGAATCCTGCCTCGGGCATGGATGTGTGTGATGTCCTTAGGTTAGTTAGGTTTAAGTAGTTCTAGGGGACTGATGACCTCAGAAGTTAAGTCCCATAGTGCTCAGAGCCATTTGAACCATTTGATTTTTATTAGAAACAAAGCACAAACTTGGATGGTGGAACGAAATCATCTAGGTCCTTTTTAAATTAACCATAGTGTCATTTGCCTTCAACGAGTTGTGGAAAACCTATATCTGAATGGCCACACGGTGTATGCCGATCACATTAAACTATTTTCGGTAAGCATTAGTTCGTTTCATTTTGTGGTCATTGTTCTTCAGTTTGATTGTTACATGTTCCTGGAATCATTCGCTGTTGCATGCCTGAATAAAATAGTCTCTGTTTTCAAGTCGCGTCACTTTGGATAGAACACTGGAGATTCGACAGCTGTCTCTGCATCTTCATCCAAGTGTAAAAGCCACTGACTGCTGATATTGCATGGTGTTCCGCTTATATAGCTGAGATAGCAGTGTCTGGAACCTTCCATAAATCTCCAAAGTGATGTTTGCGTAGTGAGTTTGGAATCTCATGTAAAATACAGATTGGATTGTTTGGGGGAAGTGACCAGACAGCGCGGTCATCGGTCTCATCGGATTAGGGGAGGATGGGGAAGGAAGTCAGCCGCACCCTTTCAAAGGAACCATCCCAGCGTTTGCCTGGAGCGATTTAGGGAAATCACGGAAAGCATAAATCAGGATGGCCGGACGCGGGATTGTACCGTCGTCTTCCCAAATGCGAGTCCAGTAAAATACAGAGAGCATAAGGCCTTTTACAATCTGTACAGAAGCAAGACAGCAGTTACAAGAGTCGAGCGGTTCGAAAGGAAAGTAGCGTTTGAGAAGGTAGTTAGAGAGGGTTGTAGCCGATCCCCGACGTTATTCAATCTGTATATTAACCAAGCAACAAAGGAAACAAAAGAAATATTTGGAGCAGGAATTAAATTACAGGAGGAAGAAATAAAAACTTGGAGGTTTGTCGATGACATTGCAATTTGGGCAGAGACAGCAAAAGACTTGGAAGAGCAGTTGCACGGAATGGACAGTATCTTGAAATGAGGATATAAGATGAACACCAGCAACAGCAAAACGAGGATAATGGAATGTAGTCGAATTAAATCAGGTGACGCTGAGGGAATTAGATTAGGAAATGAGATACTTAAAGTAGTATATGAGTTTTGCTATTTGAGAAGCAAAATAACTGATGATGGTCGAAGTAGGGAGGATATTTAAATAGAGACTGGCAATGGCAAGAAAAGCGTTTCTGAAGAAGAGGACTAAGTATATACTTGTCAGGAAGCCCTTTCTAAATGTATTTCTGTGGAGTGTATGGAAATGAAACATGGACGATAAATAGTTTGGACAAGAAGAGAATAGGTGCTTTTTAAATGTGATGATATAGAAGAATGTTGACGATTAGGTGGGTAGATCACGTAACTAATGGGCAAGCACTGAACAGAATTGGAGAGAAGAAAAATTTGTGGTACAACCTCACTTAAAGGAGGGATCAGTTACTAGGACACTTTCTGAGACATCAGGGTATCACCAGTTTAGTACTGGAGGGAAGCGTGTGGGGTAAAATTCGAAGAAGGATACCAAGCGATGGATACAGTAAGCAGATTCAGACGGACGTAGGTTGCATTAGTTACACGGAGATGAAGAGGCTTACACAGAATAGAGTAGCTTGGAGAGCTGCATCAACGCAGTCTTCGGATTGAAGACCACAACAGCAACACCACTTCTGGCCAGTCGTAGGACTTAAGGACCAGGTGCTGCGAGGGGCCGGCACCATGCTTCAAACGGTCGATCACGCCTCCCTGCAAGAATTCAGCATTCGTCACTAAATATCCAGAGCCCGCCCCATACTCTACTAACTGTGTACCTCAGACCTCAGTTAAAATCTTTGCGGTTTATTCTAATCTTGGCCGCCTCCTCTATAACGGAATCAAAATTATAATGCGTCAGCCAAGACTCTACTCTTCTCGTATTATATTTTACTTCATTTTTAGAGGCAGTGTTTAGCTGCTGTCTTCTCAAGTTCCCATTGTTTAATGCGCGAGAATGCTCCTCACAAAGCCCAGCAACAGTGATGATTGTTGGGCCTGCCACTTTCGAGCGTGATACCATCCACACCCTGGGCACTCGAAGAGCTATGTCGGCTTCAGTGTGACGTAACATATCTCGTACCTTGGAGCGGGCCGGAACGGTGGCCTAAGTCCATGTCTCTCCAGCACGGGTCCTCTCTTGCTGGTCGTTACTACACAGTATGGAAGGAATGCAGCCGGTTAGGTCTCTTCTACCGATTCACGAGGCGTTCTTCTTTGGTGGCGCTTTAATGTGTTTGCAGTATATCCCTCGTTGTATTCGTTTCCTCTGAACATGCGTCTCAAATGCAGAATTTTGACTGCAGATGATGGTCGTCAGAAATAATTTTTACTCTGTATATTAACGTGTTTGGGACCAATTTCTCGTGCACAAGTTAGTGAAAAAGTTTATATGTCGAAGAACTGATCAGTTTACGTTGATTGTTATATGTCAGATGATGTAGGACGTTCCTTAATTCGCACACTGCGTCTCCTTCTTGCTTTTTCACACTAGCTTAAACAAATCCACGAGGAACCACGCCGCTCTACAGTGAGAGACGTGGAAGATAATTCGTCGAATCGGAAAGTTTTCCTTTAATATAAACTATGCGGTCAAAAATATCCGAACACCTGGCTGAAAATGTCTAACAAGTTCGTGGCGCCTTCCATCGGTAATGCTGGAATCCAACATGCTGTTGTCCCACCCTTAGCCTTGATGACAGCGTCCACTCGCAGGCATATGTTCAATCAGGTGGTGGAAGGTTTCTTGGGAAACGGCAGCCCATTCTTCACGGAGTGCTGCACTGAGGAGAGGTACCGGTGTTGGTCGGTGAGGCCTGGCACGAAATCGACGTTCCAAAAAATCCCAAAGTTGTTCTAAAGGATTCAGGTCAGGACTCTTTGCAGGCCAGTCCATTACAGCGAAGTTACTGTCGTGTAACCACTCCGCTATCGGCCGCGCATTATTAACAGGTGCTCAATCATATTGAAAGATTCAAGCACCATCCCCGAATTGATCTTCAACAGTGGGAAGCAAGAAGATGCTTAAAACATCAATGTAGCCCTGTGCTTTGATAGGACCAGGAAAAACAGCAAGGGGGACACACCCCTCCATGAAAAACACGACCACACAATAACACCACCACCTCTGAATTTTACTGTTGGCACTACACTCGCTGGCAGATGACGTTCACAGGGCATTCGCCATACCCACACCCTGCCATGGGATCACCACATTGTGTACCGTGATTCGTCACTCCACACAACGTATTTCCGCTGATCAGTCGTCCAGTGTTTACGCTCCTTACACAAAGCTAAGCGTCGTCTGGCATTTACCGGCGTGATGTGTGTCTTATGAGCTGCCACTCGACCATGAATTCCAAGTTTTCTGACCTCCCGCCCAACTGTCATAGTACTTGCAGTAGATCCTGAAGCAATTTGAAATTCCTGTGCGATAGTCTGAATAGATGTCTGCCTATTTCACATTTTACACATTGCGACCCTCTTCAAATGTCTGCAGTCTCAGTCAGTCAACAGACGAGGCCGGCCTGTACGCTTTTGCATTGTACGTGTCCCTTCACGTACCCACTTTACTATCACAGTGGTAACAGTGGACGTAGGGATGTTTAGGAGTGTGGAAATGTCTCTTACAGACGTATGACACAAGTGACACTCAATCACCTGCCAACGTTCGAAGTCCATGAGTTCCGCGTAGCGCCCCACTGTGCTCTTTCACGTTATTTAATGACTACTGATGTCGCTGATATGGAGTACCTGGCAGTAGGTGGCAGCACAAGGCACCTAATATGAAAATCGTATGTTTTTAGGAATGTCCCGATACTTTTGATAACACAGTGTAACAAATGATTGTATATAGATCGATGTTCAACACCGCACACTATGGAAGAGAAGAAAATGATAACGGGAACATATGACATTTAATGAGCTACTATTGGACAGCGGCATTTCTTTTTGTATAGCTTTACTGAATACTTTGTTCAACCTCTGTGCTACCACACCTTCAAGAAGGCAAAAGCTGTTACTCAATTTAATGCTGAAGTTGTTCCAAAAACATTTTTCAAATGTGTGTGAAATCTTATGGGACTTACCCGCTAAGGGCATCAGTCCCTAAGCTTACACACTACATAACCTAAATTATCCGAAGGACAAACTGAAATTGTTGGCTGTAATGAAGCTCCATCGTGTGTGCTGGGTACTCTCGAAGGTCGTTCTCATATTTCATCGGAGCAGCCGACACATCTCGTCAGAATTGTTTCAGAAAAATAAGTTCCGTGGTATAGTGCTGTCTTATCCCTTTTAACTGCCTTTACGTTTCTGCAATTTGTTATCTATCTCCTAGTGACATTCAAAAAAACGCACAACGATAACTCGATAGCACGAGGTATGATATTTTTTCGATCATGAAGTTCTCTCGTATAATTTTCGTGTCATTGTTAAATCAGCAAGAACTGTATGTATGAATTCTTGTCTACTTTCTTCCAAATGAGTGCGTGGTTTCAAAGACGGAACTCTTGGACAAAGTTTTTGTGGTGGTTTTAACTGCCGGCCAGGAGATAAATCTAGCTTCTCGTCGTCGACTCGGAGGAACTTTCATCCACTGAAGTTTTTGTGAGTAATCCCACGCGTAGCTTCACCGTCCGATTACCTGTTCACCGTGGCGACTGTGGCTTTACAATAACTTGACTGAAGTTTTCTCGTAGTTCCTGCTTACACTAGGCAGTAGTGCGAGCTGAAAATTTAAAACGTGACAGTAGGACAAATGGTTAATGTGCAATAAACTATTATTTGAGCAATAAACTATGTCGAACTTGAATTAAACGTCGTGATTTCTTTGAAATAAGTTGCAGCAAGTGCAGCTCTTACAGAAATAACACGGTATTAGTGAATCTCATGTTATTGTCTTTCGAATTTAATTCAGATGATAGGCTGACTTACCTAAACCACAGAAATAACCACTCAAAACCTTAGACAGATACTTACACAGCTCCTACGAAAAAGAATACGGTACAGAGAAACTTCCTACATGCAGTACCAGACGAAAAATTTCTACAGGTTTTAATAAATGTATCATTTTGATAACAAAGTTGTAAAGTACATCATCGCCATCGCCACTGAAGATTACCGTAGCCACACAGAGTAGCTCAAACAGGGCAATATGTGGAACAGCTTACCAGAAATGAGTACTTGAAATGGCAGCAAATTGGCCTACACCTTGCGTAGGAGAAAGCTATGGGTGACCAGAGCGTCAGGAACTGAACCGTTGTCAAACTAGTGGTTAAACCAAGTGCCAGTGTGTCTCTTTGGAGGTATATATATATATATATATATATATATATATATATATATATATATATATGTGTGTGTGTGTGTGTGTGTGTGTGTGTGTGTGTGTGTGTGTGTGTGTGTGTGTGTATAGGGTGGTCCATTGATAGTGACTGGGCCAAATATCTCACGAAATAAGCATGAAACGAAAAAAGTACAAAGAACGAAACTCATCTAGCTTGAAGGGGGAAACCAGATGGCACTATGTTTGGCCCACTAGATGGCGCTGCCATAGGTCAAACAGATATCAACTGCGATTTTTAAAATAGGAACCCCCATTTTTTTATTACTTGAATTCAAGGTAAGAGAATGTAACTAAGTTGAATTAGTAAAATAACATTATAAGCTTATAGATATTATAGCTTTATATATGGGAATCATGTTTCTTTAAAGACCATTCAGCAAATATAAAAGTGAGAAATAGTGGGAGCTATAATTCCAGATTAAAACAATACAGATAAATTAAGATTATAATCTTAATAAAAATCTGTGACTATGTTTATAAAAATATGATTCAATTCATATATCCTGAAGTCTGGAAACTAAATAAATATTTGATGAAGGCAAGACTGTAGTTATAGGTGAAAGAATCCAGTAAACGTAGGGTAATAGAGTTACTGAATGCATGGTTTGACTTATTATTATTACTTCTATACATGCATACATACGTGTACAAAATAGTTTACTAATAGAGATTTTAGGTTTGGTTTAACTAATATGTATGACACATGACAAGGTCTGCCATATTTTCTAATGGTCTGAACAGGGTAATGAATGTTACCTATATACATGTAATATGACACACTATTCATAGCTTATAAATCAGCTAGCACTTTAAGTCTTACAATAATAAGGTCTAATTGAAATTATTTTCCTCAAAACTTTAACTACTACTTCCATTTCACACTACATTGCTTAGTTGGCCCCTACTCCTTCAAACAGTACTTTTAGGTTCCAAGAGCTGTTACACAATATATTAGAAAATAACTATACTGACATGGTGTAAGCTAACTATGGTTTTCTAGTTTTATTAAAATACAGTACAAAAGATAAAGTGGAAAAAAGTCATTTAGTATATATATATATTACTGGTTCTAATCCATTATAGATTGTTACTACATTAATATTATTTTATTTTATAGTCTGACAGGCATACCTCATTAAAATGCCTCATATAATCTTTTATAGTCTGGACTTTGTACTGTAATTTCTAATATCACATGTAGTATGACTCACAGATCACATGTGAAAATAACAAACATAATATAGCAGTGAGTATGTTATTAGCCACCCACACATTGGTTCCTAAACATCTTTGGTTGTGTCATAACAGCTGCTTTGACAGCAATTTTGATTCCACAAGAGTACAACAAATACAGAGGCACACACGACTCAATTCTGATGGTAAAATAAAAAAGTTCATCAGAAATTAAACACAGATATTGTGAGAAAACGTGGCCACAGGACACATACACTGTAGTGCAATACCTCAGTAGTTTTTCCTCTTTCAACAGCCTTTAAGTACTGGAAACATACCACAAGTCGTTTTCAAGCACCATGGTTACATTTATAATACTACGTTGTTTTTTTTTTGCCACATACGTGCAGAACTAAGAGGTATTTCCATCTGCATGTACCAGCGATGTATTGCAATGTGAAGTGAATCTGGAAGCTGAAGAGATATAAGTAACTTAGTTGTGAGGTACATGTATATGAGAGACCTTGTGGGCAATTGATGTATAAACCAATGTTACCATTTTTAAACGTATTAAAAGTGCTACAAAATGATCCAAGTTTGAAACTGGCTGTTCGCACAGATGATAAACAGAATATCACCCACTTTGACCATATTTTCATTTTCAAAACACATTGATGATGTGAACACCCACAAAAATAAAATTTTAAAAAGGATAAATTAAAATTTATATCACATTCTCTGTGTGCGGCTTACAATGACAGCTTGATGATCGGCTTGGAAGGGTTGACTTAAAAATTACTCAAAAAGTATCCATTTTGAGTTACCTGTAGTACCAAATGCTATTTAAGTAACAGTCATACTGGCGTTCTCGATGTGGGAGAAATCAGTAACTTGTGCATAAGATTACCGAAACTAAGCTCAACATATGTGATGGACATCAATTGATTTTAATACAATTCATGTAATTACAAACGTGAGTGAAAAGTAAACTAAATACTTGGGTGCTAAAAATTGGGAAAATGTTTATTAATACTGATTACTGTGTCCTCATTATCCTCAGAAACAGTGCCACTCGAACAGTATTTCTGCTGCTATGAAAACCATCTCTCAGGCATGTTCTGAAGAAAGTCATAGCCACAAATTCAATGAAACAATTTTAATTATCTACAAAAACGTCATAATTAAATTTAAACTAAGAGCAATCTTTCTGAAGTCTTTAAGCACACAACCTATCACTAGCAGCTACACCTACCTTAGGTGTGCAAAAAAAATATTTAGCACCAAATGTGGACTGTGCTCAGTTTTTAAGTAAAATTTGTAGGACAGAAATATTGATATATTACTCCAAACAAAAAATGTGGTGCTTGAAGAGTTTGCACTAGAAAAACTAGAGAGTTTATATTAAGAGCAATTAAAGTAAAGTTATTTTAACACCAAGAATACTGTATGTATTTATGTAAATTCTGTACTAGAAGCACAGAGAACATAGTTTAGAAGATTGGTAGGCTTTTTCTTGTTTGCACATGTTCTGTAGATGACTTGCCTTGTTGGTTCAGTTGAGATACAATTCCTGTAAGAGTGAATTTTTCTTACAGTGCAAAATATATTTATAAAAAGACTTCGAATTATTCTTAAGACAAGAAGAGTTCATTTTTCATGCACGTTAACAGTGACTGGCCTGATCGTTGCGTATGAAAAAGGAGACTGAAATTACTGAGACATTTTAAGTGAGGGAGGTGATTAATCTTTTCATGCAGTAAAAAGAGAGAATTTTAGACTTTAAATAGCAGTGATAGTGTGGAAACCCTTTCTCTAAAGCGCGAAAGTAAATAACTTATTCTCGGAGCAGAGACGACAAGAATATGTACAATCTTTGGTCTGGCTCGCGGCAGATTTAAATGTTCTTATTTTTAACTTCAATTAACTTAACTGTGGTTTGGTGGTAATTAAGTATTGGGGGAGCTTTCATAAGAAAACGAGTGATATATTAACAAAAAATAAAATTTTTCTGACATTCGTCCATACGTGGCACTGTATTTCAGCACAAAAAAAGTTTTACGCAATCACCCTGGCCACGTCTTAACAGCACTGAATAAATTCCAACAGCCCTACGGAAACTAATAATGCGTGTATCTCGGGTTGCCAAGTATTTGCAAGCGATCTCAGTAAGCTTCAAATAGCAGTTGAACAATAAACTAAAATACTGTGTCTCTCTGCAGTGAAGCTGTCACTGATTAAATTCCTGGTGAGAGATAAGTTCACGACTCTGTAATTGTTCGACCGTCGAATTAAAACTAGTCAGTGCCGACGAAATGTGCTGTTACTGCAGCAACAGAGTGTGCTCAACAAAAACTGCCAGGGCAGCCCGTGTTTCGGAACACTGGAGGTCGAACTGTAATACTGGTCCACGGTAAAAACGAACAGGACACTGTACAAATGGGGGACGCCCCTCGAATCGCTCTGAATTGCATGCTTCCAGCGGAGGCCGGAGGAAGAATTCGGAATTACCAGCATGCCACAGGCAAGCAGAGAACACGGCGTGATTTTGCGATCGGCGGCGCCAGTAGGCAAAAGCGGCGTCCTTCTGTAGCGCGTGGTTGCCTATACGACAGGGGCGTGGATTACGGCAGTGGAGTAGCAGGCCGTGGCGCTGATAAAGCTTTTATTACACATTCCTCAACACAGCTGGAGCGAAAGCCTCATGTCGTTGTCTAACTGAACCTAGCAAGCGCGTCTGGGCACCACGAATTACCTCTGTAAAAATATCCTGTCTGCTACGAGAAACATTGAAAGGTAAAGATTTTTGATCAGAAAACACTCACGCTGTACGAGATATTTCTTTCCTTGTGTCTGGTATTACAGCTGTGATAAATTTTTAAAACTGATAATCTTTTCACCAAATACAATAGCATAATTTTATTTCTACGACTGGCCAATTCAGCCTTAATCCATGATAAGGTTTACGAGTTGAATGCCATAGCACACATCAGTTACACACAATTTTTTGCGAGACATAATGATAAATAGATGTCAGAGTAATCATCACCTTAACACTGCAGTGTTGGGAACCCAATTAATTACGGCGGAAGACAGTATAGTAGATTTAATTGTGTTTCCATATTGTTCATTGCCAAATACGTTGAAAAAATCTTATATATTTACTTCCAAGTAACGGAATTGCTGATCGAAATTGGCTTTAGCAGTTTTTATTCTTCAGATTTCGACCCATAACCGAATTGACATTTGCTTGATGCCTTAGGCAAGTTGTGTCATAATGCTCTTATACCACTGTTTTAATTCCGAAGTTCTCCATTAATTGTTCACTCTATACACAGAATCTTCAGCATTTTTTCTTAGCACTACATTCCGAAAGCTTCTATCCTCTTCTTGTTTACACTGATAATTGTCGACGATTAGCTTCCGTATGAAGCTAAACTCCAGACAGAAGAATTTCTAACACTTAAGTTTACATTCAACGTTAACAAATTTCTGTTTCGCAGAAACGATTTTCTTATTATTCTCAATCTTAATTGCATGTCTTCTCCACTTCAAGCACCGTCACTTATCTTGCTGTTCAAATAACTGTTAATGTCTCATTTTCTAACATAATCTCTGCAGCATCATCTCAGTTTTCAACGTCGTTTTATTTTTTCTGACATTCATTTTATAAACTGTCTTCAAGACGCTGTCCATTCCTTGCAACTGATTTTCCAAATCACCTGCCGTACTACAAAATTAAAACCTTATCAGCAAAATAGTTAATATATTCATATATTACAAGCAAGTACAGATGAAGAATTTTGACTTTTCTGTGAAGGAGATTTCAACAACGTAATTCTATAGTTGTAGTTCTTCAGTCATCAGTAGCTCAGTACAAAATCACTACAAATTTGTAGTCCATCAGGCAATGTTACCTCTACGAGTGTGGGCAACGTACCAACGTTTCTCTCTTTTTTTCATTCAGTGGAACTATTTTGTTTTACAGCAAATGTAATGGTCTGACTATAAATGTGTAATTTATGACAAAGAAAAAACACTTGTATTTGAAACATACAGTCACAATGCGTAACGTCTGGAGTAATCGGTTTAGAAAATGTTTTCGGTATAAAACAATAAACATCTTTTATCTGACGTACTTCACTTGTTACTTCTTTGTTCACCTTTCCGCAGCCGGCCGGTGTGGCCGTGCGGTTCTAGGCGCTTCAGTCTGGAACCGCGTGACCGCTACGGTTGCAGGTTCGAATCCTACCTCGGGCATGGATGTGTGTGATGTCCTTAGGTTTGTTAGGTTTGAGTACTTCTAAGTTCTAGGGGACTGATGACCTCAGAAGTTAAGTCCCATAGTGCTCAGAGACACTTGAACCATTTTGAACCACCTTTCCCCCTTGTAGCTACAATCTGTTAAGACGCATGAATAAGAGTAAGTTTCTTTAATTGAAAATCATACTTATTTTTGCTTATACTATGTGTCTTGCTATTTAATTTTGTGCAACTAATACTCTTGATACGTTATTGATAGGCGTTACAGTGGAAGTGCACGTGAGTCTGACTATATGGAGGCAAATAACCGGCTTGCACGAAGTCTGTTTAGCCACTGTTACCACTATCTCACTGAGATCGCTACGAACAATAATAAGTATTCAGAATCTGCCTGCATTTTAATTCACGAAGTCCGACTGGCTAGTGCGAATAATATTGGCGCACTTAAGAGATTCCCGCAAATTACACTATTTCTTGCAAAAATAAGAGTTTCTATTCATAGTCAATGTAACTCTCCAGTTACAGAATTAAAAGGTGGAGGCAATGGAGGAGCATCAGGGGGAGACAGCAGTGTTGATGAGTGTGATCAATGCCCTTGAACTTAAAGGCGGAACCACCGATTTGGCAAACTTCAAGAAGAGTGTTTCTTGGAGACGTCGCTGAGTCTCCCCATTCTTCCAGGGACTGGCCACCTCCTCCCACAAACCTGCTTCGATAGCTACTCATGCGTCGTGTGGCATGCATTTTTTTTACACAGCAATGGGCAATATGTTTATCTAGGAATCACTCTTGTCATAACAATTCACAAACGATACTGACGTTGAACATAAACAGCCAAAGAGCTGTGAAAATAGAAATGGCCAGTGATCCTCAGAGTTTGTGGAGAGTTTTGAGGGGGCTCATTTCGTCCTCCGTTTTATTGCTTATTGTGCTTCAGGATTCCTAAATACTTGAAAGAAGAAGACCTGAAAGCCGAGAAGCTGCAATAGTACTCTTTGTTAAACGATATATTTCGATGTCACAGTATTGTCACGTCGATATAACACTCAGACTCAAATCCGAAACCACGGTCTAATTACAACACTTACAATTGATAACACGTTTATTGCTGACACTAAAGCGCAACCAGAAGAGAACTGACTTCCTTAAAGGAAGAGAACATGTAGTGTTCAGGAATGCCGGTATTTATTCAGACATCTAATGTTCCGGAAAAAAACGTGAGATATTCGAAGAACCATGAAGTAATAATAAATACTAGGTAACAAACCATCAGTAAAGCCTGATATTTGTCAGGGAAGAGACGGTGGTCTTAATGTAATGTACGAGTTTTTTGTATGCTTCAGCTGGCTGGGCTTTTGGCATTTCACTTTTATTCTTCAACTTGTGCAAATATGACTATTTTATACGCCAAGCTGGATCACTCCTGTGTAAGCCAGGCTGTGTAACAGCTGACAACTGTTGTAACTACTGCGTATAGTGTTCTCACTATAACGCCTGCTGTAGAATTGCAGTTTTTACTAATGCAACTGGCCATTCGCTTTTCTTATTACTGTCGGCTTGCGAGATTATATTTTCAGCCTGGATCGCTCACGATAAAGTCAGTAACAACATAATACAAAAAAGGGTAACAGCATTGTTGCAGCTAATGACGACAGTTTTTACTGCATATTCGCCGCTCTTATACGGTTTGGACGATCTGAGGATGGTTGTAGAAATCAACCGAAACTACTTACACTGCTTTAATTCTTTAAGGAAAAAATATAAGGGGCCTAGCCATTAAAATTGTTTAAATAAAAAAATTATTTCATAAATAACAAATAATTTTTAATGGCCGTGTTTGAACTGGTGACTTGAGCGACACAAGCCAGCAACGGTAACCACTTAGTGAAGGTTTGAAGGCGAACCAGTATTTGATTCCACCGACTGTAAGTTCACCGAACTCAATTGGCAAGTGAATAAACCGTAATTCAAGTTCTAAGAGATAATCTCTTTTTTTTTTAGTTATTAAGTTCTACGAAATGCATCGAACTAATGGGGCTGTCTCGACACGCCCAAAGTAGAAGAAATGCTGGGGGGTTATGTACTTCCAGTAGTTAAATGTGAGTCAGTTGTGGCATTTGAGCGACAATTTCGTAGAAAATATCAGGCTACAGTTCCAATAGACAGAAGAGTACATGAGTGACACAATGTATTCCGAGTGACTAACTGCTTATTTGGTGTGAAGGAACACATATCCTGAATTTCCTTTTAGCTGTTACGAAATGTTTACAGTGATATCAAAGGGAATCCCACAAAAATATTGAAAATATACGCAACTTGCCTTTACCCACTCATTATATGAGCTTTCAAACACGTTCATTTGGAATCGAACGTATTTTGAAGAATTCTGCGACACGTTAAAAAATACAGTGACTATTCGGATGTCTTTTGGACAATCTCATTACACTGCTGGTCTTTAATATTGGGATGCCGTGAAGATGGCTTACAATAAACGTCATAATGGTGTGAAGTACGAGGCGTGTTTTTTAAGTAAGTACCGTTTTGAAATTAAAAAAAAAGACGTGCTAAGATACCTCAATAAGTTTATTTTTACATGAAAGCCTGTATCTTAATCTAATTTTCTACGTTATTTCCGTCAATATTGAGGCACTTGCCATAACGTTGTACCAGCTTTTGAATACCCTCCGCCGGCCAAGGTGGCCGAGCGGTTCTAGGCGCTACAGTCTAGAACTACGCAACCGCTACGGTCGAAGGTTCGAATCCTGCCTCGGGCATGGATGTCTGTGATGTCCTTAGGTTAGTTAGGTTTAAGTAGTTCTAAGCTCTAGGTGACTGATGGCCTCAGAAGATAAGTCCCATAGTGCTCGGAGCCATTTTTGAGTACCCTTCTCGTAGAAGCCTGCCGCCTGACTTGTTAACCACTGCATCACCACCGCTTTGACTTCGTCATCGTCTTGAAGACGCTGACCGCCCAGGTGTTTCTTCAAGTGCAGGAACAGATTGTAGTCAATGGGCGCAAGATCGGGCCTGTACGGAGGATGATCTAGAGTTCCCCATCGGAAAGATGTGATAAGATCTTTGGTCTGATTCGCCACATGCAGACGGGCATTGTCTTGCAGCAAAACGATGCCCTTGCTCAACTTCCATGGACTGTTGATTTGATTCTGGTGTGACGTAGGCCACCCATGTTTCATCGCCCGTAACAATTTGGCTTAAGAAATCATCACCGTCGTTGCGGGGCCGCTCAAGGAAAGTCAATGCACTGTCTAAATGTTTGGTTTTGTGGACATCCGTCAATATTTTCGGTACCCAACGTGCGCACAATTTTCGGTAATTCAAGTGCTTGGTTACAATGCCGTACGACACACTACGAGGAACATTACGAAAGTCATCTCGCAAGGAGGAAATCGAAAAGCGTCTGTTTTCTGCCACCTTATTGTCCGCTTCCTGCACAAACTTTCATTAACGGCCGAAGGACACCCACTCCGTTGTTCATCATGCACATTTGTGTGGCCATCTCTAATTGCTCTCGTACCATTCCATCACTCATAATGTCTTCTCTGTAAACTGCACAGATCCAAACCAACAGCGACAACAACAGTTCAGCTATACATGCCGAAGTTGATAGCTAAAGATAAAAAAAATGTCGTTTGACTAGGGCCTCCCGTCGGGCAGACCGTTCGCCGGGTGCAAGTCTTTCGATTTGATCCCAGTCCCTGAGCGCAGAAAATTTTAGACTCATCCGGGAATCGAACCAGGGCCCTTAGAATTGACAGTTTGTCGAGCTTACCATTCAACTGCCGGAGGCGGACACGCTGAAGCTGATGAGATAGGCAAAGTATATGAGGATACTGAAACGGCAACTCAGTGCGTAAAGGGAGATGAATATCGAATAGTCATGGAGACTGAAAGTAGTTGTAGAGGAAGGAGTAGAAGAAAAGGTTACAGGAAATTGTGGGCTTGGTACTAGGAATGAGAGAGAAGAAAGACTAATTGAATAATGTACTAAGTTTCAGCTAGTAATAGCGAATACTTTGTTCAAGAAACTCAAGACGAGGAGGTGTACTTAGAAAAGGCCGGGTGATACGGGAAGATATCACTTAGAGTGCATCATCATCAGACAGAGATTCCGAAATAAGACACTGGATTGTAAGTCGTATCCAAGAGCGGATATAGACTCAGGTCACAATGTAGTAGTGATGAAGAGTAGGTTGAAGTTTAACAGATTAGACAGGGGGAATCAATACGTAATGAAGTGGGGTACAGAAGTACTAATAAAGTTCTCTAAGGCTACAGCTCAGTAGGCAGTACAGTTGAAGAGAAATGGACATATTTAAAAAGGGCCATCACAGATCTTGGAAAGAAAAGCATAGGTACCAAGAAGGTAGCAGCAAAGAAACCACGGATAAAAGGAGAAATACTGCGGTTGATCGATGAAAGAAGGAAGTTCAAAAATATTCAGGGAATTTCAGATATACAGAAATACAAGTCGCTGAGGGATGAAATAAATAGAAAGTGCATTTTAGTGGAAGATCAGTTTCGACAGAGCAATGCTGCCGTCACCTAATCTTATTCTTTATAATATTTACGACGTATTGATCATCAATGACGCAAGTCGCTTCACACTGCATATTCACTTCCCGCTACCATGACGATCACACCATATCTGTATATAAAACATAAACGTATTATGTACAAACTAAACATAACTATATTGCGCCAGGTATAAGTGTTTATGTCCACCAACAGCTTGCAATACTGATGAACAACGTATTGTGAAAGTTTTAAAGCATAAAAACCACTAATGACAGCACAGCTTTGTCGAAAACGGTCTTCCAATAAAATGCTAAGACGAAGTGACTGCTTGATTGTCGGAACGACTGATTCCACATACAGGATAGCCACAACTACCTCCAGAGAAATTAAAAGTAAGGATGGTAACATTAAGACTGCAACGGGAATACTACTGTTAAATGCAGAGGAGAGAGCGGAATGGTGGAAAGAACACACTGAATGGCTCTGTGAGCAGCAGATTTGTCTGTGCGATATAAGAAGAAACAGGAGTCGCATTAGAAGAGATAGCGTATCCAGAATTAGAACTTTCGAGGCCATAAAGCAGAAAGGATAGATAACAAGTAATCTGAATTCTAAAATAATTGGAGGAGTGGCAAAAAGAGGATTATTCACGTTGGTGTGTAGAATGTTTGAGTTTGGCGATATACCATCGAACTTTCAGAAAAATATCATTCACAAAATTCCGAAGACTTTCACAATCAACTTACCTGCTTACACATCCAAGTTGCTGACAAGAATGATATACAGAAGAACGGTAAAGAAAATCCGGGATTATTACATGACGATCAGTTTGGCTTTAGGAAAGGTAAAGGCACGAGAGACGCACTTCTGACGTTAGGGTTGATAATGGAAGCAAGACTACAGAAAAATCAAGACATATTCAGAGCATCTGTCGACCTGGAAAAATCGTTCGAGAATGTAAAACTGTGCAAGATGTTTGAAACTGAGAGAAAAACAGGCGTAAGCTATAGGCATAGACGGGTAATATAGAATATGTAGAAGAACGAAGAGGGAATAATAAGAGTGGACAACCAAGAACGAAATGCTCGGATTAAAAACGATGTCAGACAAGGATGTAGTCTTTCACCCCTACTGTTCAATCAGTACATCGAAGAAGCAGTGATGGAAAACAGGTTACGTTCAGGAGTGGAATTAAAATTCAAAGTGAAAGGAAATCAGTGATATCATTCGCTGATGACACTGTTATCCAGAGTGATCTGATGACTGGAATGAACTGTCGAATGAGTACAGAGTATGAACTGAGAGTAAATCGAAGAAAGATGAAAGTAATGATAATCACAAGAAATGAGAACAGCGAGGAATTTAACATCAGGATTGATGAAGTTAAGGAATTCTACTACCTAGGCAGCAAAATAATAATGACGAATGGAGCAAGTAGGACATCAAAAGCAGACTAGCAGTGGCAAGAAGGGAATTCCTGGCAAAGAGAAGCTTACTAGTATCAAACATAGGCCTTAATTTCTGAGAATGTACGTTTGTAGCACAGCATTGCATGGTAGTGAAATATGGACTGAGGAGAAACCGGAACAGAAGAGAATCGAAACATTTGAGATGTAGTGCTAAAGATGATTGTTGAAAATTAGGTGGACTGGTGAGGTAATGAACGAGGAAGTTCTGTGTATAGTCGGAGAGGAAAGGAATATGTGGAAAACACAGGCATCTGGGAATGACTTCCATGGTACTAGAGCGTGCTGCACAGGGCAAAAGCTATAGGGGAAGACAGATATTGAAATACATCCAACAAATAAATGAGGACGTAGGTTGTAATTGCTATTCTGGGATGAAGAGGTTGTCAATGGAAAGGAATTCGTCGTGGACCGCATTAAATAAGTCAGAACTGATAAGTGAAAAAAATTATCCTTATCTGGAGATTCTGAGGAGAACGAACATTGCCAGGATTGGTTTGTTATTGTTGTATGGGTCGAGCATCGAGAGTGACATTATGGGGTACACATGACACGAGTAAAATTGGTTCGCAAGGGTGGTAATTTGGACAGAAGACTTCAGTATCTTGATGTGTTATGGCGCGTGGAAATATCCTGTCCTCGAGGACCTCCTCACATTATCTGTCAACAAGTTGACGCTAGACCGCTGCCAATGCTGTCCTGACCTATCTCAGTCCTGCCCTGGTCTGCACTTTCAACAGATCTCTCCACTGATAACATCTGATCATGGAACGCTGAGTCACTTGTACGCATTGTGACTGGCATAGAGTTGAAGCAGTATGGAATAACATACCCATATCCGCCAGCTAAGTTCGACTCAACACACAGCTGAGGCAGAGCCGTTGTTGTTGCCACAGGTGTCCGAAATTATACACTAAGTGTATCCTCAAATCACCCACGAATACAATCAGATATTCTTCATACTACACTTTTTTTGAGTCATCTGTCTTCTTATTGGTTTGATATGACCCACCCCGAATTGCTCTCATGTGTCAATTTCTTCATCTCAGAGTAGCATTTGCAAGCTACATCCTCTATTATCTGCTGTATGTATTTCAATCTCTGTTTTCCTCTACATTTTTTACCCTCAACAGTAGCATGGAAGTTATTCTGTGAGTTCCTATCATCCTGCCCCTTCTTCTTGTCTGTGTTTTCCAAATATTCTTTTTCTCGCCGATTCTATGGAGAACCTCCTCACTTCGTACCTTATGAGTCAACCTAATTTTCATAATTATTCTGTAGCACCAAATCTGAAATTCTTCGATTCTCTTCTGTTCTGTTTTTTTCACACTCCATGTTTCACTATCATACAATGCTCTTCTCCAAATGCATGTTCCCAGAAATTTCTTTCTCAGATTGAGGCCTATGTTTGATACCAGTAGACTTCTCTTCGCCAGAAATGCTCTTTCTGCCAATGCTATTCTGCTTTTTATATCCTCCTTGCTCGTTCATCATGAGTTACTTCTCTGTCTAGGCAGACAATTCCTTATCTTCATCTACTCTATGACATACCCGATAACTAAAGAAAATTTCATAAGGTCGCAACAAGAGTATTTTATTGGAAGACCGTTTTCGACAAAGCTGTGGTGTCATCATAAGTTTTTATGCTTTAAAACTTTTACAACATGTTGTCCATCGGTGTTGCAAGCTATTGGTGGACATAAACACCTATAACCGGCGCAATATAGTTATGTTTATGCTTCTACATAATGCTTTTATATTTTATGTGCAGATATGATGTGATCTTCATGATAGCGGGAAGTCCATATGCAGTGTGAAGTGACTTGCGACATGATGATCAATATGTCGTAAATATTATAAAGAATAAGATCCAGTGGCCGGTCGGAGTGGCAGAGAGGTTCTAGGCGCTACAGTTCGGAGCCGCGCGACCGCTACGGTCGGAGGTTCGAATCCTGCCTCGGAAATGGATGTGTGTGATGTCCTTAGGTTAATTAGGTTTAAGTAGTTCTAAGTTCTGGGGGACTGATGACCTCAGATGTTTAGTCTCGTAGTGCTCAGAGCCATTTGAACCAAGATCCAGTGACGACATCATTGCTCCGTCGAAACCGATCTTCCACTGAAATGCGTTTTTAGCTATCTTGGCTTATGAAGTTTTATACAGGTATCACACGGTGCTGGTCACACCCAAATTGACAGTGTCTGATGTTAAGTTTCTCCGTATTCACATTTCTGGTACTTCTCATTACTTTACTACACTGTATGGGAATAAAAATTAAAATTTCGTCGTAAGCTACTACGCTATATACAAGTAGGAATAAGAATAAAATTCGTTTCATAAGCCTTCCTTCCTAGTGTTGCCATTTTATAAGTCTGTAGTGAATTTAAGATGCTGCCACGGATAAATAAACATCGAACAGAGAGTCGGCTATCATGTATAGAAAGGATCTAGCCCCTCTGCAACTGCAGACATCAGCTGAGCGCCTCATTCTCGGAGGTTAAACGAGATGGAGCGTCAAACTGGCATCACCAAGTTGACTCTCAATAAGAGCATTTTTTTGTGGAGAGTTCATACGCCATCGAATTTTATAAACGATGATAATTCTTATGTTAAGGTAATTCTGATGATAGAGGAAAACTGCCCTCAAACCAAGCCACAATACACTTTCGTATTGTATGTAGTTGAATCTAGATTTTATGTTTCAAAATAAAACAAAAAAACTTTTGGGTCAGTTTTATCTTGGCAAACAGTAGTGGAAAGCTGTGTCGATGTTTCCGCACTCAGGTTCGCACGCAGCCGGAGTTCCAGCACTGCTCCCACCCCCTGCGCCGTCACATTAGTGCAACTCGCAGCCCGGCCGCCCGGTGACCGTCATTTGTTTGCGTTAAAACTGGCCCGTCAGGGCGAGACTCGTGCCACTAATGACGCCAAATGTCGCCCTCACACCAGAGCACGCAACGCGGCCGCGCGAAGTGAAAACGAAAAGCGAACCACTTTTTCAGGTCACGCTTGCAGATTTAATACAGACTAGTTCATTACTGTATCGGGTCACGTTTATCAGAGCCGTATGGATTGGAATGGAGGAATACATACAACACCGCTTATTTAGAGTCACGGTTAAAGTTATCTACAAAATGACCAGCGACATCAGTATTATTGTTTTTAACTACCATCAAGCAATGTCATGCTCCAACTCCAACTGACTTTGTGATACAAAGATTTCTGCCTTTGTCTACATAGATTGACGCTATTGTCTGTAAATGAAATGTGCAGCCGTAACTAGAGGTATAAAGTAATTAATAAACCAGATTTCTGAATCTCTCTCTGGAAAATATAATGTATCACATCGACCGTATTTGGTCACAAATGCACGAGGTTAAAAAGAGGATTTCAGCAACGCCACCCATAGGCGAGAGTGGATGTTGTGCTTTGGAAAATATAATGTAGCACATCGATCGTATTTGGTCACAAATGCACGAGGTTAAAAAGAGGATTTCAGCAACGCCACACATAGGCGAGAGTGGATGTTGTGCTTTGGAAAATATAATGTAGCATATCGACCGTATTTGGGCACAAATGCACGAGGTTAAGAAGAGGATTTCAGCAACCCCACCCATAGGCGAGAGTGGATGTCGTGCATTGCGATACGTTGCTCAGCGGTCGGAATTTTTGGAGGCACGCCAGGCTGGTGTGGTGTCGAAATAGTTAACGCAGCAGAACTAAAGCAGCAAGGCGACACAAACCCTTCTACAAAGGCGGCTACCGAAGTGTTTAATGTACATACCAAATGTGTAGCACTGAACAAACGCGCACAGCTCGCGGGAGTATATATACACCCAAGCCATTTCCAATAAAATTGCTTCTCTCAGAAACACAGCTCTACCACCACAACGGCTGTGTCGCCTTGCCTCCGTATGGGACGCTGATCTACGAGCGCAGTTCGATCTGTACCGGGTCAGTTGCCTCAAGCTGTTCGATGGTGGAGCCGCTGGTACAGTGGGCGAACGCTGGGCCAGAGTAGCAGTACACCGACCACCAGCAGGGGAGGGGGGACAGTGAGGAGGGGGGACAGTGACCTTCTACGTCACCTTCCGACAGTGTGGGGAGGCGAGGCGTGGAGTGTACTACCACCTATACGAGGGTCTAGAAGGGGCCTGTGAGCACGAGACAGGAGAGTGGATATTGTGCTCCGTCAGCAACCCTAGGCGTCAACAATACCCAAGGCACTGAAATTCCTCGGCCAAGTCGTCGCCACCCCGTTCTCGGCTGCGGCAAGATGCAACAATAAAGAGCATTGAGTATTTACGAACTGTTTCTCTGGTGCCGCCAGGCGTCCGTCCAGCTACACTCAGTGTAGCCACAAGTGGCACTAACGAGTGGCGCTATAGTTGCAGGCATCGTTTTTCTAGCACGACGTCCGAACCTGCACACTACAGTGCGGTGAGTCAAGAGAATTGATTGTTTACTGTGAACAATATACTTCTCATAGGGACAAAGCGTGACTACTGAGCTATTTGAAAAGTTAGTTTTGTTATGAGTAAGGAATCTGTGGATGTATCAAGCATTAGGTTAATGGAAAACAAGATACGCTGATACTTTTCACATACATGGCGTGTAAGTAGCTTGGTCATTCAACACTGTATATACAGAGTCAATAGCAGTGGTATCTTTCACATGCGTGCATTATGAGCACATGGCTAGACATGCCAGGAATCAATTCGATTGATGATGATATGTAGGAATTAAGTTGGAATGTATTGTTACATTTATAATTCATTGACATTTCAAAACGAGTAAGGATAATGATATGGTAGAGCCAATGGCGCAAAAATGTAGGAGTAAGAGGGGTAAAGTAGCCAGGTTGCGAAAAGTGGCCACAG
Source organism: Schistocerca americana (assembly GCF_021461395.2). NCBI lineage: Eukaryota > Metazoa > Arthropoda > Insecta > Orthoptera > Acrididae > Schistocerca > Schistocerca americana. The sequence continues at coordinate 459,542,884 of NC_060119.1, read as the reverse complement.
CTTATCTGATGTCTTCAGCAACGCTGCTTCCTACCGAGAAGTGGCCAAACTAGGTGTAATCGACACCATTAGTGTTGACAAAGGACATTTGCTCCGTCACTTTTTAAGTAAAAACGTTTAGGTTTTTCGATCGTTTGATGTAAGCTGGGTCACTCATATTGCTTTCGTTGCTTCACTTTTATATAGGGCAACAGGTTTTTGCGATAACACGGTTCACACAATGTCCTTTGGCTTACAAATATAAGTCACCATCGTTTCCTTCGGTTGTATTCAAATGGTTCAAATGGCTCTGAGCACTATGGGACTTGACTGCTGAGGTCATCAGTGGCCTAGAATTTAGAACTACTTAAACCTAACTAAGGACATCACACACATCCATGCCAGAGGCAGGATTCGAACCTGCGACCGTAGGGGGCGCGCGCTTCCAGACTTTAGCGCTCAGCCACACCGGTCGGCCTCGGTTGTATTGTTTCGCGTATGAACCACTGATACAGACATGGCGATCGATCGGGAAATCTGGCCAGGCTACACGTCCGAAAAAGTGGCAAAGGTGAACACTTTTCCCGATGGATGGCCACCGTTCCCGACACTTTATTTTGAATCTGTTTGTCCCAGTGCGAATTAGATAATTTCTTACTTTACGCATAGTATAGCAACTGAAACTAAAACATTGCAAATAATTTATACACAAATCTAAAATCCGTTATTGTTTCCTCTTAGGAGTCTGCAAGCGCTTCAAGATACATCCAGGAAACAGAGCAACAAACATGGGAATAAAGAATGATAACATACCTTTTTCAGCACCAGTAAAACCGTTCAATATTCCAAATAATACGCTAAAACGAATAGATATAACGAAACACAGAGATGCCGTTGGCAGTAAAAAGGGTAGGGGTAGCTTAAGGGCAGTGTTCAGTAAAGAACAAGAGCAAGAAATCCTTAATTGCATTTTCGAAATGGAAAAGCGATTTTATGGAATTACTATGAATGGCCTGCTGCGATTAGCATTCCAGCTGGCAGAGCGTAGCAAAATACCACATCGTTTCAACAAAGACTCTGAAACGGCAGGCAAACACTGAGTGACGTGCTTTAGAGAACTGCACACTAATATTAGTCTTAAGAAGTTAACAAGATGAGCGTAGACAAGTTTTGAGATAGCCTTAAAGCATTGCAAGATAAACTATTTCCTACTGCTCATAGTAATTATAATGTAGATGACATGGGTCTCCTGAGAGCTCAGTCCATAGAACAGCAATGTGCTTGCACTCAAAGAAAAACGACAAGTCGGAGCCGCTATTTCAGCTGATAGAGGTTTGCTGTCGACTTTTGTAATATGCACGCCTACAGGAGGAAATTTCATTCATCCTTTAGCAAGCTTCCCTAGGCGAAGAATGAAACTTTAACTTACAAGTTTTGCTCCATAGTTCCACTAACCTTAGATGATCACTCTACCCACAGATGTATTTCATTGCTAAGGTCAGAGAAAATCATACAACTGCTGTATGCTTGTCCACTCCTTTGTAGCCACAAGTACAACATTTGCACGTGGCATTCATGTCTTCTTTAAAACCTTTTACACACAAACTTGTGAAATTTTTTTCGCAATAATCCAGGAAGAACTATTACACAGTTTAAAATGAGTGCAATTTTGGGTGAAACGTTCCGTGGTGCAGCCATTCCAATGATAGCGATCAATGGCTTGAGAAAGTGTGGAATTTGTCTTCTAGACCAGGGCTGCACAACTCAGAAGTTGTTTGGGGCCAAATTAAAGCTAGAATCTAAAGTGGAAGCCACAGTAGACTATTTGATCATCTGTGTCAAAGATAATCTTTAAAATTAATAAGTATTAATCATTATTCCAGTTATTAATTATTCTATATTTTCGTTCAGCTGTCGCATAGAAATTGCTGACGTACTGCCTAGATGTAGATGACACAATGTCAGCAGCAAACAAAAATATTGAACTTGACAAAACTACACCAAATTTATTTTTGAACTCTTGAAATAAATACATCATTTACAAAATATTTTTATTAAAAGACACCATTAATAACAGTGATTTATCACCATTTTATTAACATACTAGCTTGACGAACTATTACTTATGGAGACAGAATAAAAAGATGATAAGCTGGAACAAAAACCCTAATGTGAGACATTGCGTCTCATGTCAGCTACAATTTTTTCAAAATCCTGTCTCAAATTCTACGGTGACCTTTTTAATACGTGTTCTAAATTTTTGTCAGTTAACAAAGAGCGAATTTTGCTTTTAATTAAGTTCAGTACTGAGTATGTTGTTAACTTATGTAAGTTCTACCAAATATTCTGAAAGCTTTTTCGCTGCAGATCTTAGATTATTAAATTTATTTTTGTCCAACCTATTATATAATTCAAGAAGACCACATTCTGTGTGCTTGGCTCTATAAATAGAAGAACACTGACTTTCTATGATGTTCAGTTGTAAATGCACATGTGTCTCTTCTGGGATTAGAAAAAAAGGATCTTCAACCACCTCGAACATGATTTCCTCCTCTAATTTATTAACGACACGAGAATGTTTCCGTCCAAGCATAGCACGTTTATCTGAAGCAATTTTTTTGCAAGTAGGGATATGGGTCACATATCCTTTCAACGACTGGTTTTTGAAGAGTGCAAGATTCTTTTTGAAAGAATTATCAACAGTAATTCTGAAATCAGCTCGTTTAAATGAGCCGTCTTATCAGTGAGAACACATAACTCACTGATCCAGGCTTTATTTTTCAATCCAGGAATGTCCTTCAGATAGTTTTTCATAAAATTATTTCCTCTCTTAGTGCAAAAAATGCAGCAATACTTTTCCACGACCTAGCCAACGAACGTCTGTATGATACAACAAATCCCGTAATTTTGTGCCCATTGTTTTTTCACGAAATCTGCGAAATGTTCGCCACTTAAGCCCCATTGATCGGATGCAGTTGATAACAGAAACCACAGTCGACATGAAACTTTGGTGCGTAACACTGTTGATGAACAATACAGTGGAATTTGCTTATTTTTGTTCCAGCATATTCTTCCATAAGTGATACTGCAGCAATCTTCTTTCCACGCATAGAAGATGCTCTAGCGGTGCAAATGTCAACTACATTATCAAAACTGAAATCCAGTTTCTTCATGATACATTTTTCAGTTTGTTATAGATGCCTTCACCAGTTCCTGCCAGATATTCTGTGATACTGCAACTGGTGTCAACAACATGGATGATAGCTAAAAGCTGTGCAATATCATTTATGTCAGTAGCGTCATCCATGGCTTATGAATAGTACTCGAATTCTTCAGCTTTCTTTCTTAAATGGTCATGAAGGTTGGAAGAGATACGATGCACTCTTCTTTCAACTGCCATCCTGCACAAGCTTATGTTCTCAAAAATTTGATTTGTCTTTCTCGATATAGTTCTAATACAGCAATAATCATGCACTTTTTAAGAAATCACCTTCCGTGAAAGCTTCTCCAGTAGCAGCAATTTATTTAGAAATTAACGATGTTATTTTGTAGGCGCTTCACACTCTATCTTTCTTGAAAAACTGCTGTTGACTAGACAAAGATTTTATCAAATTTCAGGCTTTAGTTGTCCTCTCGTTATCATCAGATTTCACCAAATCAGCATGTTTTAACTCAAAATGGCGTTGGCTTTTACGTTCTTTTACAACTTCCTATTGATCCGTGGCAAACCAGGAAAAGAACTTTACCGTTGTACGGTATAAAGAACGAATTTATTTGTCCACTCCTTACTAAATATTCTGTGTTCAGACTCAATGCGCGGATGTGATTGTTGTCATCCATCCTTTCTGACCACCTTAATAATTAAAAATCGTTTACCGTGCACGCACATGTAAAAGCAGAGTGCTCATGGTAACTGACAAAAACTGTATTTAATGTGGTGTGTTCGTCTCAAGACATTTGAATTTGAGCTTCTAACTGAGGACAATTATTTTCTCCTTTAATCAGAGCTATGTCATCAATATTAATTGTACAAGATTACAACAAATAGAGAGCGTACGTATGACACAATTCTAATGGTCAAATATAAACATTCGTCAGAAATTAAATTCAGGTATTGTGAGGCGACGTGACCACAGGACACAGTCACTGCAGTACAGTACCTTGGCAGTCTTTCCTTTTCCAACAACCTTTAAGTTCTGGAAAAACATCACACACCGCTTGAAAGCGCTACATTCATATGGAGCGTTTGCTTGTGTGTGAATGAAATAACTAGCTTATACTCGCGACTTTGTCCACGTGGAATATCAGCCGATCAAGAAGCTTCTCCAACCCTACTGTGCGCTACTTGGCGGCTGTGCGTACCATGTTTACTGGACTGCATTAACACTGCAGTTTTGTTCTGACGGCTGTTTAATGATAGTACTTCTGGGTCCAAGCCCAGAACTGCTACGTTATCGTAAGCACATCCATTACTAATAAGTTTAATAATGTAAACCTAATTTAAACTAAGTGTCACAAAAACTGCCATTCCTAAAAGGTCGAAGAATTTTTAAATGATATATACATTAATCATCATCATAGATTCATCCAAAAAACCGTAAAATTATATAAAAATAGGGAATGATCACTCTTCAAAGGTTTTCCGGTGGGCCACAGCAAAAGACGTAACAGACCACATGTGGCTTGCGTGCCATTTGTTCTGCACCCCTGCTCTAGACCCGATAAAGACTTTCCGGAGGTTTCCGATATTCCTGTGGATGGATAGACTAACGTTGTGCCTTGTTCAAATATTGATTTTTCCCATTGCAAAATCGCTGAATCTTCTGCAAGTGCTCGTCCCTCCTGAAGCCAAAGTGCTGTTTCTTCTGCAAATAGACCTGCTGATTCATTTCAGGGACCAACTTATGAGCTGTCTTCAAAAGCTGGTTTCCTTCAGATTATAGATGATAAGACTTCTCCAAGAGAAGTTTCCCCTCAACGTCTGACTGCTGAAGACCGTCTCTCTGAGTATTCAATAGTTGCATTCCACATAAGGATATAAGCCTGAGAAACAAAGTGTAAATCAAAAACAAGCTCGGAGCTAAAAGGGAAAGACAGCCATAATCACTTCAAGCCCTTATAAAAAATGTGTTGGCTGAAACTAAAAGAGAGAAAGATGAAGAGCTTTTAATGAAAAGAGGAAGTTCAAAGAAAAAAACTGACAAGCTCAATCTTCTGCAAAGTAAGGCAACACAAAATAAAGGTAAGAAGCTAGAAGTGCGACCAAACGCTAAGAGAGTTTATGCTAAAAAGAAACTTTTTACATTGCTCATGTAATGAGAGAAAATATGGAGAAAGGAGAAGTTGCCATATATGTCAAAAGTTATCATTGTGCAAAAAGTATAGAAACAAAAAAGTTTTGTGTAGAGAAACACATAGAAGCATATGCCTGTGAGCTTAAATTAAATAAAGGCACATTTATAATTGTAACTGTATATAGGTCCCCATCAGGAAATTTTCATCTACTTCTGAAAAATTTGGACTCCTCGTTGTGCTATCTGTCACACAGGGGGAAGCAAATTATTATTTGTGGGGACTTCAATGTAGATTTTCTGAAAGAGGGTAATAGGAAAAATGACCTTGAAGTATTACTCGGTTCTTTCAATTTGACACCCATTATTGATTTTCCTACTCGGGTGATAAAGGCTAGCAGATCACTGATAGATAACTTCTTTATAGACCAAGTTAAGTTTAACCAGATAAATGCTCAGGTTGTTGAGAATGGTCTTTCTGATCATGGTGCACAGCTAGTTACAATGTATGACATAGCTCCATTCAGCAATACTAAACAGTCCTCCAAAGTAGTACGTTCAGTCAATGATTTAACAATTGCAAATTTCAGGGAAAGCCAACAGCAGTTAGACTGGGATGAGGTGTATCGTGAACCTGATGCCAATTTAAAATATAATTTATTTCATGATATTTTTGCAAATGCATTTGAAAACTGCTTCCCCAAGAAAATAGTTAAATATACTCGTAAGAAACCTTGTAACAAACCATGGCTTACTAAGGGTATAAAAATATCTTGTAACCAGAAAAGGGAAATGTATCTGACAGCAAGAAAGAGTAGTGACCCAGAAACTATCAAACATTATAAAAACTACTGTGTTATACTAAGAAAAGTTATTAAGAAATCCAGAAGTATGTGTATCATGTCTGAAATCAGCAATTCTGATAATAAAATTAAAACAGTTTGGAATATTATTAAAAGAGAAACAGGTCAACCAAGAGCACAGGAAGACAGTATTAGCATCAAATTGAATGAAAACTTTATGAACAAAAAGTCAGAAGCTGAAAATATTTTTAATAATCATTTTCTAAATGTTGTGGATATAGTAGGATCCAGGTGTTCATTAGAAGATGCTAGGCTGTTAATGGAAAAGGCCATACCTATGCAATTTGATACAATTGAAATCTCACCCACTTCTCCCTCTGAAATTAGCAAAGCAAAGCAAAAATTCACATCGAATTGATGACATTTCCAGCAAAATACTAAAAGCTTGTTCTCAACAGATAAGTAAGATTCTCAGCCACCTATGTAATAGCTCTCTGGAACAGGGCATTTTCCCTGATAGACTGAAATATGCTATTGTTATACCTTTACATAAAAAGGGGGATAGATCTGATGTCAACAATTACTATCCAATCTCCCTTCTAACAGCTTTATCCAAAATTTTTGAAAAAGTAATGTATTCAAGAGTAGCTTCACATATCTGTAAAAATAAAGTACTAACAAAATGTCAGTCTGGTTTCCAGAAAGGTTTCTCAACAGAAAATGCCATATATGCTTTCACCAATCAAATTTTGAATGATCTGAATAACCGAACACCACCCATTGGGATTTTTTGTGATCTCTCAAAGGCTTTTGATTGTGTAAATCATGAAATTCTGCTAGACAAGCTCAAGTATTGTGGCATGAGTGGGACAGTGCACAAATGGTTTAATTTGTACCTAACTGGAAGAGTGCAGAAAGTTGAAATAAGCAGTTCTCATAATATGCAAAGATCAGCACATTCCTCAAACTGGGGAACTATCAAGAATGGGGTTCCACAAGGGTCTGTCTTGGGTCCTTTGTTGTTCTTAATATATATTAATGACTTGCCATTCTATATTCATGAAGAGGCAAAGTTAGTTCTCTTTGCTGAATATACAAGTATAGTAATCACACCTGACAAACAAGAATTAACTGATGAAATTGTCAATACTGTCTTTCAGAAAATTACTAAGTGGTTCCTTGTAAACGGACTCTCACTGAATTTTGATAAGACACAGTACATACAGTTCCGTACAGTGAATGGTATGACGCCATTAATAAATATAGACCTTAATGAGAAGCATATAGCTAAGGTAGACTACTCCAAATTCTTAGGTGTGTCCATTGATGAGAGATTAAATTGGAAGAAACACGTTGATGATCTGCTGAATCGTCTGAGTTCAGCTACTTATGCAATAAGGATCATTGCAAATTTTGGTGATAAACATCTTAGTAAATTAGCTTACTACGCCTATTTTAACTCATTGCTTTCATATGGCATCATATTTTGGGGTAATTCATCACTGAGGGATAAAGTATTTATTGCACAAAAGCGTGTAATCAGAATAATAGCTGGAGTCCACCCAAGATCATCCTGCAGACATTTATTTAAAGATCTAGGGATATTCACAGTAGCTTCTCAGTATATATACTATCTTATGAAATTTGTATTAACAACCAAACCCAATTCAAAAGTAATAGCAGTGTGCATAGCTACAATACTAGGAGAAAGGATGATCTTCACTATTCAAGATTAAATCTAACTTTGGCACAGAAAGGGGTGAATTATACTGCCACTAGAGTCTTTGGTCACTTACCAAATAGTATCAAAAGTCTGACAGACAACCAACAAGTATTTAAGAAGAAATTAAAAGAATTTCTGAATGACAGCTCCTTGTACTCCATAGAGGAATTATTAGATATAAATTAAGAAAAAAGAAAACCAAAACATACAAAAAATTATTAAAAAAATAAAAAATTAAAAAAATAAAAAAAAAATAAAAAACAAAAAAATAAAAAAGTTGTTATATTAACTTAAGTATGTTGTTAAATTAACTTTATTATGTCATGCATTGGAAAATTTGACTCGTTCCACATCATTACGAAATATCATATTCATAATCCATCGAACTAGTATTAATCTAATCTAATCTAATCTAATCCAAGAAGAAGAAAATTCCACTAATGAGACAGTGACACAGACTGCTTTTACTGCAAGGAAGTGTTTTCTAGATCTAAAGAAAACGAAGGAGCTGTAAACGATGGGCTCATGATCTGTGCGCTGGATGTGATGAAGACGATGACAATTTCACATGCGAATTTTGTACATGACTTAAAATTGTTTCTGAGTGCATAAATTGTGAATGAATTAGACTGAAATATTAACCCATAGTTAGCCGATATCTCTATATGATTAGGAATAATTAATACCTCTCAATTGTTGAAGTTTGGTACCAACTATGTATCTCAAGACGTTTCTGTGTCATTTATATTGTTCTCTTAATCATAATCAGTGGTGAAATAAAAACTATAAGCCTACCCATTTTTTAAACTAAACAGTCGATTTGGTAATGGTGGTCAAGGACATAAAATGCATAAGGCGCCAGCGACGTTGATTGGCGCCAAAGAGGTATAACGTTTTGTGAACTTGCTTGCACATGTTATCTGTTAACGTAGCAACATGATAGCCCAGTAATTTGTCATAACGGACTAATTTTTCGGCAATTGTAATGTTTTGTAACACACAAAATTTCGCCATTGTGACTTTACCTGATGTAGTGCTGTCAATAAATGGTTTTCTATAGTTTAGCCCGATTTATTTTCGGCAGATACAATGTATTTTAGATTACATAGGTCTCCAGTGTGACATTTCTTGATGGATTACGTTTGCATTTGAGTAGTTTCACGATCTAGCTCACTAATGTACAGTGTTTACGTGGAACCAAAGATTATGAAGTACCTCTTAGTAAATTTATACTGATATTGCTCGCCTGTACTATAGTTTCTGTCCCTGGCATGGCGTTGTCTTTGACTATATCCTTGAATGTTTGGCCTAATTACATCTGTCACTGTGTTACTAGCAGTCGATGTGGACTTTGATTCTTGACAAAAATTATTGCACACAGTTATCATTATAAAAAAATTACAAGTGGGCTCAAAATAGCAGAATGCTTTTGTTAAAATTATGGTATAATATCCAATGATTTGATTTATTCGTTTTGGGCTTCGCTTGATAATGGCCATTTGTTCTGAAAGTTGAAATGAATTGTGCAAAATAAAGGACAGCCAAATGTCTCACCTTCAATAACAATTATTTGGCGGCTGAATATCCCCACATACATAAATCATAACTTATCCGTCTGTGATTTGAATGTCCTTACGAAGCATTAGGCTTCACAATTCGACAGCAGATGAAAGGCGCTGTAAGGACTTGGTGAACACTATTGTCTGCACAAAACTATCCAAACTCCCTCGACATTATCCAACGCTACCACCTACAGCAGGTCGACGTAAGAGCTGATAATGTGCTGACTGATGTGGTAGATTTCATTGAACGATGAAGGAAAACTTTCTGTACGCATCGACAACCATTAGCCTGTGTATTTTCAAGATTGGTCCAGCAAAATCTATGTGCAGGCACTGCCAAGGTCCGTCAGGACGTAGTCACTAAAATTACTACAGTGGGGGAACGGATTGATACCATGCACACATTGCACAATTGTGCATTCACTTTTGGCCATGTACAACGCCGCCTTGCACACTTCTTTGTGCGAACAATCCTCCAATGTCCTTGGTGCAACACCTGCTGGAGGGACTGAGGGACCATGACTATTGCATCGCCAGTTTCCGTGTGGAGGACGCCCATTTGTACTGTGACGGCACACCGATGAGCAAAATACTTTTGTTAAAATTATGGTATAATATCCAATGATTTAATTTATTCGTTTTGGGCTTCGCTTGATAATGGTCATTTGTTCTGAAACTAGAAATGAATTGTGCAAAATAAAGGACAGCCAAATGCTGAATACTATTGTCTGCACAAAACTATCCAAACTCCCCCGACATTATCCGACGCTACCACCTACAGCAGATCGACGAAATTCAATAATTGACAATACTGTACTGAGGTCTGGATTTGGATGCTTTAGTATATAGTATGGCAGCATGAATACGGGAATCAGACACGTTCGGAGTAACCGTCTCTCTCATAGTAAAGTCTCTGTAACTTAATCCACATGAACACCGAAAGCGACACTGTCTAGTAAGGCCACGAAGTTATTTCTGTTACCCATTGTTCGTAGGACTGGCCTGGCTGCTGTTTGATTCTGTAAAACGTACACCGAGCAGCCACTACATGCGCCTGCAATTTCAAATATTTGAGACTTTATCAACTAACTTGCCGGAGGGGAGCTCATGAGGCTGGCGATCTGGAAACAGTTTTACGACCAACTAGGTACATCTGAGCCTGCGGTGGAGAGAAAAGGGTAAATAACTTTGTTACTTGTTATGGCATAGGCGTTGAAATACACCGTCCACTACCCAATATAATCAACCCAGTCCTCGTTTTGCCCCAAAATCATCTGAATTTAGGCACTTGAATATTCTGTTGCTTCCGATTGAACAGGAAGAGGTGGCGGTTGTGGTGCTGCCACAGATCCTTGAAGTGCTTATAATAATTGTTCAATCCTTTTTCGCTGCATCTGTGTAGCTTGCATTAAAGACATATCCGGAAAAGACCTCGCGAAGACTCGATGTAACAACACACACTAACAGAAAAATAATACTGCCCAAGAGAGGGTTAGTTACACAATATGCCACAATGATCTAATCGTGAACTGCATCATCGGCGTCACTTTAATTGTTGTATCTGACTCACTTGACACTAAAGTGTCTAGTAATAAAACAGTCTGAATACATAATACTTTATTAATCACAACCGAGAAAGCGGCAACTGGCGAGGGGGCGGTCGCCACACCCCGTCCGGGCTCACCGCGCACCACCAAAACTCTTCTCGCCACCGCCGTCCCCATGCGTCTCCTCGTTCGCACCGCAACCCCGATCTCTCGCGGCTAGTTTCTGTAGTCGACCTCTCGAAATTCTCGCAAAGATCTTCATGCTGAATGAAAGCGACCTCTGCATTGAGCGCCATGAGTCAGGACCAAAACAGGGGGCTCTGTTGGTTCCTGTGTTGTTTTCCAGTATCGTGTCTTCAAGATTCGATTGCCTCCGGAGTTCATGGTATTCGATGCCGAACCGTCCGCGATCTTGAGGGCGCTGGAGCTGATGAGATGTGTCACGCTTGCTCAATTCCTCGTCTGTTCCGACTCCCTGGGTGTCCAGTTTCTTAGAGTACAGTACCCTTACATAGCTATTCCCTTACTTAGTGTCAATCATATGCTCTATGCAGCGATCATAAACTAAAGCAAAGACTGCAGTGCAGTCAACACTGTTCGAGTGGGTGAGTGGGAGTCGAGTGTGAGAGTCCGTGAGTGGAAGTCGGGTGTGCTCGGTAGCGAGGCCGGAGACGAGTGGCAGAATATAGGTGTAATGGCACACAGTATTTGATTTCTGTTAGGTGTTTATAAACATTGGTGTATAAAGCGGTGTATTAATTAATAAAATCCAATATTTGAGAAAGGACACGTTATCATATTTTAGTAATTTTCTTTAGATTTCACAAAAAAGAATGGCATCGCAATGAATTTCATGCAAAAGAAGCTATTACCGACTTTGCTAAATTAATTAAATATTTCATCTTTAGCATATGCGAATAATAAATTTTGGTGCGAAACTGGGGGTAGGATATAAGTTCCTACAACGATCCCGCTGCCACCGCTGGGGAAGAAGGTGTCCTTCAGCTGTGTGACAGACCAACATAAGTGGGTACTGCAGGGAACGAAAGGGTGTATATCGGAGCCAAGGAGGCGTGTAGTGTTTTTCGTTTAGTTGTGTGCCATCCCTCTGCATGCTGTCGTCTCGCTATTGAGGTACAGTCCTAAAATATGAGATGCCTGAAGTGACAGACAACAAGCTCCGTCTCGTAAGGTTCACAACGCGTCTGTGGTGTATGTCTTTCCAGCACGCAGACGGGACGGGGTTCTCCCTAACAGTCATCGCAAGGGCCACAGCTCTACAACGCATGGCTTCTTGCTTCGGCGAGAAGATCCGCCAATATGTGGTGGACGTGGCGTACAGACCACGGTGTTTTATTGTCCGACCAGACGACAGTGACAGACTTGGCAACACATACGCTCTCTACTTCAAGCTACGTTCAAACGAATGTTGTCAGAATTTTAAGTTTTTATTTCTTTCTCTTACCAGTTTCCTCAGATTTTAGATGTTCTTAACTGGTACAACTTTGGTTGTATCAACAAGGGTGACTGGCTCATCCACGGTTTTGTAAATTGTTAAACGGGCGCATATTCCGCTGACGTTGTTTTAGCTCCTCTGCCGTTTAACTTTTGTTTTACTCCTTGGCGAAGCAGCTTTCGAGCTTTTCTTCGTAGTTTTAAGGCGTTTGCGATGGAGTGATTGCATGAGTGCATGTGAGTGAGGTGAAAGTGAGTGCATGAGTGTCGTTTTTAGCTTTCATTCTCACTAGGTACAACAATTTTAGAGATTTCATTCTCATTAGTTCCTTTTAAAATGTGTCGGTAACCTTACCGTTGAGCACCCATAAAGGAAAAACGCACGCACGCTCACAAACTCTTCATTCCTTAGTCCTTCTGTATTTCACTTCTTTTCGCATTGTTTTCTGACTAGTCTCTTAAGGTTTTGCCTACTGTTCATCACTATTAAATTGTGATCTGAGTCTATATCTGCTCCTGGGCACGCCTTACAATCCAGTATCTGATTTCCGATTTTCTATCTGACCATGATGTAATCTAAATGAAACTTCCCGTATCACCCGGCCTTTTCCAAGTTTACCTTCACCTCTTTTGAGTTCATTACCAACTGAAACTTATTACAGAGCTCAATTAGTCGTTCTCGTCTTCTATTCTCATATTCACCCGTAAGTCTTTCTTCTACTTCTTACTTTGCAACCGCATTCGAGTCCCCCATGATTATTAGATTTTCATCTTCCTTTACGTTATTAATTATGCGTTCAGTATCCTCATAGACTATCTCTCTCTTTACCTTCAGCTTGCGACGTCGGTATGTATACCTGTTGTTGATATCGTTGTTCAGCTGTCGATCGTGATGTGCTCTGCGCAACCCATCACTGAACTGTTCACAGTAACCCACTCTCTTCCCATCCTTCCTATTAATAAGGAATCCTATCTCATTTTCTGCTGCTGTTGACATTACCCTATACTCATCTGACCAGAAATCCTTGTCTTCCTTCCATTTCACAGTTCCGCACACCTGTCCTGAACGGCACGAATCGAACGGTCGGCGTCAGCCTCCTAACACCGACGTGGAATTTTGTATATGCCAGACTTCAAAAGTCCCAAATGACCTTTGACAGAGGCGTCCAGTGCCCTAATTGCGGAAGTTGGACGGAGTGTTAATGCTAAAACTTTTTAAAGTTGTTCCACTCTTTCACGATGTAGCTACAGTGTAAAGAATAACAGCTCCTCTTGATGCAGCTTGAGAGATGATCCAAACTCCGTAGCCCTACGTATATGCTCCTCAGAGTATCCTTTGTTGCCTGACATGGCTGTCAAATGCGCAAATTCCTAGGTCAAACTGCCGACGGCGGAATTAGGAAGCATACAAGAACTAGGGGAGAGCCGGAAAAAGTGGCCAAACTGAGGTATTCCTATTTTTAAGATGAACAGCAAAAGATGGAAATGGATAGGCATCAACGATTTTAATCAACTATTCAAGTCTAATGTAGAAAAGTTGAATCACCTTAGGATAAAATTAAGTACTTTAAACAATGTAGCTTTCACAAAGTGACAAAACGGCCGCATGAGTGGGCAATGTGGCCACTTAGTTGTAAACTCAAAAATAAATGATAAAAATCTGTTTTAACAAAGAATATGTTTTATCGGGAAACACTATTCGAACTATACTTTTTACAAATAAAAGTCAAACGTTGTCTGTCAACACGTGTACCGGTGCAGAGTTTGCGAGCCAAGAGTGAGAACAATTTTTGCTTAATCTATTGCTCTTCTGGCCTTCAATTTCAAAATTAATCTCCGCAGCACGTCCTCTGCGTCTTCATCATTGTCATCAAAAAGAGCTCTCCTTTTTACTTTCCTTTCTTCTCTTCTTTTGTTTGCAGCTTCTAGGTGACTCTTGTGATCATTTAAGTATTGCCTCGTAGCCCTTCTTTCGGCCGCTGCTTTCACGTTTTCCCCCTACGCAAAGAAGCGACCGCCGAGGCGGCCACTTTGCTCGCATTGACTCCTTTGCACAAAATCTGTTAGCCTCTAATAACACTACTGAGCTTTAAATAACAAAAGTAGAATTATGGAGTCAAGATATGACACTTTCAGCACAGTTTCGTTAAACAGACATAAGTAATATTCCTCTTTATAATACATACAAAAGTGAACACTTGCCTAACATCAGGATGACTAAAATCCACGAAAATTATTAAAACTCCGAGGAGCGGCACAGCAGACTGTTAAGATCTCCTGGGATGACTGGCCGTATAGGAAACGTACGTCGCGGAATCTTATAGCTCCCGGCACCCCAATACCTACTTTGCCACAGTGTCCAGCGCTCCCTTCGAAGGTGATGCAGAGAGACTGCACCGCAAAATTCAAGTCCTGCGATAGGGATAGTGCAATCAGTGTTAACTGCGGAGAGGCCAGACGTGACAATGCAAAATTTTACATACTGGTCGGATGCAGACCGTCACAGGTTCGACAAATCTATAAATAACGCCGAGGTTACTGTCAAAAATAAGTAAATAAATAAATTCTCCGAATTCTCCACATTCCCCTGATGGTTACACGCGAGTCCCGAGTGATCTTTTCTTAAGGGAATGACGTTACTACCCCGACGGAAAAAAATTGTAACACCAACAAGGAGTTGAGATACACAAATGAAAGTTGGTAGGCGTGTTTCTACAACTGAAAGATTATTCTTCTCAAATTGCGCACCATTCGCATAAGAGTGGCACTAGTAGCGCCACTATGTGGATGCAAATCAGATTTCCTTTAGACACATGTTGCGACCGTAGTGAGCGTTAGTCACCTTTGAGATTGGACGTCATGAGTTGATGTTAGTCAAGAATGCCTTTGAGGCGACAAAGACGCCATTATCATGGTCTCACTGCGTTTGAACCAGGTCGAGTAATAGGTTGAAGGGAAGCTGGATGTTGCTTCTGCGATATGGCAGAAAGGCTTGGCAGGAATGTAGCCACTATACATGACTGCTGGCAGCGGTGGTCACGGGAATGTACGCTCGCAAGACTACCAGGCTCCACACGGCCGTTTGGCACTACCGAGAGGGAAGACCATCATGTTCAGCGCACGGCTCTGGCGCATCATACTGCATCTGCAGCGGCAATAGGAGCAGCAGGTGGCACCAGTGTGAGACAACCAACAGTTACATCGGTTACTTGAAGGACAGGTCCGAGACCGACGTCCTGTAGCGTCCATTCCACTGACCGCGAACCACACCATTTGCGACTTCGGTGGTGTCAAGCGAGAGCTCACTGGGGAGCAGAGTGTTGACTTTTCTGATGAAAGCTGGTTCTCTCTCGGTGCCAGTGATGGCCGTGTGTTGGTTAGGAGGAGGTCAGTGGCAAGGGTCTCTAGCCAGCTTGTCTGCCTGCTAGATACATTGGACCTACAGGTGGGATAAGGTCTGCGAATTCGTATGACAGCAGGAACATTCTCTTGGTTATTCTACGCTCTCCGACTGCAAATTTGTACGTCAGTCTGGTAACTCCACTTGTTCTATTGCCATTGATGAACAGCAATCCAGCTAGTGTTTTCCAACAGGGTAACGCTCGCCCACATACTGCTGCTATAGCCCAACATGCACTAAAGAGTGTTGACATGTTGCATTGGCCTGCGCGATCACCTGATCTGCCTCAACAGAATATACAGTATAGGGGGCATCATCGGACGACAACTCCAGCGTCATCCACAACCAACATTAAACGTCTCACGCAACAAAAATGGAACTCCATAGTTTAAATTGACATCTGGCGACTTTACAACAATGCATCCACGTTTGCATGCATGCATTCAACATTCTGGCGATTACATCGTTCGTCAATGTACCAGCACTTCGCTCCTGCAGTGGCGAGTCTCACGCTTACATTAACCTGTGATCCTAAACTGTTGTTGTTGTGGTCTTCAGTTCAGAGACTGGTTTGATGCAGCTCTCCATGTTACTCTATCCTGTGCAAGCTTCTTCTTCTCCCAGTACTTACTGCAACCTACATCCTTCTGAATCTGTTTAGTGTATTCATCTCTTGGTCTCCATCTAGGAGTTTTACTCTCCACGCTGCCCTCCAATACTACATTGGTGATCTCTTGATGCCTCACAATATGTCCTACCAAGCGATCCCTTCTTCTAGTCAAGTTGTGCCACAAATTTCTCTTCTCCGCAATTCAATTCAATACTTCCTCAATAGCTGGGTGATCTACCCATCTAATCTTCAGCATTCTTCTATAGCGCCACATTTCGAAAGCTTCTATTCTCTTCTTGTCTAAACTATTTACCGTCCATGTTTCACTTCCATACATGGCTACACTCCATACAAATACTTTCAGAAACGACTTCCCGACACTTAAATTATACTCGATGTTAACAAATTTCTCTTCTTATAAACGCTTTCCTTGTCAATGCCAGGCTACATTTTATATCCTCTACACTTAAACCATCATGAGTTATTTTGCTCCCCAAATAGCAAAACTCATTTACTACTTTAAGCATTTCATTTTCTGATCTAATTCCTTCAGCTTCGCCTGATTTAATTCG
Source organism: Schistocerca americana (assembly GCF_021461395.2). Taxonomy (NCBI): domain Eukaryota; kingdom Metazoa; phylum Arthropoda; class Insecta; order Orthoptera; family Acrididae; genus Schistocerca; species Schistocerca americana. The sequence continues at coordinate 459,525,942 of NC_060119.1, read as the reverse complement.
ACTACATTCCATTGTCCTCGTTTTGCTTTTGTTGATGTTCATCTTATATCCTCCTTTCAAGACACTGTCCATTCCCTTCAGCTGCTCTTGCAGGTCCTTTGCTGTCTCTGACAGAATTACAATGTCATCGGCGAGCAACAACTAACTGCTACAGTTACACAGTTCGTACTGCATATAGCAAGTATTGAATATTACAAAACATTTTTCATCATTCAAGTGACATAGGACATATTTAAAATAATTATTGGCACTCATTGGCCAGTTACAAATCAACAGAAGTCATCCTTCAAAACAGGAGCTAATGAGTGTAGCATCAAGCTACTGGTATTCATATATAATAGCATGTAGGTGACATAATACAAATATGTACAAACCTGTTTTTGCTGTATTCTCCGGCGCTCTGCGGCACGTTTGATGTTGTTCAGCGCAATCAATTATTTCATGGTGTCGTAGTCGACGAGATGGAGGAAAGGTTACTAATTCTTTAATTTTGTTAGGTGGTTCAACATTTTTCAGTGTAACAGTCGGAGATAGCATAGTAGATTCATTTGGTATGGAATTAATTACATCTTGGAATGAGAGTATGTGTGTGTCCCAAACAATATTTTTTTTATGGCAGTATATTCAACACAGTTTACCAATTTCTTTCATTAGTCGTTCACAAGGGTTCGAAGAAGCATGGTACCTGGATATATAGATCGGAGAAATGTTTCTAGCTCGTAACATATGTGTCCATATAGCAAATCGAAACTGTGATCCATTGTCGGAAATTACTTTCAATACATGCCCTACATGGAATAGAAAATGCTTTACAAATGCTTTCGAAACAGTTTTAGCAGTAGCTTTGCGTAACGGAGTGAAGGTAACAAATTTTGAAGAGAGTTCAACAGCAACAAAGATGTAGCAAAAACCTCTATTAGTTCTGCGAATCGGACCAAAAATATCTACAGCAGCCATGTGTCTCAATTTAACAGGTACAGTGGGATTTAATGGAGGAATAAGTGAAGTTGTATCTGACTTAGCTTTCTGGCAGATTTTACATGACGCTAAAACTCGTCGAATACGTTTCTCCATGTTGGTAAAATAACAGTTCTGTCTCAGTATAAGAAAACATTTTCTGGCTCCGTAATGTGCGTAACTTAAATGAGTATACCAAATTAATTTGTTAACAAGCTCGTCAGGAATACATAATAACCAATTGTTGTTGTCAGGGTAAGAGCGGCGAAACAGAATATTATTCCGTACAATGTAATGGTTTCTAATGGTAACATGATTCCTATCTTGCCAAAGGTGTTTAATTTCTTTCCATACGTTGTCTTTACTCTGCTCTTGTGCTATGTCTTGTAATGACGACGAAATGAAATTTTCAAATGCAACTTGTTGAATGTACATGACGCTGAAATTTGCTTTGGATAAGTTGGTTGCGATGTCTTGCTGATTGTTGCTGAGAGAACGGGATAGTGCGGCTGCTACAATATTTTGTGTGCCGGGAATGTGAACAATTGTAAAATTAAATTCCTGTAAATAAAGTTTCCATCTGCTTAATCTGTCGTGTGTAAATTTAGTGGAAAGTAAAAACTGTATGGCTCTATGATCTGTGTAAAGGGTTGTGTGTCTTCCATAAAGAAAATGCCGAAATCTCGTAAATGCCCAAACAACACATAATGTTTCAAGTTCTGTAACAGAATAATTGCGTTCAGCAGGTGACAGAATGCGACTCGCAAAGGCGATGTTTTTAATTACTGTAGTGCCATCTTCTTCAATTTCCTGAAAAATGTGTACGCCTAAAGCGGTGTTAGAACTGTAGGTAGCAATGGAAAAATTTCTAGTAATATCTGGATGTGATAAAAGTGGGGCATTCAACAAAGCTTGTTTTAGATTGACTAATTCAGACTATTGGTTTTTCATGTAAAAGTATGTCTCAGATGTCGTCAAAAGTAATAACATTTTCGTGATCAAGATTCTCTGTGTCAAAAGTATTGCTTGCATTACTGTAAGATGCAACCTGTACTGTATCTAGTCAAATTATATCTGACGTGCTATTATTTTCGGGAGGATGCTGTGGCATTTCCACTATTTGTACTGTTCTGTTATTTCGTCCTGACGTATTACGTTCGGGATGATATCTACTGTCTGGTTCATTCATGATAAATTGTTGTTGCGGATGATTTTGCTGCTGATAAGATCGACTGTTATTAAACGTACGCTGATAATTGTGCTCATTACTTTTACGTCTGTCATAATAGTCATTTCTATACGGTGCATTGCGATATGAGCTGAAATCATGTGTTTTCTGTACTTACTGATTTCCTTGTTGCTGTGCGTTACTATTCGTTGGAGCTGACGCTATACGTGTAGGCGGCGAAACATTAAAGCATGGTTGATCTTGTACATTACATTGTTGGTTAGGTATGCTAACCGGCTGGCTTTGATGCTGTTGCGGTGAAAAGCGTCTATTGTTACCAAAACGTGGTTCCTGTTGCTGATAATTTTGACGATACTGATAATTAAAATTTTGTCACTTATTAAAATTATACTGGTATTTCTTGCCATTTCGGGAGTGTCTAAAGAAAATTGTCACTTTCGGTAAAACTTGTCATATTTCTTTACACGTTTCTTAATTCTAGATAGATCGATAGTTGAAGAGCTGTTTAGACAGATATAAAGGATAGTAGAAGAGAAGGCAGCAGTACAGAAAACTAAAGATGAAACAGCACTACTACGGCTCGGGGCCCTGTGCACGCCACGGCACATATTCATCGAAGAGTAATGAATACCCTGAGGTCTTTTACGCACTGCAAATAAATTTTGGTTTCTGTGTTACAGGCAATGCCGGTGAAAATTCAAAAGCAAGTTTTTGTATCCAATCCAATTCTGGTTTCTGCACTACAGGCCAAGCTGATGAAAATACAAAAACAAATTGTCGTATCCAGTCCAAAGCGTGACTCTGTGTTCTCTCATTATTAAATACCTTAGATTTTTTAACGGATAAAAATTGCTTATTATCAAAATTATCGTCTCGGAATGTCTGAACAGGTTTAGGATTATATGACAATCTGTTTGTCTGTGTCTCTTCGGATTCTAACTCACGTACTCTCTGTAAATTACCTAAATTATACTGGCTGTGTGAGTCTGACAAATATTCGGAAAGTGGCGTATGCTGTGCCGTGTTAGAGGCTGAAACATTTTTCATCTCTGTCACTTCTTGCTGTAAAGTTGACAATTTTCTACGTAATGTATTATTGGACGAACCTATCTCACTGATTGTCTGCTGTAAATTTTGGAATTCGGGTGTTTGATTAAACGAAACAGATGACGTATCGTCTGATTTGGTGTCATTATTACTTTCGATAACATCAACACGACTGGCCAATTCATCATATTTTTCAGTCAGTGCTTTTACCTGATCATCGTTTTTATTATCACAAGCGTTAATTTGTTTTTGTATTTTACGTGTGGTTTCGTTCAATTTTTTAACGTCTGCTTTGATGGCATCGGGATCCTGTATTAGTTCTAATTGTTCAAGTCTGTCGGTCACTGTCTGAAAGTCTACTGTGTGTGTCTGTTTTTGTTTTAAGATCAGAGATTTCACCATGTAATTCGGTGTTCAACCGTTTGATAGTATTAATTTCGTCTGATACTGTAGCAATATTGTTGTCTACGTATGTTTTTGCTTTCGTAAACAATTTACGTTTATCTTCCTGTCTCTGTGCAGTAATTGTTTCCATGACTTGTCGCTTTACTTTATTCTGTTCCTGTATAAATTTACGGTAACGCGTTTCATTGTTTTGTAGGTGGTGATTAAAGCGTTCGTCAATTTGGCTGTTCTGTTGGTCAAATTTTGCGTCTACTTTTGCATCCAGTGTGCGCGAGAGGTGTGTGGTGATTAAAGCGTTCGTCAATTTGGCTGTTCTGTTGGTCAAATTTCGCTCCACTTTTGCATCCAGTGTGCGCGAAAGTTCTGCTGACATTAATTTAAACTCGTCGCGTAACTGTGTTGCGTTTTCAGACCATTGTTTAGTGACTGCACTAATTTCGTCTCTAAGTAATTTAGTAGTGGCTGCATGTGTATTCCTTAATTCTTGAGCAACAGATCTAATTTCTTCACTACTGCTCCTAGCACAAGCCTTAATTTCCTCACGTAATTGTTCTTTAGTATCATGACATTGCACGGCAACGGCTGTAATCAGTTCACTAAGCTGTTTGGAATTGTTGTCAAGTTTTTCATTAAGTTGTTTGTTCGACTCATTAAGGTTGTCATGTTTTTCATTAAGATTGTCATATTTTTCATTCAATTGTTTAAGATTTTCATTAACTTGTTTGAAGTTGTTGTCTTGTCTTTCATTTTGCTGTATGGAATTTTCATTAAGTTGTTGTTTGAAATTTTCACTAAGTTGTTGTTTGAGATTTTAATTATTTTGTTTGTTTGATTCATGAAATTGTAGCAATAATGCCATAACTTGATCCATGCCAATATTGCCTACTCTATTCTCTGCGCTATTTAATGGCGTACCTGCACTTATCACGTTTTGTGTAATCATTCGGTCATTTTCTGATTCTTGAAAAGGTTCGCCAATTGGATGTGCAGTGTTAGTCACTACACCGGAATCAAATAAATCTGACGTATTCTAATTACCCTGTTCATTTTCGTTAGAAAAATTTGTCTGTTCGTTACGTAAATTTTGCAAACCGGGTGTGTCAAACTGGGCAGTGTTGATAGTAATGGAACGTGCCGCGTCATCAATTGTCGTTAAATTAACAGAGGACACAATTGAATTTGTTTGTTCATCATTAGGATCAAAATCAATATCAGTGATCCGTATGCACAGATAATTATCTGTAATTAGTGGATTATCACTATTACACTGAGTGTCGCAAGTATTATCGGTCAAATTATTCGAGTCCGCTATTTCACTCATTGCACATCGCGATGTACTGTTAACAGTTTTTCGCGGTATTTTTCACAAATCAAAATTAAGTACAATATAAAACAAGGACAAAGCAAAAATGGAACAAACACAATTACAACAAAGAGCAATAAATTGCCGATGATCTGTGAAAGAAAGAGTGACAAATTAGTAAATGCGTTGCGCCAGATGCAAACTACATTTAAGTAAATAAGAGCAGATATATGACTACTTCTCAGAGATTCACAAAGAAATACGATCCTGGCCGGTTGTCGTCAAGTGTAACCTCCCCACAGAAAATTAAAGTATAAATAAATATTATTTGGTTAATGATTCTAATTTTAGTGTAACCTCACAACAAAACTGGTTCCCATTTATAATCTCCGTGCACAAACGCATTCACATTTAATGTACCCACAAAATTCGTTTCTCATTTGATATAAGCTCGAAACAGAAAAATTCTTAAACCTCATAATAAAATAATAAATTCAGTAACCTGGTAAAATTTGGACGACAGCAGTGCTGCGCCGTGGCCCTGTAAGATCATTCTGAATAAAAAGCAAAAATTCTTACGTCAATATAAACGGCGAATATATCTGCTCTTACCCAAAAAATTTTTCGGCACAGCTCCCTGCAATGCTGGCTTATACATTTGTGATTTGTGATAGGAAGCAACTGATTTTTTTGAAATGAATGCTTTTTTAAAAAAAAAATACTTTATATTACCAAAATTATTATTAGGACATTTTTAAAACATTTGGATGACAGTTCAGATACATTACTAGATATGCGCGACGCTGCTTCTTTACCTTATACAATAACACTCCATCTCCAGATTCCCGACCAGAGCAGACTGCAGACAAGTGCAGACAACCTCAGACAAGCGACTAGCAACAACTAACTGCTACAGTTACACAGTTCGTACTGCAGTCAACACTGCTCTCTGGTCAGCGATTCTATATCGCAGGTAGCGCATACCTCTTACAAGTTTGAGGGTATTTCGCCTGTCTCATACAACTTGCTTACCAGATGGTAGAGTTTTGTCATGGCTGGCTCTCCCAAGGCTATCAGTAGTTGTAATGGAATGTTGTCTACTCCCGGGGCCTTGTTTCGACTTAGGTCTTTCAGTGCTCTGTCAAATTCTCCACGCAGTATCGTATCTCCCATTTCATCTTCATCTACCTCCTCTTCCACTTCCATAATATTGTCCTCAAGAACATCGCCCTTGTATAGCCCCACTATATACGCCTTCCACCTTTCTGCTTCCCTTTCTTTGCTTAGAACTGTTTTTCCATCTGAGCTCGTGATATTCATGAAGGTGGTTCTCTATTCTCCAAGGGTCTCTTTAATTTTCCTACAGGCAATATCTATCTTACCCCTAGTGATATGCGCCTGTACATCCTTACATTTGTCCTCTAGCCATTCCTGTTGAGCCATTTTGCGCTTCCCGACGATATCATATTTCAGACGCTTGTATTCCTTTTTGCCTGCTTCATTTACGGCATTTTTGTATTTTCTCCTTTCATCTATTAAATTCAATATCTCTTCTGTTACCCAAGGATTTCTATTAGCCTTCGTCTTTTTACCTATTTGATCCTCTGCTGCTTTCACTATTTCATCTCTCAAAGCTACCTATTCATCTTCTACTGTATTTCTTTCTCCCTTTCTTGTCAATCGTTCCCTAATGCTCTCCATGATACTCCCTACAACCTCTGGTTCTTTCAATTTATCCAGGTCCCATCTCCTTAATTTCCCACCTTTTTGCTGTTTCTTCAGGTTTAATCTACTGTTCATAACGAATAGATTCTGGTCAGAGTCCACATCCGCCCCTGGAAATGCCTTACAATTTAAAACCTGGCTCCTAAATCTCTATCTTGCCATTATATAGTTTATCTGACACCTTCTAGTATCTCCAGGCTTCTTCCATGTATACAACCTTCTTTCATGATTCATGAACCAAGTGTTAGCTTTGATTACGTTATACTCTGTGCAAAATTGTACCAGGCAGCTTCCTCTTTCATTCCTTAACACCATTCACCTACTACGTTTCCTTCTCTCCTTTTTCCTACTATCGAATTCTAGTCACCCATGACCATTAAATTTTCGTCTCCCTTCACTATCTGAATAATTTCTTTTGTCATACATTTTATCAATCTCCGTCATCTGCGGATCTCGAAGGCATATAAACATGTACTACTGTGGTAGGCGTGGGCTTCGTATCTATCTTGACCACAATAATGCGTTCACTATGCTGTTTGTAGTAGCTTACCCGCATTCCTATTTTTTTACTCATTATTAAACCTACTCCTGCATTATTCCTATTTGATTTTGTATTTATATCTCTGTATTCACCTGTCTAATAGTCTTGTTCCTCCTGCCACCGAACTTCACTAATTCCCACTATATCTAACTTTAACCTATCCATTTCCCTTTTTAAATTTTCTAAGCTACCTGCCCGATTAAGGGATCAGAGATTCCACGCTCCGACCCGTAGAACGCCAGTTTTCTTTCTCGTGATAACAACGTCCTCCTGATTAGTCCCCGCCCGGAGATCTGAATGGGGGACTATTTTACCTCCGGATTTTTTACCTAAGAGGACGCCATCATCATTTACCATACCGTAAAGCTGCATGCCCTCGAAAAAATGTATGGCTGTAGTTTCCATTTGCTTTCAGCCGATCGCAGTACCAGCACAGCAAGGCCGTTTTGGTTAGTGTTACAAGGCCAGATCAGTCAATCATCCGGACTGTTGCCCCTGCAACTACAGAAAAGGCTGCTGCCCCTCTTCAGGAACCACACGTTTGTCTGGCCTCTCAACAGATACCCCTCTGTTTTGGTTGCACGACGGTACGGCTATCTGTATCGCTGAGCACGCAAGCCTCCCCACCAATGGCAAGGTCCATGGTTCATTGGGGGGGGGAGGGAGGGGGTGGTGCACTGTTAATCAGTTAAATATGTTACCCAGAGTCCCAAAATTTCATTATTCTACATAATTACTTTTTGGTGCGGCGGTTTTTCCTTCATTGTCTTTGAGCATGCTCGTCCCCTTTCGTGTCTAGTCGCGAGACAGGCTTCCTTGTCTGATTTGGTATAAATGAAAATATAATTGTCGCCTGTACTGCAATCCGTTCTTGTTCTTACTTCTCTTTTGCTGGACTGTGAGACGCCGCTTGAATGCCTTTACTCAGCCTAAGACTGTTGGGTTATGAGTTCGCACGAGTGGAAACTAGCAACAACGTGGTTACGGCGGACCTGTTACAGTTGTGTTACAGGGAATCTCGACGTGCTCAACAGATGCCTGTCGTTTAAGGTGTCACCTGCCTTCAGAGGTACCACCGCGCAAGGCAGACGAGCTGTTTCTGGGATGGAATTGTTACCGACAGGACCCACAGAAAAAGCGTTTACGTTCCTGCTGTATGTTCATCAGACACAGTTCCAGCTTTTGGTAGCGCCTCTCTGTTTGGCTCGTGTTAACACTGACGGCTGCAGCCGCAGACCACGACAAAACCTAAGATTCATTACTTCTGAAACACTCTCTGTATAAAATTTCCGGTCACAACCACCAGGATCAGCCGGCGTCAGTACTTTGGCGGGAATGTCGCTTGCTCGCTGCGTTCCGGAATGCCGCGAGCGGCGATCGCAGCAGCGCATGATGGGCGTGTGGAGCGTGCGTGCCGCCGCGGTGGGCGGCCATCCATCACGGCAGACAAGCAGCCGGCGGCCGGTAGTTGGCACTGCCATTGATAGATGGCAGCAGGAGCAGGGGGCTGAGGGCGGGGAAGCCCCGGCCGGACGTGCGCCTGATTCGTTCCTCGGCGCGGCGCGGCGCCTCGGGGGCGGCCAGCCCCTGCAGGCCCGCAGCCCGCAGCGCGGCTAATTCGGCGGACAGCGAGGGTCGCAGGCGGCCAGAGGCGGCCTCGTCACTCATCCGCGGCTCTTATTGATTCTGGCACGCCACGCCAGGCCGTGGCAGCCCTCCTCGCCGATGACTGAGTGCCTGCTCGGCGGACGAATTAATGGGGAAACTCTGTCCGCGTCAGGGATGCGAGCGCGCCAGGAAATAGTGCGGATCCCCGACCCCCGGGGGCCCGCCGGAGCCGAGGAATCTCTCTTCTGTGTTTCTCCAAGATGGAAAAGGAACTGTCGCGGATGAGTAATGAAAATGGACGGCGCCGCATCCTCGTCGTGTCAGAGGCCTGCCAGATTTGGCGCATTAGCCGAGAATGATTTCGTTACCACACCATCTTGTTTCAAGCAGCCGGTGGGAATAAGTATGTTACAGATTTGAGCTCTGAATAATGCATAATTTTATCTAAACAGCTGTTATTTTCGGACAGATAATCGAAAAGAATATTTCAAGGTCAAAGCTTCGTTGTTCGACAAAAATCTGAAACAGAGGCAGTTTATCCATGAGGCACATACTAACATACTACGGATGCTGCACTTTCCGAGGCCCCTACCCGCACTGTAAAATTTTTGTGAGAGTAAATTTATCGTTAAATATCGTCAACCGAAAACTAACACTGTTAAAGAAAGACGGATCATTCACGAAGGAATGATTTCACAGGAACGGTTCCCTGAACTTAGCACAAGGACTGAGGAACGACTTCTAAAGAGCAGTCGTTCCCCAATCCTTCAGGTAAGTCTCGTACCTGTCTCGGTCTCGATCAGTCAGTCTCATTGTTTATTCGGGTGTACAATCGCTGCTCATTTAACTCCTCCATTCCTCGTTCTCAGCCGGCCGCGGTGGTATAGCGGTTAAGGCGCTCAGTCCGGAACCGCGCGACTGCTACGGTCGCAGGTTCGAATCCTGCCTCGGGCATGGATGTGTGTGATGTCCTTAGGTTAGTTAGGTTTAAGTAGTTCTAAGTTCTAGGGGACTGATGACCACAGATGTTAAGTCCCATAGTGCTCAGAGCCATTTGAACCATTTTTAACCTCGTTCTCACCTTGGGCTCGTTCGGCTTGTCTCGCTCTTTGACCAGATTTCATTTCAGTTTCACCGTTCTTTGTCCACCTGTAGCATCTTTCCTTCATTACGTCCACTCATTGCTGTTCAGTTTCTCTCGTTACACGTACCCAATTCCAACAAATACAACTAGCGGACAGTGTTGTACTACGGAAAACTTCTGAGTTTAATACATTATCTCATTCTATTTTTTTAAACAATGGCACTCACTTTTCATGTATGGTATTATTTTTCTGGAGTTACACAAAATTACGACAAAAAATTCCAGACTGCAACATAATAATAAACCTAGAAACAAACATTCGATTTGTATATATTTTGGATAAATGGCTGCATCGGTCATAAAGAATGAAATCCTTTATTTTATAGTTAGATTTCGGTCACTGCGTGAACATCTTCACTGCAAACTATTCGAACCTTGTAGGTCCATATCGTAATAACACAACTATTTCTATGAGGTGAACATATACTGTGGTGATTACTTCCAAAAGATATCTTCACTTTTACAGCATACAATAGTTTTGAAATTACAGGAAAATCTATCTTATGACCTTAGCAGTTGCCGATCCAACATATTGTATGCAGAAAAAGTGAAGATAACTGTTTGAAGTAATCATCACCGTTCATGTTACACATCATAAAAATGTTGTGTTATTATGATATAGGCCTACAAGGTTCGAAAAGTTTGCGCTGAAGTTCGTCACACAGTGACCAAATCGATCTGTAAAATAAAGGAAATCGATCTGGATTACAGGCTCTACGATCGATGCTACAATTTATCCAAAATATATTGACAATATTACGGTATGGAGCACACGGTTACCAGTGGAATTAGACATAAAAAACGTTACATTGTAATTTAAAAGTGTTGCAGTCGAGAAACTCTTGTAAATACTGTATTCAATAGTCTATCTGCTACATGTTGCTCCACTACGCACCAATAATCAATAAATGAAATCAAATTAAACAGAAGTGTTATCATAAGCCAACTAAAAATAAATTTTGTAACAGAAGCTATTGAAAATAGAAATTTCCATTTTAGAGACAGGCAAAATTGTTAAAACACTAAAGAAATTCTGTTCATTTGCTAGTATTACATGTTCCATGATAAAAGACCTTCTTCTGTTTTAAGGTACAAGTTGATGCACGAGTGACAAAGTATGGCTTAACTGTTCACACATTATATAAGTAATCTCAAAAATACTCGTACATGGTATTTTACTTGCATAAAAATCTGTAACTAAAGAATTAACAATATATTGTAAATAGCTTTAATATATTATATATCAGTTAAATATGTAGAGCTCGAAACATTTACAAGCATTGGGTAAAACACAACTTTGTGTCTCACAAAACCAAAAACGATAGAAAATGACAGAAACTCTTTATGGCTCTTTATAGTGTGAATTCCTTCATAAGACTCTGAAAATCAATCACTAGATTGAAGTATCAACCAAACAGGACCATATATTCCTAGATATATTTTCCTCTAAGTACAACACAACGCACTCTTTTATACGTAAGTAATAATAAAGCTGTAATTTTAAAAACTGAAACATTTGCTAGGGGTCTTACACAATTAGGCTCTTCTTTTTTTTAACTTACAGATTTTGACGCTCAGTGCGTGAGTATAAATTGCCTAAAGCAGTGAACACATGGCTTAAAAAATCTCGAAAATGTAGTCATTGGAGATTAGAATATTTTCTAGCTCTGTTAAGTATGAAACGTATCCAAGTAATCAACACAGTCGCTGGTAGCTGTAAAAAAGTATAATGCATTTGTAAGAGGCAAAACGCTTTATGCATAGGTACTCAAGAGACGACAACATGATTTGGAATGTGCTTCCCTGTGATTTAGCACAAATAAATTTCTTTTGTTTCTTTGAACTACGAATAGTTTCTTGTATAGAATTGGAACTGTTATAGGAAGAATGTTCTTTAAACAAATATAACGTGTAAGACTAGTAACTATAAATTTGTTGCTTGGAACCTGGGTGGTGAAAACATTTTACTATTATTTACATTTAATATTTATTAGTAAATGGAACGATCATTTGAAATTTGATACATGGAAAGCAGTTTACTGTTCAATGAAAAATTTGTATACATATTACTCAATATCGGGAAATAAAAAGGCATTTTATTTTGTTTTTGATGTTTCACATTTTTATATCAAATTTTAATGTATTATGAATACTTACAGTTCTGTGCAATGAGCTTGTGGTGACTGTACCGATGAGTTGCAAATGTTTTTTGTTTTACAGACGCCTTGTAAATGTTTTAGATTTTTAAAACGTCAATTTTTATGTCATATATACACCTTATTCGAATGGAGAACTTGTCAGAACAGATAGAGATTTTGTTAGAAGATTTTATGACTTTCCACTCAAAAAATTGTCTGCAATAATTTTATCCAGTATACTAAAGTCTGGTCATGAGTTATAGGACATGGGGGTAACCAGCTCCCTCCACTCACCACCTCCCTCGGCACATAAAAAACTAATCTATACAAACCATATCCACATGAGGACACACACAGATGCAGCAATCGATATCAGTTTGAAGAAAGACAGAACGTGTAATGGGTACTGACTATACAGTACCAAATGCACCCAGAACTATTAGTCGTGAAATCTCAAAATTATTTCGTCATATGCCACACAGGTCTATGGAACACAGTTGATAATGATAACAGCATCCAGTTTTCCATCAGGACTCTTTTGAAAGCTACTCTTATACACTTTTACATAATTAGATAACAAGAGGAACGGTGAACGAGCAAAATCGAACGGGTCTAAAAAAGGGCTGGTCACCAACGAACTAGTTGTCAAAGTCGAACAGGTTTGCCCATCTCTGCCGTTTAAGAGGACACTTTGCTTTCAAAATTTCAGAAAGTCGATTTTTTTGGGCTTAAAATGTTGTCTGGGAAGTCTGTTGCAGTGTTCATCCCAATTTTGCAAGAAACTCCGTTACTGGATTACAAGGCGATTTGTGAAAAAGTGTCTCCGAAAACCATTTGCAGCGGGGAAAAATAGTCGACGTGTAAGTTCAACGACGGCCAGACAGTCATTATGGAAATGTGAAAGTGCTCGAGGGCGGACCAGCCTGCTAAAACACATGCAAAAGCGACATAAAATCATATCTAGCGAACAGAGAAGCGGATGACAGAAGCTGCCTAACAGCCCTGAACGACCAACATTACCATGAAGAAGATGGAGGAGGACCTTATTTTGGATGTGGAATGATTGCTGTCCAACGATCGCTGACTACAGGCATGATTAACTTAATTACAGAAAGTATAATCCAAAACTTTAAAAGCGATTTACTCGATACAGTATTTTTCAGATGAAAACATAAACTGAGAACGATACGGTTTTGACCGAAATTTGATGGTAGCATTCTAAATTGTATTCTCTGTCAGCGTACATACGCGTTTTGGGAATCTTCAAAAGTTCAAAAGAATTTTCAAAAGTTGCGGGCTTTTGTTTCAATTTTGTATCTGAAGAAAATAACGCTTGTTTCACCCCATCACCATTTTTTTTGGTATTTAACACTGTTCAATTATCCCCTCTACGCTGATAAAAACTATGCTGAAAATCAGTTACACAAAGTTATTTTGTTACGGGTGTAATAGGAGTGCTTCGGGAATTCCAGCCGACGACCAATATCCCGGCTGCGAAGGATCCTTCCACCCGGTGCAGCGGTTACAAGGAGCGTCCCATGTGAACACAAAAATGATTTCTTGAACACACAAGTGTACAGAATAAAACTACACATCAGTTTTGGCATTACTTTTTATTTTACTTGAAAAACTCAAGAATATCACTTATTTTTCATGCGTTCAGATAGGCTTACCCCCTTATCATAATATACCCATAATGGTGCAGCATTTTTGATCTATGTGTGTTTCTTTACCGTTTAAAATTAATAAATTCGACATAGTTCTATATTATTAAACCACATTGTACGTATCACCCATTGATATAACAGTTTTTATTTAAGTGTTTTGTTCCACTTTGCCCATTATACGAACTCGTGCCACAGTATTGTCGACAGACACTGTTTAATATTAATGAGAACCACCACATGTGTGTAGATACGCATTGTTACGTCGCGATCGGTTTTGTTCAGAAGAGCAACATCAGGTTACATGTCAACAATTTTCATCAGAATTGTGCAAATATCATCACTTAAAAAGTCTAAAGGTAAGACAAATAAATAGACTGCGAGGATTTCTTATGAAGTCTGTTCACATGATAACTTGATGACGTTCTGTTGAACTAAACTGGTCATGACTTAATAAATGCCGGCCGGAATGGCCGAGCGGTTCTAGGCGCTTCAGTGTGGAACCGCGCGACCGCTACGGTCGCAGGCTCGAATCCTGCCTCGGGCATGGATGTGTGTGATGTCCTTAGGTTAGTTAGGTTTAAGTAGTTCTAAGTTCTAGAGGACTGATGACCTAAGATGTTAAGTCCCATAGTGCTCAGAGCCAATTTTGAACTTAATAAATGGCTTTCAGTACAGCTGTGGTGGTTTGGTTTTAATATTAACAAGAATAAGCTGTGGAGCTCAAAATTATTGAGATTGCTAAAGAGGTTGTTTACATTACGTTGAAACAAAACTCGCCTAAGAAATGTTTGCTAACGTACGATCACACCCATTGATGTTGGACGGTCAGGAGAGTAGTCGGATAACCACTACATTTCCGTAGTTTGGCACGTAATCATTTGAATTCAGTATTTTCTGGCCCAATTAGTTCTGTTTTTGCGATCATATTTTTCGCTCCTTTCACGAATTTTGAGTTCAGGCACAGAGTATGTTTACAGTAATAGGCTTCTAGCTTCAAAGACGAAACAAAAAGTATACGAGGCCTTCCCAGCATGGTGTGTCAGTATTTTTGTGGCATGTAAAATTTTGTTCTATTCTGTCTAAATTTCGGAAGATTGTGGTACGACTGGTGGTAGTTTTAAAGCGAACTGTAACAACGTAATTAATTTCGAGACAGTCTGCCCAATTCGGTTGCTGTAAGGGAGGGTAACGGTTACTTCCGCTTCCTGATACTGGAATACTGTCTGCACTATTCCACCCACTTTGTTAAAATAAGAGAAATAGCTCATGGTCAGCATCAGTGTATGCGCTAACTAGAGAGTAATACAAAAAGTTATTTAATTTTTATGATTGGTTGGTTGTTTGGTTATTGCGACGCTCAACTACACGGTCATCAGCATCCATACGAATTCCCAATTTTTCACTGTGCAATTTTTTCACAGTCCACTCTAGCTACTGTCACGAACGATGAGGATGATGATGAAATGATGGAAACAACACAAATACCCAGTGGCCAGGGAGAGAAAATGCCCAGCCCGGCCGGTAATCGAACACGGGACCCCGTGAGCGAGCAGTTTAATGATGTAGTGACTTATTTTTCACAAACAGTAACATTTTTCTCTGCTGTGTCAGTGATGACAATAATAGTCAAATGTGGAGGTAGCCACAGTGCCTTGGTTCATTTTGTACCTAGACGACGGTTCAGAACCCAATGCGCATAAGATGCCTTACTGGTGAAGGCACAACTGAATTCCTGCCCAGTCCAGCGGGTGCGCGACTGCTACGGTCGCAGGTTCGAATCCTGCCTCGGCCATGGATTTGTGTGATGTCCTTAGGTTAGTTAGGTTTAGGTAGTTCTAAGTTCTATGGGACTGATGATCTCAGATATTAAGTCCCATAGTGCTCAAAGCCATTCGAACCAACCTAACGGGTGGTGCCACTGCGGTTGTTGTGTTCCTGCCAGTGCTGAGGACATGTGTGTCTACTAAGTCACAGACACAGTGTAACAATGAGGTGAGACGTTACTAAGGAGAACAGCGGAGGGAAATCTAGTAACTGGATCTGTAGTGGCAACAACAACATGAGGCAGCGGGAGCCAAGTCTTTGGGTCAAGCGTGGTGCGCCATCTGAACGTGTTTATTCCTGGCGTGGGGGACCGAGGGAGCTGCCTGTGACAGTGCGCCCCTGGGTAGTTGGAGGTTTAGGCGGCCACTGGTATTGTCAGCTACATCGAGTCTCAGTGCAGCAGAGCTCGGAGCGACCAGTCAAGGAGGAGTTGAACAGTATCCAGTTGGAGGGACGAAGAATGGAGCTGAGCAGCGATGCAGCCTGGTGGCCTGACAGTCGAGGCTTGCCTTGGCTTTCTGTCATCACAGAGCATTGTTCACGCTGGAATACTCGAGGGTCCTTGGATTCGCAGGTCCAAGGAATACAGTGCAATCAGTAATCAAAAGTTGCTCGCTGCGTGGTGTTTTCGGCTAGAACAGGTACAGGAGAATGTGTCTAGTGTGGCCAGTGCTGTCTTTTAGTGCAGACAGCTGCGTCACGGCTGGCCTACTCAGGTCATTAGTTCGTGAAAAACAATGAGGCCGCTGATGTGCATGACTTATTCGGTTAGAAAGACTATGATTGGTTGAACTGTGCTTAGTCTGAAGTTTTATCTGCCATTGTTTTTGGTTTTCATTGTTATCTTCTGTATCCAGCATAGTGTGCGAATGGTTAGTATTTTACTATTTATTACGGCTCTCTCGTATTCCCTATCTAGTCACAAGATAGGGATGCTTGTTCTTTTTATATTGCCTGTTACGATTTGTGATAACTTAGTTAATGTCCCATGTGTTGTAATGTTGGATAAATTTGGAGAGTTGATTTATTGATTCCTTGGTGTATTGTGTTAGGTTTGAAGGTGTTGTTAATTTTGGTACATTAATCCGTGTTCTCTTTCTGTAACTTTCGGTGCATCCAGAGCCGCAAGTTATTTAAAGGTCATAAGTGGCATTTTCATAAACTGAGCGCTGACTCCTCTAATTGTTCAATCTTGCTTACGTACTCTCAGTTGTTTACTTTTTGTTATGAGTTTACGCCCTCTGAATCCTCTGCCACATTTAATTCCATGCATTTCATGTGCTGCAAAGTAAAATATTATTAGTACATGTAGGTGAAGAGGGCCTCGTAAGTCATTAGTACTGTGAGCCCCTTGTGACTTAATCCGCCCCTAACCAGAAGTGCGTAACAATTGTTGCAATTTGTGTACCAGCTGCTATCTGTACACTGTTGTTAATAACGTTGTGATCCAAATGCGATAAAGATTTAGGAAATATGACACCCAGGACAAAACATGTGAACACAGTGTAATCTCATGGCTTACGCTCAATCTTGGTGGAGGCAGTGTGGTTTTTGTTCTGCCGGTGGTTCTTTTTCAGCTGCTGTACAGCTAGGAGCTAAGACGATTGCAGGTACTGGCGCGGAAAGACAGCATAGCTTGAAAAGAGAGATGTGTGGTTGTGTGGAACCAAGGAAGCAGCAAAGTAGAGTGATGGAGCACGGTCCATATATGCATATGAGAGGTGTCGAATGAGTAACGAATACTTTTTATAATGATTTAATCTTCGATGAAAGATCATATTATCGTGATGACAGTTAGAGGTGGTGGTACTGGGATGAGAGGTACCATCTCTATTCACAATTGATTAGTAACGCCAATATAAGGCCAATAAAATAAATACAGGACAGCATCACTTCTATAGCAATTTAAAAAGTTTAACTCTCACAGTATCCAGCTGCCAAAGTCAAAAATAAAGCACCCTGAATATCTCGTGTCTGTTTTCCATTTACGTTTCCTTTAAAGCAGAAACATAACAAGCATTCGTCCCAGAACATTGCTAGTACACTGGACAATATTCGTTACTCCAAACACGCAGACCATTATGGTTTCGAATCTCTAGTTTCGTCCTTCCAAAAATTCAGCTTCAAACACTAGTCAGCTGAGGTTGGAAGGCACACTGTTTAGTGTAAATGGAGCCACTCAAAACATGCAACAGCCGAAACATTAGAAATAAAGACGCCTACCAATTGTCACAGTTGCCCTTGGTGAAAACCACAACTGCCATTCAGACGGCAATGTGAACTATTAGATTGGAGCTAGCCGGTATAGTCCGTGTATCTGCGATAAGCAGTGTGTCCCGATGGCCCACTGTTTAAAACAACTGCCTGGTAAGCAGAAGATTTTGCGTTCGACTTCCGGTCCCGCACACATTTTCACTCGTCACCATCAGTTCCACAAAACTCCCCCATGCAGCTCATATCATCAGTTTCTTCCCTTTTCTTTTCTTTCGCCAATCTCCACCTTCAATTTACATTACTTTTAACGAAGTTTTAGAACGTACTTTACACAATTACGCTGTCACACATATTCTTAGCCAACCAAAACTGCCTATTTGATACAATTGCTCCTGGTTTCACACAAGCGGAACCCAACCGGTACCGACCGAAGGTAATAAGCTGATGGCTAATTCCTGTCATGAGTCCAGTTTCTCACCAGGACGGGGTACCTAGCGCTAAACTCACGCACCGATTGTGTGGTGGCTATAAACCGTGATTAGAAAACCGGAGCCGCCCAAAGCGAGCCCCAGGTCGTCCCCCAGTTGCGGCCAGCCTTTATCCTGGTCCGGTGGCGCCCTCTGGTTGCGCCGGAGTTGCTCGGTGGGTGTGTAAACGGCACGGTGACATGATGGAATTCAACTGTCACAATAACAATGTTTCAAAGTATATTAACACTGACATGAGCTTAAAGTCTCCTATATAGGACAAGTTCTGTGGATTTAATTGAATCCCGCCATCAACAAGTCCACACTTGTTAACAAAGACATAGATGACGTAGAGGCTCAATGTAAAAACATGTTCTTATTTCGATGTTTACATAGATTAATAATATTTCATGTAAAGCTATACATATAATAATAATTATTATATTTCTTAAGACACATGGCCACTTTTATCAATGGAAGTGAGCCCGTTACATGCCAATGATTTCAATACCATAAATATTAACGAACTGTAGTGTTAAAAACATGTATTAGCTTATAACAGTGTCGCGTAAACAAAGCGTCTTTAAAACAAAACAAAAAAATTGTCATGAATTCTTACAAGTTTGCAGTGCTGCAGAAAACAAGAAGAAAGAAGCAGAAAAGTGTGCTTTAAAACAAATACTTGTGGAAATGTTGGCCATTTTAACTATGCCTAGGACGGGCAACATAAAATATTACACGGCTGAAAATTTATTGTTTATTATTATTGTGATAGATGGCCGTAGGATTTTATTTAAAATTCGGAAAGTTGACTTCTTATATAGAAGCTTGCACTGTTAGTCTTTTATTATTAACTAAATCTGTTTTTATTTAGTGCATGCCCTGTTCATTGTTCAGAAATTTTTTGAAGAGCTCATGAAATTTCACAGAGTAGCTAGAAGACACGGGCCGGTCTTCAAACGTTCTCAATTCAGAAGAGATGCGGTGATGTTGCTGGCCAAACTGGGTTTTGGTAAGCACAAAGACAAGCAATAGGTAGTTTTGCCGTTCTTGGTGAAATGTAGGCCCAAGGTGGCATCTCAGGAAGGGCAACAAAATAGGTCGTAGAATATCGTTGGCGTACCACTGTGTTGTCAAACTGTGACAGGCATGTTGTTATTTCATCGCGGTCCAGGGCATCTGCAGACACTTCCTCGCTGGTCATCGGCCTCAGTTTTTTACCCCGTGTTCGGCAGCGAATCACTGACTCCTGCCAACATTGTAGAGTAGTCACACTGATCCTATTTAAATGTTGAGCGATTAGCCGACTACTCCAACCGGCTTCTTTGAGCCCAAATACATGTCGTATATATATATATATATATATATATATATATATATATATATATATGTGTGTGTGTGTGTGTGTGTGTGTGTGTGTGAATTCCTAAGGGACCAAACTGCTGAGGCCATCAGTCCCTAGGCTTACACACTACCTAAACTAACTTATGCTAAGAACAACACACACACGCACGCCCGAGGGAGGACTCGAACCTTAGGCACGAGTCAGCGCGAGTCACCGCGCAATCCGTAGCATGGTGCCTCAAACCGCGCGGCTACATCGCGAGGCAATTACACGTCTGCTCTCAGACACTGGCATCTGCGTATATTGTCCACGCTCCTGTTTGCGGGGCATAGTTACTGTACTACTGAGTACAAGGAATGCAATTCGCGAAAACTTTATGCCCTGGTATTGACGTGTGTCCTGTTTACTGACCTTGTCAGTTGCGTGATGAAATAGCGCTGCAGCGTTACACATTCACGCATCGGCCACCAAAGTTTACAGTTTTGCATTTTCCGCACATATCTGTAAAAATGTACGTTTGTGGCCAATTTTCTGAATTGCTTAGTGTTGCGTCGTTATTCTTTGCCTTAGACTGTACATCCAATTTTCTTAAACGATTTATTACTGGCCCCGTTAATGTATGTCCATGTTCATTATGCACACTCGTATACATACTACGGTCGTTAAGGTACAGACACTTTTGCAACAAAATCTTCACGGGTTCCTTGGCGCATCAAAATGTTCAAATGTGTGTGAAATCTTATGGGATTTACCTGCTAAGGTCATCAGTCCCTAAGCTTACACACTACTTAACCTAACACACACACCTATGCCCGAGGGAGGACTCGAACCTCCGCCGGGACCAGCCTTCGCGCATCGTATCGCACAAGACGAAAGGGAGAATAGCGTTTGCTTAACTCTGTGATCTCACAGCTATCTTGTGTGACAAGAAAAGCGTAATCTTTCTGCGCTGACACGCCACGAAAGCCTTCGTAGATACAATAATTATTTTTGTCTGAATTTGCGCACAATATTGGTTGACAGGCTCAATTAACTCACTACATGAGAAGTCTGCGGATTCCCATATTGTGTTCAAAGGCACGAGAAAATCGTATTCAAAAGTCTTCTCTTACCTGTACGTTGTCCACCTCTATAGCTGGGTGGTCAGAGAGACGGAAAGCCGTGAAAGGGGGCCCAGGTTCGATTCCCGGTTGGATTGAAGATTTTCTCCGCTCAGGACTGACTGTTGTCTTCATCATCATATCATCCCCATCGACATGCAATTGGGCGAAGTGGCGTCGACTCAAAAGACCTGCACCAGGCGACAGGTCTACCAGGCGGGAGGCCCTAGCCACACGACATTTCATTTCACCTGTACGTTGGCAGTTTTCTTTAAAGTTAGTGCATACGGCTTATTACCGGTAGTGCAAGCTATTATTGTGACAGGTCTCCTACGCTACAAATCTAATTACTGCATGAGGACCGACTGAGACGGACAGTAATTTTGCGATGTGGACACAGGGAGCAGGAGATAATTAGGACGTCGACAATATGGATATGAATAGTAGTGGTTTTCGCATTGCGAATTAGTGTCAAAGGGTTGCCCTCTGGTGACTCCACACCCCCAAACCTCTATCGACCTCGATGGCTGCCTTCCCCCTCCCGCCCCCGCGATGGAGCAGAGAGCGGTTCAATTCATTTCGTCTCTCTTTTGCTCTCCCTGAGTCGCCATAATTATCCATCAAACTGATTGCGTTTCACTCCCTCCTGCTATGTGTATTTCATTAAATCTTGTGGGGGGGGGGGGGGGGAATTGCCGTCGTAGATATTATTTAAATATTTGCTAGCAAGACATCGCGGTAAATTAAATGTTTGATCTGAAATTAAAATCTGTTGCACTCTTGAAAATATTATTTTTAAGTTAATTAAAATTCTAATCCTCTGAACTAATGACCAGAATCTGTTATTCAATTTCAGCGAATTTTCGTCGTAATATTCGAAAATGCGCTGAACTGAAAATTTTTTCGGGCTCGCACAGCATAGGACTGTGGCCCGATAGTGGCTGGAATGTCAGTGGGAAGTATGAATGCAATAATCCGCAGCAGAGAGAGCTGGCGACGGCGCTGTTCGTATAAAGGACTGAAATTCTATAATACTCTTTCCCCGTAGTGGTTCAGCTAGCGCTGTGCTGTCTCCGCTAGTGAATACGAGCGCTTGTTGAGACCAGAAAAAAGAGAAACACAAAACTTTCAGCAAATTCATTTTATATAGCACGAAATTTCAACACATTCACCACGTCGTAGACAAACTCTTCTTTTCAAGTGAGTTGCAACGGTAAATTTGAGATGGAGGGGGAAAGGAAAGGGGAGAGAAGGAAATCATAATGTCAACTGCATAGGAATTTAATGCGGAGTCAGTGGCGCCGAGTGAAAAAGTGTGCTGGACCGGAACGGAAGCTGTGATTTCCTGCTTATTAAGCAGCTGCCTTAACCACTGCACCACCTGGACACAATGTTTACTGAAATTGCGCGAACTACCTGGGTATGCCTCTTGGCCGACCAACATTCCGTCCTGGCGTCACCAGACCGCAGTCCCGATCCATGTCCTTCATGTACGCTACTTTCAGATTGCCGCAGAAGGTCAAACGCGGTTTTGCATTCACACTGAAGGTGGTGGGTTCATAGCCTATCGCAGCATCTAAATTGTACGAGTACGTAGTGTCTGTTCTTTCTGACATGCACAATCATGTTCGACCTTCTGTGGCAATCTCCAAATAGGGAGCATGCTGGAGATGGACGGGGAATGCGGACTGGTGACGCCAGGTGGGGCGTCCCGAGATAGTGCTCGCAGTTGCAATAAACACTGTGTCCAGGTGGCGGAGTGCTTAACGCAACTGCCAAATAAGCGGGAGATCCCTGGTTCGAATCCCAGTCCGGCACATATTTTCATTCGGCGCCGCCGACTGCGCATAAAGTTCCGATGCGGCTGACATCAGCAGTTCCTTCTCTTTCCTTTCCTTCCTCCTCTCTCCACCTTCAGTTTACCTAATATGTTCCACAGCTGCGGATTTCGCGTGGTATCTGTTCTTTTGGAGTTGTAACAGTGTGACTCCTTGGTGACATCTCACTTACGAGAAGTATGCCACTATCTTAGGCATGATTTCCTGTTTAATAGGTCTGTCCTTATTTAGGAAATATCGTCAGACGTTATAGGAGTAGGTGGCCGAAGTCTTACGTCGACAAGAGAGTGCAACACTTGCTAATCTGTTCATCATAAGAATAAACCTTATGTAAACAAACACAAACGCGATGATTGGTCAGAAGCCGTAGCACATATACACTGGTGTCGTTACGCTCTTAGACGTAGGTCCTACTTATGTATTAGATATCTTATTACTACGTTACGCTAAATGAAGCTTTAAGATATTCAAATGTATTAACAGCAAGCAACGTTTTTCTTAAGCACGCTTTAGCTCCATAGTTTTTATTTCAAAAATCGTATAGTCGCAGCCTCTGCAGCGTTGTGCTGTGATTGTCGCGCTGTTAACGCTCAGTATTAAAATGGTTGAGGCGGCTTTCTGTTCTTCAGTGAACCACGCGCTTGGAACATGGTTAAAAAGTGCTGAGAAATAGGTAGTTCCTAATGTCTTTGTAAAATTTACTGATATAATCGGCTTTGAAATTTTCCCACTCTTGTATCCAATGCAGTTGGTAAACATACGCACATCGAATGTGTAGCGCAGTTGGCATCGTAATGGAATAAGAACAGAATGAGATTATTTCTGCGTTGGTTCAGATCTCCCCATAACCATTTTTCCCCTTTCAATATGAAATACCTATATCTCGTAATTCTTTGTAAATAATGCACGTCTTTTTGTTTCCAATTACATACTGGACACGACATTTTTGTTTGCATTTCAAATACAAATTCTTAATTATCGATGTTTTATGAAAGACTGCCCATACAAGTTGTTTAAATTAAGAAAACATAATAATTTAATTTTTAAGCCAAAAATGAAAAACCAAATCCTCTTTATTTTGACTATGTCCATCGTTTTATACCACACAGGTAGATAAGTATCGTAGAAACATGAGAAACAATCATTTTCACAGGATTGAGAACATCATAGAAATCCCAGCAGAACTGATCTGGAGCAAAGCTGCGGGATTTGGCCAGAGAAGTAACAAGACTGCTAAGCTGCCAGGCGCACTGGAACTAACGCAAGCAGCTTTCACTCACGTCACTGGCGAACGCTGGCGGGATATAGAGCGGCTCGTCATAAAAGAAGATAACAAAATGCTGCGCCTGGTTGGCTTTGTGGATTCCGTAGTTGATAGGCTCGTTATCAGAGTAGCAGGTGACACTTCCAGAACTGATATGTATTTCTCGGATTCGGATAAGGAAGGAGCTAAGAGATTACCAGACGACTGCCTGTAAGTAATACCTTCAGTGGCTTCAATATTTAACTTTACGGTGAAATCCTTCAGTACTCTCATACGTTACACAGAGCCTATGCAGAAAGATTACCCTGTGGTTAAGTTAGGAATTTTCATCATCCTTGCTTTAGATTAGAATAGTACGTTAGCTGCAGCGTGGGATTAGCCGAGCGGTCTCAGGCGCTGCAGTCATGGACTGTGCAGCTTGTCACGGCGGAGGTTCGAGTCCTCCCTCGGGCATGGGTGTGTGTGTTTGACCTTAGGATAATTTAGGTTAAGTAGTGTGTAAGCTTAGGGACTGATGATCTTAGCAGTTAAGTCCCACAAGATTTCACACACATTTGAACATTTTTTAGTACGGTTTTCGTCTTGTCGTCTAAGGAGCGTATTGTGGTAGATTAGCAGTGTACTATTTCATTCTGCTTAAAAATTAAATTATATTCGAAGCTGTACTGCTCCTCTGCTCGTCTCTTCTTACATGTGAACTGCAGCTGGCCAGTGCTATCCAAGTTAAATGCGCCGGTAAATCTGTAGTCCCGTATTATCGCTAAGTCAAAGTGCGCGTAACGCACAGCACAAAACGTACCTTCATTGTCGCACTTGACAGTTCTCGAGACAGCTTGGCTGCAGTCCCACGTGAAACGGAAATCCAATGAGATTCCAGCAAAGGCGGAAGAATACATAGTGCAATGTTTACATTAGGTTTATTTTTATGATGTGAGATACATTAAACTGGCAGTCGTCTTACCGAATGAGCTATTTAGACATAACTCATGATCTGGATTCATAGATTCATTCTGCCAGGACCTCTCCCTGGGTTGCCCGTGAAATTAAGGTTGGGCAAACGATACCAGCTTTTGAACGGGATTCGAGATTTCCAGACACGTTGCAGTATTCGATACATTATCGAGGCAGATCGATCAGTCACGGGACTTTTGACGCTCTGCGCAAGAGCAAGGCATAAAAGACAAACTACGGACCAGCAACGATAACAAGCTATGACTGTGCTTACAATCTGACAATTCTGTAAGACTCAGAAGAAAATAACATTAAATTTTACCATTGCACAGACTCCAGTCGTATCTGAATAAATCTGCGGTAAGAGCTCTCATACAGAACCGGTATTAGGGCATTCGTAAACATTTATGCTGACTTTTAAGCAAGGATAACAGCAAAGGAGAAAATGTTGTCCTCTGAAAAAAGTACGTGACCAAACCCAGCACAAGATTTTATTTTTTTATGAGAGTCCAATAATTTACCAAGTGGGTTCAAAAATAGCATTTCAATCTCAGCGTAAATATCATTATTGTAGCATGTATAAACATTTAATATCAGCTAGAAAACAAGATGCAACACTGAGATAAAACAGGGAAGAAAATTAATCAAGAATTAAATACCTAACAAACGAAGTAATCGTGGCAATATGATGTGCTATCGTGCCACACGGAGTAGCCATGCAGTCTTAGGCACCTTGCACGGTTTGCGCGGCTTCCCCGTCAGAAGTTCGAGTACTCCCTCGGGCAGCGTGTGTGTTGTCCTTAGCGTAAGTTAGTTTATGTCAGATTAAGTAGTATGTAAGCCTAGAGACCGGCGACCTCAGCAGATTGGTCCCATAGAAACTTACCACAAATTTCCAAACGTTTTCTATCATGAGAATTACAACGATAAGACAAGTTCAAATGCGTGTGACATCTTATGGGACTTAACTGCTATGGTCATCAGTCCCTAAGCTTACACACTACTTAACCTAAATTATCCTAAGGACAAACACACATACCCATGCCCGAGGGAGGACTCGAACCTCCGCCGGGACCAGCCGCTCAGTCCATGATTGGAGCGCCTTAGACCGCTCGGCTAGGTAAGACAAGTGTTGGAGATACTACCGTCAGGTAATACTAGATAGCGGGACGAATGAAAACCCTAGAATTGAGTAAAATAATGATTGCAAACTCTTATTTATTTATTAGTAGCTGTTGTTACATATGACCTTACCACTAGAAGATATTTTAGTCCATGTTTCACACTTATTTTTACTTTTAAAATCCATAGTGCGTTAAAAACACTAAGACAGGTCGTGGACATAGTACCTAAGACTGGTCGTGAACATAATACCACCAGCACTTACTAGGTCGCGGGCATATCGAAAGAGCGGATAGAGCCCGAGATTTCCCCAACTGTTCGAACAGATTAAGTGTGAGAACACAGCCCTATGCGAAATGCATAGATGCCACTTCGATTCACAGTCTGCCACGGAGTACTGATCTACGTTTAAGTTACTCCGGATACCACTGTGAAGTGCATGGCAGAGGATACGTCCTGTTGTGTCATTCACTAGGATTCTACCCATTACATTCGATTACTGAGCACAGAAGAATGATTGTTTGAATGGTACTGTACGTGCTGTAATTAGCTTTGACTTTGCAATAACTCTGAAGGCGATAGGCAGCGGTTGTAGTACGTTCTAGAAAACTTTGTAAGCATATGCGAGTTCACGTTTTGCACGATCTTCGCGATGCTCTTCCATGGGTCCAACACATCTGTATTCCTTCTTGTAAACATACTATATATCCTGTTAGTCCTTTTTGGTAGAGGCTCACACTTGTGCAATATTCTAGGTTGGGTCGCGCTAATGTTTTTTTTAGCAATATCCTTTGTAGAAAGATTGCATTTTCCCATTATCCTATTAATGAATCTATGTCTACCGCCTGCTATACCTACGACTGCAACTTTCTATTTCATATTCCTGAAAATCGTAAAAACCAGGCGTTTGCATGAGTTGACTGATACCAATAATGACTCATTTATATCAGTCTGTTGGTACGTTCTACGCTGGCTCACGCTCCTGTGTGGCGACAACGATTCTTTCTGGAAACAATAAACAAATCATCGCTTCTCTTTTATTGCCATTAGTAGCGGAGAGTTGATGGAAATAATAACTTCTAGAAGTAGTAAATAACGAAGAAACTGAAACCTAACATAATCATTAAGTATTTCATAAATAATTTATAGAAAAAATGTTCTGTGTAACTCAGATAAAATTTTCATGTAAGTGGGTAGTCGACATTTACGTATCAGCCATTTGCTCATCGTGATTAAGTCACCGGAGAAAATCGTAGAAACAGTTATTGCAAGTTAAAAGACTCACAATTCAAAAATTATTTTCATAAAAATTTCTTTTACCATGCTAAGCTTCACTTCCACCCAAACCGAAATTTCTATA
Organism: Schistocerca americana; assembly: GCF_021461395.2. Lineage (NCBI taxonomy): Eukaryota > Metazoa > Arthropoda > Insecta > Orthoptera > Acrididae > Schistocerca > Schistocerca americana. The sequence goes on along the minus strand of NC_060119.1, from coordinate 459,498,733 downwards.
ACCATTTACATGATTTATTACCTATTTAAATAGCTAGTCAAAAATGGTTCAAATGACTCTGAGCACTATGGGACTTAATATCTGAGGTCACCAGTCCCCTAGAACTTAGAACTACTTAAACCTAGCTAACCTAAGGACATCACACACATCCATGCCCGAGGCAGTTTTCGAACCTGCGACCGTAGCGGTCGCGCGGTTCCAGACTGAAGCGCCTAGAACCGCTCGGCCACACCGGCCGGCTAATTAGCTAGTCCTAGTGCAATGGGAGGAGAAAGCCAACAACGTACACCACCGGTAGAAACACTCTTAGAAAAGGACTCTGCTGTTCAAAACAACCTTCGAGTTGACTGCCCCTTCTTTTACCTTTGACAATTCGCTTAACTGTTAAAAAGTGCAAGAAACTTGAACTTCTCCGGCGCCGAAATTATTTTGCCTACGACCAACTGGACAATAGATATTGAAATTGCATGATGTAGAACGACCTTGACAAATGTGCGACATACAAGTGGCAGCTGACGATACCTACAAGTCCTACGTCATTTGTAGCCGGGTTAGCTTCTCTAGCGCATTTATACCTAATGAAAATCTTTCCTTTTTTAGACATATCATAAATCCTTCCAAAACAACAGCCGTTCATACTTTTCAATTCTTACAAATGTACTTGTCTTGCAGAGAAGTGATATTCGTTTCATATATATTGGATTCTCTGCGTAACACTACTATTTGGAATTATTTGCGTTATATTCAATGTAATAAATTTTCTAACAAGTGCCGATACGGGAAATATTATTACTTCACTAGCCGTTCATTGAGGAGTTTGTAATGATTGCAGATCGTACCAAATTTCGTTTAGAATCAAACAGTAGCGCTATGTCTTGAAGCAATGTCAGCAAACCATTCAGTAAGAGAATGTTCACAAACCGCTCTGCTTCCATCTCAGTCCATAGCTAAGTACACGAAATCCGTTACTGTAATTTCAGTCCTCAGTGCACACAAATTATCAGCCTATTCAACCATTTTACATAAGGTTTTTCTCCCTAGTCTGCCTCTATGGCAAACCTCGTCTCGTTTCTTCGTCCATGCAGAATCAACGCTTTTGAACCAGAAATGGTGATAATAGCGGTCTATCGCTGCAATACAATAATGATAATAAGAAGAACAATAATAACCTACATCTACCCGAATTCTCCGAAAGCGATCTTAAGGATCGTTTACACTTGCACGCCTGGCGGTTGGTCGCTGTGTGCGGCAGTAGCTTGCCTCACACGGAAGTAGAGGCGCCCGGTGTGAACATAGGTGTGAATAGAATCACTCGCACGCACATGTTGGGGAACAGGCATGCAACCTACACGCGTGCCTTTACTTGCCTGTGGAGGAAACACAGTCGCACTGGAACCAGGCGCCACACACCGTCAGGTGGCTTGCGGAGTATGGATGTAGATGTAGATGTAGTAGTAGTAGTAGTAGTAGAAGGTGCACAGGTTTAAACGCACCTTACTTCGGAACAACACTCTCGGTGCGACAAAGGTGGGACAACCCTCCTTCTTGATAGATAAACTATACAGTGGGAGGATTCTTCGAATCTGGCATCTACCTTTCCTAGAATTGGTATTACATGGTTCTGTAACCTACCAATACTCCCAGATTATCAGATGTGACAGTTTTGAGTGGTTGTTCTGTAGTCATCCAATCAAACAATAATGGGTGTTTCCGATTATTTATTGAAATACTTTCCATTGTTTAAGTTGAAAATTAACTACCAGTCCTTGCACTGAACAACGATCCTCCTGGATTTCGAAATAATTTTTTAGAACTGATGACTAGACACATGTTGCCTCGTCGGATGAATATAGTTTTAAAATTGTATCGAGCTGATGGCCGTATACGGGTATAGAGACAACCTCATGAATCCATTGACCCTGCATGTCAGCAAGGGACTGTTCAAGTTGGTGGAGGTTTTGTAATGGTGTGGGGCGTGTGCAGTTGGAGTGATATGGGACCCTTGATACGTCTAGATACGCCTATGACAGGTGACACTTACGTAAGCATCCTGTCTGTTCACCTGCATCCATTCATTCCTGTTGTGCATTCCAACGGGCTTGGACAATTCCAGCCGGACAATGCGACGCCCCACACGTCCAGAATTGTCTCCACGAACACTCTTCTGAGTTTAAACACTTTCGCTGGCCACCAGACTCCCCAGACGTGAACATTATTGAGCGTATCTAGGATGCCTGCCAATGTGCTGTTCAGAAAAGATCTCCACCTCCTCGTAATCTTACGGATTTATAGACAGCCCTGTAGGATTCATGGTGCCAGTTCCCTCCAGCACTACTTCAGACATTAGTCGAGTCCATGACACGTCGTGTTGCGGCACTTCTGCGTGCTCGCGGAGGCCTTACACGATGTTAGGCAGGTGTACCAGTTTCTTAGGCTCTTCAGTGTATTTCAGAATTCTAAAACAGACCAGTGACAGCAGTATAAGCATACAGATGTTTGCATGGATAACGACCATCCAAAAATTGGACTTTTCACCGCATTGAACCTATTTTTTCGGTCGCTTGGGACGCTTCGTTCCTCCACGGTCGAACGATAGACCTCTGGTAGTTCTTTCCCATACTCATGCAGAACTGTGTAGGTATCCCATCTGGCCAGTCGGCGAGAACTGCTTAGGTATTCTATCTGGCCAGTCACCTGTTTCCTGTTGAGCGATTTAACCCAGTTTCGTGTCCGTTGGCCACATACCAAGATATCTGTCATCTTCCTTTCTTTCTTTAGTTTTTTTTTTTTTTTCAAGGATCGAAAGATCTTTCTCGGTGAAACTACTTTGGAGAATGGAATTTAGCATTTCTCTCTGTCATCCACTGTTTAGGTGCCAATATGAACACTGAGCGACAGACAGAAGGCTTCCATCGATTTACTGCGTGAAGGTAGGACCAAAACATATCATAAACCATTTCTCCCATCGGTAGATAGTATTTTACTTCCGAATTCTTTGAACGACTCGGACATTGTTCTCCTTGTGCTCGTTTTGGCTTCGTTCACGCAAGGGACAGCACGCTGTAGCCCAGATGAAGTCCCACAGCCCCGGCGGTTACGGAAGGCGGCAGCCTGGCGCGGTCGGACGCGATGCGTCGCGCTGTGCCGTCAGCAGTCAACAGGTTACGGCTGCGTGCTTCGCTGCGAGCCGAGGTCGCGTCTGATGGTTTTCCGATACCTGCGCCGGAGAAAGCGCTGTCGGTTATTGTGGCAGCCATCGTCAACATGAAAATTTATGGAGCCAGCTATGGGCATCACTTCCACCTTCTGAGGGATCACCGTCTGCGGTGGAATGGCGCTGACTGAAACACATCTCTCCTCGTCCCTGTGGCTGGTAACTGTTTCCCGACATTTTACGGTACCATAACTGGAGAAGGAAGGTTCTATCCGATCCACTAAAGCGTAACTGAATACGGCGTGGTTTTGTGACCGGAAGACATGTCGGACTGGAGAGGTTGGAGAAGTCGATACGAATTTGTCCTAGAATTTATTGTGATATTGCAGGATTCGCCTCTAGAAATGCTATGTGCTTGTTAACAGGATAAAAGAGGATCCACTTATATACCAGTTACATTTCTGTGACAATAGAAAAACCAAGTGCGTTTGTGTAAACGCACACGCGCTGCGCATATGTGTGGGTGTGTGTGTGTGTGTGTGCGCGCGCTACAGAGTAAAAAGGAGTACGCTTGTCAGTTTATCAGACCGTCAGCTCTTCACACAGTGAAGTAATATCTTTCCTCCCACTGGTGACATTTCTAATAAATGATGAAACAACTTCCCTATGATTGTAAGGGGCAGTCGTAGCACTATTTAGAAAGCTGTATGATGTCGACAGATAAAAAGACTTTACGATGTAAAGCTTATAAGTTGTATCCTTGGTGTGCACTATGTTTGCTATGTGCACAGGCAGTAAATGTATTTTTTCGCCAACAGACTTAGCTCCACATGTTGTCAGTGCACCTGAGATTTTATTTGTGATAGTTTATTAGAACGATGTTAACATTGGCAATTTAGCACATATTTAACAACATTTTACGATGTAATAAGTGTCGTAATCGTCGGATCTTGTGGGAATCTCGCAGTCAAAAGGCTGCATTTTAAGAAATATTATATGACTGTGAATCCCAACCATGAGATACGTAAAACTTCCATATAGTTAGAAAGGTATGGAAAAATGCGATATCCCTTGCGAATGCAATATTAGCATTTCTTCTAAAATGGCAGGGCAAATGGCCCTGCCGCAGTGGCAACACCGGCTCCCGTCATATCACCGAAGTTAAGCGCTGTCGGGCTGGGCTAGCACTTGGATGGGTGACCATCCGGTCTGCCGACCGTTGTTGACAAGCGGGGTGCACACAGCCCTTGTGAGGATAACTGTTGAGGTAATTGATTGAGAAGTAGCAGCTCCGGTCTCGTAAACTGACATACGGCCGGGAGAGCGGTGTGCTGACCACATGTCTCTCCTTATCCGCATCCAGTGACTCCTGTGGGCTGAGGATGACACGGCGGCCGATCGGTACCGTTGGGCCTTCCAAGGCCTTTTCGGATGGAGTTGTGAAGTGGTACAGAGAGTGAACAAAAATATGTAAACAAATAAAACGCAACACATTACCGTGGTTGATACCGTATAGGAAACTCAATGGTATTTAAAACAGCTTCCAACCGTATTGTAATGGATAAATACAGGTCTTGTATAGTTTTCGGTGGAATTTTATACCTTTCTTCCAGCAACATAGTGGCGCATTCGGGTAATGATAATGGTCAAGCTCCTATCTCCCCAAAGTAGACCACAAGCCACAATGGTACTGAGACCTGGTGACTTTCTGACCAGGGGATACCGACAGTTCATCGTCGTACGGACAAAACTAGTCCTAGACGATGCGAGCTGTGTGAACGGGGACACTGTCATCTTGGAAGACGGAATCGCCATTTGGGAACATACATTGCCCCATGGGACACATGATGGTGAGGATGATGATGATTATGTTCACGAAGTCGAGGTCACTGTTTGCAGAGTCCAGCATGTCGTGTGAGACTTCAACAAGAAGTTGCTCTTTCTCTGACGTCTTCAGCTTCGGAACCAATTTCACCGACACTCTCTTCGTGGCAAAATCTTCAGTCACAATGAAACGCGCCCAAAAAGTGCTGATATCTACCTCTTCCCGAATTTCTCTGATAATCACACGACAGTCTCGCGTTACAACAGCTTTCACTTTGGCAAGGACCTGGTCAGAGTGTGGCTCGCTCTTCACAGATCTTTAAACCGGTTGTACCACTCCTTAATCTGTGTGATGCCCATAGCACCCCCACCAAAAGCAGTCAGAATCTCCCGAATGGTTTCCATCTGGCTGTCGCCCAATTTCTGGCAAAATTTGCTGCAGTACTGCTTCACCATTCGTTCCGTCATTTCCCTTGCAATGAGAAACCGACGCAAGCACTACACACTACCTTACTCCACTGCTATTTGCCAGCAACTGAAGCTATCGACAAGAGAGAAAATATTCACGCGTGAGGACGAACGTTCAAGGTCGGCTCATACAAACGCTCTAGATTCAAATGCATCAGGTGTAAATTAAAAAAAAAAGTCAGATAGTTTCTTCTAACACACCTCGTATAACAAATTAATAAGAGATGGTACTGATCTGTCATCGTACACAAAACAGGTAACAACGCTGTTGCAGAAGTAACAGAAAAAGCGTGTCAAGTTTAAAAGGACGAAAAATTCCCTAGATTGGCCAAATTTTACTGAACCTCGAAATATAGCACTGTCTGCAATGCGATATACCTTTAAAAGTTTCCACGACGAAACTCTGTCTCGAGATCTGCCGGAAAGCCCGAAGTTATACTGGCAAGACGCAATCAACACTTCCACTGCACGATAACAATGATGATTTTACTGATGACACCGCCGCTAAAGCAGGGTTAGTAAACACGGTTTTCTGATATTCCTTTACAAAAGAAGACGTAAATATTGCAGAATTGGAATCAAAGACATTTGCTAACGCTAGTAACAAGAAGCAGATGTCCTCTGAGTAGCGAAGCAGCTTAAAATATTTAAGAAAGGCAAGGCCTCCGATCCAGTTTCTATACCAATCAGGTTTCTTTAAGAGTATGCTGATACAATAGCTCTGAACAGAGCCATATCAATAACGTCGATTTGCAGTAGGAATTTGGAACATATTCTGTGCTCCAACACTGTGAAATACCTTGAAGAAAACGATTTCTTGACAAACAGCCAACACAGATCCAGAAAATATCGTTTTATGAAAATCATCTGGCTCTTTATTCTCAGGCAGTAATGAGTGCTACGGACAGGTGATGTCAAATTGATTCCACATTTTTAAATTTCCAGAATGCTTTTACACCTTTTCTCATAAGAGACTTCTAATTAAATTGCATTCCTATGGAGCACCTCCTCAGTTGTGTGACTGGATTCGTGATTCCCTGTCAGAAAGGTCACAGTGCGTAATAACTGAGGGAAAGTCAACAAGGATATGTTATAGACCTTTCGCTGTTTCTAATCTACATCAACGATTTAAGAGACAATTTGAGCAGCCCTCTTAGATCGTTTGCAGATGATGCTGCTATTTACCGTCCTGTCATCAGATGATCAAAACTAATTGCAAAATGATTTAGACAAGATATCTGTTTGGTGCGAAAACTGGCAAATGACTCTACACAACGAAAAATGTGAAGTCATCCACATAAGTTCTAAAAGGAATCCGGTCACACGATAAATCACACAAATCTAGAGACTTTAAACTCAGCTAAATTCTTACCGATTGCAGTCACCAATAATTTGAATTGAAATTATCACACAGGTAATGTTGTCAGGAAAGCTAACCGAAGTCTGCGATTTACTGACAGAACGCAGGTCTACTAAATAGGCTGCTTACACTACATTTGTCCTCCCTCTACTGAAGTAATGCTGTGCAGTGTGAGATCCACATCAGATAGGATTGACGGAGGACATCGAACAACTTCAAAGAAGGACAGGTCCTCCTGTAATATTGCGAAATAAGGAAGAACATTCCACGGATATGATACATGAATTGGCGTTACAGTCATTAAAACATAGCTGGTTTTCGCTGCGGCAGGAACTTCTAATGACATTTCAGTCTCCACCTACCTCCTCAGAGTGTGAAAATATTTTGTTGGGGACAGCTAGTAAGGAGAAAAGATCATCATAATAAAGTAAGAGAATTCGGAGTTCACACGGAAAGATTTGTGTTCGTTTTTCCCCAGCGGTATTCGAGGTTGGAGAGGTAGAGAAATAGCTGGAAGGAAGTTGGAAAAACCCTCTGCAATTGATTGTGAATTGCACAGTAATCATGTAGATGTAGATGAAATACATAAAAGAACACTATCTAATGTTTTTCAGGACATTACCACAGATACATTATGGCAGGGTTCGGCGTGAGCTATCCGCTTCTAATAGAACTTATTTGTTGTTTCATCTTACTATCCACTACTTTGAAATCTGTAGAAAAGGTGAAATTCTGCTTTCTGACTACAGATGGGTCGGTCAGGACCGAACGACCGCCGTGTCATCCTCTGCCAACTTTATAGGATGCGGTATGAAAGTCCGTGTGGTGAGCACACAGCTCTCGAGTACATTGTCGAGTTTCTTGAGATTGAAAACTGTATTTCTCTGTCAAGCAGCTCCTCTGAGATAGAGAAATTATATAACTATATTGATCGGGTAATTCAGTACGTAATGGAAGATGAAAATCTAATAGTCACAGAGGACTGGAATGCGGTTGTACAGAAGGGAGCGGAAGAAAGGGTTACCGGAGAAAATGGGCTTGGTATTAGGAATGACAGAGGAGAAAGACTAACTGAGTTCTGCAATAAATTTCAGATAGTAACAGCGAATACTATGTCACGAAACACAAGACGAGGAGGCATACTTGGAAAACGCTGGAAGATACGGAAAGATTCCAGTTAGATCACATTATGGTCAGGCAGAGATTCCGAAATCGGATAATGGATTGCATGGCATACACAGGAGCAGGTATAGAATCAGATCACAATGTAATAGTGATGACGAGTAGTTTGAAGTTTAAGAGACTAATCAAGAAGAATCATTGTGCGAAGAAGTGGGTTACGTAAGTACTAAGCAATAAAGAGATACGCTTTAAGTTCTCTGAGGCTGTAGACATTACGATAAGGAATTGTTCAGTAGGCAGTTCATTTGTAGAGCAATGGACATATCTGAGAAGGGCAATCACAGAAGTTGGAAGGAAAAACCTAGGTACAAATAAGGTAACTTCGAAGAAACTGTAGGTAACAGAAGAAATATTCCAGCTGCTCGATGAAGGAAGGAATTACAAAAAGGTTCAGGGAGATTCAATAACAGAGAAATACAAGTCGCTGAGGAATGAAATCAATAGGAAGTGCAGGGAAGCTAAGGCGAGAGGGTTGCATGAAAAACGCGAAGAGATCGAAAAAGAAATGGTAGCTAGAAGGACTGACTCAGCGTATAGAAAATTCAAAATGGCCTTCGATGAAATTAAAAGCAAAAGTGATAACATTAAGAGTGCAACGGGAACTTCACTGTTAAATGCAGAGGAGAGAGCGGATAAGTGGAAAGAGTAATTTAAGTCTTCTATGAGAAGGAAGCTTTATCAGATGACGTGATAGAAGAAGAAACAGTCAATTTAGGAGAGATAGGGGACCCAGAATTAGAACCATAATATAAAAGAGCTTTGGAGGAGTTAAGATTGAATAAGACAGAAGGGATGGATACAGTAACATTACATCGGAATTTCCAAACTCACTGGGGGGCAGTGGCAACAAAGCGATTGTCTACGCTGGGGTTCAATGTATCAGTCTGGCAACAGATCACAACACTTTCGGAAGAAACATCATCCATGCAATACCGTAGATTGCAACAGCCGACTAGCGTGAGAATTGTCGCTCACTCACCTTAACAGCTCATGCATCCAAGCTGACAAAAATAATATACAGAAGGGTGGAAAAGAAAACTGAGGTTGTGTTACATGACGATTAGTTTGGCTGCAGGAAATCTTAAGGTACCAGAGAGGCAGTCCTGACGTTGCGAGTGGTAATGGAGGAAGACTAAGGAAGACTCGGGACACTTTCATAGAATTTGTCGACCTGGAAAAAGCGTTCGACACTATAAAATGGTGCAAGATGTTCGAAATTCTGAGAAAAATGAAGTAAGGTGTAGCGCCAGGTGGGTCATATACAAAACGTACAAGAACCAAGAGGGATTGATAAGAATGGACAACCAAGAACGAAGTGCTCAGATTAAAAACGATGTAAGACAGAGATGTAGTCTTTCGCCCCTACTGTTGAATCTGTGGAGCGAAGAAACAATGATGGAAATAAAGGAAAGGTTCAGGAGTGGAATTAAAATTCAAGGTGAAAAGATATCAATGATAAAAGTCGCTGGTGCCACTGCTATCCCAGTGAAGATGAAAATAGTTACAGGATTTGCTGATTTGAATGAATGTATAATGAGTGTAGAATAAGGACTGAGAATAAATCAAAGGTAGCGAGAAGTAGCAGAAATGAGAACAGAGAGAATCTTTACATCAGGACTGGTGATCACGAAGTAGCTGAAGTTAAGGAAATCTGCTGCCTAGCCAACAAAATAACCAATGACGGATGGAGCAAGGAGGACATCAAAAGCCGCCTAGCTCTGGCAAAAAGGCGTTCCTGGCCGATGGAAATCTATATTTATCAAGCATAGGCCTTAATTTAGGGAAGAAATTTCTGAGAATGTACATTGAAGCACAGAATTGTATGGTAGTGGGACAACCGAAAAAGAAGGTGATCGAAGAAACTGCAGGGTGATGGTAAAGACGACTGTTAAAAATTAGATGGACTGATAAAGTAAGGAATGACGATGTTCTGCGTAGAATCGGAGAGGATAGGAATATATGGAAAACACTGACAAGAAGAAGGCACAAGATGATGACACATCTGTTAATAGATCACGGAATAGCTTCCATGGTACTAGAGGCAGGTGTAGAGGGTAAAAACTGTAGAGGAAGGCAGCTATTTGAATACATCCAGCAAATAATTGAGGCGTACGTTGCAAGTGCTACTCTGAGCTGAAAAAGTTGGCACAGGAGAGGAATTCGTGACGGTCTGCATCAAACCAGTCAGATGATTGATGACTAAAAAAAGAAAAGGTTGTTAGTAGCTGAGGCTGAGTGCACCCCGTTTCAGTCATCCCACCAAAGAAAAATTCCCGGCAGTACCGGGAATCAAACCCAGCTCCCACGCATTACAGTCAGCCGCGCTGACCACTTAGCTAAAGAGGCGAAAATTTTGAAGTCCGTACGACCTACTTAAGTTTGTATAGATACTATCATTATTTAAAGTCGGATGTATAGTTCTCTTATCCTTCTTCTAGTGTGTTTTACTTTTATTGACTTTTAATTATTTTCTTATTCGCTGTTTCGTCTTAAAGTAAGTTTCTCTGGTGACCAATCGATGAGGAGTGTCTTTTTCCATATTGATCAAATGAACATGTTGTAAGACATACGCTCCGAATTTTGCATTTATGTAACAGAATAAGGATAGTGATTAGCCCTTTCGAAAGTATAAATTTTAAAACCATGTTTTTGAGAGTACTGTAGATTGTTCACAGAGTGTTTTGATTTGTTCTCATTAAGTTTTCCTCTTGTCATAATTTCATGGTTTCAGAAGATTTGCGACTTGTGATCTTTTATGAAACGAAACCGCTTACTTCTCGGAAATATCTGCAGCTTTTGAGTGGGAGTCTTGCAATCGATGACTGCTAATATCTTTGAGCTCTCTTTATTTAGCAACGTGATATTCGCATATTCTGGTGATCCCAATGAACAAATTACTTCCCTTACCGGTAATCTGCTTGCATTGATACGGCACTTAAGTAGAGGTGTAGTTATGTACAGAACTTAATTTGTTAGTTGTGACTACTAGAACTACTAAGAATGCCTTTAGTAAAACACAACAGATGGATAAGAAAAAGAAAGAGAATATGATTTTGCAGTACCGCAAATGTTTTTTTTTCCTTCTTAAAAAAAAGATCTAATATAGTTAGAAATCTGTGTAACAAGTCGGGGAATGACATAATTAAATAATTGTGTTTTTCTTTACGATTTTCGGACCATTTCAATTTCATCCTTACGCGAGATGCGCAGGGTTACATTGCTTCGTAAGTACCGTACTCAGCACTAGATGTAGTTTCCTGCCGCAGGACAGGTAAATACTGATGCTATTATCACATTACCATCTTCCATTAACACTGCCTTTCTGCTATTACTTCCATTGTAGAGCACTTGCTGGATACTGGTAGTTTTCTCGCAATAGACCGTATTTTATGAAACCATAAAAGCAATTATTAAATGATAGTGTGTACGGCAAATTTTGTGATAGTCTGTAGCTATTTGCTTGTTGCGATTATTTGCAGCTGTAATATACGGGTTGGAATTAATAAACTGAACATAAAATTTGAGACTTACAAGAATGTGAATCCCATTTATTAATTTAATTTCAGTTTCTCTGGTCTTATCTGGTACTCAAAGCGCCTCAGCATGAGCTGTTTTCTAGTATGTGTTACATGCGTCTATTGTATACACTTCTGATCCACAATTAATTATGATGTAGCAGTGCTTCTGACATTATCCTCATCACATACCACTTAAAATGTACTAATATATTACCGCCTCTTCTAGAATTTTAAGTGCATTATAGTCTTCATTTATCCGCTTAAACGTGCCACCTGCCTCTTTTCGCACGTTATGTGCCAGTCTCCAATTAGGTCGCAATCTCGAAGTTTTCATGTCTCTTCTAATCATCAAAGAATTTTTATGGGAAATTTACAATACGTTCGTTCAGATCGGTTTCATTTTCATGAATATCGTAATTTCGTCTGCTCTCTTATCCATCTGTTTTTCATGTCCGCCTAGTAATTATTGCCATGGAAATTTCGCGTTAGAAGTCCACGTCTAGTGCCACAAATTAATGACAAACATTCCCTTTCTGCCACTGTGCCTACTCATTTTGTTAATACGCTGGAGGTAATTTCCTTTTGCCTTTTCCCGTTTCTTCTACGTGTTCGACGTTGTTAGTGGCACTTACTGGCAGTTAGTTGGTGGCTGGATGCCCTTTCTGACACCGGTGACTCGAAGTCATTAACACAATACTTTTGCTGTTTGGCTCTCTGAGTCATGATCGTTGACGTAGGATGGTATTTCAATACTGAAATTGGCATCGGGTTGTTTGCAGACGGATGTTACACAGAAGAATGGAGTTAGCACTGTGGGGAGCTCGATGTTGTTGTCTTCGGTCAGTGAGGCTGATGCGATTTTCACGTAGGCCTGGCAAAGATGGCACTGCTATATTTGTTGTGAGGCCTTTCCAGTATTAATTCCATACCAGCAATTCTCTTACGGATTTTAATTTTACTACTTCCCCTGTGTGTTTCCTGGACTGCCAGAATGTCACATGTATATTTGTGACATAAATTTCCGACTAAAACTTCCTTCTTTCGGGAAAATCCCGCGATGTTTATGGAAATAAAAACAAATGGTCTTGAGAAAGACCGGTCGGAATGCAGTACATAGTTCTTCATCATAATATGCTAGCGAATAATAATAAACGTTGTATGAGAGGCTAGCAATAATAAAGAAAAAAGCGTCCGATATTTCTGAAACATATAATTGGATAACTAATGAAAAAGTTAATTAATCCATTAAAAGTATTCCATGATGAATAAGTATAAATTAAAATGCAGTGCCATATCTAAACTAAAGTTATCGCTTGTATAAATAATCGGCCCGTTAGGTCAGTCACAGCACAGAATTTTTAATTTAATTTATGCTTTTTTTTTTTTTTTTTTTTTTTTTTTTTTTTTTTTTTCATCAGTCTACTGACCTCTACAGCTCCCTCTAGTGTCATGGAAGTCATTCCCTCATGTCTTAGCAGATGTCCTATCATCCTGTCCCTTCTCCTTATCAGTGTTTTCCACATATTTCTTTCCTCTCCGATTCTGCGAAGAACCTCCTCATTCCTTACCTTATCAGTCCACCTAGTTTTCAACATTCGTCTATAGCACCACATCTCAAATGCTTCGATTCTCTTCTGTTCCGGTTTTCTCACAGTGCATGTTTCACTACCATACAATGATGTACTCCAGAGGTACATCCTCAGAAATTTCTTCCTCAAATTAAGGCCGGTATTTGATATTAGTAGACTTCTCTTGGCCAGAAATGCCTTTTTTGCCATAGCGAGTCTGCTTTTGATGTCCTCCTTGCTCCGTCCGTCATTGGTTATTTTACTGCCTAGGTACCAGAATTCCTTAACTTCATTGACTTCGTGACCATCAATCCTGATGCTAAGTTTCTCGCTGTTCTCATTTCTACTACTTCTCATTACCTTTGTCTTTCTCCGATTTACTCTCAAACCATACTGTGTACTCATTAGACTGTTCATTCCGTTCAGCAGATCATTTAATTCTTCTTCACTTTCTCTCAGGATAGCAATGTCATCAGCGAATCGTATCATTGATATTCTTTCACCTTGTATTTTAATTCCACTCCTGAACCTTTCTTTTATTTCCAGCATTGCTTCCTCGATGTACAGATTGAAGAGTAGGGGCGAAAGGCTACAGCCTTGTCTTACACCCTTCTTAATACGAGCACTTCGCTCTTGATCGTCCACTCTTATTATTCCCTCTTGGTTGTTGTACATATTGTATATGACCCGTCTCTCCCTATAGCTTACCCCTACTTTTTTCAGAATCTCGAACAGCTTGCACCATTTTATATTGTCAAACGCTTTTTCCAGGTCTACAAATCCTATGAAAGTGTCTTGATTTTTCTTCAGCCTTGCTTCCATTATTAGCCGTAACGTCATAATTGCCTCTCTCGTCCCTTTACTTTTCCTAAAGCCAAACTGATCGTCACCTAGCGCATTCTCAATTTTCTTTTCTATTCTTCTGTATATTATTCTAGTAAGCAGCTTCGATGCATGAGCTTTTAAGCTGATTGTGCGATAATTCTCGCACTTGTCAGCTCTTGCCGTCTTCGGAATTGTGTGGATGATGCTTTTCCGAAAGTCAGATGGTAATCGCCAGACTCACACATTCTACACACCAACGTGAATAGTCGTTTTGTTGTCACTTCCCCCGATGATTTTAGAAATTCTGATGGAATGTTATCTATCCCTTCTGCCTTATTTGACCGTAAGTCCTCCAAGCTCTTTTAAATTCCGATTCTAATACTGGATCCCCAATCTCTTCTAAATCGACTCCTGTTTCTTCTTCTATCACATCAGACAAATCTTCACCCTCATAGAGGCTTTCAATGTATTCTTTCCATCTATCTGCTCTCTCCTCTGCATTTAACAGTGGAATTCCCGTTACACTCTTAATATTACCACCGTTGCTCTTAATGTCACCAAAGGTTGTTTTGACTTTCCTGTATGCTGAGTCTGTCCTTCCGACAATCATATCTTTTTGGATGTCTTCACATTTTTCCTGCAGCCATTTCGTCTTAGCTTCCCTGCACTACCTATTTATTTCATTCCTCAGCGACTTGTATTTCTGTATTCCTGATTTTTCCGGAACATGTTTGTACTTCCTCCTTTCATCAATCAACTGAAGTATTTCTTCTGTTACCCATGGTTTCTTCGCAGCTAGCTTCTTTGTACCTATGTTTTCCTTCCCAACTTCTGTGATTGCCCTTTTTAGAGATGTCCATTCCTCTTCAACTGTACTGCCTACTGCGCTATTCCTTATTGCTGTATCTATAGCGTTAGAGAACTTCAAACGTATCTCTTCGTTCCTTAGTACTTCCGTATCCCACTTCTTTGCGTATTGATTCTTCCTGACTAATGTCTTGAACTTCAGCCTACTCTTCATCACTACTATATTGTGATCTGAGTCTATATCTGCTCCTGGGTATGCCTTACAATCCAGTATCTGATTTCGGAATCTCTGTCTGACCATGCTGTAATCTAAATGAAATCTTACCGTATCTCCCGGCCTTTTCCTAGTATACCTCCTCCTCTTGTGATTCTTGAAGAGGGTATTCGCTATTACTAGCTGTAACTTGTTACAGAACTCAATTAGTCTTTCTCCTCTTTCATTCCTTATCCCAAGCCCATATTCTCCTGTAACCTTTTCTTCTACTCCTTCCCCTACAACTGCGTTCCAGTCGCCCATGACTATTAGATTTTCGTCCCCCTTTACATACTGCATTACCATTTCAATATCCTCATACACTTTCTCTATCTGTTCATCTTCAGCTTGCGACGTCGGCATGTATACCTGAACGATCGTTGTCGGAGTTGGTCTGCTGTCGATTCTGATTAGAACAACCCGGTCACTGAACTGTTCACAGTAACACACCCTCTGCCCTACCTTCCTATTCATAACGAATCCTACACCTGTTATACCATTTTCTGCTGCTGTTGATATTACCCGATACCTATCTGACCAGAAATCCTTGTCTTCCTTCCACTCCACTTCACTGACCCCTACTATGTCTAGATTGAGCCTTTGCATTTCCCTTTTCACATTTTCTAGTTTCCCTACCACGTTCAAGCTTCTGACATTCCACGCCCCGACTCGTAGAACGTTATCCTTTCGTTGATTATTCAATCTTTTTCTCATGGTAACCTCCCCCTTGGCAGTCCCCTCCCGGAGATCCGAATGGGGGACTATCCCGGAATATTTTACCAATGGAGAGATCATCATGACACTTCTTCAAATGCTGGCCACATGTCCTGTGGATACACGTTACGTGTCTTTAATGCAGTGGTTTCCATTGCCTTCTGCATCCTCATGTCGTTGATCATTGCTGATTCTTCCGCCTTTAGGGGCAATTTCCCACCCCTAGGACAAGAGAGTGCCCTGAACCTCTATCCGCTCCTCCGCCCTCTTTGACAAGGCCGTTGGCAGAATGATGCTGACTTCTTATGCCGGAAGTCTTCGGCCGCAAATGCTGATTATTTATCTAAATTTAGGCGGTGGCTGGGATCGAACGCAGGACCGAAGACGTTGTTGATTATGAATCAAAGACGCTACCCCTAGACCACGGCACGCACTATATTTGCCCATTATGAAATTCTCTTAATTGATTAATTTTTGAAATTAAGTATTCAAGGATATGACAAGAACGATCGTTGGACCCAAAAAAACTTCGTATGGACACATGTCCTGTTCAATGGTTTCAGAGATACAGCAATGTACATTAATGTTTTTTTACGTATTATTCAGCACAATGTCAGTTAAACACAAGTATACAAGTACAGTGGTTAGTAAACATTACAATATGCGTTTTACGAAGTATCAATTGAAAAATACGTATTTTTAAACACATTCGCCTCTAAACATTGTCGTACACGCCACATTAAACATGTTGCACATTTCGCAATTGTTATTCGAGCATCTCATAGTAGAAACTTACTGGCAGATTAAAACTGTGTACCGGAACTTGCCCGTGAAAGGCAAAGTTCACGAGTTGGAGTCTCGGTTCGGCACATAATTTTAATCTGCCAGGAAGTTGCGTATCAGCACACACTCCACTGCAGAGTGAAAATTTCATTCTGGATCTCACAGTCGGCTTCAACGCACACTTCGGAGAACATGCTGCTTGTGTGAATGCCTCTGCACGTTCCCTAAGGAGGGAACCAGTGCTCATGATACGACCAACCAGTTCACTTCGCGTTTTCATCTTTCATTTGTACGCCTCAGACTTCATCCAATTCCATAAACAAAATTTCAGTGGTGTAAGGATGGGCTGGAAGTACATAGCAGTCTGCGTGGTCAAAGCTACGTTCTCTAGGTGTATTATTCGTTCTTCCAAAATGACTGTACGTATGTACAAAGTGTTCTAATTCGGAAACCATCCAGAACAGGGCATAACGCCATCTTAAGCTTCTTGTTTCGAATGAGTTTTCCTTTCAAATACTTGAATATTGAACAGTCCTTTAGGGACACAATATATATAATAGCTGAGTACTTGACATTCCCCCGATATGCATCTCTGCTAATCTTCTCTTAGACCATCTCCTCCTTCTCGCTTCCTCCTCTCCCTGTATCTCTTACTCCCCACTCCCTGTGCATCTCTTCCCCCCTGTCCATTTCCTGCTCTATGCTCTCTCTGTCCATCTGCATCTGTCTGCTTCTTCTTCCTCTGTCCTTCTCCTCCTCCCTCGCCCCTCTAACGCACTCCCCCTCTATCTTCTCAACTCTAAGTTCACCTCCTCTCTCACCTTTCCTCTCCCTCTTCCTCCTTACTATCTCTGCCCATCCTGACCTCTCTGTCAATGTACTCCTCCATTCTGTGCTCATGTCCACTCTCCGTACTTTTCCTTCAATCTCTTTGTCCATCTTCTCCTCTTTCCTTTCTCTGCCCATCTGCTCCTTCTCACTCTGTCCATTTGTCCCTCTGCCCCATGTCCGTGTCTTTCTGCCCCTCTGAGACCATCTCCGTCTCCTCCCACTCATTGACCATCCCCTCCTGTCCCCTATCTCTGTCTATATCCTCCTCCCCCTTCTCTTTGTCCAGCTGCTCCATCTCCTCTGTCCATCTGGTACTTACCTCTGTCCTCCTCCCCGTTTCATTATCCATCCCTCCTCCTCCTTTTTATGTCTTTCTCTTTGTTCCTCTCTGTCCACCTAATACTCTGACCTGTCTCTGTCTGTCTTCTAGTCTTCCCTTCCCCTTTCATTTCTTCTCCTCTATAAAAATCAACATGTGTACCGAAAAAAGGTATCTTGCGAAACAGCTCACTCTGTTCCTCAGTGAGATCCATAGCGCTGTATACAAGGTGCTCAGGTAGATGCCGCGTTCCTTGAGTTCGGGAAGGCATTTGCCATTTAATGAAAAAAAAAAAAAAAGGAACACTAGCTCACCGAGCATCGAACCAGATTTGCGACTTGATTCAAGACTTCCATGCAGGCAGAATTCAACACGTCGCTCCTAACGGAACAAAATTGACAGATGTGAAGCTAATTCCCGGAATCGCCCAAGGAAGTGTAACAGGAGCATTACTGTTTAAAATTTCTATACATGATTTGGTAGTAAGCATCGGGTGCTTTTTTTAGACTTTCGCAGATAAAAAAATGTCGTGTGACTAGGGCCTCCCATAGCGTAGACCGTTCGCCGGGTGCAAGTCTTTCGATTTGACGCCATTTTGGCGATTTGCGCGTCGAACTTTCGTAGATAACAAAGTAGCAATGTCAGAAGACAGTATTCTATTTGCAGAATGACCTGCAGAGACTAGTCTCTGGCAGTTGACGCTGACCGTAAGTAAATGTAACATATTGACCATAGATAGGAAAAGAAATTCACTACAATTACATTACTGATGACAAATTGCTGAAAACAGTATCTACCATAAAATATCTATGGTAACTATCAAGAGCGCCCTTAAGTGCAATGACCACATAACACAAAGGGTAGTAAAGAGCAGAGACTAGTGTGAGATTCATAGGAAGAATCTTAAAGAAATGTGAATCATCCAAGGATGAAGTCGCTTACACACCGCTTGTTAGACTGATTCACGTGTGTTGTTCATCGGTCTGGGGCCCTTACCAAACAGTATTGATAGAAATAGAGCTAGAGGCTTACAGAGATGCTATACAAACTCCAGTGGCAGTCGTTACAAGAGTGGCGTGGTGCAGCATGAAGAGGTTTACTACTGAAATTTCAAGATAGCACGCTCCACAAAGAATCGGATAACCTATTACTTCCTTTCACATACATCTCACGAAATGACCAAGGCGAGAAAATTTTAGAAATTAGAGCTGATACAGAGACTTACCGACAGTCATTCTTTCCAAGCGCCATTCGCCATGGGACAGGGAAGGGGGAATCAATTAGTGGTATCAAAGGTACTCTGGCCCACACGCTGTTACGTGGCTTGCGTGGTATAATGTAGGTGGCGAATGCTGGGGTCTGAGGCGAAATCAATGTTCTAACTAATCCCACAGGCGTTCTATCTGGTTCAATAGTGAGAATGTTACTCGTCATTAATGAAATGTGTGATCTCGTACCTTGAAGTTTCGGGATTGTAGCCACATACCATCGACTTCTTGCTACGATATTTCGGCTCACAACCATTCAGCAATTTTCAGGTGCATGTTTTGTACTAGAGATTGCTCGTTCATATCGCTGCCTCTATACAAAATATCGGCGCAAGGACAACCGCAACATGAGCGACCTCTTCGAATATTGCTCCATCTATTGTGCGCAGACGCATGCGCGCTCTCTGTCGGAATAAAATTAAGTGTCGCTAGACACGTCATTGGTTGCAACATCCAGTTGGTAGCCGCCATCACGAATAATAAGGTCTTGCGCTAAACGTACGTCCACCGTCTCCTTAATAATTGATTACCAGTAGACCGAGACGGGGATTTTGTGACAGAGTAATTCTTGGAACTTCCTGTGAAGAAACATCGGTCAGCTATGGCTCACTTAATGGGCTGCAAAAGGGGAGTGTGGCAATCGTGTTCAACGTATCTTTCACGCACTGTTCGTGTTGTCCGATGAATACGGACTTTGCCACACTGGCAAGGTAGATTCCAGCCTTTCGCAATTCCAGATCGTCCTTTGCCGAATCGAGAAGAGCACACGTCTTTGTAGTTTGACGAAGATTACTTTGACCTGATGGTTTCTTGTAATTCTGCCTGATTTTGACGGAATACTGCCGGCGGACGGCAGGAACGCCCTTGACTTGAACAGCTCCTTCTCCTCTTGATCAAGTGGGTGGTGCTGATCTGATGTGAAGAATACCCATTATCTTTGAACACTGATTGTAGGTGCTTCATGTCCTTTGCAAGGCTGTCTCCATCAGACACATGTGCCTGGCAAAACAACGTTCGAAGGACGCTCATTGTTTGTGATGGGTGTTGGCAGCTAGACGCCTAAAAACACAAGTCTGTTTGTGTGAGCTACGGTAAACGGAATACCCCATTGATCCATCCATTTTCCGTCTGACCAAGAAGGCCAGAAATGGCAGATAGTCGGGTTTCTCCACTTCCAACGTAGATTTGATATTCTGCTGGACAGAATTCGGATGCTGCAAAAATCGTGACAGTTCTTCACCTTGAAGATCACAATACGACTTCATGGATGACCTTCTTTGCGTATTTTTGGAGGATCATTTAATTGTGGTGGGAGCGAGCTGTGAGGTTTTAGGGCAGATAAGGGGATGACATTGTGCTATCACCACGTGAGCTCTATAACCAAAAAACTTATAGCTTGTTGAGTGAACCAAGGTACAGGAAGATTGATAAAGACCACAAAGGGAGACACAAAGAAAGACGACAGCGTTGCCGAATTCTTCTCCCATTCAGCAAGAAGTTGCGAAAAGATGTGAACTTCCTTCGAATTCCTGTTTGTCCTTTGTTTCTTCGCTTCTGAGAGACGGTTCTGGTTCTGGTGGAGCGACAGCGTCCCAGCGACAGGTCGATTTTAGCGACGGTTACTGCGAGAGAGCGCGATCGGCAGTACGGCGGATGGAGCGATCGATGCAGAATAGTTGAGCGGAGCAGCTCTGGTCGGACGGAGGTGGCAATAGGAGATAGGACGTGACCGCCAGCACAGACAGGTGACGAGGGCCACGGGCATAGGCGGCCGGTGCAAGGGGATCATCGCCCACCCTGGTCGTGTTTGCAGTACATACTGACCTCCTTTAATTTCCGTTATTCGTTGGAGTGGCCGTAGTGCTGTGACCCAGGACACGAATTTTTATCCTAGTTAGCACCTTGATTTATGGCTTAACTGTTTGCTTACATGTACTCCTGGAAGAATGATCCTGGATAATGCCCCCTTGCTGGAGGTTGTTATCCAAGTAATCTGGAGACCTACCCGGTATTCTACTGTGAATACTTGCCGACATGTCTGGGGTGATGTGTGTATATCATTAACTCCTTGTCCTGCTGCCATTTAATTAATTTTTCCTAGACGATTTACGCCTTTTTGTTGTTCCAAGGCAACATCTGTAGGATCTATAACGATACAGTTTTCTTATTTTTAGATTATGAAACAGCTCACGTCACGATTTTTTATGTACAAAAGTAAGTACTTACAATTTTCTGATCTGCGTTTCCTCTCATCTGGTCTGGAGGTCGCTCTACCACTTTATTACCGACTTATAAGCACAACTTAGAGTTCTGAACTTTTTCACACTGTTCACCGTGTTTCTTCTTCTTTTTTGTGATGTATTATTATTCTTTTGCCACTATTTCTTCGGACATTGCTCTTCATAAAGTAAATATTGCAACTGCACTAGGTGTTTCCCCTCTTTGGTGTGTGTATCTACTTGTTGTCAACCTAACGAAGTATATGTTCAAAAACAACTTCTATTCATGATGTTGTGTGTGTGTATGACAGAGAGAGCTGAAGAGTGTGTGGGTTTCTTTTTTTTTGGGGGGGGGGGGGGGGGGAAGTTTTGTGGTTTGAATTGTATGGTGTTGAATATGAATGCCCTAGCTGTTAGCGAGTGGTTGAAAGCTTAGGTTACAGCTGATATGACTTTTCGTTTGAATGTTCTGTGTTATGATTTATTTCGTTATTTTACACTATTCGACAACGGGGTAACGTAGTCAGAAAACATGTTGTGGTAATTACACGACACATTTGACAACTTATATGTAACATTCTCGATACTGATTTATGACACAGTTATATGATAGTTTCACAACTGACAACCGTTGAGTTTAGATTGAAATTCAGGGCAGCAGAGGCAATTTCAGGAATGTTATTATCACAAACTATTGCCTCTTATATGCTACGTTATGACAAGGTACAATATCGTGCTAATACAATTAGTGTCCCAACTGTTCCTCTGCTGTATGAGATACACTTTGTATCTTTCCGGGTTTAGCGTTTTCTTAAGCATATATGGGGACTTCTGCCCCCCCCCCCCCCCCCACACCGCAACAACACGTAATCTGTCCTTCACTGTTGAAACAGTGCATGATGGCAGATATTCTCCAGGCATCTACCAAAGCCAAATCTATCCACGGGATTCCCACAGGACATAGCACGGCACGATTCATCACTCCAAACCAGTCGTCTCCTACCAGCCATTGTCTAGCAAAATGGAAATGATCGTATGGTGTCAGTGGCTGGGAGTTCCCAGGCGGGAAGCTCGGCCGCCATGTGCAAGTCTTATTGAGTGCGACGCCACATTGGGCGACTTGCGCATCGACAGTGGGGATGAAATGTTGGAGGAGAGCACAACAACCATTTCCTAAGGGGAGAAAATCTCCCACCCGAGTCGGAAATCGAACCCGGTCCCCCGTGCGTGCCATTCCAACGCGCTGACCGTTCAACTATTTGGGCGCACAGCCACTGTCTAGTGGTGTCGCTCTGTACTTCACCTCAAGTGTCGCTTAGCACTGAGTACAGAAATGTGTGGCTTACTAAGGAGCTGCTCGAGCATTGTATCCCATTCTTTTTAACTAACTACGCGCGGTCATTGTTCTAGCTGGAGTGCTGATATCACATTGGAACTCATGAGTCATTTCATTCGATTTTTGACAACCCTGTTTGGCAATGCTAGTTTGTCTCTTTCTGTTAGTACACTTGGTCTGTCTGGTCTTGGTTTAGTTGTGGTTGTTCCGTCGCGATTTCATAACCACATCACCAGCGGTTTATTCGGGCACCTTTACAAGACTCGAAATTTCCTTGATAGGTTTGTTCCCAGGGTGACGTTGAATGACCAGTCAATGTTGGAAGAAACTATTCCGCTGTTATTGGTTCTCTACTGACACAATACTGCCTGCCCCCTGTTGCATTGCCGAGTTCAACTCTCGTGTCATGTAGCACTCAGTTTCTCAATTTGCAGGGTGTTTATAAATTAGTTATACAAAATACAGTATATCTTCAAGATTTATTCCCGTCTAAGATTGTTAGTTCCGGACGTTCCCACTGCGTGACATGATCGAATAAGCTATTCGAACAGCCATCATAGAGTCGAATAACGGAGCAGCTCAAGCTTAATGTTGCTTATGGTTTCATGAATCCTAATCCGCTACTGCAATTCAGAGACAATTAAGAAGTAAATACTGCAAGCCAGGACTTCAAAAACAATCTGTTATTAAGCGGTATAATAATTTCACCGGCATTGGCTGCGTATCACAAAGGACGCCGGGTAAGGGTCGGGCAGCGTTCTCTGACGCGGCATTTGAACAAGTTCGGCACTCTTACATTCGCAGTCTGCGTAAACCAATGAGACGTACCAGCTTAGAACTGAATATGCCTGGTGTTAGCAATGTAGAGGATATTACGAAAATGCCTGTTATTCAAACCCTACAAATTGGAACTGTTGCTAGCTTTAAGAGAAAGTGACAAAGAAAAACGAGCTCAGTTTTGTGTAGAAATGTTTAACAAACCACAAACTGAAGATGTTCTTCTTAATAAAGGCGGAGCGTTTGTCCCTCCGCTTCCGGAAAACATCGGAACGCTGCGGCAACGGATAACACAAGCAGCTCCAACCAAACATCAAGATTGATTGATAGGATTTGGCATAAAATCGATTACAGACGGGATATTTGCCTCCTTAGAAAAGATAACCACATAGAATATTTGCCGGCCGGTGTGGCCGAGCGGTTCTAGGCGCTTCCGTCTGGAACCGCGCGACCGCTACGGTGGCAGGTTAGAATCCTGCCTCGGGCATGGATGTGTGTGATGTCCTTAGGTTAGTTAGGTTTAAGTAGTTCTAAGTTCTAGGGGACTGATGACCTCAGATATTAAGTTGCAGAGCCATTCGAACATTTGTAAATAAATTTGAAGATACACTCCTGGAAATGGAAAAAAGAACACATTGACACCGGTGTGTCAGACCCACCATACTTGCTCCGGACACTGCGAGAGGGCTGTACAAGCAATGATCACACGCACGGCACAGCGGACACACCAGGAACCGCGGTGTTGGCCGTCGAATGGCGCTAGCTGCGCAGCATTTGTGCACCGCCGCCGTCAGTGTCAGCCAGTTTGCCGTGGCATACGGAGCTCCATCGCAGTCTTTAACACTGGTAGCATGCCGTGACAGCGTGGACGTGAACCGTATGTGCAGTTGACGGACTTTGAGCGAGGGCGTATAGTGGGCATGCGGGAGGCCGGGTGGACGTACCGCCGAATTGCTCAACTCGTGGGGCGTGAGGTCTCCACAGTACATCGATGTTGTCGCCAGTGGTCGGCGGAAGGCGCACGTGCCCGTCGACCTGGGACCGGACCGCAGTGGCGCACGGATGCACGGCAAGACCGTAGGATCCTACGCAGTGCCGTAGGGGACCGCACCGCCACTTCCCAGCAAATTAGGGACACTGTTGCTCCTGGGGTATCGGCGAGGACCATTCGCAACCGTCTCCATGAAGCTGGGCTACGGTCCCGCACACCGTTAGGCCGTCTTCCGCTCACGCCCCAACATCGTGCAGCCCGCCTCCAGTGGTGTCGCGACAGGCGTGAATGGAGGGACGAATGGAGACGTGTCGTCCTCAGCGATGAGAGTCGCTTCTGCCTTGGTGCCAATGATGGTCGTATGCGTGTTTGGCGCCGTGCAGGTGAGCGCCACAATCAGGACTGCATACGACCGAGGCACACAGGGCCAACACCCGGCATCATGGTGTGGGGAGCGATCTCCTACACTGGCCGTACACCACTGGTGATCGTCGAGGGGACACTGAATAGTGCACGGTACATCCAAACCGTCATCGAACCCATCGTTCTACCATTCCTAGACCGGCAAGAGAACTTGCTGTTCCAACAGGATAATGCACGTCCGCATGCATCCCGTGCCACCCAACGTGCTCTAGAAGGTGTAAGTCAACTACCCTGGCCAGCAAGATCTCCGGATCTGTCCCCCATTGAGCATGTTTGGGACTGGATGAAGCGTCGTCTCACGCGGTCTGCACGTCCAGCACGAACGCTGGTCCAACTGAGGCGCCAGGTGGAAATGGCATGGCAAGCCGTTCCACAGGACTACATCCAGCATCTCTACGATCGTCTCCATGGGAGAATAGCAGCCTGCATTGCTGCGAAAGGTGGATATACACTGTACTAGTGCCGACATTGTGCATGCTCTGTTGCCTGTGTCTATGTGCCTGTGGGTCTGTCAGTGTGATCATGTGATGTATCTGACCCCAGGAATGTGTCAATAAAGTTTCCCCTTCCTGGGACAATGAATTCACGGTGTTCTTATTTCAATTTCCAGGAGTGTATACTGCATTGAGCGCTGTATCAAAGATTTCTGTAAGATTAAAGGTTACTTTAGTACAAATAATTCATTTAAACTCTGTCTACTGGTGTCTGGATAGTTTTGATTATATAGAGTGACAGCAGGGACACTAATTATGATATTAACAAAACAGTAAATTTTACAGTCGAAATATTACAAGTAATGCATCGTAATGGACATAACGAAAGATAACATAGTTGCTTCACAAAGTTGAAAAGGGACAACAAACAAGAAAATTTAAGAAGTGTATAATTAAATTCAATTAGGTGGTGTGTATGAAAACAAAGTAATGAATGATGAAAGTGAATTCGGATCGAAAACTATTGAATGAGCAAAGTCACGGATGTATTTTTGTGATTTATGTAATGACAGTTGCAGAGTTTGAGAAACATTTCTTATAATGAAAAACAATTAACAAAGAAGTTACATGTATCCGAGAGGGCTAATTCCATTACGAAGTTGGGCATGGGACCATGTTTACGTCCAGAGTGTAAGAAATCCACTCTATCGGGAGGAAAGAGCGGTTCTTTTTCCTTCTCTCTATTTTTGTCTGCCAGTGATGGCGCCGCCTTCACGCAGGAATCCGTGCCCGCGATTTAGAAATATGGCCGCCTCTGGTGCGGGGGGAAGTTGTGCGCACCGGAACGGTCTCGGCACTTTGTTTTGATGGCGACCGCGGCGCGTGTCGCCGCCTGCTCTACAGAGGAGACGGGGGCTGCGAGGAGCGGAGTGTGCTGTTGTCGCTGGCAGCCCAGAGCTGCCCCGGGTATCGCCGATGTGCCGCCACGGCTGGACTACTGCCCTCTCCTTAAGCTTCCGGCACACGGACTGTGCACTCCAACGCTGAGCGCTGAGCGTGCCGAGTTTCTGACGTCATAACTTGCAATACGTTGTCCCCGGTAGATTAGCACGTTGTGGGGTCTTTCCGAACGTGCAGGGCAATATCTGGCACGTCAGATATTCTGGACGTGCTTTTGAACGTTGACCAATGAGATGGCATTACGCCACCAGCGTCACATACATGCCATCTCCCTTCAATACAGATTTGTGGGGCGACGTATTGGCTTTCCGTTGAGGCCGTATGTATATATGCCGCTTCTGAGCACCAGTCAACTGAGGATCTCTCGTAAACCCGTAGCTAATTGTTTGGTTCGTTGTAATAAAATGACGAGAAAAGTAGTATTAGTGGGAAAAGAATTATTGTAACTTGCTTATTATCAGAGAATGCCATTTCAAGGCAATGGCGTGTTGAGGATCCATCGAAAACGCATTGTTCTTGGTACCATTTGTTCAGTTAGTAACACAGCTCAGTTAAAGCTTTCAGGAGACATTAAGGTGCAAGATATAGTCAATTGAAACTCATTATCGATTTAGCTCACCACCGGCTCGGTAGATCAGCGTGTTCGACCAGAGAGTAGGGTGCTCTTCGTAATTAAAAAAAATAATAATAACTGAGTTATAACATCATCGACAAATTTGGAAGGGTGTTCTATGACGTCCACCCCAGTCGGATGCAACGGTCAATAACGAACAAAATAAGAAGGTGGGAAAAATGAGTACTGTAACAGATTTCTACCATAAAAACGAGTGTGTTGGTAGGTTGCGTCCCAGTACATTCAAATTCTGTTTTCTTGCCTTTCCGTGTTTAATATGTCCTGATACTTTCTTATTAGTTTAATATAAGTCTACGCCATAATATTCGATGTTACGTAAATAAAAGTGAGTTCTTCTTGAGGAGAGAGTTCGTCCGATTGGCTCAATCTACAGGATAGTAAGTCCTTGCAGTAAGATATTTTGCCACTTTTTTTTTTTAGTTTTGTAATTCACATGGTGTAAAGATTCTGCTACTGAACAGGAAAAGTAATCAAATAAGAATGATCTTGGGGTTTTTACTAAAAAGTGAAAATGCTGAAATAATTTAATAATTTTTATCTTATGTACAGAACTATTGTAAATTTGTATCGAACTATTTGTAACGTAACTTTCACACGCCGATTTCCTTTTCGGCAGGACATGGCATTTTCCTTCTTGCCTTGCAAGATGTCCATGGATACTGAAGTTTTTATTTATGTGTACTACAGCTAGAACAACATCACTCGTATGGACGACGGAGAAAACGTGCGCTTTAATACAGCTAACACAGGAATTTTATGTACGTGTATTTCGTAAAATAATTGATTTGCAAGCTACATACAGCCCATAGCTGACGCTCGAGCGCGTTGCGATCGCATATGCCACGTTGGGGCCCACGTACGGTATGCACAAGTCACGTCGCTTCTGAGCGTTCAGCAGCACGTCGAACTCCGCTCGCTCAACGTTGACGCTCCAGAGCACAAAAGCACGGTGCATGTGCCGTGTGTGTCGGTAGCCTCACACCCCCTATGTCCTATTCAAAACAACGGCCAGGGCGGCAAAGCCGTGCCATCGCTCGTTCATCTCACCGTGAGCGAGAAATCTCCAGTGCAAAATATGCCAAACGGTAAAGGAGTTTACTTATAAAGTAGCTATTTTGCCACTTAAGTCGGATGGAATGCCAGTCTGTCATCATCACTGAATCGAAAGGTGGTGAACAGACTACGTTCATCAGTCAGCGCGCCGTCGTTGAATCAAACTCCCCCTAAAATTGAATGCACTTAGACCTCGTGAAAACTGTATGAACAGTGAACAGTAATATACGCTATACAAACAATAGGAATCCAAGAAAGAAAAATGTTACTATCGTAGTAGAAAAAAGGCGAATATGTCCTAGGCAGAGTTAGGGATGTAAAACAGGGTAAGTAGCGTTTCAATTTATCGGGTAGCTTCAGTGACATATAAATCAAAACACCTTGATATATCCGCACTTTCTTACTTGTTAGTATTAGTATCGATGTAATTTAATATTTGCATCATGGCAAGTAAAGAAACATGATACATGATGTCATGTCGTGTAACATGACATGCCATCATGTTATCCAACACCCATTTTTCATGCCGTGCGGTATGACACAATGTGTCATTAAAGTTTAAGATGGATGCATCCTCACTCTGGGACACTTAGTACAGACGCACCCTCACTCTCGGATGCTTCCTACTGTAGATGTATACCATTCTCAGATGCACATAAATAGTGTCTATTTGTTCCTACACCCCCACCATATACGTAACGGAGGGAGAGGGGGGGGGGGCGTCTAAGAGAGCTCACTGCGTTGGAGAAGTAGGGTTAACTCGCAAATATGTCAAAATGTATTGCTTTAAAACTCTTGGGAGCTGCCAGATAAATCGAAAAGTTTGTTAGCTTCTTTTACATCCCTAACCCTGCCCAGGAGGTTGACTTTTTTCTGCTACGACAGGAGCATTTTTCATTCTGTTTCCCAACTCTTATTCTACCGTAACTTCCCAACCGATGTAGGTTTTAGCCGACTTGCGAGAGGAGTGATCAGGTACAGGTATTTTTTTTATTACCTCTCGAACCATGTTGCTTATATCGCGGGAACGAGTAAAGCTTTCACGGAACAACAGGACAACCATGAATGGCACGTATTTGTCTACCTTCTTAAAAAATTTGAATCGATTCGTATACCTCTGAAACATAGGAGCGCGTAAGAAAAACACTCATAAAAGACGTGTTTTCTGCACGTAAAATTCGAATGAAGCTAGATTTATTGATGCTAGTTTTCAATTTCGTCATAAGAATGCATTTTTTATTTGTTTGATTCACTTAAAACCGTTTCCGTGCTTTCAGTTCGTGTAAGAACGATTTCTATGTGCTACTTTTACCTCCATTATTAATCATCGTATCCCGACAACGAATAAAGATTTTTGGATAAAATAAATTGTTATTCACTTTCTCGTGTAGAGTTTGAACGGATTCGTAAAAGTTTAAAGTATAGAAGTGTCGCGCACAAAAAAACTCGCAGGGAAACGTGTTTTTCGCACATAAAAACCTAACCAAGTAAGGATAAAAGTTATCTTAAACCAAAGTCCGATACACCAGTGGACCAAATTTGAAACTACCGTAGTAGGTCCCATGAACGCGCAACTTCATTTCGGAAATAAATATACCATGAAGCAGTAGCCAGATTTCCTCAAGATGATCCTGAGTAAAAATCATGTATTACTATTACAGCAAGTTTTTGTGCAGTGAAGTCTATTTCTTAAAGATGAGTTATCCCAGAACATTATCTCATACGACATTATTGAATGAAAACATGCAAAATATGTCAACTTATTGATTTGTCTCTCCTCAAGATTTGCGATCACACTAAGTACGTATGTGGCTGAACTAAGTTGTTTTAGGAGTTCCAAAAACTCCTTTTACCAATTTAAATTCTCATCAACATAGACACATAACTATTTTGAAGCGTTCACTCTATTTATTATTTCCTCGCCATTGGTATAGTACCCCTGGATGTGGAGAACTGAATATGTTGTGCCTTTTTAGAACTGAGGGTGAGACCATTCGCAGAAATCTAGTCAATAATACTTTTAAGAACTTTGTTCACCATTTCTTTTGTTTCTGCAAGTATGCACAGATTCATTACAATACTGGTATCATCTGCAAAAGGAAATAATCCTGCTTGTTGTATATTAGATGGAAATATATGAGAAACAAAAGCGGACCTCAGAGCGGTTCTTGGGGAACCCCATAGGTGATTTCCCTTCAGTTAGAATTACGTCCCCAGACAACATGTTTTGAATTACTAAGTACCATTCTCTGCATCCTTTTGATGAAACATGACATTAGTCACTGGTTGACAATACCATCAATCCCATAAAACTTCGATTTGTCTAGGAGAACACTGTTATTCAATAAGTCAAATGCCATAGTTAGGTCGCAAAAAATAGCAACAGGCTCTATTTTATTATTTAAAGCTTGTAAAATTTGGTGAGTGAACATGTAAATGGCATTCTAAATACAGAAACCATTCTGGAACCTAAACTGTGATTTACTAAAGGTATTATAGTTGCGAGTGGAAGATATTACTCTAGAGTACATCATCTTCTGAAAAAAATAGGAAAATGACGTCAGCAATGAAGCAGGTCGCTAGTTATGACTTCTCTCTCATCACCTTCGTTGAAGAAGGGTTCACAACGCCATACTTCAGTCTCTCTGGAAGAAATGCCTTGAGTCAATACACCTTACGTATTTCGTATAAGACTGGGATTATTATATGGGAAGAAACCTTTAGTGCTCTGCTGGAACCTCTATCAAATTCAGATGAGCTATTGGTTTATAATTTTCTTAATTTAGAAGGGGAAACTGATGATACATTAATGTGATAGAATTTTATGAGAGTTACTTTTGCAGCATACTGCTGTGATTTTTCTTTTCCACAGCTAGTCCCTACACTTTCTACTGTGATTCACCTTTCACAGAAATTTTCTTTGTTAGGTTACTTTTATGTCACAATGTACCAATAAACACACAGTGAAAGTTGCCCGATGTGTTGATGTATCAATGTGGACTATGAAAATGGCTGTAGAGGGAATGGTGTATCAATGCAGTCATGTAATATCGTGTAAGAGCAGTGGTCATAAAAACATAATAACTGACAGGGCTTGGAGGCAAGTGTCAGTGGCAATCGGTTTCAAACGCAGCAGAAATTGTTGCTATGAGTGAATATGAGTTCATCTCAACCAGTATCTGTGTGAACATTACACGGGGAACAACCTGCACAGCAGCCAGTAAATCTACATGCCTTCAATAGGCCAAAATAAAACATAGAAACTACACAGTAACTTAAAGAATACTGTTTTCTGAGATCAGGTGAATGTGTGTGCATGTGTGGTTTGAGATATTTTCGAGCGTCATCACTTGAAGACAGAACAAACAGAAAAAATATATTTTGTTTACACACACGAAAAAATCTAATTAAAATAACTGAACCCTTGAACATCAACATCATCCACACTACTTACAAAACAGTTCATGTTTTGGACCAAAGAAACATGTTTCTCATAGAAGGCACACTAGCATACTAAATGTAATGATGACGAAGAGTGGAATGGAAAATAACCACAACTTGATAGTATCTTGAAACACACAGGCAGTCTGCTTAAACATTTCTGACAGTTAACAGGCGACTGACATCTCAGGCCTATCTAGCCTCAGACAAGCAAGGTGTCTAGTATCAAAGAATAACAACATAAGAGGAGCTGTAATAGAGCCATTGGTGAAGTCAGAGGGAGTACTTGTCAACAAGACTGATTTCACTGCTGCAGCATGTGGTCACCATCAAGCAGCATTTTATGAGTGCAGCATAAGGAAAAGAAAGCCTAGATAACCCTAATTTACAGAATATGCTTGTCAGTCTAAATTTACATACAAAAATAATGTCTTGTAAGAGTCATATAATGATAGTATTGTAAGAAAGACGTTTGTAAATATCATTCAATGAAGGTAACATCACGATTACATATTTACACTACAGTATCAGGTGTCACCTTCATCACTAATGTATTGCAGGACATTAAAAGTAATAGGTACTGGTAGTGAATTTTTTTGTCAAATCACATACTAGATGGGTAAATGAACGTTTATGTAATGGTCATGAAAACAAAACATGTCCTGTTCTACCTTAGACGGAAAGTCCTAAAAAAGAATGAGCTCAAACTATTGTGTGTATGATACCAAAAGTTGTATTCACCTGTAGAAACAAGAGATGTCAGGGAATTATAAAATATCAGACCTACATACAGATCTTTAAGATACGCAAGTAGTACAACAAAGACCTGAGTCTACAGATGGCATGACACTAAGACTTTGGGCTACCAATATCTTAAAACTTAGACTTTGGGCTGCAGTTGAAATATATGCTGGGTGTAAATGACTATAAATTAAGGGGGGGGGGGGGGGGGTAGGACGTCAAATGGGCCGACTTGGAGCAGGAGAGGCACCACAGGACATTTAAATTTCTATTGTCTAAACTTTTACAAATAAATTCATAAAATTTTGTCACCATGACCAGGAAGGATTGAGGACTCACACTCATAGCAGTGGAAGTTCAAAAACGTAGCAAAATACCTTTTTTTTTTACATGTGAGATTTCATCATTTTTTCACTTGCTACTGGCTGCATTTGTTTCTGTAGGTACACTTTTCTTCCTAAGTAAGAGAGATTCTTCGATGAATTTTGCACAGCATACAAACAATAGTTGCATGTGTATGAAACTAGAGTTTGACGTTGTACCCCCCTTAAAACTTAAATACTGACATAACGTTAATGGTTAATGACAGAAACAGAAATATGTAAGTGATATTGTTACAGAAATATCATTTGTACATCATTTTGACAATAATATGAATGAACCATTCCTATAGACTAACTGAAGCCACTCTTTCATAGAATAGCAATTGAAATATTTATTTTTATACAATTTGAGTTATTTAGATGTGTTATTATGTCAATTTTTGTTTGAAATTTATAAGTATATTAACATAATAAAGTAACTCAGATTTTTCAAAGAAGCTAAAGGCTTCTGAATAAAAGGAGGTATTACATTGTTAAATGTTTTGTTTTTAGTAGTATATGTTTTAGGCTGTAGCGATATCTTCTCTCCTGTTAGCTCTCTCTCAGTTAGAATTTTGATTACATTTATGTTTGTTGTTGAAAAGTGTTATTTGTGAAAGTTCCGTTTTGTACAAGTTACGAATAAAACAGAATCAAAAGTAATCGCTGGTTCAGATTCGTTGTGCAATTATTTAAGTGTTACGATTTTACATCAGCTGCTGATTGGTTTAGAACACTGCACTTACTGTAATTCTGAAGTCAGTCTCAATTGAAAAGCAGTAACATAATTTTCATAAAAAAATTAACTTCCGATCGTAACACAGAGCGACTGACTGACTGTCATTTATTTGAAGAATTTCACCTACTACACTGTGGCAACTTCTCTGACTTTAAGCGTGTAATCTGACGTGAAAACGTAATTACGACGAACATAAGGTTTCAAGACATTTATTTTCAATTCTGAGTGCATGAAATTAATTCTCATTAAAAACAAATAGTTTTCGTTCATCGAATTAGACTGAGCTTGCCTAGTAACAGGGCTTGTGAATAAACAATTTACATCCGCTATTACTGTTTCAAGAGATTTTAATGAAGTTTTTGTCTCGTCCTCCCAGTTTTAAATAAAAATAATTTGATCACGACCTTGAAAACGAAATCATGGTCACCTGCCAACTTAATAAACTAAAATTTAGCACGCACGAAAAAACTACAAAAAGCAAGAGGGGCTCAATTGACGCCAAGCATGGGGCATGATGATAATTAAGATGTAACACTTAAAAGGACGCAAGAAACATCAAGATTACGTAATTATCAAGAAATCAACAATTGGTGAAACTTCAAAACGAGACCTTACGTAATGAAGACAATATAAATGACAATTAACAGCTGTTAAATTTACTATTAACTGTGAAATATTTACCACATGTGATAATATTTCGTGTGTAGCTATTCTCTGACATATAACTAATATGTATTCTGTTATTTAGCATGATCCTGCTATGCTTGCTGATAAATATTTGTGGTGCAACGGAGCCTGCAACAAGAATATTCGTACACATAATGTGCTGATTGTTAATGCATGACAGATGATCTACAATCAGCAAAAAGTAAATACTGATAACTGTGTCACCGCCTTAACTGTTTATTCATCTTGATGTGTATTGGATCAATATATCTGTAGCATAGTTAGCGTAAAAAAGGCAAGAGTTTTTTGTAGATTGACAGTAATTTGCAAGTGATAACAGAATATGTGACTGTACCCATAACATATGAAAATTGATTTTACCAAATAACTGTGAATAGCGAGATTATTTATGATATGCTTAAGATACATAAGGGTGTCATAGATAAGACAGCTAAAACGCATTCAATTAGGAGTATTACTGACAATAATGAGTCACAAATGGAACAAATTCCATCATCCTTAATTATGCCTGTAGATAATATTGAGATGCATAATTTAACTAATGATCAAATGTGTTTACAACAACACAATATAAACTCTGAAGTAGGTGATTACCAGTTAGATCTTGTAGAAGGTGATATGATTTCTAAATCAACTGATAACTCAGATAATTTTGAGGTAATCAGCAAACTAACCCTTTTCTATTAACATTAATTTTAGTGAAGTTAGCAGAGAATGAAAAACGGAAACAACAGAAAGACAAGGAAAGGGAAGATCTGGAAAGACAGAGAGAATGAGAGAAAGAAGAACAGGGAGGAAGAGGGGAGGGAACAAAAACATAGGGAAATGGAAATGCAAGGTAAGAAAATCTGGGATGATCTAATATGTATGAACCAAAGGTTGGATGATATGAATAAAAAGTATGAAAATTCGCCTAATCTAGTAAGACCAAACTCTAGATGAGATAACAACAAAACAATCTAGTCGAAGTAAAACTATAGAGTCATTGACCGAAAGACTTGACAATATAGAGTTAACTAATCAGAACCAATTGAGGAATGCTTAACTAAGCAAGCTCAAAAGTGGGAAGAAGAGGTTTGCAATTGGTTTCAGGCAAAAAGCGGAGAAATAAATAAAAAAGTAGAGTTTATAGTTCCAGAATCAGTAAATAAAGTGTGCAGTGCTAAACCATCAGACGAAGTCGATGAATTTAAAGAGGAATTTTGTAAGGTTAAAGACAAAGTAATTTCAGAACTACTTATGTGGCGGAAGGAAATTAATAAAAAATTATACTCATTGGTAGACGAAACATCTATTAGAAATGAGAAGGATGTTGGCATTAGAAACAGAGAGAACAATATTAATGATTCATTGGCGTCTTGGAAATCAGCTGAAGGGAAAAGTAATAAACATTACGTAGAAAATCATTCAATGCATAGTTTTACAGCATTATCTGTTATAAAAATAGAACAAAGTATTATTAATAGCCAACAGTTTCGAACATAATCATCAGAAAAAGATTTTCCCAAACCAGTAGTCTTTATTAAAAGCTTTAGGAATATATTTCCCAGAACATGGGATGAAAGGCTGAAAATCCAGTTCGTGATTTCTCATATTGTAGGAGAGGCAGCTTTGTGGGCGAATGACATTAATGATTTCTGTAGTTCTGGTGAGGAGTTTGAGTGTAAATTCATAAATAAATTTTGTTCGTTTAGCAAACAAAAGAAATTATGTAAAGAAGTTTATAATCCAGAATATTATGATCCCAAAAAGACAACATTAAGAAAATACTTTGAGAAATATGTTAGATATTGGGATGAACCAATAGTACCTGGAGGGGCCATTCATATTGTAAAAGCAAAAGTACCCATTAATATTAGAGAAAAATTAATTTATGTACCAGATGCTGATTTGAAATACTTTCTGTCTGTAATAGAGTCTGTCGGGATGCTGTGTTCTGCATATCTATATTGCTGCTTGGCCATCGGCCGCTCGTGTAAGTCGGCCAATCACGTTCCTCCGGATGAGGGTACCGCGGCGCGGACCGGCGTCGAGACCTGGTGGCTATCCAGTCTGCCTGCGGACGACACTGCCTTCAGATCGGTGCGTTCCTGACGTATTTCGTCAATTGTGGGATTCCACGCTGCACTGAGCTGAAAACCGCTATCCCTGTTTACTAAATTGTTGTGCAGACGTATCTCCACTGCCTCTTTGAAGATCGAGTCCCAGAAACCGTTGGCGCTGCACAGCTTCTCCGTTTTTTCGAATTTGGAGGTGTGTCCCTCGATAATGCTATGTTCTGCTACCGCTGACTCGTTTGTCTGTCCTAATCGTTAAGTTCCTGATGTGTTCAGTACAGTGCTGGGGGACACATCGTTGTGTCTGCCTGATACATTCCGTCCCACATTCGTACTCAATACTGTAAATGCATGGTGTCTGCAACCCCAGTTGGTCTTTGGTTGAGTCAAATATATCTTTGACATATTTCGGTGCGCGAAAGATGGTCGTTATTTCGTGCTTCTTTAATATTCGTGCGATCTTGGCTGTTGGCGGTCCAGCAAACGGCAGAAACGACACACTATTTGCTTCGTCTTCTTCTGGTTTCTCCTCCCGCCTCTTTTCTGCACGCAAGGCGTGTCTTATTTGTGTCTCGGTGTAGCCATTCTTACGGAAGGTTTTCCGCAGATGTGCTAACTCACGCGGCAAACTCTCGCTGCCACAGATCGACCTGGCTCTTTGTACTAAGGTGTTCAGTACTGAGTTACATTGTGCTGGGTGGTGGGAGCTCCGAGCATTGAGATATAAGTCGGTGTGCGTCTTCTTCCTGTAGACCGAGTGTCCCAACGTACCGTCCGGATTTTTCTTGATAAAAATATCAAAAAAGGGAACGCAGCCATTCTCTTCTACCTCCATGGTGAATTTGATGCTATCATGTATGCCACTGAGATGGCGTATGAACTCCTGTAGTTTTTCCTTACCATGGGGACACACTACAAAAGTGACGTCTACCTATCTGTAGAACATCTTTGGTTTATGGCGGGCGGTGTTCAGTGCCACATCTTCAAAGTGCTCCATGTACAAGTTGGCAATACCTGGGGCCAGGGAGGAACCCATGGCAACACCATCTGTTTGTTCATAGAATTTCCCACCACATTTGAAGTACGTGGTGGTCAACACGAGACGAAAGAGTCTGACTGTGTCCTCATCGAAGTGATCTTCGAGCAGGGGTAAGGGATCATCCAGCGGCACCCGGGTGAAAAGAGACATCAATATTGACTAGTAGATCCTTCTCGTCCAGGCGTAGCCATTGGAGTACCTTAACAAATTCTGTCGAGTTCTTGACATGGTGAGGGTAGTGACCCACGAGTGGTTTTAACAGCTGTGCTAGGTTCTTCGCTACACCGTACGTCGGAGAATTTATGGTGATCAATGTAGGACGTAGTGAGACATTCTCCTTATGGATCTTCCGGAGGCCATTCAGTCGCGGTGGAGCCGGTGCCCGAGGGTAAAGCTTCCTGATGGTGTTTCTGTCAAGTCCTGAGCTGTTGAGAAGATCGATGGTCTTGCGCGTAACAGAAGCAGTTGCGTCTTTCCCCACTTCTTTGTATGCTGGATCTTTTAGTAAGGTGTCGATCTTCTGCCAGTAATCTTCTGACTTCAGTAGGACTGTCGCATTCCCTTTCCCTGCTGCTAAGACCACTATACCCTTGCCATCGCGAAGGTTCAAAAGTGCCTTGCGCTCTTCTGCCGTAATGTTGTTCTTTGGCATTCTTGCTTTCTCGAGTACCCTGCTGGTCTCACTCCCTCGGCTGCTCTCGGCGGGAGTCCACGTATGGCTTCCTCGACGCTGCTGATGATGTCACGTTTTGGTAACGTTCTTTGGAGTCGGAGCAAAGTTGAGGCCTCTCAACAGCACGGAGATTGTTGGCTCATCCAGTGCTCTCTCTGTCAGGTTGATGACAGCCTTAATATTGGTGTCTTTCTCCTACTGTTGACATCCTCCCCGAAGTCTGAGGAACTTCCGGCACTGTTTGTTGGTGACTTTCTTCTTGTGGGGCTCACTGCTGGCGGACGTGTTGCCGTCCAGCCACTCCCAGGTGTGTGCTAGAAGAGTGGAAATCAGGTACAGGTTGTGTGTGAGCAAAGTCTTGGAGTTCTTGTCGAGTTCCATTCTGGTAACACGTATGTGTTCATGTGCTAAGGCTGAACCAGCCCATCGTAATATGCATTTTGTCCTCGCCGTGTTGACAGGAAGCCGCAAGTTCGCAAACTGCGGCATCACACGTTAGCAAGAAGGCTAGTCTGCTGAGCAGCTTTCCCTTCTTGATTCGTAGATTCTGCAGCACCTTGTAGCTGCATTGGACATGTGATATATATGCGATTGCAGTCTTTCTCGGCGTATTCCAATGATGAATTTTTCTTGGGTTATCAGCCGAGTGGTGGCGTTGTTTTGTTTATCTACTGACGCATCTTTAACTGGGTTAGGTGCATGTTTATTCCAGCTAATAGAGGATGAAAAAGAAATCTCAGTGATTGGATTTGCGAATCGAGTTCTATCGTCCAGCGAACGTAATTATGCCTTAACAGAGCTGGAGGTTTTGGCTGTAAAATGACCATTCGAAAAGTTCAGTTTCATTTATGGAAAACAGATTAATGTATATACTGAACACCAGTAATGAAGGTTTCTATTGTCCTGTAAATTACTACATACTAGACTTGCAAGATGGGCGTTACATCTTCAAAGTCATGATAGAGAATTAATACCCATTAGCAGAAAAGAAAATGAAGTGGTTGACACTCTATCATGCCTGCCAAAAGGCCTAGATGGTTTAAATGAAATTGTTGAACAATCGCTGCTTTTAGAATACTAATAGTTAAGAATTCTCCCTTCAAAAGTCAATATTTGTCTACACATAAAAATCTAGGACAGTTTCAAAAGGAAGACATGTACTCGAAACAGATGAGAGACCAATTAATGAATGAAGATCCAACAGTTCTGTTAAATATAAGTTGCATAATGATATCTTACTGTATAGGAATAATGACAGCTTTAGGATGTGGAAGCATGTATTCCTGAAAATTACTTATTGCATGTAATATGGTTCATTCATTATGTCTGGGGTCATTTTGGAGCAGATAAGTGTCCAGTTAAGATCTTACATTTTTAATACCCTAACCTGAGAACAAAGGTAGCGAACATCTTAAGGACATGCATTGTCTACCAAAAGGTTAAACATTTAAATAGATGTAGTAAGATATTACATCCAATTATACTGAATGTTGTGGAGTGGCATGAGAGCCAACCCACTAATGGTAGAGGAAGCCGAAAGGCACGCGCTTTAAGCTCACGCAGTCTGGCGTGAGGTCTGGTACAGGTCAAGGAAATTAGACTAGAAAAAAACTTACGTAGCTGCTGGAATACTTAACTTTAATCCATTAATGTTGAACGTAGCTCTTGTCTGTACATTCTTTACGATATCAGTAGCAACTGATAATGGCGCCTTGCTAGGTCGTAGCAAATGACGTAGCTGAAGGCTATGCTAACTATCGTCTCGGCAAATGAGAGCGTATTTTGTCAGTGAACCATAGCTAGCAAAGTTGGTTGTACAACTGGGGCGAGTGCTAGGAAGTCTCTAGACCTGCCGTGTGGCGGCGCTCGGTCTGCAATCACTGATAGTGGCGACACGCGGGTCCGACGTATACTAACGGACCGCGGCCGATTTAAAGGCTACCACCTAGCAAGTGTGGTGTCTGGCGGTGACACCACATTCCTCCCCCGCAAATCGGCGTACGGTTGTGTTATAAGGCTTCCGCCCGCCGTGGGGAGGACCCCATGTTGACGTATGCGACGAGGTGGGGAGCCTAACAACAGGCGAAGCTGTGCTACCCGCACCCTGCCATTCGGTCCGAGGGGAGCTAGGAAACACCTGAAAACCTGCTCCAGGGTGCACGCCAACATGCGGTGTATGCGCCCGCAGAGAGACAGGAGGGGCCGATGGGTCGACCTCCATCGGGCCAGGGCACCCAACGGGCGAAGACGACATATGGTCCGGATCGGGCAAGAGTTCCATGTCGGAGGACAACTGGTCACGGGAAGCGAACGGCGGCGCGTGACCCAGGGAGGCGCCCGGCGGCTGCAGCGAAGCGTCCACAGCAGGCGTCGCCGGCGGGAGAACAGGCGGCGGCGGTGGCGCGTCGCCATGGGGCAAAATGGAAGGCAGCGTTGGTAACACCTGGGGCTGAGGCAAGCCAGTAGATGGGTCCCCAGGGCGCTGGCCGGACGGCACCGTCGCTGAAAGCAGAGGGGGAGCGGCAAATCCCGTGCGACGACAGAGGCGCACCTCACCAGAGCCCCCCAAAACCAGATACATAGCGCGGCCGAGACAGCGAAGAATGCGCACTTCGAGCCAACGCCGTGAACCTCGATAGTTACGATAGTAGACAACGTCGCCTGGAGCAAAAGCAGGTGTCTGCCGCTGCACAGGAACCTCATGCGGCGGATGTAGCAAAGACATCAAGGTTCGATGAGGACGACCGTGGAGCAACTCAGCCGGAGAGCGACCATCTCGGGGCTGAGAGCGATACGAGGACAAAAAGATCAACAACGCGCCCTCCCGAGAATACGACTCTTGTAACTTCAACATCTGTGACTTGAAAGTCCGGACCAATCGTTCAGCGACCCCGTTTGACTGTGGCGAAAACGGCGCAAGCTGTTTCGTTCTCACTATACCCCAATCTCCTTGGTGGAGAAGCCGTAAGACAGAGGACTGTAAAGAACGTGGTACCACGAACCTGGACTGATCATTATCTGAACGCAACAGCTAAACACCACTTCGTACAAAAAGTCTCTCCTTGTGAGCAAAAAATCGGCGAACCAACGGATCCCCGATCCGTGACTTTGAGAAAGGCCATTGCGTGGCAACAAAACGCAGAACGGTAGCAAGGACGGGGTCGGAAGCTGTGGCTGTAGCTACACGACGAAAATCAATCGGAAACGATTCGACCACGTCATCAGTTGCATGGGGGCTTAATTATTTATTAAGAATGCAAAGTCTTTTTAAATTTTTTTAGTAGCTGTATGTCCGATTACGAGGTCTCGTAAACGGTTGGCCCTGACTAGTTTTAGTACGCAATCTGACTGCATAGAATAACAACAAAGAATGAAAGAAAATTTCCGTTACACAATTAATTAATTAAGTCACCAGCAACTATAAAACGTACGAAACCAAAGCACAAGTGTAACTGTTCTGTGTGTGGAAGTGTGATTCAACGTACACATCTGTCACGGTTCTTCTTCAATAAGACCAGAAATTTTAAATACCATTTATACTGAAGTAAATAAAAAAATAGAAATACTATAATTGCGCAAGAAAACCAGAATTACACTCTAATACAAGAACACAACCCAGGTGCTTTGTTGACTGAACCTGTAATGACGCATTATTTAAGACACTGAAATAATAAAAAGAATAGGGAATTTTTTTTTTACCTTCATATATATTGACGAAAAGCACTCTGAAAATTACAATATCTCCATTAGAACAACATCTGCTGTCTATCCCATCAAACAGCTGCATAAAACACGGAACAAGCACTCCCTACTACAACATCTCAACACCGACTCACTACTACCACATCTCGATGAGCACTCTCCACCACGACTTCTCAACAAGAACTTTTCACTACGACATCTCAGCAAGCACTGACTACTACGAGTTCTCGACAAGCACTGCCAGTGGAGGCGGCTGAATAATACTCTTTGGGGCAATCTCTGGCGCTGTGGCTCAGTGTAGCCACCTTTCATATGCCCTTCCTCCATGGTCCAGAATTTGATGGTATTTTTGCCAGCATTGGTGGTGAAAATACCACCAAATTCGTCCACAAAAATACAGACAAAAATAAAAGATAACGTTTTGGCTTTGCACTGACCTTTCAATAACCTAATATATAAAATACAGTAAGCAATACAAATTCTATCATACATGTGACTTTACATAATAGTTTACACAATACACACAAAATCAGTTTATACAAATGTTCACATAAAATGCTTTCAATGATTAAAAAAAAACAAGTTGTTGATAGTTCCAGCAGTAGCACCCAGCAATAGTCAACAGGTGCAAACAGCAACAAGTGACATCATTTTAGTAAAAGCAGTTCCATCAGTAGCACCCAGCAATGTTGAGCAGGTACAGACAGCAACGAGTGACGTCATTTCAGTAGAAGCAGTTCCATTAGCGGCACCCAGCATTGTTGAACAGGTGCAGACACCAACAAGTGACATTATCTCAGTAGAAGCAGCCCATCAGTGGCACCCAGCAATGTTGAACAGGTGCAGACACCAACAAGTGACATCATTTCAATAGAAGAAGTTCCATCAGTTGCACCCAGCAATGTTGAACAGGTGCAGACACCAACAAGTGACATTATTTCAGTAGAAGCAGTTCCATCAGTGGCACCCGGCAATGTTGAGCAGGTGCAGACACCAACAAGTGACATCATTCAGCAGAAACAGTTCCATTAGTGGCACCCAGCTATGTTGAGCAGGTGCAGACACCAACAAGTGACATTATTTCAGTAGAAGCAGTTCCATCAGTGGCACCCAGCAATGTTGAACAGGTGCAGACACCACAAGTGACTTCTTTTCAGTAGAAGCAGTTCCATCTGTGGCACCCAGTAATGTTGAACAGGTGCAGACACCAACAAGTGACATTATTTCAGTAGAAGCAGTTCCATCAGTGGCACCCGGCAATGTTGAACAGGTGCAGACACCAACAAGTGACATCATTTCAGTAGAAGCAGTTCCATTAGTGGCACCCAGCAATGTTGAACAGATGCAGACACCAACAAGTGACATTATTTCAGTAGAAGCAGTTCCAACAGTGGCACCCGGCAATGTTGAGCAGGTGCAGACACCAACAAGTGACATCATTCAGCAGAAACAGTTCCATTAGTGGCACCCAGCTATGTTGAGCAGGTGCAGACACCAACAAGTGACATTATTTCAGTAGAAGCAGTTCCATCAGTGGCACCCAGCAATGTTGAACAGGTGCAGACACCACAAGTGACTTCATTTCAGTAGAAGCAGTTCCATCTGTGGCACCCAGTAATGTTGAACAGGTGCAGACACCAACAAGTGACATTATCTCAGTAGAAGCAGTCCGTCAGTGGCACCTAGCAATGATGAGCAGGTCCAGACAGCAGTCCATAATATTCACTATCACTAATCACACTGTTCATCAGAGTTTATAAGCAGAAATTAAACATGTCCTAGTGGCACCAATTATGTAGAAAAAGTACAAGTAACAGTCCATAATATCCACTATCACTGATGACACAGTTCATCAGCAGAAATTAAACATTTCTAAGTGGCACGCATTATGTTGAACAAGTGCAGGTAACAGTCCATAATATTCACCATCGCTAATCAGACAGTTCAGGCATGAACAATAGTTTGAATGCACACACAATTGATTTTACAAAATTATTCTCAATGCTCTTACACTAAACATACAAATTATAATAAACACACAAATCATATCAGATAATTGTCATATTAACTGTTACAAATACACAAATATCAGTAAACCTATAATATTTATGGGTGTCAGTGCAAGCCACAACAAACAAGTAAAATAATATTTAGGAGGTAAGTCGGTACCACTTTTCTGGGATTAGGAAGGGAAAACACACAATACACACTCACTCATCTTTCATCCACATTAAGTACTACTGTGTAATTAAATAGTGTTAACTGTGTAAATGCAATTCTGTCAAAATTTGATGTTCATCATGTGTATCAAGTAGTAGTGGCATAGTGTATAACAGTCAATAATAGTTAGTCAACGTCATAGTCATCATGTCAAGACCAATGTTTGCCAAGCCAAATCAAAATATACGGTTGCTGAACAACTGTCAGTGTGCCAAGATATGCAATTACTTCCTCTCAAAAAAAAAAAAAAAAAAAAAAAAAGAAAAAAAAAAAAAAAGTGTACTGCTTATTGATTTAACAGAGTGTGTGTAGACAATCTTCCTTCCACTTTAGTGTTCTAGTCTGCTATCTTCATCCTCCTTGTTCCATATAAACCAACAAAAAAAATATGCTCCTCACTTACTTTACCTCTTATCCACCAAAACTCCAATAATCATTAGCATCACATAATCTTAATACTTCAATAATACCTCTTACGTCGATACATATAAACCTTATCATCAATATCATTTACCTTACCTCTTGTACGCCAAAACTCCAATAATCATCAACTTCACATAATCTCAATACCTCAATAATACCTCTTCAATACGTCGATACATATAAACCTTAGCACCAATATCATTTCACTTCCATAACAACTCTTTCCTCTAGTCAGTCTCCTCGAACAAGTACAGATAAAATCCTAGTGCAAACTTCAGTTCATCATCCCATACAATCTGAAGACACAATGTCCACACACAACCTCTGTGTAGTCCACCTGAGCCAAATCTTCTACTCATTATGTATTATAAAATACATTTTGGTTACCTTGTCCATCATTAAATAAAAAAAAATGCATACATGACCTCTAACAGACTTTAGTTCGAATAACTCTCAGTAATTAAGTACGATTACGGAGTGTGAATGATCATAAAATTTCACAGTGTGTACACCACTTCAAGAATCATGGCAGAAGCAAACATGTGGAGTATTTTTTGTGTCAAGTGTCACTTCCTATTTCAATTTCTCACGAAGAATGCAGTGTAATG
Organism: Schistocerca americana; assembly: GCF_021461395.2. NCBI lineage: Eukaryota > Metazoa > Arthropoda > Insecta > Orthoptera > Acrididae > Schistocerca > Schistocerca americana. The sequence goes on along the minus strand of NC_060119.1, from coordinate 459,454,340 downwards.
ACTGTCAATGGTCTAACCCTAGTGTTGGTATGTCATGTCGTTAGCTTCCTTCCTATTAGCATAAATTTATACAGCTTTCATAAAACCTCCAGCTCATGTGACTTCTATGAAGTTTCTTGTACTAATGTCGTTCGTTGAATTATAGCAGTTCATTTTCTTATCTTAAAAATATAAGGCACTGAGCGTAAGCAAATCATGCAATAGCGAGTAAATATACCAGTGGAGAACAGAATGTCAACAAGTGGATGCAGCACAATTCTTACAACGAAGCTCTGCCAAGCGAACAATCTATAATTAATACAATAGTGTGACCTACACTCTATGTTCGTACACAGTACATCAGCATTTCTATATACCAAATTAAAGAGTAGTTATGACAACAAAACAGAAATGTGTAAATATGCAATCCATAAGCAAGGCAGCAAATATGTTATCTAACATAATAAACAGGTCATTAGCATCATATCAGCATAAGCAAATAAATGTTCATATGTAATCTTAATAAGTAAACATGAAGGCGCAAGCTGATAAATCACAAAGTATAACTTACACACATAACCATAGTCAGCACAATTAATCAGGTGACAATTATAATTTAAATAAATAAGCACAGCAGGCACATAATAAAAAAAATATGACATCAGTGAAAAAGCAGTGCAGCCAAGCTATGCATAAGATACATAATTAACAACCCTGTTCATTAATCAATCATTGTCAAAATCAGTTAATATACGCAAGCACGTCGCTTCACACGTAAATTCATAGAATATGAAATTTAGCACAAAGTCTGAACCACGTAATCGCGAGCAGCAAATTACGTCTAAAGTACGTACCTAAGTGGAAATATGTTACCTGAAAAATAAACTCAATTAATCGTTACCTTTTTAGTTTATTAGTTTCTTCTTGGAAATTACATTCTTCCTGAAATTTTCTCGATAGCAAGTCGTCTTAACGTCGGACACGCACAGAATTTACCTGAAGTTCTTAAATATTTTATAGAACCGTATCCTGAAAAATACTGAACGTTAATAACATAATTCATCAAGTCACTATAGCTTTATACTGAATTTAATCGGAGAAATTAGACTGTGTATTTGTTTACGGCTGTCAGTGCATTCGCACTGAGCGCTCGATCAGCTGTAGGCGCGTGACGTAGGAAGTAATTGTTTGCGGTCAACGACTGCCATGTGCAGCGCGCAGACTTGACTGTTGCTTTGAGTATGTGCCGCCGCCAAAACACAGCGCGGTATCCTTGTATTCCCTGCATGTTTACATGTAGCTGTTGGTTTCTCAAAAGTATGTCATTCCACAAAAATTTTAACGTTCGATATATGATGTACTCCCTTAGAGCATCGAGATTTAAGAGTTTCTACTTCGACAGTGTTATCATGAATAATTTTGCGAACTCTATATGGACCGTTATAAAGCAGAAAAAATTTGCGACACAAGCCTTTTCCTTTGTGAGACAAACGATGAGACTTAATTAACACATTTTGACCAACTGACAAGATTTTTAAACGACCAAGACGCTTAGCTGATTTCTCTCTTCTAGCAGCCGCAGACACAATATTTTGTAGAGCCAGGTTGACAACTTCAGAATGCCGCAGTTTTCGTGTAGTCGGAAAAGGAACGATTTCAGAAATGCGATTTGTCGGTGCTTTATTTTTTAATATCAGTATATGCGGTAAAGAAGTTGAGTCATTAGGAAGTTCATTCAGAATGTTTTGAAAAATACGAAGATACTGGTCCCACGTTCTGTGATTCTGATGACAATTAAGACGACACAATTTATTGATTTCCTTCATCCATCTCTCTGAAGCGTTAGATTGAGGGTGAAAAAGTGAAATGAAAATTGGTTTAATATTATGACGCCGTAGAGTATGAAGCCAAATTTTAGAGCGAAACTGTGATCCATTATCTGATATAACCTTATCAACATGACCCACTTCTTTAAGAAAATGTTTGATGAAAGCGTTAGATACTGATCGAGCTGTTGCTTTGCGTAAAGGTGTAAAACACACATATTTTGATGTCAATTCCACTGCTAGCAAAATGTACACAAAACCATTAGTAGAACGAACCACTGGACCGAACAAATCAACTGCAGCCATCTCCTTTAATTTCGCTGGAGTGATAGAAAACAACGGTGTTCTGTGAGAAATAGTTGGCGGCTTAGCCTTTTGACATAATTTGCATTTGGCCAGAACAGATCAAATACGTTTTTCCATACTACTGAAGTAGCAATTTTCTTGTAATTTATGGAAGCATTTTCTGGGACCAAAGTGTGCATAACTGAAATATGTGTACCAAATCAGTTTATTAACCCACTCATCCGGAATACAAACTAACCAAATAGAGTTGTCGACTGATTTTCATTTAAAAAGAACTTTCCAGATAGTTCACAAAAACGAGGTGTGGCCAAATTGTCCAATCTAACAAAGCATCTAAGAAAATTACAGACACCAAGGAAACTACGAACATCACGTTTTGTGGTAGGAACAGCATAATTACAAATAGCGTCTAGTTTCTCTGGATCAGGAAGAATACCTTCTGTAGAAATAATGTGACCGAGAAATTTCACCTGAGAACGACCAAATTCAGATTTTTCCAAGTTCACTGTAATGCCAACTCTTGCAAAAATACGTGATAATGAATCCAAAATTTTGTTGTGCTCACTCCAAGAACGTTTAGCAATAAGAATATCGTCAACGTATGAAGTAATATTGTCACGAAGATAAACAGGTAAGATTTCGTTTAAACTACGAATGAATGCTGATGAAGATACAGTAAGTCCAAATGGTAATTTCCGAAATCACTTTTGGGTAAAATAGTCATATCCGGTTATTGTTTAACGACTCTGTAGATAGATTGATAGTAGAAGAGTTGTTTTGACAGATGCAAAGAATAGTAAAAGAGTACGCAGCGGTGCAGAAAACTAAAAGGGAAATAGCACCACTACAGCTCGGGGCCCTATGCACGCTACGGCACATATTCACTTAGAGTAGTGAATCCCCTGAGGACATTAATAGCCGCACATAATTTCCAGTTTGTGACTTAGTGGCCAGTTTCGTGGAAGTGCGTACATAAATTGATCTAACCATGAACATGGATGTATGTCATTCTTAGAATTGCGAAAGATCTTAAATTTCCGAACAGTTAAAAAGTGTTTATAATCAAAGTTTTCGCCTCGTGGCGACAAAGACCTACCGCGTCTGTCCCAGTCCGAATGTCGATTATTGTCAAGTTCGCGTGCCTGGCGCTCTCTTGTTGCATCCCGTAAATGAAATAAATTATTTTCTTCAAAGCCCTCTGCTATCTGTGATCCTAAATTTCTTCTGCTGTCTTTTTCTGCGATTTCGCCTTCAATTTGTTTGACTTGCTTTCGTAATGCCTCAACTTCCCTTTTAACGTGTTCATTAAATTTTCCCTGATTTTCAACATGTTTATTTATGTTCTGGTACTCTTCAGTTTCTGCAAATGGTAATGGAGCTGTATCATCCGAATCTCTGTCCCCATTTAAGCTAAGACTTGTCAATTTATCTGAAATCTCCTCAACTCTTTCCGATAAGTCACCTAATTGTTCTCTCTGTTTATTTACGTCTTCCGTAAGTGTCGCGACTCGGGTTTCAGTATTAACACATTTAGTAGTTAATCATTCATACTGTTGTGTTAGGTTATTTAATTTGTCATTAGGTACGGATTCCTTGATTCTCTCAAATATTTCTTCCTTATCGTGTGCACGTTGTAAATTTAACTCTGAAAATATCTGTACTATCACGCGATCTCTTTCCACCTGTTCTCTATCCTGTTCCTTTTGTCTGATTTCTATTGAAATTAATCTATTATTGTGAGCATTCAAAATCTTCTCTAATTTCTTTCTTTAATTCATCTTTTATGTTTTTGAGACATGTCCCTATTCGTGAGTCTAGCCGTGTTTGCATTGTTTCCATCTCTGTTTTAATTTCTGATCGTAACTGTGATCCCACTGTTTTTAATTCAGATCCCAACTGTGATCCCAGTGAGTCTAACCGTGTTTCCATTGTTCTCATATCAGTTTCTAAACGTGTTGCCAAAGTTCCCATATCAGTTTTAATTGTTCCTATTTGTGATCCGAAATTTAATATTGCACCCATCAACTGCTCCATATTAAATGGTTCGAAATTCTTTTCGCCCCTAACATTTCCCGCAAAACTAACTTCCTTCGGCATAGCCATAAGGCTATCTGTGTTCGATACTATTCCAGAGTCTTCTGTCGTCAATCTCGTATTCTGAAAATTTTTTGATTGTGAAAAATTTTGAAATGGTTCCGGACTATTTTCCCGACTTATTAAATTGTTTTCAACTTCATTATGCATCATACTGTTCTCCTGTGTTGGCGAATTCGCCATGTCAACAATTTCGTCATTCTGACTATCCATCATTTTTGCCTTTTTCATCGATCGTGTAATCATTTACAAAACATACAAAACTCGTCACTGTACGAAAATTATACACAATGACTCTTTATCTCCAACAATACCATTCACACGAAATGTTTCCCTCAACACAATTAACGAACAATTGAAATAATTGCACTAAATTGTCAAACCCATAGACAAGACAACAAAATTAAATTCTGAAATACCATTAGAAGAATGACAATTACCAAATCTACACATCCAAAATAGACTACAATTACTAAACTACAAATTACTACAACAATACTACTGTCTACTATTTTTACAATCAGAACAATTCCAAGGGACGATCCGAAGCAGCGGTCGCCACGTGCATGGGGGCTTAATTATTTATTAAGAATGCAAAGTCTTTTTAAATTTTTTTAGTAGCTGTATGTCCGATTACGAGGTCTCGTAAACGGTTGGCCCTGACTAGTTTTAGTACGCAATCTGACTGCATAGAATAACAACAAAGAATGAAAGAAAATTTCCATTACACAATTAATTAATTAAGTCCCCAGCAACTATAAAACGTACGAAACCAAAGCACAAGTGTAACTGTTCTGTGTGTGGAAGTGTGATTCAACGTACACATCTGTCACGGTTCTTCTTCAATAAGACCAGAAATTTTAAATACCATTTATACTGAAGTAATTTAAAAAAATAGAAATACTATAATTGCGCAAGAAAACCAGAATTACACTCTAATACAAGAACACAAGCCAGGTGCTTTGTTGACTGAACCTGTAATGACGCATTATTTAAGACACTGAAATAATAAAAAGAATGGGGAAGTTTTTTTTACCTTCATATATATTGACGAAAAGCACTCTGATCATTACAATATCTCCATTAGAACAACATCTGCTGTCTATCCCATCAAACAGCTGCATAAAACACGGAACAAGCACTCCCTACTACAACATCTCAACACCGACTCACTACTACCACATCTCGATAAGCACTCTCCACCACGACTTCTCAACAAGAACTTTTCACTACGACATCTCAGCAAGCACTGACTACTACGAGTTCTTGACAAGCACTGCCAGTGGAGGCGGCTGAATAATACTCTTTGGGGCAATCTCTGGCGCTGTGGCTCAGTGTAGCCACCTTTCACGGTTTCCGCATGAATGAACATGCAAGCAAGTTCGGAAGAATCGAATGCTCTATCCTCAGCAACAGGCAAACGTGACAACGCATCGGCGTTTCCGTGCTTAGCAGTGGACCGATACAAGATATCGTAACGGTACTGCGAGAGGAAAATAGACCAGCGAATGAATTTCTGCGCTGTACGCGGATGTCAAAGGTTTGTGGTCTGTGATGATGGTAAAGTGACGACCATACAAGAAATCATGAAACTTAGTAACACCAAATACGAGAGCCAATGCTGCTTTCTCGATATGTGAATAATTTCTTTGCGCAGACGAGAGCAATTTGGACGCAAAGGCAATAGGGCGATCGTGCGATCCATCTTTGTGCGAAAGCACAGCACCGATCCCGAAATCCGATGCATCCACCATCAACAAAAGGGGCTTCTTGGGATCGAATGGCGTAAGGCAAGTATTGGAAAGTAACGCCGATTTCAACTGGCGAAACGCGCGTTCGCATTCCGTCGTCCAGACGAACGGAACACCTTTACGGCGTAAGCGATGAAGCGGAGCTGAAATGGAAGAGGCGTGCGGCACATATTTGTTATAATAATTAATTTTTCCCAACACACTCTGTAGCTGCTTCAAATTCTGCGGCGAAGGCAAGTCTTGTATGGTACGGAGGTGCTCGGGGCTAGGATGTATGCCGTGGGCATTGAGTATATGTCCCAGGTAGGGTAAGTCACGAGCAAAAAACACACATTTGTCCTTCCGCAAGCGAAGACCATTTTGCCGCAAGACCTGAAATAATGTTCTGAGATTGGCTAAATGTTCTTCTTCCGTCTGTCCGGAGATCACAATATCGTCCAGAGAGTTTGCTGCAGTAGGGACCGACGCACAAACAGTTTGCAGATATTGCTGAAATAATGCAGGGGCTGATGCACACCCAAATGGCAGTCGTTGGAATCGATACAAACCAAGATGCGTGTTAACCACCAAAATCGCGCTGGGATTCTTCGTCCACCGGTATTTGCAAGTACGCATCTGCTAGGTCCAACTTCGAAAAATATTTACCCGGGCACAGTTTGTCAAAAAGATATTCCGGGCGGGGTAAAGGAAAAGTTTCAATCACTAGTTGTGGATTTACTGTTGCCTTGAAGTCCACATAAAGTCTCAATTTTCCGGAAGGTTTTGGCAAAATTACTAACGGTGATGCCCAGAGAGAAGCCTGCACACGTTCAATCACACCTTGTGATTCCAAATCGTTTAATGTTCTTGCGAACTCATCACGCAATGCGTGGGGAACATTGCGCGCTCTGAAAAATGTCGGTTGTGCGTTTACTTTCAGTTCCATATGTGCGTTATAGTCGTTAGCGCAACCAAGGCCCGGTGCAAAAATGTCTGCAAACTCTTCACATAGATGAGAAACACTGCCTGAAGGCACAGTCTGGTTCACTGATAGGACCTGATTTACTATAGACAAGTTAAACAACTGAAATAAATCTAAACCAAACAAGTTCGCTGCAGAAGAAGAACGAAGGACGTAAAATGACACAAGTTTTGTTTGTCCCTTGTATGTTGCAAGAAGGCTGCACTGTCCTAACACAGGGAGCCCGTGAGCTGAACATGTAGTTAGCTTAACATTTGCAGCACGCAACGGAGGTGTGCCCAGCTGTTTGTACATGTCTTGATTGATCAGTGAAACAGCAGCTCCGGTATCGAGCTGGAATGGTATCACTTTGCCGTTAATGTCCAAGTCGACAAAAAGTTTATTGTCCTGCTGACGACAAGAGCGACTGTCTCGTGCAATGTGAACTGACACTGGTACAAAATCATTTGGGACATGACGAGATTTCCGTCTATGTCTACGCACACTATTTGTGGGATGAACACAGTCACTGTTAGAGAGAGTGGCACTGGCAGAGTGGAATGAACTACATGAATTTCCATGGGCGAAGTTTCACGAGCCGGAGTATCCTTGGTTCGATTCCGATTCTGGCGCGAAGTAAAGGGCCTGGAATGGTTGTGAGTGTCCGATCTGAGCTTCTTCTGGCAAACACTTTGAACATGTCCTGTTTTATTACAGAAGAAGCAAATAGACTGGCGTGATGGGCAATTCTCACGTGAATGTCTAGTAGCACACCGCGGGCATGATTTTAGCACCGCATTTGCTTGCCTGTGCGGCACACGTGGCTGAGAGCCTGGTGGCAGCTGCGCGGATGGGCGCTAGGGCTGTTTACTGTTCCCTGCAGCTCGCCCGGCGGGCCGGTTAACGTGACACACGGCTGGTGAAGTTTCAAATGATTCCTGAGCAAAGTCAAGTGTGTCCTGCCGATCCAATATGTCCATTACTTGTTGAAGGGAGGGATTGACTAATTTCAAAATCTGTCCCCATATACGAACATCAGAAACATTCTGTGCAATTGCATCACGTACCATAGTATCTGAATAAGGGAGTCCACATTGACACTCAAAAGCACAATCCCTTGTAAGGCCTTGCAAGGTTGCAACGCACTCCCGATTAGTTTGACCGGCCATACGTTTTGTACGAAAGAAGGTATACCTTTTTGCAACTACATTGACTGATTCTTTGAAATAGGCATCTAATGCAGACAAAATTTCGTCGTCAGACAGAGTTGCTAAGTCGCGTCGGGGAAATAATTTCACTATCACACAGTACGTTTGGACGCCTACGGAGGAAAGGAGAAAAGGCTGCCGCTCATTACCTTGAATTCTGTAGACGGCGAGATGGAATCCAAATTGGCGTGACCACTCTGTCCAGCTTTCCAGTGCAGCATCAAAAGGACGAAAAGTTGGTGCAACAGCGTGTTGTGGCTGCGGTAACGGTGGAGCAGTGGCCGCCGCATCGTTTTGCATTGCTCGTTGAACCTGGACGAGCTGTCCAAGGGCATCCAGTAAGGCCTGTGTCTGCTGATTCTGCAAGCGATAAAATTCGGACAGTACATCTGGAGATTGTGGCGACGCCATGACACAAGTAAATCAGGGCAATATCGTTAAGAACGCAGAAAACTTCGTCGCCAAATATGTTGTGGATTGGCATGAGAACCAACCCACTAATGGTACAGGAAGCCAAAAGGCACGCATTTTAAGCTCACGCAGGCTGGCGTGAGGTCTGGTACAGGTCAAGGAAATTAGACTAGCAAAAAACGTACATAGCTGCTGGAATACTTAACTTTAATCCATTAATGTTGAACGTGTCTCTTGTCTGTACATTCTTTACGATATCAATAGCAACTGATAATGGCGCCTTCCTAGGTCGTAGCAAATGACGTGGCTGAAGGCTATGCTAACTATCGTCTCGGCAAATGAGAGCGTATTTTGCCAGTGAACCATAGCTAGCAAAGTCGGTTGTACAACTGGGGCGAGTGCTAGGAAGTCTCTAGACCTGCCATACGGCGGCGCTCGGTCTGCAATCACTGATAGTGGCGACACGCGGGTCCGACGTATACTAACGGACCGTGGCCGATTTAAAGGCTACCACCTAGCAAGTGTGGCGGTGACACCACACTGAATAACACACTTCAACTGTTATCCGGTGATGTAACTGGCCCATTGCCCACAGCAGTGGATAGTGTTAAATACAGTGAAGCCTGGTATGATTTATTTACCAAATATCTTAAGTTACATCGTATTAAAACTGGTACAGCTACTTCTATTATTAGACACTTAGTTAGCTATTATATCTCTACAGTCAGAAAAACTAATGGAATATTATCTGATATTTCACTGGAAATAAGTGGAAAGACCGTATCACAGAGAATAAGATCAAACACATTTTCATAAGTCGATTCCATCTGGAATCCAGCCCCCTTGAGAGAGTGTTTAGAGTTCAATCGATTTATTAGATATTTTCCTCCAAGGCAACAATATAAGTGGATAGACCATGTATCTGTATTCGAAAATATATTCAGTAACCTACCGCATCTATCTACCTCATACACCTGTGGAAATGATGCTTAATGAACCTGAAAACGACGAGTGGATTAATCCCATACCTGTATTCCTGAAGCGGCGAGAAGCAAAGAAGACACTATCCAATTGGTCATAGAAGAGCTAAAATCTGCTGCTCTAAAAAGAAAGGCGACATACGATACCAAATTGGGTAATCTTTTAGTATATAGTATTGATGATAAGATTTTGTTAAAAAAATCACCCGAAGTCCTCTTTAATGAAGAAACAAAATAAGAAGTGCCAGGAAGTTTATTCTGTTTCTTATGTAATAAGTAATTTATCTCATGAAGGTAGCTATTTATTACAACAACGTGAAAATAAAAAGGTGAAGGGTTATATCATCACAGGGACCTGAAAAAGCTCTATGAGTGAAGCTTACAGTGAATAATAATATAGTAGCTGAAACTTCCTGGCAGATTAAAACTGTGTGCCCGACTGAGACTCGAACTCATTCTGGAATATAGTAGCTGTTCACAAGAATATAAAATGTGGGGGGGCATAATTTTTTATTTATAATAAATATGTATGTTTGATTTCCTTTAATTTGTTTTGTTATATGGAAGATTTTTCTGTTAGATGTAAGGTAAAATTTCAGTTTTGTAATGTTCCACTACTTACATCAAGTTCAAATTGTCTTAACTAAGGAAGGAGGTATATTTTAGCGTCTCTCGATTTCAAGAGAGATAAATTTTCTTTGTAAAGCTTGAGACTAGTGGTTATCGTGTGATTAAGGCAAAGGCCAGGTGCATTTATCAGTAACCGCTAAGCCCTCATTACTTTCTTATAATACTGTTATTACTAATGTATAGTGACCATATGGTTATCTGAAAAGGGTCCACTAATGTGTACTGAATATCACGTCAACAAAATCGTGATTGTGTAACGAACTGTAAATAATGCTAGAAGCATGACGTGTGATGGGAATCTGATGAGAAAATATGAACAATACCTGCACAAGCGACAATACTGAACTATTCTATTGACAGCAGTATATGAAATGTAATTACAGTGATACAGTGTATGTGAACAGTGAGTACAGTGACATTCAAAAATACGTTCATGATACATGACAATTGTCATAGAAACATGAATTTCACGAATCATAATAGTAAGAAGTGAATACCAGGAACATAGAGGAATTAACAGACATTTACTTTGTGTTTCTGGAAACATTGTGTCAGTAATAAGTGTCTTATACATGTTCCTTCTATTGTTTCATGGCAAACCTTGAGAAATGGTCATGCTACGGTTAGATTTTTTTCAACCTGCCAGCCACAACCCTAATCAGTCATGACACCTGGCCATCTAACTTCGAGAAACAGTCATGCTAGGTTTCGGGTTTTTCAACCCACCAGCCACAAAAGTGGTAGATCGAGCCATCTGGCCATCAAGAGATCTTCAAGACAACAGGTACAGCAGTCAATCATGAAGACAACAAAACAAAATTTGTTAATAGAAATTATGTATATACTTTTTGATTTTATTAATTGAGCAATTATGTTCATCCCAGAACAATTACTTAGAGAGATTTCTTTAAAATATTAAATGAATAACCTTTTTTGAATTATATAAATGAGCAATCCTGTTAATCTCTACACTAAAATATTTAATTTTCCTTAAAAAATAATTTATCCTATTAATTACTTAAAAGTTTATCTGTGGTTCAAATATTTTCAATGAACAGAACTATAGGCTCTTATAGTTTAGAGAGCTTAGCGAAATTCATTTTTTGTGCCTTTGTTGTACTAACTGTGCTTACTGTAAATTGCAACACTTAGTTAGAGGGGAGCTATTGAAGCCACTCTTTTGTGGTACAAAAATTGAAACATTTATTTTTATTTAATTTGATTTATTTAGATAAGTTGTTACATCAATTTTTGTTTGAAATTTATAGTTTTATTAATATAATAAAAAATTTAGATTTTTTAAAGGAAGCTAAAGGCTATAGAATAACAATTAGGTGTTACATTGTTTAATGCTATGTTTTTTTGTATATGTATGTATTTTAGACTATAGTGATGTCTTCTGTTATATTAGCTCTCTCTCTGTTAGAATCTCAGTTACATTTGTGTTTGTTGTTGAAAAGTGTTATTTGTGAAAGTTATGTGTCGTACAAGTTATACATAAAACAGAATTAAAGGTAATCATTCATTCAGGAGGAGCCACATAATGACAATGACATTGTGTGAAAGTAAAAATACATTCCGCTCAGTAATGAAAATTTAAAATTAAGCATCATCAGGTGCAGATTGCACATGCCATGGAATTTGAGCTACATACATTAGTGGTCCATGCTATAACATAATTGTAGGGAAACTAGGCCTTGTGCTACAGTTTCTGTAGTACCTGTGTCACATATAACATGAACCTTGGGTAATGTGTATATGAAGTGTAAGGAACCGCCACTGACTGGAATACATAGTCAAAACAGCAAGGAACCAGGCCCAGATTACAGATCATATGAAATCTTTTAAAAACATACACTTAATGGAAAGAAAAACCTAAATGTGTTGAACAGGAAAACATAATCAATATTGTCTTATGTATATATTGAAACGTTCCCTTAGAAAAATTATACATGACTGTGCTTAAACTGACACACAATATTTTTAACGCAACGCAATCTGACTTTCAATAATCCCTACAAAAGAATGGCCCTGACTAACATTAACCTATACCTTTCACAAATCACTTACCTCACAAAAATCTTCGTTACTCGAACTACTGCAATACAGCGAGCGCCACTACTGCCAGATAAATAAAAGATTCAAACTACTGAAGGCACTAACTACTGATAGGCATAGTTAGCAATTGATAGATTTTGATAGAGAACAAACAATGTATTTACCTTAATAGTGTTCAAAAGTCATAATATATATAGCAGTTCATGACATCCAGTCTTACAAATTTACTGACTCTGATGGACACAAGTCCAGATCATCCGCTCTCAAAACTCCGCCATCTCTCTCCCCACATCCACCACTGCTGGCGGCTCACCTCCAACTGCGCAACGCTATGCGCTGTTAACATCCAGCTGCCCAACACTACAATGGCAGACAACAATGCAAACTAGCCACAGACTGCACACAGCACAGCCAGTGATTTTCATACAGAGCGCTACATGGCGTTACCAATATAAAAACCTAAATAGCCTACTTACATAGCCCCCATGCCCCCCATAAAAAATTTTACAAATTGTTTTGGGCACTGGCCAATACATATTTGTTAAAAATTTTTCACAATTACAATAACAAAGAAATCAAATGCACACACTTATTGATACAATGTTGGTCAACAGCCAAAATTTTCTCACAGTCCTTAAAGACAGTCCTGATCGTTCATCATAGTAAAATTGCAGTGTTTTTCTCAAAGTCTGAGCAGTAAAAGAAAATGCACACGGAAGTAGTGGATTTCCATGCAGTCTTGAGGAAGTAGTGTTGTTCTTCCAACGGAAAGACAGTGCTGACTCTTGACATGCAGACAGGTAATAGGCCACAACAGAGCAAACCCACAGCAGAGTCAGTCGAAATTTTGAAGAATATTGGTAGGTAGGTCATCACAGAGCAGACCCACTGTAGTCCTGGTAGAGATTATGTTATTGTTGGGCCACCAGAGGTGCAGACCCACTGCAGTCCTTGTAGAAATAATGGCACTGGTGAGTCATCAAAGGTGTAGGCCCACTGTAGTCCTTGTAGAGATGGCCAGCAGCCATCTGTTGTGAGTGTGCGGGTGTACAATCACCATTGAAGAGTCTTGTGGACAATATAGCAAGTCCATAAACCACCACTTGTGCACTCACAAAGTTTTTAGAATTATCCTTGGAACCAGCAATGTTGTTAACCAGTCCCTTGCTGAATTGTCAACACATGTGCAAACACTAACAGTCCCTACTTCTCACATATTGTCCATATAATATGACCAACAGAAACGTGTGCAGTGAAAGGTAACTTACAAATTACTTAATTTGATGAACTGGTGACAATTACAATTTTATAACATAAGAATACAATAACAAAGGTACAAAATACATCATTAAAGAACATAACAATACAGACAACATTTGTAGTAATACGAGCTTTACAAAAGAATCGAAATAACATATAGATCAGTGTAACAGGAATTATGACGTTAAGTACATACATAGAAGATCAGAATAACTTTTGAAACATCAACTTCACACGTGAGCATTAAAACAAAACAGAATAAATAATGCCTACATATCTTTACAAAGTAAATAACATATTATTAGAAAAATTCTACAACATAAATATTATTAGCTGAACACATAAAGACAGGAAAAACACAAATACACAAGGGTACACAAACACATAGCGAAATAACAGAAAAGGAAAGGGCAGGGTTTGTTTTACTGCAGTATTTTCCAAACAAAACTTTCTTTACTTCTTGGAGATCTCCCTTCATTCATCATTATTCCCAAAAAGTCCTACCGATACCTGCTTTCTGTATTCTATTCATATCATCATTCAAAATAATTATTCTTCATTGTACAGTACCCTTTTTTTACAAACTTTTTCACATAACTTCTCAATGCATTTCTTCCACTGCATCAAAACTCATTCTCTTGCGTAGTCTACCCCCTCCTGATCTAACTTAAATCTACTGAGCTCAGATAAATATACTAAGGGACAAGGCAATGCAGCAGCACAAAACAATTATCACAAACAGCAATGACAAAAAAATGCAAACTGGCAAAGCTAGCAGCAGTAAATCTAAATTTGAAGAGCAAATGCAACATTATCACTAATGTGAGCCAATGTGCAGCAAAAAGAAAAATAAATCAGTAGTAAAACTGGCTTCACAGAGTAATACAAAGTGAAATTTAGTAGAACTATGCTTGGCAAGCAGCAGTAGCAAATGCAATAACCTATACCTAAACATGACAAAGCTCAAGCAGAAAAAATAGTACACTAAAGACAACAGTGCACATAAGGGAAATGTCTGTTCACATCTTAATATCTATGTCATTAAAGTGGTGCACCACAAGAAGTTATTCTACCAAACAAATTACTGAGTAGTTGAAAAGAAAATTATATATGCAGTAACTTTTATTAATCCCTTCTTATTGTTCTTTCCTTTCCAAGTGCTCCTTTTTCGAAGAACGTGGATCATAAAATTATTATTTAATAGATCTGTTGACAGAAAGTGTTCACATTAGCAAAAGCATTTAATTTTATTTTATAAAACCAATGCTGCAACACAGCTGGAAACCAGATAGCAAGTGAAATAAGCAACTATGAAAACCAAAGCATAAAAATATCATTCAATAGTCATGAGACATTTCATAAGTTAGTAGAAATTCTCTCAACTCTCGTAGAAAGACGCTTGTCATAATCAGGTGTGCAGATGTAAGTATCTTTCCAAGTAATGAGCGTGTCGTATTTGCGATGCTTTCTAGAAAGGAATGTCAATAGCGAGGATAATGGCCTCTCCTTTTTTTCCACCTGTGCCTCTGAAAGGCACACACTAATGGCTTTTTCCCAGGCGACTGTCGCGCAGCTGGGTGCTTACAGTGAGCTACCTTCCTTACCGAAATATTTACGACATCAGTTTCCGCTACAGTAACAGTTGGATACAAATAAAATCTCACAGGTCGAAATATTTGCGTTACAAATCTCTAGAAACAAAATCCTATAAATATAACAGTGTCCAAAAAATTTTCGCCGGCATTGTGATACATTCACGCACTTACACACATTTCATAACTCTTAAAATACAATTCTTGGTTTCCAACATCCTGTCTCACAAGTCAGAGTCCCTAACCACTAGTCATTATTCCTTACCTTATTACACATGTACATATTCGTCAACACTTCTTCAATATTTCATCATAATAAATACGTAGCATAATCAAATTCCTCATATAGCATCAGCTTATTGATCATAAACATACCTCAACAGCACAATACACATGGTCGTCGTAATATTAACGTCATAACACCTCAGTTAAATCTCAAAATCGTTGTAGCTTCCTCCAATAATATCAAAACCTAAAGAAAATTCTCTGCTCATTTCAGTAGTGTCATCTACCTCAAATGTACTTTAAAAAATCATGATCCCATGCCAAATATATCATTCAAAGCTTTCATAGTATCACAATGGTTCCGAAAAAAATATGAACAGTTCACAAAGTACAGACAAAATACAATTTCATAAGTGTGAAGTTATCCAACTGTGTAATTAGGTAAACATCTGTCACTGATGTAGTAAAAAAAATGTTTCTTTCTCTGTTAAATAATCGGATAGCTGTGTAATTCTGTGTTAGAGAAATATGGTACCGATGTGTAAAGTTGTATAAGCAAATCCCATATTAGCTAGGGCTCCTTGTGCTTGCCAGACACATGGTACACAAAGTAGGCGTGTACCCCCTGAGGATTAATGTAATTATACCCTCAGGTGTTACAGATTACAGCAATTATGTATCACGGAAAACCTTTGTATCATTGTAATTCAAAAATCTTTAAAAATAAATGTTTTAAGTACAAAATTAATCACTCAAATGCGTGTCATGTAGCGCTAAATGTGCGTCTGGCTGTAAGATAATTTTGTGGAACTGTCGTAGTTATCGTCCTCTGTAAGCAAAGTTCTGCTGAAGTCAATGTACTCACCTCCTCATAAACAAAAGTGAAATGCTTTGCGTATAGATATCTTAGCTATTACGCTTATTGCTGTGATGAAGAAAGTGCTGTGCTGTAACGTATTGTTGTGCTACAGAAAAGACTGTCTCATTGTAGCTATACCACAAAAGTTACTACTAAAACATGTTTTACTTTTCAGAATAATACAGAAAAACTGTGCAGATATAAAACAGATACACCGCAAAAGCAACAATGTAAATTGTCACTCATTATTAGCGTCGTGATATAATCGTGTAGCTGTCACATAAACTAACCACTGTGTCATCTGGTATCTCTCAGAAAGTACTTTAAATCCAGAATGCATTTTCAAGTAAACCAAAATGTTACATTAAAATCTCATTAGCAGTACTTTATATGTTCTAAGTATGTAAGCCTTATAGTCGTTACGTAATCGTGCAACTAACAAGTAAGAATGTACACTCACAATAACACTGTGTCGTCTGTTCACTATAACAATGCACACACGTCCAGATCATCTGCTCTCAAAACTCCGCCATCTCTCTCCCCACATCCACCACTGCTGGCAGCTCACCTCCAACTGCGCAACGCTACGCGCTGTTAACATCCAGCTGCCCAACACTACAATGGCAGACAACAATGCAAACTAGCCACAGACTGCACACAGCACAGCAAATGATTTTCATACAGAGCGCTACGTGGCGTTACCAATATAAAAACCTAAATAGCCTACTTACAATATGTAAGTGATGCAACAGGATAAAATGGCAAATATTACAAATTTTAGAACCGTAATACAAGTCAGGTGTTTGACAGCTGGCAAATAAACTTAGTAATCAGGTTAAAAATGCAACTTAATGGCTACTACTACACTTATAAGTCACTGACGAAGGATCAGCTTTAGCTAAATTGTAATATGATGAAAAATGGTTAGGAATAGAAAATAAAGTGAATACTTAAAGACAAGGGAAGAAGAAACAATATAGCACCTGACTCTACTGCCTTACATGATGTTAGAATACAAACCAAAGAAATATAACTCTTAACTCGAATGTTTTGAGGTGAAATACAATACACATGAAGACTAGATTGAACTGACACATCAGGTGATTGCAGACAACTAATTAATCAGTTTACTGTTCATACTTGTTGTGATATTTCTGTGGAATTTTCTAGGAAATTTTTATTTTTTAAATCCTTCTGGACATTTTAAGTGTTAGATGAGGGTAACTGAAACTTACAAAAAAAATCTCAATATCTTCTAGTACATTCCTACAGGTCCCCTATTTTCTGTTTGGCCTATTTTATGTTTGCAAGGTGAAAGTGAGCACTTAAGACTGCTGTACTAAATGACAAAGAAATTTGTCAAATCTTGCCTTAAGTTTTCTACCTGTTTGACCAATTTAGAACATCTCACAACATTTACAATTAATTTTGTAAATTCTTGCCTTTTCATATCATAAATATTGCCTGCTAGGGAAATGTGATGTGTTTATGTTTCTTTCTCTCTTTATCTTTTGTGAGTGTAATGACTTGGCTATTGTCGATTTGTCTCATTCTAAATTTGTTTTTTAATATTCTGTCAACACGTTTAGCATTATACCTGTTGCTTGTTGCCACATATCTTAAGATATCTAAATCTGTACCTATATTACCAGTGTGATAAATTATTCTTTCGAGCATTGTATGGAAGTAAGAAGGGTGTTTATAACATATGGGCTGACAACATTCTTCATGAACAATTACAAGAGTATTAAAGGATTTTTTTGTTATTTTCTCTGAAATCAAGTCAAGGAAACTAATGATACATTCTTTCTCATTTTCTACTGTAAACTAAGTTTGGGTGTGCATTACTGAAAAAGCTATACAATTTATGCAAGTAATTTTCATTCTCATTTATCAAAATTATTGTTTTGTTTGCATCTCTTTTATAATGTAATATTCTCTTAACAATATCTCAACCACTGTTCATTATTTTACTGTCGATAAAATACATATAGCCAATTGGGAAAAAATGCTTTTTATAAATATCTTATAGCAGTAGCCAGTTACCGAAACAAATTTTTAGACAGTAACTGACTAGACACATTCGGTGTGGTCCAACGTGTCACGACTTCGTATCTTTTCAAGTGATATGAGGCGTCGAGCCCTGTGAGGTGTTTAACCTGCAGTGCGTGAAGGGCGCACTGCAGAGCGGAGGTAGTGCTGCAACGCTTTGGGTGTGTTAAATGTACTGTGACTAGGGCGCACAAACTAACGTTTCTATGTGCGTTAACCAGGACACGTATCGATGACCATGTGTTGTCCTTTCTTGTAATTATGATGCATATGAAGTTAACACTCCCTCCTTCCAAAGCGACAGCAGCCGTGTTCAAAGGGCTGCGTGTCTCGCTTTGTCGAACCCTAAGGCACCCTCTCCAATCTCCACTGCCCCGCTACATCACCCCATCTCAATCCCTTAGGAAGCGTCTGAGTCTGTTTCCAACGGTTGGTGAATAACGCTGCTGTTTGGAAGCTCTACTGAGTCTAACCATCAGCAAGTCTATTCAGCTAGATGTGGCACACCTGAAGAATCTTGCGAGTCTCTTCTTCGCCAAACTAAGGCCATTAACATAGCTACAGGCAGTGTTACACAGCATTGGCACGATGTCACCTGTGTGGACTAACTCTGGTCTGGCGAGCTTACATTACATCAAATAACTGGGAAACAGACAATGTTGCGGCTGTGATGTCAGAATTCCTGCGTGTTCTCTCATAATTGGCTGAGTAATTTTGAGAACTCGTGTTCGACGAAAACAGCCCAACAATTCTACCTTATTTGTATACATTGTCTGAAAATACCACTCAGAAGGGTAGGAGGAAATGAAATGAACCTTCATCCCTTGAGAGTATTATGTTATTTAGATGATTAAAAAATCGACTCAAATTGATAAACAACTTGACAATTAGAGCTCACTTTTCAGTATGACATTTTCCTGGTCTGGATACAAGCACTGTTCTAGTAGGTAAAGGTCTTATAAAGCCTTTGTATAATTCCTCAGACAAGCTGGTCCACAACTGTTGTAAATGGTTTTGTATATAATAGCTACTAGGATATAAAGACGAAATTCACTTCTGGATATATCCCACATACGTTCTAGCGAGGACTGATCTGGGGTCTTGCTGGCCACAGGAATACCTCAGCATCACGCAACAGTTCATAGAGACGTATGCCTTGTGTGGAGAAGATTTCTACTGCTGAAAAATGGCACTGCCATCTGTCACAGGTAGCACCTGATAACGGAGGATGCCCGTAATGTACCACTGTGTCGTCATTTCCCTCAGACACCATCATCCGACGGCTCACCAAATCACAGTGCCAGGAGTAGCATTGCTGCGCCTTTACTAATCATTGGAAGAATGGAACCTCTTCCCACGTCTCCACCATAGTCGCCGACAAAGGACATTTCGCTAGCACAGAAACACGATTCGTCACTCAACACAAGTTGAGGCCATTTATCCATGCTTCCTGGTCACAGTACACGCGTCGAACATTAATTCCCTACCCCGACTGCTGCTAGTCTCCGATGAATCGTGCGAGTCGATGGTGCGTGATGACGCAGAATGTTGCCGAGAGTCTATTGCTTATTGTCGGAAGGCAGGTAAAATTGTGACGGGGGGTTACAATGTGCTTGGTGCATAAAACAGGCGTCCTTCCTTGTGGTGATGTGGTCGAATGGCATCTTGACGAAGAATATGCCTACCCTCACGCTGCCGCACAGTTCAACATCAAGGCACTGTCACATCGAGTGTCCCACGAATCTGTATGTTGCACGATTCGAGTAGCCGAAATAGGTCCTTTCAAACTCTTTCAGGCTATGATGACGCTGTCTCACACGAGTACGCAACGCCTCATTATCCATCACATTCATAACTCAATATCTGGCGCTATTCACGCCGCTTGTACACCCTGCCATACCCTGCCTTACTCTGGTGCCTATTACACATGTCACGGAGGTTTGCAACTCTAGTATCATTAATACTCTCCGATGGTGTGTATGTGTACAGTTACAGTAACTTCTGACCATGTCTTCTGCGTGCTTCACTTATTTTGTCAGGCAGAAATCTCATGTAAATACTGAAAAGCAGAGACGGGAGATTAAGATGTATACTGAAGCATATTTTCCCTCACTTAGTATTGGATCGTATAGGAAAGAAGACCACCAATATTCGTGGGTACTACCTTTGATCATGCACTGTACAATGGATTTCGTAGTGGAATATGTTGACGGAGATAAATTTGCAACTGTGATGGCTGTTGAGCAACGACCTCTGTCTCCAAGCTAAAGGCTTTCTTAGCCTGTACCAAGCTCATCCTGTTGCTTCGCTATCGCTTTCCATATACCGCAAACATTATCTACTTTCTACAACTCGAAGTGACGCAGTTTTAATATATTGGTCTCCACTCGGGAATATTGGAATTTAATTTTCTTCCTCATCATCCACATTTAGATTTCGCGCAGTTTCCGTAAACCACTCAAGGCGAATACTAATTTGTTTTCACTAAATAAGCCACTTCCAATATTCCTTACCCACATCCCAATGAGTCAACACTTTGTCCCTAATAAAGTTGAAGGGACGATATTCTTCTGTTTCCCCTTCTAATTTTTTCAACTTAAGTTGACACCGTGATCTAGTCCTCCACTCCTGATTACCTAAGCCTTTGCTTTGGCTTTCTTGAAACAAAATTGTGTACTACCTATGCTGTTCAGTCCTTTAACTCTTCTTTACTTTCGAACAAAATGATTTTGTTATATGCGAATGTTGCTATTAGCTTTTTATTTTTTCATTTCTTCCGTCGTTCTCATTCTTGTTCTGTGAATTTCTTTCAATTCCTTCAATGCTTATAAGACATACAAGGAAGGAAAAGAGGGTACTGATTCAGATTTCATTGATGACGATATAGGCGAAGCATAAACTGTACTGCGAAATAAGTGGGTTGGTAGGAAACTCTTTCTTTCCTTTCGAAGAAATTATCTTAGGAATTACCTTGAACGACTTAAAGAAACCACAAAAGACCTTTTAAGGAGACTTATTCGTGAACACGAGGGGAAACGAAAAATTTGTCAGTTTTCTAAATGGTGTAACTCATGGAGTAAGAGTTGTAAACCCATGCAATGCTTGCCGTCTTCTGACAGAAGTTTTCAGAACAATTTGGTGTATAACCACAGCTTTCGGTCTTACATTTTTTTCTGACCTTCGTTTTGTGTTGCAAGTGAAATAAAGCACGCTAATTATTTATATACAGCATAGGTACACATGTTGTTGTTGTTGTTGTTGTGGTCTTCAGTCCTGAGACTGGTTTGATGCAGCTCTCCATGCTACTCTATCCTGTGCAAGCTTTTTCATCTCCCAGTACCTACTGCAGCCTACATCCTTCTGAATCTGTTTATTGTATTCGTCTCTTGGTCTCCCTCTACGATTTTTACCCTCCACGCTGCCCTCCAATACTAAATTGGCGATCCCTTGATGCCTCAGAATATGCCCTACAAACCGATCCCTTCTCCTAGTCAAATTGTGCCACAAATTTCTCTTCTCCCCAGTTCTGTTCAGTACCTCCTCATTAGTTATGTGATCTATCCATCTAATCTTCAGCATTCTTCTGTAGCACCACATTTCGAAAGCTTCTATTCTCTTCCTGTCTAAACTATTTATCGTCCATGTTTCACTTCCTTACATGGCTACACTCCGTACAAATACTTTCAGAAACGACTTCCTGACACTTAAATCTATACTCGATGTTAACAAATTTCTCTTCTTCAGAAACGCTTTCTTTGCCATTGCCAGTCTGCATTTTATATCCTCTGTACTTCGACCATCATCAGTTATTTTGCTTCCCAAATAGCAAACCTCATTTACTACTTTAAGCCTCTCATTTCCTAATCTAATTTCCTCCGCATCACCCGATTTAATTCGACTACATTCCATTATTCTTGTTTGGCTTCTGTTGATGTTCTTCTTATACCCTCCTTTCAAGAAACTGTCCATTCGGTTCAACCGCTCTTCCATGTCCTTTGCTGCCTCTGACAAAATTACAATATCATTGGCGAACTTCAAAGTTTTTATTTCTTCTCCATGGATTTTAATTCCTACTCCGAATTTTTCTTTTGAATCCTTTACTGCTTGCTCAATATACATATTGAATAACGTCGGGGACAGGCTACAACCCTGTCTCACTCCCTTCCCAACCACTGCTTCCCTTTCATGTCCCTCGACTCTTATAACTGCCATCTGGTTTCTGTTCAGATTGTGAATAGCCTTTCGCTCCCTGTATTTTACCCCTACCACCTTCAGAATTTGAAAGAGAGTATTCCAGTCAACATTGTCAAAAGCTTTCTCTAAGTCTACAAATGCTAGAAACATAGGTTTGTCTTTCTTTAATCTATTTTCTAGAATAAGTCGTAAGGTCAGTATTGCCCCACGTGTTCCAACATTTCTACGGAACCCAAACTGATCTTCCCCGAGGTCGGCTTCTAACAGTTTTTCCATTCGTCTGTAAAGAATTCGTGTTAGTATTTTGCAGCCGTGGCTTATTAAACTGATAGTTCGGTAATTTTTACATCTGTCAACATCTGCTTTCTTTGGGATTGGAATCATTATATTCTTCATACGCATATCTCGAAATAAAAACAAAGTAGAAGCTTGACATTTTTTCTGGAAATTCCGTACCAGAACAACAAAAAAGTGAACTTCATGGAAATTAAAGCTTGGTTTTCGACCTACCCTATAAAACACTACTGAATCTCTTGTTCAGACATCTTGTTTCAGTAATAATCTTGTTTATGGTGTTTTCCTCCCCCTGTTTTCTTTTCCACACTTCTTGTTCTTATTCTCGCTTCTTTGGTAGCTTCCAACGGTGATTTCTCAGCTTGGAATATTTTCCTGCAGTCAATGACGATTAAAGTTCTGTGCATATTTATTTCAACAGGCACTCCTATCAGTTTCATAACCTTAAACCTTGACATTATACTATCACTGAAACACAGAGAGCATACAGAACACCTACTTTCGAAGTGTTTATCCTGCCATCATAATTTTTGTTATTCGTTCCCATATACGGTTGTTAAAACTCTCATTTTGATGTTGAGACCTACTATGTAATTATTTCTCTATTAATGTTCTGTCACTAAGATAGCATAGACTAAAAAGTTCAAAATCACACATGTGAGAACATAATTCTGTTTTTAACGGAGCTGTTTGCGTGCCATGGGGGCGCCGTCATTTATGCAGACACATTTAAATTCTTCTAACTTTGGGGCTGTCGTCCATACGATTTCCTCGAAGTTATCTCTTTCTTGTCCGGAAAACTACAGACAATTTTTTAAGACGAAAATTTTAAAAAAATCGGTTTTATGACACTTATTAGTCCCCTTAAAGATCTGTATTTAAGTAGGTAGACGGGTGTAGAAGGGCGGACCTCCCGAATAGGTGTCCACTCACTGCTCCACCTCTACCGTGACATGGTACAAGCATGATGGAAGCATGTTCCAAATATTCCCCAAATATTGCTATATGCTCTGCAGTACACACGATTTAGAAAGTGTTTTCAAAATTACTGTACAATTAAATTCGTGGAAGTATCTGTTCTTGTCGTGCATAAACAAATTATATTAACACATAATACTTCAGTCAACAGATATTACCAAGTCGTCGCGCCCTTATTAAAAATAGGAATGAAGTGTGCTTTTACACCTTCTTTTGAGATTTACGTTATTATTCGTCGCTGTGATATACCGTCACATTAAACCCGATGTCGGTTGCCTCAGTATTTGGTGTGAAATAAAAAATAAGAAAAAGGTAACAAAAGGAAAGTTAAAGGAATGGTGAAGTTCAAAAGATTATTATCTACGGTGGTATCAGCAGTACAAGGGCGGTTAAGGAAATCGCTTTTGGACTTGTCTCGGAAGCAACTGCGGCGTTTTCCATTATGGGTTTAAGGAATATATGGAAACTACAAGTAAGGACGGCTGGAAGTAGACCCGAAAGTAATTATTTTCGATTAGGAAGTGATACCCGGCCATCAAACTGTGATAGGCCAAACATGAGAAAACAAGCTACTGTCCGCTAAATAAGGCAACACATAGTACAAGTGTAAAGTAAATGGGCTACATTCTCCTTAAGAGGAATTTATGCGCCATAAGCCAGGAAATCATAGATATAGTGAACTGAATCCGCAGTGTCAAAAACTTCGGGGTATACATCTGTTCTTCATCATGTTGAAATGGTCAATAACGCGGAAAAACGATCTTAATTTTTAATATAAGCAATATTTTTCTAGGTCACGAGTTTATAAAATGCCATGATCGGTTTCAGCTATGCTAGTAATCACCTTCAAATCACAGAAATAAACTCTATGACAAAAAAAAATCGACGCACGAGGCTGGAAGTATCAGAATGGGACTGAAATCGCTAGATGTGATGTACATGTATAGACAAGCAAATGATCATAATTTTAAAAAAATAGGTGATCACGAGAACGAGATTCATAAATTGAGGAAGTCATTAATGCATTGGTTCACCTCTGGACCGTATGTAAGCTGTTGTTCCGCTTAGCACTGGTTGGCGGAGTTGTTGAATGCTATCGTGACGGGTACCGTTCCAGATTCTGTCCAATTGGCACGTTAGATCGTCAGAACTCCGAAGTGGTTGGAGAGACCTGCCGACAATGCTCCAGATGTTGTCAGTTGGGCAGAGATACGGTGATCTTGCTGCCCAAGGTAGGGTGTGACAAACATGAACACAAGCAGGGGAAACTCTCGCCGTGTGCAGGCGGCCATTATCTTGCCGAAACGTTAATTTGACTTTTGTTAAATCTTACAAATATTTATTGTAACATGTTTACTAAATAACCGTTACTTTAGTCCATTCGTCTATTTTGTGAGCAGTGGTTGGAAAATTTCACCTACTGATAGCACATTCGAGTTACTGATGGAAATGGTTGCGTTTTCCACTGTATGTGCTGAACCACCATCTCGCTTTAATACCTACTGCCAAGTACATTATTACAATTCTTCGTAATTCCGAGTTGTTATTCGGCGCGGCAGTACATTCATTGGTAGCATTTACGAAGACATTAAGCGCAGCACATCACACCGCCCCTCCGACGTCCGGCTCCCTTTTTCCGTTCTGAATATCGCTGCGCCAGATAACAATGCGGTCGGCCGCTGCAGCGGACCCACTGTGCGTTTTTGCAGCCAAACCATACTTGCCACATTTTTTTGGTTGTTTCGTGTTTTTAAATTCAGATTTGGGCGTTGGCGCATTATCTGTTAGTGGCCCAGATGGCGGCAGCCGCACACGGCCGTGCTCGACCGTTATTTACTGTTATTTGAATCGCTCGCAACCGCCAAAAATTTCCGGTGGTGCGGCGTCAGATGTTTCGGTGGCCTAAATGGCGACAAGATGCACTCGCGCCGGGAAATTCAGCGCCTCCCCGCTGCTAACCCAATTTAGTCCAGTTGCTAACCCTGTTAGGCGCTGTGTACTGATTAAGGCTGGGTCGCTTTAACGATGTTATCGCAACAAATCGACTCCGGGGTGCTACACCGATTTCGAATTATTTTTTGTTTTGGTTAGCTAGGAAATGATTAGCCTGTAAAATGATGACGATCCCATAATCATATCTATGTTGTTCGTATGTGATACAACGTCACAACGTATTAGTCTTTTAGTTTGTGCCCGCTGTTTTAAAAAAAACTGTAAGCACCGAGAACAGGAGCGCACTGTGCCAGTTTCAATGTGTTTTTGCGCTGTGAGATGATAACGGCTGTACGTATGTAGATTATTCTTTTTTCTTTGTTTGCTAAACTTCAGCAACCCTGACAAACTTTGAAAACTTTGGCTGTACAGTTTCTGCCATTGAGGTTGAGTGATGTGACAATACTATTTTTTATCTGTCAGTCTTCTTATTATGATCCTCTTGTGACGACTTTCTGGTCCGCAGTTCATTTCTGCTAACAATCGTGCTGGCCAGTGCTTCAACTCCAGTTGAAGAAAATTCTAAATAACTTGCACATTACTTTCCATTTCCCATACCCTATTCTGGTATGCAGACGACCTACTCGAGTGCCTTATCTGTGTTCACCTCCCGGCCGTATCTATAGTATCGATGACACTTCTTACAGAAGGATCCTAGTAGTCGGTGTTCGCGACTTCGTTACTGACTGCGCTGACCATTGGCCCGGCTACAGTCTGCGTCGAGATGCCCAGAGTCATTGTGTTCTTAAAAGTCCCAGCAGTGATACTGTCCTTCAGATGGAAACATCTGGTTGCTTATAATCATGAAGCCTCCCAAAAAGTTTAGTAATAATTGCAAATGACTCAGTGTTGCCTCCTGACATTGTGAAGAGTTACGCAAAGATACCACTTGCTAGAATAATCTGTTGCCCAATAACATCACCGTATTCAGCCGTGGCATCTACATCAAAATCTACATACGTACTCCGCAAAACACTGTATGGAATACGGCGGAGGGCACCATTCACCACCACTAGCAATTTCCTTACCTATTCCACGCGCATATGGAGCGAGGAAATAAACGAGTGCCTATATGTCACCATAGGAGCCTTAATTTCCCTTAGCCTGTCTTTATGGTCCTTACGCGAAATGTACGTTCATGGTATCAGAATCATTTTGCAGTCTGCTGCAAATGATTGTTCTCTAAACTCTCTCAAGAGTGTTTCGTGCAAAGAACATCTTCCCTCCAGGAATTCCCATTGGAGTTCTCGAAGCATCTCTATAACACTCGACGTTGACCAAACCTAACGGGAACAAAGCTAGGAGCACGCTTCTGAACTGTTTCGATGTCTTCGTTCAATCCGACCTAGTGGGAATCCTACCCACACGAGCTGTACCCAAGAATGGGGCGCCCTGGATCTCTACACGCGCTTTCCTTAATAGGTGAGCTTTTTTTTGGTCATCAGTCTACTGACTGGTTTGATGCGGCCCGCCACGAATTCCTTTCCTGTGCTAACCTCTTCATCTCAGAGTAGCACTTGCAAGCTACGTCCTCAATTATTTGCTTGACGTACTCCAATCTCTGTCTTCCTCTACAGTTTTTGCCCTCTACAGCTCCCTCTAGTACCATGGAAGTCATTCCCTCATGTCTTAGCAGAAGTCCTATCATCCTGTCCCTTCTCCTTATCAGTGCTTTCCACATATTCCTTTCCTCTCCGATTCTGCGTAGAACCTCCTCATTCCTTACCTTTTCAGTCCACCTAATTTTCAACATTCGTCTATAGCACCACATCTCAAATGCTTCTATTCTCTTCTGTTCCGGTTTTCCCACCGTCCATGTTTCACTACCATACAATGCTGTACTCCAGACGTACATCCTCAGAAATTTCTTCCTCAAATTAAGGCCGGTATTTGATATTAGTAGACTTCTCTTGGCCAGAAATGCCTTTTTTGCCATAGCGAATCTGCGTTTGATGTCCTCCTTGCCCCGTCCGTCATTGGTTATTTTACTGCCTAGGTAGCAGAATTCCTTAACTTCATTGACTTCGTGGCCATCAATCCTGATGTTAAGTTTCTCGCTGTTCTCATTTCTACTACTTCTCATTACCTTCGTCTTTCTCCGATTTACTCTCTAACCATATTGTGTACTCATTAGACTGTTCATTCCGTTCAGCAGATCATTTAGTTCTTCTTCACTTTCACTCAGGATAGCAATGTCATCAGCGAATCGTATCATTCATATCCTTTCACCTTGTATTTTAATTCCACTCCTGAACCTTTCTTTTATTTCCATCATTACTTCCTCGATGTACAGATTGAAGAGTAGGGGGGAAAGGCTACAGCCTTGTCTTACGCCCTTCTTAATACGAGCACTTCGTTCTTGATCGTCCACTCTTATTATTCCCTCTTGGTTGTTGTACATATTGTATATGACCCGTCTCTCCCTATAGCTTACCCCTACATTTTCAGAATCTCAAACAGCTTGCACCATTTTATATTGTCGAACGCTTTTTCCAGGTCGACAAATCCTATGAAAGTGTCTTGATTTTTCTTTAGCCTTGCTTCCATTATTAGTCGTAACGTCAGAATTGCCTCTCTCGTCACTTTACTTTTCCTAAAGCCAAACTGACCGTCACCTACCGCATTCTCAGTTTTCTTTTCCATTATTCTGTATATTATTCTTGTAAGCAGCTTCGATGCATGAGCTGTTAAGCTGATTGTGCGATAATGCTCGCACTTGTCAGCTCTTGCCGTCTTCGGAATTGCGTGGATGATGCTTTTCCGAAAGTCAGATGGTATGTCGCCAAACTCATATATTCTACACACCAACGTGAATAGCCGTTTTGTTGCCACTTCCCCCAATCATTTTAGAAATTCTGATGGAATGTTATCTATCCCTTCTGCCTTATTTGACCGAAGTCCTCCAAAGCTCTTTTAAATTCCGATTCTAATACTGGATCCCCTATCTCTTCTAAATCGACTCCTGTTTCTTCTTCTATCACATCAGACAAATCTTCACCCTCATAGAGGCTTTCAATGTATTCTTTCCACCTATCTGCTCTCTCCTCTGCATTTAACAGTGGAATTACCGTTGCACTCTTAATGTTACCACCGCTGCTTTTAATGTCACCAAAGGTTGTTTTGACTTTCCTGTATGCTGAGTCTGTCCTTCCGACAATCATATCTTTTTCGATGTCTTCACATTTTTCCTGCAGCCATTTCGTCTTAGCTTCCCTGCACTTCCTATTTATTTCATTCCTCAGCGACTTGTATTACTGTATTCCTGATTTTCCCGGAACATGTTTGTACTTCCTCCTTCCATCAATCAACTGAAGCATTTCTTCTGTTACCCTGATTTCTTCGCAGCTACCTTCTTTGTATCTATGTTTTCCTTCCCAACTTCTGTGATGGCCCTTTTTAGAGATGTCCATTCCTCTTCAACTGTACTGCCTACTGCGCTACTCCTTATTACTGTATCTGTAGCGTTTGAGAACTTCAAACGTATCTCGTCATTCCTCAGTACTTCCGTATCCCACTTCTTTGCGTATTGATTCTTCCTGACTAATGTCTTGAACTTCAGCCTGCTCTTCACCACTGCTATATTGTGATCTGAGTCTATATCTGCTCCTGGGTACGCGTTACAGTCCAGTATCTGATTTCGGAGTCTCTGTCTGACCATGATGTAATCTAATTGAAATCTGCCCGTATCTCCCGGCCTTTTCCAAGTATACCTCCTCCTCTTGTGATTCTTGAACAGGTTATTCGCTATTACTAGCTGAAACTTGTTACAGAACTCAATTAGTCTTTCTCCTCTTTCATTCCTCATCCCAAGCCCATATTATCCTGTAACCATTTCTTCTACTCCTTCCCCTACAAAGAGCTACACTCTGCTAAAACTCTTCCAATGAACCTAAATTGACCATTGGCCTTCCGTTACACCTTCCGTACGACCTCTTTCCATCTCTTGTCGGTTGCTCAAGTTACGCCCAGATATTTAATCTAAACGATTCTGGCAAGCATCACATGACTAATACCGTATTCTAACATTACTGGTTTATTTTTCCTATTCATTCCAACTTACGTGTTTCTACATTTAGAGCAAGCTGCCATTCATAAATTCAAGTAGAAACTCTATGTCAGCCTGTTGAGAGCCAACATCCCAAATATGTTCGGGCTCACACGCGCTTCCTCTTCGTCGAAATGTCTCGCTCAAACTCGTCTAGGGGTTGAACCGCACGTGTCGCATTATACGCCCTAAATTAGACACTTGTGACCCTTTGGTTAAATTGTCTGACTGATGGCAAGTTTGCGAAATGCAAAGTTAATATAACATATAATAACAGTAATAATAATATCGGGAACTAAATTAACGACCCATAAATGATGTAGGCCACACAGCTGCTATTTGGCTAGAATAATTTTTATTCAGAAAGAGAACTAATAGCGAAAGTGGTCGTATTTAGAGTTACTGTTACACTCGAGCGCATACCTATTTGATACACTTCGATCATTCACAAACTTATCGCGAAACACAAGTCCAGTATTCCGACTCCTTAACTACACGAAAAGTTAGAGTTCACTCCAGGCGGGCGGCTGCTCACAGCTTAGACACTAAGTCCCGCGATACCATACAATGCAAAATTTTCTAATTCGTTTCGCTTTCTAGCTGCCTAAAGACCGACCGTCAGCTTTCGCATCTCCTCCAGCACTGTACCCTTTGCTTTCTCCAGCCCAATTGTCCGTCTTCGCGTCTGCATCAGCCCTGTCTGCCCGTCCCCGGCCGCGTTTCCCACGCGCCGATTATCCTCGTTCAACTGACCAGGGCAGTTCCCTTTCCTGAAGCCGTCCATCTGGTTGGCTACAGCTTATTCTACATTATTGTACATGGTAACATATTTAAATAATCAAAGCTTGACCACTTTCACGTACTAAATAAAGTAACAATTACATCCATTGTTAAATTCTTTTACATAAAACCAACACAATTTCCTTCTTAACTTAGAAAGTCACTGTCAGAAGCTTTTCACCAACGTGCTTTCTGATAAATAAAGAACGAAAGTAACTATTATGCACTAAACTTTACCACAAATATTCTATTACCCAATGAATCAATAAGGTGTCATGCTGTCATCATTCAATGTGTTTTGTGTGAATACAAATGATGATCTGATGCGTAACTGAAAATACTGATAATTTAAATTTACCATATCTTTTAAAATAATAAAGTTACAGAGCTGATATTTACAACATTTATGGAGGATGATAGATTAAAATGACTGTGGCTTCATTCCCTGTATTACTACAGAATTAAATAGTTTTCATGTTTCCCTTTATGGCCGATCTTAGGTCCGCAATATTTAACACTGCTACGTTTCCTTCGCCACAAACGGCTTCTACTGGGTTTCTCTATGATGTAGGTTCTCGTCTGTCTCATTCGCACACTATAGGGCTTCGGCTGCAATAGACAGTAGACGCCTGTGAGTTTCCCCATCGCATGGTGAATCTTCACCCTTTGTGACAGCAGCCCTGGACGAGAGGGTACGTTTCACAATTACTGTAGGTTGACTGTTTCGGCCATATATTTAAATGAGAGCGCATTGCTCGTTAACTCACACTGTATACTCAAAGACGATGCTTTCCCATATAATACTGCTTCATCAGCAAGCTGCCGCACATTGCCTCACACACTATCTGTCAGATCACTTTTGTACACAGAGAACGAGACCAATGTTACCACACTTCCCTGGCGCGCTACTGGCTACTGACGATATTCTTGTCTCTGAAATTTAAAACTTCAGTTTTCCTTTTGTTTTCTTCTGTTGACACACCAGCCTGGTCAAGGGTCACTGGACAGAAAATTTCGACCGGGTTAGTGATTTTACGTAGAACTAGAATTTTCTCGAGTTCTCGGCAAGATCCTTGCAAAGGAACGACAGTGGAAGCTTTTTTTTTATGCTTCGCGCATCGATTTTTTTTACAGACGGATGAATTTCTACTATCTTCCGCTCATCAATATTTCCATGTTTCTTTTTAAGCCAAGAATGCATCCTAATGCAAAAATATATTATGCAAAATTTATTTACTGGTTATTGCATATCATCACAATTTGCCATGCAAATGGCTTGTCAAACATTAACTAATTAACTACTATAAATAAATTTTTTGTTCACAAATGTCGTATCGTTTCATGAATTATATGAGATCAATTTTTGTGCATTTTTGTGCCGATGTTGTACCAAATGTCTTATTTCTTTTGTCGCCAGCAAGTCTCCCCTGCGTCTCTCGTGTGGGTATCGTGTGACGTAGCGTCTGTTAGTACGCACCATTCAACTCTCTTCACGCCTTGGATCACAGTATATAGAAAGCTGAGACACCGTTCACAATGGTATATCCCATACGAGTAGTTTTAGCGTTAATTCTTCGTTCGAACTATAATGAAACGAAATGGATCCACAAAAAAAAAAAATACGGGCAGTTATTTGTGATTAAACTTAAAGTTGATTGTGATCAAGATCCTGATAACGTAAAGAAGGAGGCAGATGTGATGCCTAACAATCCCAGACTCACAGAAGGTAACATCCTGTAGCCATTTAATGAGATGATATCCATACTGGACAGCAGAAATACAGGACGGAGGAGTCAGTATATCCTTTCGTTGTTGCTTTTAATCTGTTACTGGACTTTTGCAGTGCCGTAAATGACAAACGTAGTGTCATCCACGTGTCTTGATTGCTGGTACCATGAGCTACTCATGCAGTTAACTGTGACATACAAATCGCTTTCGGCAAAGACATGGTCTTGACAGTGTCAGGTCTTTTAACAGAAGACTTCGTGTAACAGGTAAGACAATAAAATCGAAAGTGCGCACTCTTTCGAAAATTGTGGAACATATATACCATTTCTTGAAGGAAGACGTAGTCCTGCCAAGGCTGTTTTTATTTTTGGAGTAATCACTTTATTGCATGCTTAACCATATACTATACAAAGGACTACTGTATTGAAATAGCTTCTGTCAAACCTGGATTCGAACACGAAACGGTTGCTGGGCAGTCTTGCAACCGATTGAGTAATTCAGGCAACTCTCACCATCCACCTTCATAGATTCACTTGAACCATAGCCTCCCTCCAACTTTCCTGACTTCATGCAAGCTGTCCTGTATTCTTTGCTGTAAAGGCTCCAGGTAGGCTATAAGAGTCCCCAGTTGACACGCAGTTTTATTCTGACTGGCCGTCACTACTGGCTTCGCCCGCTCGCCCCGTGAGTCGACAGAGGGCAGTCCCTTCAGCAGCAGGTGCACAGGAGCAGTCGTCTGCTAGCTATCGGGCGCTCCCACGTCAGGCGAATTACGGAGCCCCTTAGGAAAACGAAGTTCATGGTCGGAAAGAAAGTCAATGTGCACTCGGTATGTATCCTTGGGAGGGGCCTCATCCGAGTTGTGAAGGACGCGTTGCCTGTGACTATTCAAAGGAAGTCAGTAGTGCGGCAATACACAGATCATACTCTTATTAACTGGAGGCGACTTCATTCTATCAAGTATAGATTCATTGCAAAGGTACAGACAGTCCGCCTTGCGAAATTCTTTTGAACGTGTTTTCTGAAGACTGTTTTGAGTAGCTAATTCGACAGCCAATACCCAATGCAAATATTCTAGCCCTTGTTGCTACGTACAGGCCTGGTGTCATCGAAGGCGTCATCTGTGTAAAGAAAGGATTAGTGATCATCATGTCACCATAACGACTGTGGTTACTGAAGCTAACAAATCAGTCAAGGAGCTAGGAGAGTATGTATGTTAGAAACAGCAGACAAGTACTTGCTAGCATTCCATTCAGACAATGAAGTGACAACATTCAGTTCCGTATAATGAACGTAAAGGAATTATGGACAGTGTTTAAATGGTTTTGATTAAAGACGGAAAAGACCCACCGTCCTTTGACAATGCAATTCGGTAACCGCTGAGAAACCAAGGACTTGCACTATCTGTTCAAAAGCGTATGCGAAAATGACGACGGATTAAAGTTAGAAGAAATTCGTGCGTCTCCAAAAATATCGATTCGCGAAGCATACAACAAATACCACTGCCGTACCATAGCAAAAGACCTTCCCAACAACAGGAGAAAATTCTGGTCCTATTTAAAATCGCCAAGCGAGTCTAGGGCGTCTATCCAGTCACTCGTCCACCTGTCTGGTGTGGCAGTAGAAGATTGCAAAAGGGAAGCCGAAGTTTTAATTCCGCATTTAAGGAATCGTTCTCGCAGGAGAATTGTACAAACATACTGACGTTTGACCGTTGCACAGACTCCCGTGTAGACAACATAGGAATAAGGATCCCTGGCGCAAAGAAACAACTGAGGGAGTTGAAAGCAAATGCATCACCAGGTCCGGATGGAATCCGAATTCGGTTTTACAAAGCATTGGCCCCCTGATTAGCTGGGTGTCATGAATAGGTCGCCCAGCGTAAAGTCCCAAGCGGCTTAAGA
This sequence comes from Schistocerca americana, assembly GCF_021461395.2. Lineage (NCBI taxonomy): Eukaryota > Metazoa > Arthropoda > Insecta > Orthoptera > Acrididae > Schistocerca > Schistocerca americana. The sequence continues at coordinate 459,420,254 of NC_060119.1, read as the reverse complement.
GAAGTGCACGTGACTCCAGTGCATAAGAAGGGTAAAAGAATGGTCTCAAAAAATTACAGACTAACATCCCTACCATCAATTTGCCTCAAAATTTTAGAACATATTCTCATTTCGATACAATAAATTTCCTTCACACGGAGAAGCTTACGTCCACGAATCAACACGACTTTAGAAAGCATCGCTGGTGTGAAATTCAGCTTGTCCCTTTCTCACATGATATCTTGCGAACTGAGATTGAAGGCCAACAGGAAGAATTTCGAAAAGTATTTGAGACGGTGCCCCACTGCAGATTGTTAATGAAGGTACGAGCATACGGAATAGGTTCCCAGGTATTTGAGTGACTCGGAGACTTCTTAAACAGCGGACCCAAGTACGTTGTCCTTGACGGCGAGTGTTTATCAGAGACAAGGGTATCGTCAGCAGTGTTACAGATAAGTGTGATAGGACCACTGTTGTTTTCTTTACACACAGATGAGCTGGGGGTCAAGGTGAGCAGCAATCTGCGGCCGTGGGCTGATGATGCTGTGGTGTACGGTAAGGTGTCGTCTCTGAGTGACTGTAGGTGGATACAAGTTTACTTAGGCAAAATTTCTGGGTGGGGTGATGAATGGCAGCTGACTTTATATGTAGAAAATTGAAGCAGGTGAGAAGGAAAACCAAATCCGTAAATTTCGAATGCAGCATTAGTAGAGTGCTGCTCGACTCTGTCACGTTGATTAAATATCTGGGCGTAAGCGATATGAAATGGAACGAGCGTGTAAGGATTGCAGCAGGGAAAGAGAATGGTCGACTACAGTTTATTGGAAGGATTTTAGGAAAGTGTGGTTCCTCCGTAAAGGAGACCGCACGTAAGAGACTAGTGCAACCCATTATTTGGTATCTCAAGTGTTTGGGATCCGCACGAGGTTGTATTAAAGGAAGCCATCGAAGCAGTTCAGAGGCGTGCTGCTGGATATGTTTCCGATAGGTTCGAAGAACACGCAAGTATTACGGACATGTTCCGGAAACTCAAATGGAAATCCCTGGAAGAAAGGCGACATTATCTTTGAGGAACACTACTGATAAAATGTAGAGACCTGGCATCTGAAGCTGACTGCATAACGATTCTACCTCCGCCAACATACATTGCGCGTAAGCGTCATAAAAGATAAAGAGAAGTAAGGGCTCCTATGGAGGCGTATAGACAGTCGTTTTTCCGTCTATGTGATTGTGAGTGGAACAGGAAATGAAATGAGTAATATTGGTACCGGGTACCCTCCGCTACGTACCGCACGGTGACTGGCGGAGTGTGTTTGTTGGTGTAGATGTAAAAGTCCTAATGGAAAACCTGCAGAGGATCCAATGTTGGCACAGAGGTTGTTAGTTAACTCTGGACGTAAATAAATGTAACATACTGCACAGAACTACAAGATGGTTGAAAGGGGTACGTCTTATGTCTTCTTCGATAGAGTATGATTTCATGCATTCCTAAAGTCACAGGTTTGTTGTTTCTGTTGTCTAGTTGAGCATATGTCAATACTTAGGAAAATAATACAATGGAGCCTTTCTGTTTTATTTTTAGATTAGCAACCTTTTCCCTTCCCTAGCCCTGAATATTTGTACGATATGGATATGTAGGTCAGTGTTTTCAACTTGAGTGGACTAGATCACGAAAGTTTCTTTCCCCAATAGTGTAGCAATACGCACCTCCCTGTTTCCACTCCATAAACGTCTAGCAACACAGCGAGCTGCAAATACAGAAATTTCCTGTTCTTTTCCTGCTCTTTTCGTATCCACTACAACAGCAAACAGAATGGAACCCTCCTCTCCTCCACCGTCCAAAAAAAGAGGCTCAGTTTCAAACGTACACCTGGAGACTCGTTTATACACCCTTGCTGCAGCCGCCAAGCTCTGAGTATGTCTGTTCCACTGGAACTGATATAGTCTCATTTCGGTTGTTTTGTGTTGGTTACGATGGTATTGGAGATAAAAGTATCTGCACTTTTATGTCCAATTAGTAATTACTAACGTTTTTCTAGCGACACTCTTGTAGATTCGATTACAAAGTAATCTCTTGTGAGCGTGCTTTGCCCTTAGGCGGTAACCGTCCATGTGAGTTTGTTGCTGAGTTGAGAGTTTCATGTCTTGCTACGATTATTTGATATCTTTTGTTTCGTGGAGTATGAATTTTACTTCTATTCAACAAGAATGATCCTTTCCAGTGTAAAGGACGTTTGTGTATCTTGAGCGATGGCCCCATGCTGTTTCACTGTAGTTTGAATTCTATTTATCATTCTTTCATTTAACCTCTCTTAGCAAGCTTTCGTGTTACCATGCAACCGCTGTCCAGTGTGTTTTTCTTTCCATGCTACACGTTCAGTACGATGAAGCAGCCCCTTGTGCGGCACATTGTTTCGTATATGTGTTTTACAGCTCATTTCGCTGAGTATAGTGAGCCCCTACGTTCAGGATAATTTTCTGAGGTAGATTTAGTTGGAATTAATGTGTGTTATTGTCATGGGTTGGCTGCGGTTCCCTTATCAATTCATAGTCTCCCTGCCTAATCACACTACTAAATATCCTGAACATAATGCGTCCCTATATGAATGACAGTCTGTCGCAGGATTAGGATTCATCGGAGTAATAGGGTATTACTGGCAGGGTTGGATTTAGGTTTCCTCCTCTTATTGTGTGGTTGATTACACTGCTTGACAGTTGCTAGGAAACAACTGACACTTGCTAACGACCAGCTGCCTAACAACCGACATTTGCTACGGAATGACCAACCAATGATAGTAAAAGGTAATGTAGAAGGCAGGACGTGTTAACTGCAGCGAAAGCTTTTCATGGATGCACCGTATGTGTTCGACAGTTCATGCAGTACGCTGTGTGACGAAGGCCATTATGGAACAGATTAATGGAAAATGTCTGCAAGACACCTTTGATGCTTACGACAGTGGACGAACTGTTGGAAGGCTCGAAGCCGGTCAGAGTTTCACTACTGTAGCCACAGTGATAGGTGTGTCGAAAAGTGTCATCTGGCGATTAAAAAAGACCACTGAAGGTAGAAATGCTACGTAAATTCATGTGGATGGTCGTAAACGGGCCACCACACAGCAAGAGGCTCGATACGTCGCTCTAGTGGCCAAAATAGACATCTCACTCATAGGCAGATCGCTGCAGACCCTGAAACAGCTACCGGTATATGCGTCTCTGCTAGAATTATTTTGCAGCGATTAAGTCCGGCTGTTCTGTAAGCTCGGAAACGTATTAAAAGCACCCACTTCAATCATGCAACCGTCGGCAAATAGTTGGTAGTGTAGGGAGCATGCTAGATGAGGTCAGGAACAATGGTCCAGTGTGGTGTTCTCCGACGAATTCCGCTGCAGTGTGGCAAGTGAATCTGGCCACCAGTTAGTGTGGAGAGAGAGAGGGAACATTTTTCGCACCATAGAATTTCTGTTTATGGGCGATAATGCCAGGCCACATAGGACCGCTGAGGCGTCGGACAGACTGGAAAATGAAGATGCTGAACGTATAGAATGGCCTCCGCACTCCTCGAACCTAAACACTATAGTAACATGTCGGGATGGCCTTGGCAAACACATTTCTCAACGAACAGTGTCGTCGTAACTGCCGTCTGCTTCACGTCTGCTGTGCAGTGAGGTACCTTAATTTAAGTATTAACTGTATTTTTCTTACTTGTCACTTCTTCTTCCGTGTGTTTTTGGTTTTAGGAAGCTTTAATTGTCGAGTACTATTAATAGCGTTCCATAGATTTCGTGTTTGTTTTGAATACAGTCAGAGAGAGTCCCTTTAGTCAACCATATTGCCAGTAGTGCTAGTGTTTGTTTTCAATACAGTCTAGAGACAGGTAGTGCTATTTTCATTGTTTTCTACAAGAAGTGGCTAGCAACCACAGTTTAGTCAACAATCAGCCACCTTAGTGAATTAGCAGTCTAGTTAAAAGTTGATTAACTCTCTACAGTAAATTGATTTCTTAGGATGGATAGGATGTGTGACTGCTGTGTACGGACGCAGGAAGAGCTGGCCACTGTTCGCGAACAGCTGAACGTGTTGATGGCCGCGGTCAGCCGTCTTCAGGCTGTTGCCTCGCAGTGTAGCGGCAGTGGGCAGTCTGGTGCGTCGCATGGTACACCCCAGGTGGTACATGCTTCACCCACTGTCCCTGCTGTCGAGACATCTTCGCGGGTACCTGGCGCGGTTGGGCTACCCTCTCCCCAAGGGGAGTGGCGGGTTCAGCGGCGTTCGCGGCGCACAAGGCGGAGGGTAAATGTGGAGGCTGGCCGTGTGGTATCGCCCGCTCTGCCTGTGAGTAGACATGTGGCCGCTCCTTCAGCAAGGTCCGAGCAAGCACACGGGGGGAGGGGTTTATTAGTTATTGGGAGCTCCAACGTTAGGCGGGTGATGGAGCCCCTTAGGGAAATAGCGGAAAGGTCGGGGAAGAAGGCCAGTGTTCATTCTGTCTGCTTGCCGGGGGGTCTCATCCGAGATGTGGAGGAGGCCTTGCCGGCGGCGATAGAGAGCACTGGGTGCACCCGAATGCAAATTGTTGCTCATGTCGGCACCAATGACTCCTGCCGTCTGGGTTCAGAGGTCATCCTCAGTTCGCACAGGCAGTTGGCGGAATTGGTGAAGGCGGAAGGTCTCGCTCGCTGGGTGGAATCAGAGCCGATCGCGTTCCTCTGGTTTGGAGCCGAGTGGAAGGCTTAAACCAGAGGCTCAGACGATTCTCCGGAGATCTGGGGTGCAAATTTATCGACCTCCGCTATCGCGTGGAGAAATGTAGGGTCCCCCTGAATAGGTCAGGCGTGCACTACACGCCGGAAGCGGCTACAAGGGTAGCGGAGTACGTGTGGAGTGCACATGGGGGTTTTTTAGGTTATAGAATTCCCTCCCTAGACCCGACAAGACGCCTCCTGAGACGCGTCAAGTAGGAGTAGGCAAAATGCAACAGAGAATAACAATAATATTGTGCTAATAGTAAACTGCAGGAGCGTCTATAGAAAGGTCCCAGAACTGCTCTCATTAATAAACAGGCACAACGCCCATATAGTACTAGGGACAGAAAGCTGGCTGAAACCAGACGTAAACAGTAATGAAATACTAAACTCAGATTGGAATGTATACCACAGGGACAGGCTGGACAGTGAAGGGGGAGGTGTGTTTATAGCGATAAGGAAATTGACGGAGATCCGAAATGTGAAATAATTTGGGTGAAGGTCATAGTTAAAGCAGGCTCAGACAAGGTAATTGGATGTCTCTGTAGGCCCCCTAGCTCAGCAGCTGTTGTGGCTAAGCACCTGAAGGATAATTTGGAAAATATTTCGAGTAGATTTCCCCACCATGTTATAGTTCTGGGTGGAGATTTAAATTTGCCGGATATAGACTGGGAGACTCAAACGTTCATAACGGATGTCAGGGACAAATGATCCAGTGAAATTTTTTTAAGTGCTCTTTCTGAAAACTACCTTGAGCAGTTAAACAGAGAACCGACTCGTGGCCATAACATATTAGACCTTCTGGTGACAAACAGACCCGAACTATTTGAAACAGTTAACGCAGAACAGGGAATCAGCGATCACAAAGCGGTTACTGCTTCGATGATTTCAGCCGTAAATAGAAATATTAAAAAAGGTAGGAAGATTTTTCTGTTTAGCAAAAGTGACAAAAGCAGATTACAGAGAACCTGACGGCTCAACACAAAAGTTTTGTCGCACGTACAGATAGTGTTGAGGACCAGTGGACAAAGTTCAAAACCATCGTACAATATGCGTTAGATGAGTATGTGCCAAGTAAGATCGTAAGAGATGGAGAAGAACCACCGTGGTACAACAACCGAGTTAGAAAACTGCTGCGGAAGCAATGGGAACTTCACAGCAAACATAAACATAGCCAAAGCCTTGCAGGCAAACAAAAATTACGCGAAGCGAAATGTAGTGTGAGGAGGGCTATGCGAGAGGCGTTCAATGAATTCGAAAGTAAAGTTCTATGTACTGACTTGGCAGAAAATCCTAAGAAATTTTGGTCTTATGTCAAAGCGGTAGGTGGATCCAAACAAAAATGGTACTGAAACAGAGGATGACAGACTAAAAACCGAAATACTAAATGTCTTTTTCCAAAGCTGTTTCACAGAGGAAGACTGCACTGTAGTTCCTTCTCTAGATTGTCGCACAGATGACAAAATGGTAGATATCGAAATAGACGACAGAGAGGTAGAGAAACAATTAAAATCGCTCAAAAGAGGAAAGGCCGCTGGACCTGATGGGATACCAGTTCGATTTTACACAGAGTACGCGAAGGAACTTGCCCCCCTTCTTGCAGCGGTGTACCGTTGGTCTCTAGAAGAGCGTAGTGTACCAAAGGATTGGAAAAGGGCACAGGTCATCCCCGTTTTCAAGAAGGGACGTCGAACAGATGTGCAGAACTATAGACCTATATCTCTAACGTCGATCAGTTGTAGAATTTTGGAACACGTATTATGTTCGAGTATAATGACTTTTCTGGAGACTAGAAATCTACTCTGTGGGAATCAGCATGGGTTTCGAAAAAGACGGTCGTGTGAAACCCACCTCGCGCTATTCGTCCACGAGACTCAGAGGGCCACAGACACGGGTTCACAGGTAGATGCCGTGTTTTTTGACTTCCGCAAGGCGTTCGATACAGTTCCCCCACAGTCGTTTAATGAACAAAGTAAGAATATATGGACTATCAGACCAATTGTGTGATTGGATTGAAGAGTTCCTAGGTAACAGAACGCAGCATGTCATTCTCAATGGAGAGAAGTCTTCCGAAGTAAGAGTGATTTCAGGTGTGCCGCAGGGGAGTGTCATAGAACCGTTGCTATTCACAATATACATAAATGACCTTGTGGATGACATCGGAAGTTCACTGAGGCTTTTTGCAGATGGTGCTGTGGTGTATCGAGAGGTTGTAACAATGGAAAATTGTACTGAAATGCAGGAGGATCTGCAGCGAATTGACGCATTTTGCAGGGAATGGCAATTCAATCTCAATGAAGACAAGTGTAATGTGCTACGAATACATAGAAAGATAGATCCCTTATCATTTAGCTACAATATAGCAGGTCAGCAACTGGAAGCAGTTAATTCCATAAATTATCTGGGATTACGCATTAGGAGTGATTTTAAATGGAATGATCATATAAAGTTGATCGTCGGTAAAGCAGATGCCAGACTGAGATTCATTGGAAGAACCCTAAGGAAATGCAATCTGAAAACAAAGGAAGTAGGTTACAGTACGCTTGTTCGCCCACTGCTTGAATACTGCTCAGCAGTGTGGGTTCCGTACCAGATAGGGTTGATAGAAGAGATAGAGAAGATCCAACGGAGAGCAGCGCGCTTAGTTACAGGATCATTTAGTAATCGCGAAAGCGTTACGGAGATGATAGATAAACTCCTGTGGAAGACTCTGCAGGAGAGACGCTCAGTAGCTCGGTATAGGCTTTTGTTAAAGTTTCGAGAACATACCTTCACCGAAAAGTCAAGCAGTATATTGCTCCCTCCTACGTATATCTCACGAAGAGACCATGAGGATAAAATCAGAGAGATTAGAGCCCACACAGAAGCATACCGACAATCCTTCTTTCCACGAACAATACGAGACTGGAATAGAAGGGAGAACTGATAGAGGTACTCAGCGTACCCTCCGCCACACACCGTCAGGTGGCTTGCGAAGTATGGATGTAGATGTAGATGTAGATGTAGATGTAGATGTAGAACATTCTCTCCCCGAACCGTGTAAAAACTGAAAAATACCTTGAGAGAGGAGTAGGACTATCCCTGCACTACTCAACAGTTTAGTTGGCAGCTTGAATAACAGGTGCTAAATGCGCAGTAATGCCCAGCGTATTCTTTACTGAGAGTCCGATATCAACGTTTATGTTGGCACCGAGTGAGGTGGCGCAATAGCTAGCACACTGGACTCGCATTCGGGAGGATGACGGTTCAAACCTGCATCAAGCTATCCTGTTAAAGATTTTCCGCGATGCCCCTAATTCACTCCAGGCAAATGCCGGGATGGTTCCTTTGAAAGGGCATGACCGATTTCCTTCACCATCCCTCCAAAATCCCAGCTTGTACTCAGTCTGTAACGACATTGACGGGACGCTAAAAAATAATCTCCTCCTCCTTCTCTTTATGTTGGCAGTCTGATCTGTGTCAGACATGAACGATGTTTATGTCTGCTATCCTGCTTTCTCATGTGGTGAAATCTGTCACATGTTTCGTTATAAATATAGCACTCCACCTCTGTTACGTATGTATTGTGCTTAATGTCGTCCATCGTTGCACTTGGATATTCCTGTCCAACGATATCTCTTTTCCTTGGCAGCTGTCAAGCAGGGTGTTTGGAGCGATCCAGTATTATTCTTTTTTCATTAACAGGAAAGCATCATCTCCCATGTCACCCCCAGAGAGATAATCCTTGCTGATTATCATCATGAATTTCTAGTGTGCAGGGGACTATACCGAATTAACGTTATTTCGTGAAGTAATGATTGTTTTTCTGTACGAAAGGGAAGTTCCATGTAATAATTGTCTAATTCATAGGAGCTAATCTCCAGTTGATTCAGTCCGCAGCTCGTGATCGTGCAGTAGCGTTCTCGCTTTCCGGTCCCGGGTTCGATCCCCGGTGGGGTCAGGGATTTTCTCTGCCTCGTGATGACAGGGTGTTGTGTACTGTCCTTAGGTTAGTTAGGTTTAAGTAGTTCTAAGTTCTAGGGGACTGATGACCATAGATGTTAAGTCCCGTAGTGCTCAGAGCCATTCAGAAACGCCATTCCATTCCAGCTGATTCACCCTCTTCCTCCTCCCACCCCCACTCCCATTAGAATTTCAATGTATTTATTAAGTACGAAATTCCATTCCATTCTTTTAGCAAGAGCATGCGAGAGGTGTGCTGAGTCTCGACATAAGTAATGAATCCATAACAACCGATGTCACCGTACAGTCGTCCAGAATCCCAAGTAGTCGTTCCCATGGCGGGCCCTAATGTTTGAATTATCAGTTCAAATAGGGGTTAATGAGTAAGTTTTATGCTGGTTTAGTAAGACCTCGCACATACGACGAACAGCGATACTGCGCTAGGCAACACAACTGAATGACCACTTTTATAACCTCCGTATTTCTCTCTCCTTGTGATGCAGAAATTTTAAATTTGTCTCAGTGGTGCCTGCAACCTTCTTCTGTAATCCTACAAAATCGTGTCTCCTGAGACGACCCCCTCGGTTTCGGCGAAGCTTCAAACAGCAAACAGCAACACATGCGAAAAAAAGGCCACAGTTCAGAAGTTCATGTGGAGTGCAAGGTGAGCCAGTGACGCCACACTGGGCCCGTATTTCACCACAATTCTGCCCAACGCCACCGCGGACTTGCCTCAAGACGGGTCGTCCGTCACACCCCCTCTTCCCCACGTTTCATCCCTACTCTTGACGTCTCTTGGCGGTCGGAACTCCGACGCCCAGAGTTGAAATCATGCGGTTTTCCTATGGGTGGCGGTGGAAAACATTTCAGACACAACACTGCTCAGAAAAAGCGTATCATTGACACTAACTGTTCCCACAGGATACTTGGTTGACAACGACGATCTTTGACATTCTGACGCCTCCCGAACGACTCAACCGTTCTCTAAGGAAGTCGTGAGCCTGCAACCACACTACAAGTGTTCCCGCCCTTTTGGAGAGTAGCGTGACCACAATTTTCGCTCTGTTGTACAGGATGGAACCACAAGGGGCTGTTCCAAAACACTGAACGAAATTTGAATGTCATTCGAAGAAGCAAAGCTGTTTCATGATTTTTCATTTCTACTGCGGCGTGATCACGAGAGTTGTGTGTATGGGGCGTGTGTCTGAGTGTGTATTTGTGGGAGTGGGAGGGGAAGGGTTGCGTCATTGTCACAGTCGGAATGAAACGGCGCCAAAGGTTCCCTGTGAGGCCACACACTTCCACACTTCGGCAACGCCCACTATGACACCTGCGCACCTTTCTTGGGCACTTTAAGACTGTCGCTGTGGAGATAGAGTCAGTTGTTGATTCCAAGGCGCCGCGCCAGCGTGACATCACTCAGATTTCGCATGTGGCCAGCAGGCGCTAGTTCAACGACGTAGGACCATTCAACTGAGGTCTATAACAGTAACAGAACTAAAGTACAAACTGCCTATTGGCTTCTGTCTCGGGTTCTTCGGCCGACGTTCATCTAATGATTTTTCTGACGTTTCGGCAGCACGAGTGGCTGGCATTGTCAAAACTTCACCCTCCATTGCCGGTGGTGAACTGGAGCCGAGCTCGCGGCCGCAGACTATATGTATCAGGCGCGCCAACGTCCGAGGGCTTCTCCGCGGTCATTTCCGGTGCGGTTCTCCTCTTGCTACCTGCGACGGTCGTTCGCTGCAGTACGGGAAGCCAGGATCCGTTTACCTTATGGCTTTCGTCTTTCTTGTTGAAACTGTTCGCGTGTTTTTGTATTTCTACAGCTTCTCTAAACAAGCGCGTGTGATAGTGCTTCTCTACAGCCAGAAATGTTATGTTGGCATGGAAGTAGAAAAAGACAAGAAACTGCCATTTCTAGATGTGCTGGTCACAAGGGACGGCGAGAACCTGGGACACAGCGTGTATCGAAAACCGACACACACGGACCGATACCTGCACAAACTGTCAAACCACCACCCGAGCCAGAAAAGAGGCATGATTAGTACGCTCGTAACGAGAGCAGGACGAATATGTGAGCCGCAACACCTCAAACGAGAAATGCAACACCTGGAAACTGTTCTGAGGAGCAATGGGTACTCCACAAATTACATTAGAAGTGTAACAGAGCCAAACACTCGGCGAAGTAAGGAACCAGAAAAAGAAATGTCGCGTACGGCCTTTCTGGCATACATTCCCAGAGTGACGGACAGAATCGGCCGTATATTGCGCAAACATGGCGCAAAGACGATTTTAAAACCGACAAGGAAGATCAAAGAGTGTCTTAGATCGGCGAAGGAGAAAAGAGACCCACTTGCTGTGGTGTCACCGCCAGACACCACACTTGCTAGGTGGTAGCTTAAATCGGCCGCGGTCCATTTAGTACATGTCGGACCCGCGTGTCGCCACTGTGTGATCGCAGACCGAGCACCACCACAAAGCAGGTCTCGAGATACGGAATAGCACTCACCCCAGTTGTACGACGACTTTGCTAGCGACTACACTGACGAAGCCTTTCTCTCATTTGCCGAGAGACAGTTAGAAAACCCTTCACCTAAGTCCATGGCTACGACCTAGCAAGGCGCCATTAACCGTATCTGGAGATAGTCTTATTTGTATTATCAAGAGCGATGTACCACAAGGATAGAATAAAGTTAAGTATTCGAGGAGCTGCATACTTTTCTTATTAGAATTCAATACTTATCCTGTTCCAGACTTGACGCCAGTCGGCGTGTGTGTACGCGTGCCTTTCGGCTCCCTTCTCAGTGTGGCGAAGCTAGCTTGTTACGCCACAACAGATTGGCGACGAGGATCAAAGGATCGTGTTCTTTCTACTTGCTTTGCTCTGATTTATTTGTGTCATGACTTCGCCACAATCTCCAGATGTACTGTCCGAATTTTATCGCTTGCAGAATCAGCAGACGCAGGCGTTATTGGATGCCCTGGGACAGCTCGTCCAGGGTCAACGTGCGCTGCAAACCGATGCGGCCGCCGCCGCTTCATCGCTACCGCAGCCACAACACGCCGTTGCACCGTCCTTCCGTAATTTTGATTCAACCCAAGAAACGTGGCCAGAATGGTCCCGACAATTTGGATTTCATCTCGCCGCCTACAGAATTCAAGGTAATGAGCGGCAGCCGTTTTTGCTTTCTTGTGTCGGTGTGTCCACCTACCGTGTGATAGTGAAACTGTTTCCCCGACGCGACGTAGCAACTCTGTCCTACGAAGAAATTTTGTCTGCTTTAGATGCCTATTTCAAAGAAACAGTCAATGTCGTTGCAAAAAGGTATACGTTTTTTCGTACAAAACGTACGGCCGGTCAAACTAATAGGGAGTGGGTAGCAACATTGCAAGGACTTACTAGGGAGTGTGCATTTGAATGTGACTGTGGCCTTCCTTATTCAGATACAATGGTATGTGATGCAATTGCACAGAACGTTTCTGATGTTCGCATACGGGAGCAAATTTTGAAACTAGTTAATCCCTCCCTTCAACAAGTGATAGACATATTGGATAGACAAGACACACCTGACTGTGCTCAGGACTCTTTTGAAACTTCGCCAGCCGTGTGTAAATTGGATAGGCAAGACATACTTGACTGTGCTCAGGAATCTTTTGAAACTTCGCCAGCCGTGTGTAACATTGACCGGCCTGCTGGGCGCGCTGCGCGGCCCGGTAACCGGCCCTCGCGCACTTCGACGCAGCTGCCGCCGCGCTCTAAACCAGGTGTGCCGCGCCAGCACACAAATGCAGTGAAATCATGCCCGCGGTGTGCTACTAGACATTCGCGTGAACATTGCCCGTCACGCCAAGCTATTTGCTTTTTCTGTCATAAGAAAGGACATGTTCAAAGTGTTTGCCAGAAAAAGCTCAGATCAGACAATCACAACCATTCCAGGCCCTTTGCTTCGCGCCGGAATCGAACCAAGGACACTCAGGCTCGTGGACCTTCGCCCATGGACATTCATGTAGTTACTTCCACCCCGTCCAGTGCCACTTTCTCTAACAGTGACTGTGTTCGTCCCACAAAAAGTGTGCGTCGACGTCGCCGGAAATCACGTCAATTAGCAAGTGATTCTGTACCTGTATCAGTTCAAATTGCACAAAACAGTCGCTCTTGTCGTCAGCAGGACAATAAACTTTTTGTAGATTTGGACTTTAATGGCAAGGTCATACCATTCCAGCTCGATACCGGAGCTGCAGTTTCATTGCTCAATCACGACACGTACAAACAACTGGGCAAACCTCCGTTGCGTGCCGCAAATGTAAAGCTAACTACATATTCAGGACAGAAAATTCCTGTGATAGGACAGTGCACTCTTCTTGCAACATACAAGGGACAAACAAAACTTGTGTCATTTTACGTTCTTCGTTCTTCTACTGCAGTGAACTTGTTTGGTTTAGATTTATTTCAGTTGTTTAACAGTCTATTGTAAATCGGGTCCTATCAGTGAACCAGACTGTGCCTTCAGACAGTGTTTCTCGTCTGTGTGAAGAATTTGCAGACATTTTTGCACCGGGCCTTGGTTGCGCTAAAAACTATGAAGCACACTTGGAACTGAAAGTGAACGCGCAGCCGAAATTTTTCCGAGCGCGAAATGTTCCCCATGCATTGCGTGATGAGGTCGCAAGAACATTAAACGATTTAGAATCACAGGGTGTAATTGAACGTGTGCAAGCTTCTCTCTGGGCCTCACCCTTAGTAATTTTGCCAAAACCTTCCGGTAAACTGAGACTTTGTGTGGACTTCAAGGCAACTGTGAATCCACAAGTAGTGACTGCAACTTTTCCCTTACCCCGCCCGGAAGATCTTTTTGATAAACTGTGCCCGGGTAAATACTTTTCGAAGTTGGACCTAGCAGATGCGTACTTGCAAATCCCAGTGGACGCCGAATCGGGGCGCGTCTTGGTGGTTAACACGCATCTTGGTTTGTACCGCTTCAAAAGACTGCCATTCGGGTGTGCATCCGCCCCTGCATTGTTTCAGCAATATTTACAAACTATTTGTGCGTCGGTCCCTAATGCTTCGAACTATCTGGACGATATTGTGATCTCCGGAAAGACAGCCGACGAGCATTTAGCACACCTCCGAACATTATTTCAGGTATTGCGACAAAATGGTCTTCGCTTGCGGAAGGACAAATGTGTGTTTTTTGCTCGGGACTTGCCGTATTTGGGACATGTCATCAATGCCCAAGGCATACATCCGAGTCCAGAGCACCTCCGTGCCATACATGATTTGCCTTCACCACAAAATGTGAAGCAGCTACAGAGTGTGTTGGGTAAAATTAACTATTATCATCGTTTTCTGCGCAATGCCTCTTCCATTTCAGCTCCGCTTCATCGCTTACGCCGTAAGGGTGTTCCGTTCGTCTGGACGACGGAATGTGAACGCGCCTTTCGCCAGTTGAAATCGGCGTTGCTTTCAAATACTTGTCTTACGCCATTCGATCCCCAGAAACCCCTTTTGTTGATGGTAGATGCATCGGATTTCGGGATCGGTGCGGTGCTTGCGCACAAAGTTGGCTCGCATGATCGCCCTATTGCCTTTGCGTCAAAATTGGTCTCGTCTGCGCAAAGAAATTATTCACAGATAGAGAAAGAGGCTTTGGCTCTCGTGTTTGGTGTTACTAAGTTCCATGATTTCTTGTATGGTCGTCACTTTACCATCATCACAGATCACAAACCTTTGACGTCGCTTTTTCATCCGGACAAGCCTGTACCTCCGCGTACAGCGCAGAAATTCATTCGCTGGTCTATTTTCCTCTCGCAGTACCGCTACGATATCTTGTATCGGTCCACTGCTAAGCACGGAAACGCCGATGCGTTGCCCCGTTTGCCGGTTGCTGAGGATAAAGCATTAGATTCTTCCGAACTTGCTTGCATGTTCATTGATTCGGAAACAGATGAAGTGGTCGAATCGTTTCCGATTGATTTTCGTCGTGTAGCTACAGCCACAGCTGCTGACCCTGTCCTTGCTACCGTTTTGCGATTTGTTGCTACGCAATGGCCTTTGTCAAAGTCTCGGATCGAGGATCCGTTGGTTCGCAGATTTTTTGCTCACAAGGAGAGACTTTTTGCTCGACGTGGTGTTTTGTTGTTGCGTTCTGATAATGATCAGTCCAGAGTCGTGGTCCCAAGTTCGTTACAGTCCTCTGTTTTACGGCTTCTTCACCAAGGACATTGGGGTATAGTGCGAACGAAACAACTTGCTCGTCAGTACTGTACTTGGTTCGGAATCGATGCTGCGATTACGAATATGTGTTCCTCTTGCATGGCGTGTGCCGAACAACAATCCGCACCGCTGCGGAAAGTCTTTGCATGGCCACAAGCCACTTCCCCTTGGCAACGCTTGCACATACACTCCTGGAAATGGAAAAAAGAACACATTGACACCGGTGTGACAGACCCACCATACTTGCTCCGGACACTGCGAGAGGGCTGTACAAGCAATGATCACACGCACGGCACAGCGGACACACCAGGAACCGCGGTGTTGGCCGTCGAATGGCGCTAGCTGCGCAGCATTTGTGCGCCGCCGCCGTCAGTGTCAGCCAGTTTGCCGTGGCATACGGAGCTCCATCGCAGTCTTTAACATTGGTAGCATGCCGCGACAGCGTGGACGTGAACCGTATGTGCAGTTGACGGACTTTGAGCGAGGGCGTATAGTGGGCATGCGGGAGGCCGGGTGGACGTACCACCGAATTGCTCACCACGTGGAGCGTGAGGTCTCCACAGTACATCGATGTTGTCGCCAGTGGTCGGTGGAAGGTGCACGTGCCCGTCGACCTGGGACCGGACCGCAGCGACGCACGGATGCACGCCAAGACCATAGGATCCTACGCAGTGCCGTAGGGGACCGCACCGCCACTTCCCAGCAAATTAGGGACACTGTTGCTCCTGAGGTATCGGCGAGGACCATTCGCAACCGTCTCCATGAAGCTGGGCTACGGTCCCGCACACCGTTAGGCCGTCTTCCGCTCACGCCCCAACATCGTGCAGCCCGCCTCCAGTGGTGTCGCGACAGGCGTGAATGGAGGGACGAATGGAGACGTGTCGTCTTCAGCGATGAGAGTCGCTTCTGCCTTGGTGCCAATGATGGTCGTATGCGTGTTTGGCGCCGTGCAGGTGAGCGCCACAATCAGGACTGCATACGACCGAGGCACACAGGGCCAACACCCGGCATCATGGTGTGGGGAGCGATCTCCTACACTGGCCGTACACCACTGGTGATCGTCGAGGAGACACTGAATAGTGCACGGTACATCCAAACCGTCATCGAACCCATCGTTCTACCATTCCTAGACCGGCAAGGGAACTTGCTGTTCCAACAGGACAATGCACGTCCGCATGTATCCCGTGCCACCCAACGTGCTCTAGAAGGTGTAAGTCAACTACCCGGGCCAGCAAGATCTCCGGATCTGTCCCCCATTGAGCATGTTTGGGACTGGATGAAGCGTCGTCTCACGCGGTCTGCACGTCCAGCACGAACGCTGGTCCAACTGAGGCGCCAGGTGGAAATGGCATGGCAAGCCGTTCCACAGGACTACATCCAGCATCTCTACGATCGTCTCCATGGGAGAATAGCAGCCTGAATTGCTGCGAAAGGTGGATATACACTGTACTAGTGCCGACATTGTGCATGCTCTGTTGCCTGTGTCTATGTGCCTGTGGTTCTGTCAGTGTGATCATGTGATGTATCTGACCCCAGGAATGTTTCCCCTTCCTGGGACAATGAAATCACGGTGTTCTTATTTCAATTTCCAGGAGTGTAGATTTTGCTGGTCCATTCTGGAATGCTCGATGGTTGGTTCTGGTAGACGCCTTCAGTACTTTTCCTTTTGTTGTCCGGATGTCTTCCACGACGTCCTCCGCCACCATACAAGCGTTGTCTGCTATCTTTTGCATTGAAGGTCTTCCGCAGACTATTGTTTCCGACAATGGCCCACAATTCATGTCCGCAGAATTTCAGTCATTCTGCAAGGCCAATGGTATTCAACATCTGACATCCGCGCCGTTTTCGCCTCAGTCAAACGGTGCCGCTGAACGATTGGTCCGGACTTTCAAGTCACAGATGTTGAAGTTGAAAGAGTCGCATTCTCGGGAGGACGCATTGTTGCTCTTTTTGTCTTCGTATCGCTCTCAGCCCCGAGATGGTCGCTCGCCGGCTGAGTTGCTCCACGGTCGTCCTCATCGAACCTTGATGTCTTTGCTGCATCCGCCGCATCAGGTTCCTGTGCAGCGGCAGACTCCTGCTTTTGCTCCAGGCGACGTTGTATTTTATCGCAACTATCGAGGTTCACGGCGTTGGCTCGCAGGGCGCATTCTTCGCTGCCTCGGTCGCGTGATGTATTTGGTTTTGGGGGCCTCTGGTGAGGTGCGTCGGCATCTCAATCAGCTGCGCCTCTGTCGTCGCACGGGTTCTGCCGCTCCCCGTCTGCTTTCAGCGACGGTGCCGTCCGGTCAGCGCCCTGGGGACCCATCTACTGGCTCACCTCATCCCCAGGTGTTACCGACGATGCCTTCCATTTTGCCCCATGGCGACGCGCCGCCGCAGCCGCCGCCGCCGCCGCCGCCTGTTCTCCCGCCGGCGCCGCCCGCATTCGACGCTTCGCTGCAGCCGCCAAGCGCCTCCCTGGGGCACGCGCCGCCGATCGCTTCCCGTGACCAGCTGTCGTCCGCCATGGAACTCTTGCCCGCTCCGGACCACATGACGTCATCGCGCGTCGGGAACCCCGACGCAATGGAGGTCGACCCTTCGGCCCCTCCTGTCTCATTACGGGCGCATACACCGCATGTTGACGTGCACCCTGGACTAGGTTTTCAGGCGTTTCCTAGCTCCCCTCGGACCGAATGGCCGGATGCGGGTGGCACAGCCTCGCCTGTTGTTAGGCTCCCCACCTCATCGCATACGTCAACGTGGGGTCCTCCCCACGGCGGGCGGAAGCCTTATAGCACGACCGTTCGCCGATTTTCGGGGGAGGAATGTGGTGTCACCGCCAGACACCACACTTGCTAGGTGGTAGCTTAAATCGGCCGCGGTCCATTTAGTACATGTCGGACCCGCGTGTCGCCACTGTGTGATCGCAGACCGAGCGCCACCACAAGGCAGGTCTCGAGATACGGAATAGCACTCGCCCCAGTTGTACGACGACTTTGCTAGCGAATACACTGACGAAGCCTTTCTCTCATTTGCCGAGAGACAGTTAGAATAGCCTTCAGCTAAGTCCATGGCTACGACCTAGCAAGGCGCCATTAACCGTATCTGAAGATAGTCTTATTTGTATTATCAAGAGCGATGTACCACAAGGATAGAATAAAGTTAAGTATTCGAGGAGCTGCATACTTTTCTTATTGGAATTCAATACTTATCCTGTTACAGACTTGACGCCAGTCGGCGTGTGTGTACGCGTGCCTTTCGGCTCCCTTCTCAGTGTGGCGTAGCTAGCTTGTTACGCCACAACACTTGCAATGTCGGTAATATACCGTACACCATGCACATGCGGAAAAGTTTATGTCGGAATGACTGGACGATCCATTAACACCAGGATCAAAGAGCATAAGCGACACTGCAGGTTGGGGCAGGTGGAGAAATCGGCCGTGGCAGAGCACGCACTGAATGAGACCGACCACGTAATAAAATTCGCCGACACGGAAGTTCTGGCTGTAGAGAAGCACTATCACACGCGCTTGTTTAGAGAAGCTGTAGAAATACAAAAACACGCGAACAGTTTCAACAAGAAAGAGGAACGCCATAAGGTAAACGGATCCTGGCTTCCCGTACTGCAGCGAACGACCGTCGCAGGTAGCAAGAGGAGAACCGCACCGGAAATAATCGCGGAGAAGCCCTCGGACGTTGGCGCGCCAGGTACATATAGTCTGCGGCCGCGAGCTCGGCTCCAGTTCACCACCGGCAATGGAGGGTGAAGCTTTGACAATGCCAGCCACTCGTGCTGGCGAAACGTCAGAAAAATCATTAGATGAACGTCGGCCGAAGAACCCGAGACAGAAGCCAATAGGCAGTTTGTCAACAAGTGGCCACGAAAGCCTTAACAATTTTGTAGAACTAAAGTATTTTATCACAATTGTCAGTGTAATCTGAGTAATAAAAAGAGAATCCATTTCAGGCTGTGAAAGAGGAGACTCCTTAGGAGATGGTAGATGAACACTAGAAAAGAGTGAAACCAGTTTTGATATAAGCGACTGTAAGTAGGTACGGATCGTTTCTCATTTCGCAGCCATTAGTGGTATCAGCTTCGAAAAGCAAAAGACCTCTTTTGAGGGATCCATTACTGTTCGATTTCACTGCTGGAGATAAATCAGTACAAACGTTAACAACCATAAAATACATAGGTGTAAACGCGTAGTGCGACCTAAAGTAGAATGACTAAATAAAACGAGTTGTGTAAAATATCTAAGAGTAACCGTTCGGAACTACCTAAAGTATATCTTTACATATAATGCAAATCTAACTGTTCGAAAGGCAAAAGTCAGTATGAGGGGGTTTCCCAAGTATGGATGTAGATCTAAATGTACGAGAGATATTCGGAAAGTAAGGAACGATAGGTCGCGAAATGGAAACCACAGTGAAAATCAAAACTGTTTTATTTGCAACAGTTCACTACAAGTTCCAGCTACTTATCTCCATAGTCGCCTATCCGACTTAGACGTTTGTCGTAGCGTTGCACCAACATCCCAATACCCTCGTTATAGAAGGCAGCCGCCAGTGCTTTCTTCTAAGTCTCTACTCTGGCCTACAGTTCGTTGTCTGTGCCAAAAAGTTGTCTTCATAGCCAGCGGTTCATGTGAGCAGAGATGTCTCCCTCTGACAATTACGGGCTGTATTGTGGGTAATCAAACGGTTTCCAATTGAAAACGATGCAGGAGCATCTACATTGCCCCTGCAGAATGCGGCTGAGAATTGTCTTGAGGAAGAAAACGCACGACAGTTATGTAATGTTGGCTGTCTAGCTTGAGACGAAATTTATCGCCAGGCCCTCTTACTTGGCGGGAGTCACTATTGATCTCGGTATCTTTATGTGTTCCCTGTGTGCTCAAGACTAAAAAGAACGACGTAACGCGATCGATGGGCATGCTAGAGACACTGACCAACACCTGTGCAAAAGTTCATCGGATTTTCACTGTGGTTTCCATTTCGCGACCGATCGTTCATTACTTTCCGAATAACCCTCGTATTCTGAAGGAGTGGATCTGAAATCCCTGAATGGTCATCAAGATTTTGGTACCTAAATCATTAAAGCAGTGTGCCACAAGTCTTCTCTGGAAAAGACGGCGGTGTAATGCCTTCGGCGTCCTTGGTCCTTGTACGTTTCAGAATGTACTGTATCTCTGAATCACACGCTGTCGAGAGAACTTCACCGCGATGCTTCCTTCGTGGCTACATATAAGGTAATTCGGAAAAGCATTAAAATCCCTGCGAATATCAAGATCATAGCATTACTCGAGATTTCCTCCGAATATCTACGAGAAGAAAAAATATGTAGATCCTCAGAAGGGCTGTTTTGCAAGTCAAGTTTATATTTGTAAAGTGATTTTTTTCTTCTCTGAGAAAAAAAGCTTGTGAAAGATCATTGCTTATTCTCTTACCCATTCTGGTGGGTATCCTGCTGTGTATAACTTGAAAGTTTCTTTCTTTTTAAAACAAAACAAATATCTTCCTTCGTCTTGTGCCGTTGTTACGCTGCCTATGAATTTTTATTTCTATTACAGAACTTTGTTTTCTTGCCGGCGTCCGATGTGTTTTTCTACAGTAAATACTCTGTCTTGTTTTATCTGAATCAACAGTTCCTGTGTACGCCTGATTATTTACTCTCTTCTCTGGGTTAACTGTTGAAATCTTACCGCCGCCACCTCACTTTCACTTTCAGAAAACCTTTGTCTTCTATGAAATACGATTGTCTCGTTTGTAATAGAATATTACGCAGTATATTTCCTGTCACATTTTTCAGGACCGTACTATTGACAATGTTACGGAGAGAGGAGGTAATTGATGGTGCCACGTTTTGAACCACAGAGTACTAACAAAATCATTTTAAATCAATATAATAGAAAAAATACAATGTTTCCAAGGGAATAATTGTTGCCGTGTTAAAATACCTGTATAGCATAACCAGTCGCCTTTATAGAAGCGGTAGAGGCCCTTTCGAAACCGTTACCTTGATGCATAAAATGTTAGATGTTATCTTCGAAATAGAAGCAAGTGAGCATAGTTTCTGTTCATACAACAGAAATAGAAACTATGGCTAGACTGCAGAGGAGTAAGTGCAGCCGCCTCTTTGACTGCAGGTACCCACAGGGTATTTAGTGAGGGCACCAGCGTCCAGGTTCACTGTCCCGAAGTTGGGAAATAATTTGTGTTCACGTTTTATGAATCTTTGATACTTGTTTACTTTGATTCACGGCTCTTGCTGGCTCCTCTTTCGTGAGGCTTCGATGCCAGAGGTTCTCTACCTGGACAACACGGAATTCTTAACGATAAATAAGCTGCCTTTTAACGGATATCTTTTCCGACATAAAACAATACAGTGCATTTTCAGTGATTAATTACAAAAGTAATGGTGAGTGTATATATGTTGTACATTTTTGACTCCTTTTTTGTTTTGTACTTATTTGTGAATGAAATTTAATGTGTCCTACATATTTGTTGTAATGTTTTAAATAACTTAAATTGCGTGCAATTTAGATGTAAAGAATACTCTCCGGCCCGACAGGAAAAGTTTTATCCGCGCAGAATATTTTTAATGAGGAAGAGGCAAGTGCAAAGGATTGTTGTGGGGACTCGGTAACGTAACGAGTGGACAGACGAGGGAGAGGGCCTGTCGTTTAAAGAATAGCAATTTAGCGGTAATAGGGGCAAGTTCTTTATAGTGAAAGTCATAACTTTGTATATATACGACAGAAATACAATATTGAGTCCGATGAAGCAGTATGAATACGCAAAAAAAAAAGCGGAAAGGACCATTAAAATAGTTTAACTAAAGAGGAGCTGGGAGAGGTAAGGTATTAGGAAATAATAAAATAAGATCCATACCAAAAAAGACTTTTATTCAGAAATATAAAATATGTGCATGTTTTAGCACACCTCTAGCAAGTATGATAGAACCTAATGTATTCGCAGTTTCGAATGTGGACAACTATCAGCTGTATAACTCCAACGGTCTTGCCACAGTGGTAATACCGGTTCTCGTCAGATCACCGAAGTTAAGTGCTGTTGGGCTGGGATACCACTTGGATGGGTGACCATCCGGTCTGCCGAGCGCCGTTGGCAAGCGGGGTGCACTCAGCCCTTGTGAGGCAAACTGAGGAGCTACTTGATGGAGAAGTAGCGGCTCCGGTCTCGGAAACTGACATACTACCGGGGTAGCGGTGTGCTGACCACAAGCCCCTCCATATCCGCAGACCGGCCGTGGTCGGCGAGCGGTTCTAGGCGCTTCAGTCCGGAACCACGCGGCTGCTACCGTCGCAGGTTCGAATCCTGCCTCGGGCATGGATGTTTGTGATGTCCTTAGGTCAGTCAGGTTTAAGTAGTTCTAAGTTACGGGGACTGATGACCTCAGATGTTAAGTCCCATAGTACTTAGAACCATTTGAGCCATTTGATTTTCCATATCCGCATCCGGTGACGCCTGTGGGCTGAAGATGACACGGCGACCGGTCGGTACCGTTGGGCCTTCATGGCCTGTTCGGGCGCAGTTAGTTATCAACTGTATAACTGAACGACGACAACGAAAATTTGTGCCTTACCGGGATTCGAACCCAGATTTCCCGCTTATCGCGGGTTGTCGGCTTACCATGTAACTACCCGAGCACGACTTCTGGACAGACCCTAACTTCCGAATGTCTGCAGCCCGTTGTCTGATGGAATATTACATAGTATTTCGGAGTAATATAGGCACCGTAATATCGTATTTATCCACCGTCAACGGGCAGGCGACTTTCAAGTAAAATGTCTAACCTATACAGGACTATACATTATGGATGTATCTTTACATGCTGTACACATGTGGTTGCCGACGTATGGAAGTCTGGGTCTGGCCGTCACTCATGCTCGGATAGCCTAATGGTAGGGCGACCGCTCGCAATAAGCGGGGAATCCGGGTTCGAGTCCCGGTCCGACACAAATTTCCATTGTTGTCATTCTAATATGCAGCTGATGCTGTCCATATTCGCAACTGTGAATACACGTTGCCTATTTCATAATGGCTCTGATCACCACTGTGCTTGTTCCTTGGGACATGCATGCATGTAATGGCACTGGAACATGGTGACTACGATAGCTTTAACACTTGTATCAGGTAGATAATAAAATTTTGCATTTTGATATTGAACGTTATAACATCAGTTGATATCAAGCTGTCCAATGGCTGTTTTACCGCCTCTAGGGGCAAGTATATATGAGTTAAGACAATGAGGACAACATCTGGGATTAGCAAAATTACCTACTAATAAAGTTGACACAAACGGGAGTTAAGTCAGGTTCCGACCAAGCAGTGAGCCACTAATCAAAACGGTATAACAACTCAAATTTAAATAAGGACAGCAGTTAGTCGCAAAATTCGTCATTTATTGGAGCTGATGTAGATGTCAGTATTACACTGCGATGATCGGTACATTTTCCAAGGAGTGACATAGGCTCCAAAGTGCCAGAGCATAAACAACAATAAATGACACTTACGTGGTTTGGCCGACAGGGTGGGCAAAGATCTGCGATTGTTTGCTGATGATACCATGGTGTACGATAAGGTGTCGAAGTTAAGTGGATGTAGGAACAATACGACTTAGACAGAATTTTCAGTTGGTGTAATGAATGGCACCTAGTCCTAGATGTGGAAAAATTTAAGTTAATGTGAATGAGTAGGAAGATCAAACCTGTAAAGTTCGGATACAGTATTGCTGGTCTCCTGCTTGACACAGCCAATTCGTTTAAATATCTGGGCGTAACGTTGCAGAGAGATAGTGGGATGAACATTTGAGAACTGTGGTAGGGAAGGCGCATGGTCGACTCCGGTGTATTGGGAGAATTTTGGGAAAGAATGGTTCACCCGTAAAGGAGACCGCCTATAGGACGCTAGTCCGACTTATTCTTCAGTACTGCTCAAGTGACTGGGATCTGTACAAGGTCAGATTGAAGGAAGACATCGAAACGGTTCATAGGCGAGCTGCTAGATTTGTTACCGGTAGGTTCGAACAACACGTAAGTGTTACGGAGATGCTTCGGAAACTCTAATGGGAATCCCTAGAGGGATAGCATCGTTCTTTTCTAGAAACGCTTTTGGAAAAATTTAGAGAACCGGCATTTGAAGCTGACTGCCGAACAATTCTACTGCCTGTAAGATACATTGCGTGTAAGGACCACGAAGATACGAGAAATTAGGGCTCATACGGAGGCATACATACAGTCGTTTTCCCCTCTCTCTGTTTGCGAGTGGAACATGAAAGGAAATGACGGGTAGTGGTAGAGGGTACCCTCCGCCATGCATCGTACGTTGGTTTGCGGAGTATGTATGTAGATGCAGATGTAGACGTACGTCCCCTAAAGGCTTATGTCCTTTATTAGTGTTTATGCTCTGGCACTTCCGCAAATATGTCACATATGTCTGTCTGTGGTAATTTCGTCGACGATGGCAATACAATAGAAATCTAGATGTGTGCCAATAAATGACGGATTTTGCAACTGACTGCTGCGCTTCTTGAAATTTGAATATGCAACGATCGCTGCGCACGAAAGGATGTAATGGATTCCAGCTTAACTATAAAACTTCTTTTTATATCTGCCACTATCTTTATTATTTTTATTTTCATTATTACTATTATTATTATTATTATTATTATTATCTCCACTATTAGTGGTAGCAGCAGCAATAGTACAACTACTGCCAGTATTAAGTTTATTAGTTCATACTCATTTATTTACTCATATTGTACCTACAGACACACAGAGCATTGTGTTACCATATTTCATATTAAAATTATTTCTTATTTCTTTTTTGACTATTATCCAAGAAAGGTAGTGAACGTGTGAAGCTCTCGTCCGATGTAAGAGAGTGGCTCATCGCCCTAATCACATCATGTTAAATAAATGAACAGATAAAATAAATAAAAGTAGGAATAGAGGCCAATGGTCAAAACATGTACAAACAAAACTCACTACACAGCTGACGTCAGTGATAAGAAGTGGCCAATAGTGAAAATCTTGGAACATAATGCTCACTCTATAAGAGAAATAGACAATAATAACAATATGTGTTAGGGAGGGCTAACAATGAACTTGAACCAGCATACTCAGACTAAGACACAAATGATCTCAGTGGCAAGTAGTGAGTAATTACTATTAGTCTGATCCCGAACCACATGCAGCTCCAATTAGGAATGACTAGTGTCAAACAAGTGGGCAATGATAAAAAATATATCAATAAATTCAAAAAAAGACCATCTGGCTTACACTAACAAAGTATTTGTAACAAACAGACGAAATCCTTAGTGAAGTATATAACATGCGCCCTTGACAATTTAAACAAAAGATATGCAAATACAAATAGAACCAGAACACCGCAGGGGACTAAATTAAAACCAAAAAATTATACTCATGTTATAGACACAGCTCACAATCTCTGTAAATCATCCACAATGCACAAGACACAAAGGGTCACAAGCGCACATAAGTATAAAACGTAACAACCGGTAAACACGTCTTACTAAGTGGGTCGATTGGAGTACAGAGTGCAGGCGCCCTGTAGCACAGACTACGAGGCACACCAGACAAGACCATGTGCTTTCGCTGCTCCACTTTGCCTGTATCTGCAGATAATAAACCGCAGGGCGAAACCAAGATTGTCTTGCAATGCGAGAGCCGTTTGTCCCAGCCAAGTGCATGCAGCAATCCAGACTTTCGCTCAAAATACGACCCGTTTCCGCCAGATGCTTGCAACCATTAGATCTCTCTATATCGCCAGTCGATCTGTTTGATGCCTTTCCTCCTGCTAGTGGTAAGCATCGACTGAGGCCAAGCTGATCCAGAGAGGGGTAAGTCAAGAACATGAGTGGGACCCCGGCGGAACGCTGAATCAGACTGTTACTTGGCAACCAGCAGACAGGTTATATTGTGCTTTCCATCGGATATCGAAAGCGCGAATGGCTCAACTATTGTAGCAGCTCTGTTGCAGTAAAGGCGAAGTTTTAAAAGGGATACGATTTTGATATTTCAGCGAAGAAGAAGAGGGGATGATTACAAGAAAGGAAGACGCAAAAGATTTCAAGACTATATGATCTGTAGGGAAATCGACGCAGAATATCAGAAGGTTATCAAGACATACAATGTACGAGAAGAAACAGTAATCATTACCAAACTTACGTATACAGAGAATTCACTGAGGCAGTGTACTAAGCAGTTATAGGCTTTATTACGGCTGAGGAAAGTTTGTGAACTACAGATATAATGTAAACTGTGTTATGAAAAATGACTGTGTAGCATTTTCTTTTTTTTTTTTTTTTTTTTTTTCGAGAATTTGGACAGTCAACGGACTTTATATTCTTAAATGAGTTATTGTGAGGACTAAAAGATGCTCCTTGATATGGAATATTTATAAGGCGACTATACACCACTTAAATTTATCGATTATCTTTCGCCCATTGCTATGCACATAAAATAGTACCCTCACTTAACCTCGAACAGTCCTATAGACACGCTCTTTCTGCAAGAATATGAAAGATCTTAACAGTGAGAGCCGTATGACAGGACAGTGGATCAGACTGACATCGGGAATCTGGCACGTCGCCATCTTCTATTCTTCTTCTTTTGGACCACGTAACGTCTGCCCTCTAACGACTCCAATGACTGCTACAGAAAGAGTATCTCAGGTGAGCTAAGGAACTATTACAGTGACTCATCTCCGGCACCGGACATTGCTTTCAGCATATCTGTAAACGTTAATCTCGTAGCACACTTTCCACGTGAACACGAACTGAACAATTGGTATGTACAATGTTGAAGCAAGATATGTATGACCTGGCTTTTTTAAAAAAGGAGGAAACATTCCATTAATTACAAATTAGTGTCTTGGAAGGATGCAAAGGAAATAGCGGTGAATTAGTACGACAATTAACGGATGTTCTGGATAAAACTATGAAGTTCGGCATCAGATCCGGGGAAGGTAAGTTCGGCTGCGACCACCTTCTGTTGTGCCGTTACAGTATTTCGGGCTGACAGAGTTGTTTACAGAAACAGCTCCCTCGTATAGTCGAGTTAAGCGAATGCAAGCACTGTTGAAACATTTCCGAAATCTCTTGACTGATTTAGTTGGAGTGGCAGCAAGTGTTGAAATTAAATCTGGAGTGACCAATCTTGAGAACCAAATTACTGGGATTAGTCAGTGCTTTTCGGGAACTAATAAGGAAGTTGCGGATGTGGAAGACTATGAGCGTCAGCTGGATGATGGCGGAAGACTTACTCATCCAGGTACGTTATTTTAAAAACTCTTTGATAGATTGGAGGATTTTTGTGGAGGAAGGTGACATGAATCGTTCTGTCAGTTCCACAAGTGTTGAATGTGTTACATTTGATGTAAAATGGCAGAGTAATGGTAAAGCACTGGGCAGTCCAAATCATTATTTGTTACGCGTAATGGCAGTTACGATAAAAGGCAGCTTATTGCAGTTACTTCAGGAGGCAATTAATGTGGTCATAATTTTACACATTTTAATAAGGATTTGGTGTAGCAGACGTTAGTAGGATACAAAGGAGTGTTGTGACTTTATATTTAGTATGCACTGAAGCGCCATTAGTACAATGCACTCCAAGTGGGATAAAACTAGAGAATTGACAGCACAGCGTTTTGAAGAGTTTCTCCATGATTTTTACACTGTGGATCAGTTGATGAGACGTTTTCAAGCCTTGGCTTACGTTGATATTAGAAGGAAGGAAATTAGTCACAAGGTGCCCCCTTTAAACTGGGTTGATGCTTCTGAAGAGAGGAAGGGTAAACACATTAAATTCTTTAATTGTGGCAAGCAGTGTCATAATACCACGTATTACTGGCAAAGGTCACAGAACTGGGAGCTGTTATCACTACCTGAAAAGGGTAGAATCAATAAAAAGATCTGCAACAAGGTAACAGGATTTGAGGCGTACGCAACAAGATTCAAAAATATTTGCCTTTCGTTCATTGTCATAAGAATACTGAGTCAGTTTGTGCCCTCTTAGTTTCCAGCAGTAACATCAGTGCTTTAGATGAGGGCTGGTTTAAACAAAAACAGTCTCCATGAATGGGGTCCGTTAAATTCACAGGAAAGGAGCTATACAGTTGCCAACAGTACTCAGATTGGAGTGAAAAGAGTCGTTTATGTAAAGCTTAGAATTAATGTTGATACTGGAAAAACATCAAGCTACATCTGATTCGTCAGCATGTTGTATTTTGAGATCAACTTTAATGAGAGAACTAAGCTCAATAGTTAGAAAGAGGAATGATACGTGGTTGTAGCACTGAGAAGTATAATGCAGAAACGTGGTGTAGTGTGCAGCATTTGCATCACTCGTACAACAGGAAAATTAAGGACATTCGTCGAGAACTTCCACATATGTCAACCACCAAATGAGGATTAACACCACTGACTGAATATGAAATAGAAGTCAGCAATAATTTGCTTGCACACAAACCCCTTGCTGCTACTCACCTCTCGTATAAAGGAACTTAGGGCCACTTTGAAAATACTGTTAGACCAAGGACTTATTTGCCCATCTAGCTCACTTAGGCTGCCCCTGTTTTCTTAGTCCCAAAAACAAATGGAGATAGCTATCTTGTGGTTCATTTGCGGAAGTTAAACAGAAAGATTGTCTGACGTCCGATCCAACTCCTGCTTCGATTGGTTTAATGTCTGACGTCCGATCCAACTCCTACTTTAATTGGTTTAGTGGTACTCAAACTTTTATGACATGCGATTTAAATCAAACCTACTATCAGATTCCATTAGCCGATGACTCCAGTAGCCTGACAGCTTTTACGACCATTTGGTTCAAATGATTCAAATGGCTCTGAACACTATGGGACTTAACATCTCAGGTCATCAGTCCCCTAGAACTTAGAACTACTTAAACCTAACTAAGGACATCACACACATCCATGCCCGAGGCAGGATTCGAACCTGCGACCGTAGCGGTCACGCGGTTCCAAACTGAAGCGCCTAGAACCGCACGGCCACACCGGCCGGCTACGACCAGTTGTAATTGAATTCACCTGCATTCTTTTTAGCGTGATCACTGGGGTCGCATCTGTCACAAGTTGTGAACATGGTATTTTCTGACATAGTATTTAATTTGTAGATATTTTCCACAATGATTTAATTATTTAGAGTCATAATTCGCAAGAACACTTACAGCACTTCAAAGAGGTTTTGAGGTGACTCAAGGAAGAGGACGGGCATTTAACACAACGAAACCGATGTTTGCGTCTACTAGTATGTGGCTTCTGGGACATGTACTTTCCCAGAAGGGGTAATAGTAGATGCGGATTGAGTTAAGGCGAGTTTGACGTTTGCCACACCCAAGAATATTAAGGTAAGGAAATTTCTTTAGGAAATTTATCACTGAATTTGCTTATAAGGCTGCTCTGCTGAATCTATTGAGGAAAAAGGCTCAAAAATTTGAGTGTTGCGATCGATTCCTAGGAAGTGGCGATTATAGCACTGAAGCAGTCATTGAGTGCAGCACCTTTTTCAGCATTACCCGATTTCAACAAACCTTCTCTAGTGCAGTCAGACTCAGCTATGTAACGTCTTGGGGCAGTTTTACTGAGGAAGACCGGGGAGGGCAGCAAGTTATTTATCATTTTTAAAGGGGTATTAGTAAGCTAGAGAGTAAGTGCTCATCCTACAAGTTGGGGGCGCTAGCAGTGTTGTTTGTTTTAGAAAATTGTAAGTATTACAACGAGGTCACTGACTTTACATTAGAAACGGACAACCAAGAGTTAAGGTGGGATTTAGCTTCACCATGGAAAACTGTCCGGATAGCTTTTTGGACCACCTGAACCATAGCTTTTAAATTAAAGGTACGTAAAAATTAAATGATCGTATGGTTTTGTTGGTCGGAGGTCCCATTTGGGTTCAGTCGCCCAGCGCAAGTCTTCTTTCAGTCAGCGCCACATTGGGCGACTTGCGGCCGACGATGATGATGAAATGATGATGGAAATGGAAATGAGCGTTTGGCGTCATTGGCCGGGAGGCCCCTCGCGGGGCAGGTCCGGCCGCCATATCGCAGGTCTTATTACATTCGGCGCCACATTGGGCGACCTGCACGCCGGATGGGGATGAAATGATGATGAACACAACACAACACCCAGTCCCTGAGCGGAGAAAATCTCCGACCCAGCCGGGAATCGAACCCGGGCCCAGAGGACGGCAATCCGTCACGCTGACCACTCAGCTACTGGGGCGGACCATGAAATGATGATGAGGACAACGCAACGCCCACTCCCTGAACGGAGAAAATCCCCAACCCGGCTGGGAATTGAAACCACGCCCAATGCATGGTAGGCAAGCAAGTTACCACCCAGCAAAGCAGGCGGACTCAAAGTAGGTAATACACTTGCTAATGAGAATCATGTAACTGGCAGCTTAAGTTAGTTGTTTGGAAAGAAAGGCAATGAGCAGGACACCATTTTGCCACGGGTCAAGCCCCAGCCCATCAACCTTATACTCAATGAACTCCCCGCTTTGTTCCAGGGTACCCTACAGGACCCTTAAATTTAAAAAAAAGTCAAAGAAAGGTTAGGAAGTGGGGATGTGGTAAAGTTGTTTGTTGTATCTCCCAGAATGATGGAAAGCCTAAGATTGTTATTTCAAACATATCTGTGGTCTACAATTTTTATTATTTTCACATGTCACTACGTGGAGGACATTTGAGACTGGTTAAGACCCAAGCGAAAACAAGTGCCAAATTTATTTGTGAAAATATTAATGTGGAGATTAGGAATAGAGTCAAATTGTGTAGATCTGTGCAGTAATTAAGGCTCCCCAGAATTCTAAGACCGGATATTTAGCATCTAAATCAGTCGAAAGACCCTTCTAGAAATTATATATTGACTTTGTAGTCCCCTTCCCTGAATTTAGCCAACGAGTTTCTGAGGTTCGCGTGGTTTTTTTCCAGACGGTGACAACTACCCAGGTCATTATTTTCATCATGGCAGCAAAACCAGCAACCGTTACAAAATTGTCTCGAATGGAAAACAGCCGACAGTTACGTTAATTATGTTCATTCTAAACCTTGACCGTGGTTTCTGCTATAGTAATATAGCGTTCTTCAGAAGTCCTAAAAAGTGATCAAAATAACATCTAGACCAGTAATACAATCTATACACAAACAGATATAGTGGCGGAGGACATACGGTGCCTTATGTAGTTTTACTTATGATCGAAACAGCCTAATGTCTGTTGAAGTTACTTTATTTTATTTATCTTGACACAGCCGCTGGGCTAAGATGTTTTTCGTTTTTAAAAGCTTATGTAAGTAGTATGTTATCACATAAGTAATTTTAGAAGTTTATGTAGATTGTATTACTGGTCTAGATGTTATTTTGATCACTTTTTAGGACTTCTGAAGGAGGCTATATTATTATAGCAGAACCCATGGTCAAGATTTGGAATAAACATAATAAGTGCAACTGTGGGCTATTTTCCATTCGAGACAACGACCCAGGTGGCTACAGAAGGCTTGGAAAGCATAGTGTTTTTGGACTACGCCAGGTAATTGTAACGGATACTGCGACTATATTGACTTCTAGTGCCTTTAGGAGGTAGCGCATTCGACTGGAAACCCTATGTGCGAAAAGGTAAGAGGTGTTTAAGGGAGCTTCTGACTGATAACTGCGCATCACAGTCGTGATCGGTCAGGGTGGAATAAGTTCTGCGTTGGCTGATGATGGCTTTCAGTACTGCAAAGTATGAGGTCCACGAGGCCACCCTGGCTGAGATGCTTCTTGTGTTTAATGTCACTTCATCTTTGACAAATGTATGGTACAACATCTCCTGGTAAGATCATTGTCACGCCCTCCCTATTGTATTGAATGCATGTGCCCCTGGCGATGTTGTCAACTGTTTTCAATAGCCTTAAGTGGGTTTTAACTGATAAATTCTAAGTCATCTTAATTTTATTGCGATATTAATACTAATTTACTTTCAGATTTCCATATAAATTTTAAACAGACTTGCCAATGTTAAGGATGAATAAGTAAACTGAATGCTATTGAAGGTATTATAGCGTATGGCTGTGGCCAAAATCAGTTTGCATTTATGTATGTGGGGGCCACAGTAGAGATGTCAGAGCATGTCTGGCAATTTTGGAATGGTTTCATGGTCTATTGCTTTTAATGATTTTCGTTATTGCATTCAACTACACATTTATAATTTTTTGACGTATGGAGATCAAAACTGTTAAATGTTACATGATATTACTTTTAAATAAGCTTGCGTCTGACAACTATTTTGCAACTGATTTCAATTGTACACTCCTGGAAATGGAAAAAAGAACACATTGACACCGGTGTGTCAGACCCACCATACTTGCTCCGGACACTGCGAGAGGGCTGTACAAGCAATGATCACACGCACGGCACAGCGGACACACCAGGAACCGCGGTGTTGGCCGTCGAATGGCGCTAGCTGCGCAGCATTTGTGCACCGCCGCCGGCAGTGTCAGCCAGTTTGCCGTGGCATACGGAGCTCCATCGCAGTCTTTAACACTGGTAGCATGCCGCGACAGCGTGGACGTGAACCGTATGTGCAGTTGACGGACTTTGAGCGAGGGCGTATAGTGGGCATGCGGGAGGCCGGGTGGACGTACCGCCGAATTGCTCAACACGTGGGGCGTGAGGTCTCCACAGTACATCGATGTTGTCGCCAGTGGTCGGCGGAAGGTGCACGTGCCCGTCGACTTGGGACCGGACCGCAGCGACGCACGGATGCACGCCAAGACCGTAGGATCCTACGCAGTGCCGTAGGGGACCGCACCGCCACTTCCCAGCAAATTAGGGACACTGTTGCTCCTGGGGTATCGGCGAGGACCATTCGCAACCGTCTCCATGAAGCTGGGCTATGGTCCCGCACACCGTTAGGCCGTCTTCCGCTCACGCCCCAACATCGTGCAGCCCGCCTCCAGTGGTGTCGCGACAGGCGTGAATGGAGGGACGAATGGAGACGTGTCGTCTTCAGCGATGAGAGTCGCTTCTGCCTTGGTGCCAATGATGGTCGTATGCGTGTTTGGCGCCGTGCAGGTGAGCGCCACAATCAGGACTGCATACGACTGAGGCACACAGGGCCAACACCCGGCATCATGGTGTGGGGAGCGATCTCCTACACTGGCCGTACACCACTGGTGGTCGTCGAGGGGACACTGAATAGTGCACGGTACATCCAAACCGTCATCGAACCCATCGTTCTACCATTCCTAGACCGGCAAGGGAACTTGCTGTTCCAACAGGACAATGCACGTCCGCATGTATCCCGTGCCACCCAACGTGCTCTAGAAGGTGTAAGTCAACTACCCTGGCCAGCAAGATCTCCGGATCTGTCCCCCATTGAGCATGTTTGGGACTGGATGAAGCGTCGTCTCACGCGGTCTGCACGTCCAGCACGAACGCTGGTCCAACTGAGGCGCCAGGTGGAAATGGCATGGCAAGCCGTTCCACAGGACTACATCCAGCATCTCTACGATCGTCTCCATGGGAGAATAGCAGCCTGTATTGCTGCGAAAGGTGGATATACACTGTACTAGTGCCGACATTGTGCATGCTCTGTTGCCTGTGTCTATGTGACTGTGGTTCTGTCAGTGTGATCATGTGATGTATCTGACCCCAGGAATGTGTCAATAAAGTTTCCCCTTCCTGGGACAATGAATTCACGGTGTTCTTATTTCAATTTCCAGGAGTGTAGTTAACAGGGAAAAAAATAAATTCTTAATAAAGCTTGTCTCCAGGTTGTTGTAGCTTGCGCACTTCAAAATTCACACATCAAAAATGTTTTCCATTAGCCCGGTTCCTAGAACCCCTGAAGATAGAAGTTGACTGTGGATGTTGTATCACAGACACAGTACCTTTGACTGTTTAGAGATGTCACTAAATTCGCCGAAAGATGTAAACAACAATGTATGAACAGCGCCTATTAGGCGGAGGTGGTCCGACAGCCCAGCAGTTCCACTCATTCCACCAGGAAAGAGGGCCACAGCTCGTATTCTTTGTAGTTCAACCATGCCTACACGGTGAATACCTCGGTCTGATCGCTGTCCGCATTGTTACTTTGTGCCAGGACGAGCTCTCAACAAGGTAAGTGTCCAGGCGTCTCGGAGTGAAACAAAGCGATGTTGTTCGGACATGGAGGAGATACAGAGAGACAGGAACTGTTGATGAAATGCCTCGCTCAGGCCGCCCAAAGGCTACTACTGCAACGGATAACCGCTACCTACGGATTATGGCTCGGAGGGACCCTGACAGCAACGACACCGTGTTAAATAATGCTTTTCGCACAGCCACAGAACGTCGTGTTACGACTCAAACTGTGTGCAATAGGCTTCATGATGCGCAACTTCACTCCCGACGTCCATGGCGTGGTCCATCTTTGCAAACACGACACCATGTAGCACGGTACAGATGGGCCCAACAACAAGCCGAATGGACCGCTCCGGATTGGCATTTCGTTTTCTTCACCGATGAGTGTCGCATATGCCTTCAACCAAACAATCGTCGGAGACATCTTCGGAGACAACCTGGTTAGGCTGAACGCCTTAGACACACTGTACAGCGAGTGCAGCAAGGTGGAGGTTCCCTGCTGTTTTGGGATGGCATTATGTGGGGCTGACGTACGCCGCTGGAGGTCATGGAAGGCGCCGTAACGGCTGTACGATAAGTGAATGCTATCATCTGCCCTATAGCGCAACCATATCGGGAGCATATTGGCGAGGCATTCGTCATCATGGACGAAAATTCGCGCCCCTATCGTGCACATCTTGTGAATGACTTCCTTCAGGATAACGACATCGCTCGAATAGAGTGGCCAGTGAACCCTATAACATGCCTGGGACAGACTGTTTGTGGACGTGACCCACCAACCACTCCGAGGGATGCACGCCGAATCGCCGATGAGAAGTGGGGCAATCTGGACCAACAGTGCCTTGATGAACTTGTGAATAATACGGCACGACGAATAAAGGCATGCGTCGATGCAAGAGGACGTGCTACTGGGTATTGCAGGTACCGGTGTGTACAGCAATCTGGACCACCTCCTCTGAAGATCTCACTGTATGTTGGTACAACATGCATTGTGTGGTTTTCTTGAGCAATGAAAAGGTCGGAAATGATGTTTATGTTGATCTCTAATCCAATTTTCTGTACTGGTTCCGGAACTCTCGGAACCGAGGTGAAGCAAAACATTTTTTAATGTGTAAATGTGTAATGAATGGTTCACCCCCGCATTTAATTTAGCCCATCTCAACACGCTTTTCCTCTCTTGAAGTTTTTGATAAATAATGAGTTTACATCGTGTGGGGATGAATATTACAATTATCCGAAAGAGTAATAGAATTCGGCTGAATATGTCTTATTTTCCACTACAATTCTTTCGCAGTTACACGTTGTTATCACTTTAGTTAATTTGTCCACGAGAACGACGCAGCTTGTTTGTTACGTACGATATGAATTAACAGATACGAAGGAACAATTTATCTATTTGCAATTATTCAGTTTCGCGTATTAATAATCGAATGACCAATATCTTACCACGGAGTTAAAAGTATTTCACTTCACCTGTCCCATGAGATCTGCAATTTTACTTGAGAGTAGCTTAGTAATTGATAATAATTTATCCACTCATTTCGAGAAGTTCCACGTGTATTACTGAAGAAGATAGGACATCCAGACTGTCATACAAAGTGCAAGTTTTTCAGTATGGGTTAATTACTATCTCTGGTTTATACACGACCGGGAGAGCGGTGTGCTGACCACACGCCGCTGTTATCCGCGTCCACAATGAGGATGACACGACGGTCGGATGGTCCTGATGGGCCACTTGTGGCCTGAAGACGGAGTGCTTTTCTGGTTTATACACCCCAGTTCCATACAGTAAAACACCTGCTAAGTATATGGACACACGACGATTCTGAACATTCCAGCGAAACACTTAAGTTATCCAAGTACTTATATAGGGTGACAATTATTGAACTATATGAAGAAAAAACGTAAATTAGTTACATACTACGGCGTGCACGCACTTTATTCAACATCTAAACGGCACTACAGATATTCGGATTTGGTTTATGACATGTTTAATATGCCTGCCATCATCGGCGATGAACTGGCGTAGACGAAGATCAAAATTCAGCATGGCCCACTGAAGTGTTGGAACATAGGTGCTGTAGATGTCCTCCTCAGTGACTGTTTTCTGCTCAGCAATGGTTTTTGGACTGTTGCTATACACCTTGTCTTTTTTCTGAATTCTATGTGCAACCTGCGTCTACCGTTACTTGTCAGTAGAAGTCGCGTTTTAAGCAGTTCTCTTCAGACTGTGGAACCAGCGACCGATTCTAAATGAGCGGGAACCCGACACACGTTTAACACATAGACGTAGCTTTTCTCCCCTGCTGCTCAATATAGACACTGAAGGAGCTGAGAAGGAAATAAAAGCAAGGTTCAAGAGTTGGATTAAAATTAAGGATGAAAAGATATCAATGACAAGATGCACGGACGACGTTGCTAGCCTTAGTTAAAAATGAGGAAGAGCTACAAGGATTGACAGTTAATCGGAGAAAGACGAAGTAAGGAGGTGTAGCAAAAAAGCTTAACATCAGAATTGGTGAACACGAAGTAGATCAAGTTAAATAACTTTGCTACCTTGGAACTAATATATGAGGGGCGAAACAGTGAGTACTTAAACAGCAGAAAGCAAAGGCGAAGAGGGTATTCGTGAGCAAAAGAAGATAATAATATCAAGTACTGGACTTCAATTGAGGGAGAATTTTCCGAGGATGTGCGTTTGGATGACAGCAAAGTATGGTAGTCAGTAATGGACTGTGGGTAAACCAGAAAAGCAGAGAACTGAATCCTTTGAGATGTGGTGCTGCAAAATAATTATGAGAAATAGGAGGACTGAAATGAATGAGGAGATTCCCCTCAGCATCCGCGACGGAAGGAACATACGGATACAATGACATGGAGAAGAAAGAGGATGATACACCGTGTGTTAAACATGAGGGAATAATTTCCACGATACAGTAGGGAGCTAGAGAGGATGAACAGTGTAGGAAAAGACAGAGATTGGAATACAATAAACAAATAATTGAAGGCTTAAGGCGCAAGTGCTACTCGGTGATGACGAGGTTGGCGCAAGAGAGGGATCTGTGGAGGGCCGCATCTGTCTAAGGGAGAATGATAAAAATCTAAAAGCCCCATCGTATACGTTACGTAGGGTTGTGAGACTGAGATATGAGACATTAGTGGGCGCACAGAGGCAGAAAGACATTTTTCACTGACTCAGTATGCAAATAGTATCGTTAGGAAACCGCCGACACTGTAGCGAAGTACACTTAGCCGGAATTATTCGATGGCTTGCGGATTAGTTATATCTATAGAAGCACCTAAGTAGCTGAACACCACTGTCGTCGATGATAGGGCATGTTTGCATAAAAAACTACGTGGGGACCATGCTTCCTGTTCCCCAACCGAAAGAAATGGCAGTCATAAAGCTATTTTCATGTGGGATTTGTTTACTTGGTATGAAAATGGGCCAGCCGGCCGCGGTGGCCGTGCGGTTCTAGGCGCTGCAGTCCGGAACCGTGGGACTGCTACGGTCGCAGGTTCGAATCCTGCCTCGGGCATGGATGTGTGTGATGTCCTTAGGTTAGTTAGGTTTAAGTAGTTCTAAGTTCTAGGGGACTGATGACCTAAGATGTTAAGTCCCATAGTGCTCAGAGCCATTTGAACCATTTTTTTGAAAATGGGCCCTGATAGCCTGCCGACGTCTCTGACGAAGGATACAGGAACCTGATGAACTGTAGAAATTTGCCCATCAACTCCACAGGCGACCTGCACGTTGAGGTAGACTAAGACCCAAATTTTGTGGGAATAATGTGAAGGCGCCTTACGCTGTTGTGACTCCCCAGACTTCTTCACCTCAATCCTGTTGAGGAAATATGGAAAGAAGAAGTTTGCAGTTTGGACACACATACCCTTGAGTAGTAGACGGCTGTAGTATAGTCATGGATCATGTTGGGTCCGCAGCGCTTTCGATGTGTGGTGTAGGCCACGCTACATCGCCTCGAGGACGCAACAGAACTAAACGAGTTAACATTCTCAGTTTTATTGCCTCCAGGAGCAACTGACTGCCATTATCGTTATGTTGACGATACATTTATGGTCTGGTCACACGGTGCAGAATATCTCGAACAATTCATAGAACACGTGAACAGCATACATCCGAATATCCAGTTCACTGTCGAGACGGAGAAGGAAGGAAGGTTGCCATTCTTAGACGTTTTAGTGCAACGATAGGCGGACGGGGTCTCGGCCACTCTGTGTACCGCAAGCCGACGCATATCAATTTATGTCTTAGGGCATATAGTTTCCATCATCATGTCCAGAAGAGAGCCGTTTTGAACAGGTTTGTATACAGAGCAAAGGCTGTTTCTGACGAGGACCACTTGGAGTCCGATATTAACCACCTGAAGTACGTGTTCCGAAAGAATGGCTATGGTGCATGCGATATAAAGGCAGCGTTCTCCAAGAAAAGCTGCACACTCGCAGGATGGATCAGCTATTGCTGTTCTTCCTTTTTGTGGCGCTATTCCAGTAAAATAGTAAGAGTCCTGGGTAGACGGGGTACAAGACCCATTTTTCGTCCTCCTAAGAAAATTAAGGAGGTGATGCGCCCAGTTAAGGACAGTCTCGGACTCAGGGTCCTTGGAACTTAGAACCCCCAGTGAGTGTGAAAGCAATTGTATTGGTCAACCATTGGTACTGTTGCTGACCGCTGAGCAGGACACCAAAGGCATATTAAAAATAGAGAACTGGAGAAATCGATGATTGCGAAGCACAGCCTCACCAACAAACATAAAATACTGGTTGATGAAACAAAAATTTTGTCCCATGTCTCCACACACTGGGATTCTATTAAGGGAGCTTCTGAAATAAGAATGATAGAGAAAGACTTTAACAGTGATAGCGGATATTATCTGAGCGGTGCGTGGAAACGATCGCTGGATGCGGAGAAGCAGTAGAGACATTCCTTGAAGGATTTACGTTATCATGGAAGCGGTGGCGCCACCAGCGCCGACATTGACACCGTCTGCGACAGTAGTAAGTAATCACCGACCAGTCACAAGCCCAACCAAAAGCCGTCCACTGGCTATATAAGACCACCACAGCATCAGTGGAGAGTCACCTTTCCTTCAACTCCCCCTCCCGGGTGATGCCCTCTCTCCATTTATCCCTCCTATCCACTCTAATCCTCACCTCCCCCTCCCTCCCTCTCTCCTTTTCCTAAGCTCCCTCTCGCCCCCTCTTCCATCCTGTTTTTTCTCCGTGTACCCTTTCTTTCACTCCGTTCTCTCCACCAAATCCTTTTGCTTTACTCTCCTCCGCCTTCCTCACACCTTCCTGCGTCCGCCATGCCCCCCCCCCCTCTTTTATGTGTCCTCTCCCTCCATCGTCTCCGCCCCTTTTTATTTTCCTCTCTCCCCCCCCCTTTTTCCCCCTCATCGGTCTGCCTCCCCCTCCCCCATCACCTCTATGGTGCACACTTTTAAGTGAGTGTTCAGTGTTGTGCGTCCCCTTTCAGTGTTCCGACCATACACCGTACTGTCGCTAGGTGTGTTATTTTAACTCTTGCCAACAGAAACCAGACTGTCGCAGTGTTTTTTAATTGTGCCTGTCTAATTACTGTTTTAATCTGCATTACCAACCCTTTGTTTTTTTTATTTTCATTTCGCAACTTTTAGCTATGTTCCAGTTTTAACCAGTCGCCGTTTTGTCGCCTGTTTTTATTGTTTTATTATCTCCTCATTATGTTTTTAACATCTGTAGGCTGTAGAGTGGCATGTTACGCTGCTGCAAGCCCGGCCCCCTCGGGGGTGAGAGGGGGGGGGGCGGTGGAATAGAAATTAAATTAAAAAAATAACAGTGAAGAGTCAGTTGTTTATGACGATGGAGGCTATCGTCGAAAGCTCGAGATTTTATCCCGAACTGACGCAGCAAGAAAACCGAGAATGTTTTACATATCAATGTCGTCGTGAAAGACTTCGTTCTTATAGAACTAAACGAAGTTCTGCAGTTCGATTGACCGTTTTGTTGCGCTGAGCGTTAAGTTCAAGCCACTATCAAACTGGAGCTTCACACTTATCCTTAATACGATTAATTTGGAGGTTAAACTTTGTATCAACAGGATGTTGTTCCTTTGAATACGAAGTGATGCCAAAATGTCGAAGGATGAAAGAAATGAAATAAATACTGGCGGTCAAGATGGCAGTCTTGCTGTAAGGGCAGAATACGACCGCCACGTCTCAGGAAGCTTTCATGCAGTATGTATACTAGAGCTGAACTTGCATCTCATTCACAACTTCGTGATGAGCAATTTGCACAACATAAAAATTATCTGCTGTCATGAAAGATGCAGAGAAAAGCTGCAGTACCATCTCTGGGCTAATGACTGTTATTGAAGCCCTATCCGAGACAAGTAAAGCCACCGCAAAGGTTTCTGGCTCAGCACAAGCGAACAAAACCTGCCAGCAATGACAATTACCAGTTATGATGACATTCCGCTGCGGAGAGATGCAGGCCGTTGTGTGCGTTTTGGCGGTGATCGTACAAGAGCGCCGGCGATGGGCGAAGCGGGCGTGCAGGCATTGGGTGCATTCGTCGCACAATGCGGATGGCTGCGGCGCCCGCTGATTGGATTCCTCGTGCCATTAATCGGAATGCGCCAGATCTGTTGTGCGGTATTTGCGCGCAACCTGGGTGCGAAATTGGCTTTCCTTCTGCATCACGAGCGCGCACCATCCCTCACGTTCTCTGTTCTCTTTTCTCCTACCTCTGACCACCGTGCCTTCATCCCCTCCTCTCTCTCCCTCTCTCTCCCTCTCTCTCTCTTTCTCTTTTACACTCACAAACACACACGTGGCAGTGTGCTTGCACAAGCGTGCCGACTACGTGGATGCGCCGGGGCTCGAGCACCCACATGCATAATATTGTGGGTGTGCCGCACCCATAAAATAAAATAAATATTTCTCACTTGCCTTTGTCAAAAAGTAATGAACTATTAAAACACTGAGACGGAAGCTAAAATTTCTGACCTCTAAAACATATCTGATGTTTTAAACGGGCAACCAACACCTTTCCTTGCCTTCCTCTGGCCATGTCAAAGGCACTCCCCAGAATAACAGTCGCACTATGGTGTTACTGGAATCCCGTCTTTTCGGCTTGCTTTCATGTTTCCTTACAAGTGACACGCTACAATACGTCCACTCCACTAGTCAACAAATATTTTAAAATACCTGCTTTCCAATATTGAGCAAGAATAAAGAATAATCGCGATACAAGGAAGCCAACTGCTACAAACTACCTCAATAGCAATTTTTTGAAACAAAACAGCGGCGTGGTTTAAGATATCAGATGCACTGTTTTGAGGAACACTGGATTGTTATTTTTTTTTATTGACACATTGGTTTTGAAGGTCGTGGAAGCTTATATCGTGGACTGAAGGGGTGTTAACGAGGTACCCATCTGTCATCCTTCATCTCAACACGCAAATTACGAGATAAGAAAAATGCACATAAGACTCCAATTTCTAAGTCAGCAAGAAACAGCAATTCGTGCTCACACCCATGAATCATCAAATATTCATCAGCTGTTGCTGCTTAAAGCATACGATGCTACTGCCTTGAAATCTTGGCCGCAGCGAACTTCATATAAGTGAGTTTCTCTCGTTAATATCCAGTGATGTGCAGCAAAACATTGTGAACTCTATTAAGGAAGCACTATATTTTTCTCTAACTATATATGAGACTTCCGGCATATCAGTGAAGGAATAACAATCCGTATATTCAGATATGTTGATAAAATTCTTTAAGCCGAAGAAGTTTGTATGGGCTTCTATGAATTAGAGTCAACAAGTTCTAGAACATTAAAGGCGTCCAGGATGTCGCAAGACCTTCATACCTCGCACGTAACTAATACAAGCGGACGCCAGAGCTAAATGGCACGATAAGGGCCTCAAAATGGCTAAATTCAAAATTGGTGATTCTGTTTCAGTAAAAACTCATGAAAAATCCAGCGAAATTAAGCATGAAATTTCTAAATTCAAATATATATATAATGGTCCCTTTGAACTACAAGGAACTCCGCAAGCCAATGCATATTATCTCGTGTACCCAAAAACAAAGAAACCACTGGGGGTTCACAATATTGTAGATCTAAAGCTGTATGTCCACAGAAATGAACAATATGAGACAACAGTGAAAAGATGTCTATATATACCTTAGTTTAAATTATTCTTATTTTGACATTTATTACCAAGCCTTGTCATGTTGAAAATAATCTTTCTTTGTTACCAAATTTCTAATGCCTGTCTGTAAGTTCCAGATTCAATATAAGAAAAATGAAATTTATATATATATATATATATATATATATATATATATATATATATATATATATATGTTCCTGACTATGACGTGTATAAAGACTGCAATAATGAAATATTGCAGTATGAGTATGTGGACTGCCGATGGTGTTACAGGGCAGACAAACAATGAAAAAGAAAATGACAAAGGACTGCCTTGAAACCAATTTGGGTAGCAATAAGGACTTGCCTAACTGGGACAAGAGAGTATATGTTTATCATGGAATGCCATACAACAGTGATGTGCAGTGTACGAAAAAATCAAATTCTTTTGAGTGTTTTATACATAAAGGACACGCTACAAACATGGACTGCCAAATACTATTGCAGGCTGCTAAATAATCTGATTATTATCTTAACTATTTTGCTATGATTTTTCAAAAAATGGACTGTCTATTTCTATCGACCTCAGTGAGAAATAATATTAGGCCCAATGTAACTGTGTGTATGTCTGCGTAAGTAACCAAAATGGACTGCTATTAACGAAAACAACACGAAAAAATTTCTTATGTGATAAATTTATCACTATGTTATAGTGTGTATTTAGTATACAGTGTTAAATGTTTTGTGCCATTGTCATGTATATACTTGTATATGGGTACCTACATGTTTCTTAAATACTATACATTTCTCTTAGTAATGCATAAAATGTGATTGATTGCTCAGCTTGTTATTTTATAAAATGAGTGTGGATTGTCATGTATATATGG
Organism: Schistocerca americana; assembly: GCF_021461395.2. NCBI lineage: Eukaryota > Metazoa > Arthropoda > Insecta > Orthoptera > Acrididae > Schistocerca > Schistocerca americana. The sequence goes on along the minus strand of NC_060119.1, from coordinate 459,377,177 downwards.
AAATAAATATAGATGGTTTGTTGTGTTTTGAAAGTAATGTGTATGAAGTCGTGTTTCTTAGTGTGTTTATTGTATTTTATGACATTTTTTTTACATCCAACCCTGGTTGGATGGATTAATTTTTCTTTTGGTCTGCTCGACACCGCATAGGTGTTATTGATATTGATGTATCCCCGTTGGGAAACCTCAATGAAACGGGGGCATGTGTAACACCATTTTCGATTGTGATTAATTGGTCCAGTGTAACTAACTGTATGTAATTATGGAGTGTTTATTCTTTACGAGTTATGATGTTTTAATTGGTGGAGGGAAATGGAACTTAATGATGTATAATTTGTTTAACTTAACAATGTGCTTAAATACTGAAACTTTATTAAATATGACTGTTTGTTAAAACAAAATTGTATGTAAGTAACTGGTTCATACTTGGGAAATTATGTGATGTAACTTAAACGGCGTAGGGAACCCCCTCCACTACGGAAGGGGCTTGGGGCGCAAGAAAAGCGGTGGTCAATCTGGGCAACAAGAGAGAGAGCACGTTAGGCAGTCAGTGGCACGCAGTCGCTTACTCAACGCCGCAGGTGCCAAGTGAGGCGTTCTGAAACCAAATCTATGATGGAGTGGCCTCGGATGTGGTTCTGGCTGCAAAATGATGCTCTTGTATTTGGAATTGCTCTAAAAATGATTAACTCGCCGCTAAGAAGAAATGAAATAGAGCATTAAACCGCCAGAGAAGGGACCAGATAGCCGCCATGTGCTGGCCACCGCTATTGCGCCACTGCTTCAACTACACTGGAAACGGATATGTATACCAGAATTAACCAATGTGCTTGTGTGTGTTTTTGCAATAATAATTCAACTGTTGCAAAATTTGTGTTTGACCTTAGACGTTGTCCTTTTCATGGTACCAAACAGAAAATCGCTAAAGACCGAGTATCCTGTCTGTGAAGAATTCATAATTTGTCTTAATTTAAATGTGCCTCAGTTTCAGTGCTAAACAACATAAATGTTCTTAGTTAAAACTACTTGCTGCACAAATAATAAAAGAGGCATATAATATTAAACTTATGAAAAGCTTTAATTTGCTATGAACTGCTTTTACTTTGAAAATGTCAAAGTTTTAGTACTAATGAACATAACTGTGTTCAAAATCACTTGCTTCAGAAATCGTGTTATAAGTCAATTAATTTTGATCCTATTTGAAATTTAACTCTAACTTGAAATCATTGTGAAGTTAATTAACCATATTGTCAGGGCTAATTATTATAAAGCATTGCAAGATAATTAATTGCAAGTGGGTTTGGAAATCGGTATTATTGTAATGGAAAGTGCTTCTGTAAGGTGTGCATAGTTGTTGAGTAAGGGAGGAACAGTTTAAGGGCCCCCCCTCTTTAATCTTTAATAGCAGGAGAAAGTTAATTTGAATCTGGGTTTTGGCTCATGAATCTGAAACATTACCATTGTGAAATGAATATGAAATGTGTTATTTCAGTGTCATATTATTGCATTTGAAATGTCTATATGAGTGTTAATCAAATTTGAACTCTTGTCAGATGCCACTTAGTCTCGTGTTGTCTTTGAGAAAAATTTTATACTGAATTAGTTAAAGGTTGAGGTGATGACTGTAATTAATAAGGGGAAAGTCTCATTTATATTTCTGTGAGCGATAGTTTATGCAACTGATAACTATTGCTACCCATTATGTAGTTCGTCTGATTGTTGTAGGTGTTCATCCCACTTCACTAAGAAAGAATTTATGAAAGTTCCATTTGTAAGACTATATAAAAATCCATTGAGAATAATGTTTGCACATTATTATGCCTAATTAGGCTGGCGACCATTTTTTGTTTCATTTACGTAAATTTTTCACTACTTTCATTATTTTCTAAATTCTAGTCTTTCTGCTTTATACTAATTACCACAACAAGAAGTTCACGTTCGATACCCTCTATCCAATAGTTCAAAGCATGGTCAAACAGAAAAATTCTCCCGGAGGGTAACTCTTGCTGCATTTTAAAGTCATATTTGGCATTATACATTTAGCGGTAGCGTTATACTTGGCTTTCCTATGACAGGACTGGAAGTTCGGTTATTAGCAGACAGGTAGCACGCAACGCCAGTAGTGTTATAAGCTCCTCTTGATGTTCTTCCGTGTTTGCGATTTAAAATTAGGTTGTTTTGAAAATCAGCCTTATGCAAACACAATTTCTTTATTTTTGTGTTTATTCAGAAATGTTTCGACACGTATGTGTCATATTCTGTGGGTTAAACTTTTATTTCTGTAAAGTACAATATGAAATTTACAGTAATTTAACTGTTGTAGGCTTAAGAATTACAATACGATGTTCAATTTCCTATGTGTCTAAACAATACATAGCAAACTGCACATAATATAATTCTTAAGCCCACAACAGTTAAATTATTATAAATTTCATATTGTACTTTACAAAAATAAAAAAAAATTGACCCACAGAAGATGACACATAGGTGTCGAAACATGTCTAGATAAATACAAAAACAAACAAATTGTGTTTGCATATGACTGATTTTCAAAAGAATCCAATTCATTTATGTTGCTTTCAAGTCAGCTGTGTTACCAACTGAGTTAGAGCAGTCTCAACGTACGCTTATAGTACTGTTATATTTTGCTTTACCACAGCACAGATATTTATGACACAGGCAGTATTCGCAAAAGATTATAAATGAAAGTTAATCATTTTAAAAAATATCGAGAATCCCCAGAAAATATATAATACATTGCAACATTGATATGCACGCACACAAATTTTGGAAAGTCGTCCCCCTTGTATATGCATACGCCAGGGACACAATTTGCATAGCGGAAATATTGATGCTTAACGCCTCATTGTCACACACTTCGTTCCTATCGTAACCACTAGTTCCTGTGATTACTGTTCCACGTCGAACAACAATCACAATACAAAGTATATTATATGTCGAAATAATCACTTGCATAAGGCTGATTTTCAAAACAACCCAACTCATAATCAGTTGCATAAAAGAAATTTTATTTCCTTAACCGGTTTCAGGCACTTAGTGGCCTCCTTCAGAAGGTTATAACTATCGCATTATTTGCGAGTACCAACAATAAGAAGCACGCAGTTTATTGCTGTGGTCATGTGGTTCATGGTGCCTATACAAAAATGATACAAAGAAGTCAAACAACAAGTGCATTCATCATTCCTGACACTAGCAAATAATGCAGTAATTGTAACCTTTTGAAGAAGGAAATTGCCTGAAGCCGGTTAAAGAAACAAAATTTCTTTTAAGCAACTCGTTGCTTATTATTTCGATGTACACAACTGCAGTTACCGAAGGTGTATAAAATATTAAAACATTAAACAAAAGATATTTCCAAAGCCAAGCGTACGGGCAACAAATACACTAAACTTCCACGATTTATGTCAGAAATAAAAATATCGAAATGCCTCTACTTAAAACGTAATCTTTTCAATTGTACGGACTTTCACTAAACTTTATTATTTCCGTTTTTAACAATTAGTTGAAATACAATTAGAGTTGTGCACACCTTACGTTTTAGACGTTCATGTGATACCGGTAAATTATGTGGTTGTAAGGAAGGAAGAAACATAGTGGCTTATGAAAGTTGCTGAAAATGAGAGAATTCCCATTACAGCAGTTCAAATGTAACTATTTTTCCTATTGATGGGTCGTGTTAAAAGTTTTCCAAAACTCAGTATCATACTCTCAATCACCATTTGTCATACAGACGAAACTGTGTCTAATTAAATGCTGTATCATTTTAGCTTTTATATCACAGGTGTAAGTATGAACACTACAAGTTGGCCAAAGCAAATTAAAAATATCCTGGACTAGTCACTGAAATGCTGTAGTGAGTTGGTGCTGACTGGTAGGACACAGGGACATAATTTTACTAAATAATTTTTAAGGAAAATCAATCACTTTATTGCTACATCGAAAATATATAAAAACTAACACATCAAGGAAGTAGGTTACAGTACGCTTGTTCGCCCACTGCTTGAATACTGCTCAGCAGTGTGGGATCCGTACCAGATAGGGTTGATAGAAGATATAGCGAAGATCCAACGGAGAGCAGCGCGCTTCGTTACAGGATCATTTAGTAATCGCGAAAGCGTTACGGAGATGATAGATAAACTCCAGTGGAAGACTCTGCAGGAGAGACGCTCAGTAGCTCGGTACGGGCTTTTGTCAAAGTTTCGAGAACATACCTTCACCGAAGAGTCAAGCAGTATATTGCTCCCTCCTACGTATATCTCGCGAAGAGACCATGAGGATAAAATCAGAGAGATTAGTGCCCACACAGAGGCATATCGACAATCCTTCTTTCCACGAACAATACGAGACTGGAATAGAAGGGAGAACCGATTGAGGTACTCAAGGTACCCTCCGCCACACACCGTCAGGTGGCTTGCGGAGTATGGATGTAGATGTAGATGTAGATCTACCACCAGAATTTAATTTACCAATGACTTTTTTCTTTTGGAAACATGAGAGACTTTTACCAAACATCTAAGATAATATTTAAGAAAACAATTTAAGAAAAGTATCTTAAGAAAACTTTCTGAAATTGGCATTAAATCCAAGCGTATCACAGATGTTTAAAAAGATCAACAATGTAGCGTTTAACAAAACATTACAAAAATTCAAGCAAGCAAGCAACCGAAGTAAATAGGCTGATGACAAGTTTACATAAAAAACAGTGAGTTGGTCGTGCTGACAAGGTGCCCGTGTAGGCTGAAATCAATTCTTAAGCTTTTACGCTATCGTTTTAGCACGGTTAAGAGACAGAGCAACCACTTTTGGACAAACACTTCATCTACTCAAGACCCTTTTAGCAGAACTCACAGTATAAACCTAATGTGTACTCAGGCTATCCTGTAACATATAAATTACTAGTTAATAAGTTTAGAAGAAGTTACAATATCACAGACACTGGAGAAAATCTGTAAACAGCGGGTCGTGCCGTGAGATCACCTACTGCTTAATTCAGATAAAGGCAGTTAGCGAGGCCAGACCCAGGCAGGAGTCAACTACACCGTCAGTTTAATAGTAAAAAATGGACATTAAAACGACATTCGTGAGATCACTTGCAAAATTCACAAAACCAGCTTTATAGACGCCGACGGATAAACAAGATGGCATGTAAGAGAACAACCTTTCCATACGTCAGCTATAACGGTTGGAACTTTAATTAAACGCTTAGCACAATTCCCAAGAAGTAGGAACATAAGCCAACAACCGCCCAATCAATGGCTGCAATAGGTTGAGCATATCCCCCAGTCGACCCCGTGTTCAGTTCTTTGGAACTGGCTGACAGAAAAGCAACTCGGCACCACACTGGAGAAGGTTTCTTTGTAATAGTCCAAATTCTAGTTTAAGTAAGAGCCCAAGTTACACACGGAAATAACTTCTACACCGTACTATCTCCACTGATCCGCCCGACACAGGAGATCACGTAATCCGCTCGAACTAATATTCCGAACGCAGAAGCGATCCGAGGATCTTATCGACCACAATGTCATAACGCTAACTACCCGCCGTCGCCAGACAAACCCCTAGACGCCCGGTCAGTGAGAGAAGACAGCCGTCCCCGCGTCACTGCGCTTCGCTCTGGCGGCGGAAAATCTGTCAGACTCTGCCAGCGCCAGTAATGCTAGCAGACACAGGGATCTATCGATACTAAATCGCAGCACGATGTACCCGCACGGCACAGCTACGTTCTACATCTACATCTACATATACACTCCGCAGGCCACCCAACGGTGTGTGGCGGAGGGCACTTTACGTGCCACTGTCAATACCTCCCTTTCCTGTTCCAGTCGCGTATGGTTCGCGGGAAGAACGACTGCCGGAAAGCCTCCGTGAGCGCTCGAATCTCTCTAATTTTACATTAGTGATCTCCTCGGGAGGTATAAATAGGGGGAAGCAATATATTCGATACCTCATCCAGAAACGCACCCTCTCGAAACCTGGACAGCAAGCTACACCGCGATGCAGAGCGCCTCTCTTGCAGAGTCTGCCACTTGAGTTTGCTAAACATCTCCGTAACGCTATCGCGCTTACCAAATAACCCTGTGACGAAACGCGCCGCTCTTCTTTGGATCTTCTCTATCTCCTCTGTCAACCTAACCTGGTACGGATCCCACACTGATGAGCAATACTCAAGTATAGGTCGAACGAGTGTTTTGTAAGCCACCTCCTTTGTTGATGGACTACATTTTCTACGGACTCTCAACCTGGCACCCGCCTTACCAACAATTAATTTTATACGACCATTCCACTTCAAATCGTTCCGTACTCATACTCCCAGATATTTTACAGAAGTAACTGCTACCAGTGTTTGTTCCGCTATCATATAATCATACAATAAAGGATCCTTCTTTCTACGTATTCGCAATACATTACATTTGTCTATGTTAAGGGTCAGTTGCCACTCCCTGCACCAAGCGCCTATCCGCTGCAGATCTTCGTGCATTTCGCTGCAATTTTTTAATGCTGCAACTTCTCTGTATACTACACCATCATCCGCGAAAAGTCGCATGGAACTTCCGACGCTATCTACCAGGTCATTTATATATATTGTGAAAAGCAATGGTCCCATAACACTCCCCTGTGGCACGCCAGTGGTTACTTTAACGTCTAACTACTAGATACTAAGAAGAACTGAAATTTTATTGGAAGGGTTAAATAACGCATGTATTTAAATATGTTGGTAATGTGGTATTCTGAGAGCTAGAGGTTCCTATAGCTAACACTTCCAGATATAATAGCGCACGATGTGGAGATGGAAGAAGAATAAACTGCTGTTCTGAAAAATTCTTCCTATGACAGCAGCAGTGAATTTGCCACGTAAGCCAACATTGAGAGCGGATTGATACTTGCAGAAGAATTTGTTCATAGGACTTTCATTGCATTGCGCTGTGTGTCACTTAAATGAGTTTGATACAGAAATCCTGTTGTTGTGGAAGTGCTTGAAATACTAAAGTATCAGTTTTTCTAGGCAGCTGTCAGAGAATGTTGCCCCCTGACGAAAAATGTCCTAGGTAATTTTTCGGAGTTCAGATTCTCCGCCAAAACTGGCTATGAAAGAAGTATTTCAGATAAAGAAAGTGGAAGTAGGCTGTTTAGGTTTTTATGTTGGTAACGCCATGTAGCGCTCTACATGAAAGTCACTGACTTAAGGCTGAGGGCTGTGGTTGGTTTGCATTGTTGGAGTAATATTCACCATTGTAGTGTTGGGCAGTTGGCTGTTAACAGCGCGTAGCGTTGCGCAGTTGGAGGTGAGCCGCCAGCAGTGGTGGATGTGGGGAAGTGAGATGGCGGATTTTTGAGAGCGGATTATCTGGACGTGTGTCCATCAGAAACAGTACATTTGTAAGAATGGATGTCATGAACTGATATATATATATATATATATATATATATATATATATATATATATATATATATATATATATAATGACTTTTGAACACTATTAAGGTAAATACATTGTTTGCTCTTTATCAAAATCTTTCATTTGCTAACTATGCCTATCGGTAGTTAGTGCCTTCAGTAGTTTGAATCTTTTATTTAGCTGGCAATAGTGGCGCTCTCTGTATTGCAGTAGTTCGAGTAACGAAGTTTTTTGTGAGATAAGTGATTTGTGAAAGGTGTAGGTTAATGTTAGTCAGGGCCATTCTTTTGTAGGGATTTTTGAAAGTCACATTGGGTTGCGCTAAAAATATTGTGTGTCAGTTTAAGCACAGTCATGTATAATTTTTCTAAGGTTACGTGTCATACGTCGACCCTTAGCCGAGGATACCTCACTGGAATCTTCTGATTTTTTTTTTATTTTTTTTTTTTTTTTTTTGTAGTTTGTGTAATTAGTGTAGCTATTGTTTATTGCTAGCGCGTAATTGCAGAGAGAATCTCCTTTGTAGTTGCAGTCTTTCATTATTGTACAGTAAAACAGTTGTGGCATGCATGTAGATTTGCACCAAGTATTTCGCAGCTGCGCTTGCAATTAACGAAATATTATTTTCAATGCTATGTTAATGTGTTTTCTTATTTTGCTCTTCAAATTGTGCTTTTCTGTGTTGTCGTGTGAAATATTGTGACAATAATGGCGTGTGTAAAACGTAATACTAGGCTCCAAAGTAAACTGAGAAATGACAGTGGAGACGAAAGCAATGTGTTAGCGCCACTGTGTAATGAATTAACTAATGTTCAAAGTAGTAATTTGGTAATTGTGCATAGGGAAATGGAGAGGGCTGCAAATAATGGTGTAGGCAGTGAAACAATTAGTGAACAGGGAAGCATTATCGATCGATCGGTCGGCAATAGCTTGCCTCAGGAATCCGAAATGACAGGACACAATCTTACAAATACTGTAGATTCAGGTTTTGCGTCCTCGCCGTTTTCTCAAATAAGTCAAGACACACTTTCTGCTTTTCAAAATGATAATATTGCCGGTTCAAATGCATTGCCGAATAGCACTGAGGAACATATTTCAGACAACAGTGCATTGTTATTGCAATTAATGCAACAAATGGGACAAAAGTTTCAAAAGTTAGACACAATGGAACAAAATCTTCAAAAGTTAGACACAATGGAACAACACCAGAGACAAACACAACAACAGTTAGACACAATGGAACAAAATCAGAGACAAATACAGCAAAAGCTTCAAAAGTTAGACACAATGGAACAAAATCAGAGACAAACACAGCAAAAGCTTCAAAAGTTAGACACCACACTTGAACAAACACGTGAAGATTTAACTACTGAGTTACATAACATTGAATCGAAATGTCAGAAAGTCTGTAATGACGTAAAACCACAAATTTGTGAGCATTTTCAACCTATTTTTTCGCGGCAATGAAATGCATTACAGAATCACGAAGCAGCCATAGAAGAACTGCAAACCATTGTTCATGAAAATCATGAGACCTTGTGGGGTAAAATTGACTCAGTTTCATCTACTGATTCGGTTACGCTACTTGCAAAAACTCAGGAAAACTTAAAGGACACAGTAGATACGATTTCATCACAAATGGACACTCTGAAACTGGGTTCAGAAAAACATACTGAGGAAATAAGTACACTATCGGAGAAAGTAGCCGAACTTTCGGATCAGTTCACTAACTTATCTGCAAAGGTAGATGATGATCTGAATGACACAAGACCTGTAGCCATCACTGGCAAAGGTAGATGATGATCTGAATGACACAAGACCTGTAGCCATCACTGACACAGAAGAGTATGAACAAATTAAGAAATTCAAAGAAAATCAGAATCAAATACGCAACACAAAAGCGAAATCCGGGAAGTACAAGATCAGTTGGCACAAGTAATACAAAAATTACATATTTCAGAGGACACTCGCGCTCCAACACGGGAAGAGGAACTTAGAAATACGGAAAAGCCGAAAAATAATAACACAGGGCATTTCGGAAATTATGAAAGAAATTGGCAAGGTGCGCCGAATTTTGAGATGGAACCGCCGACACGACGTAACAATGACCGATATGCTACTCGCCGACACGATGATTTTGACTATAAGCTGTTCATTACTACACGTAAATTCAAAACATTTAAGAATTCTGGCAACGACATTCATCCACAAGCGTGGCTCCATCAATTCTCTCATTGTTTTCCTCCCAACTGGTGATTAGAGCACAGATTAGAATTTATGTGTGGCTACTTAGAGAATGAACCAGCTGAAAGAATGCGATCGGTCATTCACGATTGTCACAGTGAAGGAGAATTTTATCATGCCTTCCTCTCAGCATATTGGTCTCAAGCTACACAGGACCGATTAAAACATAGCATCATAATGATGAAACATTTCGAACAATCTGAGTTTTCCAGTCTTGTGAAATACTTTGAAGACATGTTGCATAAGAATCAGTATCTTTCAAACCCATACAGCCCCTCAGAACTCAACCGCATTTGCTTAATCAAACTACCTAAACATTTACGACATACTATTTTGGTAGGACGTTGCAAAGACGACATTGAAGCTTTTCAGGGACTCTTACAAGAATTAGAAATTGACACTGACAATCGCGGAACGCGAAAACAGGAACACATCAATTACAGGTCACATCCGTCCCAATTCCACGATGAAAGAAATAATAACTGGACACGACAAGGCTATTCTCACAACACAAATCGTGACCAAAACAGACACCACCCGTATGACAACCATTGGCAGAGTAGTAATAATTACAGAGAAAGATCGCATTTCCGTAGTAATGAATATGACATAGATAACCACAGAAACAGACAATATGGTAACAAAAACAATTATTATGATGGGAGACAGAATAACTTCAGACGCAACAGTTCAGAGCGCAGTTACGATTCAGGGAGACATTCTAGACCATGTGACCAACAAGAAGGAAATTACGGAATCTACCGTTACGACGACAGACGATATAATCGTAACAACAGACCAGAATTTAATCAGAACTGGTGGGTTTCAAACTGGGCAGGGCCCTCTCGACATGGTGAATTCGTAGAAGTTAGACCTTCAAATCCCAGTAACGACGCGCGGCAACAAAGAGACAGACAATGACTCGCACCGCAGGCAGACACGTGCGCCGGCTTGCTCAGAGAAAAATAACATAGACGCTAACCTTGAGAAAAATTTTAGCATTCCTAACCGATGTATACAACATGATAATTGCTTTGAAGTTAACTCTGAGCACTAGGAAGAGCAAAGGTTTACACCACATTTCACATGTAAAACCATTTATTGAAAGATAATCTGTTTTTTAACTTAGTCTTTGCCATAAAACTTTTCACTTCACGCTACTAGTACAATTTGTGACACTGAGAAACTGTTAACATGCAACAATGTTTTGAAGTTAACTATCCAGTCTAGAACCTAGGGAACATTTTTAAACAGAAATTACGAATGCGTTGTTATAGTGAACAGACGACACAGTGTTGTTATTTGTACATTCTTGCTTGTTAGTTGCACGATTACGTAACGACTATCAGGCTTACATACTTAGAACATATACTGGTACTGCTAATGAGATTTTAATGCAACATTTTGGTTTACTTGAAAATGTATTCTGGATTTAAAGTACTTTCTGCAAGATACCAGATGACATAGTGGTTAGTTCATGTGACAGCTACACGATTTTATCTCGACGCTACTAATGAGTGACAACTTACAATGTTGCTTTTGCGGTATATCAGTTTTATATCTGCACAGTTTTTCTGAATTCTTCTGGAAAGTAAAACATGTTTTAGTAGTAACTTTTGTGGTATAGCTACAATGAGAGAGCCTTTTTCGTAGCACAACAATACATTACAGTATAGTACTTTCTTGATCACGGTACTGTATGTAATAACTACGATATCTATACGCATAGCATTTCACTTTTGTTTATTACGAGATAAGTACATTGACTTCTACAGAACTTTGCTTACAGACGACGATAATCACTACACTTAGCACATTTTTACCTTTAAGTAGTGACAGAGATTATCTTACAACAAGACACACAGTTTAGCGCTACAGTACACGTATCTGAGTGATTGATTTTGTACTTAAAACATTTATTTTTAAAGATCTTTGAATTACAATGATACAAAGGTTTTCTGTGATAAATTTCATTCCATTGCTGTAATCTGTAACACCTGAGGGTATAATTACATTAATCCTCAGGGGATGCACGCCTACTTTGTGTACCATGTGTTTGGCAAGCGCAAGGAGCCCTAGCTAATATGGTATTTCCTTATACAACTTTACGCATCGGTACCATATTCCTCTAACACAGAATTACACAGCTATCTGATTATTTAACAGAGAAACTAAATTTTTTTTTACTACATTAGCGACAGATGTTTACGCAGTTACACAGTTGGATAACTTCACACTTATGAAACTGTATTTTTTATGTACTTTGTGAACTCTTCATATTTTTTCAGAAGCATTGTGATACTATGAGAGCTTTGAATGATGTATTTGGTATAAGATAATGAATTTTGAAGTACGTTTGAGGTAGATAACACTATTTAAATGATCAGAGAATTTTTTTTAGGTTTTAAAATAATCGGAGGAAGCTACAACGATTTGCTAATGTGAAAACTTTCTGTCAACAGATACACTAAATAATAATTTTATGATCCACATTCTTCGAAAGAGGAGCACTTGGAAAGGAAAGAACAATAAGAAGAGACTAATAACAGTAACTGCATACACAATTTTCTTTTCATGTACTTGGTAATTTCTTTTGTAGAATAAGTTGTGGTGCACCATTTAATTACATAGACATTAAGATGTGAATAGACATTTCCCTTATATGCATTGTTGTCTTTAATGTACTATTTATTCTGCTTCAGCTATGTCATATTTATGTATAAGTTATTGCATTTGCTACTGCTGTTTGCCAGGCATGGTGCTACCAAATTTCACTTTGTATTACTCTTTTAAGCCAGTTTTACTACTGATTTATTTTTCTTCTTGCTGCACATTGCCTCATATTAGTTGTAATATTGCAATTGCTTTGCTAATTTAGTTTTACTGCTGCTAGCTTTGTCAATTTGCATTTTTTGTCATTGCTGTTTGTATTAATTGTTTTGTGCTGCTGCATTGCCTCGTCCCTTAGTTCATGCATCTGAGCTCAGTAGATTTAAGTTAGCTTAATAGGGGGTAGACTATATAAGAGAATGAGTTGCGATGAATTGGAAGAAATGCATTGAGAAGTTTTACGAAAAAAGTACAGAAAACAAGTATAGATAGCACTTTTTGAAATAATGAAGAAAAAGGGACATCTCCAAGAAGTAAAGAAAGTTTTGTTTGCAAGATACTGCAGTAAATCTAACCCTGTCATTTCCTTTTCTGTTATTCGGCTATGTATTTGTGTACTCTTGTATATTTGTGTTTTTCCTGTCTTTATGTGTTTAGCTAAGAAGATTTACATTGTAGAATTTTTCTGGTAATATGTTATTTACTTTGTAAAGATGTTTAGACATGATTTATTCTGTTTTGTTTTAATGCTCACGTGTGAAGTTGATGTTTCAAAAGTTATTCTGATCTTTTATGTATTTACTTATGTCATAATTCCTGTAACACTGATGCATGTGTTAGTTCAATTGTTTTGTAAAGCCCGTATTACTACAAATGTTATTTGTATTGTTATGTTCTTTAATGATGTATTTTGTACCTTTGTTATTGTATTCTTATGTTATAAAATTGTAATTGTCACCAGTTCATCAAATTAAGTAACTTGTAAGTTCAATTTAATTGATGAAAGGAGAAAATATAAAAATGCCGTAAATGAAGCAGGCAAAAAGGAATACAAACGTCTCAAAAATGAGATCGACAGGAAGTGCAAAATGGCTAAGCAGGGATGGCTAGAGGACAAATGTAAGGATGTAGAGGCTTGTCTCACTAGGGGTAAGATAGATACTGCCTACAGGAAAATTAAAGAGACCTTTGGAGAGAAGAGAACCACTTGTATGAATATCAGGAGCTCAGATGGCAACCCAGTTCTAAGCAAAGAAGGGAAAGCAGAAAGGTGGAAGGAGTATATAGAGGGTTTATACAAGGGCGATGTACTTGAGGACAATATTATGGAAATGGAAGAGGATGTAGATGAAGACGAAATAGGAGATAAGATACTGCGTGAAGAATTTGACAGAGCACTGAAAGACCTGAGTCGAAACAAGGCCCCGGGAATAGACAACATTCCATTAGAACTACTGATGGCCTTGGGAGAGTCAGTCATGGCAAAACTCTACCATCTGGTGAGCAAGATGTATGAGACAGGCGAAATACCCTCAGACTTCAAGAAGAATATAATAATTCCAATCCCAAAGAAAGCAGGTGTTGACAGATGTGAAAATTACCGAACTATCAGCTTAATAAGTCACAGCTGCAAAATACTAACACGAATTCTTTACAGACGAATGGAAAAACTAGTAGAAGCCAACCTCGGCGAAGATCAGTTTGGATTCCGTAGAAACACTGGAACACGTGAGGCAATACTGACCTTACGACTTATCTTAGAAGAAAGATTAAGGAAAGGCAAACCTACGTTTCTAGCATTTGTAGACTTAGAGAAAGCTTTTGACAATGTTGACTGGAATACTCTCTTTCAAATTCTAAAGGTGGCAGGGGTAAAATACAGGGAGCGAAAGGCTATTTACAATTTGTACAGAAACCAGATGGCAGTTATAAGAGTCGAGGGACATGAAAGGGAAGCAGTGGTTGGGAAGGGAGTAAGACAGGGTTGTAGCCTCTCCCCGATGTTGTTCAATCTGTGTATTGAGCAAGCAGTAAAGGAAACAAAAGAAAAATTAGGAATAGGTATTAAAATTCATGGAGAAGAAATAAAAACTTTGAGGTTCGCCGATGTCATAGTAATTCTGTCAGAGACAGCAAAGGACTTGGAAGAGCAGTTGAATGGAATGGACAGTGTCTTGAAAGGAGGATATAAGATGAACATCAACAAAAGCAAAACAAGGATAGTGGAATGTAGTCTAATTAAGTCGGGTGATGCTGAGGGAATTAGATTAGGAAATGAGACACTTAAAGTAGTAAAGGAGTTTTGCTATTTGGGGAGCAAAATAACTGATGATGGTCGAAGTAGAGAGGATATAAAATGTAGACTGGAAATGGCAAGGAAATCATTTCTGAAGAAGAGATATTTGTTAACATCGAGTATAGATTTAAGTGTCAGGAAGTCGTTTCTGAAAATATTTGTATGGAGTGTAGCCATGTATGGAAGTGAAACATGGACGATAACTAGTTTGGACTAGAAGAGAATAGAAGCTTTCGAAATTTGGTGCTACAGACGAATGCTGAAGATAAGGTGGGTAGATCACGTAACTAATGAGGAGGTATTGAATAGGATTGGGGAGAAGAGAAGTTTGTGGCACAACTTGACTAGAAGGAGGGATCGGTTGGTAGGACATGTTTTGAGGCATCAAGGGATCACAAATTTAGCATTGGAGGGCAGCGTGGAGGGTAAAAATCGTAGAGGGAGACCATGAGATGAATACACTAAGCAGATTCAGAAGGATGTAGGTTGCAGTAGGTACTGGGTGATGAAGAAGCTTGCGCAGGATAGAGTAGCATGGAGAGCTGCATCAAACCAGTCTCAGGACTGAAGACCACAACAACAACAAGCTACATTTCACTGCACACGTTTCTGTTGGTCATAGTATATGGGCAATATGTGAGAAGTAGAGACTGATAGCGCTCCCACGTGTGTTGATAATTCAGCAAGGGACTGGTTAACAGCATTGCTGGTTCTAAGGACAATTCCAAAAACTTCGTGAGTGCACAAGTGGTGGTTTATGGACTTGCTATATTCTCCACAAGACTCTTCGATGGTGATTGTGCACCTGCACAGTCGCAACAGATGGCTGCTGGCCGTCTCTACAAGGACTACAGTGGGTCTGCATCTTTGATGGCCCACCAATACCATTATTTCTACAAGGACTGCACTGGGTCTGCACCTCTGGTGGCCCACCAATACCGTAATCTCTAACAAGACTACAGTCGTCTGCTCTGTGATGACCTACCTACCAATATTCTCCAAAACTTCGACTGACTCTGCTGTGGGTTTGCTGTGTTGTGGACCACTACCTGTCTGCATGTCAAAAGTCAGCACTGTCGTTATGTTGGAAGGACAACACTACTTCTTCAAGAGTGCATTGAAATCCACTACTTTCGTGTGTATTGTCTTTTACTGCTCAGACTTTGAGAAAAAAAAAACCGCAATTTTACTGTGATGAATGATCAGGACTGTCTTTATGGACTGTGAGAAAATTTTAGCTTTTGACCAACATTGTATCAATAAGTATGTGCATATGATTTCTTTGTTATTGTAATTGTGAAAACATTTTTAACAAATATGTATTGGCCAGTGCCCAAAGCAATTTTTAAAATTTTTTGTGGGGAGCATGGGGGCTATGTAAGTAGGCTGTTTAGGTTTTTATGTTGGTAACGCCACGTAGCGCTCTATATGAAAATCACTGACTGTGCTGCGTGAAGGCTGTGGTTGGTTTGCATTGTTGGAGTAATATTCGCCATTGTAGTGTTGGGCAGTTGGATGTTAACAGCACGTAGCGTTGCGCAGTTGGAGGTGAACCGCCAGCAGTGGTGGATGTGGGGAAGTGAGATGGCGGATTTTTGAGAGCGGATGATCTGTACGTGTGTCCATTAGAAACAGTACATTTGTAAGAATGGATGTCATGAACTGATATATATATATATATATATATATATATATATATATATATATATATATATATATATATATTATGACTTTTGAACACTATTAAGGCAAATACATTGTTTGCTCTTTATCAAGATCTTTCATTTGCTAACTTTGCCTATCAGTAGTTAGTGTCTTCGGTAGTTTGAATCTTTTATTTAGCTGGTAGTAGTGGCACTCGCTGTATTGCAGTAGTTCGAGTAACGAAGATTTTTGTGAGGTAAGTGATTTGTGAAAGGTATAGGTTAATGTTAGTCTGGGCCATTCTTTTGAGGGGATTTTTGAAAGTCAGATTGCGTTGCGCTAAAAATATTGTGTGTCAGTTTAAGCACAGTCATGTATTATTTTTCTAAGGGGACGTTTCAAAAGTAACGGAAGTCACTTGGTACTAAATCACAGCTGTAGGGAGGATAGGGAAATCTTTCTGGTCTGAGAGACTTCTTTTTTCGTTAGATTGGGTGTCACCGAGAGTTCCCTCTCAACCTATCACAGAAATTTCTTAGCCATTTCGTCTTAGTACTTACTACTCTGTTGCAGGCAGTTACAGAGCCCATATTATTGGTTAGCGAGGTACAAGCGCACGCGAACTGTGAGGTTACCCTTTATAAAGGTCTTCGTTTAGAGCCATGCTGCTCGAACCGAAAGATCGTGCCACACTCAGTAGTACTCATCTTTGGCCAGTGAGCATGACTGGCAGCTTGAACGGACGCTTCAGCTGCGGCCTCACACTCTTGAAGCTTGGCTCTGGGACAGTGAAGCTGCTCTATGGGCAAAGCCGGGAGTGGAGCTGTAATTCGGCTCGGTGTTGGCTCGAGTGGCCTAATGCTCTGGATCCGTGGTTCGTCGCCGCGGTCCTTCCTGTTGCACGCGAGGTACGGGACCGGCGGCAAGGGATAAACCGTCTGCCGTTTACCGGCGTGACGGGGTTCTTGTGAACAGCGGATAGCAGAGAGGGAGCCCTACCACTGGAGGAACATGGCCCTCACCCCGACGTCAACTTGTGTTTTCTAGCAGCTTATCGGATTTTGTTCTGGGTGAACGCGTTTTGGATGCTTCCCAGTGATTACCGTCGTTGAGTCACACGTCCAACTCTTCTAATCTCGTCAGTGGTTTTATTGTCGGTGCTGTGTATTCTGCTCCTCGTGTTACTGGCTGGTGTAGATCTCATTTTGTGGGGCCGGACAAGCATGTTTTAGACAGTATTTCTGACTTTTATAATTGTGTTTTTGCGAACAGTTCTCATTTAAATTTTGTGGTTCATAAAACAATCCTGCACTGCGCTCTCCGTTTGTGCTTCGTTTGAATAGGCTGTCTGATCATGGTGTGAGGTGTATTACACCGGGGACCTAGAGCCGACGGAGAAGCTTCGTCCCACCAGAGTCCTCAGTGGTTCACAAACCCATAACAAGCCACAGAGGTCCACCCAACCCACCGCCACCCCACACTGAACCCAGGGTTATCGTGCGGTTTGGCCCCCAGTGGACACCTGGACACCCCCCCCCCCCCCCCTTTCCGTGGGAACTCTCCTACCAGATGAGTGTAGCCCCAAATGTTTGCGTGGTAATTATGGTGTTCGCATACGTGGAGACAGTGTTTGCACAGGAGTTGGCAGCAACTGAGGCAGAATAGGGGGAACCAGTCCGCATTCGCCGAGGCAGATGGAAAACCGCATTAAAACCATCCACAGGCTGGCTGGCACACCGGACCTCGACACTAATCCGCCAGGCAGATTCGTGCCGGGGACTGGCATCCCTTCCCGCTTGGGAAGCAGCGCGTTAGACTGCGCGGCTAGCTGGGCGGGCCTGATCTTGGTAATTTGTGAGAGAAATCTGTGAATTAATTCTATTCCCTTCTGGTGTGGTGACGGAAGCTGCCTTTTGCTTGGCATGGTAACTCGGACTGCAGTAAGCCCTAACCATTGTTTACACAGCATTTACAATACTTGTTAAAGAATTTGATTTTTGTTAAGCTATTTGATGTTGACTGATTGACTGTTAGGTCATTGTATAATAGTTACACTAATTCGGTCCGTGTCCTTTACTAAAAATCAGATAAAAACAATCTAGATCGCGTTTTCAGATTTGTATTCATTAACAAACGGTTTCGGCCCTTTCCTCAAACAACCTTAAGGCTTTTCTCCGCCAGTCTAGGCGCTGGTGGCGGAGAAAAGTCTGAAGATAGTCTGAGGGAAGGGCCGAAAACGACTGGTAAAGAATAAAAATTAGCGTAATATACCCATCGCTGCTTTGCTCCAAATACAGTACAATTTCTGTGGCCTGTGGATCAAACTCACTTATCTTTATTTAAATCATTTGGGTTCATAATCAAGTTTAAATACATTTTTTCAAGTATCTTGTTAAGTGTCAAGCTTTCAGTTCTTGTTTAAGAGCATGTGCGTTCCTTAAATCTCGGACACCTTGCTGTCCAATTTTTGGTACATGTCCATTTGTACCATCTGATTTTGTTGGTAAATATCTTGAGGTGCGCGTTGTACTCGCCGTTTCGAACACATATGAGCCATTAGAAATTTTTGGGAGTTGATTGCATTCAACTTAAATTTAATTGCTTTCAGAGAAAATAGCTTATTGTAGTTAACGGCAATATCTAAGCAGTAAATCTGATGAGCTATCACACACACTTTAGTGATATTTTACGTTGTATTTTAGAATGAGATGGTCTATTAGTTCCTTGACCAATGTAACACGTGAAGCATACCGATTAGCCGGTAGCGTCGGAATTGAAACTTATTCCGCCTGACTTCAGATCATTGAATTATTAACTTCTGTATATTTGTCACGAAACTTGGTCATTGTAGTAAAGTGAGGTTAAAATTGTTTTATTTGTGTCACGAACGGTGAGCCTTGTTCGCCCAGTGCTTCCACCCACAAGGTAACCAAGCAGCAGGCCAATTTTCACGTTTCTCGGTGACCAGTTTACCACCTTAGCTCCACTTAAACTACTTTACTGTTCACGAAAACGCCAAGCAACTGACTTGTAGCTAGTAGTGTCTGTGTCTAAACGACCATTTCCTCAGTCACCAGCCACTGACAACTGTATCCTGACACATATGGAGAATTTTGAGCAAATAGAAAAATTTTATTGATTTGATACAACATGAACGGCGTGTCTTCGTGACACAGATAATGTGTAAGTGGCTCTGAGCACTATGGTCATCAGACCCCTAGAACGTAGAACTACTTAAACCTACCTAACCTAAAGACATCACACAACACCCAGTCATCACGAGGCGGAAAAAATCCCTGACCCCGCCGGGAATCGAACCCGGGAACCCGGGCGTGGGAAGCGAGAACGCTACCGATTTGTAACTGGGTAACTTCTTTTGATGCTAGTCAATTGTCAGGATGAGCATTACTGCAAATGGCATTTGATTCTAAAGCATTTTGTCAGGGTGAAAAACACTAAATAAAATACTTTTTCTCTCTTAACAACATGTAGGCAGGGTGGGTTCTTCCTTGGCTCGGGTATGAGGTAGAATGAAACAGCATTTTTACATAAGATAACTTTTATTGAAAGATTTGTACAATGGTTTCCTTACTGGATTGTTCTGGCTGGGAGAGCGGGAGCTGTGTCGTTTGCGAAGCCTTCTGCTGCGTGAGCAATGGCGTCTGATTATGCCTGGCAGTGTGTATCTCGTGTCGCTGTTTCGCCCAGTTGACTGGAGACGTGCATCGTGAGGTGGCTCGTTTAATGGTTGAGAACGAAGTCATGAATCGGATGGTGTTACCCTGGATGTGGCGTCCCAGTGTTTCTCTTCTCTATGCGGCCGCGTGTGTCAGTGTTGTGCGTCGGCCAGTGGAGCAGTGCAGCGAGGGAAGGCCAGTGTCCCGGACTCGAACAATGGACTCCAGCTTGCCAGTCTTCGGCTGTCAGATCTTCATCACCAGCTCACAAGTGACTGCTGCTGTGAGGTCGTCTCCTTCCTGTCCTCACTAGTCACCCGGGTACGTAAAAACCAGTCTTCAAATACCTTCTAACTTCTGTCTTCTGGCAGCGAGGCTGCTGCTTGCTATTCCATTACAGTGGCGGACTTGGTGCTACTGTGAACAATGTAGTCGCTTCCCGCATGACGGTCTTCAGCACCGAAACTGAACTGAAAGCTACTCCTCCTGGGCCCACTGCGTCTCGTGTATTTATTCACTTCAGATCACTGGAGGTGAACGACTTGACGGTCATTACCTCTTCTGTCAAGTTGAAAAGCTTCTTGAAGAATCTTCTTAACGTCGGTCATTGGCTCTTGGAATGTAGGCGAGGGCCTTTGATCACATGTGACAATTGAGAAACACGTGAGCCCGTCGGGCGATGCCCTGATGGCTGAATCAACAGCTTCCGCTTATGTGGGGAGGGCGATGGCTTCTCCTGAATGTGCTGACTTGCAGGCGCCAGCTGTTGCCACTGCTGCTATTTGCCAGTGTGTAACTCTTCTAAACTAAACTAAGTTTTTCATTTATTTTCTAATTTCTGCTTCACTTTACATTGATTTCACTAATTTATTTACCTATCTTAAGTACCACTCAACAGATTATGAATATTCAGGGAATCACAACTGAGATATTAAGACTATGAGCCGGTTCGTGCACGAAACACGGAAACCTGCCTTTGCCGACTGAGCTATCTGGTAATGGTCACAATCAACTCTTGCACATTCAGCTCCGCAAAGACCTCTTTCTCATTAACCAAAGTCATCATCAACATTTCTCTTATATTTTTTTATACCAACCCATTATCATCCTGATAGAACATCTCTTATTGATATCCATTTTTATGCCCGCTTGATGACAACCCTAGACAATGGAACATTATTCTATGACTGGTTACACTTCCTTTCAGGATGCATCACACTCTCCCATAACGTTTCCAACAAATACTGAATTTACCTGTTCCTCCCATTCCATATCGCTTCTTAATGTTACATCGAACAAAGTCAGTTTAAGGCGCGAGTGTCGTCTTGGAGCGCAAAGATAAACGGGGCTCACAAGATTTGTACACTGGTTATTTCACAACTAGTAGCAAAAACAACCAATTTCCACCCTCACTATATCTAAGTTTCGTGAAGAAGATTGCCAAGGCGGAGCAGGGCACCAAATCGTATAGTCTCGCTTGTGTAGTAAAGTGTCATCCAACTGGTAGTAATCCCGAAATATACGATGCTCAAGACGTTCACCACTAATCTTTTAATCATATAATATACCGTTATTTTTCTTTTTTGTAGACGTTACCTTAGGCTACCCACGGTGAAATGGAGCAGCCATTCCTAACACCAAGTGAAGATTTTGTTCTACAATTCCTTACGATCGGATACTTCCCCCTACACAACTTTTCCGCATACAACTACATCATCAGCGTATATGCTTGCTGATAGTATCTGTCTTTGTAGAGGTTACAAAGTTTCAGAGTAATGTGATATCCAATTTATATTTTCAACCTTACAAAGATGAAACGTAAAAAACATGATACGCAATCAAAAACATTTATTTCTCCTGAAAAACTACATGTGTGTTATTTATTAGTTAATTTCTTGGACACTCAGTCAAATCACGTCAACGTTTCGTTAGAAATTGTTGAAACATTAGAAGACAACGGAAATAACTCGGACCATTGTGTGAAGTGTAGTTTGAACGATGATCTGCTACTTAAAGTACAGAACAGAAATATAGTACCTGCAAAGTCCAAAGAAAAAATTTACAGTAATACTTTCCAGTGACAAAGAAAAGGCTGCAAATTGTTTGGTTAAACGAAGGAGGAAAAAAATCCAGTAACTCAATTAGTGTGCAAAGCCACTTTATTTTAATAACATCTGGACACTGAATTCCTAAGGTGTCAGACAAATAACACACCTTACATTGAATTACTGACACAAGTCTGGTTAAATCAGTATGTCACACGACATAATTACGTAAAATTGTACGAATCTTATTGACATGCAAATCGAAAAAACAAGTCAACAAAAAAAATGGTTCAAATGGCTCTGAGCACCATGGGACTCAACTGCTGAGGTCATTAGTCCCCTAGAACTTAGAACTAGTTAAACCTAACTAACCTAAGGACATCACAAACATCCATGCCCGAGGCAGGATTCGAACCTGCGACCGTAGCGGTCTTGCGGTTCCAGACTGCAGCGCCTTTAACCGCACGGCCACTTCGGCCGGCAAACAAGTCAACATCTCGTGAATATAAACCACTAACACTCACAATAGTAATTGCACTCAAATAATTTCCCTGACCCTAGCTACGAGATTAAGGTTCTGAGGGAAGGAGAATTTTACAGCGACCACACCTGTCCCATGTTCTCTGAAGCCTTCACAGCAGTACATCTAGCGGACACAATGAGATGGGCAGAGTCACTGCACAGTTCGTCAGCAAAAGCCGCCCTTGTTCCTGCTTTTAACGATGACACTTCACAACGCTTTTCTACAGGAACATGGCTGGAGCCGGGAGATAAACGTCTGAAGAAACCAATATCAAAACACTGGTGACTCATTGAAGCCACTTGTGTTAAGAGCAAAATGAAAAAAGATGTTTTTCTCAGTATTACGTAGCAGAGTTAAATTCTGCCCTATAAAAGAAACT
This sequence comes from Schistocerca americana, assembly GCF_021461395.2. NCBI lineage: Eukaryota > Metazoa > Arthropoda > Insecta > Orthoptera > Acrididae > Schistocerca > Schistocerca americana. The sequence goes on along the minus strand of NC_060119.1, from coordinate 459,354,341 downwards.
ATGCCTGTGATTTGCTACAGAAACTGTAGTGGGTGGAATTATAACAAATAAAAATGCTCTGATTGGCCAGAAAGAAAACGCGTGGTCACCAGCTTTGATATAGGGAAACGGCAGACAGAGAAATTCGTTCTTCTCTTGCAGCAAATCGTCGAGTGTTTCAGCAAGGCGACTGCACCAGATAGAGACGATTGCGAGAGTTATTTAAAAGAGCTATGGTGGAGGGTAGCGTGGAGGACAAAAATGGTAGAGGGAGGCCAAGAGATGAATACACAAAGCAGATTCAGAAGAATGCAGGCTGCAGTAGGTACTGGGAGATGAAGAAGCTTGCACAGGATAGAGTAGCATGGAGAGCTGCATCAAGCCAGTCTCAGGACTGAAGACCACTACAACAACAACATGGAGGACTTAACATCAAATAACGCAAAAGTGACAGATAAAATTCCATCAGAATTTCTAAAATCTTCACTGGAACTGACAACAAAACGACTACTGACGTTGGTGTGCAGAATGCATGAGTCTGCCAACAAACCATCTGACTTTCGGAAATAATATCTTCCACACAATTCCGAAGACTGCAAAAGCTGAAAAGTGCGAGAATTATCGCACCATCGGCTTAACAGCTCGTGCATCCAAGTTACTGACAAGAATAAAATACAGAAAAATGGAAAAGCAAGTTGATGAAGAGATAGATGAGAATCAGTTTGCCTTTAGGAAAGTTATAGGTGCCAGAGAGGCAATTATGACGTTGCTGTTGATAATGGAAGCAAGACTATAAAAGCCGAGACACGCTCATAGGATTTATCGACCTTAAAAAAGCATTAGACAATGTAAAATGGTGCAAGATGTTAGAAAGTCTGAGAAAAATAGGGGTAAGCTATAGGGAGACACGGATAATGTTCATTATGTACAAGAACCAAGAGGGAATAATAACACTGGACGATAAAGAACGAAGTGTGCGGATTAGAAATGGTGTAAACTACTTTTCAATCTGTGTCTGGAAGAAGCAATGACGGAAATATCAAAAAGGTTCGGGAGTCGGATTAAAATTCAGGGTAAGGTGAAACGACATCAGTCATAAGATTCGCTGATGACATTGCTATCCTGAGTGAAAGTGAAGAAGAATCACGCGATATGCTAAATGGAAGGAACAATCTAATGAGTACAAAATATGGATTGAGAATAAATCGAAGAAAGACGAAAGTAATCAGAAGTTGCAGAAATGAGAATACCGAGAAACTTAACATTGGGGTTGATGGGCACGAATCAGATGAAGTTAAGGAATTCTGCTACCTACGCAGCAAAATAAACGACAGACAGAGAAAGGAAAACATCAGAAAGAAACTAGCACTGGCAAAAAGGGCTTACCTAGCCAAGAGCGTCAAGCATTGGCATTAATTTGTGGGAACAAAATCTGACAATGTACTTTTGGAGCACAGAGTTGCATGATAGTGAAACGTGGTCTGTGGGAACACCGGATCAAGAGAGAATCGAAGCATTTGAAATTTGGTGTTACAGATGAACGTTGAATATTAGGTGTACTGGTAAGGTAAGGAATGAGGTTCTGCGCAGAATCGAAGAGCAATAGAAAACACTGACAAGGAGAAGGGACAAGATGATAGGACATCTATTAAGGCATCAGGGAACGACACAACTGTAGAGGGCAAAAACTGGAGAGGAAGACAGAAATTGGAATGCATCCGGAAAATAATTGAAGACATATTGCAAGTGCTGCTCTGGGATGAAGAGTTTGGTACAGGAGAGGATTTCGTGGCGGACTGCGTCAAACCATAACACACGAAAAAAGTGTGAAGACTATTGTCGGGCAGTATTGTACGGACTTCGATGCTAGCGGCGGACTGGCGCGGCTGTCCCACCGACAAATGAGCGGCGGCTCGACCTCACTGATGCACGGTTCGCATTGTCGTCGAGTGGCGGTCGGGCAGTACATTCACGCCTTTAAGCATAGTACAGACCAGTCAATAAAATGTTGCCATCACGTTGATATTGCTGTTAGCAACATGTTTTCCATCAACTAGCTACAAGTAGATGCTTACTGGGCAACAAAGAGCGGCATAAGATCAATGAAATTTGTTGACTGTTGTATCAATGTCTTCCGTTCCAAGCGGTAAACAGCGTCCATTGTGGACGCAGGTGGCAACATTTCAATTCAGTGTGTGGTTAACGTTAAGTTTCAGCAGACTAGTAGGTAGGTTATTCTCCTTCTTCACCAACTCTAGGATCCTTTCACGATCATGTATGTGATCATGTACCGATTTAAAGCTCTAGATTCGCATATTTTGTTATTCGCGCCATTTCTGCGCAATCTTTCATTGATTGTATCAACCGGCCGCGGTGGCCGTGCGGTTCTAGGCGCTGCAGTCCGGAACCGCGGGACTGCTGCGGTCGCAGGTTCGAATCCTGCCTCGGGCATGGATGTGTGTGATGTCCCTAGGTTAGTTAGGTTGAAGTAGTTCTAAGTTCTAGGGGACTGATGACCTAAGATGTTAAGTCCCATAGTGCTCAGAGCCATTTGAACCCATTTGATTGTATCAATATCTGTTTGTATTTTCATATACTGTGTAATTTTCAATAGTCCCGAGTGTCGCGATAAACTCATAGTTATCGTTAACTGTAGGCTTAAACTTAATTGTGCTCTTACAAACTTTTTGAGAACAGTAGGTCTATCCTTGTTCAAAACAATCGTTCTCTAATTTCATTGTACAATCATGCTAAAACCGGTTATTTTGAGAATTTTCGGACGCTTATAAAAGTATATTTTCGGAAGTTACCGGTACAAGTGTTTTGGATACTTAATTTATTTTCAAGCAAATCAGTGTTTGTGGTTCACAGCTCCGCGACAAAATACATCACCCCTGAACTTCATTGTACATCAACGCAAACAAACTTGAGTGTTTGAGAATTTTCTGAAGCTACCATTGTCCTTTGCATAATCTATGAGCAATATTGACGCGCGGAGTGGCCGCACGGTTTGAGGCGCCATGTCACGGATTGCGCGGCCCCTCCTGCCGGAGGTTCGAGTCCTCCCTCGGGCATGGGTGTCTGTGTGTCCTTACCGTAAGTTAGTTTAAGTAGTGTGTAAGCCTAGGGACCGATGATCTCAGCAATTTGCTCCCCTAGGAATTCACACACTTTTGAACATTTTTTTGAGCAATATGTTGCAAATCGGCGTTTTTGATTTAGCTCTTACAGCAGATTTTTCAACAAACATATTGTGTTATATCTAGTGTTCCCTTAAACTAGGAGTATCCCTATATTATCTGCATTTATCGTAAATTAACTCTGTTTCCGAGTTTGCTAACAACTATAGTTAACCTTCAAACGTTTTAGGAAAGTAGTGGTTCTTATACAAGTTTTTGTATTCCGTTAATATAAATGTCGCTTCGTGTATTTGCTTCAATTCTTACAGGAAATTAGGAACTTTTTAGCTCAACAGATTAAAAGATAATCAGCGAGCTTAATTTAAAGTTACTTGTTCACTGCCTTGTGATACATTGTACCAGGCAAAATGCAGTCCCACTGTGAACGCTGAGTTGGTTGACGTTCGGAAGCAGCTGGAAGTTGGCCTTACTACTGTCAAACGATTGACAGCTGCTATAGATCGATGTGTTAGAAGAACTCCCAACGGTCGTGTACCTGTGGTACCTGTCCAGATTTACTTCAAATACTGTCCTCTTCGTGGATCCCGTTTCCTCTGCGGAAAGTACAGGCTCTGTCATGACTCATCCACTTGATTGGGGGTGGCGTGTCAACGGTAGGTCTAGGCGTTTTGTACAGGGTGGATTGGGACCAGGGAGGACTCAGGGTGCTATACCGATCCGTCTAACTAACAGGTTTTAAGTGCTGTCTTTCACTGAAACTGTTTCGGGGAAACCTGTTTCACCCAGTTTCAGGAGGAGGCAAACGCGGAAGGAAATGGCTCTATTAATCATCGCCCGTTCAAACGTACATCGAATAGTGATAGCCCATAGGGAAATGGCACCAAGGGACAGGAAAAATTGGAAATTTGTGGTAAGGACTATGGGACCAAACTGCTGGGGTCATCGGTCCATAGGCTTACACACTAATTAATCAAACTTAACATAAGTTACGCTAAGGACAACACACACACCCATGCCCGAGGGATGACTCGAACTTCCGACGCGGGAGCCACATGAACCGTGACAAGACGCCCTGGACCTCGCGGCTACTCCGCGTGGCCAAGAGTCAGGAAAGGACACCAGGTGCACTTATTGTGTATGCCTGGAGGCCCCATTAAACATGTTGATGAGGGTATTGCATCAGCCACTGAGGTAACAGGGTGCAACCAAATGCAGATCGTGGCACGCTTTGGAACAAATGTTTCCTGTCGTCTGGACTGCGAGGTCGTTCTTGGGCCATTCCAGCGACTGGCAGAGAAGGTTTGCGCATGGAGCCTCAACGAAACTCACAATCTGCAGCGGTGTCCCTAGAACTGATTGTCGCACTTTGGTTCTGCGTCGAGTGGAAGGACTGAACCAGAGACTTCAAAAGTTCTGTGACAAGTAAGGCTGCGACTTTCTAGACTTGAGCCACAGGGTTGAGAACTGTAAGTTCCCACTAAACGGGTCAGGTGTGCGCTTCAAATCAGAGGCTGCTACTCACGTAGCTGACTGTGTGTGGGGTGCACGCAAGTGGTTTTTTAGATTGGGCGACTCTCCATCCAATCTAGATAGCAACAGCTGTAGGAAACACAGAAATACCAGTGTAAGATCGAAAGAAACGCCTCTACGTGTATCAGGGTTTGAAGCGCTCATGAAAAGCAGTGAAGCTCACTTAAAACAAGGTACAGAAAGCTGGTTGGAATCTCAAATTGACAGCAGTGAGTGTTTGGGGTAAAATTTAAGTGTACATCGAAAGGATAGGCGAACGGGAAATGGAGGCGGTGTATTTGTCGCAGTAGACTAGGAACTCAAATCTACCGAGGTAGGAACTGAAGCTGCATGTGAGATTGTTTGGGCAAGACTCAGTATTAGGGGTGGGCATAAAATGATATCAGGGTCCTTCTATCACCCAGCAGATTCATCTTCTGATGTAATAGAAAACTTTAGAGATAACCTCAGTTCACTTGCATGTAGGTTTTCCATTCATACTGTAATCATGAGCACAGATTTTAATCATTCAACAGTTAACTGGGAAAAATACAGTTTTGTTAGTGCTGGGCGTGATAAGACATCCTTTGAAACTTTGCTAAAAGTCCTCTCTGAAAATCTCCTAGAACAAATAGTTCGGAACCTCATCCGTGATGGAACTATATTGGATCTAATGGCAACAAATACACCTGACCTCTTTGGGCATGTCCACATCGAAACTGGTATCAGTGATCATCACGCGGTTGTGGCAACAATGATTACGAAAGTACAAATGACAACTAAAACAAGCCGAAGGAGATATATATGTGCAGTAAACTAGATAAAAAAAAATCAGTAGCGTCATATTTCAATGAGGGGCTTGCAGCTTTCAGCACAGGGCAGGAGCATGTAGAGGAACTCTCGCTCAAGTTTAAAAGAATGCACTGGATATATATGTACCCAGTAGAACAGTTCATAATGGGAGGGAACCTCCGTGGTACACAGTCACTGTAAAGATACTCCTGAAGAAACCGAGATTACTGCATAACAGATAGGGCTACAGATAGAGAGACACTGAATGAAACGCATTTGGCTGTCAAGAGAATAGTGCGTGATGTCTTCAGTGACTATCGTAGCAGAATACTGTCAAGTGATCTTTCACGGTACCCAAAGAAATTCTAGTCATATGTAAAGGTTAGTGGTACCAAAGCTAGTGTGAAGTCCCTAGTGAATGAGTCAGAAACTGAAACTGAGGATAACAAAGCAAAAACTGAAATACCTAACTCCGTTTTCAAATGATTCTCTACAAAGAAAAACCCAGGAGGATTGCGCCAATTTCATCCTCATAACCCTAAAATATAAATCAATAAGTATTAGTGTCAATAGTGTTGAGAAACAGCTGAAATCGTTAAAAGTGATCAAAGTTCCAGGGTCCGATGGAATCCCTGTTAGACTCGATACTGAAGTTTTGGCTGAGTTAGCCCCTCTCCTAACTACAATCCACCGTAGATCCCTAGATTAAGAAATCGTGCCCAGTTCTTGGAAAAAGGCACAGGTCACGCCTGTCTACCATTGGCAGGGATTTATTGTAGAAACTTAGAACATATCTTTAGCTCGAACATAATGAGGTATCTTGAACAGAATGATCTCCTCAATAGCAACCAGAATGGATTTAGAAAACTCCGATCATGTGAAACCCAACTCGCACTTGTCTCACATGACATACTGAAAGCTTTGGATAAAGGCAGCGAGGTAGAAGCTGTATTTCATAGTTTCGAAAAAGAATTTGGCTCAGAATCACATCTAAGCTTATTGTCAGAAGTATGATCACGTGGGGTACCAAGTGCCATTTGTGACTGGATTGAGAAACTTTTAGTAGGGAGGACGTAACCTCTTATCTTGGGGGGAGAGTCGTCGTCAGGTGGAGAAGTAACTTCGAGTGTGCCCCAGGGAAGTATGTTGGGACCAATGCTGTTCATGTTGTATATTAACGACCTCTCAGACAATATTAATAGTAAAATCAAGCTTTTTCATGATGATGCAGGTATCTGTATTGAAGTACTATGTGAAAGAGTCTGCATAAAGATTCAGTCAGATCATGATAAATTCCAAAGTGGTGCAGAGACTGGGAGCTTGCTTTAAACGTTCAGAATGTAAAATTCTGCACTTCAGAAAGTGAAGAAACGTAATATCCTATGACTACAACATCAATGAGTCAGCGTTGCAATCGACCAACTAAAACAAATATCTGGATGTAACACTTTTTACGGATATAAAATGGAATGACCAAATAGATTCAATCATGGATAAAGCAGGTGATTCAATTTATTTGGAGAATATTGGGAAAGTGCAATCAATCGACAGAAGAGATTGCTCACTACGTTCGTGCGACCGATTCTGGAATATTCCTCAAGTGTTTGGGACCTGTACCAGATAGGATTAACAGAGCATATTGAACGTATACAAAGAAGGAGGCATGAAAGGTCACAAGTTTGTTTAATCCGTGGGAGGGTGTCATAAATATACTGAAAGAACTGAACGGGATGACTTTTGAAGATGGACGTAAACTATCCCGAGAAAGTCTATTAACAAAGTTTCAGGAACCAGCTTTAGTTAATTACTGTAGGAATACATTACAACCCTATACGTATCGCTCACATAGGGATCGTGAGGATAAGTTTAGAATAATTATTGCACGCACAGAGGCGTGCAAACAACCATTCTTCCCGCGCTCCATACGTGAATGGAACAGGAAGAAACCCTGATGACTGGTAGAAAGGGACGTACTCTCTGCCATTCACCTCAGGATGGTTTGCAGAGTACAGACGTAGATGCAGATGTAGATGTAGATCTCTATTCTTTGTTGGCCCTCTTAAAATGTTTTGGTGAATTTTTTAGGTTTTTCATTATCTAGGTCTTTTCGAAGGGCGTATTGGGACATATTTTTTCAGCTTGTTTTTGTAGTTGGAAAGAGAATTCTTTGGTATCTTCCCAGATCTCCGCTAGTAGGGTCATATCGTCTGAAAAGGCTAGCCATTTGACTCTGATGCTTTTGTTTTTATTCCTGGTCCAATTCCACTACGGGTCTACCTGTTCCACAGTCTCACTACATTTACGTATTTTTGTTATTTTTGCATATTTTATTGTTCTTGTTGTGTAATTCTTGATTGAGACAGCAATTATTGCGCATCCATACAGGATGTTTGACAATTCATGTTAGTGCTTCTAGTGGTTGTAGCGGGCACTTGGGAACCCATGCCCAGAAAGGGTTCGTTTTCATGTCACAAGGAAAACAACATGTACAGATTTCACTCCTTCTTACTGTGATATTACAACAGCTATTCAATATGATGATCACCGAGTTCGGTGCACATAGTGTATCTAAGCAGTTACGTTCGCATAAACTCTGTCAACCTTGCGTGGTGTATAGTTAATCACTTCTGCTGCAGCCATGGCCCACGAAATTAAATCTTCCTCCTACTGGGCAGGGGTATCGTAAGCAAGGCGCTTCATGTTGCCCCACAAGAAAAAGTTCAAAAATGGCTCTGAGCACTATGCGACTTAACTTCTAAGGTCATCAGTTGCCTAGAACTTAGAACTAATTAAACCTAACTAACCTAAGGACATCACACACATCCATGCCCGAGGCAGGATTCGAACCTGCGACCGTATCTGTCGCTTGGCTCCAGACTGTAGCGCCTAGAACCGCACGCCCACTCTGGCCGGCTCGAGAAAAAGTCCTAAGCGGTTAAACCTGGGGATCGTGGTGGCTAAGCATGTGGTCCACCTCTACAGATGATCTGCGCCTGTAGACTACGTTCGTTTAAGACGAGAACAGCAAAATGCTCTGCCACGCCATCACGCCAACTGTCCAATGGCACATCATCCAAAAACTTTCCCGGGACTTATGCTGGACTGTCAACTACCTGCCATCAATTACGGGACCCAACAAGACGATCATCGCAGACACATGCCCAGATAATGATGCCGAAGGTGTGCTGCAGTCTTGGTGTTTACGTGGCTTTTGGGTTTCTTCATCCCAAATGTAGCAATTTCGAGCGGTCAAAACATCTCCCCTGTAGAAACGCACTTCGTCGGTGATCAAAATTCGCTTTGGAAATAGAGGAAAATCCACCTAACTGTGTAAAAACAAAGTACAGAAATTGATTTGTGGCACAAAATCAGCTGGGAGCATGGCGCGTGGGTGGGTGAGTGGATCTGCTGTTCATTCAGGACGCACCAGACAATGGCTGGAGTACTCGTTGATGGGTTCTCTTCAACTTGATAAAGCACTTCCTCATTCAGTGACCCGCTTTCTTGAGCTACCGAATTTCCCATTTTTCCGCAGACCTTGTTCTACTCTGGCAAACATGGGATGAGATGGCGTCACGATTTGGAAAGTACTCGTGGTACAGTGGTTCAGCTTCTATTCCACTATGGCGAGTTTCATCGTAAATTAACAAAATATCGGCGTACCCTGCGAATGTGTGCTCAGGTATCCTGTTACTGCACTACTAGTCACCGTAATGTCAACTGACCGTCAAATGTACCAGACGGTGTGTGTCTCAGTACTGACTTTGCACTATATTTTCTACAGAAATGCAAGCAATTACTACAATTTTTGGGTATAGTGAAATAGGCCTTCCAAACACTGAGAACAATCGCCAGCTGATTAGATATATTCTCGATACCGCGTCGAGCTCTGCTCAGTCTATAATTACACGCTCTTTCTAGGGAACGCTTTGGGTGTGGGCCTGAGAAGGGCTTCGTGAGGTTTAGACATATGCTTCGTCTGCTACCAACAAGAAAGCAGTTAGTGCTTGGATTTTCGCTGATATAAATGTCGGTTGTCTGAAGTTGCAATCCATTTTAAATAAATTTCTTATAAATTGTTGAATTCACAAAACCATCTCCGACTGAGATCCTGCCCCCGGGCATCTCTCATCGGCATATAGGATTCTGTATTCAGCATTTGCAGCAGCCATCAAAACGACACTCCAAGTCCCGCGGTATTTGCAACGCACACTTCCACTATTTTCTGCTGCTTCGATCAGTACACGTTTCCCATCAGTTGTGCCAATGCAGTGGGGAAAATTCCATTTTACATCATATCCGTTTGCTATTTCTCGCCGTTTTTCCTCTGAACGGGGTTTATGCAAGCAATACAAATTATTTAGGTCTGTCCTCTGCTTTACTGACAAAACTAATTTTTAAATACAACAGCCAAACATTGTATATTAAATAAATAAATAACAATAACTTTTCATATTAGGAAGACGCAGCGGAAGACATAAACAACGATGACGATGGCAGCGGCGCAAGCATTTCGTTCAGCGAGCCCAAGGAAGAAGGAATACAACATGAGTGATGATTTCATTGCGAGGAAATCATCCAGTTTATAACATATGGACCTACAAAATGTCATCCTACTGCATTAACTTCATCGGAGGGTTCAACGGCCAAATAACCCAAAATAAAAACAAATTATGATCCCAGGTCGGATGAAGCCTACAAATTTATATGAAGTATTGAAGAAAATGTATTATCAAAAGATGATTTTGCTGTTTATAGTGAAAATGTAGCCAGCGTAATGGGCGGTGCAAATCAGAACAGTCGAGATATATGTACAGCAACGCTTGTTCCACAAGGAAAATAGTGAATTTACAGATCATTAATTGGTAATAAAAAATGGTTCAAATGGCTCTGAGCACTATGGGACTTAACATCTGTGGTCATCAGTCCCCTAGAACTTAGAACTACTTAAACCTAACTAACCTAAGGACATCACACACATCCATGCCCGAGGCGGGATTCGAACCTGCGACCGTAGCGGTCACGCGGTTCCAGACTGAAGCGCCTAGACCCACACGGCCACACCGGCCGGCAATTGGTAACACCCGATCCAAGAAGATCAGCCATCGACCAGTTTCCAAGTCATCAGAGGGACAAAGACGATACACACCGTTCAGAAGTTTACTGTTGTCCTGCAGTGTCACATACAGCGGCTTCACCGCTAATTTCTGTGACCACTTCAACACCCTACCCATCGATGCCTAGTCAGTCAATGCGCTATTTTCGTATGTTTTAACCACTGTATGCGCCAATACCGCAATCTTCTAATTCAGAACCTCAGGCAGAAATAGCTTAAGAGCCACATTCATATTGTAATAAACAAGAAAATCAACAACCTCAATCGCAGAAGTATTTTCCGCTGCAAAATTTAAATATTCCTCAAACTCAACAACTTCAGCCACAGAACACAAGTGGCGATATAGCGCTTTACTAGTCAGCATCAAAGGCTGCGGAAAATCACGTGGGCCGCGCCATTCGTGATTTTCTGTCTAGGGAGGTCGTGGCGATACACTCAATACTTACCAGCAAGGCTCGGCTACGCAATTTGCAGTCAGTTTTGTACCATCACGTCAGTCTCATCTCCTTTTGTCTCCAACAACATACTTAAAGGGCACATGTCGAGATATTCACTGACTTTACCTTTTACATTAGCAAATACACTTCCACATACACTAAGCTATCATATTTTGGGCTGGAAAATATCGATCCAAAATTAAAGAACAGTTCCTATACACAAGTACTTAGCACGACTTTCAGGAAATATTCGTTGTTTGCTAAGCAAATACTAGAACTGGTTACCCCCCCCCCCCCCGGAAATGTTCCCAGTTGGGGGTCCTCCTGTTCCACAACCAGGCTGCCTGTCCAACCACAAATTCCTCCCCTGTATCGCCTTCCTCTTCTGAGTAGTACTTTCGTTCTACACCCTCTCTCCGTCTCCCCTACGGTTTTTGCTGTTATGTGACCGTTTTCCAAAACCGACTCCTGATTGATGTAAAACCTGAAATAAAAAGACGAATCCAATCGGAATCAATTAATCCTTAGTCATATATGCAATATTAATCAGTACCAGATATTGCCAGAACTTAACTATGTAGATTAATATTTCCTATATTGAACTGCACGTATACCTAAACAAAAAGCCTCTATGAGAGCATCTTGCACATGGCTGTAGGCAAGTGGATACACCGTAGGTCATACAAGTTAGCGGGGAAAAAATCCCGGAAAAATTCGCGGAAGGGGCACAAGCACGTGCAAGGAGCTGCCGCAGTGCTTTAAGGTAAAGCCAGCTATTCACGGTCAGACCAGTCAGCCAGCCCCTCGCTGAGGGGTTGCTGACCCCTCTGACTGTGCGTCCAGTCATGTGGTAGCTTTCACCAAGCCAAATCAGAAGGAAAACGGATGGAGTATGGTGTAGCCAAATCAGAAGGGAAATGGATGGAGTATGCGGTAGCAGGTTGCGGTGTGCTGGGGGAGCCGACGCATCCACGCACGGACCCAACCGCTATACAACTGCCCAAGCAAAGGCAAACGTGTAAGGTCAGATCTCTCGGCAGGAAAGGGGTAGGGAAGGGGACTGGTCGACTGGTCTGCCGGTGAATGGGTGGCTTTCGAGGCGATATCACATGCACTAAAAGTCACAGTGAAATGTGTCCAGACTGTGCGGGGACAACACAGAATGTTTTAGTGAGCTGTGTGAGGTCTGGGGGAGGTGTGCTGTTCTCCAGAGTCCCAGTAGAACACCTATTGCGGACGGTATGTCTGGCAGTCAGAATTTGCTGAAGTACGCAGACCACTAAGCTAATAATATCTGAGAGTGTGGAGTGGGAACTGAAAAGTGAAAGTCATCTTTGATGACTGTGTGATACCACCACTGCACTCAGGCGCCGCAACAATGTTTAATGAACCATAAGTCAGCTCCCATTGGTTAACTTAAACAGCTCAAAACTGGGAGTAAGAAACATGGCTGTGCTTACGTAGGTCCACGCTTATTGGCCAAAACGTGAACATAGACAGAGAGAGGGAGAGAGTAAAACACCATTTCGGAGCGTCGGGTATTACGAATTTCGAAACTGGTTAACTATCTGAAGTGTGAGTAATTTATGGAAGTCAGAGCCTTTTAAGAGAAGCTTCAAACAGGTGGGCACTCGCAATGTTTATCATTCAACTAATCAAAATTACTTGATGCCAGAAAAACGAAAACAATCGAGTCTTCCTTGTCGAGTCCACAGAAAGTTATTCTTTAGCCAGATGCCACATCGGGCAGTCATCCCTTCGGCAGCGGGAGACTCACATCCGCCTAAGCTGAAATCAGATGCAAGTTGTTGCTATGGAACCAATGAACGATCTGACAGCTACTGCAGCCACCATTTCCAGATGAGGAGTGTGGTTACCTTCAGTTGCAACAGCGAGACGAACTGTAGGAGAAGTCGAGCCATTTTTGAAGACGTTCCGTAATATAACTCTTCGTTCTGAAGACTTATTTGCAGTTAAAGGTTCGACATGCTTTCATGCTGTAAATGCAGATGCATCCATTCAGTAGCTGCTTCGATCTTTGAACACTAACCTTCCGCAAGGTGCGACTTCGCAAATACAGTTATTTTAACCAGATTAGCATTCATATGAATCGCATCCCACAGCTAATGTCCAGGTTTGTCAAGGCCCTAGCTAGCTAATGATTGTTAAACCGGTTCTTTTGTATTTTTTTGTAATAAGCCGATGTAATTGATATTCAGGTTGAATTTCATAGATATAGAAGTCCTTTAGCATTGTTTTGGTGGGAAACGATTCAATTATGTCAGATATACAGAGCTATTTTAATATTTCCAATTTAAGATTCACATTTTTGAGCCACCAGCACCAAGAAACTCTGACGCCTTAAATGGCCATCTACGTTTCCTCTAGTACATTAACACATGGTCTATCAGCCCGTCCCTTCTTCTTGTCAGCGCTTTCCACACATATTCCTTTCTTTGGCGATTCTGCCCAGAGCCTCCTCATCCCTTATCTTATCAGCCCACATACTTTTCAGCATTCTTCTGTAGCAGCACGTCTCAAATCGTTTCTTTTCTTCTACGTTTTGCCACAGAGCATATTCGTTATCACATAAAGCTGTGTGCCAGACGTAACTTCCAGAAGTTTCTTTCTCAAATTCAGGCTTATATTTGATGCTAAAAGACATCTTTTGTCCAGGAATGTCATATTTTCCAGGGCTACACTGCTGTTTATTTCCTCCTTGCCTCGTTCGTCACGTGTTTTTTGCTTCCAGGATGGCTGCTTTCCTTAACTTCGTCTACTTGCTAATCCTCAAATTTGATGGTAAGTTTATCCCTGTTCTCGTCTCTCCTAATCTTCATTCTTTTCGTCTATCTTCTGTTTACTTACAGTTAATATTCTGTTTCATTATATTGTTCATTTCATTCAACAGACCCTGTAACTCTCCTTCACTTTCAAATCGGACAGCAATGCCATCAGTGAATTTTATCAGTGACTAGTCACATTGAGTTTTAGTCTCACTCTTGATCGCTTTTCGTAGATCGCGAAATCCTATGCCTCTATCCTTCATGTAGGGGAACTAATCATCTAAAAGATACACTTTCTTTTTTTTCCTTCTCTATAATATTCGTGCAAGCAGCTTGGATGCATACGCTGCTCTTGTCGTCTTCGGAATTCGTGGATCGTGTTCACATGTCTCCAATCTCCATATCTCTATTACCATAGGTCTTAGAAACTGAACAGTCACTTCGCTTACCTCGACGATTTTAGAAATTCAAAAGGAATGTTATCAATTTCCCCCCCCCCCTGCCTTATTTTAATAAGAAGTCTACCAAAATGTCTGTTAAATTTTCGACTCCGTATCAATTCCCATTTATAGTCCACCACGTCATGACGGAAGTCCTCCCCCTGTTAGAGGTCTTCAGTGTCCTCTTTCCACCTAACCGTCCTCGCCTCTGCGTTTGCTGTCGAATTCCCACTGCGCTCTTAATGTTGCCAACCTCACTTATAATTTCGCTAACGCTTGTTTTGACTTTACAACATATTGAGCAAGTGCTTCCCACGAGCATTTCTTTTTAAGTGTCTACACATTTTTCTGTAGACATTTCACCTTGAGTTGCCTGTAGTTTCTATTGATTACACTGTTAAGTGACCGACTTCAGGGGACGTATCCCCGAACTTGACTTATAGTTTAGTATTTCTCATGAAATTACGACTTCGGTAAACATAGCACTGTTTTTACTTTTACAGTGTAAATATCGTAATTGTATGATCGCTCTGACGACTTAAGTATTTAAAAATATCCACATATATACATCCTCCTGCTCCAGAATTTTCTGTTGTCAACGTTCGAGTTACTGAGTCTCAGTATATATCTGTCATGGGGTACAGAAAACATTGGTTTGTTTTCCGAATTAACTAACTTTGTGATCGCAAAGCTCTTTATATTTTCCGTGCTGAGTGTGGAGTGTGAAATTGGTTTTATGATTCTGTGTACGTGGAAAATTGGATGGAAGTTCCAATCAACGCAATTCTGTCTCTATATCTGAACGAAAACGCTTCAGGAAAACTCATAAGGGACTTTGATTTCATGCACATAGTTATCGGCAGCGAACGTTCGATAGCGGGTGTGGGATTATTATTCACTATTTACTAGCTTTAGCGTGCGTACTATGACGTATCACTTGTTAATCGTTGTACTAGGAGGCAACTGCCATATTCCTAACAGAAACCACGTCCACATAGTTAATGTTAGCAGTACAGTGAGAGCATAACCATTTTTAGTACTGCCTTTGTAAAAACGTATTACGTGCATACTCCTCTTCTTTACCATGAGCTGTACTACCCCAAGCTTTCTAAGCCACTGTCAGCATTATTATATCCTCCTTCAGCTATAGCCCGTCCCCTAAAGTAAGCAAGCACCGTCCCAGAGTAAATAAAAATTTCATCGTTTACACTCGGAACTGTCTCCCCATCGAGATAACTAGGCAAAGTTGTTATACGGTACTAAAATAAGATACTTGTAGTTTATGCGATTTTGATGTTGCCGTATTATTGTTTCATGACGTCGTTTTTCTACAGGAAATTTGCACAAATTGAGATTTTATTACAGACATTCCGTACTGTCAATATGCCAGGAATTCACAAGCGATTAATAGCCAGTTGGCTGTATCAAGTGACTGTAAATTAATATTTATGTTTGAAACCTATGTTGAAACATAATCTTGAATGGTTTCTTACATGTGCTTTGGTTTTTATACAGCATGAAGTCTATAGTTATGAGTAGATTTGGCTCATAAGAATCCGCCCTATTAAGTTGTTAATTCCTTTTACAATATTCTTGCAAACGTAATGTGGATGAGTATGAAAGAGTGATAGACATACATTTGAAGTTAACTGCACATTACAGGTAATGAGGGCGTGTGAGACTTCATTGATTTGCAAAACAACTGACAACACACAACAAAATACAAAACACTGATCCATTAAACAATAAAAAAGCCTTCTGGACCTTACCGACAATCAAGCATAAAAAAAAATGGTTCAAATGGCTCTGAGCGCTATGCGACTTAACTTCTGAGGTCATCAGTCGCCTAGAACTTAGAACTAATTAAACCTAACTAACCTAAGGATATCACACACATCCATGCCCGAGGCTGGATTCGAACCTGCGACCGGAGCGGTCGCTCGGCTCAAGACTGTAGCGCCTAGAACCGCACGGCCACTCCGGCCGGCTAAGCATCAATATAGGGCTATACAATTGAGAAAAATAACAAGAAACACACTAGAAGGCATGTAAATGGAATTAAAACGATAAAAGACCGAGTTCTTATTAACCTAACGCCGTTTAAACAATAGACTTAGTGTAAATGCAAAACTCAAACGTAAGAAAGTGTTCAGAATCATGATTCGACGTAGGTATGTGACATTCAGAGTAGTTATAATTAACATTTTGCTATTTTAGAGGGTTCCCGTGAAAACCGAGTGGTCTTAGGACAACGAAACATTGTGGAAACATTTGTAGGATCCTGTAGAAAAGAAATAAAGAATAAAACATTGAAAGCAATACGTTTTAATTTCCATATTATACTGTAATATTTGTTAATTGCGTACGTTGTTTACGTTCCAGATTACAAACGTTGCTCAATGGGACGGCTATCTGCGTCCACGACAGCCTGGAACCGCATAAGTGTTGCTTTACTGCTGCCAGAAACGCCTCAGGTGGGATGCTGGCTACCTCCCAAGCTAAGCTCGTCTTCAATCTCCAGTGTGTGCTACTGACCCGTTGGTAAATCCTGTTCTTCAGGTAACCCCTTTGCCTGAAATCTGGTGATCTTGGTGGCAACGCAGTTTGTGACGATCGGTGAATGATTCGGTTTTCTCCAAATGTGTTACGCAGTAACCGAGTGACCTCACGAGCAATGTAAGATGGAGCTCCATTATGAACAAAGCAGCTGAGCCCAAAGCACCACTCTCTCGTAGTAGAGCAGTGATGACATCTTGGCGAAGCAGATGGCAGTAACGTGTGTCGTTCACGCTGCATGTCCTTGGTCCTTGAGGTACCAGTTCATTGCCAGTACCAGCGGCTAACGGCAAGTCATGACAGTAACACTGCTAACCACGCAAATCCTGCGGAACACTGTATGAATATCATCTCTATGAAACTGGATACGCCGCGAGGGATTAGCCGTGCGGTCAAAACGCTGCAGTCATGGCCTGTGCGGCTGATCCCAGCAGAGGTTCGAGTCCTCCCTTGGGCATGGGTGTGTGTATTTGTCCTTAGGATAATTTAGGTTAATTAGTGTGTAAGCTTAGGGACTGATGACCCTAGCAGTTAAGTCCCACAAGATTTCACACACATTTGAACATTTGAACAAACTGGATACCCATACGGCACACACCAAGTTTAATTATAATCACGATGTACATATTACAATCAGTTGTTACGGGTCACTGACGATGAATTACAAGTACACACATCGAAAAAGTTTTGCATCACCCCGGTTCCCACAACTCCTGAAGATAGACGTCGACTGTGGATATTGTATCATAGTCACAGTCCATTTGACTGTTCAGAGATGTCACTAAACCCGCCCAAAGATGTAAACAACCATCCACGAGCAGCGCCTATTAGACGGAGGGGGTCCGACAGCCGATCAGTTCCAGTCATTCCACCAGTAATCTGTAGTTTAACCATGCCTAGATGGTCAATACCGATATTTGATCGCGTCCACGTTGTTACTTTGTGCAAGAAAGGCCTCTCAACAAGGAAAGTGTCCAGGCGTCTCAGAGTGAACCAAAGCGATGTTGTTCGGACATGGAAGAGATAGAGGGAGACAGGAACTGTCGATGACATGCCTCACTCAGCCCGCCCAAGGGCTATTACTGCAGTGCAAGAGCACTACCTACAGATAATGACTCGGAGGAACCCTGACAGCAACGTCACCATGCTGAATAAAGCTTTTCGTGCAGCTACAGGACGTCGTCCTACGACTCAAACTGTGTGCAGTAGACTGCATGATGCACAGCTTCACTTCTGACGTCCATGGCGGTCTTTGCAACCACGACACCATGATGCGCTGTAGAGATTGGCCCAACAACATGCCGAATGGACCGCTGGCATCACGTTCTCTTCACCGATGAATGTCGCATATGCCTTCAACCGGACAATCGTCGGAGAATTGTTTGGAGGCAGCCCGGTCAAGCTGAACGCCTTAGTCACACTGTTCAGCGAGTGCAGCAAGGTGGAGGTTCCCTGCTGTTTTCGGGTGGCATTATGTGGGGCCGTCGTACGCCGCTGGTGGTCATGGAAGGTGCCGTAACGGCTGTACGATACGTGAATGCCATCCTCCGACGGTAAGTACAGCCATATATGCAGCATACTGGCGAGACATTCGTCTTCATGCACAACATTTCACGCCCCAATCGTGCACATCTTCCTTCAGGTTAACGACATCGCTTGACTAGAGTGGCCAGCAGGTTCTCCAGACATGAACCCTACTGAACATGCCTGGGATAGATTGGAAAGGGCTGTTTATGGACGAAGTGACCCACCAACCACTCTGAGGGATCTACGCCGAACCGCCGTTGAGGAGACGACCAAACGTGCCTTGATGAACTTGTGGATAGTATGCGACGATGAATACAGGGATGCACAGTGCAAGAGGACGTTCTGCTGGGTATTAGAGGTACTGGTGTGTACAGCAATCTGGACCACCACCTCTGAGGATCTGGGTGGTACAACATCAAATGTGTGGCTTTCTTGAGCAATAAAATGGTCGGAAACGATAATTTCGTTGATCTCTATTCTAATTTTCTGTACAGGTTACGGAACTCTCGGAACCGAGGTGATTCTAAACTTTTTTGTTGTGTTTATTTAGTATTAACTTTTATTCAGCCATATAGTACTAAAACCGAAATAACGTTATAATAATGTGAAAAATTTCGCAGACAAATTGTAAGAAGACATACGCAGTCAATAGCAAAGACAAATTCATGAACATGAAACCATGTCGCTAATATGGGTGACACCCCTACCTCTGATAAAGATACCACACTCTCTGGAAACATGCCCTGGTAAAAGTACTATGTTGTTGTTGCTGTTGTGTCTTCAGTCCTGAGACTGGTTTGATGCAGTTATCCATGCTACTCTATCCTGTGTATCTCTTAATAAAATGAACTCTCCGGAAACCTGTCAAGAAGTAGGTGGAAAAACGTGACTCTCTGATCGTCTGGGGTAACCGTACACTGCCAAAACGTCGTTGTAAGTTGCCATCTACACCTAAATAGGTTACAGTTAGTCCAACAAACCACACAGTAATTTTCAAAAAGATTCACCTGATTTCACTGGACTCTTCTACATGAATGAAGTTAGGTATGTCGGGAGAATTTTGACTCACATTCGAGATTACTAAGTTCTTGTTTCCAAAGGAACTCTCCTACTTAACAAGGGTATACTTCTTATATTCATCCACGTACAACCTTGGAGTATACCTCATTAAAATTTTCAAACATTAGGGTAAATACTAGAATTACGCTTAGGGTCACATTTTTCATTTATCTTTTACAAATGTGCACCGTTCCCTCCGCTCGACGCTCGATAAACGTCATGAAGAAATTCAAACTGTCAAACTGTCCCACGCTTTAACAACTGCGTCAGGAATCACTGCAGTTGTTACGCGGTGCCGGAGTTCCAAAGTTGTTGGAAGTCGAGGCACGTACACTGAGTCATCACAAACCTGCCACAAAAGGGTAAAGAAAGATTCGCTTACCTGATAAGCCAATGGTGCGAAGCGAGATTAGTAAGCTCTTTACGGCCGATCCCTCGTCGAAGCAAATTTTTGTTAAGAAACGCTCCTGCACCTACGAGCCGGTACGGTGGCTCTCTGCGTGTTCTCACTGTTGTGAAAGAATCCACCCCCCTCCCCTCCTCCCCCCCCCCCCCCCACCCAGTACGGTTAGTGAGCCTTCGCCTCTTCTGACAACTACGTTAAGCGGTATCTTAGAACAGGCGCCAGGGAAAGCTTTTAGTTTCCGTGTGTAAGTTCAGTTTCAGTTCAGGTTTCTATTTTCATTCATGCAGTCTTATGGAATCAGATGCGTGTACAGTATATAATGAATCGACTATTGGATTCAAAATGGCTCTAAGCACTATGGGACTTAACATCTGAGGTCATTAGTCCCCTAGGCTTGTAACTACTTAAACCTAACTAACCTAAGGACATCACACACATCCATGCCCGAGGCAGGATACGAACCTGCAACCGTAGCAGCAGCGCGGTTCCGGACTGAAGCGCCTAGAACCGCTCGGCTATAGCGGCCGGCAATTGATTATAGGGGGCACAGTAGTTAAACAAACGACAATAAACAGCTGCACTGTGTGTTTATTATTTTAAACGACAGTCTTCGAGTCACGGATGCCATCAGGATAAAGGAAGGTTGTGTGGCGCATGCACGTCCGCAGAAAATTTTGGAAAGGTGGGGGGGGGGGGGGGGAGATTCAAAACTTGTAATTTTTTGTATAACTAATCTGATGAGTTTGAAAACGCTTCGTGCCTCAAGAAGCAAATTTGACATGAAGTACACAAAGATTATTATATCTCCAAAGATTAATAGTTGTTCTTACTACTTTCGAGGTAGAATACTTTGGTACCTAAACAGTAAGGATATTTCAATGATCATGCAAACCAGCTTTCATCTTTTTATGTTATTGATATGAATATCGATGTCACTTTTTTACTTAACGATTTGAAATTAAATCCTCAATTGATTATATACAGGAGTTATGAAGTAATAGATGAAAATGTCCACAAAAATGATACGCTCATACTCCCATTATCTTAAGATCAAAATGAGAGTTAACCGAAAATAAGTCAGAATGACTGAGAAAAGCCGCTCGATATCAACAAAATTGCCACTATAATATCTCTCTTAGTGGGGGAACAGGGAAAATTTTTCAAAGTGTCTTAATCTGATGCTATCTGCAACAGTTTATTTCTTCATAAAACTTCACTTACGCTCAAGGTTAAAGATTTATTGCTTAATTTCATTATTTCTGTTTTTTGTGTCGACTGAAATAAGTGAATCCGAAAAAAACTTATTTAGAAAGCTATATTTCTTCGGGTTGGTGTAAACTGTTGAACAGGACCAATATACGGCTACATGAACGTGGGAAAACTCTCAAAACTATTCTCAAACTTGCCTGTAGAATCTTCGGCAGCCTAGGTCTGCACCAAAATAATTCTTGTCTCTACGGTTTGTGACATTATTATGAAAAAGGCCAGCTGGAATGCAGAATTCGTAGCTCTGTGACTGCATGTAGCGCTGTGTTGACCCACAGAACTTCACGAGGTCCCACTTCTGAAGAGTACATGTTTTCGACATTGAAGTTTCACACTTTTTCCTTCAGTTGCAGCACAGAAAACAGCATGTTGTCTTTTCAGCTGTATGTCTGGATTAAGTAATATATATAACGTACCGTGCTTGTGTTCTTTCGAGTGCACTACAATAATTCAATAATTCCCTCGTGTGAAAGTAAACGCCGAGTTAGCAAACCATAATGGGTTTTCGTTTTCCACAGACAAATGGTAAAATGCTGTTGAGGTTTCATCATGCGTCAAGGGTGAGGGGTGTTCTTATGGGAAATGAGCCAACCATACCTCTGTGTTGGGAGTCGGCAATGGAATCCGTGCGCCAGGTGGAGAGATCGGCTCCTTTCTGCAGCTCGGTAAGCGCTGAACGAGGAAGCGAAAATGTTCTTTTGGAACGGCTCTGTAAAGGTTGGTTTCCATCTTGATTGGAGATCGCCGCCGAAACCGCAGACGCACCAAGGAATCGGCATAATTTTGCGTGAACGGAGTCACAACTAAGAAAATCCAGCTATTTCAAAATGGTTCAAACGGCTCTGAGCACTATGGGACTTACATCTGTGGTCATCAGTCCCGTGGGACTTAGAACTACTTAAACCAAACTAACCTAAGGACATCACACACATCCATGCCCGAGGCAGGATTCGAACCCGCGGCCGTAGCGGTCAAGTGGTTTCAGACTGAAGCGCCTAGAACCGCACGGCCACACCGGCCGGCCTCCAGCTATTTAGTGACTGCTAAACCTGCAGTGTTTGTCGTCTCGTTCGACAACGTCAAATCTGCAGTTTAGTAGAGTCGCAGAAAAAGATTGCTACAAATTCTGTACCCTCTCCCCATTGCTCGTCCCCTTGCGGGCACGTATGTCGTCAAGCACATAATTGTTACAAGTTGCAGCATCTGTGAATCTGTCACATTGTAAGTGATGATAATTACTTACTTAACGCGAAGAACCATTCCCTTAGGCTGATGTAATGGTATCCGTATCGCTTGACCAAAACCTGTTGTTCATAAATGAGTGCACAGTACAGCAGCTTTTAATTGTTTCTTGGTGCCGTTATTTATATACTTTGAAGCTGTCCATCACTGATTGCAGAAAACATTTACTACGCAGTAATGCTCTTAAGAACCGTAAACTGCTGTTAAGTGAGTTGTTATCAGTTAAAAGTTCGTTTCCAAGGAATCGCATCACTGATATTCCCACACTCAGCTTATTAATTCGCCAGCTCTAATTTAATGTTTGTCCTGTTAAAATTTCCAACTATGTTCTGTGTAAGGAAATCCACACATTATTAGGTGTGCAGTATATTACCTCTATCAAAATTGTAAGTCCAGAACAACACGGGAGAATGTTAAAGCCTGAAACTGGGCGTTCAAAATTAATTCAAAATCTAAAGATGACCGCCCACACTGCAACAGATATTAAGTACACATACTTGTGAGGCTCCCCTTCGTCGCTCACTTCATTGAAAATTACTCCTCAGCTTATCGATGACGAATTATTTCATCATTAGTATAATTTGATTATCGACTGAGAGGGTTCCATCAAGCACGATGAAATGGAATGTCACTATTAGTTTGTAGTACCCTCTGTGAAAAAGTGTAATGACTTGTAGTAACAAAATCATGCCACAGTATTCAGATACAGCTTCAGCTTTCATGACCGCTTCAATCTTGGGCGACATTCCCTACTTGCGAACTACTGTTCAATATTCTTCCGATAAGCGACCGTAAAATTTTTTGCTTTCCAGGAGAGGAATTGGTGGCGGCCCGCGTTAAACCAGTCAGAAGACTGATGACCCAACAAAAAACCTTGACTTTCTTTCGAGTACTTCCTCCGATTGCGTGTTCGCGACACGGACCAACCATACCTACACGTACAGACTTTACTTTGGCGAGTACCACGCTGGCGCACGCTCAAATACAGGTAAACCATAATACTCATAGTCGAGCCAAGACGTGTTTCACCGCGCCTTGTCGTACCACACAGAGGTTGTATTTGTTTTCATTTCTCCAAATCTTACCAGTGCTGTGAATGTCACCCAAAATTTACCAAGAACAGAAGTTACACTCCGTGAATGAGTGTTTACGATCCACATCCAGTACACATCCTAAGTGCAGCTAACAAGTAAAGGAAAGCACTACTTTCTGGCCCAGACAGAGGAGTCGGTAGCAACCGACCGGTCGCGTGTCTACCAATGGGCTCATGTGGATGCGGTTAAGAGGGAAGTGGGGTCAGCTCACCGCTCTTCCGGTCACTGTGGATTTGACCTTGGAGCAGCTGCCTCTTAATCAAGAAGCTCCTCACTCAGCATCATGACGCTGAGTGCGCCCCGCTCCAGATTTCGTGCTAACGAAAAATTTCTGGCAGTATGGGCAATCGAACCCGATCCTTCGCATGGCAGTCAGACACAGTTACCACTTTGGTACCTTCTTTCTTTCGTTCTGTTACTTCGTCATTGTTCATATGTGGTTCTGAGCGGATGTCGCAGGAGATCTTCTAAATCCCGTGGATGAGAACTTCACTCAGTTTTTTTAATTACAGAGAGGGGCCCATTCCCTGACTGAACCAGCTGATCTAACGAGCCGGTAGTACTGACCGTGCTATGGAGGCTGACAAGTCCGCCAAACACCTGCGCTTCATTGCCACTGTAACAGGCGCAGGCTTCTCTACTTTCCATTTGCAACATTTGCCTCCTGGAACATCTCTGCCTCCTGCAAGCCCTGTCCGAGCTGCAGATGAAACGCGAAGGTTGTCGGACGGCCAGCTACCGGCTATCAGTTACCAAGTGGTTACGCTCACTCTGTCGCTAACGACATATTGCGTCACATTACGGCATCTACAGTAAAACCACAACGAAAAGCGCACCGAGTACTGTCAGAGGAGGGGAAAGACGCATATGTCACGTTATTACGAGATATTGTCAGCATGTAAAAGCCTGCAGGAAAAAAAAATTATCTGAATATAATAATGTTTATCAATCTTTTATTGTGTCTAGCATTTACTGGGAATCCTTGCTTACGTAGTTCCTTCGCACTTACTGAACGTTGGACGGTATCCTTTTGTCTGGCAATACATGAACTGTTCGACCTGCTGAGCTCGTTTGAGTCTGAAACAGTTATCTCTGTCTTTAGAGCCTCTGCTGTCCACAACATTAGGAGGCGGGACGTTAGATGCAGAAATGTTCCTTGGATCACAATCTGATGGCCATGAAACAAAAGCAGCAAAGATGCAAATACCGGTCGTGATACACTTCGTTGGAAGTATCATTGTCACTGATTTCCATCTTATCCGGTATTTCGCGGTCCTGTTCCATCCACCAATCGTTTCTGCCGCAGTTTTTGGTCTATATTGCATTAGTTTGCATTTCTACATCGGAAGTTTTGGTCAATTACTGAGTTGTAGCTGGTTGTTAAGGATTGATTCTCAAATCGAGGCTGTTCGGACTTGCAGAGGGGAGTGTCTAGCTGCAGCGTTCTTAACAACTCAGGAATGTGAAGAGGCACATGAAGGGATTCTTAGCGATTGTCAGACGAAGGCAAGCAAACCGCTAGAGAACCTGCAGTCCTTGGTGGGAAGTGCCACAACACGAAACGGTGTGAGAACAATGAGAGAGTTCGCAGGTTACACTTCAATTTCTGCAAGATTAGAAACTCTAGGACCCTGCACAAAGACTAGCATATGTGGTTATCCAGTGTCGATCGTTTACTGGGTGAGATTGCAAAATGAAAAACACGATACATAGGAATTTTAGTGGCGTGAATGACAAAGTGGGGAAAGTGAATAAAACCGCCAGGCAGAGGCAGCCTAGAGATCAGTCAGTGAGTTGATCAATGAGTGATTGGTGAGTAACAGAGCAATTGGTATGACAGCGATCGATGAGTCTCAGTTGATCAATTAACAATCGGTTAGAGAGCAGTATGGAATGGAATGAGAATTCAGAGAGAGCAGTCAGAGAGCAAAGAAGATGGAGTAGCATCTTTTATAGTCAGATGAATCAAACAGGTATCATGCAAGCTATTTCATGCAAAATATTCTTGGCTTCTGGATGCATGTCAGCCTCCTATCGACTAAGTTTTTAAACTTAGAACACTGTAGAAGCAAAAAGATAAGCTGTCCAGAACACCGCATATGAGCCACGGGGCATGGAAAGCTGATGATTGGTGGTTGTCAACCAGCAGCGATGCGATACCGAACCACAGTGACACGTGGCGTCTACATTACGTATGACACCAACGTGTGCGCGTAACACTAATTCTGTCAGGTAATGAGAAGGAAGTTAATGAGTCACGTATATGCCCAGTTAAATCTGCCCTGAGTTTATTTATCGTTGCATGTTACTGAGGGATAATAATAATAAATGTCAATGTTTTCTTGCTTTATAATTTTTGAATTAATTTGTTAGATTTTTCCATTTCGAGTCTATCAGTTTGTTTGACTACATATTATTAATATACTCCCAAATAATTTTATCATCTGTAAGCCTTTATTTCTCTTTCATCTGTGTCAATTTTCACCAAATCCTATTCCATACACATACCCTACACCTCATCCAGATTTATTCCCAAACTCCATACGCTATAGTCTTCTTGGAGCTTTCTCGTCATTTATTCTATATTTCCTTCACCTTGAGAGATTATTGCCCGTCAACCGCAAGTAAAAGAGTGAAGAATATAGTCACCAATCTTTATTGTTTGAGCGTTTCCATTCAGTGCCTGTTCCAAATAGACAGAATAGGCGACGGACCACAAACTTGTTTTAGACCTTCGACAACGAAAATACTTCGGATAACCTTGTTTTAGATTATAATTACTACTTTTGTGTTCTTGTATAAATGTTCAACGAGATTAATCTATTTTCCGTCACATACTCGTAGATAACTCTGGTACATGTGGAAAGGATATTTCGGTACTTGTGGAAAGGATATTACTTCCAAAATAGCACGTGGAAAGAGAGCTACTAAAACTTCGCATTGGATAATATCGAATACTAATATTTGGCAAGATGCTAAGAAAAGAATGTTTCACAGAGTAATGGAGAACATAGTTCTGTATGGAGCTGAGATGGAGCCTCAGACAAAGGAGGTTAGGGAGAAAAGTAGAATAGTGGAAATGGACTAAATGAGAAGACGTCTGCAGTTAACGAGGTGAAATAGGATACGAAATGAGGACTTACGGAGGTGAATGGAAATAACGTGTTCCATAACAAAACTCCGGAGAATTGAGCGCTTCGGTGGTACGGACACACAGAGAATGCCAAACCATATGCAGTTTAAGAAGATTTCAAACTGGGAACCACCTGGAAGAAGATGAAGAGGAAGAGGAAGGCCAACACTAAGATGCGAAAAATGCAGACAAGAAGCAATGGAAAACAGAAAAGTAGGACCGGATGACTGGAACGAAAGAGGCCTGCGAAGACCGAACACTGGTAACTACCAGCGGGAAACACCAAAGAAAAAGAAGAAGACATTACTAAAATTGATAAATATTTAATAAAGTAGCATGCGAACTAAAAAGCCACTTACGTAATTCATTCTATCGTCTGTTTTCAAATTCTTTTTCAGCTTATCTGTTATATTTGGTGGCCTATAGCGTGCAATTTATATGTTGTTGTTATAACATGGTGAGGTATTTTTGCCTTTAGTTTTCTCATCCAGAGGCTTTTGTTGTTTTGGCCGTGCATGGAAACAGATTACAAGCCGGATGTTTCGAAATCTGTGAAAGAGTTTTATTTGATTTATTGCCTCGTATACACAGTCAGATTTCTTTCCCTCTGTATGATATCGGACTCAGCTCCAAATTAGAGTTGTTCTTGTTTAAAACATTAGTGGTCGGCATGACTCAGTTCACATGCCTGAACAAGTAGTTCTCTTCTGCGGCTTTTGCGTGTTCCTTGTAGTAGTTGCAGATCGCCTACTTGGTTTAGATACTTGGGGGTTGTTTTGGTGGTTGCTATCGGCACTGTTTTCTTCAGGGCCTTCGTCCTTCACGGGCAACTGTATTGCCTTGTGATGAACACATTCGTCCAGTAAACGGTAAGCACAGTTTCAGAAGAATATGCGTTGGTTATCGATAGTAGATTACTGGTAAGAAGTCCTTCAATATTATCGTGAATTGTAGTACTCGCAATGGGGCGCAGCATTCTGGAATATTCAGCGTTTGTATAAACAGCTGCATTCTTCATCCACGAGTCAGTTCTGTTCTGGCTGTGATTGGTGGCAGAAAGAAACGAGTTTTCAGTTCTATTGTACGTCATCGGCGACCCTGCCTTCGTATTTGCACTTGATTGTGGTTACTACGTGACATTATTAACAACTGCAAGGACACGTTACTTTAAATTAACTCTCGTGGTGCGTACACCGTGGAACGTTCTTTTAACACATTACGTGTTTGTTTGCCTGTGAATATGAAATGCTTAATGCTTGTGTTATTCGAATTTCCTGTGTGATGTGTTGTTGAGCAAATGGTGTGCTTAATCAGTTTTATCGAAATCCAAAAAAATTAAACAACTTCAGCTGGAAAACTAATACGCAATACCCCAAATGAAATCAATCCCTCTGAAATTTACCCAGTTTCGTAAGCACCGACTTCTATGGCCCTGTCCGATAAACTGACATAATTCCCCGTGCGAATAAACAATTAAATGAATTTTCCTTAGCTCTAGAGTTGCAACGGATGTAGTCTTGGTATTCTGTTCTCTCCACAGTAGGCATAGACAACATTTAATCTTGGCACAGCGAAGTGGAATGCCGGCCGTAAAATAGCTTCATACAAATAATACCAGTAGATTCGCTGATAAATGAATAACCTTGAAAATGTTCAGTGAAACTACTGGATATTGGCTTAGCGCAGTGCAATGCTGCCGCATTGAAACTGTTACAAACATTAATGCTTTTTTGATTCTGGCACATTAATATTTTTCTGATTCTCCTTTTAGAAAAATATCCATTGGATTTAAATGAGTACGACATGGAAAAGGATGAGGTACTTATAAGGGGATATCCTGAGATCAAATTCTTCAGTTTAAAAATAGTATTGAAAATAAATCACAAAATCTTATAAGAAACCTTTTACGTTAAGGATCAGTATTGTAAAATTCTGCCAAATCCACATATCGCGTAATGCTAACTTAAAACTAATTTTACAAAATTTCTTTACATTACAAATTCGTTCCAGTTGCTTTCCCTTTGAGTTACAGTATAAATTCATTACTCTTCTATAACTGCCATGGAAAATGGTCAATACTTGTTAACGATCCGTATCACTTTAATTCTTGATAATCTTATCGCTTACAAATTAATAAGACACACTTTACACTTTTATACAAATAACTAAGACTTAACATTTACTTGCTCTGTGCGAGCACAAACAGTATCATTCATCACTTCATTTTATAAAAACTGTGTTATGCTGCGTCCATAGACCAACAACAAAATTCTCACAGTACATCCTACCTTTAAGAGAGTGCACCGGCAACTGCTACTGCGGAGTGGCCGAGCGGTTCTGGGCGCTCAAGTCTGGAACCACGCGACCGCTACGGTCGCAGGTTCGAATCCTGCCTCGCGCATGGATGTGTGTGATGTCCATAGGTTAGTCAGGTTTAAGTAGTTCTAAGTTCTAGGGGACTGATGACCTCAGATGTTAAGTCCCATATTGTTCAGAGCCATTTGAACCATTTTTGAACTGCTATTGCGTTCCACGCTCTCCTACCTACAATCGATTCTGCCACTGAGGCAAAGACACAATCTCTTCTACATATGACAACCGTTTCAGCACATTTTTCATGAATTATGTTACTAAATCGGGCTCCACGGACGAGTGTACCCCTCACAATGGTTACCCATTCCCATTCGGAGTAGGAACTTATCGCCCGTTACAGTATACGTCGTAGCGTACCGAAAAGTGTGCGACTAACGCTGTCAGGTTTCAAATTCCGAATCCAGCAAAGTTATTGTTTACAGCACTCTCTTCATTAATACTGTGCACAAAATTCGCAGTTCTTCTTGTCGCCGCGGCAATGTTCAAAACTTTCCTGATTGACAATTCATAATGAATTCCAACAACTGAGATAGTTCAATTTTCTCCAGGAATGATGAATGATGAGTCTAAGGCCATGGTTTTTGGCCCAGGAACTGAACTCCAGATGAACAGCGTTATCCATTTTCAAATTCCGTTAATAAGAAAACAAAACGAAAAATTAACTCTGCAGATACCATAGAGAGCGCAAGACAGATCTGAATGCTTTGGCCGACTGGAAGCCATCTGGTCTGACGACTGTGACGGCCAGAATGACATCCCACCACAAAATTAAAGTACAAATAATATCGTATCATCCTGCATATTAGAGGCATATGCCGGTTCAGGACACGAATCCGGAATCTTACGATTTGTGGGCAATGTTTTTACCGGTTTAGCCGCTCAGACACGAGTCGCGAATGGGTCGCGGATAAGATTGCATAATATGAACATGTAGGAAAGCAACCTAACGTCAGCCAGGGCGCTGGGAGGCAGGAGAGGTTGCGTTTTTGTGGCAAGGGACGCTGGAGCTACATGTCCAGCTACGACAGAATGTTCTGGAAGGACGACAGGACACGGGAGACGCGAGTGATCGCGGGGGATTGCATCAGACGAGCCAATATAAACAGGGCCACTAGTGCTGCTAGGGGGGATTCTTCAGCAGTTGCCTCAGACGCTGGACCTGAGTTACTCTGTCCTAGAGATGGGACCTAGTTTGTCGTGGCACTTAGATGCACTTGTAACACCACAGCTCTTATGCTGTATGGGTTCATTTTGCTTTATTTAATGTTACATTGTTGATCGCCTGTGAATGTGTTCAAATCGATAGCATAAAATTGTGTATTCTTTTCTTTGTCATACCTTTGATGTCGTGATTTGATTCTATGCAAAGTAGTGTATCTGCAATTTGTATTCTTTGTCCCATTTGGAGGGAACAGAACTTATTGTATGTAATTGTAATTTTGTGTGAATAATTTTTTGTAGAAGTGTCAATATGTGAAAATGTTCTGTTTTATTTAATGTATTTGTTTGCTGTTATGTAAATTGCTGATCCTCACTTAGGGTTCTTAGTTAGTTTGTATGTAAATGGTGTAGTGGTTCCCCTCTGGAACGGAAATGCGTAGCACGCGCAAATTGTGGTTGGCATAGGTGGAAAAGGTGGAACTGATAGTCAGTCGGAGACGAGCCACCAGTCGGAAAGGAGCTACCAGTCTGTGCACTGTCAATGTAAAGGTGCATATCATGCTGATTCAGAGAGAGGCTTTTACTGCTTCTTTCCAATGCCTCGGATGGGTGGATAAATAGCTGGATCTATTCTGGAATTTGTATGAATCATCGCCATGAAGATACGATAAAGTCCGGCAATTCTACCTGTAATTCCACCTACCAACATGCAGTTGCCACCACATTGCGCAATCACTGTAACGTAATACTATATTGATGTACAGTGAAGGATCAGCCTAATGGATATGTTAGTGTGCTGAAATATAAGGTAACTCATATCGGAATTTATTTACCTACCTTGATTTTACTCCTCATCATAACACCTCTCAGGGTCCTCTCCGTTTGAAGTAAAGTGATTACCGAGTGTCCTTACTGAAAGTACGTTGAAGCCTAGAGCTTTGTTAAATAATGCCTCTTGAACTTATTAGAAAGATAGTTAAAGCTAATGTGGTAACAGAGTGAGTTAAAGCAAATGTTATTTGTCCAATAATAATTTTCTTATTGAAACTGTTATTTAAAGTGCTGTTACCAACTTCAAACTTTAGGCTGAGTCTTATAAAGTAAATGATCACGTTGTTGTCTGTAGTAAATTCTAAAAAGGAGAGTCAGTTCCTTGCAATTTTGTCAACATTGTGTTTCGTTGTAGTAAAAGTGAGAAAGCTGCAGTTGTGAAACGTTACATTCTCATGTATGCCAAGTGTTTGTCTCTCTTGTGTGCATATTAACAGTATAAAGACCACTCAGTTTGTGTAAACCCTGAAAGTGATAGTGTTTTTCTGTACCTGTTATAATTTTGAAAATAGTTCCTGCTGCTCTAACTGTTAGCTTCAATCTTAAAACATATGTGTGTTAGAGTTCATTGCACTCGCGTGTTGCTAAGTCTAGGTTGTGTCTGTTGTGTTGTCCATTATAGTTACTTATACCTACTTTCATAAACGAGAATGTTAATCTTTGTCTTGCCTAATTAGGCTGGCGACCGTTTCCCTTATTCTATAAACAGTATAGCTAGGCAAAATTTTGTTTGTCACTATTCCAATATTAACGTAATTCTGACTTTCATTTCCGATAAGCCACTTCCATTAGGAACAATACGGTCAACTTAACAAAATTCCTCTCAGAGGGTAACACTGATCTCTTGCTTTGTGCCATAGTTACTTTTACAAAATTGTTTTATGTTACAACCTGCTTCTGGCATTGAGGTTATGGTACAGTAGTTAGCAGACGGGGAGTGTTATACACTGGGTACATGCAGGACTGTCCAACTTACATTCTCTTAGGGTTCGACAGTGGTCTTATGCTACCTCGTGTTTCATCTCAGTTATTTCGTCAGAAGTATACGTCCTTTATCCCTCCGAGTTCCCTTATCTACAAAGAATTTCCAGCTTGTTTTCCAGCTCCAGGGCTTCGAGTTGGGCGAGCCACGTCATTACTGAATTTAGTGTCTAGTTCCCATCCCGATCCGCTCACAAGAAACTACAGACTCGTATAACGGATGTTTTACGTTGGGATAATTTTTTTTTCTTTTTGTTAGATGGTTTCGTTAAATAGCTGAATAAATTGTAATTGGGAATAATTTAATTAATCAGAGTAGAAAAGATAAAGTCAAAGAGATGTTCATTGGGCGGACATTGTCGTAATGTAACGTCAGTGCGTTGTTCGGTTGTTAAAACAAGCCGTTTGTGTTCCGTTTGCTGTTCGGTCGTGCGCGTATCGGAAAGGAATTAATTCGGGGACTACAATAATCTTTCACATAATAGTTACGATTCGATGTTCCGACAACAGGGGTTAACGTCAGTGTTAATGTGAACTGTGGTCGACAGGATTAGTTTTGACAGATACGTGAAAACGGACGTGACGAAAGTTGTTCGCATATCATCCTTGAACGTGACTTTTTATTTAATTAACGATTGCGGCTCATTAAAAGCTATTATCACATGATTAGGACCAATCCTTCTTTCCTCCTAGACGGTGATCATTCATTAACATTTACGTCATAAGAAAAAGGATTATTAATAAAAGGGATGTTAAATGCCAATCACGTGTTATTCCGTTAGTGTGGAACCGACGTAATATCTCTGAAATGACATTGATATATAATTTGTG
Source organism: Schistocerca americana (assembly GCF_021461395.2). Classification (NCBI taxonomy): domain Eukaryota; kingdom Metazoa; phylum Arthropoda; class Insecta; order Orthoptera; family Acrididae; genus Schistocerca; species Schistocerca americana. The sequence goes on along the minus strand of NC_060119.1, from coordinate 459,321,682 downwards.
TTAAATACTGAACTGAGATAGGGGTAAATTGAAGTAAGTGATCGTTCGATACTGAGACTATAGAAGCAGAAGCGCTTGAGGTTTCTCTTCTGTAAAATGGAAAAATAGATACGAACTTTGACTCAATAGTCGACACTATGTATTGCAAAGACATTAGCATTTCATACTTATTTTGACGACGCGCTGTTAAACAAGGGCCGGCCGGAGTGGCCGAGCGGTTCTAGGCGCTACAGTCTGGAGCCGCGCGACCGCTACGGTCGCAGGTTCGAATCCTGCCTCGGGCATGGATGTGTGTGTTGCCCTTAGGTTAGTTAGGTTTAAGTAGTTCTAAGTTCTAGGGGACTGATGACCACAGCAGTTAAGTCCCATAGCGCTCAGAGCCATTTGAACCATTTTTTTGCTAAACAAGGGAACGTTGAGTCTCTGTACGAGTAATTAAATTAAATCTAAAAACATAATTAATAACGGCGAACTCCGCTTTAACAAACTGTATTGCGTGTCATCATCGGGCAATAACTGCTCAACCTTGGAGACTTGTGTGGCGAAATTAGAAGTCGGGCATAAAAAACAAACTTAAAAATCCATTCAAGCTACAGTGGAGTCGGCACAACACGACGTGGGCAGTTATCCTCGACAGACGACGATCCATTTTTTGGTGCCAGGTGTGGGGTTGGCACAAATCAGGCATCCCTTCTAACAGGTGTTGGCTTTTTGTGGAAGCCTTAGCCTTTACTGTTCTTCCACACAGCACCGGGATTAGCCAGGCCACGGATTTGAGGAATAGGTGTAAGACGAATTTCCAGCTTGTTTTCCAGCACCGGGACTTCGAGTTGGACGAGGCACCTCATTACTGGATTTAGTGTCTAGCTCCCATCCCGATCCGCTTGCAGGAAGCTACAGACGCGACGAGTAACTAGCCAGCCTCCTAGTTACCGACAGCAGCTGCGAGGGCGGTTCGTGAGTCGTGCTTGTAGAGCTCAGCCGGTAAGAGTATTGACTACGAAAGGCAAAGTATCAGGTTCGAGTCTCGGTTCAGCATACACCTTTTATCTGCGAGGTAGTTGCAGCACAGCGCATATTCCGACGCCAACTCGCGAAGGACGCCGGACTCCAGACGTCGCTAGCACAGAGGGGCACACTACATGTGCAGCACGTTCTTGGACAGGTGTGGGAAGCGCATGAGCGGGTTTCGCGGCTAGTGGGAGGTGGGCCAGGGTGTGGGGACTCGGTGTGGCGGTGGCGACCGGCGACTGCGCGGCGCGCCGCGCACGCATGCAAAATGCACGCAGCGCCACGCGGTGGCTGGTCCGGCGGCCGTCCGCAGCCGCGGGCCATGAATTATTCACGGCGCTGCAACAAGAGTTTCCCGGGGATTACCGCGACAAAAAGTGCGGCCGCGCCGCGCCGCGCCGCGCCGCGCAACCGACCGCCGCCGCCGCCGCCGCGGCGATCTGCAGCCGAGTACCGGGTGGCCCGTGGCCGCCAGGAAGGGGCGGCAGGTTTGCACAGCGGTGGCAGGTTTCCGGGGCGTTCCAGCGTTACGGCAGCTTCTCTGTACCAGATGATAGGCTCGTCTGAGCCTGTGTTATACACTCCCAGTTTCGTGTCAGTGGTTTTCATGTTCACCGGCGATAATTGCCCCAACGCCGAATGATGTTACTGGAAATTTGCATCAGATTGTGACCTGCTACAGATCCACAACAGAAACGTTCTTGCTTCTATGGGACCCAGATAATGTAGAGATTGTTAACACAGCCCCTGTGCAGTGATCACGCACAAAATCGTGTTGCGTTCAACATTGTAATGGACTTAGTAACCGTGTCGTTATATACAGTACGTTTTTAGGTGTTCCTCACTAAAATATTAATTTCAAATATAACCTAGGGAAATATTAATTTTGCACAGTAGCCAGACAGGGAAACGTATGCTTTTGCAAGCATTTGTTACTTGTAACAGGCAAAGTAGTTCTCAGCAGCCACCGAGTTCCAAGGACTACACTACCCGGACGACTGTTGTGTATGTAGTGGTGGCGTGGAGCACTGGACGAAGGACATGGAGTCCACTACCTGTCCTTGCCGTATGGAAACAAGGAAGTCTTATCACAGTACCAGTCATTCATTCCCTTTTATTCGTTCTGAACCTAACGACTCATACAGGGCTCTTCAGAAATATTTTTGCAGGCTATGGGGACGGATTCCTTGCACCAAAACAAGAAAAGACGTTCTTATAAAAACCATCCGGACACCTAGCTGAAAATGACTTGCAAGTTCGTGGTGCTCTCCATCGACAATGCTGGAATTCAGTATGCTGTTGGCCCACCCTTAGCCTTGATGACAGCTTTCACTCTCGCAGGCATACGTCCAGTCAGGTGCTGGAAGGTTTCTTTGGGAATGGCAGCCCATTCCTCACGAAGTGCTGCACTGAGGAGAGGTATCGGTGTCGGTCGGTGAGGCCTGACACGAAGTCGGCATTCCAAAACATCCCAAATGTATTCTTTAGGATTCAGGTCAGGACTCTGCGCACTCCAGTCCACCACAGGGATGTTATTGTCGTTTAACCACTTCGCCACAGGCGGTGCATTATAAACAAGTGTTCGATCGAGTTGAAACATGCAATCGCCTTCCCCGAATTGCTCTCCAACAGGGGGAAGCAAGGAGGTGCTTAAAACATCATTGTAGGCCTATACTGTGATAGTGCCATGCAAAACGACAAGGGATACAAGCCCCTCCATGAAAAACACTACCACAGCATAACACCACCGCCTCCGAATTTTACTATTGGCACTATACACGCTGGCAGAAGACGTTCACCGGGCATTCGCCATACGACACCCTCACATCAAATAGCCACATTGTGTACCGTGATTCGTCACTCCACACAACGTTCCTCCATTGTGAAATGGTCCAATGTTTACGCTCCTTACACAAAGTGAGGCGTCGTTCGGCATTTACCGCCGTGATTAGCTTATGAGCAGCCGCTCGACTATGAAATCCAAGGTTTCTCACCTCCCGCCAAACTGTCATAGTACTTGCAGTGGATCATGATGCAGGTTGGACTTCCTGTGTGATGGTCTCGATAGATGTCTGCATATTACACGTTACTATCCTCTTCAACTGTCGGCGGTCTCTGTCAGTCAACAGACGATGTCGGCCTGTACTCTTTTCTGCTGTACGTGTCCCTTCACGTTTCCACTTCTCTATCACACCGGAAACTGTCGACCTAGGGATGTTTTGGAGTGTGGAAATCTCGAGTACAGACGTATTTCACAAGTGACATTCAATCACCTGACCGCGTTCTTAGTCCGTGAATTCCGCGGAGAGCCTCACTCTGCTCTCTGACGATGTCTAATGAATGCTGAGGTCGCTGATATGAAGTACCTGGCAGTAAGTGGCAGCACAATGCACCTACTATGAAAAATGTGTGTCTTTGAGGGTGTACGGATACTTTTCATGACATAGTTTATGTCTGAAAATTCATGGATTTCTGGTTATTAGTGAAAGTTGACATCCAACGCCTTTCGAGTCCAACCCAACAACTTTACTTATCTTTGGACCCGTTAGACTTATTGAATGCCAGGCGGCGTTTGTTAAGAGCTTGCTTTTTCACTAAACATCCAGAACTGTCTCAATGAGCCCGTAGAGGATGGCATTAATGGCGTACGATATCAATGACGGTGATTTTCGTACCGGGGCTTAGAGAGATTAAGACAACCCCTCCAATTATCTTAGTGAGCCGTCGTGTAGGATTTCTTCACATTCGTTTAGCAGGAGAGCTCGAGTAGTTGATGTCCCTCGCAGAAGCAGTATGGGTGCCAGCGGATGATATGGAAAAGTGGAGTTCTATATCCCGCAATTTCTAAGTGATGAAAGCGGAAAGCTATATCAGTTGAAATAAGATGCCCTTATGATGTATTTATTTACGAAAACACCGTTTGTTGAAAAATAATGAAAGAATAATGAAAGAATCCATCACTAATATCTGTACCGAAAAAAGTGGCTTCTGCCAGTGAGTATTTATTAAGCAAACAATAAATACTTATTAAACAAAATCACGTGCTTCGCGCCAGAATGGCTGTGGTTACGCTATGTATCGGGCTCTGGAGTAACTTCCTTTCTCGTACCTAGCCTCAGCACTTCACCCCTTCGTCTACTTGTAACGCCAGATGTTCTATCGGCTACTTCAGCTGGCATGGGAACTGAAATCTTGCTCCCTGCAATGCGTTCTGCACCGCTGCCTCAGCTTATTGATTGCTACTGAAATCTGCAGACGCAAAATAAAATGTAAATCTGGAAAATAAGGATATAAAACGTAATATGAATATAAGAGGTACCTTACACTCCCCCTTCTTTAATTTCTTCGCAAATGTGCGTTATTTTGTAAACAAAATCACTATTTCAGAAACGGTAGGGTCGCGGTATTCGGTGCAGTTTAGCTCATTTTATATCTCGTGTGTTTTTCATCAAATTAACTATAGTAATTCATTACGAGAGTTTCAAGCACAAAATCTAATTGTTGAAATATAGTTAAATTTGCAGCTTCTAAACATATTTCCTTAAAATTCCTACTAATTGTATCAAAAGAATCTTTGAATTTTGTCTCTCATGCTTTTCTCATGCTCTCATGAGATCTTGAGATCATTACTTTTCCAAGTTGAGAACCACTGAAAGCAAGCGAACAAATATCAGTTTCTGAATACTGTTCGGGTTACAAATACGGTAATATCATCAGCAAGATACTGCTTGATTTTACAAAATTTATGAAAAACAACAGAATATTTTGCTCACATTTTCCAGCAGCCGGTTGGACGTCTCAAAGAAATCCATCAGAGCATTTCTCCAAAATTTGCACTATACAGGCACAAAATAGACAGAACACACAAACATATTGTACACGATACACAAGATAACTGTACGTCTATTTACTATGGTGCTTTGACAATTACCGTAAATTTTTTCCTGCAGCTCTTAACAGTGATGGTCGTGCTTTGAAAACTCATGGCATTGACACATTATATTTGCTTGAAACACTGTTACTCGACGGCCATAGTTGCTGGTCCTGAGCCGTGGAAGCTGTCTGGATATCGACCCTTGTCCTGTGTTTTAATCTTTGGTCGTCGGTTGCGAGTCGAGCTTGAAGAGGAGCACTCTGGCGGAGAGAAAAGGGCTCACTGCAGAGAGAGGCGAGGCCAGAACTAGCCTAGCAAGTCCCTGGCAAACCTTTCGTCAATATGACCGCCGACAACAGTACTTGCAGTGTGTTGTGGACTAGGCGGGGAGCCTAGGCGCCTGGGGACCATTGACGGCTGTTGCTATGTGCGCCAAGTTCACTTATCTGCCAAAAGGAGAATTTGTTGTTCTAAGAGCAGTTTGCTTTTTGGTCCTGAACTCTGAATTCACATTTATGATCCGTTGCACTGGTCGGTGCTACGATCCGTTGAGAGTGGTGCTGAACAGTAATTCAAATTATCCTCACCAGAGTCTAACTCGTTTCACTGAAATTGATACCTTGACAATCTGTGACAGTTGTGGGTATTTGTTGTTATATCCTGTCTCAGTACTGGCAGTTTGTGCACTGTGCATTGCGGAGTATAGGTCGTATTCGACAGACTTGTTATTCGGTCAGACACTTCATGGGTAGGTTTGAGTGTTGCCTCTGCACCAGATAACCAATGACTGTAAGGTAGGCTTATAAATGGATAAAGGCAAATCTACAACAGGATATTTGGTGGTCTACTTTTATGGCAATTTTAAAGTGGTTTGACCCGAGAGTTTTAAGATTTAAATTTCTTGGTCACTTGATTTTGCTATAGCCCACTATACGTTCGTAATTTATATTTTGTACACTTTGTTGAAATTCTGTCACTGCATAGGGTTCCCTGGAGTGTTCTGGGACTAGCTGTGTTAATTTGATTTTGTGTGCAAGCGGTTGAGTTGTTCGCGTAATTTAATATTTACTAATGCACTCTCTGTACTCAAGGTGTCTACGCTAAACTTGATATCTTGAGGGCCATTTACTGCTGTGTGTGGGTGTGAACGTTGGAGCTTGGCTGGGGCTTGTGATCCTTGTTCCGCGAGCCCCTAGTCCAGCGGTGCACTGTTTGTCCCTCAGGCGGCTGCTATGCGGTCGCGCTAGCGAGGCGTTAACTGTGTTTACCGTTATGTGCGACACTCCGTGCACAGACCACGTACAAGGTAAGTTGTAGTCGTATAATTTTTGGAGTGTTTGCTGTAATAGCTTGTGCTCCCCAATAGGTCACTAAATTCTGCATTAAAGAAAAGGGTTTTAATTTTACTACCATACCTTCGGGTCATATATTGACATTGGTATATTTTTTAATGTTATCGTATTTTTATATTTATAAAAGAAAAATGGTTCAAATGGTAATGGTTCAAACGGCTCTGAGCACTATGGGACTTAACATCTGTGGTCATCAGTCCCCTAGAACTTAGAACTACGTAAACCTAACTAACCTAAGGACATCACACACATCCATGCCCGAGGCAGGATTCGAACCTGCGACCGTAGCAGTCGCGCGGTTCCCATCTGAGCGCCTAGAACCGATAGACCACCGCGGCCGGCAAATGTTAATGCTTTCCTATAAATGTTGGTAAGCAACATATATTGACTAAGAGTGTGGGGGCTCTTCACCCCGCTAATAGCGATTATCAAGTATTGTTCAAAATTATTTTAATAAGAAGGGTTGTGATCCACTCGTTTTCCTGGTTAGAGTTCTGTTGTACTGCCATCATCTTGATCTTTCTCGGGACAAATTCTTACTAGTATGATTGCCGCCTCTTGGCGCTTGTTATCTGTTGTAAATAAGTTCTAGGAACCACGATTATTCGTTCGACCCTTTGTTGAATATTACTGGTAAGGTCTGGGATTGGTAAGCAGGGCACATGTTCTTTTTGTTGTATGACTTCTAAATTAGAATTCTGCATAAACCTAGCGAAACCAGTATAGAAATTGCGCTACATATGGTGAGAGTTGTGACTTTGTTACACGCCATACATGACCTTGAATCAATAAATGCGACTAAGGTTGAATTTTTTCCGGAATGTACACCGAAAAATACTAAAGACACCAAAAGACATTTTACAAAAGGATTATAATTCTTCACCGCAAGCAATGGAGGTAAAATTATTAAAGAACATTTTAAAAAATTCTATACAAAGAATTTAAATTACACTGATAGCGCAAAGGGCGTCTATTTCGCTGGAAAATACCGATACCCACGTAAGTGCGTCCGCTTCTCCGCATCGCGCGTCACACTGTGCACCGCGAGCGTGCGCTCACATGGGACAGCTGAACCGCTAAAACTGAACTAAAAACTGAACACTGTTCGAGCTGCCCTCGGAAGGTCCAACAGTACCGACCGACTGCTGTCTCATCCTCAGCCGATACACGTCATCTACATCTACATCTACATTTGTACTCCACAAGCCACCCAACGGTGTGTGGCGGAGGGCACTTTACGTGCCACTGTCATTACCTCCCTTTCCTGTTCCAGTCGCGTATGGTTCGCGGGAAGAACGACTGTCTGAAAGCCTCCGTGCGCGCTCTAATCTCTCTAATTTTACATTCGTGTTCTCCTCGGGAGGTATAAGTAGGGGGAAGCAATCAATATATTCGATACCTCATCCAGAAACGCACCCTCTCGAAACCTAGGGAGCAATCTACACCGCGATGCAGAGCGCCTCTCTTGCAGAGTCTGCCACTTGAGTTTATTAAACATCTCCGTAACGCTATCAGGGTTACCAAACAACCCTGTGATGAAACGCGCCGCTCTTCTTTGGATCTTTTCTATCTCCTCCGTCAAACCGATCTGGTACGGATCCCACACTGATGAACAATACTCAAGTATAGGTCGAACGAGTGTTTTGTAAGCCACCTCCTTTGTTGATGGACTACATTTTCTAAGCACTCTCCCAATGAATCTCAACCTGGTACCCGCCTTACCAACAATTAATTTTATATGATCATTCCACGTCAAATCGTTCCGCACGCATACTCCCAGATATTTTACAAAAGTAACTCCTACCAGTGTTTGTTCCGCTATCATATAAACATACAATAAAGGATCCTTCTTTCTATGTATTCGCAATACATTACATTTGTCTATGTTAAGGGACAGTTGCCACTCCCAGCACCAAGTGCCTATCCGCTGCAGATCTTCCTGCATTTCGCTACAATTTTCTAATGCTGCAACTTCTCTGTATACTACAGCATCATCCGCGAAAAGCCGCATGGAACTTCCGACACTATCTACTAGGTCATTTATATATATTGTGAAAAGCAATGGTCCCATAACACTCCCCTGTGGCACGCCAGAGGTTACTTTAACGTCTGTAGAAGTCTCTCCATTGATAACAACATGCTGTGTTCTGTTTGCTAAAAACTCTTCAATCCAGCCACACAGCTGGTCTGATATTCCGTAGGCTCTTACTTTGTTTATCAGGCGACAGTGCGGAACTGTATCGAACGCCTTCCGGAAGTCAAGAAAAATAGCATCTACCTGGGAGCCTGTATCTAACATTTTCTGGGTCTCATGAACAAATAAAGCGAGTTGGGTCTCACACGAATGCTGTTTCCGGAATCCATGTTGATTCCTACATAGTAGATTCTGGGTTTCCAAAAACGACATGATACTCGAGCAAAAAACATGTTCTAAAATTCTACAACAGATCGACGTCAGAGATATAGGTCTATAGTTTTGCGCATCTGCTCGACGACCCTGTGCTCTTTTCCAATCATTTGGAACCCTCCGTTCCTCTAGAAACTTGCGATACACGGCTGTTAGAAGGGGGGCAAGTTCTTTCGCGTACTCTGTGTAGAATCGAATTGGTATCCCGTCAGGTCCAGTGGACTTTCCTCTATTGAGTGATTCCAGTTGCTTTTCTATTCCTTGGATACTTATTTCGAAGTCAGCCATTTTTTCGTTTGTGCGAGGATTTAGAGAAGGAACTGCAGTGCGGTCTTCCTCTGTGAAACAGATTTGGAAAAAGGTATTTAGTATTTCAGCTTTACGCGTGTCATCCTCTGTTTCAATGCCATCATCATCCCGGAGTGTCTGGATATGCCGTTTCAAGCCACCTAGTGATTTAACGTAAGACCAGAACTTCCTAGGATTATCTGTCAAGTCGGTACATAGAATTTTACTTTCGAGTTCACTGAACGCTTTACGCATAGCCCTCCTTACGCTAACTTTGACATCGTTTAGCTTCTGTTTGTCTGAGAGGTTTTGGCTGCGTTTAAACTTGGAGTGAAGCTCTCTTTGCTTTCGCAGTAGTTTCCTAACTATGTTGTTGTACCACGGTGGGTTTTTCCCGTCCCTCACAGTTTTACTCGGCACGTACCTGTCTAAAACGAATTTTACGATTGCCTTGAACTTTTTCGATAAACACTCAACATTTTCAGTGTCGGAACAGAAATTTTCGTTTTGATCTGTTAGGTAGTCTGAAATCTGCCTTCTATTGCTAAACAGATAAACCTTTCTCCCTTTTTTTATATTCCTATTAACTTCCATATTCAGGGATGCTGCAACGGCCTTATGATCACTGATTTCCTGTTCTGCACTTAAAGAGTCGAAAATTTCGGGTCTGTTTGTTATCAGTAGGTCCAAGATGATATCTCCACGAGTCGGTTCTCTGTTTAATTGCTCGAGGTAATTTTCGGATAGTGCACTCAGTATAATGTCACTCGATACTCTGTCCCTACCACCCGTCCTAAACATCTGAGTGTCCCAGTCTATATCTGGTAAACTGAAATCTCCACCTAAGACTATAACATGCTGAGAAAATTTATGTGAAATGTATTCCAAATTTTCTCTCAGTTGTTCTGCCACTAATGCTGCTGAGTCGGGAGGTCGGTAAAAGGAGCCAATTATTAACCTAGCTCGGTTGTTGAGTGTAACCTCCACCCATAATAATTCACAGGAACTATCCACTTCTACTTCACTACAGGATAAACTACTACTAGCAGCGAGAAACACTCCACCACCGGTTGCATGCAATCTATCCTTTCTAAACACTGTCTGTACCTTTGTAAAAATTTCGGCAGAATTTATCTCTGGCTTAAGCCAGCTTTCTGTACCTATAACGATTTCAGCTTCAGTGCTTTCTATCAGCGCTTGAAGTTCTGGTACTTTACCAACGCAGCTTCGACAGTTGACAATTACAATACCGATTGCTGCTTTCTGTACTTGCCCAAGGCCATCTAACCTAAAAAACCGCCCAGCCCACGCCACACAGCCCCTGCTACCCGTGTAGCCGCTTGTTGCGTGTAGTGGACTCCTGACCTATCCAGCGGAACCCGAAACCCCACCACCCTATGGCGCAAGTCGAGGAATCTGCAGCCCACACGGTCGCAGAACCGTCTCAGCCTCTGATTCAGACCCTCCACTCGGCTCTGTACCAAAGGCCCGCAGTCAGTCCTGTCGACGATGCTGCAGATGGTGAGCTCTGCTTTCATCCCGCTAGCGAGACTGGCAGTCTTCACCATATGAGATAGCCGCCGGAAGCCAGAGAGGATTTCCTTCGATCTCTAGCGACACACATCATTGGTGCCGACATGAGCGACCACCTGCAGATGGGTGCACCCTGTACCCTTCATGGCATCCGGAAGGACCCTTTCCACATCTGGAATGACTCCCCCCGGTATGCACACGGAGTACACATTGGTTTTCTTCCCCTCTCTTGCTGCCATTTCCCTAAGGGGCCCCATTACGCGCCTGACGTTGGAGCTCCCAACTACCAGTAAGCCCACCCTCTGCGACCGCCCGGATCTTGCAGACTGAGGGGCAACCTCTGGAACAGGACAAGCAGCCATGTCAGGGCGAAGATCACTATCAGCCTGAGACAGAGCCTGAAACTGGTTCGTCAGACAAACTGGAGAGGCCTTCCGTTCAGCCCTCCGGAATGTCTTTCGCCCCCTGCCACACCTTGAGACGACCTCCCACTCTACCATAGGTGAGGGATCAGCCTCAATGCGGGCAGTATCCCGGGCAACCACAGTCGTAGTCCGATCGGGGGATGCGTGGGACGAGCTTGCCGTCCCCGACAAACCCCCATCCGGACCCCCACAGTGATGCCCATTGGCAACAGCCTCAAGCTGTGTGACCGAAGCCAACACTGCCTGAAGCTGGGAGCGAAGGGATGCCAACTCAGCCTGCATCCGAACACAGCAGTTGCAGTCCCTATCCATGCTAAAAACTGTTTTGCAAAGAACGTCTGAACTAATCTACAGAGAGCGCAAACATATCGACAAAATTTAAACGGTTATTAAAATACAAGATTGCCTAGTAAATGCAGTAATGCTGCTACTTGCGCACTGCTGACACTGCTCGGCGGCGGAAGGAGACTACGCGAATTTACACTATTCAGGTACTAAAACGCGATGCTACAACTCTCAAATACTATAATACGCCCGAAATTTATTAATTAAACAATGCAAGTACCAAAAACACGCAAAGAAATTAAGAATTAAACTATGTAACAAATGAGTGAGCTAGGAGTATACGACTTGCTGCTGCAGCTGCTTATCCAACGGCGGCAGGGAGATGCGGAGATGGACGTTTCATCAGACAATGCTCCCCGGCACTTGTGAGTTTTCGTGACCGCAGCTGTACTTCTCAGTCAAGCAGTTCGTCAATTAACCTCAGAAATATCGAGTGCACCTCGCTTGCCAACAGCGATCGGCAAACCCTGATGGTTAAGACAGTTACCCATCCAAGAACTAGCCAAGGTGGAAAGCGCTTACTTCGGTGATCTGACGGAGACCGATGTTAACACTACGACAAGGCCGTTAGCTAATTCAAACGCTGGCAACTGATGTTTTCGAGCGGTCGCCGAGCCGCGCCGTTACGCTTTCGCAACAGTTCGCTCACGTAGGACGATGACTGAGTGATTTCACTTCATATGTAACGTACATTTTGCTAGAATTTACCATAGACCTGTCTTGCATTCGTTTTCGCTGCTTATGTTTTCACGTACTGTTACCAGTTTGCTGCGTTTCATAGTTGCGCCCGTACATAGTGAAACTCTGTGCCGGGTTCCCAAAATTTGGCATCAGTTATGGATTTTCACAAAGTCGGGTTGACTCACTTTTTGCACGCACACACTATGTGCCATTTCCTTACATAGAAGGTGTTACGGCGTAAAGTCAAGAGCCGGCACGCCAGTCGGGAAATATAGAGAAGAGATGGCTGTGAGAAGACGTCAGCCAATCGCACGCTGGCCGACCCCTCCCCAGTCGAATAGCAGCTTAAAGATTAGCAACTTGGATGGGAGCGTCAACTAGTCACTTTGCTTGTTCTTTATGTAGCTCGGAATTCTTTATACTGAAGAAGATTCGATATTTCGTATGTCGCCCTTTGCTTGCGACACATCTGTGTAATTGCAAAGTTAAGTATTGTATCTTCTCCTTTTGTCATAAAACGATAATACGATTTGTTTGAATGTTGTCTAGCGAACCGAGTAAGGGGGCTTTCTAGACCCCAATATTAAACGACTGCCCGCATCTCGTGGTCGTGCGGTAGCGTTCTCGCTTCCCACGCCCGGGTTTCCGGGTTCGATTCCCGGCGGGGTCAGGGATTTTCTCTGCCTCGTGATGGCTGGGTGTTGTGTGCTGTCCGTAGGTTAGTTAGGTGTAAGTAGTTCTAAGTTCTAGGGGACTGATGACCATAGCTGTTAAGTCCCATAGTGCTCAGAGCCATTAAACGACTAGCATGGAGACATACTGTAGTAGAATGTATGACAGTGCCTGTCATATTTTATTACAAACCGTTTTACCAGCAATAAATAATCTACGTGCTGCTGGCCCACATGATAAAGGTGACCCACGTATCAGCATAGATACATCGTGCAAAGTTTCACACTTTAAGTTATAAACACAAAGCCCGCATCTCGTGGTCGTGCGGTAGCGTTCTCGCTTCCCACGCCCGGGTTCCCGGGTTCGATTCCCGGCGGGGTCAGGGATTTTCTCTGCCTCGTGATGGCTGGGTGTTGTGTGATGTCCTTAGGATAGTTAGGTTTAAGTAGTTCTAAGTTCTAGGGGACTGATGACCATAGATGTTAAGTCCCATAGTGCTCAGAGCCATATAAACACAAAATTAGCTTCTCCATGCTCCTACACCCATAAGTGGAAATGCATTTGAATTTCATAAAATCGAGAACTGAGTGCTCCTGTGCAATTGCATAAAGAAGGAGGAATGAGTGGCAAGACTGAAGTTTATCCATGCTGAAATTTCTAAATACAGGATGTCGTTTCGGTGGTTACATTTATTTAACCACTACAAGATAGCATGAATAAATAAATGCAATAATGACAAATAATTATGAGCGACAGGGTAGGCTTTACTAGTTGTTTCCAACAATCATCGGCTTTAACAAATGAGTTTATCTCAACAATACGCAAAACACAGTGCCAGAATAAATATAAAACAGTAAAACTTTTTTAAAGAAAACTTCTTTCCTTATAAATCAGAAGGTGCCCAAAGGGCACAGCAAAGATACCTATAAGAAAAGTTCACTTAAGGCCTTCAAAGAATTTTTGGCGGAAATCAAATGATTTTTCTTTAACCAAACACTCCCTTAACACACAATAGGGCAAACACTCTGCAAAAGCAGCATAAAACCAACTGAAAATATTATCAAGTACCAAAAAAGCAAAATAGATGAAGCTTGTCCACACGTGAAGCAAGTTAAGTCCCAATTTAGGATCAAAGCAGTAATTGTGGTTAAATGATTTGGAAATATTCGCACAACATAATCAAGACAGTATACAACCTCCCCCCAGTTTCGCACCGAACTTAATTATTCGCATACGCTGAAGATGAAGTTATATTTAATTAATTTAGCCTAATGCGTAATAGCACATCTTAATGAAACTCGCTGTCGTGCCCTTCTGCTCTTGTGAAATCTAAGGAAAAGTCCTTTCACCAATATTGAATGTAAATGAACTAAAACACCCTTTTTGTAAACCATAATTTGTAAACACTCAACAGAATTCAGATACTGTGTGCCACCACGTCTACATTCTGCCACTAATTTCCAGCCTCGTTACCGAGCAATTGCCTCTAGCCTCTCGCACACCGGACTTCCACTCACGGACTCCAACACTCGACTACGATTCACCCACTCGCACATTCTTGACTGCACTGCAGTCTTTGCTTTATTTTATGATCGCTGCATAGTGCACGATCAATACTATTTAAGGGTACTGTATCCTTACAAACACCTGGTGGTTATGCAAATTTATAAAAAACTTAGCTACCCTAAATTCATAACATGGGTAGTACAAGACATTCCTAAGGAGATGCACAACTTTTAGTAAAACCTTAAATAAGGTTCCATAGATTAGAAATTTGGAAATTTGTGGTAAGTTCCTATGATACCAAACTGCTGGGTCATCGGTCCCTAGGCTTACACACTACTTAATCTAACTTAAACTAACTTATGCTAAGGACAACACACACACCCGTGCCCGAGCGAGGTCTCGAACCTGCGACGGGGCGGAGCTGCGTGAACCGTGGCAAGGCGCCATAAACCGCACGGCTACCCCGCACCGCCATACATCAGAACATTAAGTATTATAGCAGCTATTAACTTAAAATTTATTAGCAGGCAGCGCGATCCAGCGTGCTAAGGTAGTCACAGACGCGCATCGTAGGCAGCCAGTAAGCCCTCGCGGTCTCCAGCCGCTGAAAAATGGGCCGCGAAGCTCAGTAGACGAATTAGGGCGGTTAACTAACAACACTGAGATGAAACATACGCCGAACTAGCAAGTTAAGCAAATACAAGCAATGGTCACCTTGTCGAGAAATGGTCAGCATAAAGCCTCTTAATACACCACCAAATTTCAAAAATTTATCTTTAACCAATTTTACAAAATATCAAGAATGCGTAGTACTGATGAAGGTAAACCATTTATCTGAATAAAATTTGGTACAGGGTAACCTAATAAATGGCCAGAAAATATGATCTGACAGTAATTTAGCCCAACCACACGGCACGGAGCCTTGCTTGAACCGAACAGTTATGTGAGAAAAAGACAAGCTTACCTTTGCGAGGTGGTACTTAATAATTAGATCTCACAAGCAATGTTTTTTTCCGTGATATTTAGATAAGAAAATCTACGACAAAATTTTATCACATATATTAACATCGTAAATTTCTGTTAAAGCAACAAAAGATAAAAGATTGAATCCGAAATCCTTAAAATCACTTCAGACCACAATTTAACCTCCAAAATTTTTTCCGTTGCTTATTGCCACAACACTTTTCCAGAATACTACAGCAGAAGAAAGCCGACGGCGGTATCAATGGGAAAATCTAGCATCAAGGTTCATCCCTGAATTTAGTCTTTCTCACAGGGTATAACCAACACAAATACACTGCAATGAAGCCCTCAGTCGTACACAAAAAACCCCAATACAGGTTCAATTACGTATACAGCCCAATATGCGACTGATCAGAAATATAAATAATCTGAAGCAACAGAGCCTTCGCTCGGATAATCAAGCTCTGAAAAACATTTCAGTGAGCCACCAAGCACAGGCAATAGAGGCGGGCGTATCGTAGTGTGAGAAATAGTGACCATAAACGCATGATGTAGCAGATATTTGATAATACTGGAAATATCCAGTGCGGCTCCCAGCACCCATCCCCGCACACCGTGGAATATCAAAGCGGCCAAATCAGAGGTCGCGGACAGAAGGACGCTGTACTCAGCTCAGCGTCGTAACTCTGACTTCACCAGTTACATCATGTCTTGCCATAAACGAAGCTAACGGCCGACTGATGCACTATGTCCGGAACTCGGTCCATGAAGCCCTCTAGTCCGCTGTCACTCGCTGGCAGGCTCTTACTGCCCCACCAACGCTGCTCAAGACCTACTTTTGGGCACGCTATGCCAGAGATAATGAGCGACAAGCTACAATCGATTCACACTGCCAATAGTAGCGCTAGTGAATAGTGCCCGAACTCATGGCACACGAAATCGACTGCGAGCCCTCCCCCCCCTCCCCCCCCCCACCCCCCCAGCTCACACGCTATGAGTGGTATTCTTCCTGAAGCCATCGGCCACTCCTTCCTGTTACAGATCAGGACGTTACGTGGCAAGCCACTGTGCACGTTGTAAACATTCAAGGCAAAGTGTGGATAACAGTTTCGTATATCATTGCTCGCAGTCGATAATGAGACATCCTTCCCTGCAGTGGCTGAAACGAAACAAGATTTTCGTATGTCACTTGAAACATCTGCGGCAGAATAGCATTTCCACATCGTGAATGTTAACTTTTATCTTATTTTGTGTAGAACGCTATCGGGAGGAAAAGAAGAACAGCGTTTCTCGACTTGTTGAACACAGGATATTTATCCTTGTTTATGATGCACCCTTTGCATATCAAGGGTGTATATCCTTCATCCCAACTAGTGCATTCCATTCTTTCGTTAGCCAACATAATAGACAACTGAAACTCATCTCGTTCAGATAATTACAGCATCGTCAGTTTTTCATTTGCAAGAGAGAAAATTTTAATTTACTGAATATTTCTTTTTAGCCCAATCTCATTGGTTGCCTCGTTAAAAATTAGAGCTGTTTGAGAAGGACCCCTGACTTACTTTTCTCCAGAGTTAATTGCTCCCATTCATGAATATAACTTGATTAATGTTAGTGTCTTTATGACCTTGCTCCACGGGACGTCTATTGAGCGATATCCTCTGAAAAATGTTGTAACAGACGTCACTCAGAAAATATAGTCAGGAAATGGGGAATATAGTCGGTTACAAACGAGATTGACTAAAGCTATGAAACAAGAGTTCTTTGCTTATTGCAGCTTTGATGATTTTTGTTTTCAGAAGCGTTTCGACCAAGTAGCTCTACGGACAGCATTAAGTGCTTTAACATATCGTTATTGCGTTTGAAATCTTACATTCCGCGGTAGCGTCACGTAAATCATTTTGTTAGCATTCGTACCTCATACCGTGACTACTAGGTACCTTCACATATTACAGAACAGCGCGAAGACAAAGATAGATTCACGGCGTATACGTTACTATCTTCACTTTATTTTTCATTTAAATTACAGCTCTATGTTATATAATTTTGACACCGACTTTTTTTTCCAAGCATGAAGAACTATAGAGTTCGGTTACTCTCTTAGGCTCAAGGAAGGAAATAGTTAAGCCTGAAACAAAGCACAAAATAAATTCAGTGATGTTTACGGCAGGACACTATAGCGAAAAATGAAGGTAGATATTAACCGGTAACAGTAATCGTATTTGTTTTATTTATTTGTTTTTTTTTTTTATTGCAGACGTCTATTTGGGAATAATGTGAGCCATATCACAAAATGCGGTCGGTTCACTGATAAAATTTCTACAGTTTAAAATCCAAGAACAAAACACGCTATACTAATTACCTTACTTTCAATAGATTGTGAAAGAAAACACAAAATCATAAGGAATGTATGCATGTATTAACCTCATGCTCAGTTCAGTATGTTCTTAATTCGTTTCGAGTTGCAATGCGGTGTGCCTAACAAGTATATGAGTCCGGTTGTTTACAATTTTACTGCCCTTGTCTTGAGGCAAGGCAGGCAGCAAGTACTGTTATTATTGTAACTCTATGCCCATATTTTCAAGCTATACTGATGTCTCCACAATACCTGTACCAAATTTTGTCTTGCATTAGGCACTAATTTACTAGCGACAGCCTTAGAAAAACAGCGAAATTCTGTCACAACTTTAGCACTGACATAAAAAATTAACACGATCAGAATATTATTACTCCGGTGCTTAACCACAAATTATTATGAATAAAATAAAACAGTGTTAGGTGCAAGCTTTCTCTGAAACTGTCCCCCAACATATATTAGAATAGTTTATGCATATTTCCCTTGATCAAACAGTCGATTACTGACGGAGCATATGATAACTGCAATCCTAGTATTTCCCCTCACTGTCCTTTCTATTGCTTTCTGCTCACATACCTTCTTTTGTAGCCGGCCGCGGTGGTCTAGCGGTTCTAGGCGCTCAGTCCGGAACCGCGCGACTGCTACGGTCGCAGGTTCGAATCCTGCCTCGGTCATGGATGTGTGTGCTGTCCTTAGGTTAGTTAGGTTTAAGTAATTGTAAGTTCTAGGAGACTGATGACCACAGATGTTAAGTCCCATAGTGCTCAGAGCCATTTGAACCTTCTTTTGTACTGTCAAAAGACTGTTCATTTGGAAACATGTGGTCTGGCTAGCGAAAGATAAAAGTGATTTTAAAAGGAGTCGGCTACCATAAAATTGTTCCGAATTCGAGGCAAAGTCGCAGCCTCAGTTAAAACTGACAAGCACTCCGCTCACTGTCCGCTCCTTCCAGGCGGGATTTAGAACGGCTGCCTTCTGCGAAAAGACATAGTATTCTTTGCAGAAGACTTTTATCAAGATAAGAGATCTCTAGCCAGATGTCGCTTTCCAGAGGACCGTGTGAATTTATCTTATGATACGTCGAAGTAACTTTCGGTTTAAACTTTCAGAGCGCAGCGCTCTGGTTGTCTCTTACTGTTATTTTTTCGTAGAGTACACAGTTTCTCAGCTGTGCCTACGTCTCAGACTTCTCATAGGTCGTCATGATATCTACGGCTTGTAATGGGAGAGATTTTTGGATTCACCCCAAACTCAGAGCACTACTGCTTGAAAATAGCAAGAATCTATAATGTTACGAAATTGTTTAACATTATATTTGAGTGTTACTAAATAGTAACCTTTTGGCTTGTGCTCTCGTTAACATGGGAGTTCTTTCAACACACCGCAACCCTATCTACAAAACTGTACGACCACTTACCAGTTGGTTGAACCAATAACAACAACAACGTCGGGACTTCTCGGCTAATGTTCTGTCTGCTCTGCTACAGTCTTCAATCTCCACCTGTGCGCTTGCAAAGGGAGAAAAATGTTATTTCTTAATTCTAACTTATATGATGCTGCGTCACACTGAGTCTCTGCGTCACTCTGAGTCTGTACCCATCACCTGAAAATCCTATGCCCTAACAGCTACACAAAAATCGTAAAAAAAATGCAAAATTTTCCAACACAATAACACACGCCCTTTTCCCTACAATTCTGCTTCCTTCAGTACCTATATCTATTCTGATCCCAATCTTCGAAAATAGCTATTTAATACATGAAACAAAGTTCCTCAAAGTGCTACTGCTGCGACCTGCCGTACCTCACTATCCTGACACTTTCCTATCCTGGTAGCTTACCTATTTTATCTATCCTGGCAGGGTCGCCATTTTCTGTGAGTGTGGGATTGATCTGAGATGTAGCCTTTACCCTGTGGCTCCTGCAAGATGCGATTTCCACCCCCACACTACTACAGAAGTCAGACAGACGCTCCTAACGTTCTAAAGAGAAATGCCTGAAAAACTTTCAGCAATAAATATTTTCTGGAGTCGTCCGCTGTAAGTATATGACACAAAAATTCACAAAATTTCTTACGTAACTAGTGGGATACTTGGGTATTGGAGTAGTGCTAGTTAGTGTAAGAAAAACATGAAACTAATAAAAATCATTATTTATATTGCAAAAATTCTGAGAAATTCACTATGGCACTTTTAGTTATGAATTGTACAAGTTATATCCTGGCACTATGGGACTTTACATCTATGGTCATCAGTCCCCTAGAACTTAGAACTACTCCCAAGGATAGGATTCGCTAATGAAATTTCTATACAAAGATTAAGATTGTTATTGACTTGGCAGAATGGCTGAGAGCCGCGCCTAATCAATTTGAATAATTACCCGTTAGAATGTTGCTAGGTACGGTCAAGGCTGTCGCGTGTGAAATGCAGTGAAGTGTACTGTTGTGGAGCAAATATGGGGTCCGCAAGACCTGTAGCGCACATTACCGTAAGCTGCGATGACTGCTGTCTGCGCCACTCACTGCTGACAAATAAGATAACTCTCGTTCTATCTGGACTGACCTTCGCCAATCAAAATCTCCCTACGCCTTGATGAAGTCAATGATTCCTATTCGCCCCTAGTCTAACTAAAAATTCGCTCACAGGCGTTTAACTATAACTCTGTCCATTCACACCGCACAATAAGTGTGGCGGCCAACACAGTGAACAACGCTTAATCGCAAGGACTCAATATAGAGTCGCACTACGATTTGCTCTCGACAGAGGTGCTCTCCCATCGAAGTACTGAGGAGAGACTTGTTCCTCGCTCTTTGAGTACACGTACGAGCGCCCGCATCTCGTGGTCGTGCGGTAGCGTTCTCGCTTCCCACGCCCGGGTTCCCGGGTTCGATTCCCGGCGGAGTCAGGGATTTTCTCTGCCTCGTGATGGCTGGGTGTTGTGTGCTGTCCTTAGGTTAGTTAGGTTTAAGTAGTTCTAAGTTCTAGGGGACTGATGACCATAGATGTAAAGTCCCATAGTGCTCAGAGCCATTTGAACACGTACGAGCGCGCACGCTCTCTTTACGTGTTCTCGCTATAAGAGCGACATCGGAACGGCCTCTTTCCACGCCAGACGTGAAAGGGTATATCTCTCAGTCTTTTCCATTAGTCCTTCAGCTCAAGGCGTTATAAATATTGTCTGCCAATCAGCACTGCTCTTCTAAAACGGGAGAATGACGTTTCGTTTAAGGCGACCAATCCAGAAATCTGTAGTATCGGCGTTTGGCGTTTGCTGTCTCCCTGTGAAAATCTCTGGAACTGCGTGCTATGTGTAAGAATGCCTGGGCTGGCCACTCCCACACAATGTAGCGGAATTTGCTTTTACGCCGCACACGGGTCGTTCTTCCTTTCACCCGTCAAACGCTGTCCGCTCCATGGGCGGTCACCGCCCGATGTAGATGGGTTGGGATCGGCCTCCTGGCGTGCGGTTGCCTCTCTCGAACTAAAAGCTTCTGTGACCGTCGTGTCTGGAATGTATGTGTGTACGCCAGCCTCGAGTATTTCAACCACGGTGCGCACTTGCGATTTATTAGTTATTTGCATATCGTTTACATGAATTCATACAATATTGACATTATCTTATCGAGTTTGGGTTCGAAAGAAGCGTCTTGATGTGAGAAATATGATTGTGAGGGCGGAATATGTAAGCAATAAAGGTCAGGAGACCACAACGTCTTACAATATGAGTACTTATTTGTTTTCGACAACTGGTTGCGACAGGCTGCACCGTCATCTTCTGGTCATCAAAAAATTTCGTTAACAATCGTGTTCACTGTGAGTTGAATCCCCATGTCAAGTTGTCACGTTAGTGAATAAAATGTAGCACATTAGGCAAAGGTTTGTCAGACGGCGTGTATATTATACAGTACACACTGTCTAATGTGGTTCAGCAATAATTGGAACAAGCCAAGGTAATGGAATAAGAAGGGCTATTTTACATTTTACTACATATTGTGTTTTTTAAGACTTAACAGTCATCTATGAGTGCTACTTATACGGACATGGTCATGTGCACAAGGTGTTTTCTGATTGTAAACGTTTTATTTCTGACAAATCTTTTGCCTAATGTGGTACATTTTATCCACTAATGTGATGACAATTTGGCATGAGGTTCCCACTTACAGCGAACACGATTGTAACAACATGTTTTGGTGACCAGAAGATGAGAGCAAATCCTGTCGACACCGGTTGTCGAAAACAAATAAGTATCTGTGTGATCTTAGTTAAAGAAAGTTTTTTACTTGGCCTTCGAGTTCGCGCTCTGGCGAAAAGTAGCGAAGCTATAGCGCTTCCACAAAGAAGACCCTTCACGTTAGGAGACGAAGGAGTAAACACTTCGTGTTAGCCTTTTGCAGAGTAAGGACTTGTCGCTGGGAGCTCATGCAGTTAAGACTTGTCACTGGACGACTGATGAGGCGAGACGTGTTTCTAGCTGAGTAATGAGGACAGAGATAGAGCTGAACTCAAAGAGTGTCCAGCCGCTACTGCCGCAGTCTTCAACATTACGCGCCATGTTCGCAATCGGCAATTCCGTAGGGACGCAATATTAGTACACTGTTTTCAGAAGCCAGTTATTGCGTCTTAACGCTTCGCTGTTTTCTTTGAGCGTGCACTTTGAGCATGCGCTTTCACGATGTCGCTGGTATTCTGTTTCCGTGTTCTTCCTGTAATTTACTAACCGCGCTTACAGTCACTGGTCATAGTCGTGTGCCCTGCATTACTTCCCATTTATGCGCGTCCACCCATCTGTAACAAGGTTACAGTTCACCATTACAATCACTAGAACCCGCTTACTTCACAACAATAAATCTGGTAGTAACAGCAACCATTTGCTTCTCGTATACATTAGATGATTCCTCCCCTCATTAATATGGCTAGGTGAGGTGCGTGGTTTGGTACACATATTGTCGTGTTTGATTGAGCCATCCTTCTAATTTCCATTCAGTAAGACGTTTCCGTTGTGTGACATTATTATTTCCATTAATTAACTTGTGTAATCACATGCTATACTTCCTTTCTCTATGGGCCACCAGAGATCAGAGTTGACAATCATAGGGGCATGCAAAATAGTGCAATTGACGCTCCACACTAGCGTAAACAAATTACACCGCCGGCCGGTGTGACCGAGCGGTTCTAGGCGCTTCAGTCTCGAACCGCGCGACCACTACGGTCGCAGGTTCGAATCCAGCCTACGGGACTGATGACCTCAGATGTTAAGTCCCATAGTGCTCAGAGCTATTTGAACCATTGCATTAGCTTTGGGGTCCGCGGTGGCCAAAGCAGGTATTTTCGTTTTGAAATTAATGTAACTGTTGCAATTTGCATGAACATACTGTGAGCCGTAAGGATACACTTTTAATAACTTTACTTGACCACACTTTTATTTTTTATCAACCTCACACGTTTCGACTTTTCGTCATTTTCAAAGGCTACAACATTCTACGGAAAAGAAGTATCAGCCGATATGGAAATATGGTACATTTCACCATTGTTAAGACACATATTACAACGACTAGAATATGGCTTCGTAGCCTACCAATGCTATGTCAGTCATACAAACACATCAGACATGAGACACATTGTATCACCATTCTCGAGCACAAGACAGGTGCAAACTGCTACGAAGTGAAATTTTTGGAACACAAGTGGACTAAATCGCGGGTGCGAGATACACGCTGCAATTTGTTTCTGTTTACAACCACAATTTTCATCATTACAATGTATAAAATGCTTTCATCAGTCAACATGGAAATCACTTACAATGTTTTTCAGAAGATATGTTTAACAGATTTTTGTCTAACTAAACATTGGGATAAGGCGCCGACTGGCGCTGGAGCCCACTGTCTGTTAACAAACAAATGCCTTGTTCCATTTACAACCTACAGCACATAAATTAATACCATCAGTAAAAGTTGATACATATTTAATAAAAGTTATAGTTGGACAGGTTACTAGAGGGTGCAAGGGAACTGATTAAAGGTGGCACACTTAAGATACCGTACATAAGATCTTCTGTGGTTGAATGACCGTAACATTGTATTCTGTGAAGAACAAATGTTCTGGGTCACCTTGTAATCTTATCCTCCTACACATTACTATTATAATTCTCTGTCTCTGTACAAGTTTTGAAAGCTTCGAGAGGCTTGAGATCTACAAAACAAAAACTTTTTACTTATCTTCATTTTCTCTTCTTGTTTTTGGCTCCAGCTCTTGCGTCTAGGGGTACGTTCTTGCGGCTGAAATTTTTACTTACTGGGTTCCAGATGAGTAAATAAGTGATGAAGTAATATCTGTTGCTATGATTTTCTGTTATTTTATCCCATTCTGATATACCAAACTGACTCAAAAATCTCCATTTTCATAAAACCATCAATTACATTGTTGTAGACAAAATGAAGAAACATGTGTTTCCGTCAGAGGCATGTTCACTACTACCTACATTCTACGGTACTCACAATACTCCAAAGAGTTTACATACTTTCTTGAAAAAAGAAGAATATCCTCTAAAATATATCATGAGCTCAGAAATAAATTTAATAACGAGCGATAGATTGTGCAGTTAATAATATGAATTTTAAATACACCAGTTATTTCGTAATTTCAAGTATTTCAACACGAAGAAGAATTTTAGCTCTATGCACAGAGTACTAACAAATTGATTTCTTTTTATATATTTTAGCGCGAAACATAACACATCGTATACAAAATCACATGAAGTTCAAATTAAACAGCTGATATAATGTTCATCCATACAAGAATCGATAGTATAAATGGTATCGGTTAAATCTATAAAAATGGTAATGTTAGAAAAGGGTATCCCATTACAACCTTGACGCAGTTAAGGAAGGGGGGAGGGGTAAAGGGGTAACAACATAAATCTTAAAATATTAAAAAATCCTCTAAAACTGCTTGTAATACTTTCACTATAAACATTTATAAAATGGCAGCTTAAGTAAAATAGCACGAAAGCGTTGTGGGACAGCTATAATAGCGCTGTTGTCAACAGTTTTGAGCCGGCCGCGGTGGTCTAGCGGCTCTAGGCGCGCAGTCCGGAACCGCCCGACTGCTAGGGTCGTAAGTTCGAATCCTGCCTCGGGCATGGATGTGTGTGATGTCCTTAGGTTAGTTAGGTTTAAGTAGTTCTAAGTTCTAGGGGACTGATGACCACAGTAGTTAAGTCCCATAGTACTCAGAGCCATTTGAACCATTTTGAACAGTTTTGAACTTGTGCCAAGCGGGGCGAAGAGCTGAGCAGCCGCTTATGAATACTCTATCGGCACACTTAAACAACGTACATAAGATCTTCTACGGTTGCTTCCTGCGCAGCAGTGTCCGCCAAGAGCAGCGAAGAGGGAAGCTCTACGTTCGCTGCAAATGGAGACTAGGGTCGGATGATCGCTGCACCATGGCCGGGCGCCGTGCAATGCGACAACGGTCGCCAGGGTCTCCGATGCCGGAGCGGAAGTTTTGTAAGTGACCAGTTCCTCTAGAGAGGGAGCGGGATCATGCTGGTCTGCACAACAGCGTAGGATTCTGGCATACTGGCCCGGACTTGAGATATTGGGACAGATTCTATGAAGTCAGAATCCAAGTTCTGGAATACTGGCCGTGGCTCCATGACGCCGGAGACAAAGGATGTTTGTGCAGGTCCAGATCGGTCTGCTGGACAAAGGATGTCCCACTTGACATGTTTCCTCAGGCTACTGTTCACTCAGAGGTGTATGGACACTGTTTCTTCTAATCTAAATTTGGATTTCTCTACTACCGCCTTCATTTGAATGAACACCATAAGGGAAAGGGCCTTCCGCATACACACTCGTGTACCGACCTGTCTTAATCTCCTACGTTAAATCCTAACTGTATGCTGTGTAGTAGAAACACTTCTGTCCTATTTAAATACATACATTGTCGAGGAGAGCTTCCTTTCTGTGGTCGAGTCACTACACACCACTGGCGCTGCCAAAAGATTGGGCAGGGTTGTCAGCCGCCCACGTCACTGTGTCATTTATCCGTTTCGGCAACTTACTGCCAAATGGAGTAAAGCGGCACTGGAACAGCACTTCAGCACCAATTACAGTGTTAACATGAATGAGTACACTCTCTAGTACAGTTTTTATACACTGACCGTGTCATATGTATTACGTGACATGTCGATAGCAGGTCTCAAGGCTGCGGCGAGTGAAAGGAACAAGTCCAAAGAGAATTTGAGGCGTAGCGCCTTAGCATCGCTCCTGCCACTTGTTAGGACGATATCGTTATAGGCATGTGTCATCGACAGATGTAACCAGCTGACATGGACCTGAGTTACAGAGCTGCACGTAGCTATACTAGTAGGCGGCAGAGGTCAGCAGTTGACGGACGGTACTAGCAGTCGTAGTCAAAACAATGTTGTAAAGTTATGTTTGATTAATATTTAATGTATTTTCATAATTATAATTGTTTTATATGTGTAGTAATTAGCAGTGTGAGTGTTGTATGAGTGAAGAAGAACAGAAGTAAATGAAAATTTTTTTGTTTATTCACGAAACCAGTTAAACTATACAGGGGATTTACTATAATTAAATGTGCAGTTAGTTTATGGTACTAATAAATCGTGAGAAGAACACAAATTAATCGGTAATTTCAGAAGGAATAATTTTATATTTGATACTTTTCTAAATTTATTTATTTAGCAATTGCCATAGAAAGAAATGTTTCACTATGATTGGAAATTGAAGTAATGCGCGAGATAGCGCGTGATGATACTGCAACCTGATTTATTGCTTGTGATATCAGTCAATCAGAAAAATGCAGGCTCGCGCCAATCTATGCTGGGAACAAAGCCTTTGGTGTGATCTAGGGGGGTCGGGGCTGAGGGTTCCAACTAGTAACATCTCATTGAAAGCAGCTCCGACTGAAGTACTGTAAAGTAGCGGAAAAATGCTAATTACGGGTTCGCAAAGTAGTACAAAGTGTCTTTAAGTGAACGGTATAGTGGAAGTCGTGTTGAATTTCGGACGGAATATCAAAATTATTCCTTTTGACTATAAGTTAAAAAGGCGTGGCGTGTTATGCGATCTAAGACTGGAACCGCTATTACGTGTAGATCGAGTGCACAACATTTGTGTGAGCATTTTCATAACTAAACGATCCGGTGAACTCTATTAACTTCGGTAACGGGTGTAAATACCATAAAATGGCTACGTGTGTGATTGTGGCGTGCGTGTGAACTTTACATTGTGTTGCCACTTAGTACGGACTTGGCAGTATTAGCTGTGATCTTTATCGTAAAAATACACCTGAAAATTTACATTGCCAAATTAAAACTTTTATTTCAGTATCTAGCCACATCCAGTTTACCGGACAATTCTACGTATGTTGCGACCTGCAATAGACAGTAGTGGTCTAGTATTTTCTACTACAGCTTTTAGCTAGACAAATGAACATTGCTGGACACTGGCAGGGCGGTAAAAAGTAACGTGCCGCGCCGCGAATTCTCAACAACAAACTTTATTTACCATGCATCGAAACAACCAACACTAGTAACAGCACAGAGACACAATGATATTACAACTTATTAATTGTTCAAGTAACAAATAAAGTCAAAACATTCAGAAAAATCTTCCAAAGCAATAAGCGCAACGTTTAAGAACGTATATTTTAATTTAAGAGAAACGGCAGTGACTTCCTTCAATAAAAGAATTTTTTTTTAACTTGGAACTTACGTTTCCTCTTGTGACAAAATTTAGTTGCAAAAACTGCTTCCTGTTTCTTTAAAACAAAAATAAATAAGTTTTAAGGAAAGACTTTGCATATATTCTAGTTGTTCAATGCTAATACTTGACACAAAAGAATGAGGACTAAGAAGCCTGGCGGCTCGGAAATGGTTTGGAATCTTTTGAATAGTTGAAAAACACCATCATTATTTACAAGCTAAAGTCTTAAATCAGAAAAAAACTTCTTAAATGTAGAATACAAGCATCAATTACAGTACTGCTCGAACTTAGTTGTATTGGTCACGCGGCATCGCGTGAGGCGCAACTCAGCTGGCTTAGAAAACAAGTTCCTTCTACAACACACCAAGCATACTATTAGAACATGGCTCGTTTTACGCCTACTGTGAAGGCAGCCAACCTCTTGCATGCAAACAATTACATCAGATATTAAAGTACAGCCTAGCAAATAGTCAATAAGCCCGAAGTTATTAAACGAAATTGCAATACTTTAAAGCATAAAACATTTTGATTGCTATTATAACCGTCAAATGTTTTACGTGGGAGGCGTATTGAAATACTCTAGCAGTGCACAAACCAGTAACGTTACAGTTCATTATAGGGTTAAAATAAAATCACACTTTTAGAATTACAACTAAAATGGCATTGCATAATATGAGCTGCTTGCACATGCGGTTGAGCAGAGGTAACGAGTACGGAATCGAATATTGCAAGAAAAAACTTTTCCAGCACTTTGGTTGACTGGCAATTAAGACTACACATGCTGCTATTCAAGACAGCATACTTCAAACAACATAACAGATTGCAGTATTGCAAGAAAAAACTTTTCCAGCACTTTGGTTGACTGGCAATTAAGACTACACATGCTGCTATTCAAGACAACATACTTCAAACAACATAACAGATTTCAGCATAGTGGCGCTTATACAAATTGCTATGCATTGGTGTTTAAATAGATTATACTCCAGGAAGATAGCCCCGACTCAAGCTCTACACAGTTTGAAGAACTTACACAGCTTTCGTAAGTTAGACATAGTAAATTACGCAACATACACAGTGTAACGCATATGCAACCAATATGTAACGTATATGCAACTAATGTGTGACGTCTGTGAAAAAGAACTTCATAAGTAACCTGAGCTATCAGTAAACGGAATCTAACCTGCATAACACTGTATGTGTGTTGTATGGGTGTCAGTTTCACTGTCATTTAAGTCCTAAAGAGTTCGTTACGTGAAAAACGTGAAACTAACATTTCGATAAGCTATCTGACTGCGTTTTTGACCAAGAATTGACAAGTGATACAGAACCTGACTTGTGCAACGGAATTTACTAGATTAGAGTCATGACATGTTGTGGTGTGTCAGTGTCTCTGTTTTGACCCTAAAGTTTGCACTCAGCTCTTTAGATGACTGCCATTTTCCATGTGGCTTACAGCAATTCGCAGCAACTTGCAGCAGCCGCGGCTAAAGCTTACTGTAAGTAAGAATTAATTTAATTTAAATAAGTTTCTTCGGGTCCTGTTAACTGGTAAATAACTTCTGAGAAGGGATTTCATACATGAAACCTATTTAAATATGCAGAATCATCATGATCAATAACAGGTAATGACAATTACAATGACATAGGTATCAATAATGGCCGAGCGCCAGATTGACAAATTATTTCAAAGTTACATTAACATTTAATAACCACAGTATTTATTTATTAATTAGATGTGGAGAATAATTATTATTATTTTGAGTATAAGGAAGCTTCTTTCACTGACAAGCAAAGCAATGGATTATTGCAAACTCAGACTAACAATCACGAGCCTAACCCTGCATTTGTTTTTGCGCTATGCTTGCGAATTTTACCTTGAATTCTATCTTCATTCGCAGTTAAACCATCTAAATCTCTCCTGGCTATATAAATGAAATCAGGTGTTGAGTGCGGCAAGATCTGCCATCACCGACGTGAAGGCAGCGTGACACGTCTTCTGTCTCCGACCTCACGACCGACACTTCTGAAATTTTACTCTCGCAGACAGACCTCGTCTCACAACAATGCTTAGAATCGCGCTCTCATGTTTCGCCCTCAGATTGTTACTATCGATATCTGAGTGCTTACACAATGCAAAGAATAGCGTTAAGTTGGCTATATTGTTCTCAACGTAAGGGAGAGTTCTGACACACTCCTTATAACAGGTAGCACATGTCAGCGCAACGGCACCTATAGGGCGAGAGAGCACATTTGAGTATCACAGCTCAACGCGGAAGTCGTGAAGGGCTACCCAACAGTTAATTGTACAAGAACGTTCTTGGGTAGGAAAACATATTAACCACCAGAATTAACACTGCTGAAGGCGGAAGCGGCAGACAGAAGTATTTGGCACGGTGATAGGGCGCGGACGGTTTTTCTCAGGCTTCTGCACGGCTGTACTCTCCTCCAAACGTAGCAGGGCCCCAGTTCCGATATTAGTGTGAAGTCTCACGCCACATCGTGCACTCACGAGCGTTGCTTCCGCACTCGGCCATATCAGACTCCGGGCTCGTATGACCCACCACCGACCACGGCACGGCCAGTACTGCAACGACGACGACTGACACGGTCACTGCCATCTCTAGGAAACCAGCGTTAACTTCCAACGTGTCTCGCTGCTGCACCGACATTCTTTGAACCGTTTCGAGCGCTCCTAAATAGGCGATCGCAACCGATCCTACCGCGGCAAAGGGCGGGCACGAGAAAGAGTCGACACAATAATCGTTCCAGAGATGTTACGGCTCATTACGGTACGATAACATCGTATTATTCATGATTTTATCACTTATCGAAAAATGTTTTATATTTCACCTAACTTGATGCAGGGAATACTTTTACGAATCTAATGATAGTCAGATGATTGAAACTGGTTGTGTAAAAAAGCGTTTTAGCAGCAGCCAAGGCGGTAATATGACGTTTCTAAAATCTTTTCCAGGTTGTGATTCTGACGCCAAAGGGTCTCTCCCAGTATCTCTACTCTGGGCCATTATCCCAGAATTCTATACTGTTACAAATAACTTGATAGGTCTAAGATGGATTCTGGCGTCATACTGTCGGTGCTACTATACTAAGTGAACGACTCTGACGTCATACAGCTATCTCAATATGCCCTGATTGCCAAGTTGGATCGCCAATTGGATTCTGGCGTCATACACACATCAAAAAGAGTTTTGCATCACCTCGGTTCCGAGAGTTCCGGCACCTGTACAGAAAATTGGAACAGAGATCAACATAGACATCATTTCCGCCCTTTTTATTGCTCATAAAAAAAACACATTGCATGCTGCACCACCGTACAGCGAGACCTTCAGATGTGGTGGTCCAGGCTGCTGTACACATGTGTAACTCTAACACCCAGAAGCACATCTTCTTACATTTATGCATGCCTGTATTCGTCGTGGCATACTATCCTATCAAGGCACTGCTGGTCCTCAATGTCGATTTGGCGTAGAAGCCTCAGAATGGTTGGTGGGTCACATCGTCCATAAACAGCCCTTTTCAAACTTTACCAGGGGTGTTCGATAGGGTTCATGTCTGGGGAACATGCTGGCCACTCTAGTCGAGCGACGTCGTTATCCTGAAGGAAGTGATTCACAAGATGTGCACAATGAGGGCTCGAATTGTCGACCATGAAGATGAATGCCTCGCCAATATGCTGCCGATATGGTTCCACTATCGGTCGGAGGATGGGATTCACATATCGTACAGCCATTACAGTGCCTTCCATGACCACCAGCGGCGTACATCGGCCCCACATAATGTTACTCCAAAACAGCAGGGAACCTCCACCTTGCTGCACTCGCTGGACAGTGTGTCTGAAACGTTCTGCCTGCCAGGGTTGCCTCCAAACGCGTCTCCGACGATTGTCTGGTTGTAGGCATGTGCGATACTCATCGGTGAAGAGAATGTGATGCCAATTCTGAGCGGTCCATTCAGTGTGTTGTTGGGTCCATGTGCACCACACTGCATGGTGTCGTAGTTGCAAAGATGGACCTCGCCATGGGTGTCGGGAGTGAAGCTACGCATCATGCAGCCTATTGCGCACAGTTTGAGTCGTAACATGATGTCCTGTGACTGCACGAAAAGCATTATTCATCACGGTGGCGTTGCTGTCAGGGTTCCTCCAAGCCATCCACTGCAGTAATAGTCCTTGGGTGGGCTGAGCGAGGCATGTCATCGACAGTTCCTGTCTCTCTGTATCTCCTCCATGTCCGAACCACATTGCTTTGGTTCATTGAGAGATGCCTGGACACTCCCTTTGATGAGAGATCTTCCTGGCACAAAGTAGCAATGCGGGCGCGATCGAATCGCGGTATTGACAGTCTAGGCATGGTGGAACTACAGTCAACATGAGCCATGTATCTCCTTCCTGGTGGAATGACTAGAACTGATTGGATGTCGGACCCCCTCGTCTAATAGGCGCTGCTCATGCATAGTGGTTTACATCTTTGGGTGGGTTTAGTGACATCTCTGAACAGTCAAAGGGACTGTGTCTGTGATACAATATCCACAGTCAACGTCTATCTTCAGGAGTTCTGGGAACCGGGTTGATGCAAAACTTTTTTTGATGTGTGTACTACGGTTGCTCTAGTATTCCAAATCTCAGATTGTGAAGTCATATAACCATGGCCAGTATTCCAAGTCAGCCAGCATAACAACGAGCGATTTTGCATTTCCATCCAATTCATAATGACAACAATCCTGCTTCCATAGGAAATATACTAGCGCAATTGGGATATATTTGAATTTCCCGCCAAAATGTAAATTTCCCGCATTTTCTACATAGAGCAACAGCCGTTTATTTACGAGTGGAGGTGGGGATGGAGAAAGCAGATGACTCATCGGTGATGTCAGCATTCCAGAATGCCCTCTCAATTCTGCTAGTAGAAGGGGATGTTGAGTGGCCTCCATGCTCACCAAGTTTAGTCATCCCTTTTTATTTTATTTGTGTATTTTCTTTGTTGCTGTCTGACCACTGCAGATACAAAGTATTACAACATGGACCATAAAGTTTTGGAGATCTGATAGAAGCAACGAGCCACAAAGCGTTTATAATTCTGGAGAAAAGATCGCTGAGCTAGTGTCGACTTGGATTTATTGGAAAAATTCTAGCGAAGTGTGGATCATCTACAGAGTAAATCGCATACAGAACACTTATGAATCCCATTCATAAGTACTGCTCGGGCGTTTTGGATCCCCACCAGGTCAAACTGAAGGAAGACAGTCCCGAGACGGGCTGCTTACCAGTGGATTCGGTAATAATTACGGAAACGCTCCGTGACCTCAAATGGGAATCACTGGAAACAAAACGGCGTTTTCTCGCAAATCTTTATTGAGAAAATTTAGAGGACCGTTATTTGCAGACAGACTGGAGAACGATACTTCAGCCACCAACATGCATCCTGGTGAACATTTATTCACAAATTTTGTAATTACTGAACTTGTCACGTCATATATAGGTAGTGTAAATACTATTTCACAATTACTAAAAAGGGGAACGAAATATTCGACTCTAGATAGCTTCTTCAATAAATGCTTCATTACGTATATCGCTGTGTGTCCTCTGAAAGCATCGGAACATGTCAAACTCTGCAGATGAAATGAAAACCTGTACCAATCTACATTGCAAACAATTGACAGCTGGTTACTGTGCAGCAGGTGTTTCGGCTTGTTGAATAAAGAGCTTCCATAGATGCCAAATATCGAGTGGGTAGCATTCTGTTAATGCAAACTACGTCTATGATCAGCTTTTGATGTACTTCATTTAGTATGGCGGGAACGCGCCAGTGAGGCTGTTATTTACACGGCTCTCGTAATTTCATGCCATTCGCTGCATTCCCACCATAGCTCTCTTTTTGTGCGAACGCCCAAGCGCAAGCGTCCGTGTGGGTTCTCGTGTGTGTGTGTGTGTGTGTGTGTGTGTGTGTGTGTGTGTATTTGTACGTGCATGGGAGCTGTTGTCCGTCCGAAAGAACGTGCTTCTAGACTGCACATCTTCATCTAAAAAAATAATATTTCAGTTTTGGCTTAAAACGTCCTTCTATCATCTCGCCTCGTAACTGGTTGAAAAGAACCGCGACTCAGTAATAGAGCACATCTAAAACAAACTGTTCTACTCCTGGGGGTGGAGAATGAAAAGCTCAAAAAGGAAATCACCCTCAAAGCGGAGTACTGTATGATCTATGCACATACTTGCAGTAACGTCTTGGCGGTAATTCGCCTACGCGTTCCTTTATTCTCATTCATCTGATACTTTAAATCTGTGGCATATTATTTGAATACCGCTTGCGTGGTATGTTTGAGAGAGAGCGTATGTATTGCCTGTGTGCAAGTTAGGCTCACTTAAAACAGGACAGGAAGTGAATCTTGCATTTTGGTAGAAAATTTGTATTGAGGCTTCTGAGAATCGGTAACATATTCGTACTTTTTGTATGATTCACATTACGTAAGAAAAAAGCTTTGCACCCGTGGTCTAGGGGTAGCGTCTTTGATTCATAATCAAAACGTCTTCAGTCCCTGTTTCGAATCCTGCCTCTGCTTAAAATTTCATAAATAATCAGCACTGGCGGCCGAAGACTTCCAGCATAAGAAGTCACTGTCATTCTGCCAACGGCCTTGTCAAAGGGGGCAGAGAAGCGGACAGAGCTTCAGGCCACTTTCTTGTCCTAGGGGTGGGAAATTGCCCATAAAGACGGAAGAATCAGCAAGATCAACGGCATGAGGATACAAAAGACAATGGAAACCACTGCATTGAAGACACTTAAAGTGTATCCACAGGACATGTGGCCTGTAATTGAACAAATGTAATGATGATCTCTCCATTGGCAAAAGATTCCGGATAGTCCCCCATTCGGATCTCCGAGAGGGGACTGACAAGGGGGAGGTTCCCTTGAGAAAAAGATTGAATAATCAAAGGAAGGATAAAGTTCTACGAGTAGGGGCGTGGAATGTCAGAAGCATGAACGTGGTAGGGAAACTAGAAAATCTGAAAAAAGAAATGCAAAGGCTCAAACCAGATATAGTAGGGATCGGTGAAGTGAAGTGGAAAAAAAGACAAGGATTTCTGGTCAGATGAGTATAGGGTAATATCAACAGCAGCAGAAAATGGTATAACAGTAGTAGGATTCGTTATGAACAGGAAGGTAGGGCAGAGAGGGCCTTACTGTGAGCAGTTCAGTGACAGGGTTGTTCTTATCAGAATCAACAGCAATCCAACACCGACAACACTAGTTCAGGCATACATACCGACGAAGCAAGCTGAAGATGAAGAGAGAGAGACGGTGTATGAGGATATTGAAGGGGTAATACAATATGTAAAGGGGGATGAAAATCTAATAGTCATGAGGGACTGGAATGCAGCCACTAGGGGAAGGAGTAGAAGAAAAGGGTACAGGAGAATATGCGCTTGGGACAAGAAATGAGAGAGGAGAAAGACTAACAAGTTTCAGCTAGTAGTAGCGAATACCCTGTTCACGAATCACAAGAGGAGGGGGTATACGGAAGATTTCAGTTAGATTACATCATGGTCAGAGAGAGATTCCGAAATCAGATACTGAATTGTAAGGCGTACCCAGGAGCAGATGTAGACTCAGATCACAATATAATAGTGATGAAGAGTAGGCTGGACTTTAAGACACTAGTCAGGAAGAATAAATATGCAAAGAAATGGGATACGGAAATGCTAAGAAATGAGGAGATACGCTTGAAGTTCTCTAAGGCTATAGATACAGCAATAAGGAATAGTTCAGTAGGCAGTACAGTTGAAGAGAAATGGACGTATCTAAAAAGGGCCGTCAAAGAAGTTGGGAAGGAAAACAGAGGTACAATGAAGGTAACTGCGAAGAAACCATTGGTAACAGAAGATATACTTCAGTTGATTGATGAAAGAAGGATGCATAAAAACGTTCCAGGAAACTCAGAAATACAGAAATACAAGTCGCTGAGGAATGAAATAAATAGGAAATGCAGGGAAGCTAAGATGAAACGGCTGGAGGAAAAATGTGAAAACATCAGAAAGGAGATGATTGTCGGATGGGCTGGTTCAGCATAGAGGAAAGTCAAAACAACCTTTGGTGAAATTAAAAGCAAGGGTGGTAACATTAAGAGTTCAACGGAAAGTCCACTGTTAAATGCAGAGGAGAGAGGGGATAGGTGGAAAGAATACATTGAAAACCTCTATGAGGGAGAAAATTTGTCTGATGTGATAGAAGAAGAAACAGGAGTCGATTTAGAAGAGATAGGGGATCCAGTATTAGATTCAGAATTTAAAAGAGCTTTGTAGGACTTAAAGTCAAATAAGGCAGAAGGGATAAATAACATTCCAACAGAATTTCTAAAATCATTGTGGGAAGTGCCAACAGTACGACTATTCACGTTGGTGTGTACAATACATGAGTCTGGCGACATATCATCTGACTTTCAGAAAAACAATTTCCGCACAGTTTCGAAGACGGCGAGAGCTGACAAGTGCGAGAATTATCGCACAATCAGCTTAACAGCTCATGTATCCAAGTTGCTTACAAAAGTAATATACAGAAGAATGAAAAAGAAAATTGAGGATGCGCCAGATGACGATCACTTTTGGCTTTATGAAAAGTAAAGGCACGCGAGACGCAGTTCTGACGTGGCGGTTGATAATGGCAACAAGACTGAAAAAAATCAAGACACGTTCATCGGATTTATCGACCTGGAAAAAGCGTTCGACAACATAAAATGGTGAAAGGTGTTCGAAATTCTGAAAAAGTATGGATATGGTATTGGGAGAGACGGGTCATATACAATGTGTACAAGATCCAAGAGGAAATAATAAGAGTGGATGACCAAGAACGAAGTGCTCGTATTAAAAAGGATGTAAGACAAGGATGTAGGTTTTCGCCCCCGCTGTTCAATCTGTACATCCAGGAAGCAATGCTGAAAATAAAAGGACGGTTCAGGAGTGGAATTAAAATTCAAGGTGAAAGGATATCAATGATACAATTCGCTGAGATATTGCTATCCTGAGTGAAAGTGAAGAAAAATTACATGATCTGCTGAACGCAATGAACAGCCTAATGAGTACAGAGCATGGATTGAGAGTAAATCGAAGAAAGGTGAAGGTAATGAGAAGTAGTAGAAATGAGAACAGCGAGAAACTTAACATTGGGATTGATGGTCAAGAAGTCGATGAAGTTCAGGAATTCTGCTACCTAGGCTCTAAAATAACCAATGACAGACGGAGCAAGGAGGACATTAAAAGTAGACTAACTATCGTAAAAAAGGCATTCCTGACCAAGAGACGTCTACTAATATCAAATATCGGCCTTAATTTCAGGAAGAAATATCACACTGTACGTCTGGAGTACAGTATTGTATGGTAGTGAAACACGGACTGTGAGAAAACTGGAACAGAACAGAATCGACGCATTTGAGATATGGTGCTACAGACGAATGTTGAAAATTAGGTGGACTGGTAAGGGAAGGAATAAGGCGGTTCTACGCAGAATCGGAGAAGAAAGGAATTTGTGGAAAACACTGATAAGGGGAAGGGGCAAAATGATAGGACATCTGATAAGACATGAGGGAATGACTTCTATGGTACAAGAGGGAGCTGTAGAGGGCAAAAACTGTAGAGGAAGACAGAGGTTGGAATATATCCAGCAAATAATAGAGGACATAGGTTGCAAGTGCTACTCTGAGATGAAGAGATTAGCACAGGAGAGGAATTCGTGGCGAACCGCATCAAACCAGTCACAAAACTGATGACAAAAAAAAAGAAGAGAAAAAGGAGCTAGTTGGAGTAGTCTTTATTTCAATCGTTACAACTAGGTAGCATATCAGTTATAATCGGAGATACGAATACCAACATTTTTTCTGCCAACCACGGAGGAGCAAGTTGTTCGTATTGTAACAACTACTGTATAAGATCAGTCCAGCAATCTTTGGATTAGGAGTAAACACTGAACGAAAGTGTGTGCTTACCACAGAATGCTAAAGTGAAAGGAGAAACAATAGAACTGGTAGAGATAACACTATTCAGTTAGAAATGGCTGCGAGAGGAACATCTGAAACTGAACTTCAGTAGTAATTACAACGGTTGAAGCAGCTCCAACTGGGTAAATGAACACCTATTTTATTTTGAGTCCGCTATTTATTATGATGTAAGAAATGAAAGCATGTCAGAGTAAGCTGGAAGGTGAAATGAAAACAGGTCAAAGTAAGATGAAAGCTGAACTAAATACAAATCGAAAGGAGCTGACAGGTAAAGTATAACCATGTCAAAGCAATCTCGTAGCAAAAACAGAAAAAAAGTTGAAGGTAGCCTAGCAGAAGCTGAGTTGAAAACTGAACATAAATATCTGAAACAAGAATGAGAAGGAAAAATCGAAGCCGTAAGCGGAGAGACCGAACAGGTTGTCAAGTAAAAGATTTCAGTAATCGCAGAAGGAGGGAAAAAAAGACTCGCTTCTGTCTCTTTGAAAATTAAATTGATTGAAAGTACTGTGAAAGAGATTTGCGAACGTCAAGGATACAGCAAGGCTAAAGTAAAAACATACTACAACGGTACAAGCAGAAGTGAAGGAAGAAACATTATAGGAAAGGACCTACAAGATGGTACAGGGAGTGTTCTTAAGTATGCGATAGCACACGAAAACTTTGAAACCTATCGTGAAAAGGTGAAATCCAGATCCCTGGAGGATCTGTGCCTCCGATCGACACTGCAAAGGACATATTTAGAAAGAGTCCAACTCACTGCTCAGTAGAGACAAAGATAGATGCAGGCAGTAGTTTGATGAAAGAAGATAGGCAGGTGTGGGAATACGAAATCAGAGATAGCATCTGAATTTTGAGGAGTTTATACAAAGATTTGTTCAAAAATATTGGTCAACCGATGTCCAATCCAAATTTAAGAAGGGAGGAGGAGGAGATTAGCATTTAATGTCCCGTCGACAACGAGGTCAACAGAGATGGAGCACAAGCTCGTGTTAGGGAAGGATGAGGAGGGAAACCGACCGTGCCCTTTAAAAGGGACCTTCCCGACATTTGTCTGAAGCAATTTAGGGAAAACCTAAAGCAGCATGGCCGGAAGTGGGTTTGAACCATCGTCTTCCCGATGCAATCCAGATTTGTAAAGAAATTTATGTTGAGCCTTAGTTGCATTGTCACTGAAAATTGCGAAAGAGTGTTGGCAAAACGTCTTATAAAGAAATTTTGTTGTATGATGATCTAAAGTAGGATAACTATGGACGAAACTACCGAAATCGGTACAAGAACTATAGCTCTCGTCAGGCGTACCGGCGGGTGGCTGGCGGGTGGCAATTAGCCCTCTATCGCCAGTCCGTGAGTCGCATGCACTTCGTTGTCACGTGCATCTCTGTTACTCGTTATAAAATTTTCTGCACTAGTAAAAATCAATATAATTATGTTTTTTGGATCAAATATGGATTTAGACTATGTCATTCATATCGTTATGTAAGAGTACGTTACTTGAATTTAAAAACATTTTAAAAGCTTGTCATTAAATGCCTAACTTGCCGTCTACAGAGTGTAAAATCATTATAGGCAACGTTAGGTATAAAAATATATTTATATGAAGGGGAAATATACTTAAATCTGTGACAAAAGGCATATCGGGATGAAAATACAACTACTGTAATATCAAACGAATTAGCACGTTAACGAAAATGCGTAACTGATCTACGTGACGTATTTTAAAGGTACTAATGTTAGCTGTAAGATAGCTGAAATCTAGATCTGTGATAAAACCAGATTACTACTCGACTGATTGCTGTAAATGCCTACCTTGTTTCCCTGATCCTTGTACAGTCACTCAGCACACCAGTGCGTATGATGCAAATGGGTTTTAGATGTGAGTGGATACAAAATACGAACAGTAGAACTTGTTTACCATACAGTATTTTATTGTATTATCTCAGTTGTCATCAAATGGTTCATCCTCCTTGTCCCATCTTCCTTATTCGTTTTCTTCTTCGCCATTCTCATCGTCTTTGGTTGTTGAGTCATCATTGCATTTGGTGACTATGGGCTCTATTACGGTGCCTCTGGCGGCTTGTTTCCAGAAGCCTTCGTTCTGTAAAATTTCTGCACGCTGAACACATTTCTGCCATTGTCCGATTGTGATGCTTCCCAAGGCTTCGTGAAATAAGCGTTCGACATCTGCGTTTTTAAATGTGTTGTTCATGGCTGCTACCTCTCTCTTGACTTGGGCCCAAATGAGATCGCTCGAGTTGTACTGGCATTGATACGGCGGTGAGCGTACTACTTGGTGCTCCCTTTCATTTGCCACTTCAGCTAGCTCACAAATAGGTTCTTCTTTGTCTAAGCCAATCTGATCCAATATCTCAGTTCTTGTTTCTGTAGGTTAAAAGACAATATTTTTCGCGGTCAGCCATACCGTTCTGTCAGCCTTTTGTGTTTTCGTTGTTGGAGCTCGGTTCATTACTACCGAAAGATACTTGGCATTGCCCATGACAATAATGGAACCTTCCTCCAATAAATTCAAAACTACGTAATAAAAACAATTTTTAAAATTAGCTGTGTTCATTTCCGAATGATAATCTTCTGATTTGTTTGTTTTGCTACATCTGTAAACTGATTTACTTTGTTTAAGAAATCCTGCTTTCACTGACTCCACATGCATAACGATCAACCTGGTCCCTTTCCCAAAAGGTATCTTGAGGCCCTCAGTTTGGCTCGAATTCTGACAGATGTACTTTAGTGAATGGTTTTCAGTAACCCAAGTTTCGTCCAAATTGAATATAGGTCGCATGTCGTCTCAAGTATATAGCGAGAAAATTGTTCGCAGAAATTTATTTCTGAAGGCCACTATGTCGCTGCCTTCAAGTAAAAATTGTCTACAGTAATTCTGTCGCTTTGTATTTAAATCATATATTGGTTAATATACGTCTCATAGATCTAGCATATTAAGTAAAATTTGCTTTTCAGTTAACTTTTTCTCACAGAATGAGATTTTTCACTCTGCAGAGGAGTGTGCGCTGATATGAAACTTCCTGGCTGATTAAAACTGTGTGCCCGACCGAGACTTGAACTGGGGACCTTTGCCTTTCGTGGGCAAGTGCTCTACCATCTGAGCTACCGAACACGACTCACGCCCGGTCCTCACAACCGTACTTCTGCCAGTATCTCGTCTCCTACCTTCCAAACTTTACAGAAGCTCTCCTGCAGGGCACACAGTTTTAATCTGCCAGGAAGTTTTAACTTTTTCTCAATTTTTCTGATGTTGGATATTTGCCACTGCCGTATAATTGATAGACCGTCCGCCGGACAGGTTCAAAATGGCTCTAAGCACTATGGGACTTAACTTCTGAGGTCATCAGGCCCCTAGAACTTAGAACTACTTAAACCTAACTAACCTAAGAGATCACACACATCCATGCCCGAGGCAGGATTCGAACCTGCGACCGTAGCGGTCGCGTGGTTCCAGACCGTAGCGCCTAGAACCGCTCGGCCACGCCGGCCGGCCCGCCTGACAGTGTCTTTATCATAGACGTTAAGTTCGGTTAAAGAACTGTGTAGCTTAATATTTTTTCATAGGACAAACAAACCATGGGAATTTCCCTCACGACACACGCGCTGGGTAACTCTTAAACCAACGCCACAAGCTGCAGCACAAATAGCTTGCACATTAGAAATTTTTTGCGGTAACATATCACTGCATTTTTTGATATCATCGCCGTTGATGATATCTACCTTCTGCAAATCTTTCTCAACGAGCGTGCACCTAGATGCTAACACTTCACCATCAATTTCTCCAATATGTTTTGAATATTTATGCACATTGTGGATTAGGCACATACATACATACATTAATATCTGTTCCATAGATCATGAATACGATATTTCGTAATGATGTGGAATGTGTCACTTTAACACAACCGCCGGAACCTAGTTGCCATTTTCAGTCGCATTCTTCCTGCTGTCAGGTGTGTCTTGTTGGTGTTGCGACAGGGGAAATCTCTCTTTCTTCCTGCTCTTTCACTTTCAACTCACACAGCGCTTGTAACTCACTGTCCGTCCCCGGTAGCTCAGTGGTGCCGGCAAGGTAGCTCAGCGTGTTAGGTCAGAGAACTGGGTGGCCTCTACAATAAAAAACTGAGTGGAAGGATCAACAAACGAACTTGACCGGATGTCATGTGACGTCCGCACCCACCAAACACAACGAACAAAAATAAAAAAGAAAAGCAGAGAAAGTGGTCAACCCGGAAGATTGTCAATCCTAAGGGCCCAGGTTCGATTCCCTGCTGGGGCGGAGATTTTTTTCCGCTCAGGGACTGGGTGTTGTGTTGTCCTAATCATCATTTCATCCCCATCGACGCGCAAGTCTCCGACGTGGCGTCAAATCGAAAGACTTGAAACAGGCAGACGGTCTACCTGACGGGAGGTCCTAATCACCCCTAGTGACACGACATTTATTCTCACTAAATAAACCGTACATATAATACCATGAAAGACACTATTTTACTTTGAGTCAAACTGCTGAAATTACTAGTCTATAGGGAATGGAAAACAAGAATTACCCGAAATCTACACAGCATTTCGCTACTGAAGCTCAATTGACGCTCGAACTGGGCAACTACGGACTCTCAGTGTTACTATTTTTGAAAGAGAGAGAGAGTTACTCAAGACTAGGTCCAAGTGCGGCATCAGCG
Organism: Schistocerca americana; assembly: GCF_021461395.2. Taxonomy (NCBI): domain Eukaryota; kingdom Metazoa; phylum Arthropoda; class Insecta; order Orthoptera; family Acrididae; genus Schistocerca; species Schistocerca americana. The sequence goes on along the minus strand of NC_060119.1, from coordinate 459,279,834 downwards.
TGCTTGCAGCCACTCGCCAGAGCTATAGTAGGAGGACGCTCTAGAGGCTGAGAAGAAAATTTCATGAGGAACGTAGAGCGGGCAGAAACTAGATTCAATCTAATGAAGCATCCGGACCACCCACGAGTCACGTAAACAGGAGGCGATCAGATAATAGGATCTATGGACGTGATGGATTCAATAAAAGAGGCAACGGGAGATCGAACAACAGATAAAATAATAGCAGGACGTAAGAAGAGGATGATGCAGCTCGCCTTGTAGACTCCTTAATTTGATTTGGGACGCCTTTTAGTATCGGATTTGCGTTTGAACGGTGAGTACTTTCCGAAGTGGTTTCGCAGAGATTCTTTCGGATGCTTTTGCCTAGGGGTAAACCCGAAGATTATCAAAGGATTCTGCCCTTTGGTCGAACTGCGTAGTAGGTGGTGGTTTAATGAGTAGATGTTCTGGTAAGAACTGTGTTAATCAGATGCTGAAGCATATAGAACTGTGATTTGTTCTTCAGGGCTACGTTAAGAACTGTTTAAGATTTTAAGCAATCCTCTTCGTATGCACAACAAAGTGTTTAAACGGATAGAAGCTACCGATGGACCATTTGTGCGTTTCACATTTTATGTATTACGACTAAAAGAAATTTATATCTTCTCCTAAAATAAACTGGGAGTGTACTTTCAACTGGATTATTCGTGATTTCCACTAACTGGACACCAAATTTCTGTCGCAGTATCCATCTGTAAATGTCTGCATGTTGCAAAGGGTCGAACGGTGGATTCCCACGGCAGAATCCCATCCCGCTTAACTTCCGTCTGCTGTTTTCTGATATAAAACTGTATGTAAGCGTTTACTAAGACCGTCCATTTTGTCTTGGTGTAGAGACCGTGATAGATTTTATTGCGGCGACTATAAGGCTACGCATCTCAAGGATTGTTTCCTTATATATTAGTATCTCGTCTTTGGAAAAAAATAAATTAAAAAAAACAGTGGAGCTGTTGAGAACTTTGTACATCGTTATTTATTGGGAGTATTTGATAGACAACTTGGGAACTGCATTTAACATACCATTCAAACTGAACAGAAAAAAATGGTTCAAATGGCTCTGAGCACTATGGGACTTAACTTCTGAGGTCATCAGTCCCCTAGAACTTAGAACTACTTAGACCTAACTAACCTAAGGACATCACACACATCCATCCCCGAGGCAGGATTCGAACCTGCGACCGTAGCGGTTGCTCGGTTCCAGACTGTAGCGCCTAGAGCCCCTCAGCCACTCCGGCCGGCGAAAACTGAACAGAATTATTATTTCATACAGATAGCTAAAACAGAACAGAAAACAGTTATTTTTAAATAAGCAGTTTTGAACTGCCAGATACTGAATGCCATTTGTTAACATGAGTCATTCACTGTACAGCCAAGCGTTACATATCCTCAGTGCGGAGCAGTGTGTGCTTCTCAGTTACGTGTAAAAAAAAAAAAAAAAAAAAAAAAAAAAAAAAAAAAAACCCACGCAAACGTTTGCAGTACAGTCTCAACGGTAATTTGCTTACACACCCATATTTCTTTTGGTTTTCTGTTATTTTAAAGCTGAGTCATGTAATACGAATATGCATTGTGGGTGCCACATACGGTTGTCTCCGACAGCGTGATATGACGACGAGCATCCTTGGCTGCTATATCTGCCATTTCGTTTCCATTAATACCATCGTGTTCTAGTCCCCAGCACAAAGCCATCTTCGTAGATGCAGAATGGCCTCCTGTATGTTTTTGACTACTTTATCTGCTGGATACAAGTGTTTTAAAGATTTAAGGGCCCTCAGGGAGTTGGAACAGACGAGAAATTTAGCAATTGCAAGACATCACATTCGCTCCAGTGCCTTCAAGGTCGTGTACAGTTCTGTATCGAACACAGCGAATTCCCAAGGTCACAGAAGCCAACTGGTTTCCGTCAGTGGATGCAGCTGAACAGTTGTAGTGTTCATTGAAAACATCGCAAAACACTTTATTAGAAGCTGATGCAGGAATGCAGCTTCGCGTGTTTGTCAATAAATCTGCGGTAACCAGCGTGGCAGAAGGTTCCCAAGTTAGATTTGTGATTGTGTTTGACTCACACCAGTTGACTCCAGAGCACACTGTTAATTGGGATCCAAAACGGCCTTGTTGCTCGTAGACAATTTGAAAAATGGCGTGCCACACTTGGACGAGCAACAGTATGGTACGCTGGTGACTTGGGAGCTCCGTGGATCTTAGCTGCTTCACGCACCATCAGGAGTGGCTGCCGGTTGGTGAGTGTCGTTTCCTCAGTTCCCCAGCCTCACAGAGGGACTTGAGTATGCGGCTAGTCCAGTTAGTATCCGTAGCCACCCTAATTCACATTTTGGTTAGTTTCAATGACTTTCAGTAAGAACGTCTCGCCGAATCATATTTTGGCCCCAACAATCTAGCCGTGACCTGAAAAATCACCGTATAAAACTGAAGTAGACGCGCAGTTTCCGCTCCCAAACACCTATGGCTAATCCACTATAAATTGTTACGTGCTTCCTGAACCCTTCAGGTCCTTTACGTGTGGGAATCACGAGAATGTAGACTTGAAAAAGAAGCCAAGATACCTCACCGAGTCTTTGAAATGTAGAATGACGTCTCTGGTATGAAAGGTATATAAATTAAAAACACGACGAGAACCGCTACAATTAACATCCGCACACTTATCCGCAAAAAATTTTAAACTTGTCCTTGTAGCCCACACCTCCAACCTCTTCCCTACAAGTGACGTTCCTAACACAAAATTGGCTTTGACTCTCCTGTTTTTCTATGAGGAACGATAAAAAAGTCTCCGTTCTCAAGCCATACAGTCCAGAATCGGTATGCCAGTCAGGCGTGATCGCTGTGAGCATTGAGGCAATCATCTCACAAACGCACCAGGTTGAAGATACGCATTTGGTAAAACAGAGTACCGCTCCGTGAAAAAGTCCACAACTGCCTGCTGCACTTTCTCGTCCGACACTAATCGTTGGCCCTACATGAATCCCATGGGGAGAGATCGGGACCATAGAGCGGGTGCTCCAATGTCTCCCATTTCAGTCGGCGTAACTTCTGCGGTACGAAATTTGTGATGTGGTGGCACGCGTTGTCATGAAGCAGCAGCAACCCTTGTCGTGCACCTTTCCACAGCGGTGGTTTCGACAGACATGTTGCCACACACACAGTCTTCATTATCCGGTGTTTGTCTCCCGGCAACCAAAAAAAGAATAACAGCACGTCGGCCCTGTTTCGACACATTTGGGAATAATGTCAACATAGTTCATGTTTTCGCATTTGTAGCACGCACGCCAGAAAGTCATGAATGCCATTCTAACGCCTTGCCTACATGTCGGTGCTTGAACACCTACATAGGAGCCGCGTTGATATATGCTGCAGCAACGCCCTCAAACGGAACTTTTTGGCGACCTCTTACACACAGTGCAGATACCTCGGTAATACATCACATCCACTTGCTGGAACTGACGGTAAACAAACGGGAACGCAGGGCAAATGCACAGTGGTCATTCCGTCAACCGCCTGAAGTCGAAGGTTTTTGTCTTAAAAGGACAGAAATGAACTACCGTACCCGTAATGTAAATAAGCAAATATTTTTGTAATTACTATTTGGCTAACATACATCCTCCATAGGCCAGTAACATTCCTACTTCCTCTTCGATGTTGTAGATTGTACACACACAAACTTTTGAAATGAAGACCGTAATTGAATGACCAGTGTGCATTTTCCACTTCAGTTACATTATCCGAGGTACCTGCAGTGTGTGCTGGTGCAAGAGGGTCAAAGTCAAGTTTTTCCTATCACCATGTATTAAGGAAAGGCAGTCAGTACCGCATAAATAATGAAGGCTGCTATTTAACAAAAAATATATTGCTGTTCATCACAATGAACGATGTTACAAGATAGAAAATCATGCTGGTTGATGACCTGTTGCTTGTGGGAAATAAATATCATCTCCTTGATAAATTTTAGTTTGCGTCTGGAAAGAAAAGTTAGTTGAGGTGCTGAAGATAAATGGATTGCCCCGTATACGGAATGTAGATAATTCCCTTCCGCCTTCAGAAGTTGTGTTGAAACGATAATTATTTGCATGTCCAACCATGCCAATTTGACATTTGATGCATGGTGCCATCGTGGTACTGCAGCTACCACTATCACAACTTCAACCCGTAATGAGTTTTAAACAGCTACGGCTAGGAACCAAGAAGTGGTTTATTTCATGTATGAGTACGTCTGGTCCTCTTAAAACAGAGAGAACTTTGGTAAAGAACAACATTGTACAAAACTTAAGGACGAAAGTAACTTACGCATGTGTGCCGCGGCCAAACAACATAGATGGATCAAACGTGGATGATGATAATGGTATTTGGTTTGTGGGGCACTCAGCTGCATAGTTATCAACGCCTGCACAAATTTCCAATAATTTCACTATTAAGTCTCGGCACTTGCCAGAATGGCGATGAAACGATGAGGACAACACAAACACCCAGTACCTGCGCGAATAAAAATCCCCGACACTGCCAGGAATCGAATCTTGGACCCCGTGATCCAGAGGCAGCAACGCTAGCCATTAGACCACGAGCTGCAGACATGAAACTTGGACCGCACATAGAAAGATCTCTTACAGTATAGCGTAGAAGCGAACGAAATAAATACACAATGCCACGAACAGATCTGATACTTTCATTGAAAGAGACAGTAATTACACTGAGGTTACCATCACATGTGATGGTCCCATAGACATTACAAAAGGTAGGACACGATTATTCATGGGGTGTGTGATCAACTGGTCATAAGGTTGACAAATGCTAGATGGCCGTTGGTGCATGTGAACGCACTGCTGCACGTCTCTCCAATGCATTCTTCAGATGCCCAAGATGCCCAATGGGATGTAAGTCGGGGGAACAGGGAAGTCCAGCGTGGTATCGTTCCAAAATAGCATTTCCATGCTAATAGGCGCAACTCGCATTGATATCACAAAAGTTACTCATGTCTCGCAGAAATCCGCACTGACGAATGAGATGTGTTGGCAGAGCCACAGTCTCGCTCCCAGGTCCACAACGTCACCACACGGAGGCCGGTATACAGCCTAAGAGAAGGCTCAGCTCACCTTGTGATCTCAGATCAAGCAAACAAAATCGTGTAGTTGGTACTCATGTCTTAGACTGAAGAGTTATTCTGCACTTTGTAATTCAAGAGAAGAGTTTAGTTAATGTCCACATCAATGATGGTTTAGTGTTGGAAAACAGCGGTAAATGTTCGGCACATTCCTATGGCAGTGAGTTGTACAAAACTAATTCTTTCTCTCATTCTCGTAATAAAGTGAACTAATATTTCATAAGTTGTAGTTGCACTCCACCATCTTCCAGAGCAACCTGTTAGACAGGACAATAGTAGTTTTGCCAGGCTGTAACAGTCAGTCCACTCGCTGAATATTCTTTCGTTCCAAGAGCTTATCCACCTGCGATGTCCGATGCAGTCACACATTCTCAACAACGAAATGAAGTCATGGCTGAGTGCATCACTGAAAAGAAGTATATGGGAAAGGAAAACAGCGTCACAGTAACGATGTTCAGTTTGTGTACCATGTTCAAAGCCTTGGAGTTCAGTACTCTCTTGCAAGATTATGCTGCCGCACGCCATAGAACACAGACCACCAAAATGATCAAGATTTCAGTGCAATTGTGTTCTTTGGATAAGCGTCGGATCTGTTCGTCTGCCGCGCGGTTTGAGGCGTCCTGTCACGGATTGCGTGGCCCCTCCCCCCGGAGGTTCGAGTCCTCCCTTGGGCATGGGTGTGAGTACTGTTCTTAGCAAAAGTTAGTTGAAGTAGTGTGTAAGTCTATGACCCGATGACCTTTGCAGTTTGGTGCCTTAGGAATTCACACACCTTTGAACATTTCTGTTCGTCTCATTGCGTGTCTCTTTCAGTTACCTTCTGTACTATGCTGTAGGAGTCCCTTCTGTGTAATATTCAACTTTCATCGAGCTATGTCACCTGACAGGAAACATCATGACAATTTTTTTTTTTTGTTTGCATCCTTGTGATGGATTGGTTGTTAACTTACATAGTAAAATGAAACACCTGCTGCAGTTGATTTGATGTTACTTTATTATATGGCTACCAGATCTCTTTGACTCCGTAAAAGATCTGCAGGCTTGTATGCATCAACGTTACTGACAGCATCATCAACTTACCTACCAAGTAAATACAAAGGCAGATTAAAAACAGAATAAGAATCACGGACAATATTCTATAAGTGGATTTACAGGTATCATTTGATAAAAAACAACTGAGGTAATGTGTTCTTGGACTTTGGTTCTATGCAAGCAGCATAACAGTTTGCAACTCTACATGTTATAACATGGATGAGTTATACAGGTATATTTACATTGTCATTTTGATAGCTTTACCTGTATCGACACTTAGATACTGTTGATGCTCTCCTTCTGCAAGAACTACTTGCACGTAGATGGGTATTTCTTTGGTTAACTGAGTTCTGATGTTGTTGTAATTTCTTTCATATATCTGGCACTTTCTATTTTTGTGCACTGGTAAGTTACTTCAAGATTTTGTAGGTTGGTGCATCACCTAACGGACCAGTTTCTCCTCACGGAATATTATAAGTAGTACATTTGTACAGCGTATAGAATGGAATTTTGGTGTGCTAAATATAATTCTGTTTTTAAGTATATGACAATTCATGTATTTATTGAAGTTAAAATCTTCTTCTAAATGTTCGACGTTTCGACCCCTCTGCTGGGATCTTCCTCAGGATCTTTCAGTGTCCACTACTGCTAGAGTGTTCAAGTGGACACCAAAAGATCTTGAGGACGATCCCAGCAGAGGTGTCGAAACGTCGAACATTTAGAAGAAACATGACGCGGCCTAATAACCCAGAAGATTTTAACTTCAGTGACAACGGCCACGAAAGCTTGTAGACTTACACGTATTTATTGGTTTTATCAAATGATTACTGTAAATTGAGTTATATTGTTCTTGATTCTTATTCTGTTTTTAATCTGTCTTTGTATTTGTGTGGCTGGTAAATTGACGATACTGTCATTACTGTTTACTGGTACATGCCTGAAGATAGTACGTTGACTCACCGACACTGGTTGCCACATAATTAAGTAACATCAAATCAACGGTTGCCGGTCTCACATTTTACTACATCATGGTAAAGTTACTTATTGCGCGCCATTTAGTACACCTTAGATGAAGCAATAAGAGCACCCCCTATTGCCGTGGCAGGGCTGACCCCTTTAAGGAGCCCGGAGGCCACGCCGCGGCGCTGTGCGTGTGCCTCTGGCCAGCCCCTTTAACGCACAGTGCGTCTGTCGTGGGTCTGCCCCGCCTCACCGCTTGCCGCGAGCAGCTCTGCGCAGCGGGGTTCGCTGGCTGGCGTGCTGGTCGCCGACGGCTTGATTCATTGCTCACTTTTTCAGGCCCTCGTCTGCCGCTGTTATTTGACAGCGCACACACAATACCCCGCAAATCATTCCTGTGGCCACCAGCGCCGCTATTTGCTCAGCTCCGTGCACGTGGCCTGCCGGCCTGAATAGTACTTCATCAGCATGCATTGATAAAGTGGGCCGGTGGTACAGAGTACCCCAATAGTCGACAGCCTGCCCCTCTTTACTTGATATTTAGCTGCTTTGATCCACTCCCCTCCACATGACGATGAGCATAGATGAGTAGTTTTGTGTGTGTGTGTGTGTGTGTGTGTGTGTACGCGCGGGGGTTTGTGTGCATGTGTGTGAGCTCACGCGTGTGCTTGCAAGTGCCTATCCCTAAAAGTGAAATAAACTGTCCATGTATGTATATGAAGTCAAAATTTTAAAAATAAATTTTGATTTCGTTTACTGTACAATATTAGAGGCATATTTATTCTACTCTCATAGAAGAAGAAACTGACTCCCTAATTCAGGAATGGGCAACCATTAGCGACCCGCTGGTCTGATTCAAGTGACGCGACAGCAGCGCTCCTAGTGCATAAAACCGTAACTATAGCGTCCGTGACATTGATCTTATGGGGTAATGCACTGATATGAATACTACCTCTTTCCCGACACACCACGCCAACAAATTACGTCTCATAAACAAGCGTTTTCAAAAAATGGTTCAAATGGCTATGAGCCCTATGGGACTTAACTTCTGAGGTCATCAGTCCCCTAGAACTTAGAACTACTTAAACCTAACTAACCTAAGGACATCGCAAGCATCCATGCCCGAGGCAGGATTCGAACCTGCGACCGTAGCGGTTGCGCGGTTCCAGACTGAAGCGCCTAGAACCGCTCGGCCAATCCGGCCAGCCAAGCGTTTTCGAGAGAACAAGCCTTTTATGTTCAATCGATCTTTTGATGCACACATCATTTATGCGGGGTGAACATAGTTTCCTTACTTACGACGTTGCCTCAAAATCTTTCGTTGCAAAATTCTGCACCACCGTTAATAAAGGAATAATGTTCACTATCCATAAATAAATGTAAGCATCTAAACGTGTGAAGCCAGGCATCTTTAGTTGCCATCGGGGATAAATAAATCCTTATAAAGGAAACTGGATCAGTTACTTCATTATAAACTACCTTGAATTTCAACAATTGCGGTATTCTAATTCGTATTTGGTGGACAATAACTGTTTACTAACATTAAGAAGAGAAATACTACAAAAGCAATTAGGAGTAATTCTGCGATGTTTGACCACAGGCAGGTCGTTCGAGTGCTTGAAATTCCTTGCATTAACGTCCACAAAAACTATTAGCAAGCATTTCTTAAATACGTGTCCAAAAATAATTTTGATGACGGATCAAACAGAACTGGGTTTCTTTCTTTAAGGGTTTAACAGCATAAATCGTTTGATCTTAGTATATATCGCCTGTGATATACAGAAGCCAAACTGGAAAAATAGGAACAATGGAATGGCGAATTGTCAAACCGGCAATACTCGCCCTCACTCGCTCAGTAATTAATCGCAGCAATGAGAATATTTTGGCCGGCATCAATACTGCACGTACACATATCTAATATTGACTATACAATTATATTCACTCTCATATTGTCATTACACTGACATATTGACAATAATATTGAACATATGAAGGTCCGTTAACTTCCGTGTGACATTTCAACCATTTCAGATGATGATGTTAGCACAGTACGAAATGGCCAAAACTGCTCAAATCCATGAAAGCAGAGCTCACCAAAGCTTTGCAGTACTCACGTAGCGAACCGAACATCGGCGGAAATATCCGAAAAAGCCTCTCGGACGAGGCAAAAAAAGAATGTAATATGCTTCTGGCCTCGAGCCCACTTCTGTGGTGCTCGGCCGTCTGGTGCAAATCTGTCCATGTGAAATCAGATATTGGATTGTAAGGCGTACCCAGGAGCAGATATAGACTCAGATCACAATATAGTAGTGATGAAGAGTAGGCTGAAGTTCAAGACATTAGTCAGGAAGAATCAATATGCAAAGAAGTGGGATACGGAAGTACTAAGGAATGACGAGATACGTTTGAAGTTCTCTAACGCTATAGATACAGCAATAAGGAATAGCGCAGTAGGGAAAAGCATCATCCTCACAATTCCGAAGACGGCAAGAGCCGACAAGTGCGAGAATTATCGCACAGTCAGCTTAACAGCTCATGCATCGAAGCTGCTTACAAGAATAATATACAGAAGAATGGAAAAGAAAATTGAGAATGCGTTAGGTGACGATCAGTTTGGCTTTAGGAAAAGTAAAGGGACGAGAGAGGCAATTCTGACGTCCCGGGTAATAATGGAAGCAAGGCTAAAGAAAAATCAAGACACTTTCATAGGATTTGTCGACCTGGAAAAAGCGTTCGACAATATAAAATGGTACAAGCTGTTCGAGATTCTGAAAAAAAGTAGGGGTAAGCTATAGGGAGAGACGGGTCATATACAATGTGTACAACAACCAAGAGGGAATAATAAGAGTGGACGATCAAGAACGAAGTGCTCGTATTATGAAGGGTGTAAGACAAGGCTGTAGCCTTTCCCCCCTACTCTTCAATCTGTACATCGAGGAAGCAATGCTGGAAATAAAAGAAAGGTTCAGAAGTGGAATTAAAATACAAGGTGAAAGGATATCAATGATACGATTCGCTGATAACATTGCTATCCTGAGTGAAAGTGAAGAAGAATTAAATGATCTGCTGGACGGAATGAACAGTCGAATGAGTACACGGTATGGTTTGTGAGTAAATCGGAGAAAGACGAAGGTAATGAGAATTAGTAGAAATGGGAACAGCGAGAAACTTAACATCAGGATTGATGGTCACGAAGTCAATGAAGTTAAGGAATTCTGCTACCTAGGCAGTAAAGTAACCAATGACGGACGGGGCAACGAGGACATCAAAAGCAGACTCGCTATGGCAAAAAAGGCATTTCTGGCCAAGAGAAGTCTACTAATATCAAATACCGGCCTTAATTTGAGGAGGAAATTTCTGAGGATGTACGTCTGGAGTACAGCATGTATGGTAGTGAAACATGGACTGTGGGAAAACCGGAACAGAAGAGAATCGAAGCATTTGAGATGTGGTGCTATAGACGAATGTTGAAAATTGGGTGGACTGATAAGGTAAGGAATGAGGAGGTTCTACGCAGAATCGGAGAGGAAAGGAATATGTGGAAAACACTGATAAGGAGAAGGGACAGGATGATAGGACATCTGCTAAGACGTGAGGGAATGACTTCCATGGTACTAGAGGGAGCTGTAGAGGGCAAAAACTGTAGAGGAAGACAGAGATTGGAATACGTCAAGCAAGTAATTGAGGACGTAGGTTGCAAGTGCTACTCTGAGATGAAGAGGTTAGCACGGGAAAGGAATTCGTGGTGGGCCGCATCAAACCAGTCAGTAGACTGATGACAAAAAAAAAAAAAAAAAAAAAAAAAAAGCCACTTCGGCGACTTGCGCATCGATGATCATGAGATGATGATGATGCTGAGTGCAACACACGTGCACTTAGTACAGGGAGGCGAAACTCGCCGACCCCTCCGGGGATGCAACGCGGGGCCCCGTGATTGGGAGTCAGCAACGCCAACAAGGCTACGAACTGCTGACTGACGCCTCGCTCTCTCTCTCTCTCTCTCTCTCTCTCTCTCTCACGAATTTCTTACACGGGCCTGACTGAAACCAATTGCGGGCCGGATATGACCCGCGGACTACTGGTTGCCCATCCAGGTCCTCAATAATTGGGAATTTGGGTTTGATTTGCAAGGGTTGCAGCACTCAGTATATGAGTAGCATTAGCGATGCGCTAGTAAAAGATACTACATGAGGGCACAGTTCGACTAACACAACATAGTGTTCACGACTGTCTTGCGCCTGTAGCACTGATTATGTCGTAATTGAACCTGCCGTCGTTGTGTAATACCAGAGTCTTAACGACTTTGGGCCGTGTTGACTGGAAGACACTTTTCGAAAATCTCAAGTTATCAGAGATAAATTACAGGTTGCACGAGATATCTACAACTTGTACAAAAACCAAACTACCTATAGAAGGACGGTAGCTGAGAAAGGAGTGAAACGGGTTTGTAGTCCATTCCCCATGTTATTCAATCTCTACATGGAGTAAGAAGGAAAGGAAACCAAGGACAAACTTGGAAAATGAATTACAGCTCAGGGATCAGACAGAAACTTCGAGGTTTAACGATGGCACATTGTAGTTCCGCCAAAGACTTAAGGAAGACCAGCTGAGGAGGCAAACACAAGTGCCATAAACCGATTTCCCAAAAACTTCACTCAATGGAAGAGGGGTGAAAATAAGCGAACATATGTCTCAGTTTGTCCGTACCTACTCGATTGTTCCTAAAGTAAGACAGTCCTTTCGAGATACTTTATGTGCCTTTCAGGACGCAGTCCATTGAGCTGGAACCTCCGCACATTGGATAGTATCGCGACTTCACAGTTTTACGCCCCATGTTCGAAACCCGATTATTGTCTTTATTTATTTTATTTTCATCTATCTACTAATGTGCATAGAAGATTAATGTACGAATGTGTAAAATAATAAATGTATGATGAAAGTTAAACTTGTGTTCCGTCATATTCCTTTTGTGTGGCTTGTCAATAATATTCGTGGTGTTTCCTGCTTGTTCGCGGAAAGTGAGTTTCGGTTGATCAGCAATCTTACCCATTTACTCCTGCAACCAGGAAGGAGGTTCTTGTATTCAATCGATGCTGACTTACCCAGCTGGTTTTGTTCTCTTCAGGTAATTAGCGAGGAAAACACATCACTCCCGGATTAGTTCTCAAAGCGAACAGTCAGCAAAGGACCATACACAAATATATATAATAAATATATGACACTGATGGTGATACCTAGTTGTAATATTAATGGTTCAATTGGCTATGAACACTAAGGGACATCTGAGGTCATCAGTCCCCTAGAACTTAGAACTACTTAAACCTAACTAAGGACATGACACACATCCATGCCCGAGGCAGGATTCGAACCTGCGACCGTAGCGGTCACGCGGTTCCAGACTGAAGCGCCTATAACTGCTCGCCCACAGCGGCCGGCTGTAATATTACAATTAATGTAACGCCCGGGTATCCCCTAACTTGATAGGAAATATTCGTATAACAGCCTTCTATGGACAGGGGGAGGTAAATGAAAAAGAAATGAAATGGGAACAATAATCGGGTTTCGAAAACAGGGCGGAAAAGTGTGAAGCCGCGACGCAACCAACTGCGTCAACTCTTCATCCATAGAAGAGGTGACGCATGGAACTAGAACAAACGAGTCTTATACATAAATTTGTTTAAGTGAACGGATTGATAAAAAACGAAATTAGGGATTGATGAAAAGTTAATTACGTATTGGTGGGGAGGTAGGGTGAAATTGTATAGAGAGATCAAGGCTTGTTTACAGTAAGCAAATTCCACTGGATATAAGTTGCAATAATTCTGCAGAAATTAAGAGGTTTCCACGTGATAAAGTAGTGAGAAGAACTGCATCAAACCAGTCTACGGACTGAAGAGCACAAAAACACGCAGAAAAATGACTGCTTCTTCACCATGGTATCTGCACATTCTCATGAACTGTATGCGCGACATGCGTAGAGGAGTGCTGAATAGCGTCGCAGGCTACACCGATATGAGCCAAAACATTATGACCGCCTGTTAATAGCGCTGTTCCACTTTTCAAACACAGTACAACAGAGATTCTGCTTGGCATGGATTCAATAAGTCCTTGATATCATCCCAGAAGTATGTGGCACCAGATGGCTACGCATAGGTCTAGCAATTCCTGCAAATTACGGGATGGTGGTTCACGGGCACGCAGCTGACGCCAGATATATGTTCAAATAGGTACAGATCAGACACATTTTCTGTCCAAGACATCTGTGTGAGTTCACTGCAAAGCCCCTCAAACCACTGTAGCACGATTCTGACCTTGCAACACGGACAGTTATCCTGCTGGAAGATATCATCGCCGTAGGAGGATACTCCATGCGTGAAGCGATGCTGGTCGTCCGCTGTAATGTTTACGGAGTTCACTGCTGACATGATGCCTTCGATTACCACCAAAGATCACATGGAAGCCCAACTCAGTGTACACCATAGCGTAATTCTGCCCTCACACCCCCCCCCCCCCCCCCCCCCCCCGCATCTGTCGCGCGACGCATGTTTCGCGCAGCCATTCGCCCGGATTATGGCATGTAAGGACCCAACCATCGACCTGGAATAACAGGAAATGCGATTTACTCAACACGAGGAAAACTAAGTGATGCTGTGCCCGCTGCAATCAAAACAGACGATGTCGTTGGATCGAGCACGTATTGGTCATGTGATGTGGAGCTCCATGTTCAACATCGGATTTTGAACGGTATGCTCTGAAAAGCTTGTGCCTGGACCTGGGTTGCTCCCTGTAGTCAGATGTGTCAAGAACACTGCGTATCGCGCCGGCCGCTGTGGCCGAGCGGTTCTAGGCTTCAGTCCGCAACCGTGCTGCTGCTACGGTCGCAGGTTCGAATTCTGCCTCGGCCATGGACGTGTGTGCTGTCCTTAGGTTAGTTAGGTTTAAGACGTTCTGTCTTGAGGGCTGATGACCTCAGATTTTAAGTCCCATAGTGCTTAGACCCATTTGAACCACTTTTGAACCACTGCGTATCCTGGACTGCACAGCGGGGACCATCCGACCCCTACATTTTGTGATGAGACATGGACGTCCAGTACCGTACGGCTTACTAATTATTTTTCCATCCTACAACCACTTTCCATAGGTGCACACGACAGTAGTACGCCAACAGGCGGCCAGCTTCGTCGTTTCAGAGACTCTCGCTTCCAGCCGCAGCGCCAGAATAATGCACTCTTTGCCAAAACCGTTTGTGTCAGTGGATTTCCGCATTTGTAGATCGTACCTTCGTGTAATGACTGTCCATTCATCTCTGTTCCCCGTACATTCTTTTTCTTACTGCATTATGTGACCGCAGCACCACCAGGAGGCAATGAACTTCGCGATGGGCAGTGGTCGTAACGTTTTAGCTCATCAGTGTATCTTGAGTAGAAGCAACAGGGCTTCGGCAGTCTCCCAGCGTTTCCAGTTGGCGTTTTCTCAATATTTCTGCTACATTTTCTCTTGGGCTATATCGACCTGTTACGATTCGAGCAGTACGTTTCTGAAGTCGTTCGACATCTTCCATTCTGCCTACTGGATCAGGGCGCCAAACGTTGAAGCTTTTCGCTAGAAAAGACGGCACATGAGTCGTGTCTGCAGTTTTATTTTTTAGGAGTGACTCTTTTTCCTACAACTCTAAAAAACGAACCTCGCTTCCAACCGGCTTCGCTACTACTATGAAGTGTTTCATTCCCTTCAGACTGTTTAGTTTAGCTACCTCTAGATAGTTAAACAACGTGACAGGCTTCATTCGTTTGCCACTAACCCTGTAAGGCGTTATTATGGAATTCTTTATTTTTGTTGGGCGTTATCTTTCATTTGTCCGGTTCAGTAGTATATCAATTCTCATGAAAGGTGGACTCCTCGTTTGGAATTCCACTCAGTGTTTTTTATTTGCGAGAAGTCATGAAGAGGGCTCCTAGAGCCACTCAGCTATCGACTTTTCAAGGTAGTGGGATGGCTCTCTCTCAGAAGTCAGCAGATTGGAATTTTTTATCAGATGTAATCAGCCATCAAGCGGAGGAGTGTGATGTCGTAAAGTTACCGATTAGCAGACGGAGACACAGAAGTACTGGACTGATGTGTTGTCTGTTCACCTTTGTCTCTAGATCTTCGGGCGACGTTTATATAACGATTATCGCTGGTCCGCCATCAGTCTTTGACAAAGCGAACTACTCCTGCCGGCGAACCTTTAGAAAAACCATTAAACAAATATCGGCTAAAGATCGCGGGACAAAACCAGAGAGGCAGTAAGTCAACTATTGGTTGCAACGCTTTCTCGTGGACTGTATTCCAAGAATGTCTGTACCAGGAGCCTCCAGAGGGCCCATTGTAATTGTTTGAAGCTCAGTGGAGCCGGATAACACATTTTCTCAGAAATTAGGGAAGAAAATTATAACAAATGTAGTTGCTGTTTAATACAAACACAATATTCAGTGAAAACATCAGCTACACATTATTACTCTTTAGTATACCTAGTGAGAGGTATGAAATTAGACTCTTGAAGCCAAAATTTTCTCAAGTTCCGGTTCTCACTTTGTTGTATGAGGAAAATATCTCGTAAATATTTGTCATTCACTTTACCTCTGTACTTATATTTTGTAAATATCACCAAATAAAATGTTCGTTTACAATTGCAAGAAGTGCCAAATACTAATAACAAACCACGTGCAAAATCTTTGATCATGGGGTGGTTTTCTTCTGGAAGAAAACGTAAAACTCAACAAGATTTTGCTCTTTAAACTTGCATCTCATGGTGTCATCAGCACGCTGATCAATGGTTTACACTTACAGTGTTGTCTGAACATCTTCCAATTCACAAGAAAAGGGCTTCTGCAAAATTTTAATATCTTTGGAATGAGTATGCAAATCTGAGAACCTGGAAGAGAACTCTTTCTTCGGATCACCAAGTAAATCCACTGAAAACTTGAACCATATACATCTCTTAACGACTGGTATTTAGCTAAGAGTAGAAAATGTTCAGTCTGATATTGAGTCCAGAAAGTATCTATAAGTTGTGAGCGTGGGGTTGATCTGAGATTCTGTTATTCTGCACAACGGATTAATCTGAGATGTGCCCTTCACCCTGTGGCTCCTGCAAGATGCAATTTCCACCCCCACACTACTACAGAAGTCAGACAGACGCTACTAACGTTCTAAAGAGAAATGCCAGAAACATTCAGCAATAAATATCTTCTGGAGTCGTCCACTGTAAGGAAATGACAAAAATTCACAAAATTTCTAACGTAACTAGTGGGATACTTGGGTACTGGAGTAGTGCTAGTTAGTGTAAGAAAAACATGAAACTAACGAAAGTTATTATTTATTTTTGCAAAAACTCTGAGAAATCACAATGGCACTTTTAGTTATGAATTGAACAAGTTATATCCTGGTTCTTTTCGGAATGTGAAGTTACCTCTCAAGGATAGGATTCGCTAATGAAATTTCTATACAAAGTTTAAGGTTGTGGTTGACTTGGCAGAATGGCAGAGAGGCACGCCTACTCAACTTGAATAATTATCCTTTAGAATGTTGTTAGGTGCAGTCGAGACTGTCGTGTGTGAAATGCAGTGAAGTGCATTGTTGTGGAGGAAATATGGGGCTCGCAATAGCTGTAGCACACAATACCATAAGCTGCGATGAATGCTGTCTGCGCCGCTCGCTGCTGACAAATAAGATAACTCTCGTTCTATCTGGATTGACCTGCGCCAATCAAACTCTCCCTACACCTTGATGAAGTCAAGGATTCCTATTCGCCCCTAGTCTAACTATTGGCGTGGTACCCCAGTCAGATAACCAATCCACCGCGATGCCACAAAAGTTCGCTCACTGGCGTTTTACTATAACTCTGTCTGTTCACACCGCACTATAAGTGTGTCGGCCAACACAGTGAACAACGCTTAATCGCAAGGACTCAATATGGAGTCGCACTTCGATTCGCTCTCGACAGAGGTGCTCTCCCAGTGAAGTACTGAGGAGAGACTTGTTCCTCACTCCAAGAGCGACAACGGAACGGGGCCCTCTCCACGCTAGACATGAAGTGGTATGTCTTTCGGTCTCTTCCATTACTCCTTCAGCTCAAAGCATCAGAAATATCGTCTGCCAATGAGCATTGCTCTTCTAAAACAGGAGAATGACGTGTCACTTAAGGCGACCAATCTGGAAACCTGTAGGAATGGCGTTCGGCATTTGGTGTCTCCCTGTGAAAATCTCTGAAACTGCGTGCTATGTGTAAAGAATGCGTAGGCTGGCCGCTCCCACACAATAGAGCGGAATTTGCTTTTAAGCCGAACACGGGGTCGTTCTCCCTTTTCACTTGGGCCGACGCTGGCCGCTACGGGCGGTCACTGGCCGACATGGGCTGGATCGTCCTCTGAAGGGCCTGGCGTCCCGTTGTGTGGTTTCTCTCCCGAACTACAAGCTCCTGTGACCGTCGTGTCTGGAATGTATGTGTGTACGCCAGCCTCGAGTATTTCAACCACAGTGGGTGTACTTGTTATTTGCATATCGTTTACATGAATTCATACAACATTGACTTTATCTTATCGATTTTGGGTTCGAATGAAGCGTCTTGATGTGCAGAATATGACTGTGAGGGCGGAATATGTAAGCAATGAAGGTCAGGAGACCACGACGTCTTACAATGTGTCTGAAAACTTTAACATGTATGTAAAGGTCACAAATAATATTCTCCTTCCCTTGAAGTTTGTTTATTTAAATGAAGAACAAATTCAACCAAAAGAAACAGTTCCCACATCCATTCTTTGTCAAACAGGACTTCTGAAGAATTGTTTTTCCCATTCAGAAATATTTCAATCCTTATACCCAAAGAACAGAAACTTCACAAATTTTACAACAGATTAGTCCCCTAACTTCCATGCATTACCGAAGATCACTTCGAAAAGTTCTACCTCCTCCTGGAAATACTTGAATTAACGGTGTTTGAGTACATGATATCGAATGAAATTGAGAACAGAAATTACGGCTTTCTTTACTCAGGACGTATCCACTGACTTTGCACAAACTGATTCCTGATGAAGAACGCTGCGTATTGTGTTCTTTGGTAACAATACGGCTTCCACTTTCTGAGTTCTTCCAACGAAATCTACACATATTCTCCCCCTCGCCACCATCAGCCATCAGTTGTAATACATTCCAGCCGAGAAACAGGAAGGATGTACCTTTCAGCTAATGTTAACTGTACCCCTTGAAAGATATCCTCACCTGGTGTGCCACCACGAAAAGAAATAAAATCTGCAAGTTCTTCAGTAACTACGAAGTCTTTGTTAGTGCCTCGAAGAAAGAATAAGAATTTAACAGACTCGTCCAGGACCAATGAGTATCAAGCAAACTTCGATTGCTTTTCTTGTAACTAATCAGATAAACTAGGAACAATAGGTTCAACTCGACATGCCACTATTCGGTGAAACAGTAACTGCCTCACATGCTTTGGTTTTGTAGGGAATCTGTCCTTTAGCTATAATTGAAATGCACCTCTTTATGAAATCACTGTCAGTGAATCGCTTGCCTTGTTTACAATATCGTCAGCAATTCGTAAACTTACTTTTATAATGGCTTCCCTTTCATGAACACCTATTCCAAAAGTGCTCTGCTGAAAACGAAGTCCAGATTTAAGTGTTTCAAGTACCTTGTGCTTGAATTTATCGAACTGTGCACCAAGCGTTTTTTCGTACTGATAACGAATATTTTATTCCTCAAGAACAGTGATAACTTATTTACAGGTTACATACATTGCTTTGATGTCTGTCTCTACAGCGAAAAATTTCACGGCCAGTGTTGTATTGAAGATACGTCTTTTTTTATCAACTTCTCTCTTTTTATTTTCAAAGGACATACTGTGCACGTATTTGAGGGATATAATCGTGCTAGGGACGTTCCATAAGTAAGGCAACACATTTATTTCTAGACCAGTTTCGGTAGGAAAAAAGAGTGTTATTTGTTGTGAGACGTTGTGGCATATTTCCGTTTAGTGCGTTTTTGTTTCATTAAGTTCCGATGGGTGGTGGCGCTGTACGTAATCTTCAAAATGGCATCTGTAACGGAAGTGTGTGGCGAGTGGAGAGCTATCATTGAGTTTCTTTGGGCTGAGAATCAGAGCGTCGCAGATATTCACAGACGCTTGCAGAATGTCTATGGAGACGTGGCAGTCAAGAAAAGCACAGTGAGTCCTTGGGCGAAGCATCTGTCATCGCAACAAGCTCCTACAAACTAGTCTCATCTCCCGCGTGCCAGCTGACAGCTCAAAGCTGTACCTCCTGCAATGCCGGAAGGTGTGGACACTCTCATTCGAGTTGATCGACACATCACAATGAAATACCTCGTTGCACAGCTGGACATCTCTGTTGGCTATGCTGCTGGGGTACTCGAAAGTGTGTACACGCTGGGTTACTTGCTGCCTAGCAGAAGACCGTAAAGAGTATCTTTGCGGAATTGCTTGTGCGTCACGAGGCTGGTCGTGACAAATTTTCGTCGAATATCACCACAGGCAATGAAACATGGGTTCATCACTTCGAACTGGAAACGAGTTGGCAATCCAGGCAGTGGCGCCACACCGCCTCTCCTGCATTTGATGTCCCTTACGGTGTAACGATCGGTTCTTTGCTGTGCTATCCTTATTAAACTGAAGAAACGACTTCAGCGTGATCGAAGGCGCAAAAATGCATTTAAACTTCTCCAGGACAATGCGACGCCTCACCAAGTCTTCGCATGTAGGAGGAGCTCACAGAGCTTCATTGGAATGTTCTTCCTCATCCACTCTACAGTAGGTATCTCGCGCATTCTGACTTCCATCTGTTTGCGCCAGAAGCAGTACGTGCATGGTGGGGAAGTTACTGATGCAGTAAGAAGTCGGCTGCGACGTCGAACAGTAGAGTAGTATGATGCAGGAACACAGCACAGGCCCTCTACGTAAGGTGGTGTAAGGTCCTCACATTGAACGGAGATTATGTTCAAAAACAGTGTTTTGTAGCCAAAAGTCAGAGAAATCCTGAATGAAAGCACTTGCTTCCAGAATAAAAGAAAATGTGTAGAATTTCTTACTGAACGCCTTTCGTAAAACTTGAAATGACAACGCAGCAAAGACAGCCAGGAAGTCATAGTCAGCTACAGATAGAGTGCCCAAGTTACATCTTCATTAATTTTGAACAAGCGAGGGCAATGTTGCAGGAAGAATGGTGGGGGGGGGGGGGGGGCACTTGAAAAAATTCGCTCAAACGCAGGAGTATTGAATCCCTTTGCGGGCTGGGTGCGGCGCGCGGAAAGTATTTGGGAGACCCCTGGTCTATACTAATGGAGTGGCGTCCGTCGGAAGGTGAATGTTGCCTGTTAGGACATTGCTTAGCGTCCACTCGTCATCAGTAACGACTAGAGAGTTGCGCTCTACCGAAACTGCGGTAGTTTTGGTACATTAGAGGAACGGGGTAGTAAATGGTAGGATTACCGGTAATATTCTAACAATGACAAAGAAAGAGACATATATCCTTGTGTAAGAGAGAAACTACAACCAACGACTTCTCTTTTTTCTTTGTCTGTCTGTTTAGCACGTAGTTAGAATCGTATCACTCAGTGTTAGTTCACTTTGTACTCGTATTTTTAATCCTTACAGAATATAAATTGCATTTTATAACTAATGAAAAGTAGTTATTATCGTAGCTTCTGTGATTTAATGTAACCAGAGAAATAGGGTGGTGGGGTTTCGGGTTCCGCTGGATAGGCCAGGAGTCCACTACACGCAGCAAGCGGCTACACGGGTAGCAGGGGTTGTGTGGCGTGGACTGGGCGGTTTTTTAGGTTAGATGGCCTCGGGCAAGTACAGAAAGGACAGCAGCCTCAAAGGATGCGGGGCAAAGTCAGGACATGCGGGGGCCAAGCAGCAATCGGTATTGTAATTGTAAACTGTCGAAGCTGCATTGGTAAAGTACCGGAACTTTAAGCGCTGATAGAAAGCACTGAAGCTGAAATCGTTATAGGTACAGAAAGCTGGCTGAAGCCAGAGATAAATTCTGCCGAAAATTTTACAAAGGCACAGACGGTGTTTAGAAATGATAGATTGCAGCCGGCCTAAGTGGCCGTGCGGTTCTAGGCGCTGCAGTCTGGAACCGCGAGACCGTTACGGTCGCAGGTTCGAATCCTGCCTCGGGCATGGATGTGTGTGATGTCCTTAGGTATAACTAGTTCTAAGTTCTAGGGGACTAATGACCTCAGAAGTTGAGTCCCATAGTGCTCAGAGCCATCTGAACCATTTGATAGATTGCATGCAACCGGTGGTGGCGTGTTTGTCGCTGTTAGTAGTAGTTTATCCTGTAGTGTAGAAGTGGATAGTTCCTGTGAATTATTATGGGTGGAGGTTACACTCAACAACCGAGCTATGTTAATAGTTGGCTCCTTTTACCGATCTCCCGACTCAGCAGCATTAGTGGCAGAACAACTGAAAGAAAATTTGGAATACATTTCACATAAATTTTCTCAGCATGTTATAGTCTTAGGTGGAGATTGCAGTTTACCAGATATAGACTGGGACACTCAGATGTTTAGGACGGGTGGTAGGGACAGAGCATCGAGTGACATTATACTGAGTGCACTATCCGAAAATTACCTCGAGCAATTAAACAGAGAACCGACTCGTGGAGATAACATCTTGGACCTACTGATAACAATCAGACCCGAACTTTTCGACTCTGTAAGTGCAGAACAGGGAATCAGTGATCATAAGGCCGTTGCAGCATCCCTGAATGTGGAAGTCAGTAGGAATATAAAAAAAGGGATGAAGGTTTATCTGTTTAGCAAGAGTAATAGAAGGTAGATTTCAGACTACCTAACAGATCAAAACGAAAATTTCTGTTCCGACACTGACAATGTTGAGTGTTTATCGAAAAAGTTCAAGGCAATCGTAAAATGCGTTTTAGACAGGTACGTGCCGAGTAAAACTGTGAGGGACGGGAAAAACCCATCGTGGTTCAACAACAAAGTTAGGAAACTACTACGAAAGCAAAGAGAGATTCACTCCAAGTGTAAACGCAGCCAAAACCTCTCAGACAAACAGAAGCTAAACGATGTCAAAGTTAGCGTAAGGAGGGCTATGCGTGAAGCGTTCAGTGAATTCGAAAGTAAAATTCTACGTACCGACTTGACAGAAAATCCTACGAAGTTCTGGTCTTACGTTAAATCAGTAGGTGGCTTGAAACAGCATATCCAGACACTCCGGGATGATGATGGCATTGAAACAGAGGATGACACGCGTAAAGCTGAAATACTAAACGCCTTTTTCCAAAGCTGTTTCACAGAGGAAGACTGCACTGCAGTTCCTTCTATAACTCCTCGCACAAACGAAAAAATGGCTGACATCGAAATAAGTGTCCAAGGAATAGAAAAGCAACTGGAATCACTCAACAGAGGAAAGTCCACAGGACCTGACGGGATACCAATTCGATTCTACACAGAGTACGCGAAAGAACTTGCCCCCCTTCTAACAGCTGTGTACCGCAAGTCTCTAGAGGAACGGAAGGTTCCAAATGATTGGAAAATAGCACAGGTAGTCCCAGTCTTCAAGAAGGGTCGTCGAGCAGATGCGCAAAACTATAGACCTATATCTCAGACGTCGGTCTTTTGTAGAATTTTAGAACATGTCGTTTTTGGAAACCCAGAATCTACTCTGTAGGAATCAACATGGATTCCGGAAACAGCGATCGCGTGAGACCCAACTCGCTTTATTTGTTCATGAGACCCAGAAAATATTAGATACAGGCTCCCAGGTAGATGCTATTTTCCTTGACTTCCGGAAGGCGTTCGATACAGTTCCGCACTGTCGCCTGATAAACAAAGTAAGAGCCTACGGAATATCAGACCAGCTGTGTGGCTGGATTGAAGAGTTTTTAGTAAACAGAATACAGCATGTTGTTATCAATGGAGAGACGTCTACAGACGTTAAACTTAACCTCTGGCGTGCCACAGGGGAGTGTTATGGGACCATTGCTTTTCAAAATATATATAAATGACCTAGTAGATAGTGTCGGAAGTTCCATGCGGCTTTTCGCGGATGATGCTGTAGTATACAGAGAAGTTGCAGCATTAGAAAATTGTAGCGAAATGCACGAAGATCTGCAGCGGATAGGCACTTGGTGCAGGGAGTGGCAAATGACCCTTAACATAGACAAATGTAATGTACTGCGAATACATAGAAAGAGGGATCCTTTATTGTATGATTATATGATAGCGGAACAAACACTGGTAGGAGTTACTTCTGTAAAATATCTGGGAGTATGCGTGCGGAACGATTTGAAGTGGAATGATCATATAAAATTAATTGTTGGTAAGGCGGGTACCAGGTTGAGATTCATTGGGAGAGTCCTTAGAAAATGTAGACCACAACAAAGGAGGTGGCTTACAAAACACTCGTTCGACCTATACTTGAGTATTGCTCATCAGTGTGGGATCCGTACCAGATCGGGTTGACGGAGGAGATAGAGAAGATCCAAAGAAGAGCGGCGCGTTTCGTCACAGGGTTATTTGGTAACCGTGATGGCGTTACGGAGATGTTTAGCAAACTCAAGTGGCAGACTCTGCAAGAGAGGCGCTCTGCATCGCGGTGTAGCTTGCTGTCCAGGCTTCGAGAAGGTGCGTTTCTGGATGAGGTATCGAATATATTGCTTCCCCCTACTTATACCTCCCGAGGAGATCACGAATGTAAAATTAGAGAGATTCGAGCGCGCACGGAGGCTTGCAGACAGTCGTTCTTCCCGCGAACCATACGTGACTGGAACAGAAAAGGGGGGTAATGACAGTGGCACGTAAAGTGCCCTCCACCACACACCGTTGGGTGGCTTGCGGAGTATAAATGCAGATGCAGATGTAGAATTACTTCTGATTCAAGTACAATTTACATGCTCAAACATAAAAAATACATTTATTTATTATTGTTATTTTTTACTCAATAGAACCTTCTCCATCACGATCAAAAGCAAGATTTTCCTGTCATTACTGATAAAAGCGAAAATTGTTTATGAATAGATGCAACATGTTGTGCATGAGTTCGGCGAAGTGTTGAAGTGATGTTTGATATGGTGTTGTTTTGTGGTATTTTTTATTTTACTTCTTTGTTGAGGAAATCACGTTTTTTAGCGCTTTGTGAATAACCTGTATTGTTTCGCTTACTTTTACTACAACGTGCATGTTTCGGGTTACAGATCGCCAACTTTCGAATAAAATCTAAACTTTACAGTTTCGATCTTACCATAAATACCGTTTGGTTTTTAGTAAGAGACAAGAGGATGACTAGGTAGAACAAAAATGTCCCGTGGGTCATCCGACGCTTTATACACTGAAGCGCCAAAGAAACTAATATAGACACGCGTATTCAAATACAGAGATAAGTGGACAGGCAGACTACGACGCAGTGGTCGGCAACGCCTACATAGACAAGTGTCTGGCGCAGTTGTTAGATAGGTTACTGCTGCTACAGTGGCAGTTTATCAAGATTTAAGTGAGTGTGGACGTGGTACAGTCAGCACATGAGCGATGGGACACAGCATCTCTTAGGGAGCGATGAAGCGGGGATTTTCCAGGACGACCATTTCACGAGTGTACTTTGAATATTAGGAATCCAGTAAAACATCGCTGCGGCAGGAGAAAGATCCTGCAAGAACGGGACCAACGACGACCGAAGAGGACACTTCAGCGTGACAGAAGTGTAGCCCTTCCGCAAACTGCTGCAGACTTCAACGCTGGGCCATCAACAAGTGTCAGCCTGCGAGCCATTCAACGAAACATCGTCGATATGGGCTCTCGGAATCGATACGAACTCTTGGAACCGATGACCCAATCGTTTCCCCGTGATGACTCCACTACGCAAAGCCTTACGCCCCGCCTGGGCTGGCCGAGCGGTTCTAGACGCTTCAGTCTGGAACCGTGCGAACACTACGGTCGCAGGTTCGAATCCTGCCTCGGGCATGGATGCGTGTGATGTCTTAGGTTAGTTAGGTTTAAGTAGTTCTAAGTTTAGGGGACTGATGACCTCAGCAGTTAAGTCCCACAGTGCTCAGAGTCATTTGAACCAACCCGCCTGGGCTCGTCACATCGACATTGGACTGTTGATGACTGAAAACATGATGCCTGATCGGCCGAGTCTCGTTTCAGATTGTATCGAGCGGATGGGCTTGTATGGGTATGGAGACAAACTCGTGAATCCATGGACCTTGCGTGTCAGCAGGGGGCTGTTCAAGCTGGTGGATGCTCTGTAATGGTGTGGGGCGTATGCAGTTGGAGTGATATGGGATTCCTGATACGTCTAGATACGATTCTGACAGGTGACATGTACGTAAGCATCCTGTCTGATCATCTGCATCCATTCATGCCAATTGAGCATTCCGAAGAACTTGAGCAATTCCAACAGGAGAATGCGACACCGACACCTTCAGAATTGCGACAGTGTGGTCCCAGGAACAGTATTCTGCGTTCAAACACTTCCGCTGACCACCAAACTCCTCAGACATGAACATTATTGAGCATATTTGGGATGCCTTGCAATGTGCTGTTCATAAGAGATCTCCATTCCCCTCGTACTTTTACGAGTGTATGGACAGCCCTACAGGATTCATGGTGTCAGTTTCCCCCGCAACTTCTTCAGACATTAGTCGAGACCATGTCACGTCGTGGTGCGGCACTTCTGCATGCTCGCGGGGGGAAATTAGGCAAATGTACCAGTTTCTCTGCCTCCTCAGCGTATGTCGTCCTTTATATTTCCTCACTCAGTTTCTATACTGTTCACTACTTCTGGGAATCTAGTAAGACATTACTTGCGTATGGAAGGGAAGAGATCGCTATGAGGTAACGTGCGGCAGATATGCCACAGACTTAATGTATAGGTAAGTGGGTACAACCTTAACTGACCAAAGCCTCTAACTACTGTAGTCTACGTTCCCTTACGGTAGCCTACGGCAGTTCTACAACTCTAACAACGACAGATCCTGATAACGCACATTAGACAAAGCGGTAACAGACGCAGTGGAAGTGTGTCCAGTTGCAAATCGTTGTACTTTAACGATTACCATTCCAACCGCAATACATTAATTTTAGTTTCGCGTTCCGACTACCTACTTTTCCAAGGTCACTATGTTGAATCAAAAGTGTCGGAAATTGTCGTCTCCAGTGAGCGCATCCGCAAAGGTGCAAATTAGTTACACAGAAGCCGTACCATACAGGAACACTGTAGAGGAGTGGACGTTCTTATATCGTTAATACTTTGCACAGGCGTGGGCAAAGAACGTGTCACTGCGACTCTGCGATTACACCACCATATTTCTGCCTCTGTGAATCGATGCCCTTTTATTAAAATAAAAAAGAAGAAACACACATGGAATTTCCCCCTTGGATGCACGGGTCATTTCACTTTTCAGCTCTCGTGTTCCATTATCCGCTACGAACCGAATGCGACTCGGCCTGCGCGCCCGTCTGGAAAGTCGATATTAGTTCGGAAGCGGGACGTGTGTCACCGGCGCGATGTGCGATGTGCCGCTCTGCCTATTGATTTATCCGAAAAGCATCAAAAGCGCCGCCACGCCACGCCACCCAGCACGGCCCCGTCAGCTGCTCGCCGGCGGCTGCCGCTGCCTGCTGCCTGCTGCCGCTGGCTGACGCTTCCCCGGCGTTCGCGGACCGCTGACTCGTGCAATACTCGACACCCACAGCGGCCGGGCTCGCCTGCGCCGCCCACGCCTTACAGCCGCGAAACGGCTCGCCAGCATACCGTGAGCGGCCGTCTCGACACCACTCACCTCCCTCAGCACGGGCAAGCGGTTTCTTTGTCAAACGTCTTGGCGCATGAAAAGACATACACTGAGGAGACAAACGTCAAGGGTTAGCGATAAGCAAATATTCAAAAGGCGTACACAAAGTTTAAAGGCTGTCATTTGCTCAGGTGACCCATGTGAAAAGTTTTCCAACGCACGACGGTAATTAACAGACTTTGAAAGTGGAATTGTAGTTGAAGGTAGGGGCATGGGACATTCCAATTTGGAATTCGTCAACGACTTCATTATTCCCAGGTCCATAGCGTCAAACGTGCGACGAGAATACCACATTTCAGGCATTATCCCTCGCCACAGACTAAACAGTGACAGACTGAATTCACTTAACGACCAAGAGCAGCGATTTTTGCATGGAGTTGTCAGTGCTGCCAGACAGGCAACACTGCATGAAATAACCACAGAAATCACTGAGGCACTTAACGATGAACGTATCCGTTAGAACAGTGCTCCGAAGTGTGGCGATAATGAGCTACGGTAGCAAACGACTGACGCGAGTGCCTTTGCTATCAGCAAAGGCACCTGCAACGCCTCTCCTGGGCAACTGTATCCAGCCTAGATTACTGGGAAACCGTGACCAAGTGAGCTAAGTCTCGATTTTAGCTGGTAAGAGCTGAAGGTAGGGTTCGAGTATGTCGCAGAACCCACGAAGCCTCGCACTAATGTTGTCAACAAGCCACTGTGAAAGCTGGTGGTGGCACTGATACTACTCGGGGAATTTGACCGAGCTAACACCCCACACTGCGCCCTTGTTGTACTTTATATATTCATACTGGTGTCTCCTATTTCTCCAGACAATTTCGCCTAAAGTGCGATATAGCACCAGAGAGGAAATACCCAATTCGCCTCATTTCCTGAGCCCGCCATCCGTTTTCTCTATCTTCTTTTGCTTTCCTTCAAAAATGGTTCAAATGGCTCTGAGCACTATGCGACTTAACTTCTCAGGTCATCAGTCGCCTAGAACTTAGAACTAATTAAACCTAACTAACCTAAGGACATCACACACATCCATGCCCGAGGCAGGATTCGAACCTGCGACCGTAGCGATCGCTTGGTTCCAGACTGTAGTTGCTTTCTTTCCTTCCCATTGCCGACCTTTATCAACATACTTAATGTCCTCGGTTTTTAGGGTAATTCTTCTGTATTAATGAATGTTTTCGGTAAGTATGTAAACATAATATGTGAATAGTCTACTGGATTAATCCCGTCCATGATGTTCGTTACAACCTTTGCCTCCCCATTTCAAAGACACAATGCTCGGGCAGCTCTTCACACGCTATTAATACATACTCCAAAAGGTTCCTTCACATCCTGTCCACACCCACAATGGATATTCTTTCATTACCTCATACCCCTACCTGTAATTACCTGTTTACACCACTGTACATGGAAGTTCCGAACTGACACTTTAGGAACGTAAGTATTTCCCATGCTTGTGAGTATAACACTTGCAGAAACTCTAAATCTCCTCTAGAAACACTTTCTTCCGTTCATTCAATGACACCAAATGGAACAAGAGCGGTCCAGAACTGAATGCATGAAAGGCGCTTAACAGAGAATGAGGTAACCTAATGACCTGTTTACCCCCTATTTCCGTCTGAACACCTGGAGCCACTAATGATCTCCCCCGATTATCTCCTTCCTGCGCTATGTTTACATTCAACATACTGCCTTGTATTGACCTATGTATCACTGTAAACACAACATTTATTATTAATTCTACCAGTACGTCCCTGACCTGCAAACCTCTTAACACGCCATTGCGTACTCCCTCCTTGCAAGCAGTTAAGAACTCCAGATCACTCAACCAGTTCGTGTATTGGATCACTCTTCTCTATAATCTGTAAGCACGAGGGCTCCACAGCCTCTGAAAATTTAATAAACAACTCCACTTCAGTCAAGGCTGACTCTCTGATAGCAAATTCGTTACTACCATCCTGCTGCTGCCCCAATGGTAAATGCACTGCCTCTTCGCCATCTGGTGAAGTTGCTGATCCGGCCGCTGTGACCGAGCGGTTCTAGGTGCTTCAGTCCGGAACCACCCACCTGCTACGGTCGCAGGTTCGAATCCTACCTTGGGCATGGATGCGTGTGATGTCCTTAGGTTAGTTAGGTAAGTTGTTTCTACGTCTAGGGGACTGATGACCTCAGATGTTAAGTCCCATAGTGCTTAGAGCCATTTGAACCATTTAGAAGTTGCTAGATCAAGCTGGATATTGTACCTGCATGGACTGGCCATGAATGGCAACTTCACAAGCAAACTCGTCCTTCCTCAATGGGAATTCACCTCGGACGCCACTAACTGCCATTTCTGCAACAAAAAACATAAGAGTGGAAGGGAACAGAATGAAGAACATGAATATCTTATTGCTATCAACTAACACTATGCCAAAACAACGTATAACCGAGCTCTGCTACCAGTTGTGGTGCAGGAAACTATAAGAGGGAAAACTGGCCCGAGTTGTGTGACTAAAACTATTAGCACAATGTTAATTAGTTTCCTAAGCAGTATTAACAACTCAGAGTCCATTCACAAGAATAAAATCCAGATGAAAAAGTGCTAAGCTTACAAAAATGCCATTTAATACCTGAAGAAATATAATTCATCTTTAAATAACTTGGCCCTCTGGATTCAGCCAATTTTTATTATAAGCAGCACAAATTATGTTACCAGACATAACAACACCTTAATCCCTAATGCAACAGAACAAGAAATCAATTAATCAGCACCTCTGAATTGCATCTGCATTGCAATAAAGGGCGTATGAGCTACTATACCACAAATAGCAATATACTATAAGAATACAACACAAAAATACCCAATAAAGTGTCTTTCCCTATATCCCAATTCTAAAATGGACCAAACAAAACCTTTTACCTTACTTAACACTGGACATGCAGTACAAGATAGACAAAATCAACTATAAAACACTAACCATATATGAACAATGCTGGATGCAGAAAACCAAAAGCAATGATGAATGAAAGATCTCAGTGAACGCAATTTAAATACAGCCTTTCCAATTCAGTATACCAGACCCAAAAGTAGCCTCATACTTCGCAGACGTAACTTAAGTAGGGCAGGCATGACACAGCAGTCTACACTACAAGACAACAATGTCCACACTAGACAAGCATAGCAAACACCCAACAGCAAGCAAGCCTTGACTCCCAGCAAACACAGTGTCCCCTCGATTTATGAAGCAAAGTTGCATCTGCTGCTCCAGCTGGAACCAAGCCCCATATTGACAAAAAACCACCTCAGACCTCGACTGTGAGTCTACCAGGCTAACTTGCTGCTCTGCTCCATGCTTCCTGCTTCGTCTATCTGGCCAGCTGCTCTCATATACCAACTGCTTGTAGTGTCCATTAGTTGGCCACTTCAAACGGCCTCCACCAGCACAGCTCCCTGTTGCTGGCTGGTGGATCCGTAAAAAGGTCAGTTTGCATGTGCTGCTGGTGACCCTCATTGGCCCTGCTGTCAAATCGTGCTGAAACAAAAGAAAAGTTGAAGGGTTACAAGAAGGATTTAAGCTTTGGAAAAACAACAGTTTGTACAGCATAAAAACTGGAAAGAAAATATATCTGTTATTGATGTAATCTAAGAAGTTAAAGTGATGGTAGAAGGCTTTGGTGGCAATGTATAAATATGTGAAAGCAGCAGAAGAGAAGTGAGAATCTGAAAAGCACAGGATATCTTACCACAAAGTGTAATACTGTGGTTTATATCCAATTCCATCGCCGGCCATGTGTCCATGCAGTTTTCGAAACTTCAGTCTGGAACTGCGTGATCGGTATGGTCGCAGGTTCGAATCCTGCCTCGGGCATGGATGTGTGTGATGTCCTTAGGCTAGTTAGGTTTAAGTAGTTCTAAGTTCTAGGGGACTAATGACCACAGATGTTAAGTCCCATAGTGCTCAGAGCCATTTGAATCATTTTTGAACTAATTCCACCACCACCATTGTGAATCATCATTTGAAGAAGGTTGTTTCCAGAAGATGGTAATATTTTTTACCATCTCCAACAAACACGCTGTTGAAAACTACATTACAGGAAATAGACACAAAAGAAAGAGAGAGAGAGAATGATAAGAAAAGGTCTGCTAAATAGCTCTGCATCTTTAATGTTAGACCGAAATTTTAACGTTATGTTATGAATGCAACGATCAAATATTTGACATAACATAAGTAGGTGATTATTAATGCACTGAAAGTTCAAAAATTAATTGGGTCATGAATGTGATATTGTACATGAGATAAGGTCCAAAGTCACACACGGTTCATTGACATCATTAACAAAACGGAGTTAAAATGAATTACTTAGTATGTGTACTGAATATAACCTCAAAAACTGTAAGAAAATATTTGAGAATACAAATTCGCTTTATGAAATTTTTGTCAGATGCAGACAAAGGAAGATCTAGTTCAGGCACAAATAGATATATATTATGAATCCAATGAACCAATTTGGGAATAGGTAAAAGAAGTGAAAAGGTTTTTATGGAAAAAGTGTATTAAAAGTTCAATGATAAAGCTGTTAAATATGTTTGCATAAAGATTTATGAGGACTGACTGAAAGGATTAATCGTAATTGATGGTGAGGAGATTGCAGGTAGTTATAATTAGCACAATGAGAAATTTGGTGTAACATCTTTACAAAAAGTAACTTATGTGGTTCATTACCAGCAGTATTTTCTAAATAATTTACCACATATACTTCTGAAGAGAGAAAAATGAAAACAAATACTAAACACATCAATTAACGAATTACCATTTAAAATTCATTTGTTTGGATATTCAAATTGTGAGTCTGTTAGTAAGAGGAAAGATTAGTATCAGAAAACAAAAGTATCAATCCAGTAGACAAAGCACATAAAAGATATGAAATCACACACACACACACACACACACACACACACACACACACACACTCACAAAACACACACACACACACACACACACACACACACACACACACACACACATATACATATATATATATATATATATATATATATATATATACACTCCTGGAAATTGAAATAAGAACACCGTGAATTCATTGTCCCAGGAAGGGGAAACTTTATTGACACATTCCTGGGGTCAGATACATCACATGATCACACTGACAGAACCACAGGCACATAGACACAGGCAACAGAGCATGCACAATGTCGGCACTAGTACAGTGTATATCCACCTTTCGCAATAATGCAGGCTGCTATTCTCCCATGGAGACGATCGTAGAGATGCTGGATGTAGTCCTGTGGAACGGCTTGCCATGCCATTTCCACCTGGCGCCTCAGTTGGACCAGCGTTCGTGCTGGACGTGCAGACCGCGTCAGACGACGCTTCATCCAGTCCCAAACATGCTCAATGGGGGACAGATCGGGAGATCTTGCTGGCCAGGGTAGTTGACTTACACCTTCTAGAGCACGTCGGGTGGCACGGGATACATGCGGACGTGCATTGTCCTGTTGGAACAGCAAGTTCCCTTGCCGGTCTAGGAATGGTAGAACGATGGGTTCGATGACGATTTGGATGTACCGTGCACTATTCAGTGTCCCCTCGACGATCACCAGTGGTGTACGGCCAGTGTAGGAGATCGCTCCCCACACCATGATGCCGGGTGTTGGCCCTGTTTGCCTCGGTCGTATGCAGTCCTGATTGTGGCGCTCACCTGCACGGCGCCAAACACGCATACGACCATCATTGGCACCAAGGCAGAAGCCACTCTCATCGCTGAAGACGACACGTCTCCATTCGTCCCTCCATTCACGCCTGTCGCGACACCACTGGAGGCGGGCTGCACGATGTTGGGGCGTGAGCGGAAGACGGCCTAACGGTGTGCGGGACCGTAGCCCAGCTTCATGGAGACGGTTGCGAATGGTCCTCGCCGATATCCCAGGAGCAACAGTGTCCCTAATCTGCTGGGAAGTGGCGGTGCGGTCCCCTACGGCACTGCGTAGGATCCTACGGTCTTGGCGTGCATCCGTGTGTCGCTGCGGTCCGGTCCCAGGTCGACGGGCACATGCACCTTCCGCCGACGACTGGCGACAACATCGATGTACTGTGGAGACCTCACGCCCCACGTGTTGAGCAATTCGGCGGTACGTCCACCGGGCCTCTCGCATGCCCACTATACGCCCTCGCTCAAAGTCCGTCAACTGCACATACGGTTCACGTCCACGCTGTCGCGGCATGCTACCAGTGTTAAAGACTGCGATGGAGCTCCGTATGCCACGTCAAACTGGCTGACACTGACGGCGGCGGTGCACAAATGCTGCGCAGCTAGCGCCATTCGACGGCCAACACCGCGGTTCCTGGTGTGTCCGCTGTGCCGGACGTGTGATCATTGCTTGTACAGCCCTCTCGCAGTGTCCGGAGCAAGTATGGTGGGTCTGACACACCAGTGTCAATGTGTTTTTTTTCCATTTCCAGGAGTGTATATATATATATACAATGCAGCTACAGATATTGCTGCTAATCCCAGGATACCCAGTGCCATTATCTAGTATAGGACTTCAGTAAGATTATATGTTTAATGGAGTATTCAGTACATATGCTATAGTGATTGCAATCTGTATCACAAATGTAGATATCATAAGCACTACATTGTGTTATATTTCTGGACAGCAGTAGCTGTTTGAGAACTATTGTATTACTGTAATATGTTTAATAACTTATGCTATATTATTTATTAGCATACATATATGCAAGAAGATACTTGTGGTGATTGTAGAACTAAGTACTTTGCTATATTGTGCAGTAAGATATATGTTTTACATCTTTTATCACAATAAATTAATTTAATTTAATGTAATAGAATGAACTGAATTCTGAACTATTTCAGTGCTAGATACAGCACAGGTAAATACACTGATGTATTCCGTGTTAGATAATGAACAAGCTATTCTTCATATATAATGTGGCAAAGATGTGTGCCCTCAGTTTCAAAAAGCTATTGAATGTGATGATATGGAGTGTAGTAGTGATGTAAGGGAGCATAATTAAAATTCATACCTTTTCTATAATGGCATAAATATTTGAAATTTGAATTTCTAAATATGATAGAACATCATCAAAAAAATGTAGCCAGTGTAGCAGTCTAAAAGATATTCAAGAATTTCTTATTGATTTATGTCAGTAATTTTGCCATTGAAGTGTATTTAAACTGTGTGCACACTGTTATACTAAGAGAAACTATTATGTTACCAAGGATAAAAGATTTGAGAAAGTTACATGAGAATGTGATAGAAGTTAGGCCAGACCTTAACTACAACAAAATGAACAATAATCAATTAATAGCAATCTCATTACTATGATAAATACTTGATTCTAAATTAAATTCAGTGACAGTTACTGAACTTTGAGTTCTATGTAAGAGCTTAAACCTTCTAGGGTACTCCAGACAACATAAGAATGAACCATTACATTTTACTGAAAATAAGCAACCATTGTTTCCATTTACCAAAGTTATACAGTATATAAGAACCCTAAGAAAAGAAAACTGCTCAAACAGCATTAGACTGAGAAATAATTTCAAAATAGACTTGAAACACAAAATATTCAAAAACTCCTAAAATTAAAGGTCCAAAATGTATTAAGACAGCAGCTAGACCAACTCTGTATGAGATAGTAAAAGGTAGTCTTAATTATCACTTGAATTGAAAGTGAATTTGATATTGCTTTGTAACATCAAACTGAACATGATCAGAGAAACAGAATGGTTTAAATTAACATACAATTCAGCAACATGAAATGGAAGAGTTAAATGCTGTAAGAGACATGGTGACATATATGGTAGAGTTTAAAGGTATAGAGTCAAGGATGAATGTTGCATAGGGCAATGGGATTGCAACTAATCATTAAGAAATACACACCACACCACATATTATTTTTATGAAACTACCAAACAAAAATGCAATACAAAGGCAATTATCAATGTTAAGAATAATGATCCAAAGTGCTTTCTATGTGCAATATGATCAGCACTAAAATCTAGTTGATCCTAACAAATATAAAAATTCTGATTGAAGCTACAATGAATTCATGAAATACTAGAAGAGAATGCTGGGGTGATTAGAATACAACTAATGACATTCTGAAGGAAGAATGTAAACTTACAGCTCTTAACATCTGTATTAATGTTAATGTGTATAATGAGAAGTATGTAGTATATCTATTAAAGTTTATGAGACACATATAGAAAACACACTTCTAATTACTCTACATGGAAGTTGGTAGCTATTATCATTATTGGTAGATTAAAAATATGTCTTGTTTACTTTAATTTCAGTACGCAACACATACTTATGATGTGTAGAATGTGTAAACAACACTTTCCTTCTTTATATTACAAGGAAGATTTTCATAAAATGAATTGCTTAAAATCATAGTACACAATGAAGATGAATATACATGTTTTGTAAACTATAAACACCCTGAGCCTGCTCGAGTTTTAATCTATGCTCTTTTTGAAAGCTTGCTTTTGAAGAGGAATAAACATAAAACAAATTCTGAGGAATCACATACATCAAAATATCAGACTCATGAACCATCTGGCTTACGACACCATGTGCAATAAATCCATTGTGTTCACAAAGACCCTGTGGCATATAGGGTTCCTGAGACATATAAAGTGCTTATAGAGCTAACAAATAAAAAGAGATTGATAGAATTAGACGTATTTATTCACAGTTTCAGCCAATGAAGGAATTAACAAAGGAATGCCAATTTATTCATTGTGAAGCCAATGAAAGACCTCTGCCATTAGATGAATGGCATCTTCAAAGGAGAAGCTATCATAAAATCTGTCACAAGAGCAAATGCCAGTATTAAATATAAGAATCTACCATTAGCATACATGCATAAACACAAGCTGTTACTTACATTATATGCTTAATAAAATAAGTATGTTGCTCAGTATTAGAATCCAAAACAATTCATATCCTTAGGAACGAAATTAACGGACACATCAGCTTTTAAATTCAAACAAAGTGAACAATTGAAAAACTACGTTATTTACATACAGAGGTGTGAAAAGTGCTATAGATGAATCTGAAAAGAATTTTTATACGCTAATAAATAACTGTGACTATGTAAAATATATGTAATTGGGTGAATATAAAATTAGAATATGATGACAAGCTAATAGCTAAAACAAACCATAAACATAGAACAACATTTAAGGAAATCTAACAGTGATACACACAAGAATGAAGTGAAATTCAGTGAAACAATTTACTGTTGTGATGTAGAAAAAGTACTGTGATGCCAAGAAATTTCGGATTTGGTGTTCCAGTTACCATCCAAATGACATATGGTGGTGACCTGGAAATCATTTTACACATTACATCACCATGTGCTAAGATGCCTATAACAGTAGTGCATGCCTTTGCCACCATACAGCAAAAGACACCAATACACCAATTGAGACACCAATGACATTGGAACCAGAAAATGCAACCAAATACTTGCTGCTGGACCTACCAGTGTCCATTGTTCAACTGTCATCCTACCATCAGTGTGCTAAGGTCTGGAGTCTGGGTCACTACGATGTCTCCATATTGCAGTCTTCACCTACGCACCTCCAGCTGAATCAAGTACAGTTTTATGTCAGCAAGAATGCTGCAGTAGTGTCAACTGGCCATAGAGTATCTAGTGAGTGTGCTGGATGCTATCAGAATGTGTAGCCTTCAGGAGCATTAACTGTCTCTGTGATACCAATACGGAGAAATGTGGGTTGACCCAGGCTGCTAGTCTTGCTGCAGCCACCTTGAACAAATGGATTGCTCTTATTTGCACCAGACTTTCAACTCCACAATTCCAGTTGGGATAATTGAATACTATCCTGACAGTCTCAAAGAACAGTTCCTCCACCAACACTGTAGAGGTCAGCACAACCCAAAATTCTACACTGCTCTGGAATAAGTATATTAGCCATATAAAAAGAATGAATGTACTGTTTCCAATGCAACAGAATGAAGCCTAAGTATAATGCAAGGACTGAGTTGTGTTTTCAAGATATATTGATAGTTTTGTATACAATATAAAAAGTTATAATGTCATGAAGATATGAAGAACATGCATCAAAACTTCGATGATCTATCCAATAACGTGTACAGTGTAACACAAGTGAATAAAACTTGTTAGGTGAAGGGCGAGTGCAGTGTAATGGTAATAAATGAGTTCATTAGACTATGAGCTAAGCTGTATGCATATCATGTTGGAAATGATGAATCTAAAATGTCAAAGGGTGAATTTCATATAACAATGACATTAATTAGAAGTCTTCATCATGGAATATACACTTTAGAACTAAAGAAGGTAGCACTAAGTCCATATGATGATTCATTGTGCTTGACAGAAAAAATTCGTTGTCATCAGGGAAATATAGTTTATTGTAAGTATTCAGTTTTAACATCATCAGTATGTTAATAAATTTTATTTGTCTTAATCACCAATACATATATATACTTTATTCTTCACATCCTCATTAATAAGTTAATATATTTTTTTTGTCCTTATTCTAAGTAGAGTTAATGATTTTCATTATTTCTTAAAGACATTAACATTATTAATAATTATGTTAATTTTTCACAAATATCCTTAACATTCTAGATATATAGTTAAATGACTCATCAGATACCCATAAAACAGACCATGCATTTTGATAAAGAGTTATCTATATTTGAAAATAATGTATCATAATGGGGCAAGATTCAAGGCAACCGTTATTGCCAAGTGCTTTTGCACTGAAATACATAGGCCTCAATGTGTCTGCATGATAAAGCCGTAAAAAGTAGCTAAAAGTATATTTGAAAGCACTCATTTGGGCAACTTGAGTATAAAATACACTACACGTGTAAAATGAAGTCTCTTCCACCTCAAAGTTAAAAAAATATTGACAGTAAAACAACTAAACAAAAAGATTTATGTCGACATTACGAAAACTAGCCAACAGTTTACAGACTTCCTATCTCCCTCTTATGTAAAAAAAAGATATTTATTTCGAAGCAAGATTAATTAGATAGTTGATGCATTTATTTGGTTTTCCTGGTGCAGAGCTTCTAAAAAAGTAACACTGTTAAAAACTCACATGATATCTTACAGCTATTGATACACTAAAAGATATATTATTTTGGAATCAGTAATAAACTAATTAACAGTATGCATTATTAGAATTGTAGGTAGCAGAAACTACTACACTTCATGGAGCTGTCGATGTCGTGTATGTGCATATTATATGTGTATTGTGATTTCAATTTTGCCAACAAAGTATTGATATGTAGTTGGAGGACATTGATAAGAAAATAAACGTGGGAAAATACACAAATAAAGTTGAAAGTCAAATGGCGAAAGCATTAACACATGTTTCTATATGGCAGTTACTCGTAATGACAAGAAAATCATTTTTCATAGCACACCAGATTGTTGTTGTTGTTGTTGTGGTCTTTAGTTCTAAGACTGACTCTCCACTCTCGTCTATTCAGTGCAGGTCTCTTTGTCTCGGCATGACTACAGCAAACTAAACCCAGCTGAAACACTGTATTCAAGCTTTGATCTGCATCTACACTATTCACCCCACACCTTTCTCTCCATTAGAAAACTGATGATTCATTATTCGTTGGGATGTTCC
The DNA here is from genome assembly GCF_021461395.2 of Schistocerca americana. Lineage (NCBI taxonomy): Eukaryota > Metazoa > Arthropoda > Insecta > Orthoptera > Acrididae > Schistocerca > Schistocerca americana. The sequence goes on along the minus strand of NC_060119.1, from coordinate 459,241,200 downwards.
CTATCAACTGAACCCTTCAGTCTGTACCAATAATTTTCTTTCTTCTCCTGTTCGATTCAGTACCTTCTTACTATTTATTTGATCTAACCATCTAACAATTTGAGTTCTTCCGTATTACTGTACAAAACTTATATTCTGTTTTGTCTTAACTGATTGTTGTCCATGTTTCATTTCCATTTAATACTGCACTCCACACCAAGATCTACCGAAAAAACACACTAACATTTAAAATCGATATTAACACACTTCTCTTTCCAAGAATTTTTTTGTCTTGCCTCTTATTTCCTCTCTAATTCGGCTGTCATCGGTTATTTTGTTGTGCAAATAGCAAAACAAATCTGCTACTTTTTGTGTCTCACTCTCTAACTTAACTCCACCAGCATTACCTATTTTAAGCTGACTACTTCCCTTTACACTTCGTCTTTGACCGTATTATCGATCAGTGCTTTCTACCCCATCACATATTTCCACCCAGGCAACGACATCCTATGACAATTGTTTCTGATGAATGAAACTGGTAACAGTGAATCCAACAGCACAAGATATGAGACTGTGTTATCAGAACTTTAATAAAAAGTGTTTTGTTATCAGCTCCACATTCGGTCCCTGTGGGGGCATTCAGTGCTGACCGGAAGCAACGTCATTTTCTTTCAGTGACGTCATGTTAGTGTCTGGATCCACCACAACAGTTTCCTGGGCATTGTCAGCTTCTCAGACCATGAGGCCTGTAGTTCTCAGTCAAGCAACTACTGAATTGACATCAGGAGTCGGAGTGGGTTCCCGTTCCAGTCTCACTAATAGTGGACAATATCTGGCATTACGAGGAAACAAAGCCGAATCTACCGCACGGCACTTAAACACGCTGTCCACACAGCTACGTAGGCAGACACAAATGTCTGTGTCATCTGTTTTACTGTATGATGAGGTTGCATGGACTTTTTTGTCTTTCCCTACAGTGCCAATGTTAACTGTATTAACTAACGAGATCCTTGCGCGAGTAGGTACAATTTTTGGAGGGCAGCGATCTACCATTCGCTTCCATTTCCATTATCTTCCCTCTGTCAACTGGTTCTGCTGATCTTAAGAGAACTTTTGTTCTTGCACGAGAAGTTGTTTATTCGTCTCTGTTCCATATATCGTTTACGCTGCACTGTTGCACTGTTGATGTGTGATAAATTCGGAAGCTCCACGAGACTGTTCGCGAATGATGCAGTTGTATGCTCAAAAGTCCCAACGCTATTAAATTGAAACGAAATGCAGTAAGACCTGCAGAAGATCATCGTTTAGTTCTAGGACAGGCAGTTAACAGTGACAACAAATACACGTAATACACTGCACAAAAAATAGGCGGAAACAACCGTTATTGACTACACAGACGCCAAATAATGATTAGAAACGGTAACATCAGTTAAATTAATATCTGAGTGCGTGCGTGCGGAGCGACTTAAAGTGGAATAACCACAATAGTAATCGCAGGAAAGGCAGATGTCAGACATTCTTTGGGAGAATCTTCAGGAAGTGTAGCCGAACCACGCAGGAAGTAGCTGTCATTCGTATGACAGAAACTTGATTATTGCTCCTCAGCTGGAGGCCTCTGCAACGTATGAGCGATAGAGAAAACAGAGGAGGTTCAAATGACAGCAGCGCGTTTCGTCACTGGTTCGTTTAGCAAGCGCAAATGTGTTGCGGAAATCCTTACTGAACTACAATGGACGGTGTTATGAAGGAGGTCTTGGGAAGCATTGTGCGGTTTTGTTCAGTGCATCACGAGAGCGTAAATTCCTCCAAGGGTCACACAGCAGATTACTTTCTCGTACATACATTTAGAAAGAGGACAATGAAGGCTAAATTAGAAAGATTCAAACTCATATGGAGGCTTACCAATAACTGTTCTCTTCTCACACCATTCGGTAGTGGAACATAGAGGAAGGAAAAAGATAACGGTACACTAAGTATCTTTATCACCAATCATAAGGTGGCTTGAGGACTGTAGATGAGAACATAGGGGGATCGGATGTGTTACCTCCGTCTCCGTTCACTCAAATGTTGGGAGTCGATGAAGTAGCTGACGACACAGCACTGGGTTATAACACTCCTCGGCATGAGCAGGAAGAAAACATTAATGAAGGGAAATCCACATAACCCAAAAGTTAAGGAGACAATGATCTTAACGAATATTCTTTAAACGTGACTCAGTTTCGCTAATGCCTTCCAATTAACACAGATCTGAAATACGAGTATTAGCGCAGTATGCTCTTTCATGCTATACAAGTAAATAATCATGCCGTAACTATAACTAGTAAAAGAAATGCATTGAGCTAAATAATGGGATTGCAATGCAGAAGTAGATGCTTCGGTCTGTACATCTGAAGTTCCAGTGAAAGGATTTCCAGGAAAGGAGGTCTAGGGTCGAAGTTATCGCATCAAATAAAGCCTGCTCCGACAGATATTTCCTGGCAAGAAACTCCTCACGTATACAACCATAGCTCACGCTCGACGTTGAAGGTACATAGTATATACGAAGAGAAGAGTCCAGTTCGTGGTGTTCCACATTCAGTATTTTCATAGCTTTGCCGCGTTGAAAACTTGAAAACTGAGTCGACGTAGCTAAAGTTACATTATGCTGAAAAAATACAGTAATAATTATAATAATGATAATTTATTTTTATTGTTATGACACAGCTCAGAATAGTCCCACGACTCATTAGCAGAAGTAAATTTAGGAATTAATGCAGGCATATACATGCGGCTAACGAATCTGAGGACAAATTATAGATATCCACAATAATATGCAACATGTTACGAATGAAAGTAAAACCTGCCACTCCCGATAAAAATAATGATTTATTGCAGTTAAATTGGAAACAGAATAATGTTAATTCATGCAGCAGCCACGCGCTTCGTCAAGTGAAGGAATTTTAATGCAAAAACCGCTAGATTCAGTGGCGATTCTGCTGCAGTTTTTTCAGAGCGGATTGAGTAACGATGTTTGCGTTAATCAAAGCCCGTGTTTCACACGTGAACGAGTACCGTTTACCAAATGAATCCATCGGCAGATGATCCATAAATAATTCGCAAGTTCTTTTATTGCTTCGCTGCGAGCGATATGTAAAAAGAACAACTCTGTCGAACAAAACAGGAAACGTAAAAACTGTATCAGTCCAAAGAGCTGATAGCAAAAACGAAAATATTTCACGTCCTTTTAGGGATGAATCAATTGTCTGCGGCATTTGTATCAGCTTACGTCGTATTAGAGCCATATGGGGTGGGTAATTTTAAAACACATTATTCGGTATTTCAGAGGCTTGTAGTCGCTTCTCTAAAGCCGTTTTTTGTTTAAATATGCTTTTCATGTTCCAGATACGACAGACACATATTATGGCCTCTGCTGATTTTTTATGCAGAAATGTATCTAAATATTGTTTAAAAATATACATTTGTCTACCTTTAATAATGTAGCGTTCGAGTGCTTGACATTTACGTGTACAGCTGCACCCACGTGTACACTATTCAAATCACACTTAAGTGCCTGGCAGAGGGTTCATCGAATGACCTTCACAATTATTCTCTATTATTCCACTCTCGTACAATGCGCGGAAAAAACGAACAACTATACCTTTCCGTGCGAGCTCTGATTTCCCTTATTTTATTGTCATGATCGATTTTTCCTATGTAGGTCAGTGTCAGCAAAATATTTCCGCATTCGGAGGAGAAAGTTGGTGACAAGATTCGGCAGAACATTCCGCCGCAGCGAAAATCGCCATTTGCTTTAATGGTATCCATCCAAAATCCTGTATCATGTCCGTGACATTCTCCAACCTATTTCTCGATAATACAAAACGTGCTGTTGTCCTTTGAATTTCTTGATATACTCCGTTAATCCCAACTGGCAAGGACGCCAGACAGCGCAGCAGTACTGCAAAAGAGGACTGACAAGCGTAGTGTAGACAGTCTTCTTAGTAAATCTGTTACATTTTGTAAGTGTTCTGGCAGTAAAACGCAGTTTTTTTGTTTGCTTTTCCTACAACATTTTCTAGTTGTTCTTTCCAATTTAAATTTTCGTAATTGTATTTCCAAGGTATATAGTGGAATTTACGATCTATAGACACGACTGATTTATCGTGTAACCGAAGTTTAACGGAATCCTTTTAGTACTCATGCGGATTACCTCACACTCTTCATTATTTAGGATGAATTTCTAATTTTCGCACCATTCAGATATCTTTTCTAAATCATCTTGCAATTTGTTTTGAGTTTCTGGTGAGTTTACTAGGCGATAAACGACAGCGCCACCGCAAGTAACCTAAGACGCCCTCAGTTACTACGAACTGTGACCTCTCTGACTGGAAATAATCAATCCAGTCCTATTACTGAGACGATATTCCTTAAGCACTCAATTTCACTGCAAGCTGCAGTGTCAAAAGGTTTTTGGAAATCTGGAAATACGGAATCAATTTGAAATCCCTAGTCAGTATCACTCAACACTTCATGTGTGTAAAGAGTTAGTAGTGTTTCACAAGAATGATGTCTTCTAAATCCGTGTTCACCGTGTGTCAATAGGCCGTTCTCATAGAGGTAATTCATAACGTTGTAACACAATATATGTTCCAAAATCCTGATGCATATCGAAATTAATGAGATGGGCCTGCAATTTAGTGGACCACTTCTACTATCTTTCTTGAATATTGGTATGGCCTGTGCATCTTTGTAGTCTTTGGGTACGGATTTTTCGTCGAGCGAGCGGTTGTATATGGATGTGAAGTGTGGAGCCATAGCATCAGCATACTCTGAAAGGAACCTAACTGGCATATAGTCTGGACCAGAAGATTTGCTTTTATTAAGTGATTTAAGTTGCTTGACTATTCCGAGGATATCTACTTCTAAGTTACTTGTGTTGGCAGCTGTCCTTGACTCGAATTCTGCAATATTTACTTCGTCTTCTTTGGTGAAGGAATTTCGAAAGGCTGTGTTTAGTAACTCTGATTTCGCAGCACTGTCGTCGATAATATTTCAATTGGAGTCACGCAGAGAAGGCATTGACTGTGTCTGGCCGGCAGCATACCTTACATACGAACAAAATCTCTTTCGATTTTCTGCCAGGCTTCGAGACAAAGTTTCGTTGTGGAAACTGTTATGAGCATCTAGTATTGATGAATCTCGAATTTCTGTAAAAGTTCGCCTTTCTTGGAGATTTTTAGTTCGTTTAAATTTGGCATGCTTTTTTCGTTGTTTCTGCAAAAGTGTCCTGACCCGTTTTGTGTACCAAGGGGGATCATCTCCGTCGTTTGTTAATTTATTTGGTATAAATCTCTCAATTGCTGTCGATACTATTTCTATGAATTCATGGCACATCTGTTCTACACTTTAGACAATTTGGAAGGAGTGCAGATTGTCTCCCAGGAAGGCGCCAAGTGAATTTTTATCTTCTTTTTTGAATAGGTATATTTTTCGTTTATTTTGGGGGGATTTGGGGGTTACAAAATTCAGTCTCTCTACGACATCCCTGTGTTCACTACTCCTTGTATCTGTTCTGCCGCTCTTAATTACCTGAGGCTTATTTGTTGCTAAGAGGTCAAGTTTGTTTTCACAACCATGAACTAAAAAATGGTTCAAACGGGTCTAAGCACAATGGGACTTAAAATCTGAGATCATCAGTCCCCTAGACTTAGAACTACTTAAATCTAACTAACTTAAGGACATCACACACATTCATGCCCGAGGCAGGATTCGAAACAGGGACCGTAGCAGCAGTGTGGTTCCGGACTGAAGGGCCTAGAACCGCTCGGCCACAACGGCCGACCAACCGTTTACTATTCGTGTGGTGTCATGAACAAATTGCTGAAAATAATTTTCAGAGAATCCGTTTAGCACAATTTCGGATGATATTTTATGCTTAGCTCCGGGTTTAAACATACATTTTCGCCGACATATCGCTGGTAAATTAAAATCACTAGCAACTATAAATGTATGAGTCGTGTACATGTCTGAAATTAAACTCAACTTTTCTCTGAACGTTTCAGCAACTGGATCATCTGAGTTGGGAAGTCGGTAAAAGGATCCAATTAACATGTTATTTCTGTTGTCAAGAATAACCTCTGCACACATAATTCACACGACCTATCTGTTTCGACTTCGCTACAAGATAAACTACTTCTAACAGCAACATATACACCACCGCCAACGGTGTCTAGCTTGCCCTTTCGGAACACTGTTCGGTTCTTAGCAAAAATTTCGGCTGAACTGACCTCCGGCTTTAGCCAGGTTTAGGTGCCTATAACGATTTGAGCATCAGTGCTTTCTATTAGCGCTTGGTGATCTGGTACTTTCCCAACACAGCTACTATAATTTACAACTGTTATACTGATGGTTCCTGTATCTACGTTCTTCGTATGTTCGACCTGCACGCTATGAGACTGAAGCCCTTTTTGTATTTCCCAGAGACACTCTAACCTAACCACCCAGTCCACGCCACACAGCCCCTGCTACCCGTGTAGTCACTTCCTTCGTGTACTGCACACGTGAGATATTCAGCGGAACCCGAAACCCAACCAAGCTTTGGCACAATTCGAGGAATCTACAGCCTACACGGTCGTAGAACAGCCTGAGCCTGTGACTTAGACCTTCCATTCGGCTCTGTACCAAAGGTCCGCTATCGCTCCTTCGACTATGCTGCAAATGGTGTGCTCTGCGTTCATCTAGCAAGCAACACTGGCAGTCTTTACTACTTCCATTAGCCGCTAGCAACCAGAGAGAATCTCTTCCGATCGAAAGTGACAAACATCATTCGTAGCGAAGTGAGCCACCACTTGCAGTTGACTGCGCCATGTGCTCTTCATGAAATTCAAAAGGGCGCTTTCCATGTCTGGAATGACTCCACCCCGTACGCACACGGAGTGCACATCGGCCTTCATCCCCTCCATAGCAGCCATATTCCTAAGTGTCCTCCTCTTTCTGGCGGCATACTAATAACCAGAATTTATTTTCACCGTAGAGATTCTAAACTGCTACCTCCAAATTGACTATGACGTCATTACGAAGTGGACCACAAGGGCTGGTCCAAATTAAAAGAGTTATGAAATTGACACGTTCACGTATTCAATGGTGCATTGGTGAAGATACATGTATGAGATGAGAATTCCATTGCTAGAATCGGTAATTTCATCTCTTCATGTGGTCGTGCGGTAGCGTTCTCGCTTCCCACGCCCGGGTTCCCGGGATTTTCTCTGCCTCGTGATGACTGGGTGTTGTGTGATGTCCTTAGGTTAGTTAGGTTTAAGTAATTCTAAGTTCTAGGGGACTGATGACCACTGATGTTAAGTCCCATAGTGCTCAGAGCCAGAGCCATCTCTTCATAACAGAGCCCACAACCGTTAAGTACTGGTAAAATGACGACATGCTTCCCCTTAGGCTGTAACTTAATGCAAAAATTTTATTTACTTGGTCAGTTTCTACCTCGTTGTCAATATCGAGCACCCTCATGCAAATGTTCATACGTCGACTGGTTGTAGACATTATATGAAGTCGAAAAACAAAATATCATAAGGAATGCCGAGGCGTGTTGCAGCCATCGTTGTCAAATCATGGTTGCTGACAGCTGTTGCTGAACACTTCTACATGTTGGTGACACTACCCGCTGGTGCTCCGGGGGGGGGGGGGGGGGACATCACGTATGTAATGTAACGACGACAATGAATAAATGAATGTTTGTGCCCGACCGGGACTCGAACCTGGATTTCCCGCTGGTCGCGAGCTGTCACCTTACAATTTAGCTATCCGAGCAGACCCAAGATTCCATATATCGTCAACCATGTGTTTATACCCTGTACTCGTACAACCCCATACAGGGGAGAGATTTTACTTGAAGTCGCTTGCCCGGTATGGGCCGATAAATACGATACTGCAGTGCCTGTACTATTGCCAATTACGATGCAAAGTTCCTTCAGACATGCATGCATGTGCGAGAACGTACACCTTGGATGTACGAGTACAGGATGTACCTATCGTTGACGACTTAAGGAAGTCTCGACCTGGCTGTGAGATGTGCGTGTCCGAAGGAATTTTGCAACGAAATTCGGAATAACACAGGCACTGCAGTGTCGTATCATATAATTGGTATAGGTTGAAATATGTTAAAATTTCTAAAAGTCCATGCCATCATCCGATTTTACATTTCCAATATTGCATTTTATCTGATATTAGCCTTAAATTCGAGATTCTCTTTGAGAAATGGTTGAAATGGCTCTGAGCACCATGGGACTTAACATCTGAGGTCATCAGTCCCCTAGAACTTAGAACTACTTAAACCTAACTAACCTAAGGACATCACACACATCCATGCCCGAGGCAGGATTCGAACCTGCGACCGTACAGTCGCGCGGTTCCGGACTGAAGGGCCTAGAACCGCTCGGTCACCGCGGCCGGCGATTCTCTTTGATTTCGAGTATCCACACTACCTTTTTGTAGTTTGGACAATTTATGTAGCACACACGTGTCTATTGGTGAAGGAGCTATAATGATGAATTTCGGCGTTTGGTGATGGCATGTTTTGGAGGTGTAAATGGGGTTTACATTTCAAGGGTCTTGCAGTTATGTCCTGTTCTTATGAATAATTTGTTGTATCCACTGTTTCATGTATGCAAATAAAGGCAAAAAATAACTAACCTTCATTTTTAGTTCATTTGTCAATGAAATTTAGACTTTCATTTTTTCCATCTTTTGGAATCCTGTTTGTTCTGTGAATGAGATCTGCTGAAGTTTCAGTATCTTCTTTCTTCGCGGCTACTTTATCCGCAAACACTAGGTAGCCTCTTTCCACTCTGTCCTTCTTCCTCTCATTTCTCATTGCTATGAGTAGTCTTTAAGTTGATTTGGCCTGCTAAGGACCACATAAAATAACTTGTCTTTTTTTCCTTTCTTCCTTTCCTGTAGTTTTTTATTTTTCTCTGTGTTTTTCTCTTCTCTTCTGTGCATACTGCGCCTGTCTCTCTCTTTGTTTTCTTCTGGTCGCCCCTGAAACTTTTACTTTTGTTCTGAACTTTTCTCCTTCTCCTATTTCTTCCCTGCGTTATTTCGATTTCTCTCTGTTCTGATTTGGCTTCTTTGATCCATGTCATTAAAATTAAAGTCCATTTTTGTTATCCACTTTGCTTAGCATTCTGGTCTAATGACAGTGTTGTAATATCGGAATATTGCGTTTATGGAATATAGATTTCTTGCTATAGAGATCATCTGTTAGCTGAAAAGCCACCTCCATTTATCTTGTCCTTGCTAAGTTAGCTTCTCTGTCCAAAGCATTTGGTTGTATCATTTGAACTAGATAGTTATATTTTGTTGTCTTTTTTATTCTTCCATAACCAGTTTCCATGTATTTAGGCGCCTCCTTCGCATCTAACTTATTCTGTTTTTTTCAAAAGATAGACATAGGCCTGCTTTTGTAAGAATTTATCTGCATTGTTGCATCTTCTACAGACTCAGCTAAGATGGTAAGAACCTCTCCTAAAGCCAAACAACAAAAACTTGAATTATCCTGATCAAAATATCCACGGGTGTACTGCAGGTCTACAGTGTCCAACGCCGCCGCCGCGACCGAACCCAGTTCCCCCTGAGCAGCCATAGCGTACGGATCTCCGAACCTGCACGTTCACAGGAGCTCAGTCCGTCAGTTCACCTGATGATGGCGACATGTATGATCGCCGAAATATTGTACCCGTTGGACACTGTAGACCGGCAGTACACCCGTGGATATTTTGATCATCAAATACGCCGGGAGAAACTGAAGAATCACTCGAATTATCCTGTTTGCTCCCAATTGTGATTTCTTTTAACTTCCTTCTTATTCTTTTTTTTTCCTTCATCTTCTGATTACCTTTTATAATGCACCTTGAACAGCACGGAAAATGTAAATAACGAACGTAAGCCAGCACGATTTCGAGAATGTACACAGTTTGTCCCTTAAGTTGATCCCAGTCGCCAAAGGACTAGGGAAGAGCGCATACTGCTTCAGTGACGTGTTCGCTCTCGTCGCAGATGACTGCGGACGCCAGCACGCCCCCGCACACGCGATCGCTGTGGATCAACAGGTGACGGGCGGGGCTGGGAGGCCACGTGGCGCCGCCAGCGCAGTGGCGGCTCTCATTGATTCGGGGTCCCGGTGCGGCTGCAGACACCGGGCCCACCTGACAGCCGCTAATTACGTAGAAACAGCTGCACTCGTCCGGGCTCCCGCCCCTAATTACATTCGCGGCCGATGTTAATTACTCATCCCTGACGCTTTTTAATTATAACTGTGGGGCGAAGTTTCTGAGCAACATTTCAGAAACAACATTTTACCCAAAAAAGTTTTCTGCGTAATTGAAATGTCTCTATAGAATCTTTTCATAAGACTTTGATCCATTTCATCCTGTTCCTGTCTCATTTTCTGCACAGCGATTTCTTCGAACTGTAAGTCCTGTAAAGACTCAGCAGTGGAATTAGTATAAATTCATTAATTAGATGTAAGTAATCTGTGCTCTGCATCAGAAATTTTATGTACTTTGACTTTCCATTACTCATCCACACCAGTATTCATATACTGACAAATAAGAAAAAGAACACACACAACACCAAGAAGGTGTTGTGCGGCGTAGACAAAAGTTGGTACGAAAATATACAGTCGCAAGAAGACTGGGTTCCAGATGGCCACGTGGCACTATGACTGCTCCCAGTCCGAAGCGCGTGCGTTGCACTGACCACAAACACTGCCGTTTACGGCCTCAGTGGTGTCAAGTCTGAGCTCATTGGAGGGCAGTGAGGAGCTCTGTTGTGTTATCCGATGAAAGCCGCTTCCGCCTCAGTGCCAGCGATGGCCGTCTGTTGGTTAGAAAGAGGTCAACTGACAGCCTGCAATTACGTAATAGATACCCTGTACCTACATCTGCAGTTATGGTCTGGAGTGCGATTTGGTATGACAGCAGGAGCACTCTCGTATGTATCCCACGCACACCGACTGCAAATGTTTACGTCAGTCTGGTGATTCGACCTACTGCGCTGCCATTCATGAACAGCATTCCAGAGAGTGTTTTCCAACAAGATAAGGCCAGCCCACAAACCACTGTTTAAATACGTATTTCCTTGCATGTCTGTTGCTGTGTGTAGGCAAATGAGTGCTGTGAAGTAACACAAAGATTGTCGTATGGTGAAATTTATGTTATAAAGCGTAAATATTCTACACTCGCCTGCTTCCGTAAGATTGGGTATAACGACGGTCGCCTTAATAATCCAGCCTTGAAATGCACAGGTTTTTGGCTTTCAGTTGCAATCGAAAATGAACTAGAGAAAGATTTGTTTCTAAGACTCAAGTAACAGTGCCCCTTAGAGGTCTAAAAGAAATGTCTCTTACAATTAACGCCAGTGTGAATCAGACTATGCGAACAATGTTCGCTGACAGCGAGAATACTTAGATATAATACGAGCAGAATTGTAGGTATGACAAGAAGTTCATGCGTAATTGTACTAGAGATAACTGCTGAAACTGAAAGTAGACAAAGATCACGCGAACAAATGACTATCAGATAGATGCTGATACTGAACGATGGCGCTCCTATAGCCATACGATTGGACTAGATCGATGTGTCACGCCACGGGGAAAGACGCAGAATATCAGAGCATTTGCTGCCGCGCTGATGTCGACACGCTCTGACTCCATCAGCCGCTTTGGAATTGCCACTGCGTTAAGAATTTACTTTGAATACTTTGAAAATCCGTCCACCGTTTGTAAAGTATTGCAAACATCTACCTATTGATAGTTGGTGCTGCAGTGGAACGAAATTTTGCCACGTGACATGGACTTCTCGTGGCCTCAGCTTCCTGCTCAACAAAACAATGCTTATCTTTCTCTAACTTCCACTGAATGCTAAGCCCTCTAAAGTCACATAAATGTTAATTAAATGTAGCGCTATGTTCTGTCACAAAAGAACGGTGCAACAGAAATTTAGCTACTAGTCTTCAGATCGACCGATCAGAGAACGAACTTGAGTAAATGCTTCCTTGTCTTTTTCTATTACAGGATAAATGGGGTTAATGACCCCATTACGTGCTTCTAAGCACAATGAGGAAAACGATCTAAGTTCATTCCAAACTGACATTTATTCACAAACTGTAGAGCACTCCTTAACTTCACTTATCATTTAACACATATAAAGTCCTAACACTATCGTTCCATAATGAGAAACTGTTTGTCATTACAGTAATCATCATTATTCAGCTAGGATTAAGCTGACTAAGGAACGCAAAATCGACCCTCAGGTGCTCACAAATAAAGTGAGGGTGGCGCTGGTTTGATAGGAAATGCAACAAAATTTGGACAGTACCAAAAACATTTATTAAAAAGCGAACGTTAGCACGTTCCAAGAACGTTTAAACACATTACTTGGTCTTAGTGAAATTTCATTCAGAAATTAGGAAGCTTCTTTAGCACAATTAAAACACGGGAGCAAGTCAAACACGAATGATCATAACTTCAGTCATGCTTCAGCAACTAACATTTAACCTGTTAGACTTATCTAGAGATTTACTCAAATGGAATATATAAGGGACAGTCGAAAAGAAACGAGCCGGAGCCTGGAATGCGCAAACGGGTGACAGGAGGGTAATATCGTGGCGTGTGTAACGAGGTGCGGTTCCGAACAGAAATTGGAAGTTCGCAGCCCGTCGCTAGAGGTCACGCGTGAACGTCACGTGACTGTACAGAGCTAGCAGATGCATGCATCAATCGTCCAACTCTGCCAGTCGCATTGCGAACAATGACATGGAGGCCTTAAAAGAGGATAAAGAGGTGTTGTTCGTTTCCTGACAACGGTAGGAGTAGGAGGATCGGACATTCATTGAAGAAAGTCACAAGTGTTTGGCGAATACTGCATGTCCCTTGGAAGGGTCAAGGTGTGGCACCCAGGACCGCCGAGTGACGGTGAAAGCCATAACTACCATCGTTGGATTGAACGTCGGAAGTGTTAACACCATCATGAAGGAACGACTCCACATCTACACCTATATCTACTCAGCTATTCACAATTAACTGTGTGGCAGAGGGTTCAATGTACCACCGTCAAGCTGTCTCTCTACCGTTCAAGTCGCTAACGTCACGCGGGAGAAACGAACACTTACATTTTTCTGTGCGAGCCCTGATTTCTTTTATTTTGTCGTAATGATCATTTCTCCCTGTGTAGGTGGGTGCGAACGGAATGTTTTCGCAGTCGGAGGAGAAAACTGGTGATTGAAATTTCATGAGAAGATCCTGCCTTTGTTTTAACGATTGCCACTCCAATTCACGTATCATGTCTGTGGCACACATGGAGATTCCTCTCACACCACATCAGCCCCGCGGAGCCAGTCTGCCGATCAGCTGACCGCAGATACGCGTGCCTTTAGGCCTTAGAGGTGGCTCTGACATTCCCAGGGAACAGGGGCGGGGCGTCCACACCCTCAGAGACAGCAAGGAATGCGGCGACCCACGCTCCATTTGTTCACCCGGCTGCCGATAGCGATTGCCCTACAAGATTTCCGCCGGAGTTGCCCCGCTCTCCCCAGAATTGCGGACTACATCATAACATTTTAAAATACAATCCAGGGATCAGCTATAAGCGTAAATACTTAAACAGAATACCAAAGCTTTACAAGAGTACCTAGAAAATCCAATCCTTGAAGAAACACTGAATTGACCTTACAGGAGAGTGTAATCACATAATGAAAAATGTATGTACCTTAGTTTACAAACGAGTATCCACCTATAGACTCGTGTATTTTAGATACACTTTGCCGTTTTATAACACGTGATATAACAAGCAACTTGGTACAAATAAGCACCGCATCCTTTCCCACTTTGACAGAAACTCTTTCCTATACTCTGTGAACATATGCTTGAATCTACCCAAATGGCTTGGCATAATGCGAAGTAGTAACTGAATTTTACGCCTACCATACGACTAGATACTAACTCACACCTGGTTGGGGACAGAGATAACTGTTGCAACTATTCTCCTTCTTCTATACCCATTTCCTTATTGCAGGCCTAATTGGATAAAAATGGTTCAAATGCCTCTGAGCGCTATGGGACTCAACATCTGAGGTCATCAGTCCCTTAGAACTTAGAACTACTTAAACCTAACTAACCTAAGGACATCACACATATCCATGCCCGAGGCAGGATTCGAACCTGCGACCGTAGCTGTCGCACGGTTCCAGACTGAAGCGCCTAGGACCGCTCGGCCACACCGGCCGGCCCTAATTGGATGATATATGACAGTTCAATCACCGTGTTTTGTGTCTCCTCTCCATTTACACTCTTATTTCGATATCTTCCTTATGGTTCAGTCACACATAGTCACTACTTAAAATTATACGCTACAAACATAAATAAGAACAATATTCACAGGTAATGGATCTTCCTCGGTTCTCTACCTTTTCTCTAAGCAGGCAGACGAACGTAAAGGAACTTAAACAATCTTACCTCTTATAGGAAAAGGCACATTTTCGTTACCAGAAATGTCACTCAGTAATGAGCCAGGATGTGAACCAGACTCTAGAAGAAGGTACGATCCCCCTTGAAAATGCCCTTCGCAGGTGGGCCGAAACGTTGAGTGTAAATGTGAAATCCATTCGACCACTGTGTAATAGCCCGGAACATTTTACTAATTGTAACCTTACCTCTGCACCCACTTGTGGTTATTTACCTCTGCATCTCCCTGAAGGTATTTAGCACTGCAGGTGCTCAAACCTGGCTCAGCACTCTCTCTGGTAGTTTACATCCCATTACTCGGTCTGCAGCATTCATCCTCTTCACATAACTGATAATTCGTAGCCACAGATTAGCCTTCTTCCTTGTGCCTACATCAAGATTTTGTCCTTCGTGACCTTAATAGGTCACACAATGATGTAACCCATGAGAATTCTTTGATCCGCTACAATACGGCTAGCAACATAATCACAATAAACGGAGATACCTTAACACCGACTTGTACTTCACTAAGATTCTGGCCTGCCACGTTCTCACATTTTCTTAATATCTGATACAAAATAAACGTCATGAGGTCTCTTTGTATGTAAGGAATCCATCTTGATCATATTTTGCTTAGGGATCCTGTACACCCGAAACAGCCTACAATACGCATTAAAAAACTTACTGCAGAGGAACTTCCTCTTGTTTGACAGGCAAGAGCCTTAATAAGCACCTTGTCTACAGCATCCAGGTGTGCATCTTGAAATTCTCCTTTCTGGTTTGCTTTGTTTATTCCTGCGGCCCTTCTAATACTTTCAGCTGTAATCCATATGGTCTCTGCATATCTTCCCCTCCTGGCAGGTGGTAAACTCGCTCCAGACACTTGTTATTCAAGACCAGCATGGGTACCACCCCATTTTCTCCAAGTGGTAAGCCATTAATGACAAACCACTAATGACTTCCTGGAAATCACCCAAGAAACGTCCCAGCTTTTGTTTTGGTGTGACAATGTACACATCATCCGCAGTTTGCACGTGATCCTCGCTGGGCGATTGGATGCAGAGTGATAGCAATACATAAATACTGCAGCGATATTCTTCCGACGAAGCAGGCTTTACGATTGTCAGGACTAAACTAGCGCCCATTGTCTGATATTACTTTACTCATTCTTCCTACATATCTCAGGAAATCTTCAGAAACTTCTTTGCATACCTCTTTAGCAGTAGCACTCCAGAGCAGCATCAGGATGACGAATTTTGACGTCAGTACAACAGTGACCAGTATATATTCATAAATACGCCATGAAATTGTCACTGGACCAAATAAACTGTGGTGATAAACTCTCGCAAACTCACTGGTAAAACTGGAAAGACCAGGTTCTTGTGCGATACCATTTCTGACTTTGTACATCGGTGTGCTTTGCAAGTCTCTAAATCTTCCGTATTCTTCTCTCAGAATTCTCAAACTATACTGACTCCCTTCGCGCCAAAATGTGCATAAATAAGGTACACATGCCATATTAGTTTAACAATTGCAGATTTGGTTAAAAACCATTATTTAGCTCCGATCGCAATACAGAGAGCACAAATAAAACAAGGAGATTAGGAAGGACAATTTATATTAAAATTTAAAAGCTAACTGAGTCCTGGAGGCCATACGTTTTACAGATTAACATTTTACTATAATTAAAAATACAATAAGTTATCAAAATATTCTACAATTCAAATTAGTATTCACATTAATCACAAGCGGATACCATGAACATCGTACACATGGCGCCGACAGCGATTGACCCTAGGGAAGGTAACATGGAACAACTTTAAAACAGCATTTGGTCTAAAACAGAAACAACATACAATTTATGTCGCCCGCATCTCGTGGTCGTGCGGTAGCGTTCTCGCTTCCCACGCCCGGGTTCCCGGGTTCGATTCCCGGCGGGGTCAGGGATTTTCTCTGCCTCGTGATGGCTGGGTGTTGTGTGATGTCCGTAGGTTAGTTAGGTTTAAGTAGTTCTAAGTTCTAGGGGACTGATGACCATAGATGTTAAGTCCCATAGTGCTCAGAGCCATTTGAACAATTTATGTCTTGGACATATAAAAATTTTTCAGAGCCTCAATTACGAGTACTTAAATAAGGTTAAAGGTCGAGCGAAATTTATGACATTTATTTTATTTTACCAACTAATCCAAAAAGTACAGCCCTTTGTGATCGTTAAATACTTTCGCATGCCTCCCAAACAAGAAATAACAGAGTCTCTTAAAGCGCACACAACTGAGAGGGCTATGTGTTCTCTATTTGAATAGTTATGCTTGCATTTAGTTAAAATGCAGTTATCTGAATTGTCATTTTGCCATTCTATTCTACTTCCTGGAAAGAGGATCCTTATGTCCATCCATAAGCTTTTGGAGGTTAAGACAGAACTCTTTCTCAAGGTCCAGGTGACCTGGAATCTGTGCACTGACCAATGTTGTTTTAAGCGCCACAAACCCTCGCTGTGTTTCCTTGTCCCATGGCCAGATGGTGTTTTTGCCTGTGAGTTGCAAACATGAGTCATAGTCATGGTCATGTCAGTTAAATGATTACAAAAGCGTGAAGTTCGGCCCTTAGTCCTGGGGACGCCATAGTCCCTGATTTCTGAAGTTTCTCAGGGTCTGTCCGATATCCTAGCTGAGAAGTTACATTACCCAGGAAGCTAATCTGCTTGCGAACGACCTCAGATTTCAAGAGTTCTGCCGTATCACCATGGTCTCTGAATACGTGTAACAGTTGCCCTAACGTCCTGCTGTGGTCTTCCCATGTTTACTCTGGAATTACACATCATCAGACTGCTGCGTTAGTTTCGTTACATGTTCCATAGATGGTTTCGAAGATTCTTTTGCCGAAACGATGCGGAACGAGTCAGTTTACAGGATATGTATGCACGATTAACTTTAACATTAATGAACGCATTTCTAATTTTAGTCGTGCTCGGCAACTACATTTCATTTTTTTATTTTTTATTTTCCTTTTTTTTTACTGGCTATGAGTTTTTGAGTAGACATTCATAAATGAAATAGAAGGAGTTGTCCAGAAGAAATGATTTTGAGTTGGATTTAAAACATTCTTTTCTACCTATTAGACGATTATTTGTTATTGAGCAGACGATCAAAACTTTTTGTTGCTTTGTTGCTCTTTTCTGGGCATTTTTCCCTTCTAGTGTTGTAGGTATGGTCGTCACTGTTCTTCTCATCTGGTTACCGTTTTGCACAAATCTTCCAGAATGGCGTCGTTCAAACCTCTAATAAAGGTGGCCGATAAGATGCTTCGCCGAGCAGAAGTTTCCATGAATTAGAAAAAGCGTCCCACACATAGCATCTCAGGATATAAATCTACCAACTAATAACTCGCCTTGAGGTTGGATGAAGTGAGCACTTCCATCCCTGAAGCATTGTCGTACCTATTCCAGCGTCTCTGGATGTTTGGTCTCAGACTCAATATAGCATTACTTTGGCACGAGTTGAGCACGAGCAGAATGGAAACCTTAGTTTTAGAGACACGCAGTAATGGGCTGTCGAAGGAGCTGGTTTCAGTTTCAGCAATCCCTTCCACGACAGTAGATTGTAACTGCTCTTCCACTTGGTACTTATACGTTAATGGGATTGAATACCGTTGCACGAAGAACTTTTTGTGCAGCTTAACTTTCAAGCAGTACACAAAAATTTAATTGTACCAGATGCTTTGATGAACATTTCACGATGCGAAATTAACCTTTTGGGAAACTGTTTTGTCTCTCCGGTCAGGTCCTAACGTCCTAGCATATCATTTATCACTTGATTCAAATATATTTCTGCATGCGCTACTTGATGTTTAACACATGCTAACTGTAATACATGTATGAACCCCACAGGGCAACCTTTCTCCAACATATCTTTTGAATCGAGTCTTCGACATGCAATTTCAGTATCTCATTAGCAGTTTTAGCCAAGATCTCAAAGTCCATGGACATCATACAATAATTAATAAAATAAAGGAGAAAATCACATCTACAGTGAGGGAGGGCACATTTAGAAAATTCGCTGACAATTCATTTGATTGTCACGTAAAATCTATTCTCACTTACCTCTTCATCTCTACTGCCTTTTTGTTAACTGCGTCCTTAGTTTTCTACGTGGAGAACCATGGCCACACTCGCTACCTCAAAACACTCTTCATAGACACAGTCGTTCATGGCTGACACTTGGCTAATGTTGTCAGGGATTCAGTAGACTACTGTACCAGTAATCCTTTCCCTAAGTACAGGATAACCTGAGATCTTGGGAGCAATCTCCACTTTCTCATTTCTTCAAAATTAATATGCAGGATGCTGTGTATTTCCTATGTGCAACGCTAACAGGCCTCCTATTGGCTCGTAAGTTTTTACTTATAGATTTGTTCGCATTCAACCATTATTCTATTGGGCTACAGCATGCGCATTCACAATTTCTGAGGGGGGATTGCACATCTCTCAATTCTTGTATGGATCAGGCTCTGTCTGGTCTCCTGTTTATACTTCTGCCTGAGACCAACGACCTCTGGTTATTGTATTGGTCCTGTTTCCATATCTCTGCAGTCAGTGACGTTGTTGCTATCCCCTCCATCCTGTAATGACATTCTTGGTATGCATCATTACCCTATAGCGTAACAGGCCATCTAGCCTCACTGCCATTATCGCACCCCAGTTTATGGAGCAAATACTTGTATACGTGTTTAGCATCTATACAGAGCTCAGTAATAACAATTTCCCAGAAAAGACACTAAGGAGGTTTAGCCTAATTTATCTGGATGAGGTCTAATAGATCCTATCAAGATTCGAGGTATTCATTCTTCTTAATCATAGAATGAAATTTTCACTCTACAGTGGAGTGTGCGCTGATGTGAAATTTCCTGGCAGATTAAAACTGTGTGCCGGACCGAGACCCGAACTCGGGACCTTTGCCTTTCGCGGGCAAGTGCTCTACCAGTTCTAGTTCTGCAAGGTTCGTAGAGGAGCTTCTGTGAAGTTTGGAAGGTAGGAGACGAGGTACTGGTGGAATTAAAGTTGTGAGGACGGGCCGTGAGTCGTGCTTGGGTAGCTCAGTTGGTAGAGCACTTGCCCGCGAAAGACAAAGGTCCCGAGATCGAGTCTCGGTCCGGCACACAGTTTTAATCTGCCAGGGAGTTTCACTTCTTAATCATTTATTTGAAGTAGTGTATCTAGTTGAGGAAATTAGATTCGTTGTATGACTTTAACATTAGGATGCGCATTGTCACCTGGTCTTGCGTACTTCTTGACCTGAAATAGGCATTTAAGGTCTTGATAAGTCCAACAGTCATTCTTAAGAACAGTCATCGCCATAATCAGTTTGACTTGTAAATGCCCATATAGAAAATTTATTTTTAGCAAAAGGTTCCAAGAAATCGGCAGAGTAAAATCAAATTGCACAAGCTACATAACTTGGTGAATGTCCATTGTGGGGTCAGTAAAAAGCGTACTTTTGACACAAAATGATGACACTCTTCATCCTCATCAAAATCGACTGTGGATGTCTTATTATTTGTTTTGCTCTTTGTTGGTGCTCATTGAACTGGCATCTGCAGGTCTTTCGTTCCTCAAATCCTTCATCTTCATCCTTGTTCGTTTGCTCCCAGTGTAACCTTCAGTGTTATTACCATTATTTCCAATGTCTGTTCCCATAGTTGCCGAATCGTGTGCAGTGCTTTACATTTCCTATTATTAATCTTTGCTTTTGGTTGTTTAAAATTCATCAGCCACCGAACTTCAGGGGCGTCTCCTATCCCAACGGGACAAGAGCAGTCAGATCCTTCCTTCACACGCAACAACAAATGCTTCAACACCATGGTCCGTTGTTGTATTTTGTTTGACAACTCCTCTACTATCTCGCCTCATTGCCTCAAAATCTCCTCATGTTGCAAGACTTGTTTACAGGATTTGTTCATAGACTTTTGCAGCAGAGTCGTTTTTTCTTCGCTGACGACCTTAGACAACTGCACTGACGAAGTGCTGTTCCTTATGACTATTTCTCCTCCTAAGGCGATAAACGAATTTTCTACTTCCTCGTTTATTTTAAATTGGTTTACCATCAGTTCCTCTATTTTATCGCTCAACTCTTCGTGCCATTGTTTCATAATCTCTAATTCGATTCATACTTCTCCTATTTCTCGCGTATTCTCTTCAATACAGGCATCCATTATGACGTTTTGTGCCTCGATCTGTTTACCTAGTTCGCTAGCTGAATAGCTGGCATGACCCGAGTGATAACTGCGTTAAAGTTGCCTATTCTTCTGTGATCCTCCAAGGATCGACTGTCCAGCGCAACCATTAAGCTCGGAGACAATGTTTCTATCCCCCAAACGCCTGCACTCGATTAGCACAAAACTCTCGCCCTCCGAAACGTTTCCTCCTTTGCTTTCACTGCCATTACTCGGTTCGCTGAGACTTCTTCTGCAATACATTTATAGTAACTTTTGAGTAACGATTTTAGTACATCACAGCATATCAAACTAGCCAGAGTAGCAGCTGACGAATCTCATACGAATTTTAAAATTCATAGACACCTGCCATCTCACATGCACAGGCATAACATCTACAGATATAAATGACGACCACTCAAAAAACATATGAAAATTTACAAGAAGATAACGCTGTGCTTTACAATGCTGTGGCTTCAACGCTGAAAATTCCAAATCTGTAATCTTATGTATCATGAAAATTAGATTAGCTCTGTAAAAAAAAAATAATGCTACAGTTAGCATTTCCTAGTTCTTAGCTCTCAAAAAATCTGTGGTGTCTAAAATATCCTGGCCAGGTCGTCAGATAACAGCCACCCACTGTTAATGAAATGCTGAGAACGTTTAATTCTTGGTAGTTGGTGTTTCAGTGAGACGAACTTTTGTCATATAACATGAACGTTTTTGTATCCATGAGCTTTCTATTGAAGATAATGACTCTTTTCATTCTCTAAATTCCATTTAATGTGTAGCTGTCTGAAGTCACATACACATTAATTGAATCTGGCCTATGTTCTATTACAAAGAAACTACACAACGGATATTTAACTATTAGCTTGATATTGACCTATGAGGAGACGGAATTTAGTAAATGATTCCTAGAATTTTTCTCTTACATTATAAATGAGGTTAATGATGTCAGAAGGTGGGACGGCATACTGGTATGCCCATTGGGGAAAAGCTCAATGAACTAACTTGATTCCAAATTGACGTTTATTCACAAACTGAAGCGTACTCTTCAACTTCACTTATCTTTTAACTTGAATAAAATCCTAATACAATGGTGCCACAAGGAGAAACTGTTTGTCATTGTATTAGTCATAATTATCCAGTGAGGATTAGGCTCACTGATGAACGCAATGTGAAAGCTCATACGTTTACGCACAAAAACTCAAGCATTCATAGAATAACCGAATGCAAAATGCATCATTTTGTAGAAGTGCACCATTTTGTAGAAGTCAAAAATGTCGTGTGGCACAAGGCTAGAAGAACAACGACGCTTAATTTCTGTTCACAGAGCACCAGATAAAGAACTAATTCAGGTCCGTCTGAATCCAGTTAAGCAATACCAACGAGAACTCCATAATTCTTATTCAAATAACTTTAAAAATTACGGAAAAATCATATTACGAAAAAACTGGCCTAACTCCCACCCAAAATCCCCTTTCAAGTGTTCAAATAAGGGGCACGACATAAGCACATGAAAACCAGCATAGCCATCCTGCCTCGCCTCCATGCACAGAGACAGAAATACTTGGAGGGAGCAAACTGACCAGTGGAAAAAATCAATTTTTCTGTGGTACCAGTCGTCTCCCCCAATCAGAAGTAGCAGGAACAACGCCTGGTTCCTTGGCTCAAAATTTTCCATCATTTCAGTGCCAAAAATTTGAAGAAGTGCTTGCTTTGCCCATAGGTCTGAGGGAAACAGTCTCGAGTCCACGTATTAATAAATCCAGGTAGATAAACGTCTCGCCAGTTAAAGGTGTGGTGAATATCGAACGGAATAAAATGAACATAAAAATCCATCAGTTACGTTCCCAGTATGATCTTCCTCCCACCCCCACACCTCACCCCCCAACCCCCGCCCCTGGCTTGGTAAAAATATGAGAAAACACAATCAGAGAAAACACATTGTGCACTACTTGGTGAAATAAGGAGTCACATGAAAAGTGGAGTGACTGCCGCCTTTCGCCTTGAAAGGGGAAATGCTCCCCGGATGCTAGAGTCACTGTCTTGGCCTGAAGAAGTTGACTTTTTTTTTTTTTAGTTCATGACGCTACGTTCCGATACATGTGTCTGATAAGGAGCTACCTAGTCGTAGCGTAAGTCACAGTACTACGTAAATGTTGTTTACATTCAGAATGGAATGTAATGGATTGTTTAAAACAGTCTAAGCGTGATGGCTATTATTTCCACTAAAGTGTCTCCGATTGTTTCAAGCATTGGATTGATTTCTCCGGTATAGGAATTACATGCTGCTTTTCTCTTCTGTCAAAAGTCTTCGAAGTAACTACAGACACACAACTACGTTGTACCTTTATCTCCTAACAATTTTAGTATTTTTCTTGTAGTATACCTTTGTGTCTTTTTACGGCAATCCTACAACCACTGGGAAAAGAAAATTGTATTTTTTAGGATCAACAATTCCCAGTTTTGGATTTCTTACGATTACCGTCGGTTTCTGTGCTGGCAGAAAGAGCGAATGTGTTTAACCACGATATCTTTAAGAATTACCTTTGAGTAAAATCGCTTAGGTAGCGTTGAATTCCAATTGCGATATTTTCTATCGTTGCACGAATAACTCATCAGTCAATACGCAGTAGAGCCTGTTTACCTTATCCATTGAGGTATTCTTTTCCTAAGTATCACATGTCGGCATTCTCCTTCTTCAATAAACCTGACTTGTTCACCGTTAATGAAAATTGCTTCATCAATTTGGCTTCTTATTTATACATAGTATGGGAGAGATTTTGTTTTGAGTGTAATAATAATGACACATATTAGGCTTACCGGATGTTCCGATTTTCCGGGACGGTCCCGGTTTCAGATTAAAGAAATCGATGTCTTTCAGGTATCTGTTTCTCTGCCCTCCAGCTGTTAAGGTAAATAACGAAAGATTCTACTATGGCAACTGTCAGAGTCCCTCAAGGAGTACTGTGCTCGGTAACGCTGCTGTGTTACTGTTACTGTCCCCTATCTCAGGTGTCAGTTTAGTTTAAGCTTTGCAGCAACGTAGTTCCCCGTTTCTCTGTCCAAGTCGTATCGCGATTAATTTGTTATTAAATTCTTTGGATGTTTCAGGTGAACTCAAAATGACAAAGAGGAAGTGTTCATTCCAAGAAAAACATTCAGAAGAAAAGTTCTTCATAAAACGAGGGAGAATTGAATATGAAGCAGAATGTATTATTTGTGTTATGTTTTCATTGCACACAGGGAGAGAGAAAATATTGTGAATCAGTTACCTAGCGTAAAGCATGAATCAAAAGAGTTCGCGTCGAGCGGTATAAGGAGCTGCATTCATGGCCTGTGCGGCTGGTCCCTGCGGAGGTTCGAGTCCTCCCTCGGGCATGGGTGTGTGTGTTTGTCCTTAGGACAATTTAGGTTAAGTAGTGTGTAAGCTTAGGGACTGATGACCTTAGCAGTTAAGTCTCATAAGATTTCACACACATTTGAACAAAAGAGTTCGCAAACTTTTCAAAATATGATCAGATATTTTGTTTGAAATTTATTTCAACTGGACAAATTAGAAACAGCAATAGATTTAGAAATGTGCTACGATACAGTTAAAAATCATGTCTTTGAAATCAGTGGACTGATCATTTAGGCTAAACTCCAAACTTTGTAATGATTTTGAACAGCAAAAAATGTTACGTTGGGCAGACAAAGTCAACAGCAATCGTGTAACCAATGTTGGCGTACGACACTCTCATTCAAGTATGCGATGACCTCTCAGAGGTCTGTTGTTTTGGTATAGTTAGAGACGCTAGTAATCACAAAACCGAGTAAATGTTACAGTTAATTGCACAGTATTTTACACTGAAGTATCCAGTAGGAGTAAAACGGATTAAAGTCTCTGCCAAATAAAACTGCCTCTGTAACAAGTACGTTTTGCATCACTGCCTTTGTGGAAAATGGAGCTTGCCAAATAAAACTGCCTCTGTAACAAGTACGTTTTGCATCACTGCCTTTGTGGAAAATGGAGCTTGCCAAATAAAACTGCCTCTGTAACAAGTACGTTTTGCATCACTGCCTTAGTGGAAAATGGAGCTGATGCGAGTACGTACGTACCGGTAGCGTCTTGCGGTGACGACCCTACACTAATTATGAGGAAATATAACGAGCTGCTACAAACAACGTGTTGGCGAAATCGAAAAGTGAAGCAAACGAAAATCCTGTAGAAATTTGATGCGCCGAACACATATTACATAATGCTGTGAGGATGTGGAAACGTTTGTAATTAAACTTTTCAATTAGATAAAGTGCGAGCAGAGTGTCTAAAAGAAGTTTTGAGTTTGCCGACGAAGAGTATCACGCGTTGTTGTCACATACAAAAACAAGGTGGTTATCTTTGTTTGTTGTTGTAGAGAGAGTACGGAAATTACTTTTTCCTCTCAGAAGAAAAAGCACCTAAATTTCTAACCACTATGATTCAGTGTCCACTGACTGAGCCATATTTATGGTTTCTCCACTATCAGATGACTGTATATCAGAAACAAACGTGGGAAAGCAGGTAGTAGTACTGTAGAAGCAACTGCGATTCTAGTAGATGTTGTTGGATTGACAGGATGGCGTAACAAGAAAAAGAAATTGTACCACTCAAAGTGACATCTATCTTGCGGAAAACAGAGGCTTCATTCGCGATGGATATGCGCCTGTGGTCTAAGGGCAGCGTCTTTGATCCATAATCAAAACGCCTTCGGTCCCGGGTAGGAATCCCGCCAGTGCTTAAGTTTTGATTAATAATCAACATTGGCTGCCGAAGACTTCCGGCAACAGAAGTCACCACTCATTCTGCCAACGGCCTTGTCAAAGAGAGCGGAGGAGCCTGCCAAGGGAAAAGTTACCATGAGAAAAAGATTAATCAACGGAAGGAACACATTCCAGGAGTCGGGGCGTGGAATATCAGAAGCTTGAACGTGATAGGGTTCAAATAGCTCTGAGCACTATGGGACAACTTCTAAGGTCATCAGTCCCCTAGAACTTAGAACTACTTAAACCTAGCTAACCTAAGGGCATCACACACACCCATGCCCGAGGCAGGATTCGAACCTGCGATCGTAGCGGTCGTGCGGTTCCAGACTTTAGCGCCTAGAACCGCTCGGCCACACCGTCCGGCCGAACGTGAAAGGGAAACTAAAACATCTGAAAAGGGAAATGCAAAGCCTCAACCTAGATATAGGAGTGGTCAGTGAAGTGGAAAGAAGACAAGGATTTCTGGTCAGCTGAGTGTAGGGTAATAACAGTAGCAGAATATGGTATAACGGCAGCAGGATTCGTCATGAATCGCAAGATAGGGCAAAGAGTGAGTTACAGTGTACAGTTCAGAGACAAGGTTGTTATCAGAATCGACAGCAAATCAACACCGACAACGATAGTTCACGTATACATGCCGACGTCGCAAGCTGAAGATGAAGAGATAGAGAACGCATATGAGGACACTGAAAAGCTAACACAGTATGTAAAGGGATATGAAAATCTAATTGTCATGGGAGACTCGAATTCAGTTGTGGGGGAAGGAGTAGAAGAAAAGGTTACAGGAGAATATTGGCTTGGGACAAGGAACGAGAGGGGAGAAAGACTAATTGAGTTCTGTTACAAGTTACAGCTAGTGATAGCGAATACTGTGTTCAAGAGTCACAAGAGGATGAGGTATCCTTGGAGAAGGCCGGGAAATACGGGAATATTTCAATTAGATTACATCATGGTCAGACAGAGATACCGAAATTAGATACTGGATTGTAAGGCGTACCCATGAGCAGACATAGACTCCGATCACAATATAGTAGTGATGACGAGTAGGCTGAAGTTTGAGACATTAGTCAGGAAGAATCAACACACAAAGAAATGGTATGCTTAAGTGCTAAGGAATGTCGAGATACGCTTGAAGATCCCTAAGGCTATAGGTACAACAATAAGGAATTTCTCATTAGACAGTACAGTTGAAGAGGAATGGACATTTCCAAAATGGGCCATCACAGAAGGTGGGAAAGAAAACGCAGGTACAAAGAAGGAAACAGCGAAGAAACAATGGGTAACAGGAGAAATACTTCAATTGTTCGGTGGAAGGAGGAAGTACAAAAAAAGTTCCGGGAAACTCTATGAGGGGGAAGATTTGTCTCATGTGATAGAAGGAGAAACAGTAGTCGATTTAGAATATATTGGGGATTCAGTATTAGAATCAAAATTTAAAAGAGCTTTGGAGGACATACGATCAAATAAGGCAGAAGGGATAGATGACATACCATCAGAATTTCTGAAATCATTGGGGAAAGTGGCAACAAATCGACTATTCACGTTAATGTGCAGAATGTATGAGTCTGGCGACACACCATCTGACTTTCGGAAAAGCATCATCCACACAATTCCAAAGACGGCAAGAGCTGAGAAGTGCAAGAATTAACAGCTCATGCATCCAAGTTGCTTACAAGAACAATATACAAAAGAATGGAAAAGAAAATTGAGGATACTCTAGATGACGATCAGTTTGGCTTTAGGAAAGGTAAAGGCACGAGGAGACAATTCTGACGTTGCGGTTAATTATGGAAGCAAGACTAAAGAAAAATCAAGACACGTTTGCCGCGCAGAGTGGTTACGCGTTTTGAAGCGCCGCGTCACGGTGCGGGCGGCCACTCCCGCCGGAGGTTGGAGTTCTCCCTCCGGCATGTGTGTGTCTGTGTAAGTTAGTTTAAGTAGTGTGTAAGTCTATGGACCGATGACCTCATCAGTTTGGTCCCATAGGAACTCACACACATCTGAATAATCAAGACACGTTCATAGGATTTGTCGACCTGGAAAAAGCGTTCGACAATGGAAAATGGTGCAAGACGTTCGAAATTCTGACAAAAATAGAGTAAGCTGTAGGGAGAGGCGTGTCATATACAATATGTACAACAGCCAAGAGGGAATAAGAGTGGACGACCGAGAATGAAGTGCTCGTATTAGAAAGGGTGTAAGACAAGGATGTAGTCTTTCGCCCCTACTGTCCAATCTGCACATCGAGGAAACAATGATGGAAATAAAAGAAAGGTTCAGTTGTGGAATTACAATTCAAGGTGAATGGATATCAATGATATGATTCGCTGATGACACTGTTATCCTCAGTGAAAGTAAAGAAGAATTACATGATCTGCTGAACGGAATCAACAGTTTAATGAGCACAGAGTATGGATTGAGAGTAAATCGAAGAAAGACTAATAATCAGCAGTAGCAGAAATGAGAACAGCGAGAAACTTAACATCATGATAGATGGTAAGGAAGTAGATGAAGTTAAGTAGTTTTGCTACCTAGGTAGTAAAATAACCAGCCGGCCGAAGTGGCCGAGCGGTTCTACGCGCTACAGTCTGGAACTGCGCGACCGCTACGGTCGGAGGTTCGAATCCTGCCCCGGGCATGGACGTGTGTGATGTCCTTATGTTAGTTAGGTTTAAGTAGTTCTGAGTTCTAGGGGACTGATGACCCAGAAGTTAAGTCCCATAGTGGTCAGAGCCATTTGAACCATTTTAGTAAAATAACCTACGACGGATGGAGCAAGGAGGACAGCAAAAGCATACTAGCAATGGCAAAAAGGGCATTCCTGGCTTATAGAAGTCAACTAGTATAAAAAATCAGCCTTAATTTGAGGAAGAAATTTCTGAGAATGTACGCCTGGAGTACAGCATAGTATGGTAGTGAAACATGGACTGTGGGGAAACCGGAACAGAAGAGAATCGAAGAATTTGAGATGTGGTGTTGGAAATTAGGTGGACAGATAAGATATGGAATGAGGATGTTCTGCGCAGAACCCGACAGAAAATGAATATGTGGAAAACACTGATAAGGAGAAGGGATAGGATGATAGGACATATGTTAAGACATGAGGGAATGACTTCCATGGTATTAGAGGGAGCTGTTGAGGGCAAAAACTGTAGAGGACGACAGAGACTGGAATACATCCAGCAAATAATTGAGGACGCAGGTTGCAAGTGCTACTCTGAGATGAAGAGATTAGGACAGGAAGGAATTCGTGGCGGGCCGCATCAAACCAGCGAGAATACTGATGACCAAAAAAACTAAATGTGCAAATGTACTTTTGGATTAAATATTTTACTCAGCTACATGCTGCATGGTCTTATGACAGTACTGTGGTGGCTCTGCATCTGCCTGTATCGGTTCTGAATCTTGCGACTAAAGGAGGTAATTTGAACGCATCTTTCCTTTTCTTTAAGCTTGAGAGAAGTGTCCCAGTTCGTCCTGGTTTGCCCCTGTTTCTTCTTCCCATATTACGTCTATTTTTGTGAGTTCAAGAGAAATCTGCCGATTTGTCAGGCAGAAATTCCGGCAACCTTACACATATCTGCTTTGCTACTGGTATCACCTGTTTAATAGCGTGTTGTTCCACTTTTTAAACACAGTACAACAGGACTTCTACTTGGGATGGATTCTAAGGTCCTTGACAGGATTCCAGAAGTGTATAGCACCTGGTGTCTACAAACAGGTCAAGCAGTTCCCGCAAATCACGGGGTGGTAGTTTACGGGCACGCAGCTGGCGCCCAATATGTGTTTCACGTGGTTTCACTATAATTTCCCTCAAACCTCTGTAGCATGTTTCTTTCCTTGCAACACCGGCAGATGTCCTGCTTGAAGATGTCATCGTCACAGGGGCAGACTTGAAGCGATGCAGGTGGTCCGCGATAATGTTGTCGTAATTCATTGCTGTCATGATGCTTTCGATTACCATTACAGATCCCGTGGAAGCCCATAGCATAATTCTGCCCTCACCGGCCTACATGTGTGGCGCGGTGCAGGTTTCGTGCAGCCATTCGCCTGTATAACGGCGTGTAAGGACTCAACCACTGGAAACACCATTACACACTCATTTAAATCGAAATTCCGTTCGTCACCACCTCTGGCCACTCGGTTTCATATAAAAATTCAGTTATTTGTTGTCTTTGTTATTCCCTACAAGTTTTGTGTGTGGGCAACCGCGGTTTAATCTATGTAAAAATCTTTCTTTAAAAAATTTGTGGTAAAGTCTTCTAAAAGAGTGTAGAGTCTGCTTGTAGCTGCTAATCCTTGTTTATTGTGGAATTAGTATAAAACCAGTTTCGCAATAATCATCGCATCTTCGGGTTAAATTTGGCTGGATTACATGACTTGTCTGAATTTCTGAGGTAAAATGGCAGATCCCATTCCTCCTCAAGAGCCGAAAGGAGACAAGGTAGTGATAGTGGGCGCTTGTCTCTGGAGCGAAGACGACGTTCTAACTCATCCCAGACGTGATCCATCTGGTTCAGGTCTGGACTCAGGTCCAATCAGTTTCAAAAATTGTGTTGTCCTCAAACCGTAGCTCTGAGATATAGATTTATGACAAAGTACCTTCTTACGCCGACACAATCAATCATCGTCTCCGAAGTCTTCCTGTACAGTACGCAGAACACAATGCAGTGAAATGTGTTTATATCCTCCCTCATTCAGGGTCCCCTTGAGCCCAATAAGAGAACCTCGAAAAATGCACCCATACCGTAGCGCCATCTCCTCCGTAGTTTACTGGTTTACTGTTGGACTTAAACGTGTGGTACGTAAAGTTCTCCAGATATTCGGCAAACCCCAACCATACCATCCATTGCCTCGGGATGTATCAAGATCCAAATCACTTGTTTCCAGTCATCCATTATCCAGTAGTGTCGCTCTTTGCACCATCTCAAGTATCGTGTACCATCGACCACAGAGGACCTTCTCGATCATTGTAACCCATTCTTTTTAGCGCTGTACGCACAATCACTGTGCTAGCAGACTGCTGGTAGCTCACAGGAACTAACGAGTGTTTCCTTCTGTAGACATCTTGCCATTTGTTGCAACAGTAATCTCCGTTGCTTCACGGCCACTGTCCATTAGGCGAGGTCTGGCTGTTCTTGCTTTAGCTGTGGTTTTTCCTTCGTATTTACCCTTCACAACCAAATCGCAAGTGGTCGACTTGGGCAGGTTTAGAAGGACTGAAATGTGCCAGATGGATGTAGTACTCCACGGGAACATTCCCAAGTGGTCAATTAACGATCTGGAAGAAACTGCGTGGGTCTGTAAAGGGGCAAAAATAATGGAATACTTTTTTTGTACTCAGTTTCATTTTTACCGGGTAAAACGCACCCTGAAAGGTAATTTGCCATTTTAGTTTTGAGACAATGTATTCTGATCGAAGATACGTAAAAAATGTTTTTCATATTGAAGTTTGTATGTAATTAATGTTTTTAAAAATTGTATAATCAACTCCGTAATAATTTAACATTTAGCTAAATACCCCACTACTAATTAACTGAAAAATCTGTTACGAAATAAATTAAAGAAGCTTTCAAGCCCTAGACATCCTTGTGTAACAGAGCTGGCTTACGAAATACCAGCCGGCCGCTGCGGCCGAGCGGTTCTAGGCGTCTCAGTCCGGAACCGCGCTGCTCCTACGGTCACAGGTTCGAATCCTACCTCGGGCATGGATGTGTGTGATGTCCTTAGGTTTAAGTAGTTCTAAGTCTAGGGGACTGATGACCTCAGATGTTAAGTCCCTTAATGCTCAGAGTCATTTGAACCGAAATACCATTTTTGGAATACAAGCTGTACACAACGTGCTATCGGAGTATTTTCAACATACCTAATTAAAATATCGTAATTATCATTACTACTCCGATTATTAATTTTATTTATATTTGTTTTACGTTTTAAATTGTTATTTTACGTTTTCAATTCGTGTTTTTTTTTTACCGTTGCGCATATGTGTATTTTGTTAATTGAAAATAATAAGTAACTCATTATTTTGATAGAAAATAGTTACAATAACGATAATATGTAAGTAAATGCTTAAGACATGACCTTTTTACACCATGCACATAAAATGATGCAAGAGCCAATAGAAAACAAAATGCAGCAGTACTTCAAATTGTCAGGGATGATCACCGATTACCCAGATTTTTATCAGGCATATTTCAGTATACTGGTAAGCATTGGCGAAGAGAATTCTTGTGACTGCGGCATCATGGTATCGTTTCACAAGTGGAGATTGACATTATTATCATTCGATTTGAAAATCTTTTCACAAAGTTCTTACAACATGGAAAGCTGTATATGTCCCAGTGCTGTACCCGTGTCGTCGAGCCTTTGGGATCACAACGTGAACAAGTTCCGTGTCCTCAGCTACGATGCTCAAAATGGTTCTTTCACGTCGACCTTCGCAAGAATCTAACAATAATACAGACATTTCTCCGACTCAGAAAAAGAAAAACTGAAATATCTTCTGAGCTGGTCAAACGTTTGTTTGCTAGATTTCTATCCTGCCACAAGGACGTTTGGTGCTTCAAAAAGATACTATAGAATGCGCGGTTCAAACTCGCCATTGGTTTCTTTTAAAACTATAATAAGGCGAGTGGTCAGCACGAAAAAGCCATATTTAGTGTCACACCCGAGAACAAGAAACATCTGATTGGCCCTATGGTACAGGTACAGAGTTGGAACGTATACGACTTTCGATGCTGGAGGAACTTTGTGAGAAGATTTTCCGATCTAGTTCTGTTAAAAGATTATGTCAATCTCCACTTGAAAAACGATACGATGAAGGTCAAGTCACAAGCACATAATCACTTCTCTTCTACAAAGCTTGCAAATACACTTACGCATGTCTGATACAAATCAGGATTAAGAGCATGACCTGTGACAATTTGAAATGCGGCTGAATTTTGTTTTGTATACTACGTGAGTACATTTCGTTCATTTTATGTACATGGAATTAAAAAAAAGCATGTTTCAAGCTTTTCTTTACAGATTACCATTACTGTTATTATTCCCTATCATAATAATGCGTTACTTATCGTTACCAATTAACAAAATACAGGTATGTGAAACGGTAAACTAAAAAACAAAAAAGCGATGAATGCAAAATTTAAATTAACAATTTAAAACATAAAACAAAAATATAAGTAAAATAATTAATTAGAATAGTAATGCATTGTTGAATATTTCAATTGGGTATGCTGAAAAACTCGTACAACACCTTGCGTGCCGCTTATTTTCCCAAAATGGTACATGTGAGGTGAAATCGTGTTTAATTCGTATTGTAACAAAAGTTTTCACTTTTCAAAATTCATTATTGTTGGTGGGATATTTTGCTAAATTTCAAACTATTACAAAAGTTGAGTATACAGTTTTCAAGAATAGTAATTACATACGAACTTTGGTAGGAAAAATATTGTTATGCACTGAAGCCCCAAAGAAACTCGTGTAGGCATACACATTTACATACAGCGATATGTAAGCAGACAGAATACCCCGCTGCGGTCGGAAACTTCTATATAAGATAACGAGAGTCTGCTGCAGTTGTTAGATCAGTTACTGCTGCTACAATGGTACGTTATAAAGATGTAAGTGAGTTTGAATGTGGTGTTGGCGGCTCATGAGCGATGGGACACAGCATCTCCGAGGTAGCGATGAAGTGCGGGATTTCCCGTACGACCATTTCATGAGTATACCGTAAACATCAAATCTCCGACGTCATTGCAACCGGAAAAAGATCCCACAAGAACAGGGCCAACGAGGACTGAAGAGAATCGTTCAATGTGACAAAAGAACAACTATTACACAATTTGCTGCAGATTTCAAGCTGAACTGTAAGCAAGTGTCAGCATGCGAACCATTCAAAGAAACATCATCGATACTGTTTTTCGGAGCCGAAGGCCCACTCGTGTATCCTTGATGACCTCAAGACACAAAGCTTTACGCCTCGCCTGGGCCCGTCAACATCGACATTGGGCTGTTGATGATTGGAAACATGCTGCCTAATCGGACGACTCTCGTTTCAAGTTGTATGGACCAGGTGGACATGTACGGGTATGGAGACAAGGTCATGAATTCACGGACCCTGCATGTCATCAGGGGGCTGTTGAAGCTGGTGGAGGCTCTGTAATGATGTGGGGCGTGTGCAGTTGGAGCAACATGGGACCCTTGATGCGTCTAGATACGACTCTGACAGATGACACGTACGGAAGCATGCTGTCTGATCACCTGCATCGATTAAGGTTCATTGTGCATTCCGACGGTTCATGTGCAATTCCAGCAGGACAATGCGACATCCCACACCTCCAAAATTGCTACAGGGTGGCTCCAGGAACACTCTTCTGAGTTTAAACACTTCCGCTGGCCACCAAACTCCGCAGACGTAAACATTATTGAGCATATCTGGCATGTCTTGCAACGTGCTGTTCAGAAGAGATCTCTAACCCTTCGTATTCTTACTGTTTTAAGGACAGCCCTGAAGGATTCAAGGTGTCTGTTCCCTTCAGCACTTGCTCAGACACTAGTCGAGTCCATGCCACGTTATGTTGAGGCACTTCTACGTGCTCGTGGGGACTCTACAAGATATTAGGGAGGTGTACCAGTTTCTTTGGCTCTTCAGTGTATATCATCGTTTCGAAGATCTACAATGCCACATCACCTGTCGGCGTGTGTTTTACCCCTGCTTGATTTTATGCTGGCACGTCTTCCCTCGTGCCATCTAGTGGTCAATTCCCCATTACGTAGGACTGTCCACATGTGTTCATATTGAAACACGTATGTATTCAGTAGCAGCGATGGCGAGGCATGACAGAATCTCTGACCAGAGAGTTGTTTATCGTTGCTAGTCTGCGCTTGACTGCGCGAGAGTGCAGTTCTGAGTTGGACGCTGTTGCGTGTTGGACTCAATTGCGAGTCGGAGTTACGTGTGAGGAGTCGGCGGGCGTCGACATGGGTCTCTGGTCAAGGTTCGGGACGAGGTATATTGTTAAATAAGGTAATGAAGCAGCATTGCGCACATCTGATAATGTAATGTATGTCAATTGTAAATAATTTGTTCAAGAAATGCCACAATAATAATTTTGTTTTGAAAGCAATCGTTTTAAGAAAAGAATCATTCCAATTGAAACAATATTTCCTATGCTTTTCATCCCAGAATCAATTTATCAGATTAGTTATTGCACAGGGCCTAAGGTCAGCGATGCTGCCCTATTATTGTGGGTTTAATGATTAATGTTCATTTCTCAATTATTGTGTCGAGTTTACATTTGGGTCATTATTATTCTATAATATTTGTGGGGAGACTACACTTGGTTCTATTCAATTCTTTTCATTTTCATATTTTTACGGGGAGGTTACACTTAGCACGATGACAATTCACATTTAAATAAATATTTATACTAAATTTTTGTGGGAAGGTTACACTTGGCGACATCCGGACCAGGATCGTATTTCTTTGAGAATCTTCTAAAAAGTAGTCAGATATCTGCTCTTATTAACTAAAATATAATTAGCATTTGGCGGAACGCTTTTACTAATTTTATGACTTTCTTTCCACAGATCATCGGCAATTCGTTGCTCTCTGTTGTATTTGTGCTTGTTGCTTTTTGCATTGTGCTTATTTCTTTTGTGAATAATTGTGACTATTGTAAAAATGCCGCGAAAGACTGTGAATAGTGCATCGCGAAGTATAATGAATGAAATTACCGACTTAAACAACTTCACTGATAGTACTTGTGACATGCAGTGTAATGATGACAATCCTGCGTTCACTGACAATCAGTGCGTTCCAACCACTAATGATGATTTTTGTCTTAATGATGAACAAACAAACTCGGTTATGTCCTCTGTTGATTTGACGACAATCGATGACGCGGGGCGTTCTGTTGCAATGAGTGCTGCCCAGCTTAACACAACCGGTTTGCAAGATTTACGTGACGAGCAGACAAATTTTTCGAATGAAAATGAACAGGATACTCAAAGCACGACAGATTTGTTTAATTCCGAAATAGTGACTGACAGTGTACATTCGACTGGCAAAGCTTTTGGTAAATTACAGAATGACCAAATGGTCATACAAAACGCGACAATTGCAGATACACCATCAAACAGTACAGAGAATAGAGCCGGTAATATTGACTTTGAACAAATTATGGCAAGATTGCTACAACAACAAAGTGAAAATCTTAAACAACAGCTTAATGAAAATAACGAAAATCTCAAACAACTTAGGGAAGATTTCAAACAACAGAATGAAAAACTAGAAAACTATAATGAAAATTTCAAACAACTTAATGAACAGGTCAGACAACAGAGTGAAAAACAAGACAAACTTAGTGAAAAATTAGACAACAATTCCAGACAGCTTAGTGAACAGATTAAAGCCGTTGCCGCGCAGTGTCATGATACTAAGGAACAGTTACGCGAGGAAATTTAGGCTTGTGCTAGTTAAAGTAGCGAAGAAATTAGATCTGTTGCGCAAGAATTAAGGGATATGCAAACAGTTGCAACAGAATCACTCAGAGACGAAATTAGTACAGTCGGTAAACAATGCTCTGAAAAAGCTACACAATTATGCGACGAGTTTAAACTAATGACAGCAGAACTTTCGCGCACAATGGATGCAAAGATAGACGCGAAATTCGACCAACAGAACACTCAGATTGACGAACATGTTAATCACCACATACAAAACAGTGATACGCGTTTCCGCAAATTTATACAGGATCAAAATAAAGTAAAACGACAAGTAATGGATCAATCACAGCACAGAGACAAGAAGACAAACGTAAATTGTTTGCGAAGGCAAAAACATACGTAGACAACAATATTGCTACAGTGTCCGATGAAATTAGTACCATCAAACAGTTGAACATAGAATTACGTGATGAAATTTCTGATCTTAAATCAAAAACAGATACACACACAGCAGGTATTCAGACAGTGACAGAGAGATTCGAACAATTAGAACTAACACAGGATTCCGATGTCGTGAAAGCTGACGTTAAAAAATTGAACGAAACCACACGTAAATTACAAAAACAGAATAATGCTTCTGACAGTAAAAACGATGATCAGACAAAAATACTGACTGAAAAATATGATGAATTGGCCAGTCGTATTGATGTTATCGAAAGTAATAATGACAATAAATCAGACGATACTGCACCAATTTCGTTTAACCAAACACCTGAATTCCTAAATCTACAACAGACAATCAATGAGGTCGATTCATCTAATAACACCTTACGTAGAAAATTGTCATGTTTACAGCAAGAGGTAACAGAGATAAAAAATGTTTCAGGGTTTAAAACATCACAGCAGATGCCACTTACTGAACATTTGTCGGACTCACGCAGCGCATATAACTTGGGTAATCTACAAAGAGTACTGGACTTAGATTCAGAACAGACACAGACAAATAGATTCTCTTACAATACAGAATCTGTTCCGTCATACAGAGACGATAATTTTGATTACAAACATTTTCTGTCAGTGAGAAAATTTAAAGTGTTTAAAAATGACAGAACACAGATACACGATTTGAACCGTATACGACAATTTATTTTTGTACTTTCACCGCTATTACCTGTAATGCAGAAACTAGCTTTGAACTGGATACGACAATTTGTTATTGTATTTTCATCAGCATTGCCTATAATGCAGAAATTGGAATTAGCATGGATACAACAATTTGCTTTTGGATTTTTACCGCTATTGCCTGCAACGCAAAAACTAAAATTTATTTACAGCGCGTAATAGACCTCAGGGGATTCATTACGCTTTAATGAATATGTGCCGTAGCGTACATAGGGCCCCGAGCTGTAGTAGTGCTGTTTCATCTTTAGTTTTCTGCACTGCTGCCTTTTCTTCTACTACCCTTTATATCTATCAAAACAGCTCTTTAACTATTGCTCTATCTAGAATTAAGAAAAATGACTAAAGAAAACCCGATATGACAAATTTTACCGAAAGTGACAGTTCTTTTAGACACTCCAGAAATGACAACTATCGCCGTAACTTTAATAACAGATAAAATTTTAATCATCAGTATGTGTAAAATTACCAGCAATCGCAAACATATTTTTAGTAACAATAGACGTATTTCTCCGCAACAGCATCAAAGCCAGCCGGTTAGCATACCTAACCAACAATGTAGTCTACAAGGTCAACCAAGCTTTAATGTTTCGCCGCGTGCACGTACAGTCTCAGCTCCAACAAATAGTAACGCAAAGCAACAAGGAAATAACTACGTACAGAAAACACAGTATTTTAATTCCTATCGCAATGCGCCGTATAGAAATGACTATCATGACAGATGTAAAATTAATGAACACAATTTTCAGCGTACGTATAATAACAGTCTATCTTATCAGCAGCAAGAACATCCGCCACAACAAATAATCATGAATGTACCAGACAGTAGATATCATCCATAGCGTAATACGTCAGGAAGAAATAATAGTATAGTTCAAATAGTCGAAATGCCACAACATCCTCCAGAAAATAATAACACGCCAGATAGAATTTGACGAAATACAGTACAGGTTGCATATTCCAGTAACGCAAGCAGTACTTTTGACACGCAGAATCTTGTTCACGAGAATGTTATTTGAAACACGCCTTGTTGAATGCACCACTTTTATAGCACCCAGATCTTACCAGAAATTTTTCCATTGCCACCGACAGTTCCAACACCGCTTTAGGCGTACATATTTTTCAGGAAATTGACGAAGATGGCTCAACAGTAATTAAAAACATCGCATTTGCAAGTCGCATTCTGTCACCTGCTGAACGAAATTATTCTGTTACAGAATTGGAAACGTTATGTGTTGTTTGGGCTTTTACGAGATTTAGGCATTTTCTTTATGGAAGACACACCACCATTTACACAGATCACAGAGCGATACAATTTTTACTTTCAGCTAAATTTACTCACCACAGATTAAGCAGGTGGAAACTTT
Source organism: Schistocerca americana (assembly GCF_021461395.2). NCBI lineage: Eukaryota > Metazoa > Arthropoda > Insecta > Orthoptera > Acrididae > Schistocerca > Schistocerca americana. Next base: position 459,202,734 of record NC_060119.1, on the reverse strand, counting down.
ATTTACAGGAATTTAATTTCACAATTGTTCACATTCCTGGCACACAAAATATTGTAGCAGACGCACTATCTCGTTCTTTCAGCAACAATCAGCAAGACATCGCAACCAACTTCTGCAAAGCAAATTTCAGCGTAATGTACACTCAACAAGTTGCGTTTGAAAATTTTATTTCGTCGTGATTACAGGACATAGCACAAGAGCAGAATAAAGACAACGTGTGGAAAGAAATTAAACACCTTTGGGAAGATAAGAATAATGTTACGATTAGAAACCATTACACTGTACGCAATGACATTCTGTTTCGCCGCTCTCATCCTGACAGCAACAATTGGTTATTATGCATTCCTGACGAACTGGTTAACAAATTAATATGGTATACTCATTTAAGTTACGCACATTACGGAGCCAGAAAATGTTTTCTTATACTGAGACAGAACTGTTATTTTACCAACATGGAGAAACGTATACGACGAGTTTTAGCGTCATGTAAAATCTGCCAGAAAGCTAAATCAGATACGACTTCACATATTCCTCCATTATATCCCATTGTGCCTGTTAAACTGAGACATATGGCCGCTGTAGACATTTTTGGTCCAATTCCGAGAACTAATAGAGGTTTCTGCTACATCTTTGTCGCTGTTGAACTCACTTCAAAATTTGTTACTTTCACTCCGTTACGCAAAGCTACTGCTAAAACTGTCTCGAAAGCATTTGTAAAGCATTTTCTATATCATGTAGGGCCATGTGTTGAAAGTAATTTCCGACAATGGATCACAATTTCGATCTGCTATATGGACACGTATGTTGCGAGCTAGAAACATTTCTCCGATCTATATATCCAGGTACCATGCTTCTTCGAACCCTTGTGAACGATTAATGAAAGAAATTGGTAAACTGTGTAGAATATACTGCCACAAAAGACATATTGATTGGGACACACACATACTCTCATTCCAAGATGTAATTAATTCCATACCAAGTGAATCTACTATGCTATCTCCGTCTATTATACTGAAAAATGTTGAACCACCTAACAAAATTACAGAATTAGTAAACTTTCCTACATCTCGTCGACTACGACACCATGAAATAATTAACATTGCGCTGAACAACATCAAACGTGCCGCAGAGCGCCGGAGAAGACAGCAAAAACAGATTTGTATACGCCGTGACTTTCACATTGGACAGAAGATATTAGTACGTACACACTATTTATCCAGCAGAATAAAAGGTAAGTGCAGTAAATCTGACCTACTATACGCAGGTCCATATCGGATTCGCAGCATTCCTCACCCCAATGTTGTACACGTCGAAACTCTGAGAACCAGAAAAAGTAAAGGCAACCACCATGTCTCCAATATTAAACCCTTTTTTGAATGAAGACACTTTATGATTTAACATACTATGACGCCATTTACTAATTTTTATGATAACTTATGCTATTATATTCACATGACTAATTATTGATGATTATCGTATTTTTTCTTGGCAAGTGCCCGGCAAGGTAAGGTTAGCAGGTCGCTCTTCTTGTCGTTACACATCAGACCGTGCATATTTCTCCAGATGAATTTACACATTTATGACTATTTCTGCAATTATATTTATGTGACTACTTATTGATGATTATCGTATTTTTTCTTGGCCAGTGCCCGGCAAGGTAAGGATAGCAGGTCGCTCTTCTTGTCGTTACATATCAGACTGTGCACATTTTTTCCAGAGAAACTTACGTATCTTATGAATAATTATGGAATTTTATCTAATGACATATTAATTTTATTAAATTCTCTCTCCATTAAAGTCTTTAATTCTCGCCTCTACTAACTACACAACATACAAGGTGAACTCAAAGAAGGTCACATTTCTTGTCATCATTTTTTTTATGTATGTACGATTGTTTTCATATTTTGTTTATATGCACTGTGAAATAATTAAGATATAACACACACCAGTTGACTTTGACATATTTGCCCTATGATATCTCAACATCGTGACTGTTTTACATTTTTTGCTGCTGCATTGTGATATTCTGTGTACATTTTTGCATTTGAACACTGTCTTTTTTTTCATATTACGTTTTCTGTCATGGTATCCTGTATGCTTAATTATGTTATCATAAAGCAGTCATTATTTAGTGCGTATATGATGTAAATGCAAGACATTAATCTTTGTTCATCAATTTCAGAAAGAAATGATGCGTGAAAGAAATAAATTAAACAAAATGGGAATTTCACCTTCGGAATGATCGAAAGAAGATGCAAACCTCGTGAGGAAGAGTAAATGCATCAGAATTAACAAGCATCAACAAGAATATACTATACACATCGTAGAATAGCAGTCTTAACTAATTTTTTCTTTCACAATACGAGGCGATTGATGCACGGTGTCAGACAGAACTACACATCTTAGTTTTAGTGATGGAATATACTAGAGATAAGGAATAGTTATGTAATGAGTAATGAAGTGATTTTTTTTGCAGATGATAATGAATGCTGATGAATAATGATGAAGATTATGCTACTATAGATAATGAAGTTTTTCTTATCAGGTGATGATAATAATGGAGTTATGATAATGAAGTGATGGATAATGAAGTTTTTTCTTTACAGATGAGGATATTGTTGAAGTTATGTATTTATGCTATGCAGTTATTTAAGTATTTGTTGCAGTTTGCTTTGACAGCAGGTGTTATATTGCATAGTATAATGACGGAAGGTTTTGGAAAGGACAGTTATGGAACACATTTTTATACACATTTCACTACCTGTTAATTCGAAGTTCACTACCTTTCAGCATAAAATGCATTTCTTCTTTCAGCTTAATAATCCATTTTTGTATATTTTTGCAGGAGAAATAATTTATGAAATTAATGTGCTATAAGCAGTTGTTCATTAAATCTATGTCATTTATGAATGTGATTACATATACTCTACTTGTTTCATAATCTTGTAACAGCGGACTCATGACGAATGACGTTACACATTTTCATTTACAGCAACAACCCAGAAGCAATTTTTTTTCTTGCTTTCCCCTATAATTACCCTAAGCAATGCATTGCTAACAAAAAAATGTATTACCAGTCCCAAATAATGATACCAGTTTAAGAGAGTTCTGAGTAATGCTGATCAGCTATGAATAATACGTCACTTGAATAATGAATGCTACTGATTACGGTATTGAAATGACCAATGATTAATAATGCTTTGTAACTAGGAAATGAATGCTACTAATTATGCTTTGTAACTAGGAAATGAATGCTACTAATTATGCTTTGTAACAAGGAAATGAATGCTACTGATTATGCTTTGTAACTAGGAAAAGAATGCTACTGATTACGCTTTGTAACTGGGAAAAGAATGCTACTGATTACTGTATTGAGATGATTACTGTATTAAATGACCAATGATTAGTAATGCTTTGTAACTAGGAAATGAATGCAACTAATTATGCTTTGTAACAAAGAAATGAATGCTACTGATTATGCTTTGTAACTGGGAAATGAATGCTACTGATTACGGTATTGAAATGACCAATGACAATGTTGTCTGTAAATCAATTAATGAACATTTTTCTGTAAAACTACATACATGGTACAGAAATGTTCAATAACTGGGCTATGAATGCCGCAAACTACTAATGTAATTCCCAATGAAGACTAGTATGTGACTTAATGTCCTTCACTTTCTGACCTAATTACCCTGAATTACTGCAATATCCATTTGTCCTGTATATCCTCTTAATCATGGAGCACTATTTGGTTTTTGCACTAATTCTACGTTGGTGTGCCTTGTAAGAGCGTGGTGTTGACACGACATGCTGTCCACCACCGTGAGCGATGGAGATGTTATTATGGTCCCACTGTTTGGTTCCCACTGTTTGGGGTACCTGATGTACTGCCAAAATGATAACACAGAATATTACTACGACATTTCAGTGTCTTGGGTACGCTGATAAATACTTCTGGGAAAAGAACTTCAGATTGTCTGACTTGGTGTTGTACTTTTGTGGAAAGATATGGACTTTCAGTGCAGCTGCATGCAACCTAAAGTGCTACAACCATGATGCAATCCTTCCCTTTCCTGTCCTAATTCTTGTAACATAGTGAAAATCATTTTTTGCTAACATCATTTGTATTCATGGCCTATACATTTTTTTTAACTACAGTGCGTGTGCACTTTTGTCATTTTTCTAACATGATTTCTACTTGTTGTACACTCCTGGAAATTGAAATAAGAACACCGTGAATTCATTGTCCCAGGAAGGGGAAACTTTATTGACACATTCCTGGGGTCAGATACATCACATGATCACACTGACAGAACCACAGGCACATAGACACAGGCAACAGAGCATGCACAATGTCGGCACTAGTACAGTGTATATCCACCTTTCGCAGCAATGCAGGCTGCTAATCTCCCATGGAGACGATCGTAGAGATGCTGGATGTAGTCCTGTGGAACGGCTTGCCATGCCATTCACCCGGCGCCTCAGTTGGACCAGCGTTCGTGCTGGACGTGCAGACCGCGTGAGACGACGCTTCATCCAGTCCCAAACATGCTCAATGGGGGACAGATCCGGAGATCTTGCTGGCCAGGGTAGTTGACTTACACCTTCTAGAGCACGTTGGGTGGCACGGGATACATGCGGACGTGCGTTGTCCTGTTGGAACAGCAAGTTCCCTTGCCGGTCTAGGAATGGTAGAACGATGGGTTCGATGACGGTTTGGATGTACCGTGCACTATTCAGTGTCCCCTCGACGATCACCAGCGGTGTACGGCCAGTGTAGGAGATCGCTCCCCACACCATGATGCCGGGTGTTGGCCCTGTGTGCCTCGGTCGTATGCAGTCCTGATTGTGGCGCTCACCTGCACGGCGCCAAACACGCATACGACCATCATTGGCACCAAGGCAGAAGCGACTCTCATCGCTGAAGATGACACGTCTCCATTCGTCCCTCCATTCACGCCTGTCGCGACACCACTGGAGGCGGGCTGCACGATGTTGGGGCGTGAGCGGAAGACGGCCTAACGGTGTGCGGGACCGTAGCCCAGCTTCATGGAGACGGTTGCGAATGGTCCTCGCCGATACCCCAGGAGCAACAGTGTCCCTAATTTGCTGGGAAGTGGCGGTGTGGTCCCCTACGGCACTGCGTAGGATCCTACGGTCTTGGCGTGCATCCGTTCGTCGCTGCGGTCCGGTCCCAGGTCGACGGGCACGTGCACCTTCCGCCGACCACTGGCGACAACATCGATGTACTGTGGAGACCTCACGCCCCACGTGTTGAGCAATTCGGCGGTACGTCCACCCGGCCTCCCGCATGCCCACTATACGCCCTCGCTCAAAGTCCGTCAACTGCACGTACGGTTCACGTCCACGCTGTCGCGGCATGCTACCAGTGTTAAAGACTGCGATGGAGCTCCGTATGCCACGGCAAACTGGCTGACACTGACGGCGGCGGTGCACAAACGCTGCGCAGCTAGCGCCATTCGACGGCCAAAACCGCGGTTCCTGGTGTGTCCGCTGTGCCGTGCGTGTGATCATTGCTTGTACAGCCCTCTCGCAGTGTCCGGAGCAAGTATGGTGGGTCTGACACACCGGTGTCAATGTGTTCTTTTTTCCATTTCCAGGAGTGTATTCTGAATTTCAGTGCGTGTGCACTTTTCTCATTTTATAACATGATTACTACTCATTGTACGTACATTTTGATTTGATGATATGTTCTGAACTACAGTGCATGTGCACTTATGTCACTTGTCAACATGATTTTTTGCCATTATGTTTATTTGTTGTGAAAATGCTAAAGAGTTTTTCAGTGCGTGTGCACTTATGTCATTTGTTTTGTACTCACGTTTTGTTATTGTCTAATATGTTTTGTACTCGGTGCATGTGCACCACATTTACTTCATGTTCTACATCTGTATATTCTGTAATTGTGAAGTTAATTAGTCAAGAAAAAATTTGTTGCTCATGGCAAATCCAAATGACTCACCATCGCTGCCAAATTTTTCCCCCCCCCCCCCCCCCCCCCCCAGTGGAGGGTTATAGAAACACGTATGTATTCAGTAGCAGCGATGGCGAGGCATGACAGAATCTCTGACCAGAGAGTTGTTTATCGTTGCTAGGCTGCGCTTGACTGCGCGAGAGTGCAGTTCTGAGTTGGACGCTGTTGCGTGTTGGACTCAGTTGCGAGTCGGAGTTATGTGTGAGGAGTCGGCGGGCGTCGACATGGGTCTCTGGTCAAGTTTCGGGACGAGGTATATTGTTAAATAAGGTAATGAAGCAGCATTGCGCACATCTCATAATGTAATGTATGTCAATTGTAAATAATTTGTTCAAGAAATGCCCCAATAATAATTTTGTTTTGAAAGCAATCGTTTTAAGAAAAGAAACATTCCAATTGAAACAATATTTCCTATGCTTTTCATCCCAGAATCAATTTATCAGATTAGTTATTGCACAGGTCCTAAGATCAGCGATGCTGCCATATTATTGTGCGTTTAATGATTAATGTTCATTTCTCAATTTTTGTGTCGAGTTTACATTTGGGTCATTATTACTCTATAATATTTGTGGGGAGACTACACTTGGTTCTATTCAATTCTTTTCATTTTCATATTTTTACGGGGAGGTTACACTTAGCACGATGACAATTCACATTTAAATAAATATTTATACCAAATTTTTGTGGGAAGGTTACAATATATGTGAACATAATAAGGTCTTTGGCCGTCTGCATAAAGTTTGAACGGCACACCATCACGGACGTGAGCTTTCAGTGCTCAGGTGTGTGTGGTGCGCCACAGGATTTCGCGGAGTGCTGCCTATCGTCGCTTGTGGACTCGGCTACCTGTCGGAGGCTGAGGGTATCGACCGGTGGATGTGCCCACCGCTGACCGGCTCTGGCTCTGGATTTGGTTCTCGCGCTGACTCTGGTGCGGTGAGGTGAGGTGTGGTGTGGCCTGGTGCCACGGGCCGCAGCACGTGCCCAGTACCGCCCCCGCCTCCGCCTCGTTAGCCGCTGGCGCCCTCGTGGCTGCCACTCTCCGCCAACGCCTTCACCGCCCCCACTGCCGCCTACGACAAGAACCTTGCAGCCACAGCCTCCTTGCCACACTCTCGCACGTAGTCGCTTTGTTGCTCCTGTGTAGGTCATGACTAAGTGGACCATACCGGTAATAACGTCTCGCTATAATCATAACTAGTTTTTTCAGTTTTTTCCTGTTTAATGTTGTTCGAAATAGCTAAGGGATGCCACTTAGAACCAGGACATTGGTAGAAACCTTGACAAATGTGGAGATATTAAATGGATATGACCGTAGTGATTTATTTAGGTAAAAAAAGCACTTTTTTCTAAGAATATGGACCGCTCTACGAATCACTGTTTTAAAGTGAAAGAGCGCTGTGAGCGACCACAAGTCAGTTAATTCTCGGTGCGGGACGGAGCGATGCATCAGCCGCTGGTGGCTGTAACAATCGCGAGTAATAAACACTGCTTTTTTGCGTCAGATTTTGCTGTTAGCATGGATTATTACTTCTGGTTACACGTCAGGCGGCTGAAATTAAAATGCAGCGCTGTACAGCACCTCGTCAACGTCTCTGGTTCTCGTATTGAACAGTGTGAGCAATCGGTTAAAAGCACACTGAGGCGACAAAAATCGTGGGATAACGATATGCACATATACAGATGGCAGTAGTATCGTGTACACAAGGTATAAAATGCCACTGCACTGCCGCAGCTATCTTTTGTACTCAAGTGATTCGTGACTTTGAACGTAGAATCGTAGTTGGAACTAGACGCATGGGACATTTCATTTTGGTAATTATTAGTGAAATCAATATTCCGAGGTCAATAGTGTAGAGAGTGCGCCGAGAATACAAAATCTGGAGCATTATCTCTCATCACAGACAAGGCAGAGGTCTACGGCCTTCAATTAATGATCGAGAGCAGAGGCGTTTGTGTAGAGTTGTCAGTGCCGACAGAGAAGCGACAGTGTGTGAAATAACAGCAGAAATCAACGTAAGCCGTACGACGAACAAGTTCGTATGGTCAGTGGCGCGAAATTTGGCATTAATGGGCATTAGCAGCAGACGACCCCTGCTAACAGAACGACACAGTCTGCAGCGCCTCTCCTGGGCTCGTGACCATATCGGTTGCAACGGAGACGACTGGAAAACCGTGGCCTGGTGAGAAGAGTCCCGATTTCAGTTGGTAAGAGTTGATGATTCGATTCAGGTGTTCCACAGGTCCCATAATGTCATGGACTCAAGCTGCCAACAAGAGACTTTTCAAGGTAATAGTGGCTCCGTGATGTTGTGGGTTTTGTTTACGTGGAATGGACTGCGTCCTCTTGTCCAGTCGAACCGATCATGGACTGAAAATGGTTATGTTAGGCTTTCTGAAGACCATTTGCAGCCATATATCGACCTCACATTCCCAAAGAACGATGGAAGTTTTGTGGATGACAATGCGCCATGTCACCGGACCACAATTATTGCCGATTGATTGGAAGAACATTCAGGACAATTCGACCGAATGATTTGGTTAGCCAGATCGCCCGACATGGGATATAATCGAGAGGTCAGTTAGTGGACAAAATCTTGCACCGGCAACACTTTCGCAATTATGGACGGCTATAGAAACAGTATGGCTCAGTATTTCGTCAGGGGACTTCTAACGACTTGTTGAGTCCATGTCATGTCGAGCTGCTCCACTACGCCGGGCAAAACGTTGTCCGACACGATATTTGGAGCTATCCCAAGACTTTTGTCACCTCCGTGTAAAATCAAAATTATGCCTTTCTCACTTGTTTGACCTTTTCTGGCTATGTACCGTTCCTAATATATTACATATGGCAACATTTGTATACCTCTTTCTTGCATTCACAGCGCCAAATTTGCACCCTGTGGCTAAAGTTCTTTCCAGCGTAAATCGGTTCAGCATTAGTGTATTAGACTATCTAAGAAGTTTCGCTGACATACTATAGTTACAGCCCACGCTGGACCTCTACGAGTAATTCCACTTCGATTACAACCTCCTGGTAATTGTTGGGAAATGAGCCAGTTTAATTTTATGACTGTATCTATCGCTTCCACAAATTTAAAGATAAAAATTTGGGCAAAATGTTGGAAATTCAACGATTGGTACTTTTTAAAGGATGGTTTTTCTGAATAGCGACAAACTGCAGGAAACAAACCTTGAGAGTATAAAGATCATATGGGCATATGGTCAGAAATACTTGCAAAGTGTGGTGCAAACAAAACATTTCTGACGGTGTAGGTTTTAGAGGTTTAAAGCACATATGAGAACACACCCGGCAAGTGGAATGTTCTGTAGTAGTGCTTCAGCTCCACACTCAAGATGTGGATTTGAGCACTATCATGAAGTAGATACATTACCCTTCTTACCATCAAAAGCACGCCTTCCAGCAGCAGAGGCAGCGTGATCCATAAGAAATGCTGACGGACCTCCCAAATCAGGTGTTACGGAAGGGTGACTATTTATTTCAACGAAGCCTTCGCCAATAATACCCGCCCACACATTGACTGAACCTCTGATAACTGTTTGCAGCCGTCCTACCATGGAGATTCACCATAGCCAGCGGATAGGTGTTGCCTAGCTTGACGATGCTGCTGCTCTCAAAGAAAGCCTCTCAAAGGTACCACTACAGTAGAATGATGGGGCTATCAGCCACTGACGAATATGATTGTCTACCTGGAAATTCAGTTTCTGTGGGATCCTAAGTGACTGTAGAGGCCAACCTGTATTTGCAGATTTTTCCACATTTTGACACACCGTTGTTCTGGTGGCAACTGATTGCGTAGCTTTGCTTATCTTCAAGAGTTTCCGTTGTTTGCTGGCAGCGTACTTGTCGGTTTCTGTTTTCTGTCTCAATTGCCCGAAGTGCTGAGATTGCGTTATCCATGTTTTGAGTAGGGTAAAGAGACTAAACAGATAAATCTTTCCCACCCAGTGGAATGTTAACTATTTGTTGCTTCAATTTCTGTTGTCAATTTATGTTGTTTTTCCTGTTTTATGATCAAGAAATCCTGCCACTTTTTTATAAAAGATTAATCCTTTGTTGATATATTAATAATCCATCAATAATTGACCACACTTATGACATGTAAATCATTTCATTAAATTATTTCAGATTTTAAGTTTCATCTAAGAGTCAATAAAAGTGAAAATCACCAATGCAGGCTAGCAACAACAACTACTGTCACAGGGCAGAATCTGTTTAGCACATGCATGGCCAGGTAGACAAGTGGAGAGTTTACAAGTTAAAGTGACTGCTGTCTGTGTGTAAACTTACAGTCGCCTGTAGTCTTTGAAATCAAACTGTAAGACCAGTGTAGTCTCGCAACTTGGCGGCTGCTGTCTGACCATCACATGCGATTTCCGCTAGCGGGTATCTATTTTCCCATGTTGAAATTTATTTGGTGCATTGAGGCAAGTTAGATTCGCGTAACCATAAGAATTGCTAGCGCTAATTATATTGATGATTTGCAAGTTTTTGTGTATTCTTTTTTTTGTATTTTCATTCATTTGCTGTTGTGACTTCTGTGTCACTTGTTGATTGTTTCTGACAGAGAATGGCGTTGCGTTAACGAATGGATGGTAGATTATTTGAGGTACTTTTCTTTTACCTTTTACGCGTTGTCAGGGATTTAGAACTAGTGGCTAGCTAGAGTAAATTTCAGTGCAGAAATGTGTAGCATTGCGATGAGGAGCAATTGAAAACTCTCGAGATAAGGAGCCTGAATACATGCCTTCTAGAAGCAAGTCACGTTTGCTCCAAAGCAATGACAATATTCGAACCTCGTCACAAATTGCTCAGTGTCAGACCAGTAGCACTGATCAAGAGAAAGTTGCGGAGAACGTAGTAGCTGATGTTGCTGATATGTCGAACGCATAATTTTCTGTTTATAACGAGGTAATTCAGTCAAAGAAGGAGTATGAAGGTGAAACCGTAGCAGAGCGCCATGTAGAATCTGCAGGTATGGGAAGACCTTGCCGACCGTTGTGGCCGAGCGGTTCTAGGCGCTTCAGTCTGGAACCGCGCGACCGCTACGGTCGCAGGTTCGAATCCTGCCTCGGGCATGGGTGGGTGTGATGTCCTTAGGTTTAGTTAGGTTTAAGTAGTTCTAAGTTCTAGGGGACTGATGACCTCATATGTTAAGTCCCATAGTGCTCAGAGCCATTTGAACCATTTGGAAGACCTACTGTTAGTGAGAGTGGCAGATCAGACTCACGAACGAAAGGTAACGTTACGATGGAATCGTGATCGTACAGTCCAGGAGACATTAGCGAAGAATATCAGTTTGCGGCCCTAGCGAGATTCATGCCGGAAGTAGAGCGGAAGAGACAGGAAGCGGAGAAGAAGAAACAAGAAGAGTGGAAGAGGCAGGAAAGAGAGAGAATATAGCCACAAAGGAGATGTGCCAATTAATCACTAAGGAGACGAAAGAGATATGAATGGTAGATGAACAGATTGTTTATAGAACAGGTTAAGAAGGATGTCGCGGAAGGTAACAAGGCAAAACACGATGCAAGGGCGGCAACATCGGTAGCCCAAGGTGCATGCAAGGATGCTTTGTTAGCTAAAGAACAAGTAAAACAGTCCAAAACCGAAATGTGCAAAATCAAAAAGGCTCGTGTCTCGCTCCAAACCGGGAAGAGGGATCATCCAAAAAACGCAAGAAAAAATTAGGTAGAACGTAAATGGCGTAGAAAAGATCTTGAACAAACAGGCAGAAACATCAGAGGTTAAAGAAGAGCAGACCCGGATTACGTCACAGTAAGCAAAAGACGTACAGCGGGTTGCGCAATTAGAATCACGGCCTCGTATGGGAGCACTCCCTCGTGATCGTGGTAGGAGAGAAGAGCACGTATTACACGCAGTATGTGGCTACATCACCCGCACAACGGCGAATGACGCAGCAGAACACCCCACCAGCCACAGGGCACACGACAGAGAGCGCTGCGTCGGTGACGCAGAAACCGAACGAGATAGCAATTGTGTAAGTCTTCAGCGGACAGAAGCATTACTCCGTGAATCTGACGACACAAGAGGAGGCCATAACAGTGAACAAGGATCGTTTGGACCACGGATTGTGATGTCTCGTGCTGCAGAAACGAGGGAAAACTCGTTAGCAGTAAATGTCGAACCATTCGATCACAATCACTTTTCATCCAATCAAAATTTCCAAGTGCGCAAACAGATGGATATCTCAGTGCAATAAAGTGCTACTGGAATCTTGGCCACTGAAATACAACCAGGACTTTATTTGCGGATTTTTAGAGGGGTCAATCGGGGAACATTATGCGCATCGCTACTGACGGTTGTCGTTCATAAAAAGGGTTCAAGGAGTTGATCCTTAACACATACTGGTAGCAGGACACGCAAGAAACAACCCAGCATGAGGTTATTCTGGGCAAAGGCCTAGAAGTGTAATGATTCCGAAAGTCCTGAAGTTCTTTGAGTCGCTAGTTAAGAAGAATCGGTTTTTGAACCAGTGTAACATCATAGATTAAGGGTCGACCTGCGACAGCAATCGCACAACTTGCATACGGGCCGCTAGACACCGCCGCGAGCGCTAAGAGTGCATTGCGATCGCAGGCGCCCGTGTTGCGTACGGGCCGCAAGGTGCCGCCACGAGCGCAACCGTATAGTATAAGTGCCGACGGAGTTTGGCCAGCTCTCATTTTGTTTGCATCTCATTTTTGCCTATTCTCTTATTTGCTTAACTCTTATTCGTTTATGGCTCATGTTATTGTGCTCTCTTTCAGCCATTCTGATTGTTTTGATTTACTCCCAATTGAGAAGTGCTCATTTTGGCATTTCACTTTTGCATATTTCTCATTTTGCTAATAATATGCTCCTTAGCCTTGTACAGTTGAATTGACTAACATAGTCTCATGTACTGTTTGTTCATTTCAGCCTGTTCATATTTTGATGTTCTTTAAATACTGTAATAATTATCGGAAGCATTTCTTCCCTTAAACATGTGTAAAGTATTCTCGATGCAGGATTTGTTCTGTGACATAGGTGTAAAGTTTTGAATATAAATTATATCCGAAACTGTGCTTTAAAAGGAATTTATTTTTTCAGTTTGTACTACATCAGACGACAATTTTGTGATATGAGGGAGAAATTTGAGGGGCGAACCCATGGAAATAGTCTTAAGTGATCCCCTTTAAAAATAAAAATTTGTGTGACACTGAAAGACGTGACACTCTAGGAACCGAAAATTTATGTATATAAAATTATACGTCACACTAGCCGTATAGCCCCAAGGAAATTGTGAGACACTGTTGCGTCAAATTACCTCTATACTCTCAAAACTCCTTATCAGAAGGTGCAACGATTCCACTGAATCATTCAAGAGCGAGCTACGTGAATTAGACTATGTCAACAAAATACAAAATGCAAACGACAGAAACAGAAACAATAGCTACAACTGGCAACGCTCGTCAGAAAAGAACGACAACAGACAAGACAAAATGGGAGATATTATCGATCAAAAGGAAACTCAAATTCGAACTGTAGAGGGAAAACCAGCCACCATGGGAGGTCAGAGGTAGACGAGGCAACTAAAGCAACAACTGCAACAAACAGCAAAACAGAAACTGGAGAGAACAACGAAACCCAGACCACTTCCAGCGGGGTACTGGAGAACCACAGCAGCAAGGAAAACAGCTGTTAGAACAAGTCAATGTCACCAAAATAACCAAAAAGATCATAATATCCAGATTAGGCCACCCAGTCCGTCAAACGGGAAACCAAGCAGTAGTCTCAAAAGAAACTGACACTCGGCTGTTGCAGACACATCTCTAAACAACGCCGCAGGAACTATCGGAACCAACAACATCAACACGTTAGAATATGAGGACACAAGAGAGCTTTTGTATAAGGGAAACGAAGTCATGACACGACTGGATCTACAGCCTATTATTCACGTCACCATAGGCAACATCAGTCTGACCCGGACTGTGAAGAGTGGAAGCCACATTACGGCGATATCGGTGTCTGTGTGAAAGAGATGTACTGAGAATCACCATAGCCAGCACTCACGCTGAAAAAAGCGATAATCACTGAGAGGAAAGCAGACGGAGGTGTGGATACAAAACCGATTAATGTTCAGCTGCCAAGGGCACACCTTGTAAGCGGACTTTCTGGTCGTCCCTTCGCTGGCATCTTAAATAATATTCAGCATGGATTTCCTGAACCAACGTCAGGTCGTATTGGATGTGGGACGGGTAGATCTCACATCGCAAAAAGATGGTGTCAGAAAAGTTACATTTGGTGATTACGCAATACGTGCACAAATTCCTGCCGAATGCCTCAATCTAAATTTCGCTAAGAAACAGGAGGCAGACAGAAATCAATGACGAAGTCATGAGCGTAGTCGCACTACGCAAGATGAACAAATTTGGTGAGAGGTGCGCTATGCTATTGATAACATGTTAGGGAACTCAGAAAACATTCCAACGAATGATAAGGACGATCTGGCAGAAATCGTACTTGTAAACGCGATCTATTTCTACAGAAAAGAGGAGCAATCCGTAATTTAGTTCCAAGTTTGTAAGCACACAAAATTCTTCATGCCGCCTTACCATATTCCACTCGCCTACCGTCACAAAGTATTCTTAGAGATGAAGAGGATGCTAGATGTCACTGGACCTGCAACCTTCGCGTACAAACCCCTCACCGTACAAGAAAAGTCTGACGGCTCAATCCCTTTGGTGCTGGATTCACGCCAAATTAATACCGTCATAGAACCAGAGACAGATCGCCCGAGAAGCTGGAGGGACTCCCAGAAAACTTCTATTGTCTAACAGCACTCTCGCCCCTCGACTTGCCCTCCAGTTCCTGGTAAATTATACTCCACCCAGAAAGCAGGAAATACACCGCATTCCTCGTTTTCGGTAGATGTTACTAATTCAGATGGCTGCCATTTGGGTTAAGTGTCTCCTCAGTTGCGTTCATTAGGGGACTCGATGGTATCTTAAAACAAGGAATCATCACTTATGTAGACAAACTCTTGGTTCTTGAAGAGAATCGAGAGGACATTAGACCTTGAGGGAAATACTACAGACCTTCAAGGAATGCTGCTAACTGCAAACATCACGTAGTCATGCATTGACACCTCACAAGTAAAATTCCTCGGCCATAACATCACCAGACCCGGAGAAGACCGAGGCTATAGCAATATTTGCAACACCAGCAACTAAGAACCAACTCCATGGCTTTCTCGGTGTCAGAAATTTCTACAAGACAGACATTCATGTGAAGAAATTCGTTACACCGCGATTATGCCATTTCACCGGGACGAAGGCGCCATGGGACTGGGACCATGTGGTGGAAGATGAATTCCAGACCCTCAAAACCGCGCTAATTAATGCACCGGTTCTGTCGCACTCCAACCTGGCGGAGGAATTTCGCATGGCGACAGACAACTCACACTCAGGGCTTGGCGTAGTGGTCTACCAGGGATACCAGCAAGGGGAAAATATTGTGTATAAGAATTGCCCGGTGTATAAGAACATCGCTTTTGGAAGCTGTGTTCTCAGTAAGCGTGAGTGGAACTACTCTGTCAGTGAGTTGGAAGCTTTGGCGATCATCGCTGTTAGTAGTAGTTTATCCTGTAGTGAAGTAGAAGTGGATAGTTCCTGTGAATTATTATGGGTGGAGGTTACATTAAACAACCGAACTAGGTTAATAATTGGCTCCTTTTACCGACCTCCCGACTCAGCAGCATTAGTGGCAGAACAACTGAGAGAAAATTTGGAATACATTTCACATAAATTTTCTCAGCATGTTATAGTCTTAGGTGGAGATTTCAATTTACCAGATATAGACTGGGACACTCAGATGTTTAGCACGGGTGGTAGGGACAGAGCATCGAGTGGCATTATACTGAGTGCACTATCCGAAAATTACCTCGAGCAATTAAACAGAGAACCGACTCGTGGAGATAACATATTGGACCTACTGATAACAAACAGACCCGAACTTTTCGAATCTGTATGTACAGAAAAGGGAATCAGTGATCATAAGGCCGTTGCAGCATCCCTGAATATGGAAGTTAATAGGAATATAAAAAAAGGGAGGAAGGTTTATCTGTTTAGCAAGAGTAATAGAAGGCAGATTTCAGACTACCTAACAGATCAAAACGAAAATTTCTGTTCCGACGCTGACAATGTTGAGTGTTTATGGAAAAAGTTCAAGGCAATCGTAAAATGCGTTTTAGACAGGTACGTGCCGAGTAAAACTGTGAGGGACGGGAAAAACCCACCGTGGTACAACAACAAAGTTAGGAAACTACTGCGAAAGCAAAGAGAGCTTCACTCCAAGTTTAAACGCAGCCAAAACCTCTCAGACAAACAGAAGCTAAACGATGTCAAAGTTAGCGTAAGGAGGGCTATGCGTGAAGCGTTCATTGAATTCGAAAGTAAAATTCTATGTACCGACTTGACAGAAAATCCTAGGAAGTTCTGGTCTTACGTTAAATCAGTAAGTGGCTCGAAACAGCATATCCAGACACTACGGGATGATGATGGCATTGAAACAGAGGATGACACGCGTAAAGCTGAAATACTAAACACCTTTTTCCAAAGCTGTTTCACAGAGGAAGACCGCACTGCAGTTCCTTCTCTAAATCCTCGCACAAACGAAAAAATGGCTGACATCGAAATAAGTGTCCAAGGAATAGAAAAGCAACTGGAATCACTCAATAGAGGAAAGGCCACTGGACCTGACGGGATACCAATTCGATTCTACACAGAGTACGCGAAAGAACTTGCCCCCCTTCTAACAGCCGTGTACCGCAAGTCTCTAGAGGAACGGAGGGTTCCAAATGATTGGAAAAGAGCACAGATAGTCCCAGTCTTCAAGAAGGGTCGTCGAGCAGATGCGCAAAACTATAGACCTATATCTCTTACGTCGATCTCTTGTAGAATTTTAGAACATGTTTTTTGCTCGCGTATCATGTCATTTCTGGAAACCCAGAATCTACTATGTAGGAATCAACATGGATTCCGGAAACAGCGATCGTGTGAGACCCAACTCGCTTTATTTGTTCATGAGACCCAGAAAATATTAGATACAGGCTCCCAGGTAGATGCTATTTTTCTTGACTTCCGGAAGGCGTTCGATACAGTTCCGCACTGTCGCCTGATAAGCAAAGTAAGAGCCTACGGAATATCAGACCAGCTGTGTGGCTGGATTGAGGAGTTTTTGGCAAACAGAACACAGCATGTTGTTATCAATGGAGAGACGTCTACAGACGTTAAAGTAACCTCTGGCGTGCCACAGGGGAGTGTTATGGGACCATTGCTTTTCACAATATATATAAATGACTTAGTAGATAGTGTCGGAAGTTCCATACGGCTTTTCGCGGATGATGCTGTAGTATACAGAGAAGTTGCTGCATTAGAAAATTGTAGCGAAATACAGGAAGATCTGCAGCGGATAGGCACTTGGTGCAGGGAGTGGCAACTGACCCTTAACATAGACAAATGTAATGTATTGCGAATACATAGAAAGAAGGATCCTTTATTGTATGATTATATGATAGCGGAACAAACACTGGTAGCAGTTACTTCTGTAAAATATCTGGGAGTATGCGTACGGAACGATTTGAAGTGGAATGATCATATAAAACTAATTGTTGGTAAGGCGGGTACCAGGTTGAGATTCATTGGGAGAGTGCTTAGAAAATGTAGTCCATCAACAAAGGAGGTGGCTTACAAAACACTCGTTCGACCTATACTTGAGTATTGCTCATCAGTGTGGGATCCGTACCAGGTCGGGTTGACGGAGGAGATAGAGAAGATCCAAAGAAGAGCGGCGCGTTTCGTCACTGGGTTATTTGGTAACCGTGATAGCGTTACGGAGATGTTTAATAAACTCAAGTGGCAGACTCTGCAAGAGAGGCGCTCTGCATCGCGGTGTAGCTTGCTCGCCAGGTTTCGAGAGGATGCGTTTCTGGATGAGGTATCGAATATATTGCTTCCCCCTACTTATACTTCCCGAGGAGATCACGAATGTAAAATTAGAGAGATTAGAGCGCGCACGGAGGCTTTCAGACAGTCGTTCTTCCCGCGAACCATACGCGACTGGAACAGGAAAGGGAGGTAATGACAGTGGCACGTAAGGTGCCCTCCGCCACACACCGTTGGGTGGCTTGCGGAGTATCAATGTAGATGTAGATGTAGATCATGTTTGGCTTCGAAAAATTTCAAGTTTTCTTGTATGGGAGAAAAGCCTTGGAGTTGTCACTCACGGCGAAGCTGCACTATAAGAGACTCATGAGATGGAGACTCGTCCCACAGGAGCATGATTTTACAATAATGCACGTACCAGCGAAGGAGAACATCTTCGCGGATGCGCTGTCACATGCGCTTGTGGGATTGGAAAGTAGTGCAGATCTACTAGAGGATTACTGTATTAAAAAGGTAGCGTTTGATAATTATGTCACCATGAGCTTAAAGGAGAACAACAGGGAGCAAAGCAAGGACCCAGCTCTACTTTCTCTAAAGAAAAGGTTAAAGGACAGGATGAAAACTAAGCTCAGGCAATACTATCTATTGTGAAAGGGAATCTTGTTCTTTCGCAGTGAAGGGGAAGGAGCGCCCTTTGGGTGTTTGCATTCCAAATCAACTTGCGAACAAGGTCATCTGCCACACTCCCCATACCCATGCACATTTTAGAGCCAGAAAATTCTACCTGAAGTTACACACCATGCACCACTTCAAAGATATGAACAGACAAATTCGGAGGGCTCTGGCGGTGTGTAAGTCTGTCAGAAATCAAATCATGTTATGGGTACAATGTGGCCACCTCTGCATCCCATAATTCCATCCAAACTAAAACACCTCGCTGAAACAGATCTAATGGGCCCTCTTGTGTGCATAGATAGGGCATATATTTACTTCCTGTTAATAGTGGAGCTGACATCTAAGAACGTCACCTTATCCCCTCTGAAAAAGGCAGCCGCACAGATGGTGTGCAGAGCCTTCTGCAAAGATTTCCTGACCCTATTAGGTCATGTAAACAGGATTATCTCCAGAAATGGACCACAGTTACGGTCAGAAAGATGGAAAGTAATGTTAAGGAAACACAGGAATAAAACAATACACAGATCCATACAGCATCTCCCACTGTCTCCAGCAGAGAGGTTAATGAAAAGTCCGGGAACCCTTTGCCGTATATACTGCATGAAATGACATGCCACCTGGGATGTTTTCCTGTGTGACTTCCGGGACATGATGAAGGAGTCGCCCCATCGATTCAGTAAGATAACACCAGTCATTGTTCTCAAGAACAGGCAACCCAGAGAACAAATCCATGAACCCGAGTGCAAAACAAGCAAATTGTTGACGTGGCAGTCAGGAGACTGCGTGAGGCGGGAGTGAAACGAAAAGAGATGTGGGATACAAAGGCACACATAAGAGAATTCCGTGTTGGTCAAAAGGTGTTTAAAAGTTTCTGCTTGTCTAACAAGCAGAAACAGCTGTGTCACAAATTCTACATTATCTATAGTGGACCTGTCTGAATCTGCTGAATCGCTCAATCAACACACTGGTATCGAGACCCTGAGATCAAGGAAATTTCTTTGTACTCACCAAATCTGTCAAGTGAAACCATTTGTAGAATAGGTGCATATAGCAGTTCACTTAGGTTAGACTCAGTTTGTACACAGAGCATCAATGGATAACCACATTCTAGGTGATATTGCGTAGTGAAGTTTAGATTACTTACTTATTGAATTTCTATGATTGATGTATTTGTAACTGTCATTTATTAGGCAGCAACAACCAGCCGAGACACGTGCACTAACAGAAAAGTAACCGAGTTTTTTACTTTTATAATATCATCTATTTGCCTTAATAGTTTAGTTTCTTGAGTTTCTGCGTGTTAATATCTAATAGCCACAGTACTCGCGTTTTTGTTTGCATTGGAAAATAAACCGATTTTGTGACATAAAACTAGTTCCTAATCAGGGGCGATGTATATAGTCTCACCTAAGTGCTTCGGCAGTTATGTTTCTGAATCTGTGCGTATTAAACTAATTTATTAGACAAGTTCCTGCGTTTTCGTCAGCGTCTCCAGTAGAGTTGTGCAGCACTTGCCATTAGTCCGATTATCTAGGTATTTCACTTTTCGATGGTCTTTAGTATGGATAGGTAGTGTGACTGTTGTGTGCAGAAGCGAGCAGAGTAGGTGACACTTCGCTCTCAGCTCCAGGCTGTAATTGCTTCGGTTAGCCGCACAGAGTGGCCGTGCGGTTTGAGGCGTCATGTCACGGACTGTGTGGCCCCTCCCGCCGGATATTCGAGTCCTCCTGTGGGCATGCGCGTGTGTGTTGTTCTTAGCATAAGTTAGTTTAAGTAGTGTGTAAGTCTAGGAACTGATGACCTAAGCAGTTCGGGCCCTTAGGAATTGTCACCAGTGTTGTGGGTCGGCCGTGGGGTTCCGACGGATGTCCATCACTTCCGAATCCTCCGATCGGTCCTAGGCAGTGGCCAGCCCAGATACTGCTCGCACTTAGGTTGACCCCTCACCTCTGGTCGAATGGAAGCCCGCCCCAGGGCGTAGCAGGCGGCGGGAGACTTCCCAGGGGGCTGCACATAAGGCCTGCCCAGTTAGTCTGACAAACAGGTTCCAGGCGATGTCTGTGGCTGACACTGTTGCTGAGCCAGATGCCAATGCCTGTCCTGTTTCAGAAGAAACCTCCCAGCCAGCAAGATCTGGACAATCACAGAGAGTGGGATTATCGATAATTGGGAGCTCCAACGTTAGGGCCGTTATGGGAGAGAATGCCAATGGGCACTCTGTGTGCATACCAGGTGGAGTCATTCCAGATATGGAACGGATACTTCACCATGCTATGAAGAGCACAGGGTGCAGCTAACTTTAGGTGGTGGTTCACGTCAGTACCAATGGCGTGTGTCACTTTGGGTCAAGAGAGATTCTGTCTGGTTTCAAGCGGCTAGCAGCAGTAGTAAAGGCTGCCAGTCTTGCTTGCGAGATGAAAGCACATCTCACCATTTGCAGCATAGTCGACAGGACCGATTGCGGACCTCTGGTACAGAGCAGAGTGGAGGGTCTAAATCACAGGCTCAGACGGTTGTGCGACCATGTAGGCTGCAGATTCCTCGACTTGCGTCGTAGGGTGGAAAGTTTCGGGTTCCACTGAATAGGTCAGGAGCCCACTATACGCAGGAGGCGGCTACGTGGGTAGCAGAGGCTGTGTGGCGTGAACTGTGCGGTTTTTTAGGTTAGAGTCTCGGGGTAACACAAAAAGGGCTTCAGTCACAAAGGGTACAGGCCGAACACAGCAAGAACGTAGATACAGGAACCATCGGTATAACAGTTGTAGGAACCGCAAGACCGCTACGGTCGCAGGTTCGAATCCTGCCTCGGGCATGGATGTTTGTGATGTCCTTAGGTTAGTTAGGTTTAACTAGTTCTACGTTCTAGGGGACTAATGACCTCAGCAGTTGAGTCCCATAGTGCTCAGAGCCATTTGAACCATAACAGTTGTAAATTATCGCAGCTGTGTTGGGAAAGTACCAGAGCTCCAAGCGCTAATAGAAAGCACTGTTGCTCAAATCGTTATAGGCACTGAAAGCTGGCTAAAACTGGAGATCAGCTCAGACGAAATTTTTGCGAAGAACCTAATGGTGTTCGGAAAGGTTAGGCTAAACACGGTTGGTGGTGGCTGTTTGTTGCTGTTAGAAGTAATTCATCTTGTCGGGAAGTTGAAGCAGATAGTCCTCTAAGTTAGTATGGGCAGAGGTCATTGTTAGAAACCGGAATAAAATAATAATTGGATCTCTTTACCGACCTCCCAATTCAGATGATATAAGTCCTGAAAAGTTCAAAGAAACCTTGCGTTTGATTTCAAACACTTACCCGGCTCACACATTTATAGTTGGTGGCGACTTTAATTGACCCTTGATATGTTGGCGAAAATACATGTTTAATTCCGGGGGTACACATAAAACATTATTAGAAACTGTAATAAACGCATTCTCTGAAAATTATTTCAAGCAGTTAGTTCATGAGCCCATGCGAATAGTAAACGGTTGTGAAAATACACTTGACCTGACCAGAACACTGTTGCAGAAACAACGAAAGAATGCCAAATTTAAACAGACACAAAATCTCCAAGATTGGCTATCTTTTACAGAAGCTCTAAATGTAGAGTGGACTTCAATGCGAAATGCCTATAACAGCTTCGACAACGAAACTTTGTCCCGAAACCTGGCGGAAAATCCAAAGAGATTCTGGTCGTATGTGAAGTATGCTAACGACAAGGCACATTTATTGCCTTCTCTAGGCAATAGCAATGGACAGTACTTCCAAAGCAGAGTTACTAAACACACCCTTCCGAAATGCTTGCAGAAAAGAAGACGAAGTAAATATTACATAATTCGAATCAAGAACAGTTGCCAACATGAGTAACGTAGAAGTCGGTATCCTCTGAGTAGTGAAACAACTTAAATCACTCGATAAAAGCAATTCATCTGGTCCAGAATGTATTTAAATTAGGTTCCTTTCAGAGTATGCTGATGCATTAGCTCCATACTTAGCAATCATATACAACCGTTCACTCGACGAAAGATCCGTACCTAAAGACTGGAAAGTTGCACAGGCCACACCATTATGCAAGAAATGTAGTAGGAGTCAGAAGGGACGGGTTAGGATTCAGTCGCACCTTGGTTGCCGATTGAAATTAGTAGGTTGGTTGCTTTGAAGTAAACCTAATCATTGTTATATTGTTTGCTGATCTGTTTAACCTTTAAGCAAAGGTGCGCATCTTAACCCCGACACATTCGACATAAGGCTTCCAAATTAAAAGTTAAGTCATATGTTTTGAGTAATTGAATCACTTTTGTCATCAGTGGTGCTTATATACACTCCTGGAAATGGAAAAAAGAACACATTGACACCGGTGTGTCAGACCCACCATACTTGCTCCGGACACTGCGAGAGGGCTGTACAAGCAATGATCACACGCACGGCACAGCGGACACACCAGGAACCGCGGTGTTGGCCGTCGAATGGCGCTAGCTGCGCAGGATTTGTGCACCGCCGCCGTCAGTGTCAGCCAGTTTGCCGTGGCATACGGAGCTCCATCGCAGTCTTTAACACTGGTAGCATGCCGCGACAGCGTGGACGTGAACCGTATGTGCAGTTGACGGACTTTGAGCGAGGGCGTATAGTGGGCATGCAGAAGGCCGGGTGGACGTACCGCCGAATTGCTCAACACGTGGGGCGTGAGGTCTCCACAGGACATCGATGTTGTCGCCAGTGGTCGGCGGAAGGTGCACGTGCCCGTCGACCTGGGACCGGACCGCAGCGACGCACGGATGCACGCCAAGACCGTAGGATCCTACGCAGTGCCGTAGGGGACCGCACCGCCACTTCCCAGCAAATTAGGGACACTGTTGCTCCTGGGGTATCGGCGAGGACCATTCGCAACCGTCTCCATGAAGCTGGGCTACGGTCCCGCACACCGTTAGGCCGTCTTCCGCTCACGCCCCAACATCGTGCAGCCCGCCTCCAGTGGTGTCGCGACAGGCGTGAATGGAGGGACGAATGGAGACGTGTCGTCTTCAGCGATGAGAGTCGCTTCTGCCTTGGTGCCAATGATGGTCGTATGCGTGTTTGGCGCCGTGCAGGTGAGCGCCACAATCAGGACTGCATACGACCGAGGCACACAGGGCCAACACCCGGCATCATGGTGTGGGGAACGATCTCCTACACTGGCCGTACACCACTGGTGATTGTCGAGGGGACACTGAATAGTGCACGGTACATCCAAACCGTCATCGAACCCATCGTTCTACCATTCCTAGACCGGCAAGGGAACTTGCTGTTCCAACAGGACAATGCACGTCCGCATGTATCCCGTGCCACCCAACGCGCTCTAGAAGGTGTAAGTCAACTATCATGGCCAGCAAGATCTCCGGATCTGTCCCCCATTGAGCATGTTTGGGACTGGATGAAGCGTCGTCTCACGCGGTCTGCACGTCCAGCACGAACGCTGGTCCAACTGAGGCGCCAGGTGGAAATGGCATGGCAAGCCGTTCCACAGGACTACATTCAGCATCTCTACGATCGTCTCCATGGGAGAATAGCAGCCTGCATTGCTGCGAAAGGTGGATATACACTGTACTAGTGCCGACATTGTGCATGCTCTGTTGCCTGTGTCTATGTGCCTGTGGTTCTGTCAGTGTGATCATGTGATGCATCTGACCCCAGGAATGTGTCAATAAAGTTTCCCCTTCCTGGGACAATGAATTCACGGTGTTCTTATTTCAATTTCCAGGAGTGTAGTTTCATGTGTTGCTGAAGGCCATTTAATAAGATAGACTGTGCGAAGCGCGGTAGTAAACACTGCTGTACGCAGACAACATTAAAATAACTGCTCATTCGAAACCACAAGATACACACGGATTCGGGAAAACAATACCACCAACAACTCACAATACTAAAACCAGTCACTGTGAAACAACACGGACGAATTAAAGTCGGCACAAACACAAAGAAGCCAGAAGCGGACGGAAGACCAAATACACGTCGTCCGCTGCGACGACCGACCGAAAGACCAACCAACGGTCGTCCCCAGTCAAGTCAGGCACGGGAAAGATCCCAGTATAAATCGTCGACTGACAACATATTGCCTAAGGCCACTTCGACGGACGGACATACACACACACACACACACACACACACACACACACACACAGAGGTGAAAGTTGCACTACTCGAATATCACGGTCCATTCAACTAAAACCCGCCGAATCTGGTCCTTGACGTGGTCGTGCACTCTCGCGACCACATCCTTCCGTCGGTCAGTGCATGTGTGTCGCCAGCGGTCGAGCGAGTACTGGCTGTCCGGACCTCACTACTGCTCCGTCTTAGCTCAGCTGCCCTCGACACACGACGACCCGGAAATACTAGAGGCCGCTCCAAAGATGGTAACACAGTACGCGCTATCAATAAGCGCTGTTGCTGCCACTCACGGACAAAGAAGGCGAGCAAACGTAGTGGCGCCAGTGAAAACACTAACAAAACGAGACGCCACTATCGCGATTACAAGGTGCCAAGCTATGAGCGGCATCAACGCGAGCCGCACTTAGCTCACGGTGCAGCAGTTTTATCCCGTTTAATTGACAAAATTTTAAGTGATTTACAAAAAAAGAAATGGGTCAAATGGCTCTGAGCACTATGGGACTCAACTTCTGAGGTCATCAGTCCCCTAGAACTTAGAACTACTTAAACCTAACTAACCTAAGGACATCACACACATCCATGCCTGAGGCAGGTTTCGAACCTACGACCGTAGCGGTCGCGTGGTTCCAGACTGTTAGGTGATTTACAGTTTAATTGTGTCTACAGTTACTTGGACGATGTTGTCATATTTAGTGCCTCCGTTGAAGAGCATTTCGTCCGCAGCTCGTGGTCGTGCGGTAGCGTTCTCGCTTCCCGCGCCCGGGTTCCCGGGTTCGATTCCCGGCGGGGTCAGGGATTTTCTCTGCCTCGTGATGACTGGGTGTTGTGTGCTGTCCTTTGGTTAGTTAGGTTTAAGTAGTTCTGAGCTGTAGGGGACTGATGACCATAGATGTTAAGTCCCATAGTGCTCAGAGCCATTTGAGCCATTTGAAGAGCATTTAGAGCACATCCGGAAGGTACTGTCCAGGCTCAGGGATCCGGGGCTGACGGTGAAATCCTCAAAGATTGTGGTGTCACCGCCAGACACCACACTTTAAATCGGCTGCGGTCCGGTAGTATACGTCGGACCCGCGTGTCGCCACTATCAGTGATTGCAGACCGAGCGCCGCCACACGGCAGGTCTAGAGAGACTTCCTAGCACTCGTCCCAGTTGTACAACCGACTTTGCTAGCGATGGTTCACTGACAAGATACGTTCTCACTTGCCGAGACGATAGTTAGCATAGCCTTCAGCTACGTCATTTGCTACGACCTAGAAGGTGCCATTAGCAGTTGCTATTGATATTGTAAGGAATGTACAGACAAGAGCTACGTTCAACATTAATGGATTAAAGTTAAGTATTCCACCAGTTACATCCATTTTTTCTGAAGTCTAAATTCCTTGTCCTGTTCCAGACCTCACGCCAACCTGCGTGAGCTTAAACGCGCGTCTTTCGGCTTCCTCCAAACTCCGTGTGTTGGCTCCTGCCAATCCACAACAAAGATAACCTTGGCTAAGCGCCAAATTTCATTTTTGGGTCACTGGGTCTCCGGAGACGGAATTAGCATTGATTAGGAACGCACTAAGGTGCGGAGGAATTTGCGCAACCACGATATAAGAGGGAGGTGTGACCAGTTTGTAGGTATGGTTAATTATTTCCGTGGATTTATCCCAAACTTTGCGCAACTTGCAGCTCAGTGACAGTTACACGATTCATTTACGTTTTTCGAGGCAGGAAACCACCATTAGGAAACAACCATTTTACAAAAAAATGGCTCTGACCACTATGGGACTTAATATCTCAGGTCATCAGTCCCCTAGAATTTAGAACTCCTTAAACCTAACTAACCTAAGGATATCACACACATATCCATGCCTGAGGCAGGTTGAAATGGCTCTGAGCACTATGGGACTTAACTTCTGTGGTCATCAGTCCCCTAGAACTTAAAACTACTTAAACCTAACTAACCTAAGGACATCACACACATCCATGCCCGAGGCAGGATTCGAACCTGCGACCGTAGCAGTCGCGCGGTTCCGGACTGAGCGCCTTAACCGCGAGACCACCGCGGCCGGCGCCTGAGGCTGGATTCGAACCTGCGACCGTAGCGGTCGCGCGGTTCCAGACTGAAGCGCCTAGAACCGCTCGGCCACCAGTGGCCGGCGAAACTTTAGGCCAATAGGTATTCAGACAAGGTGCAACAGGCAATATTGAACAGGTAGGCCACAACCAATGTCTTAATACATGTTATCACATATCAAAGATTCTAAAAGCGGTCCGTTCCCTTATTTGTCAGTCGATTTGGATCGCTGGCGGCGTTCCTTTACATCCAGTCCTTTGGCCTCGACGTCCGAGCTCCACTCAACATACAGAATATGACAATTTTTCAGATCGGACCTGAAACAGAGCTTTGCTAGACACAAGCTACACACAGTATACTAGCACACGCACTTTCAAGAACAAATAACGAGCCTCAGAACCAAGTCAGTCACTGCAGCGCACATAAACGTCAAAATACAACATCATTATAACAGGAGGGGGACACTAAATCATATCAATCAAACAAGCACATTCTACCCTCGAACTGAAGCCGCAGAACCGGTGTACACTCGCAGAATTTGTACTGCATGAAAGTACAAAATAGGCCAATCAACAATTAGCGCCGCGCTGTAGGTGAACGAAAGACAGAAACAGTGGTGACGTGGCCCTTCTCACACAGTACGTGGAGGACACCCACAGTCGAGGTGCAATAATGACGTCTGATTTCCTGCCCGTCCGCATATTTCAAGTGCAATTTATTTTCACTCACAGTCAGCTCGTGCTCCAACTATCCACCACCATCAGGCGAGCGGTGGCTAATCTTACCTTCGCGCGGCCGCTACAGGAAAACAGACTGCCAATTCGCCGCGCCGGACAACTTCCCGACAGCCAGCAACAGCTTCCACCTCGTAGTCCACGCGGCCGCCACACTCTCAGTACTCATTTCTCTTTCTGAGCCCCGCGCTCGCCCAGATAAACCACTCCTAGTCAGAGAGGTGGCAAACAAAGTAGGGAGGAAGTGTGGCCACCCTAGGCACCTAGTGCCAACTTCGGTTTATGGGTGCTGTACTCGGCACAACGTCCCGTAATACCCCGACAACACGAA
Source organism: Schistocerca americana (assembly GCF_021461395.2). NCBI lineage: Eukaryota > Metazoa > Arthropoda > Insecta > Orthoptera > Acrididae > Schistocerca > Schistocerca americana. Next base: position 459,174,860 of record NC_060119.1, on the reverse strand, counting down.
TATCCCTAGGAACAACGTACTGGTTCAGCTGGACGAAGGCAGATCAAAGATTAAGACTCAGTCTCACCGAATGAAGCATCCCAGCATTAATGAGACGTGTCTTAAAGAAAATGCAGAAAATCTATTAATAATTCAGGGTAGCAGAACAGCATTCGATCTTTGTTCCTTCTGAATAAAACCTGTATGTTCCAACTGCTACACCGATCACTCTCTGACAACTAAAAGGCGCCTTCATGGTAATGATTGATGAAAACGCACGCTCGAGCGGGCTGTAATCCTTTCGAATCCTTGTCGTAGAAGAAACTTTTACCAGGACTAATCCGTCAGCAAGCAGATGGGAGGTAAAGGCTTAAATTTACTGAGTAACATTTTCTACGTTACATCCAAAACCATACACGCTTTTATAATTGACGACCTGTCTTTGAGAGCGTGATCTCAGTTGTTATAATCAATGAAGAAACACCGTCTGGATCACACTTTTTTATTAACGACTTCCGGTTTCAGTCCTTCACATGCGACACTGTTGATGGTAATTCGCCCCCGGGACGGGGAAATTAAACTCTGCGTCACCCTCGTTGTAAATTAAAAAGCAGTCCTTGTGACAAGGCGGCCAGAGTGGCCGAGCGGTTCCCCGCTACAGTCTGGACCCGCGCGACCGCTACGGTCGCAGGTTCGAATCCTGCCTCGGGTATGGATGTGTGTGATGTCCTTAGGTTAGTTAGGCTTATGTAGTTTTAAGTTCTAGGGGACTGATGACCTCAGAAGTTAAGTTCCATAGTGCTCAGAGCCATTTGAACCATTTTTTTCCTTGTGACAATACTGCGTTACATTTCCTCCCTTTTTCTTCACTTCTGTATTCATCTACATTACACAGCACAAGTACTCACCGCGTTCATCCATTACCTACACTCCCTATCGCATCGAATAACTCAAAGCAACCCGAAGAAATCTTTGTTTGGGGCTGCCGTAATAGATTTGCTCATTGCCCACAACATGTACAGCAGTGGGAAATTCAGTTTCACTGATGAACCACCTCACACTACGAAATGTGTGGTAGACACGTGATGACCGACAGCCCGTTAATAATAAAAGAAAGTTACTTTTATGTAGTACCATGAGCGCCTAACGAACGAGGTCATGATGTTGCCTGAAAATGACTTTGTGCGCATTCTACAAGATTTTCTGTCTTGTAATCCCCTAGGCCACTGACGTCGGTAAGGTCTCGGCGGCCGCCACAGTTAGTGCAAGGCTGTCGACTCGCGCAAGTAGTAAGGGAGAGTCATAAAACTATTAGAAGCACCAAATTTCGTTTTTAGCACCCAACTTCTAATTTTCAAAACATTATACTAATATAAAATATTACGAAATATACATACTTTGTCCGAGTCTTCTCCGCCCGATGAAGTCGAAGAACCTGTTTTTTTTTTTTCAATTTTTTTGAGCTTTTATAACTTTCCTTCTTCCATTTTTTTATACTTTGCCTACTTTACAGGTTCATCATTCTGGTTCTCCCCATAAAAAGTTTTAGTTTCGAGATTTTCCTACATTCCCACTCTTTCATGGCATTTTATTTAGATTCAAAGTCTTTTTTATGAAGACGACGTCACTATTACTGCTCTGCCAAAATGGCTCTGAGCACTATGCGACTTAACTTCTGACGTCATCAGTCGCCTAGAACTTAGAACTCATTAAACCTAACTAACATAAGGACATCACACACATCCATGCCCGAGGCAGGATTCGAACCTGCGACCGCAGCGGTCACGCGGTTCCAGACTGAAGCGCCTTCAACCGCACGGCCACACCGGCCGGCTACTGCTCTGTCCTTTTTTCTGTTGGTGACTTTCTTTGCACTTTCTTCCAAGTCAATCTTTGTAGGGGGTATTAGAATCTTTGTAGGGGGCTACCAGAAGTTCAAGCAACCTCATCCAATCCCACTGATCTCATTTCTAAAGTCCCAGGAACAGTTACCAATTCATCTTGTGAGTCTGGAAATTTTTCAGATGTAAGAGATTGAGAAATTTTTTCTTCAAGTAGATTGACTTGAATGGCGTCACATTCAAATCTCTCAGATCCTGATACTTCGCCATTTGGAGTTTTGCCTTGTGGTTCCCTTTTTTTCTTTCAACCGCGGTTGGCTCGACTTTTCCTCACGTGGTGTACCCGTTTTTGCCCCACAGTGCAGTATAGCACAAAGCCTGAGGCTGGAAATATAGCTTCCACTCTATGCTTATCATACAAACACTGACATATGGTGAACAAAATACTCTACTGAAATATTTACTTAGCTGTTTACTATAAGGTACATCTACTAATGAAAATTTTTGTCGGCCGGAATGGCCGAGCGGTTCTAGGCGCTACCGTCTGGAACCCCGCTACAGCTCCGATCGCAGGTTCGAATCCTGCCTCAGGCATGGATGTGTGTGATGTCCTTAGGGTAGTTAGGTTTAAGTCGTTCTAAGTTCTAGGGGACTGATGACCTCAGAAGTTAGGTCCCATAGTGGTCAGAGCCATTTGAACCATTTTTTTTTGAAAATTTTTAGAACTTCCCGACATTGCTGGCTGCAGTTTATTTCGAAATTTTTTTTTTTCATCAGTCTTCTGACTGGTTTGATGCGGCCCGCCACGAATTCCTCTCCTGTCCTAACCTCTTCATCTGAGAGAACTACACTCCTGGAAATGGAAAAAAGAACACATTGACACCGGTGTGTCAGACCCACCATACTTGCTCCGGACACTGCGAGAGGGCTGTACAAGCAATGATCACACGCACGGCACAGCGGACACACCAGGAACCGCGGTGTTGGCCGTCGAATGGCGCTAGCTGCGCAGCATTTGTGCACCGCCGCCGTCAGTGTCAGCCAGTTTGCCGTGGCATACGGAGCTCCATCGCAGTCTTTAACACTGGTAGCATGCCGCGACAGCGTGGACGTGAACCGTATGTGCAGTTGACGGACTTTGAGCGAGGGCGTATAGTGGGCATGCGGGAGGCCGGGTGGACGTACCGCCGAATTGCTCAACACGTGGGGCGTGAGGTCTCCACAGTACATCGATGTTGTCGCCAGTCGTCGGCGGAAGGTGCACGTGCCCGTCGACCTGGGACCGGACCGCAGCGACGCACGGATGCACGCCAAGACCGTAGGATCCTACGCAGTGCCGTAGGGGACCGCACCGCCACTTCCCAGCAAATTAGGGACACTGTTGCTCCTGGGGTATCGGCGAGGACCATTCGCAACCGTCTCCATGAAGCTGGGCTACGGTCCCGCACACCGTTAGGCCGTCTTCCGCTCACGCCCCAACATCGTGCAGCCCGCCTCCAGTGGTGTCGCGACAGGCCTGAATGGAGGGACGAATGGAGACGTGTCGTCTTCAGCGATGAGAGTCGCTTCTGCCTTGGTGCCAATGATGGTCGTATGCGTGTTTGGCGCCGTGCAGGTGAGCGCCACAATCAGGACTGCATACGACCGAGGCACACAGGGCCAACACCCGGCATCATGGTGTGGGGAGCGATCTCCTACACTGGCCGTACACCACTGGTGATCGTCGAGGGAACACTGAATAGTGCACGGTACATCCAAACCGTCATCGAACCCATCGTTCTACCATTCCTAGACCGGCAAGGGAACTTGCTGTTCCAACAGGACAATGCACGTCCGCATGTATCCCATGCCACCCAACGTGCTCTAGAAGGTGTAAGTCAACTACCCTGGCCAGCAAGATCTCCGGATCTGTCCCCCATTGAGCATGTTTGGGACTGGATGAAGCGTCGTCTCACGCGGTCTGCACGTCCAGCACGAACGCTGGTCCAACTGAGGCGCCAGGTGGAAATGGCATGGCAAGCCGTTCCACAGGACTACATCCAGCATCTCTACGATCGTCTCCATGGGAGAATAGCAGCCTGCATTGCTGCGAAAGGTGGATATACACTGTACTAGTGCCGACATTGTGCATGCTCTGTTGTCTGTGTCTATGTGCCTGTTGTTCTGTCAGTGTGATCATGTGATGTATCTGACCCCAGGAATGTGTCAATAAAGTTTCCCCTTCCTGGGACAATGAATTCACGGTGTTCTTATTTCAATTTCCAGGAGTGTACTTGCAACCTACGTCCTCAATTATTTGCTGGATGTATTCCAGTCGCTGTCATCATCTACTGTTTTTGCCCTCTACAGCTCCCTCTGGTACCATGGAAGTCATTCCCTCATCTCTTAACAGAAGTCCTATCATCCTGTGCCTTCTCCTTATCAGAGTTTTCCACATGTTCCTTTCCTCTCCGATTCTGTGCAGAACCTCCTAATTGCTTACCTCATCTGTCCACCTATGTCGACCGTTGTGGCCGAGCGGTTCTAGGCGCTTCAGTCCGGAACCACGCTGCTGCTACGCTCGCAGGTTGGAATCCTGCCTCGGGCATGGATGTGTGTGATGTCCTTAGGTTAGTTAGGTTTAAGTAGTTCTAAGTCTAGGGTGCTGATTACCTCTGATGTCAAGTCCCATAGTGCTTACAGCCATTTTGTCCACCTAATTTCCAGCATTCGTCTGCAGCCCCACATCTCTTCCATTCCTGTTTTCCCCAAGTCATGTTTCACTAGCTTACAATGCTGTACTCCAGACGTACATTCTCAGTAATTTCTTCCTGAAATTAAGGCCGATATTTTATATTAGTAGAGTCTTGTGGTGTCACCTCAAGGCACCACACTTGCTAGGTTGTAGCCTTGAAATGGGCCGCGGTCCGGCAGTACACATCGGACCCGCGAGTCGCCACTGTCGACGCTAGCAGACCGAGTGCCGCAACTCGGCTGGTCTTACGAGACAAGCTAGCCAGTTCTACAGATTACTTGAATAGGAATGGTTCACTTGTTGCAGCTTCAGAGATCTCATTTGCAGAGACGCTACTTAGCATAGCCTTCAGCTAAGTCAGTAGCTACGACCTATCCAGGCGCCACATACAGTTTATGCATTGAAAAAATGGTTCAAATGGCTCTGAGCACTGTGCGACTTAACTTCTGAGGTCATCAGTCGCCTAGAACGTAGAACTAATTAAACCTAACAACCTAAGAACATCACACACATCCATGCCCGAGGCAGGATTCGAGCCGGCGACCGTAGCGGTCGCTCGGTTCCAGTCTGTAGCGCCTAGAACCGCACGGCCGCTCCGGCCGGCGTTTATGCATTGACAATTGATTTATATGTGTGAGGCAATCAGAATTGTAAAGAAGTATTCGCAGTTCATTCTGTAACTGCACTTGTAAATATTATTGTACAAAGTCAAGTTGAACGTTCACTGCTGATGCTGAATTAAAGCTAGGTATTAAATTGTGTTCCTATCTACTAACTTTCTAATAACCTAAGATGTTCCAGATACATCCCGTGATCAACGCGTGCAATTAATGGCCACACCTCGTGATCCGACTAAGAGTCAAATTGCGTGACTCAGCCGGGTCACCCTTTTTCCATGAGACCTATAGTTCCGCCTCATACATAACACTTCTCTAGACCAGAAATGCCCCTTTTGTCATTCATAGTCTGCTTTTCATGTCTCCTTGCTCAGTCAGTCACTAATTATTTTAATGCCTGGGAAGCAGAATTCCTTAACTTGATCCACTTCGTGACCATCAATCCTGATGTTAAGTTTCTCGCTGTTCTCATTTGTACTACTTCTCATTACCTTCGTCTTTCTTCGATTTACTTTCAGTCCATACCCTGTACTCATTAGACTGTTTATTTCGTTCAGCAGACCACGTAATTCTTCTTCACTTTCACTCAGGGTAGCAATGTCATCAGTGAATCCTATCAATGACATCCTTTCACCTTGAATTTTAAATCCACTCCTGAACCTTAGTTTTATTTCTATCACTGCTTTCTCGATGTACAGATTGAAAAGCAGGGGCGAAATGCTACATCCTTGTCTTACACCCTTCTTAATACGAATATTTCGTTCTTGTTCGTCCACTCTTATTATTCCCCCTTGGCTGCTGTACATACTGTATACGACCCGCCTCTCCCTATAGCTTACCCTTACCTCGTCAGAATTTAGAACATCTTGCACCATTTTACACTGTCGAACGCTGTTTCCAACACGACAAATCCTATGAAAGTGTCTTGATTTATCCTTAGTCTTGCTTCCATTATTAACTGCAACTTTAGAATTGCCTCTCTCGAGGCTTTACCTTTCCTAAAGTCAAAGTGATCGTCATCTAACGCATCCCCAATTTTCTTTTCCATTCTTCTGTACGTTATTCTTGTAAGCAACTTGGATGCATGAGTTGTTAAGCTGATTGTGCGGTAATTTTCGCACTTGTCAGCTCTTGCCGTCTTCGGAATTCTGTGGATGATGCTTTTGCGAAAGTCAGATGGTATGTCACCAGAGTCATACATTCTACACACCAACGTGAATAGTCGTTTTGTTGCGACTTCCCCTAATGATTTTAGACATTGTGATGGAATATTATCTGTCCCTTTGTCTTATTTGATCTTAAGTCCCCAAAGCTCTCTTAAATTCTGATTCTAGTACTGTATCCCCTCTCTCTTCTAAATCGACTCCTGTTCCTTCTCCTATCACATCAGACAAATGTCCCCCCCCCCCCCCCCCCCATAGATGCTTTTAATGTATTCTTTCCACCTATCTGTTCTCTCCTCTGCATTTAACAGTGGAATTCCCGCTGCACTCTTAATGTTACCACCCTTGTTTTTAGTTTCACCGAAGGTTGTTCTGACTTTCCTGTATGCTGAGCCTGTCCTACCGACAATCATTTCTTTTTCGATTTCTTCACATTTTTCATGCAGCCATTCCGTCGTAGCTTCCCTGCACTTCTATTTATTTCATTCCTCAGGAACTTGTATTTGTCTATTCCTGAACATTTTGTGCTTCCTCCTTTCATCGATCAATTGAAGTATTTCTTCCGTTACCCATGGTTTCTTCGCAGTTACCTTCTTTGTACCGATGTCTTCCTTCCCAACTTCTGTGATGGGCCTTTTTAGAGATGACCATCCCTCTTCAACCGTACTGCCTACTGAGCTATTACTTACTGCTGTATCTATAGCCTTCAAACATATCTTGTCATTCCTTAGTATCACCCGGTCCTTTCCAAGTATACCTCCTCATCTTGTGGTTCTTGAACAGAGTATTCGCTATTACAAGCTGAAACTTGTTACAAAAATCAATTAATTTTTCTCTTCTCTCATTCATTTTACCAAGCCCATATTCTCCTGTAACCTTTTATTCTACTCCTTCCCCTACAACTGCATTCCAGTTTCCCATGACGGTTAGATATTCATATCCATTTATATACTGTGTTACTCTTTCAATATCCTCATACACTTTCTCTCTCTCTTCATCTTCAGCTTGCGACGTCGGCATGTATACCTGAACTATCGTTGTCGGTTTCGTTTTGCTGTCGATTCTGATAAGAACAACCCTGTCACTGAACTGTTCACAGTAACACACTCTCTGCCCTACCTTCCTTTTCATAACGAATCCTACTCCATTTATACCATTTTCTGCTACTGTTGATATTATCCTATACTCATCTGACCAGAAATCCTTGTCTTCTTTCCACTTCATCTCACTGACCTCTACTGTATCTAGATTGACCATTTGCATTTCCCTTTTAAGATCTCTAGTTTCTCGATCACGCTCAAGCTTCTGAAATTCCACGCCCCGACTCGTAGAACGTAATCTTTCCGTTGTTTATTCAATCTTTTTCTCATGGTAACCTCCCCCTTGGCAGTCCCCCTCCCAGAGATCCAAATGGGGGACTATTCCGGAATCTTTACCCAATGGAGAGATCATCACGACACTTCTTTAATTACAGGCTACATGCCCTGTGGATACACGTTACGAGTCTGTAATACAGTGGTTTCCATTGCCTTCTGCATCCTCATGTCGTTGATCATTGCTGATTCTTCCGCCTTTATAGGCAATTTCCCACACCTAGGACAAGAGAGTGCTCTGAACCTCTGTCCGCTCCTCCGACCTTTTTGACAAGGCCGTCGGCGGAATGAGGGGTGCCTTCTTGTGCCGGAATTCTTCTGCCGCCAATGCTGATTATCAATCAAAAGTAGCGGCGGGATTCGAACCCGGGTCCGTAAACGTTTTGATTATGAATCAAAGACGCGACTCCTAGACCACGGGTGCCTCGAAAGTTATCAGACCAATAAATGTAGCTCCATCTTGGGCTCAGGAACATGGGACAGCGGCTGGTCGATAAAATATAAAAATGTCCTATGAACAGGCGTTATTCCGAAATTGTTTCATTAGGCAGCAGGTTTCGACGTTCGAATCTCATCATCTTCAGGCTAGTTGCATGAATGACATTAAGTACCACTCGTGCTTGTACAGCACATGGCACCATCACATGTATATGTTTCCGTAGATGTCAGAGCTTCCCGAGCGTGTTGTCACATGTGTCAGCAACTGTCTCTGTCGGTGTCACGTGTCTGAAGAGCACACATGATCATTAAGTTCGGATGTCTACGGAACCCGATACGAATAATGGTGCCCTGTCTTGTATACTCACGTGAGGTACTTGGTGTCATTCACGCTGCAAGTCTAAAAATCACGTGACTGGAACGTCGAAACTGGTTGCCCAATAAAAAAATATGGAGTGTAGCCATGTATGGAAGTGAAACATGGACGCTAAATAGTTTGGACAAGAAGAGAATAGAAGCTTTCGAAATGTGGTGCTACAGAAGAATGCTGAAGATTAGAGCTAATAAGGAGGTACTGAATAGAATTGGGGAGGAGTTTGTGGCACAACTTGACTAGAACAAGGAATCGGTTGGTAGGACATGTTCTGAGGCATCAAGGGATCACCAATTTAGTACTGGAGGGCAGCGTAGAGGGTAAAAATCGTAGAGGGAGACCAAGAGATGAATACACTAAGCAGATTTAGAGAGATGTAGGTTGCAGTAGGTACTGGTAGATGAAGAAGCTTCCACAGGATAGAGTAGCATGTAGAGCTGCATCATATCAGTCTCAGGACTGAAGACCACAACAACAACAATAAAACAAAATCAAAATAACGGCTGTTGGTACAATATTATTACATTTTATTAGACCAGTGTCAGTACTAATCACAGACATCTGAAATTACCTAGTTTGGGGAACATAATCCGTTCCCTCCGACACACTGCGCTCGCTCGGACTGCAACAGGTGCGTCAAATGGGCGAAGCCATTTCTGTTAAATGCCAGAATACCACGCTCATCAGTTGAAATTTTATAGTTCGCGCCATATTCTGTCTGGCGATAACGACCCTGTTTGTATTTTTGATTTTGCAGTCGATATTATTGGACTGTCCACGTAATTCACGCTGAACTTGACATTCTCACACATTCTTTGAGAGTTCGAATCAGGACGTGGTTTCAGCTCCACTGCCTCTCATTAACATGGTTTTGTGCTTCTTTTTTCTGAGAGATACAAAATGCGTCCCATGACACATGTCAGTAGTCGCTTTAATGTGTGCACGTTCTGTGACAAAAACGTGAAATGATTGCATGTCGCAGTTGTAAAAATTAATTTGCGGATACAGAGACAGAAATCCTCAGTAGTGGATATTACCACGACAGGACTGTTTGTAGTTACGGGCAGTATGTCTCATTGTGTAACGTTTTACGACTGTGAAATAAACTGCATAGTCACTATACTGCGGGACGTTTTTACCTGGCCTGTCATAGGTTATCAAAAACCTGGAAAATGAGCAAACAAGAAAATGTTAGAATGAAATAGATTGAATGCCAAAAACAACTAAATTACACATTTTGAACATAAGTATTCAGCAGATATTGAAAAAAAGCACAAATTTAGGCAGTGAAGTAGTACCTTTTGAGCCAGATCCACACGTAGTTTACGTAGAACATGATCACTTAGACGTTTTGCCAACGTTAGTTCGGCTGAAGTTATTTCCGCCTGGCGTTCCAAACAAACTCTTGCTTTGACCAGCTGCGTTTTTGCCTCTGTAGGTATCACAATGTTCTCAGATTGAGCGCGAATTTCGTCAGCTAAGGCATCATTCTCTGCGGAGTAGTAAACGAAGATGATTTATAAACTCATCGATTACATTTTCTGGTTAATCAGACTGTCCAAATTAGAATGAATTATGCTATGAAGATCCCACAATCCCACGACGCAAGGAAATAACCCTAGATCTGGACCAAAGTCTGTGGTGGATGTTGCAAAATTTGTTAGCATCATTTTAGGATTCCCATTTACGTTTCTCAGAGCACCTATGTTACATTTCGTACTGTACTGTCCTGTTACGATGCCAGTAGGATGTTTCTGAATTTGTTTCATTATCTATTGCTATGCCCACTTGATTGGACACTTATGGTTTGAATAACACGAAAACAAAATCACAAAAGATGGCACTGCTTTTTTCTACAAAATATTGGTTTACAATCGCTTAATAGACACATCAGAGAGAATTTAGCAGTTTTAAATCTAGATTCGAATTTGATTAAACGGTATAGCACAAGATACCTTAATTATGTTTAGTTTTTGATAGAGGTTATCGATCATTGGTAATAACACTTGAGTGTGACTAATTGTGCTAACTATTACAACTATTATCCTTCTGAATGCCATTGGTGAAAGGAATATTGCGGCCAAGCCTTAAAAATACCTCGTAAACGTCACTTCTCTGGCTAAGTACAAATTACAATTGTCAATTCTTTGCAGAGTCATGGACTAAAGGAAGTCCACACGTTGTGCAAGAGAGGCACTCTCAGTAGCTAATGGATCGTAGCTGTCATATAGTATATTAATGTTAATCTGAAAATTTCCCCAAACAGGTCTGGATTTGAAGTGCAGATTCGTTCGAAGAGTCCATTCCACAAACCGCTGATAATGCGATTGAACACAGAATCACAAATATTGAAAATAATATATTGGAATTGCCTTTTTACTTAAATGAGATTTGTTTTCATCGATCGGAATTACGTTTCCCTACTACTGACTGTAGTATCAATATTACAGCCTCGACCACAGTTCAGGCAGTTGGTTCACATTTACATGTAACTGCTCTAATGGAGTCTCTGAACAATACAAATCAAATATTCTGACTCTCCAAACAGAATCTCCAAGACATATCCTTTCTCTCCGTTAAAAGTCCATGAGTAAAGTCGTAGTCTAACATAACAGTCGCGACACTCCATCTCGTTTTTGTTACGCCAGCGATAATAGAGCCCCAAGCGGCCAACAAGTAATACTTTTGAAGACGTTATCGGATGAGTGCGAATACTATCGTTTATATTGGTTTGTAACTTTTATTGCAGTAGGGAGTGTATGCGGTGCCACAAAAATCGGTAATGACTAAAAATTACACCAAATGTGTGATTATTTAGTTTGCTAAGGACCATGGGAGATACGAAGTGGTGTATTACAGGACAGTTTATTTACGATTTTTTTGTAACGTACAGAAATTTACTGAATAACATGGTGTGGTAGTACACACCAGAGGACAAGAGCTTTTACAGAAAGCAGAGTTTTGTTCGCTGTTTTTCAGACAAATCAGTGACAGTGGAATGTAGGAAATCTGATGGAATTTAATACTTACATTATTTAACGTATCAAATAAGTCACCACAACTGTACCTTAAGGAAAACCAAACAGACATGATAATAAATGGCAAGAAACAATAAAACTCAGTTTCCCAACACAGGAAAAATCAATTCCACAATTGTTGCTAAATCTGAGCCACAAACAGCAAGAATATTCAAAACAACGCAATTACGTTTACAAAAATATTCTTGTTCTACAAAGTGGAAGAAAGTCTAAGAACGGGCAAATCTTTTGATTCCATTTAGTGTCAACGAAAGTGCCTCTGATAATAACAATAGACAACAGCAGAAGTATATGCTTCTCATGCGTTGAATATGTGTTAACTTCTGTTGCTTTCAGACGAATAAGCTGCAAATACAGACATGTTCGAAAGAACTGATTCTTGAATGTGTCGTACCTTATGTCATTGAAGCAGTACGACTCGGCTGTTTTTACATGTATTTCACGATAATTCATGTCTCTTAGTTTCTTACTAACGATGGAACGCAAAGATATAGGAACTATTCCGTTAGTTAAGTAGAATATACATTGAAGAGACAAAGAAACTGGTACACCTGCCTGATATTGTGTATTCCCAACACAAGCACGCAAAACTGCCGCAGTACACCGTGGCATGGACTCGACTAATCTCTGAAGTACCACTGGAGGGAACTGACACCAGGAATCCTACAGGCCTGACGATAAATCCGTAAGAGTACGAGTGGGTGGAGATCTCTTCTGCTAGGCATCCCAGATATGCTCAATGATGTTCGTGTCTGGGGACCTTGGTGGCAAGTGGAAGAGCTTAAACTCAGAAGAGCGTTCCTGGAGCCACTCTCTAGAAATTTTGGACGTGTAGGGTGTCGCATTGTCCTGCTCAAATTGCCCAAGTCCGTTGGAATGCACAATGGACACGAACGGATGCATGTGATCAGACACGATGCTTATGTACGTGTCACCTGTCAGGGTCGTATCTAGACGTGTCAGGGATCCCATATCACTCCAACTGCACACACCTCACACCACTACAAAGCCTGAACCAGCTTGAACAGTCCCCTGCTGACATGGAGGGTCCATGGATTAACGAAGTTGTCTCCATACCCGCAAACGTCCATCCGCTCACTAAAATTTGAAGCGAGACTCGTCCAAAGCGGCAGCATGTTTTCGTCATCAACAGTTCAATGTCAGGGTTGACGAGCCCAGGCAAGGTGTAAAGCTCTGTGTCATGCAGTCATCAAGGGTTGTAATATTAGTAATTTTCGCCTCACAAACATTAATATACGCTCAATAGTAAACGCCTGATGGCCTAGAGTTATCGAACAATTGTAAAGCAAAAGAAATGAATCATCGCATAGCATCGACAGAAACTATTATTCTTTATCTTTACCGTTCTTGCGCGGTGCCAGTAAATCTCTATGTACATGTATCGATTAATGGTGTAAAAAAGAATTCTGTTGTTTCAAGACAAATGAGGCTTTTGGCGCCTCACCTTTTACTGTTTGTGTTCCATGAGAGGCGGACGCAGACTTGCTGCGTTCCACAACTGTATTTTATATTTGATGTGAAAATATTGAGTGAATATGCTAATTGTTATTTTTTTCCAATCACAAAAGATGTAGTTTCTTGTAACTGATATCGAACAGACAGAATCAAGAGGACATTTTGACTGTTATGTATAAAGTATTTAACCACAATGGTCATCTATTATAATTTAATATGAAAAGGTACGTAGCATTAAAAAAAACGTGTGTTAAAGATAAGTGTGCTTATTTTCGTAAATTAACCTTGATGAGTCCATCTCCTTATTTACTTAACTTAATTATTTTGTGTTACTTCATCATCAGAAATTACGATCACGCTGATGGGCCGAACGCAGCATGAGGCAGAAGGAACATTATCGTTTTCCTATTATTTCTGAACCAACTCTTTTTTAATTGTGTAGTGTTGCATTTCTTTTAAAGTCTATAAATCTTCTGGTCCCTTAGTGTTGATCCGGGTATGACTACATCGCGACTATAAAAATGCACAGAAATGATAATGTTTCTTCCGAGCGATCTCAAATATATATATATCAATATGCTGCTCTTATTCAGGTATTTAATGGTCAACGTATGTTATTATAATAGTGTAATAAATCCCTGATTCTGTTGCCAAGTGGCCCACCAAAATATTCACTTTTTCGACAAAAAAAAAGTAACAATTCTTTTTATTTTTTGTCCCCCAAGAGCAACGCTACACTTGGCGCCCGAACAGGGACTTGATCAAAAAATCATTTCATGTATGTGTTTAAAAAAAATTTCTTTGCTTGTTCTAATAACTGTTTCATTTTTTTCATGTGGATGCAATTCAACCGAGAAAGAGAAGTGGGAAAACCTTTTAATTAATTCAGAAGAACGATTGATGAAATTACCAAAAAACGCGAGTATCCAGCTGTATCATTATCAAGACAGCCATAGTAAGTCAAATTTTTATACGCAGTAGCCAAGCTTTCGTAGTGACGTAGCATCTTTCGAGTTGATCAGAACGTAAACCTGTCTTTCCTTGCCTTGAAACAGCCTTATTTCAATTTGTCCATAGTCCATTCTTATGTAGTTAAATTCAGTGAAAGTGTACCATTGTTGTCAGTGCATAAAAAAAAAAATTACGATATGGCGGATAACTACGCTCAAAACCGGTAAAACGTGTGATATTTCATTTGTTTGTAATTAGTAGGAACCATCTTGTCTTCTTGGCGTAAATGAACGTCAGTTGTTACCCAGAGTTAAAATTTTATCTTAGGTCCCAGTAAGCCATAGCACTACGTCACAGACAAACGACTGACGGCAGTGACAAACAATATCTGTAGCATTTTGACGTTTGACAAATAATTCATGAACATGGCTGACGGTAAACAGCGGACACAAACAAAACCAGACGACAGCGGTGATGCGAATGGACCTCACTATCCATTACGATCACGCGCGATAGGTACACGAGCGGAGGCAGAAGCAGCCTCGACCGAAGTTTTAGAAGCTTGTCCTAGTGTGCAAACTATTCCCGCTTTTGAAAAAAATGACTTGGCTGCAATGATCGAAGCAATAATGGAACGCAAGTTCGAAAGTCAAAGACAGAGAGAGGCGCAAAGACAGGAACGTGAAAAGCAGGAAAAATTAGATGAAAAGGCCCGCGAAGAAAAAGAGAAGGCCGAAAGACGGCATAATAAAAATCAGGTCCTTACAAATCTGTGCAACTCAGTAAAAGAAGACATAAATTCAGTAAAAACAGAAATAAATTCGGTAAAAACAGACATAAATTCAGTAAAAACAGATCTGCAAACGGAGATAAATGACCTAAATACACGGTTAAATTCGGTAAAGGCCGAACTAAAGGCAGACATAACAGCTGATTTAAATACCCTGTTGGGTAATGTCCAAAGCCAAATCAGCAGTCAGATCACGATCATGAGGCTAGAAATTGACACACAAGTAGAATCAAAAATAGAAGATATTTCAAAACGGTTAGATGAAAAAATCGAAGCAGCCAAGGGGGAGATAAATTCAAAAGTGATAGAATATCAAAAACAAGCTGCGACCTTAAAAGAAGATTATACTGCAATCTCTGATGAGGTCAAAGGAGTTAAAACCGCAGTAGACACGATCGAGAATGTTGTTGATGATCTTTCGAAACAGATTGAGACTCTTAATGTAGAGGACCAAATAAAGAATACTGTTAAGGCACATGCTGAAGCATTGTCTGATCACTACCAAGAGTGGATTAAAAACAAAGACGGATTCATAGAAAACAAGGTCAAGAACGAACTCAGGGAAACTGTCAAAAACGTGACCTTTGAAATATTGGCAGCCCCTGGAAAAACAGGAGACACGGTGATGTCAGAATTAGGCCAGATAAGACGAGCGTTAGCTCAAGATTTACCTGAATGGCGTCAACAGATAGTTGATGAAGTTCGTACACTAAAATGTCAAGTTGAAAATTACCCACCTCCCGTGTCAGGAGACTGGAATAATTCACCACGAAGTAATGAACAACAGCAGGTACATTACAGTTCACCATTTGATAACGCTCAAACTCATACTTCTATAGAAGCACAAGTTAACCAGAGTACCAGCCCACCCACTTTTGTCAGTTTGATGCAGGAGGAAAGCGTGATCAAACATCGTATTTTTCCGACCTTTCACCCACAGAAAAGAGAAATTCATCCTATAGTGTTCCTCCGAAATTTTTCAGGAATTTTACCGAATAGCTGGAGTGACCGCCAGCGAATTCAATTTGTTAGTGGATTTATCGTAGGCGATGCTGCCTTATGGGGAACCGAAATGGTCGACTCTTGTAAAAGTTACAAAGAGTTTGAACAGATGTTTTTAGCTAAATTCTGGAGTTCTGGTGTGCAGCAGCGCCTGAGAAAAGAGGTTTATAACGCCGAAGTGTTTAACAGTAAGCGCGGTAGTTTGAGAAGATATTTTGAAAAGTATTTAGCGAAAATCAAGTTCTGGGATTCGCCGATCACCGCCAAAGACGTCATTATGATTCTAAAAACTAAGCTACCGATTGCGATCAGAGAAAAGTTAGTAAACGTGTCTGAGGACGATACGGACACTTTCCTATCTGTGTTAGACTCGTTAGATCTGATTTACGAGGACGCTAGAGTTGATGTTGGCAACGCCCACTTCAGTGCAGGCGGCCAGCACAATACAGAATACGCAGGCAACAATGGTGGCCGAGCGAAAGCGCGTCACAGCGACAGCCAGTACCAACCCCACAACGGTTTCAAAAATAAACGCACTACGTACTCCAACAGCAAATACAAAAATAAGTACAATAACGGCCAGAGATACAATCCAATATATAATTCGTCACCACCTCAGTACGAAAATACACATTATAGCACACAGCCCCAGCAATATGGAAACACGCAACCGATCAACGGTAATTATCAAAACGATCAGTCTTACGATTCAAATCGTCAGTGGAAAAGAAATAAATGGCATAATCAAGGTGGAGACCAATGTACACCTTTCAGTAACGGTTACAATCAACACAAGCCACAGCAAAATACCTTTCAGCCACAAAATATACACTTCACGCAACAAGCGAACGGACCTTCGGGAACTCTGAAGCCTAAACGCCCGCATAATACGCAAATTTATTATGCGCAAGCGAATACGCCAGGACAACAAGATCCGTTTCCAACAGAGTTCGTACCACAAAACCAACACCAGTTCCAGACGGAAGAAACATTAAGAAATATAAATCAGCAGGAAAGTAAGCGTCGAGCGGAAAATTAAAAGCAGCACCTTTGAGCCTCCTAGAGGATGCTGCAGGTTTGAATGGGGGCACCCTGTCCCTTAGTCCACACGAAATTAAAGCAATTAGGTATGACAAAGAGACAAACTTACGGGATGATCTAGTAGCAGACATTGAGACGAAAGACAATGATGACGTATGGGACGAACAAGTTCAAGCTTCCATAAGGGTATCAATTGCCAACATACCAGTAACAGCTATTGTAGATACAGGAGCTAATATAAATGTCTTATCTTTATGTTTATTTAAGCAAATATCCTCTGTATGCAAAGTTTTATCACTTCCAATTCAAGGTTGCACCATATCGGGAGCAATTGGTCCACTAACACAACGTGTAAATCTTCAGACTCAGCTTCAAATCCAGATAGAGTCTATTTCAGTAACGTGCATTTTTCTTATTGTTAAAAACCTATCAGTGCCATGTATCCTGAGTATGGAATTCTTGAGGCAGACGAAAGCTAAAATTGACATCGAGTGTGGAATCTGTACTCTAGTAGCGAGCCAGCAACAAGTAACTGTAAATTTGTTAAGAAGTAAGGTGAAGACAAACTTTGGGGTGCTTCAAACAGCAGTACGGCCATGGACTAAAAGACAACAGTACAGTCAGACAGAAGACATGACAGATCTTGAAAGTGTTAATGACGATGAGTATAAAGACCTAATTCCCGGTCAGAATGAATTATACGGTAAAGCTAGTGAGTCCATTGAATTATCCAAACAACAGAAGGATGAGCTTTACAATTTGTTAACAGATTACGTTCAAGTATTTTCTAAGAAACCTGGACTAATAAAAGGCTTTGAATATCGAATGGATGTCCTGCCCCATTCAACCTACTGTAGAACAAGCTATTCCATTCCATATGCGAGACGCGAAGCTGTCAAGTGCGAGATCAAGAAAATGTTACGCTGGAATGTGATAGAAGTATCTCATTCACCTTATTCGAGTCCTTTATTGTCTGTGCTAAAATCAGATGGTAGCGTAAGGCTAGTCCTAGATGCAAGATTAATCAATAAAATTATAGTACCCATAAGAACGAGACCAGAGGCTCTTGAAGAGCATCTGCAGAAGTTTCATGGAGTTAAGTATTTGAGTACCCTTGAGTTGAAAAGCAGTTACTGGCAAGTAAAACTTGCGCAGGAGTCTAGGAAGTACACTGCGTTTATATTTGCAGGTAGATCTTACCATTTCAAAGTTGTACCGTTTGGACTAAATGTGAGTTCCGGAATTTTTATTTCTGCCCTTGACTATGTACTAGGTCCTGAACTTTTAGATGAGGTAACAGTCTATGTGGATGACGTTCTTGTAGCATCGAAAAATTGGGAAGATCATGTGGCCCTTCTGCAAAAGATATTTCAACGATTCAGAGAGTATGGTGTTACAGCAAATCTTAAGAAATCCAAGTTTGGAAAAAGTGAAATTAAATTTTTAGGGCACATCATCACCCCTGAAGGAATTAAACCCGACCCGGAAAAATTATCTGCTATAAAAAACTTTCCAACCCCTGTTACAAAAAGGCAACTGAGAGGATTTATCGGTCTTACGTCATTTTTCAGACGTTTTGTTCCCAATCAGGTATTGAACAATCCCGCTCTTCACAACCTTTTAAAAAAAGAATTCACATTGGAATTGGACGCCGGAATGCCAAGACGGATTTAAGAAAATTAAAGACAGTCTGGTTAACAGTAACATTCTCCATCATCCTCAGATGGATAAGGAATTTTGTATTACTGCAGACGCTTCCTTTGTGGGTATCGGCGCTTGTCTTTTCCAGATTCAATTAGTAAATGGACACGAGCAAATCCAAGTGATTAGCTTTGCGAGTCGAG
This sequence comes from Schistocerca americana, assembly GCF_021461395.2. Taxonomy (NCBI): domain Eukaryota; kingdom Metazoa; phylum Arthropoda; class Insecta; order Orthoptera; family Acrididae; genus Schistocerca; species Schistocerca americana. The sequence continues at coordinate 459,156,200 of NC_060119.1, read as the reverse complement.
TGTTATCAGAGTGTGAGAAGTCTTATTCGGTTACGGAGTTGGAGGCACTTGCCGTAATATGGGCTTTTAGGCGATTTAACTATTATATCTATGGAAGAAAAATTAAAGTCTATTCAGACCATCAAGCCTTATCATTCCTCCTTACATGCAAGTTGCAACACCCTCGTCTTACTCGATGGTGCTTATTCCTGCAGGAATATGACTTTGACATTGTATACATAAAAGGTAAAGATAATGTTATAGCAGACGCACTTTCTCGCTCACCTGAGGGCTTACTAGAAACCTGCGAACTGGTGGAACAAATGTCTAATTATAAAGTCTTGTTAATGAAAGATCCAATTCACAGAAAGTATTTTCTTCAGTTATGTAGGCAGATTCAGATTCTTCAAAATACAGATCCAAAATGGAAAAAGGTTATACAAATTCTTCACGAAAATCCAGCCCACAAGTTGTCCAAGTTTTATAAAGTTCATAACCAAGTGCTATTTCATAAGACGTCTGAGTCATCTGAGAGGTGGTGTGTTTGCATCCCTCGAAATTTCATTGAACATCTTCTGTGGTACACTCACATTTCATGGGGTCACTACGGACCAGAAAAATGTAAAAGGAAAATCTCGACTTACTGTTATGTTCCGAATCTACACCAGAGAATTCATAAATTATTGAGAAACTGTGTCATCTGTCAAAAGGCAAAATCCTTAAACATTTCCACTTCAATTCCACTAAATCCAATAGTTACTGAAAGGCCAAACCAGCTTCTTAGTATTGATTTAGCAGGTCCACTACCCACCGGTAGGGGAGGCGCTAAATACTTAGTAGCAATCCTGGACAATTTTTCTAAGCACATAAGACTGTACGCAGTAAAATCTTCTTGTGCAAATCCAATAATTCGTCGCATTGAAAATGATTATTTCCCACGATTCGGGGTTCCAGAATCAATTTTGTCTGATAATGCTTCAAATTTCACATCACGCCCGTGGCGTGCATTTCTTGCTCGCCATAGAATCAAACAAATTTTGATATCCCTGTTTCGACCGCAATCGAATCCGACAGAAAGAATCTTCAAAGAATTTAACAGATTTATAAGGACGTACATTCCGAATAAGCAATCTAAGTGGGTAGACTTCGTAACACCATTCGAACAGATTGTAAACCACCTTCCTCATCTGTCGACCGGATTCACGCCACATGAGTTAATGTCAAGATCAAAAGAGAGGAATGAATGGATAGACCCCCTTCCAAAGTTACAAGACAACGAATTGGACCTAGACGCAAAAATCAGGCAAGCTCTCATATCATTGACAACGTATGCTAACCTCCGAAAAAAGGCATTTGATAAGAAGATAAACAGAGTTATAGATTTCAAAGAAGGAGAAAAGGTATTAGTCAGGACTCACTTTAAACCATCCCTGTTGTTAAAGAAGAATCGTAAGTGGCAACACATTTATGAAGGTCCCTTTGTGATAATGAGGAAACCACACATTGGTAGCTATTTGTTATCTGACCCTGCCACGAATAAAATCAAAGGATTGTTCCACCATCAAGATTTAAGAAAAGTTTATAACGCCAGGAATTAAGTTAATTTAAGCTGTAAGAAAATTCTAAGGTATTGGAGATCAGGATTAACCAATGAGTAACAAGAACGGAACTGAACTGACTACGGACGTTAGCCGGTGCTAAAAGGAAACCTTATGTATCAAAACAACGTGTCTGGAAAATAAAATACAGAATAAGTTGTAGACAAGTATTTACATGAATAATCTTTATGTAAACAGGAGGACATGTCCTAGAGGCGATTTTCAATTTTAGTTATAAGTTAGTATGTAAGGAAAATGATGTACTCGAGAGGTATTAATTAGCCCCGAGGTACTAAAATGAGGAAAGAGGAAGGAGCGAATAATGCACTTCTCTCGCTAAATAGTAATTTGAGAATGAGCAGGAAGGAGCGAATAATGCACTTCTCTCCCTAAATAGTAATATGAAAATGATGATTATATGTGCTTAGTATTAGTAAGTGAAATTTAATCGAGGACAAATTAATTACCTGTTTTAAAAGGAAATACTTAAACGTCCAGACAAAAGAGGAAAGTTGTGAGAAAGATTCGATTCCATGAGGTTATTCCCTATTTTCAAATGTGACGTAAATAAGGCACCACCTGTTAGCGTAAAACAGTCGGTAGATTTAACTTGTAAATTCCAGCACAGTGCTGTGCCAGCGATAAAATAACATCTCTTTGAAGTGAACAGATACCTAGGATTAAGCATGAACAGATTGATAACGCAGTGCAATTGTTCTAAAAAGGCCTGACGTTAACCTTAAGTAAAAGCGTGATGGAATAAAAAGGAAGTTTATTGTATAACGCAAAGTAAGATGAGTCTAGACTACAAACAAGCTGAGTCAAAGAAGATATGAGTAACATGGTTTATTATGCCAACTTCACGGTACTATTGAGCATTAGCGATACTGCAAATTCACAAGCTAGCAGCACATATAATAAGGATCTCGCCCAAGCTTCACAGGTAGCGACAGCAGCAAAAAAAAAAACAACACTCTAGTGAGAGGCTTATATATATATACAAATGATAATTAATACCCAAATGCGTAATGCATAAACTTGACTTAGTCTAAGAAATGAGCAAAGAGTAGTAAGCAAGCTGCAGCAAGATACATATTAGATATACATGCTTGAAGTGATAGATTTTACTTTAAGTGTGCACTGCAATATTTACTGTTTTCTCTGTGGTTATGTGATTATTGAATCCCTTTCCTAAGTGCAAATCCTTTAAGATCCTTGATCCTATCCACTCCTCAGGATCAACTTGTAAAGATGCACGTGTGCTTAGGAAGTGAGGCACTACATATAAAAATGAGTAGGTTCGCGACGCGCATATTGCTTTTGTAATGCGCAAGGTAAATTAAATTTTCGACCTGGTTGAGGAGTAATTTAGATTCTGTCGACGATCCGCGAGTAGGCCCGCTTTTCCCATTTTTTTTTTCGACTGTTTGTATTTCTACACGAAACTCAGAGGCGGAATTGCTATTTTCAAATCTGTCCTCGAACTTTCTTTAAAGACAAGCACATACGAGAAAAACTTTTGACACTAAATAAGACGAGCACTAAAAAAAAAAAAAAAAAGTATTGGTCCTACAAAACGAGTAAGCAAGCGTGATAAAGATTACTATGAATGAAATTAATTTGTAAACGAGATTGGAACGGATTTGGTCAAAGAAAAAGGACTTATAATAGCCTACCTGTGACCGTAGGCTTAAATAAAAAAAAAAGACTAATTGAGAAACAATTGTTTTGATTCAAAGTGGTCAATTAGATTATTTATCGATTTAAATGAACTCTTGTAAATATTAGTATGTAAATCAACTTGTAAACACCGTGTGATGTTATGACGCGAGAATTTCTTTTAATACACCGTTCACGCAGACGCTCACCACAGTGCAAGTGAAGTTTTAAAGTTCGACGATTGTCAGTGGCAGTATTCTACTGCACCATATGTGTGAAAATTTCGTTGATGTGTGCAGTGTGTAATAATCAGTGTCATTCCACACATGCAGTTGCAGCGGTAGCTACCCCTTACCTGTGAATCCGTAACTGGATAGTGGACAGGAAGTGATGTGAGGCAGTTTCGGTGGCAGAAGCTCCCTCCAGCAATCTAAAAAGCACAAAGCCACGATCCGCCGAACAAAAGCGACGCACGGCACCTCAAGCGCGAAATCAACGCTCTGCAAGAAAGCTCCGGTCACGTGCGCGCGCACAGACTGAATTTCAAGATTGCTCGCAACAGTGGAGGCGGACAGCCACCACGTGACGAAATAATGTAAACGTTCAACCGACAACACAGTTGCTGTGCGCTACATTCTGTAGCAAAAACATTCACACCCAGTACTGAAAACATTTTGTATGTATCATAAACCTTCCGAGAGACTCTAAAATAGAGAAGTTAACGTAATTATTATAATGACTGATTGTACACAGAGACAAGTCACAAGGTCACCTCTGAACACTGTTGAAATGTAAACTTTAACGAACGGTCACGATACGAATGAAAATAAGCACACGAAAATACGTCAAAGGATCCGATCCTTCCTATATCCCATCCCACATGTATATAAAATTAGTTTTGTAAGCTATTCTAATATAAGACATTTTATCCGTTTCATATGTGAAATAATTCGGAGAGCCACACTCGAGCCCTGAAAGTGAAAGATATGGACTTTCTTTTCGAAGCCATCACCAGTGGCCGCTCTACAATCCAAGTCTATCATAAATAGTGTATGTGCGACGAAAATAAATGTATAATTAAATGCGACGACGGACAAGGCAATCAATCGACAAGACGATGACAATATAATGAATACTGTCAAAACAGAAAGTTGTGTACCAGTTGTGATAGTCAAATTACTTTTGCAACGATGAAAAATGAAGTGTGACTCTATTTCCTTATAAATTTTGTAAATATGTGTACTTATAGCCTTAATTTTAAGAATCATCAAGATAGAATGAATCCATACAAACACTGATAGAAACACACAACAAATTCACAATGATCCACCGTCAGTAATTACAAATTGAAACGTTAATTCTTTTATTATGGAATGAATGTGAAATGAAATTTTTAATAACCTGTATGTTACACTCGAAAATTACAAATATTCCAATGGGCATGAGGATGAAAGTAATACCTTCGGTATTCCTTCCCTCCTCATGGGAGGCAGTGTAATATTAGTAATTTTCGCCTCACAAACATTAATATACGCTCAATAGTAAACGCCTGATGGCCTAGAGTTATCGAACAATTGTAAAGCAAAAGAAATGAATCATCGCATAGCATCGACAGAAACTATTATTCTTTATCTTTACCGTTCTTGCGCGGTGCCAGTAAATCTCTATGTACATGTATCGATTAATGGTGTAAAAAAGAATTCTGTTGTTTCAAGACAAATGAGGCTTTTGGCGCCTCACCTTTTACTGTTTGTGTTCCATGAGAGGCGGACGCAGACTTGCTGCGTTCCACAACTGTATTTTATATTTGATGTGAAAATATTGAGTGAATATGCTAATTGTTATTTTTTTCCAATCACAAAAGATGTAGTTTCTTGTAACTGATATCGAACAGACAGAATCAAGAGGACATTTTGACTGTTATGTATAAAGTATTTAACCACAATGGTCATCTATTATAATTTAATATGAAAAGGTACGTAGCATTAAAAAAAACGTGTGTTAAAGATAAGTGTGCTTATTTTCGTAAATTAACCTTGATGAGTCCATCTCCTTATTTACTTAACTTAATTATTTTGTGTTACTTCATCATCAGAAATTACGATCACGCTGATGGGCCGAACGCAGCATGAGGCAGAAGGAACATTATCGTTTTCCTATTATTTCTGAACCAACTCTTTTTTAATTGTGTAGTGTTGCATTTCTTTTAAAGTCTATAAATCTTCTGGTCCCTTAGTGTTGATCCGGGTATGACTACATCGCGACTATAAAAATGCACAGAAATGATAATGTTTCTTCCGAGCGATCTCAAATATATATATATCAATATGCTGCTCTTATTCAGGTATTTAATGGTCAACGTATGTTATTATAATAGTGTAATAAATCCCTGATTCTGTTGCCAAGTGGCCCACCAAAATATTCACTTTTTCGACAAAAAAAAAGTAACAATTCTTTTTATTTTTTGTCCCCCAAGAGCAACGCTACAGGGTACACGAGTTTCCTTCGGTTCCGAAAATCCATACTCATGATGTTTCGTTGAAAGGTTCACACACTGACACTTGTTGATGACCCAACATTGAAATATGCAGCAATTTGCGGAAGGGTTGCACTTCTGTCACGTTGAACGATTCTCTTCAGTCGTCCCTGGTCCCTTTGTTGTAGGATCTTTTTCCGGCTGCAGCGATGTCGGAGATTAGATGTTTTACCAGATTCCTGATATTCACGGTACACTCGTCAAGTGGTTGTACGGAAAATCCCCACTTCATCACTCATGCGCCGACCATAATACCAAGTGCAAACTCACTTACATCTTGATAACCTGCATTGTAGCAGCAGTAATTGATTCAAAAAGTGTGCCAGACACTTGTCTATATAGGCGTTGCAGACAGCAGCGCGGTATTCTGCCTGTTTGCATATCTCTGGTATTTTGATATGCATACCTATACCTGTTTCTTTGGAGCTTTTGTGTTCTTAAAAACAAACATTTTCCTTACGAAGCATATGGGGGGGGGGGGGCGTTAGTATCGCTCCAGCTGCGAAACGGTTACAACTTTCGCACCAGATGGTGTCGTGATTGTATTCATTAAACTGTGGTAAAGCTTCGTTGAAGTCCATAGAACACCAACAACCATGCGTGACCGTTAAATAGAATCTCTGGCACGCTGCTTGCACACACTAGTAAATTACTCAAACTGAATATAATATCTAAATGATTCGTTACGATGAGATTCACAAAAGTATTACCAGAATACTATCTAAAGTTCTTCGCAAAGTAATAGTAGTAGCTTTATTCATCCGTAGATCTCTTTTTACAAGGATACAGGACATGTGAAAGTATTTAAAAATAAGTTAACTCGTATACACATATATTTACAGACTTCTAGTTCGAGACAATCATTAGATTCACTCCTGGTATACAATACTTTTTTTACGAATAACTTATTAAATAATGTAATGCAACACTGTTCACTCATATCTCACTATCGATCACTGCACCCACTACACACACATTGTTTCATAACACTTCTCTCATTACACACACACACACACACACACACACACACACTGGTGATCTCTGGGCCATTTTCTGTACCGCAACTTCCCATTTGCTATCCTGAAAAATCTGAGTGAGCATCCCTCCACAAAGAGAGCTCAGAAAGAGGAAGAGGTGTTAGTATTGTGCTATGCATAGCTTGGGGGTAAGTACTTGTAGAAAGGAAAAAACATAAAGTGAAGGTGTTATGTGGAATGTTGGATGTTTTATAATCATTATTATTATTATTATTATTATTATTTCTTTGTATAATATTTTTTTATCTAAGTAATACTTCAATGTATAAAATGTATTGCATAACAGGTTCTTTTTAACTGCCTTTTTAAATACGTGTATTTTTGCATTTTCTTTAATCTCTTTTGGTAATTTATTGTACTGTTTTATTCCTTGGTAGAAAATGCTGTTTTAAGTTTTATGTTTATTGTTTTCCTGGTAAATGTAAGTTGAGTCTAGCTCTTGTTGCTTGGTCATGGACAGAGCTGTTTGTGCAGTAATTACCAATGTTATTTTTGATGTGTACAACTGACTGGTAAATGCATTCACATGGAGCATTTTAAATCCCCAGTGTTTTGAATAGATCTTTACAATGAGCTCGACTTTTGGGTATTATTATTATGGCTCTTTATTGGAGTTTGAAAATTGGTGTTCATATTTTGTGCATTTGTTCATTAAGAAAGAATGCCATTGCTAAGAATGAAGTGTACATATGAATAATATGTAACTAAAAGACACTGCATGTTACACACTGATGATAGGAGTCTAAGGGCATAACATGCTGAAGACATTATGTTTGCAATGCCTTTGTGTGTTCACACCCCTTCAACTGAGAATCAATATTCACTCCTAGAAATTTTGTATTTGTTACACAGTCTATAGAGATGCCTTCTACATTTAATTTAACAGTGTCATTTTTCCTCTTCAAACTGAAATTCATGGCATTAGTTTTCTTTATGTTCAATGTCACTTTATTGCTTATTGACCAATCATAAACTTCCTTGAGAGTTTCATTTGCTTTCACAGCAAGGAGTTCTCTTGTTTTCTCAGTGACAATCTGTCACTGCTGTTGCACCACGTTCCTCTAGTCAAAAGACTGCTTACGTCCTTTCATTACATTAGCGACCCTCCATACTTAAGTGCGTGACTTTAATGGAATCGAACATTCTCGAAAACCAATCGATATGGCCATCACTTTAGTTGGTCAGCCGTGACACAAACACTGTTTCCATTGATTTGTTCGTATGTGCATGGATGAAAACCAAAGTCAACAAAGTGAAAGTAAACACAGGAAACTTTATGTAGGTTACCCTGTGCGCGTTGTTAGCATTACAAATCTACGTACTCGTGGAATGAGATTTATAGTCATAGTGCCGCCTTTGAAAGATGGATTAAACTTCTGTAAATCAAACTTTTGTTCTGGTTCAGTAAAACCATCTGTACTCCTTCTGCACGACACGGGCCAGTAGAATTCAATATCCTCTGAAAATGGTACAAATCGTTGTGTCAAATTTATTGCTCAAAATCTGTATACAAAAACCGCTATCCCCAAAGCCAGTACCAGTTGCATGGTGCCTATCTAGCGGCAACAAAACATGATTTTCAGTGTTGTATGTAATTATTCTTCGAGCGAAAAGGCTTTTCATAGCCTCACCTGGTACCCTCAGCCCAAAGTTGTTATCCGATGTGAACACGGAGATGTGTGTGAGCAACCCGTCGCTCGCTAGCAGTTGACACTTTTGGTGACCTGGAGCCGCTATTTCCTTAATCAATGACTCCTCAATTGGCCTCACAAGACCCGAGAGCACTCCACTACCCAAGAGCGCACGGCTGATTGGAACGATCATCCATGAAGCTGACAGCCATGACCTCCGGTGCTTACCTTCACTGATCTGACGGGAACCGGTGCAACCACGTGACTTGGATTTTGGTCCGTGACAAGTATCTATTTTTCTGTCATCAGTTTTCTGACTGGTTTGATGCACCGAGCCACGAATTCCTCTCCTGAACCAACCTCTTCTTCCCAGAGTAACACTCGCAAACTACATCCTCACTTATTTGCAGGATGTATTCCAATCTCTGTCTGCCTCTCCGGCTCCCTCTAATAACATGGAAGTCATTGCCTGATCTCAGCAGATGTCTATCATTTCGTCCCGTTTCCTTGTCAGTGCTTTCCTTTCCGATTCTGCGCAACACCTCATCCCTCACCTTATCAGTCCACCAAATTTTCAACATTCGTCTATAGCACCACATTTCAAATTCTTCGATTCTCTTCTCTTCTAGTTTTTCCACGGTCCAAGTTTCATTACCATACAATGCTGTGCTACAAACGTACATTCCCACAAATTTCTTCTTCAAATTAAGGCCGATCTCTGATACAAGTACTCTTCTCTTGGCCACGAATGCCCTTTGTACCAATGCTAGTCTGTTTTTGACGACCTCCTTGCTCCGTCTGTAACGCTCTACGCTCTGGCGTACGTTACTTATTAAAGCCTGTACTATGATAAGTTGACGGGCTTCACCTTATAAGAAAGGATTTTAGTAAATATGTTGACCGCGTGTACCTGAATGGAGGCAAAATCAGACTTCCACCCACTCAGTAACAACAATGATACGTCAAGCAAGTATAAAGTGCAACTACACGTTAAGACGGGCAAGAAACATACACAGCAGATGCTACCGATTGTCAATAATACGGTCACCAGCCTAATTAGGCATTAAGTGAGTTTTTTCCTTGTACAAGTGGATGTACGTACAAGCATAACAACACGTAGTAATACTGCATTATATGGTAAATTTTAGAACCAGAAAAATCTACTGAACTAATATTTTCCCTTTCTGTACTAATCTGGACAAGCTGTAAATACACAACATTACACTACAATGATTACTACAAACTGTGTTTTGTCTATTGATCCGACTGAAATCGGGCATAGGTTACCCTAGAAATAACACTTTTGAAACTCACATACAATGTCAATTTTAATAAGGATAAAACACTAATAAATTTAGGTTATATATTGACTTTAACTTTGCTGGTCAAATCAGTTCAGTACACTTCAGAATTTAAAATGAATAGAAAAAGAAAAGAGTGGAGGGGGGGGGGGCCTGAAACTGTTATGATCACTGTGTTGTAACTATTAACTATTGGAAGCAATAAGCACTCAAGATCTACAATATATGAGTTACTACTCTTTTTGTTTTATTACTTCCTCATTTAACTACTATTATTTTTGTCTCAAATTAATTAACCTTCATTACTAAACCAATTCCAAAATTATCTTCCAACTTTGTTAGACCTTAGTTCTTTGCTTATATTTTCATTAACAATAAAGCTCCTTAAACATCTTTCTAGCATAGATAGTTCTGCAGGTAATTCTTTTAACATAAACTTTAAATCTTCATTTCGGGACACTCGGGTTGCACAACATAGGGAAAGGACCCTGTCTAGGTTAGTGATAAGGATAATTAATTGCTAGGACAATTCTGGTAAAAGTTAAGTTATTATTGAACAGTCAGGAACAAAATTAACACTGGTCCACACGAATACAATTCTAAAGATTCAACCTGTTCGTGTCGATGCGGCGGTTGGCGGGCGGCGAGATGGCGAGGCGCACAGCACACATACAATTACAGCTATGGCTCTTGCTGTATCGGCACTTTGTTTCTTTTTAGCGTCGCAATCCTTTTCAATTCAGTGCCTATAGAATATAGCCATGCTGTATAGTCGTCGGAAACGGCACATCCGAGGCTCAATGAAACCACTTTTTCCAGGATAGCCTGTTTCCAGTAAATTTTTCTAATTATGAATTTAATGGGAACACTAAATTTTACATCTATACAGTGGTTCTGAATCTTTATGTGAATGTCCAAAAAAATTTACACCACATTCTTCCTTTCACTCACATTATACAGGTGTATACTTTTTAACATATCAAGAACATTTACTTGTCATTTACTAAAGTGCCTTTTGCACAGTCCAACCTCCCATCACAACATTATTAAAATAGCAAATTACTCAATTTTACTAAATTTCTCAAAGAATTAATTTCAAAATCTGGAACACAAACATTTAACTACAAAAGCAAATGCAAATATCTGTATACACTATAAGACAATTTACTGCTGCTTGCATTGAATAGCAGTCCATTTCCTTATTTACTAAAAAAAACACACACACAATAATATTCAGAGAATTTACTACACATATTTGCTGCCTATTATTCAGATTTGGGCAGTCCTTTTCACCTCATATTGTCACATCTCCTGTATCACACTTACGATTCTCCATTGACTATTTATCTGCCCTCATTAGTGTTTGGCAGTCCTTCATATTATGACTCATATACTGTCCACTTTGGTTTTCGGCATTTACCCTTTCCTTTTCAGTCCTTTTCTCCACACATCTTTACATTTACAGTACATTTGGTAATCTGAAACTCACATAACTACATTAGCACACTGTCAATGGTATACATATATTTACAGAGATTAGTTACATTTTGAATAAATTAGTTTCAGCATAAGATACAGCACATTTACTGCAAATTGCTTTCTGAGTGTACTTATGTCACTCACTCCTAGGAACGTACAGTTTCAGGTCTACAACATTTCTTACACCTAAAGGTCTTTTGGATTTTGGGGTAGATCAGGTAGTAAGCATTATGGTGTGGAATGTTCTGTATTATATACGGCCCATTATAAATGTAATTAAATTTGGAAATTTCATGGGTCAGTTCACTAGACTTTTCGTGGGTTTTTAAGAGAACATAATCCCCAATTTTAAATTTTGAAACTTTCAGATTTTTATCGTGTCTTTTAGATCTAGATTCAGCTTTTTGCTTTGCCCTTTTTCTGACTAATTCTTTCTTTTGACTCAACCCCAAACTTGTACAAGGTGGAAACTCTAGTTTTTCTTCAATTAAACTTTTACTCCTGCCGCCTAACAAAATTTCTTCCGGTGGGAATCCAGTAGATTCATGATGTAAAGTGTTCATGACATTCTCAAAATCCGATATAAATCTACCCCAGGCTCTATGGTTATGACTGCAGTACGTTCTACACAACCTCCCGATTTCTCGCATGTACCTTTCAACCGGGTTGCTTGCAGGATGATTGGCTGCGATCTATTTAACCTCCACACCATTTTGCTCCATTCCTTCTTTACAAATTTTGGATATGAACTGGGGTCCATTGTCAGATAGTACGGCCTTGCGTTTCCCGATGGTTCTGAAGTATTCAACCATCCTACTAAATACAGCTTTTGCTGTTGCTTTTTTCAAGGGGTATTATTTCACAAACTTTGAGAATACTTCCAAAATTACTAAAATATATGCACAATTTCCCAAAGTCTTTGGGAGGGGACCATATAAGTCTACCGATAATAAGTCTAGGGTGTCTTCAGGTAATGTACTTTGCATTGGACCCCTACTAGTTTTGTTCGGTACTTTGGCCTTTTGACAGACATCACACGACTTAACCCGTTCCTTTACCTTCTTACTGACACTACCAGCAAGCACTACTACATTATTCAATTTATCCAAACATTTCTTTGGCCCACTATGCCCCAATGCTAAATGAAAATAATCTATGACATCAGTATCAAACTGGTGTGGCCAACATACTCTCCATTCCTCAGTGACTAAATCCTTCCTCCTATATAAAATGCCTTTAAAAATTTTTGTAATATTTCTTAATTTTGGGATACTGCACACTGTCAAAATTTACCTTCACAGATTTCCATGTCGGATCCTCATTCTGATGGTATCTCATATTTTTACATATTTGCTCAATTTTCCTTTTTCCTGAAACCTCTTTCATATACCTTATCTGAAAAGTACCCTCTTCACCATTTTCATTGGGCACTTCACTCATACCATTAGGCAATCGAGATAAAGCATCTGCCACATAATTCTCAGTATCCTTAACATAGCAAATCTCGTAATCAAATTGTTGCAGGTACAAAGCCCAACGAGTTAGCCTGCCATTAAGTAAACGACAATCTTTAAGAAAAGTTAAAGCTTTGTGGTCAGTATGTATGATGAGCTTATGGCCCCACAGATAAATTCTGAACTTCTTTAACCCCCATATTATGGCTAAAGCTTCCTTTTCCGATATAGTGTAGTTTCTCTCGTATTTTGTTAGAGTCCTACTTGCAAATGCGATAGTCCTGTGTTCGTTTTCTTTGCCCTCACAGATTTCTTGGAAAACTTCTACACCAATTCCATAAGCACTGCTGTCAGTACTCATATGGAAAGGTTTTGACAGGATGGGGTGATGCAAAATATTATCATTCAAAAGTTCACTTTTTAATTTTTCGAAATCTCTCATACACCCTTCAGTCCACACAAAAGCACTATTTTTCTTAAGTAGGTTATTCAAATGAGGACTACTAAAAACTTGCCCCTTGACGAATTTTCTATAGAACCCACATAAACCTAAAAAGGCTTTCAACTATTTTCTATTTCTAGGAGCTGGACACCCTGCTATTGCACTTAACTTTTCCGGGTCCTTGCCAATACCGGTCGTAGTAATAATGTGCCCCAGAAACTTTATTTCCGACTTCACAAATTCACATTTCTTCCAGATCGTCGATCTGCACACGCCAATTACTTACTTTCGCTAATTCATTCTCGCCTTTTACTTCATTGCAAACACTGCTATCCACAGCTTCATCTATTATTTCCTTCGCCACGGGATTATCACTCGTAATATATTCATCAGCTCTTACGGCTATGTTCGTACCTAATGCTGCCGTTTTGCTAGCGGCTTCTCTCTGAACAGCTGTTCTGCTAGGCTGGGCCGTTGCCCTCTGCTGCTCCACTCGCCTGTTAACATGTAACACTCTGCGCGGCGGAGATGACTCATTCTGGCTCGCACCTGACGCTTGTTTCGCAACAACACGTTGCGTCGTTCCACGCCTGTCTCTAACCTGTCTCATAATATTACTGTCAGTTCGGTAACTTTTCTTAAATCGGGGCGGGTATATATTGTCCGCTTCCGTTTGGCCCGCAACGTTCGCGGAAATCAGTTTCCCGCGTCGTTATTACTTTGCGCGGGGTCATATTGACGCGAAATCCTTCGCCGTCATTTCTCTCGCCATTATTACGGTTATTTCGGTTACCAAAATTTTGATAATTGGCACGACTTTCGCGCCAATGGTCTTCGTCTTCGACTCTTTCGAGAAATGCTTGGAAGCTGCGATGATTGCTTCCCACGTATCTCTTTGAATCTTCCGGAAGCTTTTTATATAGCTCCCAGATAATTTCTGAATCTGATCTTCTACCTCTTAAATTTGTCAATTTTCGGTACCAATATTCGCAGAAATCTTTCAAAGAATTCCTGCCCCTGTTATCATGATGTTTGGCCATGATAAACTCGCGCCATAAATGATCCTGTTTTTGTTCGGACCAATATTCTTCCGTAAACCTTTGCTTGAATTCTTCGAATGTCATTCGTTCGGTATTCAAATTAATTCCCCAGCGCTTAGCGTCACCTGCTAAGGCGCTAATTACTACGTTTATCTTTTCCTGATCAGATAAGTGTTCAGGAAATATACTCTCGCAATTTTTGATAAAATCTAACGGATGCCATCCGTTATGTTTCTTGGTGGGATCGAAGCGTTCCTCACCTTCTAACAGCTTCGTAATTGGTGTGCCATTACAGACAACACCAGGTCTATCTTTAATTTTACTCTCAAGATCGAAAATTTTGCCTTGAATTTTCGAAGTATTTTGTTCACATTTTTGTACACATCCGGTAACTTTCTCACCTAAATCTCTTTCAGTGTCTGACACGGCCTTTTTCAACTGTGAGATTCCGTGTTGACATTCGTTTACGATTTCAGTTTTAAGACCGAAAACTTTTTCGTTTACTTTTGTTTCAACCAGAGGCTCTACTTTCTCTTGGATGTTGAGAATTTCAACATCGAACCTACTGTTAATGTTACCAATTTCCCCCTGCATAGTATCCATATTTTTGTTAATGGTGTCAATTTCAAATTTCATAGTATTTACCACAGAACGTAAATTACCCACTTTTTGTTCTACCTGTTCTATTTGTTTACTAATTTGAATTCCTTGTTCTTCGATCTGTGTTTTGAGCTGACGGCTCTGTGTTTTAAGCTGCTCGTCAACGTGGGTTTTAAGCTGACTAACCTGACTACCGACTTGTTTTTGAAGCTGATCATTCTGTGTTATGAGCTCATCAACATGTGTTTTAAGCTGATCATTCTGTCCTGCAATTTGTTTGGTCAATCGTTCAAATAATTCGTTAATGCTTAAAATTTTCACACTACTCTGTTCTACAGAATCGGTGTGTTCCGATCCTACTTCAGAAGTTTCTTTCGGTTCTTTCTTTATCTGTGGTGAATCAAACATGTCAGTGGATTCATTCACATACCCACTATCATCTACAAAGTCACCCTCTACTTCCTGTTTTATCCCTTGCTGTGTTCGAGACGATCTCGACATTTCAATCTGTTCGTTAACGTGTTCATGATATTGTGTGTACGCCAATTGTCTTCCGCTAACGCCATCTGTTATCTGGCCACGTAAACTCCTGCTACTGCCAGCCGCATTTTCCATTACGCTCTGTACATCTACTGTTTCTATATTCTTGTCCATACTGAACGCAAATTACACCACACTATCGTACTTGACGTTCACTGCTATTTACTTTACTAACTATTATTGCAATTCGAGCCACTGAACATCCACTGTTCGGTATTCACTTTAATTTGAGACCGACAACAACTGGATGTCCTGTCACCGGGAAGCCACTTGTAACGCTCTACGCTCTGGCGTACGTTACTTATTAAAGCCTGTACTATGATAAGTTGACGGGTTTCACCTTATAAGAAAGGATTTTAGTAAATATGTTGACCGCGTGTACCTGAATGGAGGCAAAATCAGACTTCCACCCACTCAGTAACAACAATGATACGTCAAGCAAGTATAAAGTGCAACTACACGTTAAGACGGGCAAGAAACATACACAGCAGATGCTACCTATTGTCAATAATACGGTCGCCAGCCTAATTAGGCATTAAGTGAGTTTTTTCTTTGTACAAGTAGATGTACGTACAAGCATAACAACACGTAGTAATACTGCATTATATGGTAAATTTTAGAACCAGAAAAATCTACTGAACTAATATTTTCCCTTTCTGTACTAATCTGGACAAGCTCTAAATACACAACATTACACTACAATGATTACTACAAACTGTGTTTTGTCTGTGCATTTTCAACTTCTCGCGGCGTAATGAATAATCCATTAAATTTCGGGCATGCAGCCGCGCAAATAAAATTTCTTTTACTGATATTTCGGCCGCGTATCGTCCGGCCATCTTCAGAGCGAGTTCCAAGACTGACTCAGTCTTGGAACTCGCTCTGAAGATGGCCGGACGATACGCGGCCGAAATATCAGTAGAAGAAATTTTATTTGCGCGGCTACATGCCCGAAATTTAATGGATTATGTGTTTTGTCGATTGATCCGACTGAAATCGGGCATAGGTTACCCTAGAAATAACACTTTTGAAACTCACATACAATGTCAATTTTAATAAGGATAAAACACTGATAAATTTAGGTTATATATTGACTTTAACTTTGCTGGTCAAATCAGTTCAGTACACTTCAGAATTTAAAATGAATAGAAAAAGAAAAGAGTGGAGGGGGGAGGGGCCTGAAACTGTTATGATCACTGTGTTGTAACTATTAACTATTGGAAGCAATAAGCACTCAAGATCTACAATATATGAGTTACTACTCTTTTTGTTTTATTACTTCCTCATTTAACTACTATTATTTTTGTCTCAAATTAATTAACCTTCATTACTAAACCAATTCCAAAATTATCTTCCAACTTTGTTAGACCTTAGTTCTTTGCTTATATTTTCATTAACAATAAAGCTCCTTAAACATCTTTCTAGCATAGATAGTTCTGCAGGTAATTCTTTTAACATAAACTTTAAATCTTCATTTCGAGACACTCGGGTTGCACAACATAGGGAAAGGACCCTGTCTAGGTTAGTGATAAGGATAATTAATTGCTAGGACAATTCTGGTAAAAGTTAAGTTATTATTGAACAGTCAGGAACAAAATTAACACTGGTCCACACGAATACAATTCTAAAGATTCAACCTGTTCGTGTCGATGCGGCGGTTGGCGGGCGGCGAGATGGCGAGGCGCACAGCACACATACAATTACAGCTATGGCTCTTGCTGTATCGGCACTTTGTTTCTTCTTAGCGTCGCAATCCTTTTCAATTCAGTGCCTACAGAATATAGCCATGCTGTATAGTCGTCGGAAACGGCACATCCGAGGCTCAATGAAACCACTCTTTCCAGGATAGCCTCCTCGATCCGGAACGTGTTCCTCAGACCGATGCCGAACTCCGACTGTATTACTGAGCCCGTTATGCCGTGCCGCGCCCGTGTGCATTTTCCCGCGCTCGCCTGCCATCCACCTTTTACCGCTCCCCTACAGATAGGGTATTCACCAAAGGTTTTACATTCCACATATCCTAATACATTGACTACGTATGGACCAGGCGCACAATTACAATTTTAACATGTTACAATAGATTCGACATAGGTTACACTTCAATTCTGTTATAGCATTGCTTGAAATTTGACATAAATATTAATATTCACCTCGAAAGTTGCTTACAATTTCTTTAACACAATGACATGAAAATAAAAAGAAATGTAATCAAAACATTGCTTACATTAATTCATCGAAATTCAGAAGAAAAAATCATTATATGTACAGTTGTTGTTACACGTCCACCATTGGTTGTTTTGCTGCCTAGATAGTAGAATTCCTCAACTTCACATTTTGTGACCATCATTCCTGATGTTAAGTTTCTCGCTGTTCTCATTTCTGCTACTACTCATTCCTTTCGTATTTCTTTGATTTACCGTCAATTCATATTCTATACTCATTAGACTGTTCACTCCATTCAGCAGATCATGTAATTCTTCTTCACTTTCACTCATTATAGCAATATCATGAACGAATAGTATCATTGATATTCTTTCACCTTGAACTATCATTCCATTCCAGAAACTTTTTTTCAGTTCCTTCATGGTTTCTTCGATATACAGATTGAACATTAGAAGCGAATGACTACATCCCGGTCTTACACCCTTTTTAGTACGAGCACTTCGTTCTTGGTCGTCCACTCGTATTATTCCCTCTTGACTCTTGTACACATTGTAATTTACCCTTCGCTCCCTATATCTTACCCCTATTTTTCTCTGAATTTCGAACATCTTGCACCATTTTACATTGTCGAACGTTTTTATAGGTCGACAAATACTATGAACCTGTCTTGATTCTTCTTTAGTTTTGCTTCTATTATCAACCACAACGTCAGAAATGTGTCTCTGGTGCCTTTCTCTTTCCTAAACCCATACTGATCATCTACCACACCCTCAATATTCTTTTCCATTCTTCTGTGTATTATTCTTGTCAACAATTTGGATGTATGTGCTGTTAAGCTGATTGTGCGATAATTCTCGCATTTGATTCTCTTCCACTCTTCGGAATTGTGTGGATGATATTTATCCGAAAGTCAGATGGTATGTCGCCAGACTCATACATTCTACACATCAACGTTAATTGTCGTTTTTTTGCCATTTCCCCCCAATGATTTTAGAAATTCTGATGGAATGTCATCTATCTCTTCTGCCTTATTTGATGTTAAGTCCTCCTAAGCTGTCTTAAATTATTATTCTAATACCGGGTCCCCTAGCTCTTCTAAATCGACTCCTGTTTCTTCTTCTATCACATCACAGAAATCTTCTCACTCACACAGGCCTTCAGTGTACTGTATCCAAATATCCACTCTCTCCTCTGCGTTTAAGAGTGGAATTTCCTTTGCACTCTGAATATTACCACTCTTGCTTTGAATTCCACCGAAGGCTGTTTTGACTTTGCTATATGCTGAGCCAGTGCTTCCGAGAACCATTTCTTTTTCGATTTTTTCACATTATTCATGCAGCAATTCCATCTTAACTTTCCTGAACTTCTTATTTACTTTATTTCTCAGCGGCTTGTATTTCTGTATTCCTAGATTTCCCTGAACATTTTTGTACTTCCTTCTTTCATCTATCAAATTAAGTATTTTTTCTATTACCTATGGCATTTTAGCAGTTACCTTCTTTGTAACTACGTTTTTCTTTCCAACGCAGGTTTTTTAGAGATGCCCTTTTTAGAGATGACGAATCTTCTTCAAATGCAGTGCCCACAGGGCTATTCTTTAGTGCTGTATCTACAGCCTTGGAGAACTTCAAGCGTATCTTGTCATTCCTTAGTATTTCCGTATCCCGTTTCTTTTCACATTGATCCTTCCTAACTAATGTCTTAAGCTTCAGCCCACTCATCGTCACCACCACATTGCGATCTGAGTCTATATCTGCTCCTGGGTACCCCTTAAAGTCCAGTATCTGATTTCGGAATCTCTGTGTGGTCAAAATGTAATCCAAGTGAAATCTTCCCGTATCATCCGGCATTTTCCAAATATACCTCCTCCTCTTGTGATTCTTGACCCGAGTATTCGTTCTTACTAACTAAACTTCATTACAAAACTCAGTCTTTCTCGTCCCTCATTCCCTGTGCCAAGCACATGTTCTCCTGTAACCTTTTCTTCTACTCCTTCCCCTACAACTGTATTCCAGTCCTCAATGACTACTAGATTTTCATATCCCTTTATGCACTTTATTACCCTTCCAAAATCCTCACGTACTTTCTCTGTCTCTTCATCTTCAGCTTGCGACGTGGACAAGTACACCTGAACTATCGTTGGTGGTATTGATTTGCTGTCGATTCTGGTAAGAACAACCCTGTGACTGAACTGTTCACAATAATACACTCTTTACCCTACCTTTCCATTGACAACGAATCTTACTCCCCTTATACCATTTTCCGCTGCTGTTGGTACTAGCCTACACTCACCTGACTAGAAATCCTTTTCTTCTTTCCGTTTCACTTCACTGACCCCTGCTATATGTGGACTGAGCCTCTGCATCTCCCTTTGCAGATTTTCTGCTTTCCCCACCACTTTCAAGCTTCTGACATTCACCGCCCCGGCTCATAGAACGCTATCCTTGCACTCATGCTTTTTCTCACGGTGATCTCCCCATTGGTAGTCTCCTCTCAGAGATCCGACTAGGGGACTGTTGTGCAATCTTTGGCCAATGAAAAGATCACTTGACAATTTTTCAATTACACGCCACATGGCCTGTGGTTTCCATTGCCTTCTGCATCCTCATGCTGGAGTGCCCTGCACCTCTGTCCGCCATCTTTGACAAGGCCGTTGTGACTTCTTATGCCGGAAGTTCTCAGCCGCAAATGCTGATTATTAATAAAAATTTTGGCAGAGGAGGGTGGGGGGTTTCGAAACCAGGACCGAGGAAGTTTTGATTACTAATCAAAGACGCCACTCCCTTTTTTTAAATCTCACTTTGTTCGTTACTGTTCATCATATTAGTTTATGGAGGACGTCCCAAAACAGCCTCTCAAGCTCATCCTAAATCCATTCATTCAGTTTTCTTTTTTTAATTATTTTTTTAAGTTACATACGGCAGCTAGCCCTCTGACCGAATATGATGAGCCAGCGGGCCAGCGCCACTTGACCACGCTATTCGCGTTAAAAATTTTAATATTTTAAATGCTGTAAAGAGTACATTAAGAGGTAAAATTTTATGTTAAAAGTTTGAACCTAATGTCTCTAACTATTTTTCTCATTTAAAGACTGACCTATAGATTTTTCCTGAGAAAGACAACTCAAACTTATCCTACTCATTTATTACCCACAATATACAACCCAAACGCAATCACTATTATAAGGTGACAACATGACTTCCAATAATTAGCACAACAGAATGGCCCTGAATTGGAAGAAATCCTATAGTCGAAAAAGGATGAAATTAAAGAAATATGAAACTACCTCCAACTCTGTCAATTGCCTAAACGCATTTCAACCACGAACCTCATTTATATATATATATATATATATATATATATATATATATATATATATATATATATATATAAGAGTCACATATTTCACAGACAATCCTCATAACAAAAACTACAAAAATTACAACCAGCTAAATAAAAAGATTCTACTATAGACTCTAACTAATAGGAGGCATATGGTTAGCAAAAGAAAGATTTTACTGGAAAGCAATCAACGTATTTAGAATATTTTACCTTATTCATGTGACATCCAGTTCCAAAAATTACATACTTGTCAATAATTCCACAACCTAAACATTAACAACAACGTCCATCCTCATTTAACATTTCCTTGCGTCTCGCTTTACAATGCATGTCCTACCAACACAGATTCTCCACTAAGAAAACCATGTCCATACGCATCTCTATCCACTGGCCAATTGCTAGTCCCTCCAACCACAGGATCTCCTGGCAAGGGCGCAGAGCGCTGTCAGTGATATTAACACAGTCTATAGCGCTGCCAATGTACAAACAGGCTACTTACAAGTTTAACACAACTAGACAACTTTTGCAGTTAGAAAATGCGTCTTTTTCTTGATGCAGTATGACTGACGGGTGCAAATACCCAGACTTGAAACGTCCAGGTTTTGAGAATGGGAGCACTTAGCGACTTCCAACCAAATTTTACACATAATTTCAAGGTTTACCAAACATTTTTGGTTAATACTCCATGCCCCTACCACAAAATGAAGAAAGGAGAAAAAAACACTTACTCCATTATGGCTGTCTTCGCGGTTAAACTTCAGCATCAGGCACGGCGTTTTAGTTTATTACTTCTTTCTTACTAGCTCTATTCGGAACACAGTTTGCAAACACTGTCCACATAATTATATCAGTGTTGGCACCTGTAAATTTATATCACTGTATGACATATAGTTCAGTACTTATGACGTGTTAACATTTATATGTGTGGAAAACTAGCTTTTGCCTACAATGGCACGCAATAAAACTTTAACATCGCACGTGACGTTTTATTTTATTATTTATTTTCTACTAACTCTATTCGTAACACATTTACCACTGGATGCGCCTGCAAAATTATATCATTGTAGGACACAAAGTTCTGAATACATACGTCATAAGCATTGACATGTGAGAAAAACTGTTTTGTGCTTAAAATGGAGCACAAATTACACAGACCACATTCATCCAGTGCTTCATAATGAGGCCATTTAGCAATTTCCAACGAATTTTAAACATAATTTCGAATCTTTGCTACACATTTTCTTTCTTAAGTGCTTAAAGTCAAATATTTAACACATTAACTCATTTGGACAATAATGAGACGTTTGAAGCTATTTTATACGGAGGAGTTTTATCCTTTAAGGAACCGGTGTTTACTAGTCGTTGATGTTACCAGCTCCGTAAATACTTGGTTTTGCTCCTGATATACCATAAAACAGTTCACTTAAACGCTTAGAAACAATAAGCAGTAAAAAGTTGTTTACTGACGGATCCGAAAGGATGGATACTAAGTGTATTTAAAACTAAATGATATATATTGTCCAAAACAGGGCACAGGAGAAAACTAATGGATTTTTATGTACGGCTCAAATCTTTGGCTCAATAGTCTTACGAAGAAACTGAGAAATTAATACCATCTGTGATCATAGATTTCTCTGACAAACACGAAAACTTAAAGGAGCACTAAACCGGAAAGAAACACTACAGTTGGTATGAGAAGCTACTTTTCAGTCCCAATAATCGTCTTGAGCAGGCATCAGTGCCCAACATTACCTGGCTTTACGTGTGCATAAGATACATAGTAAAATCACTGCACGATAAATTTTGCTACACATAATGTTAAACATTGGCGTCCACCGCCTTCTACGAATACTGTAGTAAGATGGACGCTTTTCGTAACACACTGACAAGCCGAAGAAGTACGACCATCTTTTTAATAGAGCGATAGTCCACCTTTGGAACGCAGTACAACAGCGATTATGCGTGGCATGGATTCGACAAGTCCTTAGTAGGTTCCTGGAGCTGTGTGTCACCAGATGTGTACTTATAGGCTGCGCAATTCCCATAAATTACAGGACGGTGGATCGTGGGCGCCAAGCAGTGGTCCAAGAGCGTCCCAGATAAGTTACAACGGTTCCTATCAAGCGGATATGGTGGCCAGGACATCAATGTAAGTTCACTACTATGCTCCACAAATCACTGTTCATAATATCATAGCCGGCCGCGGTGGCCGTGCGGTTCTCGGCGCTGCAGTCTGGAACCACGGGACTGCTACGGTCGCAGGTTTGAATCCTGCCTCGGGCATGGATGTGTGTGATGTCCTTAGGTTAGTTAGGTTTAAGTAGTTCTAAGTTCTAGGGGACTGATGACCTAAGATGTTAAGTCCCATAGTGCTCAGAGCCATTTGAACCATAATATCATAATTCTGGCCTTGTGAAAAGAAACTTATGCTCCTGGAAGATGCCCTCGCCTTCGGGGAAGACGTCAAGCATGAAGGGATGCAAGCTGTCCGCTGTAATGGTCACGTAATCAACAGCTGTCACGGTGCCTTCATATAAGTCCTGGTGAATGTCCCCGGTAGCATAATACTATCCCTCTTGTTTTTGTCCGTGCCGCGCTACATGTATAAAAGGACTCGTTCGTCTGGATTGCGGCGTATCCCTACATGACATGTAACGTGGTGCAACAAGAAACGCTTTCCCGTTGATCTATGGTCCTAACTCACCGCAAGGCTACTGCTGTCGTAATTGACTATGTCGTTTGATCAACATCCGCACAGGTAAGCCTTTCACTTCGTAGGCTTTCCAGCGTAATAAGACCAGAAAGTCTCCTCGGAGGGACGAGGCGGTGGTAGTTACCAACAATTCCGACTTTTGGAGCATTGTTCATAAAGAGGCAATTGAAATTATTTAGGCAGACAATTTAATTAATGGAGACAATGGGTTTTCCTCTTAGCAGGACGTGCAACCCTGTACTATCCAGCATCAAAGCAGAACGTTCTTTGGTGCGGCTCTTGAGAGTGTTTTAAAATAGTCTTTGAGTGTGATATGTCGTTGCTGTCGGTGTTCGACTAAGGGCGACACCGAGCGAGATGGCGCAGTGGTTAGCACTCTGGACTCACATTCTGAAGGACGACAGTTCAAACCCGCGTCCGACTATCCTGATTTAGATTTTCCGTGATTCCTCTAAATCGGTTCAGGCAAATGCTGGGATGGTTCCGGTGAAAGGCCACAGCCGACTTCCTTCTCCACCCTTCCCTAATCCGATGGGACCGGAGACCTCGCTGTTTCGGCCCCTTCTCCCAGTCAACCAACCAACTAAGGGCAACACCACCAGCCCAGTCTTGGAGGGCAGCAGCTGCGACGTGTGGCGCATGCGCCGTACGCTTCGGAGGCCTATACAGGACGTCGAATTGCAGCCTTGGCATCAGCTGTCAACGAGGCTCATCCCAGGAGTGATCTCCTGAAGATGGCGGATTGATGGATGGCTGGAACATTATATCACGTTGATTTTCGGATCCGGCAGCAACCCTGACGGTACTTTCAGGACAAGGGTTGTCTTCTTCGGAGACTCATGTTCAACAACATGCGCTGAACGGCGTAATCCCTAAACAACTGCGTCTGCACCAGCAATTTTATTCTCATCAGATCTACCACAAACAGCCGCCTGTCATGCTTTACAGAACGGGAAAGTCTCTGATGGCTCTGAGCACTATGGGACTTAACTGCTGTGGTCATCAGTCCACCAGAGCGTAGAACTACTTAAACCTAACTAACCTAAGGACATCACACATATCCATGCCCGAGGCATGATTCGAACCTGCGACCGGGGCAAGTCTCTGACCTCAACGTTCTGTGACGCGGCGTGGACGTTCAACACCTCGTCACCTATTCGTGGCTGACCATT
Organism: Schistocerca americana; assembly: GCF_021461395.2. Classification (NCBI taxonomy): domain Eukaryota; kingdom Metazoa; phylum Arthropoda; class Insecta; order Orthoptera; family Acrididae; genus Schistocerca; species Schistocerca americana. The sequence goes on along the minus strand of NC_060119.1, from coordinate 459,131,514 downwards.
CTTCAACCTTTTTCCATAGACGCTCAAGACAGCTGCCCCATTTCTGAGATTTTTACGCCTACTGAGCAGCGCGCCAGAATGTCAATCGCTCGTAGAAGCCGCAATCCCACCTGAAGACGTCGTTCGTATACGGGGACGACACGTTGGTTTCCTCCAACAAATACATTCTACCACATTATAATAGCCCGGAGTACTTTAACAAGTGATTGTTTTCACCTAATTTCTATTTCTGCAGGTGTTTTCCTCACCCGTAAAACAATTTTTCTTTATTATCAACGATTTCAAATCAGTGTCACACAGCGGCAAGAGCGAATCCATATGTATCAAGTGATACAGAAATGATCTCAAGACTATCTTTACAGCGTCCCTACGAAAGAGCCAAAAAGAACGAAACTGACGAGGAACTGAATTAATCCTGCAAGTATAAGACGCATTTGCGCATACAAGAAGAGTTCTGTTACGTAGCAATCACAAATAATCTGTAGGCAAAGCAGAAAGCATCCGTCTGCTGCAAGTTTCTCAGCCGATACAGACGGCGAGTAAATTTGATGGACGCCGCAAGGCTAGTACCTTGAGTGTTCCTTTGTGTGCGACCGTTGTACCCAGGCCACAGTCTGCCTGATTATCGGAAAAGCCGTCCCTTGCTTTGCGAACAGCTGCAGGGAACAGCACAGCGGCAGTGGTGTTGTAAAACAAGCGACGGGTGGGGGGTAGCCTACGCACAGAAGCACAAAATACAAAGAGGTCGGTCTTTTCGCGTTTCACTTCCTTTCACTTTGATCAAACGGTAGCTCTTTTTTAGTTGCTAAGAATGACCGACAAATGTTCATATAGAAGTAAAATTATAAGGGAACTAGTAGTAAGTTCGTCAACACGTTCATTTTAAATTATCGTCTATTTTGTCATAATGATTTACAGCTTACACATCGGTGTTCCTTTTATTGAGTCTCCACGAACCGTGATAATTAGGAATTTTCTGTCATTTCTTGCAAACTGTCAGTGGTTTAGTCTACTTGCACCGCATACTTTACGCAGTCCTTACTTTCAGCCACAGTTTGTTAGTGATAACAATTCCGCAGCTGCAGCGCTTGTTTTGCCTTAAGGTTAAAGGTAAACAATCATTCCAGTATCAGCTCTCTACCGATTGTCCACACACTGGTACCCTTATCAAATGGTTCAAATGGCTCTGAGCACTATGGGACTTAACTTTTGCGGCCATCTGTCCCCTAGAACTTAGAACTACTTAAACCTAACTAACCTAAGGACATCACACACATCCATGCCCAAGCAGGATTCGAACCTGCGACTGTAGCGGTCGCGCGGTTCCAGACTGTAGCGCCTAGAACCGCTGAGCCACCCCGGCCGGCGTACCCTTATCACACCGGTACATACTGACAGTAGGAAGCAGGAAGGAAGATAATGATTTAACATCCTATCGAAGACGAGATCCTTAGAATCGGAGCACAAGCTCGGACTGACGATGCTTAGGGAAAGAACCGTCGCAATATTTGACTTAAGCGTTTTCGATTTGGACCGACTTCCGTCCAAATTCGAGTCCGCTATTGTGCCAGCTTAATCTGCGATACTAGCAGTGTATAAACTTAGGATTTAGGATCCACAATAAAGGAAATGGAACTGAAATATTTTCGTATAAATCAAAAGTGAGAAAGAATAATATCGTCATACGTGGGGTGTGAAATGCTGTGTAGTTAGTAATAGTTACAATAGCCGAATAGTCAAAATCCCATCCTACAAGAACACATTATTATTGTACGTTGCGCCTCAAATAGTTCAAAAGCAGCTCTTCGTCGTTCCTTCAGTTGAATATTATTTCGGGTTTTGCGTTGGGCGTTAACTGGAGCAGTAATGGACTACCTTTTGCTGTAACGACTGTGCATCAAGAAGCTAAGCGAAACGCAATATGCTGTCTGAACGAAGAAATGGTAAGCTACTGAATGCATCTCTTAATATGATGTGTAGCAATAACGATGATCTTGATGATACGATGGGATGGCGGTAGCGGCGTTACCGCAGACATTCCTTTGGGAACTAGGATAAGTCGCATGTTGTTGCTGCTAGTCGCGGAAATCCATCTGAGGCCGATAAGGATGAATCAAAATGGTTCAAATGGCTCTGAGCACTATGGGACTCAACTGCTGAGGTCATTAGTCTCCTAGAACTTAGAACTAGTTAAACCTAACTAACCTAAGGACATCACAAACATCCATGCCCGAGGCAGGATTCGAACCTGCGACCGTAGCGGTCTTGCGGTTCCAGACTGCAGCGCCTTTAACCGCACGGCCACTTCGGCCGGCAAGGGTGAATCAGTTTTATCATTTTCATCTTGGTATTGCCTTTGGAATAATCCAGTACCTTTCACAAGTCATAGAGAAGTGATAATAGAAACAATCTGTCAGAGTCATGGCATTCTCTCTCTTCTTGTGACTGTAAGCTGGCATTTAGGACGTACACCATTTCCGCACCAATTTCATCCTCAGCGCGTTTGTTCTGTAAGGGAGTTAGTTACATTTGGGGTCGATAGGAAGCTGATACTTCTGCAGTCATTGGCTTAGCAGGAGGCTCAGTACTGAAATCAGTTGCGACAAATTCTGTTCCCAATTTGAGAAAGTACAGTCGTTTAAAAAAGAAAACGAGGTTTTTCTTGGGGCCGTTGCACGGCTTCCTTCTTTCTTCAGACGTCTCGTCCATCTAAAGCAGCAGTCTCTCAAGTTTTTTCCATTTCTTGTGCAATTGCAACACTGAAAATAAGCAAATCACCTCTTACTTACGGTACTTAGCATCACGGCGAACATCTGGTGATTCATTCCAGTACTTCAGTCTTGATAACAGAACTGTTTGTGCATTAGTAAGGCAAACCAAGTCTGTTGTATGGGCCAAAGGTACTGACATATGCTTACGAGAACCTGCAGAAGAAGAACGCAAAAACATTTCGTAAACGTCTGATAAGCACGCACAGTTCCAGAATTGTATAGGTGCTTTCGATGGAGAGCACATAAAAACCACACAGCCACATCTTAGAGGATCACAGTATTACAAGATAAATTTTTCCATTGTGTTGCTTGCTATCTGCAATGCAGGTTATAAGTTCACCGACATTGAAATGGGTCCAATGGAAAGTCCAGTGATCAATATTCTTAGGTTCTGCCATCTACCAGAGACTTTTAGCCACAATGTGAATGAAATAGGTCCTGCGAATGCCATGCTCTTAGTAAATAAGTTGCACTGAGCTCCAAAATGGCCGTTAGATGTGGTGTCGCCATTTTGGAGTGCAGTGTAGCTGTTTTACGAAAGGTACGGGTGAGTCGCAGGGCCTAATTGATTTACACTGCGGCTAAAGACTTACAAATCGCAAACTACAAATACCAAATAAGTATCTCATAAATACAACCAATGCTATGTGTATGCCACATGTACTTCTTGCTGATGAGCCGGCCGCGGTGGTCTCGCGGTTCTAGGCGCTCAGTCAGGAACCGCGCGACTGCTACGGTCACAGGTTCGAATCCTGCCTCGAGCATGGATGTGTGTGATGTCCTTAGGTTAGTTAGGTTTAAGTAGTTCTAAGTTCTAGGGGACATGACCACAGATGTTGCGTCCCATAGTGCTCAGAGCCATTTGAACCATTTTTGTTGTTGCTGATGATGCTTTCCCTCTTTCAAAACACCTGATGCGTCCGTATTCTGGCACTAATTTAACTCATGGATAGAATTGGGGAGAAGAAGAATTTGTGGCATAACTTGACTACAAAAAGGGATCGGTTGATGGCAAACGTTCTGAGGCATCAAGGGATCATCAGTTTACCATTGGAGGAAAGTGCGGACGGTCAAAATGGTAGAGGGAGACCAAGGCATGAATACGCTATGCAGATTCAGAAGGATGTAGGTTGCAGTAGTGACTCGGAGATGAAGACGCTTGCACAGGGTAGAGCAGCATGAAGAGCTGCGTCAAACCAGTCTCTGGACTGAAGACTACAACAAAAACAAGAGAAGATTTTAAATTATAGGTTTAGCTTTGCACGACAGTAGATCGAATGTATTTCCGAGATTTTATTTCGTAAATGGCGAATTTTCTATCATCTAATGCAGTCAATATTGTAAAGACCTGTTGTTGTTTACTCATCGTCATTTTTAGCAGAGGTAGCATTACAAACGATGAAGTTGTGCATTATTTTGCAACAATAACAGAAACACCACGAGATCACACTAGAAACGCGGGACATTCTGCTTTTTTCCGACATTTCTGTATTAGGTATTTTACTGATGAAGGCCAGGTTCCGTGGCAAAACAAATACTTATAACTAGATTAAACAAATCGTTATACACACGCATCTGAAAATACTTAGCATTTATGTTTATCAAGTTCTTGTTCTTGTTCCAATCCTGTAACTCCAACTTTCTCCACTACTTCATCCCATGAAGCTTTTCGTTTAAGTGAGACCTGAGTTTCCCTCGGCTTATGTAATATTCAAATAACTTACGGGAATGCAGCTGGGTGACATTGTCGACAACGTACGATGTTTCGGTACGATCACACCCTGCCATTTTCAAAGTAAAAGTGCAGCAAGTAAGCGCTCTGCAAGGGAACTTAAAATCTCGGTTTTCAGAGATAAACTGGAAGGATAAAACACACACACTGTAGACACAAGCACTATGAGCGATAGTGAAATTAATAATGAACGGATGAGGTAGCATTAGCTCTGCTCCATTTTTTTTTTTTTTTTTTTTTTTTTTGACAAGGCAGAGAGCAGGACTTACTGCAGAATTTAAACAAAAATCTCTATCACTATTTATAAGACATGCTTCCGTCGAAATATCGACGACTGTCGACGACATCACCTTGCTGCATTTCCGTAAGTTGTTTGAACTTTCCGTTCATAATTGTCACTACATTCCTTCGTAGTACAGTTCCATAGTGCTGATCCTTGTTCCACTTCAATTGTAAGCTACTCTGTATGGATAGATTTATCGGGTAGCGCCATTTCAAAACTACTTTTGCTTTGTCCTTGTTTTACGTCCCTAACGCGGCTGTTCATAGTTTCTTTACCCGCGAGCCGATGCTCTGTCGCATGTGTACCGTGCTCGTAAAATTGGCCGCGCGCAGCTTGCCAGCCGTGACGTGTCAGTGAATTTTGCACCACACAGCACAGCGTAATTAACATCCGCGCGCCGCAAAGCGCGTCTAGCCGTGTGAAACTGGACGCATCAGTGTAAACACAGTCTCAGTGTTAAAAACACAAAACAGCGCCAACTGTTACGGAATACAAGCTCCATAACACACGTCGACGGACTCATTCAACCTTAAGGTGCGACTCCAGTGCGGCAGCTGTGGCGATACAATCGGCACGACAGTGAAACGTCCCGTTAGAAAAATTAATGAATTACTGTGCTGGTAAACCCCTTGCGTTATTTGATTTTCAAACAGCTGAGCAAAACTGAACGTACTCAGACATATCTCTCTTTACTTTTTCTGATCATCACTAAACAGTGTGTCTGCATCTTTTAAGGCCCACCAATACCACTATTTCTACAAGGACTGCAGTGGGTCTGCACCTCTGGTGGCCCACCAATACCATAATCTCTACCAGGACTACAGTGGCTCTGCTCTGTGATGACCTACCTACCAAAATTCTTCAACTTCGACTGTCTCTGCTGTGGGTTTGCTCTGTTGTGGCCTATTACCTGTCTGCATGTCAAGAGTCAGCACTGACTTTCCGTTGGAAGGACAAGACTACTTCTTCAAGACTGCATGGAAATCCACTACTTACGTGTGCATTTTCGTTTACTGCTCAGACTTTGAGAAAAACACTGCAATTTTACTGTGATTAACGATCACGACTGTCTTTATGGACTGCGAGAAAATCTTTGCTTTTGACCAACAGTGCATCAATAAGTGTGTGCATTTGATATCTTTGTTATTGTAATTATAAAAAAAAATTCTAAAATTTTTTGTGGGGAGCATGGGGGCTACGTAAGTAGGCTGTTTAGGTTTTTATGTTGGTAACGCCATGTAGCGCTCTATATGAAAATCACTGACTGTGCTGCGTGCAGTCTGTGGCTGGTTTTGCATTGTTGGAATTTGCTATTGTAGTGTTGGGCAGTTGGCTGTTAACAGCGCGTAGCGTTGCGCAGTTGGAGGTGAGCCGCCAGCAGTGGTGGATGTGGGGAGAGAGATGGCGGAGTTTTGAGAGCGGATGATCTGGACGTGTGTCCATCAGCGACAGTAAATTTGTAAGACTGGATGTCATGATTATGACTTTTGAACACTATTAAGGTAAATACATTGTTTGATCTTTATCAAAATCTTTCATTTGCTAACAATGCCTATCAGTAGTTAGTGACTTCAGTAGTTAGAATCTTTTATTTAGCTGGCAGTATTGGCGCTCGCTGTTTTGCAGTAGTTCGAGTAACGAAGATTTTTGTGAGGTAAGTGATTTGTGAAAGGTATAGGTTAATGTTAGTCAGGGCCATTCTTTTGTAGGGATTATTGAAAGTCAGATTGCGTTGCGCTAAAAAATATTGTGTATCAGGTTAGTTCAAAATGGTTCAAATGGCTCTGAGCACTATGGGACTCAACTGCTGAGGTCATTAGTCCCCTAGAACTTAGAACTAGTTAAACCTAACTAACCTAAGGACATCACAAACATCCATGCCCGAGGCAGGATTCGAACCTGCGACCGTAGCGGTCTTGCGGTTCCAGACTGCAGCGCCTTTAACCGCACGGCCACTTCGGCCGGCCGTATCAGGTTAGTGTTGATCAGAATAAATAAAGAGAGAAATGTCTGAGTACGTTCAGTTTTGCTCAGCTGTTTCAAAATCAAATAACGTAAGGGGTTTAGCAGCAAAGTAATTCATTAATTTTTCCAAGGGGACGTTTCAACAGTAGTATGAGCTTTACTTCCCGGTGTGAAACTGAAACCAGTCTTTCTCGGTGTTGATCTGTGGTCGCGCGTTAGCTGACACACCTAACAAGGGGAACTCCCCATCGCACCCCCTTGTGATTTAATGGTAAGATGGCCCAGAGGATAGCTCGTCAAAAACTTAACACAGATCAAGCATGAAAACTGGAAGAAGGTGTACTGAACTGTGAAAAAAGCAAAACAGAAACAATGAGCGGTCCAAGCAGAAGATGTGCAACATCGAGCAAATTTGTCGTCACGGTATTGGAGTGTACAGGACAGAACCTTGTTCGAATACTACTTGTGCCCCATTTTTTTCCACAAAATTATGAACTGTCCATCAGATCACTGACATATCTGTTCTCCTTCTGTAGTCTTGGCAACTCTCATACTATACATTCGTTATAAAATATGGATCATGTGATAAGGATATATTACAGTCGCAAGTAAATATGATAAATAGTGACAGCAGGCGAGACGTCACTTAGACCTCTCTCAGAAACGAAAACAACAAATAGACGGGTGTGAACTATGTGACAACAAAAGAAATCAGGAGTCAAAACTTCCAAAACGAAACACAGGATTCGTAACATTTGCTACTAGTGTAGAACAAACAGGAGGTACGTACTCCTGGAGGTCCGTTTCTTAAACCTCGCTGTTGCAAACGGACGTTACGCCACGACACACGCACACATTGGAATACAGCGAACCGAGACGTCAATGACCGGAAGGGCAGTTCATAATTTTGTGAGGAAAAAAAGGTGGAGCACAAGTGAGCCGTGCTGCGGCTCGCGTTGGTGCTGTCTATAGGTTTCCGCCCTGTGTTGGAGGCCAGACGGTATCGTTTAGTTGGCATGGTTGTGGTTGTTTGTCTTCTTCTCGTGCTGACTGGCGCCACTCGGTTTCGCAAGCGTTGCCTGTGGCAGCAGAGTGGTTTTTCCGTGTCGTGTGAGTGTGACAGTTTGGTTGGGGACTCAGGAGCAGCCAGTTCCGCGCAGTTCTAGAATACGCCGGGACCGCTGGCGGCAAGCATGACTCCTGGATGGAAGGGCTGTGGTCACGAGGTACACGACCTCCTCGTAAACCGGATCCAGCAAGCTTTAAGATGACTGCATTTCAATCCAAGTAGAGTAGAGTCAGTCAGCTATGTGGGCCCCGTAGTACATATGTGATCTTGTGACAGGTTATCATCGCGCCGTCATGTGCAGTTTGGTGGATCTGTGTACTCCTTAGTAGTTGAAGACCCTACTGTGTTAAAAGCACTTGGCTCAGTGATTAGACGGTGTGGTTACTCAACTGTGAATTAATAATGCAGTTAAGAGATTAGTTTCATTCTGCCAATCGTCGTCAGGGTAGTCACAGTGAGTTCAGTGTGCATTTTTGTGCCTAGTGGATTTGATGTCACTCATTGGTACTTGGTTTTGGCTCGCTTTGTGATTACTTCCGCAATGACGGGTGGTTGCTGATTCTGGTTGGTTACATTTCGGTTCTGCCTCGCACGCAATATCGAGTGAGGTTTTAGCTACTGTTAGTTAGTCTGGTGTTCTGTACTGTGACTTGTTTGTTCAGATTTTCGGATTTGTGGAATCGGGCGGAAATCTGGTAGTGCTTCCTTTCTCGTTCGGACGTCAGGTAGCTTGAGCAAGATTATCATTAGTTATTCATTAGACTGCCATTAGTCTGAATTACCATCTTCTGAAGTGATGCAACTCTTGTTTGCCTATCTCATCGCTCGCGAAAGAGTTTGTTACCGGACTTTCTCAGAGGTCGATTCCTGGAGCACCATCTGGATCAGTTGCTTTTTTTTTTTTTTAATTAAATTTTTCTATTGTATTTGCTGTTTTACAGCAGGTTTCAAATTTTTTTGTATCATTGTCGTTCCTGGCATGTAAGGCCTTCAGCCGTGATTGTGGTAAATTGCTTTAAAATTTGGTATTTGTATTTTAGCAGTAAGCCTTGAAACTTTATTTACTGTCATTCCTGGCGACTGATGCCTTCTGCGGTGTTTGTGGCGACTTGCCTTTAATATTTCAATACCTGTAATTTGTAAGTTGCATCGAGTTTTAGACAATACTTAATTTATGGCCATTCTTGGCGTGTAAGGCCTTCTGTCCAGATCACAGTGGCTTGCTTTTAAAACATTATCTGATGTATCTGAATTTAATGGTGATTTGCTAAATTGTAACTAACTGAAAACACTATTATTTACGCTTGTTTATTCCTTCATTAATAACGAGTGGTGTTTTTTTTTAAATTTATTATTGAGTCTGGAATTAGTGATTTAAAATAAATTGTAACTGTAAAAGGCAACCAAAAGTAACTGATTACGGCCCCATCCACAATCGTAACCGAATCCTGCCTTCACCTGACCACCAGGTCTCAACAAGGGAGGTTGGAACACGGATTTTCACCAATCACAGTCCAACAACGTTACCACATAACCATGACGCCCCGGCTCTTGAAATTCTCTCAGTGGTGCACATCTTGAGCTTGGTCCGTTCACTGTTTCTATTTTGCTTCTTTTCTCACGTTTCAGTACACCTTCTTAATGTTTTGATGCTTGATTTCTGTTCAGTTCTTGACCGGTTGTCCATTGGGCCACCTTACCACTGAATCTGAGAGGGGTACGATGGGTAGTTTTCCGCTACAGGAACCGCAACCGCATTCGAATCACGGCTTTAGGCAGCAGTCGGGACCCATGCGAAATACTGGAACCGCAACGTCCTTGTGAAACTAGTAGCGTTGCCCGACATACATCGCGAACGTTCGGCTACGTCCGGGACCAAGCGAAAAAGTCAGTATCTCCATGTAAAGACAACAATTCAAGTCTTTAACACTGTCACGTGATCAAATGGTTCAAATGGCTCTAAGGACTATGGGACATCTGAGGTCATCAGGCCCCTAGGCTCAGAACTACGTAAACCTAACTAATCTAAGGACATCACACACATCCATGCCCGAGGCAGGATTCGAACCTGCGACCGTAGCAGCCGCGGGGATCTGGACTGAATCGCCTAGAACCGCTCGGCCATGTCACGTGTTACAGAGAGTGTATGTGTATTTAAACAAACGGCTGGGAAGTGTTAATTTCGTCTGAAATAGTAACTCGCTTCAATTCAGAAGACCCATGGTGTCACGTACCCATATATCTTGTTGCCATGGCTACACGTCTGACGTCATGTCGCGATTTTCGCCTGGTTTCACATAAACCAGCTTCCTCAATCTGTTTAACAAGAGGACCATAGGTCTTGGGATAAGACTTAGCAGATTAGTAGTACACCTCACAAGTGTCCACCCATAAAAGTTGTAAAGTGCACTTGCCAGAAGATTCCGAGAAAAACTGCTCTGAAGTTCTGTGTCCAGCTTATATTCCAGTCAATTTATATCTATTACAGCACAGCGAAGTGCTCTCATCTGAGTGGACTCGCTTGCAACGTGAGCGAGCCAAGTTTGATTCTAACTTCAGGTACCTATAATTTTTTTAAATTGGTTTAAAAAGTGTAGCAGCTTTTAAATAAAGTTAACGACAGAAAATATTATCTTCTAAATCTATGAAGCTGCTTTCAAGACCGTATATTAACATTCTCAACCGTGGTTTAACGTCTTATGTGAAAAAAAACCAGCTTCTATTAATTATTGACTCTTAGAGAGGACGGGCAAAGCCTCATTTTACGAGGTTCACTATAAATCACCGACATATACAATTGCGGTGATTCTTTCAAAATTTACTTCTCTTGTTCAACCATATCATTTCCATTTTTCTAATAAACGGTGCACAAAATTGTACTAATTTGCCAATAACAGAAATAGATTCCCTTGAAGACAGTATAAAGACACCATCAATAGCGCATCATCAACTGTCATAACCAGTTTTTAATGAAGTTGAAACGGCACTGTATGGTTCAAATGGCTCTGAGCACTATGCGACTTAACTTCTGTGGTCATCAGTTGCCTAGAACTTAGAACTAATTAAACCTAACTAACCTAAGGACATCACACACATCCACGACCGAGGCAGGATTCGAACCTGCGACCATAGTGGTCGCCCGGTTCCAGACGGTAACGCCTAGAACCGCTTGGCCACTCCGGCCGGCGGCACTGTATATACCGTTCCATGATTAAATACGATGCCTTGCAATCGTACCTTCCTAAAAGGACAGCATCATCGATAGATATTCACGGATGCGGCCACTTGCCGTTTTTCTCTCTCTCGTAACACGGCCCCACCGCGGGAGCCACGAAACTCTCATGATGTAGGATGGAACGTTGATTTATTATGTTGTAGAATATTTATTTAATGTTAATATGTTCACGCACGTGAAATATCCTTTACAACCTATTCCCATCTTTCCTGAAGCGATGTCAGCCATTAGTTTGGAAGCAGACAACTCTTGGTAGATTTTAGTAGTGGCAACTTTGTTTCCTTGCGCCTGAGTGGCAGAGATTGACCACGGGTAAAACTTTGTCAAAGAGAATATGTGAACATAGGGTTTAGCAGGGAGAGGTTGGTCAGGCTACCCCTTCCATGGAATACCAGCGGCTCTCGGGCGCTCCGCCATGGTAAGGGGCTGTTCTGCGAAGAAACGGTAAGCGAGTGGACGTGCCTTCAGCATGTCCGTCTCGATTGGTAATGGAAAAAGGTATTGGAATACTAGATATTTGTGACTAACCCATTCTTTTTCAACCCAGCGTTGAATAGGGAAACCAATGATTCCGCTCATGGTTATTATGATTTTTTTTTTTTTGTATGATTTTTGTGTATTGAAATGAGAGTGATATATGTATGTCTTTGTGTTCACGCCACGTGGTGGTTAACGTTAGGCTTGGATAGTGAAATTGTCCATCTGTACGATAGAGTTAGGTAACAAACAGTGTGACTTTCAATTTATTTGTGTTTGGAATTTTGGAAGGATTTATTGATTTTTAATGTGTGTTTTCTGTGTATTACAAACAGGTGCCACGTGCTCCATGCGTGACGAACTAGTAACAAGCCGGCCGAAGTGGCCGTGCGGTTTAAAGGCGCTGCAGTCTGGAACCGCAAGACCGCTACGATCGCAGGTTCGAATCCTGCCTCGGGCATGGATGTTTGTGATGTCCTTAGGTTAGTTAGGTTTAACTAGTTCTAAGTTCTAGGGGACTAATGACCTCAGCAGTTGAGTCCCATAGTGCTCAGAGCCATTTGAACCATTTTTGAACTAGTAACAAGGCAGCTACGCTCGCCTACAGAGAAACTCGAGTAGAAGCAATAGATTATTCACGGTACAGGCATTTACACAGTTTCAACCGTTTGATCAAAATCTCGTAAGCATCTGGAAAGCCACTTTGAACCCATTGGTCGTTGCCACCACGCGCACATGCTGTATCCTTTGATACGGGCTAAATTCTAACTGAATTTGATATACAGTACAGAATAGGATTATAGAAAAGAAAGTTTTATCGTCTAATGCCAAGCCGATCTCTGTGCACTAGGTGCAAGTTTAAGCTCTTGTCTATCCTGTCCTATGTGTTTTAGTATTAAAGGAGCGGGAACATTACTAGTGGCTGATGAGATGCAATCTCGTCTCTTAAGAATCCCACCTTTCCCAGAAATAGCGTGCGCGTTGTGTGCAGTTGTGTAAAATAATAAGAGGCTTCACCTCCACCTAACATTATATTAAATTAGGAGAAACGTCTATGAAAGAAATAAAGCAAATTTATTCAGAATAACTTCAGTATGCTATGCTTGAACAAACCCTATAACCCTTTAACAATTATAAATATTAATGGCACAGACTGCCAATAGGTATGCTGCGTTCTATGACGGAAAACTCCTTCGTTGATCCCTCCAAAAGAATTCGTTACGCATTATTACCAACCAGGGCCTAAATATCGTTAGACATTGCCATAATTGCCGGCAGCCTTGTCGGTTTCTACTGGCCGTGGACCAGCGTGTTAATATCCACACACATAGAGGGCTGTAATACAGATGAAGGAGGTTTCTGAGAACCTATGACAGAAAAGCAGTGTAAACTAATTGCAAAGTTCTTCCTTATCGTTAAAGAAAGTAAAATATCCCTAAACATACTTATAACTAAGAATAGATAATTTCCGCACAAACAACTTTTAATGAAGGCAACTTTTGCCAGAATCTGTTTCAAGTAATATACCCTTAGCAACAGCCCCTTTTCAAAGTGATCTGGTAATACTCTTCCAGGCCCTCTAATGAAAGAGAAATTTCCATGAATGGTAACGCACTACGTTATTCAATAGATTTTAAACGTTGCACTTGTAAAAGACAGTCCTTCATAAAAGGTACAGGATGTCAAAATATTATTTGTTTTCAGTATTTTTATTATAATGTAAAATACGAAAATAAAATAAAGAGGATGTTGTAAAACTGTTTCCATCAACAAAACTCTGCTAGAAACATCGTGACAGTGGTAATTAAAGCTTTAATTTACCTCCATTAAGAGACATCTGAAATTATCCAGCTTTTGAAAAAAAGGAAAAACACTAGTTGTTATAATTTTTAAAAGAATTAAAAAATCAAACTGAAAAGTTACCAGGAAGTCCGATCGAACGCGGATCGCCCACAGGAAAAGCGAGTCCGCTACAGGGCAGCCATTTCGCTTTGTTGCCATAGCGTATAATTTTCTCGGAATCTTCTGACTAGTTGGTTGGCTGATTCGGGGAAGGGCACCAAACAGCGAGGTCCCATCGCATTAGGGGAGGATGTGGAAGGAAGTCGGCCATGTCCTTTCAAAGCAGTCGTCCCGTCATTTGCCTGAAACGATTTAGGGAAATCACAGAAAACCTAGATCAAGATGGCCGGACTCGGGTTTGAAACTCCTCCCGTATTCGAGTGCAGTGCGCTAACTACTGTCCCACCCAGGTCCCGGGTTCGATTCCCGGCCGGGCTGGGGATTTTCTGTCCGGAGACTGGGTGTTTGTGTTGCCCTCATCATTTCATCATCATCATTCGTGATAGTAGCTAAACTGGACTGAGTAAAGAAATTGGACCGTGTGAAAAATTGGGACTTTGTATGGGCGCTGATGACCGCGAAGTTGAGCGCCCAACAAAACCAAAAATGATCATGAAACTGCGCCACCTTGCTCGGTTTCTGGCTAGTGGTTTTTACAACTTTTATGTGAACACGCCCTCTTATGTGTGCACGCCTAACCTGCGAGGCCTCATCCCGAACTGAATTCCTTTGACGATAGATGCAGGATCAGGAGACGAAACCTTGGACACGGGAACATCCCGTAGTATACAGCCTACTTCGCATAAAACAAGAAATCACCTAAAATGAATTTCAATTATTAAATTAAAAACTTTAGTTGTTTGGTGGTATTCCGAAACGTGTTGAACATAAAACTTCATTAATAGCTCGAAAAGAAATATTTGCATATATTTTCACGGACTGTTGACATGAGGAAACCACTGTGAAAGTTTGAAAAAAAGTTTGTAAAAATCTTTATGATACCTCCATTATTTAGAAACTGAATCAGTAGGTGGGTGCGTGAAACGTCGGTAAATTAAAAACAAATATACTGGCGTTTTTCTCTCTCTCTCTCTCTCACTGTGTGTGTGTGTGTGTGTGTGTGTGTTGTGCAGGGGTATATGAGTGAGACATGGAGAGGTAGAGGTATTTTAATATTTGTTTCACATGTCCCTAATTAAGTTTTACAATTTCAGCCACGCTCGTCCTTACGCAGCTCGCGTGCGCGCTGATGACCCCATTGTCTTGCGCCGTGGTCCCAAAATCATTATTGGTTTTAGCTCCGATCATTACTTCACGTTCCCGTGGCGTTCGCAAGCTGATCCCGCAGCGCGGCTTCCCGTAATGAGCATCATTACGGGGTTTTCTCTTTTCCTGTTTACTCTGCGGTCCGACGTTTCCCGTGAGTTCACGTATCGCGAAACAGGCGTGGCTGTAAGGTCTACGTTTATATAACTTTTCAAGTAATGGCAGCATACCAAAGAGTATAACGATAGTTTTCAGTGTGTGATTCTTGACATAATGTTGACATTTTATGCTGCATTTTGTTTTCGTAACAGTATTGATTCTGCCTCCCCTGGTTATTATTATCTTTCTTACTGGGTGGGTCATTGGTGGCTACGTTCACAACTTAATATCTTATCGATACAGAGGTCGTTACGCGAGGACTATTACCGTAATACGAGGCAGCAGGAAATAAACAGGGCGCCATTACTGACGCAGTAAGGTCGCACTGCCATCAAATATAATTTAGGAGTGCTATAGGCAGTTTGTGAGGTCCTTGTGACTCAGAAGTGAACTCGTGTTGATTGGTTTTCATGGGTTCTTAGGTCTGTATCAGGCATCGTGCTGAAAAACAAAAAATAAACATCCGAAATTATGAAAAATAAAAGTATTTATTAAACGAGTGCGAAACCGTGTTCGTTGACATCGTTCATAAACAGTTGTAGAAGTTCATATTAATATTGAGTATTAAACATAATAAGTCCTTAATATTGACAGACGGTTATCAAGAGGTACACTGACGGAAAAAATGGAAACACCAAGAAATAATTAATGTAGGGTAATAAAATTTGGGAACACATTTGTCTAGGTAATATATTTATAACTATACATGATCACAGGTTAATGTAAGCGCACGATAACCCACTACGAGTCTGAAATGCTGGTACATCAAAAAGCGATGTAACTGCCAGGATGTTGAACGCAAGCATGCAAACATGCGCGCGTTGTGTTGTACAGGTGCTGGATATCAGTTTGTAGCATGGAGTTCAATGCCTGCTGCACTTGGTGTGTCAATACAGGGACGGTTAATGCTGTTTGTGGTTGTCGCTGAAGTTGTCGTTGAATGATGTCACGTAGGTGCTCGATTGGAGACAGATCTTGCGATCGAGCAGGCCAAGGCAACATACCGACATTCTGTATACCTGGTTGGGTTACAACGGCGGTATGTGTGCGAGCGTTATTGTGTGGGAAAACACTCCTTGAAATACTGTTCATGAATGGCAGCACAACAGCTCAAATCACGACTGATGCACAAATTTGCAGTCGGGGTGTGTGGGATAGCCACGAGAGTGCTCCTGCCATTATAGACTATAACATCGCACGCCAGACCGTAAGTCCAGGTATAGGTCCAAGTTACCTAACATGCAGACAGGCTGTTTGCAGGCCCCCAACTGGTCTTCTTCGAACAACCAAACGGCCATCACTGTCACCGAGACAGAACCACCTTTGATCAGAAAACACAGCTGACCTCCACCCTGCCTTCCAATGAGCCTTTCCTTGGCGCCCTGAAGTGGCAAATAGCTATAGGGCGTGCTGGTCTGGAATTGTTCTTGATGTAACCGATTTGTAACAGTTCGTTGTGTCACTATGGTGCCAACTACCCCAAAGTGCCCCACAACCTTATGCCGAAGCCGGTGGTCTTCCCTTTCGGCAGTGCCACTTGGCCGTCCAGAGTAAGGCCTTATCATGGCCTGTGGCTACATTCCTGCCATGTCTTCAGAAGGAATATCCAGCTTCTCGTAGCCCTGTTACACGACTAGTTTCAGCTCAGTGAGTTGTTGATAATGTCTTTGTCGCCGTAGCACGTCCAGTCTCAAACGTAAGCCGGCCGTTGTGACCGAGCGGTTCTAGGCGCTTCAGTCAAGAACGGCGCGACCGCTACGGTCGCAGGTTCGAATCCTGCCTCAGGCATGGATGTGTGTGATGTCCTTAGATTAGTTAGGTTTAAGTAGTTCTAGGGGTACTGATGACCTAAGATGTTAAGTCCCATAGTGCTCAGAGACATTTGAACCATTTTAACCATTTCAGACACTCTGGCTACAATTGTGTACATTTACGTTTATTGTGTCTTAGCTGTAACAAAAGCATTTTTTCCCAATGGAAACCTGAGCTACACATTTATGAATGTTCAACCTGTTCATCATGCGCAAGTGCTGTCAAATTTAGAGCATCATTATGAAAATATCAGCAAGTCAATGCAGCAGTGCGCAGCAGCTCGTGACCACCATAACACAAGGATGTGGTTGGTTCGCTATATTCTACTGTATAATTGAATATTGTTATTGTTATTTTGTACAGAAATTATTGAGTAATCGTATTACTACTTATTACGAAAAAGAATATTCCGTAATTAGTTACTTTAGTCCATTAAATGAAGCCAAGTGTAGAAAATATGTATCGAAAACGGGTATATATTCTATACAAATCTTGCATCTAAAATTATAAAAAAAATCACCTAAAATCATCAGCACATAAAGAAAAATTTTCAATCCTCCAGAAAAATTCAGGTCCGAAACGGTTAAGTCTCAAACGTAACTAATGCTCATGACTATTACAGGGAGAATTTCAAGCAAAACTGATATGCAACCTCATATTTGTGCTGACTGACGTTAAATTTGAATAGTCATCATCTTTCAGATGGAGAAACACGCCTGCCGACTTTCGTTTGTGTCGCACGACTACTTCTTGGTTTTGCGATGTTTTTCCGTCAGTGTTTAGTCAAGAGATAGTTCACAATCTCTGAGAAGAAACATTTCCCTTGAACCTACTTTTCTCTTCATTAGTACTAATTAAATAACTTTATTTCGATGTGTGTTCTCTAGTTCTCTCTGTCTGAGTTCTTGTGGTTTCCATATAGCACTTCTACGATGTCCACATAGGTCGTCAAAAACTGGTTTTCACTTTTATTTTCCTGTGATTGTCCCAAGTGTACATCCAGTTACCCTCTCCTTAAAAAATAGCAAAGCATGCCCTTTAAATGTAATATTTCCGTTTTATTTCCGTCGTGTATATTTTGCACGTTTGTCCTGGCAACATCTCCGGATTACGCGTTTGCCGATATACTGTACACTAAACGGTTTTTCGATTGTCGATTGGGTATGCATCGAACACTAATGGACTCACACCATTACACAGAATACATTCTCATCCCAAGAACTATCAAGAAGCCGCAAAAATCGTTCACTATGAATGCAAAAGGGAAACGTTCTGGTTTTTTACATGACTGCCGCATACGTCACTGATAATTAAGACTACCGCCACATATGTCACTCAGAATTATGGCTACCGTCAAAAGACAGTCATAACCGTCCCGGGGTGGGAAATGGAGGAGGGGGCTGGAGGGTCGAGAGGAGGGTTGCAGGAAGGAGCAGCAAAGTGAAAGGAGTGAATGATGATTCTTAGGACATGTTAGTGTTAGATGTATTGTAACCTCAAAACTCTGTCGTCAATTTGTTCTGTCACTTTATTTACTAGTAAGTGAGCCAGAAGTTCAGCCTTTCCAATTCGTTGGTTGTACTCATTAAGCGCATAACCTTCATTTGACAAGATCGAGAGTTTATAACTGATATTACCGGTTTCGAGTGTGCTCTTAATCGTCTTCAGATCACAAATATCGTTACAGGCTGTGACACGTCACAAATTTTATAAGCAAGTACTGAGTCATTTTTAAATTATCCTACTTGATTGTACAACATGTGAAATGTTATACTCTGCAACGATATTTTATGACTTAAAGATGATTGCTGCCACATTCGAAACAGATCGTA
The DNA here is from genome assembly GCF_021461395.2 of Schistocerca americana. Taxonomy (NCBI): domain Eukaryota; kingdom Metazoa; phylum Arthropoda; class Insecta; order Orthoptera; family Acrididae; genus Schistocerca; species Schistocerca americana. The sequence goes on along the minus strand of NC_060119.1, from coordinate 459,113,071 downwards.
TCGTTCATAAACTCGCGACCTAGACAAATAAATGTTGTGTACATAGTTCCGCGTAGTTAGCGCGTACACAACTTTCCCACTAGAGCGCGCCCCGCTAAGCACAACAGCGCAGGCGCAGCGCTCGTCCGTCTCCGTTCTACGAGATGGCGCTGCAATAAAGACGGACCAAATTCTACTTCCGCCGATTCGCGTATTAATATGTAACGCAGCCAAAGAGATTGCTGCTAGCGTAGAACCTTTTCTCCTCGCGGATCACACTGGCGCAGTGATACCTGAACGCTCGAGGTATTATAACGAGTGTACAGACCTCCGATTAGGCAGTTGCATTAGCCTGCACCAGTCTGCATTAGTCTGTAGTCAAGTTTCAGTCTGTGCCTAATAAGATTATCATATTCCTGTACATAGCCATGAAGAGAAATGTATAGACACTTTGTCAAGTATCAGAGATATGTGAGAATAAGATTAACGTGCCGGGACCAAAGGAACTTCAGATTGTCAATTGTAAATAGCATCCAGAATCAAGTTACGTAATGTCTACGATTTTTATTATTTTGATAAATGTGTGTGAAAATTAATCAAGTTCTGTTTAAAGTTGGTCACCGTCAATCTGCTACTCTAAGCGTACAAGTGGCATTTCTATCGTCTGACCTAACGGCAGAAGATAAACACGCCACGATAAGACCACGAGACATATTGCTGACACTCGCCTACTTCGTTAGAGCGACAAGTCAAATAATCTGATGGTATGAGTACCGAAGGTCTTACAGTACGCACACCACAATAAAGGTTACATTGATAATTGAGACTTTTCTTCCTCATTCTTGAACATGTCAAATCTTATAACATTTAGTGTGTGGCTCAATTTTGTGCCTAGATGGTATTCTGTGTAGCACTGTCGACTTGCAGAAAAAGAATTTTCAGTATTTCTTTCCTGTCAGCAGAAATGAGATGCGAAATAGTGACATTTTAAAAAAATATTATATTGACACTAACAGGTGCGATCAAAGAGTTTCCCTTTGAGGGCATTGCTGCAGTGTACATACACCGCAGCGTGACTTCGGTATAGGTATATATGCACCGACATTCAGGCAAGGTATTACTGCTCCATTCGTGTCTTTCTGTAGTGCGTGCCGTTAAACGAGAAAACATGTACTATAGCGACGTTACAAGCAAAAGCGTCCAAAGAGGACCAACATGCTGTTACTCTTTCCTTGGCTGCCGAAAGTCAAGCCCCGGTAAATATCCACCGAAGAATGAAGTGTATGGGGCGGCATGTCTGTCAAAAACCACCACTGTTGTATGATGCGCCAAGTCCCGTGCTGGTCACTTTCGACAGGAGACGCAGGTCGATCTGGAAGGTCAGCCTCAACTGCGAAACTCAAGCAGTAGGCACTTGAGTAGCCGCCATATTGTCCTCTCTCTTTGAATATATCACACTTTCGGTCCATTAGAAAATGCCTTGAGGGGTCGACGAGGATGTGCAGCAGCCATTTACGGACTTCTTCACCGAACAGGTATTTTCAGCCCGGTGCGTCGGTGCGACAGTTATCTAAATGATCACTGCGATTTCGAGTGACTGGCATACCGTGGACTGTACGTTCTTCGAATGGATGATAGCTTCAAAATATGTATATTGGCCCAACAAAATACATATTTCTTATTGTGAGCAGTTTTCATTATGACAGCGTTTTTGTTGTTTGTATTCTACAATAGTAATCTCTCTCTCTCTCTCTCTCTCTCTCTCTCTCTCTGTCACACACACACACACACACACACACACACACACACACACACACACACACACTATCAAGCTCTCTCTCTTTCTCTCTCTCTCTATCTATGCCTCAGTCCCTCTGAACACAAAACACTTACATCAGACATAATAATCACAGGAAGTAGAAATACTAAACTGCCCTGTTATCAGCAGTTAATAAAGAATTGCCGAATGCCGGTGATTAAATTACTCAGACGTTTTGTTGCATGGCTGTAAATTTTTCTAGCTAGGTTAAAGGAACACATTTTACATTAGTTACCTCAATTCACGTGAACGGGAAGGGCGCTTCTGGCAAAAGTTAATGAATTTTTAGTGAAAATTCGGCACTAATGACACAAAATATAACATAATTATGCTTTGTAAAGGTAAGTTTCTGTGCGTTTTGGAGTTGTTTATTTATGTGACGTTGAGAAGACAACTTAGTCCGTAATTTGACGTGGCGTGTTAACAGATTTATTTGCTTGTTTTACTCCGGCAACATTCTCTGTGTTCAGAAACCGCAATCCCGTAGAATCATTTAAACATTGTCATGTGCTGCAATGCGCCACATGTCCTGCCTTGATATGTCGTTTCTGCTATCGAACTGGCTAACGCTGGCGCTGCTATTCAAGTGGGCTCCACCAGTCGGGCGTGGAGCTTATTCCTTCACCTAGGGGTCGCTGCTGTCGCATTGTCTTCGTGGAGGGAGGTAGGTCAGCGTGCGATAGGCTGACCTCTTCTCACAGCCTTCTCTTCCCTGTCGTTCCCGACTGGCGTGCCGTCCCCCCCCCCCCCTCTCCCACACCAAAGCGACGGACCATCGTCTCATATGGAGCATGAAAACGGGTGGGGGGGTGGGGAGGCTGGAGCGTGTACGCTCTGATGGACCGGAAGCTGTGGCTGCAAGGGACGTCAGACTTCAGATTGTAACCCGTTATCCGGCCTTCTATCTGGTGGAAACGTCCCCGGAAAACGCCCAGAAGGGTACACGTCCACCTCCTAAGACCCATACCACGATTGAGAAGGTGTCGGCCGCTACGGCGTGGGTGGGACCAGCTCCGTCGATAGGACGAGAGGAGGCGGAGGAGGCGAAGGCTCCGTCTCCATGGGGTCGCCCCGCGGTGTAGTGATGACACCCTCTGGCGGCTGCTGCAGCCGCGCTGTCCTCAGGATCCGTGAATCTGGAAGAAGAGATACAGAAGGATCACCGCGCACATGACAGTCATGACAGTGGCGAATTTGATTAGATTGCGGCTCTGAAATCCATCTGGGTCTGAAATGAAATACATGCATGCGCCAAGTCGAGAAGGATCGCGCCTCGCGCCCACCGTCTGCTCCCGGTGAAAACCCTGAAAAACAAAATATCATGCGGCGCGAAACTATACTTGCGGCCTTCCTTCAGTGCAAGATGCTGAGGAGAGTGAAGTAGGTGGAGCAATACCTTGAAGCAATTCCGCCGGCGATGGTCTGTCTCGTGGATGCGAACGATAGGAGGCAAGAAACAGTTGCAGTGCATGATCTCTGGTGTGTGCGGTGCAAACTTTGGCCTTCTGCTGCTTGAAGGTTCACACAAAACGTTTCGCTTCGCCCTTTGACTGTGGATGGAACGGTGCACTATTTAGATGCTGTATGCCATTGCGTTCAGAGGATGTTTCAAATTCATTTGACGTGAACTAAGGGCCTTTCTCCGACACTGACTTCAGGTAACCCTTCGAGCCAAAAAACAGAGGACAACGCCGCTACATGATGTTCTCGAGTTCTTTGACTCCGCAAGAGAAAACTTGCTATAAGACTCGACCACAATCAACCAATGAATGTTCCAAAAATGTCCTGCGAAGTCTATGTGCACACGCTGCCACGGTGATTTCAACTTAGGCCAAGCAGGGAATTTTTGTGGCGGAGCGGACTGAGTTTCCACACATGTGTGACACTGTGACGACATCTCTCCTATTTGGGTGTCCATACCCTGACAAGTACAGTGTCGACGCGCTAATTGTGTCGTACGAACAAGCCCCCAGTATTCTTGGTGAACTAACGGCAACACTTTTTTTTGCAAAGGTATGGGGATCAACATACGTGACTGTCCACTGTCATTTTGAACAAGAATCACACCTTACTGTATAGCGAGGCTATGCCAACGTGCAAAGTATCGACGCACTACAGAGTTCTCTATGCTATACAATGTGCTGAGCACGTGTGGTTTGGCATCCCATCCTCGTCTCCAGTGTTGTTGTGTCTAGGAAACCTCCATAGTCGGTTCGCTAGACAATCAAACATATTAATGAGTTTTATTAGAAAAGATAATTGCAATTACTAAGCTTTGATATGTATCGCAAACAAAGGGCGACATGCAAAATGATCAGTCTTCTTCAGAATAGACAATTGAAGTGTGTCCTACGTAGATATTCCTAAAGCAGTGGCTAACGTTGACGCTCCTATCGAAGTGGCTAATTTTGCAAAAACAGACATAATGTTTGATAGGAAAGTCACAATCAGTGATTTTAGAATGTAACTTTTAATCCGTCTTGATTGCAGAGTGTTTATTCATATGACCGGTTTCGGTTCCTTTAGAACCATCTTCGGATCTGATATTTCGGTTGCAGGAGTAACCCGTCCAAATACAGCAAATTTCACGTGCTGTGTCACATATATGCATTCAAGACGGATTAAAAGGTACATTGAAGTGGATAATGTTGATGCTGCTATCCAAGTGGGCTGTATCAGTCGGGCGCGGAGCTTATGACCTTCTGACGTAGGGGCCGCTGCTGTCACGTTGTCGTCCTGGAGGGAGGTACGTCAGCGTCCGATACGTGACCTCTTCTCACAGCCTTCTCTTCCCTGTCGTACCCGACGGGTGTGATGGCGCTGACTCCATGCCGTATCATCCAAAATCTGACATACATCCAGTCTGCAGCTTTTTATTCCGCTCTCTGCTGAGACAGAATGATAAAACTCCTCGCTGAATGAAAACATAGATTCTTTGGGACACACGCACAGTACAGCTTCTGGAGATGTATAGCACCCATTGTCCACATCGTATTATGGTTCAGATACTACGCTCGCATGAGTCCTGTAAAATGACCATCAGCAGTGGAAAATGCAGAGTTGTGGTGTTTGACATGTGGAATTACGTGTTTCACAAATACCTGTCACTAAGAATCACTGCAGTTATGAAACTGAAGACTCGATTTATGCCCAAGATGTGGGAGAGAAATGGAGTACTTGGCATACATCTTCGTTCGTCTAGAGGAGGGTGTTGGAATAGGCTTTGCATCGACGTGATTCATCACATGCGTTGGAGTTCTTTTGCTGGGTGTGATATAGAGGGGTTTACGATTGCAGGTAGATAGCACTCTGAGCCACACACAGGACACGCACTTGTGCACAAGTCGAACGCAAGTTAAACCACACAACTGATGTATCCCGAGAGAAAGCGGAAAAAATGGTTAAATGAGGGATAAGTGATCCATCGCAACATCTCCCTCCACCTAGAACGCGTCATCAGCATACCTTTAACGCATACCTTATTAAAATTCATCTCCATCGATCACTCTAGTTACTTTCTATCATGCTTTAATGTAGATCCATGCCACTTTGAAGGCAGAAGGTTCTCTTTTCTAGGAAAGCATGAACGAACAGCAGTCAACTTGCATGTTTCCCCATTACTTCAATAGAAATACAGCTGAATGTTGTTAAAACCCAAGCAGCAACTGCTCTATAAAGTATTTGTTTACTGACACCACATGGTTCGTATTGGTAGAGAGTACAGAGAAGCACATTGTAAATACTGTTTCTAACGGTTGAAAACATTTAAACTGTCCTGCATAGGGTTAAGCATGTATCCATTCTATAGCTCTTTATTGGAGTCCCTCAGTTGGTAATACAATGCTCTTACGAAGACCTCTTTATAAAAGTCTATAAGGTGGCCGCCAATAACTTTCGGGCCATACATGGGCTTGTGATTCGACTCTACGTTACTCTGCGTTTGGTGGTCATACTTGTTAAACAATCTATTCAAGCCACCTTATCGCTGCAAACGTAAAATGATGTTTCTCTAGTTCCCAGCGCTTCCAAGTGTACTTTTCCTCGTAGTCCTCTCGCTGGCACATAATCGTTCCCATGTTCAAGAATTCTCCAGCACCAAGCAGGAGGCATGCAAGTACTCGCTCATTACCCCTCAGTTTCGATGCATTTTGGCATATTTTCCCTCAATTTACACGTATTATCAGTCAATTTTGATAATCTTATAGATTGTATATCCCTTTTACTCATGTGATCATGATATAACTTCTCGCCATGTATTCTACAAATGCTTGTAAATATAATGCATTTGTCAATACATAGCGCAAATGCACTATTTTTCTGTCTGTGTGTGTGAGCCAAGGTCGGCTCACGTTTATGCCGTTTTTCCTTTTGGGCATTCTTGCATCCTTCACTGGGCCAAACAGATGGAAGTCGCGAGATGTGTGCTCCGCGCTGTAGTGTGGATGAGGAAAAACAATCCAATGATGTTTCCTGCGCTCCTCTCGGGTGCGCAAACTTGTGTGAAGTGGTTCACTGTCTCAGAGAAGTTCGTTTGCATTTTTGTGGCGACGAACACTTTGCAAGAGTCACAGCTGCTTGCCGCCGGCCGGCCGACCGGCCGGCCGACAGGTTTGCACGATCTTGTTGCGATGATGACAGGTGCCTCTCCCAACGACTCTCCGTGCTTTTTTTCATTGCTAGGTCTCCGTAGACATTCTGAAAGCGTGTATGAATATCTGCGATGCTCTGTTTTTCCGCCAAATGAAACACGATGACAGCTCTCTCCTTGGAACACACCTCCGTTAAGACACACCAGCTATAGAAATTTCATGAAACTTTACGCTATGAAGCGGAAATATACCACTATGTCCCACAACAAATTCCGCATTTTTTTCAGCTAAAATTGGCCGAGAGAAAAATTTGTTGCTTTAATTCTGAATCTCTCTCATGTTATAACTTGCATGTCACGTCGTCTCAGAGTAACGCCACACCGAAGCTTCCTAAAAACGTGTTATTTTATGTGCGGTTTGTTGTAATTACAAGCCATTTAATATCGGCGATTAAAGCCTTCAGGAGACTGTAATAAGAATAACATCGTCGTGCTTTACACAAAATCGGACAGGTAGCGTATACAAATGCGGCGGTAGAAAGTGATGTGCAACTGGTTCGGGTCTCGGCGCTTAAAAAAAAAATTCACCTTTTCGCTTTCCTTACGATTCTAGAACTTTCTTATTAATTTACAGAAATAGTGATCAAGATACATGTCTTTATTTCCGTGTATGATCACGAAACGCTAGTTGCTCAGACTACCGGTATCGGTCAGCAATGTCCACCTTCAGATCTGATTCAAAGACATGTCCTAATATAATGGACACATAGTGGCATCGTCAACAGATAAACACAGTTATGTTAGTTTGAGACAGATCTGAAGATGGTCATCGCTGAACGAAACAGGTAGTCCGAGGACGTAACATTTGTGATCGTAGACAGAAAAAAAGAAATTTATTCTACACCTTCTGAAAAACTGTTTGATTCGCGAGCATGTCGCAGTTTGTGAACAGTGATCAAGTAAGGATGATCATAGAATTTCGAAATGGTTCAAATGGCTCTGAGCACTATGCGACTTAACTTCTGAGGTCATCAGTCGCCTAGAACTTAGAACTAATTAAACCTAACTAACCTAAGGACAGCACACACATCCATGCCCGAGGCAGGATTCGAACCTGCGACCGTAGCGGTCGCTCGGTTCCAGACTGTAGCGCCTAGAACCGCACGGCCACTCCGACCGGCCATAGAATTTCACTAAAATGTCAAAGACATTATTGGTCATGGAACTTTTAGAAGCCCGTGTCCTTGCTGAGAGAGCACAGAAACTTCCTTTTTGCTTTATAACACGTTCGTGGATATTACAGCTTTCATTCACATGTACTACTGACAGAACAACATGACTAACACATGGACAAGGTAGAAAATGTGCTTATTCGTGCAGCTAACGTAGAAAGATTATGACTGTCCAATTTCTTAAACAAACCGTATGATTTGCGAGTCAGACACAACCATACAGCTGCTGTAGGGGCTGCAGTCTCAATCACGTTGACCAGCACGTCTCATATGATGTGGACGCCTTGTCTTGTGCCGTTGATTTTAGCATCCATATCCACCTGTCATCGGTTGCCTTGTCCCGTGTGACGATAGCGTTACTAAACAATCTGTTGAGGAAACGTGATACTGTTGGTTCGATCTCTTCTGTTAACCGAACCTGATAAGGGCCCAAAACTGATGAGCAGTGAGGGAAAGTGAGGTAAGATCAGCTACTCCACTAATGGGGTAAGAATAGATACTATCTTTGTGGGAATATAGAGAAACCAGATTTTCAGTGCAAAATCAGCACAAATGTTTATTGAAATACAATTTAACCAACAATATTATTCGCAAAATTCTCATGTAAAGTAGCACTCCTCGTTATCTGCTCCACTACAGCTTTCGTCGGCCCAGCAAGGACGTTTTACACAATTGAATCCCACCAGTTCGTTCAACTCATCTTCGTTTCGTAATTGAATGTATGCTTTAAATTAGCTTTGGTTGCTAAATCGTATTCTCATTTTCGGATAACTCCCAAAGTTAAACCGAAAATCATTCATATACGGTCGACCAATTCTTTTCATTTATGTTCTGAAAACAAGTGGGCATGGTACTAACCGTTCTTTAATTGCCTCCTTCTGAGAGGTTAGTTCATTTGTCCTGGCTTTTCGTAGTCTTCTAAGGTACTTTGTGGAACTTTTAAGGTTCTTGCAGCTTTCGAGTACCCCATTCACTGTCTTCCATGCTCTCTTGGCTCCACGATTGCTGCCTGTTTGTCTTCCTCAGATAAGTTCTAGGCGTATTTGACACTAAAAAGAAACAAATTTGTTGTGCAATAACATAGCCGGTCTTACCCTGAGAGGAGAGGTTATGAAAACGAAATAAAAGTAGGCTATTGTTGAACAAAATCCATGATGTTTGCTAGTGTATAAATAATTACTTATCATGTAATATTCCTGACTAAATAGGGTTTTTATAAGTGTAATGGCTATGAAGTGATCGCAGTTTACAAACAGGAGGCTATTAGTCTCTTGATGCCGTAAAACAAACTTAACTTCATAGAGTCGGTGACCTTAACAACAATAATACGCAGTTATGGGCACTCTTACTTCTTGACATGTGCAGTGTAATTTTGTATCCCTCCATCAGGGGGTATAAATAGTGACAAGAGATCCGGTATTGAAGAAGATGATGTTTGGCTAATGCACTTACTTGGAATACCCTTTACGTAGGTCACCGCTGAATACTGTGCTTGCAGGCCAACTTCTACCCGGTCCCGGATCTACGATATTTCTGAACCATGGCAAAAACTTGATAGTGGCGCCCCCACCGCTCCCCTCTCTAGTGTTTGAGACAGGTCGTCAAAAATTTTACAAAAATCAATTGTTCAAAAATCATTTTGTAGTGCACATCTTTATGAAGAGTTTGATATATAAAACACATATGTTCGAGGAAATGTAAGAATGTTATTCGGCCTTAAGATGACAAAGTGCAGTGCCACATCTCTTCATACATTGTTTTTCTACCGCACGTCACTCTATTTCCCTCTATGGAATTCAAACGTGTATATTTTATAATTTAAGCTAATAAACCTATATCATGGACAGTGAAAATTAAAATGTCCTCTGGTGCCTCTCGTGCTCCCAATCGGCCGGTTTGACATCGTACACCCATTACAAGAAGCTCATATTAATACTGGATGGGATTATTTGTGCCTGGGAGAATAAGCACTTCTCAGAAAATTTGCACTCTTTATTGCCTATTCGTTAATAACTTTCTCTTTTGTTGTCATAAAATTAAATATAGGAAATATAAGAGCAAGAAAGACAGGAGTTAATCAAGACAGTACATATTTCTATAATCCTTAGGTCCCAGAAATTTTCTCTCTCTAATCTTGCTACAGATTTACACGGTGTGCTTTCCATTCTGCGAAGCAATCTATTGTTAACGGCCTTGCCGCAGAGGTAACACCGGAAACCCGTCGGATCACCAAAGTTAAGTGCTGTCGGGCTGGGCTAGCTGTTGGCAAGCGGGGTGCATTCAGCCCTTGTGAGGCAAACTGAGGAGCTACTTGAATGAGGAATACGGCCGGGACAGCGGTGTCCTGACCCCACGCCCCTACATATCCGCATCCAGTGACGCCTGTGGGCTGAGGATGACACGGCGGCCGGTCAGTACCGTTGGGCCTTCATGGCCAGTTCGGGCGGAGTTAAGTTATTTTTCAGTTTTAGAAAGAATCTATTACCTCATCAAAGTTTGGCAAACCTTTTGCTATATGAAAAATCAAAATGTCATTGTCAAATACTGAAAAAGCTGTTAATTCAAATAGTATCCAAAACTGGTGTGGTCCCTCGATTTGATTGCGTCTATTTTGTCACTTTCTAATATTGCAGCAATTGTAATACATGCGAAATAAGCGAGACTGTTTTGCCACAAATGGCCATCTTTATTTACCTCATTCACATAATCCACAAAGTAACAACATCAAATGTCCATAAGACCAACTACAAGCAAAAAGTATGTTAGGAAATAGTTTCACATTTCATTGGTATGCTCCAGTTTCTCAAACATGAGATCGAAAAGCAGTAGTACGAAATTTTTATATAATTTTGGAATCGTCATATTCTTCCATATAATCTGTGTGATGCCTTAGTTTCTTCTCCTTCCTCGTTCTAACAATCTTGTCATCACTAATTCTGTAACTATTCCTGCCATTGTCAAAACTTATTGTCCTGCCAGAAACACAGATTCAGTTATCCCGCTTTTATTCTCCGATTAGGCTTTATTACGTATCCGTACAACGCGTTTTCCGCCTATTCCGGAAATAGTATTTAAGCGGCTGCTAACAGGGGAACTTTGCATCAAGCCCTTAGTATTTTAGCAATCTGGAAAAAAATTTCTGTCAAAATTTCATTTTCTTGGATACACCGAGACGTTAATAAGTAATCTTTCTTACCTGTTATTTCCATTAGTCGTTTGTTTCCACTATTATAGTCTGAATCTAAGGATTTCGCTAATAATTGTAACAACACTGATCACTCGCACACCCAGTCAACCACATAAATAAACAGTGATTGGCATTCACTCGTTCAAGTTTATTCGGCTCATCTCGGACAGCGCCGTCCCCTTTTGTCTGCAGGAAGTTTTTTTATTTCTTGACGCGACGGCTATTCCCCTGGCAGAGACATCACGTACATTGTGCACGCATTCAAAAATCAACTTATAACTCTTTCAGAAATCAGCCAAGAATGTATTCAGAAACAAACAGGGATGCGTTTCAAAATCATATGTATAATCGATGGACCAACGTGCGCTGCGTGCTAGGCATTTTGTGGAACAAGGTTTTTTTCTATAAGAATATGAATGTGGCGCCCCCTGAAATTGCCACCCGGGGCAGATAACCCGGTTTGCCGCCCACGAGATCCACGCCTGCCTCTAACGTTCGAGGAACACGAATTCCGCTTTGTTCAACAAGGCATTTGTGGGGCAGGCGAAGTATGTGGTCTTATGCGCATTGATTCTCCGCAAGTGGCGCTGCAGGATTTCGCTGAAGAATTCTGGAATTCTTCGATACCGCGATTTCACAACGGCAAGCTCATTCGAAGTAATACAAAGGAAGTGGGAGTCCAGATCATATTCACTATGAAATGCAATTTCTATTAGATGAGTTTTCTCTCACCAGCACCCACATATTCCCAACCATAACCATACCATTGTTTGAAGTCCTGATTTACGAGGCCCATTTAACCCAAAACTGAGAGACGCACGCTCTCCCTTTATTTTAAATTAAATTACTGGCTTATATAATAAGGCTTCAAACTTAAACCTGGACCAGCCTGCAATATCTGCAGCAAGGACAACCATACATATTCCTGCAATTGTAGGTTGAAAACTAGTTCCCTCCTGACAATTCCGAAGTACACTCCTGGAAATTGAAATAAGAACACCGTGAATTCATTGTCCCAGGAAGGGGAAACTTTATTGACACATTCCTGGGGTCAGATACATCACATGATCACACTGACAGAACCACAGGCACATAGACACAGGCAACAGAGCATGCACAATGTCGGCACTAGTACAGTGTATATCCACCTTTCGCAGCAATGCAGGCTGCTATTCTCCCATGGAGACGATCGTAGAGATGCTGGATGTAGTCCTGTGGAACGGCTTGCCATGCCATTTCCACCTGGCGCCTCAGTTGGACCAGCGTTCGTGCTGGACGTGCAGACCGCGTGAGACGACGCTTCATCCAGTCCCACACATGCTCAATGGGGGACAGATACGGAGATCTTGCTGGCCAGGGTAGTTGACTTATACCTTCTAGAGCACGTTGGGTGGCACGGGATACATGCGGACGTGCATTGTCCTGTTGGAACAGCAAGTTCCCTTGCCGGTCTAGGAATGGTAGAACGATGGGTTCGATGACGGTTTGGATGTACCGTGCACTATTCAGTGTCCCCTCGACGATCACCAGTGGTGTACGGCCAGTGTAGGAGATCGCTCCCCACACCATGATGCCGGGTGTTGGCCCTGTGTGCCTCGGTCGTATGCAGTCCTGATTGTGGCGCTCACCTGCACGGCGCCAAACACGCATACGACCATCATTGGCACCAAGGCAGAAGCGACTCTCATCGCTGAAGACGACACGTCTCCTTTCATCCCTCCACTCACGCCTGTCGCGACACCACTGGAGGCGGGCTGCACGATGTTGGGGCGTGAGCGGAAGACGGCCTAACGGTGTGCGGGACCATAGCCCAGCTTCATGGAGACGGTTGCGAATGGTCCTCGCCGATACCCCAGGAGCAACAGTGTCCCTAATTTGCTGGGAAGTGGCGGTGCGGTCCCCTACGGCACTGCGTAGGATCCTACGGTCTTGGCGTGCATCCGTGCGTCGCTGCGGTCCGGTCCCAGGTCGACGGGCACGTGCACCTTCCGCCGACCACTGGCGACAACATCGATGTACTGTGGAGACCTCACGCCCCACGTGTTGAGCAATTCGGCGGCACGTCCACCCGGCCTCCCGCATGCCCACTATACGCCCTCGCTCAAAGTCCGTCAGCTGCACATACGGTTCACGTCCACGCTGTCGCGGCATGCTACCAGTGTTAAAGACTGCGATGGAGCTCCGTATGCCACGGCAAACTGGCTGACACTGACGGCGGCGGTGCACAAATGCTGCGCAGCTAGCGCCATTCGACGGCCAACACCGCGGTTCCTGGTGTGTCCGCTGTGCCGTGCGTGTGATCATTGCTTGTACAGCCCTCTCGCAGTGTCCGAAGCAAGTATGGTGGGTCTGACACACCGGTGTCAATGTGTTCTATTTTCCATTTCCAGGAGTGTATATCCTTTCTGACAGCGAAAGGCATCCACTCCCTTTTATTATGTCTGTCGTGCAAACATCCACTTTTTTGAAAGATTTTGCAACTTCCATCTAATCAAGTTAATTGCACATTTTATATTGGATTATTTTTTGAGTCGTCTTTACCTCAAGCCAATGCCATTTCCTACTAAACTGTGAGGACCCCTTTATTTAAACGTTTCATATTTTAACTAATCATACAATGTCGTCTGACGGGCAACCCTATCCAATGAAACTCATCTTACGTTTTTCTAATATGACCTGATTTCAACATTAAGTACCAACCTGTCGAACTGCCATTTCCTCAACAAAGTGCTAATTAACTTTGCTGCTTAGTAGTTAATCCGCATAACAGTTGCTCACCTGCTTTTCCTATTCGTATGATTTACTAACACTGCTTACAGTCAGCGCAATTGGTTTCATAACCAATAATATTATTAAAATAAATGGTCAAAAATTTGTTACAATTTCCCACAAAGTTGCATACAATTCACTGTTAATGGTGATTGTACATCATGATTAAAAACATGTGTGTAACTTTATACCCTGTAATGACACCATCAAGGAATTTCAAATTTCAGAAAGCAATTTTTCTATGGAAAGTGAACAGCTATTGGTGTAAAATATTAAAACTGAGTAAAACGGTTTCGATTGCAACAGATATTTACTTCGGTTGGCAACAGGTTTCAGCCTATAATTTAGATCACCGCCATGCAGTAAGCACTGCAGAATAATAGTAATACATATTCAGAGCGATTTCTGAACAGAGAGATGGTACCTTGGCTGAAAACATCTAAAATAAAAGTTGCAATAATAACAAAATAAGATGTATACCCATGAAGGCGGTGGACGGAGCAAGGTGCGTAAGAACACGGTCGTGAACTGCTGATTAAAGCAACATGACTCGAAAATATATACAGTCCGACCCGCCCATCGCACACTGCATTAAATCGATGACAACCAATCATGCACTCATTGTGTGAGGAACGTGTAGTTCATATTTACAAGAAAAATATGTACAAAAACTACACACATAATGGTCCGAAACAACTCCTATCATTATTTAAAATAAGGGAACGCATATCTGACAAGATTTGATTGTTGAAATTAGTCGTAGCAAAGATGGCGCTATTGGTTACCGTAGCAATGGTTGTCGTTGTCGATTGTTACACTCCAAAGAGGCCTACAACAGACACTGTGCAGGAGGCGGCGGCTGTCCGATGGCTTGGAAGTCGATCGTCGTGTTTCTGCTTTGAAAGACGATCGTAGCGAAGAAACTGCCTGCCTCGATTCGCCCTATTGTGGTCAAAAGAAACAACTGAAACGATCATTCGCAAGGACTGTACTCTGCTGTCAAAGAACCTGGTTATAAAACTAACAAGCGCTGGCTTCAAAATCTCTACGTACTATTTAGCATTATAACCCTTACCAGCGAAACTTCTGCCACGTGCTCGAAACAACCTTGGCAACGTGTGGTCCCGAACCCTCCAGAAGTTTCGCTGGGAATCCCTTACGCATCCTTCGTACAGTCCCGATCTCTCCGTCTTTGATTTTTGGAGCCCCGAAGAAAGACATTCGCGGTCGCCGATTTACTTCGGACGAAGATATGCACGGCTGGGTACAACCATGGTTTCGTAGGTAACTGCAATCAATTTTCCAAGGAGCCATTAACTGTCTTATTTGACACAGGTATAAATTTATTAACACTTACATCGATTACTTTTTAAAATAATAAACAGTTTACTTACTCTTTCCCAAATATCTTGTTTTCATTTTGATAGAAAAAGGAATTAAATTCTAAAAATATAGATACGGAACGTAAATTGAAAATTAAAAAGTATCACAAGTAGTTTGTAATATTAATGTAACACAAACCACGACTGTTTTTGTTTCCACCTGTTATCACTCTCTCAGGAGCGAAATGCCATCGGTAACTGTCACCAATCAGCCTGTCCGCTCCCGGTAGCTGAATGGTCAGCATGACGGATTGTCAATCATCTGAGCCCGGGTTCGATTCCCGGCTGTCCTCATCATCATCCTCATCGACTGCAGGTCGCCGAAGTGGCGTCAAATTGAAAGACTGTCACCCGGCGAACGGTCTGCCCGACGTGGGGCCCTAGCCATACGATTAAATTAAATAAACCCATCACACTAACACCACCTAAAACTATGGATTCAATATTGATATCGGTTATTTGATGAAGATGAAGCCTATAGGTAATGGTCCACTCATAATCAGGAACATCATAAATGGTGGGCGGTTTTTATTTTGACTTCCCTTCTTAACGTCAGAACTCCGAATATTTTTGATGCCATGAAACAGCTTTGTTGGCGGTCGTACTTGCTTTTATTTGTGTGCAAGCGAGTGCATGTTCATTTGAGTGTAACGTCGGGTGTCTATATTATTGTACCCATACACTTTAAAAATACAATATATTTGCACCTTATCAGAAAATGTTATAATGGTGTTTTGCTGCAGTGATCCTGCTGCTGTTGGTTTGTACCCGCTCCGTATCACCTGTTTTTTTGTTTTTTTTTCAGAATTTTCAGTGCATTGCGTGGTAACGGTGTATTGTATGTATCCCATTGGAACGTGTGCTAAGAATAAGAAATTATCAGTTATCATTCGTTGTAGCCCTACAACCTGCGGCGTAGTTGAACGATTCCATTTATGATGCATATCACAATCCGAAATGCAGGTAGTTCTTTGAATTTACTCACTGGTTAAACATTAATCGCTATTTTTACCCTATACTACTATTTGCTACTTACGACAAATTTACACGGGATTGTATCGGTACTGGAGGTGGTGCGAGATAGCTAAAAACAACACCACTCGTATCGTATCTGTCCTTGTCATCAGGACAGTTAACATTATTCAACTGAAACCGATTTCGATGTTTGTATTTCTGTCAGTACGTGTTGGAAGATGCTGGATGATATGAACATAGCTCCAATTATTGCAGTAGTGTGATTGTGGACTGAGGAAAATATATTGCACACTGTTGTTGCAGCTACACCAATAATCATAACAGAAAATATGAAGTATTCAGAAACGATTATTCCAGGAATCATTAGAAATGGCGTACGTAACTGTATGGGTGTTCCCAATACGTAGCTGTAAGCTACTCGTGGTCACAGTGTTAATGAAGAACAGCAATCCAGCAGCAGCCAGATCGACCAGAAGTGGGAATGAAACGGTCAAGAAACGTTAGAAGGATCGCTATCCGCTACGGTAATGCGCCTTGTGTGAAGGATCATTACTTTGAGTAAACAATAAACGCTGCTGCCTTCGAGACGATCAGAGGATGTTCGTCTGATTACTTATGCGACTGCGCTTTAACAACAGGATGTAGAATACATTCACTGCAGATGTACCCCAAATCTGTTTCGCTTAATCATATAACAGGTGGAATGATTCTCTGTACACACGTAACAACGCAGCGGAGAGCAAGCAACGTAGCTACTGACAACTGATTATCAGCTCTGCTAATGGATCCCTTCGTGCTTGACCGTACGCATTAATTAACGCACAACATTAGCGCACAGTTCGCCATAGTGTTACATTGGGCCTTCGATATCTCTGTTTATCATCCCTCAATCCACTGTAATCTTGTATTGTAATCTCCATGTAGTGGCATATATCAGAGTAGACTCATACAGCGAAAATATTACTGAACTTAGCCTTACACTACGTAATTCGTGAGAGGAATGTCTCGTTAAATCTAAGGCCATTTAATCTTTTTAATCACCCGATCATCCTCATTTAGGTTTTCGTGCCTAAGTATCTTTTGATGAATTTCCGTTCTTTTCGTTTCACAAAAAAAAAAAACGGGCGGTCCCTCGTTCCGTATTGAAGTAATACCTTCGTCTTTAATGACCTAAGCGGCCAACGAATTCACATATTTCTCCTATTTCCTCGGAAAAAATGCGGGCAAATGACAGATTGACGTGGATGCGCCTAGATTTCACCAGTAATATGCTGGGTCTTCCAAAATGAGCATTTATTACATTCAAGTTATCATTATAAATAATACAATAAAAATAAATAGTCAGTCAAAAATGAATATTTCAAAAAGAACGTATGGAGTTTAATGCGATGTAACATTTATTACATTCAACTTACAATCATAAATAGTACATCAAATAAAAGAGTAACTCAAACAGTTTTTGTTACAAGTATTGAATGTGAGTACCATTAGTCACAGGTGGAGTCGATAGGCGACTTCTTCCCAAACACTGATCAGTGTGTCTGGAGTAATAGTTGCAACAATCCTGTTCTTAAAGTCGGGTAGATCTGCTGATAAAGGAAGTAAATACGCATGCTCCTTTACGAACTTCACAAAGTTAAAAATCGCGTGGCGTCAGGTGGTGTGTGAGAGTGGATGTCATGCGAAACAAGCTCTGTCATTCTGCTCCTTTCGGCTAATCCAGCGCTATCGGGTACAACGTTGCTTAACCAGTCGCGTACTGAGTTATGCCAGTGAGGTGGCGCGCCGTCTTACTGCCAAATAGTTTTATGACTCAGCTTCTCCAATAGAGAAAAGAGCCACAGTTCTAGCGCATCAAAATAAAAACATCAGCTACCCTTGCTTCAACAAGAAGTAAACGCCCATAAACTTTCCTCCGGGATATGGCACAGAAAATATTCAATTTATGGAAGTATCGTTGTAGCAGACCATCTCGTAGGGATTTGCTGACACCCAGATACGCATATCATGTGTGTTTGCATTTCCACTTAGGTCAAATGTCGATTCATCACTGGAGATGACACGGTCCAGAAAATATTCATCGTTATGCAATAAGATGTCGTTTGCAAATTTAATACGTAATCTGTAGTCTGTAGGCTCTAGAGCTTGTAAAAACTGCAAAAGATATGACACATTCTTCAATCGCTCTTGGTCGTTACATGCACTTCCCTTTGTGCACTGGAATACAGACAAAACTACTTGAGTTCCACTATCTTCTGATATATTAATTATAGCTGTAAGTTTAATGTAATAAATGCTACAAACTCTTACAACACGAATACTCATTTTGAAACACCCTATATAGTTATCGAAAAGTTTGTGTGAAAGCTATTATGGGGGAAAAATATCTAGATTTCTATCTGTTAAGAAGCATCAAAATTAATTATGCAGACTTAAATAATTATAGAATTACTACACCAAACTTACATAATTAATGTCCACGCTGTCATACTACAATTCGTTAGAAATATTTCCTCCCAGTAGTTACTTATATCTTTGAAAGACGAGTCTTTACGGCAAAATCGTTAATAAGAAAAAATATCACCGAAAAGCTTTGTAAAGTAAGACCCTGAATAACGCGCAAGACTGGCTATGGAGAAAAATCAAGACAGAACTACAAGCCCCTTGGGATAATGTAGAAAGGTATGGACGAGATAAAGCCATAAAGCGTAGTTGCAATGTAGCAGATATTTTAAATTCAAGTGAGCTGGAGTTTAGAGAGAGGGAGGAGGGGCTGGGGTTGTGGAGTGGGTGAGTCGGCATACGACAGTTGTATGACGACAAGCAAGATCAAATTACCTTTAAGAATTACCTGTAAGGGGCATTCAAATGAAACCCGGTCATTAGTGTAAAGTAACGGTTTCGATTTTATTAACTCAAAAATGTAGTTATACACAGTAAACATAGTCAAAAATATTTGCCAAAACTGTTGGCACATTTATCCCACTGCGACACTAGCCGTTCGATTCCATCCTTGAAGAAGCTAATAGGCTGCTATAAGATCCAGGCCTGGACGCGAATCAATGTCCGCGAATAGCTAGTTTTACAGTTCCAAACACATGAAAGTCACAAAGTGAAATGTCGGGGACTGTACGGTGAATGTTCCAGCGTTTCCCACCGAAACTGCTGCAATGTTGTCTTCACCACAGTGGCCGTGAGTGGGCGGGCATTATCATGCAGGAGGATAACATCATCGGACAACATGCCTCGGCGTTCCGACTTGATGGTTCGTCTAAGGCTCTGTTAAGTGGCTTGATAACGCAGGACATTGACGGTGGTTCCCCGTTCCGGGAACTCGACGAGCAGTGGGCCCTTGTGGTCAAAAAAGGAGGACATCATGACCTTACCAGAACTGGTGTACACAGGCTTTGATTTCTTTGGAGGTCGTGAAGTCATATGTTTCCACTGCTTGCTGTTACGCTTGCTTTCCGGCTCAAAACGGTGACACCACGTTTCGTCACCTGTGACAATACGCGACAGAAAGCCGTATTCCTCCTCATGATAACGTTGCAGATGACTCAAAGACAGCGCCATCCGAGTATTACGCTGTTCGGCGGTCAGTTGGTGGGGAACCCACTGTGCACAGATTTTTCGAAAGTATAAGTGTTGATGCATTATGGTGTGGGCGGTGCCCACGCTAATACGCAGTAACCGATGGATCTCGTCCACGGTGATTCTGCGGTTGTCCAACATTAAAGCATTCACTTTCGCAACCATTTCCGGAGTGATGATACGATGAGCCTGCCCAGGACGAGCATCGTCCTCCAGTCACTCGTGTCCCTCAAGCAATCGTCTGCGGCATTCCACAACACTTGAACAAATCACACTGTACTCACCGTACACAGCCTTCATGCGGCGATACATTTCACGACCTCTAACACCCACCGCGGCTCTATGTGTGCACCGGCAGCAGCACAAACGACGTCATTTATATTTTTACCACTGTAAATTTTTAGTGAATCTTCAACATTTCGTTTTACTGATAACGTGCACATATGCAGACCCCAGAACCATCATGACATTACTGAACGCGAAAGGGACTCACCTGAAGCGAACGTTTTTTGCATCATTTCCCTTCTTTGTTGACGAAAACACACAGTGATTGGAAAGAGCTATCTTTAAATGCAGCAGAATTGGCTATTTTCACAACTTCTGGAGGGCTCCGATGACTTGATTTTCCAACAGGATGGAGCTCAACCACGCTGGCACAACAACGTACGTCGTTTTATCAATGGCACTCTGCTCCAACGCTGTATAAGGCGCACGGGACCCCGAAACACTGTCCTGCATTCTTGACCTCCAAGACTGCCAGAGGTGACCCATGCGAGTTTTGATTGTGGGGATAAGTGAACGAAAGAGCGTTCATCTACCCTCTACCTAGTGACATATAAGTGAAGAAAAGAATAACAGCCGCCATAACTTCTGTAAAAGCAGATACATTGTGCAGATACATTGTGTCAAGTTTAGTTTATGACGAATTTAGCTAAAGTCTAGACGTTCTTCGTGCTGCTGCTGGTGGACACATAGAACATTTGTAATAACCTAACTAAAGGTTTAAGATTTTGTATTTTTAAATTTATGCCATATCTGTAGTATGTTTTATCAAATATAGTGTACAGAAGAATGGAAAAGAAAACCGGGGATCCTTTCGATGACAAACGGATTGGCTTTAGGTTAGGTAACAGTATCATTCAGGTAGTTTTGACGTTGGACTTTTTTCTAGCATAAGAATTTTTCATTGTTTTCTCTCTTAATTCTCGGTGCACTTTAGCCTGTAAGGTAGATCAGCAGCAGTGCTAAAGTGTGTTTTTCAACCGATTTTAAGCATTTGGATGGCAGTTGATCGAACTACTGTCATCGACTAACCTATAATTTATTTAAGTAGTGTCACTAAATAAGCTGTGTGTATTTTAATAAGTAATACAGGAAGTTTAGAAGCGAAAATATGTATCAGTACATACAGCTTGCAATGTTTGGTACAGCAATCAACGTTTGTCGTTAACAAGTGCCCCATAACCCAAACGGTTTTGTCAGTAGTGCCAGCGCGCAAAATGCATGTGTTTAGTAAGTTATACAGACAACTTAGATATGAATATTTAGTTTGAAGATTTATTCTACTTGCACACTATGTTCCGTGATCAAAACCTTACCAATTTATTTCTGTGCAAATTTTGAATTTTAGAATTTGTAATTATATACTTCTGTACTTAGAAAAGAAACATACACGCGTGTTTTGTACTCTGTGACGTTCCGTCCTCTCTCTCAATGAGATATTCACTGGGAAGGTCTCTCGAACGGGTGGCATTAATAGGTAGCAAAACTCACCAGTTGTGTCATGCAGGCAACCCATACTAATGGTGATTAATCCCTTTAAAGCACCTACAGTGAGGATCATTACACTGATCTCTTGCCGTAACTGAAACATTGCTTTGTTGGGATCCACCATCGGAACGTTTTCTTTTAATTTGGATTGCATCAGACCAGTGAGCACGCCGCCCATGGTCATTGTTCCAAAGCGATAACCGATCATGCCCACGCAATTCTCTCAATAACATGTGCAACAACCGAAATGATCGGATAAAATATCTCACTGGGTTCTGACCTTCTGTTGTAAAGAAGTAAGCGAAAGAACACGGATAGGATTCGAATGTCCGCCTCCGAGTTATCCACTGCCAGCCTATCATATTTTTTCACTGACACACTCTTGAAGATAGAATATAAAGTGATAAAATGTCATGGAGACAAGGTGATTGGCCCTGTGAAATAATGAACTCGATTAATTATGGTGAAACATGTACTTATTAAGCCAGAAAAACTGCACTCATCTCAATTTACATCTATTCCGTAACAGCTTCCATCACAGAAATACAAAATGAAACTGAGGAGAAAAGGGAAAATACTCTATATATATTTTTTTCTCAGCGACGCTGCTTACATGTGCGTTAGAGTTCTGGAAGATTTTCTTGTGTAAATGTTCATTGCAGTTACAAGAGTGTTCATTGGTTTATATTTAACGACTCATTTTACCAAACATATTTAGTAGTACTCTACCGATCTTTTAAAATAGAGCACAGACATCAGTTGGATATGAAAAGGAGAATAAGAATATAAGTAAACACTTCAATTCGATAAACAATGAATAACTTTACCAAAGATTTTACTTGTGGGATGATGACACTCTTGAAAAATGACACTCTTGAAAAATGTTACTTTGACACCGTCTTTGATCATGTTCTGTGTAGACATACGGGAAGTTGCCCAGTTTAAGTGATACATAGTAACAACATTACCTTCCTTTCTTGCATCCTAAAATGATGCTTGACTACGTTTGTGTGTGTGTGTGTGTGTGTGTGTGTGTGTGTGTGTGTGTGTGTGGTGTTTTACGTCGCACATTGTTATTAGATGTTGGTGTTATTTAGAAGAATTTCAACAGTAAATATTACAGCAATTAGTTTTGTGCTTCACCTCAACTAGATCCAGTCACTTGTATAAAAATCAATATTTTCCAGTCAATACTAGCGATTTTATTCTTCTGTACACATATTATCTTCAGTGAAACATCACTGAAAAATTGAAAACTTCAATACACACTGTTCGTATTCCACAATAATATTTATTAAATGGTTCGTTATGAACTAGTATTCGGCTTCCTAGACCAAGTTAATACTAAACAGATAGTCAACACAACATCAAAGAGACTTCATAACTGTACATAGACTGTTATTCAAAGATAGAGATATATCGATAGAAAAACAGGGGCACAATGTAATACCCAAAAAGGCTATGAACAAGTAAATCTTATATTATAGCACATTAAAAGTATGTGAATGTATAAGCCAAAGATATTTTACAAGTGAGAATTGGCACAGACTATTATTTTATATGGACAAATTCGGGAATGTAATGAACAAGGCGAAAAAAGAGGTGGGGGGGGGGGGGCGGGGTCAATAGGTGATTTGAGGAATGTGGGTGTGGAACAGTTACAAGAAGCATATTATCTAATGGTGAGAGAAATATTAACTGGTTGCTGCTTCATTAGTAATAAAAGCGCAGTTATGGAATTGGGTTTGGTCATTAAAGACCAGGCAGGTTTCTGTTATTAATACTTATTAACGGCCAGAATTTAGAGTAATTTTAATTTAATGCCTTAAGTCCTCTACAGAGAACATCACATTTAATATCATATGAGTGACAACCCCCATCACCTTTCATGTTCAGTCACTCTAGTAGTTATAACCCTACCTGATTGACTTCCATAAAATTTACAACGCAGGTTGCAGAAAATCCTACAAATTCCGCTCTTTTCTAAAGATATAATCTTATTACTACTGTTGATCAGAAGTTCAACTGTATTCTTAGCGTATTTTAATTTCCTGGGACGTAGCTGTAAATTCTTATCTACATATAACATGCGAGCCCAGTGTTGTTTTCGCCTGAGGAAGATAAAGAAGTACCGTTATCCTCAGCCTCCTCTTTCTGCTGAGAATGTTGTTAACTAGGTTAGGATTATAAGTATTGAAGAATGCTGTTTCTTTAATTCTTTGCAGTTCACTTCAAAAGTCTTGTTCAGTTTGTGGTATGGGTAACAAATGGGTCCCCATGCCGTAAGTACGTAGAACTTTACAGCTACTTGCCAGGAAACAAAAATTCATGAAATATATTCCAGGTTTTTACACTATGAACACTGTTGCCAACATTCTGATCAAGAGTATTGATAAGATTTCACCTTTAGAACAGAGTGGAGTTCATAGAAGTTTCTGGCATCTGTTGGGAAATTATACGTAGTTCAGTCAGGTAGGGCTATAACTAGTAGACTGAGTAGGAAATGAGTTGGAGACTCAAAAAGGAAGGTTATTCCTTTACTGAACATGCTCTGAATGAATGTCATTCATATTATATTAAATCTGATGTTCTCCATAGAAGAACTAAGGGAATAACACCAACATTACCTGACATTCTGGCCATTAACAAACACCAGTCAAAGAACCATGACCTTGTCGTTAATGACCAAATGCAGTATCATTACTCACCCTTACTGAAGTAGGAGCAACCAGTTAATATCTCTCTCATCAGTACATAAAATGCTTCTTGTAACTATCCTACACCCATATTCCATAGACTCCTTTCTGTTTTCTCCACCCTCTCTTTCCACCTGTTCATCACAACATTCACCAGTTTGTCAGTTATATATGGTAGTCTGTGACATTCCTCACTTGTGCAACATATCTGGCTTATACATGCATATACTTTAAACTTCGTAAATACTGTCACTGAAGATCTATTTGCTCAGCGCCCTTTTGGGTATCACAGTACGGTTGTATTTTGTACCTATATAGTCACAGAATGTCACATGCATCTGAAAAACAGTTTTTGTACAGCTCGGTGAAATTATATGGACAATCTGTTATGCATTATGTTATCTGATGGCCTAGGAAGCCTCAAGCCGATTCATAAGTACTATGAAATAAACGTTACTATGGAACATTAACACAGTCTGCTCAAGTAATTAATGTGTCTGTGCTCCTACGAAAGCCGACAGAATATTCCATAAATATCATCAACTGTGCAAAATAATCTCAATTATTCGTCACATACAGCAGGTTAGTGAAACAGAAAGTCTAAAGCCACACAACATACTTTTCAATCGTGAGTCCTTAAAACTAAACATAACACCGAAATAAGCGGTTCTGAAGTCAATAAGTAGGCACAAGCGGCCAAGAAAGCAATTCGTGTTGCCGAGAGGACACGAGTAAATGAAGAAATGAAGTCGAATGTGGTGCGTGATAATGTGTATTTACATTGGAAAGTTGTTTACAAGACAATTTCGTAGCAACTGCACTCTTGTGAACTCGACGTATTTGATAAAGCAGTCCGAGCAGATTCGGTACCATAGCAGACTTGATGTATCTGGACCAGAAACCTAAAACCGAATAGTTATGTGAACGAGCTCCATTATCCATTAAACGTCAACAATTCGCAGAACATGTCATTAACCTATCAAATCAATAATTAATCTATATTTCTTTTTTGAAGTACATAAAATTTTAAATAAGAGAATTAAACATGCTCTGAAATATAATATTTCTGCAAAAAATGCTAGATACACAGAAAGTGGATCTCCGTTATTCTTTGTCAGACAATATGTCAGTAAAGCAACTGGTAACACATGAACTAAAAATTGTGAACACATATATGTTCAACGCTAGTTATAGGAAACAAAGAGCGTTGACTACATTACAGTAAAAAATACTTCTTCTCAAGATGTTATTGCCACCACGTGTGAGAAAGGGAACAGTTTAGTGTTACTTGATAAATCATTATGCACTGGATAAGTGCTTAAATTCCTCAAACCAGTAGAATTCCCTCAGTTACCTATCCCACAGTAAAATGTGCTATGGATGAGAAGAACATTATTAAAACCCGTAAATCGGTATTTCCTCACAGTGATTCCAAATACCTCAAAAACATGACTCCAGTAGTGCTCAGATTGTACGGGTTACCTATGCTACACAAGGAGCTAGCCAATAAGACCTGTAGTGTCATTAGTTTCAGTACCTTGCTATAAATAAGCCAAAAAGTTAGATTCACCAATAAAAACAAATATTAAATTTCAACCAAAATTTGGAGTACCTAACCTGCAATAGTGAAAAAACCGAAAGAGGTACCAGTTCCACCTAGTGCAAAGATGGTATCATTTGATATTAACAGTCTATTTTCCAATATCCCTGTTGCAGAGGTAATGGAAATTTTAGCTAAATTGTTATATAAAATCAGAAGAAATGCAGTGAAGCCAGAGCATGTTAAGGTTGGCAACTGAAACACGCTTAAAACAAAACTATTTCCACTTTCACTAAACTCTGTAACAGTCAGTCGGATCGGTTAGCAATGGGGTACCCACTGAACACCTTATTAACTGCAATGTTTATGGACAAGTTCGAGCAAGAATTTTTAGACAAAGAACCTATAAAACGTAATACTGGATGCTGTACTGTGCTTGTGACAGTTACCACCAGGCAGTTAAATAAACTTTTTCACCATTTGAATTCACACCACAGCAAAATTATGTTTACAGTGGAGTTGAGAGCACACTCTATCAACTTTCTAGACCCCGCCACCGACATCAGTAAGCAACAGCATTACTTAAGATATATGGGTAAGTAGCTTCTTCTGACACAGCAATACCTGCCACTTCCCAGCAGCCCGTTACACACCAACATGCAGCCTTCCGCTCTATGGTTCACCACCTACTATCTATAACAAAAATCAAACAAGATTTGGAAACTGAATTGAAATAATTAAAGACATATCATACATCTATGGTCCTAGCTCTAACATTATTGACAACATACTCAACAGAAAGAAGAGACAAAGGATAACAGCACTTCTTATCTTCCTCAGATAGCATTAAACTGCACCGGTAACAAGTGAGCCACTATGCCATTTATAGGTACTACTTTACAGCTACTTTCCATGAAACTGAAATCCAGGCAATGTACTTGGTTCAAATGGCTCTGAGCACTATGGGACTTAACAGCTATGGTCATCAGTCCCCTAGAACTTAGAACTACTTAAACCTAACTAACCTAAGAACATCACACAACACCCAGTCATCACGAGGCAGAGAAAATCCCTGACCCCACCGGGAATCGAACCCGGGAACGGGAAGCGAGAACGCTACCGCACGACCACGAGCTGCGGACAGCAATGTACTCCAGCTTCTTACACCAAGAATACTATTGGACACATTCTGAACAACAGTAATAATAAGATTCCACCATTAGAGCAGAGTTTTAAATTATATGTATGTCAGTCAGGTAGATGTATTACTACTATATACTATACAGACTAAGCATGAAATGTAGACTGAAAAAAGATTTCACTTTTGATGAATATGTTCTGAATAAATATCATTCATATGATATTAATGCAACGTTCTTCATAGGGAAACTAGAGGCATAAATCTAACATCTCTCTAAATTCTGGCCATTAATAAACACCAGTTTAAGAATCCTGATGTGGTCCTTAATTACCAGACACAT
Organism: Schistocerca americana; assembly: GCF_021461395.2. Classification (NCBI taxonomy): domain Eukaryota; kingdom Metazoa; phylum Arthropoda; class Insecta; order Orthoptera; family Acrididae; genus Schistocerca; species Schistocerca americana. Next base: position 459,086,062 of record NC_060119.1, on the reverse strand, counting down.
TTCCATTACTCAGTCTTACTGTAGTAGCAGCAGCAAGTTAAAATTTTTCTCGCCATTAAATAATATGCTTCTTTTAACAGTTCCACACCCACATTCCGTAGAAACCTTTCTGGACTCTGCTCCAACCCTGTTTTTCGGCATATTCATCACATTCATCTGTTTGTCACATAGCAGTCTGTGCCGTTTCTTACTTGTGCAACATATTTGGCTTATAATTTATATACTTCTAATCTTTAAACGCACTCAAAAATAATATTTATTTGTTTACGATTTCTATGGGTATTACATTATGCTTGTGTTTTTGTATCGATATAGTAGTAAAAGTCAAACGTCGTAGAAAAACAAACTTTTTACAGTTATGAACTCTCATTGAAATTGCGTGGTGTACACTCCTGGAAATGGAAAAAAGAACACATTGACACCGGTGTGTCAGACCCACCATACTTGCTCCGGACACTGCGAGAGGGCTGTACAAGCAATGATCACACGCACGGCACAGCGGACACACCAGGAACCGCGGTGTTGGCCGTCGAATGGCGCTAGCTGCGCAGCATTTGTGCACCGCCGCCGTCAGTGTCAGCCAGTTTGCCGTGGCATACGGAGCTCCATCGCAGTCTTTAACACTGGTAGCATGCCGCGACAGCGTGGACGTGAACCGTATGTGCAGTTGACGGACTTCGAGCGAGGGCGCATAGTGGGCATGCGGGAGGCCGGGTGGACGTACCGCCGAATTGCTCAACACGTGGGGCGTGAGGTCTCCACAGTACATCGATGTTGTCGCCAGTGGTCGGCGGAAGGTGCACGTGCCCGTCGACCTGGGACCGGACCGCAGCGACGCACGGATGCACGCCAAGACCGTAGGATCCTACGCAGTGCCGTAGGGGACCGCACCGCCACTTCCCAGCAAATTAGGGACACTGTTGCTCCTGGGGTATCGGCGAGGACCATTCGCAACCGTCTCCATGAAGCTGGGCTACGGTCCCGCACACCGTTAGGCCGTCTTCCGCTCACGCCCCAACATCGTGCAGCCCGCCTCCAGTGGTGTCGCGGCAGGCGTGAATGGAGGGACGAATGGAGACGTGTCGTCTTCAGTGATGAGAGTCGCTTCTGCCTTGGTGCCAATGATGGTCGTATGCGTGTTTGGCGCCGTGCAGGTGAGCGCCACAATCAGGACTGCATACGACCGAGGCACACAGGGCCAACACCCGGCATCATGGTGTGGGGAGCGATCTCCTACACTGGCCGTACACCACTGGTGATCGTCGAGGGGACACTGAATAGTGCACGGTACATCCAAACCGTCATCGAACCCATCGTTCTACCATTCCTAGACCGGCAAGGGAACTTGCTGTTCCAACAGAACAATGCACGTCCGCATGTATCCTGTGCCACCCAACGTGCTCTAGAAGGTGTAAGTCAACTACCCTGGCCAGCAAGATCTCCGGATCTGTCCCCCATTGAGCATGTTTTGGACTGGATGAAGCGTCGTCTCACGCGGTCTGCACGTCCAGCACGAACGCTGGTCCAACTGAGGCGCCAGGTGGAAATGGCATGGCAAGCCGTTCCACAGGACTACATCCAGCATCTCTACGATCGTCTCCATGGGAGAATAGCAGCCTGCATTGCTGCGAAAGGTGGATATACACTGTACTAGTGCCGACATTGTGCACGCTCTGTTGCCTGTGTCTATGTGCCTGTGGTTCTGTCAGTGTGATCATGTGATGTATCTGACCCCAGGAATGTGTCAATAAAGTTTCCCCTTCCTGGGACAATGAATTCACGGTGTTCTTATTTCAATTTCCAGGAGTGTATTTAGCATTAAGTTATCTGAAAACTGGTTAGTAAGCTGGTGGACAACGAACTATTAAATAAATATTATAGTAGAATATTAATATTGTGTATCAATGTTCCTAATATGTCTATAGTCCTCCAAGAGCGATAGAATATTCCATAAATATTATTGAAAGAAGTTAAGTAATAACAGTGTGTTCTATAATATTGCCTTCCATTGAAGTGATAACACTCTTTACGTATTTTGGACATAGAGAACACACTGTAACACTTCACAAGCGTCAGAAAACCACTTAGATTTAATTTGGAGCTTTATTATGACTTATAACAGTACACTTCAATAATGACATTCTTCCAGTAACTCAAAGTGTTTGTTGGTTTCCATCTTTACCTGTTATTTTAGCCAACATGAATTTTATGCAGTTATAAGCCTGGCCAGCTTAGTTTTACGATATCGATCTTCAGGCGTAACTTCTAATCTCAACTTTCTTTCTTCGCGTCTTATTTTGTGTTTTGCAATAAAAATAGCGTAAGGCATTTAATTTGAGAGTCTACAGCGATATTTTAGGAATGGCAGACAAACTATGTGCTCAAAAGTATCCGGGCACCAGGCTGATTTGGGTTGGATTGTTTGGGGGAAGAGGCCAAACAGCAAGGTCATCAGTCTCATCGTATTAGGAAAGGACGGGGAAGGAAGTCGGCCGCGCCCTTTCAAAGGAACCATCCCGGCATTTGCCTGGAGCGATTTAGGGAAATCACGGAAAACCTAAATCCGGATGGCCAGACACGGGATTGAACCGTCGTCCTCCCGAATGCGAGTCCAGTGTGCTAGCCACTGCGCCACCTCACTCGGTGCACCTGGCTGAAAATGACTTATAAGTTCGTGGCGCCCTCCATCGGTACTGTTATAATTCAATGTGGTTTTGGCACACCATTAACCTTGATGACAGCTTCCACTCTCGCAGACATAATTTCAATCAGATGCTGGAGGGTTTCTTGGGGGCCCGCATCTCGTGGTCGTGCGGTAGCGTTCTCGCTTCCCACGCCCGGGTTCCCGGGTTCGGTTCCCGGCGGGGTCAGGGATTTTCTCTGCCTCGTGATGCCTGGGTGTTGTGTGCTGTCCTTAGGTTAGTTAGGTTTAAATAGTTCTAAGTTCTAGGGGACTGATGACCATAGATGTTAAGTCCCATAGTGCTCAGAGCCATTTTTGTTTCTTGGGGAATGACAGCCCATTCCTCACGGTATGCTACGCTGAGGAAAGGTATCGATGCTGGTCGGTGACGCCTGGCTCGAAGTCGGCGTTCCGAAACATCCTAAAGGTGTTCCGTAGGACTCAGATCAGGACTCTGTGCAGGCCAGTCCATTACAGGGATGTTATTGTCGTTAACCACTCCACCACAGCCCGTGCATTATGAACAAGTGCTCGATCGTGTTGAAAGATGCAGTCGCCATCCGCGAAGTGCTCTTCAACAGTGGGAAGCAGTATGAATGTAGGCCTGTGCTGTGATAGTGCCACGCAAAACAACAAGTCGTGCAAGCCGCCTCCATGAATAACACTACCACACCAGAACACCACCACCTCCTAATTTTATTGTTGGCACTACACACGCTGGCAGATGACTTTCACCGGGCATTCGCCATACCCACACCATGCCATCGGATCGCCACATTGGGGTTCGTGATTCGTCATTCCACGTTTACGTTCCTTACACCAAGCGAGGCGTCGTTTGGCATTTACCGGTGTGATGTGTGGCTTATGAGCAGCCGCTCGACCATGAAATCCAATTTTTCTCACCTCCCGCCTAACTGCCGTAGTACTTGCAATGAATCCTGATGCAGTTTGGAATTCCTGTGTTATGGTCTGGATAAATGTCTGCCTATTACACATTACGACCATCTTCAACTGTCGGCGGTCTCTGTCAGTCAACAGATGAGGTCGCCCTGTGCGGTTTTGTGCTATACGTGTCCCTTCACGTTTGCTCTTTACTATCACATCGAAAACAGTGGATCTAGGGATGTTTAGGAGTGTGGAAATATCGCGTACAGACGTCTGACAAGTGACACCCAATCACCTGACCACGTTCGAAGTCCGCGAAGGCCCCCCATACTGCTCTCTCACGATGCCTAATGACTACTGAGGTCGTTGATATGAAGTACCTGGCAGTAGGTGGCAGCACAATGCACCTAATATGACAAACGTATATTTTTGGGGATGTCCGGATACTTTTGAACACAGTATGTGTGTGTGTGTGTGTGTGTGTGTGTGTATGTGTGTGTGTGGGTGTGTGTTTGCATGTGGGTGAGGGGAAATAGCATTGTGATTATTGACGTGAATATTGCAGTTTTTGTGTTGATGATATCTGTAATGTCGAGTTAACATTGTGACTTTTGACAAGGATCACGTAAGCTTTGTTGTGTTTTACACTATGTTTCACTAACCGAACTTTCGATGCTCCCAAGTGCACCCATTTGTTCATGGCAACAAGCAACAGGACCTTCAAGAAGAAATCGATTTTATATCGCATTTGGAAATTTTGCGGAGTTGTATTGAAAGTAACGCTCATCTTCAGCGACTATATATTTCTAATTTGTTAATGACTTTACATTAGTAAACAAGGGCTATTAACTATTTATGGTGAGTATGTTTCAAAGCAGTTCTCATATTCGACAGTGAATAATGTATAGTTTCCAATGACAGTAACAGACGCAACCGCTGAAACAGTCCATAAATAACTGTTCTGTAAGCATGAATAAAAACATAGATGGAAATACGTTTTAACATTGTGTCATTTTACACAATTCAGGTAGATGTTGCTAAATTTCTTACGTTTGAGAATTTCTGATGACGTATTTAAGATGTGGAAATATTGCAAATGTAATTACTAGATAAACATTTCAGGGCGTTCAGATATTTCTCAGCACATCCAAGACGGGTGCTCTAGTGTTACAATGTAACTAGGTCTTTCATAATCATTATGGCTACAATATTAGGCTCTGACTGGAGGAGAAGGGGTTGGATATAAACCACACCGGTCCTAGTTGCACTACGTTGTATTCTTTTTTTTTATTTTTCCAGTAGTGCAACTGGGCTCGGTACCTAATGTTGCCTTTTGATTAGCTTTTTCATTTTAATGACTCCTAAAGTACTAGGTTGAGACTGGTAGGAAGCGGGAGGGCTCGGGAGCGGTTAAAAACCACTACAAGGTTAATTCCGCCATCTTAAGATTTTAAAATGTATCTTATTTAATTATTTATTTATTAGATCTACATTGTGACTCGCTGCCTTTTTAATACTACAACGTAACTACATGAGGTAGAATGATGGGGAGGGCGACGAAAAAGGGTGGGGTAATGGGTAGTGAAGGAGAAGTGGCAGGGGAAGATGGAGAAGAGGGGAGGGCGCGAAGCTTGTCACGTGATAATGGTAAACGTAAAAAGAATGCTGCAGAATGCCAAATACAAACGAAGTACGCCAGATAGTACAAAGGCGATACTACTGACATAGGAATAACTTTCTGGGCCCTTGAAGGCACTGCAGATGATGAAAACCATAGGGGAAGACGGAGATTGGAACATATGTAACAAATAATTGAAGACTTTGGGTGCAAATATAGGAATGTGTAGTTTCGCGGCAATGTACGCTGATAAGATTTTCTCCGGCTTCCACCCGCGTCCAGTGGCTTGAAATCCACGAGCTTTCGGCCGAGTTCTCTTCGGCCATTGTCAAGTGATGACTGTGGAATGATTGCTGCTGCCGTCCATACATGGCTGTTCTGTCTTCAGTGACGTCACTGGTGCTCGCTCCAGCGCCATATATGGTAATGTTTTCATTCTGCGCTTGCCGCAGCTTCAGCTTTCCGATGGCCGGGTTCCAATATGTGCCCAGCTGCAGGCCACCGTCTTTACTGAGGGTGTTGTCAGAAATCTTTAACTCGATCGTTTTTTTTATAACACTGTCCCAAAAACTAGTAGTCCGCGTAATAACAGATGTATCGGCAAATGCAATACGGTGTCCTTTCTCTAAAGCATATTCCGCCATCGCTGATTTCTCAGAATACCGTAGCCTAAAACATCTATCGCGTTCCGCACGGAGCTGTTCAATAGTACGTACAGTCTGTCCGATATAGACCTGTCCACACCCACACTCCTGGCGTTATGAGTCCAGCATCGTCTTCCTCAGGCCTCATTAGCTGTCTAATTTTAGCCGGTGCCCTAAAAACTGTAGCGATTTTATGCATCTTTAGAAGTCAACTAATCTTTCCTGTTACTTAGCCATAGAACGCCAAGGACGCGAGCTTTTTCGTTCCCTCCTCGGAGGTCTTCAGCTTATACTCGTATTTCTTCGACAAGATGGGGTACGAAATCTGGTGGTTGTTGTAGCGGTTTTCTCTGAAAACTTCCCGTAAGTGGCTCAATAGCTTCGAAAGACTTTCAGCGTCTGAAACGGCTTCCGCTCGATGCACCAATGTCCTCAGAACTTTCTTGCGACTTGTTCCAACTCCGAAAAGCTAGCCGGCCGGCTAGCAAAAACTAGCCGTCACCGATCACCAGGGCGCATCCCCTCAGGATTGTCAGATACGGCCATAGGCATATCCAGATCCAACATTGCATTACGGACTCTCTCCATGCGTTGTCCTAACGTTTCGGCAGAGCCCAAAACTTGCCAGAAAAACTTGCGCTCAAGTTATATTCGCACTGGTGTTGACAATTTCCCAGTTATAATTAAAGTGCTCAGATATTTAATACACTGCTGACTCGTCAAAACTTCCGAAACTAATACATTTAACAGTCCTTTAGTTGAGGGATACTGTAGCGAGAGAATTACCTTGTGCGGAACACGCAAGGTATCAGCCTGAACCTCCAACTTGGCTAATATTGGTCTTTAACCTGACTCCAATTATCAACAGGTAATTCCGATAATCCACTAAATAAACACATAATGTCCAGAATGAGATTTTCACTCTGCAGCGGAGTGTGCGCTGATATGAAACTTCCTGGCAGATTAAAACTGTGTGCCCGACCGAGACTCGAACTCGGGACATTTGCCTTTCGCGGGCAAGTGCTCTACCAACTGAGCTACCGAAGCACGACTCACGCCCGGTACTCACAGCTTTACTTCTGCCAGTACCTCGTCTCCTACCTTCCAAACTTTACAGAAGCTCTCCTGCGAACCTTGCAGAACTAGCACTCCTGAAAGAAAGGATATTGCGGAGACATGGCTTAGCCACAGCCTGGGGGATGTTTGCAGAATGAGATTTTCACTCTGCAGCGGAGTGTGCGCTGATATCAATATCCTTTCTTTCAGGAGTGCTAGTTCTGCAAGGTTCGCAGGAGAGCTTCTGTAAAGTTTGGAAGGTAGGAGACGAGGTACTGGCAGAAGTAAAGCTGTGAGTACCGGGCGTGAGTCGTGCTTCGGTAGCTCAGTTGGTAGAGCACTTGCCCGCGAAAGGCAAAGGTCCCGAGTTCGAGTCTCGGTCGGGCACACAGTTTTAATCTGCCAGGAAGTTTCATATCAGCGCACACTCCGCTGCAGAGTGAAAATCTCATTCTGGAAACATCCCCCAGGCTGTGGCTAAGCCATGTCTCCGCAATATCCTTTCTTTCAGGAGTGCTAGTTCTGCAAGGTTCGCAGGAGAGCTTCTGTAAAGTTTGGAAGGTAGGAGACGAGGTACTGGCAGAAGTAAAGCTGTGAGTACCGGGCGTGAGTCGTGCTTCGGTAGCTCAGTTGGTAGAGCACTTGCCCGCGAAAGGCAAATGTCCCGAGTTCGAGTCTCGGTCGGGCACACAGTTTCAATCTGCCAGGAAGTTTCAAACACATGATGGGATTGGGCAGTTTAGCAAACCCGTCGAAGGCTACCTGACCGCGATCCTTTACGTCACAATTCTGAGTGCCGCTAGGCCACTGACTACCAACGTCCCCGTGTCCCGAACTAGCGCCTTCCATATTCCAAGCCCACGGCTCTGGTTTGCAAATCCCGCACACGACTCGTAGCCTCTCAACGTCTTTAACTTCCACGCAATCAAAATCGCTCAAGCGGTTCCCCAAATGAACTAACTGGGACTGTATACGAGATATTTGCCTCTGGGTTGGCTGGCGATCCTCTAAAAAGGCAAGGTTCCGATATATCTCATCAACGGCGCTCGAAATAAACTGCAAGACGTCACCAACCTCGCCCATTGTGCCCGCCGTGAGGGAATCGGTAGATGCACGGCCGCGTGCAACCTGGCTGCCAACTCTGGAACGCTGCCCGTTACAGGTTGTTCACGAATCCTCAATTCCTACTGCAGGAACTCCTTCTTGACATAACCAATTCCGGGACACTCCGTTGAGACCATGTCGAACAGCGGTTACCTGAGAACAGTAGAAAACACAATGAAATCACAATAATCATAAAATCTTACTAATCAACAAATGATCAATTAAGGAGTGACACATATTAAAAGGAAGACAATTATTCCCCCCCTGCCAACCAATCTTAACCATGCTCTGGATTAACAACTGTAACTTAGGAAGTCGGGATTAGCATGGAAGGACAAGGCCCCTACAATTTCATTTCTTAAACACAACAACTAACAGGTCAATAAATTAATAACTTCTTCAAGACCACATTTATGAAACAGCTAACATATTATCAACACGTGGCCGTCTTAAAAACAATCCAAAATGACCAATAGCTCCCTTGTCAAGCAAGCAGAAAATTAGAAATACTTAATGAACAATAAATCTGAAGTAATTTAACAGATGGCTCAGATTAAAACTTTTGAGCAATAACACAACCAGCCCAATACGTTACACTTAATATAATTCATTGGCGAACAAATTTAAGAACTTTTTTAAACACGTGAGAGATGTTATATTTTCCTCAAATGGGCAGTGACGCCAGGCTGCCCTGGGCAAAAAGAGACTTAACGTAAATGCCGGAAGCAGCAGACCAGGAGTCCAAACAACACATAAACGACGGGGCCCATCCGGGAGTCACTTCCCATTAGACGGCACGTCACAGCCTATGTGCACAGAAGCGGGACGTGGCGCCGCACCCACGCACCCCAACTCGCAGAGACTGGAACACAAACAGACCGCAGAAGACACGGCAAACACCAACCAAACATCAATCAACATACGTTAAGAAATCGATAAACAACAAAATACATAAACCATTTACTGTTGAGTGAGTACATTCAATAAGGACACGTATATAAGGAAATACATATAAATGAGTAGCTTTACAAAATACTAGTTGTACCAACAGCAATATACCAGGGACGTAGCCTCTCCCCGATGTTATTCAATCTGCAGGTTGAGCAAACAGTAAAGGAAACAAAAGGAAAAATTCGGAGTAGGAATTAAAATCCATGGAGAAGAAGTAAAAACTTTGAGGTTCGCCGATGACATTGTAATTCTGTCAGAGATAGCAAAGGACCTGGAAGAACAGCTGAACGGAATGGACAGTGCCTTGAAAGGAAGATTTAAGATGAACATCAACAAAAGCAAAACGAGGATAATGGAATGTAGTCGAATTAAATCGGGTGATGCTGCGGGAATTAGATTAGGAAATGAGACGCTTAAAGTAGTAAACGAGTTTTGCTATTTGGGGAGCTAAATAACTGATGATGGTAGAAGTAGAGAGGATAAAAATGTAGACTGGCAATGGCAAGGAAAGCGTTTCTGAAGAAGAGAAATTTGTTAACATTGAGTATTGATTAAAGTGTCAGGAAGCCGTTTCTGAAAGTATTTGTATGGAGTGTAGCCATGTATGGAAGTGAAACATGGACGATAAATAGTTTAAACAAGAAGAGAATAGAAGATTTAGAAATGTGGTGCTACAGAAGATTGCTGAAGATTAGATGGGTAGATCACATAACTTATGAGGAGGTATTGAATAGAATTGGGGAGAAGAGAAATTTGTGGCACAACTTGACTAGAAGAAGGGATCGGTTGGTAGGGCATATTCTGAGGCATCTATGGATCACCAGTTTAGTATTGGAGGGCAGCGTGGAGGGTAAAAATCGTAAAGGGAGACCAAGAGATGAATACACTAAGCAGATTCAGAAGGACGTAGGTTACAGTAGGTACTGGGAGATGAAGAAGCTTGCACAGGTTATAGTAGCAAGAGAGCTGCATCTAACCATTCTCAGGACTGAAGACCACAACAACAACTAGGGACGTCGCTTGATGGCGACAAACCCAAAATCACAAGCACGCCTTCGTGATAGTCTGCCTTTTAATAGTCATCCAACCAGCGAACTTTAAAGCAAATAGTAACTGCTGGTCTGCATACAGTCACACAGACTCTGCCGGCTGCTCTTACTTCGACAGCACATACATTAGAACTAACCGACGAACAAGTTCTCTCACTGCAACGCAAATCGTTTGACGAAACGAAGGCACCAGAAACACTTACAAGTACGATGGAGAGCGTTGTTCGAGATGGTCTCTCCGAGAAAACAGGCCCCATAGCAATGCGACCAGCAGCGTCCGAAGTTGACATCAGACAGGTCCACCACAAACTTGCGACCGTCTTGCAAGGTAGACCGGCCGCGCCACCGCTGGCCGAGCCCCGTGTTTGCTGCGTTGTCCCCTATAGCACTTCCTAGCGCCTCGTAGCGAGTCCAACGACAAATTCCCCTACCGCAAATACCCGCCGCCAGGGGCAAAGATAGTAGTACATCCGGGTAATCGACAGTACTTCCAAAGAGCTGGAGGGCCAGAAAAGGCGCACCACGGCTCAGATGGTAGCACGCAGATATTGGTCTGTGTGGGTGGGTTTCCGATAAACACTGTGGCTGAGACACCCGTTTCTTTCCGGCGGGCAAGAACGTCTAGAAAAGGCAAGGCACCATCTATCTTAACTTACATCGTGAATCTGATGTTATCATGGAGGCTGCTTGATGTGGCTGAAAAATTCTACCAGATTTTCACGCCCATTAAGCTGACAACGAATGTGTCGTCGACGTAACGACAGAAGCAACTAGACTTTGCAGGAGCTGCGTCCAGGGCCATTTTCTCTAGTACTCCATGAAGTATCTGGCTATAATTGGAGCTAAGGGGCTTCCCATCGCGACGCCGCCCATCTGGTTAAAATAATCTCCATCATACAAAAAATACGATGACGTCAGTGTGTGCTTAAATAAATCAATAGCAGAGTCGTCAAGTAACTGGAAGAGCATCTAAAGAGTCTTTGATGGGAACCTGCCTGAAAAGTAACAGCACATCAAAGTTATGGTATCTCTTTCTCCGAGACGTAAGCATTTAATTCGACTGATGAAATCGGTCTTATTCTTCATGTGGTGCTCTATGACCAACCTGCGGATTAAGAAAGCTGGCTAGATACTTAGCTAGTCTGTACGCTGGTGATCCAATGGTGCTTACGATAGGGTGCAGGGGAGTGTGCTCCTTATGAACCTTGGGAAGGCCAGGCAAAGTCGATGGACGAGGTGCCTGAGGGATGAGCTTTGTAACGACATTTTTAGAAGCTTCGACGTCTTCCTCAGTAATCTGGATGTTGAGTACCTTGAAAGTTATTGATGCGTCTCCTCCCCAAGCATCACCCGGGTCTTTGCGTCATGGTCTTATCGTTCCATAATAACGGCTGCATGGTCCTTGTCCGCTGGTAACACTACGATGAGAGGATCGTCGCGGAGCTCCTGAAGACCATTACGCTCAGCTCTTGTCAAGTTCGTGGTTGGTGGCTTGGATTGTGAGAGAATGCTGCTCGTTTTGTGACGAATTTCTTCTGCAATTTCACTGGAAAACTTACGAACCGCTTGCTCCACACCTCTTATGATGTCAACGAAAGAATTTATTCTTGGAGACGGTGCGAAGTTAAGTCCCTTCTTGAGGGCCAACATGGAACCCGCGTCGATGTTTCTCATCGTAATGTTTATAACGGCGCGTTCTGTTCTTTTACCTTATGCCCCAGGTTGTTCCTGTGAAGGCTGACTGAATTTTCGTTTCTGCCTTTCTGTGGTTTTTCTTTGCGATGACATCTGTTGTGCTACTGTGGATACATCATTCCAGTCCCAATCCAAAGCTGAGAACATCCCCGGCAGCCGCAGGTGGACGGCCATTAGTTCACGGCCGTTTTTATCCAACTGCTTTCTGGTACGACGTATCCTATCTCGCAGCAGGGCGACGCTGACAATAAGAAATATTCTCCTCGCCGCAGCAGCGTTGATATGGTGGCTCACGGCGGCAAAACTTGGAATCATCTTCCCTTCATGGCAGCGTTATAGAAAGGCTAGAGAGCTTTCGGTGCAATTGTTACGGCTAATTTCAGAAATTCCTATACGGGAATGTATGAGGTTTTCACTAACAGATAAACTGATCCGCGAGGAAGCTTTGTGAACATTACTACATACAGAGTACCCACAAATCATAACTTGGAAACTGAAAGAGAAAGCTTTTTCTTTTGTCCTATGTTGTAGATTTGAATTGGAATGCATCAAAATGGCGACTGTCGAGGAGAAGGCGCAATGTGTCATCTACTCCGCGGATTCCACCTCCGAGACGACGGTACTGTGGAATTATGGACGCCAGTATGAGAAGGCACCACAGGTAAGAACAAGCATGACGAGGTGGTTCAAAAACTTTAAAGAGACAGGTAAAGACCTTCCACGAAGTGGACATCCCCCTGTGTGTCAAGCACTTGCGACGTAGTGCAAGCTACATTTCAAAACAGCCCTCAGAAGTTTATTTATCCGGCATCAAACGAACTACAGGAAGTAAGATCACCTATCTACAAAGTGTAACATTAGCGATTACTCCTTTTTGGATCCGCTGGCGGTGGCAGTAGTTTCGTGAGCCCCGGGATAAGCATCGCATGAACCGTCTCCAGCGTGAATTCTGCTACTAGCTCGCCGATTGGAAAACGGAACAACGGGAGAACAAATTGTCTGCCAACAAAAATCCGAATTGGCTTTTGTCCGAGTCCTGCGGCGCTCCGCAGCGAAGACCAACCAGTGGATGGCTTAACTTATGATGCCCTCCGTGTGGTAGAAACTGTGGCCGATGCATTTGAGGCCCAGAACCAATTGTTCATCCAGAAACTCACGCCTCATGAACTCAAAGATGAACGCTATATCCCAGCGGCCGTTGCCGCTTTCCGACAAGGACCACCTCTGACTGCCCCTCACCTTACGACCCGGCAGAAATCCACCGGATCCTCCGGCGGAAGCGTGGGGATTCGGCTAGAGGTTTGGATGGCATCTTAAACGAACACCTTCGCCGGCTCCCACGCGAGACACTGGTCTTATTTACCTGCACCCTGAACCGCTGTCTCACAACTGGCCTTTCCCTCCCTCCCCCCCTCCCCCACAGTGGAAGCTGGCCAAAATCATTGCCATCCCCAAGCACTCGAAGGATCTTACAGTCCCTACTAACAACAGGCCCATTAGTCTTTGGAATACCATTGCCAAGGTTCTAGAAACATTGATCCTCCACCGCAGCTCCCAGCCTTTGGCGGTGGCTGGGTCAATCCGTTTGGAACAGTTTGGATTCGCTTCCCACCTGTCGGCGGAACTCCAAGTCCTTAGGATCACGGAACATGTCAGCAAGGGCTTTAACTCCAACATGTTGACGCCAGCGGTTTTGCTGGACCTGCAAAACGCGTGTGACCAGATCTGGTAGGACAATCTTGTGTACAAAATGCTGACACAGACGACCTTCCCCGACATCTATGTGAAGAGCGTGGATAATTTCCTCCGCGATTGAACTTTCTTGGTTACTCAGCAAGGTCAACGCTCCAGCTTACGTCACATGTCGATGGGTACCCCCAGCAGCTCTGTATTGTCTCCCATCCCTTTTAACATCTATGTTAACGATATGCCAGTCCTCCCACATCCCCACCTGGCGCAATACGCCGATGATACCATCGGCCGCAACACAGACCAGCTCACTGCTTTCCTCCAGATGCAGGTGGACGCCACATTTACATGGTGTTGTTCCAACAAGATTGCCCTCAATGCCGCCAAGACTACGACAGTCTACTTCAATAAACGGCGCCCCAACCTACACCACAACATCACCACTGCAGGTGTCCAGGTCCCATGGTCCACTGTTACCAAATACCTAGGTGTCTGGATGGATAAAAAACTGTTCTTCTATCGCCATGCAGAATATGTGACCTAAAAGTGACTCACGCAGATAAAAGCGTTGTACCCAATGTTAACCCGAAGGCGTCTCTATGCCAAAGTAGATGCCAAAGTAGATAACCTACGCGAGACGCTGGTTTAGGAAACATTGGCATCACGACATCCCGGCACTGGCACCGACACCCTGTTCCTCTGACCATCCTTGAGGACTCCGAATCCGACCACGGTTAACTTCTTACAGCCACTCATGAAGCGTTAGTATTGACATTCGATGGGTGTCTGCCATCGTAAACCACCAATGTTGATGCCTAATGTTGGTCATAGTTCTGTTACCTCTTGCCTGCAACATGAACTTCCATCATCGGAAGGTGATATGGGACTTCATGTCCCACCACCCCACTTTGAAAGTGCACTCCAGTGATGTCTCTGAAATGGCATCATGTCGAATTGAACAGTTTTACCCTCCACCAACACAGTAACATCGTGAGCCACCGGTGAAGAAGTATTTCAACATCTCACAAAAAAAAAAAATTGTTAGAAATCGCAAATGGTTCACGCATTGCAGCTGAACGATCGTCCTCGTGGTCTGCATTCACTTGATCCATGCTAGCCCCCATAGATGCTGACAATGACTACTTGGAAAAGTGCCTGCACACGTGAACGCATCCCTGATAGCCCGAAGCTTAATGTTTGGTATGACTTAGTACTTGACAGGGTCAGAGGCCCACTTCTGTTAGAAGAGATAGCCATAATGGGAAATATTTACCTGGACATTCTCAAACAATTCCCGAAACTACAGATAGAAGAGTTACAGCTGCCCGTCATCTTCCAGTATTATAGCACACCCTTTTATTGCAATTCCGAGAGATGGATGGTTCGTTAAGGTCTCATCGCACGCTCACCAGATATCATGCCTTTAAAATTCTTTTGCGAGGTTACGTCAAGACTCGCGTGTGTAAAGGGAGTTCATTTTAACTTGAGATAACCAAAGATCCCCAAAATGACGCATCGCACGAAAAAAATGTTGTAAATGAAAAGTCAATATTAGTAAACGGGACATCTGTCTGTGCTACAATTGGCCTCCCCATAACCGCCTCTCCTGCGTGGGTGGGGTCGTGGGGTCGAATTTGTATTTTCAAATGGGGAAACCTCAATTTTCGTTGCATATTCGAATTCTATGCCAAAAAATACATACAGTTTACCAAACCACTGTTTCTTATTCTTGATAGATGATACTGTAATTCACAAATATCAAGCCTCCCTGTTTTTGCAATTAAGAACCCATGCATTTGATTCTACATTTGATTTACGATGTAATTGAAAACTTTTGTCTTTTAACGATTGATATTCAAGTTTTAACGATACTTTAGTGTTGCAAACGTCATTCTTTTTAAATCGTCAGTCTTCTGAATGGTTTGATGCGGCCCGCCACGAATTTCTTTACTGTGCGCCTTTTCGTCTCAGAGCCGGACTTGCAACCCATGTCCTAGTACCCCAGTCACTCTTTTCCTCAACAGTTTTTACCCTTCACAGCTCCATATACACTCCTAGAAATGGAAAAAAGAACACATTGACACCGGTGTGTCAGACCCACCATACTTGCTCCGGACACTGCGAGAGGGCTGTACAAGCAATGATCACACGCACGGCACAGCGGACACACCAGGAACCGCGGTGTTGGCCGTCGAATGGCGCTAGCTGCGCAGCATTTGTGCACCGCCGCCGTCAGTGTCAGCCAGTTTGCCGTGGCATACGGAGCTCCATCGCAGTCTTTAACACTGGTAGCATGCCGCGACAGCGTGGACGTGAACCGTATGTGCAGTTGACGGACATTGAGCGAGGGCGTATAGTGGGCATGCGGGAGGCCGGGTGGACGTACCGCCGAATTGCTCAACACGTGGGGCGTGAGGTCTCCACAGTACATCGATGTTGTCGCCAGTGGTCGGCGGAAGGTGCACGTGCCCGTCGACCTGGGACCGGACCGCAGCGACGCACGGATGCACGCCAAGACCGTAGGATCCAACGCAGTGCCGTAGGGGACCGCACCGCCACTTCCCAGCAAATTAGGGACACTGTTGCTCCTGGGGTATCGGCGAGGACCATTCGCAACCGTCTCCATGAAGCTGGGCTACGGTCCCGCACACCGTTAGGCCGTCTTCCGCTCACGCCCCAACATCGTGCAGCCCGCCTCCAGTGGTGTCGCGACAGGCGTGAATGGAGGGACGAATGGAGACGTGTCGGTTTCAGCGATGAGAGTCGCTTCTGCCTTGGTGCCAATGATGGTCGTATGCGTGTTTGGCGCCGTGCAGGTGAGCGCCACAATCAGGACTGCATACGACCGAGGCACACAGGGCCAACACCCGGCATCATGGTGTGGGGAGCGATCTCCTACACTGGCCGTACACCACTGGTGATCGTCGAGGGGACACTGAATAGTGCACGGTACATCCAAACCGTCATCGAACCCATCGTTCTACCATTTCTAGACCGGCAAGGGAACTTGCTGTTCCAACAGGACAATGCACGTCCGCATGTATCCCGTGCCACCCAACGTGCTCTAGAAGGTGTAAGTCAACTACCCTGGCCAGCAAGATCTCCGGATCTGTCCCCCATTGAGCATGTTTGGGACTGGATGAAGCGTCGTCTCACGCGGTCTGCACGTCCAGCACGAACGCTGGTCCAACTGAGGCGCCAGGTGGAAATGGCATGGCAAGCCGTTCCACAGGACTACATCCAGCATCTCTACGATCGTCTCCATGGGAGAATAGCAGCCTGCATTGCTGCGAAAGGTGGATATACACCGTACTAGTGCCGACATTGTTCATGCTCTGTTGCCTGTGTCTATGTGCCTGTGGTTCTGTCAGTGTGATCATGTGATGTACCTGACCCCAGGAATGTGTCAATAAAGTTTCCCCTTCCTGGGACAATGAATTCACGGTGTTCTTATTTCAATTTCCAGGAGTGTAGTACCATGGAAGTAATTCTTTGATGAGTAACGTCCTGTTATGCTGTTGCCTATCCTCGCCAGTGTTTGCCATATACTCCTTTCCTTGTCGATTCTGCAGACATTCTTCTCATTCGTTATTAGTGCATCTAATTTTCAACATTCAAATTCTTCTGTTCTCTTCTGTTCAGGTTTTCCCACAGTCCAAGTCTCACTGCAGTGCAATGCAGTATTCCAAACGTAGAAATACACTGAATAGCCAAAGAAACCTGTCTAATATCGTGTAGGGCCCCCGCGACCACGCGGAAGTGCGCATTACGACGTGGCAAGGATTCGACAAATGTCTGAAGTAGTGCAGAAGCAAACTGACACCTTGAATCTAGCAGCTCTGTCCACAAATCCGTAAGAGTACGAGGGGGTTGAGATCTCTTCTGAACAAAGCGTTGAAAGGCATCTCAAATATGCTAAAGAATGTTCACGTCTGCGAAGTTCAGTGGCCAACGGAAGTGTTTAAACTCAGAAAAGTGTTCCTGGAGACACTCTGTAGAAATTATGGACGTATGGGATGTTGTGTTGTCCTGCTGGAATTGCCCAAGTCCGTTGGAATGCACAATGGACATAAATGGATCCAGTTGATCAGACAGGACTCTTGCGTACGTGTCACGTGTTAGTGTCGTACCTAGACGTATCAAGTGTCCCACATCACTACAACTGCACACGCCCCACACCTACAAAGCGTCCACCAACTTGAACAGTCCCCTGCTGACATGCAGGGTCCATGGATTCATGAGGGTGTCTCCATACCCGTACACGTCCATCTGCTCGATATAATTTGAAACGAGACTCATCCGACCAGGCAACATGTTTCCAGTCATCAACAGTCCAATGTCAGTGTTGACGAGCCTAGACGAGGCGTTGTGTCATGCAGTCATCTAGGATACATGAGTGGGACTCCGAAAGTCATATCGATGATATTTTGTTGAATGGTTGGCACGCTGACACTTGTTGATGGGCCAGCATTGAAATCTGCAGCAATATGAGGAAGGGTACCACTTCTGTCACGTTGCACGATTCTCTTCAGTCATCGTTGGTCCCGTTCTTGCAAGATCTTTATAAAGCCGCAGCGATGTCGAAGATTTGATGTTTTGCCGGATTCCTGATATTCACGGCAGATTACTGAAATGGTCGTACGGGAAAATCACCACTTCATCGCTACCTCGGAGATGCTGTGTCTCATCGCTCTTGCGCCGACTGTAACACCACGTTCAAACTCACTTCAATCTTGATAACCTGCCATTGCAGCAGCAGTAACCGATTTGACAACAGCGCCAGTCACTTATTGCCTTGTATAGGCGTTGCCGACCGCAGCGCTACATTCTGCCAGTTTACATATCTCTGTATTTGAATACGCATACCTACACCAGTGTATTTGGCGTTTCAGTGTAATATGGCTAGACATTGACATTTCTGGCAACTAAGCTGCTTGGTACTGGGAGATGAAGAAGCTTGTACAGGATAGAGTAGCGTGGAGAGCTGCATCAAACCAGTGTCAGGAATGAAGACCACAACAACATGGCTAGACATTGACATTTCTGGCAAATAAGCTGCTTGTATGAAAGTTACTTTTCTCTTCTCCACGGGGTCGATTGTAGTGAGTCCCCAAACCACGTGAATGCTTGACTGCGGTGGCTGCCATCGACTGATTGTGATGTATGTTTCCATCCAACCGCCGTAACTCTTGCTCTAGCCGCTACGCCGTTACCGGCAGAATACAAACCATACTCGCTGTAATACGGTGAAATGTCTAAGAAGTGATACTGACAGGCGCATCGAAATGAAGCACCCCAAATAGTGAGAGACAAGGCGATTCAATGAAATCAAGCGTCGTTGTTCCTGAATCACTCTAAACCCTAATTTCAAACCAGACATTGAAACCACTAACAATATTCTGCTGTGCAATTAAATTTGAAACTCTAAAGTAAATTTCGACCATAAAACCAACTGTTAAAACAGGTCGTAAACGAATTGTAGAGTCAAATGCGTCGGCTTTTAATTGCAATCAAAAATAGGCGAGTTTGATAAACCCTTTGCATAATTTGGTGTAAAATAGTAATGTAGAATAAAAATGATGTTTCGCGTGTGGAAATACGATGTTGGCCCCGACCACGTAGGAGAGGTGCTTATGAAGTGGCCATTTGTAACACAGTCGTAAGTTCTGTTTACTAATATTAACTTTGCACCTAGAACATTTTTCTCCGTGCGTTGCGTCGTTTTTGAGATATTTAATTTTCTGAAGTTAAAACAAACTATCTGCGTAGCACCGATCCATGACACTGCTGTCCTTCATACGTGAATCAGTGAGTGAATCGGAACTGTTAATGCTTGCCACCCCTTACATGAGCAGAACTCTAATATCGCCTTGATGTTCCACGATAGACGAGTGGAAGGAAGCACTGAAATGGCGTAGAAATGAAAAAAAAAAAACCATTGAGAGCTATTAAACTGTTTACAACAAAGCACAATCCTTTATCCCTAAAGTTTCCAAGTTACGAATTTCTCAAATGATAGCGGGAATTCACAGACACTACGTAATACTGATGAGTAAACTATGAATACAGTTCACAGGCCCTGGCGAGCCCACGGACCGGTACTACTGGGAAAAATTTCTGGCAGTACCAGGAGTCGAATACACGTCCCCCACGTGGCTGTCAGCCGTCTTGCCCACTCTGTTAAGGAGGCGGACATTACACAAACATTTCAGCAATTTAATGCTACCGATGCGAATCCATGGGGGATCACTAATAAATAATAAAACTCAGATTTATGTCCATGTGTTATAATCCGACGGTGTATGTTGACGTGACCCATATACGCTCACATGCTTTCGATTTATTTTATTACTGAATTTTAAAATTTTCCTGTCGAATTGACTGTTCAAACGAATTTCGGGCTTGCAGCCGGTCGTCGTTCAATACTTTGCACGATATTTCAACTGGCACCTACCAGTCATCTTCAGGTGAGCCGTCACAGACTAGCGTAAACGTCCTCCGTTCCGCAATATATAACTATTCTGCGCATCCGTCGAAAACTTGATACATTAACCACACTGCCCGCCGGCACCGCCCTCGCTGGTGGAATAGCAGAACTCAGTCGCCCTCTGCGTTACTGTTTTCCGCGGCCGTCGGCGCACTCTGTCGTCTTCGATTAGAGCAAATAGTGGAGATGATGGGATTCCATGCACTGTCTATCTGGTAGCCGCTGTCACGGTTTAACAGATTTTCCGCCAGTCGTATTTCTACGGATTCCTTAATAATGGACTCACAGAAAGACGTTGCTGTGGATAAAATCATTGTTTTCTCATACTCCATTGAATGTCCAGTAGAAATACAATGTTCAGCAATAGCGGACTTGCTTGGCTGCAAAAGGCGGGTGTAGCGTTGACGTTCTTTATTGCGGTTGATAATTACTTTCTTTCCAATACCTTTGTCACTTGGCAGTGACATATGGTCGGAATTTCAATTGTATAATAAACAGCACAACCGGCAGCGAAGACGAAGCCATTTTGGGAGGTTCCTACCCCATTCTGTGACATCTAATAGTCAGGCCTACTAGATGAGTGGCTTGCCAAGCGAGTGCAATTATTATTCGTACATCATAAATATTTTCATGATTATCATAAACCCCGTGTAACTACGCTTGAAATTTGAGCCCTAGTGCCTATCAGTGAAGCTATAATTTACTCTCGTCCTTACATTTTAATGCAACGGAATGGATAACGCATCTGACTAAGAGCTAGTGTTCATTTCTGATGGACTCACTCCACCCAGGCAAGGCCATATTTCCTTCCTGTGGTGTATATATTGTATCCAAAGCTTCGACATCCCAGGAATAAAATGGAAGCTATGGTAAAATACCCCAACCAAATGGCTATCCACAACTCAATAATCAAGACCACTATTTGTCTCAAATGTCTCCTCTCTTATTACAATAAATCCTTTCACGCTGATGTTGCAAAATTTCTTGGATTACTCTTAAACACAACACGTAAACAAGGGATTCTCCGCCCAATGGGGATGACATAACATAAGCATTTTACTATTCTGTGGTGTCGTAATGTTTCTGTCTATTGCTACAGTGCACTTTATGGTTTGGTAAGGAATCTTTCGCTACTTCATTCTCTCCCACACTCTCTTAACCTCATTCATTACCAACATAACGAATTTACTGACTTCCGTGCATTTCCAGGAAAAAATCATACTTCTCTTTCTACTGTCTCATGCAAACCACACAGATTAAATCCACATAATAAATCACTCTGCAGTATATAACACATCTCAAAAACAAAATGTTTGGTTTTCTACTCGTTCTGCTTTCCCACATCAAACGACAGCCATCCCAGATTCACACTACACTGAACCACGTAATAATTTTCCTACCACAAACTCTGGAGGATTTATGCACACCTCCCTGTGCAATGCAACCCACACGGAGTTGCCGGGTAGATGGCTGACTCACCTTAATTCACTCTCAGAGTATCTGAATATCAGGCTGTCGTCACACGAATGTATGTCATAATGGAAGTTTTGGTATCTTATTTATCTCACATACAGATCCTCAACTGAATGCTAGGACAAACACTTCTAATTCTTTTTATTGTCTCATAGTCAGGTTGAGAATCGCACTGTACTCACCACGTGGAAGTGCTTGTCTCTAATTCAGGTTCTGCACACAGATATCATAATTATTTTCAACTTAGATTTACACACGCAAGTATTTCATCTTAATACTACCACACGCTAGTATTTCGTCGTTTGATTACAACACGGTCGTTTCTTTGTCATTTCCGAAGAATCCAATGTTCCCCATGAATTTTTACCTGCCTATCTTTTTCAGAGCAATTTACATCAGCGTCCCACCAAAAGTTTCTGAAAAGAGAAATTATTAGTTCATCTACTCCTAAATATTCCACATGCATACCATTAACTTTGTTTTTCTGGAGCACACACAAAGCACGTCTTCACACTTCTCGCGTCCGTCGGCCGTCGTAATTTAATATATTATTATTGTTATTATTATTTTTTTTTGATTGTTGCCGACTTACGTGGCGGGCCTTCATAAAAATGATATTTAAGTTGAACAATGTAATAAACTTTTCATATAAATTTCCTCGGCTAGTCAGTTGACGTTAAAGCAAAAGATCTTTAGTTATTAATTACAATTGCGGCCCACACACGCGCGAGAGTATTTTCTTACCTCCGTTAACCATTGTATTGTAGTCAGAGTCCTGGCTCTGGGTCTCGGCTATGCTACTGAAAATAAGAATCTTAAACCTAAGTATTTCTGCAACTTCGTGCGGCTGTGGAGAAAAATTAATATTATGCTAATAGCGGGCGAGTTTTCCGCTTCCGCTAATTTTTCATAAGTTAATATCGCCACGTAATGGCGTCGTTGGCTGCATCGGCCGCTACGATTGTTGAGCTGTAAATTACTTGAATGCAGGTTAATTCAAGGAAGGCGGACATGAAATCGGGATCACCTCTTACAAATTAAAAGTGCACAATAATATAAAATCAGTATATTATATGCTTAACTCATACAAATATGCTTACATTCGTCAGCACACGCAAGATGTCCCTCTAGACACATTCAAGACAAAAGAGGAAGTAAGTTCGACTAAAAAATTAACAAAAGAGCGTATCTTGTCGTCTCTTTAGATCATTCTGTCATAAATTATTTCTTTGCAATCTAAACCTACACAGAGAAATTATTATTTTACGGCTACATGATAAAAAAAATCTCTTACAAATTATGAATGTCTTCTTTATAAATATTGTCTTTTCGTAATATGGCACTGGGGACGCTATATTTTTATCTCACATACAGATCCTCAACTGAATGCTAGGACAAACACTTCTAATTCTTTTTATTGTCTCATAGTCAGGTTGAGAATCGCACTGTACTCACCACGTGGAAGTGCTTGTCTCTAATTCAGGTTCTGCACACAGATATCATAATTATTTTCAACTTAGATTTACACACGCAAGTATTTCATCTTAATACTACCACACGCTAGTATTTCGTCGTTTGATTACAACACGGTCGTTTCTTTGTCATTTCCGAAGAATCCAATGTTCCCCATGAATTTTTACCTGCCTATCTTTTTCAGAGCAATTTACATCAGCGTCCCACCAAAAGTTTCTGAAAAGAGAAATTATTAGTTCATCTACTCCTAAATATTCCACATGCATACCATTAACTTTGTTTTTCTGGAGCACACACAAAGCACGTCTTCACACTTCAGGAACCAGCGACAGAGTGCTGAAACATGGCCGTTCATCCGGTCATTCCGCGCTTCCGCAGAAGTGGGGAGTACCTTGCCACCGTATTGGTCAGCCACATTCCAGGCCCTCTGGTGCTCTGATATACTTCCTCTCCTTGATTCGGCCAAAGGTGACCAAAGAACTGTCTCAAAGATGATTATAGAATCTACCTTCACTATCTGTGGTCAGCAGACGATCAGCCATTCATTCAATTCACAAACATTACCTAACTGGATTCAGGGTTCTATTTTAAGGAAGTGCACATCTGAATAATTAACCATACAAATCGCCCTTCTTTCCTACATTGGCATCCGGCTTCGGTGTATTAAATAAAATGGTGTTATTCGACAAAAAAACGTTGTTCTGACAAGAACAACAAAGTATGTTGTTATACATCTTTTCTATGTCGGGCAGTACTGTACTCTTTCAATTTAAAAAATTCAGCGAACCAGTAATTCCAAAACATATACAACTTTATAAAGAGATATCAGTCTGACTAAAGTTAATTCCTAGCTCTCCTACGGTTTCCTCGTACTTTCATTTCCTAGAACACTGTTGTAGCACATTCACTTTCGTATTAAAACATCGCGCTTTCCTTGGAAATATTTTTCCTGTCTCGAGCACAATATTCTCAGAACCCTTCTGGCAGATCGGGTCTTGGATGCTTACCATAGGCTTTTCAGTGAGCGCCGCGGGATGGCGTCCACGAAATCCCGTCTAATAGGATGCAGCCCCCCCCCCCTACCTCCCCGTAAAGGAAGAAATGACTGAAAAAGTGCGTTGAGATCATCGAACCCTACTTTTCCAGTACTCTTTCGTGTACAGTCTTAGCATTCCATCGAAAACAAATATGTTATTAAAAAATATCAAGGATAACTTGCCCTTCATTCAAATCAGCACTCTCCTTTCTAAATACTCATTCTCCAATAGACACTGATCAACTTCGATTAGATAAAACGGTATATCGAGAGAAATTAGAATCAATAAATCTGAAATTAGTATGTATCACATGGCACTGCTCTGTGAAAGAAAACCAACTGGTACGTAGTAACAAGACAAAATGGAAAAATTAAATGGACTGTCTAGTAAACAATATACAGGATGAGTAAGAACTGATTACAACCACGAATCGGCATCTTCGAGATCAAGTGTTCGACATTATGTCAGCGTATCACAGTAATGGCAAGAAGACTTCAACACGCAAGGTAAATTGTGGTAGATAATCTATACACACTTCACTTCGGTAAAAATATTAACTGTGCGTCTTTCGGCAGTGCCAGCTGTGTATCCACTTTGTGTAAATCGAAGCCCTAGTTACCCAGTCAAGTCAGACGTTTGTGGTAATCTACGAGGGGCGTTCAATAAATAATGGAACACATTTTTTTTTCTGAAAGCACGTTTGTTTTATTCAGGATACCAATACATCGTACTATTCCCCACTCTTTTGGCTACAAAACCTATTTTGCAACAAAATATCCATTCAATGCCACTGCCTTACGCAACCTTAATGGCAGCGCCTGTATGCCCTCATGGTATCACTCTGCTACTCACGTCGGAGTCAACGTTTTGCTGCTTCAATAAACCTCCGCCCCTTCCACCCGTCATTCACGTACTGCTTCCCGCGGAGGGCATCCTTCATTGCGCCAAATAGATGGAAGTCGGAAGACGCGAGATCCGGGCTGTAGGGTGGATGTGAAGCCGCTGAAGTTGTTTCTTCTACTTCCTGAACTTAGCACAATACACATCCGAGTTGATCGTATCACCAGCATCGTAGCTTATCGATGCTGCCGGAGCCGGTGCCTCGTGCAGGCGCCGCGAACGGCTCTTTTAGCATCACCACCAATAAAGAATCTTCACGCTGCCGACAAATGAAGACCGCCAGGACGTTTTTATACGTGGCGGGCATCTAGACACCAGTTTTCTACTTATTACTTCCAGTCGAGATATAATCCATGGATTATATATCCGTTTACCTTGGATCTATTTCACATGATGTACGGTTTTATGACTGATGGGTCACGTATCCAGCTAGTTTTACACAATCTGATGGTGCCGCAAAAGGGTGAAACGCGTGATTGACATTAAATAATTTCGCAACTGAGACTGTTTTTGTCCTGACATCTTCCATTAATTTATGATTAGCTACGAGAACATAACATTTGGCTCCTCAGAAAACAGCGACTGTCGACTTGTGTCCTAACAACGAAAAGGACATTAAACAGAGTAGCCCCTTCAGAGTTCCGGAAGGCCGTCAGCATGACTTTACCGGCTAGGGTGCGGCCTTGAACTTTCCCTTCAGAGGAGAGGTGGCGTGGCGACACTGTATAAATTGCCCTTTTGCTTTCCATTCGAAGTGAAATATCCATGTTTCATCGCCTGCGACTATGTTCGACAAAAAGTTGCCAATATCAGCCTCGTAGCCCAGAAGCAATTCCGAAGGGATCGTTCTTCGTTGCTCTCCGTGGTCTTCTGCTAGGCGGTGAAGAACCCAACGGGCACACACCTTTGAGTACCCCAACTGGTGGACCAGTGAGTCAGCACTACCAACAGGGAAGTCCAGTTGAGCAGCAGTTGTTTGATTGTGAGCCGCTGATCACCTCGAATGAGAATGTCCGCACTTTCAAACACTGAGGGTCTCTGAAGACATTCTGAAACCGCCTATGATTATATGCGATGCTCTGGTTTTCAGCCAAAGGAACTCAATAACAGCACTGCTTGGAACGAACCTCCTTTATAGACACCGTTTTGAAGGCTACGTATAGGGACGCCACCTACCGAAACCTCATGAAACTGTAGGGGATAAAGCGGAAATATATCATGACGACCAACAATAATTTCAACATTTTTTGAACTGAAATTGGCCGAGAAAAAAAAGCATTACTTATTGAACGCCGCTCATATTTATATGTATGCTAGCCAAGCCTGCTGATTGTGGTGTGGTATCTGACTATGAACAGCTCCTGTGCAATGCCCTCAATACGTTCGAGGTGTCCGTCGTGGTCAGAAAATTGTTCTGTATAGCTGAATTCCAACGAGGGCAAATTGTTGGTGCTCTTATGCTGAGTGCTTCCGTAACGAAGGAAGTCAAAGTGTTTGATGTTTCAAGAGCCACCGTACAGAAGATTTGTACGGTATATGACTGGGAAAGCGGAGAAACATCATCTGCTATGTCACAACGATAACAAAAGTGTATGTTGAGTGGTTGTGACAGACGGTCATTGTGACGAAAAATATGAGTACAACGCCTGAACAAGTCACAGCAGATCTGAATGTCGAATTTCAAGCCCCGCAGCGCCAAAACATAACAGGGAACTGTAGAATGACCTGGAAATCCAAAATCACTACAGACCAATGGAAGAAAGTTATTTAGGTCAACGAGTATTGTTTCACACTGTTTTCAACTTCTGGCTGAATTTACGATCCGCGACTGAAACGTGGTGGAGGCTCAGTCATGACTTTGGCAGCTGTTTTGTGATATTCCATAGGCCTCATGGTTACACTGCGGTTCCGATTACAGAAAAGGATTATGTTACCGTTTTTGCTTATCAGTCCCATCAGTTCACACCCTAATGCTGAATCTTGGGTACCAAGACGACAGCCTACCTGTTTGTACATCTCGCATCGTTCAGAACTGGTTTTATGAACACCAGGAGGAATTTCAGCTTCTCCCCTAATCACTACAATTAACAGATCTCAATGTTGAGCCTTGGTGGTCTGCTTTGGAGAGAAAGGAGCGTGATTGCTGTCCACCTACTTTACCTCAACCTGAAATTGCCACTATTTTGCAGGAAGGATGGTGCACACTGAGGTAACAAAAGTCGTGGGATACCTTCCAAGCCGTCCATTGTGGCCGAGCGGTTCTAGGCACTACAGCCTGGAACCGCGCGACCGCTACGGTCGCAGGTTCCAATTCTGCCTCGGGCATGGATGTGTGTGATGTCCTTAGGTTAGTTCGGTTTAAGTAGTTCTTAGTTCTAGGGGATTGATGACCTCAGCTGGTAAGTCCCATAGTGCTCAGAGCCATTTGAACCATTTATACCTTCCAATACTGTGTCAGACCTGGTTCGCGTCGTCCGTAATTTGTACACTGGGGTGGCAAAAGTCATGGTATACTTCATAATATAGTGTCGGACTTCCTTTTACCAGGTGTAGGACAACAACTCGACATCTCATGGACTCAATAAGTCGTACTGAACCATGCTCGCTCTATAGCTGCCCATTATTGCGAAGCTGTTGCCAGTGCAGGATTTTGTGCACGAACTGACCTCTCGATTATGTCCCATAGTAGTTGTATGGGATTCATGTTGGGCGACCTCGATTTGTCCAGAATGAACTTCAAACCAATCGCGAACAATTGTGGCCGGGAACATTGTGCGTTGTCATCTACGAAAAGTCCATCGTTGCTTGGCTGCAAATGGTCTCCAGGTAACCGAACACAACCATTTCCAGTCAGTGATCGGTTCAGTTGAACCAGAGTTGAACCTGGCCATTCCATTGTGGATCCACCACCAGTTCGTGCAGCGCCTTGTTGACAATCTTGGTCCACGGCTTTATGGGGTCCGTGCCACCCTCGAACCATATCATCAGCTCTTACCAACCGAAATCGGCACTCATCCGACCACGGTCCCACCGATATGGCCGTGGGCCCAGGAGAGGCCTTGCAACCGATGTGGTGCCGTTAGAAAAGCTACTCGCGTAGGTCGTCTGATGCCACAACCCATTAACGCTAAATTTCGTCATACTGTCCTAACACGTATGTTCGTCCTACGTCCTTCTTTGGTTTCTGCTGTTATAAGACGCAGTGTTGCTTGTCTGCTAGCACTGACAACTCTACACAAACGCCGCTGCTCTCGGTCGTTAAGTGAAGCCCGTCGAACACGGCGTTGTCCATGGCGAGAGATAATGCTTGGAATGTGATATTCTCGACGCCCTCTTTACTAAGTGCATATCGGAATAATGAATTCCCTAACGATTTCCGAAATCTAATATCCCATGCGTCTAGCTGCAACTACCGTTCCGCGTTCCCGTCGTGCGGCCACAATCACGTCAGAAACGTTTTCAGATGAAACACCTGAGTACAAAGGACAGCTCCGCCAGTGCCCGCCCTTTTATACCTTGTTCATGCGGCACTACTGCTATCTGTACAACTGCAAACGGCTATCCCACAGCTTTTGCCATCTCAGTGTGCAATGTCCCTTCTACCGGGCATCATGTAATTGGAGGAGGGTATATGTGGCACCATAAGTCTACGCATAGGTCACGCGATTAGTGGGCGGATGGTTTATAGGTGCGGAACTTGCACGCGATAGTGTTCCATAGGATTCATATCAAGCGAATTTGGTAACCAAGGCAACAACGTAACTTCACTATCATGCTCCTGGACCTTTATAGCAATATTCTGGCCTTACGACACGGACAGTTAACGTGCTGGAAGCTGCCATCGCCGTTGCGAGCTCACAATGCTAGAACGTGACTTTCAGTGTAGCAGTGGCCGATAAGAGCTCACAATGCTAGGACGTGGCTTTCAGTGTAGCAGTGGGCAATGTTCGTAATGTTTTGGTTCATACAACCTACATTAAGGTCAAAAGTAATGTGATGCACTGCTTCAGAGACAACAGCAAATCTTTATTATTATTGTTATTATTATTATTGACTACTATTAGTTTCAAGTTGTTATTATAATTAATGTCATAAGTGCTTCATTACATGCATGCATGCATGACTATCTGTCTCCTGGAGAAAGGGAGAGATGAAGGTTTTAAGAGGGACAGATGGATGACTAACCCTTGATCTATCCGTCCCATCTGGTGGTAGCTTGTAAGGACGTTTCGCCAGACATACCGAGGAGACTGTAACTGTCTATGTGGTGAATGGCACTAGGAGATTACCGATAACCTTCAAGACAAAAAGCAGTAAGACTTTCTATTGAGATACTTTTTCAATGAAAACTTTGCCGCCATTTGACTACAACTTTTTATTATTTATTTACTTCAACATCGTGATTACGGTTGTAGAGGCATTTTCAAGTGCAATGGTAAAAAAAGTCAATAAATATTAACAATGTCTAAATGACATCTCGTCGAAATGTTACAAGGCATGCACACAAAGGTACACGCACATGTACGCTTCATAGGTTCCCCACAGCTACCCTGACTTCAAGCGAAGTGTCTCCACTAGGCCCTCTGTAAACAGGTGTCAGAACTATGCACTCCTCATCAGAGGATTTGGCACTGGAAGTGTTCGACCCCAGCTCATGGAATTCCAAGGCAGTGGTCTGCATTTGCGATGTTCACCCATCGCAGCAGTAACTCCTGTAGGCACAAAAGATAGTTTTCTCTTTCTTTGGTACTGATATGGTAGAGTTTAGGCGTATTGATGGGCAATCTATTTCCAAAGTATCTTTTGTGAAGCTTGCGGAATTGAGAGGAAATTGTAATGAGACACATTTGAGATTAGTGAGATGTACTATTTGTAATTTAGCTGGTCCTGAGTGACCCATGCACTAAATTCATAACAGGAACTTGCAGACAGCATGGTCATGTGCACACGAGCATACCGCGTGTCGCCAGGCAGTGATGAGGCAAAAGTAGTTGCTGAGTCTAGTTTTATACATTGAAAGTTGTATTTCCTTTTTTGGTATATGTTGCTCTGTTGGAAGTATGTATTTTCAGAATAAACATAAAATAGTGGTAAATACACAGAAGGTCAGCTACTACTAGTGATAGCATAACCGCTCTGAAGGAGGAAGTCAAAGCTGTTAGTGAAAAATGCTCAACAGAAGTTATGCCATGGTGAACTGATAGTTCAGTTTTAGTTGTTCTCCTTGTTTTTTACTCGCGCTCACATGTTACGACGAAATGAATAGTATTTGTGCAATGCATGATTTATGTTATTTCGAAGACAATATCTCATTCAGACAAGTTGGATATTTACTGATTTTTTTTCACCACCGCACTCGAAAATGACTCAGTCGAAAACGGGATAGTAAAATTAACAAATAATAAAAACTTACAGCTTAAAGTGGGCAATCAAAACGCAAATAAATAGGGGACAGAGGCACTAAGGAATTTAAGTTATCTAAGGCTGTAGACACAGCAATAAGGAATAGGTCAGTAGGCAGTACAGTTGAAGAGGAATGGACATGTCTAAAAAGGGCAATCGCAGAAGTTGGAAAGAAGAACAGAGGTTCAAAGAAGATAACTGAAAAGAACAAATACTTCAGTTGACGATGAAAGTAGACAGTACAAAAATGTGCAGGAGCATTTAGGAATAGGGAAATACAAGACGCTGAGGAATGAAATAAATAGGATGTGCAGGGACGCTAAGAAGAAATGGCAGCGTGTAAATGTGAAGAAATCGAAAAATAAATGATTGCTGGAAGGACTGACTAAGAACTTAAAGTCCGAACAACAAGCGGTGAAATTAAATCTAAGGGTGGTAACAACAAGAGTGCAACGGGAATTCAACTGTTAAACGCAGAGAAGAGATCGGATAGATGGAAAGAGTACACTGAAGGCCTCTATGAGGAGGAAGAAATATCTGATGTGATAGAAGAACAAACAGGAGTCGGTATAGAAGAGATAGGAGATCCAGTATTCGAATCATAGTTTAACAGAGCTTTGGAGAACTTAAGATATGGCAGAAGGGATAAATAACATTGCTTCCGAATTTCTGAAATCACTGGGGGAAGTGGCAACAAAATGACTATTCTTGATGGTGTGTAGAATGTATAGGTCTGGCGACATGCCATCTGGCTTTCGGAAAAATATCATCCACACAATTCCAAAGACTGCAAGAGCTGACAAGTACGAGAATTATGAGCATAACGGATCATGCATCAAACGTAGAGGCATCAAGGAGGCAATTGTGACGTTGCGATTGACAATAGAACCAAGACTAAAGAAGAAGCAAAACACGTTCATGAACTTGTCGACCTGGAAAAGTCATTCGACAATGTAAATGTTGCAGGATGATCGAAATTCTGAGAAAAATGAGGAGGGACAGGTAATACACAATATGTCCAAGAGCCAAGAGGGAATAATAAGACTGGATGACCAAGAGTGAAGTGCTCGGATTAAAAAGGGTGTAACACGGGGATGTAGTCTTTCACCCCTACTGTTCAATTTGCACATCAAAGAAGCAACAACGAAAACAAACGACTGGAATTAAAATTCAAGGTGAAAGGATATCAGTGACACGATTCGATGATGACATTACTATTTTGAATGAAACTGAAGAAGAATTAAAAGATCTCTTGAATGGAATGAACAGTGTAATTAGCACAGAGTATGGATTGGGAGTAAATCGAAGAAAGACGAAGGTAATCAGAAGTAGCAGAAATGAGAACAGCGAGAAACTTAAATCAGGGTTGATGGTCACGAAGCAGATGAAGTTAAGGAATTCTGCTGTCTAGGAAACAAAATAACCAATGATGGACTGAGCAAGAGGGGACATCAGAGGCAGATTAGCACTGGCAAAAAGGGCATTCCTGACCAATAGAGGTCGACAAGTATCAAATATAGGCCTTAATCGGAGGAAGACATTTCTGAGAATGTACGTTTGAAGCACAGCATTTTATGGTAGCGGAACATGAACTGTAGGAAAACCGGAAAAGAATAGAATCGAAGCATTTGAGATGTGGTGCTACAGAGGAATGCTGAAATTTAGGTGATCTGTTAAGATAAGGAATGAGGAGGTTCTGAGTAGAATCGGGGAGGAAGCTAATATGTGGAAAACACATCCAAGGAGAAGGGACAGGATAATAGGACGTCTGTCAAGACATCAGGGAATTGCTTTCTTGGTACTAGAGGGAGCTGTAGAGGGTAAAAACTGTAGCGGAAGACAAAGATTGGAATACATTCAATATGTTGCTAGTTCTGCACTGAGATGAAGAGGGTGGCACACAGGAGAGCAATTCGTGGCGGCCCGCTTCAAACAAGTCAGAGAGAAGAGAAAAAAAAGTGTTTTATGACTGTGGTCAGGAAAATTCAGCAACTATCTTTTGAGATTAGTACACGTGCGCTTCCTAGAAGAAGGTAGGAGTTTCTCCAGCAAATCGAGGAGACTGTAACTGTAATGCTAACTGCGAGTGCATCACGAGGGAGGAGGCGTTGTGGTGGGCACCCTGGAGTGCCATCCGGGAGGACGATGGTTCAAAGCCGCGCTCAGCCATCCAGATTTACATTTTTCAAAACTTCCCTAAATCGCTCCAGGCAAACGCCGGGATGGCTCGTTTGAAAGGGCATGGCTGATCTCTTGCCCCATCCTTGAAATCTTCTGATCTTGTACTCCGTCTCTGATAATGTCGATGTCGGCGGGACGTTAAATCTTAACCTTCCTTTCTTTGCAAATGTGTCGGGAAGACTTCAGTTGGTGCAGTACTTCTCTTTTGAATGTAATGGAAAAGCACAACATTATCTTTCCCCACGACATGTCGTTATCTGTTAAAAAAGGCAAGATAGCTTACTGCAGTTAAATATATTTCCTACACCATCCAGCTCTCCTGAGGGGATGACATCAACCAATTTGGAGTAGCCATAAGAGAAAATCAGTATGCTAATTGGGGTGGCCACATGGAATATTGCAGCATTAAAGGTAGAAAGGTTTAGGGCCTGGCTATGGATATCAGTCTGGGTGGCACTACTGATATTTTCTCAATAATTAGGAGATAACTTTATTGAAAAAAATCAGTACCTTAAGCATCTAGTGTTTTACCGTAAATGGTAGGACGATGACGCAGTTTCATGTTAGTAAGGAAGACATCTAGTAGGAATTTGCGGTAATGTTTACCATGAAGCCTAAAATAAAGTTTAGTTTAGAAATAGAGGAAAACAGTAACTCCCATGATCTTGACGTAATCAGTTCAAAAGTCAATGGTAAACAAAATTCGGTATCTTTAACAAACTGAAAATACAAGTTGGATGTGTTATTTATTTTGCACTGTCTTACAGAATGTAAAATCAAGATCGAAATTGTAGAATTTACTGTGAGATAATTTTCAACAGTAGTAGTTTGTCTTTTAACTTCCAACACAGCAAACGTATTGAAATGTATTAGTTTAACATAGTTTTTAATTTTATTAATTGCTTTATTTTATAAAACAATAAATTGGTAGAAAAGATCGCAGGAATTCTTTTTATTCCATGATTACCGGTTTCGGCGAAACTAAAGCCGCCATCGTCGAATCTTAGGACACATACAAGTTACAACATCAAGGCAAATAATAGTGATATTAACAGTTGCCTATAACACGCAGGCCTTACAAAATTGTCGTAAGTAGCTCATAGGCGTCCAAGAGAGATGACATTATAAATGTCAAGTGTCTCCATCGCATACAAGCGCAAGGTAGGTAATCATGGAATAAAAAGAATTCCTGCGATCTTGGCTACCATTTTATTGTCTTACAAGCATCTAGATCGCTCCCACATGAGCACAAGTGCTCCCTATAAAATAGTATGCTTTATTTTATGATGTAAGAATCTCTTAGACATCCTAAGATACTGGTCAATGGCTTGTCAACATGTCATGTGACTGATTATGCAATTGTTTCCCCACTACAACCACTTCATTTTTGCGTTAGTCTTACGTCACCCATACTACTGCTAAAAAGCAGAATCTTGCAGCACCAGGTACACTCTTTGACAAAACCAAACATACTGGTCGGCGGTAAGTGTCACACTCTACATAATCTTGCAACACTGTAGGCTGCGGCAGTTCCTGGAAGAAATTAAGTCTTATGTTCATGTTATTATGCTACGTCTGCAACCGTCTTCTAGCAGTAAACTGTGTGTAAGTGTAATATGTGTAAGTGTAATACAATACTCATATAAAAACGAGACGTCTGCCTCCGTTGCAGTCGAAACTGCCCCTGAATGTAATGGTAGCACAACTACAATGTATTTCGCTTTCTGACACAACGGTAATAACAAGTTTCGTCCAGTAACATTTTTGTGAAAGATTTTTCGGCAGTCAGCCTGCCAGTGAACGCCACATACGTCAGACGTCCCCGGGAACCAACTGCTTGCACACGACAGCAGTTGCCGCGCTCCATTGTCAGCCACCGCTCATCGCTTTGCAGAGTAGAAATTGCTTTACTGTCGCTAAGTGATGCTCTACAAAAGAGATCTATCATCTGCATTTCAGGCTTGAGAGCAACGGAGGCAGATGTCTGGTTTTTATATGAGTACTGTATTACACTTCCACGCAAGACATGACTATGGCTCAAAATTAGTTTTATAGTTTGTAATCCAATCAGAATACGTTAATGCGTTGTTTAATGTTTTATTAATGCTTTTCTCTCGTCTCTTTTCCTTTAAGAAGCGATTCTTCATGGAATGTGTTCATCAAGAACTCTATGTTTTTGTCAAGTCGCAGTGAGTAACGGCATTGTAATGAATTTTATTCCCATTTTTAGGTTTCTTAAGGTAAATGCATGCGATAAATTGTATGAATAACCTCAAGTGCATGTTGTACAGCAACGCAGGTACACTGCACATTTTGAGGTTCACTCATGGAGAACTTAATGCAGATCAAAAGTTACATTTAATGTATTGAATTAGATTTAAACCAAAAAAATTGCCTATTTTTAAGCTGTTCCGTGTGGACGGAAGTATACGTCTATTGGGGTGCCTAATTACTATTACATATTTAACACAGAGGAGGTATATTCACTTCATAGCTACTCTCCTGACATGTAAGTCCTAGGTGATGTACAAAACTGATTACGATAATGACGGAAGCTGAATAAATGAATTAAAATTCGTGCCACAGCCGGGACTTGAACCCGGTTGTCTTTGAGGTATTAGGCAAATATGCTGACCAATAGACCACTCCAACTGACGTTCCAGCACACACTACTCAAGACCAATGCCAGCCCAACACGAAGTTCAATTCATATCTTCAGGTTATTACCCCCTACATCGTCAGTACTGCCAGGCCTCTCCGACACTGGAACAGCACCTCAGCGGTGGACGTTATTAGTGAGAAAATCCTGCACCTCAGGTGATCGTATAGATCTTATAATCAGATTTTACTCAATACATCTCAGTCTCATCTTTATCTACGGTTATGATGGAAGCTGAGAAAACGAATTAAAATTTGTGCTACAGCAAGACTTTTTTGGACGTGTATAGACTTTTATTTACAAGATAACAAATTCGCTTTACAAAACAGTTTACATGTTACGTTTTTCAGTAAGACAATCTGTTCTTTTTTCCGTTATTGTCCAAGTAATTGTTTTAATTTGTTTCTGTATTTTTCCAGTGTCTCTCAGGCTGAGTTCGTTAGTACTCCCTTATGTTGTTTACTATATTAATTTACGTTTCTCCTAGGTGATACATTACATTTAAACATTTTAATAGAGGGGAATCAGAAAATATTGAATGCAAAAAGAGTGGAGAGATAGAAGTTATAGTGTAGTCTTTTCACGTAATTCTAGTATGGTTATACTGATATTTTATGTTGTGCACCTTTTGTATTTTGAAGCCTGCGTAAGTTGAGTTAGCAGGCAGGTAATAATCTATGGCTGTTGGGTCGTGAATGCAGAAAATTTTCTGGTTTGTATATGTTAAGAAATGTTTCGGCATTTAAAATCAAGTTTTATGTTAAGTGTTTACTTATTTTTGTCAAGGCGTTGGGAAGTAAAAGGTAAACGAGGATCCAGCAGCATGTTGTTGGGGGTGGAAGTAAGAAGTAGTTAATTAATTATTAGATGCCAGACAGCAATCATTCCATCTGAGGATTCAAAAGAGAAGGAACCGAAAATTATATTCGTTAGAAACTAAACCGTTAATGTGGGCAAGTGTAATTTTAGGCCTTCCTAATTTTTCACTTTGAGATCTATGCATGTAATGTATACTGCCCAGGCTGTTCATTGCTTTCGTAATGTTCCCTTATTGTTTCGTCCCTGAATGATGAGAGGATTCCAAATCCGTGTTACTGATGGTTCCTTCGACTCTTTCTAGAGACTTTCTTTTGCGTGTTGCCGCGTGGGATTAGCCGAGCGGTCTAGGGCGCTGCAGTCATGGACTGTGCGGCTGGTCCCAGCGGATGTTCGAGTCCTCCCTCGGACATCGGTGTGTGTGTTTGTCCTTTGAATAATTTAGGTTAAGTAGTGAGTAAGCTTAGGGACTGATGACCTTAGTAGTTAAGTCCCATAAGATTTCAAACACATTTGAACCTTTTTTTTTTTTTTTTTTTTTTTTTGCGTGTTGTTTCTTGGTACTGGTAGGGCAAACCGCTATGCCTCCTCCCACTACGTATTGACGTATTGGATCGAGGTTGCCAGAAGGCTTATGAATTACATTCGAAATCGAATGTCACAAATGAAAAGCACACCTGATTACCCAGAATTTCTAGATTACTTACTGTAGCTGCGCAAATAAAAGCACGAAGAAACCCAATTTATACATTGGCGTAACTCATTCGAACAACAGCAGAACAAAACTGTCAAACATTCTCTTCCATTTGTAGTTGTAACATTACGACCAGCACCAGACCCAACAGTAAATCGTAGTCATGATCGCAAATTCATAACAATCTGTTGCACTGGCAGATTCCATACTATCTATTCCTTTGTCGTGCAATGTACTTGTGCTGCGACACGAATTTATCTGTTATCATGTTTTTAAAGCACATCTAATAGCTGCAGAGTTTCGCCTGCGTAACCAGCCTCCCGTTGTGGCCTTTTCTTACTGGGTATTATTTTCTATTGCCCTGGAAACGAGACGCGGAGGTAAATGTGTGTATTCTGCATGGCGCAACATTCAACATTCTGTTCTTCCGGATTCACTGGGCATGTGCATCAATACCAAATAGGGATACGAATGTTCCTTCTAGTGAACGAATAACAGTAATAATGTTAACGATAACAAACTAATGATGACGAAGAACGATGCATTTCAGAAGTTCGGTGACGATTAAAAATAGAAATAAATAAAAATTGGGTGATCGTTAAGCTGGCACAATGCAAAGATTTTCTCAGCTTTTTTTTTACTGAATTCTGTTCTCGCTATTTGAAACTGAAGCGCTATACGTCTGAAGCCGAACGAGATCTGAACCAACAACTACCCTTGCCTTAGATCACGGGACGAGTATGGCACCACGAAGCATACATGACACTTCATTTAGCTTACTGTCATTGCTCTGGTGGTAGTTAATGCAGAGAGTTCACAACATAAAAAATAAAATAAGTTGAAATTGAAGCGTGGAGTTACCTTCCTAGGGTCTAAAAATTAAAATTACGATCTCGAGGTCATATTAGCGCTATGACTATTGCGATTACTTCATCAGTGTAAAAGTGAATATTATGAGAATTTAGATGGATCTCTCCGCACCACACCCGAAAATGATGAATAGTCACGGAGTGCCAAACATCGTCAGCAATATTTCGAAGTCGCAGCTGCTCCTGCAATATGAAGAATCTCATGGAAAAAACACAACGTTCTCACTACGATCCAAATAGTCCTCCGTGGAACTACATCACCAGACGCCGTTCTACAAGAAAGGATTCAAACCGACAGCGACTACATCAGCGAAAAATACAAATTAGTTGCACACCTATCGCGTTCCAAATAGTCCTCCGTGGAACTACATCACCAGACGCCGTTCTACAAGAAAGGATTCAAACCGACAGCCGACTACATCAGCGAAAAATACAAATTAGTTGCACACCTATCGCGTTCGGCTTATTTTTAACAAAACTAAAAATGTTTGCGAAAGGATCTTGTCCAAAATGTCAAGAAATAGTACGAATATGAGAAGTACCATCAAATTGTGGAGAAATTATAGACGTTAGATTAATACATTGATGCCACAGAGTAATGCATCAAACTGTGGTTTCACAGGGAAAAACAATATATGACTATTCAAGCAGAAATGACACAGAAAAATATTTGCAAACGTGCAGTTGTGCACTTTAATTCGATTTTCACCTTCCGATGTACCGTTGTTGATTCATCCTGTCTCTTTTGAAACTGAGATGATGAGCAAAATTCAGATTCTTGTCACAGACACCCGCTTTTAATCTTATCTTGTTTTCCTGTGATGTAGGTTGGTATTTACGAAGCAGACGACTTTGGCTACTCCTGTGAAGTTGCCAGGAGTCATTTGACTTCCAGGGGCATGACTCGTCACTTACTTCTAACTGTTGAATTAAAAGGGAAAGAAAACGGTAAGATACATGTTTTCCGGCAAAACTGGAATCAATTTCGAAAGTAGCAACACTTTTAGAAAATGACCCCTTTAGAACTATTCGGACAAGGCGTTGTTGTTGTAAAAAATCTAGGTAAACCAAAGAGCTACTTTGTATGTCAAAATCCGATCATGCACAATTTCATCTGCGAAAACGCATTCTTCTTGCTACTAGCGTAGTCAAGACTCTGCAACGTCGTAGGCATTGTTTGACAACTCTCTTGTCGTGATACTGATTTGAAGGTGTGGCGCCGGCCGAAGTGGCCGTGCGGTTAAAGGCGCTGCAGTCTGGAACCGCAAGACCGCTACGGTCGCAGGTTCGAATCCTGCCTCGGGCATGGATGTTTGTGATGTCCTTAGGTTAGTTAGGTTTAACT
Organism: Schistocerca americana; assembly: GCF_021461395.2. Classification (NCBI taxonomy): domain Eukaryota; kingdom Metazoa; phylum Arthropoda; class Insecta; order Orthoptera; family Acrididae; genus Schistocerca; species Schistocerca americana. The sequence continues at coordinate 459,047,351 of NC_060119.1, read as the reverse complement.
AGTTCTAAGTTCTAGGGGACTAATGACCTCAGCAGTTGAGTCCCATAGTGCTCAGAGCCATTTTGAAGGTGTGGCACTGCTTGAGCGTGCTAAATTCGCTTCAATTTTTCTTGTCAGGTCAATGAAGTATTCAGAATAATCCCTATTTAAGATATCACAATAGGTTAGTAAAATAAAGTTTCTTATTCCATAAAGGTCGTTTCATACCTAACCTTCCCCACTCTGACCATTAATGTTGCGAGCTACCTACCCCAACTACGATTACGTCAGTGAGAGTCTTTATTGTAGCAATGCCTCGTCTGCATAGTTTTCAAGTACTCACTGTCTAAAAGGGTGGTAGCTGCTTTCGGAATTCAATTCTTTCTGCAAAAGCTGTAGCTTATCGCTTCCTGGCACATTCTGGATGCAAACGCAGACACTCTGCCTAGAAATATTCCGCAAAAAGCTTTGGGCGAAACTGTTATTAAATGTTTTTTTTTTTTTTTTCAGAAAGTGAACGGCTTTGTAGCTCTGCTACCATTACACTCAGGACTTCAGACGAAAATCATTATTAACATTAGGCAACAAGCTTTGAGAAGACGCACCAATTACTGCTACACCGTAGGCCTAGAGATAACGTAACAGCTCGAGCATTAGGCAAGAGTTCCCCCAGGAGCTGCAGCAGCCTATAGTGATTCCACATTGTGCAGGTAGCTGGACTTAGTTATCAGCATAGACAGGGTGTAATATAATTACTGTTTGCGCTTTATCTAATTTCGAACATCGGTCGCTTTCAAACACTTATCACAGGCCTCAAGCTACATATCACGTTTGACTAAATAGCCACTACACACGCAAAGGCACACATCGTTTTCATGTGCACCTGTATCACAAACACAACGTAGCAGTGCACTAGAGTATGTCCATTACTACTTAATGTAAGCTAGTGCACTACTGCTTTGTATCAGTGCTACATACACACACGAAAACGATGTGTGCCTTTATATATGTACTGGCACTTCTTACGCTTATGCCCTTGTCCCGCAGTATTCGCAGGGTCGGCATGGTTACAACGGATTTGGCATGGTTAGGTTAAAGGGGTGGCCGGATGCCCTTCCTGCCGCCACCCCAAACCCTCTGGGATGGCATCAGTGTACCCCAGCTGTCTGCATCTAGTGTAAACCATGAAATAGTGCGAACGTGTTTCAGATGGTCAGTGCAGGGACTGGCAGCTGATCCTGAACGTAAATAAACGTAATGTTCTTGTACAAATCGGCAGGGAAATCAATTACTCTACGATTACACTATTGGCAGCACACCATTGTAAACAATAAACATTGTAAAATGCCTAGGAGTAATCAACTGCAGTGAACTAAGTTGGAAGGACTGCATAAAACAACTTGTATGAAAGTATACACGTTCATAGGATTTGGCGACGTGGAAAAAGCTTTCGACAATGTCATGTGGTGCATTTTGAGAAATAAGTTACACGGAAAGACGGCAAGAGCCAAGAGGCAAAAGTGAGATTGGAAGACAATGAATGAAGCGCTCGGATTAAAAAGGGTGTAGACAAGGATGTTGTCTTTCGCCCTTACTGTTCAACCCATACATTGAAGAAGCAATGACGGAAATAAATGAAAGGTTCAAGAGTGGAACTAAATTTTAAGGTGAAAGGATGTAAGTGATAAGGTTCGCTGATGACATTGCTATCCTCAGTCGAAGTGACGAAAAATTATAAGATCTGCTAAGCAGAATGAACTGTCTGATGAGTACAGAATATGGACGGAGTGTGAATCGAAGAACGACGGAAGTAATGATAAGTAGCTGACTACCACTCGCAAAAATGGCATTCCTGGGCAAGAGATGTCTACTAATATTAAACACAGACCTTAATTTCTGGAAGAAATTTTGAAAATTTACCTTTATAACACGGCATTGTATGGTAGTGAAACATGAACTGTCGGAAAACCGGTACAGGAGAGTATCCAAGAACTTGAAAGTGGCGCTACAAAAGAATGTTGAAAATTGGGTGCACTGATAAGGTGTAAAATGATCTCCTACGCAGAATCGGCGAGGAAAGGACATATGGTAAAAACTGTCAAGAAAAGGGATGGGATGGTAGAGGATCTATTACTACACCTCTTAGACCAACTTCCGTAGTACTGGAGGGAGCTGGAGGGTGTGATAACTGTAGAGGAAGACAGAGATTGGAATATATCCAGCACAAATTGTGGACGTACACTATGTGATCAAAAGTATCCCGAAACCCCAGAGACATACCTTTTTTTATATTACGTGCATTGAGCCGCCACCCACTGCCAGGTACTCCATATCAGCGACCGAAGTAGTCACTGGACATCGTGAGAGAGCAGAATGGGGAGCTCCACAGAACTCACGTACTTCGAACGTGGTCAAATGATTGGGTAACACTTGCGCCATACGTCTGTATCGAGATTTTCACACTCGTAAACGCCCTAGGTCCACTGTTTCCGATGTGATAGTGAAGTGAAAACGTATAAGCCGACCTCGTCTGTTGACTGACAGAGACCGCCGACATTTGAAAAGGGTCGTAATGTGTATTAGGCAGACATCTATCCAGACCATCACACAGGAACTTCAAACTGCATCAGGATCCACTGCAAGTACTATGATAGTCAGGCGGTAGGCGGGAAAACTTGGATTTCATGGTTGTGCACCCGCTCATAAGCCACACGTCACGCCGGTAAATGCCAAACGAGGTCTCGCTTGGTGAAAGGAGCGTAAGCATTGGACGACTGAACAGTGCAAAAACGTTGTGCGGAGTGACGAACCACGGTAAACAATATGGCCATCAGATAGCAGGGTGTGGGTATCGCGAATGCCCGGTAAACGTCATCTGCCAGCGTGTGTAGACCCAACAGTAATACACTGTTTTTTTTTTTTTCGTGGCACTGTCACAGCACAGGCCTACATGGATGTTTTAAGCATCTTCTTGCTTCCCACTGTTGAAGAGCAGTTGAGAATGGCGATTGCATCTTTTCATCTACATCTACATGATTACTCTGCAATTCACATTTAAGTGCTTGGCACAGGGTTCATCGAACCACAATCATACTATCTCTCTACCATTCCACTCCCGAACAGCGCGCGGGAAAAACGAACACCTAAACCTTTCTGTTCGAGGTCTGATTTGTCTTATTTTATTTTGATGATCATTCCTACCTATGTAGGTTGGGCTCAACAAAATATTTTCGCATTCGGAAGAGAAAGTTGGTGACTGAAATTTCGTAACTAGATCTCGCCGCGACGAAAAACGTCTTTGCTTGAATGAGTTCCATCCCAACTCGCGAATCATATCTGCCACACTCTCTCCCCTATTGCGTGATAATGCAAAACGAGCTGCCCTTTTTTGCACCCTTTCGATGTCCTCCGTCAATCCCTCCTGGTAAGGATCCCACACCGCGCAGCAATATTCTAACAGAGGACGAACGAGTGTAGTGTAAGCTGTCTCTTTAGTGGACTTGTTGCATATTCTAAGTGTCCTGCCAATGAAACGCGACCTTTGGCTCTATGTGGTCTTTCCAACTTAAGTTGTTCGTAATTTTAACACCCACGTACTTAGTTGAATTGACAGCCTTGAGAATTGTACTATTTATCGAGTAATCGAATTCCAACGGATTTCTTTTGGAACTCATGTGGATCACCTCACATTTTTCGTTATTTAGCGTCAACTGCCACCTGCCACACCATGCAGCAATCTTTTCTAAATCGCTTTGCAACTGATACTGGTCTTCGGATGACCTTATTATACGGTAAATTACAGCATCATCTGCGAACAACCTAAGAGAACTGCTCAGAGTGTCACCCAGGTCATTTATATACACTCCTGGAAATTGAAATAAGAACACCGTGAATTCATTGTCCCAGGAAGGGGAAACTTTATTGACACATTCCTGGGGTCAGATACATCACATGATCACACTGACAGAACCACAGACACATAGACACAGGCAACAGAGCATGCACAATGTCGGCACTAGTACAGTGTATATCCACCTTTCGCAGCAATGCAGTCTGCTATTCTCCCATGGAGACGATCGTAAAGATGCTGGATGTAGTCCTGTGGTACGGCTTGCCATGCCATTTCCACCTGGCGCCTCAGTTGGACCAGCGTTCGTGCTGGACGTGCAGACCGCGTGAGACGACGCTTCATCAAGTCCCAAACATGCTCAATGGGGGACAGATCCGGAGATCTTGCTGGCCAGGGTAGTTGACTTACACCTTCTAGAGCACGTTGGGTGGCACGGGATACATGCGGACGTGCATTGTCCTGTTGGAACAGCAAGTTCCCTTGCCGGTCTAGGAATGGTAGAACGATGGGTTCGATGACGGTTTGGATGTACCGTGCACTATTCAGTGTCCCCTCGACGATCACCAGTGGTGTACGGCCAGTGTAGGAGATCGCTCCCCACACCATGATGCCGGGTGTTGGCCCTGTGTGCCTCGGTCGTATGCAGTCCTGATTGTGGCGCTCACCTGCACGGCGCCAAACACGCATACGACCATCATTGGCACCAAGGCAAAGCGACTCTCATCGCTGAAGACGACACGTCTCCATTCGTCCCTCCATTCGCGCCTGTCGCGACACCACTGGAGGCGGGCTGCGCGATGTTGGGGCGTGAGCGGAAGACGGCCTAACGGTGTGCGGGACCGTAGCCCAGCTTCATGGAGACGGTTGCGAATGGTCCTCGCCGATACCCCAGGAGCAACAGTGTCCCTAATTTGCTGGGAAGTGGCGGTGCGGTCCCCTACGGCACTGCGTAGGATCCTACGGTCTTGGCGTGCATCCGTGCGTCGCTGCGGTCCGGTCCCAGGTCGACGGGCACATGCACCTTCCGCCGACCACTGGCGACAACATCGATGTACTGTGGAGACCTCACACCCCACGTGTTGAGCAATTCGGCGGTACGTCCACCCGGCCTCCCGCATGCCCACTATACGCCCTCGCTCAAAGTCCGTCAACTGCACATACGGTTCACGTCCACGCTGTCGCGGCATGCTACCAGTGTTAAAGACTGCGATGGAGCTCCGTATGCCACGGCAAACTGGCTGACACTGACGGCGGCGGTGCACAAATGCTGCGCAGCTAGCGCCATTCGACGGCCAACACCGCGGTTCCTGGTGCGTCCGCTGTGCCGTGCGTGTGATCATTGCTTGTACAGCCCTCTCGCAGTGTCCGGACCAAGTATGGTGGGTCTGACACACCGGTGTCAATGTGTTCTTTTTTCCATTTCCAGGAGTGTAGATCAGGAACAGCAGAGGTCCCAGGACGCTTCCCTGGGGAACACCTGATATCACTTCAATTTTACTCGATGATTTGCCGTCTATTACTACGAACTGCGACCTTCCTGACAGGAAATCACGAATCCAGTCGCACAACTGAGACGATACCCCATAGGCCCGCAGCTCGATTAGAAGTCGCTTGTGAGGAACGGTGTCAAAAGCTTTCCGAAAATCTAGAAATACGGAATCAACTTGAGATCCCCTGTCGATAGCGGCCATTACTTCGTGCGAATAAAGAGCTAGCTGCGTTTTCTGAAACCATGCTGATTACGTATCAATAGACCGTTCCCTTCGATGTGATTCATAATGTTTGAATACAGTAGATGCTCCAAAACCCTACTGCAAACCGACGTCAATGATATAGGTCTGTAGTTCGATGGATTACTCCTACTACCCTTCTTAAACACTGGTGTGACCTGCGCAATTTTCCAATCCGTAGGTACAGATCTATCGGTGAGCGAGCGGTTGTATATGATTGCTAAGTAGGGAGCTATTGTATCAGCGTAATCTGAAAGGAACATGATCGAGCGCCTGTTCGTAACGCATGGCCTGTGGAGGAGCGATTACACGACGATAACAACCCTGTAATGGACTGGCCTGCACAGACTCCTGACCTGAATCGTATAGAACACCTCTGGAATGTTTTGGAACGCCGACTTTGTGCCAAGCCTCACGGACCGACATCGATACCTCTCCTGAGTGCAGCACTCCGTGAAGAATGGGCTGCCATTCCCCAAGAAACCTTCCAGCCCCTGATACAACGTAAGAGTGGCCTAACACCATATTTAATTCCAGCATTACCGATGGAGGGCACCACGAACTTGTAGGTCATTTTTAGCCAGGTGTCCGGATACTCTTGATCACATAGTGTAGGTTGCCAGCGTTAGTCTGAGGTGAAGAGGTTGGAACAGGAGAGGAACCTTGGCGGGCCGCATCAAACTAGTCAGAAGACTGATGACTCAGAAGAAAAAAGGAACGCAGTTGCAACGTCGAGAATCATTCGAGGACTATGGAGGATGTGTAATTCATCCACGAAAGAGGTAGCTTACAAAAAGCTAAAACTACGTTCAATTCTTGAGTATTGCTTATAAATGTGGAACCCTTAATGCAAGAGAGCTGCGCGTTTCTTTGTGAAATCGTTTATTCGGTGGGAGAATGTTAGGTAGAAGCTCAACAAACTCCAGCAGCATACCCAACAAGAGAAGAGTTGTGCATCACGAAGAGCTGCACTTAAGATTTTCCGAGAAACTGAGTTCCACGATGATTCGGGCCACATGAAGCTTCCTCCCACGTCTTGTGAAATCGTCAAAATGAAAAAATACAAAAAATTAGAGGTAGTAATGTGGATTACCGACAATCAATCTTCTCAGGTGACATTCGCGAATGGAACAGATAGAGGGGAGGGGTGGGGGTGGGGGGGGGGGGGGGGGGAAGGAGGAGGGGAGATAGGAAGTGTGATCAGAAATAGGGTACAGTATTGTATCTTGCAACACTTTTCACACTCCCAGTCCTAGCCAGCTCTGTAATACAAGTGTAATAAATCTTCTTATTCCAATTCTAAATGATAGCATTGATCTTTTTCGTGGTGCAGTCTTTTTCTGAATTTACAAATATTACTCAGGAAATTGAGGTTTTACAATATATGAAAAGAAGTTCCAAAGCACAATATGGGTAGGAACCAAAGTTCCTCTGATATTTTGAAGTGCTGCTGTTGAGGAAATGGTGTCAGTAATGTACTTAATAGTGTACGTGTTACATTATTGCTCTACGATATACCAACAATCAGTAAGTGAAATCAAATAGGAATGTTATCAAATACCAGTTTCAAGTAAGACATACTTTTCAACAGAATCTGATTTCCATTTTCAGAACAGGTGAAATTGTTAAGAGGTTAAAGAAACATAGATGATTTGCAAATATTACGTATTGCTTGATACAAGACCTTAAGTTTCAAGGTTCAAGATGGAGCAGGACTGGTGAAACATGGCTTAATTGTTCACACATTTTACACTTACATTTAAGAATATATAGAATTTTACTCTGTATAAAATTCTGAAACTGAAGAATTAACAGTATCTTCCAAATAGCATTAATATATTATCTAACATTTAAATGAATATAACTAAAAATACTCTGTCCAGTCGCATTAATGTGACCACCTTACAATTCCCATCCAGTTCCATCCATGAATGGATCAGTTTTCGCCTATAAATGACCGTGGTTGGCGTTCGGACTCGTAATTATAATGGGCGGACACTCGCGTGCAATAAGACCTCAGCGTTGATTTCACTACACCATACCAGCTTTAATTTTGAATAACTGGAAGCAATATAGTAACTTGAAAAGCAAATAAGCGGAAGGAGAGCACACAAGACAAGTCATAACCACTCTGAAATAGCGTCATACACTGCATATGGACATTATGGATCCTACACATGTATTACTTTCGTTACAACAGTAAAACACATTTTCATCAATACAGAATAAATCTGTTTTAAACGTGAGACACTTTTACGCAAAATAACACTGAAATGTTGAGGGAAAAGATTCCGTTAAGCATTGAAGATGCATAGCTACTGTCGTGGTCTTATTTGTAACTTTTGTAACTAATAAACATCTTTCTTTAACATTATATTGACACATAATTGACCACTGACTGAAAATGAGTTTTTACACTGATGTTTCCTGATATTTGTCAACGTGAAGAATTTTTAACCTGGCAGTACTCCAATGCAACTTAACAAAAACGCATTTCTGCACTTTTGTCGAAAGATAAATTTAGTTTTTCACACGCCATGAATGAGTAAAATCATATTGAGCCGTGGCGCCATTGAATTAGTATGTTGTTCTGTCTGGCGTTACTGGCTCAGGTGTAGCTTCAACTATCCTTCTTGCGGCCTCATTGCCAATATCTATGAGGAAGTGTTGGTATCTGTCTTTTGCGTCCTTAGAAGGTGTTTACTTGCCGATATATATACAAGGTTCGCTGGCCCGAGAGTGAGGCACGAAGTTTGGGTGTTGGCGGCAGCGTCGCTACAAGAGAAGGTCACGAGGTACGAGCGGCCGAAGCCACAAGCTACGCAAGGAGGGCCTACGCAGAGGAAAGATACCAGAGTGCTTCACCAGGGTCAGCGTCGACTACAAGCGGCAGGAAGCAGGCCGACATCCCGTTGGTTGGCAACATTCGCGTCGCACGACCGCTCGTGGCCTGGCTGCCCTCTTCTACCTGGCTTTCATCGGCACCACTCCGTAACCGCTGCGAAGCACCGTGGATCCATGGGACTGCTTGCTGATAAAGGGGAGTAATACTCTGCAATCCTTGTGGTGATTTGTTTGATTGTCCACCTGCCCTCTTGATTATTTTCTGGTTTGCACCCGACCCTCAGAGTTTTATTCTGTCGGCTCTTTGCTCGTAAATATAGGCAGTAGTATTGTACTAAGACACTAGTTGTCGTTTGAAAATTTGTCCCGCTATTATATTGCCTCTCATTTTCGGTTCGTACGCGATCACTGATGTTCTAATTAATCAGCTCTTGGTCGTAGATACAGCCGGAACAATTGTAGTAAGGCACACGTTGCCGTTACCCAAAAGAGGGACCTTGTGCTTAGATTTAGCTGTTAACCGGTTCAGTTCTTTGATTGTAATTGCATTTCTCAGTCATTAGTTATAATCTGAACAACCTGTTCTACTAAGCTGTTCGTTTCTCTGTTTGAAACACCGGGTCATTATTGGTGAAGTTTAGGCTGGATAATGTGATTCCGCCGAGTGAGTTCTCTTGTAATAATTGTTCACAATTAATATTTTAAGACGTTCCTTCAGAGCGCTCTTAATAACTGACAATCAGTTTAATTTTGAAAATATTAACAGCCAACTGGCACCAGGGCCTTAGTCAAAATAAAATTGTCAGAAAGGACGGGTTGGGATCCAGTCGAACCTTGATTGCCGATTGAAATTAAGAGGTTGGTTGCTTTGAAGTAAGCCTTATCATTGTCATATTGTTTGCTAATCAATTTAACCTTCAAGTAAAGGTGTGCATCTTAACCCTGAACCTTTCGACTTAAAGCTTTCAAATTGAAAATTAAATCATCTGTTTTGAGTAATTGAATCACTCTTGTCATCAATGATCCTTATTAGTTATCGCGTGTTACAGAAAGGCATTTAATACGACACACTGTGTCCAGCGCGGTAGTAAACACCGCTGTTTCACTCGATAACGGGCGGGCTGCAGATCCGGCCGTCTTGTAATCATTGTCATATTGTTTGCTGTCTTGAAATAAAGCACTTCACATTTCTTTTGCAAAGATTAAAAGCGTGTTCAACTTACGGTTTAAGGTCAAAAGAATTTTGCAAATTTGTTCATTTCGTTAAAGAAAATTTTGTGGTTAAATGCTTCGATTATCTGTAAAACACAGTTTATATTTTGTTAAACAAACAGGTTGTGAGAAAAGGAAGTTGCATTGGTTGGCCGTCCCTTTCACGTTTTCCTTAATTCCAGTAATTACAGCCGGCCGCGGTGGTCTAGCGGTTCTAGGCGCGCAGACCGGAACCACGCGACTGCTACGGTCGCAGGTTCGAATCCTGCCTCGGGCATGGGTGTGTGTGATGTCCTTAGGTTAGTTAGGTTTAAGTAGTTCTAAGTTCTAGGGGACTGATGACCACAGTAGTTAAGTCCCATAGTGCTCAGAGCCATTTGAACCAGTAATTACAGCGTACCACTGGTAGCAGAGCCTGGTTTCGATCCACGGACCTCCCGATTATGGGCCCAGCAGGCATCCATCAAACGTTGCGCAAGTTGCAGCTCCGTTAAATTTGTTACGCAGAAATAATGAGAAATTCGTTTTGGCTGAAAGTTAACAGGCAGCCTTTGAAGGAAGTAAAACTGCGTTTGCCGACCCACCGTATTCACCCGTACCTGACTTTAAGAAAAGATTTGTGGTCCAGACTGATGCTTGCAATATTGGTGTGGAGCCAGTTCTTTTACAGGAAGGTTAAGATATCAGGCGTCCGATAGCATTTGCTTCCCGGCGTCTGGAGGTGCCTGATCAATTAGTCGGTGTATGGGTGCGAAGCGTTAGACGTGTTATTTGCCCTGAAAAATTTCCGTTCTATCTCGAACATCGTGAATTTGCCCTAGAGACGGATAATCTGGCCATTAGCTGGGTCCTAGCTCGTCCTAGGAAGACAGAGGGTATCGCCAGATGGGGGTTCCGCGTTTCGAATTTCTATTTTAAGGTTCGACACGTTAAGGGATCTGAAAATCAGGTTGCTGACGCCCTTAGCAGGATGTTCCAACGGCACGAAACGCCAGACCGTCACTTAGTATGTACGATTCTTACGGAGGTACCCCAACCGTTTAATTATTTGAATACTGAACAAGACCCATTGTGGGGACGGCCTCAGGCAGCAAATACTAGATGACCAGGAATCCAGTGCCTATTTTCTGAAGAACGGCATTCTGTGTAACCGCAGGGGTAGGTCTGGGGAAGCTAGAATTTGTCTCCCACGATGGATGGTTTAGAGCTTTTAAACCTGCATAACCATTTTTTGCAGCGCGTGTTGGCCGGATTCTAGGCAGATTCTGGAAAATGTCGTTAGGGATAGGGACCTTCCAAGTCTTAATTCTCATTGTAATCGTAATATTCGACCAGTACAGTGGATAATGCTGCAAAATAATGTCTACCTCCTTCACAGCATTTACCATCCATCCAAGGCCGTTTAAAAATTTAACAATGATTGTGCTCATTTTAGTCAGTACGCAATACAGTACACGGGTATTGCACCACAGGCTACTTCCCAACCATTCTGACTCACAAAGAGGACTGTTATACAACTTTTGTCACAACGTTCCTCCCGCCTAAAACCATTACTTGATACAGCTTTCATTACAAAGCTTCATAATACTTTTAAAACTAAGATCTACGTAATAATATATACAGACTAATACAAAAAAATCATTATTTACGGCTATACATTTAAAATACAGTTACAGATTATTGGTTGCGAATTTCGCAGGCTGAAGGCCGCATCTTAGCCGCGAGCTACCTTCTTCTCCTTGGTGCTGTTAGATGGCTTATGCGTGCTGATTGCTCTATTGTCTCACAGCTTGCTTTATACAACTGCCCTGCTGCTCATCGTATTTCTTACTTTATGACAGAGAATATCGAAATAACTTGCATGAAATGGAACAAGTCCTACACTTTGTGACGTATACATGTGTCGTTACGGCCTGGCAAAAGCCTGCATAACCACCTTTTGCAGCGCGAGTTGGGCAGATTCTGGAAGGTGTCGTTAGGGATAGGGAACCATACCGACTCCACTGCTGTGGCCAACTGTGCTATGTTTATCAGTTGAGGAACCAAGGCCACAACAGCGCGATCAAGGTGGCCCCACAGATTCTCGCCTGGGATTATATCCAGGGAGTTTGGTGGGAAGGGAAGTACAGTAAACTCATCGCGGTGCTCATCGAACCACGCGCATATACTGCGAGCTGTGTGACAGGTTGCGTTGCACTGCTGGAGAGCCGGCGGGGGTGGCAGAGCGATTCTAGGCGCTTCAGTCTGGAGCTGCGCGACTGCTACGGTCGCAGGTTCGAATCCTGCCTCGGGCATGGATGTGTGTGATGCCCTTAGGTTAGTTAGGTTTAAGTAGTTCTAAGTTCTAGGGGACTGATGACCTCAGAAGGTAATTCCCATAGTGCTCAGAGCCATTTTTGAACCTGCTGGTGGGTGACACCCTGCCGAGAAAAAAACAAACTGCATGTAGTGGTGGACATGGTCCCCAAGAATAGATGCATACTTTATCCATAGCGCCTTTCAGAACGACGAGATCACCCAGGTATGTCCATGAAAATATTAAAACATACCCTAGACCATAATGCTCCGTCCTGGTTGCAGCATGCTTGCTTTCAAACGGTTCACGTCCTACACGCCACCGACCATCTGTCGCTCATTGGTCGTTCAGCTGCGTTATTGGCGTGGGATCTACAGCTTTCGTTGCCTATGAACAGCGGCCAGCTTGGGTGCACGAACCAGGTTCCTGCTGCGGAGGCCCCTACGAAGCAAATTTTTACTGAGCTGTTATGGAGGAGATACTTTTGGTAGCTCCTTGGTTCAATCTGGGCATTTAGTTGCTCTACACTTGAACCTGTACTTAACTATACACATCTCGGCAGCTGTCATTCACTTCTGTCATCTATGGCCTGTGGTGCACCAGAGATGCCTCAGCGACAGGTTTGAATAGAGGCGTTTTCCATGCACAGTCTTAACCACGGCGACACGCTGTTTACAAATTTGCCTTATTTGGAAATATTTACATCCTTGATCCAAAACCCAACGATCATGCCTAATTGGACATTAAATAAATCGCTCGGTTCTCGCATTACTGCAACCAGTGCACTGTTTTCCGCGTCCCCCTCACACGTTCTCAATACCCTCCACTACTGGTGCTGCCAACTGCCATGTGTGAGACGTTATCACACGTTGACATAGAACATAAGCTGTGGCCACCTTAATGTGAATGGAGTGTGTATTTAGAAATTCTGCACAAAACACGACGTGTCTCACAACACCAAAAACAACAGATATCCCTGGACACTGCTTATGACGGTCTCTAGTGCGCATTCTGCCAACGGCCTTGTCAAAGAGGGCGGAGGAGCGGGCAGAGGTTAATGACACTCTCTTGTCCTTGGGGTGGGAGACTGCCCTAAAGGCGGAAGAATAAGCAATAATCATCGGCATGGGGATGCAAAAGCCTATGGAAACCACTTCATTAAAGACACATAACGTATTTCCACAGGACTTGTGGCCTGTAATTCAAAATTGTCATGATCATCTCTCCATTGTCAAAAGATTCCGGAATAGTCCCCCATTCGGATCTCCGGGAAGGGACTTCCAAGGGGAAGGTGAGCATGAGAAAAAGAATAATCAACAAAAGAACAACGCTTTACGTGTCTGGGCGAGGAATGTCCGAAGCTCGTATGTGGCAGGGAAGCTAGAAAACCTGGAAAGGGAAATTCCCAGGTTCAATCCAGATATAGAAAGGGTCAGTGAAGTGAAATGGAAAGAAGACAAGGATTTCTGGTCAGATGAGTGTAGGATAATATCAACAGCAGCAGAAAATGGTATAACGGAAATAGGATCCGATATGGTTACAAATGTACGGGAAAGAGTGTGTTACACTGAAGAGATCTGTGATAGGGTTGTTCTTGTCAGAGTCGACGCAAATCAATGCCAACGACGATAGTTCAGAAACGCCCACTAAACCTGCTAAGCAGAACAGGTAATAGGATTGTGGAAAGGGGCCAAAGGCTGAGGTCAGTTTCTCCATCCAATTGTCATTTATTGTAATTTAGCAACTCTTTCACGGCTGAAGTCCTCCAACAAGAAATCTTAACAAGATAAAAATCGGATTAAGATAGCAATCAAATAATTCAAAACAACATATACAAAGTGCAATACCAAAGGCTGAGGACCACAATCGAACTTCAAAATATATTACCATAATCTTTAAAGGCAGAAGGCCGCAGTGTTTAAGCTTGAAAGTTAAATTTAAAAATTAATTTGCAAAATTTTAAGAAACAAACAATAACCATAAGCCTAAATTTTAAAATAGCTGACAACAGATAATTAGACACCGGTGGCACTCAGAGGGCCTGCAGGGAGGTTGGTCTGCCCTCGTTCACTTAGGTGAGACAGGTGGTAATTCCAACTATACTTGATCCGTCGGAACCCAATCAGGGAACAGACACGGACCGACCGAAACAACGACTTGCTTGGCACCAATCAATTCGAACACCAAAACTCCCCAACACCGAACCACCGAAACGAACCATCACAACATGAATGGACGTGGCTAGGCTAGTGGAAACTACTACGCAACCTTGACGTCCTGGGTCTGTGAACCACGAAGCTCGTAGCGATCGGACAGCTCCACACAAGTTGCGACACTGCGCAGGGCCCGGCAGCGGACCCAGACGACTGCACAGCACGTAGATGTCTTCCCTGGTCCGTACCAACCGACAGAATGCCTGTTAGTCCGTACGCGATTGCTGCTCCGTCGCGCCTCCGACTCACTTGCAGACACACACAACGGCGGAAATACTGGCTCGGACCCAACCATGCAGAGGAAACACGCCCACTGGCTAAACGACATCCCTGTAACAGGAAAGAACCGACCCAAGTTCCAAAACATGATTATTGAAGAGGGCCAGAAGCGCTCAGGGAACCAATAACAAGTCGCCCAATCAGACGACCGACCTCTCAGAGCCGGTATGCCGACAACATTTAAATAACTTGTCAAAGGAAAACACACCATCTACACACACGACCTGACAAACACTTACGCGAAGACCAGGACGATACCCAACAGTAACTAAGCATACATGAAAACAAATCGGGAGTCGATGCACGCACGCACGCACACACACACACACACACACACACAGCCGACTCATGAACGATCGGCGAGCCAAAACGCGTCGCCGGTAGGACGACCGACCGACGATCCACCAAGACCGTGGCCCGGCTCAAGTGATGTGTGGCGGCAATGGTCGGGCGAGCCATGTCGACGCAGACCTCACTGCTCCAACCCGACTACACTAGTGCCGCATCGCAACTCCCCGATTGGCAGATCCGGACTGCGCTCCAGACACGTTCCAACTGACTGGCAGACCCGAACTCGCAACCCGAACTGCGACCAACTAAAGTCGCTTGCGACAGACAACGACCGGGAAGTAATAGCATTCGAGCAAAGATACTACGAGAGGGGATATATTGATACGCGCTGCTAACACCGCTCATGGTCAGGGAAAGCAGCAACTCAGTGTCAGTAGTAATTTAAAGTAACGTAGTAAGGTGGAATTACGTTAAAAATAAAAAAAATAAAAAAGGGTGTAAAGTAGGTGATGGCATGAACACGAGCCACGCACGGCTCAAGGTCAGCTATACATGCCGACGTTGCAAGCTGAAGATGAACATATACAGGAAGTATATGAGGATATTGAAAGGGTAATACAGTACATAAAAGAACATGAAAATTTAATAGTCATGGGAGACTGGAATGCAGTTGTAGGGGAAGGAATAGAAGAAAAGGTTACAGATGAATATGGGCTTGGGAAAAGGAATGAGAGACTAGAAAGACTAACGGAGTTCTATTTAAAAAAATTCTGCTAGTAATAGAAAATACTCTGTTCAAGAATCACAAAGGGAGGAGGTATACTTGGAAAAGACCGGATGGTACAGGAATATTTCGGTAAGATTACATCAATGTCAGACAGAGATTCCGAAATCAGATACTGGATTATAAGGTGTACCCAGGAGCAGGTACGGACTCTGATCACAATATAGTAGTGATGAAGAATAGGTCCAGAGATTAGTCAGGAAGAACCAACACACAAAGAAGTGGGACAGAGAAGTACTAAGTGATGAGGAGACACGCTTGAAGTTCTCGAAGGCTATAGATACAGCAATAGGGAATCACTCAGTAGGCAGTATAGCTGAAGAGGAATGGACAAGTCTACAAAGGACAATCACAGATGCAGGACAGAAAAATATAGGTACAAAGAAGGTAACTGTGAAAAAACCATAGGGAACAGAAGAAATACGAGGGTGAGTCAAATGAAGACCTTAAATTTGTAATAAAAATCGAAATTTCACGCTGTTGTCCTGTAAGTTGGTAAGCGTGCTACAAACAGCGTGCAGAATGGCCTGTAGGTGGCAGCATAGTGCAGATCTACACATCAGTATAAAGATGGCCGCTCCACTCTGTTATTCTGTTTTTGCGTAGTGAAGATGTGAAACCTATTGAAATTCATCGACAAATGAAGGTTCAGTACGGTGATGCACGTTTGTCACAGCAGCAAGTCTACGAATGGAGTAGGAAGTTCGCAAATGGTGTGACTTCAGTGGACGATGCTCCTCGTCCAGGTCAGGCACAACGAGTTGTGAGTCCACAGAACATTGCAGCAGTTGAAGCCACAGTGAAGGAAAACCGCCGAGTAACACTGAATGACATTGCAGCATGTTTACAGATTAGTCATGGGGCAGTACACCACATCGTGCAAGATGTGCTCCGGTTTCACAAAGTGTCTGCAAGATGGGTGCCACGGCAGCTGACTCCTGAAATGAGAGAACGACGTCTTGATGCTTGTGAAGAACTTCGGCGCTTTGAATGAGAAGGTGATGGCTTCCTTGGAAGAATGGTTACTGGGGACGAAACCTCGGTTCACTTCCACCAACCGGAAACGATGAGAGCGAGCAAGGAAAGGAGCCATTCCTCATCACCAAAACCAAAGAAGTTTCGAACAGAACCATCATCAGGGAAGGTTATGCTGACTCTCTTTTGGGACGAAAAAGGCGTTGAACGGTAATTTCACCTTCAAAACCTTTTCTTAAAGAATTTACTTTATTTACTAGCGATTCACCAAAAACATTAACACATTTAATCACACTATGTGAGCGTGGAAGTAGTTGCCAGGAAGTAACTGATGGAAAATAAAATTACCTTTAACAAATGTGAATTTTATTCGTAAAAAGCCTTTTCAAAAACAGATTTAAATTTACATTCAGAAAGCACCCTTTAAATATCAAGTTACAATTATTCAGAGGCAGAATAAAAAAATTTTTTTGTTACAGTAGGAGCCTTCGGGCTGAGAAGCTTCCGCTGCCTTTCAACACGGCCGTAGTCACGACCGCTCACAACGACCGCTGAAAACTACACTGGTGCAAATATGCAACACACCAGATTACTTTAAACTAAAACTTTTAACAACTCACGCAAACACATTAACTATGCACCCCGTAAGAGGGATGGAAATGGTACAAACACTCACACTGAGAAATTACTTGTCACCAAAAGTGGAATTCGTTTTTTAAGGGCTCTTGTGGTGGAAGGGTGACAACTTTATAAAAATGACTATTTAAATAGAACCCATGAAATTCAGACTTACATAAAACGTACAACATGCTCTACATTACACATATACCGCCTCGCAAGATGTTAGGCAAGATAAAACACATATTTCAGGAATTCGGCCTTTACCTTAATTCTATAAATTCATTAACACCGAATCCAACAAACATAACAGAGGCAGCTATTAACGTACGGCAGACCGACAGACAGACAGACAGACTCTAACTGCCTAACAAATGCGCACGGAGACAGACGAGCAAGTTGAGGACGAGAGACTGACCAAGAAAACAAGTAGAATTTAACAAATAAATGAAACCACATATCACAAGTCCCTTAACTTTTAATAAACTGGGATGTCTGGCGAAGACCTGGCGCAGCACCCCCAAAACGCTCTCCCGACCCGTCCGCTGCCAGCCGCTTCAACGGACGCAGGAAGGCGCGCCCATCTCCCGTCTCACGGCGTCGCAGCTCGCACCGGCCAGACCGAAGTCGTGGTTTGGCTCCTGTTGCTCTCGTGTCGGCCGCGAAGCCACTGCCCCTCGCTATACGGCGCGGCCCACTGGACTGACGTGGCGACCTCACATGCGCCGACGCTCAAAACGGACAAGTCTTCTTCTGCTCCAGTGCGCGACCGACCAACCGATCGATCCGTCCACCAATGCCCAACGCCTGAACAAACTCGAGCAGACTGGCGACCTAACACATACTAACACTCCGGACGACAGACAGACAGTAACCGCCTCACCAATGCGGACGAGAGACAGACCCAGACTAACTTGGCTGACAAACTGACCAGACTCGCCCAGACTGCACCGACTCACACCTACTTGGCTGACCAACTGCCTCCGACTGACTTACCTTAAATGCACGTGATCGGGTAGCCTTACCCATTTCCCACCAGAGGGAGACACCGAAGCTGCGATTGCCATAGCGGCACCACCGCCAGAAACGGAAGGCGACTGCTTTACACTACGCGCTGTGGCGCGCTCCTCAAAACAGCAAATTTTACCACGGCTCAGGCGTCATTTTGGAGCATTACATGCCTAGAGGGACCACTGTCGCCAGTGCATGATACACAGATCTCCTAAAAAAGTCATCTGCGGTGTGCAATCAAATCAAAGCGACGTGCATTGCTGTCAGCAGGTGTCCTTTTGCAACATGACAATGCAAGGCCCCACACTGCCCGTACAACAGTTGCAACAATCAAACCCTCCATTTTTAGTGCCTCCCTCATCCACCATACTCACCAGACCTTGCCCCAAGTGATTTCCATATGTTTGGACCATTCAAAGACGCAAGGGGAGGAAAGAAGTTCCGTTCCGATGGAGAGGTACGCCACGCGGTGCATGAGTGGTTACACGGACTACCAAACTAATTTTTTTCTAAAGGAATTTATGCACTTTGTAAGCGCTGGAGGACTTGCATTGAGAGTGGGGGAGATTATGTTGAAAAGTGATACAGCTTTGTACCACTTCTGCACAAAAAAAATATTAAAAAAAATTTAAGGTTTTCATTTGACTCACCCTCGTACTTCAGTTGATCGACGAAAGAAAAAGTACAAAAATTTTCAGGGAAATTCAGGAATATATATAAGTCGCTGATGAATGAAATAAATAGTAAGTGCCGGGAAGCTAAGACGAAATGGCTCCATGAAAAATGGTTTCACCATATGAAAACGTACAGGCAAGGTGTGGAACTACCAACTTTGAAATAAGTGAGGTTACTAAATTTTAGTCTGAGGAACAATGAAAATATGTAGGCTATTTCATACTATCTTGCAACAACATTCAGTGATGCATTCACATTTATTATCTATGAATTATGAATCTCATCTTGCTCTTTGTGTCCTAAATAAACAGTTATCAAACGATGCCTAACTGAGCATCTGAGGTCGTTCCAGTTGGAGTAGCGTTGGAGGTGAAGTCGTAAGCTCTCCAGAGCAGTAGTGCGGGTGAGGGAGCGCTACTTACAGCCAATTCTCAGCCACGCAATAACGTATTAATCCGCGATCTCAATTCAGCGCCCACTGCACCGAGCGGGAACGCTCCTCATCGGATAAATGGCCCGCCTCGTTCATCACTCCGGCCGAACAAGCCAATGCCAGCGATTGATCGATAGTGTCCTCCCATCGAGAGGGGTTCCTTCGCGGCAACCAGCCGCGTTGTGTGTCATTAAAACTTTGCTTACTTTTAATTTGCGGACTGCGGTTTTTAATTTAATGGCAGCGGTCGCCAAATCCAGCAGGCGCACTGGGCTCGCGGATCGCTGAATATTAACGCCGGGGCGCATCTGCCTAGCACCGTGCAGTCCGCGCCGCCGCCAGGGCCAGATTCGGCGCTGGTATCGCCAGTGAGGGACGAGGGCGGGGGCGGGGGGGGGGGGGGGGGGGGGATAGCCCCGGGATAAAACCGCGACGCTAAATCATTCAGCCGTGCTGCGCGCCCGCTGCCGGGCATAAATTTTTGCCCAGATTGACGTTTCCGCGGATGTCCCAGCCGGCGGCCTACATTTTATTCAGGAATCTGACGGCTGACGTTCGGCGCGACGCCCGCACAATGGAGTGGCACCACTTCTGGAAATGGCGTCGGCTAATTTTCATGAGCGCGCCAACTTCTGCTGCTACGCATACATCCAGTCTGCGCAGTTCATTACTTACTTATCGGCGAAATGTGTATTCCGGTCCCATTATCGACAGGCGGTTCTGCGGAATCAGATTAAATTTGCTGTACAGTGCCACTGCGGCGTGTTTGTCGTCAGCATCTCTCAATAAATAAACCGGGTATTGAGGTGTGGAAGTGGTGACGAAGTAGGCTGACTCGTGCAACCTCATAAATTGCTCACTGCGGTGCTATTCAGTCGACTCCGTGCCATTAGCACATTAGCAAAGGGTTATTCATAAACGCCTCAGCGACTAACCAAGAGAATGCGAAAGACTACGGCATATACATTGGCTAAGACCAGGCTGGTAAGCGTCTGAAAACCGTCTAGTCAATGATTATCTCATTGGGTGTTGAGAAGACTGACAGACATAGCATTAAGCACGTTTCATTCAATAGTTCTTCAAGTTATAAACTGCAAATTTTCACTCTACTGCATGCTGTAAACATCCAGACATATACCAGATGATGCAAACAACGGAATTCAGGAGCAGTATTTTCATTTCTCACAAATTGGGGCACGTATATCTTGTCATTACTCTGTTACTAAACGGCGGATCAAATAAGAGTGCCCTGGAGAACAAAGATTCAGACTACAAAGAAACACAGCAGAGAAAAGGAAAGATAGTACTAAGCTGACTACAGCAGATGTCGAAAATGACCATTCATCTCTTGGAACTTTTTGGCACCGGTCTGCAAGTTTCTGAAAGTGGATCAAAGCTGGACTGCTGGAATTGCTGCAATTTTATCCAAAACGTTGTGCCCCAATTCTCGATGACTTCAAGGGTTGTTGCGAAAACACTTAGACTCGAGGGGTCCCCACACAAGGCCAGTAAGGGCCGCGACACTATCACCTCTACTAACAACTTTGGCGTACTTGCCCATGGCACCGCCTTTTATAGGCATGCATTGATTCAGTGTTCCAATGATTCGGTCAGAGCCATCGAGGCGTGCATATCGCTGCCACTGCGCGCTACGCTTACTGGGAAGAGGAGAGCTTGGGAAGAAGTTTCGCGCTGTGGCCGCAGCGAGGAGCAAATTGTCGTTCGTTGTTCTCACACCGCAGGCAGATAGTCGTGTTCTCCGCGCCACAGCATGGGAAAGAAGACTGCTGCTACGACGGGCAATCGGTCGTGCCACTCTCTCAGTCTGCTGACCAGGCAAAGAAGAATCGCGGATACGAGTCACAGCCCGTACCCCCTTTGTTCGTCAAATGCAGAGGTGGGTGGACAGCTTAGTTCCATTTAACGACGAGCTGCGCCCAGTACGAGGTGGCCTACATGTCTGTAGATTCAGACTCGCTGATCTGCTATCTTGCAGCGAACATGGCCGAACACAGGGCGATCAAGAACTCTGTGGCCACCCATATCGTCGACGCGCCACCGGCGCGAGAGAAGACGCCTTTCCCCGCAATAATGGAGACGACCAAAGCAGTGCTAAGGGGACTGCTTTGGTGCTCCGACGAGGCAGCGGTCCGAGAACGGCTACTGACAAGGGAACCTCCCCATCGCACCCCCCTCAGATTTAGTTATAAGTTGGCACAGGGATAGGCCTTGAAAAACTGAACACAGATCAATCGAGAAAACAGGAAGAACTTGTGTGGAACTATGAAAAAACTAAGCAAAATATACAAACTGAGTAGTCCATGCGCAAGGTAGGCAACATCTAGGTGAAGGTCAGCTTAACGAGCGCCGTGGTCCCGTGGTTAGCGGGAGCAGCTGCAGAACGAGAGGTCTTTGGTTCAAATCTTCTGCCGAGTGAAAATTTTAATTTTTTATTTTCAGACGATTATTAAAGTTCAGTCACTCACACATAATCAACTTCGCTCTCCAAAATTCCAGGACATGTTTAGATTTGCTTGGACATATGCAGGATTTGACGGTCTACACACGGAAACATTTGAAAACGTAAAAAACATGTTTTGACAGAGCACAGGGAAAAATGTGCGACTGTGAAACTGTTGCATTCATTTGTTGCAGTTTATGTGACAAACTCTTATGTTTTCATCACTTTTTTGGGAGTGATTATCACATCCACAAGAAAACCTAAATCGGGCAAGGTAGAAGAATCTTTTTACCCATTCGCCAAGTGTGCAAGTTAGGCGGGTCGACACCATATTCCTGTCATGTGGCGCACATGCCGTCACCAGTGTCGTATAGAATATATTAGACGTGTTTTCCTGTGGAGGAATCGGTTGACCTATGACCTTGCGATCAAATGTTTTCGGTTCTTATTGGAGAGGCACGTCCTTTCGCCTACTAATCGCACGGTTTTGCGGTGCGGTCGCAAAACGCAGACACTAAACTTATTACAGTGAACAGAGACGTCAATGAATGGACAGATCGTAACTTTGCGAAAATAAAGAAAGTAAAATTTTCACTCGAGGGAGGACTCGAACCAAGGACCTCTCGTTCCGCATTTGCTCAGTCTATCCACGGGAGCACGGCGCTCCTCAACTCATATTGTCCTTGATGTTGCATATGTTGCACATGGACGACTCAGTTTGCATATTTTGTTCATTTTTTCATAGTTCCACACCACTTCTTCCTGTTTTCTCGATTGATCTGTGTTCAGTTTTTCAAGGCCTATCCACTGCGTCAATTTATAACTAAATATGAGGGGGGTACGATGGGGAGGTACCCTTGTGAGTGTCGGTTTCGGTAATGCGGCGGCAAGGTTGCAAAACCGGACGAATAAAAGGAGACCGCCGCTCTATGCCATGACCGTGCAAACGGGCGAAGGCGAGGGTGACATCTTCGCATTGCGGATGCTGTTGGGCAAAAGCTCTCCAGTCTGGCATGCGCCCTCAGCCCCAGTGCTTTAAGTGCTAGGGCGGAGGCCATGTCGCCAAGTATTGCCGCAGCGCAGCGCAGCGCGGAGCGTCAAATGCTCTGGCGAGTGCGACAGCCTAGTCTGAGACCGCAGCAGACAAATTCTGCCGGCTTGCGCCCGGTGCGGCAGACCGCACTCGCCTGTTGGCGAGACTGCCCGCCCCTTTCACAACAGTCGACGAGACGGCCATGGCCACTGCGACGACGATGGGCGCAGACCAGCCCGGCACAGCACAGGGGCAGCCCAGAAGCGACTCCCGCCGGCAACCGCGGGGTCAACCGCTCAGAGGCGGATGGCCAGGATGCCCCTGAGAAGAACAGCGGCGTCGATTTCCGCACCGCTAGAAGAATGCTGAAGATTAGATGGGTAGATCACATAATTAATGAGGAGGTATTGAATAGAATTGGGGAGAAGAGAGATTTATGGAACAATTTGTCTAGAAGAAGGGATCGGGTGGTATGACATGTTCTGAGGCATCAAGGGATAACCAATTTAGTATTGGAGGGCAGCGCGGGGGGTAAAAATCGTAGAGGTAGACCAAGAGATGAATACACTAAACAGATTTAGAAAGATGTGGGTCGCAGTAGCTACTGGGAGATGAAGAATCTTGCACAGGATAGAGTAGCATGGAGAGCTGCATCAAACGAATCTGTGGACTGAAGACCACAACACAACAAGGGAGGAAGCTACAGCGACCCTCAAAGCCTTCGTGGCGGCATAGGGGGCCGCCTTTGCAGTCTCCCTGGCTACAGAGGAGGCCTTGAGGCAGCTGCGTACAGTGTTCACCCAAGGCCTTTGCTCAGCAACAGGGGATCCAACCCCGACGACCGCTCCTGCACCTGCGCAGACAAGCAGAAGGTTCCTAGGGCGACCGCCTCTGCGACCGTCGCAGCATCACTGCAGGAGAACAGCGCCGTGAAGTCAGTCATTCTTGCAGCAACGGCGGCGACGCCGACAGCCACGGGGCAGTCAGCGCCAGGGCTGAAGGGAAGAAGGCAGCACTCATCGCCAGTGCGCGAAAGGTCGGCATTGACATCCCCGCAGAGACCGGCCCTGCTCGAGAAACAACTGCAAGACGACTGCGCCATGCAGTCAACAGAAGACGCCGAACATCTGTGACCTGCCGTCAGCGAACAACAGCCTGCCACTGCGCAGCACTGCGCACTGCCCTGCCGCACTGACAAGGGGAGCAACAGATTTCTTGCAATGGTAGGTTAGTAGGTATCATGCATTGATGCCATGTCACAGAGAAAGGTCGTTACCGTGGAAAGGAACTCACAAGGGGAGGCCGCCAATTGTGAAATTCAGTATCGATTCGTACTGCGCATAATAAATGCTCATGGCCAGAGGTGTAATGTGGCAAAGCACCAAGATGCACTTCTCAGCCGTTGTCGAGAAAATCGACAGCTAAAAGAAACCGTTGCGGTGAAATACTCTCTACGATTAATAGTTTTCTACAGCGTCGTGGCGCAGCGGTAAGCTCTCGGGTTCGTAATCCAAAGGTCGCCGGATCAAATCTCGCGCCATGCAATTTTTTTTATTATTAGTTTTTCATAAATGAATTGCTTATGCATGTTGGAGAAGGCGGATCGCTCTCCAATTGTACCGCCTCCATTTTTCCGTTTCTTTTAATAGGGTGTACCAAAGCTCTCCCGTCCGCACTGATTTTCGACGGTGTTATAAGTTGCGCTAGGGACCGCATCTACCTTCTTTCGAAGTTAGCAGGCAAGTACGCTGTTATGCGGCGGCTCGTTTCGGCCCATTCAACATCTGTCCTCCAAGTGTAACGAGCGAGTAACGGAGTTTATATTTCATACCTGCCACAGTAAATTTGTGTTCGTGGGGTCTCTTTTCTAATTTGAACGTTTGACTTACGCTATACGTATTCGTTTCGGAATATCGTTTCTACGTCTTCCGTTAACTATACGTGGTTAACATTATGAAGACAATTAATAACATTTGAGAACAAAAAACAAATACTAAGAATAAAAAGGTTGCATGGCACGAGATTCGATCTGGCGACCTTCGGCTTACGAACCCGAGCGCTTACCGCTGCGCCACGACGCTGCAGAAAGTTGTTAATCGTAGAGAGTATTTCGCGGCAACGGATTCTTTTAACTCGATTTTCTCGACAACGGCTGAGAAGTGCATCTTGGTGCTTTGCCACATTACACCTCTGGCCATGGGCCTTTATTATGCGCAGTATGAATCTAATCTGAATTTCACAATTGGCGGCCTCCCCTTGTGAGTTCCTTTCCGCGGTAACGGCCTTTCTCTGTGACAT
This sequence comes from Schistocerca americana, assembly GCF_021461395.2. Taxonomy (NCBI): domain Eukaryota; kingdom Metazoa; phylum Arthropoda; class Insecta; order Orthoptera; family Acrididae; genus Schistocerca; species Schistocerca americana. Next base: position 459,022,369 of record NC_060119.1, on the reverse strand, counting down.
GGCATCAATGCATGATACCTACTAACCTACCATTGCAAGAAATCTGTTGCTCGTCTTACTACACTGTCCAGACTCTCGCAGATATTTTTTTCTCCTAGGCTCTCGCCTTGGCACTTTTTCCCTCTGCCCCTGGAATCTCTACCGTTTTTCGTCCCCTACCATCTACCTCCTCGATGCAACCGTAATCCTACCCAGATGCAAGGAAAACGTCACGACTCCACATCCCGTGAAGTCCTCAGTTAGGATCTGGCAAATAAGGTGGTGACAGTATATCTTTTGAGATGGTCACCACCTTGGTGTGGGCCCGTAATAAAGCCATGAAATGTAATCGTATGATTTCCGGAGCATGGTCAGCAAAATCAGATTTTCTGATGTAGCGTGGACGATAAACCCTCTCACACTCCTTCACGAGCTATTCTGCAGCGAGCACAGTTTGGCCGACATAAGACTGTTCCCACTCACATGATATTTTGTGAACGTAACAAATTATGAGATATTTAACTGGCCTGAGTAACTGCAGAAATTTCGAAGGCTGCCTGAATATCTATCTGATATTCCTTTGTCTTCATCAGACGCCTTTTCTTACCTGACGCCGCGCCGCAAAACTTCAAAAATGCTAATTTCTTTTCCTCCTCCTCGACAGTGCTTCTCCACCATAAACACAATGTATACCTTGGCCACAGCGTCTACAGATAACCAACGCACGGTGATCTGTGCTTACATGCCCTCAAGATTCGTCACCCATACAGAACCGCACTGTGATATAAACTGTGGTAAATCGTGCAACAACGATTTCAGGCGCCAATAACCAGCTCCATCAACTGAACCACTTACGCAAAGTCTTCAAGAACAACGGCTGCAGCCATTAGCAAATAAATGAAATTATCTCAAGTAAGAATCTTGGTAAAATCACCGACGTGGAGCAGGAAAAAGATATTGGCATTTTTGCCGTTCTGTGGCTCCGTCGCGGATTAGGAAAGCCACTTGCCGAAGAGAAAATCATATGTATCTTCAACTCTCCATCACAAATCTGGCAGTTATTGACACTGGTTAAAGATACAGCAGGTCTAAAAACATCTGGAGTTTACAAAATACACTGCGAGTGCAGACGATCTAACATTGGGCAAACAGTGTGCACTATAGAACAGCGCGAGAAGTAGCCTACTCTATCCGGGAATTTCTGTTTTATCTGAACATGCTCTGGAAAATGACCACTGGACAAATTTGACGTCACATTTGTGGTGGCTCGCGCGAACAGCTTCTGGAACTGAAGTAAAAATCACTGTGTTGTTGCGGCCTTGAGTCCGAATATTGGTCTCATGCAAGTGTCCATGCCACTCTATCTTGTACAAACCTCTTCATCTCCGAATAACTAGTGCAACCTATATCCTTCTCAATCTGCTTACTGCATCCATATATTTGTCTTCCTCTAGGATCTTTAGCCCTCCCCTCTCCCACTCTTCTCTCCAACAGTAAACTGGTGATCGCTTTGTGTCTCAGAATGTCTCCTATTAACTGAACCCTACTTTTAGCCAAGTTCTGCCACAAATTTCTTTTCTCCCCAATTCTATTCAATACCTTCTCATTAGTTACGTGATCTATCCATCGAATCCTTAGCATCTTTCCGTAGGGCCACATTTCAAAAGCTTTTATTCTTTTCTTGTCTAAGCTGTTTGTCACCCATGTTTCACTTCCGTGCATGGCTACATTCCAGGCAAATACGCTCAGAAAAAACTTCCTAACACTTAAATGTACAATCAATGTTAACAAATTTATCTCCTTTAGAAACGATTTTCTTGTCATTGTCAGCCTACTTCTCACATCCTCTCTATTTCGAAAATCATTAGTTTTTTGCTGCCCAAGTAATAAAACTCATTTACTACTTTCAGCTTATCTTTTCTTAAGTTTTCTTTCCTCGATTCTACTACATTCCGTTACGCTTGTTTTGATTTTGTTGATGTTCATCTTATATTCTCCTTTCAAGACACTGTCCATTTCTTTCAGCTGCTCTTCCAAGTCCTTTGCTGTCTCTGACGCAAATACATTGTCTTCGGCACACGTCAAAGTTTTCATCTCTTATCCTTGGACTTTAATTCCTTCTCCAATGTTTACTTTGGTTTCCTTCACTGCTTGCTCAATGTACAGACTGAATAACACTGGGGATAGGCTGTCTCAACCACTGCTTTACTTTCATACCCCTCAACTCTTATGACAGCCGTCTGGTTTCTGTACACGTTTAAACTAGCCTTTCGCTCCCTGTATTGTAACCCTTAAACCTCCAGAATTTCAAACAGAGTATTCCAGTCAACACCGCGAAAAGCTTTCTGTAAGTCTACAAATGCTTCCCTATCATGAGATAAGTATATAAGAAATGTCGTGTGGCTAGGGCCTCCCGTCGGGTAGACCGATCGCCTGGTGCAGGTCTTTCGATTTGACGCCACTTCGGCGACCTGCGCAGCGATGGGGATGATGATGATTAGGACAACACAACACCCAGTCCCTGAGCGGAGAAAAATCTCCGACCCAGCCGGGAATCGAACCCGGGCCCTTAGGATTGACAGTCTGTCACGCTGACCACTCAGCTACCGGGGCGGACATGAGGTTAGTAGCAGGGTGTTCCTCGCGTGTTCCTGTATTCTCCGAAAACCAAACTGACTTTACAATTCTACTAGTTTCTCCATTCTTCTGTAGAGAATTCCATTTACCATTTCACAGCCATGACTTATTAAACTGATAGTTGGGTAATTTTCACACCTGTCACCAACTGCTTTCCTTGGAATTGGAATAATTACATTTTTCTTTAAGTCTGAGGGTGTTTCGCTTGTCTCCTACATCTTGGACACCACATGGAAGAGTTTTGTCATGTTTCACTCTCCCAAGGTTATCAATAGTTTTGACAGAACGTCGTCCACTACTGGGGCCTAGTTGTGACTTTGGCCTTTCAGCGCTCTATCATATTCTTCTCGCACTATTGTATCTCCCATCTCAGTTTCACCTACATCCTCTTCCATTTGCACAAAACTGCTATCAAGTTGATCTCCCTTGTATAAACCCTCTATAGACTCATTCCAACTTTTAGATTTCCCTTCGTTGCTAAAGACTCGTTTTTCTTCTGAGCTCTAGATGTTTTTTCAGCTGCTTCTCTTTTCTCCGAAATTCTCTTCAATTTCTATCTTTTCTCTAGTGAAATACGCTTCTAAATTCTTACATTAGTCCTCTAGCCACTCCTATTTAGTTATTTTGCACTTTCCGTCAATTTCATTTTTTAGACGTTTCTATTCTCTTCGACCTACTTCCTTGTCCTTTCATTAATTACATTGAATACCTCCTGTTTTATCCAAGGATTTCTATTAGGCCTTACCATTATGGCTATCTGATCATCTGCTGCCTTCACTATTTCATCTCTTACTGTTACCCATTCATCTTCTCCTGTTCGTTGCCTAATGCTCCAGATGAAACTCTCAACAACCTCTGGTTCTTTCAACTTATCCAGATCCCGTCTCCTTAATTTCCTACCTTTCTCCAATTTCTTCAGTTTTAATCTACAGTTCATAACCAGTATATTATGGTCAGCGCCCACATCTCCGACTGGAAATGTCTTAAAATTTGATTACGAAATATCCGTATAATCAATCTGAAAACTTCTGATGTCTCCAGATTCTTAAACAAATGTTAGCGATGAATAAATTATGCTCTGTGCAGAATTCTACCGCGCTAGTCCTGCAAGTTTCGCAGGAGAGCTTCTGTAAAGTTTGGAAGGTAGGAGACGAGGTACTGGCGGAACTAAAGCTGTGAGAAAAGGGGTTGAGTCCTGCTTGGGTAGCTCAGTTGGTAGAGCACTTGTCCGCGAAAGGCAAAGGTCCCGAGTTCGAGTCTCGGTCCGGTACACATTTTTAATCTGCCAGGAAGTTTCATATCAGCGCACACTCCGCTGCAGAGTGAAAATCTCATTCTGGTATCCACTCCATTTTTAAATTTTCTAACCTACCTGCCCCATTAAGGGATTTAACATTCCACGCTCCGATCTGTAGAAGGCTAGTTTTGTTTCTCCTGATGACAACATTCTCCTGAGTATTCCCCACCGGGAGATCCTCCTAATGGGGTTACTACTTTAGCTGTGGAGTATTTTACCCAAGAGGAAGCAGTTACCATTTAACCCTATAGTAGAGCTGCATGCCCTCGGGAAAAATTATGGCTGTAGCTTCCTCTTGATTCCAGCCGTTCAGAACACTTGCACAACAAGTACGTTTTAGTTGGTGTAACAAGACCACATCAGTCAATCATCCAGACTGTTGCCCCTGAAACTATTGATAAGACTGCTGCCTCTCTCGTGGGCCTCTCAACAGTTACCCCCACTGTTGTGGTTGCACCTATGCTACGTCTGTCTACATCGCTGAAGCACGCAAGCCACCCAACCAACGGCGAGGTCATGGTGTGTGAGAGTGGGGAGGGGGGGGGGGCGGAGGACTGGTAACACCATGAATAAAACCGGCGGTTTACAGCTCGGCCCAGCATGCATCCAGCGTTCGCTATGTTTAAGCGGGCGTTTCGAACACGGAATCAACATTATGTCCATATTTAGCGGTACTTCGACCGAAAGCTCGTGGAATTTTACGACTTGTAGGGAAACATTGACTGCAGTTTTTAATTTACATGTCCGTGTCACCAAATACACTCATCAGCAATTAAATTACAGGTTGCTGCGCAAGATAGGCAGCACTCTGGTCGCTCCAAAAAATGAATAACGGTTATCCTCTCAGAGCTGAGTTGTTTTCGGACATTGCACTAGCTTTCAAGTTGATAGTGCAGCGCAGATTGGACAAGACGTGCGTTATCAGGATTTTTCTTGGGGCCAATTATGTGATGTCCGGACGTGAGACGCTCTACATCCGTAGTCATAAAGGGATTGGGTATTGACGTACCACCGAGTCAACGGTTTTCCGTGAAATGGCCGTCACCAGAGATAACTGGTCTGGGTAAGCCTGACAATGGAAGGAGACGCTACAGGATAACAGTGGTTGCAAGATTATATAGGTGAAGAAAACCACTAGTACATACAATAGCGGATAATTGCAGTAAACAGCCATACCATCCAAAAGCAATTCCGTGCTAAGAGATACATAAATCACCAGCCATAATCCCTCTGCTCACTATACGTAACTCAGGAAACTGTTATTGGATACTGTGAAATGTGTCAGTGTTTAGACACCTTTCATGCCCTTTATTCGCTCACGTGGCGATAATCACTTCCGTGTCTCAGTGAACCTGGAGCTATTTATTCGTCTGCTGCGGCAGTACGTCTCTGGATGTAAACTGTGAGTTAAGTCTTAGAAAGCCGTCCGAGCTTTGATGTATCTGAGGCTGCGGGTTAGCTTGCTGGCGAAATCGGTCTGCGACGTAAAGAGACCGGCAGACGAAGGGTCACATACTCAGTACTCTTGTCTCTACGTTCCCGCCTATCGCTTGCTGCCATGATGCCTCAGTCCAGATTTTGTCGCGTTGCGTAGCTGCTTGTCTTGTGATTATGAATTGTGCATATTCTACCGACTTCGTCCTGCGTTAGCCACGCGGGATTAGCCGAGCGGTCTTGGGCGCTGCAGTCATGGACTGTCGGCTGGTCCCGGCGGAGGTTCGAGCCCTCCCTCGGGCATGGGTGTGTGCGTTTGTCCTTAGGATAATTTAAGTTAAGTAGTATGTAAGCTTAGCAGTTAAGTCCCATAAGATTTCACACACATTTCAACTTTTTTTTTCGTCCTGCTTTATGGTCAGATGTTTGATCGATCACAAGTTTCCACTGCTTTTAAGTGATTGCACGTTACGAGATTTTCAGCCTATGCAGCAATAGACTGTTTTCCACGAAACAATTTGCAGTGGAATTCAACGTGGAAAATGTAATGACTTTGTTCGTACTCTCAAATTTTAAAGAACATTTGGTATCAGTATCCCTTTTTTAAGTCATACAGTCTTTCAAGCATTTAACAAAGAAAAACAGCCGTGCAAATTGAGAAGGTATTTTATTTCGTTTTCGCTAACAGTTTCGGCAATTCAGTATCCCATCTTTAGGCCCCATACGCACCTCTCAAAAGTTATCGATATTGGTATACTAGGGCCGTCTGTTCCTGGATGTCGTGAATTCTCAAGTGCTTTCTTCGATGACTTGATTGCAGCTCCACGTCCACAATGGATTATCATAGACACAATGGATCAACAGAATATTTCAAGTTGCTTAAGTCACTGCTCTTTCACTGATCAAATTTTATTTCGGGACTTAACGCCCATATATGATAATTTTCTTTTGTTTACTGTTTACGTATGCTTGTGTAAAGACACATAATCCACTCAACTGGATTTTTGTCTGAAACTTAGTATTCTTTTATTGAACGTTATACTAAGCGTGAACGTTATTTGGGATTCTTAGCAGCTCATTTTCATTCCCCTTATTCAGTGTTAAAGTTAACCTTTGACATAAACCATACCTCCAAATGTATTCAATTAACAGCTACATTCTCGAATGTACTGTAAACTGTGGTGACAAAAGTTATGGCGTATCTCTTAATATCGTATCGCACCTGATTTTTGCCTAGCATAGTGCAGCAACTCGAGGGTGGCATGGACTCAGCAACTCGATAAGAGACCCCTGTAGAAATATTGAGCCATTCTGTGTCTATAGCCGTCAATGACTTGAAGTTTTCCGGTGCTCATTTTTTGTATAAACTGATCACTCGATTATGTCCCATAAATTTTCGATGTGATTCGTGTCAGGTTATGTGACTGGCCAAATTATTCGCTCGAATTGTCCAGAATGTGCTTCAAACCACTGATGAACAGTTGTGTCCCCGTGACATGGTGCACTGTCATACAACGAAATTCCATCACTCTTTGGAAACATGAAGACCATCACCGGCTGCAAATGGTTTCCAAGTAGAACCCAATACATTCGATATATTTCACAGCCAACACCATTATGGACCCACCACTATCTTGCACATAATGGGTCCAGATCTTCTTGGGATCTGCCCCATACTCGAACCCTACCATCACCTCTTACCAACTGAAATGGGTACTCATCTGGCCAGGCTGATGTCTCCAGTCATCCAGGGTCCAACCGATATGGTCAAGACCCCAGGATAAGCGCTGCAGGCGACGTCGTGTCGTTAGCAATGGAAATCGCTCAGGTCGTCTACTCCCTAGACCATTAACGCCGAATTTCGCACCCTCTCCTAACTGATAGGTTCGACGAACGTTCAACATCGACTTCTGCTGTTATTCCAGGCACTGACAACTCTACACAAATGCTGCTGCTCTCGATCGTTAAGTGTAGGACGTCGGCCACTGCGTTGTTGATGATGGGAGGTGATGCCCGAAATTTGGTATTCTCGGCATACTCTTCACAGTTGGATCTAGGAGCACTGAATTGCCTTACGATTTTCGAAATGGAATGTCCCATGCATCTAACTCCAACTACCATTCCACGTTAATTCCCGTCGTGCAGGCACAATTACGCTGGAAACATTTTTACATGAGTCACCTCAATACAAAAGGGCAGCTTCACCAATACATTCCCTTTTGGATCTTGTGTACAGGATGCTAACCTCATTTGTCTACGTCCATATCGGTATCCCTTGTCTATTTTTCATGTCAGTGGATGTTTCCACGTGTTGAGTGGTACTTCAGATAGGTAAATAAATTAGTGAAATCAATGTGAAGTAGAAATTAGAAAATAAATGAAAAACTTAGTTTATTTTAGAAGTATTACACACTGGCAAACAGCGGGCAGGGCAGCAGTGGCTACGGCCAGCACTTGCAAATCAGCACGTTCAAGAGAAGCCATCGCCTTCCCCATATAAGCGGAAGCTGTCGATTCGGCCGTCAGGGCATCGCCCTAGCGGCTCACGTGTTTCTCAATTGTCACATGTGATCAAAGGCGCTCGCCTACATTCCAAGAGCCAATGACCGACGTTAAGAAGATTCTTCGAGAAGCTTTTCAACGTGACAGAAGAGGCAATGACCGGCTCACGTGTTTCTCAGTTGTCACATGTGATCAAAGGCCCTCGCCTACATTCCAAGAGCCAATGACCGACGTTAAGAAGATTCTTCGAGAAGCTTTTCAACGTGACAGAAGAGGCAATGACCGTGAAGTCGTTCACCTCCCGTGGACTGAAGTAAATAAATACGCGAGATGCAGTGGGCCTGACAGTAGTTTTCAGTTCAGTTTTGGTTCGAGTTCAGTTCCAGTACAGTTCAATCGGTGCTGAAGACCGTCATGCAGGAAGAGACTACACTGTATACAGAAGCACCAAGTCGGCTGCTGTAATGGAATGGCAAGCAGCAGCCTCGCCGCCAGAAGACAAAAGTTAGAAGGTATTTGAAGACTGATTTTTACGTACCCGGGTGACTTGTGAGGACGGGAAGGAGGTGGCCTCACATTAGCACTCACCTGTGAGCTGGTGATGAAGGTCTGACAGCCGAAGACTGGCAAGCTGGAGTCCGTTGTTCGAGTCTGGGACACTGGCCTTCCCCCGCCGCGCCGCTCCGATGGCCGACGCACAACACCGCCAGGTGTAATCAGATGCCGGCGCCCACACAGCAGAAGGCTTCACAAACATGTAAAAACGCTGTTTCATTCTGCCTCATACCCGAGCCAAGGAAGAGCCCACCCTGCTCACATGTTGTTAAGAGAGAAAAAGTAATTTATTTAGTGTTTCTCGCCCTGACGTAATGCTTTAGAATCAAATGCCATTTGCAGTAATGCTCATCCTGACAACTGACTAACATCAACAGAGATTACCCAGTTACACACACAACGGTCGGATCCTGACGTCATCAGATCGCTGCGTAAGATCGTTGAGTCGCGCCGATGGAGCTTTTACAAGTGAAGAATTGGCTCTGTTCGTTTTATTTAGCCGTAAGGCTCACAAGTTGTCTAATTTCAATCCTTCTTCATTTCTGTTAAACTGGCTTCCGTACTTCTCAATTTCTATGGCTTCTCCATACATTCTAGCGTAGTTACTACTAGATTTTGCTACAACGACGACGTCTGCCACTGTAGATTGATAAGTCTTCCCCAGACGACGATAGCTTTTGTGTTCCTTATGGTGAATGTTAATGCTTCTTTTTGTAGTTCCTAAGTACACTTAGCCAGAAGTGCGAGGGATTTTATATGCTGCTGCTGTGGCAAGCGACAGGTGTAACTGCTCTGCAGTGTTCACATACTCGCCCACCTTGTTGGCCGAAACATTGTATAAATCTAATGTTGCGGTCTGTGACAATTTCCACAAATGGGAAGAAAAGTTTCACTTCAGTTGTTTCATTTTCATCAGAAGCTGTAGACCTATTAGGACGTAGTTAAGGGCCTCAGTGCTAAATAAAACAAACAGCGCCACCTCTTCCCACCAAAGCTCCGTAACATTTGTTGGCGCGATTCAACAATCTTAGCCTGGACTACCAATGGGACTCGTGCCATCAACAAGCTGTTCATACGGTCGTACGGCTACCGCCACTGCAGTAACAACCGATTCATGGTCCACAGCTAAACAAAAGATTTAACTGTTGAGATAATTCCCGGTGTCAAAACTTCGACAAATGCAAACTACTTTCAATGAGTGTCTTTCTGAGGCATAACGAATGATAAATTGTGCCTTTGGGATAATGACTAGTAAATTAAGATTTTGGCGATGTTGTTTTGAAATTGATAAGACTGCTAATGTGAACATCGTAGACACATGTATATGCTTGTTACACTACATCGTAACTGAAAAGGAGGGGGAAGAAGGAAAGCTGCTTTCACTTGCCAACGATCACGGTCGAAAAAATATACGTTTTTCTCGGTGAGAACCGTGTTGTCAGTGCAGTGTATTCCATCCGAGGTAAATACACAATGTTCATTTAGTCAACGGAAGAGCATGAATGAAAGCGGTTTCAGTACTGTAAAGAATACTAGTTACATGGAGTGAACATAAGGCTGAAAGCCTTTTTCTTAAGATTGTTTTTAAATATAATTCCTAGAACTTTTTTAAACAGTGTTACTGATTGTGCACTGTACGCCACGTACCACACATTGATTAAATCTCATCACACAAAGTCTTCATTCCCATCCTCTCGACACAATTAATAAACGAACAGACCTGTATCAGACACAATATGTTAGTTAATTACAGCATTATCGAGGCCGATTAACGTGTTCACATAGCTTAATACTTTTCCCTGTATTTTATGCACGGGCCCTCTTCCCTCTTAATGCTGTGGTTGCTCCGTCTCCTTTCTGTTGTTACTTCCCACTTTTCCACGCCCACGTCTGTGTCGTACCCCGCATGCGCTTGGGTCGTGTGCGGCAACAGCACTCGCGGCTAGTATTTACTATTATACAGATTTCTGTTGCTTTCCCGGTGAAATTTTTATAAGCAGTTCCACGCACTCTGTGATATCTACCCCAACCCCCATTGTTATTGTATTGTTTCGTTATTTTGGTAACTTCTGCTGTTCGGTCACGATGTCCGTTTTTTCGGATGTTTTTAGGCCTGTACTACTCTGCTCCCACGGAACCTTAGTTTCCATGACAAAAATTGGGTGGGGTTGACCTCAGATGATTAAGTGATTTTATTTGTGAGTAGCATCCTGTTCTCTCGTTTGATTTGTTTTAATTTAGAAATTTTAGTCGCATAGTTTCATACCTGATGTTTCAGACTTCAGCATGCCATCCCATCGCGTGTAGCAAAGTATTCTTACTATTACAGTCTGCACCAGATGATGTAACTTAAAATGTTCCGAAACCGATCGAGTACACAATAAAAGATTGAGGAACAAGCAACTGTTCTTCGATTTGTTCGTCTTTCAAAATGGTTTTGTACTGTTGCGGCTGCCCCGTAAGAAGAACTCTTTGTGCATTTACAGCTTTCAAGGTTAAATGAGCCTTTACATACTCTATAATTGTAATGTAAAGTTACCGAACGCTTGTACCCATATAACATTCAACAAAAATTGTCTTCGCCACGAAGTAATCGCTAATTATGTGAACAATACGTTCGTTAAAACCAATCGTCACACTCCTAAATACCTTACGTGTGCTAAGGTTGAGTGTATTAATGGTGAAATTAAGAGCCTGTAAAACAAGAAGAGAATTTTTAATAGGACTTTGCACTTCTCACATCTGAATTTAGTCAAGGCCTTAAGTGCTAACCAGTTTGATAAAATGTGCTGCCACATCCTCGAGGCCGTCAATTACTATAAACAGGTCATTACTTCTAGATATCTCTCAAAACTGTGCGAACTATGTGATAGGTTGAGGCCAAATGTAGTAGTGCCATCTCCAAAGTGAGGCCTTGAATTTCACTCTAGGTTTGTTAATAAGATAGCTATTAATTTTACTGATGATAAGGACAGTTTATTAAATATGGGTTTATTACATAACCTAAGCCCCCCCCCTCCCCCCATGGACCTTGCCGTTGGGGGGAATGCTTGCGTGCTTCAGTGATACAGATAGCCGTACCGTAGGTGCATAGGTGCAACCACAACGGAGGGGTATCTGTTCAGAGGCCAGACAAACGTGTGGTTCCTGAAGAGGGGCAGCAGCCTTTTCAGTTGTTGCAGGGGCAACAGTCTGGATGATTGACTGATCTGGCCTTGTAACACTAAACAAAACGGCGTTGCTGTGTTGGTATAGCGAACGGCTGAAAGCAAGGGGAAACTACAGCCGTAATTTTTCCCGAGGGCATGCAGCTTTACTGTATGGTTAAATGATGATGGCGACCTCTTGGGTAAAATATTCCGGAGGTAAAATAGTTCCCCATTCGGATCTCCCGGCGGGGACTACTCAGGAGGAAGTTGTTATCAGGAGAAAGAAAACTGGCGCTCTACGGGTCGGAGCATGGGATGTCAGATCCGTTACTGGTGCAGGTAGGTTAGAAAATTTAAAACGGGAAATGGATAGGTTAAAGTTACATATAGCGGGAATTAGTGAAGTTCGGTGGCAGGAGGAACAAGATTTCTGGTCAGGTGAATACAGGGTTATAAATACAAAGTCAAATAGGGGTAATTCAGGAGTAGGTTTAATAATGAATAGGAAAATAGGAATGCGGGTAAGCTACTACAAACAGCATAGTGAACGCATTATTGTGGCCAAGATAGATACGAAGCCCACCCCCACCATAGTAGGCAGATGACGAAGCGATTGATGAAATGTATGATGAGATAAAAGAAATTATTCAGATAGTGAAGGGGGGCGAAAATTTAATAGTCATGGGTGACTACAATTTGATAGTAGGAAAAGGATGAGAGGGAAACGTAGTAAGTGAATATGCAATGGGGCTAAGGAATGAAAGAGGAGGTGGGACCTGGATAAACTGACAGAATCTGAGGTTGTAGAGAGTTTCAGGGAGAGCATTAGGGAACAACTGACAAGAATAGGGGAAAGAAATACAGTAGAAGAAGAATGGGTAGCTTGGAGAGACGAAATAGTGAAGGCAGCAGAGGGTCAAGTGGGTAACTAACCGAGGGCTAATAGAAATCCTTGGGTAACAGAAGAGATATTAAATTTAACTGATGAAAGGAGAAAATACAAAAATGCAGTAAATGAAGCAGGCAAAAAGGAATACAAACGTCTCAAAAATGAGATCACCAGGAAGTGCAAAATGGCTAAGCAGGGATGGCTAGAGGAAAAATGTAAGGATGTAGAAGCGTATATCACTAGGGGGAAGATAGATACTGCCGACAGGAAAATTAAAGAGACCTTTGGAGATAAGAGAACCACTTGCATGAATGTCAAGAGCTCAGATGGAAACCCAGTTGTAAGTAAAGAAGGGAAAGCAGAAAGATGGAAGGAGTATATAGAGGGTCTATACAAGGGCGATGTACTTGAGGACAGTATTATGGAAATGGAAGAGGATGTAGATTAAGATGAAATAGGCGATATGATACTGCGTGAAGAGTTTGACAGAGCACTGAAAGACCTAAGTCGAAACAAGGTCCCGGGAGTAGACAAGGTGCCATTAGAACTACTGATAGCCTTGGGAGAGCCAGCCCTGATAAAACTCTACCATCTGGTGAGTAAGATGTGTGAGACACGCGAAATACCCTCAGACTTCAAGAAGAATATAATAATTCCAATCCCAAAGAAAGCAGGTGTTGACAATTGTGAAAAATACCGAACTATCAGTTAATAAGCCATGGCTGCAAAATACTATCACGAATTCTTTACAGACGAATGGAAAAACTGGTAGAAGCCGACCTCGGGGGAGATCAGTTTGGATTCCGTAGAAATGTTGGAACACGTGAGGCAATACTGACCCTACGACTTATCTCAGAAAATAGATTAAGGAACGGCAAACCTACGTTTCTAGCATTTGTAAACTTAGAGAAAGCTTTTGACAATGTTGACTGCAATATTCTCTTTCAGATTCTGAAGGTGGCAGGGGTAAAATACAGGGAGCGAAAGGCTATTTACACTATGTGCAGAAATCAGATGGCAATTATAAGAGTCGAGGGGCATGAAAGGGAAGCAGTGGTTGGGAAGGGAGTGACACAGTTATTCAATGTGTATATTGAGCAAGCAGTAAAGGAAACAAGAGAAAAATTCGGAGTAGGAATTGAAATCCGTGGAGAATAAATAAAAACTTTGAGGTTCCCCGATGAGATTGTAATTCTGTCAGGGACAGCAAAGGACCTGGAAGAGCAGCTGAACGGAATGGACAGTGTTTTGAAAGGAGGATATAAGATGAACATCAGCAAAAGCAAAACAAGGATAATGGAATGTAGTTGTATTAAGTCGGGTGATGCTGAGGGAATTAGGTTAGGTAATGAAACTACTAAAGTAGTAAATGAGTTTTGCTATTTGTGGAGCAAAATAACTGATGATGGTCGAAGTAGAGAGGATATAAAACGTAGACTGGCAATGGCAAGAACAGCTTTCTGAAGAAGAGAAATTTGTTAACATCGAGTATAGATTTAAGTGTCAGGAAGTCTTTTCTGAAAGTATTTGTATGGAGTGTAGCCACGTATGAAAGTGAAACGTGGACGATAAATAATTTAGAGAAGAAGAGAATAGAAGCTTCCGAAATGTGGTGCTACAGAAGAATGCTGAAGATTAGATGGGTAGATCTCATAACTAATAAGGAGGTATTGAATAGAATTGGGGAGAAGAGAAATTTGTGGCACAACTTGACTAGAAGAAGGGATCGTTTGGTAGGACATATTCGGACGCATCAAGGGATCACCAATTTAGTACTGGAGGGCAGCGTGGAGGGTAAAAATCGTAGAGGGAGACCAAGAGACGAATACACTAAACAGATTCAGAAGGATGTAGGTTGCAGCAGGAACTGAGAGATGAAGAAGCTTGCACAGGATAGAGTCGCATGGAGGGCTGCATCAAACCAGTCTCTGGACAGAAGACCACAACAACAACATATAACCTAAGAGAGAATATTTCTAAAGAAAAGAATTTGTTATAATTGTTCATGCAACAGTGGTCTTAGAGAAAGCTAACGTTCCAGTTCATGTTAAAAATGAGGTGCCTTGGCAAACAAACAGCATTTTAAACGATAACAGGGTGTTTAGAATTAAACGCAAGGGTGAATGGCAAACGTTGAAGACACTTAATAAAAAGTTTATAGATAACGATGACTTAGTCGTCTGTGCTGACAAAGAAAAAACGACGGTTGCCCTTTCTCGGCAGGAGTAAGTGGAAAAAGTCAAGCAGTTTATTGATACTAATGACATTGTTACGTGCAGAGGTCAGACAGAAAAGTATTACGATGAAATCAGGAAGGTATTAAAAGAAACCAGGAGTTTTTCGGATGAGATGCGAAAGAAACCACTTATATAACTCCCAGACTCCGGGTGACGACTAAGTTACATAAACTTGACCATTCGACCACACCAATTGTCGACGGACGGGGTGGTGCAGGTTACTAAGTCGAAAAATTTGTTGTAGGATTTATTAAAAAACATTTGTCCTTCAGGTAGTCTATGGTGATAAAATACAGGGAAGATCCAATTACGGTTCTTAAAAATACCAACATTCCACTAGGTACCAACATGGGTACCTTTGACGTCAGCAATGTGTATATTAATATACCTGACGAACTGTGTGGCATCGTTCTTGAAAACCTCAACAGATTTAGTGGCAGGCAATCGGACGAGATCAAGGAAGTTATTAATATTTGAACTCTGACCCTGCGTTTTAATTATATTAAATTTGGTGATTGAGTGTTCTGGCAGCCGTTTTAATTATATTAAATTTGGTGATTGGGTGTTCTGGCAGCAACAGGGTGTGGCCATAGATTGCCCCCTAGCTTGCATTCAAGCGAATACTTTTATGTCTCATTTCTAGTATGAGCTTTTAAAAAGAATTCCGAGAGGGCCACTAAATGGTACGTCGATGACATTTTTATTCGTTATAGAGGCAGCAGAAAAGAATGTGACAATTTAAATAACACGCTTAATAACTTCCATGAAAGAGTTCTTTCTCTGTTCACCACCAAATTAACGAGAACTTGCCATATTTAAGTTAAATATCACCTTAAACGGCGGTAAGGTAGAGTTTGACATCTATAGAAAAGTGAGCGCTACTGATTTAGTTCTGAAAGTAGCACCGAAGCACTCGATTAAATATAAAACTACTGCCTTCCTGTCCCTCCTAAACAGATTCAATGATGTTACCCTCACATCAGACATATATGAAACGGAGTTTCAAAAATGTTCAAATGTGTGTGGAATCGTATGGGACTTAACTGCTAAGGTCATCAGCCCCTAAGCGTACACACTACTTAACCTAAATTATCCTAAGGACAAACACACACACACCCATGCCATGCCCGAGGGGGGACTCGAACCTCCGCCGGGGCCAGGCGGACAGTCCATGACTGCAGCGCCTTTGACCGCTCGTCTAATCCCGCGCGGCGAAACGGAGTTCAGTATAATGAAATACACTGCCGCACGTAATCAGTATCTAAAGAGTATGAGAATCTGAGTAAGTAAACAAACAAAAAACTAGCAAATGCTGCAAGTGTGCAGAATTTTCCTCCTCCTTGCGTTGAAGCTTACATAGAGAGCTGACTCCTGATTCAGTACACATTAAAAGTAATTCAATTCAAGTATAACGGTAGACCTGGGTGACAACGACGTGCTGGACTACATTAAAATAGAACTGAACTCAACCACAGAGTTGTGAGAAATGCATGACGTCTGGTACACAGTGTTTAAGAGTGCATAATTAAAGCGTCTAGAATGTTCTTGAAAAGACTATATTCCACATAATTCATTTATGACTGCACTGCACTTCAAAATATGTACAATTTCGTAACCATACACGCCAATAGTGCAACTTAAGTAACGCGAAATAAGTTTAAAACGCAAATTAAAAAGCAAAGCAACAATATGTGTACCGGTACTTGCAAAAAGGCGGACCCATGTCCACACTATGCTTTGCAATACGAAACAGGAAATAGACACGAATTTACCGCACAATGTCTGCGAATGCGCTAGAGAATCTGACTTTAATGCTACATAAATCTTACTCAATTGTAATAATATTTTACCACACCTGCAATTTTCAAGGATCAGCCAGTGACTAGACATTAATTTTGGATTCAGACCCAAACATTCTCTACTAGCCACGTTCCACACTCGATCCTGATTGACTAGCCAGATCTAGACCCCTCAAAGAGCAACTTACAAATACTAGTATCCCAATGAACTTGGTCGAGGACGGTTATGCTTTGCGGGATAGATTTAAAAACTCGCGTAAGAAAATCGGAATGAAAGTTGTGAGTTTGATATAAAATGGTTTGATAAGCCCGGTAAAAAAAAACAAAAGGAAATGTTTGTTTCGTAAACAAGTCATCTTACTTTTCGACATAATCTCCTTTGAGGCATGTACACTTGGTCCAGCGATCCTCCAGCTTTTTCATCCCATCGGAAAAATAGGTTCTGTCAAACTCTGCAAAACACTCGTAAACTGCAACTATCACTTCCTCAGTTGATGAAACCTTCTTCCCAGCAAGCCAAAGTTTCAAATTAGGGAAGAGCAAGTAGTCACAAGGGGCCATATCGAGTGAATACAGTGCTTGAGGAACCAATTCAAAGCCGTTTGTTATCGCTGATATGCGAGATAGGGCATTATCCTGGTGAAAGGGCACATTTTTACATGCCAACCTTCATCCTTTTTCAGCCAACTCAAGTTTCAAACGATCCAACAATGAAGCATAATAGAATCCAGTGCATTTTCACCAGCCTTCGTCCATTGTTTTGACTGTCATTTCGACTCTGATGTGAAATGGTGGCTGCAGGTTTCATCAACAGTCACAAATTGGCGCAATAACTCTTGTTGATTGCGATTAAACATAGCCAGATATTGTGTTGAAGTGTTGAATCGGAAGTACTTGTTGACGATTGTGAGGAATCGCGGTACCCACCTTCTTCAATATGCATTCTCCGTCAAGGATATTACGTACTCTAATCGTTGAGATGCCTAAAGTCTCGGAAATCTCACGAATTTTAATTCAGCCTGCTTATAGTACCATGTCAAGTATTTTGTCAATGGTTTCCTTTGCGGTGACCTCAACGGGACGGCCTACGCGCGCTTCGTCTTCGGTGTTTGTCCGACCACGTTTAAATTCATTATTCAAAAACAAATCGTCTTAAACGATGGTACAGTGTCGGTATGTAATTCACCCAGTTATGTTCTGATTTGTACGGAAATCCAACCCTTCACATGAAACAGCACGAAACTTAGTTTTCTCCATTTTCAGTTGCAGTCGACATACTGACCAGTGCAACGACTGTCTACAACGAAATGTGCGCTCATACATTGTTGAAACTCTCTATACGATCCTTGGAATAATCAGTGTTTCCAGCCATGAATACGCAGGAAAAATATTCCTTTTTTATGGAAATTTACGAGACTTATCAAACCACCATCGTGTTTATTGATATGACTTGTTTCAGTCATTATGCCAATTTGAAACCATCCATCTTCATAAGTAATTAAATATGCGTGCTGGAAATAGCCTCAGCAGACTACTCAGACTGGCAGTACAAAGAGTTCGACATACAATATACAAATTATGCCGAATAATTTGTTTAATGTGGTGTGAACTATCTCTAGTGCCATTCTGGATTGTCTGCTGCAGCTATTTCAAAGCATGCATATTTGACTATGTTTTATTACTTATGAAGACAGATGGTGTGAAAATGGACATTATGTCCAAAACTAGTCACCCCCAGTATATAAAGGATACTTCTTAATGCGACTTTCGATGGAATTCGATTTCCTTCAAACAACTGTTAACAGATAACTATAGTAGTAGTATTCGAATTCTACACTACAAGGTACAAGTTCCTATAGGTGTGTTCGTATTTACTGGTCTAATGTGAGGGTTGGTATGAGGTGGTGTAGTGTCAGACAATGGAATGGAACGACGGCAGTTAAGATTCCCGGCTGGACTTCCAAGTTTATGTTTTCTTTGAGGTCGATTTCCGAGATTGTTCATCTGAAGGACAAAACCAATTTCCTTCCGTATCCTTCGCTAAAGCGAGCTTGTGATTCGCCACTCATTACCTCGTTGCCAAAATAAAGTATAACCCTAATCTTCCTTTCTTTTTCCTAATAGTAGACAAATTTTCATGCGATAGGTTGCTACCATTCGTCCATAGAATGCAATTACTTGTTTTTTGATCTTTTGTATTTGAATAAAAGATGCCAAAAGCACTGTATAACTACTTCTGTGACTCTTTATAAGTACACACAATCGATATTTTATCATACAATCATAACTGGTTTCCACAGTCATAACTGGTTTCGGCCTACAAATGCCATCTTGAGATGGTATTGGCGGTTTTCCTCACTGCATAAACACCTCAAAAGCGGCCCAAAGTGTCTGAATATGGCCTTTGAAGGCCAAAACCGGTTTTGATTGTATAATAAAATAGTTATTGTGACAAAAATTAAAATATAATACCCAAGTATGTTTATATGCCTGAAAATTGCAGTGACAAAAACAAAACAAAAAATACCTTACTATCTTTATATGCCTGAAAATTGCAGACAGTTTTCTATTTTATTGTTTGTGATGAGTTCAAGGTTAACCTCAAAATGTTCTTCACCCCTCATACTCAATTAAATGTTCTCATCAGGAAAGTCTGTACACTAAGGTTTCAGGGAATACTTAGTGCCATACTTGCCGAGTGACGTATTTACATTTACCGAGTGTACTGGGAGCAGCAGCGGACATGGCATGAAGCAGGGATTGCTGGTATTATTGTTTAAACTCCTTAGACCTTTCGCACCTTCCTGAAGGCTGAGTTTTCAAATAAGTTAAAGGTAAACCAGATACTCGGCTTGGAAGGCTTACACACTGATACTGTACATTTTCAGGAAACATTTACAGTACTGTGCAATTGTTCACTGTTTGTTATATACGTTGACAGAAAAAGTCGCAACAAGAAAAAATAATTAATGCAGAATAACACAATTTCGAGAATATATCTGTCTAGGTAACATAGTTAACTGATTAACACTGCAGGAACACGGTGTAATATAAGCGCGAGATAAGCCATTGGATATGGAAAAAGTTGGTACACTAATTACCGGTGTAACCGCCAGTATTTGAACGCAAGCATGCAAACGTGCCTGTATTCTGTTTTTCAGGTGTCGGTTGCCAGAACTTTGGACGGGGTTTCATACCTCAAGCGCTCCGTCCATCAGTACGGGGATTGTTAATGATGGTTGTAGATGACGCTTGAGATGGCGTTCGATGATGTTCCATATGTGCTCGATTGGCGACAGATTTGGTGACCGAGCAGGGCAATGCAACTTGTCTACACTCTGTAAAACATTTTGGGCCACAACAGCGGTATGTGGGCGAGCGTTATCCTGTTGGAAAATAGGCCCTGGAATGCTACTCATGAATGGCAGCACAACACATGCCTACTCATGAATGCCAGAATAACAGGTCGAATCACTACACTAAGCTAAAAATTTGCAGATAACCATGAGACTGCTCCTGCTATCTTATGAAATCCCACCTTATACTGTAGCTCCAGATGTAAGCCCAGTATGTCTAGCATACAGACAAGTTGGCTTCAGACAGTCAACTTGTCTCCTTCTAACAAAAACAAGGGCCTCACAGGCAGCGTGGCAGACCCAGATTTCAATTTAAAACACAACAGACCTCGATCCTACCCTATTATGCTTGACATAACTGAAGTCGCAATTTGCGGTGGTTTGGGGTCAGTGGAACGTATGCTACACGTCGTCTTACTCGGAGCTGTCCTTGAAATAGCCGGTTTGTAACAGTTCGTTGTGTCACTGTGGTGCCAGCCGCTGCTCATATTTCTGCTGCAGATGCAGTACGATGCGCCACAGCCATATGCCGAAACGATGGTCTTAACGCTCGGTAGTGTCACGTCTCCTTGCGACCGTATTTTCTCGTGACCACTGTTCCCAGCAGTTGTGTACAGTGGCTACATTTCTGCCATGTCTTTCTGAACTATTATAGGAGAAATGTCGAGCTGCTCGTAGCCCTAATACACGATTCGTTCAAACTCAGTGAGGTGTTGCTGACAACGCTGTCTTTTATCGCCTTTAAGGCATCATTGGCTATTTGACATCAACACGCTCAATCTCAAAGGATTTGCATCCTCATAGTGCACCACTAGGGCCACTGTGACGCGCCTGGTGCGAAATGTGAGCAGACATCATTTTCCAGATGTACAAACACACCTACCAACTTTCGTGTTTGAGGCACAATTCCTTCTAAGTGTTGTGATTTTTTCCGTCAGGGTCTTTGTACTCCCAGAAGTCGTTGGATGAGTCGTTCTGACTGGTTACAGAGCAGCCTGAATTACGGACTCCGAATGTTGCTTGTGGAAGACGTTTCTCGTAAAGCCGTGGTGTGATTGTACATCGCGTTCTGAGCTGGAGGCTACAGCTGCGTTGCGAGCGTGTTGCTTAATACTTTGCGTGGTTCTGGCGCTAGACTTGTCCGCCACTCTGGCTAGCGTGTAATGGGCCGAAATTGCAGCCAGATTAGCGAATAATATCAGCGGCTAATGGTCGTCAGAGAAGGTATTAGAAGTGACAGAATAATCTGGCGCGGAGATCGGTGTAGCACTCTCGCGTGATCGGCCAGGTTTCCAGACGAAGCACTGGACTTTCTGAAGGTTTGCTGCGCTCTACCGTTCTATGAATCGGCATTTTACGTTAAGTAAGCGTTCGAAATTGCAGAATGCAGCCCTGATGGAGAGATATGTTATTCGCATCTAAACTCATCGAGAGCAAATGTTATGGGAGACGTGACGTTTAGTTGTTTTGGCCCGGTTATACATTCTGCTCCCCACAAGCGATAAATAATACTGGAAATTTGCCATGATCATTCTCATTTATAAATCTGGCAATTTATCATAACGTTATTCAAACAAAGTAATGGCAGTCTAACATTTGTGCATCATATCTAATTATGCTATGCATTTCCTAGAGAAACACCATCATACTGCCGCGACATTGGAAACATGTACTTAAGAGTGATTAATAATGATGTGCCAATATTTCAGATGAAAAATGTGACATTCTTGATATAAAGTGGGAATTGTGTATACTCTCTAACAGTACCACCACTTGCAAAGTAGGTTAGAAATCAGATTAATAATGTTGCTCACGCACCATATGTTCGCTTTATCGGGCAACATAAAGTTATTGACTGTGGATGGTATCGTCAGAATGGAAATAATGAAGTCACTGTAAAAAAGTCATTAATTTTGGCACTTATCTTGAATGGATTCCCACATAGATTTCGTCGAAGTTGTTATGGCTCAGCTTGTTGATTCTAGGGTGATTCCACTTTGACTGCTAGAAGGTCCAGATCTGTATTTTAGCAATATTTGAAGACTTAACAAATGCGTTTTTCAGGAAATTCTTAATGATCTAACAGTCCCAGTTCTGAACAATGGTATGGTAGAAATAATTTTTGACTTGGTGTTCACGATCCACATTTTTATTAAAATCCTTGTAAATTCACATATACTTCTTCTTAATTGTCACATCATCAAGAAAACAGTTTTGTATCAATCTTCATATATTTAATTTCCACTTTAATCAAACGCAAGACTTGACTATTCTTTTACAAAGCGAAATAACAACTTAACTTCTGCAAGGTGAAACAAAGACTGGTCAGTGCGCAGTCAAGATTATGACAGTCTCACAGAAATGAATACACACAACAACCATATCACTGTAATATATCGATACATCGGAGTACCTATACATTAATAAAACCAAATGTGAATATTGTCACAAAAATATTTCTGTCGTTTCGCAGAAAAGTAGTACGATATTACAGGTCTCGAGAACTGGGGTTGGGAGTGCCGTAATGATCACGTAAATAGAGAACCATTACAATACCTACCAATTTTTTCGAAACCACTTGGCCTCCCTAGCTTTGAGCTCTTGTTGCTCTACTCGATGATGATGATGATAGTATGGCAATTTTGAGGACAAGCAGATATGAAGAGTATGAATAAAGTATTCCGTAATATTACACATAGTATGGTGATGTGATTTCACATATAAAGTGTCTTTGATTTAAATTTATTTGAAAATTACCTCTTTGTTCCAGGCAAATAATAAGTGCAATGTGAAACGAAACATTTACAAACAATTCCGTGACTGCTTACGCAAAATGCTATTGAATCTTGGTGTTAAAAAAACCTTTCAGCCCGCGGAAACTATGCACAGTACACCTTATAAGGAACAAGGGAGGTGACCTGTGATAGTAGCACTATTAACTTGGCGAGTTATCTGCAGTTAGTCACAGCATGTTGTTTAACATTATATACATATACCTAAACCAGTTAGTTCTCTGGATCCGATTTAAGTGGGTGCCTTCAATCAGTCGCGTTAAAACCGGTTCCACTCCAGCATCCCTAATTCACCACTTAGCATAGTCGTTTTAGTATTTCTCCTCCTCGTGTATTAGGCAATTAGCCAAATATTCTTTCGCAACAAAATCTAGAACTTCATGTGTAAGGAATTCAATATAGGCAAACTTGAAAGTTGTGATCCTTTTTGCTACACCCCGATTAACACGAGCCCATGTCAACTGAATATGAATATACTCGCTGTGGTATGGCGAAAGTCACAGAACTTCACGTCCCATAGTAGGGTCCAGTACGCAGACTTCCTCGAACTTCTTGTCTCTTATCCTTTATCCTCAGTTTCAGCAGGTGAAAACTGAGCGCTGTTCTTCAGAAGCCGATCGGTGAGGCCTGCTATGCGCCAGTTAAAAAATAATGATTTCTCATATTCCATGGAATGTTCTCTTGCATTCGCCTTCCAACGAGAGGAACAAATTAGTGAGCCAATTGATTAAAAAAGCGCTGTACATATACGATTGGCAACCATATTTGACAATCACTTACGACTGCGATGTACAAGTTCTGTTCCGGTTATAAAACCGGATAGTGAAGTTCTCTGTGTGACTTAACCCTTAATCACCCAGGTGAGGCTGATAGTATTGTTTTTTTCTTTTAAATTAGGCGAGTTACACAGCTGCGCAGAGACATTCATTGTTGTCGGCTGGAGCCTATATCTTTGTTTTGTTGCAGTTTTCCTATTAGGTGCTAGTTTGAGGATTACCATTATTTTTTTCTGTGGGGTCTGAAGCGGAAAGTGTGTTATGCACTGAGGTGACAACAATTATGGGACAGCGATGTGCACGGATACTGTACTGTACTGTACTGTAGTATGGTGCACACAGGGTATACAAGGTCACTGAATTGGCGGAGCTGTCATTTGTATTCCGGTGATTCATGTGAAAAGGTTCCGACCTGATTATGACCCCACCACGGGAATTAACAGACGCTGAACGCGGAATGGTAGCTGTAGCCTTACATTTCTGGAATCGTTAGGGAATTCAATACTCCGAGATCCAGTGTCAAAAGGGTGCATTACCTCTTACTATGGAGAACGCAGTGGCCGACGGCCTTCACTTAACGACTGAGAGCAGCAACGTTTGCGTAGTGTTGTCAGTACTAACAGATAAGCAACACTGCGTGACAAACTTGCAGAAATCAATGTTGGACGCTCGACGAACATATCCATTGCAACATTCCAGCTAAATTTGGCGTTAATGGGCTATGGCTGACGCGAGTGCCCTTGCTACCTGCACGACATCGCCTCCAGTGCCTCTCCTGGGCTCGTGAACGTATCGGTTAGACCCTAGACGACTGGAAAACCGTGGTGTAGTCTGATGAGTTCCGACGTCAGTAGGTAACCTGATGGTAGGGTTGGAGTGTCGCACAGACTCGACAAAGCCAAATGGCTAATAGTTCAAATGGCTCTGAGCACTATGGGACTTAATATATATGGTCATCAGTCCCCTAGAACTTAGAACTACTTAAACCTAACTAACCTAAGGACATCACACAACACCCAGCCATCACGAGGCAGAGAAAATCCCTGACCCCGCCGGGAATCGAACCCGGGAAGACAAAGCCAAGGGCCAAAGTTGTGAAAAAGACATTGTGCACGCTGGTGGTGGCTCCCTAATGTTCCGGGCCTGCGGTTACGTGGAATGGATTTTGCCCTTTGGTCCATCTGAACCGACAGTCGATTGGAGATGGGTATGTTCAGCTATTTGGAATCCATTTGTAGCCATTCATTGACTTTACATTCCCAAACAACGGCGTCGTGTCACTGGGCCACAAGTGTCCACAATTGATTTGAAAAACATTTGAACAATGCCAGCAAATGATATGGCCACCCAGATCGCCCAACATGAATCGCATCGGACATGTATGGGACACCTCGAGAAGTCAGTTCATGCACAACATCCTGCACTGACAACACTTCAGTAATTGATGGTGGATATAGAGGCAAAATGGTTCAATATTGCTCCAGGGGAATTCCATCGTCTTGCCACGTCGAGTTGCTGCAAAATGCCAGGAGGTCCGACACGATGTTAGGAGGTTTCTCATGACTTTTGTCTATTTGTTGTATATGTCCTAGCAAAAGCAGAAGTGAACACATATGGTGATCTTGCAGGAAGCAAATTTTTCGGAATTGTACTGTAAAATGTTCTAAAATTGTCACCATATTGATGTGTCTCTGTCTGTATGTGTGGCAAGAAAAGCAGAGAATACTTCAGTTAGTGTGGGCCCAATGGAAGTATGTAAGTAACAGAGCTAATTGAATTTATATCCGTAATATGTTGTTTGCAGGTTCATTGAACAAATGTATTTAATCTCAAATTCTTCTTTGAATTATATAAATGTGTTCCCGCCCTAACAGTTTCTGTGAATACAGAACAAAAACAGGTTAAAACCATGTGTTGCGTTGTTTCATATGTATAAAACAATTGTTTAGAATTTGTCACTTATGATTATTAATATTTCCAGTTATTCAGAGAATTTGTTTTTGAAGTTTCAGTGTTATGATTCATGTTGTGTATTCCTGAAGGTATTGCAAAAATTGTATAAACATTCCATTGCAGTAATTTAATTTCTAGTGAATAAACACATGTTGTTGTCTCCCAGATTGTTAAGTGAGTGATTATGTGGGTGTTTAAGGGTTAAAGAGTTTAAAGTAAGATCACTTTTCCGACTGCCAGAACTGCTCTCCGCTAGAAGTCCCATCTGCAACGTGGAGGGAATGGGTTCGATTCCTATCATGTACCAGTTTTTAAACTGAGGTTTCTGTTCTACGAGCATTTCACTGACGCGTAAAATATATGAAGATGGAAAAATGTTAGTAGACCTCGAGAGTGGTAAACGCTGGTTCGAGTCTCGTTTTGGTCATTATCTACTTCCGTTCTTATATTTGACAGTGTCAAATCAGAAGACATGCGATCTATTATGTTGCAGTATGTGGATAAATATTCTGGGTCAAGGTCGCTAGAAGTCATTTCTTCATAACTAGTTTCGCCTCATTTACCAGCCATCTTCTGACCTGTAGGAGCTTTTTAAAGTCTTCTTTAGCCTGAGTTGGCATTTTTACGTTTTTATTTGACACTGTCAAATCGGAAGATATGCGATGTGTTTTGTTAAAATATGTGGATACATGTAGGGATACAATATAACAAAACCCCATTTTACTTTCTTCATTTATCTCAACATAATAACATGGCGCCCTGGTATCAGCATAGGTACTCAAGACTACAATAACCAGTTCTTCGCTGGCAAACTTTATTTAAATGAAATGTAAAAATAAAATTAAAAACTAAAACTGACAATATATTGAATTTATAGAGTGGAGCCACTGGCGGTTAGCCTGTAAAACATAATACAAGCAATAGTTAAAAGCAATAATATAAATATAATGTTAATCTGTGAATGCCTCAATGCAAAACAGAATTACTCCTACGCGCAGTTAGTGAAATTATATTACAACTGAACTTAAACTTCAGATTGAAATACCGCAATTACATAAAAAATTAATCATCACAAGCATAAAACCAACCCGTTGCCGTGGGGACTTTAAGCAAAACACTATTTTACACCATTGAAAGAAACCTATTTTAGAGAAAAGTAGAAAAAAATTCTACAAAAAGCAATTTTAGTTTGCCTATTCTTCAGCCTAGTAGAATCAGTAGAATAGGTACCCTGTACTTTCTCTAAAATAAAGTAACATGATTTACAACGAAAAAGAATTCTAGGGGAAGCACATTCTCATCAACGTCGCACTACGGCACCTTTGAGAGAGCATACGCTCCACTGACAGCACCGACGGTAGCTGCACCTAAAGCAGCATCGGACACGACACTAACAAGTAGCACTCCACAACATATGGAAAAACTAATAAATCTGTAGCCAAGCGTTTTGACTCTTCTGAAGTCTTGAGCCTTTTACGCAGCACTAATTTAAGATAGCAAGTACTGAATTAACTTATAAGAGGAATCAACTGTTTCGGTAAATACCACACAGGTAGAATTGTGGCTCATATAGATCAGCTTTCAGACGAGGAGGTGAAAATTAATTACGACCAGTCTGATTCTACCTTTCCTATTTAGATAACTACCAAACAGGCTGACAGCATATTAGTATTTAATTCCAGAACTCAAGTTATAGAGGCACTGGGTGATTAAGAGGCTTAACTAACACTTAAGTAACACAGAAGCCAGTAACGTTCAGCAGATAAATTTGAAATGTGTATCTACTGACTCCTCCCAGACTGAATGTAGTTTAACGCCAGAAGTACCGTCTTCGCCGTACCCCTTGCAGTACCATGTGGGTCATTTTTTACCCCCATCAGGAAACCACCGTTTTATTAGTATTTGGGCTGTGTTTTGTGTGTCGTCGTGTTTTCAATACGTTCAGGAAGACTCTAAAATGTAACCAAAGATTAATTTGGTCTCTAACATAAATTTTCAGAATTAAACTTTATGTATTTTAAATTTTACAGAAGAAATCCCGCAGCCTTTCTTCAATCATCGCTAAAATAAGTAAGTAAAACAGTATTACAATGTTTTTCTTTATAACAAGATTGAAACAGAGGCAAATGATACCCTTTATATGAGTACTACGTGTATTTTTACTTTTAAAGGCAAATAACGTAAATAGCGAGTATTTGTGGAAGATTCTAAAATGCAGCAGGTGACTAAAATTCTCTTCATGTGTTCTTGCTTATTGCAATCAAGGAATTAAACATATGTCAAACAATGTCTCTCTATAATTACAAATATTTGGAAATATTTAGGAACAAAGAGTTGACACTATTTTGTAAGCTGCAATGGCTCACCATCCAGACATTCGACAAGAGATTTTGCTTGGCAACTTTTGCACACATACTTGTTGCACTGGAAGCAGACGTTTGATGTTTTATTTTCCTTTTCTTGTTTGCAATAAACCTGAATTTGAAAATGTCTTTCATTTCCGTGTGGGCCAATGCCGATTCGAGTACCTCTAGGAGGAGATTTGCTCCTCTCTGCAGTTTATAGGTGGCAGCATGCTGATTTGCTACTCTGTGGATAAAGTCTCAGCGTGAAGCCTTATTAGATGTAACTAAAAAATTTTGTGAGGACTGATCACGGCAAGGGCACCGACTCCTCCCTTAGTTTCACTATAAAACTTCGCAGTTTCTGGAAGTTTCTTCTCAGTATTCTCATCCACCTTGCATCCAGCATGCGTTTTACTCAGTATAAGGATTTTTTTTTTTTTCATTTTCGCTTTGTATACTGTGAGAAGATTGTCCCCTGACTTGTACAAGTGTGTTGCGTACAGTGTGTCGTCTGCACTTCACGTCACCACGGAGACCTCTTTGAGTGATCTTCGAAGAGTTCCGAATAAACTTGTTCCTTTTTGTTTCAGCTCATCGGCCAGTTTCACGGAGGAAAATAAGTTATCAGTCGTGTTGTCATGGCCACAGTTGAGGAATGGCTTGCCAGCTTCATGACGACATGTTGACGAAGACCATTGCTTGGATGACGAGTTTCATGTTTGCTACGGTAATGGAGTCCATCCAAAATGTAGCGCTTGTCAGCGTCACACAAAATCCAGTATTTTATTCCATAGTTATCAGATTTATTCAGCATGTACAGTATGAATGTGCAACTGCACTTGGAAGGATACCGTTGCTCGTTCAGGGTCATGTTCTTGTCTGGCTTCATGCAGGCAATGCAACTGTCAGTAAATAGATTCCATACTTATAAAGCAAGGGAAAATCTGTCAGTTTCTTTTGGTTGTCTTCTTGATGCCATGGAATCAAACCTAAGGTGACTGAGCCATGGCGCCATTAAGTCAGTAGACTGTTCTGTCTGGCGTCACTAGCTCAAGGGTAGTATCGACTACCCCTCTTGCGGCCCCGTTGCCAATATCTATGAGGAAGAGTTGGTATCTGTAGGTTGTGTCCTCAGAAGCTCTTTGCTTGTCGAGATATACATATACGGGTTAGCTGGTCCGAAAAAGGGGGCACCATGTTTGGCGATTGGCGGTAGCGTCGCGACGAGACGCGGTTACGAGATCCGAGCGGTCTTAGCCACGAGCTACGCATGGAGGACCTGCGCAGAGGAAAGATACCGGAGTACTTCACCGGGGTCTGCGTCGACTACAAGCAGCAGGCCGACATCCCGTCGGTTGGTTGGCAACGTTTGTGTCGGACGACCGCTCTGCCCCTTCTACCTGGCTGTCATCGGTACCACTCAGTAACCGCCGCGACGCACCGTGGATCCATGGAGCTGCTTGCTGACAAAGGGGAGTAACATTCTGTAATCCTCGTGGTGACTGGTGTCATTGTCTACCCGACCTCCTAATCATTTTCTGGTTTGTATCCGAACCTCATAGTTTTTCTCAGTCGGCTCTTTGGTCGTAAATATAGACCGTAGTGTTGTGCTAGACACTAGTTGTCGCTTGAAAATTAGTTCTCTTATTATATTGCCCTTCCCTTCTAGTTTATATCCGGTCATTAATGTTTTAATGAATCAGCTCCCAGTCGGAAATACAGTCGGAACAATTGTACTAAGGCACAGGTTGCCGTTATACAAACATGGGTCTTTTGGTTACATTTAGATAGTAACCGGTTCAGTTCCTTGTGTGTAATTGAATTTGAGATAATCTGAACTACCTGTTGTACTAAGCTGTGCGTTTCTGTCTTTGAAAGACCAGGTCATTGTTGGTATATTTTTTAATTGTGGTTCTGCCGAGTGAGTTCTCTTTGTAAGTGCTCATACGTAATGTTTTAAAACGTTCCTTCAGAGAGGCCTTCATAACCGAGAAGCAATTTTTTTGACAAGCCGCGCCGTCTGGGGCGCCTTGTCACGGTTCGCCGGCCGATGTGGCCGAGCGGTTCTGGGCGCTTCAGTCTGGAACCGCGTGACCGCTATAGTCGCAGGTTTAAATCCTGCCTTGGACATTGATGTGTGTGATGTCCTTAGGTTAGTTAGGTTTAAGTAGTTCTAAGTTCTAGGGGACTGATGACCTCAGATGTTAAGTCCCATAGTACTCAGAGCCATTCGAACCATTTTGTCACGGTTCGCATGGCTTCCCCCGTCGGAGGTTCGAGTCCTCCCTCGGGCATG
The DNA here is from genome assembly GCF_021461395.2 of Schistocerca americana. Classification (NCBI taxonomy): domain Eukaryota; kingdom Metazoa; phylum Arthropoda; class Insecta; order Orthoptera; family Acrididae; genus Schistocerca; species Schistocerca americana. Next base: position 458,992,373 of record NC_060119.1, on the reverse strand, counting down.
GGTGTGTGTGTTGTCCTTAGTGTAAGTTAGATTAAATAGTGTGTAAACTTAGGGACCGATGATCTCAGCAGTTTGGTCCCTTAAGAACTTACCACAAATTTAAAAAAAAAACTTTTGACATGTTAATGGCCAACTGTCAGCAGGGCTTTAGTCAGAGTAAGATTGTCAAAAGGGACGGGTTGAGATCCAGTCGCACCCTGTTGCTGATTGAAATGAAAAGACTGCTCGCTAAGAAGCAAGCAATAACTGTTTCCGAATTTGTTTAACCTTTAAGCATAGATGCGCCTCTGAACCCCTAACCTTTCGACATACAGTTTCCAAATAAAGTAATATTACGTCATTTCTGTGAGAAATTGAAACACTCTTGTCGTCAGTATTACTTATATGTTGTCGTGTGTGGCAGAAGGGCATTTGATAAGAGAAACTGTGTCCAGCGCGGTAGTAAACACCGCTGTTTCACCCGATAAAGGGCGGTGTGCAGGTCTGGGCCACTGTAATTATTGTCATGTTGTTCTTGTTTGATTTCTCTCGTAAAAGCTTATTAATTTCATAATTCTTTTTAATTTGTAAAGAAAACAAATTTATTGTAAAATAAACAGGTTGTGTGAAAAGAAAATTACATTGGTGCGTCTCCCGTCCACATTTTCCTTAATACCAGTGAATACCAAGTCTCAGTGACTGTGTATTTCTGCTAATTTGTTCCCTGACACGGTGCTTTAGAAGAAATGAGGTCCCCACACAGCCGCAACGCAGAGAGTGACAAGTTGTGTACAACATGTTGTGTGACGCGTCCATCGGCCCGGGCGTCTTCCGCAACAAATTCTGGGTGGTGCGCCTACTTGCTGTGTTGCCTGGCTCAGTAGGGAGTGGATGCCGCACAGTGCTTCTTCTTCGTCGTAACGATGAGCTGCTGCACCATATCTGGCACCCAATGTACCGCGACCACCTCTCGCTCTTCTGTCAACTTCACCGACCGTCACGCCGTCGCCGACTTGCGAGTCGTCCACAACACCTGGATCATGGCCATTGTCAGCTGTACATTGAATTGTATGTCAGTACTCTTTATAACTGGTGAGACATAAGGAATGACAGCAAAAGACCAGCCTTGACGCAATTTGACTTACGTATTTACATTAGATGATCAGTGGTATTGCGTTCGAGTTTTGAATGAAGATTTATTTATCAGTGACGCACTGTCTCAATCTGGTAGCTGACCGATGTCCGCCCCCGGTAGCTGAGTGGTGCCGGCACGGTAGCTCAGCGTGTTCGGTCAGAGGGTTAGCTGCTCTCTGTAATAAAAAACTGAGTCAACTGCTCAACACTGAACTTGAACGGGTGTCTTTGGACATCCGCACCGAATAAATGCAACGAACAAAATCGAGCAAAATGAGAACACATGAAAAAAAAGTGATCAGCGCGACAGAATGTCAATCGCAAGGGCCCGGGTTCGATTCCTGGCTGGGTCGGAGATTTTCTCCTCTCTGGGATTGGGTGTTGTGTTGTCCTAATCGTCATCATTTCAGCCCCATCGACGCGCAATTCGCCGAAGTGGCGTCAGATCGAAAGACTTGCACCCGGCGAACGGTCTACCCGACGGGAGGCCCTAGTTGGACGACATTCTTTATTTAGCTGACCGGTAACTCCTCCACCCCGTAGTACTTATCCATGACGAAGGTCCAGTCCTGCCTTATATACACATTTGGCTCGTCGTTGGGAGGGACGTCCACGCTCTCAGGTAGAGTCTGTAAATCCGAAACCTGAAGAATAGAAGAAAGAAAGCCATACAGTGGACTTATTGGTTCAAAAACTTAGGTAGAGCTGTTCAAAAAAATGATTCAAATGGCTCTGAGCACTATGGGACTTAACTTCTGAGGTCACCAGTCGCCTAGAACTTAGAACTATTTAAACCTAACTAACCTAAGGACATCACACACATCCATGCCCGAGGCAGGATTCGAACCTGCGACCGTAGAGCGGTCGCGCGGCTCCATACTGTAGCGCCTAGGGTAGAGCGGTTCATTCTTATGTTGTGCAAGAGGCAGATCGTGGTCAGATGGATCAGATTCTGCTTGCTGTTTATTTGATGTGTCTGAATCACTTGAGTCAGCTGTATCCACTGGAACAAAATCGTCATTCTCCTCCACTTTCGTCTCACTGCCGGATTTGTCACTCGATTGTGGCGGTGAAACGTTCTCCAGATAGTAGAGAATCTCGGCCTGCATGAGACAACGTCGTCTTGCCGTCGTAGCTTGAATGACACCGGCTCGCGAAAATAAACTGCAAACTCACGTCGCTGGCGGCAGGACTGCCTCGGCCCACTCTGCTTGACCACAGACAAAGGTATACTGACAGGAAACTTGCGTATGGGCAACGCGCCTCTCTTCTGCTGTTGCGCAAGAGAATAATTAGCAGGACCAAACAGTGGTGTTCTACGGGCGCGGGGAGGGGGGGGGGGGGCGGGGCGGGTGGTGAGGGAAGGTTTCCCCACTGTATAGTATGTTATTCCGTGGCTCCTCAAGGTCACTTCGCAGGTCTGCATGTCGCTAGTCCGTAGAAAAAGTAAAGCTGTGCTCATGTAAAGTATCACGCGACCTCCAAATTTTTCGTATTTCACGTTCTTTTTGATCCAGAATGTCGTAATATACTCCATCAGTTCGTCAAAGACAGGTGGCAATGATATCAAGTTGCGTTAAAATGGTACTACTGCTATAACAGGAAAATTTTTCGTACTTCTATCTGGGCTACGGGGATGACGTTTTGGTGAGTTGTACAACCCCATAGATGATGAAAAGTAACGGGAGCGTTTGGTCCTGCGATGATTATGGAGGGGGCAGGCTCCTCGTGGGTCAAAAATTATCCACATGGTCGCTCTAAGCACTATGGGACTTAACATCTGAGGTCATCAGTCCCCTAGATTCAGAACTACTTAAATCTAACTAACCTAAGGACATCACACACATCCATGCCCGAGGCAGGGTTCGAACATGCGATCGTAGCAGCAGCGCGCTTCCGGACCGAAGCGACTATAACCGCTCGGCCACAACGTATCCACACGGTACCTCTAGTGTTAAGAATCACCAACCGGGGGTGACTGCTCGCTGCGACCGCCGTTGCCGTACCACCCTAGGTACAGGGGACTACTACCGTCTCCCGGATGAATTCGTATTCGTAACTGCCTCCCACCTCTCTGAAAATCGACGAGTCAGCCCGTCTTAGCCCGCTCGTTTTAAACTTTACCTGACCAATCACACCGCGGCAAAGCAAGCTAAGGTGATGAGCCGACACACAGCTGACGTCAGAGATGAAGAGAAGGCGCCATGGCTCTGATAAATAATTCTAGATGAGGGCCGCTAACACAACTTAATAACTAGTTTCATCTCACAGACGAGTCGTCTTCAGATCTTTATCTGCTTTCTGCAATCTCCCTTAGCCTGCCTTCGTATATTTACGTTATTTTCCATTGTCAAACAGGAAGAGATGCGTTCTGTTACGTTAAAATACGTGGATCAAAAATCCTACGTCAAGCTAGCTAAAATACCTTTATCTGATAATTAGTCTATGCTTTCTGACGACCTTTAGCAGCTTTCTGCAGTCTCCCTTATTCTAACCTATCATATTAACGTTTCTATTTGACATGGTCTAATCGAAAAATATGCGAATTGATATGTTAAAATATGCGTATAAAAAAATCCTAGGTCAAGATCGATAAGACTCCTTTATCTGATAACTAGTTTCATCTTATTGATCTTTAGTAGCTTTAAATCACAAACAACAACTTAAATATGTCAAAACAGGCTAAGGGAGATTGCAGAAAATTACTAGAGATCCGAAGATGGCTCGTCAATGAGCTGAAAGTAGTTAGCAAATTAAGGAGTTTTGGCAAGCATCAATTACGGTTTCTTATCTACATGTTTTACCATAACTAATCGCATATCCTCCGATTTGACAATGTCAAATAACAACGCAAATATTCCAAGTTAGGCCAAGGGAGACTCCAGAAAGGTGCTTAAGTTCTGAAGATGGCCCGTCAGTGAGATGAAACTAGTTATTAGATAAAGGAGTGTTAGCGATCATTTTATCCACATGTCTCTTCCGTTTCTTTTTCAATTAATTTCGCATATCTAAGTCATTTAACTATAAAATTCATCAAATGTATACCAAGTAGCATACATCCAACTGTCATTTTTATGAATGTGTAATTTCATATGGCACCAAAAATGAAGTTTTTAATGTAAATATAAATTATTAATTATCGGACTTGTAAAATGTTATTAATAATGATTAAATTAGTATTTTGCTCTTCACAGAAATGATCGTGGAACACTGTACTTCGACAATAAAGATTTCCGCGCGCTGGAATCGAGCCTGTGTCACTGGCATGGCAGGCTAGCGTTCCACCACAACGCCTCTCTGGCTGCCGAAAAACTTAAAATGCTTTAGGATAATAAAAACGTTCGGAAAAATTCAAAACCTTTTTCCACGACGGTTTTCAATACTTCTAACAGCTTTAACTGACTGATGATGGAGTTCTCAACTTCAGTTATCATGAATATAAAAAATTACAAAAATCCTATTGCAGAGTGGCCTGCTTATGAACGAGAGAGCGAGGAAAGTAGAGAGGCTTGGCTAGAACGACAAACTATATAGAACCAGCCAAGCATTACAAGAACTCTGAAGGAAGTACACTGTATCGTGACAGCAGGCACGCTGTAATGTCAGAAATCGGGCTGTAGAAAAGCGACAACTTTGTACACGAGTACATCCGCTCGCCTCACTTTAACACAAAAAGTCAGTAGTGTGCAATATATACCGGTTTTATTAACGTTTCTTGCTCTTCTCCCCCAATGGCTACAGGAGAAACCAAACTCGGGCTTTAATCATTTCGTAGGTTTCATGAAACACAGTAGTGGTGTAGAGAGAGAGAGAGAGAGAGAGAGAGTGAGGGAGAGAGAACTTTCATCAAATAACGCCAAGTGTTCTTCATTTTCAAAGGAAATATCGTCCGAAAGGGAAATCCGCGTGCATTGTTGCGCGACCAGTAAACTTGCAACGTCACACAACACAAAGAAACCGACTGGAGCTCTTTTTTGGTTGTTGCTTTGTTTTTGTTACTTCTTTGTGCTGCGTGGACGCTCGTTTTGCTGCGCGGATTAAATTCACCAGTCGATTGAGACATGAAAGAACGCGGCTTGCGTGGGGGCGCGGCGCTGTGTTGCAGATAAAACCGCGATAACGGGCCGCCATCACCGCATCGGAATCTGATTTACTGCTAACGAGTGGCGCCGTCGGCCGTTTATGGGGCCCTTCTACTCTGTTCAGCACCGAATTAACGCCGCTGTAAAATGAAAAAAACGTAAAATAAAAAACCGCCCTGTTTGCCTTACGACAGGCTCAGCTTATGAGCGTGTCAAATTTGTCAACGTTTTGCTTGTGTAATGTAAACTGACGTGGCTTGGATGAGAAAAGCATTAGTAGATCTGCTAATATCTGGATTGACCCCAGTGTGAAACGACGTAGAAGCAACGAGAGGACGTTGGCTGTAAAGATGGCAGCTACATTTAAATTCATATTATGACTGGATAGCCATGAGCGTGAGGGTTCCAGTGAAACATATGATTACATAGGTAAAAGTTTATTACATTCATTTTACTAATGCTTCGGATGGCACATTCCTCTCGATCACAAATAGTTCTTAAGAAGTGCCAGTAATCCACAGAGTAGCCATCCCCTAGTTACTAGTTTTTAAAGACACGCTGAAGAGCCAAAGAAACTGGTACACCTGCCTAATATCGTGTAGGGCTCCCGCGAGCACGCAAAAGTGCCGCAACACAACGTGGCATGGACTCTACAAATGACTGAAGTAGTGCTGGAAGGAACTGACACCATGAATCCTGCAGGGCTGTCCACAAATCTGTAAGAGTGGAGATGTCTTCTGAACCGCACGTTGCAAGGCATCCCAGATAAGCTGAATAATGTTTGTGTCTGGGGAGTTCCGTGAGCAGAGGAAGTGTTTAAACTCAGAAGAGTGTTCCTGGAGCCACTCTGTAGCAATTCTGGACGTGTGAGGTCTCATATCGCTCCAACTGCAAATACGCTACACCGTTACAGAGCCTCCACCAGCTTGAACAGTTCCATGGATTCATGAGGTTGTCGCCATACCCGTACACGTCCATCTGCTCCATACAATTTGAAACGGAACTCGTCCTACCAGGCAACATGTTTCCAGTATTCAACAGTTCAATGTCGGTGTCGACGGACCCAGACAAGACGTAAAGCTTTGTGTCGTGCAGTCATCAAACGCACAGTGGGCCTTCGGCTCCGAACGCCCCTATCGATGGTGTTTCGTTCTATAGTTCGCACGCTAACACTTGCTGATGGCCCAGCTTTTAAATTTGCAGCAATTTGCGGAAGAGTTGCACCTCTGTCACGTTGAACTCGGGTGGCCGGAATTTTTGTTACCAAACCGGAACTTTTCTCTAAAATCAACTAAAAACCGCCATAATTTGTGAACCGTAAGTCGGAATATTTCGGGACACTTTTCCTAACGTTAAAACGTGAAATATTTGTGCAAATTACTGCCGTACTCAATTGATTTAGTAAAATAGATAAATCTACGAACACTTTATACTGTAATTAATTTAATAAAATCCAGGGGGGGGGGGGGGCATTCAAGTTGTAATAACATTTTACAGTATTAGTATTGGTAACACAAGAATTTTTTATTTTGAAACATTAATACGAGATACAAAATTGTCTACTGAAACACTGTATCTTTAAGCGCACAGTTCACATAATTTGTTATCCTACGCCTCATATTTAACTGAATTCTGAGCTTTGAAGAGAATATCTTCCCTCTTTATGATGTATTCATAAAACTTGGAGCAACTCAGTTGACAATTAAAAACACATTTAATATTGCTTCCACCTTTGGTACTTGTAATCTGTTTCGTTCCTCAGTCCATTGCACATTCATCAGAGAAAATACTCGATCCACGTTCGTATTATGCCCTGGAATACTGAAGACGAATTCACACAGATTCATCAACTGAGAAACCTGCTTTTCGCATCCAATCTGTCGAAACAAACACGTCAATTTCTCCTGACATGATTTACTACCACAGTTATTGTTATTTTGGTTGATTTCTGTTTCAGTTAACTGCTTCAGTAAATAAATGAAATGAGCATGTGGCATTGTTGGAGGGAGGCCCCATCCCGGGAAGTTCGGCCGCCGAGTGCAAGTCTTATTTCACTCGATTCCACTTCGGGCGACTTGCGCTCCTTTTATGAGGATGAAATAATGATAAGGACAACACAAAATCCCGAACACGATAGGATAAAATGTCCAATCCGGACCGGTTGCATGGGAGGCAAGCACGTTAACACTCAGCTAAGCAGGCGGTCTGAATAAAGAAAACTGGTCATGTTATTGTCCTTATCACAACGGTCCACTCAGGTTCTGCGTCCAGCAACATCTACTTAAAAATGGAAAACTCATTGAGATTTGTTGACCATTTTCTTAATACGCTGTACACGTTTCATAAAACTGTTGTTCATCAACATGAAATTTCCGAATTTCACTAGTTAATGTAAACTCGCTATTCTGCAAGATATATGTCACTTTGCGTGGAATAAAACTTCCTTCTTTACGAAATTCTGTGATTCAGCTAATATTTTCCAAAATCGTAGCTACTTTTATAACACGGCTGAATGCTTTCTCAAGTTTAATTACTTTTCTCTGAAACAAGCTCAACTGACTATGCAGGCACCACAGATATGCTTCCGTTAACGGATTCTGGTTGTCAGAAATTTAGGTGCCTCTTCTTCTAAGAGGAAGAATGATTTAAGAGCATACAACTTTAGGGCTCTCTCTACAGCAACAAACAAAGGCAACCATCTTGTTTCTGAATGTGACAACTGTAGTGGCGTAGCAAGACAGCCACGCCACTCGGAAGTAGCCGAAAGGCACGCGTTAAGCTCACGCAGGCTGGCGTGAGGTTTGAAACAGGATACGTAATGAATGCTATAAAGATACTACGTAGCTGCTGGAATACTTAACTTTAATCCACAATTGGTGAACATTGTTCTTGTTGATACAGGATTATCATCTCATTATAACTTGGTGATGGCGCCTTGCTAGGTCGTAGCAATTGACTTATCTGAAGGCTATGCTAACTATCGTCTCGGCAAATGAGAGCGTATTTGTCAGTGTGGCGTCGCTAGCAAAGTCGGCTGTACAACTGGGACGAGTGCTAGTAAGTCTCTCTACACCTGCCGTGTGGCGGCGCTCGGTCTGCAATTACTGACAGTGGCGACACGCGGGTCTGTCGTATACTAGCGGACTGCGGTCGATTTAAAAGGCTACCACCTAGCAAGTGTGGTGTCTGGCGGTGACACCACATTCCTCCCCCGCAAATCGGCGGACGGTTGTGGTATAAGGCTTCCGCCCGCCGTGGAGAGGACCCCATGTTGGCGTATGCGACGAGGTGGGGATCCTAACAACAGGCGAGGCTGTGCCACCCGCACCCGGCCATTCGGTCCGAGGGGAGCTAGGAAACGCCTGAAAACCTAGTCCAGGGTGCACGCCAACATGCGGTTTATGCGCCCTAAGATAGTCAGGAGGGGCCGAAGGGTCGACCTCCATCGAGTCGGAGCACCCGACGGGCGAAGACGACATCTGGTCCGGAGCGGGCAAGAGTTCCATGTCGGAGGACAGCTGGTCACGGGAAGCGATCGGCGGCGCGTGACCCAGGGAGGCGCTTGGCGGGAGAACAGGCGGCGGCGGCGGCGGCGGCGGCGCGTCGCCATGGGGCAAAATGGAAGGCAGCGTCGGTAACACCTGGGGATGAGGCGAGCCAGTAGATGGGTCCCCAGGGCGCTGACCGGACGGCACCGTCGCTGAAAGCAGACGGGGAGCGGCAGAACCCGAGCGACGACAGAGGCGCAGCTGATTGAGATGCCGACGCACCTCACCAGAGGCCCCCAAAACCAAATACATAGCGCGGCCGAGGCAGCGAAGAATGCGCCCTGCAAGCCAACGCCGTGAACCGCGATAGTTGCGATAGTATACAACGTCGCCAGGGGCAAAAGCAAGTGTCTGCCGCTGCACAGGAACCTGATGTGGCGGATGCAACAAAGACATCAAGGTTCGATGAGGACGACCGTGAAGCAACTCAGCCGGCGAGCGACCATCGCGGGGCTGAGAGCGATACGAGGACAAAAAGAGCAATAACGCGTCCTCCCGAGAATGCGACTCTTTCAACTTCAACATCTGTGACTTGAAAGTCCGGACCAATCGTTCAGCGGCACCGTTTGACTGAGGCGAAAACGGAGCGGATGTCAGATGTTGAATACCATTGGCCTTGCAGAATGACTGAAATTCTGCGGACATGAATTGTGGGCCATTGTCGGAAACTATAGTCTGTGGAAGACCTTCAATGCAAAAGATAGCGGATAACGCTTGGATGGTAGCTGAAGAGGTCGTGGAAGACATCCTGACAACAAAAGGAAAATTACTGAAGGAATCGACAGCAACCAACCATCGAGCATTCCAGAATGGACCAGCAAAATCGATGTGTGAGCGTTGCCAAGGGGAAGTGGCTTTCGGCCATGCAAAGAATTTCCGCGGTGGTGCGGATTGTTGTTCGGCCCACGCCATGCAAGAAGAGCACATATTCGTAATCGCAGCATCGATTCCGAACCAAGTACAGTGCTGACGAGCAAGTTGTTTCGTTCGCACTATACCCCAATGTCCTTGGTGGAGAAGCCGTAAGACAGAGGACTGTAACGAACGTGGAACCACGACTCTGGACTGATCATGATCAGAACGCAACAACAAAACACCACGTCGTACAAAAAGTCTCTCCTTGTGTGCAAAAAATCGGCGAACCAACGGATCCTCGATCCGTGACTTTGACAAGGGCCATTGCGTAGCAACAAAACGCAAAACGGTAGCAAGGACAGGGTCAGCAGCTGTGGCTGTAGCTACACGACGAAAATCAATCGGAAACGATTCGACGACGTCATCGGTTTCCGAATCAATGAACATGCAAGCAAGTTCGGAAGAATCGAATGGTCTATCCTCGGCAACAGGCAAACGGGACAACGCATCGGCGTTTCCGTGCTTAGCAGTGGACCGATACAAGATATCGTAGCGGTACTGCGAGAGGAAAATAGACCAGCGAATGAATTTCTACGCTGTACGTGGAGGTACAGGCTTGTTCGGATGAAAAAGTAATGTCAAAGGTTTGTGGTCTGTGATGCTGGTAAAGTGACGACCATACAAGAAATCATGAAACTTAGTAACACCAAATACGAGAGCCAAAGCTTCTTTCTCGATCTGTGAATAATTTCTTTGCGCTGACGAGAGAAATTTGGACGCAAAGGCAATAGGGCGATCATGCGAACCATCTTTGTGCGCAAGCACAGCACCGATCCCGAAATCCGATGCATCTACCATCAACAAAAGGGGTTTCCGGGGATCGAATGGCGTAAGGCAAGTATTAGAAAGCAACGCCGATTTCAACTGGCGAAAGGCGCGTCCGTATTCCGTCGTCCAGACGAACGGAACACCTTTACGGCGTAAGCGATGAAGCGGAGCTGAAATGGAAGAGGCTTGCGGCACATAGTTAGTATAATAATGAAGTTTTCCCAGCACACTCTGTAGCTGCTTCAAATTCTGCGGCAAAGGCAAGACTTGTATGGCACGCAGGTGCTCTGGACTCCGATGTATGCCTTGGGCATTGATTACATGTCCCAAATATGGTAAGTCACGAGCAAAAAACACATATGCGTCCTTCCGCAAGCGAAGACCATTTTGTCGCAAGACCTGAAATAATGTTCGGAGGTTGGCTAAATGTTCTTCTTCTGTCTTTCCGGAGATCACAATATCGTAGAGATAGTTTGATGCAGTAGGGACCGACGCACAAACAGTTTGTAGATACTGCTGAAACAATGCAGGGGCGGATGCGCACCCGAATGGCAGTCTGTTGAATCTGTACAAACCAAGATGCGTGTTAACCACCAATACACGCTGGGAGTCTTCGTCCACCAGTATTTGCAAGTACGCATCTGCTAGGTCTAACTTAGAAAAAGATTTACCCGGGCACAGTTTCTCAAAAAGATCTTCTGGGCGGGGTAAAGGATAAGTTGCAATCACTAGTTGTGGATTCACTGTTGCCTTGAAGTCCACACAAAGTCTCAATTTTCCGGAAGGTTTAGGCAAAATTACGAAGGGTGAAGCCCAGAGAGAAGCTTGCACATGTTCAATTACACCTTGTGATTCTAAATCGTGTAATGTTCTTGCGACCTCATCACGCAATGCGTGGGGAACATTGCGCGCTCGGAAAAATTTCGGTTGCGCATTTACTTTCAGTTCCAAATGTGCTTCATAGTTCTTAGCGCAACCAAGGCCCGGTGCAAAAATGTCTGCAAATTTTTCACATAGACGAGAAACACTGGCTGAAGGCACAGTCTAGTTCACTGATAGGACCTGATTTACTATAGACAAGTTAAACAACTGAAATAAATCGAAACCAAACAAGTTCACTGCAGAAGAAGAACGAAGGACGTAAAATGACACAAGGTTTGTTTGTCCCTTGTATGTTGCAAGAAGGCTGCACTGTCCTAACACAGGGATATGCTGTCCTGAATAACTATGTAACTTAACATTTGCGGCACGCAACGGAGGGTTGCCCAGTTGTTTGTACGTGTCTTTATTGATCAATGAAACTGCAGCTCCGGTATCGAGCTGGAATGGGATCACGTTGCCATTAATGTCCAAATTTACAAAAAGTTTATTGTCCTGCTGACAAGAGCGACGGTTTTGTGCAACGTGAACAGACACTGGTACAAAATCACTTGCTAATTGACGTGATTTCCGTCGATGTCGACGCACACTTTTTGTGTGACGATCACAGTCACTGTTAGAGAGAGTGGCACTGGGCGGAGTGGAATTAACTACATGAATGTCATGGGCGAAGGTTCACGAGCCTGAGTATTCTTGGTTCGATTCCGGCGCGAAGCAAAGAGCCTGGAATGGTTTTTAGTGCCCGATCTGAGCTTTTTCTGGCAAACACTCTGAACATGTCCTTTTTTATTCAGAAAAAGCAAATAGCTTGGTGTGACGGGCAATTCTTACGCGAATGTCTAGTAGCACACCTCGGGCATGACTTCATTACTGCATTTGCATGCTGGCGAGGGAAACGTGGCTGCGCGGACGTGCGCGAGGGCTGCTTACAGTTCCGTGCAGCTCGCCCGGCCGGCCGGTTAATATGACATTCAGCTGGCGAAGTTTCAAATGATTCCTGAGCAAAGTCAAGTGTGTCTTGCCTATCCAATATGTCTATCACTTGTCGAAGGGAGGGATTGACGAGTTTCAAAATTTGCTCCCGTATACGAACATCAGAAACGTTCTGTGCAATTGCATCACACACCATACTATCGGAATAAGGGAGTCCACATTCACACTCAATAGCACAATCCCTTGTAAGCCCTTGCAAAGTTGCAACCCACTCCCGATTAGTTTGACCGGCCGTACGTTTTGTACGAAAGAACGTATACCGTTTTGCAACTACACTGACCGATTCTTTGAAATAGGCATCTAAAGCAGACAAAATTTTGTCGTAGGACAGAGTTGCTATCTCGCGTCGGGGAAAGAATTTCACTATCACACGGTACGTTTGCACCCATACACACGCCAGTAAATGAGGCTGCCGCTCGTTACCTTGAATTCTGTAGGCGGCGAGATGAAATCCAAATTGGCGTGACCACTCCGTCCAGCTTTCCATTGCCGCATCATACGGTCGAAAAGGTGGTGCAACTCCGTGTGTTGGCTGCAGTAGTGGTGGAGCGGCGGCTGCCGCATCGTTCTGCATTGCACGTCGACCCTGGACGAGCTGTCCAAGGGCATCCAATAACGCCTGCGTCTGCTGATTCTGCAAGCGATAAAATTCGGACAGTACATCTGGAGATTGTGGCGAAGCCATGACACAAATAAATTAGTGCAATACGAACGCGAAATCCTCTTTTAAGCCTCGTCGCCAACTGTAGTGGCGTAGCAAGACAGCCACGCCACTCGGAAGTAGCCGAAAGGCACGGGTTAAGCTCACGCAGGCTGGCGTGAGGTCTGAAACAGGATACGTAATGAATGCTATAAAGAAAAGTACGTAGCTGCTGGAATACTTAACTTTAATCCACAATTGGTGAACATTGGTCTTGTTGATACAGGATTATCATCTCAATATAACTTGGTGATGGCGCCTTGCTAGGTCGTAGCAATTGACTTATCTGAAAGCTATGCTAACTATCATCTCGGCAAATGAGAGCGTATTTGTCAGTGTGGCGTCGCTAGCAAAGTCGGCTGTACAACTGGGACGAGTGCTAGTAAGTCTCTCTAGACCTGCCGTGTGGCGGCGCTCGGTCTGCAATTACTGACAGTGTCGACACGCGGGTCCGTCGTATAGTAGCGGACCGCGGCCGATTTAAAAGGCTACCACCTAGCAAGTGTGGTGTCTGGCGGTGACACCACAACAACAATGCATGATGCTGTATGTCCACAAACTCATAAACCTCCTTCAGACGCTCTGTTCCTACTGTGTATAAGGAGAAGTAATTCAAAAGTTTAATTATAAAGGTTTCTACGTCAACACTCATCACGTCGGCGGGTGTCTTGGCAGCATCGTGTAGTACGTGAGCAGGGCAGTCAGCTCCTAAAAGATTTTCGTTTACTTCACTTTTCAGTTTAGCAAATACATTGTTTGTGCCTGCTCGTCGCACTCGTCCAAAATTAGTGTCAGCATTGTCACGGCACTTACTCTTACCGATTTTATTTTCTTCTAATGCAGTAATACAGTACGTACGTATTGTAGAGACGTTTTCATTTGGCAGCGAAACTAATTTAAGTAATTTCACTTGATTGCCACTCTGAGGCGTAAAATACTGAAAAATAAAGGGAAATATTTTTTTTAGCCTTGTGATTACAAGCGTCTGTAGCTATTGAATAATAGTGGACCAGTCAAAGGTCGTCGCATATTCGTTTGACAGTGTCAGGTGCCACAACTACTTTCAAAATTGCTCTTGTTTTGGTTCTGCCTAACGTCACACTCTTCGCTGTGACAGTATTATTATTATTATTATTATTATTATTATTATTATTATTATAAAGATTGGAGATTAGCCTAGAAGTACAGTCCCAGATATCAACGACATATGATGTTTAATGGTATGATAACACATTGTTAATTCCGCTGCTGCTACTGATTGGCTCTGTTTTGATTACTTTCAAATAAAAAAATCTGTCTACTTCTTTTTAACTTCTAGCAAAGCACATGTTTGATTTATGCCATTGGCTGTCTGAATGATCTGTAATCCTTCCTCCATGTGAACAAACGACTTGCATATTCCACATTCCACTTCACAGTCATATCTTCCTCGTTTGATAAAAGACCATTCTTCTGTATATTTGTCTTGAAAGAAACACTTTCGCTTTGGCATTTGGAGCTCACTTCACACACGAGCAAATATGAACTACGCACGGTAAGCATCGGACAGAGAACGCAACGGCTGCAACATCTTAACTGAACTCAGTACCAAGATACGAGTTAATAAGACCCCCAGGGGTCCGCGAGCTATGTCAGAAGGGTCCGCTAGATGCTATTATAATAATAATAAAATATATTAAATATATTTTGTATGATAACAGAATTTTTGTTTTGGCCGCTCAATATTTTTTCAATAATGAATATGTCAATGTTTTTTCTAAGTGCCAAAAATAGAAAACGTATAAAAAGATAGTTAATTAGGCTTTTTTAGGTGCTTGATACTGTGATATGACAAGGTACCAATCATGCTCGATGAGGGGGTCGTCGAGAAAATTTTGTTGGGAACCCCTGATATAAAGAAACGTTACGCACAATAATGGCCCTTGATATACGCTGGCAGGTGCAACAATGAAACAAAAATCATTATTTTGCTTAACAGTGACAGCTAAAATTCAAATTCACGGCAACATTTAGGAAGAAATAGACCGTACGAGAGTATTTCTTTAGCATTACAAAACCGGGAGTAAACTGGGGTCCATTCTTTTTAATCCGAAACCTGAACTGTCCCGGAAAACCGGGACGCATGTCCACCCTATGTTCACCGATTGTCTTCGGTAGTCCCGACAGCAGCGATGTCGCAGATTTGATATTTCACCGGATTCCTGATATTCACGGTGCACTCGAGAAATGGTCGTACGGATATATCCCTACTTCATCGCTACCTCGAAGATGCTGAGTCCTAGCGCTCGCGCGCCGACTTGAACACCACGTTCAAACTTACTTAGATCTTGATAACCTACCACTGCAGCAGCACTAGCCCATCAAACAACTGCACCAGACACTTGTCTAATAAAGACGTTGCCGACCGCAGAGCCGTATTCTGCCTGTTCACATATCTCTGCATTTGAATACGCATGCCTATACCAGTTTCTTTGGCGCTTCAGTCTATTTCCATTTACTAAATTTTGGTTTTCTTGCCTCAAAATCAGTCTTGTCTCCTATTTAAATCACTTTTTCTCTGTTGTTTCTGTCGACTTTCGATGTTACGTTTTAACATTTATTTATTTGCTTATTTGCTGAAAGTTTAGCCTGACTCTTAGCTTTTGATTTCCTCTCTCATTCAGATTTGTCTCTGTTATAAGGTACTATTTATCTCTCTAAACGTTAATTTTAATTATTCTTTCATTAGCCTAAATTATCTATCATCTCATATTTTCAGAGACAATATTTGGCATACAAGCTTAGCTTTGAGGGCGCATATACACTGCGCGACTGGTTGAGCGGACCGTGTTCACGAACCACCTGTTCCATACCCGCGACCCATTCGGCTGTGTGTGGCGACTGGCGACCGCTGTTGGACGTTAACGGCCACGTTGCCGGCGAACAACACAGAATCGGTCACTGAAACGAAATGTTGTGTAGCTAGGGCCTCTCGCCTGATGCAAGTCTCTCTACAGTGTGTAAACTTTTAGATTGCAGACCTCTCCCTAGTCCTGAATCGGTAGAAGTCGGTAAACGTCGGGAGGCTTCGGAAGGCACGCAGTTTCGACTGCTGCCAACATTACGTAGGTGACTGTGTTGTACAAGGTAGCCATTGTCGTCTGCTTCGTTATTGTTTTGCGCTGTACTGTTCTGCGTGTTTTTACTGTGCAGTTGTGCTAAACATTATCAAAATGAGTGAAGAGGCAGTTGCTGGCCCATCTCGGGAGTCGCCAACAACCCCTACCGGTAGGCCTGCGGTTAGGAGGAAACAAGTATTTCGTAGCGATGCTCGCAAAATTATATTGCGTGTGATTGAATGCTGCGAAAGGGAAAGGGAGCAAAAAAAATTGCTTCATCCCATTTACAAATCTTCAGTGAGAGCTGCTACATACACAGGACAAAGCATGCGTAGCATTGGAAGATTCAAACAGTTTTCCAAGAATCATCCTGGCGTATCACCACAAGAAAAGATGAGTTTTGTTCGCGATCACTTTGAAGGAGCACCCTATTTCGTCCGAATTACCTTATATTTCATTTTTCCTTGCAACCGTATTGCTTTGTATGGAAACACCACTGGTTACAGTATTATGTCGAAACACATTCATATTACAGTACATTTCCAAATGGTTTGTGAACGCATAGTAGACAAACATACATACATTCATTTATATATATAGATTTTAATCTACATGACGATTTCAGTTTCGTTTACGAACATTTAAAGCGAGTTTAACTTCCAAGCCTTTCGTCTGCTTTCGTGTAAGCATGGCGCGCAATTTGTAGTGCCAGCACTGCAACTGGTACGCGTGCCTTGTCCCCCCCCCCCCCCCCCTCCCAACGGATCCTCAGCCCTCGCCAGCCAATGCTTGCTTCCTCCTCTCCCCGCACTCCCCTCACAACTCCCCGTCTTACAGTTGACACACTGTAGTTGACGCCACGTCGGCGACTTGGGTGTCGATGGGGATGATATGATGATGAAGACAACACAACGCTGAGTCCCTGAGCGGAGAAAATCTACCCAGCAGGAATCGGACCCGGTCCCCCTTGCATGGCATTCCGTCGCACTGACCGCCAGCTATCGAGGCGGGAAATCGGACAATAAACTGACGGGAGTGTGCACTGGCAGGTAGCAGTCTTGCTAAGGAGGTAGGCAGCTCACCAATGGAAACGAAGCACTGTGGACCACGTACCAGACCTCCAACATAGGCGAGCGGATCTGGGCAGACACGCAGGCCGAGCGGCTAGGTGGTCCAGTCGGCCTGTGTCATCGCTGTACGCCGAAAACCACTTGAGCCATTTTATAGCCTTCGGGGTTGTCTTTTCTGAGAATCCGTCGTGTCTGTCTGCATGTAGCACCGCTAGCTTCTCGCGTTATCCGCCCTTTCCAGCACATGAAATGAAATGATCGTATGGCGTTGTTGGCTGGGAGGGCTCATTCGGATTCGGCCGCCGAAAACCCGACACACGGATTCCATGTGCCTAGGTTCTTTAGTGTATCTTAATAGCTCTGCAGGAGGAATATATTGTTGCAGTATGCTGTTCTTGTACGATGTAGTACTGAGTAGATTTAGGTCAACTGATATTGGGATCACGCGAGCTTACACCGCCTCGTTATGATGATGTGATTAAGCCTTCTGCGCAGCAAAAACTGGTTACCAATTTCAGATTTCCGCTCTTCGTGAGTGTTAAAGTTTGCAGAGACCTCATTTACAATTGCTGAAGGACAATATTTACTTATTTGCTATTTTCTTTAAGTTTAATGTAAGTGTACCAAACAAGGCCCACCTAACGATTAGAAATGTATATGGTTGGAGCGTGTAAATGGAAACAACAGTATTTGAACACACTGGAAGAGATTTAATGTACTTTTATACGAATAATAAGTGGAACTGGATAATACCTAGTTTTGTGTAATTCTATTTTTAGACAAACTCTTCTCAATTAACTATTGACACAGATTCGTGCCATACTGCTTTCTAATTCTTCATGTTATTAGTCAGTATTGAAAATTTTAAACATTACATTTTCAATAAAAACAAGAATAATTTCTCACATGAGGCACACAGGAAGTTCCGTAGTTTATCAGCCCTATACAGTCTTCAAGCACATACTTCCTACACTTTTTGCAGAGTCTCTTTTCCTGTCTGTCTTCACAGCACACGTGACAAAACCAGCTAAGGTCTTGTAACATTTCCTTAGTTGCACAGTTGCTGCTTGCTTCAGCGGAGTCTTTATTTTTGGATTGTTCCTTGTGATTATTCTTCACTGCCACTGGACGTTTTTCCAATGCGGATCTGTCTTACCCCCCCCCCCCCCTCGGTTATCGTTGGCACCTTGTTCCCCCCGGTTATCGTTGGCACCTTGTTGCTTTTGTTTTTCAGCGAACAGTGCCTCACATCTTATAATTTTTATAATTTACTGTCTTCTTCCCGTGGTTTCAAGGAACATTTACAATAAATCCGTCTGGATTATTTTTCGGTCAATGCTCAGAAATTTGTGGAACAAACCACAGATTTATACCAATTGTAATTGAAAGAACTTCAGTTTTTTTCTTCAGCTCCGGTCAATATCTTCAAGGCTGAAGTAACTTGAAGCGTCCTTTACTGATTATGCCTCACTTTCAGATGTGCTTGAATCAGTGGACTGGCGTCTTCTTTTTCGGGAGGCCTTTCGGGCTGATTGGGTCTCTGGCAGTTTAACTGTTTCAGGGGAAGTTGGCGTGCCGTCTTCTGGATCAGGACGCTGTGACGGAGGGAGGGAGTGAACGCAGAGTCTGGAAGAACTTCTGCGTCAAGTGGATAAATCCATGTTGGACGGAACCTAGACATGACATTCACTGGGGATGCTGCTTTCGGTCAATTTCCGAACCCGTGTGTATTAACTGCTCTGGTTTTTCCTCTTTATGTGCAGACCAGCAGAGTTTAACCACGCCATCGCAATAAGAATCAAACAGTTTAAATACTGATTTATCCATGGGTTGCAACTTGTGGGTGTTGTTACTGGGCAAGCAGTTCTATCTTACATTGTGGTCATCAGCGTCACAAATTTCAGGGTCCAAATGTGACAATGATCCATCAAATATCAAAATAACATCTTTTGCAGACTTGTATTTGATAATATGATATACCCATTTGATGAATGCGTCAGTATTCATTGAACCCTTTTCTGTCATTCCTACCGCTGTTCCAGGTGGCAAATAGTCTTCACGTTCTGGTGTACGTCGTTTTCCTTTACAAAGGACCATTGGAGGAATAACCTGCCCAATTGCAGTGTCACGTGAGGCAATGGTAATATTTTCCCCTTGTTCTGGTGCAAAAAGTGTCATTTTTCTTCGCCAAAACGTCAGGCGTCGTGTGGAGTGAGAGGTGCCAACTCTTTGCATTCAAATTGTAGATAAATGATATAGGAGACAATATTAACACCCCTTTTAGAAGGTTTGCAGATCGTATTGTAAATAACCGGCTAGTAAAATCATCAGGAGAACAAAGCGGATTTCAAAATGATTTAGATAGAATTTCTATATTGTGTGCAAAGTAACATATCTGTATTGTGAAAAGTGTGAGATAGATTCCAATGCAAATTGGAATGTTCACATAGATAAAGTGGTGGGAAGGCGAACCAGTAACTGCGTTTTATTGGCTCTTAGAATATGCAGCGGGCCTTACAGAGACTGCCTACAGTACTCTTGCCCGTCCACTGCTAGAGCATTCCTATGTAGTATGGGATCGTTACCAGAGAGGATTGACGGAGGACACCAAGAAAGTTCAAAGAGGGCCAGATCGTTTTTACTATCGCAAAATAACGGAGAGAGTGTCACAGATGTGATAAGTATCTTGGGGTGGCAATAATTAAAACAAAACCGTTTCAATTGCGGTAAGATCTTGGAATTTACGACTTTCTGCTCCAAATGCGAAAATATTTTGTTGACACCTACCTACGCAGGGAAAATTATCGTTGTATTACAATAGGATAAATTTGAGCTCAGACGAAAGATTCGGCAACACCGTCGGAGCTACCCACACACGTTCGTTGTGCACTTTAAAATTGTATCTGTACGGAGACAGCCAGTCACTCATTACTAAGCATCCGCATCGCTTTCGACACCCCTTAGATTTCACATATAGCCAGCAGGGGCGTCACACAGCTCAGGAGTGTCAGAAGGGTGCCTAGTTCAAATGGTTCAAATGGCTCTGAGCACTATGGGACTCAACTGCTGAGGTCATTAGTCCCCTAGAACTTAGAACTAGTTAAACCTAACTAACCTAAGGACATCACAAACATCCATGCCCGAGGCAGGATTCGAACCTGCGACCGTAGCGGTCTTGCGGTTCCAGAGGGTGCCTAGTGATCAGTGACTGACAGTCTCTGTACAGGTACATTTTTAAGGCGCTCAACAAAGTTTCGTGGATGACAACGAGGGCGTTGTCGAAATGGTGGGCATCAGAATGAGCCACTGTCGTTTTATACCGCATGTCAAAATGTCGCACCCGCACCCTCTCCATACATGATCACGCCACAGGAGTGTCCGAAACAGGAGGGCTGAAAAAGCATAAATACCATTTACTGGTTTGGGTCACGCTCAGATTTCGTGGAATGTTTTCGAATGGTTCCTAGTGGTTCCGACCTGTACCCGTATAGTACAACAAAAATTGCGGTAGCGCTTCAGTCCAAAGGGGTGGAGTTGCAGGTATCCACGATATCCTTGCAGAAGGGTTGAATAGTCCGGAGGCTGTCAGCAGCGTCAAAGACTGTTAAGAACGTCGTCCTGCTGCTCAGCGCACTGCGAAGCGTCGCTTTCGAGCGCAAAACATGTGGCAAGCAACATCCTAAGGGAAAGAGTAGTTTATGCCATCCCCTGAGGCCTTTTCGTATTGAGCGACGCTGAGTCTGAAATAGTTTCTCACTCAAAAGAAAACCTAGTGATTTCAACGTTGGGGTCGCGGTTCTGACCTCCAGCACAAAGGCGTCAAAAGAAGGGGTCAAAGTGCGCAATAGAAGGTACCACGAACTTCCCATCTCGAGACACAATCACGTTAACACTGTGCATAATTGCAGTGAAATTTGGTGTCAATTTGGCGTACCTTACACCTCACGTGAACTTCGAGCTCTGGTAATTTTTCGCATTTGTCGGCACTTTCGCTGTTTGATGCGTCGGCGAGCCAGAGGGAGCTGTCGCAGGGCGCCACTCTTTTGCGCCATTACAGCGATAGAATGGGTTTGGAAAAAGTGACGCTTTAATTTTGCTGTGCAGCGGAGAAGCAGTCGCTATTCCCTGTTCTGTATTATCACAGATAGCACATAATTATCTCTTTGCTATGGCGTAGCTCCACCCGAGATCTAGGGGTGGCGTCTTTGATTAGTAAAACGTGCTTGGTCCCGGGTTCGAAACACGCCACCACTCAAATTTCGATTTGTAATTCTGGTACCGCGCGCCGCGGATTTTGAATCCCCGCCAGACGTCATGGAAGTCGAAGACCCCTAGAGGTCTCTGCACCATCGCGCCGTAAGCTGTGGTGGCGCGAGCCTCCTGGCCCGCATTTAGAGTGAGGGCCCACAGTGGAACACGTTGTTGCAGCGGCCAGGTCAGTATCTTCGTCCATGTCCGTATCCGTGCTCGTCTTCGTCTCTGTCTTCATCTCCATCTCCGTCTCCGTCTTCGTGAGTTCCTTGTCTTCTTTCGTTTCGTCCAGTCCTATCCTTTTCTTCTTCCAGTCTAATCATGACTAAGCCCACCACCACTGCCACCACCACCGTTGTCATCTTTACCTCGCCATCTGCCGCCGCCACCACGATTACGTTGTGTGCCCAGTCGCCCCGCCTCCATCCCATCACCCCACTTCTCACCCTACCCTCTCCTGTACACTTTGTCGCCCCATCCAAATCCCCGCCTCCTCTGCTCCAAAAAAATCTCCGCCTCTTCCTCCTCCCACCCCTGTGGATCCCATCGATGTCTCCCTGCCTGTCTCTTCTACCACCTCCTCTTCCTCCTGCCCCTCCTCCTACAAATATCTCCTGTCCTGTCCGGATCCCACACTCCTCAAAGCCCGGAACCTTGCCCTGCTCTTCTGCCAGCAATTTCCCAGCGCCCCATCTCCCTCCTCACTCCCCACCGAGACTCCGTTCTCATCACCTCCCCCAGCCCCACCCTTCACACTGACATCCTCTCCAGAATTCCCATTACCCATTTTGACCCCACTGCCTCCCTCACCCCTGCTTCTTCCCCATCCCCCTCCTACCAACCCCAACCCCTCCATCTCCCACCGACCCTCACTACCGTGATCACTCAGCTTAGTCCGACGATCACAAAAGAGGAGGTGTTGGCGGAGCTTAAGGCACACCTTCACTTATTAATACAGGCAGTACACTGGATTTTCAACACCACCGGCCCCACCCGCCTTATGCGGTTGTTCTCTGAACACGACCCTTGCATCAACCGTCTCCTGAAGGAGGGTGCCATCCAATTCCATCGATGGTACAGAGTCGACCCCTCCCATTCCTGTCCTCTATCCCTCCGTCCCAACCCCTCCTGGCAATTCCCTTTGTCCCAGCCCCCCCCCCCCCCCTGCTGAGGATATCATCAGGTTTGTCACCATCATCCTCCAGAACGTCCACCCATTCAAGCGCCCCCACACCCTCCAGCAGATATCCCTCGCCACCCGATACATCTTCCACCTCAACACCTATGCCACATTTGTACCTTCTCCCGTCTTGACACCCTTCTCTAAATCCCTGTCATGGCTCGATAGCACAGTATCTTGTTTAATAACATCCGTTCCTTTCCCGCCAATAAGAACCTCTTCCTGCACACCCTCACAACCTACCATGTGGATGCCTTCCTCCTTAATGAAACCTTTCTTCGGCCCCAGCATACCATACACACATTGCCCTACCTCCTCCACCGCTCCATCAATCCCCTACCGATAGTATGAAGTGGGGTAGCCAATGGCCACCAGCGCCAGATTCCTGTTCGGCTCCAACCCCTCCTTCCCGACCCCACAGAACACCTGATCCTCAGTCCCTTCTTCCCTGGCCTTACCATTACCTGCGCCACCATCTACGCCCACCCTAACACCCCCATTCCTTTTGACTTCCTTTCTCACATCGACCGTACCTTCTCCTCCTACATGATTGTCGCCAACCTTAACATCCATAGTCATTCTGCTGCACAGTTACGGCGGTGGCATTGGTTCCTCTCCTCCCTCCAAGGCGACCTCATTCCCATTCCCCAGAACACCCGCCCTGAATCCAATACCACTCCAGATGTCGTCCTCTCCTCCCCTAACCTCCTTGACCGCATAGCAGTGGATGTTCTGGACCCCATTGGTAGTGACCATCTACCTGTCCGCCTCATCATTTCAGACAGTCGTCACCCCCGTCCCGATCTTCGCATCGACCCTACCCCGAAATACATCCATGATTATTCCTGTGTCGACTGGAATGCCTACTGGGCTACCCTCTCCACCCAGGTCGATAGCCACCCCGTCACCTACCACCACCCTGATGATGTTACCCATACGGCCTCCTTTCTCCAGCACACCTTATCTGAGGCCGTTGAGGTCCACGCCCCCTCCATCGCCATCCACCCACACCCACTTGCTTTAGCCGCACAGGGCGTCATCCTCCTCCATCAATCCCGCCGTCTCTACCGTGCCTTCCTTCTCACACTATGATGCCACCAGCAACTACAATGACACATGAAGAACTTGCTCGTGGCTAAGAAACGCCGGGACTGGCGACAGACATGCACCCGTCTTAATGCTACACTTCCTATCAACTAGTCCAAGTACTGGTCAGCCTTCCGCCACCTTACCGGATCTAAGCCCCGCCCCCTACTACCCTCTCCTTCATGATGACCAACCTTTCCCTGACAACCTTAGTGAGGCCAATCACTTTGCCTCCTACCTCTCTGACATATTTATCCTCCCTGACGACCCCCAGTTCGATTACTCCCTCTTCCCAGATATCCGCAATCGAACTGACACCTCTGTCCCTCCCGTCGCCCCTGGATTCCAGTACTTGTCCCCATCACTACTCAGGATATCGTCGCTACACTCTGCACAAAATGCAACACTGCTCCCGGTCACGATTGTGTTACCTATCGCTACCTCTGTGAAGCTCCTGCCTCCTTCCTCTCCACCCTCGCTATATAATGTGGTCTTGTCCACCGGCTACTACTCGACCTGTGGAAAACCTCCGGTATCCTGATGTTCCTTAAACCTAACAAACCGCCATCCTCTGTCTCCTCCTATCGTCCCATCAGCCTCACCTCGGTCTTCAGCAAGGTCCTGGAATCCATCTTCAACTGCATCTCCGCCAGCACCGCCTCCTTCCCACTACCCAGTGTGGCTGTCGACCATTCTTCTCCGTCGATGACCGCCTTAACCTCACTCATCTCCTCTCCGAACAACTCAACTCACGTCGATTCAACATCTTCCTCTCCCTTGACCTTGAGCGTGCTTACGACCGTGTATGGCATTCTGGTCTCCTCTTCAAGCTCCAAACCTTCGCCCTTCCTATCACGTACATATGTCTGATCGGGTCCTTTCTTACCTAACGTACTTCCTATGTCACCATCCATGACACGGATTCCTACACCTTCTACCCCTCCGCCAGTGTGGCCCAAGGTTCTGTCCCCTCTGCTCTACCATCTGTATATGGTGGACATGCAGCTGCATTCACCCCCAGTCCACCTTTTCCAGTACGCTGATGACACCGCCTTCCCTGCCCTTGCCCCCACCCTGCAATGCTCCCAACACCTTCTCCAGTCCCATTTTGACCGGTTTACCACTTGTTGCAACTAGTGGTTGCTCAAGGCCAATTGTTCTAAGACCCAGGCGATCATTGTAGGCAAAACAACCCCTTCCTTCCGTCTCCTCGACTTGTATAGCACCATTTATGGCCGTCCTATCGCACTCATCCCCACCCTTAAGTACCTTGGCTTCACCCTTAACCGTCGCCTCTCCTGGACCCCCCATCTCCGGACAATCCAAGCCAAGGCGCGCTCCCGACTCCAAGTTCCTTTCTGGCTGTACATGGGTTCTGGACCCCTCCACCATCCTCCACACCTATAAATCATCCGCCCTATCCTCTGCTATGCCGACCATGCCTGGATCTCCGCCCCTACTACTTTTTACAAATCCCTTCAAATCCTAGAACGCCATGCTCTCCGCCTCGCCTATCGCATCCATCTCCCCTCCCCCACGCAGATCCTTCCATTCCCACACCTCCTCCTTTTCCTTGAATGGTTTTTTTTTGGTCATCAGTCTACTGACTGGTTTGATGCGGCCCGCCACGAATTCCTTTCCTGTGCTAACCTCTTGATCTCAGAGTAGCACTTGCAACCTACGTCCTCAATTATTTGCTTGACGTATTTCAATCTACGTCTTCCTCTACAGTTTTTGCCCTCTACAGCTCCCTCTAGTACCATGGAAATCATTCCCTCATGTCTTAGCAGATGTCCTATCATCCTGTCCCTTCTCCTTATCAGTGTTTTCCACATATTCCTTTCTTCTCCGATTCTGCGTAGAACCTCCTCATTCCTTACCTTATCAGTCCACCTAATTTTCAACATTCATCTATAGCACCACATCTCAAATGCTTCGATTCTCTTCTGTTCCGGTTTTCCCACAGTCCATGTTCCACTACCATACAATGCTGTACTCCAGATGTACATCCTCAGAAATTTCTTCCTGAAATTTAGGCCGGTATTTGATATTAGTAGACTTCTCTTGGCCAGAAATGCCTTTTTTGCCATAACGAGTCTGCTTTTGATGTCCTCCTTTCTCCGTCCGTCATTGGTTATTTTACTGCCTAGGTCGCAGAATTCCTTAACTTCATTAACTTCGTGACCATCAATCCTGATGTTAAGTTTCTCGCTGTTCTCATTTCTTCTACTTCTCATTACCTTCGTCTTTCTCCGATTTACTCTCAAACCATACTGTGTACTAATTAGACTGTTCATTCCGTTCAGCAGATCATTTAATTCTTCTTCACTTTCACTCAGGATAGCAATGTCATCAGCGAATCGTATCATTGATATCCTTTCACCTTGTATTTTAATTCCACTCCTGAACCTTTCTTTTATTTCCATCATTGCTTCCTCGATGTACAGATTGAAGAGTAGGGGTGAAAGGCTACAGCCTTGTCTTACACCCTTTATAATACGAGCACTTCGTTCTTGATCGTCCACTCTTATTATTCGCTCTTGGTTGTTGTACATACTGTATATGACCTGTCTCTCCCTATAGCTTAACCCTACTTTTTTCAGAACCTCGAACAGCTTGCACAATTTTATATTGTCGAACGCTGTTTCCAGGTCGACAAATCCTATGAAAGTGTCCTGATTTTTCTTTAGCCTTGCTTCCATTATTAGTCGTAACGTCAGAATTGCCTCTCTCGTCCCTTTACTTTTCCTAAAGCCAAACTGATCGTCACCTAGCGCATTCTCAATTTTCTTTTCCATTCTTCTGTATATTATTCTTGTAAGCAGCTTCGATGCATGAGCTGTTAAGCTGATTGTGGGATAATTCTCGCACTTGTCAGCTCTTGCCGTCTTCGGAATTGTGTGGATGATGCTTTTCCGAAAGTCAGATGGTATGTCCCCAGACTCATATATTCTACACACCAACGTGAATAGTCGTTTTGTTGCCACTTCCCCCAATGATTTTAGAAATTCTGATGGAATGTTATCTATCCCTTATTTGACCGTAAGTCCTCCAAAGCTCTTTTAAATTCCGATTCTAATACTGGATGCCCTATCTCTTCTAAATCGACTCCTGTTTCTTCTTCTATCACATCAGACAAACCTTCACCCTCATAGACGCTTTCAATGTATTTTTTCCACCTATCTGCTCTCTCCTCTGCATTTAACAGTGGAATTCCCGTTGCACTCTTAATGTTACCACCGTTGCTTTTAATGTCACCAAAGGTTGTTTTGACTTTCCTGTATGCTGAGTCTTTCCTTCCGAAAACCATACCTTTTTCGATGTCTTCACATTTTTCCTGCAGCCATTCGTCTTAGCTTCCCTGCACTTACTATTTATTTCATTCCTCAGCGACTTGTGTATCTGTATTCCTGATTTTCCCGGAACATGTTTGTACTTCCTCCTTTCATCAATCAACTGAAGTATTTCTTCTGTTACCCATGGTTTCTTCGAAGCTACCTTCTTTGTACCTATGTTTTCCTTCCCAACTTCTGTGATAGCCCTTTTTAGAGATGTTCATTCCTCTTCAACTGTACTGCCTACTGCGCTATTCCTTACTGCTGTATCTATAGCGTTAGAGAACTTCAAACGTATCTCGTCATTCCTTAGTACTTCCGTATCCCACTTCTTTGCGTATTGATTCTTCCTGACTAATGTCTTCAACTTCAGCCTACTCTTCATCACTACTATATTGTGATCTGAGTCTATCTACTCCTGGGTACGCCTTACAATCCAGTATCTGATTTCGGAATCTCTGTCTGACCATGATGTAATCTAATCGAAGTCTTCCCGTATCTCCCGGCCTTTTCCAAGTATACCTTCTCTTGTGATTCTTGATCAGGGTATTCGCTATTACTAGCTGAAACTTGTTACAGAACTCAATAAGTCTTTCTCCTCTTTCATTCCTCGTCCCAAGCCCATATTCTCCTGTTACCTTTTCTTCTACTCCTTCCCCTACAACTGCTTTCCAGTCGCCCATGACTATTAAATTTTCATCCCCCTTTACATACTGCATTACCCTTTCAATATCCTCATACACTTTCTCTATCTGTTCATCTTCAGCTTGCGACGTCGGCATGTGTACCTGAACTATCGTTGTCGGTGTCGGTCTGCTGTCGATTCTGATTAGAACAACCAGGTCACTGAACTGTTCACAGTAACACACCCTCTGCCCTACCTTCCTATTCATAACGAATCCTACACCTGTTATACCATTTTCTGCTGCTGTTGATATTACCCGATACTCATCTGACCAGAAATCCTTGTCTTCCTTCCACTTCACTTCACTGACCCCTACTATATCTATATTGAGCCTTTGCATTTCCCTTTTCAGATTTTCTAGTTTCCCTACCATGTTCAAGCTTCTGACATTCCACGCCCCGACTCGTAGAACGTTATCCTTTCGTTGATTATTCAACCTTTTTCTCATGGTAATCTCCCCCTTGGCAGTCCCCTCCCGGAGATCCGAATGGGGGACTATTCCGGAATCTTTTGCCAATGGAGAGCTCATCATGACACTTCTTCAATTACAGGCCACATGTCCTGTGGATACACGTTACGTGTCTTTAATGCAGTGGTTTCCATTGCCTTCTGCATCCTCATGTCGTTGATCATTGCTGATTCTTCCGCCATTAGGGGCAATTTCCCACCCCTAGGACAAGAGAGTGCCCTGAACCTCTATCCGCTCCTCTGCCCTCTTTGACAAGGCCGTTGGCAGAATGAGATTGACTTCTTATGCAGGAAGTCTTCGGCCGCCAATGCTGCTTATTTATCAAAATTCAGGCAGTGGCGGGGATCGAACCCGGGACCGAAGACGTTTTGATTATGAATCACAGACGCTACCCCTAGACCACGGGTACACCTCCTTGAATGGATATGGATCCTCTACACCTCCTGTAAACTTGATCCACCTCACCCACTTCTCTCTCCCATCCTCTCCCACCCCCCATCCACTGTATTCCCACATCCCACCTGCTCTCCATCTCTCCACTCTCCATACCCTCTACCAAGGTGGCTTCCACCAACTCCACCTCCCTGATGATACCGTAATCGCCTCCATCTACCCCTCCTATCAACTTTGATCCTCCCTATCCCCTCCCTGTGTTTCTTAAGAGCACTCTCTCCCCCTTCTATCCCTCCTCCCTTCCTCCCTCCCCCCTCCCCTGGGGTTTACCTACCCCCATACCTTCTTTCCTCCCTCTCCCATCTCCAGTGCCACTGGCATATACACTCTCCCCTGTCCCTCTTCCCCCACTCTTTCCCCTTTTGGCAGGTCTCCAGACTCGCACACGTCAAGCGAACATTCATGCGCCGGATTCACTGCACCATGCTCCATCATTCATGTGTGTTCTCAGTCATCAGTGTTCGTGTACAGTGCTGACCGTTTTTTATTTTTTACTACACCTGTGAATGGTTCCGTGTTTTTTACTCATGTGTCTACTGTTTTTTGTCCACCATCATTTTATGTTTTTCTGTGTCTTCATTGTTTCTATTTGTACTGACTATGGCTGAAGGGCGGCGTAATATTGCAGCTGCTGGCCAACCTTTTGTATAAGGTGTCAAAATAACAATAAAGAAAAAAAACCTCAGCCTGCCAGTCTAAACTTGTGTACGTCTCAGGACATGTCGCATCGCGTTAGACAGTGTATTTACTTTCGTGTTTTGTTTAGGAGTGGATGTGGTTGTCTAGTTAGGTTTCGTGACTCTGTTGTTTCGCTCTTGTTGTTGTTGTAAGGTCCTGCGTTGGTCGTGGCCATCCTCTCCTGTTGTTATTCGTGAGCTGCTCCGTGGGTCCCGCTTCGTTTTCCGTCACTGCAACCCCGAGACTTTTCTGGTCGCCGTTTCAACATTTTGGCAACGAGGTAAATGGTGTTCGTTGTTGGTATGGAGGCGAAGTTGGTCTGTCTGCTGGAGCAACAGCAGCAGGTCATGCAGCAGCAGCAGCTCCAGTTAAACATCTTATATAAGTCGCTGCAGTTGCTAATGGACAAAGTCGATGCCCAGGACGTGTTACCGCAACAGCTTCAGAGTCCTCGGGTGTCCGATGCTTTCCCACGTCCACACTCGTTTCCACCCTTTAATGACGCTAACGAGGACTGGGAAACATACTTACATCGGCTGAAACAACATTTCATGGCTTTTCAAGTCACGGACGACTCCTTGCAGCGGTCGTTGTTTTTGTCTTGGGCCTCCCCGGACACGTTCTTTCTTCTTCACAAGTTGGCACCGTTGTCCGATCCTCTGGCACTCTCTTTCCAGGAGATCTGCCTTTTACTGACAAACTATTATTCCCAACGCTACCGTGTGGTCGCCTCTCAGCTGGAGTTCTACCAGTACCATAAACAGCATGGTCAATCGTATCGTTCCTGGGTCACGGACTTGCAGGGTCTCAGCCAGTGATGCGATTTTACGTGCACCAATCAGCAGTGTAAGGCTTTGTATGCAGACTTCCTGATCCGGGATGAGTGGGTCAGCTGGCTCCCAACCCTGAGGTCCGTAGCGTGGCGTTGAAACTCGACAACCCCTCCTTGGAAGAGATTTCCGCAATGCCCACTCCTACGAAATAGATCAAGCAGCTAACGAGCGTCTTATGGCGCGACCGCAGGTGGCGGCGATCGCGGCGTCACGGCGGGTTCCGCCCTCGCGACGTCAACGTGGCCCGACCGACAGAGACCAGCGTCGTCGGGACTCTTCGTTGTCCGACATCTCTATGGCATCGGCACCTTCGGTCGCCCCTCGTCGCCGGTCGCGTTGTCCACTTCCATCTTTTCCACAGTGCTTTACTGCACATTCGCGGGCTGATTCTCCCCACCGCTGGAAAACGTGCATGCTGTGCAACAAGGAGGGCCACATCCGATCGGTTTGTCATAGTGGTTCCACTCGCTCCAGTCCTGCCCCTCCTGGGACTCAAGATACAGTCCATGCTCTGCAATCGCTCGGCCCACAGGACGGCCCGTCAGCACGGAAGCTTTTCCGCATGCTTCGCATTTTCACTGAGGATGTCAGTTTTCAGGTCGACACTTGGGCCACCGTCTCCCCGATTAATATGGTGACATATACCCGGCTGGGCTCTTCTGCGTTGTCGCCTCCCTCTCGCCGTTTGGTCGCCTAAGGAGATGATTCCATTCCCCTTCATAGGCAGTTCGTCGTCCAGGCGATGTACAAGCGTGTTCCCCGGCTCCTTACCCTCTTTGTCAACGACTATCTGTCGGCTTCGAATATTTTTAGCCTGGATGCGTTTCAACTGTTTGGCTTTTCAATTTCTGACGAAATTAAGGTCGTTTCCACGGCTGTTCCCTTTCAGGACTTGGACGATCTGTGCTCCGCTTTTGCGTCGTTGTTTGTTCCACATCTTGGATGTGCTTCTGGCTTTCAGGCGAACTTCACCCTACGGCCGGATGCACAGGCTCGTTTTTTCCTGGTCTAGGCCACTGGCGTGCAGGAGCCTGTAACTTACAGTGCATGGGCGACACCACTGGTGGTCATACAGAAACCCAATGGGTCCCTTTGGGTGTGTAGGGACTTAGGCGCTACAGTCAATGCTTCGTCCCTCATTGACACTTACCCCATTCTCCGACAGGAAGACCTTCTTGCCAAGCTGACCGCTGGAGAGTATTTTTCCAAAATCTACCTGGCTGAGGCATACCACCAGTTGCGTTTGGATGCCGAATTTCAGAACATCACGGTGATCAATACGCCTTTTGGATTGTATAAGTACAAGCGCCTTCCCTTTGGTGACTCTTCAGCGTCGGCCATTTTCCAGCGATTCCTGGAGCAGCTTACACAGCCTATCACTGCCTGTGTGAATTGTCTGGATGACATCTTGGTCACCGGGAATTCCCGCCACAAACATCTGCAAAACCAGAATACTTAGGCCACTGGCTTAGCAAAGATGGCATTCGACCTTCGGGTCGTAATGTCACGGCCATTGAGGCTCCTCCTTGTCCCAAGGACTTATCTGAACTCCAGGCGTTTTTGGGCAAGGTTACTTATTACTGACAGGTCTTGCCCCAGGCTGCCTCCGTTGCTCAACCCCTCAATCACTTGCGTCGCAAAGGGGTACCTTTTGATTGGACTCCTACCTGTGACCAGGCTTTTCTCCATTTAAAGGCGATGCTGAAGTCCACCCTTGCCTTACTCCCTTTGCTCCGAACCACCCCTTGGTTGTGGTGGCTGATGTGTCGGCATACAGCATCGGAGGCGTCCTTGCACATTGGGATGCCGATGGCTCCAAAGAGCCCATCGCTTATGCCTCTAAGACGTTGACTCCAGCACAACGGAACTACTCCCAGATTGAAAAGGAGGCTCTGGTGATCGTGTTCACTGTTAAAAAATTTCACACCTATCTCTTTGGGGCAAAGGTCACCCTAATGACGGACCATAAACCCTTGGTTACACTTTTCGGACCCCACTCTCACCTTCCAGAGTGGACGGCTCGACGTCTCCAGCGCTGGGCATTGTTTTTACATAATTACGTTTACACCATCTGATATACGCCCACTGCACACCATGCTAATGCGGATGCTTTGTCACATCTCCCAGCAGGCCTCGATCCTACCTTTGACCAACAGAAGGTCCTCTGCTTTCACAATGTTTCCGCCTGCCAGGATGCACTGGACTGTCTGCCTCTTATGGCTGCTCATATTGCTGTGGCTACCCAGCACGACCCTGTCTTGTGGCAGGTTCTCAACTACATGGTCCACGGGTGGCCATCCTTCATTACTCGTCGGATGCAGTCCGATTTCTGCTTCAGGGGCCAACTGTACCACAGGCTCTCCGTGGTCGATGACGTCCTTCTGTTGGCCACGGAGTTGGACGCCCCTCGGATGGTCATCCCTTGGGAATTGTGGCTTCAGGTGCTCGGTTCGTTACACCGCAGGCACTGGGGTATGTCCCGTATGAAAGTTTTGGCTCGCCGGCATGTGTATTGGCCCGGCATCGATGGCGATGTTGAGCGCCTGGTCCGTGGGTGAACCAGGCGAGTCCCCCTCCGTCATTTGCACCCTGGCCTGTGCCTCGCCGGCCATGGGATCGCATCCATATCGATTTTGCGGGCCTGTTTTTGACGTCCATGTGGTTTACTCATCACTGATGCCTACTCCAAATACCCATATGTTGTCCAAATGGCATCCACCACACTCACGGCCCTGGCCCAGGTTCTCGCCATCGAGGGTCTGCCACACACATTGGTCTCTGATAATGGTCCCCAATTCATGGTGTCCCCCTTCCACAACTTCTATCAGTAGCCCCCCCTTTCCGCCCTGCGTCCAATGGCGTGGCGGAGAGGCATGTCCGCACTTTTAAACAACAGTTGACTAAAGCGGTCGACACATCTCCAACCACATCGGCCCTCACCCTGTTTTTAAGCACCTGTCACACTACACCAATTGACGGACGCAGTCTGGCAGAGCTCCTTCATGGGAGACAGCCGCGTACCCTCCCCCATTTGCTGAAGCCATCCTCCTACCGCCCCCACTCCCAGCCCTCGCTGCTGTATGCCCATGGCATGGCCATGTGGGCCCACGAGTATGGCCGAAAGGTGGGTTGGACACGCACCATGGTCGTCGCGGCCCATGGGCGGCGTGTGACGTCGGTGCAGACGTCGAAAGTGTTGGAGTGCAGCCATCATAATCAGTTCCGCCCGCGTGCCGCCAAGAGACTCGCGCTGCCGCCTCTTTCCCGACCTCCTTCAGGTACAGATGTGGTCCTCGAGTCACCATCCCGGCCCCCGGTTGCCATCTCCCCAAGGACCTGCCGCTAGCCCTGTCTGCCTTCGGCTGGATCAGCGGCTACCTCCGCCGCCCTGGACTCTGGATCGGCTGTCATGGATACCTCAAGCGTCCCTTCCTCCCCACCAACAGCGGTTGATGAGCCCGGCTCCTCTTCCCACTGCTGCCCACCTCGGCACTGTCCGGGGCGTTTCCGCCCCTACGCGCAAGTTTCA
Source organism: Schistocerca americana (assembly GCF_021461395.2). Classification (NCBI taxonomy): domain Eukaryota; kingdom Metazoa; phylum Arthropoda; class Insecta; order Orthoptera; family Acrididae; genus Schistocerca; species Schistocerca americana. The sequence goes on along the minus strand of NC_060119.1, from coordinate 458,958,708 downwards.
CTTCAACCCTGCGACCGTTCCGGTCTCCGTTACAATAGTAATCAGCATTTGCAATTTTGCCAACTCCCTTGTCAAAGAGGGTGGAGCGGCACTCTCTTGTCCTTGGGGAGGGAAATTGCCCCTTAAGGCGGAAGAATCAGCAGTGATCAACGGCATAAGGATAAAGAAGACAACGGAAACCATTGCATTAAAGACTCATAACTTCAATCCACAGAACACGTGGACTATAACTGAAAAAGTGTCATTATGGTCTCTCCATTGGCCAAAGATTCCGGAATTACCCCATTCGGATCTCCAGGAGGGGACCGCCAAGGAGGAGGCGAACATGAGTCGGGTTGTGGACTGTCAGAAGCATGAATGTGGTGGAGAAACTAGAAAATTTGAAAAGGGAAATGCAAATGCTCAGTCGAGATAAAATAAGGATCAGTGATGTGAAACGGAAATCAGACAAGAATTTCTGGTCTGATGAGTATAGGGTAATATCAACAACAGCAGAAAACGGGAGTAGGATTCGTTATGAATAGGAAGATAGGGCAGAGAGCGTGTATCAGTAAACAGTTCAACGATAGGATTGTACTTATGAGAATCGAAAGAAAACAACACCGACGACGATAGTTCAGATATGCACGCCGGCGTCCCAAGCTGAAGATCAAGAGATAGACAAAGTATGAGGGCGCTGAACGGGTAATACAGCATGTAAAGGAAGTTAAAAATCTAATAGTCAAGACGGACTGGAATGCAGAGGTAAGGGAAGGAGTCGAAGAAAAGCTTACAGGAGAATATGGGCTTGGAATGAGAATGAGAGAGGAGGACTAATTGAGTTCTGTAATAAATTTCACCTAGTAGCAGCGAATACTCTGTTTAAGAATCAGAAGAGGAGGAGATATATGGAAAAGGCCGGGTGATAGGGGAAGATTTCAGTTAGATTACATTATGCTCAGACAGAGATTCTGAAATCAGATACTGGATTCTAAGGCGTACCCACGAGCATATAGGAGCATATATAGACTCAGATCACAATTTAGTAGTGGTGAAGAGTAGGTTGAATTTTAGTAGATTAGTCAGGAACAATCAATATGCCAAGAAATGGGATACAGAAGTAATATGGAGTGACGAGATAAGCTTGGAATTCTCTGAGGCTACAGATGCAGCAATAAGGAACAGCCCAGTAGGAAGTACAGTTGAAGAGCAATGTACATCTTTAAAAAAAGAGCAATCACACAAGGTGGAAAGAAAAACATAGGTACAAATCAAGTAGCTGCGAAGAAACCATGGGTTGCAGAATAAATATTTGAGTTGATCGATGAAAAAGGAAGTAGAAAAATGACCAGGGGAATTCAGAAGAGCAGAAAGAGATAAATAGGAATTGCAAGGAAGGAAAGACGAAATGGCGGCATGAAAAATGTGAAGACATCGAAAAAGATATGATTGTCGGAAGGACTGACTCAGCATATGATAAAGTCAAATCAACTTTCAATCAAATTAAAAGTAAGGGTGGTATCACTAAGAGTGCAAGGGGAATCACACTGTTAAATGCCGGGGAAAGAGCGGAGAGGTGGGAAGACTACATTCAATGCCTCTATGAGGAGGAAGATTTGTTTGATGCGATAGAAAAAGAAACAGTAGTCCATTTAGAAGAGCTGAGGAATCCAGTATTAGAATCAGAATTTAAGGGGCGGCCGGTGTGGCCGAGCGGTTCTAGGCGCTTCAGTCTGGAACCGCGCGACCACTACAGTCGCAGGTTCGAATCCTGCCTCGGGCATGGATGTGTGTGATGTCCTTAGGTTAGTTAGGTTTAAGTAGTTCTAAGTTCTAGGGGACTGATGACCTCAGAAGTTAAGTCCCATAGTGCTCAGAGCCATTTGAACCATCAGAATATAAGACAGCTTTGGAGGACTTAAGATTAAATGAGGCAGAAGGGATAGATAACATTCTATGAGAATTTCTAAAATCATTGGGGAAGTGGCAACAAAGCGACTACTCACGTTGGTGTGTAGAATGCATGTACCTAGCGACATACCATCTGACTTTCAGAAAATATCATCCACACAAGACTGCAAGAGCCGACAAGTGCGAGCTGACGACAATAATGTGCGGAAGGATGGAAAAGAAAATGGAGGATTTGTTAGATGACGATCTGTACGACAAGTTGAAAAAGAGAGGAGTGTAGGAGAGAGAGATATATACTAGAGCATTCCCTCCAAACGTTCTCTCTTCTTCATACCTCCTCTGTGCTAAAGCAGATAACGTGTCACTGATCTCATTTGTACTAAGACACACGAGGTTCCTATTTGCTTCCACTGCCCAGAGTGGAATGCGTACGTTCTAATAAAACTTCACCAGCCTGCAGCCTTCTATAATCGTTGTCCCCCTAGGTGCTGTTATTCCCTGCGCAGGAAACAGCATCTCGGTCGTGTATCTGTAATCTTTTCTGTAAGAAACTGTTGTTTTAGAAATGATTAAATTTCCGATCAATTTGTTTATACCAGATGCCACTCGCTTTTTATCGGTAGAACACGACAAAACTGCACAATTACATTCCACTTTAGAGACACAAATAGTTTCCATTCTTCAACAAAATAATTGACTGCGTATTCCTGTAATTACAGTCACACTGTTCCCGACTAGACTTTGAATATTACGGTTTAACTGACACCTCGGCGGACAGCATGTCTGTCCTCAGCGACAGCCGAACGAGCTCTTATCTTACATCCGAACCACTTCGCCCGCCATCTAAGTTAGGCGCGATCTGAAGATCACCGAAGTGCTTCATCTGGCTTCTCGTTTTGCAGTTGTTTATTATTCTGCTGGTTACTTGGAAATTTGTGGTAAGTTCCTATGGGGCCAAACTGCTGCGATCATCGGTTCCTAGGTTTACACACTACTTAATCTAACTTAAATTAACTTACGCTAAAGACAACACACACACACCCATGCCCGAGGGAGAACACGAACATCCGACGGGAGGAACTGCGCCGTGCTAACCGTGGCATGGCGCCCTAGACCATGCGGCTACCCTGCGCGGCGCTGCTGGCAATTGATATTTGTGAAATAATGGAATGATACCACGCTATTGAGAGATGCTTTAATTTAATTCATTGTTTTTTTTTTTTTTTTTTTTTTTTTTAAGTTGAATCCACTTTATAATTTTTCATTCTCAGATTATTGACAGACTTATATAGTCAGAGAATTAAGTATTTTGTGATTAGATAAAACTGTTACCCTCAATAAATACGTGTCTAACCTTATATCCCAAAATCATAAACTTTTAGTTACACTTTCTATACTAATTACATTAATCTTTAAACAGTACATATTTTCAAAGAATCATTATTCTGCACATTTATGTTGTTAGTAGAATTTTTTTTCAACTTACAATCTATCATTTGAGCTACAATACTCTAATATCTCCTAGTCACTCTTCATTAAATCCCAAAATTTTATACCGCTGTTGAGCTACTATCGGCGCTCTGGCGTCCATTAAAGCAAACAAAAAAGTTGAATTGTTATTCAGTACTATCGGCGCATTGCCGTCCGTTAAACAGACCAACTTCTATACCACTAACATCGGCGCATTGCCATCCATTAAATTCAACAAAATATTTATCGAGTAGCTACACTGCTAAACTGTTACTATCAGCACGTTGCTGTGCTTTCAGTTTGATGAAACATTCTTTACATTTTGCACTCTTCCTCACTATTATGTCGGCACCATGTTGTTCTGCACTTGTTTATATGAACGCTTCATAAAGGCGTACACTTCACATAGTTACAAATAAAATAAACACAACACCCATAAATTTTACAAATATGTAGAGACGGAAGAACATAACACTCACACCTTTTACTAGAACTTACGCAAGCAGCCCACAACAGCAACCTATATTGATAATTCTGTTGTCCATGATGTGGTCTTGCGTTGTGAAACTCCAGACTTTCTGAAGTGTTGATTTCAACAACTGTCAGTCCATTCTCCCATCTCCAGTCTCAGCATACAGCTCTAGTGCAATTCCATGAAACAATACATAATTTCTTAAATTAATTCACTAATAATTTTAATCAAATTTTCAATAAACATGTTTTCACTCAGTGTTACAATATAAATACATAATAGGTAATGTTTTTTTTTATATTTTGAGTGCTTATAATCAATGCCACTGTTTACTCGACAGTGGTTCGTCAATATTTTTGTTTTGGTCACATCTGTAGCTACATAAAGCTAGGTCATTGTCCTTCGCATTCTTTAAGAGGTCTATGCTCGCTTGCACCATCTGTTGCTATCGACCCAGTTCCCTAATGAGTAACGCCATTACCCGGCGTCACCTTCTAAGCTCTTTAAATCTTATCTAAATCTTATCTACGGAGTTTCACAATTTCGATTCACAGGTATATCGAGAGAACCTTTAAGAATCTTTTTTCAGTCATAACGCACAAATCTTCATTCCACAGTATGAGGTATCATTCCTTCCGTATATGAGTGTCTCTGTTGCTACAAAAAGCACTAGTGGAAATCTATTCATATAATGACAATGTACTTTCTATTGACTTTCACATACAATCATTGTGTGACGGTAATGCATAAGGGTTAATTATTCTTAGCTACATATTTATTCTACCGTCCTTTCACATTTAAAATCAGTGTGTGTTTTTTCACTCTCTGTACTTCATATACTTTTATTCAAACCTTATTTACCACCTATATGTGTTTTATGAGTTTTCTATGTTGTGTTGTGTCCTGTGTCGACAATATCTCTACTCCCTTGTACTTCATAAATTTAGTTGGAGGAAACCACTTCGCCCAATACTACTTAACGGCCGACTTACTCGTCGCCTTTCTCCTTTCCTCCCTCACTATTCATAAATAATGTCCTATTTACCTCTTTTCTCTCGTCGTAAATAAATGGCCAACTTTTCTGTCTCATAATAACCACAACTCTCCATTTATTATAAACTTCTTTGGCAGAACTATACCCAGCCTATAAATGCATCCCAACTCATTACAGCGGAGACCACGCCGCCGTTTCAGTTCATACTAAAGACTAACGATATGTCCGTTCTGACACAACTTGGACATCATATCAAGACCACATTTAACTATGTCCATTATTTTTGCCACCATATTTCTTGTATTGTACATTGTCATATTCACTTACCTGGTTTAGCGTCTTTCTCTTCTTCTGCAGCTCAGCTTATTTATATTTGTTGTTTCATCTGTGTTATATGTAATAGCCCTCGTCTTTCTTCTCTATTCTTACAGTATTTTCAAACATAAAGTTCATGTATCGTTGTTGTAAATATATAAAAACTGTCCCACTATATACTTTATGTTTTTCGTTATGTGCATTAACATGGTCTTAGTGTCTTGTTGTAACTGTTTACTGTGTTGTATATCTGCAATCCTATACTTCCTATATTGTAGCCCGTCCACAAATATTCAGTCAAATATCTGTTTTTCCCCAGTGCTATGCAGATGTTTATTCTGCTGGCTTACTTTGTTTTTGTTACAGCTTGTTTCTTTGTTGTCGTGTTCAGTATAAGAAAATTTTCTCTTAGTAACAGTGATAGTGGAGAATGTTAAAGAAGACAGACAACAGTTTGGAATGATGCAAGGGGAAGAACTAACAGAAGGAAAAGAAAATGAAGTATGCTCTCAGTTAACTCGAGCACCTGGTAATCGTCAAATATCTAGCAACACAAAGAAAATATTGCCCCCTGAGGTTAGTATTCATAATATTTTTTCTTGTCACTGATTGACATTACATGTAATAACTGTTGCGGCGGTATTTCCATTGTAGAATAAGGCACTTCATTCACAACTTTCTCAAATTCAGCCACATAATCTACCCCCATATGATGCTCCTTAGAACTGAACTGATAACCTCGTCTCCCACAGACGAATGCTGTACACATTTGACAATTTTCTGCTAGAGGCCTCTGACAGAAGCTGGCTGTCAAGGCTATGTTTATTGATGTCTTGACACCGTTGTGTTTCGGCACGGAACCTTCTGGTAACTTATTTATTTGTGTTGTAATGGCGTTTTCACCATCAAACCTGCTGTTCAAAACTACTTCACATTTCACTCTGTTTTGTGTGCTGCAAGATCAGTCTTGATTCAAGAATGCTTGAACAAATACTTTATATGGTTCACAAGTGTTACTGACCCATGTTTCCCAAGATTTTGCTTCTCCTTCTAGTCTACTGGCCACGAATTCAATTTTTTTTTTGTTCAGTTAGGATTTCAGGAATGACGCCCTGAAACTGTCTAATGAAGGCTACCGGCTGTGTGGTTCCCTTAATAGAGAAATCATGGATTTATATGCATCAGCGTGACCTGCTGCATCACTTGCATGAACAATACCTTTTTGTTTAATTTCATTTTCTATTTTGTCTTGCATCTCGGGAAGAATTATTTGCTCTATTTCTCTTCAGTTTACAAGAGGATTCTACATGTGAAATGTCATTAATTGTTGTTGCTATCATCCCATTTAGATTCTGTAAATCCTCATTTAACTTTCAGTTTCATGGTCAGCCTTCTGATGTATACCTAACTTGTAGACGTCTTCTTTACCCCATTCTTTTGTTTCATAATCTATTTTCTTGCTACATCCTTCAGTTTTAGCTTCAAAATGTGTATCCTTTTGCTCCAAAGCATCTAACTTGGCTATAATTAGAGCTATTCCCACCTTAATTTCTTTTAACTCCTCATTATTTTCTTTTAACCTCTTATCTATTTTATTACTTAATTCCTCATTATTTTCTTTCAGTTTTTTACTTAATTCCTTACCTAATTTAACACTTGGTACTTTTTGTCCTTCCAAAAATAATTTAGCATAGACCACAGATCCTGATCATCATTCTCTACATTTTCAGTGAAATCATTCATCATTACTTCAGAATTTTCAATGTGATTGTTGGTTATTGAATTTGCTATTCAGGATTCATCACCAAAGTTTGAATTTACATTTTCACGTCTGTTATTTTTGACTACATTCGACATATCACTAAACCCATATCTGACTTTACCACCGTTTATTTGTATCTGTCCCACCAGTTCTTTATTACTACTGTGCGGTAAAACTCCTTCTGTACTTTTGAGAGCGTATCTTAGTTCCCTTTCTCCAGACATCCTAATACTAATGTTCCAATTACAAATCTTAGACTACTGTATCGAGACGCAACAGTTACACTACTTTTCTTCCTCGACATTCTGCCGCTGATTCTCGTAGCTGTGAGCTGCACCGCTGGCTGCAACTTCATCGTCGATGTGTACTGAAGCTGTCACTTCCAACGCGCCGTGTAGTGTTAACTGCGCCGGCCTCTGCCTGCTGCCTTCACATCTGTTGTCTGTTGGTACCTCACGCTGCTATGCACGTTGCGCCGCCTCTTAGCATGAAGAATCCCGAAATGATGCTTGGTAACGTAATCCCACGGACCTCACCCATAACGTTAACTTTTATTCTCGCAGCACTTTCGCACATTCCATTCCTGCTTTGCAACGGTACTACTTCCATTGCAACTGAAAATGTAATTTTGCAGCATCAGTTATTATAGCTAAACTGAAGTTAAAACCAGTTCAAATACAGGTTAAAGCCTTTTTATGACAGTTCTTATGCAGTACCCTGTTCGTTTACTGTTCACACGAATCAGTTCGCTGGTCGCTTACAATTTAATTCTCGCTAATAAAATTTAGCCTCATAACTCCGAAGCACTTCGACTTCAAAAATTATCCCCGCAAGGGATGCCATTTACTGCATGTTCGAAACTAGAGGAGTGTGTACAATAAATCCCTTCCCTCAAAAGTACTTCTCTTCTTCATACCTCCTCTGCTTTACCACAGATAACGTGTCACTGATCTCATCTGTACTAAGATTGCAGCACACGCGAGGTGCCCATTTGCTTCCACCGCCCAGAATGGAATGCATACGTTCTAATAAAAGTTCACTAAAGTCTTCAATAGTTGCTGTTCCCTGCGCAGAAAAGAGCGTGTAGGTCATTATTCCGTAATCTTGAGGCTGTATGAAATTCTTAGCGAGGAGCTGTTGTTTTAGAAATGAAATATCCGATGAGTTTGTTTATACGGGATGCCATTCGCTTGTTATTGGCAGAACACGAGAAACTGCACGATTACATTCCACTTCACGGCCACAAATACTTTCCATTCTTCAACAGAATAATTACCTGCGTATTTCTGTAATTGCAATCACACTGTTCTCAAATAAACACTGGAAATCAACTCTTAACCGACACCGCGGAAGACAACATGTCTCTCCTCCGAGGGTTCCCATTCACCTCTCACATTTACAAACCAGACGTTGAAAACTAAGTTTTAACTGCTACCGCAGTGGACAACGTGCCTGTCCTGCCGAACGAGCTCTGATCTTACAGTCGAACTAATTCGGCCGCCAGCAAAGTTTGGCGCGATCCGAGTATCACCAAAGTGCTTCGTCTGCCTTTTCGTTTTGCAGTTGTTTATTGTTCTGCTGAATATTAATGCTTGTTAAATAATAGAGTGATAGCACGCTACTGAGAGAGGCTTTAATTTGATATTCAAGTAAATACACAGTTTAGTTTGTCTAATATTAATAAAAGAAGATCGTCATTTTGGGGTGCAACTACCGAACGAAGCATCTAATCGCGGAGAAGGACCACAATTTAGGCAGTCTTTCTCACGAAACCCGTACCTAACAAGCCATCTGTCATCGGTACCTCACACTACATTACGTCATCTTGCAACAGCTGCCTCCTCAACTGCTCTAAGAAGGACTTCTTGTACATGAATATGATGGAAGGAAAGGTAAAGACACCAGGGAGGCAATTCTGACGTTGCGGTTGATAACGGAAACAAGAATAAATAAAAATCAAGACACCGTCATAGGATTTGTCGTAGCGGGAAAAAGCGTTCGACAATGTAAAATGGCGCAAGATCTTCTAAATTCTGAGGAAAATAGGAGTAATCTTCAGGGAGAGACGAGTAATAAACAATGTCTATAAGAGCAAAGAGCGAATTAAAAAGAGTGAACGACCAAGAACGAAGTGCTCGGATTAAATGGGTGTAGGGGAGGATGTAGTCTTTCGTCCTTACTATTCAATCTAGTCAGTCAAAGTAAAGTAAATGATTAAAAGTCGGTATGGCGCAGCTTTTTAACCGAGTTGGATCTGGAACTTCGTTATGGCTATTTGCCATACAAGTCGACATTCATCTTCCAAAATATTAAAAATACTTCACACCTCCAGGTCCCCCCCCCTCCCCCCCCCCCCCCCCCGCATTTTCAAATTATCATCTGGACGCTCTTCAGTCTTATTAACTAGGACAATATATCTTACATAAGTCGTTGGCGGCTCGTAACCACACATTAGATTCCACAAATGGCTCATTAGCGAACCCATGTTTACTGCAACAATTTTGCTCCTATTTTCGTGATAATCCGTGGCGTGGCCGTTTTCGCTAATCGTCACTATACACCTGATGTACAGAATGAACATACCTTGATTCAAACTTCGTAACGCGTTTACTTAGCTGAATTTTAAAACGATAAACACCGCACCATTGTAGTGAATATCGCAGGAATTACGTCAACTGCAGTTTACTTACGATACGCTAACACAGTAGGTGTTGAACCGTTCCGTTGACGTAAATGCCTGATTTCAGCCATAAATGAGAAATATGTGTGTCGTTACTTCACTTCTCATAGTGCGTAATAACTGCAACTCGATCATATCCCACTCAACACGCGACTCTGATACCGCTATCAAAGCTCAGCCCTGCATGGGTTGGGGCGTTCGCAGGCTACGCGTTTGTCTGTGTTTCAGGGTCAGAACAGTAGTGTGGGTGACTGGCGAGACCTCTGTCGGCGGCACGTAACGAAGGCACACCCCGGCCGCCACGTGGGGCTCGCCTCGCTAATTGCCGGCTCAGCCACGTGGCGCGCTCGTGTCCGCCCGAGGCCGGCTTAATTGGCGGCGCCTGTTCCGCCCAAAGCCGGCAGATTCTCCTGACGCGCTGCCTCAGGCACTGGTTCATGTCCTCCAGTACTGACAAAGGAATATTACCAGTGGACATCTCTCTGATATCAACTTCAGTTACTTTTGCATCTACGTTCGATTCCACACTTCGTAAACCACAGTGAAGCTAGAGCAAATGGTACTTCGCATTTACCCACTATGTAGAGCGCGAAGAATGACTGCATAAACGGCCCTGTGAAAGCTGCAATTAATTTTGTTTTCGCGTCCCATGCAGGAGATACTTAGGGGGTTGTAATATGTTACTAGGCTTCTCGCTTAAAACTGGTTCTTAAGACTTCGTAAGCAGGGACGAATTTAGCTATTTGCTGCCACTAAAAATTAAAACTAAAAGAAACTCCGCCGGAACAGGCCATTAACGCTCAACGGTTCCTACCGGCCGCCTTATTATCCTCAGCTCAAAGGCGTCACTGGAAACGGATATTGATTGACAAGTGGTCAGCACAACGCTCTCCCGGCCACCTGTTTACGAAACCGGAACCACTACTTCTCATTCAAGTAGCTACACAGTTAGCCTCACAATGGTTGAATGCACCCTGCTTGCCAACAGCGCTCGACTGACGGGATAGTCACCCATCCAAGTGCTAGTCCAGCCTGACAGCGCTTAACTTCGGTGATCTGACGAAAACCGGTGTTATCACAGGGGCAAGGCCTTTGGCATTTGCTGACCCTAGGCAGAGAAACATACTTCCGCCTTCACTTCGACAAACATGTGCCACCGAGTAACTAAAATCTGGTCGTAACTGAATGCGACAACAGCTGCTGCTAATAACAATAATACATACATACATACACCATGTGATCAAAAGTATGCGGACACCTGGCTGAAAATGACTTACAAGTTCGTGGGGCCCTCCACCGGTAATGCTGGAAATCAATATGGTGTTGGCCCACCCTTAGCCTTGATGACAGCTTCCACTCTCGCAGGCATACGTTCAATCAGGTGCTGGAAGGTTTATAGGGAAATGGCAGCCCATTATTCACAGAGTGCTGCACTGAGGAGAGGTATCGATGTCGGTCGGTGAGCGTCGGTCGACGTTCCAAAACATCCCAAAAGTGTTCTGTTGGATTCAGGAAAGGACTCTGTGCATGCCAGTCCATTACAGGGATGTTACTGTCGTTTAACCACTTCGCCACAGGCCGTGCATTATCAAGAGGTGCTCTATCGTATTCAAAGATACAATCGCCATCGCCGAAATGCTCTTCAACAGTGGGAAGCAAGAAGGTGCTTAAAACATCAACGTAGGCCTGTGCTGTGATAGTGCCACGCTAAACAACAAGGGCAGCACGCCCCCTCCATGAAAAACAGGACCATACCGTAACATCATCGTCTCCGAATTTTACTGTTGGCACAACACATGCTGGCAGATGACGTTCACCGGGCATTCACCATACCCACACCCTGCCATCGGATCGCGACTTTGTGTACCGTGATTCGTCACTCCACTCAACGTTTTTCCACTGTTCAATCGTGCAATGTTTACGCTCGTTACACCAAGCGAGGCGTCGTTTGGCATTTACCGGCGTGATGTATGGCTTATGAGCAGCCGCTCCATCAAGGAAATCCAAGTTTTCTCACCTCCTGCCTAACTGTCATAGTACTTGCAATGAATCCTGATTTAGTTTGGAATTCCTATGTCATGGTCTGGATAGATGTCTGCCTATCACACATTACAACCATCTTCAACTGTCGGCGGTCTCTGTCAGTCAACAGACGATGTCGGCCTGTACGCTCTTGTGCTGTACGTGTCCCTTCACGTTTCGTCCTCATTATCATATCGGAAAAAGTGGACCTAGGGATGTTTAGGAGTGTGGAAATCTCGCGTACAGACGTATGACACAAGTGACACCTACGTTCAAAGTCCGTGATTTCCACGGAGCGCCCACATTTTGCTCTCTCACAATGTCTAGTGACTACTGAGGTCACTGATACGGAATACCTGGCGGTAGGTGGCACTACAAGCACCTAATATGAAAAACATGTTTTTGTGGGTGTCCGGATACTTTTGATCACATAGTGTACGTACAGGGTGTTTCAAAAATGACCGGTATATTTGAAACGGCAATAAAAACAAAATGAGCAGCGATAGAAATACACCGTTTGTTGCAATATGCTTGGGACAACAGTACATTTTCAGGCGGACAATCTTTCGAAATTACAGTAGTTACAATTTTCAACAACAGATGGCGCTGCAAGTGATGTGAAAGATATAGAAGACAACGCAGTCTGTGGGTGCGCCATTCTGTACGTCGTCTTTCTGCTGTAAGCGTGTGCTGTTCACAACGTGCAAGTGTGCTGTAGACAACATGGTTTATTCCTTAGAACAGAGAATTTTTCTGGTGTTGGAATTCCACCGCCTAGAACACAGTGTTGTTGCAACAAGACGAAGTTTTCAACGGAGGTTTAATGTAACCAACGGACCGAAAAGCGATACAATAAAAGATCTGTTTGAAAAATTTCAACGGACTGGGAACGTGACGGGTGAACGTGCTGAAAAGGTAGGGCGATCGCGTACGGCAACCACAGAGGGCAACGCGCAGCTAGTGCACCAGGTGATCCAACAGCGGCCTCGGGTTTCCGTTCGCCGTGTTGCAGCTGCGGTCCAAATGACACCAACATCCACGTATCGTCTCATGCGCCAGAGTTTACACCTCTATCCATACAAAATTCAAATGCGGCAACCCCTCAGCGCCGCTACCATTGCTGCACGAGAGACATTCGCTAACGATATTGTGCACAGGATTGATGACGGCGATATGCATGTGGGCAGCATTTGGTTTACTGACGAAGCTTATTTTTACCTGGACGGCTTCGTCAATAAACAGAACTGGCGCATATGGGGAACCGAAAAGCCCCATGTTGCAGTCCCATCGTCCCTGCATCCTCAAAAAGTACTGGTCTGGGCCGCCATTTCTTCCAAAGGAATCAATGGCCCATTTTTCAGATCCGAAACGATTACTGCATCACGCTATCTGGACATTCTTCGTGAATTTGTGGCGGTACAAACTGCCTTAGACGACACTGCGAACACCTCGTGGTTTATGCAAGATGGTGCCCGGCCACATCGCACGGCCGACGTCTTTAATTTCCTGAATGAATATTTCGATGATCGTGTGATTGCTTTGGGCTATCCGAAACATACAGGAGGCGGCGTGGATTGGCCTCCCTATTCGCCAGACATGAACCCCTGTGTCTTCTTTCTGTGGGGACACTTGAAAGACCAGGTGTACCGCCAGAATCCAGAAACAATTGAACAGCTGAAGCAGTACATCTCATTTGCATGTGAAGCCATTCCGCCAGACACGTTGTCAAAGGTTTCGGGTAATTTCATTCAGAGACTACGCCATATTATTGCTACGCATGGGGAAAATATCGTACTATAGAGTTTCCCAGACCGCAGCGCCATCTATTGTTGAAAATTGTAACTACTGTAATTTCGAAAGTTTGTCTGCCTGAAAATGTACTGTTGTCCCAAGCATATTGCAACAAACGGTGTATTTCTATCGCTGCTCGTTTAGTTTTTATTGCCGTTTCAAATATACCGGTCATTTTTGAAACACCCTGTACATACATGCATATAGCACTGGCCACACTCAAGTCAGGCAAAGCTGTTTACGGCGGTGTAGGAAATAAGTCGGTCACATCTTTAGTCTGGGTGGGCGCAGCCCCGAATCCTCCCGCGGTCAGAAAAATGGTACCGAATCCTCCCAAGCCCGCAGGGGTCTCAAAAACTATGGGACAGAACCTTCCCGTTTGCAGCAGGTAGCAGTTCTAAACGTTATGAATACTCGAAGCAGGCAAAAGAAAGCATATGAAGTTACAGTAGAAGATGTAATTTTTTTTCGCGTGTATTGTATGTTTAAAAGTTTTATCTTATTGAGATAAAGTTCATCCGGCACAGCGCCAGTCACTGCGTGCATAAGTGAATTTTTTGTTTAAAACATGGGAGGGATAGGGAATGGAGATAAGGAACATAGCAGAGATAATTATATTATTGTACATAATACAACATACAATGTGTAAGTTTGGGAGGATTCGGTCCTGTTACCTGCTTACCTATCTGGTTTCGTGGGGATTCAGGCTGCACTCGTCAACATAGGATATCAAGACTGTTGACTCGATCTTGCAATATGACTCACCGCAAATAATTCTTGAGTCTTTTAGGGAGTGAGAGAGATCTCAGTCGAACCCTCATTTAACTACATCGGAAGGTCTGTATATTGCCCGTACGAATTACTGAAATCAAGGTCCACATTCCCTGCCAAATGACCTTGTTTAGCAATATTAAGGCGAAGGGATTCATTTACTATCCAATTCGTAGGATCGTCAGAAACTGGATCACTAACTGTCATCTTTCGCCTTATATGCGTCATTTGAGTCGGCTAAAATAATTGTTTCCACGCCATTATTATTCTTTCTAATACCGCAAACATTTCTAGCATTTGTAGACTTAGAGAAAGCTTTTGACAATGTTGACTGGAATACTCTCTTTCAAATTCTGATGGTGGCAGGGGTAAAATACAGGGAGCGAAAGGCTATTTACAATTTGTACAGAAACCAGATTGCAGTTATAAGAGTCGAGGGGTATGAAAGGGAAGCAGAGATTGGGAAGGGAGTGAGACGGGGTTGTAGCCTATCCCCAAAGTCATTCAATCTGTATATTGAGCAAGCAGTAAAGGAAACAAAAGAAAAATTCGGATTAGGTATTAAAATCCATGGAGAAGAAATAGAAACTTTGAGGTTCGCCGATGACATTGTAATTCTGTCAGAGACAGCAAAGGGCCTGGAAGAGCAGCTGACGGAATGGACAGTGTCTTGAAAGGAGGATATAAGATGAACATCAACAGAAGCAAAACGAGGATAATGGAATGTAATCGAATTAAATTGGGTGATGCTGCGGGAATTAGATTAGGAAATGAGACGCTTAAAGTAGTAAATGAGTTTTGCTATTTCGGGAACAAAATAACTGATGATGGTCGGAGTAAAGAGGATATGAATTGTAGACTGGCAATGGCAAGGAAGGGGTTTCTGAAGAAGAGAAATTTTTTAACATCGAGTATAGATTTAAGTGTCAGGAAGTCGTTTACGAAAGTATTTGTATGGAGTGTAGCCATGCATGGAAGTGAAACGTGGACGATAAATAGTTTAGACAAGAAGAGAATAGAAGCCTTCGAAATGTGCTACAGAAGAATGCTGAAGATTAGATGAGTAGATCACATAACTAATGAGGAGGTATTGAATAGAATTGGAGAGAAGAGAAATTTTGGGCACAACTTGACTAGAAAAAGGGATCTGTTGGTAGGTCATATTCTGAGACATCAAGGGATCACCAATTTAATATTGGAGGGCAGCGTGGTGGGTAAAAATCGTAGAGGGAGACCAAGTGATGAATACACTAAACAGATTCAGAAGGATGCAGGCTGCAGTAGGTACTGGGAGAAGAAGAAGCTTGCACAGGATAGAGTAGCATGGAGAGCTGCATCAAACCAGTCTCTGGACTGAAGACCACAACAACAACACCGCAAACAGGTTACTCCGAATACCATACGCAGCACTGTTTTCGATACTGTTCACCACATTATTGCACGCTGATGTTTCTAGACCCGACATTGTCCTAGAACTAGCTTGTGATGTTTGCTTTTTAAATAGCACATCGATTTTTCACTCTTTCTCACAATTTCCTCTTTTTTTATTGCTTTTTATTTCATGAGTTTCAGGCACCAATAACCGCTAACTCTTCTCCGAGTGTCACTGATTTTACAATGACGTGACAAAACTCATGGGACAGCGTTATGCACATCTACAGACAGCGGTAATATCGCGTTCACAAGGCATAAAAGGGCAGTGCACTGACGGAGCTCCCATTTGTACTCTGATTCGTGCGAAACCGTTGCCGACGTGATTATGGCCCGGCAACTGGAATTCATAGACTGAACACGGAATGGTTGTCGGAGCTAGATGCAAAGGTCCACAGAGCCCGAGTGCGCCGAGAGTACCAAATTTCAGGCATTGTCTCTTACCATGGACAACGCAGTGGCCAACGGCTTTCACTTAACGACCGAGGGCATCGGCGTTTGCGTAGAGTTGTCAGTGCTAACAGAAAAGCAACATTACGTGAAATAACCGCCGAAATCAATGCAGGATGTACGACGTACGTATCCGTTCGGACAGAGGGGAGAAATTTGTCGCTGCTGCCAACGCGAGTGCCATTGCAAACAGCAGGAATCGCCTGCAATGCCTCTCCTGAGCTAGTGGACCCTAGATGGCTGGAGAACAGTGGAATGGTTAGATGGGTTTCGGTTTTTTTTGTAACAGCTGATAGTATGGACCATATGCAGCCATTCATATACCTCATGTTCCCAACCAACGATGGAATTTGTATGGGCGACAATGCGCCATGTCACCGGTCTGCTGTTGTTCGCAGTTGGTTTGAAGAACATTCTGCACACATCGAACGAATGATTTGAACACCCATCCACATGGCCCGGCACGAATCGCATCGAACTTTATGGGACACAATCGACAGGTCAATTCATGCACAGAATCTTGCACCGTCAACGCTTTACCAATTGTGGGCGGCAATAAAGGCAGAATGGCTCAATATTTCAGCAGCAGACTTCCGACGATTTGTTGCATCGATGCCACGTCGAGTAGTTGCTCTATGCCAGTCAAGAAGAGGTCCGACAAAATATCAGCAGATGTCTCATGACTTTCGCTACCTCGGAGTAATTAATACTGTAGTGGCACTACCGTTTGGGATAGGAAAAAGTCAGTTTTTGTGCACTATTTCTGAAAGCGTAAGTTACAGCCAGGCGCGGGCCTGTTTACAGTTGAAGTTGCGAAGTAAAATACAGGCCATAGGGGCGTAAAACCGCCGGAAAAAGTACACGCAGCAGTTTGCAGGGCGCAAGTCACAGGCAGAAGGGGCCCACTGGCCAATCTAAATGTTATGAGTACGTGACGCGGATTGGCGCGTTTAGCAAAACAGAGGTGCATAGCCGCATATACTGTAAATAGCTGCTGGTTCACTAACAAAGCATTCAAGTATGGCAGCTCTTCTGGACGGCTACACATGGCAGCAGATACGGCGCTAGTGTTCCAGTCCCCGGTGGGTCGCTGGTTCGATCCTCTGAGGCCGATGCGGGGTCCATAGCCAGCCAGTGGCGGACCACTTCACGGCTCGCTACCACGGGCAATCGTCTTGGCGTCTGCATTTCTGCGGCAGAACTCAAGGCACTACAGGCACTCAGGGAGCACCAGGACACAGTGGCCTTGGCAGCAGACAAAGGGAAAGCGACGGTGCTGCTTAAATCAGAAGACTATTGGCAAAAATGCAGGATCCTGCCTACAAACGACTAGGGTAGGACCCCACCACAACAGTGACTCGCAACACCATTAAGATGCTCAACAACTCGGGACTAGAGAAGAATACCATCAGGAAGCTGTACCCGAGGGCATCGGCACCACCACATCTCTATGGCGTCCCAAAGGTCCACAAAGAAGGCGTCCCATTACGACCTATTTTGAACACTATTAACTCGCCGACATATAGTATTGCTATGCATTTATCACAGATGCTAAAACCCTTGGTGGGATACGATCCACACCACGTGAAAAACTCGGCTGAGTTTGTGAAGGTACCACAGGGCGTGAAGACCTCCTAGTCACCTTCGATGTGACATTCTTATTCACACGAGTATCAATAGAAGACTCCCTGGCTTTACTCGAACAACACTTTGAGGAGAATATCTTCAAGCTCTTTCGCCTTGTGCTAACCACCACCTATTTCAAATGTGGTGGGAAGTTCAACGAACAAATAGATGGTAGAGCTATGGGCTACCCCCCTAGCATCAGGCCTAGCAGATCTGTACATGGAGCACTTCGAAAAGCTAGCACTGGACACTGCTAAACACAAGTAAAAAGCCTTCTACAGGTACATTGACGATACGTTTGTAGTTTGGCGACATGGCTGGGACAAACTGCTTGAGTTCCATCAACACCTCAATGGTATACATGGAAATATCAAATTTACTATTGAGATAGAAGAGAACAGAAGCTTACCCTTTTTGGATATCCTGATCGCAAGAAACATGGATGGCACGCTTGGACACGTTGGGTATAGAAAGAAAATACACACGGACCTCTACCTTAATGCCAACAGCTGCCACCACCCTACGCAACGCAATTCTGTACTCAACACCTTAGTGCACAGGGCCAGGTCCATCTGCGATAAGGCAAGTTTGCCAGGAGAATTGCAACACCTCAAGGACACCTTTAGGAAAAATGGATACAGTGAGACACAAATAAGGAGAGCTCTGAAGACCGACCACAAGAAGAGAGAAAAGAGACCGGATGAACACGAAGCAATGGGCTGTGCGTCCTTGCCATACGCGGGTCCTCCAACGGCCAAGATCGCGAGAATTCTCAAGAAACATAAAGCGAAGACCGTTTTCCGCGCAGAGGGGAAAAATAAAAGACCTTCTCGGTTCAACCAAGGATCCGGTAGGTCCGACGGCACCTGGTGTGTACAAGATCGGATGCGAATGTGGGATGCAATATATAGGACAGACGCAGCGTTGCATCTCACAGCGCTGCAATGAACACATCAGACATGTACGCCTGTGTCAGACCAACAAATCTGCTGTGGCGGAACATAGTATTGACGAGAAGCACACCATCGATTACGAGGACACAAAGAAAATTTGCAGTATAAACGGATTTTGGGTCTCAGTAATCAGAGTCCATAGAAATACAGTTACACGAGAGCCTAATCAAGCGTGACAGTGGCTACCATCTCAGCACAGCCTGGGAGCCTGCAATCAGGAAAATCAGGGAAGAACGTTCCCTTCCATCAAGGGCCACGGACGGAGCAGACAGACACGGACGCCGGGACACGAACCCCTTACAATCCCCCCCCTCCCCCCCCCCCCCCCCGGCCGCTCCAGGCGCATCTGGCGTGGGAAGCGGAGAGCGGTCCAGCAGAGATATCAGCCCGCGACCGACGATATCCCGACACTTCGCCTGAAGATGACGGAGCCACATTCCATCGAAACGTTGCTACGAGACGACAACGCCACTCGGCTGACAACCCATGAAGACTTCATATATGAAATTCGCCGAGAAAGCCTGCACTCGCATACCCTCATCTTTGAGCACGGGCTGCTTCAGGAGTTACTGTATCCAACTGAATATGTCCCTAAATACACTTTCAAAGAAGATCACTACACAGCAGTTTGCTTCAGTTTTGCGATGTATACCGCCACACTCCACACTCAAACGTGGACTCTAAAAAAAATCGCTGCACACTTGTAATTTTTGGATACGTGGCGAAGAGTGCTGTCATGATCGCATTGGCAGAAGTGACATGAAATTGATTAAACTGACGGAAAAATACGTATAAATTGGTTGTAAAAATACGCCGAAATGTGGGAGTACATGCATTTCGTTTTCTTACTGCCACAGACAAGAATTTTCCTGCACCAAGCAGAAAACATGCAAGTTTTCCCAAATATCGGGGTATATTTACCCTCAATTTACACATCTAATTTATTGATTTTTGTCACTTCTGCCCATGCGGTCAAGAAGTCACTTCTCGCTACGTGTTATAAAATTGCTTGTAAATGTAGTACTGTTTTCGACACCTAGAGCAAATGCTCTATTTTTTTCTTGTTGTAATCGAACGCAGTTGCAGTCCATTTTCTTTGTTTTCCGTATGGCTGTGTGTAGCGGATGGCTCACGGAGGAAGGCAGTGTGGCTTCAGTCTGTTGTCGGCTTCATGTGGTCACAAACGAAGAAGGACGGGATACTTCCTGGGCGACATGAAGTGCTCTTAAGATAAGCACATGCGCGAACGCCGCCCTGACCGGTTTGGCGAGCCCAATAGTCGACGCGGGTAACCGGCCAGCGACTGCGGGACGCTATATATCCTTAGCCAAGGAGCGTTGTATTACGAGCTGTGGCATTGCAATGGATCGCTTGTTTGACCCTGTGCAGGACTGATTAGGTGTTTTTAACTGCCAAAACCAGTATTTACAATGTGTTTCTCTGTACTCTCCGCCAATACAACCTTGATGTGTCAGCCAGCAAACAGTTGCTGTATGGCAACATTCTACCGTATGTCTGTTGAAGTAATAATGATACACTTCTGTCTTTGATACTCTCCAGGAAAGAAGAGAACCACCTGCCTCTAAATTTACTTGTATCTGCGTTAAAGTATGACAGATAGTGGATGAAGTGTTCGGGTGAGGTAGGGCCGTAACGATGTATGATTTAATGTTAGACTGATGATACATTCTGGAGAGAGGGATCGTTAACAACAAACCTCTCAGTCATCAGAGGACTTCCTCATCACGTATGATGATGATGATGATGATGATGATGTATCATGTCCATCCCATTTCGGCACTTTCCTCTAGACAAACGAAGATTTATACGACATACTCCATTCCCCTGTCGCATCTTGGGCATAAAATCGAGTCTTAAGTTTCATAACTATGGTGATTCTAAGTTAGCGACAGGTGTTTGTGAGGTAATGCAGTCCCGATGTATACATCTGCTTGACAAATGTCCTGTTTAAGAAGTTAGTGGCAGCATGACGTTTAATTTCACATGTTAGACACCGCTCCTATGCGTTTGTCTCTTTCCCTGAAACAGGTATTATCCAGTACTAACGATCATTTTTTATAGGACTTATGCGAGAACAGTATAATTTCTGAACTGTGATCTAATATGAACAGTGGAAGCTACACACCTCCGGTAAGAATTTTGTGCATGTATCAAAAGGAATCGATGTTTCAAGGAAGTCGCTTTTTTTTTCATTTTGCAGTTTGTCACCACAGTTTATCACAAAGAAACTTGCAAGGAGGATGTACGCCAAGCGCTGGAAATATATTTCTTTCACTGGAATAGCAAAGGCGTTGCATTCCATACGAATAATAGGTCTCAAACAGGACCGCTCGAACATTATAGCGTGTTTTAGGTGCAGAACCGTGTAGCCTTAGGAGTGCATGTGTTTATGTTCTCTCCCTTACCAGTACCTTCTTGGTACTGACCCCAGACACTAGAAAAATACACTCCTGGAAATGGAAAAAAGAACACATTGACACCGGTGTGTCAGACCCACCATACTTGCTCCGGACACTGCGAGAGGGCTGTACAAGCAATGATCACACGCACGGCACAGCGGACACACCAGGAACCGCGGTGTTGGCCGTCGAATGGCGCTAGCTGCGCAGCATTTGTGCACCGCCGCCGTCAGTGTCAGCCAGTTTGTCGTGGCATACGGAGCTCCATCGCAGTCTTTAACACTAGTAGCATGCCGCGACAGCGTGGACGTGAACCGTATGTGCAGTTGACGGACTTTGAGCGAGGGCGTATAGTGGGCATGCGGGAGGCCGGGTGGACGTACCGCCGAATTGCTCAACACGTGGGGCGTGAGGTCTCCACAGTACATCGATGTTGAAGCGGCGTCTCACGCGGTCTGCACGTCCAGCACGAACGCTGGTCCAACTGAGGCGCCAGGTGGAAATGGCATGGCAAGCCGTTCCACAGGACTACATCCAGCATCTCTACGATCGTCTCCATGGGAGAATAGCAGCCTGCATTATTGCGAAAGGTGGATATACACTGTACTAGTGCCGACATTGTGCATGCTCTGTTGCCTGTGTCTATGTGCCTGTTGTTCTGTCAGTGTGATCATGTGATGTATCTGACCCCAGGAATGTGTCAATAAAGTTTCCCCTTCCTGGGACAATGAATTCACGGTGTTCTTATTTCAATTTCCAGGAGTGTACTTAAGAATTGATAGCGCAGTTGATTAACGTAAAATGGAAGCTCCATTCGTCTGGAGGTACACATGCATGAAAACCACACGTTTCCTCTTCTTAACCATCTGTTATACCATCACAACACTTTCACATCTACTACTACACACTAAAGTCTGTTAAACTCCTCAACATGCGCGCATCTGGAGGGATTTCGTGCACTTGTATGGCGCCCATGAGTGAGATTGGTGCAGAACAGCAGTTACAGACTGGGCTCGCTCTGTTCTTTCACAAGACATGGTCTACATCTGGCCAGCTGCAGATTAAGTCGGTGACAGTGTTGCAGGGAGGACTGTTCAAACACAATGCAAGATGTTTCAATCATTAACTTTATCCTAAGAACGCGACAGTGTTCTACGACTCCCATCCATATAGGGCAAGATGGGCAATGGCAATCATAAATTACGATGATCGAAGTGCTAGAAATATGTAGATTGCCGTCTGGTATACTCTGGTGTATATGTTTGAGAATTATCAATGAATGGACTTAATGCACAGTGATCTATCTACGTCCGCAATCTAGTATATGATCCTCGCAAAGTTGGTAGGCATGTTTCTATATCCGAAAGATGACTCCTCCATCCGAACAGACCGCGGAAGTTCCGACGGTACCGACCAACCGCTGTGTCAGCTTAGCCGAGAAGCATCACCGGTTGCGGATATGGAGGATCATGTGGTAAAACACCGCTCTCCCGACCACTGTCAGTTTTCGTGACTGGAGCCGCCACTTCTTAGTCAGGTAGCCAATAGAGGAGCTACTTGACTAAGCTATTGGTCTCACATATTCTGAGTGCCAGTAGGACCTGGCAGACCGGTACGGTCATCCATTCAAGTGATAGTCCAGCCTGACTGTGGCTAATTTCCGTGATCTGACGGGAACCGGTGTTACCACAACAGTAAGGCAATTGGCGTCCGAAAGATGACGTCTATTGTAATCTGGCTCCAGTCGGATAAGAGTGACGCTAGTGGCGCCAGTATAAGATGCAAATCAGGTTGGGTTGAAATATGCGCTGTAACGGTCATTAGCGTTTGTTTCCTTTGAGACTCGACAGTCTATGTTAGTGAAGAATGTCTTTAAGACAACGACGACGTCATTATCAACAGCTAACATTGTTTGAACGAGGTCGTGTAATAGAGATATGAGAAGCTAGAAGTTCTTTATGCGATACTGCAGAGAGACTTGGCAGAAACGTAGCCAATTTACGTGACTGCTGGTAGCAGCGATCAGGGGAAGGTGCAGTAGCAAGAAGACCGGGCTCCAGACGGTCACGTGGCACTACCGAAGGGGAAGACTGTCGTGTTCGGCGTATGATTATCATCCATCGTACTCTGTTGCAGCAGCAGTTCGAACAGCAATAATTGACACCACAATGACACAACGAACCATTACAAATCGGTTACTTCAAGGACAGCTCTGAGTGAGACATCCTGTTGCAAGCATTCCCCTAACCCCATTCCAGTGACTAAAATCTCCACTGTTTGCTTTGCGACATCAGTAGTGTCAGTCGAGGCCTTATTGGAGCAGTGAGACCTGTTGTTTTTTGTGGTGAAAACCACTTCTGCCTCGTTGCCATTGATGGCCGAGTGTTGGTTAGCAAGAGGCTGGGTGAGCACCTGCAACTAACCCGTCTGCAGCGTAGTTACACTGGACCTACACCTGGGTTTATGGTCTGACGTTCGGATGACAGCAGGAGCAGCTTGATGCTTACATCACACGCAATGACTGCAAACTTGTACGTCAGTCTGGTGACTCGACCTGTCGTGCTGCCATTTATAAACAGTATTCCAGAGGGTGTTTTCAAACAGGATTAATCTCGCCCACATAACCGTGTTGTAACCCAAAATTCGCTCTACAAACTGTTGACATGTTGCCTTAACTTACTCGGTCACTAAATCCGTCTCAAGTCGAGCACATATGGAACATCATCGGACGACAACTCGAGTGTCTTCAACAACCGGCATTAAACGTCCCTATAGCGACAAACGAAGTGCAACAGGCATGGAACTCCACCGCACAAACTGACATCCGGCACCTGCACAACACAATCCATCCACATTTTCATGCTTGCATTCAACATTTTGGCACTTACAACGAGTACTAACGTAGCAGTATTTCACGTTTCACGTGATTACATTAACCTGTGAGTTTTGCAATGTTTATCATTTAAATATGTTACATAGACAAACCTATTCCCGAAATTTCATTGCTCTACATTACTTGTGTCTTAGTGTTTTGATATTTTTGCGTCAGTGTATTTACATGACGAAAAGCATATTTTTCCTTGCTTAATGAAGAAAAGCTAATAAAAGTCAGCTGAGACGGAGTTTTAACGACGTGACTTATGTTTATTACGTCAGATGGGGGTTCAAAAATGTAAATCCGTAGTAACTGTTAATGCTTAAATTAGTAAAATAATATGTTGTTTATTATTACCTTCACGTATCATATGGAAGTAAAAGAACACGCGTAAGAACTGAAGAGTACGTTGAGTTGAATAGGGGTCCTGCAATTCAACAGTGCTACCGGCCATGGGCGACTTCAACCGATATGCTCCCAATAACACCGTGGGGAAGAACAGGCTCCTGTTTAGACTCTGTAGAGCCGTATCCCGAACGGGGGCACTAGCAGGGGAAATTCTGAGTTAGGTTCAGAGAAATTTTCGAATTAAAAGCCTGTAAAGAAGAATTTGAGGTTGAAACGCGACAGAATGTAGCCAGCCTGGTGTTTCATTCTCCTTTTTACTCAGAATACTTAATCCATCGGTAAGACAGGATTAATTATTAATAAATTCCGATGTATATGCAAAAGAGCGGTATTATCAATGAAATTGGGTGATGCTTGCAGAGGATTCGATTTTTCTTAGTTCTAAATTGTTAGTTATCGGAGAGTGAAAATATGGCCCTTACAGTCTCTAGTCGATCAGTTCTGCCTTCAGCAGACGAGGCGGCTGAATGGAAGCGCGCTGGGGGGTAAGCGCCGGCAACCTGAGGCGTGTGAGCGGCCGCCCGCTGTCGCATTCACAGCGGCAAAGGGCAGCGTGCGTCTGCAGAATTAGCGATACTCGGGAAAGAATATGTTTGCGTGCTGAGTTCAGCGAACTCGCCCTGTTATCACCAGTTGACGATATGAATAAAGAGTTTCTCCGAAAGACATAACACCCACGCAGATGGTGTGTCCTTTGCGAAAACATCGCAATGTTCTGCGGTAGCCACGAGGTACCTCCACAAGCGAAGCCTTCGACTAGTGCCCGACGTGCTCCTGATGCTTTGAACGTAAACACTAAGAAAAACTTACGAAAAGTTTTTGGCCGGTTGATATGCCGGAACTCGAAATCTTTGGGAACGGCGATGTGCTGAAGGGCTGCACTGCCAAATTGCTGGAAAGAGGAGTATGGATGGGTCGGCACTCGAAACCTTCCAAAAGAATTTACACCGAACCTTCCAGAACGAAACTGTTACGACCCCGTTAGGAGTTTTCGGATCGGCGAAACAGAGCACGCTGTTTCACATTGGTCAAAATAGGAGTTCTCGCGGGCTCACACCGAAAAGGACCAGGAGAGTGAAGCGTCACACACGTCGTAGCTGAGAGCCAAAGTAAGCACTTCTTAAAAATGGCTCTGAGCACTATGGAACTTAACATATGAGGTCATCAGTCCCCTAGAACTTAGAACCATTTAAACCTAACTAACCTATGGACATCACACACATCCATGCCCGAGGCAGGATTCGAACCTGCGACCATCGCGGTCGCGTGGTTCCAGCCTGAAGCGCCTAGAACCGCTCGGCCACGCAGGCCAGCGGCACTTCTTCGACGAGAGCCAAAGTAGACAGACTTAATCGTCCAGAGGCGTGGAGAACGGTCTTCTTTGCCGTGAGAGGATAAGGCAGTGCACGAGCAGACGGGCCGCACCGAACATCGACCCGCACCTGTGGTCTAAGTGTTGCATGAAACTCGTACGGGATGAAAGGCGCTTTGGTTCAGATTGATCCATCAGTCACTACTGGTGACTTTTTGGCCATTATTTTGATGTTTGATTTTCTGTTTACTCCGATAAAATCATGACCAACATTTCAGTTCTGCGATTTCCTGTTCGTCCGGTCTATTTTACGAGAACATTTCGAGTCCTTTCTCTCTGAAGATCCATAATCATCGCACACTCATATGTGCATACGCACTCATTCTCTCGTGATGAATAATTGACCTCTGTTTGTTCTGAACAATCACTGAAGTCATAGCAGTAAATATACGTAATGTGTAACTTATGTTTCATTGCAGTTGCTGATAGTCTCCATTACTACTTACTAATTATTAAGGTTTCACGTGTTAGGGCCAATCCTTTCCTTCCGTTGCTGCGTGCACAATTCCTTTACAAACACCTGGACCGTAGTGGGTTACTTGCACCTTGAGGAGGGATAGTCAGTGCACGTCAGTGGGAAAGCAGATCGACTAGACCCTTGGCTCGGTGGCTTCTTGCGAGGTTTATTTTTTAATTATATAAAATTTCACTATAAAACTGAAGATTAAAGGTATTCAAAACCATTTATTAACACCGACGTGACGCAATACATTTCTTTTTTTTTTATTAAAAACATAATCGTCATCTGCTTACTGATGATGGCATACACGCTGAAACACGTTTAGGCATCAAAAAGTACAACTGTTTGCGTAACAGGCGGAACAGAATTCCCATTAAGTCAGTATTTCAGTTTCAAAAATGATACTGAAACTGATCTGATTTCCGGTATATCTTCTGAATTTCTCGGAGGTAGGGAGGTCTGGTAAAGCGCTCGCTCAGCCTCGTGAGGCGAAATAAGGAGCTGCTTGAATAAAGAAGCAGCTGCGCCATCAGGATCCGTCTACTGGCCATAACGACTGGAGTGATTGGCGACATACTTGATAACATCTTCTACGGACACAGCTCGCTCCTCGTACTGCCTTGTAGGCAGCGGTCGGCCAGCCGGAACAGACCTCAGCTCTAATCCTTGAGTGACGTTTATGTTTACATTGTAACGGTAAGAAAACGCAAGGTAAGCAAATGAATCTATCAGTCAAGCTGCTGTACTATGAGTAAGTCTAATGATACATTCTTTTCCAAATACTCAGACCTAAATTGACAGTTTTGATCGCCGGCCGGTGTGGCCGTGCGGTTCTAGGCGCTTCAGTCTGGAACCGCGTGACCGCTGCGGTCGCAGGTTCGAATCCTGCTTAGGGCATGGATGTGTGTGATGTCCTTAGGTTAGTTAGGTTTAAATAGTTCTAAGTTCTAGGGGACTGTTGACCTCAGATATCAAGTCCCATAGTGTTCAGAGCCATTTTTTGAAACCCAATCGAGAATCTGTACAACCACCTGGCAGAGCCACGGATCCTCAACCCATAAATCAAATGCAACTGGCCACTGCACTGTAGTAGGCAGAACTCCAAATCCCTATCGATACCTTCCAAACTCTATTCCTGCACATTTCGCGCTGTAACAGTTGGTTATGCAGGTTTTTGGCAGGTACTCTATGATGTGGCTGGACAACTTATTATCGGCGGTCCACTGAAAAACACTGCCAATCCAAAAAATCACGTCTACGTCTTCTAATGTTGTACGGAAGTCCGCAACACGGTATTAAAATAGAGACTTTGTATACAATGGTAGACATGAAGTTTTTCAGAGGTCTGCGACAATGATATAATTACACAAAGAAGGTTTTCTACTTAGGCTGCACTATATTTGTTCCAATTACGCGTTTCGGCAGTCTCCCATCATCAGCTCAATAACTTTCCAAATTATTACTATGTATTACAACAAATAGTACACAACTGTACTAAGTAAGTGTTTCCTCCCAGTGCAATCACATACTATGTGGTGTAATACACTATGTGATCATAAGTACCCGGACTCCTCCTAAAACATCCGTTTTTCATATTAGGTGCGTTGTGCTACCACCTATTGGCAAGTACTCCATATCAGCGACCTCAGTAGTCATTAGACACCGTGAGAGAGCAGAATGGGGCGCTACGCGAAACTAACGGACTTCCAAGGTGGTCAGGTGATTGGGTGTCACTTGTGTCGTATGTCCGTATGCGAGATTTCCACATTCCTAAACATCCCTAGGTCCACTGTTTCCGATGTGATAATGAAGTGGAAACGTGAAGGGACGCGTACAGCACAAAAGTGTACAGGCCGATCTGGTCTGTTGACTGACAGAGACCGCCGACAGTTGAAGAGGGTCGTAATGTGTAACAGGCAGTCATATATTCAGACCATCACACAGGAATTCTACACTGCATTAGGATCCACTGCAAGTACTGCGACAGTTAGGCGGGAAGTGAGGAAATTCGGATTTCATTGTCGGGCGGCTGCTCATAAGCCACACATCACGCCGGTACATGCCAGACGACTCCTCGCTTGGTGTAAGGATCGTAAACATTGGACGATTGAACAGTGAAAACCTTGTGTAGAGTGACGAATCACGGTAAAAAATGTGGCGATCCGATGGCAGGTGTGGGTATGGCGAATGCCCGGTGAACATCATCTGCCAGCGTGTATAGTGCCAATAGTAAAATTCGGAGGTGGTGGTGTTATGGTGTGGTCGTGTATCGCATGAGGGGCCTTGCACCCACTTGTTGTTTTTCGTGGCACTATGACAGCAGAGGCCTACACTGATGTTTTAAGCGCCTTCTTGCTTTCCTCTGTTCATAATGCGGTGGACTGGTTACACGACAATAACATCCCTGCGCGACCGCTACGGTTGCAGCTTCGAATCCTGCCTCGGGCATGGATGTATGTCATGTCCTTAGGTTAGTTAGGTTTAAGTAGTTCTAAGTTCTAGGGGACTGATGACCACAGAAGTTAAGTCCCATAGTGCTCAGAGCCATTTGAAGCCATTTTTGAATAACATCCCTGTAATGGACTGGTCTGCGCAGAGTCCTGACATGAATCCTACAGAACACCTTTGGGATGTTTTGGAACGCCGACTTCTTGCCAGGCCTCACCGAACGACATCGTTACCTCTCCTCAGTGAAGAATGGGCTGCCATTTCCCATGAAACCTTCCAGCACCTGACTGAACGTATGCCTGTGAGAGTGGAAGCTGTCATCAAGGCCACGGTTGGGCCAACACCATATTGAATTCCAGCATTCTCGAACTTGTAAGTAATGTTCAGCCAGGTATCCGGATACTTTTGATCACATAGTGTACGTTGTATTCTTCTTGAAGTTATTGATCTGATGATGGCAGTCTGTCGAAATGCGTAATAGAACAAACGGGTGAATCCTGATTCCTTAAAGAACTGAACTGCCATGTATAAAACAGCTTCAACGTCTGATTAATGTGTTAAATATCTGACTTTTAGCATGTGAGAGGAAAAAAGATTAGGAAAGGTTTGAAATTACGTTTAAAGATGGTTGGAAGTCGCGTAGCGCTGCCATTAGGAAGCGCTGCACGAATGAAGGTAGTCTGGCTAATTTGCGCTCCATTTTAAGCAACAGCTAATTTTTTCATGCAGCTCAATGTTTATAACGTCATGTCTCCTGAACTATGCCTCGTAGAATTACATAATTTTGCAGATGCATTCAGGGATATTTGTAGGCATTGGCGCAAAGTGGTTGCAAATAGTGGTGGTATCAGGGAAGTAGTACATTAAATAGTCATGCCCGATGTTGAAGTTTACTGCGCGTCATTTGAAGGAAAATCTAGTTTTTCACGGATTTCAATGTTTATGACGTCAAGTTTTGTATGCGTCACACAATTTTGCAGGTACATTCAACAGTATATGTAGATACTGTCTGCAAAGTGGGTTGCGAACAGAGATGGTGGAAAAGAAGTAATGAATTACGTCATGCCTGATGTTGAAGCTTGACTGCATGAACAGCGAAAATGTAGCAAACCACACTCCTTTTTCCTTTAATCATTTTGTGGGGGCTGTAAGCGAGAAGTTTCGTAGAAGTTCGAAATCATGTGTAAAGTTTGTTGACAGTCGTTAAATGCTGTCGTTGTCAAATACTGGACGAACAGAGTCCGGGTGTGTGCATGCTCTCAATTACACAACGTCAAGGCAAACACACCGTTTCTAAAAGTAGTACTGGTCGTATTGTGTTCGACTTCTCGCGTAAGATTATAGCTCTGAATTCTGTCAATAATTAAGTGAAACATTGAAAACAATTTATTTGTTCCTGGAGGCAAACAGATAGGCAGCCTGAACAGCAACAGAGTTCCTGGATAGCGGTTTAGAAATACAGATAGGCCTACAGCGCTAACTAGAAATAAGAAGAAACTGTATATAACAATGGAAAGGTGTCTCCTTTAACCATCCATCTTTCATGTGTTCCATTTCCTTACATGTCGATTAGTGGCCCTCACCTTTGCCTTTGTAGAGGTAACACTTTGATCGATTTTCCTCAGTTTCGTCCGCTACATTGCCCACAATAATTGACTTTCGACCGTTGTATTTCGAGTGAATTTGGCTCAGCCACCAAACAGGATACCTGTTATTGCCTTACTTGGATAACGTACTTCCCAAAAAGCGAAGAGGTCAGCTGGAGTCCATTTAATAAAAAAATGGTTCAAATGGCTCTGAGCACTATGGGACTCAACTGCTGAGGTCATTAGTCCCCTAGAACTTAGAACTAGTTAAACCTAACTAACCTAAGGACATCACAAACATCCATGCCCGAGGCAGGAGTCGAACCTGCGACCGTAGCGGTCTTGCGGTTCCAGACTGCAGCGCCTTTAACCGCACGGCCACTTCGGCCGGCTGCATTTAATAAGACGGAATTATTTCAAAGATTGCCGAATGTATAACAACCTTGTTTGTTGTATTACTCTGTGGATAAGTCGATGTGAGGGACTGCAGCGATGAACCAAGGCTCTTGCTGATGTAGGCATTAACTAGTACGGACATTTTAGAAATCTGAGGAGAGAGAGCCGTTATTGGCCACCATGACCGGTAGCTTTTCGTGTAAAACCTTTTTATTAAATATAAAAAGACTGTATCGCAAGAAAACAGCTGTGTGATTTGCCGAATACATTTCAGGTGATGCAAAGGTCCTAATGATTTTCTTCTCTATACATTACTTTATGTGGATATGAGATATCGTCGGAGACTTTGTGTGATTTTGTTGCTGAAGCGACTCCTGTACGAAATGTGCCTGAATCGGTAATTTCGTCGATGATCTGCATTGAACCTACGTTAACAGTTAGGTCATTTTTAGTAATATTTCACGGACAGGATTAGCTGCTTCCATACTGTAGAATAAGTTTTCTTACAAAATTTCGAGAGCTGCGGCGGACAGAGTCACGAGATCAAGGGAGACTGCCGCCGCATCTGCGACCACATCGCAAATTTTTTGTGAACTTCAAGTACAACTAGCAAAGACGTGGTTCTACAACAATTCGAGTCAAATGTTCAGCCCATAGAAGGACTTTGAAATAGTCTTACCAACCACAATAATTAATACCAGCTAACTTTCTTTCGGCAGGAGGACATCTTAAACATAATTATAAATAAATTAATTATCTGTTTTAGATTTTTCTGTCACGCATACTAAAAAAATTAAATAAATGCAGAAATGAATAAATAACTAAGTAAATGCTAATAATCGTAATAATCATCCACTACTTGAATTGCTGGCTCCTTAAATGAGTTTACAAACATAATACAGAGATGGTCAAGCAGTTGTCTGATGTATTCTGTTACGTCACTGCTGTGGACAAAGTGCGTGACATTTGTGTGAAATGGTAATGAGCGTCCTACAATAGGATGCTCTGAAAGGTAGAGAGAAAGCCATGTATGAGCGCAGTAATAAGTCCATATTGCGGGCGTGAGAACAACCAACGCATACCTCTCCTCTCTATTTGTATGTTCGCCAACACCGGGTATTACGTGCTTTTCCTTTATAACTTGGGGTGTTACAATGTGGTTACTTGAGTCTTCTTGTCGAATGCGTAGCAGATTGGCACTGACGGATACGATCAAAGTGTGGTGGATCTTTCTCTGGTTATGAACTGAATTTGAGATGTGATCGAGTATGGTAAGTCAATACTTCGTTCACCAAACAGATCTTCCGCTTCTGGTACCATTTTCAAAAGTGTATTAATAAAACAATATTTGTGTGACTACGCTGAGAGCAGCAGGTATTTGTACTTAAATCAGTTGAACTGTGTAATGCCTACGTAAATTCTGAAGGACAATGACAAATATAAAATCTTTCCAAATTTCGTATCTTAATATGAAATTGGCACTTTTCAGAAATTTGACTGAAGCATCCAGTTTCTCAGACTTTAGAAGAGAGCAAGCGTAGCGCAGTGCCTATGTGGAAGTACAGTACTTAAATTATTCTCGTCAATGATCCAAATTACTTTTTTCAATCAGAACACCATTTCTGCTCTTAATACGTGCTCACAAAAAAATAAATTTTATGATTAGTAAATTATTTTCAGTTTAGGCATGTAAAGTCACTTTAAGAGTTTTCAGTCGACAGCTACACCCACATTTTATTGCCATATTTTATGGTGGTGTGGCGTTGCGAGGTCATTTCGACAAAATATAAGAGCATCATACATGGAAACATAAATCTGGCTTTCTATACAGCTAATCTATGAGATATTAAGTGAAATAAAGTATTCTGTTGCACTACGTAAGTATTTGTGTATGTAGGGATGTACGTGATTGTAGTCAGATTGTATTTTGTTAATTTGGGTCTTATTTATTTTTAAAGGAAGTTGTATGTATAAGGAGTAACTGGTATAAGTGCAAATATTTTTATTTTTAGTACCGTAAGATGGCAGGGCTAAAATACAGGGAGCGAAAGGCTATTTAAAATTTGTACAGAAATATGATGGCAGTTATAAAGAGTAGAGGGGCACGAAAGGGAAGAAGGGGTTGGGAAGGGAGTGAGACAGAGTTGTAGCCTGTCCCAGAAGTTGTTTAGTCTGTATATTGAGCAAGCAGTAAAGGCAACAAAAGGAAAATTTGGAGTAGGAATTAAAGTCCAGGGAGAAGAAATAAACTTTGACGTTTGACGATGACACTGTAGTTCTGTCAGAGACAGCAAGGGACGTGGAAGAGCAGTTCAATGGAATGGACAGTGTCTTCAAAGGAGGATATAAAATGAACATCAACAAAAGCAAAACGAGGATAATGGAATGTAGTCGATTTAAATCAGGTGATGCCGAGGGAATTAGATTAGGAAATGAGAGACTTAAAGAAGTAGATGAGTTTTGCTATTTGGGAAGCAAAATAAATGCTGATGGTCGAAGTAGGGAGAATATACAATATAGACTAGCAATGGCAAGAAAAGCGTTTCTGAAGAAGAGAAATTTGTTATCATTGAGTATAGATTTAAGTGTCAGGAAGACCATTCTGAAAGTATGTATATGTAGCGTAACCATGTATAGAAGTGAAGTATGGATGATAAATGGTTTAGACAAGAAGACAATAGATGCTTACGAAAATGTGGTGTTACAGAGAATGCTGAATATTAGATGGGTAGATCAAGTAACTAATGAGGATGGACTGAATAGAATTGTCGCAGCACAACCTGACTAGAAGGAGGGGTCGGGTATTAGGACACATTCTGAGGCATCAAGGAATCAGCAATTTAGTGTGGATCGAAACTTGGGGGGGGGGGGGGGGGGGGGATAAAAATCATGAATGCAGTCAGCAGATTCTGAAGCATATAGCTTGCAGTAGTTACTCGAAGATGAAGGTTTGCACCGCTTGCACAAGATAGAGCAGCATGGAGAACTGCATCAAATCAGTCTTTGGACTGAAGATCGCAACAACAAAAACCTTAATATGTACAAACATTATTTGGTTGGGTGCTTTTTCGCTTCCCACAAACATGACGCCTAATGTACCTGATGTTTTCGCCCCAATCCTAACTCCGCCACTAGGTGGACTGCGCGTCGGTATAGACTAATCGTTTTGCGTACACTTATGCGTCCACACCTCACATGCTACCCAGGCACGTTAATGGCCTGCTCTTGCCACATGTAGCTGAAGAAACTGACCAACCTAAACTCATACTGCTCAAAATATCTACAATTATTAGTTTGTAAATGAAATAAATGCTGATGTAATCTTGTTGATCACACTGTTCTCAGTCACCAATACAAATATCTGCACTTACATCTTTTGCACCCAGTACATAGTTTAACAGATAGCCTACACTTTTTTTGCTTTAAATTTTAGTGGTGTTGGTAAGTTTGTGGCTGATATCTACGTAATATGCACGTAAATGCGTGAATAAGAAGACTGTGACGTGTTGTGCAGCGAGAGACGTTCATCCGGCGCTGAGGTTGCTGCAGTGAGGTTAGCAGCGTGCACTGGACTATTTCGGTCCTGCTGAGGTCCAGAGGCTGACCAGGGCAGGGCAGAAGGTGAGGCGGCTACAGCCGGGCTGGGCGACGCGCTGTTACTTATTCCACGCGCAAAGCGAGAGCCGGCCGCTGAAAAATTCACGCCGGTCTGCAGGCCGGCGCCGGCGCGCTTCCCTTACGGCTGCAGCTGCTGTTTTAGCAAAGAAGGCGGCGCGAAGCATGTAGCGGCCCGACTGGCGGGCCTGCACGAACAAGCAGCGTCCGGAAAGACACTCTTTGCTCAACCCGGTGTGTGTCACAAGATGCGTGACAAAGCGCTTCGTTCATCAATAAGAGATACTCAGAGAACTAAGTCCTATACACTGAGGTGTAATGAGATACCTTTTAATATCGTGTCGGACATTCTTTTTACCTGCATAGTGCAGCAACTTGACTTGACATAGATTCTACATGTCGTTGGAAGTCCCTCGCAGAAATATTGAGCCATGATGCCCCTGTAGCTGTCCATAATTCAAAAAAATCGTTCAAATGGCTCTAAGCACTGTGGGACATCTGAGGTCATCAATCCCCTAGACTTAGAACTAATGAAACTTAACTAAGGACATCACACACATCCATGCCCGAGGCAGGATTCGAACCTGCGACCGTAGCAGCAGCATGGTTCTGGACTGAAGCGCCTAGAACCACTCGGCCACAGCGGCCGGCTTGTCCATAATTGCGAAAGTATCGCCGGTAAAGGATTTTGTGTACATACTGCCCTCTCGATTCTGTTCCATAAATTTTCGATCGGATTCATGTCCGGCGATCTGGATGACCAGATCATTAGCTCGAATTGTCCATAATGTTCTTCAGACTAATCACAAACTATTGTGGCCAGGTGACAGGGTGCACTATCATCCTCAAAAATTCCATACTTGTTTGGAAACACGAAGTCCATGAATGCTGTGAATGATGTGCTCCAGTCAATGATCGCTTCAGTTGTGCCAGAGAGTCCAGCTGTTCCCATGTAAACACAGACCACACCATTGCGTAGCCAAATGTACTTTGCAAAGTGCCTTCTTAACAACCTGTGTCCACGGCTTCGTAGGGTCTGTGCCACACTGGAAACCTACCAACAGCTCTTACCAACTGAAATCGGGATTCATCTTTCCAGTCCTATAGGGTCCGACTATGGCCACGATACCAGGAGAGGCGCTGCAGGCAATGTCGAACTCTTAACAAAGGAACTCGCTTCATCGTCTACTGCCATACCAATAAACGTCAAATTTTGCCGCACTGTCCTAACGGATACATTAGTCGTATGGATTTCTGCCGTTATTTCAGGCATTGCTGCTTGTACATTAGCACTGACAACTCCACGCACACGCCGGTGCTCTTAGTCGTTAAACGAAGACCGTCAGTCGCTTCGTTTCTCGTCGTGAGAGGTAATGCCAGAAATTTGATATTCTCGGCACGCTCTTGGCTCTGTGGACCTCGGAACATTGAATTCTCTACCGATTTCTGAAATGGAATGTTGCATGCGTCCAGCTACTCCTCGAAAGTCTGTTAATTCCCGTCGTACGGCCATAATCGCGTCAGACACCATTCACATCAGTCTCCTGGGTACAAATGATAGCTTCGCCAGTGCACTGTCCTTTTACACCTTGTGTACGCGACACAACCGCCATCTGTATATGTGCATATCGCTATCCCATGACTTTTGTCACCTCAGTATATTTCGTGCCTGAAACGAGAGCGGGTAGGACAAACGTCGCCGTGTCTCGTAAGCTAATGAGACAATAATACCACGTCGCACCTCATGGCGTGTGTATCCAAGCTTGGTGGAAGCCTTCTGTTTTGATGCCACTTCGGCAGCTTGCTGCTTTCATTTTCAAGCTGCTTCTCAGTTTGTTTCGAGCGCCTGAGTGAACCACACTCCAGAATTTTCAGTCACGGAAAAACGTGACGTCGTTACCTGAAAAAGCAGGTCATCCAAGCTGCTCATCAGTTACGAAACGCTTACTAATCCCTTTTCAGTTTCAAACTTTGGTGTTCCTTACTTGGTAGGAGTGTTGTGGTGTACACTCTTCTTCCTTTGTTGAGTATATGGAAATTTTGTCACATTAGGGATGTTGGAAGTTAGACACTAAAAATAGATCAGTGAAGTTCCATTTACTGCACATCCTAGTTAAGTATATTCATGTGAGCAATATATGCCAATCACGTCTTAGAAAACTGTTGCAGCTGATGCATCCTGCATCCGTTTCCGCAATACAGTTCCCGAATGTTTCAGTTGTACTTAGAAATTCGCTGTATCTAATATAGTGTTGCCGTGTACTATAAACGGCTATACCCTCCCCATACGTGCTTTGTCGGATGTATAAACGAGGGCAGGCGTAGGTTGTGTGCTGAAGAGTATCGAGATCGTCCAAGTACTCCAGATCTGACTTTGCGAACTGCCATGCACCCGCCTTTCGCCTGAAAGTGTCGGCAACCACGCCCGACAACGAAGCCTCACTGTTTTGCATCTGTAGAAGGCGTTGCCTCCGCAGCCTGCGTCGATCACAAGGACGACAAACGGCAGGACAAGCATCACCAGAGGCGCTCCTACCAGGGACCTGTTTCCTCCACCGTGTCACGTGTGCGGAACTGGAGCGGCACGAATTCCTCCGCGCCCCGGCCATACTGGGCGGCGAAATCCATCACGTCGGCAGTTCGCTCCACAGGAGCTGTGGACCAATTTGTGCGCCGGCTCTTAGCAGCCCTTCACTCAGAGACCGGTCGGAAGCAATCAAGAAAACCCAACTCCCTGACACACTCCGACCCGGAAAACACTTGACATCCCTCCAAAGATAGTACCACCGTAGTAGATATCGATAACTGCTGCTGCTGCCACTCGCGGACAGACAACATTAGCAAACGCAGTGGCGCCAGTAAACACAAGAAGAAAACGAGACGCCACTATCCCTATTACACGATGCCAACCTACCAACGGCACCATCGCGAGCTGGAACACGGCTCAGGTGTGGCAATTGATTGTAGTGTGATGCGAGATTACGCGAAAGATCACATTAATGTCAAACAGTGCAAAAAATCGCAGTCGATTTAAAAGGAACTAGTAAGACAAGTTATATCTAAAACTTTCCCATTCCGTCGTGGCAGGCTGTTACAGCAACCGATTTCAAAGCGTTTCAAGACAAAAGCAGTCTCGGTTGCGAAATTATTAATTGTCAATGACGCGCTTCACCCTTTTGGGGCATCATCAGATTGCCTACAAAAGAGGAAACCGATATGATACAGATGTATGAAAAGGGCATGGTCCTCTCTAGCACGGCTACACAGATAACGTGAACTAAAACTAATAATAACACACGTAAAATTTGCTGGATACGTGACCCATCAGTCTTAAAACGACATATAATGTAAAATAAACACAAAGGTAACCTGATACATAAGCCATTCAGTCACGAACCATTTAAACCATGACGTGGATTTGGTGAAAGGAGAGATACAACCAGAATCACACCGAGAAAGTAGGACTGACAGATGAGTCACGTATCCTGCTACTTTACAATTTTACGTTATATGTGGCTTTATGACTGATGGGTCACGTATCCAGCTACTTCTAAGTAAGTTTTTATTACTTTTAGTTCACGTTGCCCGCGTAGCCGTTCAAGATTCGACCACGCCCTTTTCCTCAAATTGTAGCTATTTGATTGGTTTCTTCTTTTGTAGGCAATCTTACACTTCCCCAAAAATGGTTAAATGAGTCACTGACATTAAATAATTTCTCAAACGATGCGGATTTTGTTCTGAAACACATTTACACCCGTTGTTGTAACAGCCTGCCACGATGGAGTGCGATGATTTCTACATGAACTTGCCTTGGCTGGCAACGAAGATGGTGACGTCCTTCTTTCAGAAAACTAAGTTCAGGACATCAGGTATAATAGACAGCGAGAAGCTTATCCCAGTGTATCTGCATAAACAGAATACGTTCAATCAGAATCCTAGCAAGGATGTACTGAAATGCGCCAGGACACGTATTGGTAGTGAAATTAGATCTCTTTACACAGAAAAATGTAGACTTAATGTTTTAGTATTTGATGCCTATTTTTCTGCTGCGAAAATTTTGCCTAAAATGTCGTAGATGATTTGATGGGAGTTCTGGATGCTGTTATTTCAGAAAACAGTCAGTTGATGGCTCAGACAAATGAGAGAAAACTGCAGAGGTTAAGGAAAATTTACTGTCGGCCATTAAACAGATGCAATAATGATTAGAATATGTACTTCCCCTTCGCTGAGCGTATAGTAAATCTGACGGAAATAGACTTTAATACGCAACTGTGGGACTTACAGTTAAAGGGCTCCAAAATAACGCTCAACCACGGCTGGATCACTGGACATTTGCCCCTCCAGTGGTAGACTTAGAAACTGCGCTAGATGCGAACACATGCAACATATCCGAAAAACTAAAAACAATGTGTAAGGCCAGTGATCTTACTGAAGATGCTACCCATAAAGCATCGTTACTAAGATGAAGGTGGTTCTAGATTATATTAATAAGAAGTTTAAATTAGAAGAGGCATTAATTATACGGGCTGATAAGGGAAATACAGCTGTTCTTGTTTATAGGAAAGATTATATCGCTAAAACATTGACCTTTTTGAGGAGAACAACATCCAACACATAGCTTACGATCCCGCTAACGAATAGACGATCGTCCTAATATTTTTTTGTCCTGACCTTGCACCAAAAATGAAAGTGATGAATCCTAGGGCACCAGCCCTTTGAACCCAAATTACGACTCATAAACATGGATTCCCCCCCCCCCCCCCCCCAATGAACCATGGACCATGCCTCCCGTTGGTGGGGTGGCTTCCGTGCCACAGGGATACATACAGCCATACCGTAGGAGCAACCACAACGGAAGTCTGTTGAGAGGCCAGACAAACGTGTGGTTCCTGAAGAGGAGCAGCAGCATTTTCAGTAGCTGCAGGGGCCACAGTGTGAATGATTGACTGATCTGACCTTGTGTAGTGAACGCTTTATTGTAGCCAAGATAGACACGAGGCCCATGAATATCACAGTGGTACAAGTTTATATGCCAACTAGCTCCGCAGATGACGAAAAGATTGATGAAATGTATGATGAGATAAAAGAAATTCTTCAGACAGTGAAGGGATACGAAATTTTAATAGTCATGAGGGACTGGAATTCGATAGTGGGATAAGGAAGAGAAGGAAACGTAGTAGATGAATATGTATTGGGGGTAAGAAATGAAAGAGAAAGCCGCCTGCCGGCCGGAGTCTGGAACCGCGCGACCGCTACTGTCGCAGGTTCGAATCCTGCCTCGGGCATCGATGTGTGTGATGTCCTTAGTTTAGTTAGGTTTAAGTAGTTCATGGTGTGGGTTCCTGTAGTCATGTCCTAGTTCATGAACCACGGGCAACGTATGAGTGGCCAAGTAAGTGGTCCCGACAGTCGGGATACCAGTTACTTTGGAATAAGGTTGGGCATCTTGGACATATTCTGAGTCGTGGTCACCTTTGTGCTCATACGGCAAAGACTACCAAATCCACCGGTTAGTCCCTCAGCCGTTAGGGGTAAAACCCAATGGGACTCGGGGCAAGTAAGGCTAGCAACCTGCTTCCCTGGTACTTTAAATATGATGCTGGCAACAATCAGAGCAAAATGCCTCGGACCTTTGGAGGTGACGGAGTCCCACCTCTAACTGACAAACCAGGGACTCCTAAGATACGACTTGGCAAACAAATGGTAATGAGATGAGGAGCTATTAATATCATTGGGGGCTACTCTGGGAAGAAGGTAGAGCTGGCAGAGGCTGCAAGTAAGATGGGGCTGGACGTCTTAGCTGTTAGTGACATTCGGGTAAGGGGTGAGAAAGAAGAGGAAGTGGGAGAATACAAGGTCTACCTGTCAGGAGTCAAAGCAGGAATAGCACAATGGGGTGTAGGGCTTTACATCAGGAAAGAAATGGAACCCAGCGTAGTTGCAATAAGGTATGTAAACGAACGACTGATGTGGATAGATTTGACAGTGTCTAGCAAGAAAATTAGGATTGTGTCAGTATATTCGCATTGTGAAGGGACAGATCAAGATAAGATGGATAGTTTTTATGAGGCACTCAGTGATGTAGTTGTTAGAGTAAAGGACAAGGACAGTGTTCTGCTCATGGGTGATTTTAACGCCAGGATTGGAAATCGAACAGAAGGGTATGAAAAGATTATGGGTAAATTTGGAGAGGATATGGAGGCCAACAGGAACGGGAAACAACTCTTGGATTTCTGTGCCAGTATGGGCTTAGTAATCACAAACTCCTTTTTTAAACATAAGAACATTCACCGGTATACTTGGGAAGGCAGGGGAACCAGATCTGTCATTGACTATATAATAACAGATCAGGAGTTCAGGAAGGCTGTGAGGGACACACGTGTATTCAGGAGATTCTTTGATGACACTGATCATTATTTAATCTGCAGTGAAATTGGGATTGTGAGGCCGAACGTGCAGGAGGTCAGGTCCCTATGTAGGAGGATAAGAGTGGAGAAACTTCAGGATAAGGAAATCAGGCACAAGTACATAACAGCGATCTCAGAAAAGTACCAGTTAATTGAATGTAGTCAATTACAGTCATTGGAAAAGGAATGGACAAGGTACAGGGACACAGTACTAGAAGTGGCTAAAGAATGTCTTGGAACAGTGGTGTGTAAAAGTAGGATGAAGCAAACAGCTTGGTGGAATGATACAGTCAAGGCAGCCTGTAAAAGGAAAAAGAAGGCGTATCAAAAATGGCTACATACCAGAACCCAGGTAGACAGAGAAAGTTATGTTGAAGAAAGAAACAAAGCCAAACAGATAATTGCAGCATCCAAGAAGAAATCGTGGGAAGACTTTGGAAACAGGTTGGAGACTATGGGTCAATCTGCTGGAAAACCATTCTGGAGTGTACTTAGCAGTCTTCAAAAGGGAGGTAAGAAGGAAATGACAAGTATTTTGGACAGGTCAGGAAAACTGCTGGTTAATCCTGTGGATGCCTTGGGCAGATGGGGGAAATATTTTGAAGAGTTGCTCAATGTAGGTGAAAATGCGATCAGTAATGTTTCAGATTTCGAGGTAGAATGGGATAGGAATGATGATGGAAATAGGATCACATTTGAGGAAGTGGAAAAAATGGTCAATAGATCGCAGTGCAATAAAGCGGCTGGGGTGGGTGAAATTAAGTCGGAACTCATCAAATACAGTGGAATGTCAGGTCTTAAATGGCTACACAGGATAATTGAAATGGCCTGGGAGTTGGGACAGGTTCCATCAGACTGGACAAAAGCAGTAATCACACCAATCTTCAAACATGGAAACAGAAAAGATTGTAACAACTAGAGAGGTATCTCTTTAATCAGCGTTGTGGGTAAAATCTTCTCAGGTATTGTTGAAAGGAAAGTGCGAGTATTAGTTGAGGACCAATTGGATGAAAATCATTGTGGGTTTAGGCCTCTTTGAGGTTGTCAGGTCCAGATCTTTAGCTTACGGCAAATAATGGAGAAGTGTTATGAGTGGAACAGGGAATTGTATCTATGCTTTATAGATCTAGAAAAGGCATATGACCAGGTTCCTAGGAGGAAGTTATTGTCTGTTCTACAAGATTATGGAATAGGAGGCAAACTTTTGCAAGCAATTAAAGGTCTTTACATGGATAGGCAGGCAGCAGTTAGAGTTGATGGTAAATTGAGTTCATGGTTCAGAGTAGTTTCAGGGGTAAGACAAGGCTGCAACCTGTCTCCACTGTTGTTCATATTATTTATGGATCATATGTTGAAAACAATAGACTGGCTGGGTGAGATTAAGATATGTGAACACAAAATAAGCAGTTTTGCATATGCGGATGACTTAGTTGTGATGGCAGATTCGATTGAAAGTTTGCAAAGTAATATTACAGAGCTAGATCAGAAATGTAAGGACTATGGTATGAAGATAGCATCTCCAAAACGAAAGTAATGTCAGTGGGAAAGAAATATAAACGGATTGAGTGCCAAATAGGAGGAACAAAGATAGAACAGGTGGACGGTTTCAAGTACTTAGGACGCATATTCTCACAGGATGGCAACATAGTGAAAGAACTGGAAGCGAGGTGTAGCAAAGCTAATGCAGTGAGCGCTCAGCTACGATCTACTCTCTTCTGCAAGAAGGAAGTCAGTACCAAGACTAAGTTATCTGTGCACCGTTCAATCTTTCGACCAACTTTGTTGTATGGGAGCGAAAGCTGGGTGGATTCAGGTTACCTTATCAACAAAGTTGAGGTTACGGATATGAAAGTAGCTAGGATGATTGCAGGTACTAGTAGATGGGAACAATGGCAGAAGGGTGTCCACAATGAGGAAATCAAAGAAAAACTGGGAATAAACTCTATAGATGTAGCAGTCAGGGCGAATAGGCTTAGATGGTGGGGTCATGTTACACGCATGGGAGAAGCAAGGTTACCCAAGAGAC
Source organism: Schistocerca americana (assembly GCF_021461395.2). Taxonomy (NCBI): domain Eukaryota; kingdom Metazoa; phylum Arthropoda; class Insecta; order Orthoptera; family Acrididae; genus Schistocerca; species Schistocerca americana. The sequence goes on along the minus strand of NC_060119.1, from coordinate 458,916,068 downwards.
TCATGGATTCAGCAGTAGAGGGTAAGAGGAGTCGGGGCAGACCGAGGAGAAGGTACCTGGATTCGGTTAAGAATGATTTTGAAGTAATAGGTTTAACATCAGAAGAGGCACCAATGTTAGCACTGAATAGGGTATCATGGAGGAACTGTATAAGGGGTACTATGCTCCAGACTGAACGCTGAAAGGCATAATCAGTCTTAAATGATGATGATGATGATGATGATAAGCTCTGGGGGACTGATAACCTCAGAAGTTAAGTCCCATAGTGCTCAGAGCCATTTGAACCATTTGAATTTGCACAGAGCATAACTTAATCATAGCTAACACTTGGTTCAAGAATCATAAAAGAAGATTGTGTACGTGGAAGAGGGCTGTAGACACTGGAAGGTATCAGATAGATTATATAATGGTAAGACAGAAATTTAGGAACCAGGTTTTAAATTGTAAGACATTTCCAGGGGCCGATGTGGACGCTCACCACAATTTGTTGGTTATGAACTGTAGGCTAAAACTGAAGAAACTGCAAAAAGGTGGGAATTTGAGATGGGGCCTGGATAAACTGAAAGACCTGAGGTTGTAGGAGTATCAGAGAGAGCATTAGAGAACGACTGACGAGAACGGGGGAAATAAATACAGTAGAAGAAGAATGGGTAGCTTTGATAGATGAAATGGTAAAGGCAGCAGAGGTTCAAGTAGGTAAAAAGACGAGGACTTGTAGAAATCCTTGAGTAACAGAAGAAATATTGAATTTAATTGATGAAAAGAGAAAATATAAAAATTGAGTAAATGAAGCAGGCCAAAAGGAATACAAACGTCTCAAAAATGAGACCGACTGGGAGTGCAAAATGGCTAAGCAGGTATGGCTATAGGACAAATGTAAGGATGTAGAGGCGTATATCACTAGGGGTAAGACAGATACTGCCTACAGAAAAATTAAAAAGACCTTTGGAGAAAAGAGAACCACTTGTATGAATATCAAGAGCTCAGATGGAAAACCACTTCTAAGCAAAGAAGGGAAAGGAGAAAGGTGGAAGGAGTATATAGAGAGTCTATATAAGGTGATGTACTTGAGGGCAATATTATGGAAATGGAAGAGGACGTAGATGAAGATGAAACGGGAGATATGGTACTGCTTGAGGAGTTTGACAGAGCACTAACAAACCTAAGTGGCAACAAGGCCCCGAGAGTAGACAACATTCCATTAGAACTACTGATAGCCTTGGGAGAGCCAGCCCTGACAAAACTCTTCCATCTGGTGAGCAAGATGTATGAGACAGGCGAAATACCCTCAGACTTCAATAAGAATATAATAATTCCAACCCCAAAGAAAGCAGGTGTAGACAGGTGTGAAAACTACCGAACTGTCGGTTTAGTAAGTCACAGCTATAAAATACTAACACGAATTCTTTATAGACGAATGGAAAAACTGTTAGAAGCCGACCTCAGGGAAGATCAGTTTGGATTCCATACAAATGTTGGAACACGTGAGGCAATATTGACCCTACGACTTAGCTTAGATTAAGGAAAGGCAAACCTACGTTTCTAGCATTTGTAAACTTTTGACAATGTTGAGTAGAATACCCTCCTTAATATTCTGAAGGTGGCAGGGGTAAAATTCATGGAGTGAAAGGCTATTTACAATTTGTACAGAAACAAGATGGCAGTTATTAAAGTCGTGGGGCATGAAAGGGAAGCAGTGGTTGGGAAAGGAGTGAGACAGGGTTGTAGCCAATCTCCGATGTTATTCAGTGTGTAGACTGAGCAAGCAGTAAAGGAAACAAAAGAAAAATTCGGAGTGGGAATTAGAATCCATGGAGAAGAAACAAAAACTTTGACGTTTGCCGATGACATGCAAAGGACCTGGAAGAGCAGTGTCTTGAAAGCAGGATATAAGATGAACATCAACAAAAGCAAAACGAGGATAATGGAATGAAACCGAAGTAAATAGGGTGATGCTGAGGGAATTAAGATTAGAAAATCAGACGCTTAAGGTAGTAGATGAGTTTTGCTGTTTGGGGAGCAAAATAAGTGATGACGGTCAAAGTAGAGAGGATATAAAATGTAGACTGGCAATGGCAAGGAAAGCGTTTCTGAAGAAGAGAAATTTGTTAACATCGAGTATAGATTTAAGTGTCAGGATGTCTTTTCTAAAAGTATTTGTAAGGGGTGTAGCCATGTATAAAACTGTAACATGGACGATAACTAGTTTGGACAAAAAGAGAATAGAAGCTTTCTAAATGTGGTGCTACAGAAGAATGCTGAAGATTAGATGGGCAGATGCATAACTAATGAAGAGATATTGAATAGAATTGGGGAGAAGAGAAATTTGTGGCACAAGTTGACTAGAAGAAGGGATCGGTTGGTAGGACATATTCTGAGGCATAAATGGATCACCAATTTAGTATTGGAGGGCAGCACGGAGGGTAAAAATCGTAGAGGGAGACCAAGAGATGAATACACTAAACAGATTCAGAAGGATGTAGGTTGCAGTAGGTACTGGGAGGTGAAGAATCTTGCGCAGAATAGAGTAGCATGGAGAACTGCATCAAACCAGTCTCTCGTCTGAAGTCCACAACAACAACAACAACGAACCTGGATTCTCGATACGTCCGATAATTAACGGTATAGGAAACCCAGGTGAACCTGCCTCTAAATATGTTACAGTTATTCGGAAAACATTTTGTCTACGAAGAAAATTTTGCGATCTCCAATATAAAATATTTATTTCGCCTTCTAGATGGTGAAACTTTCCCACCTGACTCCACTTTGCTCTCTTCGGATGTTAATGTACCTCTGGATGAAACGGTTCTCTTCATAAATGAAAATATCCTCAGGCATCGGCGTCTGAGCTCAGACGGAACAGCACGTCAATCACCTTACTTAAGCTAGTTACATCCTACAATTATTTCGCTTTTAACGGTTAGTACTACAAATAAACTGATGGTCTAGCCATGGGCAATTGTTTAGCAGGGTGTCTCGCGGATATTTTTGTTAATCTGTTGGAATCTAAATACTTTAGACGCAAAACTGTGCTTTATCAACAGGTATTATTTTATCGTCGGTATGTACTCGTAGACGACACTGTCTTCAGCGGCTCCATTTCTGGCATTACGTTTCTAGTTGAGGAATTTAATGCCCTACACAAAAAGATGATGTTTACTAACGAAGCGAATGACCATAGTAGGACACTTAACTACCTAGACTAGAAACTTCAGCTTGTTGGGGGAACTGCTATGTTTGACATCTATTGTAAACCGATGACTGGCGATTATATAATCCACGCTTCCTCCTGTCACCCTCATATATACAAATTAAGTTTTACCAAATTGATCGTGCACGGAAATTACTGAGACACCTCTCATCATCCAATCCTCAATACACAACGCGTAGAGTCCTGCAATTGTTGATAAGCTATGTAAAGGAAAAACGTCAGTAGCACGGCACAGAGGTCTTCCCATCTCACGGTGTTCGAGCTCCAAATTTGTGAAGATCCCCCTCGTGGGGAACCTCTCTTATGATTTAGCTGAACTCTTTAAAAAACCAGGATTTGCATGTTGTTTATACTACTGTTAATAAGCTTCAGTATATATATTCACAATGAACGCCACCTGAGAAACAGGTATGCAAGGTCGGACGTATGTAGATTGGAGTGTAGAGATTGCGAGCCGTCACATATGGACCAGACTGACAGAAGGTTCGAGACCAGTTTCAGGTAGCTCTTGTCAACTAAGGAAGGTCAGATTAAACAAAATTTGCTAAGCCGCAGCGGGCACCGGACCTATTAGAGGAGCTGGAAACTGTTAACATCTCGATGTTGAAGGTGACAGGTTGCTGAAGGATCAACTGATTAGCAAAAAAATGTTCAAATGCGTGTGAAATCTTATGGGACTTAACTGCTAAGGTCATCAGTCCCTAAGCTTATACACTACTTAACCTAAATTATCCTAAGGACAAACACACACACCCACGCCCGAGGGAGGACTCGAACCTCCGCTGGACCAGCCGCACAGTCCATGACTGTAGCGCCCAGACCGCTCGGCTAATCCCGCGCGGCACTGATTAGCAGTAATCAAATATATTATGATACAATGTTCCGATAGTAGGTGCACTGATTATTTGATGTCGACACCATCACTCTCAATTTGTTGGTTTCTGTGTAGGAACTTGTGGGAACCACATTTTAAAGGGGGATTTTCAATGACTTTTTATCGCAGATGACTTTACCTCTTTACATTTATAACTTATGTGTCTTTATTTTAACGACTAAGAATGTTTTGGTCCGTTTACGATGCTTAAGATTGCCTCCGATCCTGGCATCTTGACGTTTGATCCACTGAAAATGCATACGCTATGAATGTACACCAAAATTTAACTGTTTTACTCCGTATGACGGAGTTTTAATGTAATTTGATTCGTTGCTTTTCATGTAATCATTTTACCTCTTCTTTATGTGGTAGTAATCACTGGTTTACACACATTTGTTTTTCTAAAATGTGCCTCAAGCCCGTCATGAACGTCACCTGGGTACTTACTGCCGCACTATACGCGGCACCTGTATCTCAGTTTGTCATAGAAATAAAAGTGCGTGCGAATACAGACATTGTGCTATGTGCGCCTTGTTCCGTGGTTTGTAAGCGTGGGCCTATGCTGTACTGCCATGGCGGTGCCGGCTGGTGTGCTCAATGTAACATACGATAACTGCAAAAAAAATTTCCGCCACGTATTTCTACTTTCTTCTATTCCGGCTATTTCTCTCCTTTCACTAGGTCCACTTCATGGTGTAGAAGTTTCATGACGGATGGATTACGTATCCGATTACGACGGTGTTTATTTTACATTATATGTGGTTTATGACTGATGGGTCACATATTATGCTACTTTCACTATTTTACATTATACGTGGTTTTATGACTAATGGGTCACATATCCAGCTACTTTTACGAAGTTGTTATTAGTTTTTTCACGCTGTCTGCGTAGCCGTGCAAGAGAGAACTATGCCTTTTTCCTCCATTTGTATCTAGTTGATTGGTTTCTTGTTTTGTAGACAATCTGATGATGCCCCAAAAGGGTGAAACGTGTCATTGATACTACATAATTTCGCAGTTTTATTCTGAAACAACTTACATCTAGTACAACAGTAAAACTGTATACTAAAAAAGATAATTTGAACAAAGAAGCCAATTCTACCTTTCTCTTTTTGAATATAACAGTTTCAACAACCAGCTTGAATATGTGTCTTACGACAGGATGGTTAATGAAACTAAAATCAGTTTTACAAAAACAAAAACAAAAAAAATGACCTATTGTGTATAGGTCTCAAATGTAATGTAGAAACTAGGCGTAGTGATGCTACTGTTGTAGAAGATTTCATTGCTGATCTAAGGATGGATCTTGATAACCATAAAATAGAAAAATTGCAAGAGATTAGGATCGCTCATGAATGTTGTAATATGCCAGCAAAAGAAATAGTAAATGTTATTAGAGTAAACGAACACCCAATTGAGCATAAAGTAGTAAGTAGCATAAATCGTAAACATAAACAGAATGATGCTCTTATACCTAAGGCTGACGAAGATAATGCAGTAATTGTGGCTTTTAAGAACGAATATACAGAAAAACCAAAAATTTTTCGAAAAGAATGACTAAACTACAAAAAGAAATTGGAATCGGTTTGAATAGTTGCCAAAAATTGATTGGAAAGTTTTGTAAAAAAAAAGTTAGTAAATATGAATCCTAAGCCACCTACGCGGAGGAGTCAACTTGAAGTCCATACACAGGGGCATCCGATCGGTCGATCGTCGAGAGTACCCATAGTGCTCATCACAAGTTAGCCTGTTTTTTACACACACAGCTTATGTTTTTGAGAAAAACTTGTCGGTGAAAAAATTCTGAAGAATTGATTAGTATATTAACTAATATTATATACTCTACTCAGACGAAATTAAGTTTCCATTGATGTACTTAGTTTATATGCTCACGTCCCAGTGGACACAACTCTCGAAATAGTGGAGAAAAATTTGTTAATCCACGGGAAGATAACTGTTTTGGAAATTACGGAACTCAGGGCTCTGCTCAGGACCGTTTTCAAATATGACTTAGTCAATAAATTGTACACACAGCCATGTGCTGCCTCTGGCCGGCCTGCTAATAGAAACATTCTAAAAATTCTTTCGATGTGAACTATTTTAAAGGAAGCGTCGAAACACTGAATAACATTAGTTTCTATGCACGATACATCTGAAGGGACGAGGGATGAATTAGAGCACCTGTTTTTAAACTTAATCAGTTTCACGAAAAAATTGTTTTTAAAAAAGAAATGGAAGACAGTAGCAGAGAACTGATTTACCTTGATCTTATATTACGAGTACATGACGACCAAATAGATTTCAATATTCTCCGTAAGAAGATTTTTCCTAATAATATCATTCCATCTGATTCGGCTCACCGCCAAGTGCACAAACCAACCTTCTTACATTCTAGTATTCCTAGAGCACTGATTACTACATTAACATCGGAGAGCTCGTGAGATGAGATTCAATTAATTAAATCTCTTGCCACCAACAATGACATACTAGTTGACAGCATTTTGGATGAGAAAACCTCTTAAAATGTTACACATCAGATGTTAGAAAAGTGGAAGATGTGGATGGGAAAATTTGCTTAGAACGTAAGGAAGATCCATTTTCACAGTCGAGTTTTACAAGGTAAAGTGTAATGAATGTCCTCATTTTTATATAGGTCACAAGGGGGAGGGGGTAATTAAAACTAGGTACAAGAACATTAACCGAGCAAAGAGGCTATTACTATTCTTGGCTCCACATACGCTGCACATCTTGTGCAAAGCGGACATAACCCCTGTAATTTGGATGATACTGTTATTTTGCTTAGGAAGGAGAATGTTGGGTCTATTGGACGAACTTAAAATTTTTAAACACTGTGTCAACAATAAGAATTCAATTTTGAACAATCAGCTGCAACTGTAAAACAAAAATTTTTTCGATGGATTAACATAATTATTACATCGGGCTAGTATATGTTTTTTTGAATGCCAAACTCTACACGAGCGTTCCCAATAAAATGTCATACTGGTTTTGTATAATCGTGTCACTTCTCATGAAATTTCCTAAGCCCAGTTTCCCTGCTACTACCACGTGGATGGATGATCATCCGGTCTGCCGAAAGCTATTGGCTGTGCACTCAGGCCTTGTGAAGCAAACTGAGGAGCTACTTGATCGACAAGTAGCGGCTCCGGTCTCGTCAACTGACATACGGCCGGGAGAGCGGTGTGCTGACCACATGCTCCTCCGTATCTGCATCCAATGACTCCTCTGGGCCGAGGATGACACGGTAGCCGGTCGGTACAATTCGGCCTTCATGGCCTGTTTGGGAGGAGTTCAGTTTAGTTTTTGGTTGTCCTATTAGCGACATCTAGGCTCAGTTATCTCAATTCCTGGCCACACATGAATCTTGCTCCGTCAATTGGAATTTTATCCGTTTGTGGTCACACACACCACATCTAATATGTAAATTATTTTATTTATGAGAGATCCAGACGGCTGTTCTTACGATTGTCAGTTTTAATTTGACTCGGCAGTTTAATCAGCAGCTTATGGGTGGCCCTAATGCTTTTCGTGGACTACGAATGGAGTTCACCTGTGAGATAGAAGCTGTATTTGGAGGCAGTACATGGCTGACCGTGGCCGTTGTTTGGGGCAATCATGCTGATTATGGTAGCCTCGAACCTTTCCCTGATGCTAACATCCTGGGTTGGATGGCTTTGGTGGCACATCATGATCAGCATGTAAAACGTAAGTTGTGGCTTATTTTAATGATTAAAAACTCTTGCCTTAGTTAGGCATTTGGTCTGTCGCTGACTCTGCTGTAATATGCACGTGGCCATTTAGCTTATATTTATGATAACAGTTAGACGTGTTTTTATTGCGTTATTGTAATAACCTCCACTATATGTATGTTGGTTTTAATAAAATGCTACTTTTTTAAGCGTTACATTTTTCTGTATATACTTATTTCTAATTTATTAGACTTCTGAAGAAGGCCCATTTATATGGGTTGACTACTACCTTTCGCAACCGGTGGCTGTTTTTGTTCCATATGTTACATTTGCACAGTTGCTTCTGTAGCCATGCTTAACGTTCTACAGACTGGCAATAGTTGATAACTTGAGAATGGATTGGTTCGCTGAGAATCTGATTTGTTCTTTCTCATAGGAGTGAAACTATAAATATTGTGCTAGTTATATACGAATGCATGGTTTAAAAACTACGTGTTTTCGGTGGATGACTCCTCGTCCATTATCAAGTGGTGACTGTCATATGATTATTGTGACCATTCGTTATAAAGCAGCGCCACCTTCTTTGATGTCACTGGCACTCACCCCAGAGTCATATATGGTAACGGTTTCGTTGCGCCCGCGCCGCACCCGTTTCAGTCTTTTGATGGGCTGGTCCGAAGCTGTACTTAGTGCACACCGCCGCCTTTATTGAGTGTGTTGACTTAAATCATTATCTCGATCGCTTCGTTTGTGGCTCTATCCAGAAACTATTAATCCGTATGACAACAGATGTCTCTTCGAATGCATACGATGTCCGTTTTCTAGACATTTTCTATTGCCGCTGATTACTCAGGTTACCGTAAGCGAAAACATCTCTCGTGTTCTACACCGCACTATTTAATAGAACATACAGTCTGACCAACATAAAACTGCAGACACCCACGCGATATTTTACACACTCCTAGCTTTCTGAGACCTGCACCGTCGTTCACACGCCTCATTGATTTTAAAATGTTTGCTGGAGCCGAGAATATCGAACTGCTAGTATGCTTGTTTAGAAACCGACTGATCGCTCCTGTTAACTGAGCACGAGAACGGCAAAAACGCAAGCTTCTTCGTGCCCTGAAGACACGTAAGCAGAAGGCCCCCGATGAGAAAATAAAGACGCATATACGGCGCTGGAGCGAGCACCAGTTGCCAATTAACTGTTTAAATTTATTTGAGTGAAGGTGGATATGTAATGTCGAGTGTATTTTTAATGTTAAATACTCTGTTAGACTTTAAACTTCGGGTTTCCTATTTCGAATGGTGCCAGTGCAAGATCGTGAAGTTGACAGCCTGCGTAACACTAACCGTTGGTGGCACCATTAGACTGCCAGAATGGATAGAGAAATTCTAAGAAAATCATGCCCTGTCTGAAACATTTGGCTATGAACTTTGATGGAAAACTGATTACTTCGAAAATAAAGATGGTCGCTGTGAAATTTAACCAAAGGAAGAATCTGTTTTCTACCCTATTTGGTTTACCTAGGTCGCACTTGGTAACGCCGCGCAAACTGCTTTCGTAGCTACAGCGCGTCTCGATAACAGCTGCAAAACCTAATTACTGAGATAACGCAAAGGTGCAATGAGTTCCCCAAAAACACTGCTACCATTCTTGCCTCATAATTTCTAATAGCGGTTTTAAATAAATCGAAATTAACTCAATCAAATGTAACCAGTGTCACGAATGATGATGAAAATAGAAACACCCAGACCCCGGGCAGAGAAAATCCCCAAACCGGTCGGGAATCGAACCCAGGATCCCGTGATGCAGAGGCAGCAACGCTAGCTACGTTTTCTTCCTTTTTTTCATTTTGTTCCTTTTTTTTTCATTTTGTTCGGTACTGTCCGTTGCGTTTGACCTGGGAGGACGACAGATGACATCCGTTCAAGTAGATCGTCGATTCCTTTACTCAGTTTTTTTTTTATTACAGAGCGAAAGCAGCCCGCTGACCGAACACCAGACCACGAGCTGTGGACTACAGCGGGAGAGCGGTAGTGTTAGAGTTACGTGCAGGCGGTGTATGGGTAATGCCGAACGCTGGAGGGGAATTGGGGCTCTAAACTGAAGCCTGCACTTACATTTGTTATAAATATTAAGTGAAGCTCCTCCCTGCCCACACTTGCCTGGTGACCATTCAAAAAGACCCTTCACCTCTGCTTTGATTCGTATCTAACAAGAATTCCGCTGAAAAAGCAGCGATTTGTTTTCACTTGGCTTCTTAACCATTTGTAACTTTCGGAAAAGCGTCATGAATGGTGAATTTTGAGTAAACATTTTAAGTAGATATTTCTCTTGTTGCCATGTTAAAATTTGCTTCTTTTGCCAAAAAACATCAGAGTTTACACAGTGTCACCTCTCTGACGTGTTGTACAGACGCAATTGCAGAGAATTCTGAAACACTGGTTTATTAAATGAGGAACTGAGGAAAAGAAAGTCAATAGCTTATTAAAAAAGCACATACTCGCCACAAAATAGACGTGGAATGGTTTCACTTATGTTGTTCCAAGCCCCATTGCATTTCTCATTCCACCAACTATCGATGGCCCTTAGAAATTACATTATTTCATCGAAAAAGTCTGTATTTAGTAGAATAGATAAGGAACTTTTACATAATACGCTAAAATACTCTCCTATTTGTGAGATATTTGCCAAAGTCTCATTTCAATATCTCAAACCACTTAAGAAATTGTAGTGTACGATGTAGTGGATATATCATTCTGCCTTTATCGGTGGCGCGGCGCGATCGGAAAAGTGTGTGCTACGTCAGATCAGTTTTCTCGATACTGGTGGCACGTAGACACCTCCACTCAAGTCTAAAGAAAAATTCGATAGATTATCTAAATTTCATACGCAGTAATTCATATTACGTAATTTGCACCAAACGCAAAATCATAGCGACCCCAATTCTCACTGCAACTTTTTCAGGTTTCGCGTACTGTTATCACTTCCATGTAAATACCAAAATAAGCACACTGAAGAGCCAAAGAAACTAGTACACCTGCCTAATATCGTGTAGGGCACCCGCGAGCACGCGGAAGTGCCGCAACATGGCGTGGTATGCATTCGGCTAATGTCTGGAGTGGTGCTGGAGGGAATGACACCATGAATCCTGCATCGCTGTCCATAAATCCGAAAGAGCATGAGGTGGTGGAAATCTCTTCTGAACAGCCAGCGGAAGTGTTTTAACTCAGAAGAGTGTTCCTGGAGACACTCTGTATCAATTCTAGACGTATGTAGTGTCGCATTGTCCTGCTGGAATTGTCCAAGTCCGTCGAAATGAACACTGGACACTATTGCATTCAGGTGCTCAGACAGGATGCTTACGTACGTATCACCTGTCAAGAGTCGTATCTAGACGTATCAGGGGTCCCATTCCACTCCAACTGTTCACGCCCCACACCATTACAGGGCCTCCACCAGTTTGAACAGTCTCCTGTTGACATGTAGGGTACATGGATTCATGAGGTTGTCTCCATACGCATACACGTCCACCCGCTCGATACAATCTGAAACGAGACTCGTCACACCAGGCAACATGTTTCCAGTCACCAACAGTCCAATGTCGGTGTAGACGGGCCCAGCCGAGGCATAAATTTGTGCCGTGCAGTTATCAAGGGTACATGAGTGGGCCTTCGGCTCCGAAAGCCCATATCGATGATGTTTGTTGAATGGTTCACACACTGACACTTGTTGATGGCCCAGCATGGAAGTTTGCAGCAATTTGCGGAAGGGTTGGACTTCTGTCACGCTGAACGATTCTCTTCAGTCGTCGTTGGTCCCTTCTTGTGAGATATTTTTCCGGCTTTGGACGAAACCTGGTCACTGCGCATCGGCCACCTTGTTCTGTGCGGACTCTACCTCATTTCATGTAAATTATAAGCCACAATGTTGCAATTTATTTAGTTTTGTACTGCATTCTATACAGTCAAAGGACATTGTGCGAGCTTGTTCTTTGATTCGGCGGAACGTATAACCGCAAAGAATGGACTGTCGGCGGCTCAGGAGATTTACAAGCAGTAACTGAGGCCTTGTGTACCAGGCAGTGAATTTCCTCTGAATGTGGCGTCCCGGAGCAGCGGCTGGAAGATCTGGCGGCGGCTGCGCGCTGCGGCGACAATGGCGGGGTGGCCACTGTGCAGACTTCCCTCCGCCCGGGCCGGCGCGGCGGTCCGCCGATAACATTGCAGCGGCCAGCCACAAAGCCCTCTGCGGGCGGACCACGCGGAAGGCCTTGTATTCGACGGAGCTACTGGTGTAAGAAGCGGTCAGCTGCGGAGGCGGGCACTAGCTCAGACTAATTCAATGACGCTGTGGTCCAGTGTATGAAATAGCCAAGAAAGACGACACGAAACATTTCGTTACCCTTCGCCTACACGATGTTACAAAGAACACGATAGAGAAATGAACAATATAATCAAATGTTCAAATGTGTGTGAATTCCTAAGTGACCAAACTCCTTAGTCATCGGTCCCCAGACTTACACGCTATTTAAACTAACATATGCTAAGAACAACACACACACACCTATGCCCGAGGGAGGACTCGAAGCTCCGGTGGCAGGGGAACAATATAGTCGTTTCTGAGGTATCGGTTGAGAATTTAGCATACCCCTGAGATACCACCAGATCAGAACCCACTGATCTACAGCATGAATCGGTTTCTCCCCATGAGATCGTGTGAAATGAAAAAGCGAAATGGCACAGGGAATAATTAATTGCCTATCTGAATTACACAGAGGTGGCCCAAACGAACATTAAATATGGCGCGCATGAAACTAATAATAAGGATTTCCATTAAGCTACTAAACGAAACTAAAGGTTGTTATGCCGGCCGGTGTGGCCGTGCGGTTAAAGGCGCTTCAGTCTGGAACCGCGTGACCGCTGCGGTCGCAGGTTCGAATCCTGCCTCGGGCATGGATGTGTGTGATGTCCTTAGGTTAGTTAGGTTTAATTAGTTCTAAGTTCTAGGCGACTGATGACCTCAGAAGTTAAGTCGCATAGTGCTCAGAGCCATTCATTCTAAAGGTTGTTATAACGATCCACTTTATTGCGAGATTCATTGGCTTGGTTCAAATGGCTCTGAGCACTATGCGACTTAACGTCTGAGGTCATCAGTCGCCTAGAACTTAGAACTAATTAAACCTAACTAACCTAAGGACATCACACACATCCATGACCGAGCGAGGTGGCGCAGTGGTTAGCACACTGGACTCGCATTAGGAAGGATGACGGTTCAATCCCGCGTCCGGTCATCCTGATTTAGGTTTTCCGTGATTTCCCTATATCACTTCAGGCAAATGCCGGGATGGTTCCTTCGAAAGGGCACGGCCGATTTCCTTCCCCATCCTTCCCTAACCCGAGCTTGTGCTCCGTCTCTAATGACCTCGTTGTCGATGGGACGTTAAACACTGATCTCCTCCTCCACCACACATCCATGCCCGAGGCAGGATTCGAACCTGTGACCGTAGCGGTCGCTCGGCTACAGACTGTAGCGCCTAGAACCGCACGACCACTCCGGCCGGCGCGAGATTCATTCACATGATTCTAATCACTGAATTATCAAATAATTGTAAAATGGGACAAACATACAAAGGGATGCATGTCAGTCCTGGGCACAGGTGGTTGTGATTCAGATAGAGTGATATAAATACTGGGCCCACGAACATAATTGCTGAATTGGTTGACAGTCCAAAGAAAAGACCCAGAAAACTACGAAGAAGCACCTAGTAGGCTATGAGTTAACTTAAAAAAACGAAACTTTGACTTGAACAATTAACTCCGCAGTTCACTCCTCATAACGTACACAAATGCACCTCATGCTTGCCACTCTGATGACATTCAAGTGCAGAGGATGTATGTAGTTGGGACTCACAGGAGGAGGCAGCATGTCATTCTCAATGGAGAGAAGTCTTCCGAAGTAAGAGTGATTTCAGGTGTGCCGCAGGGGAGTGTCATAGGACCGTTGCTATTCACAATATACATAAATGACCTTGTGGATGACATCGGAAGTTCACTGAGGCTTTTTGCGGATGATGCTGTGGTGTATCGAGAGGTTGTAACAATGGAAAATTGTACTGAAATGCAGGAGGATCTGCAGCGAATTGACGCATGGTGCAGGGAATGGCAATTGAATCTCAATGTAGACAAGTGTAATGTGCTGCGAATATACAGAAAGATAGATCCTTTATCATTTAGCTGCAAAATAGCAGGTCAGCAACTAGAAGCAGTTAATACCATAAATTATCTGGGAGTACCCATTAGGAGTGATTTAAAATGGAATGATCATATAATGTTGATCGTCGGTAAAGCAGATGCCAGACTGAGATTCATTGGAAGAATCCTAAGGAAATGCAATCCGAAAACAAAGGAAGTAGGTTACAGTATGCTAGTTCGCCCACTGCTTGAATACTGCTCAGCAGTGTGGGATCCGTACCAGATAGGGTTAATAGAAGATATAGAGAAGATCCAACGGAGAGCAGCGCGCTTCGTTACAGGATCATTTAGTAATCGCGAAAGCGTTATGGAAATGATAGATAAACTCCAGTGGAAGACTCTGCAGGAGAGACGCTCAGCAGCTCGGTACGGGCTTTTGTCAAAGTTTCGAGAACATATCTTCACCGAAGAGTCAAGCAGTATATTGCTCCCTCCTACGTATATCTTGCGAAGATACCATGAGGATAAAATCGGAGAGATTAGAGCCCACACAGAGGCATACCGACAATCCTTCTTTCCACGAACAATACGGGACTGGAATAGAAGGGAGAACCGATAGAGGTACTCAAGGTACCCACCGCCACACACCGTCAGGTGGCTTGCGGAGTATGGATGTAGATGTAGATGTAGATGTAGATTGGTAGCCAGTCACATTATACTGTACGTTCCAAGACTGGACCAAATGTAACAATTTCCTGATTGGTTAATAAGTACTGCTCAGTACTCTCACAAAGTGGGGCAGTACATAGAGAAATTCCCTCCCACCACGCTCATGTTCTCACATTTCACGCAATGGAAATGCATGCAAATCTGCATTTAGTAAGCAGTACCAAAATAATTACTGTGATCTAATTGTGAGTTTCCTTACAAACTTTAAACATGAACTTGTGTGACTTATTTTCGCCCACAACAGCTGTCTGCAAAGCTGAGTGCATTACATTTTTCTCCTGCCGAAGCAAATTTTGTATTTTCTAAGGGCATTCTTAAAATTCCTCGCTTTCTGAAAGATTATAACCTGCTGGGTACTCTCTCTCGCCTTGCCGCCCAGTCAGCAACCCCCTGGTGATTTTGCATCTGCCAAAAAGCAGCGCTCTGTTTCTGGTCAGTGCGTCCCATACCTGGCTGACTCGTGGCTTTCAGCGAAAACAATTTTTATTGTCTGCTTGTTTGGCTCCTTCTTGGAGCTCTTATTCACTCCTGTCCCATGTTACAGAAAAAAACACTAAAGGCACCCTCACCGTACAGAGTTACAGAAAAGATTACTACCCACATGTGCAGTCATTGGTTTGAGATTCAGTCCTGTATGTACTTTCATGCAACACTGATACATTAATAAATTTACACAACAGTTTGGGAAAAACTGTCTTGTAACATTACCAGCTTATTACACAGCACTGACAGGTAGCTTGTTTATCCGAATTCCGTGAGGCACATTTGTAACCTAAGTACTCTTCTTAAATAAAACTAAAACAGTATTAAACAAGTTTATTTTTACATGAAAACGTGTACCTTAATCTTATTTTCAAGACCATTTCTACCTACATCAGGGCACTTACCGTATCCTACGACCAGCTTCTCAAATCCATTGTTGCTGCCAAATCTAAAATTGCTTAAAATTCGTGTACGGACGTTTCGACGTTGTCATGTTCCTCGTAGTGCTGAATAACAAGGTGATTCTTTAAGTGCAACAACATATGGTAACCAATAGCCGCTGGGTCAAAGCTATAATCGTTCCTAACAACATGATATGATGAGATCTTGAATGCGATAAAGCATATGCAGGCGGACATTGTCGTGCAGCAAAATTATCCGTCTACAGAGCATTCCATGCCTTTCTTCTGCTTTTCACGGTACAGTTTCTTAAAAATCTCGCAATACCTGTCTTCTTCATTGACTGAGCTACCCCGATGCAAAAAATTCATCTATCCAGTCTATTACAGCATTTCATCATTGCAGCTGCATACGCTGAGGATTACATTTCGCACAAATTTATTGTTGGGAACGGGAGAAGAACAGTCAAAGCCTCTGTGGCAAGCAGTGTTTATTGACCACGAGCCATGTACCAAAGATCAAATGAAAATGATTCATAGGTTCCGTTTGACATATTTTCTGGCTTCTGCAAGTGGTTCCACACTTTAATCTGATGTCATTTCGAAAAAGGATTCACAGGTTTTGTTTGACATATTTTCTAGTTTCTGAAAATCAGTTAAAAAGGATACAGATATCATGCATTAATTTTCAGTTTTGTATTCTCTCTACAGAAAAGTACATCTCAAAGGATGAGAAGGTATCATGGAGGCAATTGGCCCGAGTCCTCAAATATTTCCTTGGCCTGTGGCCTCATCAGCGAACACATTCCGTGTCAAAAAGCTTTCTATTTCTCCCTTACCAACGCTAACAATGCAAGAATCTAATTTTTAAGGTGGTTATTTTGTTGTTAGTACTGAAAACTGTTGCTTGTTTTCTTTTTAAAGATTGACTGCATTCATTCATTTTTCCAAATATATCTGCCAAGAAAGCTAGTCCGACTAACGAAGTTACATCGTTTAAATGGTCTTTTAACTTCAAAGAAATTTCAGTCTTAAAAGCTTAGTTCAAATAATCATGTTAATGTCTTACACCGTGATAACCATCTAACCTAAGTTAGGGGCAGTAGTCTTTTATGTCTGCTCCCAAAATATTCCCACAATACTGAAAAGAATCGCCATTGAAGAAGGCATACTTAAATGAAATTAATTGTTTTTCTGCTTCGTCAAGAACTAATTTTAGATTTGGCAGCAATTCTTTTTCATCTAAGCAGGGTACAACGGCTGGAACAACAGTTTGAGGCTTTAGCGATACCACTTCTGTTGTTTTACCAGTCATTGCCTTTGCCCTACCTGTACAAATGTCGATACAATTGTTCTAATCGAGAAGAATTATTTAAAAAAAATGTTAATTGTGTTAAAAATTCGTTTTCGAATAGATTTAGTTGGGAGCAATGTGCACATAAGCAAGTCTTCTTAAAGTGAATGTTTATATAGATATCATGCAATTATCAGCAAGGTGGCCATTCTAGCATCAGTCAATTCATTTATTTGCAAGACGAATTTGTTATGTTGAAGGCGACCAACTAGTTCTTGTTTGATATAGCCTGTGACATCGTTAATTTGATGCAAAATTGTGTCGTTCCAAAACCGCGTATGGGTTTATTAAATTCTCAGCGGTAATGTGTGCTTCACCCACTTGTATAATGCGATAGCTGACCGAATACAATACCTCCATAATTTTTTCATTTACAGTTTGGTCACATACAGCTTAGTTTCTTGACTTGTTAGAACTGTCTATTCTTACGTACAAAAAATTCTTCATTCTTGTTGTTTCAATCGGAGTGTATAGTCGGCGCATGTTAGCGTGTACCATGGAATTATTAGGAAATAGCTTGTTAGATAACACGCAGAGAGCTAAGCCGGTAGAATAAAACAAAATCCAAGACTGAAGTAAGATTCGTCATAGTTTCTTTTTTCAGCTTTAGTGAGTCATTAGATATCTTACTGTTTGAAACCACGGAGCTTGAAGTCATTACATCACGTTTTTTAATCTCATGGTGTTGACTGGAACTTTTTGAGGTTGATGCCACATCTTCTAGGCGAACCACCTTTGAACTGTGAAACTTTTTGTTGCAACACATTTAAGCAAAGCTTCCAAATATCTTTTAAAATTAACACTTTAATTTTGCAATATAACAAACATAATATAATATCCCCACAAAATACTGAATTTTACAACTGTATTCAATAACAAACACGAATCAAATACAGTGCAGTCCAAGAGCGGTGCGCAGATACGCAATGTCGCATTGGACAGTGCGTTGCAGTCGCAAACGGGAGTAGGAACAGTGTGTGTTCTGTGGTACGTGGCAAGCGTTTATATAACACACACAGCGAAGCGACAAAGTCATTCGAGGCAGCTCGACGAGTTTGTGAATGAGAGAGAGATGGAGAGAGCGTAGTGCAATGTTCAGGGCGTTTGTGGATGAGACAAGGCAGAGAGAGAGAGAGAGAGAGAGAGAGAGAGAGAGACGGATACTCTTAACTCCGCCCGAACAGGCCATGAAGGCCCAACGGTACCGACCGGCCGCCATGTCATCCTGAGCGAATAGGCATCACTGAATGCGGAAATGGAGGGTCATGTGGTCAGCACAACGCTCTCCCAATCGTATGTCAGTTTACGAGGCCGGAGCCGCTACTTCTCAATCCAGTAGCTCCTCAGTTTGCCTCACAATTGCTGGCTGCTCCCTGCTTGCCAACAGCGCTTGGCAGACCGGATGGTCACCCATCCATGTGCTCGCCCAGCCCGAAAGCGCTTAATTTCGGTATTCTGACGGGAAACGGTGTTACCACCGAGGCACGGCCGTTGGCAGAGAGAGAGGGAGGGAGGATGAAAGAGTCAGCATGGCTGCTGAGCGCATCTGTAGGACGAGTATCGGGTCGACACGTAAGTTATCTACTCATACGAACTAAATTCTTTTATTTGCCGTTTTTGATCATAGCATTGTTTTAGATTTATTATGCTGCTTGTTGCCTCATTTTCGGCTATTAAGCACCGAGAGAAAAAAAATAGCCTTCATAAAACGAACATAATGTGATATTTATAAGAGCTGTTTTTGTCAGTGTGTGAAAAGACTTGACGTGCTTTGTTCTAGAAGCCTTCCGGGGCCCCAGGACTCCACGTAGCGCACTTTGAGTATCACTGACCTAGGAGTCTCCAGATCAAATCTCTCTCTACTGAGCTGAGAGAGCAATATGAGTAAACTTGCAGGCAGATTAGATCCATGTATTGGACTGGGACTCAGCCCAGAGTCTTGTCTGGCATGTACAGCACTGTTACTGACTGAGCTACCAAGCCTGTGGGAGAGTGGTACTGGTAGAAGTGGTCAGGGAGTCGCCAGCTGAACACTGATAGTACAACTGGTAAGTACAGTGACCACTGGAGGCTCAGGGTCTTAAGCTGCCGGTAAGTTAAAAGAGCGCACATCCAGCTGCACAATGAATTATTCACCCTAATGCTGTCTGTATGCCATTCTTCTTCTTGCTCTTCGTTCACGTATAAGCCACTATGGACTACGTTTATTTTGACTGTTCCTCCTTTCTTTTTCCCAGCTGCACTGGATAGCCGTGCAGTCTGACGCACCTTGTCACTGTTCGCGCCCCCCCCCCCCCCCCCTCTCCGTAAGAGGTTCTAGTTCTCCCTCGGGCATGGGTGTGTGTTGCAATTAGCGTAGTGTGTAAGCCTAGGGACCGTTGATCGCTCCAGTTTGGTCCCATAAGAACGTAACACAAATTTAAAATTTTCTTTTCTTCCACATATCATTCATCATTTCGCGATGTATCTCCTCTCACTTCTGTCCAAGTGGCTCCTGACTTTTTTTTTAAATTTTTTTATAGAAGCCTTTGGAATCTTAGAATTTATTTTTCAATGGCATTCCTTCCTCAGCATCTTCTGCAATATTTCGAAGTTCATTTATGTCTCTTCCAATGTCTTTGCATCTTATGCCCCATATAAATGCATATTCTTTTTTCACCCTGTTCGGATTCACCCTTTGAATGTGGAAACAGAAAGTTATTTCCCTTTTCTTAATAATTTCCAAATTTCTGTACATGCACAAAGTTCACTGTTATTATGTCTCTGCATTGTTTTTCATCTTTAAGTGGTCCCAAAATTTTCCTTACTATTTATATTGTGATTCCCAGTGCTTTCATCATCGCTTTCTTGTTTAGAATTAAACATTCTGCTGAAGAAGACTTCTGGGCCAATTACTATAGAGCTGTATCTAAGAGGGGCAGTCAAATGAAAACGTGAGGGATCAAAAAAATAAATAGCTTTATTTTTTAAAATCTAATTTCCATAAATTATAACACATTTAACCCACTGCGAGATCAGTACTTTCACGGAAAATGTTTGCGGTGTCCCACAGAACCATGACTGTATCCGTGCGTGCACCTTTTCGTCCGAAGCAAAATCGATGGCCAAGAATGTCTTTCTTTACGGTTCCAAAAACATGAAAATCACATGGGGAGTGGTAGGAACTCTCTGGAGTATGTGTAAGGGGTTCCCGGCGAAAATTCTGCAGCGTAGTCGCA
Source organism: Schistocerca americana (assembly GCF_021461395.2). Classification (NCBI taxonomy): domain Eukaryota; kingdom Metazoa; phylum Arthropoda; class Insecta; order Orthoptera; family Acrididae; genus Schistocerca; species Schistocerca americana. Next base: position 458,895,896 of record NC_060119.1, on the reverse strand, counting down.
ACAGTTTTAGCAACATGCTGGAGGACTAAAATCGGGAAGAAACGGTGATAATAGGAAACAGATGGTCATTTTAAGCGAGGTAAGAGCACAGCGACGTGGTGCCTCAGAACAGTCCCAGTCCCTAAGTTTTATCAATCAGTACGTTCGTGGGAAAACTAGTTACCGACTTCGAGATATCTTAGATGGAAATTACCACCTCAGTCCCCTGCAGGAGGCGTGGCCTGTATCCTGAAGAACATCTATCTGCATATGACTGAAATTATAGTAGCTACTTGGCAAAATAAAGCAGCAAACAGGAAACGGAGGACATCTCTCCACAGGGAAACCGGCGCCGTTTGTAATGCTGCTTTCGTTAAGGAGACTGTGGCTGACACGACATAAGCTTTTTGTAGGTGATGTGAACGCTCAGCATCCAAGGTCCGGACGAGATATTCCAATTCCGTCCGTTGGGCCACTTGTCAGGAAAGAAATTTTCATCACTAAAGATAGGATCATTACAACTAAAATAAATGTGTGACTAGGGCCTCCCGTCGGGTAGACCGGTCGCCGGATGCAAGTCTTTCGATCTGACGCCACTTTGGCAACTTGCGCGTCGATGGGGATGAAATGATGATGATTAGGACAACACAACACTCAGTCCCTGAGCGGAAAAAATCTCCGGTCCAGCCCTTAGGATTGACATTCTGTCGCGCTGACCACTTTTTTTGTTGTATTTTGTCGTTGCGGACGTCACATGACATCCGTTGAAGTTCGTTGTTGATCCTTTCACTCAGTTTTTCTTATTACAGAGACCAGCCGGCTCTCTGACCGAACACGCTGACTACCGTGCCGGCATCACTCGGCTACCGGGGGTGGACGATCATTACATCTGTTAATTACAGATAAGAAACATAAACTCAGCATGCTCCCTAGACACAGAAATGTTGGTCAGTCAGTTTCGCTACCTGTAGGAAACACAAGAGAACAATATTCATAATTTGGATTTCCTGTTCTTCCTTTCGCAGATAAAATTATTGGATATAATGCCCACCTGTTACGCAAAACGCTGTTTTTTCATGTAACCCAAACATGTTTCAGTAGCTTTGTGCTACCATCGCTGGGCTTTCCTTCTTCTGAAATGTGAACAAAAAAATGGTTAAAATGACTCTGAGCGCTATGGGACTTAACATCCGAAGTCATCAGTCCCCTAGAACTTAGAACTACTTAAACCTAACTAACCTAAGAACATCAGACACATCCATGCCCGAGGCAGGATTCGAACCTGCGACCGTAGCGGTCACGCGGTTCCAGACTGAAGCTCCTAGAACCGCACAATCACACCGGCCGGCAAATGTGAACAAATTTTAAGTGATAACTAATCTACGAAAATAAGGCCTAAGGACAGGTTTTGTCTGTTGTTGACATTATCTTAATTTCATATTATACATTGCCATCTACTCGTAGCTTATCATCTGCAACTAAATTCCATCAGTACATGATAATGAACAGACGGTCCTGCAGAATCGCATAATGCAAAATTACGACAGTGAGAGCACCAGACAAAGACTCCAAAGACCTAATTTCTGTAGATTAGTTATCACTTACGTTCCCTTTTTACGGATTTAAATACAGTAAACTTATTGATGGTAGCACAAATATGCTGAAACATGTTCGAGTTATTTTTGCATAACAAGCGGACCTTACATCCAAAAAGAGGAAAAAAAGACCTAAGATGAACAGGAACCACTGTAATACCATTTCATATAGTTCAGCAAAATGGTACTTCGGTTAACGGTCACATTTGGTTCATGACCTTCATGTCCATGGAATTTTATTTCTATAAACGCTGTACTTAACATTATTCTCTAGGAGTTTCCATCTAGTTTATATGGATCAAAACGTTATGACCACATGATTAACAAAGTGCTGGTACACTTTCAAAACGTAATTAAGCAGCGATTACGCATGGCCTAAATTCGAGAAGTTCTAGTTATATTTCCGGATGCTTGTTAACACCAGATTTCAGGTCACGCAATTTCTGTAAATTAAGGGACAGTGGTTTGTGTACGCGGAGCTGACGCCAGATAGCTTCCTATATATGTTCCGTCATGTTCACATCAGGCAAATTTGGTGCCAAAGACACCTATAGTTCCCTCGCCGAAACGAGACAGCAGAGGTAAAGATTATGAGTCACGTGCGAGGCCGACGAGAACGACAGGCCGCGGCACGTTTCCGTGACGTCACCAACTCGAGCCTACCTCGTGGCTCACGAGATGGGCCGTGTCGAACTTTGTTATTGTGATTGTGATTCATGGCGGCCGGTAACTGCTTTCTCTGTGCTAGTTTTCAGTGAATTGCACTCTATAGTGTGAGCTATTTCTACTAAATTTCTTACTGTTTACGCAACAAAGTCATCCAATGATCACCCAAGACTTTAAATGCAAAATAAATGCTAATGTAATGGTGAGAAGCACGCATTTCAACTTCACAGATTTCAAGTAGCCATGTATTTTATTTCATTGTGAGTTTTAAGTTACAGTCGCGAGGTAGCTGTCAAATAATCCTTGAACAAACATCGTGGTGGTTACTTGCAAGAGATATTAATTGCATTTCGTTTTATTTCTAGATTTGGATAAATTTCGAAATGCCACGAAAGTGTAGTGTTTTTGGGTACAGATCCAATTACAAAATGGAAACAGAAAGAACAACAACATTTATATTGCCATCGGATGAAAATCGTCGTAATGTGTGGCTTAGACACATTCCAACTGAGTTTTCCAAAGTGAAACAACCAGGTGTTTGCATAAAACATTTCGATGAGTCGTATGGGATTAGATTGGTTGGTTGGTTGGGTTGGGGAAGGAGACCAGACAGCGAGGTCATCGGTCTCATCGGATTAGGGAAGTACGGGGAAGGAATTCGGCCGTGCCCTCTGAATGGAACCATCCCGGCATTTGCCTGGAGCGATTTAGGGAAATCACGGAAAACCTAAATCAGGATGGCCGGACGCGGGATTGAACCGTCGTCCTCCCGAATGCGCGTCCAGTGTTTAACCACTGCGCCACCTAGCTCGGTGTATGGGATTAGAGTGGACAGAATTATGGACAAGGGAGAATTAAAAGTTTTCCCAAGAGTTATTCCTGAACTAACAGATGATGCTGTACGCACATTTCCAAACACACCATCGTATGTTCGGAATCTATGCCTAAAGTAAAACATCTTGCAGCTACATGCAAAAAGCTATTCGGGAGAGTATTGAAACCCGTAAGTATTATCTTCAGCCGGATTCTTCCGCAGCTCGTGGTCTAGTGGCTAGCATTGCTGCCTCTGGATCACGGGGTCATGGGTGCAATTCCCAGCCGCATAGGGCATTTTCTCTGCCTGGAGACTGGGTGTTTGTCTTGTCCTCATCATTTCATCATCATGATTCGTTACAGTGGCTAGATTGGATTATGTAACAAATTGGACTGGGTAAAAAATTGGGACTTTGCACAGGCGCTGAGGACCGCGCAGTTGAGCACCCCACAAGCCAAAACATCATCATCATTCCGCAGGCTTCATTGGAAAGTCTGGGTGACATAACATCACTTTTAGATATATTAACAGTAGTATGTGGTCTGTGATGAAGGAAGATGATAAAATGCACATTTGTCTCTTCGGACTGGACAGTGGAGTTTCTCGTGTCAATTCTTTTATCACAATACATTCTGATTTGACTTACAGGATAAATACCCATAAATATTGGCACCAATAAACTTGTTGTCAAGTCCTTTTCAGATAATCCAAAGATACTGAACCCTGAAAACACTTTATAAACTGTTATGTTACAAATGGAGAAAAAAGGGATAGTTCCAAATATAAAAAATAATTTAGAACGTGCCATCCAATGTCTGCAAAGTACATCCAGTTATGGAGAAAATGAATATTTAACATTTTGTGTAGAGCAACTCAACCTGTCACAAATACCAAAAAACAATAGGCATTATGGCAACAAAACCATGACACCTGATTGTGGTTTATATGGTCATTCTGTTTCTGCTTATCATGCTCTCCGGAAATGTGTTGTTATTTTTCGACTTAGTTACAATTATCAGGTAGTCAACTCATCATTACAAAGTCGACAGTACCTGGAATACAGAGTTAGTTATTTAAAGCCACACGAATTGTTTGTTCCTCTGTTAATGGATGAGATTTATGCTGAGCCACAGATTTTCTTTAAGTGTGGTGAAATATATGGAAGCAGTGTTTTTGATGCTGAGACCCATGCCAAGACAGGTCAGGTATTTACAGTTTCCTCTCTTCTGTCAAAATATGATGATATTGTAGCTATTGTATCAGTTGCCAATATGACAGTACGACAATTGAAGTCTTTAACAGAAAAAGTATTGACCTTGGTAGAAAGTACAGGATTCAAAGTTGTCAGCCTTGTAGCAGATAATAATAATGTGAACAGAAAAGCTTATGAACTCTTGACTCCAAATACAATCTTGCAACCTAGCATCGTACATCCTCTGGATGATTCTAGCAAGCTGACACTGCGCACATACTGAAATCCATCAGAAATAACTGGGAAAAAAAGAAATGTAAACAATACACTACATTTTACTGATAGACTAATCATTCTGTCAGATTGTCAGCATAGTACAAGCATATGGAACTTCTGTATGGGAAAGAGAAAAACTCATTGGTCAGGTATGGCCACACACTTTCAACCAAGGTTTTATATCTATCTCTGACACTTTGTCTATTTTAATTTACATTGGAGGTTATGCTGTTACGAAAGTTTTACAGAAGTGTTAAGTGTGATACATGCACTGCATGATTGCAATTAGATGAAGAAGTCGAAGTGGAATCTTCAATGATTTTGTAAAAGAGTTGAACAGAGATCGACTAACCTTGCCGACTGAGCAGACAAACTTTACTGTAGCACTGGTATGGCACATGGTATCTTTACTACTGGAAAACTGTCTACAGCAGTTCATAGCATGTACAAAGCAGCTATCAGTTGCTCACAATCTAAGTTTCAGAAGCCTGATTAACACTGCTGTCATTGATGCTAAGTGTAAATATTTGCTGTATAACATTCTATTATGTAAATTACAATATAGTAGGGTGGTCCATTGATACTGACCGGGCAAAATATCTCACGAAATAAGCATCAAACGAAACAACTACAAAGGACGAAACTCGTCTAGCTTGAAGAGGGAAACCAGATGGCGCTATGGTTGGCCCGCTAGATGGCGCTGCCATAGGGCAAACGGATATCAACTGCGTTTTTTTTAATAGGAACCCCCATTTTAATTACATATTCGTGTAGTACGTAAAGAAATCTGAATGTTTTAATTGTACCACTTTTTTCGCTTTGTGATAGATGGCGCTGTAATAGTCACAAACGTATAAGTACGTACTATCACGTAACATTCCGCCAGTGCGGACGCTATTTGCTTCGTGATACATTACTCGTGTTAAAATTGTCCGTTTATCAATTGCGGAAAAGGTTGATATCGTGTTGATGTATGGTTATTGTGATCAAAATGCCCAACGGGCGTGAGCTCTGTATGCTGTTCGATATCCTGGACGACATCATCCAAGTGTCCGGACCGATCGCCGGATAGTTACGTTATTTAAGGAAACAGGAAGTGTTCAGCCACATGTGAAACGTCAACCACGACCTGCAACAAAGTAGGTGTTTTAGCTGCTGTCGCGGCTAATCCGCACATCAGTAGCAGACAAACTGCGCGAGAATCGGGAATCTCAAAAACGTCGGTGTTGATAATACTACATCGATACCCGTACCATATTTCTATGCACCAGGAATTGCATGGCGACGACTTTGAACGTCATGTACAGTTCTGCCACTGGGCACAAGATAAATTACGCGACGATGACAGGTTTTTTGCATGCGTTCTATTTAGCGACGAAGCGTCATTCACCAACAGCGGTAACGTAAACCGGCATAATATGCACTATTGGGCAACGGAAACTCCACGATGGCTGCGACAAGTGGAACACAAGCGACCTTGGCGGGTTAATGTATGGTGCGGCATCGTGGGAGGAAGGATAATTCGCCCCCATTTTATCGATGGCAATATAAATGGTGCAATGTATGCTGATTTCCTATGTAATGTTCTATCGATGTCACTACAAGATGTTTCACTGCATGACAGAATGGCGATGTACTTCCAACATGATAGATGTCCGGCAGTTAGCTCGCGTGCAGTTGAAGCGGTTTTGAACAGCATATTTCATGACAGTTGGATTGGTCGTCGAAGCACCATACCACGGCCCGCACGTTCACCGGATCTGACGTCCTCGGATTTCTTTCTGTGGGGAAAGTTGAAGGATATTTGCCATCGTGGTCCACCGACAACGCCTGACAACATGAGTCAGCGCATTGTCAATGCATGTGCGAACATTACAGAAGGCGAACTACTCGCTGTTGAGAGGAATGTCGTTACATGTATTGCCAAATGCATTGAGGTTGACGGAGATCATTTTGAGCATTTATTGCATTAATGTGGTAGTTACAGGTAATCACGCTGTAACAGCATGCGTTCTCAGAAATGATAAGTTCACAAAGGTACATGTGTCCCATTGGAACAACCGAAATAAAATGTTCAAACGTACCTACGTTCTGTATATTAATTTAAAAAACCTACATGTTACCAACCGTTCGCCTAAAATTGTGACTATTACAGCGCCATGTATCACAAAGCGAAAGAAGTGGTCCAACTAAAACATTCATATTTCTTTACGTACTACACGAATATGTAATAAGAAATCGGGGTTCCTATTTAAAAAAAAACGCAATTGATATCAGTTTGACCTAAGGCACCGCCATCTAGCGGGCCAACCATAGCGCCATCTGGTTTACCCCTTCAAGCTAGACAAGTTTCGTCTTTGTAGTTTTTTCGTTTGACGCTTATTTCGTGAGATATTTGGCCTGGTCACGATGAATGGACCACCCTCTATATATCTGTATATACATCCAAAATTCTCCTAAATAATTCTGAGAAAATGTGCAATTACAAAGGCACAGATATTCAAGGAAAATCTAGAAAAGTAAGCAAATCTACGTCTGCATCAATTATGTATTTTTGTAGTGTTCCCCTTTTTTACTATATTCCTACCCCGCACTCCCACCCCCTCCTCCCTGCATTGGCAGGCTTCACCAGACGCATAATTCAGTGTATTAGCTCTTCAGTAAATTCTGTAGTATTTCTTTCGCGCGTAGCAGTTTTCAGTGATAAATTTCATTCTCAGTGCTTTTCCTTAAACAATAACTTCTGCAACAATACCAATACACGAGTGTACAATATGGTCGACTTCTGTACGACACGTTGTAACATGGTCAGCAGCCATTAACAATAATCCCATTTTCAGTTTACATTTTTAAATTAACAAACAGCCATTGTTGCTACGAGCGATTCATGTTCAACTGAAATTTATTTTAAAACCAGTGTCAAACTTTATTTTCTTGAAGCATATCCTACGTGTGGCATGGTCATAACTAGAAACCAATATTCAAAGATGGAACAGCAAAGACATACTATTCAGACGCAACCCGACTCGGACGAGAGACAAATGTTTGAAAATGACTTTACGACAGCAACCGGTAGTGACGATTCATCAAATATTGACGCAACTGTTAACGGAAATTTTGACAATAGGCCGTCCACCACAAAAATTTCAAAGTCTCAGTCAGAGCCCATGTTAACACATGACGTCACGTCTAATGACGCGGCGGGGGCAGTGACCTTGCAAACAGTAAACATTGCCAACATGTTAAAAGTGCTAATGAAACAAAACGCAGAAAATATGGCAACCTTAAAGACACAAAATGACGAAATTAAATCTGATCTCACAGCAATCAAGACATGTAATGACACTTTATGTAAACCTGTGGAACTTACAGACGCCACACTGACCAAACAGATGACTGAACTCAGTACGAAATTTTCCAAGCTTAATACGATACGAGAAAAGACTACAAGTGACGTAGCACTTTTACAGACACAAATAAAAAACCTTAATGTCACGTGTGAAGCTCTTACTGAACAAATTCAAACATATCCTTCAGTACATGACAACCTTGAAAAACGAATTACTGACGTGCAGAATAAATTTGACGATGTTAAACAACACCTGACTGACAGATTATAATCTGATGCCGCAGCTCATTTTCAAAATATTAATAAAGAATTTCATGAATGGGTAGAGAACAAAGACAAACATTTTGATAGATGCATACGTGAAAATTTACCAACAATTGTGCACGACTCCGTAGCGGAATACATTACTAATAACAAACAGCTGATTACTGACGCAGTGCAGTCTGTCACTGCATCAATGACACAATTCACCGATCAACCACAGTCTGAATGTAACGAAAATATCAGTCAAAATGTACAGTTCAGAAACCAATATACATACGAGTATGACGCACACATACCGCACACAACAAACACACAAGAACAAAACACACCACGACAACAACACATACCACGTCGTGCAAACACAAACACAAGCTATTATCATGGTAAACCACAACAACATTATGGTAATTACTCGCCATCTGAACATTACAGTAATTACAGTGGAACAATCCATATCATAATCCAAAGGAAGAAGAAAGCTTAATAAAACACAGGCAATTTCAGACTTTTATCCCAGAAAAACGAACCATTCATCCGGTGATTTTTCTTAAATCTTTTAGTAACGCATTTCCACGCACTTGGAGTGACCGGAAAAAGATTTCATATATTGTCGGTTACATCCAAGGCTATGCAGCTGTCTGGGCATACAGTCAAGCTGACGTATGTACCACGTACAGTGAGTTTGAGCGTGCCTTTCTGAACAAATTCTGGTCGCAATCCGTCCAGGAGCGACTCAGAAGACAAATTTTATAACCTGAAACTTTTAACAGTAAAAATGGTAACTTACGCAGATATTTTGAAAAATACTTGAACATGGGACATTTTTTGGACGAACCAGTCGCAACACGTGATATACTCCGTGCGTTGAAGGCCGAATTGCCTTTCAACATTAAAGAAAAACTCTCACATATTCCGGATGACGATCCAGATTATTTTTTAACAGCTTTAGATTCGGCTGACATATTACTAGTAGATCAGCGCTTCGCGCGGCAAAACAGCAGCTACAATGTTTATACTAGTGGTATGCAAAACATGCAGGCTTGCCAACTCAATTCTGGCGCGCCCACAGTTGGAACAGTTGGATACGCGGTACAGCAAAAACAGCAAACTCACATGCCGTCTCAATAGGGAAATCAAAATCAACACGCGTATTCCAATACAAACAACAGTTACAACAGTAATAACACTTCAAGTGGCAATCCATACAAAAGGCACCGCGGTAATAACAACAACGGTAACAACGGATACAAATGTAACAACAAAAACACAAACAGAAATAGAAATAATAATAACTATGAGCCAAGACAGCATCAAGGCTGGCCTCGTAGCGATCAATACTTTCATTCAAACACTGCTATACCACAGCAGCCACCAGGACAAAATTGGAGCATACCTTACGACCGGCAGGTAAGTCATAATGCGCAATAGCAACAACAACTGCAAAAGTTTGGAGATCACAACAGGCAATATCCGAATGTGAATATAATAGAAGTGACGCCTGATACACAACCTCAATCTGTGTCAGTACCTAATACAAATGCTAATCCAACAAACTAGAAACAGTCACTTCTATGCCCCAGATCGTGGCTGACGAATTCTTGGGAGGCGACTTCAATGTTAATCAGTTATTTGACACCACCATTGAACAACAAAATATTGATATGCCTAATAATTGTACACAAAAACTACCTGTTTTATTTCTAAGATACAACCACAATGAGAATATATCAGATGAACCGTTTGCAAGACAGTACACAATGTCGTTCAAACACAAATGAAATTGTTTTAGCCTCTACTACTGGTGTAGTAGGTGGGATTCCAACTACTATTATCTTAGATGCAGGTGCAGCTGTGAGCGTTGTGTCTTTTAATTTCTATAAAAAGATGTGTGAATTGGAGCCTGTGCCTGAGTTTCCTGCCCAAAACTGTGAAATAACTACTGCTCTAGGTAATAAGTCATGTAGGGTTAAGAAGCAAGTTTTTGTAAACATTAAAATAGGTAATGGAACCGTACAATGGCCATTCCTGGTTGTACAAAACCTTGTGACAAATTGCGTATTAGGATTAGATATTATGAGCGAGAAGGACTGCATTATAGACTTCTCCAAAGGTAAATGTATTTTAAATGATAAAGGCAGTGTAATTATTATTGATTTGGACAGGAGAACTCTAAAGCATAACAAACACTGTACAGGGTACAAGGTTCAGTTAGTACTTGACAATGACATTCGAGACATGCAAACACACTCATCTGACACAGAGCTAATGGACTTGAAAACATTGCTTGATCATAAGATAAATGAAGCTACAGCTCTCAGTGTACATGAACGTATGAAACTACAGGAAGTGTTATCCAAATATTTACAAGTTTTTACCAAACGATTAGGTGTTATCAACACGTATGCGTACAAGATTGAAGTTAAGCCTCACAAGATCTTCTACCACAAGACATATAACGTACCGTTATCTCAACGACCTGCTGTGTGGCAAGAACTAAAACAAATGTTAGACTGGAAAATTATAGAACCATTACCTAAGTTGTCAGACAAGGAAATCACACCTGAATAGAAAATAAAAGAAGTATTGACATCACACAAACATAATAAAAAGAAAACAAAAGTTCAAGGCAGGAATGTTTGTACTACTTCGTACTCATCATAAATCTATAGCACTCAAACGACGCAATGATAAGTGGCGTCTGCTATATGAAGGACCTTATATTATTGTTAACATACCGCATCCTGGTGCGTATCTGTTACAACATCCTGGAACTAACAAAATTATTGGGCTATACGCACACCGAGATCTTAGAGCATTTCATGCTAAATAATGTCAAAGCCATATCCATGAAAACATTGCTATGCAACTCGCAAAACTCTATTTGCTACAACATAGATAATAAGTAGTACAGAAATTTTCATTTCAGCTGTACCAGTGACGCAGTTGAAGACAGAAGAACTTTTCTTTCAACGCCACGGCTCTACCAAGAAGCCCATACCCATGAAAACATTGCTAAGCAACTCGCAAAACTCTATTTGCTACAACATAGATAATAAGTAGTACAGAAATTTTCATTTCAGCTGTACCAGTGACGCAGTTGAAGACAGAAGAACTTTTCTTTCAACGCCGCGGCTCTACCAAGAAGACTGAATATTAAAGTAAAATTTGTGATTACGTAGCAGTGAATGATATATTAATTTTTCACGGAACATTTGTGACTGTAGGTACCACTGACTTGGTATGACACCTGACGAACCGACAGACGTCATCTGTGAAGGGACCTTTTACTTCGAGAAATAGATTAGACGCACATCTCTCAGCAAGAAAAGCATCTACCACTAGCCAAGGCCACACAGACACTATACACACACGCACAAAACGCGAGGAATCTGACAGTTTTCCGTCTCTTGTTATTTTGAATATTTATTGAGTAGTGAAAACGCCTGGTCTTGCCTACTGATGTAATGTATGTTGTGTCTAACCTATCTTAATTTCAGATGACATCACAAAAAACATCGATAAAAACCCAGCAAAACGGTTACAGAGAACGTAAATATCTGCAATTCATGTAATCAAATGTGACATAAAGTAATAATTTATAGCTATGTAATGATGATGTAAACATTACTGTGAAACATTACTGTGCAGCAGATGAATATAAACTGTAATAAAGACACGATGTGTATAGGTCAACGCACCTGAAACAAAAAGACATTTTTCTTTGAAGCATTTCAATGCAATACTATGTAACTAAGAACATTCAACAATCTAAAGTTGTATTGTATTATAACAAATATTGTAATTTTAAAATTAAGTCACCTGTCATAAAATGTACTCTTCATATGTAATCTTGATGGAATATTTTCTTGGTGCAACGACGAAGAAACGCGCGCACACGAACAATACGAACTGTAATACCTTGCCGCGTGATCTATATTTACGATGTAACAGCAGTGCCGGAGTCACATAGACGCTTCTGCGCATGCGCGCACTCTATTTTGCCAACATTAGAACTTTTACGGCGCACGCGCGTCTTCCAAATTTTGTATATAATGTATTGTATAATGTATGTCATGTAAATAGTTGTAGATAACTTAGATTTTTTTGTGCCTTTAGGTGAATTGCTCGCCTACAGGTGTGTCCTTTCGCCTCGCAATTCAGGGGGCAATATAAAGGCACATTTGCATGCCGTGCGTGAGTTTCCTCGGAAACGCGAAATCTTAATTAAATAATTGATCTCTGACAAATAAATAAAGCCTATGGCACAGAACTACAGCGCTATGCCGCTGATAAAACAAAATACAATTACGACACTCTTATGTTTGATTAAGAAGAAGGAGGTCGAGGAGAATAGCTGAGGCTGGAAGCATGTATGTTTTATTAACTGGCACACCGCCATATTTGATGTTATATAAGAACACTTCGAGTTGCAATCTTACTAGGCACTCGATTCTGTAAAGAATTTATATTTATGAAAGTAGGTCGAATTATTTAACTGTAAGCTTATTCGTTGAATATATCTGATTTAACTAACTGTGTAAACTTTTTATGTTTAGTAGACAGTCACCTCTGTACGACGTATTGACATGGCTGGCAACTTATTCAATATTGAGATTTAGATTTGAGTCCGCACCTATCGCAACAGTCTTTGGAAACGATTTAAATACGAAGTCCGATTATTTGAGTCTTATTTCACGGTCAACTACGAATAATATTGCATTTCCGAAAAAGCCATTGTCAAGCGTCTGATACCAAATAATTAAACGTCCACGTTCCAGATATGCAAATATTAATTACAACCAATCACTATCATACATATACAATAACAATATTTTATTTTATTTATTTATTTATTTATTTTATAAATCCATCTAAGAAACGAGTGAAAGGTCAGCATTAAGTAGTTAGGAGAAGAAAATGATCCTGAATGTGTACAAGACAGAATGTGATTTACATCCAACAACAATAACATCAGAAACTGTCGCCAAAACTGCACATTTAACTGGGCTCAGCGGCTCGTCCGTATATCGAGTGCTTCGCGAACACAAAGCTAATCACCAAAGAAGACGAACCTAGTAGAAAACTAATTCAAAATGTTTACGTCTTCGACAGAAAAGCCGTAAGGAGGAAAGGGAACCAGTTTCTCTTTCTCAGTTAACGAGGAGCCTGATCTTCCGGACACTTAACTCTTTATTGATGGAGATCATTTTCAGGTACGTTAATAGTGGACATAAAAGCATGTTGTTCGACGAAGAAGAGATCAGTCTAAGGAGAAAGAACTATTAAAGGACAAAAAGTCAGCACGCCAGGAAGGTAAGAAAATTTATTACTTGGACAAGGCCTAGATAAATGCATGCCACACGCGGAATAAAAACTGGATACATAATTCAGTATCACCAGGTAAGAAAGTTTTTCTATATCTTCGTCCACAGGAAACTTAAGAGCACCATCCGGGAAAGGATAACGACTAATAATAACGCATACTGAGGGAGAGACAGGTTTTCTGGACGAGTGTTTGTGCACTTTCGAGTGGAAAAAGAGTGGTGATTGTCACGAAGAAATTAGCGCCATACCTCTCGAATCTTGGTTTCCCAAAGTACTTCCTCGCCTTGAGGATACTTATATTACTATACGTGATAATAAACAGAATGTTATAGACTGCCTTTCGTCCAAAAATGTTCCGTTTGAAAATGTTTGTTGAAGTGAGAACTGCTGGATATCGTCGAGGAAAATAAACCAGCTTGTACGAGTGCATATGTTGTAGACACGGCGGCAAGATCACTAAACAGAGCAGTTTAAAGAAGGCCACAGAACCACTGCGAACAGTACGCGATTCAAGTTGTATGGGCACCAACTAAGAATCATGTGGCAGCAAGGAGCCAAACCTTTCAACTAGATGAGGTGAAAGTACTGCTGCTTGAAGCAGTCACTCAAGTAACGCCAGATATGTGGCACAAATGTTTGCAGCACTTTCAGGAAAGTGAAAAATCAATGTGGGACATGGATAACGTTGAGGATGCTCAAAAGAGAGTTTAGTTATTAGCATCAACAGTAGTAGCAGCAGCTCATCTGACTCCTCAGACGGATGATTGTTCTGTCTGCGCTGGAAAAAATAAAAAGGTCGCCCGATAAAATTATTAGTGTATAGTTTTATTCATTTGTTCCATATTATTCTCCAAATGTAACTAAAGCACCTCTGTCACAGGGAGCAGGAAATAATGAGTACATAATTGTGTTCATAACTGCTGATTTTATTGTTTTTGTTTCTTACTTCAGATTGTGAAGGGAGATGAAAATTTAATAGTCATGGGTGACTGGAATTCGAGTGTAGGAAAAGGGAGAGAAGGAAACATAGTAGGTAATTATGGATTGGGGGACAGAAATGAAAGAGGGAGCCGCCTGGTAGAATTTTGCACAGAGCACAACATAATCATAACTAACACTTGGTTTAAGAATCATGAAAGAAGGTTGTATACATGGAAGAACCCTGGAGATACTAAAAGGTATCAGATAGATTATATAATGGTAAGACAGAGATTTAGGAACCAGGTTTTAAATTGGAAGACATTTCCAGCGGCAGATGTGGACTCTGACCACAATCTATTGGTTATGACCTGTACATTAAAACTGAAGAAACTGCAAAAAGGTGGGAATTTAAGGAGATGGGACCTGGATAAACTAAAAGAACCAGAGGTTGTACAGAGATTCAGGGAGAGCATAAGGGAGCAATTGACAGGAATGGGGGAAATAAATACAGTAGAAGAAGAATGGGTAGCTTTGAGGGATGAAGTAGTGAAGGCAGCAGAGGATCAAGTAGGTAAAAAGACGAGGGCTAGTAGAAATCCTTGGGTAACACAAGAAATATTGAATTTAATTGATGAAAGGAGAAAATATAAAAATGCAGTAACTGAAACAGGCAAAAAGGAATACCAACGTCTCAAAAATGAGATCGACAGGAAGTGCAAAATGGCTAAGCAGGGATGGCTAGAGGACAAATGTAAGGATGTAGAGGCCTATCTCACTAGGGGTAAGATAGATACCGCCTACAGGAAAATTAAAGAGACCTTTGGAGATAAGAGAACGACTTGTATGAATATCAAGAGCTCAGATGGAAACCCAGTTCTAAGCAAAGAAGGGAAAGCAGAAAGGTGGAAGGAGTATATAGAGGGTCTATACAAGGGCGATGTACTTGAGGACAATATTATGGAAAGGGAAGAGGATGTAGATGAAGATGAAATGGGAGATACGATACTGCGTGAAGAGTTTGACAGAGCACTGAAAGACCTGAGTCGAAACAAGGCCCCCGGAGTAGACAATATTCCATTGGAACTACTGACGGCCGTGGGAGAGCCAGTCCTGACAAAACTCTACCATCTGGTGAGCAAGATGTATGAAACAGGCGAAATACCCTCAGACTTCAAGAAGAATATAATAATTCCAATCCCAAAGAAAGCAGGTGTTGACAGATGTGAAAATTACCGAACTATCAGCTTAATAAGTCACAGCTGCAAAATACTAACACGAATTCTTTACAGACGAATGGAAAAACTAGTAGAAGCCAACCTCGGGGAAGATCAGTTTGGATTCCGTAGAAACACTGGAACACGTGAGGCAATACTGACCTTACGACTTATCTTAGGAGAAAGATTAAGGAAAGGCAAACCTACGTTTCTAGCATTTGTAGACTTAGAGAAAGCTTTTGACAATGTTGACTGGAATACTCTCTTTCAAATTCTAAAGGTGGCAGGGGTAAAATACAGGGAGCGAAAGGCTATTTACAATTTGTACAGAAACCAGATGGCAGTTATAAGAGTTGAGGGACATGAAAGGGAAGCAGTGGTTGGGAAGGGAGTAAGACAGGGTTGTAGCCTCTCCCCGATGTTGTTCAATCTGTATATTGAGCAAGCAGTAAAGGAAACAAAAGAAAAATTCGGAGTAGGTATTATAATTCATGGAGAAGAAATAAAAACTTTGAGGTTCGCTAATGACATTGTAATTCTGTCAGAGACAGCAAAGGACTTGGAAGAGCAGTTGAATGGAATGGACAGTGTCTTGAAAGGAGGATATAAGATGAACATCAACAAAAGCAAAACAAGGATAATGGAATGTAGTCTAATTAAGTCGGGTGATGCTGAGGGAATTGGATTACGAAATGAGGCACTTAAAGTAGTAAAGGAGTTTTGCTATTTGGGGAGCAAAATAACTGATGATGGTCGAAGTAGAGAGGATATAAAATGTAGGCTGGCAATGGCAAGGAAAGCGTTTCTGAAGAAGAGAAATTTGTTAACATCCAGTATTGATTTAAGTGTCAGGAAGTCATTTCTGAAAGTATTCGTATGGAGTGTAGCCATGTATGGAAGTGAAACATGGACGATAAATAGTTTGGACAAGAAGAGAATAGAAGCTTTCGAAATGTGGTGCTACAGAAGAATGCTGAAGATTAGATGGGTAGATCACATAACTAATGAGGAAGTATTGAATAGGATTGGGGAGAAGAGAAGTTTGTGGCACAACTTGACCAGAAGAAGGGATCGGTTGGTAGGACATGTTCTGAGGCATCAAGGGATCACGAATTTAGTATTGGAGGGCAGCGTGGAGGGTAAAAATCGTAGGGGGAGACCAAGAGATGAATACACTAAGCAGATTCAGAAGGATGTAGGTTGCAGTAGGTACTGGGAGATGAAAAAGCTTGCGCAGGATAGAGTAGCATGGAGAGCTGCATCAAACCAGTCTCAGGACTGAAGACCACAACAACAACAACTTCTGAAGTATTAAGTACGCTAAAGCGCTCAGCTGTCGAGATACCTCACCCCCGTTTGTTCACAACCGCTGAACACGTGACCAGGTCATGCGCTACGCTTCTACGGGACAGCCCAGTGCATAGCATCATTTACTCACACGTCATCGATTTGGCAAATGGAGTATGTATGACTTTACTACGATGTTCCTCGGGGCCAATGAATAGACGATACACTAGTCGTCTTGTCCGCGACACTTCGCGAACGCTTAGCTCGTGCAGGACCCATGGTAACTCAATATTTAATTGAAAAAGTACCAAATAAAGGTCTTAATATTGTCGTGTGCTATCAGAACTTGCATTCATTAAACGAGCAGTCAAGAATTATTAAACACGTCTGAAATAGTTACCAGCTCATCACCGCAGACGGCAGTGTCGCGTGATGTGACGTATGAGCTACGGCCTGCCTTTCTCGTGGGCCTTGATACTCGTCACGCGACTGCATCACAATTCAGGTGTTGTCTGCTGGAAGATGCCGTCACCGTCGGGAAAGACATCGGGCGTTAAGGGTTGCAGATGGTACACAATAATGTTCATGCAGTGCACAGATATGGTATCATGAAGTCAGAGGTGGATGTCCCCCACAGTATTATATTGACGCCACCGGCTAGCTTTCCTGGTGCTCTGAGTGATCCGAACATGCGTATCTGGACAAGGGCATGTATCAACAAACGTGATTCTTCCGCCCAGGTAACATGTTTCCAGTATCTGGACAAGGGCATGTATCAACAAACGTGATTCTTCCGCCCAGGTAACATGTTTCCAATGATGTAAGCTCAAATCTCAATGAGCCCAAACCCGCAGCTGCTACACTGAAGCGCAAAAGAAACTGGTGTAGGCATGCCTTTTCAGATACAGAGACAGAATACGGTGATCTGGTCGGCAACGGCTGTATAAGACAAGAATTCGCGCAGATGTTAGACCGGTTACTGCAGCTACAATAGCTGGTTAAAAAGATTTAAATGAGTTTGAACATGGTGTTATAGTCGCCTCACAAGCGACGGGACACAACATCTTCGAGGTAGCCATGAAGTGGCGATTTTCCCGTAAGACCATTTCACTAGTGTACCGTGAATATCAGGTACCCGTCAAAACATCGCTGCGGATCCTGCAAGAAAGGGACCAACGACGACTGGAGAGAATCATTCAACGTGACAGAAGTGCAACCCTTCCGCATATTGAAGCAGAATTCAATGCTCGACTATCAACAAATGTCAGCGTGTGAACCATTCAACGATACATCATCGATATGGGCTTTCGGAGCCGAAGGCCCCCTCGTTTAACCTTGACGACTGCACGACACAAAGCTTTACGCCTCGCCTGGGCCGCTCAACACCGACATTGGACTGTTGATGACTGGAAACATGTTGCCTGGTCGGACGAATCTTGTTTGAAATTGTTTCCAGCTGATGGACGTGTACGGGTGTGAATCCAAGGCCCAGCATGTCAGCAGGGGACTGTTCAAGTTGGTGGAGGCTCTGTAATGTTGTGGGACGTGTGCAGTTGGAGTGATATGGGATCATGATATGTCTAGATACGACACTGACACGTGAAACGTGTGTAAGCATCCTGTCTGATTATCAGCATCCATTCACGTCCACTGCGCAATCCGACGAACTTGGGCAATTCCAGTAGGACAATGCGACACCCCATACATCCAGAATTGCTGCAGAGTGTCTCCAGGAACACTCGTCTGAGTTGTAACACTTCCGCTGCCACCAAACTCCCCAGACATGAACATTTTTGAGTATATCTGGTATGCCTTGCAACGTGCTGTTCAGTACACATTTCAACCCCCTTGTGCTATTACGGATTTATGGACAGCCCTACAGGATTCATGGTCTCCAGTATTATTTAGTCATTATTCGAGTCCATACCACGTCGTGTTGCGGCACTTCTGCGTGATCGCGGGGGCCCTACATTATATTAGGCAGGTGTAGCAGTTTCTTTGTGTCTTCAGCGTATAACTGACCATGTCGTTGGGTCAACATGGGAACAGGTCGGGATCGTGTGCTACTGAGTCCTTGAAAAGGGCTGACTGTGTGCTCTGAAATATTTGCTATCTAAGCATTATGGAGTAGTGATTACAAAAGTTATTACCTGAGAACAAAATTATGCGGGTATAGGAAATTAAATTTTAAATAGAATTTTTTGCATGAAACTAAATCCAAGATGGTTAACATGGGCAAAAATATCTACGGAACGTATCATAGTATTTCTTTCTTGAATATACAAGTGTTCAGTGTTAACCTCCATCAAATGCATCGCTGTAAATTGTTCATTGCGTCCACTCAAACTTATCAGAAAAGGTATCTCGGCTCAGAACGTCATACAAAAATGTTTTTCAATTCGTATAAATGTCATCCGTTTGTTTCCTTAAAATTTATATTCAAGAAATAAAAAATAATAATGTTACTTTAGGAAACACGCCCGACAAAGGGGTACGGTTTTCGAATTCATTTTCTGCCCTTTATCAAAGTCGCTTAGCCGGCCGGTGTGGCCGTGCGGTTTGGCGCTTCAGTCTAGAACCGCGTGACCGCTACGGTCGCAGGTTCGAATCCTGCCTCGGGCATGGATGTGTGTGATGTCCTTAGGTTAGTTAGGTTTAAGTAGTTCTAAGTTCTAGGGGACTGATGACCATAGCAGTTAAGTCCCATAGTGCTCAGAGCCATTTGAACCATCAAAGTCGCTTATGTCATCGGATTTCCCCATTTGCGGACCTTTCCGTCACTGGAATAATTTCCCATTTGCTTCTGCTCTGCTTATATACTTTGCCTATCGTATGACGTGCCCGCAACGCCACCAGTTACATTAAACGTCACGGCGGGAAATGGCCATAATGTGTTGTCTAATTAGCATATAGTGATTTCCTGCAGCATCAGCTTCAACTCACGTATCTAAAGCTGTTTTGCACCGAAATTGGAGCCTTCGTAATGAGGCACTTGCCACTCTACTGTACTCAAATTTTCTGTGGCACCTTATATATGATATCGTAATGCAAAATTCACTGAGGTGACAGACATCATGGGATAGCGATGTGCACTTATACATATAGCTGTAGTATCGCCTACACACGGTATAAAAGGGCTGTGCTTTGTCGGAGTTGTCATCTATACTCAGGTGATTCACGTGAAAAGATTTCCGACGTGATCATGGGCGCAAGACGGGACTTAACAGACTCTGAACGCAGAACGGTAGTTGGAGCTATACGTAATGGACAATCCATTTCGGAAATCGTTAGGGTATTAAATATTGCGAGATCCACAGTCTCAAGAGTGTGCCGATAATACCACATCTCAGTTATTACCTCCCACCCAGACCAGCAGACTGGCCGACGGATTTCACTTAACGACCGAGAGCAACGGCGTTTGCGTAAGAATTGTCACTGTTAATTGACAAGCAGCACTACGTGAAATAACCACAGAAATCAATGTGGGATGTGTGATGACCGTATCGGTTACGACAATGCGGCCAAATTCGCCGTTAATGGTCTACAGTATTAGAAGATCATTCGAATGTCTTTTCTAACAGCACCTCTCCTGGCCTCGTGACGATACCGGTTGGACCCTGGACGACTGGAAAACCGTAGCATGGTCAGATGAATCCCGATTTCAGTCGATAAGAGCTGATGGTAGGATTCGAATGTGGCGCAGTCTCCACGGAACCATGTTGTCAATAAGGAAATGTGCAAACTGGTAGTGGCTCCATAATGATGTGGGCTGTGTTTGTGAAATGAACTGTGTTCTGTGATGCAACTGAACCGATCATTCAATGTGGTTATGATCGGCTACATGCAGACTATTTGCAGCCAGTCACGGAATTCATGCTCCCAAACAACGACAGAATTTTTACTGGTGATAACACGCCGTGTCACCGGGCCACGGTTATTCGCGATTGGTTTGAAGAACACTCTGGACAATTTGAGCGAATGATTTGATCCCCCTTCGAACAGATCGTGCACAGAATCCTACACTGGCAACACTTTCGCAGTTATGGGCTGCTACAGATGCAGCGTTGCTCAGTATTTCTGCAGGGGACGTCCATCATTTTGTAGAGCCAATGTCACATCGAGATGCTGTACTAAACCAGACAAAACGACGTCAGGCACGATATTAGGAGGTATCGCATGACTTTGGTCAGCTCAGTATAGGCAGGTCACTGCCGCGAACCAAGTAGTGTGTGCAACCAACACTGAGTAAAGCTGATGACTGAAAACATAGAGAGCAACACTAAGAATGAAAGTTAGTGAGCACAAAATCAATTCCGATTAAAAACGCCAGGGTAGTTTTAAACAGGAACATTCGCACAGTCATAGCTCGAAAATCACTGTCCCCATAAAGTGGGGTAACACCGGTATTTATACAGTGGCATACTGAGTCTCCAGAAATTACACGGAGCCATCGCCGCCGTAGTCTGGAATATTAAAATAAGAGCTGCCGTTGGTTTGGTATACTACAGTGTCTCATTAGTATGGTGTCATTTTACCCATCGCACTGGATGCTCCACAAAAGGTTAAGTTGGAACCGGCATTTGTACACATGTTTACAAACGCCCCTATTCTGTACTGTTATTTGTCTTTCTAACGACTATAAATCCTCGTGTTGTGTCTCCAAAGCGTCAAAGTACATTCTCTGATGTCAGGCGCACACTGAAGAAAATATAAAGCTGCCTCATTGTTCACCTTCGACCTAGGCAATGTTCTTTCCCAGGTAGAGCCTGGATGGCCCGCCAATAGACTTCAGCTACTGAAGTCGACAAAGCCCTCTTGCCATGTTGTAATTACTTGGAATGATCGCTAAATATTTATGACGCGCTTCGAGTAATCATCAACAGATAACTGTCAAAGAAAATAAACACAATTTAGAAAACATTATGAATCAGTACTAAAAGATCAATGCAACATGGAAAAGGAACGTACACGTTGAGTATAAGCACTTGAAATATGCAAAACAGCTCAGATCTACATCTACATATATACTCCGCTAGCCAACAAGCGGTGTGTGGCGGAGGGCACAATTTGTGCCAAAGTCGTATTTACCGCCCCCCTCCCCCCCCCTCCCCCCCCCCCCCCCCTCCGTCTGTTGCACTCGTGGATCGCGCGAGGGAAAAACGACTGTCTGAACGCCTCAGTAAGAGCTCTTATTTCCCTTATCTTTGAATGATGATCAATGCGCGGTTTGAAAGTTGGTAGTAATAATATATGCTTTACGTCCTCGGCGAAGATCGGATTTCGGAATTTAGTGAGCAGCCCCTTCCGTTTAGCGCGTCGTCTAGCTGCAAGTGTGTCCCACTTCAAACTTTCTGTGAGATTTGTAACGCTCTCGCGATGGCTAAATGTACCAGTCACGAATCTTGCCGCTATTCTTTGGACATTCTCAATCTCTTGAATCAGACCCAACTGGTAAGGATCTCATACAGACGAACAATAACACTGGACGCACTAACGTATTGTAAGGAATTTCCTTTGTTGAAGGTCTGCATCGCTTCAGGATTCTACCAATAAACCGCAATCTAGAGTTCGACTTGCCCGTTACTTGCCTAATCTGGTCATTCCATTTGAGATCATTTCGAATAGTCACATCCAGATACTTGGCGGATATTACCGCTTCCAAAGACTGGGCATTTATTTTGTACTCGAACATTAATGGGGATTTTCGTCTTGTTATACGCACTAGGTTACACTTACTAATACTGAGAGATAACTGCCAGTCATTATACCACACATTTCTTTTCTGCAAGTCCTCATTGATTCGTTCACAACTTTCGTGTGATACTACTTTCCTGTAGACTAGAGCATCATCGGCAAACAGTCTCAGGCCGCTGTCAGTACCATCAACCAGATCGTTTATGTAAATCGTAAAAAGCAGTGGACTTATTACGTTGCCCTGGAGCACACCTGAAGTTCACCTGAAGTTACAATTGTTTCTGTTGAAGTCACCCCATTCAGGACGACATACTGCTCTCGGTCTGTTAGAAAACTTTCTATCCAACCACATATGTCATCGGATAGATCGTAAGCGCGCACTTTTTGGAGCAAGCGACCGTGCGGAACTCAGTCGAACACCTTTCGTACTGGTTTCTGCAGATGAGCTTCTCAATGTCTAGAAAGGCCATTATGTCTCAACACAAAATATGTTCCATGATTCTACAACAAATCGATGTCAGTGAAATTGGCCGGTAATTATATGGAATCGATTTTCTACCTTACGGGGATACCGTCTGGGCCAGATGCCTTCCTGGCGTCTAAGGATCTTAACTGTTGTACACTGAACACTATGCCAGCCATCCTTGCGTTTGTTCCATAATTGAAAGGGGGAATGGTAGCAGCCTTCTACCGTAAACGATTTTTTGAAAACTAGATTTAGAATTTTGGCCTTCTGTTTATCATCATCCGTTACATTACAAGTGACCAGTGCAAGAAAAATGTATACTCTTATGCTAAACTGCCGTTAAGCGCATTTTCAAAAGACGACGTCGCATGTCGTATTGTTGGCAGCAGTCTCGAGAACCGTATTATTTCGACTTGAAGCCAGATGCCGTTGATCTCATATAGAAAAATCCCTGGACATAACATATACAATATGCAAAACATCGTAAATACTCGTAACAACGTTACATCTGTTTTTTGCAATAAGCATCATATTCTCACTGAAAGAATGTAGCAACATAGCATACTTTATAAATAAAACCTATCACGGGATATTGCGACACATACAAAGAACGTACAGCACACTAGGCACAAGGTGGAGGAGGGAGAAAGGAAAGGCAAAGAACTACTGATGTCAGCTGCATCGGGTATTCAGGCGAAATCGGCGCCGAAAAGTGAAGATGTATGCCCGACCGGGATCCGAGATATCGTGCTTACTACGAACTTGGGTTAACCGCCGCGCCACCCAAACACAGCGTTCATCGCACATCCGCGGATTATCTCGGCACGCCTCCCGGTCGACCCACATGTTCTTTCGGACATGTCCGAAAGAACAGACACCACGCTTTCATATAACTAGGCATAATATACAAATATTCCATCAAGATAGAGCCATGTAAAGGCCATCATTGCAAAGGAAGGCAATACGCATTTTAATTATTTTTCAAACAAAGCAAGCAACTGTCATAAAAATTGTCTTTTTTTTAATCATATGATATATAACATCCCTGTATCTTGTATGTCATGAAGTTTTTTTTTTATGTCACCAGTAAATTATGTAGTGGGAAAAATGGTGGTTATATTCTAGTATAATTTTAAATATAATTATATTTATTACATAAAATTCAGTGAAAATATACCACTGGTGTGGCATTCTCCCTGTCCCTTCTTTGTAACCCTCTGTCGCTTAATGCTACCCTTCCTATTAGAATTGTTCCCCCACTCCTCCACTACCCCCCCCCCCTCCAAATCCTATCTACCTACTCACTGCTCCCTAATCCATGTCCCCTTCAACCATATGCCTCTTCCCACTCCTTAGTGTCCCCCTCCCCCCGCACATTTGTCCCTAGTCCACCCTAACACGGTTTGAAAATTTGGTATTATGATAAGGTTTTGTCTGTTTTGACATGTCTCTTTTGTGGTCTCAGTAGGTTGACAGTTGCTTGCTTTGTTTGAAAAATAATTAAAAAAGTGTATATTGTCTTCCTTTATGATGATGGCGTTTACACTGCTGGCGATCTATGGAATATTTGGACATTGTGCCTAGCGTGCTGTACGTTCTTTGTATAGTCCCATGACAGTTTTTGTTCATAAGGTATGCTATGTTTTATTTTTGATGACGATATGGCGCTTATAGTAACAAAACAGGTGTAATGTCGTAAACGGTATATCCCGGTATGTTTCGATCTTCGAGATCAACGGCATCTGGTGCCAAGTTGCAGTAATACGATTCTCGAGTGTGCTGCCTTCAGTATGGCATTCGCTTAATGGCGGTTGCACATGAGACATTTTTCTTGTAACCCTCACTTGTATAAGCTTTCCTTAGCGAATTGCAAGTACTTACACTCAGTGAGTACTTTCGTTCTTCATGTTGCATTGGTCTTGCATTACCAACAGTTACGGTTTTCTAATTTCGTCTTTTGTTTTAAATTTGGGTACAGCTATCTGATGATGATTACTCGAAAAGTGTCACAAATAAAATATTTAGCGATCAGGACGTTTGCATGGAATTACTAAATGCCAAGTCCGAATGGTTGCATACCATAATACAGATGATTTCATCAGTCCAATTGAAGGAAGCCCTCATTCTTGATGGCACTTCGACGGTATCGACTTGGTAAACTGTAGAAAGTGGATAAAGCTTTCGCTTTCTTTTTTTTTAAAAAATATGGCTTCAGACTAATCCTGATAGATCCGATGCGTCAAATTGATTTTGTAGAAACCTGTTTATCATAAATCAACTACTCTGTTATAGTAATTAAGGCAATATCAATTTTATTTTAATTTGAAAACGTATATTCCACATTATTCTTATCGCAGAATCTTCCATATATAGTCGGCTACAACTGCAAATGTAAGTTACGAGATTTCGCTGCTTAATTTTAATGAAGAAATGTTCTTCTTGTTATCCTTGCATGGTTTTGTTCAAGTAAAATAATTACTTTCGTGCTTCTATGATCTTTTGCTACATTGTATTTGTCACTATACCCGACAGCTTTTGTGATTATCGTGTTGAATTCTCCTTGTTTCTCCTGTAGGCAACGATGTGACACAGCACTCAACTGCTTGGCTATATATCGATTTTAACAAGTTCCGGATCGGTAAAATCTCCGCCAGCTCCTTGTCGCCAGAGGCATAGAACCTCTCCGCAATCTCCGTCAAGGCATACAACTCTCTTGTATGTAGCCAAAAGGAAATTCGAGTACAGCTTTCTTCATAACTTGTTCTTAAAGAAAAGGGGGAACATAGGGAACCAGTTTGCTGGCAGTAGTTATCTCGGATTGGTTCACAGGTGCCTTTAGCACAGAGGTCATGTCCAGCGCTGACCTCCGTCGACCCCGCAAGCTGGGGACACCTTCAGCAGCAGCAGCAGAAAACGCAAGGCTGTGACAGACGCGGCCGTGTGGCTGAGGGCGCTGAGGACGACTTCTGCAACCGTGGTCAGGAGGTGAGGACTAGAGATGGTCAAAGCCGTTCTTATCAGGGATGTGATGAGAACTACTCACCCACTGGAATGAATCAGCTCTCTTTCATGACTCATCACTCACCATTTACTCACAAAAATAAAAATAAGCAAGCCACCCTGGCTTTTTAATTGGGCAAGTTCGCCCTTTATTTTTCCTGCATTTTTCTGGTCTGTTGAGCTGTTTTGTTTCCCCTTTTCTTCTGTCTTCTTTTCCTGGTGCTGCCCCATTCTATTGTAATTATAGTAGGGTATGGGTGTTGGGATGGGTCAGTACTTGTACTGACAATCCTGTTCTCTCCGTTTCCACCCACCCCCTTCTCTTCTTCCCTCTTCTTGCTGCTCTGACGTCCCTTTCCCCTCCTTGTTTGCGTGTTATCCCTTCCCCTTCACTGTACTTTGCTGTCAGTGTTCTCCCTCCTTTGATTTCGATCCACCTAGACCATACCATACGATTTCATATTTTACTAGAGACAAAATATAATCTAAGAAATACAGCTTAATTGTAAATAGTTTAAGGGCCTATATCCGACATTGATAATCAATGCCCCCCCCCCCCCCAAATGAACCTTGGACCTGGCCATGGGTGGGGAGGCTTGCGTGCCTCAGCGATACACATAGCCGTACCGTATTGATTGGGCATTGTAACATTAAGCTAAACGACCTTGCTGTGCTGGTACTGCGAACGGCTGAAAGCAACAGGAAACTACAGCCATAATTTTTCCCGAGGGCATGCAGCTTTACTCTATGGTTAAATGATGATGGCGTCCTCTTGGGTAAGATATTTCGGAAGTAAAATAGTCACCCATTCGGATCTCCGGGCGGGGACTACGCAGGATGACGTCGTTATCAGGAAAAACAAAACTGGCTTTCTACGGATCGGAGCGTGGAATGTCAGATCCCTTAATCGAGCAGGTAGGTTAGAAAATTTAAAAAGGGAAATGGATAGGTTACAGTTAGATATAGTGGGAATTAGTGAAGTTCGGTGGCAGGAGGAACAAGACTTCTGGTCAGCTGAATACAGGGTTATAAACACAAAATCAAATAGGGGTAGTGCAGGAGTAGGTTTAACAATGAATAAAAAAATAAGAGCGCTGGTAAGCTACGAAAAACAGCATAGTGAAAGCATTATTGTAGCCAAGATAGACACAAAGACCACACCTACTACAGTAGTACAAATTTATATGACAACTACCTGCGCAGACGACGAAGAGATTGCAGAAACGTATGATGAGAAAAAAGAAATTATTCACACAGTGAAGCGAGACGAAAATTTAAAAATCATAGGTGACTGGATATCGACAGTAGAAAAAGGAAGAGAAGGAAAAGTGATAGGTCAATACGGAATGGGGGTAAGCAATGAAAGAGGAAGCCGCCTCGTAGAATTTTACACAGAGAATAACTTTAATCATAGCTAACGGTTTAAGGATCATGAGAGAAGGTTGTATATGTGGAAGAGACTTGGGGACACTGGAAGATTTCAGATACATTATATAATGGTAATAAAGAGAATCTGAACCAGGATTTAAATTGAAGAACATTTCCATGGGCCGATGTGGATTGTGACCACAATCTATTGGTTATGAACTGCAGATTAAAACTGAAGAAACTGCCAACAGGTGGGAATTTAAGGAGATGGGACATGGATAATCGGAAAGAACCGAGGTTGTAGAGAGTTTCAGATAGAGCATTAGGAAACAATACCCAGAACAGGGTGAAAAATAGAGTAGAAGAAGAATGAATAGATTTGAGAGATGAAATAATGAAGGCACAGGAGGATCAAGTAGGTAAAAAGACGAGGGCTAGTAGAAATCCTTGGGTAACAGAAGAGATATTGAATTGAACTGATGAAAAGAGAAAATACAAAAATCAAGCAGCCAAAAAGGAATATAAACGTCTAAAAAATGAGATCAACAGGAAGTACAAAATGGCTAGGCAGGGAAGGCCAGAGGACAAATGTAAGGATGTAGAGGCATATATCACTAAGGGTAAGATAGATACTGCCTGCAGGAAAATTAAAGAGATCTTTGGGGAAAAGGGAACCACATGTATGAATGTCAAGAGCTCAGATGGAAAACCAGTTCTGAGCAAAGAAGGGAAAGTAGAAAGGTGGAAGGAGTATAAAGAGGGCGATGTACTTGATTGCAATATTATGGAAACTGAAGAGGACGTTAGTCAAGATGAAATGGAAGATATGATACTGCGTGAAGAATTTGACAGAGCACTGAAAGATCTAAGTCGAAACAGGGACCCAGGAGTATACAACATTCCATTAGAACTTCTGATAGCCTTGGGAGAGCCAGCATGACAAAATTCTACCGTGTGGTGAGCAAGATGTATGAGACAGGCGAAATACCTTCAGACTTCAAATGGTTCAAATGGCTCTGAGGTCATCAGTTCCCTAGAACTTAGAACTATTTAAACCTAACTAACCTAAGGACATCACACACATCCATGCCCGAGGCAGGACTCGAAACTGCGACCGTAGCGGTCGCGAGTGTCCAGACTGAAGCGCCTAGAACCGCTCGGTCACAGCGGCCGGCCCCTCATACTTCAACAAGAATATAATAATTCCAATTCCAAAGAAAGCAATTGTTAACAGGTGTGAGAATTACCGAACTATCAGTTTAATAAGTCACGGCTGCAAAATACTGACACGAATTCTTTACAGACAAATAGAAAAACTGGTAGAAGCCAACCTTGGGGAAGATCAATTTGGATTCCGTAGAAGTGTTCGAACACGTGAGGAAATACTGACCCTACCACTTATCTCAGAAGATTGATTAAGGAAAGGCAAACTTACGTTTCTAGCATTTGTAGACTTAGAGAAAGCTTTTGACAATGTTGACTGATACGCTCTCTCTCAAATTCTGAAGGTGGCAGGGATGAAATACAGGGAGCGAAAGGCTGTTTACAATTTTTACAGAAACCAGATGGCTGTTATAAGAATTGAAGGGCATGAAAGGGAAGCAGTGGTTGGGAAGCGAGTGAGACGGGGTTGTAGCCTATCTCCGATGTTAGTCAATCTCTGCACTGAGTAAGCAGTAAAGAAAACACAAGAAAACTTAGGATTAGGATCTAAAATCCATGGAGAAGAAATGATAACTTTCAGGTTTGATGATGATATTGTAATTCTGTCAGACAGAGCAAAAGACCTGGAAGAGCAGTTGAACGCTGAAGATTTTTCTGTTTAGCAAAAGTGACAAAAAGCAGATTACAGAGTACCCGACGGCTCAACACAAAAGTTTTGTCTCAAGTACAGATAGTGTTGAGGATCAATGGACAAAGTTCAAAACCATCATACAATATGCGTTAGATGAGTATGTGCCAAGCAAGATCGTAAGAGATGAGAAGAGCCACCGTGGTATCAAAACCAAGTTAGAAATCTGCTGCGGAAGCAAAGGGAACTGCACAGCAAACATAAACATAGCAAAAGCCTTGCAGACAAACAAAAATTACGCGAAGCGAAATGTAGTGTGAGGAGGGCTATGCGTGAGGCGTTCAATGAATACGAAAGTAAAGTTCTATGTACTGAATAGGCAGAAAATCCTAAGAAATTTTGGTCTTATGTCAAAGCGGGAGAGAGGGATCAAAACAAAATGTCCAGACACTCTGTGACCAAAATGGTACTGAAACAGAGGATGACAGACTAAAGGCCGAAATACTAAATGTCTTTTTCCAACGCTGTTTCACAGAGGAAGACTGCACTGTAGTTCCTTCTCTAGATTGTCGCACAGATGACAAAATGGTAGATATCGAAATAGACGACAGAGGGATAGAGAAACAATTAAAATCGCCGGACCTGATGGGATACCAGTTCGATTTTACACAGAGTACGCGAAGGAACTTGCCCCCCTTCTTGCAGCGGTGTACCGTAGGTCTCTAGAAGAGCGTAACGTTCCAAAGGATTGAAAAGGGCACAGGTCATTCCCGTTTTCAAGAAGGGACGTCGAACAGATGTTCAGAACTATAGACCTATATCTCTAACGTCGATCAGTTGAAGAATTTTGGAACTCGTATTATGTTCGAGTATAATGACTTTTCTGGAGACTAGAAATCTACTCTGTAGGAATCAGCATGGGTTTCGAAAAAGACGGTCGTGTGAAACCCAGCTCGCGCTATTCGTCCACGAGACTCAGAGGGCCGTAGACACGGGTTCACAGGTTGATGCTGTGTTTCTTGACTTCCGCAAGGCGTTCGATACAGTTCGCCACAGCCGTTTAATGAAGAAAGTAAGAGCATATGGACTATCAGACCAATTGTGTGGTTGGATTGAAGAGTTCCTAGATAACAGAACGCAGCATGTCACTCTCAATGGAGAGAAGTCTTCCGAAGTAAGAGTGATTTCAGGTGTGCCACAGGGTAGTGTCGTAGGACCGTTGCTATTCACAATATACATAAATGACCTTGTGGATGACATCGGAAGTTAACTGAGGCTTTTTGCAGATGATGCTGTGGTATACCGAGAGGTTGTAACAATGGAAAATTGTACTGAAATGCAGGAGGATCGCAGCGAATTGACGCATGGTGCAGGGAATGGCAATTGAATCTCAATGTAGACAAGTGTAATGTGCTGCGAATACATAGAAAGAGAGATCCCTTATCATTTAGCTACAAAAAAGCAGGTCAGCAACTGGAAGCAGTTAATTCCATAAATTATCTGGGAGTACGCATTAGGAGTGATTTAAAATGGAATGATCACATAAAGTTGATCGTTGGTAAAGCAGATGCCAGACTGAGATTCATTGGAAGAATCCTAAGGAAATCCAATCCGAAAACAAAGGAAGTAGGTTACAGTACGCTTGTTCGTCCACTGCTTGAATACTGCTCAGCAGTGTGGGATCTGTACCAGATAGGGTTGATAGAAGAGATAGAGAAGATCCAATGGAGAGCAGCGCCCTTCGTTGCAGGATCATTTAATAATCGCGA
Source organism: Schistocerca americana (assembly GCF_021461395.2). Classification (NCBI taxonomy): domain Eukaryota; kingdom Metazoa; phylum Arthropoda; class Insecta; order Orthoptera; family Acrididae; genus Schistocerca; species Schistocerca americana. Next base: position 458,864,925 of record NC_060119.1, on the reverse strand, counting down.
AAGCGTTACGGAGATGATAGATAAACTCCAGTGGAAGACTCTGCAGGAGAGACGCTCAGTAGCTCGGTACGGGCTTTTGTTGAAGTTTCGAGGACATACCTTCACCGAAGAGTCAAGCAGTATATTCCTCCCTCATACGTATATCTCGCGAAGAGACTATGAGGATAAAATCAGAGAGATTAGAGCCCACACAGAAGCATACCGACAGTTCTTCTTTCCACGAACAATACGAGCCTGGAATAGAAGGGAGAACCGATAGAGGTACTCAAGGTACCCTCCGCCACACACCGTCAGGTGGCTTGCGGAGTATGGATGTAGATGTAGATGTAGATGTAGAGCGGAATGGACAGTATCAGGAGGCTATAAGATGAACATCAAAAAAAGCAAAACGAGAATAATGGAATGTAGTTTAACTAAATCAGGTGACGCTGAGGGAATTAGGTTAGTAAATGAGACACTTAAATTAGTACATGAGTTTTGCTATTTGGGGAGCAAAACAACTGATGATGGTCATAGTAGTGAGAATATAAAGTGTAGACTGCCAATGACAAGAAAAGCGTTTCTGAAGGAGAGAACTTTGTTAATATCGAGTATAGATTTAAGTTTCAGGAAGTCTTTTCTCAAAGTATTTGTATGGAGTGTAGTCATTTATGGATGTGAAGCGTGGACGATAAATAGTTTAGACAAGAAGAGAATAGCAGCTTGCGAAATGTGGTGCTACAGAAGCATGTTAAAATTCGATGGGTAGATCATGTAACTAATGAGGTGGTGCTGAATAGGGCTACGAAGTCTTTCGCATCGTATTTCTCGAATAAAAATCTCTCGGTGTACATGCCGCGTCATTTCAGGATAAAACTCCAAGCGTTCGACCACTACCGCCATGGTCGTCGTCAGGGCTAAAACTGACTGCCGTAAACTATTTTTTTTTCTTTATTGTATTTCAATTCCCAATTGGGGCGGGCTGGCAGCAGCATATGCGCTGCTCTTCAGCCGAAAGACAGAACAAACAATAGAAGACAGTTAAAAATATACAAAGGAGAGAATATGGTGAACATAGATATAAAAAAGAGGGAACATCATGGAAGGCAATAGACAAAAAAAGGGGCGACTGTAAAATGGACAGAAAAACCGTAAAAAAGTAGCGCACACAAAAACCACACACTGCGACACTTAAAAGAACTCAAGGCACAGTATGATCGGGCATAAAAGTACCGACGGATGGCGTAGCACATAACAAACACTGACAGCGAACCTCAAGGCAGCACACAATAAAAATCACACCTCTTGATGCACGGGAGAAACAGCACTAAACACAACACTGACATGGTACACTGACGATGATCAAAGCGGAGGATCTGCCAGGCGCTAGGAGAAGAGGGAGACCGGAAGAAGGGAGGGAGGGGAAGAGAGAGGGGAGCTGGGTGGGTGGCGCGCTGAAGAGGGCCAGGTAGGGAGCGACGTGGGAAGGAAAGAGGCAAGGATGGGGTGCAGGGTCTCAGGGAGGGGGGGGAGGAGGAAAATCCGCTCTGGGAGAAGGAGGGGAGAAAAGTGGCCCTGGGGAGGGGGGGGGGGGACAAGGCCAGGTTATAGTTGGAAAAAGGCTAGATGTCATGGTGAAGTTCAGCATCCGGGAGGGGGAGGTGCTGGAAATTGTCCTGATGAAGGAGATGGAGGGTGTGGAGTTGGAGAGAGTGAGGGATACAGCGATAGAGGCGCAGCAACGGTCAGCGGGTGGAGAGGAAGGAGGGAACCAGAGGGTGGGAGGGATCAAGCATGCGGACAATGTAAAGGAGATGTTGGGAGAACAGGAGGAGGTGGGGGAAGGGGATCAGTTCATACAGGAGCCGTGTGGGGGAAGGAAGGAGGATACAGAAGGCAAGGCAGAGTACATGGCGTTCAAGGATTTGGAGGGCCTTGTAAAAGCGGGTAGGTGCGGAGATCCAGGCAAAACTGGCATAACAGAGGATAGGACGGATGAGGGAGTTGTAGGTGTGGAGGATGGTAGAAGGATGCAATCCCCATGTCTGGCCAGACAGGAGTTTCAGAAGGCAGAGGCGGGAATGGGCTTTCTGCCGGATGGTTTGGGGATGAGGGGTCCAGGTGAGGTGTCGGTTAAGGGTGAGGCCAAGGTATCTAAGGGTGGAGGTGAGCTGGATTGGACGACCATAAAGGGTGAGCTAGAAATCATAAAGACGAAAGGAACAGGTGGTGTGGCCTATGATGATTGCCTGGGTTTTGGATGGGTTGAGACGGAGGAACCACTGGTTACACCAAGTGGTGAACTGGTTAAGGTGGGTTTGGAGGGTAAGCTGGGGCCATTGAAGGGTAGGATAGAGAGCCATGAAGGCGGTGTCATCAGCATACTGGAGAAGGTGGACTGGTGGGGGTGGCTTGGGCGTATCAGCTGTATACAAGAGATAAAGGAGAGGGGAGAGGACAGAGCCCTGGGGGACGCCAGCAGTGGGATAAAAGATACGGGAATTGGTGTTGTGGAGGGTGACATAGGAAGGACGGTTTGAGAGGAAGGAGGCGACCAGACAGACAAAATTGATAGGCAGGGCGTAGGTTTGGAGTTTAAAGAGGAGACCGGGATGCCATACACGGTCATAGGCATTTTGTAGGTCAAGGGAAACAAAAATGGCGGAACGAGGGGAGTTGAGCTGGAGGGACAGAAGGTGAAGGAGGTTAAGGAGTTGGTCTTCAGCAGAGAAGGAGGGTCGGAAGCCACACTGGGTAAGGGGAGGAGGTGGTGTTGAGTAAGTGCTGATGGATACGGTGGGAGAGGATGGATTCGAAGATCTTACTGAAGATGGTGGTGAGGCAGATGGGACAATAGGAAGAAGCGGCAGAAGGGGGCTTGTTGGGTTTGAGGAATAAGAGGATGCAGGAGGTCTTCCACAGGTCAGGGTAGAAGCCAGTAGAGAGGATGACGTTATAGAGATGGGCGAGGGCGATCAGGAAGGAATAGGGGCTTTCTCGAAGGTGGCGGTAACTGACACAGTCGTGACCAGGGGCTGTGTTGCGTTTGGACCAGAGGATGAGTTTAATGTCTTGTGCTGTGATGGGAGTGTTTATGTCGGAGGGGGCAACTGCCCCAAGTACTGGAGACTAGGAGCAAGTGGAGCGACCGAGGTATCGGCACGTTCCATGATGGTGGGGAAAAGAGGATAATCAAAGTGGGGATCATCTGGGATGGAGAAGACCTCGGAAAGGTGAGAAGCGAAGTGGTTGGCCTTACTGAGGTTGCCAGGAAGGCGGCGATCGTTATGGAGAAGGGGGTGGTGGGGAGCAGAAAGGGAACCAGTAAGGTGATGGAAGGCAGACCAGTACTTGGAGGAGTTGATAGGGTGGCGGTGAGTCGTGTGCAGATCTGGCGCCAGTCTCGGCGTTTCGATGCTGTAATAAGGTTCTGTACGTGTCGCTGTATTTGCCGGTGGCGTTGGAGTGTATCGCTGTCACGAGTGCACAGGAAGGAGCGATAGAGGCGGTGGGATTCACGGAGAAGGAGGACAGCCCACAGAGGGAGAGTGGGATGTTGGGGGTGGATGGTTTTAGTAGGAACATGTGCCTCCATGGCGTCAGTAATTACCTTCTGAAGGAAGGACGAGGCGTGGATGATGTCATCAGGATGGCGATAGGTAAGAGGGTGGCTTTCGACCTGGGTGGAGATGGAGTCCTGGTAGGCATCCAAGTTAGCACAGTGGTAGTTATGGACGACCTTGTGGGAGGGGGTGCAGGGTGCGGAGCCAGAGGGGGGCGGTGAGCAGACGTTATGGTGAGAAGGACAGGGAGGTGATCGCTACCTGTGGGGTCAAGGATGGCGACGGCGATACGCCCAAGGAGGTTGGCGGAGGTAATGACAACATCTGGGGTGGTGTCACTTTTGGGTCGGGTGTGCTGGGGAAGGGCAACAAGGTCACCTTGGATCATGGAGAGGAACTGATGCCACCGCCGAAGGGCAGCAGGAGTGTGGCTATGGATGTTGAGGTTGGCGGCAATCACATAGGCGGTGAAGGTGCGGTCAGTATTCGAGATGAAGTCATAAGGAAGAGGAGCAGTGTAGCAGACAGATGGTGGCACAGATAATGGTGAGGAAGGGGAAGAAGATGCTGAGGATAAGGTGTTCAGTGGTGTCATTGAGGAGAGGTTGTGGCTGGACAGGGATATGCTTTAGGTGGCCAATTGTGACTCCACCCCGTGCACGAGGACCAGGAGTGTCAGTGCGGTGGAGGATATAGGGAGAGGTGTGGATAGAATGGTGGGGTTGGAGAAAGGTTTCGTTCAAGAGGAAGGTGTCGACCTGGTGGTGGGAGAGGGTGTGCATGAGTAGGTACTTGTTGGAGTGGAAGGAGCAAATGTTCTGGAAGAGGATGTGATACTCGTGCCACGCCATAGTGGGAAGAGAGGGGGGAAGAGAGGGAAGGGAAGAGGCTTGAACTAGGGTGTCGAGGCGGGTGAAGTGGGCTTGGTTGTGGGAGTAAGTAGCAAAGGTGTTCAGGTGGAAAACAGAGCGAGCCGCAAGGGAGATTTGTGGGAAGGTGTGGGGCCACTGAAAAGGGTGAATGTTTTGGAGTACAACAGTAAGGAACCAGATGATGTCCTCCGCCGTGGGGGGTGGGGGGTGGATGGAGGGAATTGTTGGGATGGACAGGGGGATCTACGGGACAAACAGGGACTGTAAGCTCAGGGGTGGCTGGAGGGGGTTTGGCTTTACACTTGTGGGAGTAGGTGGGATGGGGGCCATTGCAGGTGTTACCGGAAGGAGGAGCAGCGAGGTTGGGGCAGTTCTTAAGAAAGTGGGAGGCCTTGGAATGGGGTCAGGTAGGGGGGGGGGGTTTGCAGTTGAGAGTCAGGTGGTCATTGTACATCAGGCACTGCTGGCAATGGTAGGATTGGGGAGGGGATTTGGATGATTCAACAGGGTGGCGATGGTGGTATATCAGGGCACTCTGGGGTGAGGAGATGGTCAATGGAGGGGGCAGACTCAGAGAAGACCCATATGAGGTAGGCGGGACCAGAGGCATTGTGGATATGGCGAGCAGAGCGGATTTCCAGGTCCGGGTGGGAGTTTAGTTCCACTAACAGTTCATCCTCCGTGATCACCGGGCTGAGCTTGGTGATCACAGCAGTGTAGGTGGGGGGGGGGGGGGGCGATGGGGAGGCTGGGGCTGACAAGGAGTGGAAGAGGAAAGGAAGGGTGTCAGAGATGCATGGGGGCCAAACATAACTCATGGGAGTTTACAGAGGAGGTCTGTGTGAAGGGGGAGGGGGGAATTGATAAGGACTGAGTCCCTACGAGGAATGAGTTGGGAGATGGGAGCACCAGGGAAATACTTTCGTATCTCCACGGTGAGGGTACGAGCATCGAGGAACTTAGGATCGGGAGTTGACAGGACAAAGGTGTGGAGGGTGGCAGCTGGGGTATGGGTGGCTGGAGGAGGTGTGGTGTCCATGGAGACGACAAGAGGAGGGGCTTTTTTGGACGCTGGAGGCTGGGAGGAGGGGAGAGGGACGGGGAGGAGAGGGAGGTGGCGGGTGGCGTATTGGAGGTGCCAGGAGAAGCAGCCGGGTCAGTGGTGGCGATGGTGGCTCGATGCCACGTGATTCATGCAGGAGATGCAGATGACAAAGTGACGGGGTGGGTGAGAGAGGGGAAGCCGGCCACCTGAGGGGTGGCAGCAGAGGCGGCAACAGAGGCGTATGTGAGGGTGGGGGTAGTAGTGGGAGCTGTTGAGGGTGTGGAGGCTGGAGGAAGGGAGTAGAGGTGGGGGTATACAGCAGGGGAGGAGATAGGGGGATGGGTAAGTGGGAGAAGGGGAGGTGAGGTGTAAGGAGGAAGGCCAGGGCTAGCACTCCAGGAAGTGACTGTGGAAGAGGGGGAGGGGGAGGTGTAGATGACAGTAGAGGTGGGAGTACTCATGACGGACGGACAGCAGGCAGCGGCGGCTATGGACGGAGACGAACTGACGGACAGCAGGCGGCGGCGGCTATGGACGGAGACGAACGGACGGACAGCAGGCGGCGGCAACGACGATGGACGGCGAGCAGGCAGGCGGACGGACGAACAGCTATAGAAGCGAGCGGCGGGCGGGCAGACACACAGACAGACAGACAGATAGCAACAGCAACAGCAACAATCTTCGAAGACAGAGATTCCATCCTGCGAGTAGCCCAGGGGATCCAACCCTCTAGATGTCGTAAACTAGCGAGGCTCCCACTTTTATATACAAAGGACTGCTTCTGATTGGTTGGAATACGTCATAGCAACAGTGATATGGCGCGTAGTGAAGTGGTGCCCTCTACTTCCATAGATGTAGTTTCTATCCCGCGTTGCTTGCAGTGCCATCCCTTAAATCAGGTGGTAAAGTGCGGCAAGTTTTCCTCTGCGATTTTTCTTTATCCAGTGCATTCTTCCAGGTGTTTCTAAGTGCATAGCCGTTGTCTCTGTTAAAGTTACTATCGCTAAGTCTAATTTCGATTGCTTCCCGGATCACAGAGTCCCAGTAATTCGATGCGTGGGCTATTACTACGTTTCTACTCATGTAACGGTGGCTACAGCGCTTTTCTGATTTCCCGCCAGTTGAGGGATCTCTTTTTCTACGTAAATGTGCATCAGATTAATATCTGCCTAGTTCGACAATCACCACACATCCCAGATCATGACTTCTTTGGAGCTGAGAACACTCTTCAGACAGCTATTACTACTTTATTCACATCCACTAAGGGATATAATCTGTTTGTGTCTTCAAAGAAAGCAGAAGTTATGACTTTCAGGGGCCAGGGACCAGTTGCCAGCAAAGTAATATTAAATGATTATAAATAGTAAACCCATTTAATGTCTTAGGAACTAGTTTCTCATTCATGACAGAAATGGGGAAACAATAGATAGTAGAAGGGTTTAATTGTGTTAACAGAACCATATATAGGACCTTTAGAACTCAAGTAAGAAAGGAATCTCTGTTTATGACCAGTAAAACGATGTCAGAACCAACAGGACTGTGACAAAATGAAATGAACAAAGAATACAAGCACTGGATATGTGATTGCTAAAAACAGTATCAGGTACACACTATCTGACGGGAGGATGAATGCTGATATCAAAGAAGCACAGTAGGTGAAAAGCTATAATAAGCAGATTAAGATATACAGAAACAACTGAATGGACTTTGTCACAAGAACGGAACATGAGAAAATACCCGAGTTAATTATGTATTATTATCCACTGGGTGTAAGGCCTAAGGTAGAATGAAAAAAAGTGGTAAGATCAACAATTGCAACCAATAGGATGCAACAGACAAATGTGTATTATACGGAGATAAAAGAAGACATGTTAAAAATATTATGATTTTTTAAGTAATTGTAAAGCAGTACGTTTTGAAATAGTACATAAAGCACTTATTGAACGTAAGAAGTGTCCCAAACGCATTAATCTGATCAGATTAAAAAAAATGAAAACCACACAAACACACACACACACACATAAAATAATTATATAAGTAATTACTGTTATTACAGTATTGAACAATATCCTGTAAAGCTGAATTCTGATGGCGAGGCTATGGGTCAAGGAAGTGTGCTGCAAGCTAAATCAATGAATGAGCTGGGAGCACACATAGAAGGATGACTCCATAGTCGCTTTGTAATCCATTCCGTGAGAATTCCTCATGATAGTGATTGACCGGCAATCTGTATCAGCCAGCATGCAGGGCTGGCTGGCGATCAGATTCAGATGGAGATCAAAATCGGCAGGAGATTGAAATCAGCCAGCACATGGGATCAGTGATGATTGGGATTGACCAGCGATCAGTATCAGCCAGCATGTGGGATTGGCTGTCAACCATGAGTGGCCAATGATCGGGATTACTCAGAGATTGGGATCAGGTTATTGGGATCTGCAGGAGAGTGCGATCTGCCAGTGCACAAGATCTGCTGGTGCGTGGGATCAGCTGCCGAGCTGGAGGTTGGTGTCCCTTTGCGATCTGCTCCAGGCAGATGGTGGCTGCAGACAGCTGCTCGTGTCATTCACATGATCACCAACAACATATTCTGATTGTGATGTTATGTCAAAGACGAAACCATTCATTCATTTGTATGTAAACGCTAATTGGGCTCGTGGAATTTGGGATTTTCTTCTCAGATCAAGAGCAGAAATACAGGGCGTAAATGGTGGCTGTTTACTACATACCCCAATAGTGTATGGAAAGTCTAACAGTTTGATATAGTTCACCTTTGGTCTATCAGCTCAAGTTGGCCAAAAAAACTACGTAAGCTAAGGTGCCTGCACGTCTTGCAAGGTTTTCAGTTGTCTCTTGCTCTCTTCGTGCAAATTATTACAAAAACTTCACGAATTACATTCAAACCCACCCACCGACATTCATCTCCCTCCAGTCTGGATTTCTAATTGTATGTCATGGTATTCCCACCTACCACTGTACGAAAATGTGTGAGTACACGAATTAATTTCCATATTTGACTCTTTATGACCTTTGTTCACTGGGGTGGGTATTAAACCATGGGCTTAGGCACCTATCTCTAAATCGTTTTTCAAACTTTCGCATGAGAGTGCTGAAAGGAAAAATACTGTTGTAAACCTAATGCAGAAACTAATTACATTTATGGAACACTGTAAACTGAACCCTTACAAACACAGTAGTTTCGTAGAAGGAAGTCCAGATAAACCAGACGATTTAATTGTTAATTTTATGCTGGCAACATTCACAAAATTGTGAGGTAAAATTTTTACAAACGTTCGTTTTACAATCTGGTAGCGCACGGTTAAACTGGTGGCATAACAGCCCAGTCTATGAAGACCAAAAGGGTCAGATATGGAAAATAATTCGTGTAGTCACACATTTTTCTACAGTAGTGGCTGGCACTGGCAGGAACTAGTGCTAGAAATCGTGACTTGTGGAGACGAGTGTGTGGGTGACTCTGAAGGTTACTTTTGTACGTTTTTCTTGAAAGCTCGAAAAGTGCGGCCTGTAGCGAAAAAGTAATACAAAAGTAAATTACACTAAATTTCCTACAAAACATGTCCTACTCATTTTCCTCCAGACCTAATAGTTTTCTCGAAGAGACCGAGAGAAACTGAAAACCTTGCGCGATACACCTGCACCGTAGCTTAGTTAATTTTTTGGTCAGTTCGAAAGTAGTTTGGCTACCTGGTAAACCACAGGTCACGTATATCAAATCGATTCTTCTCGTCTTTCTCCACATTACCGCTGTACGTTGTGAACACTTACACCCAATATAAGGCGCAGAGTATTTTCTGCTTGAAGGCAGTGTTCTGAAGAACTAATCTTCCGTCATTTTTTATTCTTTCCATGGCTGAGAAAAACTGCACACATTAGTAAGATATGCAAATCAATCAATACATGCACATACATGCTATTTAATAGCACAATTTTTGCAGCTTGGGAAACACTTCCTTCAGCATGTGACGTGGGGCGCTGTTGCATCTCCCTGCGGCAGAATCTTCATTCTGATCACTGATGTCACCAAAGACATATTTCGGATCAGTGGAGGTATAGCTCCTTTTTTCCAAATCAATCATCTCTCAATCCTGAGAAGCTGCTGGCCCTTTAATGCAGTTCAGGAGCAAGTCGCTCATCTCTAGCAATGACGACAGGGCCGCCTGACCATGAGAAACGAGTCACCATCAATTTCTTGAATAATTACTATTGATCGATAAAAACATTTCTCGCTTCCATCTAAAATAACGAGTTCCTCATCAAGGCCTTGAAGGCCCAAGGGATGTCGACCGACCGCCGTGTCATCCTCTGATTTGCGAGCGCAGGCAGATGCAGGAAGGAGGGGCACGAAGTCAACACACCACTCTCCCCATCGTTATCCGACTTTCCACACCATGGAGCCTCAACTCCTCATTCAAGAAGCTCTTCAGTTGGCATCAAGAGGCTGATTGCACCCCTCACTAGCCCCCTGACCAAGCAAAGGTCTTTGGCAGTTGCGGGAAACCAACCCAGGTCGCCGGCAGTGATCTACGTTAACCGCTCAACTACGGAGATGGACCTCTATCTCAGATAGTTATGTCAAGTCAGTACACGTGACGACATCATCTTCTTCATGGTTCTATGGTTTCCCGGATGGGTTGCGGTTACACTTTTTCTCTGCCATGACAGCACAAGTGCCATGATTGTCTTTGACTGCCATCGCCATCAGTCAGGTACAAGGTCGGGCCTCAATTTTATAACCACAATGCTTCCCATTTCTGCTACTTATTTATACGACTTCTTTCTTTTGTATAATGTTCAACTTTTCAAGTGGCGTAATTGCTAGTCTGACACTGACATGTGTTCTTGGCCCTAAAACCTGAAGGGAAATCGTTAAGTCCGATTACATATTTCATATTTGGAGTTGTAACCAACGATTTCTACTTTGTATCACCTAACGCTTGGCATGCTTTTAATGATCAGGTTCAAAAATGGTTCAAATGGCTCTGAGCACTATGGGAGTTAACTTCTAAGGTCATCAGTCCCCTAAAACTTAGAACTACTTAAACCTAACTAACCTAAGGACATCACACACATCCATGCCCGAGGCAGGATTCGAACCTGCGACAGTAGCGGTCTCGCGGTTCCAGACTGTAGCGCCTAGAACCGCTTGGCCACTCCAGCCGGTAATGATCAGATAATCTTGAATAAGTACATCAACACAGGTAAAATGGTATATTTGCGTGATGGTCCATAACAGGCAAGATGGTAATTATTCGATAACGAACGTGGCCGAGAAAGCGCTATCTACTGAGTAAGTCTGGCTCAGAAGTTGTCGTAGTAGGAAACGTCGGAAATAATTCGTACAATGTCATGGGTACTTATTCCGCTACTGCTAGTGTATTCAAGAGTGAATTTAAATTGGCAGTTCGAAAGGTATGTGTGTTAGAAAAAGCTTGGGCCATTCTCATAAGTAAGATAATGCAGTGTCTGTATTATTCAGAATTACGATGCAATGTTCCTACGGATATTTATCCGCCAATACCGGGCAAGCGATTTTCAAGACAAACGTCTCCCGTGTGCGGCAACATATATGATGGATGTCCGACTACAGGTTGTATACACATCGTGGAAGTTATGTGGAACTTTGGATCTGGCCGTTTTAATACGACTGCTCGCGACAAGCGGAAAATCGCTGTTTGAGTCCTGGTCGGCCACAATTTTTTTTTTTTTTTTTGCCGTCTTTTGGTTATACAGCTGATGGTTGTCCATATTCGCAACTGCGAATACATTTCATGTACTCTCGTAAATAGTTAGAAGTAACCTTTGATATCTAGATGAAATGCAGAATTGAATATGTAATGTCTGACTCGAAAAACATCTATAAGGTAATCACACAGCACATCTTTCACAAATCCGGAGCAACAGAAAGAGAAAAAGTCTCTGCATAGCTCAAAAAATGAAGGAACAGTTTCGTAAAAGCAACATGTTCCCTGAATATGTTCAAGCCACTCTCTTGTAGTGTCCAGTTGTGCAGTGGGTCCGTTTCTAAGATTTTCTACACATATATTCAGAATGCAGAAAATAATTACCTAACTGGAATACTAATTAACAGAAGCCTGAATTTCTGTAATGACAACATATTAGTGCAGAGAAGCAGTGCTATCACATGTCTCATATCAGCGTCTAGCAACACAGGATCATAGGTAGTATTACGTTACAGAATTCCTGTAAACCATATAGCGTGCAGAGAGACTGTGTTTAATATTAACAATCAGTGACCACTCTGCATCTGAATATTGGTTGTTGAAACTAAATACGAGTAAGAGTGGCATAGTTGTGTATCGTCGCAACACAAGACGGCTGGTTGATGCTGTGGCACATTTAAATGTAGTATCTACTGGAAAATATGTTTCTGGCAAATCCGTTCACGACACATAATGTCAATACAAATGTATTTCCACACTGGACTAATATTCGGGAGGACGACGGTTCAATCCCGCGTCCGGCCATCCTGAATTAGGTTTTCCGTGATTTCCCTAAATCGCTCCAGGCAAATGCCGGAATGGTTCCTTCGAAAGGGCACGGCCGACATCCTTCCCCATCCTTCTCTAATCCGATGAGACCGATGACCCCGCTGTCTGGTCTCTGCCCCCAAACGACCGAACTAACGTATTTCCATTATCCACAAGGAGAAAACGCAATTTACAGATAAGCGTGGATAATACAACTCGAATTTATCGTTACACAACCAAGATACTATCATCACAAACATAATTCTTTGATTGTCCGTTACACACACTGGCACGCTACTGACTGCAGCGAAAATTCGTTTCCGTGTACTACGGCGCAGAGATGTGACGTCATATGTTTTCAGAACTCGTGCGACTGGACGTTGTCGGTTCCAAGGAGAAAGACTGGGACTCATTTTCTTCAGCTCCGAAATCAAGATATTCAGCTTTACACCCTACTCCTTCCGATTAAAATTAATCACATATTTAACGATCTGTGTACCCTCTCTATGGAGTAGTTATAAAAAGTATACCTTTTTTCAATTCTGATTCTCGTAGAAAGTAGCATCTGCTGTTGCTGGCGTGTAATAACGTTGACTTATATGTGGTTTACCATTTATGATTTAGAGGATGGTCTAACGAAAACCATAAAATGGCTGCGGATCTCACAGTAGAAGAAAGAGCAAAGACTGTCGACAGGTATGAAGTTTGTCGGTCGGTGGTGCAAACTCAGATGGTGGAGGCAACGGCGAGATAGGAGTGCAACGCTTAAGACATTCATAAATATTGGTAATGTGAAAGTGGCAAGTCGATCTAGAAGACCCTCAACATCCAACTCGGAAGACAATATAAATGTTGTTCAGTGCATTTTTTACAGAGCCATTCAAAGTCAACACGGCAAGCTGTTAGGGAAACGAGATTGTCACGTCATACGGTAATGACCATTTTAAAAATTAAACTATTTTTCTCGACCTTGCAAACCGCTTTACATGCAAAACACGTTCGATGAGGACGGCGGCAGGAGAATGGAATTTTGAGTGACTATGTTGACTGGGGAGATGATTATAACTATCTATAGGACAATATCCAATGGTTTGATGAAGCGGTATTTCACGGTTTATTTATTTATTAATTTATTTATTGTTCCGTGGGACCAAATTAAGGAGAAGTCTCCATGGTCATGGAACGAGTCAATACATGAAATTATAACACGATATTAGAAACAGATAAAATGAAATATAAAAAAACATATTCAGGTGACAAGTCGTAAGTTTAAATAAAGAAAATCAACAACGTAACACTGGAATTTGCTTAATTTTTTAGCTCTTCCAGGAGCTCCTCGACAGAATAGAAGGAGTGAGCCATGAGGAAACTCTTCAGTTTAGACTTAAAAGAGTTTGGGCTACTGCTAAGATTTTTGAGTTCTTGTAGTAGCTTATTGAAAATGGATGCAGCAGAATACTGCACTCCTTTCTGCACAAGAGTCAAGGAGGTGCATTCCTTATGCAGATTGGATTTCTGCCTAGTATTAACTGAGTGAAAGCTGCTAACTCTTGGGAATAGGCTAATATTGTTAACAACAAACGACATTAAAGAAAATATATTCTGTGAGGGCAATGTCAGAATTCCCAGACTATTGAATAGGGGTCGACAAGAGGTTCTCGAACTTACACCACATATAGCTCGAACAGCCCGTTTTTGAACCAAAAATACCCTTTTTGAATCTGAAGAATTACCCCAAAAAATAATACCATACGACATAAGCTTATGAAAATATGCGAAGTAGACTACTTTTCGTGTTGAAGTTTCACTTATTTCAGATACTGTTCTAATGGTAAATAAAGCAGCATTTAGTTTCTGAACAAGATCCTGGACATGGGCTTTCCACAACAGCTTACTATCTATCCGAACGCCTAGGAACTTGAACTGTTCCACTCGCTTATAATATGCCCATTCTGTCTGATCAAAATATCGGTTCTTGTTGGATTGTGAGTTAGAAACTGTAAAAACTGAGTCTTACTGTGATTTAGCATCAAATTATTTTCCACAAGCCACAAACTTATTTGATGAACTACATTATTTGATACTGTTTCAATATTACGCACAAGGTCCTTCACTATCAAGCTGGTGTCATCAGCAAACAGAAATATTTTTGAATCACCTGTAATACTAGAAGGCATATAATTTATATAAATAAGAAACAGAAGTGGCCTCAACACCGACCCTTGGGGAACACCCCACTTAAAAGTGCCCCATTGGGACTGAACATCACTACCACTCTCAATATTGCGGAGAATTACCTTCTGCTTTCTGTTCTTAAAGTAAGTGCCGAACCAGTTGTAAGCTACTCCCCTTGCTCCATAATGGTCCAACTTCTGCAGTAATATTTTGTGGTCAACACAGTCTAAAGCCTTCGTTAAATCAAAGAAAACACCTAGCGTTCGCAACCTTTTATTTAATCCGTCTAAACCTCACAGAGAAAAGAGAATATAGCATTTTCAGTTGTTAAACTATTTCTAAAACCAAACTGAACATTTAACAATAAATTATGTGAATTTAAATGCTCCAGTAACCTTGTATACACAACCTTCTCGATAACTTTAGCAAACACCGATGGCATAGAAATAGGTCTAAAATTGTCAACATTATCAATGTCTCCCTTTTTATAAAGTGGCTTCACTACCGAGTACTTTAATCGGTCAGGAAACCGACCACTCCCAAAGGAAAAGTTACAGATATGGCTAAGTACTGGGCTAATATACATAGAACAATACTTCAGTATTCTGATAGATACCCCGTCATATCCATGAGAGTTCTTGGTCTTTAGTGATTTAATTATTAACTCAATCTCCCTCTTGTGCTCCCTGCCGCCGTTGGATAAGCAGCTGCAGCAGCAAGTCGTATACTCCTAGCTCACTCATTTGTTACATAGTTTAATTCTTAATTTCTTTGCGTGTTTTTGGTACTTGCATTGTTTAATTCATAAATTTCGGGCGTATTATAGTATTTGAGAGTTGTAGCATCGCGTTTTAGTACCTGAATAGTGTAAATTCGCGTAGTCGTTTGTCTACTGTTTTGTTTTGAACGGCCAGTGTCGGTTGGTCGCAGTCAGTGTGCTCCCTGCCGCCGTTGGATAAGCAGCTGCAGCAGCAAGTCGTATACTCCTAGCTCACTCATTTGTTACATAGTTTAATTCTTAATTTCTTTGCGTGTTTTTGGTACTTGCATTGTTTAATTCATAAATTTCGGGCGTATTATAGTATTTGAGAGTGTAGCATCGTGTTTTAGTACCTGAATAGTGTAATTTCGCTTAGTCTCCTTCCGCCGCCGAGCAGTGTCAGCAGTGCGCAAGTAGCAGCATTACTGCATTTACTAGGCAATCTTGTATTTTAATAACCGTTTAAATTTTGTCGATTTGTTTGCGCTCTCTGTAGATTAGTTCAGACGTTCTTAGCAAAACAGTTTTTAGCATGGATAGGGACTGCAACTGCTGTGTTCGGATGCAGGCTGAGTTGGCATCCCTTCGCTCCCAGCTTCAGGCAGTGTTGGCTTCGGTCACACAGCTTGAGGCTGTTGCCAATGGGCATCACTGTAGGGGTCGGGATGGGGGTTTGTCGGGGACGGCCAGCTCGTCCCACGCATCCCCTGATCGGACTACGACTGTGGTTGCCCGGGATGCTGCCCGCATTGAGGCTGATCCCTCACCTGTGGTAGAGTGGGAGGTCATTTCAAGGTGTGGCAGGGGGCGAAAGACATTCCGGAGGGCTGAACGGAAAGCCTCTCCAGTTTGTCTGACGAACCGGTTTCAGGCTCTGTCTCAGGCTGATACTGATCTTCGGCCTGACATGGCTGCTTGTCCTGTTCCAGAGGTTGCCCCTCAGTCTGCAAGATCCGGGCAGTCGAAGAGGGTGGGCTTACTGGTAGTTGGGAGCTCCAACGTCAGGCGCGTAATGGGGCCCCTTAGGGAAATGGCAGCAAGAGAGGGGAAGAAGACTAATGTGCACTCCGTGTGCATACCGGGGGGAGTCATTCCAGATGTGGAAAGGGTCCTTCCGGATGCCATGAAGGGTACAGGGTGCACCCATCTGCAGGTGGTCGCTCATGTCGGCACCAATGATGTGTGTCGCTATGGATCGGAGGAAATCCTCTCTGGCTTCCGGCGGCTATCTGATTTGGTGAAGACTGCCAGTCTCGCTAGCGGGATGAAAGCAGAGCTCACCATCTGCAGCATCGTCGACAGGACTGACTGCGGACCTTTGGTACAGAGCCGAGTGGAGGGTCTGAATCAGAGGCTGAGACGGTTCTGCGACCGTGTGGGCTGCAGATTCCTCGACTTGCGCCATAGGGTGGTGGGGTTTCGGGTTCCGCTGGATAGGTCAGGAGTCCACTACACGCAACAAGCGGCTACACGGGTAGCAGGGGTTGTGTGGCGTGGGCTGGGCGGTTTTTTAGGTTAGATGGCCTTGGGCAAGTACAGAAAGGGCAACAGCCTCAACGGGTGCGGGGGAAAGTCAGGACATGCGGGGACCAAGCAGCAATCGGTATCGTAATTGTCAACTGTCGAAGCTGCGTTGGTAAAGTACCGGAACTTCAAGCGCTGATAGAAAGCACCGAAGCTGAAATCGTTATAGGTACAGAAAGCTGGCTTAAGCCAGAGATAGATTCTGCCGAAATTTTTACAAAGGTACAGACGGTGTTTAGAAAGGATAGATTGCATGCAACCGGTGGTGGAGTGTTCATCGCTGTTAGTAGTAGTTTATCCTGTAGTGAAGTAGAAGTGGATAGTTCCTGTGAATTATTATGGGTGGAGGTTACACTAAACAACCGAACTAGGTTAATAATTGGCTCCTTTTACCGACCTCCCGACTCAGCAGCATTAGTGGCAGAACAACTGAGAGAAAATTTGGAATACATTTCACATAAATTTTCTCAGCATGTTATAGTCTTAGGTGGAGATTTCAATTTACCAGATATAGACTGGGACACTCAGATGTTTAGGACGGGTGGTAGGGACAGAGCATCGAGTGACATTATACTGAGTGCACTATCCGAAAATTACCTCGAGCAATTAAACAGAGAACCGACTCGTGGAGATAACATCTTGGACCTACTGATAACAAACAGACCCGAACTTTTCGAATCTGTATGTACAGAACAGGGAATCAGTGATCATAAGGCCGTTGCAGCATCCCTGAATATGGAAGTTAATAGGAATATAAAAAAAGGGAGGAAGGTTTATCTGTTTAGCAAGAGTAATAGAAGGCAGATTTCAGACTACCTAACAGATCAAAACGAAAATTTCTGTTCCGACACTGACAATGTTGAGTGTTTATGGAAAAAGTTCAAGGCAATCGTAAAACGCGTTTTAGACAGGTACGTGCCGAGTAAAACTGTGAGGGACGGGAAAAACCCACCGTGGTACAACAACAAAGTTAGGAAACTACTGCGAAAGCAAAGAGAGCTCCACTCCAAGTTTAAACGCAGCCAAAACCTCTCAGACAAACAGAAGCTAAACGATGTCAAAGTTAGCGTAAGGAGGGCTATGCGTGAAGCGTTCATTGAATTCGAAAGTAAAATTCTATGTACCGACTTGACAGAAAATCCTAGGAAGTTCTGGTCTTACGTTAAATCAGTAAGTGGCTCGAAACAGCATATCCAGACACTACGGGATGATGATGGCATTGAAACAGAGGATGACACGCGTAAAGCTGAAATACTAAACACCTTTTTCCAAAGCTGTTTCACAGAGGAAGACCGCACTGCAGTTCCTTCTCTAAATCCTCGCACAAACGAAAAAATGGCTGACATCGAAATAAGTGTCCAAGGAATAGAAAAGCAACTGGAATCACTCAATAGAGGAAAGTCCACTGGACCTGACGGGATACCAATTCGGTTCTACACAGAGTACGCGAAAGAACTTGCCCCCCTTCTAACAGCCGTGTACCGCAAGTCTCTAGAGGAACGGAGGGTTCCAAATGATTGGAAAAGAGCACAGATAGTCCCAGTCTTCAAGAAGGGTCGTCGAGCAGATGTGCAAAACTATAGACCTATATCTCTTACGTCGATCTCTTGTAGAATTTTAGAACATGTTTTTTGCTCGCGTATCATGTCATTTCTGGAAACCCAGAATCTACTATGTAGGAATCAACATGGATTCCGGAAACAGCGATCGTGTGAGACCCAACTCGCCTTATTTGTTCATGAGACTCAGAAAATATTAGATACAGGCTCCCAGGTAGATGCTATTTTTCTTGACTTCCGGAAGGCGTTCGATACAGTTCCGCACTGTCGCCTGATAAGCAAAGTAAGAGCCTACGGAATATCAGACCAGCTGTGTGGCTGGATTGAGGAGTTTTTGGCAAACAGAACACAGCATGTTGTTATCAATGGAGAGACGTCTACAGACGTTAAAGTAACCTCTGGCGTGCCACAGGGGAGTGTTATGGGACCATTGCTGTTCACAATATATATAAATGACTTAGTAGATAGTGTCGGAAGTTCCATGCGGCTTTTCGCGGATGATGCTGTAGTATACAGAGAAGTTGCTGCATTAGAAAATTGTAGCGAAATACAGGAAGATCTGCAGCGGATAGGCACTTGGTGCAGGGAGTGGCAACTGACCCTTAACATAGACAAATGTAATGTATTGCGAATACATAGAAAGAAGGATCCTTTATTGTATGATTATATGATAGCGGAACAAACACTGGTAGCAGTTACTTCTGTAAAATATCTGGGAGTATGCGTACGGAACGATTTGAAGTGGAATGATCATATAAAACTAATTGTTGGTAAGGCGGGTACCAGGTTGAGATTCATTGGGAGAGTGCTTAGAAAATGTAGTCCATCAACAAAGGAGGTGGCTTACAAAACACTCGTTCGACCTATACTTGAGTATTGCTCATCAGTGTGGGATCCGTACCAGGTCGGGTTAACGGAGGAGATAGAGAAGATCCAAAGAAGAGCGGCGCGTTTCGTCACTGGGTTATTTGGTAACCGTGATAGCGTTACGGAGATGTTTAATAAACTCAAGTGGCAGACTCTGCAAGAGAGGCGCTCTGCATCGCGGTGTAGCTTGCTCGCCAGGTTTCGAGAGGATGCGTTTCTGGATGAGGTATCGAATATATTGCTTCCCCCTACTTATACTTCCCGAGGAGATCACGAATGTAAAATTAGAGAGATTAGAGCGCGCACGGAGGCTTTCAGACAGTCGTTCTTCCCGCGAACCATACGCGACTGGAACAGGAAAGGGAGGTAATGACAGTGGCACGTAAGGTGACCTCCGCCACACACCGTTGGGTGGCTTGCGGAGTATCAATGTAGATGTAGATGTAGATGTTGTCAGTATCATGGAGGAGCATTTCAGGTAACAGTCTCGGAACACTTTTTTCTAAGAGCGCTATATGATTCCCTGTTGGGACTAGGTTTCTATTTAGTTCACCTGCTATATTCAGAAAGTGATTATTAAATACTGTACATATATGCGACTTATCAGTAACACGGACATTCCCACTACGCACTGATTCTATATCCTCGACCTGTCTCTGCAGACCAGCCACTTCCTTTACGACTGACCATATGGTTTTAATTTTATCCTGAGACTTAGCTATTCTATCTGCATACCACATACTTTTTGCCTTCCTAATAACATTTTTAAGCACCTTACAATACTGTTTGTAATGGGCTGCTGCATTTAGATTTTGACTGTTTCTAACGTTTTGATATAATTGCCACTTTGTTCTACAAGATATTCTTATCCCTCTAGTCAGCCACCCAGGTTGCCTGTTTGTGCTAGTACTTTGTTTTGAACATTCTAACGGAAAGCAACTTTCAAAGAGCACGAGAAAAGTCTTGAGAAAAGCATTATAATTATCGTCTACTGTATCAGCGCTATAAACATCTTGCCACTCTTGTTCCTTGATAAGGGTTGCAAAGGTCTCTACAGCAACTGGATCAGCTTTCCTAAACAGCTGATGACTATATTTAACACGTGTTGCAGCACAAAAATCTTTTAGAGTTAAAATTTTTGCATCATGATCTGAAAAGCCATTCACCTTTTAGCTAACAGAATGCCCTTCTAGTAATGAGGAATAAACAAAAATGTTGTCTATGGTTGTTCTACTGTTTCCTTGCACTCTCGTTGGAAAGAATACGGTTTGCATAAGGTTATATGAATTAAGGAGGTCTACCAGCATCCTCTTCCTTGCACAGTCACTTATACAATTGATATTGAAGTCACCACATACAACTAACTTTTTGTATTTCCTATAAAGTGAACCAAGAACCTCCTCTAGCTTTAGCAAAAATGTTATGAAATCGGAGTCTGGGAATCTACAAATAACAACAGTTAGAAATTTACCCCGGTTAAATTTAACCACACCTACACAACATTCAAACACCTTTTCAGTGCAGTACTTTGAAACATCAATTGACTCAAATGGGATGCCGTTTTTCACATACATGGCTACTCCCTCACACCGCAAAGAGCTCCTCGAAAAGCTGCCAGCCAACCTGTATCCTGGTAAAGGAAGCCTCTGAATTATCTCCTTATTTAAGAAGTGTTCAGATATACCAATAATTTCAGAGTCAACATCTATAAGCAGTTCACTAACTTTATCTCTAATACCTTGTATATTTTGATGAAATATACCAATTCCCTCATTACTCGGATACCTAAGCTTTGTCAAAAGTGGTTCCTTTGTTAGAGAGACTTCCCTTAAACAGGAATACCTGTCAGCTGACTTCAATCTAAAAAGGTGCAGCTCTAACACCCACTACTGCAGGAATTTTCCCATGAGTGATACCACCAACCCCTCCTATGCTGTCACCTATAAGCTTTGCCAACCTCTCCTTCCCATACCTGTTGAGGTGCAGGCCATGTCTAGTGAAACCCGTCCTGCTGATAGACTCCACCGACACCACTGAAATGTGACCCATGCTTTCTGACATCAGAGCACCCCCAAGTCTCATGTTATTACGCCTGACGGCTGTATTAAGATGAGGCCGATCGTGACGCTGAAACAGTTCCACGAAATGCACATTCGTGTTGCCAGTCTGAGTGGCTATCTTTTCCAGGTCACCATCTATGTCATACTCCCCATCCCTATCAATACTATTATCAGCCCCACCCACAATCACTACCTGATCCTCTTTAGTAAAATCCCTACATAACCCCCCTATGTTAACAGTCACCAGAGCCAATCCTGCATTAGGCTTCACAATGCTGGTGACCTGGTACTCACTCCCCAGCACTTCCTGCAACTGCTGGCCTACACCACTGCCATGAGAACTACCTAACAGCAGAAGCTTCTTCTTCTTCTTCTTCGACTTTGCAACTGTTCTAGCTACCGTAACTACTAAGGTCTGCTGCATACTTCCTACATCTATAGCTACTAGAGATTCCTCTCCACTAGACTCTGACAGTTGGTCATATCTATTGTAAACACCAGTAGTAAAACTATCTGAAAATCTTCTTCACCTAGCAGATCTGTTGCCAACAGCCAGCTCCCATTCCCCAGCCCCCTTCTCCCTCCTCATCCTATCTAGCTCCTCCTGTGCGTTTTTCAACTGCACCTGAAGGGCACAGATCTTACGCTCCTGCTCTTCTATTAACTTACTCTTGCTACATAACCTGCAGTTCCAGGGGAGGATCTCACCATAATGCCCACTGGCTTCCCCACTGCATTCCCCCCAGTGAAAATACTTCGAACAAGTCTCACACCGCAATCCACTACTCACGGACCTACGGCAAAGCCCACACTTCTCACTCATGGTAAAATTTTACTTTTTCTAAGTTCCGCTACTACAATAAGAAGATGTTAAAAACCCGACTACAATAATCACAAACTTACTCTACATGGAAAGTAACTACTATTATTAACAGTATTAATAAACAACAAATGTGAATATAACAAAAGACTAATACAGAAAGAGAATCAAACGTCTAATGATACAGTAACGAAGCTGAAAACAGTTCCCAAAAGGTTCTTCTGAAATTATTTCACCAGAAAACACAAAAAACTCCGGTTGAAGACTACTAAAGTTCCTAAATAAACCACTATACGCAAACAATTAATTAGTACTTAGCTTTCGATGCGCCGCTACAGCTGCAACTGGTCAGCGCGGAATGTAAACACACGTAAGAGGTTACGTTGCTCGATACGAAACACTCACAAATATCAGGTCACAACACAAGAAAGGCAGAGGTGAATGAATAAACCACTAATAAGTCACTTATATAGTAAATATTATCACAAAAACCGTTAAAATATGTATCTGAAACCTAAAAATATATAAAAACTTGGAGAGCGATCTCACACGCAGTCACTCCCTTATGACGTCACACCAAAGATCACGTTGGAGGTTTTATGAACCGTAAAGTTTGAAATAATGAAATCAACTCCAAAAAGTAGCAATTTGGTCTGGATTGACGTCCAGGAGATACAGTGACCCATACCTGTTACACGACTTCATGAATGGTGCACGATACCTGGAGATATTTCGAACGTATGTATGACCTGTGATTCAAGAATAGGAAAGTAGAAGGGAATTGTTGCTCATGAAATATGGAGCTCCATCCCACTACGTAATTCCTGCTTGCAGACAATATCCCTGGCTGATGGATTTGCCGACAGGGACTGACAGAATGGTTTACATGCAGCCTTCATCTGATCCTATGCGATTTCTTTATTTGGGGATGCGCAAGAGTAAAAGTTGAAATCAAAGTATATTAATAGTCTTGAACAAAACGTCGTGAAGTATTTGCAATTAGCATACGTTGAAAATGTAAGATAATAACCAAATGGTACGCTCTAATGAAGTATTTAATGGAAATAAAAACTATGATAAGTTGTATATTTTTTGAAATAATCGTTGTTACAAATAGGTACTGACTTTGCAACCACCATGCCTACAGCCGTTTGTACTATCATCGTTGGTCGACCTAAGACGGTCCTGCATCATCCAAGTGAGTTTTTTAGATTAAGGTGAGGTTTCATTTCTTCAGTATCTTTCTTTACGCTATCAGTGACTTCTTTAATAAACAGCAGGAAAGCTTTGGATTTCACAGTCATCTTCTCATCACTCTTTACGTGGTAGTTTTAACGCTCTTTTTATTTCAGTGGACGAGTACCCTTATTCAGCTACACATTGATAACATATTCCAATTATAGCAGCTCCGATTCACAGACAGACAGACTTGTCTGGAAGACAAGCAAATTTAGAAAACGTAATTTGCATCAACCTTCTCCTCACTGTAGATCTGAATCTACCGACTGATCTCACTGAGGTGTGCATGGTGTACCCAACTTTACACCCCACTCTATAAAAGTCTACGTATTAACAAAACTATATCCCCACAAACTATCATCCAACTTCAGCTTCTATGCTAACCTTTGACTAAAGAGAACGTAATTTGAGCTGAACTGTAACTAATGTGAATGTAGCTTGTCTTTAATTAAATGCGCAACTGAAGTAAATTAATTAAAATTACCCTCACCTCGCGTCTTGACGGCATTGTGGCAGATTTCTCGAAGGCACTCGAGTCTTGACAACGTTGTTGCAAATTTCTCGAAAGCACAACAGCAAGCAGATTGCGGTTAAGCTAGACTGCTGTTTCTAAGTACATATTAAAACAGTTGCATGTGGTAATGCGTAGTGAAAAACAAGTGGATGGTGACAGTAACTATTCCTATGAATTAATATTTCAAGATAACGATTTTAGAACAAAGTATGTATTCAAAACAGACAGGGTTAAACTTCGCGTGATCTTCACAACACACACACACACACAAACACTATGTGATCAAAAGTATCCGGACACCCCCAATAACATACTTTTTCCATATTAGGTGCATTGTGCTGCCACCTACTGCCAGGTACTCCCTATGAGAGACCTCAGTAGCCATTAGACATCGAGAGAGAGGAGAATGGGGAGCTCCACCGAACTCACGGACTTTGAACGTGGTCAGGTGATTTGGTGACACTTGTGCGACGCGTCTGTACGCGAGATTTCCACATTCTTGAACATTCCTAGATCCACTGTTTCCTATGTGATAGTGAAGTGGAAACGTGAAGGGACACGTACAGCACAAAAGCGTACAGACCGACCGCGTCTGTTTACTGACACAGACCGCCGATACTTGAAAAGGGTCGTAATGCGTAATAGGGAGATCACACAGGAATTTCAAACGGCATCAGGATCCCCTGCAAGCACTATGACAGTTAGGCGGGAGGTGAGAAAACTTGGATTTCATGGCCGAGTGACTGCTCATAAGCTACACATCACGCCGGTAAATGCAAAACGACGTCTCGCTTGGTGTAAGTAGCGTAAACATTGGACGATTGAATAGTGGAAAAACATTGTGTGGAGTGGCGAATCACGCTACACACTGTAGCGATCCGATGAGAGGATGAGGGTATGGCGAATACCCCGTGAACGTCATTTGCCAGCTCGTGTAGTGCCAACAGTAAAATTCGGAGGCGGTGGTGTTATGGTGAGGTCGTGTTTTTCAAGGAGGGGGCTTACACCACTTGTTGTTTTGCGTGGCACTACCACATCACAGGCCTACATTGAGGTTTTAAGCACCTTCTTGCTTCCCACTGTTGAAAAGCAATTCAGGGATGGCGATTGCGTCTTTCAACACGATCGGGCACCTGTTCATAATGCGCGACCTGTGGCGGAATGGTTACACGACAATGACATCCCTCTAATGGACTGGTCTGCACAGAATCCTGACCTGAATCCTATAGAATACCTCTGGGATGTTTTGGAACACCGACTTCTTGCCAGGCCTCACCGACCGACATCGGTACCTCTACTCAGTGAAGCACTCCGTGAAGAATGGGCTGCCATTCCCCAAGAAATCTCCCAGCACCTACCTGAACGTATGCCTGCGAGAGTGGAAGATGTCATCAAGGCTAAGTGTGGGCCAATACCATACTGAATTCCAGCATTACCGATAGAGGGCGCCACGAACTTGTAAGTCATTTTCAGCCAGATGTACGGATACTTTTGATCACATAGTGTAACAGTGGTCTAAACAATACTATGCTTAACAACGTGAACAATGATTTAAAAATGGTACATTGTTGACACAATTTCTATAAAAACCAAACAGCTTATTCAGTTAAAATGTTAATGCATGTCTCAGGGAAGTGGAGTGATCTTTCTCTCAGCTATGAGCACGTTAACTAGCTGACAATAATCATTTCTAGCTGCCCAGCTCTGCAGTCTTACCTCAAACTACTTCTCTTCAAAAACAATAACATTCTTCGCTTTCTAATCTACTCATGGTATTCATCCTTGTTGTCCGTTACAATCATTCTTTCTTCATCTAATAGATACCATCACAAGTCAACACAGCACTACTGAATACGTCCATCACCTATCACACTGCAACTAAGAATGTATCAGACTGTGCCGAGGCAAAGACTTTGCCAAGACCAGAACAAATATTGTTTAAGAGTAACGTAGCTTGCTCTGTCACTGACGTGTACATCTGTGACATATAAAAATCAAAATGATATGACCACCTTACAATGAAAAGACCCAGTTCCTCTTTGCCACGCGCTCCACAGCAAAAAGGTAACGTCCAAGTAACGAACCAGATGTTCGGTTTTCTGGTTATAGTTCCCAATGCCAGAAAACTGCAGTGAAATCCAGGCAGCTCTCCAGCGGATCGGCGACTGGTTCATGGGTTTGTAGTTAATCCTTAGTGTTCACTGCTTGACAACTGCTACAACAACAGACAATTGGTAAGTAACAACTGACAACTGCTACATTACACCCGACCAAAGATAGTAAAGCGGTGTGGGACGTGTGAACTGCAGCGAAGCCTGAGCACGAACGCGCTGTATGTATTCGACAGTTCATAAGAGTTCGGTGTTTGTCGAAGGTCTTTGTGGAACTGATTAGTGCGACATTCCATGTGGTACGGCACCATGTGAGCAAGACATCATTTGAGTGCTAACAATTGTGGTCGACCATTTGGACGGCTCAAATCCGAACAAAATATCACTGCTGTGAACACAGAAACGGCTGAGTCCAAAAGCGTCATCTCGCAATTAAAAAAGGCCACTGAATTCGGAAATGCTATGCGGAAGCATGACTGCTGTCGTAGACAAGCTACCATACCACAAGAGGATCGATAGTATCCCTAAAGGCGGAGAGAACAGATATCCCAGCGCTGCAGACCTTACAACCGCTACCAGAACCGTTTCGCGGTGATTTCATCAGACTGGTTTGTATGCTCGGGAGTCCGTTAAATGCGTCCCACTTCAACCACGTCATTATAGAGAAAGACTTCCTTGGTGTAGGGCGCATGATGTTTGGGGACAGCAACAGTGGTCCAGAGTGATGTTCGCCGACGAGTCCCGCTTTACTGTGACAAGTGATTCCGGTCACCGTTTAGTATCGAGAGAGAGAGGATCATGTTACACACCACGGAATATTCATAAACGTCATCAGTATGGCCTAGGCGTTAAGGTGTATACAGGCATTATACACAATGGCCAAACACCGCAGCATATCTTTGCTCGAGGTACCGTTACACCACAGCGGTATTGCATAGGGATTAATCTGGATCACTTTCCTTTAGTAGTCTGGTAGGTCCAGATTTTCTGTTTATGGACAACAACGCCCGCCTACACAGGACCGCTGAGGTGTAGGATACACTGGAAAGTGAAGATACTGAACGGATGGAGTGGCCTGCATACTCCCCGAATCTAAGCTCTAAAATCGAAACTGGTCATAATAAATATCATTGCGATCTAGACTGTTATTTTAACCAAATTATAGCACCAGATCACTGTTCTCCTTTTGACAATGTCATTTCAATTTATTGATCTACAAAGCAAGCATGGGATGCTCTTAGAAGGCGTGTTTCTCAACGAAGGTCCTCCCTGCACCGTGCAAGAACAGAAAACCGCATAGGGAAAAGATTGAGACAATATCCTATGAAGTTCCACAACTGTTTTGAAGCCAGCATCAATAACAGGTGCAAAATGTCCATTAGTGCCCGAGGAGGGCATGGTCTTTACTGAGAGTCCAACTGTGAGTCTGACATGTATCAAACATAAACGTTGTATGTCTGCAAAACCTGCTGTGAAAGGATATCAGTGATAAGATTCGCTGATGCCATTGCCATCCTCGACGAAAGTGAAGAAGAATTACAGGATGTGGTGAATGGAATGAAAAGCCTAATAACTATGAGCCGGAAATAAGGAGAAGTGGCAGGAACGAAAACGGCGAGAAACTCAACAGCAGAATTGGGAATCACGAAGTAAACGAATTCTGCCACCTAGGCAGCAAAATAACTCATGGCGGACTGTAGAAGCAGGACTCAAAAGGCAGACTTGCATTGGCAAAAAGGGCACCCCTGATCAACAGAAGTCTGCTAGTATCAAACATAGATCTTAATTTGAGGAAGAAAGTGTCTACTCCAATTCCCATGGCTCTGGTGGATATTAAAAAAAATAGCAGCGACCACTCCTTTCGGACTTTTCGACTACTATTTCATGTAGTTCGGCCTCATGAACGCTGCACAGAAGAGGCGGAGGTTCATGCACGAAGTGCTATTGGAGATGCCATTTCTGTTTTGTTACATGGATGAGATTTTAGTATTTCCTGCTTCAGCAGATGAGCATGTAGACCACCTGCTGCAGCATTATTATAAATGAAGCTAAGTGTGTCATGGGAAAGAGTGAAGTTAGTTTCCTGGGATACTTAGTTTCAGCGGAGAAACTGGCTCTATTACCTGTATGAGTCGATGTTGTGTGAAGTGCCTCTTCTCAGTATGTACGAAGGCCTTTGCAGATTGTTGTGCATGCTAAGCCGTTATAGACGCCATCTGCCAGGACTGGCTGTAGCCAAGGAACCACCCACGTTACTCACCGGAAAGAACACTGCTGGCAATCGAAAAATTTCGTGAGCTTCCGAGGCCGAAACAGCATTCGGGGATCTGAAGGAACTTTCACGGGCAGTGCTGGTAGGACATGCAAAACCGGCAGTCGAGTAGCCATTACGGTAGACGCAAGCGAGGCAGCAGTAGGCGCAGCCTTGCAACAATAGGCAGACGAGAAGGAGCAGACGTTAGCATTCTTCTCCAAGAATTATACGCAACAACAAAAAAAATCGAGCTCCATCGTCTGTGAACTGCTTCAGACGTACATGGCAGTCCGAAATTTTCGCACAGCTGTAGAGGAAAGACATTTTATAATCTTCTTGGACCACAAACCTCTGGTTGTTATTTTCCGACGAAGCACGGAGCTTAGACGCCGCTTCAGTACTGCCACGTTGAATATATAACTCCGTTCACAACAGACGTGCGGCAGATAGCAGGAGAGGAGAATGTTGTCGAAGATCGCCTGTCAAGAAACTGTGCCAGATTACGATCTATTCACTGGGACGAATCAGCGGCGATGCAGCCTGTCGATCCTTTTCTACACTGTCTTCTGCAGTAAGGCCTCACAGGATTACGACTCAGACGAGTATCATTTCGTAAGTTGTCAGAAGGAATTTGGTGTAACGTGCAAGAGGTCAACAGCGGCCCTATATTCCACAACTAAACTGCTGGCAAGTTTTAGAAGCGCTGCACAGTCTAACATAACCAAGCGTGCGAGCTACAGCTAAGGTGGTCGCTGCCAAAGTGTTGTGCCCCGCGGTACCAAGTCATTGTCGGTGGAAAGTTTACGTCCCACGCTCAAGACGTCGCTAATGTGTAATCCGCACAGTGGACGGAAGCACTCCTCTTCGTCTTATTGGGATTACCCAAGGCAATAAAGGAGGTTAATCAATGCTCTCCAATGCAATTAGTTTACGGCAAACAACTGCGGGTTCCAGGGGAATTAATCTTCCCAGACTCCACGCAGCAAACGGAACCACAGCTCCGTACACAGTTTGCGCAAGGGCTCAGTAATCGAATGAGGAACATACAGCCAAGCAACATCACCAGATATGGCAGACGAAAAGTGTTCGCGTACAAGGACTCAGAAACAACGTCCCAGATGTGGCTTCGGGATGATTAATTTTATACCCCACTTATTTCACCGTATGCTGGGCCGAACAAAATGATAGAAAGGGGAAGCCACATCCTCAAAATCAATAAACACGGAAAACAACAAACGGTGTCCCTCGAGAGGCTCAAAACAGCATACAAAGAAGAGCGTACCCCGAGACATCGATTTCTGAGGAGAAACGGGACGAACCGACGAACAGATCCACGGAACAGGTGAGACAAAAGATATCGAAACCGACACTGGAGCCACAAGGCAGGACGAATCTAAGACTGTAACCAACGTTTACACAACGACCAGCTGGCAAATAAAGTGCAAGTTCCCTCACATACAGGAAGTGCCTGGCTTTCAATAAAAAGGGGCCGGGGGGCGGGGGGGTGGGGGGCTGACGCGACAACATCAAGCAGACGATGCATCACAACAAGTGAATAGCGGTCCCTTTGGAATGTAAAAGAATTATCGTAACTCATGTTGATTCTCTTAATTTGTTCTTTTTAGTGCGTGGTTCGCGATATAGAAATAGTTATTTGAAGCAATCCTTCGTATTCTTCCGCAATAAAAATATATATGGCTTTCGAGTTCTCAAAATCTCACGAAATACCGCGTATCGTTTAATTCAAGAAAATGGGGATACTAACTACTGGTTCCTAATAGATGTATGCTTTAATGAAATTTGTCACAAATCTTTCTTTTCCAAATTAACAGCTCACATCATGGAATCAATACTAGAAGTGACAACAATCTTCACAAATATTTAACGTCCAGATAAGTGTCCAGAGCAGGCTTCTGTGGCCGAAAGGTTCTAGGCGTTTCAGTCCGGAAACACGCGGTTGCTACGGTCGTAGGTTCGAATCCTGCCTCGGGCATGGATGTGTATGATGTCCTTAGGTCAGTTAGGTTTACGTAGTTCTAAGTCTAGAGGACTGACGACCTCAGATGTTAAGTCCCATAGTGCTTAGCGCCATTTGAATTTGAACGTGTCCAGAAAGATGTCAGTTTTTTAGAAACACACATTTTTAATAAGTTAACAGTATCTCCATAGAGTTAAACTAGTAATTAAGTTTAATAAGGGCCTAAAGGTTTTATTGGCGGCCAACTCCTACTCCACTGACGAATGTCTTAGTAGAACCGACTGATGTGTCTATGGTATTAATTGTATTAAGTGAGTATTACATAAAATCTCACTTCCACACATCTTCACTAGGGTAATGTGATCAATGTAAATAAGGTGAGATGATTTTCTCTTTCATGATGTCTGGCGACAATAGCCAGAGAATATGCACTTCAGTGTATCGTACATTAGCATGTTTTAAGATTTTTTTTGCCTTACTCGACATCCATTACGACCGTTTCACTTGAGTTCTGTGGAAGGTCCATTAATACATATTCTTTTCTTTGTAAATATATATTATGTATTTTTGTTCTAACGTACTGCTGAACCTGGAGAATCTCCTCACTACGGATCTATGTAACAAAACAACGTTTAATCTAATTTAACCTTATCTCTAGATGAAGGAACATTTGCATTATAATCAACCATAACTCTGTTCTGATAACGTTTGACAGTCGTTTGTTGGACCTTCTAAATATTGTGTCAATTCGATCTGAAAATTGTCAACAAATCCGGGGAGACTATCAGAAATTATTCCGCTGGGAAAGCATACGAAGGCACGTAACTCTGTCTGACTCGCAACAGTAGAATCAGCTTAACATATCACGCATCCATCCTGTGGGCAAGAATAACGTACAGAATAATTGAAAAGAAAATTGAAGATCTCTTAGATGACGATCTGTTTGGCTTTAGGAAAAGTAAATGCACCATAGAGGCAGATCTTCCGTTGAGAATGGAAGCAAGATTGAAGAAAAAATCAGGTCACGCTCATGGAGTCTGTCGATCCAGAAGAGCGTTCGATAACGTGAAATGGTGGAAGATGTTCGAAATTCTGAGAAAAATTGAGGCAGTAAGCTATAGGGAAAAACGCGTTATTTACAATATGTACAAGAACCAAGAGGAACAATAAGACTCGGAGACCAAGTACGGAGTGCTCAGATTAAAAAGCTAGTAAGACAGGGATGTAGTTTTCGCCCTAGTTTTCAATCTCTGTGACGGAAATTAAAGAAAGGATCAAGAAATGGATTAAAATCCATGGTGGAAGGACACCTATAGTAGGATCGCTGACGACATTGCTATCCTCAGTGAAAAGTGAAGATGAATTACAGGAATGGTCTAATGACTACAAAATATGGGTTGAAAGAAAATCGAAGAAAGTCGAAAGTAATAAGAAGTAGCAGAAATGACAACAGCAGAAATGAAACAACTGTTTCTGTAGTCACGTTCAGAATGTGTTGCGCAATGCATGCCTTCAATGCAGCCAAGTCTGTAACAGGACCACTGAACACAACATCTTTCAGATAGCCTCACTGCCAGAAGTCACACGGATTAAGATCAGTTGATCGGGACGCCCAGACTGTAGGGAGACGGTGGCTGATCATTCTAGTGTTTCCGAAATGGCGCTTCAGCAGCTGCTTAACAGGATTAACAACGTACGGAGGTGCGCCATCTTCCATAAAAATGATCCCATCCACATATCAACGCTGTTGGAGAGCTAGAATGACATGTTTGCGCGAAAGACACTCATAGCGCTTATCAGTGACGGTACAGGTAACAGGCTGGCGCACCTGTCTCTTCAAAAAACTATGGCCCTATGATAAATGAAGTCATAAGCCCGCACCACACAGTGACCTATTCAGGATGAAGTGGTACTGGTTGATGTGCGTGTGTATTTTTCATTGCTCATATTTGACAATTCTGTGTATTGACATATCCTGTCACATGGAAGTTGGCTTCGTCTGTCCACAAAATCTACCATTGCCAATCATTGTCCACATCCATGCGAGCAAGAAATTCTAAAGCAAAGGTCTCTCTTGCTGGTAGTTCAACAGGAAGCAACTCGTGCACATGCGTGATTTTGGATGGGTAGCAAAGAAGGATGTTTCATAGAGTTTTAGGACCGTGCTCACGGGTATGTCCAACGTTCGGACAATTCTTTGTGCATTACACGTTTGCACACCACCACTCGTCTCCTCCAGCATTGCTGTGGCCACTGCTTCCACTGACGTCGAATCAATTCGTTTCCTTCCTCTACCTGGTTGCACACCAAATGAACCAGTCTTTTCGAATTTCCGAATCATTTTCTTCAGACCCACGGCAGTCATCGGACCAACGTCTTTTACCAAACCCTTTAGCGTCCCGAGCTTCTGCAGAGCGAAATGTGCAAAGTCATAATTCTTCTAAAGCAGCTTTACAAGCAGAGCGCGATGCTGCATTGAGACAGTCATGGCGAACGTCGCAGTCGCGAAAGGATGAAAAGCCGTGTACCCGGTGTGTTTATACCAACTTCGATGGGTCGTGCGCATGACAGATGTTTCCATTTACGTATTCTGACACATACAGCGCCATCTATTGATCAATTTTCACACTATTTTTTTTCTTCTACCATACGTTTTCTACATCTACATCTACATACATACTCCTCAATCCACCATACGGTGCGTGGCGGAGGGTATCTCGTACCACAACTAGTATCTTCTCTCCCTGTTCCACTCCCGAACAGAACGAGGGAAAAATGACTGCCTATATGCCTCTGTACGAGCCCTAATCTCTCTTTTCTTATCTTTGTGGTCTTTCCGCAAATTGTAAGTTGGCAGCAGTAAAATTGTACTGCAGTCAGCTTCAAATGCTGGTTCTCTAAATTTCCTCAGTAGCGATTCAGGAAAAGAACGCCTCCTTTCCTCTAGAGACGCCCACCCGAGTTCCTGAAGCATTTCCGTAACACTCGCGTGATGATCAAACCTACCAGTAAAAAATCTAGCAGCCCGCCTCTGAATTGCTTCTATGTCCTCCCTCAATCCGACCTGATAGGGATCCCAGACGCTCGAGCAGTACTCAAGAATAGGTCGTATTAGTGTTTCATAAGCGGTCTCGTTTACAGATGAACCAAATCTTCCAAAAATTCTGCCAATGAATCGAAGACGGCTATCCGCCTTCCTCACAACTGCCATTACATGCTTGTCCCACTTCATATCGCTCTGCAATGTTAAGCCCAAATATTTAATCGACGTGACTGTGTCAAGCGCTACACTACCAATGAAGTATTCAAACATTACAGGATTCTTTTTCCTATTCATCTGCATTAATTTACATTTATCTATATTTAGAGTTAGCTGCCATTTTTTACACCAATCACAAATCATGCCCAAGTCATCTTGTATCATCCTACAGTCACTCAACGACGACTCCTTCCTGTACACCACAGTATCATCAGTAAACAGCCGCACATTGCTATCCACCCTATCCAAAAGATCATTTATGTAGATAGAAAACAACAGCGGACCTACCACACTTCCCTGGGGCACTCCAGATGATACCCTCACCTCCGATGAACACTCACCATCGAGGACAACGTACTGGGTTCTATTACTTAAGGAGTCGTCGAGCCACCCACATATTTGGGAACCAATCCCATATGCTCGTACTTTAGTTAGGAGTTGCAGTGGCGCACCGAGTCAAATGCTTTCCGGAAGTCAAGGAATATGGCATCCGTCTGATACCCTTGATACCCTTCTTCCATGGTTCGCAATATATCATGTGAAAAAAGGCCGAGTTGCGTTTCGCAGGAGCCATGCTTTCTAAAGCCGTGCTAATGCATGGACATCACCTTCGCTCTCTCAATGAAATTCATTATATTCGAACTGAGAATATGTTCGAGAATCCTGCAACAAACCGATGTTAAGGATATTGGTCTATAATTTTGAGGATCCGTCCTTCTACTCTTCTTATACACAGACGTCACCTGCGCTTTTTTCCACTCGCTCGGGACTTTACGTTGGGCGAGAGATTCGCGATAAATGCAAGCTAAGTAAGTAGCCATTGCAGTAGAGTACTCTCTATAAAACCGAATTGGAATCCCATCAGGACCTGGCGATTTATTTATTTTCAACCCGTTCAGCTGCTTCACAACCCCAGGGATGTCTATCACTATGTCCTCCATACGGGAATCTGTACGAGACTCAAACGACGGTACGTTTGTACGATCCTCCTGCGTGAAAGATTTTCTCAAATGCTAAAATTTCGGCTTTCGTTTTGCTGTCTTCCGTTGCCAGGCCAGACTGATCAGTGAGTGACTGGATGGAAGCCTTCGACCCGCTTACCGATTTTACGTAAGACCAGAATTTCCTTGGGTTTTCAGCAAGATCTTTTGCTAAGGTATGACAGTGGTAGTGGTTGAATGCTTCGCGCATCGTTCTTTTTACAGCAGCACGAATCTCTACTAACTCTTGCCTGTCCTCATTCTCCCGATCTTTCTTGTACCGCGAGTGCAACTGCCTTTGCTTCCTGAGCATTCTCCGAATTGCGCTGTTAAACCACGGTGGGTCTTTTCCGTCCGTAACCCACTTTTTCGGCACATACTTGTCCAATGCGTGCTTTACAATGTGTTGAAAATTTGCCCACAATTCTTCCACGTCCATCGTACCGGAAGTAAATGAAGTCGATTCATTTAGTAAGTGGGATGCTATCAACTGCTTATCTGCTCTTTCTAGTAAGAATACTCTCCTAGCCTTCTTGACCGACTTTTTGACTTTCGTAAACATAGTCGTAATGACAACATCATATTCACTAATCCCTGTCTCAACGATGACACTGTCGATGAGGTCTGGTCTGTTCGTGGCTACCAGATGTAAAATATTTCCATTACGCGTTGGCTGTCGAATTAGCTGCTCAAGACAGTTTTCGGATAATGTGTTCAAAAGTAGTTCGCACGACGTCTTGTCTGTACCACCTGTAATGAATCCATAGACATCCCAGTCTATACGAGGTAGGTTGAAGCGTCCGCAGCTCGTGGTCGTGCGGTAGCGTTCTCGCTTCCCGCGCCCGGGTTCGATTCCCGGCGGGGTCAGGGATTTTCTCTGCCTTGTGACGAGTGGGTGATGTCCTTAGGTTAGTTAGGTTTAAGTAGTTCTAAGTACTAGGGGACTGATGACCATAGATATTGAGTCCCATAGTGCTCAGAGCCATTTTCTCAGGTTGAAGTCGCCTCCGACTAATATAGCATGATCCGGGCACTTCTGCGATACAGAATGTAGACTCCCTTTGAATGATTCTAGAACTGTCACGGTGGAACCTGGTGGCTGGTAATAACACCCCACAATTAATTTTATTTCCCCTAGCCCTGTTAAAGGTGTCCAGATAACTTCACAATCACACTCTACTTCGATCTCAGTAGACACAATATTTTTGTCAACTGCAATGAAGACACCACCTCCTACGGTGTCTAATCTGTCTTTCCGATACACGTTCCAACCCTCACTAAATATTTCAGAACTTCCTATCTCAGGGTTCAGCCAGGTCTCAGTCCCGAGAATAATTTGCGCGCCGCACGCTTCCTGGAGGGCAGTAAATTCAGGAACTTTATTCCGAACACTCTGAAAATTTACTGCTGATATCTTGATAGCTGAAGTGTCTTTACACTGAGCGCGTCCCTGATTTCCCTGCCTGCACGTCGACTGGTGAGTGTTCATCAGGACGCCTCGCACTACTGCCTAGTCTAAAAAAAAAAAACCATGTGCACGCCACACGTACTCTGCTACCCACGTAGCTGCTTCCTTTGTGTAGTGCACCCCTGACCTATCTAGGGGCGTCCTACAATCTCCCCCCTCCCCCCGTCTCTCCACTCGGCTCCAAACCAAAGGACCCCGATCCACTCTGGGGACGATGGTGCAAATAGAGAGCTCTGCTTGCACCCCGCGTGGGAGGCCAGCGGTCTTCACCAAATCCGCCAGCCGCCTGTACGAACTGAGGATCGCCTCAGAACCCAAACGACAGGCATCATTGGTGCCGACGTGAGCAACTACTTGCAGACGACTGCACCCCGTACGCTCGATAGTCGCAGGCAAGGCCGCCTCCACGTCTTGGATGAGGCCCCCCGGCAGACAAATCGAATGCACATTGGATTTCTTTCCAGCCCTGTACGCTATTTCCCTATGGGGCTCCATCACCTGTCTAACGTTGGAGCTCCCAATAACCAGCAAGCCTTTGCCCCCGTGTGCCTGCTCGGGCCCTGCTAAAGGAGCGGCCACCTGCCCAATGACAGGACGAACGGGCGAGGCCAGCCAGACAGCTTCCACATTGACACTCCGCCTCGAGCGACGGGAACGCGTTGCAGTCCGCCACTCACCCTGAGGTGAGGGCGGCCCCAACGCGCCTCGGCGGCTGAGTCAGCGGACGCAGCAAGCGACACCTGGGGTGTCTCAAGCGACGCGCCAGACCCTACGCCGTCGCTGCACCTCGAGGCAGCATCGTGAAGGCGGCTGACCGTGTCCAACAGCACGCTCAGCTGCTCGCGAACCGCGGCCAGTTCCTCCTGCGCCCGCACACAGCACGCACACACCCTATCCATCCTACTGCTAATATCTAAGGACTCCGCGAATTTATACTCTACGGCTGTCAATAAGCAATATTACTCCTCTCAATACGAGAATACGCAAGGATTTTATGTAATTAAATTTGCAAGCGCACAAACACTCGGAAAGAAATTAAGAATCAAACTAAAAAACAAATATGAAAGCTAAATATGTGACTCGCTACTGCACTGCTGCTGCACTGATACTTCACCAGCGGCTGCTCAAGGCTCACTTTTCCCCCTTCTCCGCTAATGTTCTGTTGCAATTTGACGTCATTCTGACCTGTGGTGTTACTTCTACAGGGTACATTTGGACCACAGCATTGTATAGTAGTGAAACATGGACTGCAGGAAAGCCGTAACAGAAGAAAATCTAAGCACCTTATATGTGGTGCTAGAGAAAAATATTGAAAATTAGGTAGACTGATCAGGTAATGCATGAGGAAGTTCTCCGCAGACTCGAGAGGAAAGATGTGGAAGAAGGGACAGGATGACAGAACTGTGCGAAATGTATTCGCAGTTTCGAACATGGTAACCGTCAGCTGTGTAATGGAATAACGACAGTGAAAACTTTGACGAACTTTGGATATTCTGCTTATCGCATCTCCTTACCGTTATGCTATACGAGCACCCTCAACGGCCAGATCAAAGGTCCACACGTCATCAACCACATGTCTACAAAGTGCACTCGTTCGGCCATTATGTATATTGCCGTATAGGGGAGACATTTTCATAAAAATCTGACATTTAAATGCCTTTGTTGTTCAGAAGTACGATGTAATGTCCCGTCGGGCAAGCTACTTTCAGTTAAGATTTCACCTCTGTACGAGAATTTACATAATGGACGTAAGAGTGCAGGTTGTAAAGGCATAGTTGACGAACTATGGAAATTTGGGTCTGGTCGTGGAGCGTGCTCTGACAGCCTAACGTCATGTAGCCGCTCGCTATAAACGGGAGATCCGGGTTCGGGCCAGTTCAGGTGTAAATTTCCGTCGTCGCCAGTCCATTAAACAGCTGATGCTTTTCCATATTCGCAACTGCGAATACATTTCATGTATCTCATAATGGCTATAGTCATCGCAGACCCTGTTCCTTCGTACAGGGAAGCATCTTAGATGGAACACTGCATCATGCTTCTGAATAACACACGCACTGCAATAACGGATGATAGGACATCTGTTAAGACATCAGGGAATAACTTCCATCGTACTGGAGGGAGCTGTAGGGCGTGAAAACTATAGAGGAAGCCCGATGCTGGAGTATATACAACAAATAATTTGAAGAAGTAGGATGCAAATGCTACTTTGAGATGAAGAGATGAAGAGTTCGCCGTATGAGAGGAATTTTTAGCGGGCGGCATCAAGCCAGTCAAAAGAGTAATGATCCTCCACCCCCCTCAAAAAAAAGTATATGACGCCCAGAATAAACGGTACGCAGATATCGATATGTGTGAGAAGGAAGCTTCTGCTGCTAAGTGGCCGCCAACCGTGTAAGGAACAGATGGAAAACGGGAAAGTTAAGGTCATTTGGGACGTTGCGTAAGCTCGGTTCCGGGAAGGCAATCAGCCGTGTCCTTTTCGAAAGGACTACCTCCGCATCTGCCTTAAGCTATCTGCAGAAGCAGTAAAAAACCTAAATTTGGATGGTCGTACCTGATCAGCCGTCTTACCAGGGTGCCATTTCACTCGGTGGAGGGAACAAAATCGGGAGAGGACAAACCCGTGAGAGGCTCAAGAAGGCAGCGCTCTCCTTTCCGACAGCATAATGGTCGCGACGGCCGAAAATAGGAGCAGTCTGCTGCTTCACGTTTCATTAGCCTCTAATGGTCCTTAATTACAATCTGTCAAGACGTAGTCCAATATGTAAAATGTGTCCTCAGTTGATTACGGCCCGTTAAAATTCCAATGAGTTAATTTATCTTGCGATAGACTCGGGCTGCTGAGTAATAAACTGCGTTAATGGGGCGGATATCGGCCGTAACGAAGGCCATTTGTTTTCTGCGAACAGGCTGCGTTGCTGCTCATCGCCGTGCGTGATGGAAGCGCATTTGTTGACACACCCTTGCCAACTTTACAACAGCCGTCCGTAACAGGTGGCATACTAGGAATCAAACCAGCACAGTTTCAACACTTATTGGATTATCATCTCATCTCATTATGCAGCTGTGTTCCTTTCCTTCAAGGAGACGATTTGTACCAGCTGCATTTTTGAGGGATGTAGTCACCAGGGTTGTGTTGCACTGTTGTTTGACCCATTAACTGCCAATTTTTTCTTCACTCTACATTTACCTCTGACGTGCCTGAGTCACAGTATCTGGGAAAAGGAATGCAAAATAAAAAAAAGATCTTGATATGTTTTAGTCAATCCCAAATTGCGGTTAATGGTGCATGTAACATCTTTTTTTACTTCTTTTATTTTTGTGGCAGATAAAGCAATCAATATGGAGGCCCATATTGCACACAGGGCTCCGTTTCCTTGAATTTTTCTTGCAAATTCTACATTTCCTTTCTATCCCCAAAGTCGTGTGTTCAGTAAGGTGGCCGGTTAGAGAAGTCCTGAGTTCAATTGGATCACATGAAGTGGATGCCCTCGGATATGATGGACGAGCTGCCATATTGGATCAGAAGCAGCAGATGATTGAGCACGATACGTCCTTGCCACCATCCTTTTAATGTGGAGCAGCTGGATATTTTCATTCGTGAAACAGTAGATGACGGGTACAGTACATGACCTACTGTTTTAATCCGAATCTCACTGGTTTCCCGTAAATGAATTGTTACAGATAATGGTGTCCACAACATTGAACCAATCTCTCTTCGAAAAAGAACTTAAAATTTGAAGAAAAACTTGAAATTTAATGAAATTCTTATTCAATGATTCCATCATGGGAAGAATTTCGAATAGTTGTTCCTCTGTGTAGCACACTGGTCACTTCCCCAGTTCATCAAAAAATTCTTTAAAGTATTCTACTGCAGACTTTCCTTCCAAATGGCATTAGCGCTGTTCAATTTCTTCTGGATACGTG
Source organism: Schistocerca americana (assembly GCF_021461395.2). Classification (NCBI taxonomy): domain Eukaryota; kingdom Metazoa; phylum Arthropoda; class Insecta; order Orthoptera; family Acrididae; genus Schistocerca; species Schistocerca americana. Next base: position 458,825,465 of record NC_060119.1, on the reverse strand, counting down.
TCCGTTGTGCTGCAAGTTGCACCTTCAGTTGTTCAATTAGAAGTGACATTAGTTTCCATTTTCTTCTTATGATGGGCTGCTCGATTTTTCTTCATTAGTATGAACTTCAAATGTACCTGGAACATCAGCTGAAAGAGTACCTCTCAATATATTTTCGTTGATAGCATCAGTCAGACATCAGGTACGCAATATGGAGAGATCTCGACGATGTCAATGTTCTCTCATTTGTCCCTCCTCATCAGAAGAAGCCACGAAACCGCGGTAATTTACAATGTCTCCAATGTTCCTTATAAAAACTACTTCATAGCGATTCACTGTGAAAAATGGTGTTTTAGGCGGAACCTGTCACGAGCCCCAAATGGGAATCTAAATTCGGTGGTAAAATAAACTAAATCGATAAATATCTTCTAAAACCAACACAGAACATGCCACTTCACGTGCGCTGCAAGTTATTTACATAATTGTGACTACTACCGTTTTGTAAACTCCTTTAACTCTGGAAAACTTTACCTCTTCACACAAACAATCCTGTGCAGTTCACTCCTTTACATCAGCTGAGTAACAGTCAACGCAAAAGCTTGACAAAGATCCAGGCAACAATGCAAAATAGTAACAGTTGCTGCCAACGTAATAATAACCTAATATATAATTCCCGATACAAAGACAAATCCCAAACTGGGGATCATCGAAGGTGTTTTTTTTTTTTTAAGTCATCAGTCTTGTGACTGGTTTGATGCGGCCTGCCAGGAATTCCTCTCCTGTGCCAACCTCTTCATTTCAGAGCAGCACTTGCAACCTACGCCATCAATTATTTGCTAGATGTATTCCAATCTTTCAGTCTTCCTCTACAGTTTTTACCCTCAGGAGCTGTCTCTAGTACCATGGAAGATATTGCCGACGTCTTAACAGATGTCCTATCATCCTAAGTACCACTTGCTGCTAACGTAATTACAACCTAACACTAATTCCCAGTCCGAAGACAAATCCCCAGCTGGGGATGTCTTTAATTATTTGCTATGTGTATTCCAATCCTTCTTTCTTCCTTTTCAGTTTTTATCCTCTGTAGCTGCCTGTAGTACCATGGAAGATATTCCCGATGTCTTAACAGATGTCCAATCATCCTATCCCTCATTTCCATAAATTCCTTCCCTGGACAATTCTCCAGAGAACCATTTCATTCCGTACCTTATGACTGCACCTAATTTTCAACATTCTTCTGTAGCACCATATCTCAAATGCATCGATTCTCTTGTGTTCCGGTTTTCCTACAGTTCATGTTTCACTACTAAACAATGCTGTGTTCCAGACGTACAACTAAGGTCTGTGTTTGACACCAGTAAACGTCTTTCTACCAGGAATGTCCTTTTTGCCAATGCTAGTCTGAAATTTACCTCCTCCTTGTCCGTCCGTTAGGACCGTTTTTCTGCCTATCTAGCGCAATTCCTTAATTTCATCTCTTCGTGATTACCGATCCCGTTGTTAAGTTTCTCGCTGTTCTCATTTGTGCTACTTCTCATTACTTTCGTCTTTCTTCTCAATCCATATGCTGTATTTACTAGACTTTTCTCTCCATCAGAACATACTGTAATTCTTCTTCATTTTCGCTGAGGATAGCGAATCTAATCATTGATATCCTTTCACCTTGAATTATAATTCCTCTTTTGCACCTCTATATTATTTTCCTCAATGCTTTTTCGATACACAGATTGAACAGTAAGGTGAAAAGAGTACATCCCTTTATTACACCCTTTGTAATCCATGCGTTTCGTCCTTATTGTTCCTTCTTGATTCTTGTATATACTGTATCTTACAAAGCTTTCCCTGTATTTTACCCCTATTTTTCTCAGAATTTCGAGTACGTGTATCATTTGACATTGTCGGCCAATCCTATGAACGTGTCTTGATTTTTCTTTAGTCTTGCTTTCATTGTCAACTGCAACGTCTGACCTGCGTCTCTGGTGCCTTTACCTTTCCTAAAGGATCACTCCATGTTAAGTGGCCTAAGGGTTCCCACTCGACCATCTCCAATTTTGATGAAATTTTTACGGGATGTACATACAGACCACACATGAAGCACTGCCAAATTACAGCTTCGTAAGTAGTATGGTGGGGGCCACTAGCCACCTTTTCGTAGAGGCCCGTTTTTTGAAATTGCGAATAAAATGAATAAATGATCAACTTGGTTTTACCATTGTTCAGGATCTAAATGACCTGTCGTGCTGAAACTTTGTGATCCTGTTCAAACTCTTGAGTACAACAGCGTAGTTGTAGTACAAAAGGTCAAACTATGGTAAATTCATTATAGTGTGCTATCAAAGTGACTCATAAATCTTGCCGTACCAAATTTTGGCTGTAATTTATTGCCTTGTATCTACTGAAAGAGTAGCTTTCTGAAGCTAATAGTTTGGTTATCTGCAGCCTGCCAGCATGTCATAAAGTTCTGCAAGTGGCACGCAGATTGCTCAAATAATAACTGAGTTATCGAAGTTAGAAGTGTCCTAAAAAATTTAATCAGTCAATTTTAGCTCACGTTCAAAAGGTCGTATCTCAAAAGGGATCACTCAAATTTGATTCTTCTCGACACCACTGAAAAGAGCTCACCTTGTTTGATCAGAAAACATTGTTTATATTTTGGATACTTTGCATTTAAGAACAAATAATTTTATATTTTCATTATATTACATTTCTCGACATTGCGACTGAAATGAATAACTGATCAACTTTGATTTACAATTTCTCAGGATCTAAGAGACCCGTCATGCTGAAACTTTGTGATCCTGTTCAACGTTTTGGGTGCAGTATCTCAGCTGTAAATCAAAAGGTCAAACTATTGTAAATTCATCATAGTGTGCTATCGAAGTGGTTCATAAATCTTGTTGTACCAAATTTTGACTATACTTTATTGACTTGTATCTAACGAAAGTTTTGAAAACAGTGATTCAGATGACAGCATTGAGTTCTAACAGTGTGTGCACGCTGATAGAGGTACATTAGAAACCAAGCAGATGACCACCGAGGATTTTAGTGAAGATCTGATTTCAAAAATTGACAAACTTTCTACTCATCATTATGTTGCAAAGCACCAGAGCAAGCACCTATAATGCATAAAAGAAAGCTGTGAGCCAACTGAACTGATCATATTAATGGACTTTGCTGAAAATTATTCCTTCATTGTCCAGGATGCGGCTCAAGGTTTCCACTGGAATAACAGCCAAGTGACGTCACACCCATTTGTTGTGTACTTCAGAAATAACTTGGACATCAGTATCATCAGCTACTGTATAATAAGCGACAATAGTTTGACCTTTTGTTTTACAGCTAAGATATTGTACTTAAAACGTTGAACAGGATCACAAAGTTTCAGCATGACAGGTCTCACAGATCCTGAGTGATGGTAAATCAAAGTTGATCATTTATTCATTTAAGTGGCAATGTCGAGAAATTTAATGTAATGAAAATGTAAGTTTATTTGTTCTTAAATGCAAAGTCACGAAAATATGAACAATGTTTTCTGATCAAACAAGCGGAGCTCTCTTCAATGGTGCCGAGAAAAATAAAATTTGAGTGATCCATTTTGAGATATGACCTTTTGAAAGTGAGCCAAAATTGGCTGATTAAATTATTTCGCACACTTTGAACTTTGATAACTCAGTTATTATTTGAGCAATCTAGGTGCCACTTGCAGAGCTTTATGACATGCTGGCCCTGGCTGCAGATAACTAAAGTATTAGCTTCAGAAACTTACTCTTTCAGTAGATACAAGGCAATAAAGTATAGCCAAAATTTGGTATTACAAGATTTATTAGCCACTTTGATAGCACACTATGATGAATTTACCATAGTTTGACCTTTTGTACTACAACTAAGCTATTTTACCCAAAAAGTTGAAGAGCAACTCAAAGTTTCAGCACGACAGGTCTCTTAGATCCTGAACAATGGTAAAACGAAATTGATCATTTATTCATTTCATTCGCAATGTCAAGAAACGAAACGAGCCTTTACGAAAACGTGGCTAGTGCCCCCCCCCCCCCCCCATACTACTTATGAAGCTGTAATTTGGCAGTGCTTCATGTAAGGTCTATATGTACATCCTGTAAAAATTTCATCAAAATTGGAGATGGTCGAGTGGGGAGCTTGTCCAAATTTAGGCCACCTGACATGGAATGACCCTAAAGCCAAACTAATCATCATCTGACACATTCTCAGTTTAGTTTCCTTTCTTCTGTATACTATCCTTGTCAACAATTGGGCGCATGAGCCGTTCAGCTGATTTTGCGATAATACTAGCACTTGTCGGCTCTTGCCGTTTTCGGAATTGCGTGAATAATGCTTTTCCGAAAGTTACATAGTATGTCACCAGGCTAATACATTCTACACACTAACTTGTTTATTCGCTTTGATGTCACTTCCTCCACTGATCTTAAAAATATGGAATATTATCTATCCTTTCTGCCTTATTCGATCTTCAGTCTTGCAAAGCTGTTTTAAATTCTGGTTCTAATACTGGATCCCCTTTCTCTTCCATATCGACTTCTGTTCTCACAGAGGCCTTCAAGTTCTCTTTCCACCTATCCGCTCTCTCCTCTGTACTTAACAACAGAATACCCATTACTCTTTTAATGTTACCACCCTTGCTTTTAGTTTCAACGAAGGTGGCTATTAAAGGGTTCATAACCTGTTAACTTGTCTTTCTTGCTGACATCCGAGCAATGTGGCACAGTGACGAACGCGCGGGTCTCTCAGTCGACAGTATCGGTGTTAAAATTCCTCTGCGGGCATTCGCAGTTAAGTTTTTCATGATGTAGACTACTTCGCTGCTTTGAAAAAGGACTACATTGGTACCCTTCCTCCCCTTGTTCCTGACCGTTTATTATTCCAGTTGAGATAGTTTTTCGCCTGGTACAGCGAATCAAATATAAATCCACGGATCTGACTCAGATACCCTACACATAAACAGTTGCTTGTTACAGGAGTCCCCTATGAAGGTCGTAATAACTAGACAGAAGAAAGGGGAAACTTTTTGTGATTGTCCATCTTATTGCGTGGACCAGGGACTTCAGCTGATCATATACTCGTTCATAAGAGAAAAATTACCACCACAGCCCTACCTTGAGAATATCTTTATTCTACCACACGGCTAGATTCGGCAGCACATTACTGCGATACTCACGCGCCACCACTACTGAAAGGGTATTTGATTTCCATGACGCATTTTCTGCGGAGTCCTCGTTACTAACACACATGGGATAGCTTTCATCAGAAGTCAATACCCGACACCGTGTTGTCTCCAATGCCTCCAATGGCATTGGCGGCAACACAGTGTCGGTTATAGACTCCCGACAAAAGCTACCTCACGTGTGCTGGTAACGATGATCCCTCAGCAAATGCGCCATGAAAATCAAATACTCTTTTGGCAGTGGTGGAGCCTGAGAATGGCGGTACTGTCCCGCCGAAACGAGTCGTTTGATAAATACATTGTCAAGACACAACTGTGGTGGTACTTCTTCTCACATAAGTGAAAAACTTTTTGTTTATGCCCTAAGAAAGAAAACCTGTATCACATAATTTTCGCATATCCTATATTTAGTTGACGATATGTACGGTTTGCATCATAATCCATATCGAAATTTGACTCGTATGAAAGTGTACGAAACAGAGACAGTGTTTCAGTCTCGTGTGTAGCACAGCACGAAAATAAGAAGGGCGCGACAAGCAGTTTAAACGGGGATAGAAGCTTTTGAATTGAATTACTACAGAAGAGTGCCGAAAATTATGTGAGTAGATCGAATAACTAATGAGTTCTGGCACTATTTGGCTAAATAAGGGGCCATCCTGGGAAACTAAAAAAAAAGCTCAGTTTGGTAATGGAGGAGACGCTTAAAACCGCAGAGCGAGATCTATTAATGGACTCATGTAGTGAGTGCAAATGTTTGTGGGGTCAGTAGTTATCCGTGGATGGAGTCGCTTGGACAGGATAGATCAGAGTGGATAGCTGCTCAAACGAGTCTTACGTTTAAAGGCAAGAACAACAACAACAACAATAACAAAGTATTGTTGGTTACGAGTCACCATGGAATTCAGTATTAAATTTTTTGCTAGTTTCTACAAATTTATTTGACATGTAGTCTTTTCGAGTAAATCCATCATCTAATTGGGCTCAGATTTGTATGAACAATAAATATAGAACCATTACGTTACCTCTCACAGTTTACTGTACCTATTGAAGGATGCGTTTCATGATTCGTTCTCGCATCTGAATGCAATGAATAACGAATTCTTTCAACAGTCCGTCGATGATCTCGTAAATCTACACAACACTGTACAGCTCGTCCCTGGAGTTCTTCAACCTTATTGGCGTGGTGCTGTACACTTCTGCCATGACGCTGGACAGAACAATCCTGAGGATTGAGGTGATAAACTTGGAAGCCAAGGCACACATACTACTCGAGCAATTCATCTTGCATAATACTAACGCGTCAGACGTCGCTTTGTATCAGCAAACTGCCCATCAAGCGCCCACAACATTCTACAACATACCACAACGTTCCGGAAGATGATCATCCTCAAACAAACCTGGAATATCCTGCTGCAGAAACTTAAGGGATCCCCGTCCGTCGAATTTTCTTGGAAGAATTATCTTCACGAGGAATGCTGTCAGTGATGGCTCGTAGAGGTACTTTGGAAACTTTGCTGAAAACTGTTCCTTGGCGGTCTCATGTTTACTGGTCGATTTTACTTCTATTGTCGTATTCTTTGGCCCCCATCCGTTTTAGTTAGTAATTTTGAAGCAATCCTTACACACTGATCAGCTAAACTGAAGGAAGAGAGAAATGAAGCTACACAACAAATTAACTATTAGGTGGAAATAAATAAAAGTGCGAGACCATGGTGCCAAAGGTCTTCCAATCGTGCACAGAAATCTGGACACCACATAAAGTGAGATCAGCGTGACTATAGCACCAAATGGGCCTGGTCCCGTTTCAGGAGCAGAAAAGACAGTGGCGTGTGAAACATCGAGAAATTAATGCTCCCGTTAATGGTATCCCTCCTTATAACCTGGTCCGGAGACAACTTCTGGAAGACTTCACACGGGAAAGAACCACTGGGAAATTGAAAGGACAAAGTGCGACGAGTGTATCCCAGGAATTTGGTACTGCTCGCAGCGTCGTTTCACTTGCATGCGAAGCGTTCTGAACCACAGGGACTGCTGCCCGAAAGAGAGAAAGCAGTAGGCAATGCTCAATTTCAGCAGTAGATGACTGCTAGGCTTTGCCAAAGGCAAGAATGGACCCAAGTCAAACAGCGTGTCCAGTTGCACCCACATTTAACAGGAATGCAACCCCATGCACTATTGTGGCACGGAGGCTGCGGGGTGGGGGGGTTCGTTATTTGCCCGATGACCAGTACGTCGTGGTCCTTTGACATACCACACTGCGCATCGGCGGCAACTTTTGCAGTGGTGCCAGGAGGACTAGATCAACAACGAGGGTCGCTTGTTATTCTCGGACGAGAGCAGAGTCAGACTGAGTGGTGATTCTGGACGTACCCTCACATCGCGAGAGGTAGGAACAAGTAATGCACCCAGGAACATTGTCGAAAATGATCGTTATGGTGGTTCAGGTGTTAGTGACCAGGCCAACGGCTTTGTGACCTTTTTCTCTTTCTCCATGTGCGTCTTTCCAGAGACGCATTCGGATCTGACTTCGTTTTCATGGATGATAATGCGCGACCGCACCGGACAACGCAGGTGGTAGAGCTCTCGGGACGACAGGTTATTCATCAAATGGACTGGTCTTCATGTGTCTCTGACTTACATCCCGTCGAGCATGGGTAGGATCCGTTCGGGAGACGTATCGCACCTCCACGTGAGCCAACGACCAATCAGTACTTCTCAACCGCTCTGGTGAAGGAGTGGATGATGATGATGTTTGGTTTGTGGGATGCTCAACTGCACGGTCATCAGCGCCCGTACAAACTCTCAATTTTTACACAGTCCAATCGAACCACTGTCACGAATGATGATGATGATCATGAAATGATGAGGACAACATAAACACCCAGTCCACGCACAGAGAAAATCCCCAACCCAACCGGGAATCGAACCCGGGACACCGTGATCCAGAGGCAGCAAAGCCAGTCACTAGACCACGAGCTGCGGACTGAAGGAGTGGAACGCTCCACCACAAAGACTCCCCACCAGCCTCGTGACCAACATTGGAAAACGTTGCAGAGTATGCATTGCTGTCCATGATAATCACATACCTATCTACCGCCTTTTGTTAACTCCACAGGACCATAATAAATCCTGCGACTTCAGCGTAGTAACTGTCGTTGAATGAAAGTGTCATTTCATTCGTTCCATTGCGTATTTATTTCGGCTGTCTTTCCATATACGTCCCTAGTTTCATCGAGCTATCTTACAGGACAACGACTCTTCACGAGAAAATTACTTCTGTCCTACATTTTTGCACAGCAGTGTTATACCACGTGGCCTGCACGCTCAATAAAGGTGCCTTACAGACGTAAATGAAGAAAATAAACCAGTGAACAACGTTTTTGGTGATACAAGAACATACACGCGAGTTGTCAGCAGCCGCGCAAGTCGGTGTTCGCAGAGAAGGGTGCGGAGCCCTGCGGCAGACTTAATTCGACCCCAAAATCTGCGGGGAGGCAGCCGCTTAACTGGGGTGCGCAGAGCCGCTGTTTTTGCAGTATGTCCCCCATCCAATCAATACACCGACCCTCTGCAAAAACCAATATTTTCCCCTCCATTCCACTTTCCATCCTCGTAGCAGATCCCAATTTCTCGGCTGGGTAAACATATCCGTCATCTGCGTTATGAAGTGGGTCCGAGCCTAATCCGGTAATCTCATCTGGTATAAATATTTGCCTCGTGCGTTGTAGCCACGATGCGAGAATTTCTGCATTAACGTGTTGTAAGTCGTTACAAGTACTGGTTCAGGAATATCCTTGTAATTAATGAAACACTATGCTGACGCATTTTTGATGTGAAAGTTCATCACTGTACGCCTTCCTATGTCCCTATCCGCCCGCCCTCATCTCTCCCATAGCGTGTCCCCCGATTCTAATTAACATTTGCTTCTTCAAAACAAACTGCCCTTTCCCTTACTGAAAATTATATGTAAAAACAATTTCCACTTATAATATATTTTTTTAATCATTGTACCGATAGTAGTATTCTATTAATTACAGATTTCGTTTTCGACAAGATTCCTGCATAACAAACGTTTTAGTGATAATCGGCAAAATTTAATGTAAGGCTGGCTTGTGACACCAATATTCCATTCTGTACACGAGTTCGCTTAGTATTTTACAGCCTCTCATTGCAATGCTGTATTGTCAGTACTCCAGTTAATAATTTTTATAATTTATTTTAAAATTGTTAGTCTTCATTCTTAGTTTTTAAATTTCTTTATCAACTGTTAGGAAGAAAAGGAACAAAGCAATCAGTCGCAGTCCAATTCGCTATGTATTATCCTTGCCTATGCAAATTTCATCTACGAATATCCATCTTCAGTGCTAAAATACGAGGAAATTACAAAATCACTGCTGATATGCATAAAAACAAGTAAATTATCATGGAATCCAATACAGATGATCCATTTTAGTAAACATGCCATTTGAGTGAGTTGTAATCCAACATACTCCCAGCCGTGCACGTCATCATTTGACTTCGTATTTCAAAAACTAGTTCACGCAGTTCCTGCGGATATAGTAGTGTAAAGCACATTTGTTATTAAATAAAATCAGCAAATGTATTTGCATATCACATTTAAAGTATGTCAAGAAACGCCAGTTTACAATGTGTTTATTTATGTGTTAGTGGTGAGACCATCTGATATGCAAAAGATCATTAACTAGTTCACACGATTGTCCCCAATAGAACTGTTATATCACTTTCTAAATAAAAGTAAATTTTTTTATGAAGATCGTGTTGCTAAAATATAGTTACATAACAACTGGAAAAATCTAGAGCAGTCTCTAGTATCGTAGTGGTTAAGTAATCCACTATATAATTGACTTAAATGAAATGTGAATGTTATACAAATTGTTTTTTTTTAAGATTTGTTAACATCATAGAAACATACTGAAGATCAAAATGACAAGGCTATTATAACCAAGCACAATCAATAAAAACATACCAACGCCTTTACTGAATTAAATTTCTCACCTAAAGTATGGTGTAGCTCAATTTGTGGTGCGGTACTTGTAAACAACGATGTAATATATTGCCTTATATTTAAATTCTAAGGCTAACAGTTGAATGATGATCTACTTGTTTGGCATTAAACCCAATATACCATTGGATAGTACAAACAAAATGGAAGAAAAACCTATCCACAGATAGTAACAAGTTATGTTCTCACATACTATCTTGCCTAGTGTTTTCGTATTTAAGGCAGACCAACATTTCCATATCAGTTCCCTCCTGGTCTTGACGTCACCTATCCTGTAAAGAAAACCGTCGATGAGCTTTCATAGACCTTACCAGCACTCGCTCATTGTGCAGGTGAACGCCAGACGATCTCAGATGGCAGTATATCTCTGTCTCCTTCCAGAGTCCATGAACCTGCTCTTCTCAGCTACGTGCAACAACCTGACACGCGATCTCACAGAGGGAAGGATATGTCCACGCTCACACGCTCATTTAGGTTGGTAGTGAAATTGTATCTCTCAACTACACCTCGCCTACCCAAAGCTACATTCTCACCAAACCTGATCTGATCTTAAGTCTTCTACCCGTCCCACGTAACAGACATCACAATATGGACATTATATTCTGTACATACCTGATTGTGGTACACATTTCTTTTATCTACCCCACTAGCTAAGATATGCCCAAGATTGTTTGTACCTGGAAAGAAATTTTTTTTCTACCGAGGCTATTTTTGTGCTAAAAGTGTCACAGTGTCGCAATCAAACGTATTTGTCACTTCCATTCCATCATTACCTGAAGACCTTTCTACACCTTTGTTTTTTACAATATTTTTGTCAATTGTATCTACGTAATGAGGGGGGGGGGGGGGTAGCTATTCGCCCTGACAGTGTTTTGAATAGTGCCTAATTCCTTTCCTTGTTCAGCTGGAGAAAATGGGAGCCTTATCAACTGTCTGCGAATTGTGCAGAGCATAAGTTCTCTTTGACTCAGAAGTTCTCATGGAACCTGGTGAATTAATTTAAAATTAAAATAAGAAAACGTTATCCGTTGTTTATATGACGAATCTTACGCTGAGTGGTGACGCTATGCAGATGTATTTAACTGATGTTTTGAGATTGTGAAATAAATGGAAAATATTAATATAATCGGTATCAGAATCTTTCTTCATGATTTTGGAAGTGGTTATCGTAGTTGAATCATCCACGACACCTAAAAGCGCAAATGTTAGTATTTAATCTGATATGTTTTCGTTAGCACCAGAGACGTGAAGTAGTTGGGAACAAACTGTTAATTTCTGGTACTTACTCGTAGCCACGACGTAGCATCGTCCGCCTTGGTGTTAGAGACGTCAGAGCCATATTTGGTATCGAGTGGTAGAAAGCTTTGTCAAACCAATGGTTGGTCTGTCTCTTCAACCCGCCTAAAGTGGATTGTGCTCAAAGCGATCCAGGTTGACGTAAATGCTAGTCACGTGTCCGCGACGGCAGGTGTTTGGCAGCCCCTATTAGAAATAAAGTTGTGCAAGTCTTGGCAGGAAGCAGCACCTTACGCACGAATGCTATTAGCGGGAGCAAACTACGGTAAACGGGAATGCCTACATTCAGCTCCTAGCGTAGTCTACAAGGTCTGAATTTTGGAAAAACTTAGTGGAGTTTCTTGTTTACCAGATCAAGGATTCGATAGACAGCCGTTAAGAATGTCGGAGGCTAGTCGAGTCCGTTGGCAGTCCTAAGAGTGTAAGAGCCAAGTGATTCACGCTCGAGGGTGTAGGTAGTGTTTAGCAGGATAATCCGACTAATCAGTATATACATACGGAAGGAAAGCAATTAGAGCCGTCTTATGTAAAGCTAGCCTAATCAATGGTGTCTGGTGGGCTAGAACTTTTTCAGAAAAGTAACGGCGTTGCCCCTCAAGAGACTTATAACGCTGCTAAACGAAGTAGATGGAATTAAGGAATTCTGCTCCCTTGGAAGCAAAATAGCCCATGACGAAGGAGGACATAAAACTCACACTAGTACAAGCAAAAAGGGCATTCCTGGCCAATGGATGTCTTCTAGTACCGTACATAACCCTTAACTTGAAGAATATCTTTCTGAGAACGTCGTTTCGAGCACAGTGGATCATGGAATGTGAGAAAACTGGAATAGAGGAGAATCGAAGCGTCTGACGTGTTACAGAAGAATGTTGAAAATTTGGTGGACTGATAAAGTGAGGAATGAGGATGTTTTCCGCAGATCCGGCGAACTAGGGAACATACGGAAAACGCTCTAAAGAAGAGACAGTATGGTAGGACATACATTAAAACGTCGGGGAATAACTTCCATGATACGAGAGGGAGCTATAGGGGGTAAAACCAGCAGAGGGAGCCAGAGGTTTAAATATATACAGCGAACACATGTTCCAGTCACATTAACGTTACCACCACTTCTTTTCGACGTCAACTTGCAAGAACGACTCACAGGCGGCAGGCGGTGGCACTAGCAGCGGAGGGTATACAAAGCGTGTCGAGGGAAAGCGAAAAACACTGCAGTCATTGTCATAATGCGGAAACGGAGCAATTCATCTGACGTTCAATATGACATGATCGTTGGCTTTCGGGTCAGGGGTCGAAGCATTTCAGAAACGGCGAAGTCTGTAAACTGTTGGCGTGCCGCCTGTCGCCGTATACCGTGCATGGCAACATGGCGCTATCCAAAACCGGTGGCGACGCAACTGTGGTGCACCACACGCCATAGATCACAGGATTGAACGACGGCTGCGGAGATGTGTATGGGTTAGTAGATGTGCAACTGTCGAGCGACTGAGCTCCCACATGAACAAAGGAGCTACCAATAATGTCTCCTCAACGACCGTTCAGCAACGTTGCTGCGTATGGGCTTTCGCAGGAGGCGCCTGGTTCATGCACACATGGCAACTGCTATACATCAACGGCGAAGGCTTGAATTTGCACGCCAATACCGCAACTGAAGTCCACTGTGCGCAGACAGGTAGTCTTTTCAGGTGTGTCATATGCTCCATCGGACAGATGGTTGTTGGCGGATACTGCCCTGCAACACATGTCGGAAAGATCCACGTCGGACGGAGGAGCGTTACGGTCTGTATGGTCTGGGGAATGTTTTCGTGGCATTCTCGGCATTCTGAAAGGCACACTGGATCTACACAAGTATGTGTGTTTCCTTGGGGACCACTTCCAACCCTATATGCAGTTTGATTTTCCTCAGCACAGTCGCATCTACCAGCAGGAAATTTGCGAAGTGTCATACAACTCGTAGTGTACGTGCTTGGTTCAAAGAGCATCTGGGTGCAATTACCGTAATCGCCTGCGTACCAGACTCCCCGAATTTAAACTCAGTCGGCAATCATCTCGATCGTGCTGTTCGCACCACGGATCCCCAGCCAAGAAACACAGAGCAACTGGCCAGTGCTCCGGAGTCGGCATGGCTCCACATCCCTATCGGTTCCTTCCCGAACTTCACTGACTCCCTTCCTGCATGTAAGCGCTGCAAAAGGTGGTTATTAGGGCTTTGGAAGGTGGTCATACTAAAGTGACTGGATAGTGGAATTTAGAACATTCATTACATACTGAACCTGTTATTTCAAAAATGTAATCATTACATAATGAGATTTTCACTCTGCAGCGGAGTGTACGCTGATATGAAACTTCCTGGCAGATTAAAACTGTGTGCCCGACCGAGACTCGAACTCATTACATGTTTATCCAGCAACTTTTCAGGTATTTTATCACACTTGTAGCTACAAAATCAATACTCTCATTAGCATTCTGACATTCTCTGTTGCTAAATTTTAAATTGACACTATTAAGCATATTGGTTAACTGTGTTGTATTACGTACAGCTACTGGAAACTTTGAGTTTTCTACTCGACCAATCTGTTGATCATTAACACGGGCAGTGAGACTTACGTATGCACCAACTGTGATATGACAAAGAACTTTCAGAACTTGAATTTCACTAATTACAAGGATATAAACACTAGTCTCCTTTTTAGCGTAGATTCATTCACTGACATCACAACTATTAATTTGTTCATATATTTCCTTCGTGGCTAGTCAAACTTTCCTTTAGAGCAGAGTTGATGAAAGCATTTTCAAAACGTGGTCTCCGATCATCGGGATATTCTGTCCATGTTGAAGGTGTGGATAAATATACAGCGGCTCCAGGTGATAGTCAGGGAACTGCATCTACGACAGATATTTTTCCTATAACCTTTCCTTATAAGTCAAGAGGTGCCATAATTAATTTTCGTGACTTAGTATTATATGCTGATGTGCTTATTTCTATATTGTATGCATGAAAGTGCAGCTCACAAACCTGTTATAAATAGTGAAATAGATTATGTCAGAATGACAAACAATTTCCATCTACAGGCTACGCTTGAAAATTACAATCAACGCCAAACTAAATAAAAATATTCAATGGATTCCCTTACTACAGCTGCTACCTGCCACAGAGTGATAAGTAGAAGTAAACGTATTCCGATGAAGTGCGCTTATCCATCCTCTCCTTGCATTTGTATCATGAGGAAAATGGAATACACTGACTCTTTCTTGAGTAGTATAATTGACTCTACAAGCAGGCATACAACTTCTGCATGGCATATTTAAACGTTCAATTAGTATTAACAACAACAAGTAAAACTCTTTTCCGTTATTTAGTTCACAATATATACAACAGAAAAGTAGCTACCTAGAATAGATATCTCATCCTGCTACGACCCGTAGCGCTTACTTAACGAGTGATTCCAAAGACATTGTAACAGCATTATTTCTAGTTGGCACTGCTTAGTAATAAGGATAAATGCAACTTCTGTGGATTTGGTGATTACTTTTTTTACAGTTTTACTTGCTCTAGTCATTTGTGCGAATGCAGATGGATCAGGAATAGACTTGCATGCTGACAAGAAGGTCTGCAAGTAACTACACGACAGACATCCAGACTACATGCTACCGCAAAAGATAACACTTTACTGTCATTTTCACAGATATAATTACCATTCCTTAAGAATATTATCTTTTAAAAAAAAAGTACACTTCAGACGTCGCTGCTTAGTGATGCTCAATGATCAAAATTACTTTTTCAGTACAGTAAGCCAACGAAAATTCGGAAATGCTTCCTGCCTACATACGTGTAAGTCTGAGTCTTTTTATGTTTGTAGGGGTAGCGTCTTTGATTCACAATCAAAGTATCTTCCGTCCCGGGTTCGAATCCCGAGCTTCTTAAATTTTGATAAATAATCAGCATTGACGGCCGAAGACTTCCGGAATAAGAAGTTACCCTCATTCTGCCAACAGCCTTGCCAAAGCGGGCGGAAAGTGGACAGAGGTTCTGGGCACTCTCTTGTTCTAGGAGTGGGAAACTGCTCCCAAAGGCGGAAGATTGAGCAATGATCAACAGCATGAGGGTGCAGAAAGCAATGGAAACCACTGCTTTCAAGACAGGTAACGTGTATCCACAGGACATGTGGCCTGTAATTGACGAAGTGTTATGATGATCTCTCCATTGGCAAAAGTTTCCGGAACAGTCCCCCATTCGGATTTGTGGGAGGGGACTGTCAAGGGGAAGGTTACCGTACGAAAAAGATCGAATAATCAACGAAAGGATAACGTTCTACAAGTCGGGGCGTGGAATATCAGAAGCTTGAACGTGGTAGGGAAACTAGAAAATCTGAAAAGGGAAATGCAAAGGCTCAACAGAGATATACTAGGGGTCAGAGAAGTGATGTGGAAAGAAGACAAGAATTTTTTGTCACATGAGTATAGAGTAATATCAACAGCAGCAGAAAATGGTATAACGGGAGTAGGATTCGTTATGAACAGGACGGTAAGGCAGAGAGTGTGTTACTGTGAACAGTTCAGTGACAGGGTTGTTCTTATCAGAACAGACAGCAAACCAACACCGACAACGATTGTTCAGGTATACATGGCGACGTCGCAAACTGAGGATGAAGAGATTGAGAAGGTATATGAGGATATTGAAAGGGTAATACAGTATGTAAATGGGGATGAAAATCTAATAATCATGGGGGACTGGCATGCAGTTGTAGGGGAAGGAGCAGAAGAAAAGATTACGGGAGCATATGAGCCTGAGACAGTGGGGAGAGGAGAAAGACTAATTGAGTTCTGTAACAAATTTCAACTAGTAACAGATAATACTCTGTTCAAAAATCACAAGAGGAGGAGGTATACTTGGAAAAGGCCGGGTGATAGGGAGGATTTCATTTACATTACATCATGGTCAGACAGAGATTCCGAAATCAGATACCTGATTGTAAGGCCCTCCCAGGAGCAGATATATACTCACAACACAATATAGTAGTGATGAAGAGTAGACTGAAGTTTAAGACATGAGTCAGGAAGATCCAATAGGCAAAGAAGTGGGATACGGAATTACTAAAGAATGACGAGATACGCTTTAAGTTCTCCAAGGCTACAAATACAGCAATACTGAACGGCTCTGTAGGCAGTACAGTTGAAGAGGAATGGACATCTCTAAAAAAGGGCAATCACAGAAGTTGGGAAGGAAAACGTAGGTACAAAGAAGATAACTGCGAAGAAACCATGGGTAACGGAAGGAATACTTCAACTGATCGATGAAAGGAGGAAGTACAAAAATGTTCCGGGAAACTCAGGAATACAGAAATACAAGTCGTTGAGGTATGAAATACATAGGAACTGCAAGGAAACTCAGACGAAATGTCGGCAGGAAAGTTGTGAAGACACAGAAAAACAAATAACTGTCGGAAGGACAGACTCAGTAAACAGGAAAGTCAAAACAACCTTCGGTAACATTAAAACCAAGGGTGTTACAATTAGGAGTGCAACGGGAATTTTAGTATTAAATGCAGAGGAGACAGCGGATAGGTGGAAAGAATACACTGAAAACCTCTATGAAGGGGAAGATTTGTCTGATGTCGTAGAAGAAGAAACAGGAGTCGATTTAGAAGAGATATAGGATCCAATATTAGAATCAGAATTTAAATGAGCTTTGGAAGACTTATGATCAAATAAGTCAGAAGGGATCGATAACATTCCAAAAAAAATGGTTCAACCTATATGAAATGAGACTAAAATTTTCTTTGAACTGTTCAGCAACTATACCTTCTGAGTCGGGGGGGGGGGGGGGGGGGGGGGGGGGTTCGTAAAATGATCCAATTCATAGTTTAGCGCGATTGCCAATTATAGCCATTAACCACACTATTTCGCAGGAACTGTCTACTTCAGTTTCACTACAAGGTAAACTACTTCTGACAGCAATAAATACTCCACCAACTGTATTTAATCTATCGTTTCTGAACACTGTCATGTCTTTTGAAAATATTTGGCTTGAATTTATTTCTGGCTTTAGTCAGCTTTCCGTACCTATAACTATTTGAGCGTCAGTGTTTTCTATTATGGCTTGGAGCCCTGGTTCTTTCCAAAAATAGCTACAATCATTTACAACTACAATACCGATCGTTTCTACAACTAGTTTACTGTGTTTTACCTGCCCCCTTTTAGACGGACGTCCTTTCTGTGGTTTCCTGAGACCCTCTAACCCAAAACACCGCCCAGTCCCTTCCACACAACGCGCACTACTCGTGTAGCTGCCTCCTGTGTGTAGTGGACTCCTGACCAATTAAGCGGAACCCGGAAACTCACCACCCGATGGCGCAGGTCAAGGAATCTGCAGCGGTCACGGTCACAGAACCGCCTGAGCCTCTGATTCAGACCCTCCACTCGGCTCTGCACCAAAGGACCACAGTCGCTTCTATCGACGATGCTGCATATGGTGAGCTCCGCCTTAATCTCGTAAGCAATGCTAGCAGTCTTTACCATTTCCGCTACCAGCTAGAAACCAGAGAGAATCTAATCCAATCCAAAGCAACACACGTCATTGGTACCGACATGAGCCACCACCTGCAGTTGGTTACGCCCTGTACTCTTCCTGGCATACAGAAGCACCCTTTTCCACATCCGGAATGACTCCCCTCCCCAGTAGGCACACGGAGTGCACACTGGCTCCCTGCCCCTCCTTGGCAGTCTTGTTCCTAAGGGGCCCCATTACGCTCCTAACGCTGGAGCTCCCAACTACTAGCACACCCACCCTCTGCGAATGCCCAGATATTGTGGGCCAAGTAGCTTCTTCTGGAACAAGGTGGGAAGATTGCATTCGGCTTAGAGACTTCATCATTCACAGATCACGTCCGAAACTTGAAGGTTAAACGAGCTGCGGACTCCCTACGATCAGCCCTGGGAAATACTTTCGCTGCCTGCCAGACTTTGGAATGATCTCCCACTCGATCACAGGTTAGGGGTCAACCTCAGTGCAGGCAGTACCCGGGGCGGCCACAGCAAGGGATCAGTCGGGGGACACGTGAGAAGAGCTCGGCGCCCCTCGCATCCCTGTGTCCGATCAGATGGTTCAGATGATGGTTCAGATGGCTCTGAGCACTATGGGACTTAACTACTGAGGTCATCAGTCCCCTAGAACTTAGAACTACTTAAACCTAACTAACCTAAGGACATCACACACATCCATGCCCGAGGCAGGATTCGAACCTGCGACCGTAGCGGTCACGCGGTTCCAAACTGACGCGCTTAGAACCGCACGGCCACACCGGCCGGCGTGGGTCCGATCCCCCCCCCCCCCCCCACACACACACACAGTGATGCCCCTTGGCAGCAGCTTCAAGCTGCATGACGGAAGCCAACACTGCCTCAAGCTGTGAGCGAAGGGTCACCATCCCTGCAATCACAGTTCCTATCCATTACTGAAGTCGCTCCTTTTTAAGGCTCTTAAAAATATCTAACAAAGAACGGTGTACTCGGCTTAATTAGCAGCAGAAACTTGAGGTGTTCTCTCACTGACGGTCTAACCGACACTGAACTACACTTACCAAAACAAACTAAAGCCTGTACGATATGGAGGTCAATACAAGCTTCAATAACAACGGCGGTTTTGTACGCTACATATTTATTAAAATGGAAGGTTGTGCCTATTAAGCACTCAAACACGCAAGAAATTACAAAAATAAACTAGTAACTACACAGATAATCTAAAATAAGTCGCTCCTGTTTGAAGCTCGGCAGTTGAGAGGTATATATCATATATCAGTTGAGAGATATATACCATATAAATTAATAAGCGATGGTACTGAGCCCCATGGTACATAAAACGGGTCAGATTGCTGTTGCAGAAGCAACGAAAAAAGCAAGCTCCACAGTTAGCAATTATATACAACCACTCGCTCTAGGAAAGATCTGCACCTAAAGACTGGAAAATTGCTCACGTCACACCAATACCCCAAAAGGGAAATAGGAGTAATACACTGAATTACAGGCCCGTATCACTAACGTCAATTTGCAGTAGGGTTTTTGAACATACACTGTGATCGAATATTATTAATTACCTCGAAGAAGATTTATTGATACATAGTCAGTACGGATTCAGGAAATATCGTTCTTGTGAAACTGATGGATGACGTCAAAAAAGTTCAAACAAGGGCAGCTCGTTTTGTATTATCGCGAAACAGGGGAGATAGCGCCACAGACATGATACGTCAACAGGAGTGGCAATCATTAAAACAATGACGTTTTTCGTTGCGACGGGATCTTGTCATGAAATTTCAATCACCAGTTTCTCCTCCGATTGCGAAAGCGTTCTGTTGGCATGTTGGCACCTCCTACGTAGGGGGAAATGATCATCATGATAAAACAAGAGAAATCAGGGCTCGCACAGAAAAATTTTAGTGCTCGTTTTTCCCGTGCGCCGTTCGAGGGTGGAACGGTAGAGAGACAGCTTGAAGGTGGTTCATTGAACCCCGTGTCAGGCACTTTATTGTGAATAGCAGAGCAATCACATAGATGTAGAAGTAGATGAGGATGAAGACAAGGAGGCAGTGGAGGGGGATGTGATAAGGAATCCAGGGTTCACGGGTACTCTCCACTAAGAATTTAATTCCACCAGTCTGTCAATACAATTTAAGGAACACTACTACTCCGATAATCACATTAATTTGCCACGATAAAAAAAGCGTGGAGTTATTTTATATATACTATCTTCATCACGGCAGAGTAATGTGATTATAAGAATAGTAGATATTAGAATGTTGTCACCGAATTACTAGAAGGCTTAGGGATCCTGTCAGTATGGAAGAAAATACCAATGGTTGTAGCCAGTGGAACCTCTTCCAGTAACGCTCGAAGCTCATTTTCGAAACAGTCTGTTTAAAGGAGTCTTGTAAGACGACGAGGTTAGTACAACAGGCTGAATCAACTGATAATCACACATTTACAATGCATTATTACCCGTTCACTCCAATACCAGAGGTGAATCGACAGGGAAAAACCAAGGATCGCATAAGGCTTAGTCCTTGAACAGCTGGATTTGTAATCTGACACTCTATTGGCACGCAAGTGACACCAGTAATCCTTACTTAATACGTATAATCTTTATTGACATACTGAGATTTTCTTAGCGTTTATTTTAAAAGACGGTCATTCCAGCCACTACTAATAACGGAGATTCTCAAAACCAAAATCCCCATGCACATATTTATCTCGTAGTCGTTTGTAGTCCGGGATTGCAGGTCCACAGCTTGATATATATGTTTACGGTGATCTTTTAACTTGATCTATTGTTCTGTATGTACGAAAGCACATAAAATCTATACACTGAACGACTGAAGCATCCTCCCGCGCGAATGGCTCGGTGTTGCTACCTCTACCCAAGGCAGAAATGATGCAACGCGATGTCACCTAGTGAAGCGTCTACCAAGACTCTTACCCCAACAAACGCCTACACAAGTGCCGTTGGACAAGAAGTTATCTCCTTCAGCTACTGCCTCTGTTCTAGTGTCTAGTGATGTCAGACAAGTCCTACATCGGAACTACGACTTTTCTCACGATTCAAATTAAGAATCGCGTAAATTACTGATAGTTCACTGCTTCCAAATGGCACTGGAAGTCCCTTACAAAGTGCCATTTCCGGTCGCATTCGATATGTGTTTATAAGATACTGATTTAACACGGTTGAAGGAGCTGGAGAAGGTTAAATACGTATAAAAACAAATATCACTAGAAAATTCCAAAACAAAACAAATGTAATCATGAAGGTCATGAAATGATACCTTTTGATCAGATGATTAGAAAACTTTAATTTGTTGCATTTAGGTAAAGTGTAATGAATGTTACTGATATCCATACTAATGTTATAAATGAGAAGTAACTCTGTACGTTACTTTTCACGACTGAAGCGCTGAGCCGATTTTGATGGCTTTTAGTATGGAAATAGCTTGAAGGCTGAAGAAGAATATAATTTACTTTAGAAAGTGAGTAGTACAAGATATTTATTTATTTGATAAATAAGACTCGAACTGTGGAAAAATTTGTCCCCTTTGAAAAAGCTATTTACTCATATGCTTTTGAACTTTATCATATTTTGGTAAATTCTTTTATTCGTAGACATGTTCTATGCAACATGACTCAATGTTATGAATACAATTCTTATACAAACCTCAACGTCTATAATCCATAATTCCTTTCTAATATTATTAAATGCGAAAGTAACTATGTTTTCTGCTTTTTTATTCCAGTCTCTGATCACAATTGAATTCTTTAGACGATGACCGGTTTCAGTCTGTAATGACCATCTTCAGATCTTTTTTACACCATGTCCTAAAGTGATACGGCCGTAATGGCATCGGTCAAAACATATAAATATAACCAGCATAGCATCGTCACATAGATTTAAAATATGGTGTAGAATAGGTCACATCGTCCACAGTCTTCGTAGTTGGTGAAACTATGTTTTTATCGTTAAACCGTAGAACCGATTTCGGATAAATTTGATATGGATATAGCTTGAACAAGAACATGGGATACTTGAGGAAGTAAAGAAAACAATCGACCCCTAAAAAAGTGAAATAGGGAAGGTAACATGCTTTTTTACATCATTGAACATAAACAATGTTGATAAATTATTAAATTTGTTGCAAATCACATCGTGCCGCCACGGCGTGCGTAGGGGGGTGGGGGTGGGGGTGGGGGTGGGGGAAGGCGCACGTCACGCACACCTACCAGCTTTGCTTACTCGAACAGGTAGGCACGTGAGGTGGGGGGGGGGGGGGGTGGCACTGACGTGATTGCACGTACAATAGGTTACTTACTCACCGTCACTCTTCATAAGAAAATTGCTTATATTCGAACACAGCTGTGAGAAACAGACAGTGTTCTTATAAAAGTGTGAATTAAGTAACGGCAATTAAAACAATCTCTCTTAAGGAAATTCATAATCTGAAACGAGGTTATTTTCCCCTCCTGCTGCGACTGAAATGCGCTGGTATTCAAAGCGTAGGGACGATATTAACTTTCGCATTATGTATCACTGCCAAGTAACACAGATCGATAAAACTTGAACCACGCGTAGAAAGGACTGTTATAGTATACGACAGAACGTACTAGACAGAAATACGCCTTGGGACGAACTGAAGTGATACTTTCATTTAACGACAATAATTGTACTGACGTCATCACGATTTATGATTTTCATCTGAATACTATTAAAGAAGAGACATGGTTCTTAATAGGGTGTATGACCACTGCGGACGGCAATGCATGCTGTGCAAAGTGCTGCCATGCTGACCACAAGGTTGTTCGTTTCTCTTGCTAGAGAGTTCCATTCGTCCACGAGCGCGGTTGACAAGAGCTGGATGGTCGCTCCTGCATGTGTATGTGTTGCAATACGCCTTTCCAACGTATCCCACACGTGTTGTGAGTGACTTAAATCGGACTAACGGACAGACTGGCTCATTCACCAACTTCTTCTCATTCAAAGAGCTCCTCCAATTGCGTTGCTCAAATTAATCGCGCATTGTGATCCACAAAAACGAAGTGCGGGCCGAATGCACTCTTGGAAAGAGGCACATGGCGAAGGAGTATAGTGTCACAATATCATTTACCAGTAAGTGAACCTTGTTCAAAGATGTGGGGGTCAGTATGCCAAAGCAACAGTTGGGCTCCCCACACCATAAAAGCTGAACCGCCACAACGATCATGTTCGTCAGTGTTGGCTGGTTGATTCAGGAGAGGGGACCAAACAGCGAGGTCATCGGTCCCATTGAATTATGGAAGGATGGGGAAGGAAGTCGGCCGTCTCCTTTCAAAGGAACCGTCCCGGCATTTGCCTGAAGCGATTTAGGGAAATCAAGGAAAATCTGTATCAGGATAGCCGATCGCGGATTTGAACCGTCACTGTTCTTTGGTGCATTACCCACCGTCAGATGGGGAGAGTTTAGAAAGCATAGGCTCTACCAAACTGCGAAATTGGTATGCGTATTTTTCGTATTATTTTATTATCTTTGGCTCATTTCATTTTTTATCACATAGATAACGGAGGCTGTTTGAGGTCTCATTTCATTATAGTGATCGTATATTTTCTGCCACATTCTACAGAACTGGGCAGTGGAGGTTTGTGAAGTCTAGAACTCACTCGGCATTGGACTCAAGTCCAATGAAATTGAAAAACTGCTAGTTGCCTTATATAACGCCAATTATTTCTCGCCGCTGTACATGCAACGTAGTCCCCCCATTGAATTCGTGTGATTCACAATGAGATCTTAGGCATCCAAATGGCCAATACCGCAATTTATTTAATCCATTGCCGTATCTTCAGTAATGCTTGAAACATGTTATTGCTTCGTTATATACTCAAAACTAAATCAGCTACTGTGAAAAACAATAAACTACAAAGTTTTCACAATTATTTGTGTGTCCTTCGTAAATGATGAGGTTCCTTCGGTGAGTGGGCTGTTAATGGCAGGGTGTATCTAGCGGCAGGTTCTGTATTAAAATGTATAGGTGTGAGCGTGAAGATAAGCGCTAAAACCTCTGAAGTTCTTGGATGCCTGTAAATTACTGATGCTAGCAGCAGATTCACTTCGTTTACTTGAGGTAATTGTAAATTAGGAAGAAACGTGGTTTCAACTATAGACAATTTTGTGGCGTTGAGTAGGCCCGAATGTGGTAAATATACTTCATCGTAGTGTTCCATTTCAAAGTTCAAGCATTAAATTTCAAGATATAATGCTCATTTGGTGTGTGGCAGTAGTCAGCGAACTTCCTTCATCTTTGAGGCGAGGCATTTATATAGTCTGATACAGTGAGCTTTAAACTACTGTCATAGTAGGCCTAAGTAGCGACTGTGTGGGTCCTAAACTTAAATGTCTCTCTCTCTCTTTGCTGTACGCAGCTGATACATGTTTCAGTTACATGACGGAAGATTTA
Organism: Schistocerca americana; assembly: GCF_021461395.2. Lineage (NCBI taxonomy): Eukaryota > Metazoa > Arthropoda > Insecta > Orthoptera > Acrididae > Schistocerca > Schistocerca americana. Next base: position 458,801,004 of record NC_060119.1, on the reverse strand, counting down.
TTCATAGGAAAATGATTTATATTCTTTTATGGTTTAAATTAGTGAACTCCGAAACCGGCATTTTTCGAACGCAACACGTCGCAAATTCTATACTGGGCCCCTGATGAACGTAGTTACGGTCGGAAAGTTATTTAATATGCGTTCCGGGTCAGGGTTGTTGAAAAAGTCAGGCTTACTGAAAGCCGATTAACCGAAGATGACTCAGTTTTAGACTATGCCACTGTCTATTAACAAAGAGCGTATCTAATGCACCATATGTAAAGACAGCATGGAAGATATAATAGGAGAATTAGAGTATCAGCGCGGATTTTTCTGATGTATGGAAAACTACATCAAGTCTTCTGCACGCTTGGGTGGTAATTCCTCCCTTCTAGTGAGGTGCAGACTTAAGTTACGTGATGCATTTCTGGCTCTGACGCTCCAAAAGCAAGCAATTAAGGCACACTGCACGGAGCGAGAATACCAAGTTTAATATAAAAAAAAAGAATGCGTAGTACAAAATATACGAAAATTACATCTCTTTAAAGCACACACACAATTTCAAGTAATTACTTTGACAAAAACGCGTCGTGTATTTAAGTATGGCACATATAAAGAGAGGGTCTTTGTATGCCGCATCTATTTATCATAATTAAACGTTATTTAGTTTGTAAGATTAAATGCACAAACTTTAGTACCACTGGAACTGTACAATTATTTTGATACTGTCGTCTACCTGAGTAATATGTTTGCGCATGCGTTTAATTTTCTCGATTAAATCCCAAAGCGACGTCGTCCTATGGGCACCACTCACCCTTGCCCTCCGTATCAAACAGAATAACCTTTTTAGAGAGAGGAGAAAATTTATAAAATCTCTCGGCTTAACGTGGCGTTAGTTGCATAAGGGTAGAGAGCGCACAATGATTAGTTAAGCGTAACAACCATTCGAATTTTAGAGTCCGTAAAATGCTTCATTCGGGCGGTGACTGCATAAAGGTGTCACTTGAAACTTCTCAGTTACACATTTTCATTTGAAGAAGTGAAGATATCGTCTTAACTCGCAGTCACTTTTTGTGTGGTTTTGAATCCCTCTGATATAAGGTAACCACCCATATCATGGACTAACACCAATTTTTATAGCCAGTTATGTTGCTCTAACACACCTATGTTGGAAGAATGGTTACTTAGCAACAAATTCCCATATCGACAAATGCTTCATCGGAGGTGGTCGCCAGCTAGCAGCAACTTTCGTGGAATAGCATCTAGGTGGGGGCAGTAACCAGCCAGTGGCAAATACAATCAACCCTGCAGCCAGTTCACTTCCCCTAAGCTAATACCTTTTTGCGTTTTTACTGTTATTATGCTCTTATGACTAATAATAATAAACATGAATCGTAATTAATAATAATAACAATAATAATTATAAATAATAATTTTAATAATTTCCTGGGCAATATACGACAGCATGCCGTTCAAAACTTCTGCTTCGGAGTTACTAGAAACGTGTTGAAGGGGAGACATTTGAAGAAATATAAAGGCACTAGTAACTACAAAAAGGTATTTGGAGGGTTTTAATCCGTTTTTACCTCAGAGAAACAGAAGACAATTTTTGACTATATATATACATATATATATAATCTTGTTTCGAAGAGAGGGCCAAGCAGAATTGCGTGACACATCGCATTTTCAAGGTAGATGAAACCGGACTTAAAATAATCTCTCAAAACAACTAAACTGAGACGTATAAAACAGGTCGGGTGTCTTAGAGGTTGAGTTTGTTATCTGTGCTGTGAGGTCTTTATCATTTCTCGTGTCGCGTATATCAGTTGAAGGCAGCTTCATCCCTCATTTCATAATATTTCCACGCACTCGGTTGAAGCCTGAATCGCTGGATGGAACTCCGCATGAAACAGAGTTTATCTACCACGCTTCAGAATGGATACAAAGTAAACTGTTCGTTGAGCGGTTTAAGCATTTCCTGCTACAAGAAGAGCACCTAGAAATGTGTCTGATAATGTAAGGGCATTTCATCGCTACAAAAAACATCACTCGAATGACCATGGCTAAACATATTGTTGTGTTGTTCACCTCTATCCACATTGTAGCCATAAACTCCGCCTACAGTTCCAAGGTAGATGTTCCACTCAGTGCTCTGAGTGAATTTAGAAAATATGAGATTGGACCACTCAATGAAAACATTTTCTCTAAACACAATTTTTCTACAGTAGAAACAACTGAAGTCCCCTTGCCATTCCTATTCCTCTTACGCCAACCTACAACGACGCTGATATTATTGTAGGTGAAAGTTGAGATGAGCAATGTAGACCATCCGACATCAAGATGAACCGTGCATCGCAGCCATTGGCTTCGAAAAATTGAACTCCTAGCAATATCGATGAAACTAAAGATCCATGACCACGCCCATCATTTGATTTCAACCCGAGAGGCGTTGTACCTTTGTCTCGCGTATCTGAGACCAAAGGAAGAAAATGTTGTGCTGTGCTGTTGACTGGAATCCCTTACGTAAATGATCTTGTAGCAGAGAAGCATGAGACGGAAACAAAAGGGAATGGGAATCTGGGGAGGAGGAAAGTAATGCCAAGAAAAACTCATCGAAAGCAGCTAAGTAATCGGTCCCAGCAACTTTCAACAAAAGTTGAAGACTCAGAGGATGAAGACGATACGGGCTACCTGCACTGTTTCGAAAATTATCAGTGACGGTTTCTAATGGATGTTGGATCAAGTGTCCACGATGTGCATTGCGGACACATCAGTGTGTGGATATTGGTGAGAACGAAAACGGCTATTTGTGGAAAATTATACCCGAAATTTGCTGTCTCTCTTTACGTTTTCTCGACAGTAATAATGAACTTTTTCTCCTTGAAAAGACTTGTATTATCCAATTAATTTTATAATCTCAAAAAATATTTTTCTCTGCGGCTTTTGTAATTATCTGATCATTACACGCTTTCCCGTGGGTCTACTGATGAGTTAGGTCTTCTCCTTTGCCGTAGGGCTATTTTAGGAGTTAGGTCTTTTCCTTTTGTCCGGTAACAATGAAAAAATTGAAGGCGGTAGGAGGGTAGGCAGACTGAACACCCTGTAATTTTGTTCTAGATCAGTTGCATCTTACCTGGAAAATCGCGAAACCTTAAGATTACCGTTATTCCCGCCCTTGCCTTACCTACAGGTCAAGGTATGTTACTACTGGTTGAGCTATCTGGAGTGAAACTATAATGCCCAGATAAAATCTCTTAATACTGAAGATGGCAAGGACATGTAACAATTAATCCTCCTGCCATCGATGAACAGCCATCTTTTTCTAACATTTCAAGTACGAAACGTTTAAACTGCAGAAAGGCTAATAAACGAACCAGCTATAAACTCTAAGAAAAAGGTATCCTTTTGAGCGTAGGGTGTAAGAACACGATACTGACAAACTTCTAGTGAATGCCCTGAGCACCAAACTGAGGACAGGTGTCCATGTTAGGAATGATCATCCAACAGTAATACAGAGCCTCGTATTCGTAGGGACAACGACTTCCTCTACGCCACGCCTCCGGCAGCGAACGTGGATTTTGTATGCAGAGTTCAAGAAAAACTTTTCGCAGTTAACACGTATCTATTACACATTGAAGGCGGTCGACTGCCACGGTCTTAAATAGGGAAGCTTGAAATAGTTACTGCGTAGACAAGAAACTGACCGTATAACTGGACGCCCCGTATTGTCGGTGTATGGTGGTTTTGGGTATGGAGTTTTACTAGCCTTAGATTATTTCGGGATGACCTCTAATACGGCCAAACATCTATCGCTACTCAAGGCATCTGCTTCAATGGAAGTTGCTGCAGTCAGTCGTGTCCAGTACATAGCAACAACAAGTTCCTGAATCGCGGAACTGCTATGTAAATTAAAAGAAATTAAATTTAAACATAAACAAAGTAAAATGATATTTAAGAGCTTTGGCAGGGACAGAGAATACAAACCAAGTTTCAAACAGTGAACATTGCAACAGATTCTGTTTTTTATAAGAAAGTATACAAAATTAAATGTATTGCCTATCTGTAGGATTCCAATGGGCCTGACATCATGTATCACTGACGGACACCTCCATCCGAATATACCAGACATAGTGTGAATGCCTTCAAATCTTGGATGTGTCATTCACTGCAACTAAGTTGAACCGAAAGGCTACGAGCTGTGCAGATTCTCATGCAAGTCCAGTGGCAGACGCTACGAAAGATGCGTTGTGCATCACGATATGGTTGACTTAAAATTTCTGAGAGCGTACGTTCCTAGTAAAGTCAACACGCGCCTCACTTGCGCATATAACTCGGGAAAAGACTATAAAAGTAAATGGTGAAGAGTTTACATGGAGACATACACAATACTCTTTATTCCCGTGCCCCATTCGGCAACTGGAACAGAAAATGGGAGAGGTGACAGCGCGACACGATGTACTCTCCTCCATACACCGAAAGTCACTTATAGAGCAAAGCTGCAGGCTCCATGTAGTTTCTTCATGATCTCCGTCCTTGGTGTAGCGGTGTTTATCTCCCAACGATATGTGAGAGCTATGAGCTTCAACACGTTCTCCTGGTTGAATGGTCCCTCTTCTATGAACAAATCGTATGCAGTATAATAAGGCTGCGTTGTGTAACAATGAAAAAGCCAGTGTCCAAACTTTACACGAAAAAAAATCTGCGAACAGATTCCGTCAATCTCCAGACTGTCTTGCGCTTGTTTGCAATCCACGTATCTCAGCGCTGGGACATGTGTATTGGTCTGCGTCAAACCTCTCTAACACATCATCTTCAGACCTTAGAGCGCCTCTGCTTTCGTTTCGCATGCGCCCTCTACCGTTGTGGCTTCGTTTAAGCCATCCCTTTAATCCAGGTACCGACAAATAGCAAAAAACGCACAGGGGTGAGGCAAAAACATAATTGGATCCTTTCTTACGTAGAATGTGAAATTATGTGTTTATATCTTCTCCATGAGATGCATGTGATAGGGGTCCGACTGCTCAGCTGGGTAGTTGGAGATTTTCTCCGCTCGTGGGGCTCGTTGTATTGTCTTCATCGTCATTTCATTCTCATCACCGCCGCGAAACTCGCCCAATGTGGCGTCGACTGAAATAAGACTTGGACTCGACGGCCCAAATTCCCCGGATGGGACCCCCCCGGCCAACGATGCCACCCTGTTCATTTGTCTGCCTGCTTAGCTGATGGTTACGTGCTTATCTTCAATGCTGTGGGCCTGGGTACGATTACCGCCCGGGTTGGAGATTTTTTCCCCTCGTGGACTGGGTGTTGTGATGTTCTCATCATTTCATCCTCATCGCTGGCACGCGAGTCGCCCAGTGTAGCGCCGACTAAACTTAAGACTCTCACTTGGCGACCAAACTTCTCCGGATGGGGCCTCCTGGCCAGCAATGCCATACGATCATTTCATTTTTATGTTACTGGGCTCCGACCTAGCGAATTTCGTTATGATGTGGCACAATAGTACGATCCAAACCACGAATGAGGTCTGTTAGTGCCTTGTTTACGCTGCTCTTCGTCCTCTGTCACCACTGTGCTTTAACGATCTCTATGGCGCTTGCACTAGACTCGTTTCCTGCTACGTCAGTGCCCTAGCGACGGGCGTTGGCCCATATACTATAGCGTTGAATAATGTTTACAGACCTGATTTCTACCCGCACTTTGTTACTCAAGAAACCTCTGCAAGCCCTCGGTGGTGGCTAGTGTCGTTTTGGTACAGACCATCGTTACTCCCAAGATTTTTGTGCCTTTATTCCTTTGACGTCGGACAATGTTAATGTGGAAAGTGCTCACTGGCGCCGTGCTTCACACTTCACGTTGATCTGTAGATCCCGCTATCATTCGCTGGGTAAGTTAGCTGAAAGGAAGGCAATAGCATACCAGTTCCAATAGGACCACGCCCAAAAAAGGCCTGTGGTGTTCACAGCAAACTATGGCGTTAAGACCGCGTTTCCTTCTTATAATACTTGTTTTACGAACATGAATTAATAGTTCTGCAAATTTTCCAATGTAACTGCATGGAATCCGCAACTGTGCTCTACAAGTGATCGTTGGTGTACGAAGGAGAGTACATCGTGTAGCGCTGTCAGCTCTCCCATTTTCTATTCCAGTTGCCGAATGGTGCACGGGAATAAAGAGTGTTGTATATGTCTCCGTGTAAACTCGACTCCACCATTTACCTTTATAGTCTTTCCACGGGTTACATGCGGGAGTGAGGCGCGTGTTGACTCTGCTAGGAACATACGCTTCAGAAATTTTATAAGTCAACCATACCGTGGTGCACAACACCTCTTTTGTAGCGCCTGCCACTGGAGTTGCATGAGAATCTCCATGACGCTTACGCACGTACATCTTCATCTACATACATATTCCTCAAGCCACCGTATGGCACATGGCGGAGGGTACCCTGTACCACTACGGGTCATTTCCTTTCCTGTTCCACTCGCAAGCCCGCAGGAGTGACCGAGCGGTTCTAGGCGCTACAGTCTGAAAACGCGCGACCGCTACGGTCGCAGGTTCGAATCCTGCCTCGGGCATGGAAATGTGTGATGTCCCTAGGTTAGTTAGGTTTAATTAGCTCTAAGTTCTAGGGGACTGATGACCTTAGAAGTTAAGTCCCATAGTGCTCAGAGCCATTTGAACCAATTTTTTCCACTCGCAAATATAGCAGCCGAAGACAACTGTCTACATGCCTCCTTACGACTCCTAATCTCTCTTATCTTCTCTTTGTGCTCCTTAAGCGAAATTTACTTTGGCGGCAGTAGAATAGTTCTGCAATTGGCCTAAAATGCCGGTTCTCTTTTTCAAAAAGAAAAGAACGTCGGCTTCCTTCCAGTAAAGCCCATTTGACTTCCCGAGGCATCTCCATAATACTTTCCATTTGTTCGAACCCACCTATAACAAATCCAGCAGCCCACCTCTGAACTGTTTCAATGTCTTAATTCGACCTGGTACCGATCCAAACACGCGAAAGTACTCAACAATGGCTCGCACTAGTGTCCTATATGTGGGATCCTTTAAAGATGAAAGACACATTCCTAAAGTATACCAATTAACCCTCCTGCACAACACAGCATAGACTGCTGCATACTGTGTATACCAATTAACCCTCCTACACAGCACAGCATAGACTGCTGCGTACTGTGTCCGCCAGATCCTTTGTATTCCCTGGGATACGACATCCGTATCTTTGATGAAAATTCACCGTCGGGGACAACATCCTGGGTTCCGTTTCTTAAGAAGGCTTCCAGCCACTCACGTATGTTAGAACCATTCCGTATGCTTGTACTTTCAATAACAGTCGGCTGTGTGATACCATGTCAAATGCTTTGAGGAAATTTAGGAATATGGAATCCTCCTGTGGCCATTCATCTATGGCTCGCAGGTCTTGTGTGAGAAAACAGCAAACTGGATTTCACCAGAGAGATACTTTCTAAAACCGTGCTAATTTCTGAACAGAAGCTTCTCCCCTCTTGAGGAAGTTTATTATACTCGAACTGAGAATATGTTGAAGGATTCTGCACAAACCCATGTTAGAGATATTGTACTGTAATTTTGGGATTATTATACAGTAATTTTGGGGTTATTTTGCCCTTCTTATATACAGGAGTCACCTGAGCTTTTTCCGTTCGCTTGGGACTTAGCTCTGTGCGAGAGACTGGCGATAAATGTAAGCTACCTGAGGCGCCAACGCTGTAGAGTATTCTTTGTAAAACAGAAATGGGACTGCATCCGGACCTGGTGACTTATCTGATTTTCACTGCACCAGGAAAACTTATTCCTATGTCCTCCATACTGGAGTCTGTGCGATTGTCAAACGACGGTATGCTTGTATGATTCTTAAATGCGAAATTTAGGCAGGCCGGAGCGGCCGAGTGGTTCTAGGCCCTACAGTCTGGAGCCGCGCATCCCTTACGGTCGCAGGCTCGAATCCTGCCTCGGGCATGGATGTGTGTGATGTCCTTAGGTTAGTTAGGTTTAAGTAGTTCTAAGTTCTAGGGGACTGATGACCTCAGAAGTTAGGTCCCATAGTGCTGAGAGCCACTTTTTTTTGGGAAATTTAGAACTTCGGATTTACATTTGCTATCTTCTATTGTCACACCAGAATGGTCAACCCACATAGTGATTTTACATAGGACCAAGATCTACTGCTAAGATATGCTGCGGTAGTTATAGTAAGATTCGCGCTTTTTTTACTTTGCATGGGGGCTTAATTAAATATGATTGAAAATACTTTTTTAATTTTCGTTGCTGTAAGTCCGATTACGCTGTTTCGTAATCGGCTGGCCCTGACTAGTATTATTACGCAATCTGACTGCAACAAACAATGTAAGAAGATTTTCGTAAACACAGTTAATTAATTAAGTCCCCAGCAACTATAAAACCTACAAAATCCAAGCACAAATGTAACTGTTCTGTATGTGGGAGTGTGACTCAACGTCCACATCTGGCACGGTTCTTCTCCAACAAGACAGGAATTTTTTTTTTTTTTTTTAAATACCAATTATACTGACGTGACAAAAGAAATTAGAAAACTATAATTACGCAAGAAAACCAGAATTCACTCTAATACAAGAACACAAGCCAGATGCTTTGTTGACTGAACCTGTAGTGACGCATTATTTCAGACACACAATTAATAACAGAACATTGTAGTTTTTACCTTCATATATATTGACGAAATGCACTCATTACAATAACATCTGCTATCTCTCCCATCAAATAACTGCATAAAACATGGAACAAACACTCTCCACTATTACATCTTACTCCGACTTCACGACAAGCAGTGCCCACTAGCACATCTCGGTACGACTAACTACAACGAGCTCTCAACAAGCACTGACTTTCACGAACTCTCAACACGCACTGTGGAGGCGGCTTAATAGTACTCTTTGGCGCACTCTCTGGCGCAGTGGCACAGTGTAGCCACCTTTCATATGCCCCTCCTCCACAGGCCAGAATTTGATGGTATTTTTGCCAGCATTGGTGGTGAAAATACCACCAAATTCGTCCAGAAAAATACAGACAAAAATAAAAGATAATATTAATACCTAAATATCACATAATTAGTTAAAATTTTTGGCTTTGCACTGACCTTTCACTAACCTAACATATGAAATACAGTAAGCAATACAACTTCTTTTCATACATGTGACTTTACATAATAGTTTACACAATATACAAAAAATCAGTTTATACAAATGTTCACATAAAATGCTTTCAATGATTAGTTTATACAAAAAAAGATACTAACAGGTGACATCTTTTCAGTAGAAGCAGTCCATCAGTTGCACCCAGCAATGTTTAGCAGGTACACCCAGCAACAAGTCACATTAGTTCAGTAGAAGCAATCCATCAGAGGCACCCAGCAATGTTGAGTAGGTGCAGACACCAACAAGTGACATCATTTCAGCAGAAACAGTCCGTCAATTGCACCCAGCAATGTTGAGTAGGTGAGACAGCAACAAGTGACTTCATTTCAGTAGAAGCAGTCCATCAGTTGCACCCAGCAATATTGAGCAGGTGCAGACAGCAACAAGTGACATTATTTCAGTAGAAGCAGTTCCATCTGGGGCACCCAGTAAAGTTCAAGAGGTACACACAGCAACAAGTCACATTAGTTCAGTAGAAGCAGTTCATCAGTTGCACCCAGCAATGTTGAGCAGGTGCAGACACCAACAAGTGACATCATTTCAGCAGAAACAGTCCGTCAATTGCACCCAGCAATGTTGAGTAGGTGCAGACAGCAACAAGTGACTTCATTTCAGTAGAAACAGTCCATCAGTTGCACCCAGCAATGTTGAGAGCAGGTGCAGACACCAACAAGTGATATCATTTCAGTAGGAGTAGTCCATCAGTTGCACCCAGCAATGTTGAGTAGGTGCAGACAGCAACCAGTGACTTCATTTCAGTAAAAACAGTTCATCAGTTGCACCAGCAATGTTGAGTAGGTGCAAACACCAACAAGTGACATCATTTCCATAGAAGTAGCTTCATCTGTGCACCCAGTAATGTTGAGCAGGTGCAGACAGCAAAAAGTCACCTCTCTCAGCAGAAGCAGTTCGATAAAATTCACTAGCACTGATCACACTGTTCATCAGAGTTTATGAACAGAAATTGAACATGTCCTAGTGGCACCAATCATGTAGAAAAGGTACAGGTAACAGTCCATAAATTTTTTTTTTTTTTTTTTTTTTTACAATCACTGATCACACAGTTCATCAGCAGAAATTAAACACGACCAAATGTCACACATCATGTTGAAAAAGTGCAAGTAACAGTTCAGAATATTTATCTCCACTAATCAGACAGTTCAGGCATGAACAATAGTTTGAATGCACATACAAATGCTTTTACAGTAACATACAAATCATAACAAACACACAAATGATATCAGATAATTGTCCTATTAACTATTACAATACACAAATACCAGTAAACCTATAATATTCATGGGTGTCAGTGCAAGCCACTACCAACAAATAAAATAATATTTAAGAGATAGGTGGGTAGGATTAGTAAAGGAAAACACACAAAACACACTCACTCATCTTTCATCCACATTAAGTACTACTGTGTAATTGAATAGTGTTAATTGTATAAATGCAATTCTGTCAAAATTTAATGTTCATCATGTGTATCAAGTAGTACTGGCAGCAATGTATAACAGTCAATAATAGTTAGTCAACGTCATAGTCATCATGTCAAGACCAATGTTTGCCAAGCCAGATCAAAATGTACTGTTGTTGAACAACTGTCAGTGAGCCAAGATATGCAATTACTTCCTCTCTCCAAAACAAAGTATATACTGCTTAGTTATTTAACAAAGTGTGTGTATAGACTATCTTCCTTCTATTTTAGTGTTCTAGTCTGCTATCTTCATCCTCCTTGTTCCATAAGACCAACAAAAAAATATGCTCCTCACTTACTTTACCTCTTATACACCAAAACTCCAATAATCATCAGCTTCACACAATCTCAATACGTCACTAATACTTCTTCAATACGTCGATACATATAACTCTTATCATCAATATCATTTACCTTATCTCTTGTCCACAAAAACTCCAATACTCATCAACTTCATATAATCTCTATACCTCAATAATACGTCGCTACATATAAACCTCAGCACCAATATCATTTCACTTCCATAACAACTCTTTCCTCTAGTCAGTCTCCTCGAACAAGTACAGATAAAATCCTAATGCAACTTCAATTCAGCATCCCATACAATCCGAAGACACAGTGTCCACACACAACCTCTGTGTAATCCATCTGACCCAAATTTTCTACTCATTATAAATTATAAGATACATTTTGGTTCCTTGTCCATCATTAAATAAAAGAAATGCATACCTGACCTCTAACAGACTTAGTTCGAATAACTCTCAGTAATTACGTACGATTACGGAGTGTGAATGATCATAATATTTCACAGTGTGTACACCACTTCAAGAATCATAGCAGAAGCAAACATGTGGAGTATTTTTTGTGTCAAGTGTCACTTCCTATTTCAATTGCTCACGAAAAATGCAGTGTAATGACTGTCAATGGTCTAAACCTAGTGTTGGTCTGTCATGTCGTTAGCTTCCTTCCTATTAGCATACATTTATACAGCTTTCATAAAACCTCAGCTCATGTGACTTCTATGACTTTCTTGTACTAATGTCGTTCGTCGAATTATAGCAGTTAATTTTCTTATCTTAAAAATATAAGGCACTGAGCGTAAGCAAAACATGCAATAGCGAGTAAATATACCAGTAGAGAACAGAATGTCAACAAGTGGATGCAGCACAATTCCTACAACGAGGCTCTGCCAAGCGAACAATCTATAATTAATCCAATAGTGTGACCTAAACTCTATGTTTATACACAGTATATCAGCATTTCTATACACCAAATTAAAGAGTAGTTATGGCAACAAACAGAAATGTGTAAATATGTAATCCATACGCATAGCAATAAACATATATCTTACGTAATAAACAGGTCATTATCATCATATCAGCATACGCAAATAAATGTTCATATGTAATCTTAATAAGTAAACATGAAGGCGCAAGCAGATAAATCACAAAGTATAACCTACATACATAACCACAGTCAGCACAATTAATCAGATGACAATTATAATTTAAATAAATAAGCACAGCAGGCACATAATAGAAAAATATGACATCAGTGAAAAAGCAGTGCAGCCAAGCGATGCATAATATATACAGGTCACAACCCAGTTCATTAATAATCATTGTCAAATTCAGTTAACGTACGCAAGCGCGTCGCTTCACACGTAAATTCATAGAACATGAAATTAGCACAAAGTATGAATCACGTAATCGTGAGCAGCAAATTACGTCTAAGTACGTACCTAAGTGGAAATTTGTTACCTGAAAAATAAACTCAATTAATAGTTACCTTTTTAGTTTATTAGTTAATTAGTTTCTTCTTCGAAATTACATTCTTTCTGAAAATTTCTCGATAGCAAGTCGTCTTAACGTCGGAGACACGCACAGAATTTACCTTAAGTTCTTAAATATTTTATACAACCGTATCCTGAAAAATACTGAATGTTAATAACAGAATTCATCAAGTCACTATAGCTTTATACTGAATTTAGTCGGAGAAATTAGACTGTGTGTTTGTTTACGGCTGTCAGTGCATTCGCACTGAGCGCTCGATCAGCTGTAGGCGCGTGACGTAGGAAGCAATTGTTTGCGGTCAACGACTGCCTTGTGCTGCGCGCAGACTTGACTGTTGCTTTGAGTATGTGCCGCCGCCAAAACACAGCGCGGTATCCTTGTACTCTCCGCATGTTTACAAGTAGCTGTTAGTTTCTCACAAGTATGTCATTCCACAAAAATTTTTACGTTAGATATATGATGTATTCCTTTAGAGCGTCGTGATTTAAGAGTTTCTACTTCAACAGTGTTATCATGAATAATTTTGCGAATTCTGTATGGACCGTTATAAAGCAGAAAAAATTTGCGACACAAGCCTTTTCCTTTATGAGACAAACGGTGGGATTTTATTAATACCTTCTGACCAACTGACAAGATTTTTGAACGACCAGGACGTTTAGCTGATTTCTCTCTTCTAGCAGCCGCAGATGCAATATTTCGTAGAGCCAGGTTGACAACTTCAGAATGCCGCAGTTTCCGTGAAGGCGGAAAAGGAACGATTTCAGAAATGCGATTTGTCGGTGCTTTATTTTTTAATATCAATAGAGGCGGTAAAGAAGTTGAATCATTAGGAAGTTCATTCAGAATGTTTTGAAAAATATGAAGATACTGATCCCAAGTTCTGTGATTCTGATGACAATAAAGACGGCACAATTTATTGATTTCCTTCATCCATCTCTCTGAAGCGTTAGATTGAGGGTGAAAAAGTGAAATGAAAATTGGTTTAATTTTACGACGCTGTAGAGTACGAAGCCAAATTTTAGAACGAAACTGTGATCCATTATCTGATATAACCTTGTCAACATGACCAACTTCTTTAAGAAAATGTTTGATGAAAGCGTTAGATACTGAACGAGCTGTTGCTTTGCGTAACGGTGTAAAACACACATATTTTGACGTCAACTCCACTGCTACGAAAATGTACGCAAAACCATTAGTAGAACGAACCACTGGACCGAACAAATCGACTGCAGCCATCTCCTTTAATTTCGCTGGATTGACAGGAAACAACGGTGCTCTGTGAGAAATCGTTGGAGGCTTAGCCATTTGACATAATTTACATTTGGCAAGAACAGATCGAATACGTTTTTCCATATTACTGAAGTAACAATTTTCTCGTAATTTATGAAAGCATTTTCTGGGACCAAAGTGTGCATAACTGAAATGCGTATACCAAATCAATTTATTGACCCACTCATCAGGAATACAAACTAACCAAACAGAGTTGTCGACCGATTTTCGTTTAAAAAGAATGTCATTGCGAACTAAATAATGCTGTCTAATCGCTACGCTTTCCTTTCTCCTCCACTTCTCCTTGATGTCCTTCCAGATTGGATCCTTATTTTGCTCCTTAGCGATGTCCTGGAGCGAAGACGAAATAAAGTTCTCAAACGCAACACCTTGAATATACATCAAACAATAATTGTTTTCCTTGCAGTCCTCTTCAGCACTTTGTTTCAAACCCATAGGTGCACGTGATAAAGCATCGGCAACAATATTAGAAGAACCCTGTATGTAAACAATACTAAAGTCAAATTCCTGTAGGTACAACGCCCATCGTGACAATCTGCCGTGAGTTAATTTTGTTGACATAAGAAATTCCAGAGCTCGATGATCGGTGTAAACCTTAGTATGTCTGCCAAACAAAAATGTGCGAAATTTTGTAAAAGCCCAAACAACAGCCAAAGCTTCAAGTTCCGTAATCGAATAATTCTTTTCTGATTTAGAGAGAACGCGACTTCCAAATGCAATAGTCTTCTGTACTACAACGCCGTTTTCTTCTATCTCTTGAAATAAATGTGCACCTAGGCCCTTGTATGATGAGTCCGTTGCCAGACAAAATTCTTTAGATAAATCCGGATGTGAAAGAAGTGGAGCAGCAACTAAAGCATCACGAAGCTGTTCAAATTCTGACTGAGCTTCCTCATCCCAACACCAATTAGATTTCTTTCCAGATAGTTCACATAAACGAGGTGTGGCCAAATCGTCCAATTTAACAAAGCGTCGAAGAAAATTACAGACACCAAGGAAACTACGAACATCACGTTTTGTAGTAGGAACAGCATAATTACGAATAGCATCTAATTTTTCTGGATCAGGAAGAATACCTTCTGTAGAAATAATGTGACCGAGAAATTTCACCTGAGAACGACCAAATTCAGATTTTTCTAAGTTCACTGTGATGCCAACTCGTGCAAAAATACATAATAATGAATCCAAAATTTTGTTGTGCTCACTCCAAGAACGTTTAGCAATAAGAATGTCGTCAACATAAGAAGTAATGTTGTCACGAAGATAAACAGGTAAAATTTCATTTAAGCTACGAATGAATGCTGCTGAAGATACTGTAAGTCCAAACGGTAATTTCCGAAATTGGTAACAGTTACCAAAGGCTAAAAAGGCGGTGTATTTTCTACAGTCGGGGTGGAGTTCTATTTGCCAAAAACTTGCGCGCATATCAATCGTGGATAAAACTTTAATTCCATGGAAATGTTGAAGAAGTTCATCTAAATTTTGTGGGCGGTCAGTTTCAGGAATGATGATATTATTTATCTGTCTGGAATCCAGAACCAGACGAATTGATCCATCCTTTTTAAGAACAACGTGTAATGGGCTAGTATAAGGACTGACTGCAGGCTCAATAATGCCCTGATCTAACATGTACTGAAGTTCATTCTTAACCTTGTCTCTGTAAGCCAAAGGAATAGCGTACGTTTTTCCGCGAAATGGTGTGTGTTCTTTTACTTTAAATAAATATTGTAAGCCTTGTATAGTTCCTGTGTGATGACTAAACACTGTAGCATGTGAAGTCAAAATGTGGTGCAGCTCTTTTCTTGCAACGTCATCTGGCACTTCAGCTTTCTTAACCTTTTCATTAATTAATTCTTCGCTATTAATTATATCATCCATCGCGTCTCTGTATCTGTTGTCATTATCATGAATAAACACATTGTCGTCATAATGCTCAACGAAAACATCAGAAGTAAGACACCTTAAACATTTTGTATCTGACTGAGATCTTGTTAAACACTCGAAAAATTTTAAACATTTCGGCATTCCGGCAACAGTCAAATTCACACTTCCTTCTTTAAAGTTCAAAATTGCCTTATGTGTGTTAAGAAACTCCATACCTAAAATAATTTGTGTACTGAGTAATGGAACAATAATAAAATTAGCAGAAAATTCGTATCCTTAACAAATGAAATTTAAGCTGGTCTGTTGTTTGACTTCCACACTTTTTCCAGAAATCGCACCTCGAATTGTAGTTTTAGAAATAGGTAACACAGGACAGGCAATAGTTCTTTCACATATACGAAAAACTGATTCACTAATGACATTCAATGGGCTCCCAGAATCTAAAACTGCAGTGAACTTATTCTTACCCACACATACTTCAATAACAGGATGTAAAAATGCGTCTACATTATTTTCCTTTTCATCTAACAAAATGTCTCTCATGTCTTCCAGGCGTACGTAGTGTAAAGTCGTAGTGTCATTACTTTCTGAACCGTCTATATTGCTGCCAGAAGCCGAAGCTGCAAGTCATTGTCGATTGTTTGCGTCACGTCTTTGAGTATTCGCGTCATTTCGCGGATCAATTTCTACTATTTGCACTTGTCTTTCTGAATTTCTGTCACGTGGAGGATGCCAATTAGGTCCCTCCTGTCTGTTAGATGCAAATTCTTGGTTGTGTCTGTTATTAAAATTTCTGTTTTCTGGTCTGTCTGCATAACTACTTCTTGTGTAATTTCGACTGTCACTTCTGAAATTATTGTTGTATCTACTACCCTGATTATTTCTGTAGTAAGAATTTCTATTACTGTTTGAATAATTTCTGTCTTGATAATACCGATTACTGGTTCCGTATGATTGATCATTCCGGTACGAATTACCGTTGTTATAGTTGTCTGTGTAATTTCTGTTAGAACGTCTGTTATTGTCATAGGGCTGGTATCTATTGTCCTGTCTGTTACGTCTGTCATTCTCAAAATTACCCATATAACGCCCGTTCCGATCACTATCCCTTTTCTCTGAAAGTCTATTGTAATTACTGTTACTAAAAAAGTTACTAGAAGTTCCGTCGTCGTTGTCATACTCAAGTTCTTGCAACAAAGTCTTAAAAGTCTCGATGTCGTCCTTACATCTTCCAGCTAAAGCAATTTGTCTTATGGATTGTGGCAACTTAGTTAAACAAATGCGAATTAATTCAGTCGGGCTATAAGGGTTGGACAGGAACTGATTCTTTCGAATCATGTCTTCAAAGTACTCTGCCGGCGTGCGGAACTCAGACTGTTTAAAATTACGCTGCATAATCAGACTATGTTTGACTCTGTCTTGTGTGTTTTCGGACCAATATGCCGATAGAAATGCATGATAAAAATCATTTAAATTATTGCAATCTCTAATGAGTGCGCGCATCCGCGTCGCCGGTTCGTTTTCTAAATATCCACACATGAATTCTAGTTTGTGACTTAGTGGCCAATTTGGTGGAAGTGCGTACATAAATTGATCTAGCCATGCACATGGATGTATGTCATTCATAGAATTGCGGAAGATCTTAAATTTCCGAACAGTCAAAAAGTTTTTATAGTCAAAACTTTCGCCTCGTGGCGACAAAGACCTACCGCGTCTGTCCCAGTCCCAATGACGATTATTGTAAAGTTCGCGCGCATCGCGCTCTCTTGTTGCTTCTCGTAAATGAAATAAATTACTTTCTTCATACCCTTCTGCTAAACTAACACTTGCCAATTTATCTGAGATCTCCTCAACTCTTTCCGATGAGTCACTTATTTTTTCTTTCTGTTTGTTTACATCTTCCGTAAGTGTCGCGACTCGGGTTTCAGTATTGACACATTTGGTAGTTAACTGTTCATATTGTCGTGTTAGATTATTTATTCTGTCATTTGGTACGGATTCCTCGATTCTTTCAAATATTTCTTTCTTATCGTTTGCACGTTGTAAATGCAACTCTGAAAATTTTTGTACTATCACGCGATCTCTTTCTTCCTGTTCTCTATCCTGTTCCCTTTGTCTGATTTCTACTGCAATTAATCTATTATTGTGAGAATTCAGAATCGGTTGTACTTCTTCCCTGATTTCTTTCTTTAATTCATCTTTCATATTTTTGAAACATGTCCCTATTCGTGAATCTATCCGTGTTTCCAAAGTTCCCATCTCTGTTTTAAATTCAGATCCTAACCGAGTTTCCATTGTTCCCATCTCAGTTTTAATTGTTCCTATCTCTGTTTTAAATTCAGATCTAAACTGCTCCATTGTTCCCCTATCCGTTTTAAATTCAGCTCGTAAAGTTCCCATCTCTGTTTTTAATTCAGATTGAAAATTTAATATTACACTCATCAACTGCTCCATATTAACTTGTTCGAAATTCCTTTCGCCCCTAAAATTTCCCACAAAACTAACATCCTTCTGCATAGCCATAAGGCTATCTGTGTTCGATACTATTCCAGAATCTTCTATCGTTAATCTCGGATTCTGTGGATTTTCTGATTGAGAAAAATTTTGAAATGGTTCTGGACTATTTTCCCGACTTATTACATTGTTTTCCACTTCATTATCCATCATACTGTTTTCCTCTGTTGGCGAGTTCGCCATGTCAACAATTTCGTTATTCTCACTATTCATCATTTTTGCCTTTTTCATTGATCGCGTAATCATTTACAAAATATGCAAAAGATTCGTCACTGTACGAAAATTACACACTCCTTATCTCCAACAATACTATTCACACGAGATGTTTCCCTCAAACACGATTAACGAACAATTGAAATAATTGCACAAATTGTCAAACCCATAGACAAGACAACAATTTAAATTTTGAAAAATACCTTTAGAAGAATGACAATTACCAAATCTACACATGTAAAATAGACTACAATTACTATACTACAAATTACTACAACAATACTACAGTCTACAATTTTCACAATCAGAAGAATCCAAGGGACGATCCGAAGCAGCGGTCGCCACGTGCATGGGGGCTTAATTAAATATGATTGAAAATACTTTTTTATTTTTCGTTGCTGTAAGTCCGATTACGCTGTTTCGTAATCGGCTGGCCCTGACTAGTATTATTACGCAATCTGACTGCAACAAACAATGTAAGAAGATTTTCGTAAACACAGTTAATTAATTAAGTCCCCAGCAACTATAAAACCTACAAAATCCAAGCACAAATGTAACTGTTCTGTATGTGGGAGTGTGACTCAACGTCCACATCTGGCACGGTTCTTCTCCAACAAGACAGGAATTTTTTTTTTTTTTTTTTTTTTAAATACCAATTATACTGACGTGACAAAAGAAATTAGAAAACTATAATTACGCAAGAAAACCAGAATTCACTCTAATACAAGAACACAAGCCAGATGCTTTGTTGACTGAACCTGTAGTGACGCATTATTTCAGACACACAATTAATAACAGAACATTGTAATTTTTACCTTCATATATATTGACGAAATGCACTCATTACAATAACATCTGCTATCTCTCCCATCAAATAACTGCATAAAACATGGAACAAACACTCTCCACTATTACATCTTACTCCGACTTCACGACAAGCAGTGCCCACTAGCACATCTCGGTACGACTAACTACAACGAGCTCTCAACAAGCACTGACTTTCACGAACTCTCAACACGCACTGTGGAGGCGGCTTAATAGTACTCTTTGGCGCACTCTCTGGCGCAGTGGCACAGTGTAGCCACCTTTCAACTTTTTTTTTTTTTTTTTTTTTTTTTTTTTTTTTTTTTTAATAAACGCAGGAATTCCTATTAACTTTTGCTTGCGTCATTTGTACCTTCTGGTTTGAACCGTGAGTGCAACAGAATTTGCTTCCCCAACATTTTTCGAATTTCGTTGTTAAACCGTGGTGGCTCTGTTTCGTCGCTAAGTCACATCCATCGTACTGGAACTAAACGCTGTGAGATCATTGTATAAGTGGATGCTACAACTGTCTATGTTCTCTTTCTAGTAGAAATCTTCTTCTGGCCTTCTTGATTGTTAACGTTTGTACCCAAAGTCACTATAATGGCATAATGGTCTCTATACTGACGCAATGCTATTTGTAGGTACAAGGTCTTAAATATTTCCGTTGCGTGTTGACCGTCGAACTAATTAGTTTCCGAAAACTTGTTCAAAAGAACGTTGCAAGACTGTCTGTCGGTCCCCTGCAACAAATCCATAGACGTCCGAGGTTAAAGTCGCCTCCAACTACTAAACAAATTTTGTTTGACATTTTTAATGTAACTACCGTTCAGCAACGATGAATGTAAATGAATGACGAGTCGCCGCATGGCACCAGCCACATACGGGCCGTTTCACAGTCTTTTAATTCAGGGTACACTTTTAATGTGAAGTTTCTTACGCTTAGCCCAGTTCCAGTGGCAATTTTTCCAATGGATTTTGTTTGGTTTTAATGATGGTCAGACATACCGTGTTACTTGATATGACCTTCCTTGCTCTGAACTTTGTCGTCGACAGTGTGTGATAGATCGTGTACATGTATTTCTGAAGACGACAATTTTACAATTGTTGAACCACGGTCAAGGGCTGTTAATAAGCATTTATACCTGCAACTGGCTGACTGATATTCTTTGGATATTCTCTATTCCGCTTGTCAAGCATACCTGATAAAGAGTGCCGGACTGACGAGCTGCATCGAAAAAAAGTCGAGCGCGGGTTTTGTAAACTGCTTTCCTCAGGGGGTTACTACTATTCTTGAGCATTCTTCCACTGAATATCACTCTGGCATCTGTCTTTCCTACGATTACTCTCATGCGGTAGTTCTACTTTAAATAGTTCCGCAGGCATGCTCCAGGGTAAATGAAGAGTGTAACTTCTCACTCATTGTTCAGTAAACCATAAAATAACGGGTCTTCTCGCCTATCTGTATACAGTACATTGCATTTGTCTGAGAGTCGACGCCCAAAGTAACCCACGAAAATTTGTAGCTGGGCCAGTTCCCTTTCAGACTTTGCTTTCTTGATAAGTCATTTTAACAATTTTTTTTTTTTTTTTGAAACCTTGATCCCCTCTTTTGGTAAGTTATTTTTGTTCCCCATTTCTGATCTTCTTGACCCAGCCTCTTCGTCGTTTCCCTATCGTCCCTTAACTGTGTGATATTAATTTAAATTATCGGAAATAATACACTACAATTAGAGAACCAGTTCTCTTAGTTGAAGTTAATGAAGGAAAATTGTCACTGTCACGTTGACGTTAAATAGACGGCGCTTGCCTTAGCGCCTTACCAAAAGGGAAACCAAACTCACTGTCTAGAAACTGAGATCGACTTTTGCAGCGCATTCTTCTTTCTTCACTAAATAAGCGAAATTAAATCGTTTTGTTTCTAACCATGATGATTCATTCTCCACAATGACAGCATCTTTTTTCTTTCCACTAATTTTTACTCCTTTCAGCGTTTTGTACATCACTTTTCCTTGAATCAAAACGCCAAAAAAGTCGAATTTTCTTTTGCAGCTACTATATTTTGCCGAGATATTATACCGTGGTCAAATGATTTTTTGCCCTCGGCCACCGACGATGTCTTGAACAGAGTTGCCTTCGATTTGACGGAGGCCTCAATAGCATATAGCCCTGTGTAAAATCCCTCATCTTTTTTTAAGTTCATCAAACATCTTGGGAAAAAGGCGTCAGAGTATTAAACAAACTCATTAGCAACATGCGAGTAGCCGGCCGCGGTGGTCTCGCGGTTCTAGGCGCGCAGTCCGGAACCGTGCGACTGCTACGGTCGCAGGTTCGAATCCTGCCTCGGGCATGGATGTGTGTGATGTCCTTAGGTTAGTTAGGTTTAAGTAGTTCTACGTTCTAGGGGACTGATAACCACAGCAGTAGAGTCCCATAGTGCTCAGAGCCATTTGAACATGCGAGTATGTTTAATGTGGGTCAATGACGCTCGATAATCGGTAGCAAGAAAAGGAAGTAAACAGAAATCGATGTTATTAGGACAGGGTAGACGTGGTTACTATGAAGATAACGGTGGGAAAACGATTAGAGGAGAAAAAAGTGAAATGTCGAAAATGAATTGGTTAGCTGCAGAAAACTATGCAGGATTTGGTATGACATCATCAAGGTCCTAGCGGGCACTGTGGCAGGCTAGACAGAACGGCAAGAGAGATTGACAAACATGACAATAATTTCATTCGGAAAGAGGAATCCGTCAGGCTCGTTCCTGAAGGGTAAGTGCACCATACTTGCTCTACGAGACTACTACCGACAGGGCCAAATTACTCTCGGCTGTAAAAAATATTTCACTTTATGATCCATCGCTGATATACGCTATCTGATTAAACAAATCCTGACACCTCTATGTAGCTGATGACTAGACGTCACGAAAGGCTGATCTGTCAGTGTAACAAAGAGGCGGGCAGTATTGTGCTATCAGTACAGAATCTGTAATAACTGAGTGGGTCGATCAGGAGAGAAAAGTGACTTCGACTGTGGACTATACTCTGTTCACCACAAGAATAAACCTGATGTAAACATTACGCCGTGTATTCTCCCGCGTTTGCTTGGATCTCATTGGACTTCGTTCCAAGTGGCGCGGAAGCCAAACTGTGAGCAGTACAATCAAGTACGATCATGAGGAAACGTTATGTACTGTGTTACATGCACAGAGACAGAGCGATAATGCGGGACAGCAGCTTTACCGGCACATTAAACTTGGGACAGCACTGACCAGCCAGCAGTCCAGCTAACCTGCAATGACGTGTGCAGTTGCAGTTCAGATGTAAAAAGGATCGAGAAAAGAAACAATATAGCTTCGAATGTCATTTAACTTTTAAAGAGAATGAAATAATATTCGGAGAAACTGCGGCACTACCGCATCTTAGGTGACCAAACTGAAAGCATAAAATGCACTCATTATCACCTGACATAGTACTCTAATCTCAAACAAGAGTGACGCAAATTTCTAACTTCAACAAAGGGTAATTTTTCTGAGCGAGCTGTGTGTAATGCAAAAGCATACTTCAGGGATTTCACCGTACTGTTGAATACTGGAGGTATTAATTACAGTCAGTCGTCTGGTAATCTCTTAGCTCCTTCCTTATCCGAATCCAAGAAATACATTTCACTTCTGGAAGCCTCACCTGCTACGTTGATAATGAGCCTATCAAGAAAAGAATCCACGAAGACAACCAGGCGCCGCATTTTCTCTTCTTCTTTTATGACGAGCCGTTCTTTATCCCGCCAGCTTTCGGTAGTGACATGTGAAAAAGGAGCGTGCGTTAGTCCAGTATGGCTGGCAGCTTAACGGTCTTGTTACTTCTCGGGCCAGATCCCGCAACTTGGCTCCAGATCAGTTCTCTTGGGTTCATAATGTTATGGTATAGTAGCAAATGTAAAAATACAGCATTTGTGTGGTGTGCACGATGCTGTGAAAGTGATTGTTTTTCATGTTTCTACGATACGTTTTATGTGGTATAAGACGATGGACATAGTCAAAATGAAGAGGATTTAGTTTTTCAATTTTGACTTAAAAATTAAGATTTTATGTTTTCTTAATTTTAGCAACTTTTACGAACAGTCTTTCATAAGACATCGATAATTAAAAATTTGTATTTGAAACGAAGACAGGAATTTTGCGTCCCAATATGTAATTTAAAAAAATAAGGCGTGCATTATTCATAAAACTGATGAGTTTTACGGGATGTAGGTATTTCAGATCGAACGAGAAAAATGAAGTATGATACTGGAGCGATTTGAACCAAAAACTATCTGTTTTATTTGGTTACCATTCCTTTCGGCTACACGTGCGACTGTATCTCAGACAGCGGCTGGGAAAACTTCAAGCCAATTATCTCCGTAAATTTATGAAAAACACTGAGAACAGCCTATTTCTCGGTACTTTTTAACCGTATTCCGCACGCATGTTTCACTACGGAACAGAAAGCAGCCTCAGCCATTTTCATACTGAGCATTAACAGCGCGACAATAGGGCAGAACGCTGCAGATGCTGTGACTGTACACGATTTTTGAAATTGTTGGCAGGAGAGACCGCACATTGATATAGTTTTAAAAAGGGCGGGAGAGACCATGTATGGATACATTTTAAGAAAAGAGCGGGAAAGATGGCGCATTGATACATTTTGTCTGTACCAGAAAGCGTTGTTGGTGGGAGAGACCGCACTTAGCGTTCGTAGGAAGTCAGTAGTAAGCGAGATGTGAAGCGAGTCGGTAGCAGGTCTGAAGTGAAAGGTTGAGAGGAGCGGTGCGCCTGCCAGCCACCAGCTATGATTTACAAGAGATCATGAACGAATGTACAGAGACGTCAGCTAACTATTATCATAAGAGGAACTAATATTATTGAATTATTTTTTTAAGAAACTGAAGACAACTGAAGGTATGTTTGAGCAATGCCAGTTGTAAGATTATTGAAAAAAGTAAGTCCCATTTGAACGTTTGTATAATCATTTCATTCAGAATATAATTAATTTTTGCCAGCAATATTGCATTACTGATTATAATCCATCCCAAAAAACATCAATGTAAAACACTGCAAAATTTTATTGTTGTCAAGAAAAAGTTTAACTATTAATTACGTAACGTCAGTCAAATTAATTAAAGAATAACGTCAGCTTTGGTAATAAATACAGCCACTTTTTATGACAGCCCACCAGCAGCTAATAGAGTATAGTAAAACATAGTATGTATATTCATGTCGGAGTTCGATGTAGCTGTCAGATGGCGATCCAGTAACAGTAAAAAAGGCAAGGAACAGTTTTGGGTTATCGCAGATAACGACTGAGGGCCACGACGACGACACATTCTATGCTTCGTCGAAATAATCAGAAAATCACTTTTAATAAGCAGCAATTAAATTTGTATGCGAAGATTGAGAAAGAGAATAAATTTCAAAGGGAAGATTTCATTTGTTATTATTAAGCAAGAGATAGAAATCCTAAGGGAAGGTTTCATAGGTTATCGTAAAAAGGAAGGTTTCGTCATGAACGGATTACAACCATTGGATCTCGCCTTGGTAACAAATCCAACAGGGATATTTCAATCCTCCTGAGGTTTCCACGGTCCACTGTTGATGATGCCATTGTGAAGTGGAAATGCGAAGGACCAAGGACAGCTAAACGGAGACCCGGCACGCCTCATGTACTGACGGACATGTTTGCGCAGAATAGTTGTAGAAATAGCATGAAATCATCGAAAGAATCATCCGTTATTTCCACAGTGCTAGCAGCAGCACAGCTGTCATAATGAGTGGTGCGTATGGAGTTGAAAAGAACAGGGTGCAGTGCTCGAGCAGCTCCTCATAATCTACACAGTTCTACAGTAAATTCTAAGCGGTACATTAGATGATGCAAAGAGAGACGTCGCTGGACAGTGGATGACTCGAGTGATTTTGGAGTAGTGAATCACGCTACACTCCTTAGCAATCAGATGTAATGGTTGGGGGTTTGGCGAATACCTGGAGAACGTCAACCGTTATCTTGTGAAAAGCCAACAGTGAAGTACAGAGAAGGTGGTGATACGGTAGATTCTCTCTTTTTTTCGTGGTTATGGAGTGGTCCGCTTATTGCATACAGTAGAAGAAATGTTCAGAGATGATGATTGTTTCATCATGGCAATTCACGCTGTCAAAAACCAATCTGTGGGCAATTGTTCGTGGGCAGTGACTTTCATGAAATGGACCGGCCCGCCCGACCTGAACTAAATGGAACAACTTTGGGATGAGTTAGAACGCGACCTCGCTCCAGTGTCCAGCATCCAATGTCAATTTCATCTCTTGAGAAAGAATAGGCTGCCGTTCATCCACAGACGTTCACACACCTCATAGCATCTCGAACAAAGCCGTCATAAAACCGAACGCCAGATACACCCCGTATTAACGTCCATCAATAGCTGTCCATATGGTATCGATAGCTACGACGCCACAGCGTAAGTACAAGTTCTTAGGTTGGCACTACGAAAGCGGACGATGCACACCGACGACAGCGCCCTCTAGTCGGCGCTGTGCAGCTCTACGAGCGCCGCTCCAGATTCAGCCCATGTGATCACGAGCAGACGACCAACCAACATTGTTTCAATTTCATAGCGCGCGAGCCCCTAAAGATTTTGCCTGTGTAACTTCTGTTAGCTTTGATACATCCTGCTTGGCACCTACGTGCTCCTCAGTACAGGGTTATGCATTTACGTTTATTATTGTGTTGAGATATATTAAAACCACGTTTACTTTACTTGCTGTACCGAGATTTCCACCTCACCTGCTCCTCATAGCTTCCTACTTTGGGCCTACCCTCCAAATTACGGGAGCAGACCCACGCGCCGCCTTCCAGGTGGGATACAAAAGTCCATATATTTTTAATCAGATACGGTGTTTAGGTCACAGCTACTGGCGCATAACCGTAGTACATAAAATATTTTCCGGTTAACTGCTTTTCACGGTATATCCACGCTTAAGGTGCATTTAAATCTGTACGTCTTGCGGTTAGCCGCCGCGCTCCTGTGCTTGCCTCGTAAGCAAGAAGAGACATGCGCAATACCACTCACAGATAAAGGAAGACACTCTGGTCCAGTGATGGACTTGGGGAGAGAAGGGGAAGGAGGAAATGGACAAAGAAAGAGGGAGGGGGAGATGGACAGAACAGAGAGAAGTTTATGACGTATATCAAATATGGTTCAAAAGGCACTGAGCACTATGGGACTTAACTTCTAAGGTCATCAGTCCCCTAGAAATTAGAACTACTTAAACCTGACTAACCTAAGGACATCACACACATCCATGCCCGAGGAAGGATTCGAACCTGCGACCGTAGCGGTCGCGGGGTTCCAGACTGTAGCGCCTAGAACCTCTCGGCCACCCTGGCCGGCTGACGTATATCCAATTCCCACACATATTAGAAACGTTTGCTTTCTCTTCTCTGTCTTTTAGATTCAAGCAGGCTGAGCCACAGCTAAGCGTGGCCGGATACAACTAGTTGAATTATATAAATTCTGGAGTGGGAGACCCGAACTCGTTTGTGTGTACGTGTAGAATTCCTGGCCGGGTGAAGCACGAAATAGGACAGACGGCTGTTTCTGAGCTCCATCACTAAGAACCTCCACAACTGTTTACTTACCTTAAAATTAAATATGGAAGGAAGACTGTTGCGTTGTTAGAACGGACCTAATAGCTCAGCACTCAGAAGACTCGCTGTCATTGGTGAGCAAAATAAGGCACAATTCTGACACTCAAAATGAAAGATTAAAAATCTCAGCTTCTTATGGGAGGGCCTGTGGAACCTACGTCCGTCCGAGACTCGCCACAGGACTCTTCAGCCAAAAAGTGGGACTTGGATTCCGGGCTCTGAGGGAGAACAGTCTTCGGTGCAGAACAAACTTTGAGAATTTACAGCCACCACCGTGGCCTCTCGCAGGCACTGATCACTCCAAGTATGGTAATCAATTGCAGTATTCATAAACCGACCTACAGGATGTAGTCCACGTGCTAGATGAAGATAGAGGGTGGACACACGTTTCTTTCTATAGTTATTGCTGTCGTCTCAGATTAACATTCGGCAATCACTGTGCGGCTTCAGCAAACTTACTTCTTTCCCCAAATGTCCTGTTAACTGTATTTAACATATTCACTCCAACCTCATTACGCGGTCTTAGCGAAGGTGCAGACATTTTAATTCCGTTGTAAGCAGTATTAAAACTGCAGGAATGTCGCAGTTTACTCTCTTTGTGCACTTGTGCTTCACTTTAAAATCTACAGGGAATTGTAATAATAGGATTTTCCAGTGACCATTGTATCATTCAGTAGGTTGATGAACTTCAAATTTTTTTAACGTCTTATGAGTTACAGCATACATGTTCCATGCGTGATAGACCCTCCCTTGTTTAATAAATTAAATTCATTGAGATATCCATTTACTGCTACCCCACAACCTACAACCAGTTGCAGTTTTCCTGTCTAACGGCTTCTAGGGGCACAAAAATTGGTATTCAGTATTTCGCGTAATTATTGACCGAATTTAAAAACTGAAAGTCTGTTACAATCCACTCATTAAGAAGTGCAGGGTACGGCGGCGGAACTTCCTAATTTTAAAAAAAAAAAAAAACATAAATCAGAAAGTATTAGAGACATCAATTTAATTCTTTTTTCTTTACAGAGAGTAACATCTAAAGTTTTGTCCCATTAATGACTAACGCCGATTAAAAAACAAGATAACCGAGGGTCCCGTGATCACAGTTAAAACTTAATCGCAGTTAAGTTGTCTGCACCATCGTTGAAAGCCGATTACCAAAACGCAGTTAGCTAATCGTGACTTTGACCGCGGTTAACTCCGCGTGTTACAAAGGAAAGCGCCCATATACGTGCTAAGATAATGATATTTGCTGTCTGCCTTGGTTTGTGGTACTTACGCGCGCTTTTCATATTGTTGGCGTAACGTGAGCGTTGTTACTGCACTATGGAGAATAAGAAAAGGACACCAAATTTTTCCAAATTCGAAGCAGACATACTTTTGGAGTTGGTTTCCTCCAATTCAAGTATATTAGAGTGTAAAAAAACGGATGGTTGCACAGTTAGGGAAAAATTGGATGCACAGGAAAATACAATTTAATTCAACTCCAGATAAGATTTAATTTTATTTGAATCATAAATCAATAAATATCTATCTAATGTATATTAAAACACTATTCTTCATGGTGCTTAGATTAATATTGAATAACAATTCAAGATACACACAACAAAAATGATATCAGTTACTATAAAATATATCCATTTCAGGTGCAACAAGAAGAAGGCCTGAAAGGCTTCAAACACGTTACGAGAATTTGAAGAGGAGCTTGCGGAAGAATTTGGCTGAAGAAAAGGTTCAACTCTATAAAACAGGGGGGCGAATGGCAGTACCAGTACCTAAAAAGAGTCCACACGAGGCAAAACTACTGGAAATAGTTGACTCATCACTGAAGCCACAGGAAAATACCTTTGATTTGGATGCACAGTACAGTGTAATAAGGGATCTAAATGTAGATGTAGTTGATGATGCAGCAGTTGGCGATGCCAGCAGTACCACAAGCAGTAATGGAACTCTTTAATTGCTGCTAAAGCTGGCGCGAGCCTGATCCCAGCACAGGTTGTTATGCAGAATGTTCAACAACCCTTCTCCAAGCCGGCCGAAGTGGCCGAGCAGTTCTAGGCGCTTCAGTCTGGAACTGCGCTACGGCTACGGTCGCAGGTTCGAATCCTGCCTCGGGCATTGAAGTGTGTGATGTCCTTAGGTTAGTTAGGTTTAAGTAGTTCTAAATTCTAGGGGACTGATGACCTCCGCTGTTAAGTCCCATAGTACTCAGAGCCATTTTGAACCTTCTCCAAACCTTCCAATGCAGGAACACAAGAAACATGTAATCGGAGAAGGATGCCACCGAGACCTGAACTAACTTCCTCCTCTGCACTGGACAGTATGATGCAGAAGAAGGTGGAAGTATTCGAGCAGCAGCTGAAAATGATGAAGAGAGAACATATGAGAGAAATGAGAATAAAAAAATCTCAAAATTTTGGCACTAAAAGAAAAATGAAAATATTGGAAGCGGAAGAATTCTACCGAATGTAGTGTAAATGTTTAAAAAACATTTGGTTATTTGTGCACTATAATAATTTCCAATAAAAATAATTACATATTTTACATGTATTAAGTAACAGTTTAACTCAGTGAAAATTTTAATCAATTATAGTGCGACGAACTGCTCGTCCTGGTAATGTGTCATCACGATGCATTTGGTGACCGGGAGGGATTGGCTCATTATCGTCGATATCGGGGCCCCTCTCGCTACGTGATAGCCTCAGCAGCCGCATTATTTCCGTATCTTCTGATGGCTCTTCCTTGCTTGTGCTCCTTGCAGTATTATGCAAGACAGCCGTACTCACTATAATTTCCATTGTCTTTTGTGGATTACACCTCATTCCCATAGATAAAATGGGGAATCTCCTCTTCCACAAACCATATTGTCTCTCCAAAGTGTTCCCTGTTGTAATGTGAGACCTATTATATCGGTGCTCTGCCGCACTCCGTGGATTTGAAAGTGGTGTCAGTAAATAAGGTCTGCATGTATAGCCACTATCTCCTAGAAATGACAGACTGGTATTTCACCATTTTCAAACTGTTCCCTTCGGGCACAATTGCGAAATATTGTACAATCGTGCACAGAGCCACGCCACTGAGCCACAATGCCCTGTATTATTAAACTGTGTTCCCTGATTGTTTGACAATTAAAGGAGAAAAATGATTTCCTATTGCCAAAAAGTTTGCCTTCTGCCTCTAGGTGACTGAATCCTGCTGTGAGTACCGGGCGTGAGTCTTGCTTCGGTAGCTCAGATGGTAGAGCACTTGCCCGCAAAAGGCAAAGGTCCCGAGTTCGAGTCTCGGTCAGGCACACAGTTTTAATCTGCCAGGAAGTTTCATATCAGCGCACACTCCGCTGCAGAGTGAAAATCTCATTCACTTATAATTATTTGTGCCAGTGTAGAATGTACATTAGCACTGTCATCAACTACTATATTAAATGCTCCAGTTGCGTATGCCCTTAATGTCATCCGAAGTCTGTTCATGGGCGAGACCAGACTATTTCGGTTCGTTGGAAATTCTAACCTATCGTCGATTTGATCCAATAACCAACACACTGTTGCTTTTGAAAGACCAAACCTCTCATCAAATTTCCGATCACCGTAATCTTCGAAAGGGTTTTCCCTTTCCTCAGGTACACAAACACGGTTGTGACGATTTATACGTTGAAGATATAGCATTTCTTCGTCTTCCATGCCATTTAAAACGTCAAAACGCGTTGCCATGTTGCGTGTTTACAATAAGTTAACCGCGATCGATTCAAGATAATCGTCCCTTCGAGCTCGGTTAACTTTAATCGCGATCAAATCACTCGATAAACTTTGATCGAGGTTGGTGCAGCCGAATATCGAGTTAATCAGGGTTAAATGCTAACTTGACCGCGGTTAACTTTTAATGGGCGTTGGTGCAATCGGCCCTAAGTTTTGAAAATGATATCTTGAAGGTGACCTGATCAATGCATTTGGAGAGTCGAAATCGGAAGTTTCGGTCCACTTTTTCCAACATGTCTCTGTCGATGTTCGCAATAGCAACACGAATATTGTTCCGTAGCTCAGGCAGGGTCTGCAGACGACTAGTATACACCAAGGATTGGAGATAGCTCCATAAGAAAAAGTAGCACGGCTCTATATACGGCAAGCGCGCTGGCCACTGGAGATCGCCCCCTAAAGAGATGAGACGATTGGGGAAGTGTTCGCGCAACATGGTCATCGATGTACGTCCCTTGTTATCTGTGGCGGCATCTTGTTGGAACCAGACATCACCCACATCCATTTTTTCGAGTCCTGAAAGAAAAAAACTGTTCAATCATCCGAACATAACGCTCAAAAGTGACCATCACTGCTCTGTCGTTCTCTTTGAAAAACTACGGACCAATAATGTCAACTTGAGGTAGTGCACACCAGTCACAGGTTATGTATGCAGGGGCTGCTCATAAAGTTCTCGGGGGTTCGTGCCACTCCAATACCGCATATTTTGTTTATTCCCAAAGCCAGACAAATGAAAATCTCTCTCGTCGTTGAAGAACTAAAGCATCATGAGGCAGCTCATCGATCAAGAATTCACACGCATTTTTTCGTGGAACGAAATCACGTGAATGAGGCGTGTGCACCACTGACAGTTTATACAGATAAAGGTTCAACTATTCATGAAGAATTCTTCTCACTGTGCGTTCAGAAATTGCAAGGGAAGCTGCATGTTTGCGTGCAGATTGCTTGTGGGAATCCAAAATCGATATCCTTATCGTCTCGATGTTTTCAGGCGTTCTGTTGCTTCTTGCAGGTACTGATTTCTTTTTATTCACACTTCCAGCGTGCATAACGCTGTCTACCCACATAACAATTGATTTCTCATCAGGAACACGGCCTACAGGCGCGATGCTGGACTGTTTCCTGAAAGCACGAGACAAATATTACAGTTAGAAACTGTGTGCTTGCCTTGAGGCGCGCATATACCCCAATTATATTCATCCAGTACTTGAAAAAGATAGATCTTCGTGGTTTTCAACAAACCTTACATAATTTCAAGACCTTACGAAACTTTTTATAGTAGACACCCCCCTCCCCCCAAAATGATGGAAGAAAAATCTTTATCGTTTTCAATATATTCACTGTTCATGCAGTCAAACTTCAACATCAGACACGACGTTTTAGCCCTTAACTCACGAGGTGACTTTTCTGTAAAGTATACTACAAGGGGAGGTCTCTGCGACCCCTATGTTTAAACTGAGATTTAAGACGCAAATAGTTTGAAATTTTTAATTTGTGTTATATAGCATTTATTTTTAGAATTATTTAAGTCTTGTTTAAATTCTCCTTGTTTACTTTATTGCACTAAATAAAGCTTGCAACATTTTACTGGTTAACACGTAGAATCACTTACTTTTGTGTGGTTTTTGATATAGTACACATAAACGGACTGTTAGAGAACTGGGTTTACGTTCTGAAAAATTATACCCTCATTGGGGCAAGTAAATTTCCACATAAAACTAATTTCCAGTTTTTAAACTTGCACATAAAAATTCCACTCGTGAGGGACAAAACGAAAGGCTGCAAAATTGACATTCTGTGCCGGGATCTACATTTACGTAAATCCAGCGAGTGGTCAAATTCAAACTCCCCGAGGAAACCACAAAAATTCAAGAAATAACCTTCAAGAAGGAAAGCCAATCTTCTGTTACACTTTTTGCCAAGAGGCATGACTGTAAATTCTGAGGGATACTTCGAAAAATTATTAAAGCTTTGGAGCACTATTCAAAATCGCCAGCGGGGACTCTTCTCTAGCGGTCTCGTTCTGCTTGGCGTCATGTCGCAGCAAGAACAAAGACGTAATTGAGAATTACTGGATCATCCACCATACACCTTTGACTTAGCACCACCTGTTTCCAAAACAGAAGGAATTTCTTGGTGGAAAGCGCTTGGAAAATGATGACATGTTGAAAGAAACTGTTACTAACTGGTTTAACAGTGAGGCGACAGATTTTTTGATGCTGGGATCTAAATCTGGTGCCACGACTTGACAAATATTTAATGTTCTTGGTAACCATGTTGAAAAGTAAAAAATGCACGTTGTAGGTTCTCATACAATTTATGTTCATAAATATTCTCTTAATCCTTTACAGATCAGTTCTAACTTTAAGGAAGACCCTATATTTATATGTAAACACAGCCTTTAAGTAATAAATAAATTATCACAATCATGATTCAGTCAAATTCCTTATTTTCATTCTAGAACTTTAGCTTGTCCTACGATGTTGTCAGTTGGTGGGGATAGCACCACCGTTATTTATTCACTGTTATTTTTTATCGCGATCGCAGTTATAGTCAGTTTAATATGATTCACATAGTTTATTAGACATTCAATTTCTTCCTTGTTTCATATGAATGTTACCACCTTTTTTGAAGCTGATTAAAAACTGGTAACACCTTTACACGTTGTTCTAATA
Source organism: Schistocerca americana (assembly GCF_021461395.2). Classification (NCBI taxonomy): domain Eukaryota; kingdom Metazoa; phylum Arthropoda; class Insecta; order Orthoptera; family Acrididae; genus Schistocerca; species Schistocerca americana. Next base: position 458,767,759 of record NC_060119.1, on the reverse strand, counting down.
CGTAAACAAGTGTAGAAACGTTCATTTACCATTCACTTGGTAAATATTATATCTCCAATAACGAATGACAATACTTTCGCCCTTGGCTATTAGCTTTACATAAAAAAATCGCCATAAATGTTTACATACCATATCTACAAATATTGTGTGAGACCTTCTACTGTAAATCAGTTAAAACTAAACAGAAGTTTCTTTGGTGGAAGGATTTATTACCGTTTCCACCTCTCTTTCATGGAACTTTGAAATTTCAAGCAGAGTTTAGCTTTACTTTTGAATGCATTATGGGAACAGCAGTGATCAATGTCTTATAAATATTTACTATTAAAAACAGTCTCGATCACGATTTATTTATCAAGGTGACCGGTTTCGACCACTACTGTGGTCATCTTCAGACCTACAATTTGTATACAAAACTCTAATTAGAGGGCTACATATATTAAAGAAAATACATGAAGCTATGAAACGTTGAATTACCATTGAGTAGGAACCTCCTTTTGTTGGAGAATCACTACTGGAGAAACCAGTGCACGTCTTACTATATATAATGGAGGCTCCACCCACTTCTGACTGCATGATGTCATTACTAACCAATGAGTTATAAGTCGAATTACAATTTAAAATTTCTTAGTTAAAAGAACATTGTCAAGAATTAGAAATAAATACACACTAAACTTAGCTTATTAAACAGCTAATGTCAATTAAGAAGTGTTAAAAATATTTCAATATGTAGGAAAATAACTTGGTTTTGGCAGTACATGGGTTGCCCTCTCAAGGCCTCTCAGTGAACCATTTGGAACCACTGGTTGCCATGGTGAAGTTGGACGCCGTTGCAAAGATGAGGCACCAGGCTTTTTTCGCTGAAGTTGTAAAGTCGATAGTCGAACTAGTGGTTGCCATGGTGAGGACAAACGCCAGTGCAAAGATGTGGCAGCAGGCTTCTTTCCAACGAAGATGTTGCGAAGTGGAATGGCGAAGACTGTCGCGTCAAACGATGTATTATTGACCAGCAACATGTCTTTATTGAAACGATTTTTAAAGAGTAAGCTACAATAATCTGTAGCTGACATGTATACAACATGCTGCACAAATACGATATGAAGTAGTTGTCCGTACATATGAAATATTATCTATGAAGTTGATATGTAGATTAGATGTGCCAATTTTTTAAAGGCATTGCTATTCCTCAAGTTATATGCCAGTCTTATAAGCAAATAAAAATGAAATAATTTAAAATTATAAAATAATGAGCCATAGTGTCAAAAATAAAAGGATGTGAATTAGCAATATGCAGTCTAAAAGCATATAAGCAAAAATTCTAAAACAGGTAGTCAATCATAAAATAATGTTAGGTAAAATACAATTACAATGTAAAGATAAAGTATTTGCTAAAAGTCTTAGTAATTAAATTTTTTTAACCTTTTAAAACAAAGGACAGAAGAGTAAACATTCTAAAGCAGATCATCGAAAAGCTCAAAGAAATGTTTGTCTTTGAACTGAAGTTGTTCGTTTAAAACAGATAATGGATTACTTTTGTGAAGTGAAAAGATTTCAATATCTTCTAAGGTATTTAGCAGTGGCCCTTTTGGCACAGTATGTAATATTTTCAAATTGCTAGAAATGCAACCCTCAGAATGATTGTATCCATCAAGATGTTGACCAAATATTGATTTGGTACGTGCAGTACCAGTAGTATGTTCTTTGAAACGTGTTAAAAAGTTACAGCCAGTTTGCCAATATACTGTTTCTCACAGTCATTACATATTATTTTGTAAACACCTGACTTTTGGTATATATTTGAGTCTCCAATTGTGTGTTTCAGTTTCATCTGTAGGGAGTTATTAGTTTTAAATGCTATTGTCACGCTTGTGTTCTTAAATAATTTATTTATTTTATCTGAGATAGGTCCCATGTATGTCATTTGTGTAAATCTCTTCTTGGAATTGATAACGGCATCATCTGTTTCTTGTAATTTTTGATATAACAGATCAACCTGATGGGAATTATAATTGTTAGCAACTGCTATCTGTTTTAATGTATCAATTTCCTTTTGGATTGCATAATGTTGGAAAGGTAATTTCAGTATCCTATGTATCGTAGTTTTAAAAAATGCATGGACCACTGGGCGACAAACACACAGCCAACATCTAAGTGGTAGTGAACCAGTGTGACAGAAAACGGGTGACATGGAGTGAAATATATAAAAAAACAACTTTATTTATTGAGGACTACCATACTTCGCTTGTATAAAGACAGAAATGTGAAAAGTGACAAAACTGCTATGATACGAATGATCAATAGATGCAATAAAAAAGAAAAATCAAGAATTTGAGGTCTGTATTTCATCGGGAACATAAAAGGATTATTAAACCGAAAAGTGGTTCATCTCCTACAAAAGAGAAATCCTGACATTTTTGTTAGATATTGATATTCCAACACAGACCTTTTCAACAACCGAAAACGTGAGGTAAGTTAATTAACATTCCTAAATAATTATTTTTAAGAGAATAATTCAACTACTGACGGATCCAGAGGTGAGGTAGGGGCTCTAAGATTAAGAAGTTCACAGTTTTTTCGTGCCGCAATTTTTACGCCCAGTTTTGATGCAAATTATCTAGCATTGCTGTATTTTTTACCTTTTTACAAAATCTACAAATTGGCACTTAATTTATTCAGTTTTGGAAAAAAAAGGTCGTATGGCAATGTTGGCCGGGAGGCCCCATTCGGGGGAGTTCGGCCGCCGTATTGCAAGTACTTTTTAGTTGACGCCACTTCGGCGACTTGCGAGTCAATGATGATGAAATTATGATGGACACACAACTTCCAGTCCCCTGCCGGGAATCGAACTCGGACCCCCTGCGTGGTAGGCGGTAAGGCTACCGCTACGCTACGGAGGTGGACTCAGTTTTGGAAAGTAGTGCTTAAACGAAACGAACAGTAATTGCATTTGAACGCTCGATCTATGAATGCAGTGTTTTCACAACCCACAACTGATTCATTCTTTAGACCTAAGTAACCGGGTCATTCCGTGTCAAATCGCCTAATGTCGAAACATTTTCGTGCTCGGCCAAGACCCATTTCGACGAATTTTTATGTGAATACTAGTACACTTTCCCAATGAACATGCTGAAGTAACGTGCGTCGATGCAATAATGGTCGAGATATAATCACTTGTTTGACTCGGAGCGCGGCTCCGCGTAGAGAGCGTGAATTTCTGGCGACTTTGAGCTATTGTATATCGAGTGATATACCGTCCTCCATGATTTTGTTGAAAGAAATAAAAGTTGGCCATCTTGTACAACTCTATGCATTCTCTTGAGAATAATAATGAAAAGAACTGACTTGACAACTTCGCGGTCTTTATAACGTATAAATGCGATGAAAATAATTGAGAAGGGGTAAAAGGAGTAAAATGCGAACGCTCACAAATCTAAAACTTGAAAGTAGGGTAACTTTTCATCCAAAACTGAAAAAGTGCATGAAGTACAATTTACAAATGTGAAAACCGTAAGGTGAGAAACGTATAAATGCGGTTTCACCGTATTAAAGATAGTTTGTAAGAAACATAATAAAATCATATAATGTAATTAATACAGCCTTTATTTCAAGCTTGCAGACCAAATGTTTTTCCAATTTAGATTCTTGCAAATAAAAATTTAAAAAAACATGTTTTCTTCAATTGACCTTCTCCTTTTATTACTTCTGTGTGATTCGGAGAAATTAAGTAATTAAGCATTAACACAGATAAACACATTTCTTTTACATTCAAAGTGTTTGTGTTACGTCACTTGTAGTTGTATTGCCAGGATTCTTTTCTTTGTCTTCACACAAAATACCTCACGAATTCATCCAGGAAGTCGTTTGTAGCTTCACCTGATTTTCGTGGTTTGAGCCGTAAATTCATCATACGCGCATCATATTCGACTGTCGTCCTCCATGATCCTGGAATAACAGTTCCATCTTGTGTATCAGTACCTAATGTTCCATTAGGGCCATGAAGAGTTCTTGATTTACTGGTTTTCTTTAAAAAGTTGTGTAGGTATACACAGGCAGGTGTGACAGTTTCTGCGTTTGCAACATTTACCATTAAAGGTTTTCAAAATACAAGAAACATTCAAGCTAATAATCCGAAAGTATTTTCTCCTCCCCCTCCCCCACTCTACATGCGTGTGCTTGTCTATAATCGTATATTCTGTCCTTAGAACCTTTCTCTTGATGTGCTGGATACGACTTCATGCTGTGTGCTTGTGGGGAAACGCATCTTCAGCCTCTAAAATGTAAGTAGATAACACTTCACTCCCAGGGAGTCAGTAATGCGACTTCTTTTTCCGTTAGTTTTTGGCAGATTGAAGTTTGGCGGAACACTTCTCCGTCAGAATTTCTTCCTTGACAACCAATATTGGTACACAACAGCAAGAGTTAACATCTACAGTCCTCATCAAAACAGTCCTGGATGATCCTTTGTAATTTAAGCACAAGCTGCTACCATTCTCTGGGCTCTAAAGTTTTATTTCTTTTCTATCCATGGCTCCTATCCAGTGTGGGTAGTTCGAGGTTTTCTAAAAATTATTAGCTATTACCTTCCATTCATTTTCATTTGGTGGCATCTGCAACATAAGTAAAGATTGCACGTTCTTATTTTATAGAAAAAAATGGTTCAAATGGCTCTGAGCACTATGGGACTTAACATCTGAGGTCATCAGTCCCTTGGAACTTAGAACTACTTAAGCCTAACTAATCTAAGGACATCACACACATCCATGCCCGAGGCGGGATTCGAATCTGCGACCGTAGCAGTCGCGCGGTTCCGGACTGAAGCACCTAGAACCCCTCGGCCACCACGGCTGGCTTTTATAGAAACGAATTAACTCTATACTTCTTCCTTTTTCTTAGGAAGAAGGAGATTCGGCATCTGATACATCTGGAAATCTGGTTACTACCACACCAATTCCCAGCCAATAAATACAATCTGATGACGTTACAAATTTGTCAAGTAACGAAGTTTAAAAAAATTTCTTTCATCCAAGAAGAGAGCTAAATATATACACTGCCATTGCATATTCCAAACGTGAAGTAGAAGCATATACTGTATTATAACAAGCAATGAAGAGTGATGAATGCACAACTTATAGTAACACTAGCGGACCCGACAGACGTTCGGCTGCATTTTTTTGTTTGATATTTAAATGATACCCATCTTCTCCTTCTTCCCAAAATATCAATGGATACTGCAAAGCGTCGTAAGAGCGATGACTGTCTTAAAACCGTATGCACTGTGTTATCTCTGCATTGGATTCGTATATCTCGACGTTCAAATGCGTCGCCAACCATAGCAACTGCAACTTCATTAACGGCCGGTGCATTATATCGGCCCGCATGCTGCCCAGATGGTACTTTGTCTGCTGTATAGTTGTCGTTTTGCAGTCTGTTAGAAACGGTATTGAACAACTGGACCAACTGGTTGTGATCCTGTAAAAACGGTTCTAAAATACTCACAATTTCTCGCTCCTCCATCTGCTAGATATGATTGTACTGGCAGCATGCGTTTATTTGCTGCTCCTCATCACCCATGAAGTAGATTTGCAGAAATTTTGAATCGCTATCAGGCATCGGCATTAAAGAACCAATTTGATGATACACTTGGCCCTGAATCTTAAACGATCATCATCATCATCATCATCATCATCAATTAAGACTGATTATGCCTTTCAGCGTTCAGTCTGGAGCATAGCCCCCTTATAAAATTCCTCCATGATCCCCTATTAGTGCTAACATTGGTGCCTCTTCTGATGTTAAACCTATTACTTCAAAATCATTCTGACCGAATCCAAGTACCTTCTCCTTGGTCTGCCCCGACTCCTCCTACCCTCTACTGCTGAACCCATGAGTCTCTTGGGTAACCTTGCTTCTCCCATGCGTGTAACATGACCCCACCATCTAAGCCTTTTCGCCCTGACTGCTACATCTATAGAGTTCATTCCCAGTTTTTCTTTGATTTCCTCATTGTGGACACCCTCCTGCCATTGTTCCCATCTACTAGTACCTGCAATCATCCTAGCTACTTTCATATCCGTAACCTCAACCTTGTTGATAAGGTAACCTGAATCCACCCAGCTTTCGCTCACATACAACAAAGTTGGTCAAAAGATTGAACGGTGCACAGATAACTTAGTCTTGGTACTGACTTCCTTCTTGCAGAAGAGAGTAGATCGGAGCTGAGCGATCACTGCATTAGCTTTGCTACACCTCGCTTCCAGTTCTTAACGTTGAGTGAAAATTGCGACCATCCTCATTCTGAATGATTTGTGTTGCTCCAAATGATGTCACATGAAAGCATGAATTGAATGGTTCCGGCGGCGAATTCAATGGTGGCAATACAACTTTTCCAGACGCGCAGCAGAAACCAGCCGATTCACCTTTGCATTTGAGTGCATGACAGTGTTGGCATTGTCCGTTCATAGCACCGATTACAATTTGTGAATGTGACGAATAGTCGATGTCCGACTCATATTCAAACGCAAGACGCAGAAGTGATGCACGTGTCAACGCGCGATACACTTTCAAACGTTCATGTGTTCTGAATGTGTCGGTGACTCGTTGACGGGACAATCTTTGTCTCAATGCATTAGCTCGAAGGCGTTCGTTGCGTTGCTCTTGACTTTCATTAGGAAGTCTGATTGCAGCCTGGTTTCTTAAATTTTCTTTGTCCGTCAATTGATCTTCTCCCGATTTATTTAACCGGCGGCTCTGGACTAATTGTGAATTCCGAGTCCGTCGACCAATATTTCCTCCTCGTCCAAGAAGACATGGCATTGTTTTATGTACCTAAACTATATGTCGATATAATACACTTAATATTCACTGAAATGCGACACCTGAAATATCAAAAGACACCGTAAAAAAATGAAAATGTCAAAATAACGAAACACACATAATATAATACACTCAAATTAAAATGTCAAAAAATAAACGAAATCCAATGCACGTAACTTACATCTGAATATAATACGCTCAATATTGCACAAAAAAATGCAACGCTACCTACCGTGCTGATTTAAGAATGTAAATTTTCCAGGCCCCCACTTGAATGCATTCACAAAAATTCATTGAAATCAATCCAGCCGTTTCGTTGCAGTATAGATAAATAACCCAGATACCGACTGCAGCGCCACCTGGCGGGATCATTTGTGAATCTAAACCATCCAGGGTGCCACCCAAACGCGTACAAAAAAATTCATTCAAATCGGTCCAGCCGTTTAGGGGGAGTTCAGTGCCATATATATCGTAGAGATGCTGGATGTAGTCCTGTGGAACGGTTTGCCATCCCATTTCTACCTGGCGCCTCAGTTGGACCAGCGTTCGTGCTGGACGTGCAGACCGCGTGAGACGACGCTTCATCCAGTCCCAAACATGCTCAATGGGGGACAGATCCGGAGATCTTGCTGGCCAGGGTAGTTGACTTACACCTTCTAGAGCACGTTGGGTCGCACGGGATACATGCGGACGTGCATTGTCCTGTTGGAACAGCAAGTTCCCTTGCCGGTCTAAGAATGGTAGAACGATGGGTTCGATGACGGTTTGGATGTACCGTGCACTATTCAGTGTCCCCTCGACGATCACCAGTGGTGTACGGCCAGTGTAGGAGATCGCTCCCCACACCATGATGCCGGGTGTTGGCCCTGTGTGCCTCGGTCGTATGCAGTCCTGATTGTGGCGCTCACCTGCACGGCGCCAAACACGCATACGACCATCATTGGCACCAAGGCAGAAGCGACTCTCATCGCTGAAGACGACACGTCTCCATTCGTCCCTCCATTCACGCCTGTCGCGACACCACTGGAGGCGGGCTGCACGATGTTGGGGCGTGAGCGGAAGACGGCCTAACGGTGTGCGGGACCGTAGCCCAGCTTCATGGAGACGGTTGCGAATGGTCCTCGCCGGTACCCCAGGAGCAACAGTGTCCCTAATTTGCTGGGAAGTGGCGGTGCGGTCCCCTACGGCACTGCGTAGGATCCTACGGTCTTGGCGTGCATCCGTGCGTCGCTGCGGTCCGGTCCCAGGTCGACGGGCACGTGCACCTTCCGCCGACCACTGGCGACAACACCGATGTACTGTGGAGACCTCACGCCCCACGTGTTGAGCAATTCGGCGGTACGTCCACCCGGCCTCCCGCATGCCCACTATACGCCCTCGCTCAAACTCCGTCAACTGCACATACGGTTCACGTCCACGCTGTCGCGGCATGCTACCAGTGTTAAAGACTGCGATGGAGCTCCGTATGCCACGGCAAACTGGCTGACACTGACGGCGGCGGTGCACAAATGCTGCGCAGCTAGCGCCATTCGACGGCCAACACCGCGGTTCCTGGTGTGTCCGCTGTGCCGTGCGTGTGATCATTGCTTGTACAGCCCTCTCGCAGTGTCCGGAGCAAGTATGGTGGGTCTGACACACCGGTGTCAATGTGTTCTTTTTTCCATTTCCAGGAGTGTATATATATAGCGAATGAACTGCATGATTTTCAGCCTAGAGCAACGATAATTGTGAAACATCAGCTTCATATCACGGGAATATGACGGACTACTTACACGAGTACAAACAGCTACTTTTCTCGTCCTCGTATTCAATTCCTGTCATCCAGTGCTATATGTGACGGCGAAAAACAACCAAATGGTTCTGAGTTTACAATACGTACACTTCAGTAAACAAATCAAAAGTTTGCGGTGTGGCTACGTATTATCCCAATTAAGATATAAATAACAGATTACTTTATTCTATTCACTAACCCTTCTTCCATTCTGTAAATAAACAAACATTATTTATAAAAGTTCAACTTCTAAAAACTTACGTTTAAAAACTCTTAAAGAACATTGGTAATGGCTCTGCATACTTATGGTACTATGCGACAAGTATTGGGGATTGAAATTCTGAAAGGCTACGTAAGTGATGCACACATGTCTCCAGCAGCTAGGTATCTCAAAGTCAACAATACTCGCACTAGAGTAGTATCGCATCATAGCAGCACAACAGATGGTTTCTGCTTTTTCACCCAAAATTCAGCCTACTCGTAAGTGTGAGATTTTTGAACTAACTAACATCATTTGAAACAAGGTTTTCGAAATTATCTTCGCAATTTTCACAATTTTTAGCAAATAAATGTCCGACATACCCCTTACGCTTCTTCCGTTTTCTTATTTTATTGCCACTTGCGAGGATCAAATAAGCAGCAGCTGGCACTGCTTCTGATGGCTGTTGTCGAACAGTTGTTGAATAACTAGAACGCTTTTGGGTTATACTACAAGCTACGGCAACAAGTAGCAAGTGACAACTATCGACACATTCTTTGGCGACATTCGACTTGCGACGGAGTAAGGAGACGCACGGCAACATCTAGCAAAAAGACAACACGTGTAGCAAGCTACAAGTTCTTGGTTGTCATTGGAAACGTGCCGTTATGCCTAAACTACAATACGGCGGCCACAGGGACGTGCAGGTACGCTAAGGTTCTGTGATCCGAGACCAGTCTGCATTTGGCAGTCGCAGAGGACGGTTTCGCGAGCGTGTAACTGTTGTTTACCTGCTAATATTCTCAAGTATGTTCTTTTGGTAATAGTTATCGGTTCGTTACTGTTCGTGACAAGTATTGTTTACGTGTATCTTGGGCAATTCAACAGAGTAAAGGAAAAATAGAATTACAATGGAAACACATGTCAGAAAGAATACTGTCAAACTTGAATTTTCAAAGAACAACGAGCGGCTCCCATCCTTAGGAATCCAGCAATCCAGCAATCTTCGAGATAGCTCAGCAGAACTTAGTCAAAGGTTTATTTCAAAAACTCCTCTAGTTTACGAATGTTCTGTTCTGTTCTGGAACGTTCAGGAAACTTTGAAATACTACTCACTTCTGGACTTGTTTTCTGTCAGTGCAGTAGAAGGCATGTACCAATGGAAGTGCCGAAGTTGCAAGACAAAAGTTACAGCCTTATGGTGACATTCGTGGGAACGGGAACGAGGTACAGGCTGACTATTGTCCGCTTCCAGTGGTATACGATCATTAAAAATGAAGCTCAAAAAGCTAATTCCACTAGTGACAAAACATAGGGGGCTATCAGGGCTGTGTAACGTATCTGGGGCAACTCCCAGCGTACTTCATATTCAACCAAACTGCCCATGTCAAGCATGACTGCCCGAGAGATATTTTCGCGCACAAAGTTACGAAAGGTCAGCCACAATTTTGCGATATGGTTGCGGGCACGAACTGATTTTCAGATGTGAACCATAGCGTCCCAGCTGGTAACAATGAGAACGCTGTCCCGAGATCCCCCTGATGCAATCAGTAGTTCAATGGATCACAGTGATGGAAGCACAATATTTTTGAAGTATACTCACCGCTGACAGCAACACTGTTTATAGAGAATCAATGTAACACTGGTATCAGGAAAACAGCTTCGGCAGCAACTGCTCAGAACCAGTCTAGCAACATGGTTGAGGTTAACAGAAGGTTAAAAAACATAACGTTCCACACATAAGTGCGAACATAGATTGACAAAGTTCAAGAACTATTCTCAGCAGTTCTCTGACAGATTCAAATCAGATCGTAACATTATATGCGGAATCGGTACCAGACTCTAAAGCAGAGGAATATCCTTTCCACAGAACAACAAGTCCAATTAGTAGAACAGCAACAAATGGGAAAAACTGCAGTTCATGATGTAGGGCCACATACTGACACACAGAATGAATAATCTAAAAGAAAGTACTGATACTCGTGAGAGACGTGTGCCGGCCGATGTGGCCGAGCGGTTCTAGGCGTTTCAGTCTGGAACCGCGCGACCGCTACGGTCGCAGGTTCAAATCCTGCCTCGGGCATGGATGTGTGTGATGTCCTTAGGTTAGGTTTAAGTAGTTCTAAGTTCTAGGGGACTGATGACCTCAGATGTTAAGTCCCATAGTGCTCAGAGCCATTTGAACTATTTGAGAGTTGTGTGGTGATATAGTTAAGTCATAAACGACATGATCCATCCTCCCCTGGCCCCAACACACACTATATACCGAGCACAACCTCACTATGGAGCAAGCACAAACTGCGGTCCCGCTCGTGGTAAAGCGTCTGACATGCGTAGTATCCGGCCCGCCGTAGTTATTGACTGCTTCCCATAACGAGTGATTCGCACAAAGAGTGGAAGAAAATTATGAGAAACTGGTTCGCTTCAAGAACGATGGTTGCATAAAGAGTATCTCTAGTGTTTTTTTCCAGTCTTTAATAACCATTTCAAAAATCACTTTCTGGTCGGGATCGATCTCTTCGGCTATTATAAGTGAACACTGAGTCAGGCGTTCTCTAGTATAAATGAACACTAAGTCAAGCGTTCTCTTATAAGCTACCGCTGTGTAAAGAGGAAACTCCGACAATGCTGTATTAAGACAGCTGCAGTGACCGCAATGCGCCTCGCGCCGCAATTGTCACCCGTACCAGTGCTTGGGCTCCCGCGACGATGTTGCCAGTTCGGCAACGATGTTGCAAGATCTTTCCTTCGCTGTTGTATGGTTACTTCCTCTTGAGGTCACCCCAAGGATAGTAAATAAACCACGCCGTTTACATCGGGCTCCCAAAATCGAATTTCGTACACAGATGTCCCAAAACCGCTTCATGGTGGTCATGTAAATTCTTCAAAATCAATTCTGGAAATCGGCTTCTAGTTGCCGGTTTTCCAATTCCGCAATCGTTTTGCGCTCCCTTGCAAAAACAACTTGTTTTGAAACATGCTTAGACTGTCAGAATTCGTCTTGTTGTTAAAAATTTTCGGCTAATATGGACGGAGTGGCTTTTTGTGCAGTGAAGGGTGCGTAGAAATATTAGAATGAAGCCGTTTACACCTCATCTAATTGAAGAGAAATATTGATTGTGCTGAATAAATCAGAAACTGCAACAGCTGTCTACCAGCTTCCAACATTAACTGGGCTAGCAGATCCGCTTTAACATGTAAACATGACAATGAAAAACGGTTTTCAAATTCAGTTTTCGTCTTCTGGAAGATGTGTCACATGTAAACGTAGTGAGTATCTGTTTCTGAATTCTAATTTTGATTTTTCGTCGTCGGAAGTTCCATGCGGCTTTTCGCGGATGATGCTGTAGTATACAGAGAAGTTGCTGCATTAGAAAATTGTAGCGAAATACAGGAAGATCTGCCACGGATAGGCACTTGGAGCAGGGAGTGGCAACTGACCCTTAACATAGACAAATGTAATGTATTGCGAATACATAGAAAGAAGGATCCTTTATTGTATGATTATATGATAGCGGAACAAACACTGGTAGCAGTTACTTCTGTAAAATATCTGGGAGTATGCGTACGGAACGATTTGAAGTGGAATGATCATATAAAATTAATTGTTGGTAAGGCGGGTACCAGGTTGAGATTCATTGGGAGAGTGCTTAGAAAATGTAGTCCATCAACAAAGGAGGTGGCTTACAAAACACTCGTTCGACCTATACTTGAGTATTGCTCATCAGTGTGGGATCCGTACCAGGTCAGGTTGACGGAGGAGATAGAGAAGATCCAAAGAAGAGCGGCGCGTTTCGTCACTGGGTTATTTGGTAACCGTGATAGCGTTACGGAGATGTTTAATAAACTCAAGTGGCAGACTCTGCAAGAGAGGCGCTCTGCATCGCGGTGTAGCTTGCTCGCCAGGTTTCGAGAGGGTGCGTTTCTGGATGAGGTATCGAATATATTGCTTCCCCCTACTTATACTTCCCGAGGAGATCACGAATGTAAAATTAGAGAGATTAGAGCACGCACGGAGGCTTTCAGACAGTCGTTCTTCCCGCGAACCATACGCGACTGGAACAGGAAAGGGAGGTAATGACAGTGGCACGTAAAGTGCCCTCCGCCACACACCGTTGGGTGGCTTGCGGAGTATCAATGTAGATGTAGAGTAGATGTAGAACTAACACGACTTCATTTAGTTTGTCTATAAGGCAGTAGCTACTCGCGTTACAAATTTAATTAACTATGATGCTATGTCACTTTTCAGGTAAATTGTGAAGCACAGGATTCAACAAATATCTTTAGACAGCTTTCTTCTAAAATAGGACTTACTTAACTACAAATAAAAAATTACGATACTGTACAATAAATCGCTTTGAGTACTGGACTATTCTGCATGGATTCCAGTAAGATTCAAGAACAAGTCAAGCTCGTTAAAGGAAGCAAAACAGTTCAGTGTAAAATTTACATAACAAATATGTCGTATAAAATATGTAGAATAAGTACTTGTCTTCATTTTATGACCAATTACGATAAATTTTAACTACATATATAATGTAATTGAACATTTTCACTGTAATTAATTGCATGAGACATCCTAAAAATTTAAATCGCTTAAATGTCATGCATAGGCACTTCACATAATGAAAATAAGTATTGTATACACGATTGACGAGATTTTATTGTTTAATACAAATGCTCATCAGTTAGTTTAGAACTGTAAATATTTTTTGTATGTATCATTTTGGATAATGTTTTTTTCACAGAGATCAGTAGAACCGAAAGTGGCAAAAAAGCCATGAGCACACTTCAGTAACTGATCGAACAGTGGGAGAATGAGATCATAAAATTCCAGCACTGATCAATTTAAACATTTATCTGTACAGAAATCGCTACATTGCAAAACAACCGTTTCCATTTCAAGTGCTGGGACAAGAGCTTCTATATAGACGTTAAAAGGATTTTGAAAAATTGTGATATCGTTGAAAAACCAAACTCGGAAATTATTTTTAAAGCATTCAAAGTATCAGCTGTACCGAAAATAGGGTCTGTGGCTGATGACTGTATGTTTGGCACGTATGAAGTGCGTGAAATACTTTTGTTCAGTTGAGGCTGAAACAAAACAATTTCTGACGAAGGAAATCAGGAAGTATTGGTTACTTCCTTGTAATTTTAAATTAAGATCGTTCTTATGTTCGGATAAATCTGAATAAAATAATAACTTCCGAAAACACTCGTCGTATGGTAACTCAGCCAGACGGCGATTACTTTCATTCAAGAAAATTTTGATTGTTGTTCGGTGCCCAAAAAACCGCATAAGAATTGTGCCACAGCTTATCCAGTGTACTGCTGTATAATATGACAAGTCACATTCTTCAACCTATTCAGTAAATTCCAATAAACTCGCGTAACTGATGATAGAAAGCATGTGACCTTACATAATTAACCACTGACACGACTAATCCAAACATTCCCCACACAAAGACTGTTCATGAAAGACGCGATATACGATTAATGGTTTTGATCCAGAATTGTTTTCTATCGCTTTGATACCAGAGAAATCACATTTTTATTTTTTCCACACATGTTCTTACCATGAGTTGTGATAATCTTAAGGTTCTCCACTGAGGACCGTCTTCCTCAACAGCAGTTTCCACTCGTTTAAAAAAATTTTCTCCCGTGGACGCTCCGAGAATGCTATGAATGTCAAGAAGCTCTTCGTTCGCTTCATAATTTTTGATAACCCTCGAATAAAAATTAACGCCTGTGCACTATCTAAAACATTTGTTGATTAATCCAGAGGCAAAGAAGCTCATTCTAAGTTTCGAGTTTTCTCAGGCAACTGAATTAATACTTTTTCAGCGTTATAATTTACTCTTTGAGCCACATAAATAAATTAGTTTTTTCTGGACATTTTTCTTCAAATGCTGCAATCATGCAATTCCTTATTAGTTCGCCTCCAGTAAATGGTTTTCAATGTTTTTTATTGAGTGAACCATGCGCCAGCACAAGAAGCCGCCTCTTGTTCAATCAACATTTACTGTCTTAAACAACATTTGCTGAGATTTCAAACCGCGTTTCAAGGACGCATTTATTTCTAGCCTCCGGCTTCCAGTGAATCTGTAATAGCTCTGAGAATGTTTCGCTACATAATGACGCTTTATATTGCATCCTCTGGGAACTGAAACTGTTTCACTGCAAACTATACACATTGTTTTGTTACTTGACTGTATCACGAGATACTGATGTGGCCATTGTTCTTTAAAATTTCTGTACTCGCTATCCAACCTCCGTTTCTTTCCCATACTTACATAAACCACACTAAAGGGCTGTAACTGCAAATCAAAATTATGCCAATTAATAGTATTAAGAGCAAGGATTCTGAGTAAAGAATTGCACTGCACTTATCTTTAAGGCAATTTTACGTAAATTAAATACTCTGTTAATTGCACTGTATCTTCGCTAAGAAATTTCAGTCCAAAAATACATTATTCCAACTATATTTTGCTTTTCAGGTCACACGTTTTGTCTCTGCCCACAAAATGGCGCTGTACTACTACTGCATCTAACTTTGTTACTCTCCGAAAGACGTCACAACTATACATTAAGCCCTGTCAGAATCAGTCGTAACAATACGTAAAGTGCATCACGGGCATCGGCTATCGCCGCGGCAATGAAATGAACTGGACACTTGCCCATAGCGGGCCGATGTGGCCGAGCTGTTCTAGGCACTTCAGTCTGGAACCGCGAAGGCACTTCAGTCTGGAACTGCGAAATCGCTACGGTCGCAGGTTCTAATCCTACCTCGGGCATGGATGTGTGTGATGTCCTTAGGTTAGTTAGGTTTAAGTAGATGTAAGTTCTAGGGGACTGATGACCTCAGATGTTAAGTTCTATAGTACTCAGAGCCATTTGAACCATTTGAACTTGCACATAAGTGCCAAAAGAAAATGCGGAGTGGAGTCCATGCCTGTTCCCTGTGTCAGGGATATATCAATCGCCGTCTACTCCTGTAATGAAAATCTGCGTGTACTTCTGCACAGCAGTATGTCTGTCAAACTTTTCTTGAGCCATGCCAGTGGTAACCGCAGGAAAGGAAGAGGTAACCAGTATTGATGCAGCTTGGTGAGAACGCTGCGGTGGAAAGATATTCCGCAGTGCTGTACCATACGAAGCACTTGCTAAAATGTGAATGATGAACGGAAGTAACAATGTATCGTGAAGAGTATTACAACGACCCTCGCGAGTGATCTTTATTTGTAGCTAATTATATGACATGTAATTAAGGTCACAGTTCAAGATCAAACAATACACAGTTCACTGCGTAATTACTACCACAGTGCTAAGCAGTATCAGATCATAAAGAATGGCAGGAATGGTAAGAGCGGCAAAAACTTCTGTAAGGTGTAACGCTTCAAGTAAACTTAAGACAGACCATAACTAGGTCTTGGCAGTTGGGACTTCGCGAAGGAACCAGTGTGGCCCTTGAGCTAAAATATTTGGAGACTCCTGCTACAGAGAAACTGGAAGGCGAAAAGAAAATACTGAAGTAGGGAATTGAGGTGGCTACTGGAAGTAATGGTAAAAATAGAAAAAAGAGACCCCCAAACCAAATCTAATCACCAAACTTCGAATTAAATCAAAGACCGGAACCGATTAGCAAGAAATCGACTTAGTCAGGGGTGACAATGGCATTGCACTGGAAAACTCATGAAATGTGCACTTTCAACGTTAGCAAAATCTCATCACTTTAAAACAGTTGTATCTTCAACAATTTTTATATCCAGCTGAAACAGACATAACATTACAACATTGAGTTGCTACAGAACTTATAAAATAAATAAAATAAAATAAAATAAAATATTAATTATGTATTATTGTATGATAGTGATTGGTTGTAATTAATATTTACGTGACGTTTAATTATTCGGTATCAGACGCTTGACAACGGCTTTTTCGTAAATGTAATGTTATTCGTAGTTGACCGTGAAATAAGACTCAAATAATCGGACTTCGTATTTAAATCGTTTCCAAAGACTGCTGCGGTAGGTGCGGACTCAAATCTAAATCTCAATATTAGAATAATTTGCCAGCCATGTCAATACGTCGTACAGAGGTGACTATCTACTAAACATAAAAAGTTTACACAGTTAGTTAAATCAGATATATTCAACGAATAAGCCTACAGTTAAATAATTCTACTTACTTTCATAAATATAAATTCTTTACAGATTCGAGTGCCTAGTAAGATTGCAACTCGCAGTGATCTTATATAACATTAAATATGGCGGTGTGCCAGTCAATAAAATATACGTGCTTCACGCACCACTTATCCAAGACCTCCCTCTCCTTAATCAAACATAAGAGTATCGTAATTGTGTTTTTGTTTTATCAGCGACACAGCGCTGCAGTTCTGTGCCATAGGCTTTATTTATTTCTCACAGATTAATTATTTAATTAAGATTTCGCGTTTCCGAGGAAACTCACGCACGGCATGCAAATGTGCCTTTATATTGCCCCCTGAATTGCGAGGCGAAAGGACACACCTGCAGGCGAGCAATTCACCTAAAGGCACAAGAAAATCTAAGTTATCTACAACTATTTACATGACTTACATTATACATTATACACATTATATACAAAATTTGAATGACGCGGGTGCGCCGTAAAAGTTCTTATGTTGGCAGATAGAGTGCGCGCATGCGCAGAAGCGTCTGTGTAACTGCGGCACTGCCGTTATTTCGTAAATTTAGATCACGCGGCACAGTATTGCAGTTCATATTGTTCGTGTGCGCGCGCATTTCTTAGTCGTTGCACAAAGAAAATATTCCACCAAGATTACATATGAAGACTACATTCTATGACAGGTAACTTAGTTTTAAAATTACAATATTTGTTATAATACAATACAACTTTAGATTGTTGAATGTTCTTAGTTACATAGCATTGCAATGAAATGCTTCAACGAAAAATGTTCTGTTGTTTCAGGTGCGTTGACCTATACACATCGTGTCGTTATTACAGTTTATATTCATCTACTGCACAGTACTGTTTCACAGGTTAGTGTCGTCGTGGTAAAGTTTTTTGATCACAGTAACATCGCTGTATAACAACGTGATTGATACATAAGCATGTCCATTTCCTATTTCCATTATAGTCGTTGTGATGCAGTTCGTTGCGACAAAAAGCATTGTTTATTACAGATCAGACGTGACCCGTCGAGTAATTAGTCCATATGCAGTTCGTTTTCGATATTCCGTGGAAGCTTGGTTGCAGAACCTCGGACGGCACATAGCTGGCGTCGATCCTTGGACAGTCCAGGTAAGAGTGTCCGTCACATTTCGAGAACATTTCATTCCCTGAAGTTCCAACCAAAATTCTTCCACCCGTCGTGTTGTTTTCTGGACAGGCACTTTGTGTCCATTTAATCCAGTTAACATCTTGAAGTTGGGTACTGTAGTAATGTCACTAGACGATGCACGAATTATGCACTTCACATATTCAGTTTTTTTTTTTTTTTAAAGTTTTTCACATTTTGGCACTCGTTATCGTTCAAATTTTCACACAGTAACAGTTACATTATACATCAGTTTAAAAAAAAAACATAAGTAATCATACATATACACGTCACATATTTTCTTAGCATAAACATAATACAGTTACACATAAACATGTTTTCATCATTATTACATAGCTATAAATTATTACATTGTGTCACATTTGATTACATGGATTGCAGATATTTACGTCCTCTTTAACGGTTTTGCTGGGATTTTATCGATGTTTTTTTTTTTTTTTTTTTTTTTTTTTTCTGATGTCATCTGAAATTAAGATAGGTTAGACACAACATTCATTACATCAGTAGGCAAGACCAGGCGTTTTCACTACTCAATAAATATTCAAAATAATAAGAGACGGAAAGCTGTTAGATTCCTCGCGTTTTGTGCGTGTGTGTATAGTGTCTGTGTGGCCTTGGCTACTGGTAGATGCTTTTCTTGCTGAGAGATGTGCGTCTAATCTATTTCTCGAAGTAAAAGAACGCTTCACAGATGACGTCTGTCGGTTCGTCAGGTGTCATACCAAGTCAGTGGTACCTACAGGCACAAATGTTCCGTGAAAAATTTATATATCATTCACTGCTACGTAATCATAAATTTTACTTTAATATTCAGTCTTCTCGGTGGTGCCGCGGCGTTGAAAGAAAAGTTCTTCTGTCTTCAACTGCGTCACTGGAACCGCTGAAATGAAAATTTCTATACTGCTTATTATCTGTGTTGTAGCAAACTGAGTTTTGCGAGTTGCTTAGCAATGTTTTCATGGGTATGACTTTGACATTATTTGGCATGAAATGCTCTAAGATCTCGGTGTACGTATAGCCCAATAATTTTGTTAGTTCTAGGATGTTGTAACAGATACGCACCAGGATGCGGTATGTTAACAATTATATAAGGTCCTTCATATAGCAGACGCCACTTAGCGTTGCGTCGTTTGAGTGCTACAGATTTATGATGAGTACGAAGTAGTACAAGCATTCCTACCTTGAATTTTTGTTTTCTTTTTATTATGTTTGTGTGATGTTTGTTTCGTATCTGTGCGTGATGTGTCAATGTAGTCAATACTTCTTTTATTTTCTGTTCAGGTGTGATTTCCTTGTCTGACAACTTAGGTAATGGTTCTATCCACTGATCGTTCTGTTTGCAATTGAACATGATCTCGTTAGGTGTGTAATTCGTATCGTAAATATTTAAGTTATTGTGTACGTCTTCGAAAAGACTTAGGTAGGACACCCAATTAGTATGTTTTGATGAAATATAGGTCCTCATGAATCGATTTAGTTCTCGGAAAAGTCTCTCAGTCGCGTTACATTGTGGACTAAACTTTGAAATAAATATACTTTTAATGTTATTGTCCTTCAAGAAATTTCTCCATTTGTACCCAGAGTAGTATGCTGCATTATCTGACAGAATTGCTTTAGGTTTTCCCACGTGCGTCAGGTAATCACTTGAGAATCTTCGTATTATAGCATTTGCAGAGGCGGATTTTAAAGCATAAAGTTTTACATGTTTAGAAAATATATCGTAAAAAGCTAAGATATATTTGACGCCTCCAGAGCTTGCTGGATGCGGTCCACTGATGTCAGTACACAGAATTTCCAGGGGTTTACTAGGTAAAATAGAATGTAAATCTGTTTTTGTGGATAAATTCTGAGGTTTTGATTTTTGACATATAACACATGTTTTTAGTTCCCTATAAATTTTTCTTCTCATATTGCTAAAATAACAGTATGTACTGAGCTTTGCCAAACACTTTTTCGTCCCGTAATGACCCCAAACTAAGTGTGTGTGCCAAATTAGATTACGTTCAGACTCTTTGGGAATGCATACACACCAGTTAGTAGCATTTGGATGTCGGCGGTAAAATAACACATCATTGTGTAACTTGTAATACTTAGTCAAAGGATGGTTGTGTTTTTCTACCAGTAATGTTATTATCTTATACCAGTGAGGATCAGATTTTTGTAATTCAGCCATGTTTCTGCACATATCAATATAATATTGGTGATACTGCTTGTCTTGCATTAAGAGAATCCTGTAGTCATTTATATTTTCTAAGTCACTGTTGGTATCATTCATACCTTGTGGAAGTCTAGACAAAGTGTCTGCAATGGTGTTGTCCTTACCTCTTATGTACTTAATTTCAAAACAGTAGTTCTGAAGTGTAACTGCCCATCGTGATAGTCTAGGATGTACAAGTTTACAAGTTAACAAAAATGTCAGGGCCTGGTGATCGGTGTAAATTACCGTATGTTTTCCAAATAAATAATAATTGAATTTCTTGAATGCCCATACTATGGAAAGTGTTTCTAACTCAGTAGTGGAGTATGTACGCTCACATTCAGTTAGAGTGCGACTCGCAAACCCAATAATTCTTATCTGTTCCTCCTCTTTATTCTTTACAACTTGAAATAAGCAACAGCCCAAGCCAGTACGTGAAGCGTCACAAGTCATACAAAAATCTAAATTGAAATCTGGATGGCTCAATATGTTAGCATTCACTAAAGCATGTTTAATTGTATTAAAGTCATTCTGGCACTGTTCCGACCAGATCCAAACTTGATTCTTTCTGAGTAGATTTAGCAGATGTTTACTGTTCAAAAGTGGTTGTGGCAAAAAACGCCTGAAAAATGAACATAGCCCAAGGAATGATTTTAACTGCTTTTTAGTTCGAGGGCTAGGAAAGTTTCTGATAGCATCTAATTTACTGGGATCCGGACGTATGCCCTGTGAATTAATGATATGTCCTAAATACTTTATCTCACTGCAACCAAATTTTGATTTTCTTAGGTTGGCTGTGACTCCAGCTTGTGCAAATTTTTTTAAAATTCTTTGAAGAGTGTCAACGTGTTCATTCCAAGATTGTGTAGCTATCAGTATATCATCTACATAGTGTGTGACTGTCTCAACTAAATCGTCGCCAAGCACGGTATCCAGAGCTGTAATGAATACCCCAGAGCTGACATTCAGTCCGAAGGGTAGAACACAAAACTGATAGGTTCGCCCCCCGAACATAAATGCAGTATATTTCCGAGAATCAGGAGTGATACCCACCTGCCAAAACGAATTAGCGAGATCTATTGTGGAAAAATATTTTGCATAAAGAAATTTCTGTAATTGCTCTTCTAAATTTTCAGGTTTTGTGTGAACCGGTAAAATTATTTCATTAATAGCTCGTGCGTCTAACACTAACCTAATGCTTCCATTTGATTTTTTGACAACAAGTAGAGGACTACAATAAGGTGAGGTGGATGGTTCAATGACCTTCCAGTCTAACATTTGTTTTAATTCTTGCCACACAGCAGGTCGTTGAGATAACAGTACGTTATATGTCTTATGGTAGAAGATCTTGTGAGGCTTAACTTCAATCTTGTACACATACGTGTTGATAACACCTAATCGTTTGGTAAAAACTTGTAAATATTTGGATAACACTTCCTGTAGTTTTATACGTTCATGTACACTGAGAGCTGTAGCTTCACTTATCTTATGATCCAGCAATGTTTTCAAGTCCATTAGCTCTGTGTCAGATGAGTGTGTTTGCATGTCTTGAATGTCTTTGTCAAGTACTAACTGAATCTTGTACCCTGTACAGTGTTTGTCATGCTTTAGAGTTCTCCTGTCCAAATCAATAATAATTACACTGCCTTTATCATTTAAAATACATTTACCTTTGGAGAAGTCTATAATGCAGTCCTTCTCGCTCATAATATCTATTCCTAATATACAATTTGTCACAAGGTTTTGTACAACCAGGAATGGCCATTGTACGGTTCCATTACCTATTTTAACGATTACAAAAACTTGCTTCTTAACCCTACATGACTTATTACCTAGAGCAGTAGTTATTTCACAGTTTTGGGCAGGAAACTCAGGCACAGGCTCCAATTCACACATCTTTTTATAGAAATTAAAAGACAAAACGCTCACAGCTGCACCTGTATCTAGGATAATAGTAGTTGGAATCCCACCTACTACACCAGTAGTAGATGCTAAAACAATTTCATTTGTGTTTAAACGACATTGTGTACTGTCTTGCAAAAGTTCATCTGATATATTGTCATTGTGGTTGTATCTTATAAATAAAACAGGTAGCTTTTGTTTAGAATTACTCGGCATATCATTATTCTGTTGTTCAAGTGTGGTGTCAAATAACTGATTAACATTGAAGTCGCCCCCCAAGAATTCTTCAGCCACGACCTGGGGCAAAGTAGTGACTGTTTCTAGTTTGTTGGATTATCATTTGTACTAGGTACTGACACAGATTGGGGTTGTGCATCAGGTGTCATTTCTATTATATTCACATTCGGATATTGCCTATTATGATCTCCTAACTTTTGCGGTTGTTGTTGCTGTTGCGCATTATAACTTACCTGTCGGTCGTAAGGTATGCTCCAATTTTGTCCTGGTGGCTGCTGTGGTAAAGCAGTATTTGAATGAAAGTATTGATCGCTACGAGTCCAGCCTTGATGCTGTCTTGGCTCGTAGTTATTATTACTTCTATTTCTGTTTGTGTTTTTGTTGTTACATTTGTATCCGTTGTTACCGTTGTTGTTATTACCGCGGTGCCTTTTGTATGGATTGCCGCATGAAGTGTTATTACTGTTGTAATTGTTGTTTGTATTGGAATACGCGTGTTGATTTTGATTTCCGTATTGAGACGGCATGTGAGTTTGCTGTTTTTGCTGTACCGCGTATCCAACTGTAGGCGCGCCAGAATTGTGTTGGCAAGCCTGCATGTTTTGCATACCACTAGTGTAAACATTGTGGCTGCTGTTTTGCCGCGCGAAGCGCTGATCTTCAAGTAACATGTCAACCGAATCTAAAGCTGTTAAAAAATAATCTGAATCGTCATCCGGGATATGTAGAAGTTTTTCCTTAATGTTGAAAGGCAATTTGGCCTTCAACGCTCGGAGTATATCACGCGTTGCGACTGGTTCGTCTAAAAAATGTCCCATGTTCAAGTATTTTTCAAAATATCTGCGTAAGTTACCATTTTTACTGTTAAAAGTTTCAGGTTCTAAAATTTGTCTTCTGAGTCGCTCCTGGACGGATTGCGACCAGAATTTGTTCAGAAAAGCACGCTCAAACTCACTGTACGTGGTACATACGTCAGCTTGACTGTATGCCCAGACAGCTGCATCGCCTTGGATGTAACCGACAATATATGAAATCTTTTTCCGGTCACTCCAAGTGCGTGGAAATGCGTTACTAAAAGATTTAAGAAAAATCACCGGATGAATGGTTCGTTTTTCTGGGATAAAAGCCTGAAATTACCTGTGTTTTATTAAGCTTTCTTCTTCCTTTGCATTATGATATGGATTTGTTCCACTGTAATTACTGCAATGCTCAGCTGGCGAGTAATTACGATAATGTTGCTGTGGTTTACCATGATAATAGCTTGTGTTTGTGGTTGCACGTCGTGGTATGTGTTGTAGTCGTGGTGTGTTTTGTTCTTGTGTGTTTGTCGTGTGCGGTATGTGTGCGTCATACTCGAATGTATATTGATTTCTGAACTGTACATTTTGACTGATATTTTCGTTACATTCAGACTGTGGTTGATCGGTGAATTGTCTCATGGGTGCAGTGACGGATTGTACTGCGTCACTAATCAGCTGTTTGTTATTAGTGATGTATTCCGCTACGGAGTCGTGCACAATTGTTGGTAAATTTTCACGTATGCATCTATCAAAATGTTTGTCTTTGTTCTCTACCCAATCATGAAATTCTTTATTAATATTTTGAAAATGACCTGTGGCATCACATTGTAAGATGTCAGTCAGGTGTTGTTCAACATCGTCAAATTTATTCTGCACGTCAGTAATTCGTTTTTCAAGGTTGTCGTGTACTGAAGGATATGTTTGAATTTGTTCAGTAAGAGCTTCACACGTGACATTAAGGTTTTTTAATTGTGTCTGTAAAAGTGCTACGTCATTTGTAGTCTTTTCTTTTCTCGTATTAAGCTTGGAAAATTTCGTACTGAGTTCAGTCATCTGTTTGGTCAGTGTGGCGTCTATAAGTTCCACACGTTTACACAAAGTGTCATTACATGCCTTGATTGCTGTGAGATCAGATTTAATTTCGTCATTTTGTGTCTTTAAGGTTGCCATGTTTTCCGCGTTCTGTTTCATTAGCACTTGTAACATGTTGGCAATGTTTACTGTTTGCAAGGTCTCTGCCCCCGCCGCGCCATTAGACGTGACGTCATGTATTAACATGGGCTCTGACTGAGACTTTGAAATTTTTGTGGTGGACGGCCTATTGTCAAAACTACCGTTAACACTTGCGTCAATATTTGATGAATCGTCACTACCGGTTGCTGTCGTATAGTCATTTTCTAACACTTGTCTCTCGTCCGAGTCGGATTGCGTCTGAATAGTATGCCTTTGCTGTTCCATCTTTGCGTATTGTTTTCTAGTTATGACCATGCCACACGAGATATATATTTCAAGAAATTAATGTTTGACACTGGTTTTAAAATAAAATGCAGTTGAGCATGAATCGCTCGTAGCAACAATGGCTGTTTGTTAATTTAAAAATGTAAACTGAATATGGGATTATTGTTAATGGCCGCTGTCCATGTTACAACGTATCGTACAGAAATCGGCCATATTGTACACTCGTGTATTGGTATTGTTGCAGAAGTTATTGTTTAAGGAAAAATACTGAGAATGAAATTTATCACTGAAAACTGCTACGCGCGAAAGAAATACTACAGAATCTACTGAAGAGCTAATACACTGAATTATGCGTCTGGTCAAGCCTGCCAATGCAAAGATGCTGCGTCTTACCTTATTTTGCTGGAAGCTTCATTGCGTCTTCCCGCAAAATTTTATAATTGGCAAATATCTTCAGATCTTTGTTATTTCTCATACATTCACGTCCAGGTTTTCATATGAAACAAAGAGAACGATGTAACAAATGACCAAATAACAAGTCCTGTCACGGTCGCCAATATAAAATAAATAAAATAAAATAAAATATTAATTATGTATTATTGTATGATAGTGATTGGTTGTAATTAATATTTACGTGACGTTTAATTATTCGGTATCAGACGCTTGACAATGGCTTTTTCGTAAATGTAATGTTATTCGTAGTTGACCGTGAAATAAGACTCAAATAATCGGACTTCGTATTTAAATCGTTTCCAAAGACTGCTGCGGTAGGTGCGGACTCAAATCTAAATCTCAATATTAGAATAATTTGCCAGCCATGTCAATACGTCATACAGAGGTGACTGTCTACTAAACATAAAAAGTTTACACAGTTAGTTAAATCAGATATATTCAACGAATAAGCCTACAGTTAAATAATTCTACTTACTTTCATAAATATAAATTCTTTACAGATTCGAGTGCCTAGTAAGATTGCAACTCGCAGTGATCTTATATAACATTAAATATGGCGGTGTGCCAGTCAGTAAAATATACGTGCTTCCCGCACCACTTATCCAAGACCTCCCTCTCCTTAATCAAACATAAGAGTATCGTAATTGTGTTTTTGTTTTATCAGCGACACAGCGCTGCAGTTCTGTGCCATAGGCTTTATTTATTTCTCACAGATTAATTATTTAATTAAGATTTCGCGTTTCCGAGGAAACTCACGCACGGCATGCAAATGTGCATTTATTTCATGAGTTTTCCAGTGCAATGCCATTGTCACCCCTGACTAAGTCGATTTCTTGCTAATCGGTTCCGGTCTTTGATTTAATTCGAAGTTTGGTGATTAGATTTGGTTTGGGGGTCTCTTTTTTCTATTTTTACCATTACTTCCAGTAGCCACCTCAATTCCCTACTTCAGTATTTGAAGGAACCAGTGTGGCCCTTGAGCTAAAATATTTGGAGACTCCTGCTACAGAGAAACTGGAAGGCGAAAAGAAAATACTGAAGTAGGGAATTGAGGTGGCTACTGGAAGTAATGGTAAAAATAGAAAAAAGAGACCCCCAAACCAAATCTAATCACCAAACTTCGAATTAAATCAAAGACCGGAACCGATTAGCAAGAAATCGACTTAGTCAGGGGTGACAATGGCATTGCACTGGAAAACTCATGAAATGTGCACTTTCAACGTTAGCAAAATCTCATCACTTTAAAACAGTTGTATCTTCAACAATTTTTATATCCAGCTGAAACAGACATAACATTACAACATTGAGTTGCTACAGAACTCTCGACTCGATTTCCGGTTACAATGTAACGGTGGCACAACTATGTTATCGAAAGATTATATACGAGACGTAGAAACGGGAATGTTAGTATACGGAAGGACGTTAGCAATTTCCGTAGCAGCAGGAACGCTTTCATGGTGTAGTCTGGGAGCAACCATAAAATCGCAAGGGCTGAGTTTTTTAAGCACCAAGTTATGCCTGATTTGCCGAGAAAATGGAGCGATATTGTAATCAGGGGAGATTTCAACTCCGTTATATTTCGGAGAGGTCAAACACCAAATTTTAACGTGTGGGCAGAGCTGGAGCATACGATCACACAGCTAAATATGCGTGGCACTTGGGAGGTTACAAACGGTGGCACGATAGCCTACACCCAAGTTACCACCATTTCAGCAAGTAGAATTGATAGGATCTGTGTCTCATGAGGTACAAATGGTAATCACATCTGCTGAAATACGGCCGGTAAACGTTTCGGATCACTGTTCTTGCATTACCAGAATTAATTTGGCAAAACAACAGACCTTTCGCAGGAAGGGCTATTGAAAACTAAATACCAACTTACTCAGCGACATAGAATTAAAGGAGACGGTGTAAGGAACATGGAAGGCTTCCATAAGAAATGTTAGGAAATACCCAAAAAAGTACAGTGGTGGGTAGAGCAACCGGAATCAAAATGGAAGACCCTGCTCAGACAATACGGCTATGACAAGCTTGAGTGGAATAAGCGCACTGAAGAATTCCTTTTCCTTTGCCTTTGACAACTTTACCAACACACATGTGAAAAAACCATAATCGTATACGAATAAAACAAATCAAAGCACAAACCAGATTATTGCAGAGAAGGAAACTGGAAGCTCTTACAGTGAGGTCAAGACATGACAATATCATACAAAAGGAAACTGTCTCCCTTTACCATATAGTCCGCATAACGAAACGGGCTCCATACAGAATAATAGAGGATCTCAAAAGGGGAGTGTACGCAATAGCTTAACAAGATCTCATAGAATACGGAATTCTCAGTACGTCCGAGAATTATATGCAGAAGTGAAAGCAGAAGAGAACTATGAAACTTGATTGCTGCAAGAAATCGGTGTTGCCGTGAGTATCGCAAAAAACAGCGTCCTCACTGACTCTTTCAAAGAAAAGGAAGTATTTGAAGCACTACGCAGAAGTCTGAGATGAAAATCACCAAGGTTTAGATGCGTTACCAGCGGAATTCTACTTTACTTATTGGGACATACTGTAAGACGAACCTGCTGACGTACTTAACAACAACGCTAGGAACATCCGACAACTCCTTGGAAGTTTCCAGGAAGAACTAATAGTTTTCAGTACCGAAGAAATATCCACCACTAACATAGAAACTTTCACGCCAATAACTTCGAAGAACGGAGATTAAAAAATTCTAATCCGAACAATTAACTCCAGACTAAAGCAGGTAAAGAAAACCTTGGTACGGAAACATCAGACGTGCTCATTACTCGGGCGCATTGTCTACGACACACTGACAGACTTAGCAGTAACCGATGCCTGCAGATTGAAAGCCTCTATAATTTCTGTTGACAAGACCTCTTATAGTTTGCTATTGAAAACAACGGGGCATTTAGGACTTAGTAATACAAATTAAGAAACGTCAGACTCTTGCTGAACGGGGCAAAATCAAAAATAATAATTAACAGGTTAGGTTAGGTTAGTGTTGTTTAACGTCCCGTCGACAACGAGGTCATTAGAGACGGAGCGCAAGCTCGGGTTAGGGAAGGATGGGGAAGGAAATCGGCCGTGCCCTTTCAAAGGAACCATCCCGGCATTCGCCTGAAACGATTTAGGGAAACCACGGAAAACCTAAATCAGGATGGCTGGAGACGGGATTGAACCGTTGTCCTCCCGAATGCGAGTCCAGTGTGCTAACCACTGCGCCACCTCGCTCGGTAATAATTAACAGGAAACTAACAGGACCCGTTGACGTTAAGTGATAAGCGCGACAGGATTGTCCATTGTCAGTGGCTCTTTACAGTGCGAACCTGTGTTTGACATTATTAGGGAAAAAGCTTGTGTGCCGAGCATTCACAGACGACGTGAGCATATTTGTTTCGGCACAAGATCAGAGAACATCCGTCAAAAGTAGGGTTGCCATATCTAGCTGGAACCTCGTCGGGACACTCTGAGATGTGGGTGTAGAAATGTAATAATTACTTAGTGTAATTACGTGTTATGACAGAAGTAGTTGGTACATCATATTTTTTGGAAGATTTCAACTTTTTCTGGATATTTTTTCTCTTTGACGTATTTATAAAACTCCATGGATGTCAGTTTATAGTTAAACTGGCATTGCAAGACTTATTTCACAGTCCCTGGCAGCACTCCGTTTTTTTCATCAGTCCACTGGGCCGCAGTCGACTTAGATAGGTCCAGCCGCGTACTACTGGTGAAGTCTGGTGTTTTGTTGAATGATGGCGCTAGATTTAGAGAGTCCTTGAATCACTGATACAGGATACGCCAGCATGCAACCCCATCTGTGAGACGTCCTTCTCAAAACAAACTTATTGACGTGCTGCGCTAACTGGTGGCGTTACTTTCATACTAGAGTCTGCAACCCTGGCCAAAAGCGTTCTTGACGGCTGTTGCCGAGCTATTGCAGCCATTATCAAGTATAACAAATCTCGAGTATTGAACGCTGGCAGTGGTCTACGGTTAGACAAACAACACGGGATTCCTGTAGCAATGAAGCTCCAAAGTCTAGAGATCGACCTCGTCTCTTGACACACTGTAACGACTTTGACGGCTTCTGACATCAAATGTAACAATTGTGCTACTAAATGTGACACTTCTGTCACCCAATGTAACTGGGTTTTCTCTTTTCATGCTGTCAAATGTCAGGATGAGCATTCTAAAGCATTCTGTCAGGGTGAAAATATTAAATAAATTAACTTTTCTCTCTTACAACATGTGGGCAGGGTGGGTTCTCCCTTGGCTCGGGTATGAGGTCGAATGAAACATTATTTTTACATAAGATAACTTTTATTGAAAGTTTCGTACAACTGTATCTTACTGGGACGTTCTGGTTCGGAGAGCGGCAGCCGTGTCGTTTACGTAGCCTTCTGCTGCGACAGCGGCGGCGGCGGAGGCGGCGGCGGCGTCTGATTACGCGTAGCGGTGTGTATCTCGTGTCGCCGTCTCGCCCAGCTGACCGGAGACGCGCAGCGCGAGGTGGCCCGTTTAATTATTGCGAGCGACGTCGTGCATCGGATGGTGATACCTTGAATGTGGCGTCCCAGTGTTTCTCTTCTCTAAGCGGCCGCGTGTGTTGTGCGTCGACCAGCGGAGCGGTTCGGCGGGGGAAGGCCAGTGTCCCGAACTCGAACCGCGGACTCCCGCTTGCCAGTCTTCGGCTGTCAGGTCTTCATCCCAGCTCACAGGTAACTACTGATGTGAGGCCGTCTCCTTCCCGTCCTCACGAGTCACCCGGGTATGTAAAAACCAGACTTCAAATACCTCTTAACTTCTGTCTTCCGGCGCCGCGGCTGCTGCTTGCTATTCCATTACAGCGGCGGACTTGGTGCGACTGTGCATGATGTAGTCTCTTCTTGCATGACGGTCTTCAGCACCGAAACTGACTGAAAACTACTGTTACTCTTCTTTTCTTCCTTCGTCTCTCGTCTTCGTCTCCGTCTGTCTTCATCTGTCTTCAACTGTCTTCAACTGTCTTCATCTGTCTTCATCTCTCTTCATCTGTCGGGCCCACCGCGTCTCGCGTATTTATACACTTCAGTTTACTGGAGGTGAACGACTTCACGGCCATTGCCTCTTCTGTCACGTTGAAAAGCTTCTCGAAGAATCTTCTTGGCCTCGGTCATTGGCTCTTGGAATGTAGGCGGGGGCCTCTGCTCACATCCGACAACTGAGAAACACGTGAGCCGGTCGGGCGATGCCCTGACGGCTGAATCGACAGCGCCCGCTTATGTGGAACTTGCTGACTTCATATGGTCATTGTCTCTTCTGTTCTGCCCGCTGAATGCCAGTATGTAACTCTCTAAACCAAACCAAGTTTTCCATTTATATTCTAATTTCTAGTTCACTTTGATTTCACTAATCTATTTACTTAAGTAACACTCAACATTCCTCCACCCTTCGGAGAAATTCGCCCTCGAATTTACCACTCAACATTCCTCCACCCTTCGGAGAAATTCGCCCTCGAATTTACCACACAACATTCCCCCACTCTTCACACGGCAAAAGCAGAAACACTGAAAACTCTCGACTTAGAAGATTACACACGCTTCACATTAAGTATGTGGAAAATACTTTATCACTTTACAAAAGCACTGTACGGTCATGAATCACATAGTTCTTACATAAATGGTTGTAATAAGTGTAACATATCTTGATGACAATGAATAAACAAAAAATAGATTTTGCACTTAGAAAATTGCAGAGCAACAGCTGTTCAATCTACCCTATACTAATGCAAGAATATCTATTCTACAGTATTGTTTATGTTAACAAGAGACTGTTTAATAAAGAATGAAGTACAATAAACAAAATTAATACACTAATGCTCAAAAGTAACTACTGAAGTACACCAGTTAAGAATGTGGTATCCAGTTAACAGGGATTTGATGAAGTGGTATATTATTATTTGGCTTATGTTTTCGTCTTAAATAAAAGAAAACTGTACAAAGCAGAAACACCAACACAAAGGTTCCAGGTATACCCGTTCCTAGTATTATAATTTTAGTTTTGCGTTCACCTTTTAATTTTAAGACATGTTGCATCATAACATTGGCATCAATTTTGCCTTGCTGTGAGTTTATGAACGTATCTAATGACTTCAGAAGGGAACTGTCAAGGGAGTAATTGAGGCAGGACAGGTTTTGTGTAGGAAATGCTTGCATGGCGTTTTCTGAAAAAAGCAAACATGGTTATAGACCTACGAACCTAGTAAAAACAAAGAAAAGAAGGAATACATTGTTAACTACAAGATCTACATGTTTCTACATTCAACTTTTCTTTCTTAAAAAATAAACCATTATCATTTATTAATTATTTACATTTGTATACTACAGTCTACTAAGATTCAACTAGGACATTCGCACTCTTGAACGAAGATTGTATGGTGCCATGTCTGTATGTTGTGCTGGCGTGGCCACTCTTTTTCCTTTACGGGAACTTCCTCCACCCTCCGGAAAAGCAGACACTATTGTTGAAGGAATTACATCTGGAGCGCCCTTAAAAGGTTTTAAACGACTTGCATGGACAATGGTAGTTCGGGTGGGCAGTTGCAATTTAACGTTGACTGGTGACGTGATCTCAATAATTTGATAAGGACCTCTGTAGTTTGTTACAAATTTCTTCGTTTTTCCTCTGGCTATATAAGGAGTTGAAAGCATAACCCACTGACCGATTTTGTAATTTGCGTATTTTTAATAAGTGGCATAGCTGTTTCATTAATTCAGACATAAAATTAGATCCCTGATCTGTGATAATAGCTTCAGGTACGCCAAATTTAAGTATCCAGTTGTTAACTAAAGCTTGGGCAACTGTATTTGCTTGCTGATCTGGGAGACTCACCATAGCTAGATAGCGTGAAAAGTGATCGATAATTGTAAGAACATACTTATTACCAGCAGGTGTTTTATGAAATGGCCCGTAGAGATCTACTCCGCAGATTTGAAATGGACATGAAGCCTCGGGGAGCCTCTGTAAGGGTATTTTTGAACGAGAAAGTTCAGCTCGTTGTGCGCACGCAATGCAATTACGAACGTACTGCGCAACATCCTGCTTTCTGGTTTGCCACCAAAATCGTTCTGCTACTCGTCTTTCGGTTGTCCGCTGTCCACCGTGTCCTGCAAGGATATGATCGTGGGCCTCTGCCATTATTTCTTGTCTAAGGTGTTGGGGAACAACAATTCGCGGTCCAAGTTTTGTTTTACGGCATAATACACCATCTTCAAAGCAAAATTGTTTTTGAGTTGCGTATTTTTTACATTCTGTATCCTCATCTTGTGCCTTTCTCCAGTCCTCAGTATCTCGGCCTGTTGCTTCCAAAAGTGCTATTTTCCGACTTAGGCAATCTGCATTCGTGTGTTTTTTGCCTGGTTTATGGATAACTTCGAAATCCATTTCGGAAAGACATAGGGCCCAACGGGTAAGACGACTAGATGGATCCTTTAATCCAAGCAACCATTTTAAAGCTGCGTGGTCTGTAATGACCTTGAATTTTCTACCATACAAGTAGCATTTAAAGTATTTGATACCATAAATAACACTTAACAATTCTTTCTCCGTTGTGGAATAATTTCTTTCTGCCGTTGTTAGTTGTCTCGAAGCATAGGCTATGGGGTGTTCCGTGCCATTAATATTCTGACTCAAAACAACTCCTACTGAATGACCACTTGCGTCACAGGATAAAATAAATTCTTTATTATAATCTGGGTAGGCTAATACAGGACTGTGTGTTAACTTATATTTAAGGCCAATGAAATTTTGCACCCTTTTTCAATAATTGGGTTAAGGGTCGGGCAATTTCAGCAAAATTTTGAACATATTTTCGGTAATACGATGCGAGACCAATGAAACTTTGTACCTCCTTAACGCGTTGTGGTGTTGGGAAGTCCTTAACTGCCGAAATTAATCGAGGATCTGTTTTAATTCCTTTTTCACTAATGACATGCCCTAGGTATGTAACCTCTGTCAATGCAAAACTACATTTTTCCATATTTAATGTTAATTTAGCTTTTCTAAGTCTCTGAAAAACATTACACAGACGCATAGCATGTTCATTAATGTCTCTGGAGAATACAATAATATCGTCTAGGTATACACAACATTGCTGAGTTTTGAGTCCTCGCAATACTCCATCGAGTAGTCTTTGAAAAGTTGCTGGTGCATTTTTCAAACCGAAAGGCATTCTTTTAAATTGCCAGTGGCCTCCAGGGGTAGAAAATGCTGTTTTATGCCTATCTTCAGGTGCAACTTCCAATTGATGATATCCACTACGTAGATCGATTGTTGAAAAGTATTTACTGTTACCTAAACTGTCAATGATATCTGTAATGTTTGGAAGAGGATAAACATCTGAGATAGTTTGTTTGTTAAGGTGTCTGTAGTCACAACAAAATCTATATCGTTTCGTACCGTCGGGAGACTTCTTTGGAATAATTACGATATTTGAATTATAAGGCGAATCAGAATATTCTATAATTCCATCTTTTAGATGCTGTTCTATAAATTCATCCAGTACTGGCTGTAAGTGATGCGCAACTCTATAAGGCTTCCTATAAACTGGGGGGCTATTTCCTGTTGGGATCCTATGCTGTGTGATATCTGTTGCTGGCAGTGGACCTTCTGCATTAAATAAATCTTGGAACTCAACTAAAACTGCTTCTATCGTGTCTCTATCCTTTCCTTTCAAATGCTCAATCTTCTGGCGCAATGCGGCTTTATAGGCGTCTGGTTTCTGACCATCATTAATATCTGACCAAATGAAATCTTCCTCTTCAAAAGTACTGACTGTAGCTACTAATATTCCCTTGTGCAACTCTTTGTCCTTCACTCCGAAATTGTCAATATGTACCGGTACTTTTCTTTCTCCCTCAACGTCTTGAACCCGTACAACACTTCGACGTACAAAACAATGTGATACATCTAATTCTTCATTTTCCTCTAAAGGCTCTATTAGACACACTGTATCTGTAGGTACTTCGTGGTCAACGGTCATCCAGAGAAGTTTTCCTGAGCCAGATGGTATCTGATCCCGCGAATCAACCTTCAAGGACGTTGCACGCAGTACAGTTGATTTCGCCTTCCGGTTAGGGAAATCTTGCGGCAGAGGGCCCTTTGCAGCGGTGTCACCTAGCTGGAACACTATTCCGCTAAGTTCTACAGTTTGCTGTCTGAGGTCGATTTTAGCGTGATGTTTATTCAGGAAATCCAACCCTAGGATCGCGTCGTACCCGTCAGTTACCTTTGTTACCACTTCTACATCTTCTTGAAATTGTACACCGTGAATATAGAAAATCAATGATGTACATCCTAATGACTTCACTGTACCTCCTCCTACTCCACTCAATCTATACCTTGGAGGGTCATATTTCTTTTCTCCCATACATTCATTACTTACTATTGATACGTTTGCGCCTGTATCCA
The DNA here is from genome assembly GCF_021461395.2 of Schistocerca americana. NCBI lineage: Eukaryota > Metazoa > Arthropoda > Insecta > Orthoptera > Acrididae > Schistocerca > Schistocerca americana. Next base: position 458,733,127 of record NC_060119.1, on the reverse strand, counting down.
CCAGTATCTTTGCCTCTTTATCCTGTATGGTAGCAGATAACCAGCATTCCGCCTTCACATTCGCCTTAATGGCATGAAATTTTATTGGGAACGCCTGGCGGCGGCTCCGACATTCCCGTTTGAGTTTAACTGATTTCTATTTCCAAAAACTTTCTTAGACCTGCATTCCTTGAATGTGTGACCTGTTCTTTGACAATTAGTGCATTGAGGTTGTCTGCAATTTTTTGCTATATGTCCCTGTCGATCGCACCTAAAACATCGTACTCCTGCTGAAAATATATTTCGCTTCTCCTTGTATCTGGTGGCAATGTCAATTTCTTCAAAAGCTGTCGCCACAGATACAGCTTCTGCTAAATTTTTAGGAAACTCTGCCCTGACACGGCGGGACGTTTCAGGAGGTAACCCACGTAAAAATGTATCCAGAGCTCTATTTTCTGCCTCTTGTAAAATAAATTTATTTGCTTCATCACTAGTTGTCAATTGATAGGTGTTAATATTAACTTTTCTAATCCTATCTACAAAGCTTTCTAACGACTCGTTTTGCCTCTGAGTGATAGTGTTTAACTGTTCCCTATAAAATCTACAGCTGTTCTGTTTTTGAAAACGTTTAAGCAATCCTTTCTTTAATTCCTCAAATGTTGGAGCATTCCGTAGTTCTTCATGGTATAAGACGTGTGCTTTAGCCTCTCCTGTCAATCTTAACTTTGTCATTTGTAAGAGCTGTTCATCTGACCATGATCCTAACTTTGCAGCTGCTACTAAATCATCAAAAAAGGCTGTTATGTCCTCGCCAGGTTTACCTGAAAAAGGAGTTACTAAGGCTGCTGCTGAGGAATCTAGGGTGGGAGGGATTAAACTGGTTTGCCTAACTTCACTCAACTGCTTAAATAATGCATTATTATCATTTTTAAGCTGTGCTATTTGATTAACTAAGCTCTGAATAGCTTCCTCAGTAGAAACCGCTTGTGGTGCTGACTCTGACTTTGTACGATTTCGTGTCATCATTTTACAAACTATTAGTTACACAATCTTCCTATACTGAATTTAAAAGATGTTTAAATATTTCCGACAAACTCTTAAAATCATGAGAGAAAATACACTTCTAAATAAAGAAAATATTACGACTGCTATGCAAACCTCTATCCCTTCACACATTAAAAAAATCTAACTGTGGACCTTTAGTGACTGTCATTCACACCTCATATTGAGCCAAGGGTTTTTTCTCTGACACCAATTGTAACAACTGGAACGGCTTCTGACATCAAATGTAACAATTGTGCTACTAAATGTGACACTTCTGTCACCCAATGTAACTGGGTTTTCTCTTTTCATGCTGTCAAATGTCAGGATGAGCATTCTAAAGCATTCTGTCAGGGTGAAAATATTAAATAAATTAACTTTTCTCTCTTACAACATGTGGGCAGGGTGGGTTCTCCCTTGGCTCGGGTATGAGGTCGAATGAAACATCATTTTTACATAAGATAACTTTTATTGAAAGTTTCGTACAACTGTATCTTACTGGGACGTTCTGGTTCGGAGAGCGGCAGCCGTGTCGTTTACGTAGCCTTCTGCTGCGACAGCGGCGGCGGCGGCGGCGGCGGCGGCGTCTGATTACGCGTAGCGGTGTGTATCTCGTGTCGCCGTCTCGCCCAGCTGACCGGAGACGCGCAGCGCGAGGTGGCCCGTTTAATTATTGCGAGCGACGTCGTGCATCGGATGGTGATACCTTGAATGTGGCGTCCCAGTGTTTCTCTTCTCTAAGCGGCCGCGTGTGTTGTGCGTCGACCAGCGGAGCGGTTCGGCGGGGGAAGGCCAGTGTCCCGAACTCGAACCGCGGACTCCCGCTTGCCAGTCTTCGGCTGTCAGGTCTTCATCCCAGCTCACAGGTAACTACTGATGTGAGGCCGTCTCCTTCCCGTCCTCACGAGTCACCCGGGTATGTAAAAACCAGACTTCAAATACCTCTTAACTTCTGTCTTCCGGCGCCGCGGCTGCTGCTTGCTATTCCATTACAGCGGCGGACTTGGTGCGACTGTGCATGATGTAGTCTCTTCTTGCATGACGGTCTTCAGCACCGAAACTGACTGAAAACTACTGTTACTCTTCTTTTCTTCCTTCGTCTCTCGTCTTCGTCTCCGTCTGTCTTCATCTGTCTTCAACTGTCTTCATCTGTCTTCATCTCTCTTCATCTGTCGGGCCCACCGCGTCTCGCGTATTTATACACTTCAGTTTACTGGAGGTGAACGACTTCACGGCCATTGCCTCTTCTGTCACGTTGAAAAGCTTCTCGAAGAATCTTCTTGGCCTCGGTCATTGGCTCTTGGAATGTAGGCGGGGGCCTCTGCTCACATCCGACAACTGAGAAACACGTGAGCCGGTCGGGCGATGCCCTGACGGCTGAATCGACAGCGCCCGCTTATGTGGAACTTGCTGACTTCATATGGTCATTGTCTCTTCTGTTCTGCCCGCTGAATGCCAGTATGTAACTCTCTAAACCAAACCAAGTTTTCCATTTATATTCTAATTTCTAGTTCACTTTGATTTCACTAATCTATTTACTTATGTAACACTCAACATTCCTCCACCCTTCGGAGAAATTCGCCCTCGAATTTACCACTCAACAACACAAAAGATAACTGGCTTTCATTGCTGCGCAAAGCCAGAGACAGCGTCCAAGTGTACTCAGTGCGAAGTCTAAACGTGAATCAGAGGCAAAATTGGTAAACGACTACATCTTATGCAAGTCTTTGCGTGTCACTTCCTTACTACCAGCCCGTCAACGATAGCAAAGAGTATCATGTCAGCTTTAGGATATTTAGTGTTCCGAGGAAATGTATTCCTGAGGAAAATGCTTCTTAACACGACAGACAGACTGTCGGCTAGCAAATGACAGAAAATAATATTTTCAAGTGATGTCATTAAAAATTAACAGTTGCCGGATTTTTTCCCTTGCATGTACTGTGAATCGTGGCTTCTTGGCAAATTTCACGAATAAAGTTCAACAGGAAGTACTCCATAGGTTTTGATGAATGAGTTTGCGGCTGTCAGAATTTGTGACTAAACGGCCATATATTTTGTGTGCATAGACTTCGAATCTTCAATTGTTTACGCTGTCAAGGGATCATAGCAAAGGAGATATTCACAGTCGGACAGACAGAAAGACAGACGGACTGACATAACGTGATAGTATACATGTTCCGCTTTTACGGATGCCGGTACGAAACCCTAAGAAGACTAAAGTTCAGGTAGTACAGAATAACTCGAAAAAACGTGTTAGCTGTTGCTTTGGTGGGGATAAACAGTTCAGTTCTTATTGCCATTAAAGTGTATTCCTTTCCCGGAGCAATTAACGTCGTAGAGGTTTTTTTTCCGTAGTCTCTGGTACCGCCTTCTGCAGCAGCAGGTGAAACTTAAGAAATTTTTCCTAATACACAAGCCCAGATCCGAAAACCCATGAGCGATAAGCTTAATACATTTAAAAAAAATCGTCGAATAACCATTGCTTGTGAGCAAGCAGTTAGCATAATATTAATATATGAAAACGAAAACTGAAGTACCGATTTTTAGTATTAATTACACAGCGAGGTCAATGAAACTTAACGTAATCCGGAACGTTCTTTGTCATAGATGTGCACAAAGAAAACATCATCTGTGTACTTAGCCGTTAAGAAAGGTAAAAGGAAGTAAATGCTTTCATGTTCATAAATCTGATGAAACCATCTCTTCCACGCATTAAAATCTCCAGTTTGCGAACAATGAAAACTGAACTCCCCTGTGTACGGGTCAGGTGCTATGGTAGGCATGAGATACGGAAGTACCACATTCATGAGACGTTCTTGCTTACATGGTTCATTTGCAGTAACACACCATACTGGCAGCTACAATTCGACAACTGCTAGATCGATGACGTTGTCAGCAGGAGAAAGAAAAGTTTGTAGTAAGGAAGTCTGTAAATGACGTTGTATACTAGTATCCTTATTTCGCTTACGTTTCTGCATTAACGGGTCGGACTGAAAAACAAGGAACTATAGGAAGAATGTTGACGTTGATAATGATAATTATGTTGTTGTTTTGAAATCTCCACTGGACGTAATTGCAAATAATTTTGAGTCATAATTACGGTTTGATAACTTTACAGCGCAGATTTTTTAATGCAAATCATTTCGCATCTGAGATTACTTCATGCAATACAACGGCATTCACATTGCGTTGTCATATTTACTTTATAACGCACTATATCGAGGACTCACATCAAATAGTTGAACAACTGAAAAGAAATCCAAGAGATAATTCAAAAATACTCATAGCTACAATGCAGCGTTTGCTATGGGTCGTTTCTACGGCTAAAATTTCCGACACAGTTTTACCTGGACGTATCACTCACAATCGGAGATCTGTTCCGCTGACTCAACTGATCGAATTATACAACATTCAAGAGACGTTCTTACTTACATGGTTCCCGGGCAATACTAGTTCGTGTTAACAGGCATTTAAGGTTACAAGTACTACTGAAAAAAAAATTTCAATATTTCACGTGATTATTAATCGAATTTAAGGATAAAATACTGTTGTAATCTGCTGATTATGTCGCATAAACTCATGATGATAGTTTAACTCTGTAAGACGTGTATTACAATCAAAAGCTGTGCGTTTGTCTTTGAGGCAGCGTAAACCGGACTATATTAGAACTCATCCAGTGTTTGAGAACGATTCATCCAGTGTTTGACAACGACAGAACTTAACGCCTTCCAACAAACCTTACACATCATTTCAAACCTCTAGGAAACTTTTTTCTCAATGACATAACCCGAAAAACGATGAAAGGGCAAAATTTTGCAGTTTACTATATTTTCGCTTTGCATGCTGTAAAATTTCAGCCTCAGGCGTGGCGTTTAATTTATTACCTCTTTACTACCGATTCCACTCACAACACCTTTGGGAAACGTACCCACATATATTACAGAATGCATCTGCAAAGTTATATTCTTGTGCGACTCACAGTTCAGGAATATGTCGTCATACACATTCATTTGCATGAAAAACTAGCTTTCGCTTCAAATGGAGTGCAAATTATTCAGACAATATTTATTCACTGTTTCACAATGTGAGGACTTAGTGACCTCCAACGACACTGAAAGATATTTTCAAACCCTTCCTAAACATTTTTGCTTACTTACATGATTGAAGCCAGATATTTAATACATTAACTCATTTGTAAAGTAAACAGACTTTTGCCACTGTTTTATACAAGGCTGTTTGATTCTTTTAGGAATCCGAGATTTACTGGTATTTCTCCATTCAGGTACCCTGTAGTATAGAGGTTACAACGTGGCAGGTAAGTACAAAGTCCCAGTTCCCAAAACCCATGAGTTTAGATGGTCATTAAATTAAAAAAAAAAAAAAAAAAAAAAAAAAAAAACGAAATCCATCGTTTCTGAGCAGACTGTTTATGATGTTAATGGACGCTGGAGGTAATAGTAGACATCTGTGTTCATTTTATTGCAGTCAGATTAGGGCAGCAGCGTTGATTTTGAATAGCAGCAGTGATTTCTGAGCAAAATTAGAAGTAGAGCTCCAACAGGAAAAACAAACCTTCTTGGTAAATTACCTCTTCATTTAAATTGTTCAGGATAGTTGCTCTCATAAAGTTTATCAGTCGTTTTACTTAATTCTGCAGTCAAGCGATTTCACTCATGAAAAATTTACAAAATTTACTCCAAGTTCCACCCAGAAGTTGCAACATTACCTATTTTCCTTCAATGTCAGCAGGAGGTGTAATTACAACAATATATTTTAAATCAATAGTCAGTCTGGTGCCGCGAATCGAATATAAAGCTTTGGCCCATCGCAAATATATTGTCACCACGTATGTGTTTTCTGTTTTCATGCGCTCTTACTGCATCTAATTCAACATCATAATGTGGTAAAGTCCACATACAGGGTGTCCTGTGGCTCTTAACGATGCGTAAAACTGCACCGCTCTTAGCTGCTCGAGCTTTACGGAATTGCCAAAAAGATCTGATAAATCTTAGTACTGTTTATAGCTATGACATTCCGAGGGGGAATTGTCACCTCTTTATGATACCGCACATATCGAAAATTTGCATTTTGCATTTTACATGTTATACTGTTTAAAATAACCATATAATTGCTAGCAAGAAGATGATACTTCGTATCAGGCATTATTTTCTCTCAATGGTTTCGCCATTAATTTTCATTCAATCTTAGAAACGGCCAACATTTATTCTACATTTTTTCACAAGAAATACTATGTGTCAAACAGCACAAAGAAGTTACTTTTAAACATTATATTCATATGCATATTTCTGTGCTATATGTTTCTAAATAAAGTTCATGCATAATTGTTTGCGATATAGTTAACGCAATCTTAAATTTTCTACGTCATTGCAACTGTAACGCGCGGATCATCTGTTTTAGTCAATTTACATAAAATTAATGTTTTCTGCCATCACTTCTGCTTCACGAATTAGGTACGCAGATCATATTACAGATATGCTTTTACACAGTCACGGCTTCAAGCACGGTACCAATATTTGACTACCAACGAGGAGTCTACGAATGGATAACCTATCGTAAAGGCAGCTGCACACGCTCAAGCACGTTTTACTAGCACGCTTACACAAGCATTCTCACACAATCATGCTTGAGTGTGTGTAATATGATTCTGCAAAAGCATCAGACTTGATCAAATTTCGATTATGACTGCTTGTGCAAGGGTTTAAGCGTGTACGTGCTTGAACGAGTGAACTAACAATAACGAAGCTTGTACAAGCTTTTATCAGTTCTGAGTCCGTCTCTGTCGTGATAATGTTTTGTGTTTTCATTTACTTTCATTTCATAACGATGACTGTGCTAAGAAACGTTAACCATGACCTGTTACAGGTATTTATTAGGTCTCATGGAAATCATCCACGTTTGTGTAACATTAAATACAAGGATTATCATGATAAAACGAAGAAGGACGCTGCTATGAAGTACTCACGTGAAGAAGATAAATGCATTAAAAACTAATTACAGAAGAGAAAACAAAGAAAAGGGAAATCATTTTAAATCGGGGATAGTACTGACGAGGTCGTCAAAGCTGTTTTGTGGCATTTTGATTTGTTCCACTTCTTAAATGAGCAGGGCACTCCAACACACACTGCTAGTGCTTCAGAAGTAACACCGGAATGTGAGAGGTTGTCACTATTTAATTACAGTAGCGCTGTTAAACTTGAAATATTTCCCTTTATTTAGTTATGCAATATTTCAACACACATTGTTTCTTTTTAATTATTTTTCGCAACGTTAATGAACAAAATTTTGTTGCCAAGGAACTCGTGTTTCACAAAATAGTTCACCACCTCCCCTCTCAAATGTTTAGCATCAAGTGGACTATTATTTCCACAAGCAGAACTTTGCATATTAGAATCCTCTGATATTAGAATCCTCAAATAAACCATGTTCTGTGTCCTCACCATCCAGAGAATAGGTGTGTTCCATTATGAGCATTAAATAGTTATGTAAAGCAACTTGCTTTGACCTCCTTATCAGGATGGGTGACTTACAAATTTACAGCTGTGTGGAAAATCTTAAATCGTGCTGTTAAGATCCCAAAAACGTTCTCAATAATGCGCTGATCCCAAAAACGTTCTCAATAATGCGCCGAGCTCTGCATAATCTGTAGATGTAGATTTTTTTCCCGACAGTGCAGATCACCCTGTCCGAATGGTTTCAGTATATCACTCATCAAAGGAAATGCACCGTCGCCTACAAATACATAACATGGGCAGTTTTCATGTATTGTTCGCTACTTTTTTTCTGTTGTGGTATGTGCAGTAAGTCACTTTGTAGTCTTCCAAATAATTCACTATTGCGAAGAACATCTACATCTGATAATCTGCCATTTCTGTCAAAATCAAATAGAATAAATCTGTAACTGGCGTCTGGTATGCCAAAGAGGACAATACAGTGCTTTTGCTCATACGAGGGTTGGAACTTTATAGTGGCAATATTTATTTACAGCTCGTACAAAATACATATGTGTTTCAAAGTTTTACTGACCTTCAAGGTCATTGTGTATAACCCGTTGCCAGCTATGTGGAAGTCGTTAGATACTCTTAGCAGTGACAGTTGTGTTGACAGTTCGAGCGGCGCGGTCTACTGCCCGACGAATTTGTAGCAGTTCTGAAGCGAATACCGTGAAGTGTTTCCTTCAGTTTAGGAATCGAGTTGAACTTACGACGGCTTAAGTCAGGAGATTGCTGTATGTGGTATAGCGCTTAGCAGCCCCACCCGTCAAACAAATCATTAACAGCTTGCACTGTACGTGCTTGAGCATTGTCCTGCAGAAAGTGGCATAACTTCCGTCTCTATGATGTTAATGTTTGGAGAACACCTACGGCCAGACAGAATTGTCAACACAACTGTCACCGCTAAGAGTATCCAACGACTTCCATATCGCTGGCCACGGCATATACACAATACTGGTGACTACTTTGAATGTCTGTAAAACTTTGAGACACGTATGCCACTATTAAAGTTCCAACTCTCGTAATTAAAATAAAATAACCCAATTCCTGTTGGAGACACAATCTCTATATGCTTTCCATCAATAAATCCGAGACAGTGTGGGAAATTCCACCTCTTTTGAAAATCGTTTGCAATTCTGATCCATTCATCCTCTGTTTTAGGAACTTGAAAAATAAATGATCCTGAAGTTAGGCATGTAACCCAAAAATGATTTCTGAAGAGTGGGATATTATTGTTACATGTATTACAAACTTGTTTGCATTTCCAATTTTCAGCAGCGTTAAATCATATTTGCGGAACGCACCTACTGTCGAAAAAGTGTTGAAGGCAGATAGTCCACTAGATTTTCAGTCACAGGAATCTGAGGTATCAAATTTACCTAGTACAAATAACCCAGCAGAAGAACCTCCTGAAGAAATAATAATGAAAACGAAAGAAAGGCGACCCACAACAAAAACAGGTGGCACAGTAACATATTCGGTGTTAGGAGCTGTATTTGCGCATTTTACGAGATAGAGAGAAAATAAGAGAGATGCGATGTTTTTGGAAAGTCGGTAGCTCCCAAGATGAGGGGCATTTCTGACACAAAGGAAACACTGTTGGCAGAAAGCTAATAAACTATGATTTACGCACTATTTGCTATGTAAGCGCACCATCTAATTTGTCGTTCACCAGTTACTGTGAAACAGTTGGAAGTGTGGGCAGCAGTGACTCACATGAGTCACTTGAATCCTTTATTACCAGTTGTGAATCTTAATAGGTTCATCACTTTGTGAACAATCACATTATATTTTTTAACCATGTGTCCATCACAATTTTAAATTCATTTTTATGAGATGGCCTTGTGTCATTTGGTACACTTAACAGCGGTACTATTTCATAGATATAGTCACTGAGTCCTTGAGAAAGTGAAAATGCATACTAATAGTGCCATATTACAACAAAATTTCATTTTTAATACTATTACGAATATTCTCTGTCATTCAGGCTAACTTTATACCGGTATTAAAAAACACAATATTTCTCCTACATCAAATACAGTATTGCAGGTTTACTTTGAAATGCAAAATATTTGTATTAAACGAGGTAACGATGAGTTGTTGTATTAGAAACGAGACAGTGAAAACAGAAGATGAGTTTTGCTGTTTGGGGAGGGAAATAGCTGACAACTGCAGAAGTAAAGCGTGTATAAAAGACAAACTTACACACTAGCAAGAGAGCGTTTCTGGAAAACGGAACTAATTTAACATCAAACATAGACTTAAGTGTTAGAAAGCTTGTTAGAAAAAGTAAAAGTATTTGTTTTACAGTTGTGGAACGTGGTTGACAAACAAAACAGGCAAGAATGACATAGAAGTATTTGAAATGAGATGTTACAGAAATGTGGTAAAGATACGACGGATAGATCGAACAAGTAATCAAAAGAAACTAAATCAAACTGGGGAGGAAGGGAATGTATAGAACTACTTGTCAAACAGAAGAGACTGGTTAACAAGACTCATCCTGAGCAATGAAGGAATTGTCATGTGGGTAACAGACAGGGTTCCCGCCCTTCCTGATATATCGGGATCATCATCAATATGGACCTTATTCTCCCGATATCCCGACAAGACCTAACTTTGTCCCGAGTTTGGAAAATACTATTACGAGCTTGGTAGAAGTACTGAAGTAACGCTAAGTAACGCCATCTGTGGGCTCCACGCGTAATTGCACCTTCAAGTAGTTTTATTTATGTCAACAAGTTTATGTTGAAAAAGGTTGTCTCACAGATGGCGTTGCACAATGCGTGTCCTATATCGATGATGCCAGCACCTTCTAGATCTAGCGCAGTCATCCGAGAAAATACCAGACTTACAGACTTCTCCAGTAGTATTTATGTAGCGCCACACGGAAGAATCGGGCAGTTCCCATTTGAAGAGCGATGTGATAATGCGATCCTTTCTAAACGTAATACGAACTATGAGTACAAGTTAACAATGTTTGAAGTGTTAACTGCGGATATATAGGTCGTGAAGAATATTGTGTTGTGTATGTACTTCTTTGACTAAGGAGCCATTGTTGACTGTTTGCTTGTTATCTTGATTATGAAAATGCCTAAAATTGGAAACAGAAAGTGTTACTTTTCGGACGATTACACGAAAGAGTGATCTCTTCTCAAGAAAGGACGTACGGATCAGGAAGTGTTGCGCGATATTTGTAGCTATTTTAAATCAGTAACCAACGAAGGTAAGGCGGATGTGAGACATCACATTTCTACAAAAGATCATGCAAACAGATACGCGGTAGCATCAACATCAAAGCCTATTATGATTAAAGGAGATACTCAGGAAGAATTGCTCGTTGCTGCCGCAGAACAAGCAACAGCTTATATAGCTGTCTGCCATCAGCAATCCTTCAGTTCTCTAGACTGATCCGTAAAGCTGGATGCCGCAGTGTATGCTGACTCCAAAGTCTCCGCAATGCAGTCTACAGCCAGCACCAAAGCTACGGCGATTGTTAAAAATATTCTCGCCCCACACTCAGTGACCGAATGCAACAAATAATTAATTCGAAATCTAAATCTGAGGAAGAGGCAATGGCTTTCTATACCATAGCATTTGATAAATGCGCTATTTCTGTTAATAAATACCAAGCATTTATTGGATGACGCTATCTGAAACCCCAGATTCGGTAATGGTTGAAAACCCTATTATAAACCAGACTAACAATGAAGTGAAAATTTCAGGTGACAGTTGTTTTCAGGAATACATGCATCTGAAGAGCTTTTTGGAAACCAAGCGTGACTCGGAACAATGGAAGCCAAACACCTCGTGGAAGAAAGGTGGATTTACTTTCTTAAAGAAACCGAAAATCCTGAATGCAAATGCCAACTGCTCAATTTATGCAAGTATTTATTTTCTATCCCTGCACACGAAGCCGTGGTGGAAAGAGTATTTTCTATGACTTCTGACCAGTGGACTGATAAAAGAAATCGATTGCTGTAAGGCACCTGGGAATCAATCTTGACAGTACCTATACTACAAGCTGATATGCATGGAGTTTTATAAATACGTAAAAAGGAAAAAAAGACTTGCTGAAAAAGGTGAAATCTTCCGAAAAATATGGTGTACCAACTACTCCTGCCGCAGAGAAGTTCCATATAATTGTGTTCTAAATATAAAGTAATTTAATTAAATAAAATTTTTGCCTCATTTCCGACGATGTCCCAGCTAAATATGGTAACCCTAGAAATAGATGTCTGTATGAAGAATGAACACTGTAGTGAGAGATCGAAGGTGGACCACAGTAAGTAGGTTCAGCAGTTATGTAAAGGGTGAGTCCTTGCATGTGTGACTGAAGCTCAAAAACTTTAAATTATCACTGACAACAAAAACAATGCATAATGGACAAATGTGTTCTAGCATTTATTGAAATACATAATTCCTCTACAATGCAGTGCACTGATCAAATATATCTGAGAAATAAGTAATTGATGTGTAGTTTAGGCTGCACAGAACTAGGAAATTCCCCCCCCCCCTAAATGTTGGTGAATTTACTCTTCCGTCTAACTAAATATCGTATTGGTATTAAATATGGAATGTCCTTTGAGGAATCTCGATTGTTGACATACAATTATTTTAGAAGTGAGGTTTTTATTGTTGATAAATCAACAATCTAATACCAAGTTAGTTGAGGAACATAGCATTGTTCAATGGAAATCACTATCGGCAGACGACCTCTTCACAGCCAATCCAATCAAAAAAGTAATCAAAAGCTTAAAATCTAGTAGGAAGATGTAAAGACAATTTAAATACGAAACAGATATCAGAGAGGTAATGCAACTTTTTTTTTACAAAAATGCAATTAGGTACATTTACCTCGAGTTACTTTTGTAACTCACAGACAACACGGCAGGTGTAAAGCACTACGACACTTTAGCGCATGTGGCGATATTATAGTAATGTAATTGAGGATCCCATAACTCCTTTTTGTCGCGATAAAGGCGCAATGTTGGCATTATTCTTTCATTTGGTCACAGTCTCCAACTTGATTGTATTCTGCTACTTGAGCAAAAGCGTAATGTGTGACAGAAGATTTAAGTGCATTTCTTAATTCATTCTGAGGTAACTATGGCAGTCACGAAGATATATATTTTCAGTTCACTAAGTAAGTTTGCATGGGAATAAGATTTTTGTTATTGAGCAAGGATACTTAAGCCGTGTGAAGGCACGCGTATTTAGTGCTTGCGTGCTTTTCGAGAATGGAGTTACGTGTGTAGCAGGATAACATGTCTCAAAGAAGAGTAAAGTCCTACACTCAAGCTTTTTTTATAGTCGTACTAAATCAAAAGCAGGTTCCATTTTGGAATGTGACTATTTTGCACTAGACAATTTTTCACTCTTGTCAGCGGACTGCTTCACGTCACCAGTGCGCTTTATTGTGTAACAACTAGTAGTTGTTACACTACTGTTGTTGAAGTCACTTAGGACGATATAGTGTCACTATAAATAGCCATAAATATCCTTCTCACGTACTTACTGTTTCAGTCCCATATAGGTTATTCAGTTTCCGTAACATAACAGAAAACTTTACCAAGCTGCAATATTTGAAATAAAAAACATATACGCTGAGTACCGCCTTCCGTAAGAGGTAATTTCAAGAACACAGTACACAGGAAATTAATTCAACGTCCATGAAAGATAATATCTGAGTAAACTGATACTGAAACCATTTAAACGAATATTTTTTTTCTTTCGGTAGGGTGATAACCTGTTTAATGACTTTTACTGTCATTAACTCAGTGCAGTTTGATTTCTTTAATACACATAAGGTTATTAAATCGGGCTTGGAAAACGCTACTCACGTTAGAACAACGGGCACGAGATACCCCGATACGCCGCACAGCTCGATAGAGATCGAGTGCTGCTCGAACAATCACGTGACATTTGACTTGGCAGCGCCAGTGCAAGTGATACAGTATGCGAGAAAGTACGATCCAGCAGCATCATCATGATAGCTCTGTAATTTCGTGACACACTAAACAGCCGTAAATTCTGTCATTGTACAACGGCTGTTGTATTTTTGTAAATTGGCAAGTTCTCATACAAGTGTATATGTAGGGTATACTTAAATATTTTAGTGATTGTTAAGTAAACCTTGCCCTTTAAAAATGTTACTTGGCTCTGAACAGAGTACAATGTTTTGTTTGACAGTTAGAGACTTCACATATTAGAATAATAAGCTTCTTATCGGCTTCAAAATAAAACATACAGATGAAACTAAATCATCTTAAACCGACAATCAGCACGATACAGAGAATAAATTACAATGGCAAAACTATTGAGGAGATAGCACCAACAGACGTCACCTGATTGCAGGACGGACGACAGTTCGTGAATTGGACTGAATTATGGTTTTGATCTTTTACTTATTAGTCAGTGTTATTGCATAGGACATGCACTATGGCAGTTCGTGTTTCACAGTTTTTAGTATTAAACTCCATAAAGGTTTAATAACAATGAGACACGTCGCGAAGACCGTACCAATAGGAGTCGCTACATCGTGTGCCAGTCGAAACTGCTGACTCGTTCGGAGATTTCCCAAGCTGTTAAAAGACAGCCTGAATAGTAGATACAACATCAATGAATCTCTCATTCTTTTTTTTTCTTAGAGAAAAAAAGAGGATAACAAAGACTAATTTGCGATTATATTGAACTTGCAAGAATTCTTTTGCTTGTTATGCGCATTATTGCATAGATAAACTAATGATAAAGTGCTCTAGTAGCTTAAAATTATTCATTGTAAGTTAGATTGAAATCAAGGAAAACGTAAACGACACTGCTCTTCGTTTATGTTTGCCAGCCCTATTGTGGCAGAGCGCATCGGCTTATGATGCAGTGCGAATCAATAAGTTGTTCTGGGCGAATTTCTAAAATATGTCATTACTCTGTGCACAAGTTATCAGCAGTTTTCAGAAAACTCTATAATCTCTGCATCATTGTTGCAAACATGTCAAGGAGTAAACAGTGAATTATCATTCCTTGGTTAGAATTTTTGAAGACGGGGAATGTCGTCAATGGAGTTTTGGCACAAGAAAATTCGATGACCATTTACCGAATCATTTATTATTTATGTTTACTTTACAAAAATTGATGTAAATTAAATGATTACGACGCGGATATTGACATCGTAACGCTGCAACGATTTCCATCAACGTTGAACGGCGAGTACTTCAGCAACGTAAGTCTGTTATCGATACAATGTTTAAAAAATTAGCTCATATACATTCGTATCTTTCTTTTGCAATTTTAATGAATTTCGTAAAGAGGATAATGAATATTTTTCTCCTTCTAGAAAGACATTCATAAGTTACCGATGCTAGCTAATAATACTCAATCGCCTATATCAGTACGTAGATGCAAGGAAAAATTTTCAGTGTGATTGTGACCTATGAGGGTGCTTTGCTTGCTTACCTCGACTGTTTCGTTTTTCGATATGGTCGCCGGCACTTAACTAATTTAGTCAGTTACAGGAGTTGCTCATACTTTTCGAACAGGGTAATTAAATTAAGAAGAATTTATGGCAAATGTGGGATGTTCGATACATGTCCTTGGCGAAACCTTTAATTATATGTTCGATTTATGTTGGGAATTATAGCGGAACTGCTTTGTTTTTTTTCTTTTTACCACTTTCTAACTGTTTGGTCGGTAAACAACTCCAAAGTCAAGTACATGACGACTCGTAAATATGTGGTTTATTTTTTTTTTAAATCGTGTTTAATGGTGTGTATTCCTAATGCATAGAACAGAGCCGCGAAACGTAGCTACACAAGAACTCAGAAGTTGTACCGCAATTCCATTTTATCTGGCGTATTTCTTGGGCGTCGGGTCAGAAGGAACTGCGACACTAGATGATCAGTTTTTTTATTGATAAATATGGAAGCAAGCGTAAGGCCGATTACTGTGTCTGATATATATATGTTTTCTTTTACGATACTCGGTCCGCTCTTTTCCATAACTAATGTGACATTTCTCTCTTCAAATTTTCTTTTGATTCGTGTACATATTTGTAATTGTGTATCTTACTCTCTGCAGTAGTAGTGCAGACCCACACGGAGGGAAAGTTAGCAACGATAAACAAGGGCAGCATCTCTTCCGTATTATCTGTGACATGCATCAAATTAATTCGCAGTTGTGAATAAGGGCTACCATCAACTGTAAAATGAAATGACGGCAATGGAAATTTGTACCGGATCGGGACTCGAACCGGATTTCCAGCGCGGGAAATCCTATTTATGCTCACCGTCCGGCACAAATTTTCATTGTCTTTGGTCCTCCTGCTTAGCTGAGTGGTAATGTGCTTGCCTACCATGCAACGGGCTCGGGTTCCATTCCCGGGCGAGATGGAGATTTTCTCCGCCCGTGGACTGGGTGTTGTTTTGTCATTATCATCTGATCATCATCGAGGCAGAAATCGCCCAATGTGGCGTCACCTGCAATAAGACTTGCAGCTGGCGGCCGAACTTCCCCGGGCGGGGCCTACCGGCCAACAAAAAAAATGCCATACGATCATTTCATTTCATTGTCTTCATTCCATTTTACAGCTGATGGTAGCCCTTATTCGTAATTGCGAATTCATTTGATATGTTTCGTAACGGCTGTGGTCGCCGCAGTACCTGTTCCTTTGGACACGCATCCCTGTCCAAAGAAACTTTTCATCGTCATCAGAATAACACACTGCAGTATCACAGCTTAAATTTTAGTGAGTGAAACTTGTATTTTGCCACTTTGTATCTTCGTAAAAAAATTACATTTCGTGAAGACAATCCTGTCGCTGATTCCGCCATCTTACGTAATTAGTCAACATCTCTTGTTGCCGTATGCCATCATCTGGTAATCTACGTGTTTTTCATAAAATATAATTTTCAGCATGCGTTATGCCCCCTGTCTAAATCAGTTCACTATGACGTCATACTTTCCTGGATAATTATAATACAGACATCAGAATGTATTAGTATCATGGATGTGTAGACATCTGTGCGCTGTCATGAAATTGCTGCAGCAAAGATTGTGAAAAGAAAAGTTGGAAACGGCAGCATATCGTACCGTCTATCTATATTGTCAAAAGTGGTACTAACGTTTGCTGAGATAAGAAAATCAGAGATAAGATAATCGATCTTCATCTTAATTGTAACAACGAAATAAGATTCATGTAGTATGAGTAAATCAAAAGAGAAACGTAAATCCATGTTTTAAGATTTGGCTATGTGTAGTATCAAATGTTCTCGTGGAGCATTTCTTTTAGAATAGCTATTTATTAGTTTTACGTTTTACGTAGTGAATATCGGAGTCTTCGATACAAGCTCTGTGACTCTTCGATACAAGCTCTGTGACTCAGGATTGTAATAATCTGTGTCTACTAGAAAAAGCATGTTTTAGAAATATTTGCACCCTAGATTTCAGCTATACAGCTGCAGCTAAGAATACAAGACAATTCTGAATGTCCCATTTTCGCGTGAGGGTCCCAACAGTTATATAAATTTCGTATGTGGAATATTTTCATTGTGTCATTTCTGACGTGAGATAACTACCAGATATCCCAAACTATCCACGATCGCGTTTGTGGGGCACATATTACCAAACATGTATTTCTTCGCCAAACTGAGTGCAGCAAGTCAAAAGCCGACGGTCAACACTTCTAAGATGAACTTAATAACTCTGACATACAGCACAGGGCCAGTGCGGGTCGATAGTTACAACATGTAGCAATTTTGCTGTCTATATGTTTTCACATGTACTTTTGTTTTGCATGTTGATTTCATGATCTGCTATTTTCGAGACGCAATGTATAATCGGTTGTGTATGTTAGTTTGCGAATGTGTGCTGCTTTGTTGTGAAATTGAGATGGAAAGTATTTCAGGACATTCTTCTTTACCTGTATATCCACGGAAGCTGTTCTCCATTCGAAATGGCGTGTCGGGATTTAATGTTGAACTTAATATGCTGCTGTGCAGTTACCACCTCTTCGCTTGTTGACTGGTCACCGATCTTACACCAGCCATAAGTACACAACGACATACGTTTTTCCTAAAATATGTGACGAACTGTCTAAGCCTACCGTGTGAAGTACTCACTTCGCTTTACGAAACAAGCACATTGCTTTACGAAACAAGCACATTGCTCGCTAGATACAAATAAATTATGCGTAACAGTTGATTCTGAGAAGGTTCCATTTACCTACGCTAACCAAATTGGCAACTTTGAGATAATATGGTTCAAATGGCTCTGAGCACTATGGGACTCAACTGCTGAGGTCATTAGTCCCCTAGAACTTAGAACTAGTTAAACCTAACTAACCTAAGGACATCACACACATCCATGCCCGAGGCAGGATTCGAACCTGCGACCGTAGCGGTCTCGCGGTTCCAGACTGCAGCGCCAGAACCGCGCGGCCACTTCGGCCGGCTTGAGATAATAGGTAGATGTGAGTATGATGTCGTCGCATTTGCCTGTAAAATAAAAGGGTTGTGTGTGGGGGGGGGGGGGGGGGGGGGGGGAAGGATTGACTTTTGGCCACGTTTTGAGAATCGCTTCACTGTTATATAACGTGTGGAATGACTGACAACACTGCGAACGATCTGAAAACGCTGCGTTGCTCTATTTGTGCAGACCGGTATGTTCATCCCTTCCAGATACTCCGTCCGAGTTTCAGCTCCTTGAGACCTCGAAGGTTCTCTGTACAAGAAAACAGTGGAATATTCGCCACTTTTCTCGAACAAATGCCAGACAGAATAACGTATCGAGATCACTAGAATGGCAGCGACTTTTCTCGTAGGTATGTGTTAGCTATCCATGTGTCAGACAGAAACGCATAAAATACGATGATGCGGACGCGCGTGCTCCATAGGAAGGTACAACTACTCGATAACTCGATTCAGTCGAGTCGACTGACGAAAGAAACGAACGGACTGACTTGACTGGCGGGGGCGGCGCGGGTGGCAAGGCGGGTGCCCCCCCCCCCCCCCCCACCACCACCAATATGTATCCGCTACTGCCCACTAAAACATGAGATAGTGCCCACTTTTCCTGTATTTGTCTTGGATGGAATAAGATACTCCATAATGTTTGTGACTATTTTATAACGTAATTACTGAGATATCATCTATGTCCACCAAACCCCAAAACCTCCAACATCACACTCGTAACTCAGTAACTAAATAATATATCTGTATTTTGAATTCTATACCTTTAGACGCCCTGTCGTTCATCTGACTTCAGTCTTAACAAGTTGCGTATCGTGTCACTCAGTGAAATGAACCAATAACAACACGAATTTGAACCTCTATGATATAGAAAGTAGTAAGTTCTTGTCATTAAATTCTAGATGGCAAAAGATGTAATCCAATATTAAAGAATTTTTGTACATTACCTATTTGATTATTAACTTTTAAATTTTCCAAACTTGTGCGATATTTTTGTGTTTATAAAGGTTGACGTCAGTCAAGCACTATTTGTTAATGTGTTTGCACAATTCCATGATGGTATTCCAGTGGGAATACATTAAAATAATTCTTTTTAACTGCAAGTTTTTCATTGCCTGTTGAACCAAACCTGCACTATGCGCAACGCATCACATACTTCAAGCTTCATAAATGAATATTAGTACTGCCATATTTTGCCAAAAATTATTCCTTTGTGCTTCAAAATGTGGCCCAAGGATACTACTGGAATAATTCTATGGCTACAGTGCACCGAAGTGATATTCATTAGACAAAAGAACCAAAATTATGAAAAAAAAATTCTAACCTTCTAAAATTTTGTTTTTATCTCAAACATTTTGACACAAAACAGTTCTCGTTCAAGTAGTCTGACAGGTCTTGCTATAGGACTAGAATGTTGCGGATTACTGCTCCTCCGTGTTTTGTATAACAACCACACAACGAAAATAGAAGCAAAAATTCACAACACGATGTGTATCATCAGTGGATGCAGCATCAGTACCCCCCGCATTTGTGACCTGCGCTTAGTCACATTGTTCCACCTCTGCTTTGTATCAAAAGGGCTTCTCGGTCCGTCAATTGAAGAGAAAGTCACGCAGAATTGCCACGGCGTAAGGACATTCCGAATGTAACGGATCTGCCGTCTCTTTTAGGAAATACTCAAACGAATGTGGTTAACGTTTTAAAAGTTCTGGGGCTTGTCCACTGTTTTTACCAATATTTTAGGGACAGTCTTAAATTGTTGCCAGGATGACCTTGAATGAAAAAGACCCCTTTGTATTAGCTTTCGCTTTCTATTTTTTTAAAGATTCTTTAAAAATATACGTGATACTATGCAATATTGTTTGGGTACCGTGTGGTAAGAGTATGAACTGGTTTTCTGAACTATCAATTGGTGAATGGCTAACAACAACAGAGTACGCGATAAGCACTCTGATCGTAGACCAGTTCCAACGTATTAGAGGTTAGCCTTGTTTATTCTTCCTATTAACGAAACCTTGAATGGGAGCTGAAATCGCCTAAACTGAACGGGTAAATCTGTTGGGATGATTGGTATATGGGTATGAAAGAGACTTCACTAGCTGTTGGAATTGTAAATATGATAGCTTCAATGACATTATTTCGAATAGATCTCATATATGTTTTCTCTTAAAACCGACTGCAAGGAAGAGTGAAGAACACATTGTTATGCAAATAGGTTCAAATGTTTAAATGTGTGTGAGTTCGTAAGGGACCAAACTTCAGAGGCCATCGATCTCTAGGCTTACACACTACTTAAACTAACGTATGCTAAGAACAACACACCCACCCATGCCCGAGGGAGGACTCGATCCTCCGGCTGAAGGGCCACGCAGTCAGTGACTTGGCGCCTATAACCGCGCGGCGCAAATAGGTTGTTTGAAATTACCCATACAGAGCAACAATGTGTTGTACACAGCAGAAACAGTTATTGCAATGGTTTATATTCCCTGCTACCGTACTTAAAAGTGACTGTAAAAAATAAAACGAAACCTCACAATTTAGAAGTACAGCACAGCATTTTCTTTCTCGGAGTCGGTTTTAACAGAAAACATGTACATTGTTATTGTGTAAATATGAAGCCTATTCCGTCCGAATGTTTATTAGTTGTGGAAAATTTTTAAGTAAATCGGTCAGGATCTTGTAAATATTTTCATAACAACTTTTCCCCTTTCTTGATTCGTGAAATGTACGCTTGCTATTTCTGCCACCACCAGGCCCTAAATGTTTTGGTCGTTTGCCGTACACCTGTCCAAAGTTGACTGCGTCTCAGGCAGTTAGCGCAATTTTATGTCACTGGACAGGCGAACACCGAAAGACGAGCTCCAGAGTCGAGAAAGTCTTGAAGTACAAACATGCATACATACAGAGAAAAATCTAACTGCTAAGCTAAAGATACAGGAGAAAGTACACCGGTGGTGACGTTCACAGAACTAAAATTAGTTTTATTCAAATTGAACTGTTTTATAGAAACCTTTGAATCAGTACGAAGTATTAACTGAGTAACTAATGCGCTATACATTTACTCACTGGATGCTAGTCTGTTTCTTCCAGACCTAATAGATACTAGTCATCTCTTGGTGATGTCGTCGGCCATCACCTTCGAAAACAGCGATTACTGCATGCTGCATTCGCACTACTTCGACATTTGTTTAACCTGCATACTGCACAGGTGGTTTAAAATTAATTTGGCAGCTGCAACCAAGGAAGATAGTCCAAAGTAGTTTGATATTGTTGTCTGTAATCAATTCAGAAATGCAACCGTTGTGCTCCATGCAACGCAATATTGTCCGCCATTCTGAATGCCTCACCACGACGAAAGCCGGCCGATGTGTGTTAAACTTTCGAATAGTAGATGGTTTACTCACATCTTTTTTTCGATTGGTATTGTTGTAGTAACTTGTATCCTTTCTTACATACGTGTAATCTACATAGTTTCATCGTCTAATTTACTCTCCAGTTTCCTTATTTTGCTTCATTTTAACATCTAAGGTATTTTACGTTAAATATTCAAATCTGTCTCTTTGCCATATCGATCAGTCAGGAGGGTATTTGGTCATCCTACAGACGTAACAGCACTGTCTGGCTTATGACACCTTCGAAAAGAAATTGGAAGTGCATAGTTTATCACTGAATTAACTGCGCATAGTGTTTTTCGCTGAATTAACTGCACATATAAAGATGGCAGTAGCATCGCGTATAGAGGTATAAAAGGGAAACGCACTGGCAGAGCTGTCGTTTGCACTCGGGTGATTCATGCGACAAGCTTATCGATGTGATTATGGTCGCACGGAGGGTAGTAAACAGACTTTGAACGCGGAATGGTAGTTGAAGCTAGACGCATGAGACAATTAGTTTGGAAAATTGTTAGGGAACTCAGTATTCCGAGAGCCACCGTCTCAACAGTACGCCGAGAATAGCAAATTTCCGGTATTATCCCTCACCACGGACAAAGCAGTGGCCGACGGCTTCAGCTTAACGACGAAGAGCAGCTACATTTGCTTAGAGTTGTCAGTGCTAACAGACAAGAAACAGTGCATGAAATCACCGAAGAAATCTGTGTGGGACATACGACGAAAAATCAGTGTGGGACATACGACGAACGTATCCGTTAGGACAATGCGATGAAATTTGCGCTATCTCAGCAGAGTACTGATAGGGAGTGCCATTGCTAACAACGAGTCATCGACTGCAGCGCCTTTCCTCAGCTCGAGTCCATATCGGTTGGATACTAGACAACTGGAAATTGCGTGGCATGATCAGATGAGTTTCGATTTCAGTTGGTAAGAACTGACGGTAGAGTTCGAGTGCGGCGCAGACTCCCAAAGCCATTGATTAAAGTCTTCAACAACGCATTGTGCAAGCTAGTGGTGGCTCCATAATGGTGTGGGCTGTGTTTACATGGAATTGACTTGGTTCTCTGGTCCAGCTGAGCCGATCATTAACTGGAAACGGTTGCTTTCGGCTACTTGGAGACCATTTGCAGCCATTCATGGACTTCATGTTTCCAAAAACCGATGGAACTTTTATGGATGACAATTCGCATTGTCACCGGGCGCCAATTCTTCCTCGCATTCGGGAGGACGACGGTTCAATCCCGTCTCCGGCCATCCTGATTTAAGTTTTCCGTGATTTCCCTAAATCGCTTCAGGCAAATGACGGGATGGTTCCTTTGAAAGGGCACGGCCGATTTCCTTCCCCATCCTTCCCTAACACGAGCTTGCGCTCCGTCTCTAATGACCTCGTTGTCGACGGGACGTTAAACACTAATATCCTCCTCCTCCTCCTCCTCCAATTCTTCGTGACTGGTTTGAAGCAAATGCAGGGCTATTCGAGCGAATGATTTGGCCACCAATCGAAAATGTGTAGGACATAATCGAGAGATCCGTTCGTGCGCAAAATCCTGCACCGGCAACACTTTAGTCATTACGGACGAGCCGACCGAAGTGGCCGTGCGGTTAAAGGCGCTGCAGTCTGGAACCGCAAGACCGCTACGGTCGCAGGTTCGAATCCTGCCTCGGGCATGGATGTTTGTGATGTCCTTAGGTTAGTTAGGTTTAACTAGTTCTAAGTTCTAGGGGACTGATGACCTCAGCAGTTGAGTCCCATAGTGCTCAGAGCCATTTGAACCATTACGGACGGCTATAGAGGCAGCATGGCTCAATAAAAAAACAGTTGCTTGAATCACTTAGCCACAGGCAGCAAAGCATTTACCATAGCCGTCATGTTGATTCAAAACTTTTAAGAAACAAATATCGTTGTGGTTCGCCGTATTCGGGAAATGGTCATATTTATTTTGTGAGACGCTCTGAAACTTGAAAAAATTCAATTATATATGTGCTTTAAAATTAAACGAGACGGTTGCTAAGGAAAGCAAACCATATTTTAAGATTTTTGATTCTGTGCGTTAATTACGTTGTACTAAAATGATGTTTTATAATTGTGGAGATTACTTCTGGCTAAGAGTAACAAGAAAGAGAAATTTATATATTATTTACACTCGTAATGATCTCTCCTGGCGTATTAGTGTCGTTTTTGTGATGGAAGTTCCTTCAGGTGTATTCTGTTTTTTCACGTTGGTCGAGACATTCACCCATACGGGTTTTCGCGTCGGCGACTTCTGTCAGCCACTTTGTTCCGTTTCGGTGACTGGAAGCAAAATGCGCGCTCCATCGCCTTTCTATATGCGAACTGTCAGTTGAGTTCAAGACGCAGAGATAAAAGTGACTGAAAATGGAGATGTTCGAACTTTTCTCTTATACTGGAGAGAGAAAAGCACATTTCACAGCATCCTGTGTAGTGTGAATAAATATTCCACATCCAGCTTCAAATGTGTTTATTTTAATTACAGATAAAGTATGAAGTGCGTGAAATGATACGTTGCAGCTCAGAAGTCAGCACGGTAATTACAAGAGAAACATTGCCTTTTTAGAGACCTGTTTACAGTCTGACACATATATGTAATTTGTGCTACACATTGAGATCATCTCCCTGTAGCTGCTAGCCTTTAGGTTTTCTACGTGATTGCCTGATGTAGTCCTGAGCTGCCTCTCTACTTATCATCCAGTGCACTCCAATGGTACATGAAGATGTAGCGTAGTAGGGTTGTAAGGGATTCTCACAAACTTCGTCAGTTTTTCTAGCTGGCTACTCTCCCAAACGTATTTATTACTTTTGTTCTGTAGTAGCACTTCGCACGCATCAGTAAAATACAGGGCTCTTTTAAAAGTTCTGGAAGTACGTACCCACACTTTCCTGTACAGAACGATGACTCACAGCTGTAGCTGATGTGCTCGTCATTGGTCCTACGCGTCTCTTTATTAGTCGTTGATGTCTGTTCATTCTTTCTAATAAGCAAAATTCTTTCTCATCTTTTATTACGTCTTTACAATCTACTGGTCTTTGTGGTACACTTTTTTCCTTTTTTTTTATTCAGTGCATTCATGAGGGCACCTATGCACCATATTTAGCTCTGTGACAACAGGAGGGGCGTCTGACCATCCTACAACATTAACAGTGCCAGACTCAGTAATTAATAAGACGAGCAAGTGCAGGTACGGGATGGCAAAGAAGACGAGTAGGAAGAAGTTCAAGCGTCGAAACATGGCTGTAGAAATGGGATAAACTTTATGATTTGGAAATTACTTAAATAGGATGAAACAATTATTTTAAAAAAAGAACAGAGTCTCGTCAGAAAATCTTTTGAGCTGAGAGTTTTTATCACTTAAATATCGATATTCCGCTAGAGAGAGAGAATATTTTGTAGAAAATAAATGAAACGTCTATTGTGGGATCTGCGTCAGGCTGAACCAACACAGAACATCGAACTTGTTCTAGGAAGGGCAGCAGAAATGGTCATCAGCTGTTTTGCCTTGCGAGAGTGATTAACATAACTACAAGGCACCCGACAAATTTGTTGAATTCGTCACGAATATGTTCCTTCGAATCCCTAGTTTTGGACGAGAAACCATTGATATTTTGCAGCCGTATGTTCGTTTAATTCCACTGGAATCTCTAAAACGGAACGAGTACAGCACGAGGTGCTATTACTACATGATACGGTGAAAGCAACCCATGCCACGCCATTCTTAGTGATTCGCAGACAGATTTTTGTATTTTTTACAAAACCGTATGTATATAGGAAATTCTTTGAGTATAGGAAACACTTCAATTGAATGACGGAAATTCATGTAAAGCAACACTACAACTGCGCAGTTCGCGTTTTCCGTCTAGTAATAACCTTGTTGTCGACAAAAGGTTAAAACATAATTTTATTTTCATTTAGTAGCACCACGCATAATAAATCGTACACATGTTCAGATGAACTATAGTGTTGATGACAGCACTAATACACTGACGGAAAAAATCGCAACACCAAAAAATAATTACTGTAGAGTAATGAAATTTCGGGAATACATTTGTCTAGGTAACATATTAAAAGATTAATGTAAGCGGTGGGTTAAGCCATTGCAAATGTGATATGCTGGTACACTAACAACCGGTTAACAGCCAGAATATTGAATGCAGCCACGCAGACGTCAATACATTGTGCTGCACAGGTGCGGATGTCAGTTTGTGATATGGAGTTTCATGCCTGTTGCATTTGGTCGATGAATATAGGGTCGGGTTACGATGTTTGTGCATGACACTGTAGTTGTCGTCCGAAGATGTCCCATATGTACCCGATTGGAGACATATTTGGCGATCTAGCTGGCCAAGGCAACACGCTGACACCCTGTAGATGACGTTGGGTTATAACAGCGGCATGTGGGCTGGCAACCGCGCTGCTGCTACGGTCGCAGGTTCGAATCCTGGCTCGGGTATGGATGTGTGTGATGTCCTTAGGTTTGTTAGGTTTAAGTAGTTCTAAGTCTAGGGGACGAATGACCTCAGATGTTAAGTCCCATTGTGCTCAGAGCCATTTGGACCATTTGTGGGCTGGCGTTATCCTGTTGGAAAACACCTGACGGAAGTTGTTCATGAACAGCAGCACGCGCCGGCCGCGGTGGTCTAGCGGTTCTAGGCGCTCAGTCCGGAACCGCGCGACTGCTACGGTCGCAGGTTCGAATCCTGCCTCGGGCATGGATGTTTGTGATATCCTTAGGTTAGTTAGGCTTAAGTAGTTCTAAGTTCTATGGGACTGACAACCACAGATGTTAAGTCCCATAGTGCTCAGAGCCATTTGAACAGCAGCACAACACGTCGACAATAAACTCCCATAGAAATTTTCAGTCAGATTGCGTGGGATAACCACGAGATTCCTCCTGACATACGAAATCGCATCCCAGTCCAGACAGGCTGGTTGCAAGACTTCAAACGGCCTCCTGCTAACCAG
The DNA here is from genome assembly GCF_021461395.2 of Schistocerca americana. Taxonomy (NCBI): domain Eukaryota; kingdom Metazoa; phylum Arthropoda; class Insecta; order Orthoptera; family Acrididae; genus Schistocerca; species Schistocerca americana. The sequence continues at coordinate 458,706,764 of NC_060119.1, read as the reverse complement.
CACACGGTCATAACTGCCACCGAGTTAAAACCAGCTGTCATCAGAAAACATAACAGACGTTCATTCTGCCCTACAATGAGTTCTCGGTTGACGTCTCAGAAGTCGTAAACAGGGGTGATTTGGGATCAGTGGAATGGACAGTACAGGGCGTCTGGCTCGGATTTGTCCTTGATGTAGCCGATATGTAACAGTTAGTAGTGTCACTGTGGTGCAAATTGCTGTTCAGATTGCTGCTGCAGATGCAGTACGATGCGCCAGAGCCATACGCCGAAAACGTTAGCCTTCCCTCTCGGTAGCGCCACGTGGCCTTCCGGAGCCCGGTCTTCGTCATTCTCGTGGCCACCGCAGCGAGCAGTCATAAACAATGGCTACATTCCTGGAAACTTCTTCCGCAATATCACAGCAGAAATATCTAGCTTCTCTGTGAGATGTTGACAATGGTGCCCATGTCATCTTAAAGGCAAACGCCAACACACCCTGTGCAGTCTCAAAGGTAACTGACGCTCACGACCGTTACAGTGTTTAAGTAAAGCAAACCGGATTTGCATCCTCACAGCGGCGCTACTAACGCCACACTTATGCGACTGGCGCGAAATCTGAATCGACATCATCTTTCAGATGTAGAAACACGCCTAACCACTTTCGTTTATGTCGCACAACTCCTTATTGGTAGCCCGCATCTCGTGGTCGTGCGGTAGCGTTCTCGCTTCCCACGCCCGGGTTCCCGGGTTCGATTCCCGGCGGGGTCAGGGATTTTCTCTGCCTCGTGATGGCTGGGTGTTGTGTGCTGTCCTTAGGTTAGTTAGGTTTAAGTAGTTCTAAATTCTAGGGGACTTATGACCACAGCAGTTGAGTCCCATAGTGCTCAGAGCCATTTTCCTTATTGGTTTTTGGAGCTACAAAATAAGGGAACAGTACTTTTTACGCGAAAATGTTGTACACTTTAATCGTTTCATATTAGTAGAACTATTAGACCAATGCGGAACGTACTTCTGCTATGCATTATAAATTTTCAAAACGTCTGCTGGTTACAAGGTAAATTTTGTGTGAACTGTACAACCGTTATCGCAGTTTCTTTCATTGACTGCAAAAATTCCCATGAGCGGAACTAAAAACTTCAACCTTCCTTCATATTTACCAAAGATCCTCTCAAATATTGGAAATCTCTTCTCTGAGTAAGTATTAGGAAAGCGCTTTTCCCTCTAATTTTGTTCCATCGCTAAAGTGTTCGAATATCGAAATGGCTTTAGAAATACCCAAAGGATAAGGAAACGGCAATACACGGCTTAAAGAAACAAAGTGAAACTGTTGAAAAGACTGCGGGTAATTTAGTGGTAGATTTAAGACTAGAGTCCTCAGTAATGCAAACATGCCACTATAGGTCACTGAATATTGTGCTTCCGTTGTCCACCAAGAAATACTACACAGTCTCCCCCCCTCCCCCCCCCCCCCCCTCCTTCCTTTAGGCTTTTATGGTGATGTGTTTCCTTCTTTCGCATATGTAATGCCTAATAACCATTCTGTAATAGTTAGTTTCTTGTGAGCACATTACGTCTTTTGGTAAGGTAGGGGCCCAAATTTCGTCACCTTCCTAGATTAGGACCTATATAATCCCTGAAAGGTTATGGACACGGTAAATTTGTAATATAACTCGTATTCCTGAATAAATTGTGAACTTATAAGCACTTTAAAATTAAATTTATATAACACGCTTTTGTCAGTATTTGGTATACAAAAAGCACTACAAAAAATACAAATTGTTCATAATTCCTTTTCTCAAAAAATATTCAAAAGTACGTTTGATTTAAATGTATTTTTCCATTCAGGTATTAGCAAACACTTTCACTTTGATGAATCACTTGAAGGTCATGAATGAACAACATTTATGACATTCTAAACACAAGCTACCTTTGAATTTATATGTCTATATAGATGAGGACCTTTCGTAAAATCAAACCAAGCACTTCGTACAACTAATACATTTCTCTACGTGAGTATCTGAGGAATAAAGTTTACGACAGGCAGCGCATTCAGCTAAATCTTCATCACCTCATCCGTTATCAGTCGACAATAGAAGGTCACCTATTCTGTTTCACACAAGTTAAAGGATTTTCTCATAAGTGTTTGTTTTCTTATGTTTTATGAGGGGAGCAGCTGATATCTTACTTTTCTTACGATACAGATACTTTTTCTGCTACATAATCTTTCAACGATGTGCGTTGGATTTTAAATGATTTACTCGCACGCCTATAACTCATTCATATCTCCCTCACTGAATTAACAGCCTTATTCATGCCCTCCTTATCCCATTGCCAGCGTTTTCCAGCCTGAAAAACTTAAAATCGTGTTTATAAATAGCAAATAAAATAAATTTTGCGTATGCTATTGCATCGATGTCGTAAAGCGTCTCGTTAAAATTTATAAATAACAGCATTTTTTATCTCTGATGTATGAAACATTTTGGCGCATCAAATATATAGTATGTAGCTTACTCTCCTCGAGTAAGAGAAACTTAGTTTCGAGCCCAATCCCCCACAGTGTTTTAGCTTGCCGCTTATAACAAACGGTCTAGGAGACATCACGCTAACGCCTTCTAACATAGCTATTAGCCTTGATTTTGTTTTGAGTCATCAGTCTGCTGACTGGTTTAATGCGGGTCTCCACGAATTCCTTTCCCGGGCCAACCCTTCATCTCAGAGTAGCAACTACAATCTACGTCCTCAGTTTTTTACTGGAAGTACTCCAGTCTCAGCCTCCTCTACAGGTTTTACCCATTACAGCTCCAGTCTGATACCGCTGAAGTTATTGCCTGATATCCTAACATCGTGTTTCTTATTTCTGTCAGTGTTTTCCATATATTCCTTTCCACTCCGATTCTGCGGAGAACCTCCTCATTCTTTACCTTATGAGTACCTGATTTTCGACATTCATCTATAGCACCACATGGTCCATGTTTCGCTACCATACGATTCTGTGCTCCAAAAGTATATTCTCAGACATTTATTCCTCAAAATTATGCCCGTGTTTGATACTGGTAGATTTCTCTTGACGAGGAATTCTCTTTTTGCCAGTGCTAGTCTTCTTTTTATGTCCTCCTTGCGCCCTCCATCATTGGTTATTCTGCTGCCTAGGTAGCAGAATTCCTTAACTTCCTAACCCTAATTTCTGATGTAAAGTCCCTCGCTGTTCTCATTTCTGCTGATTATCATTGTTTTACGTCTATTTAGATTTAAAAAATGGCTCTAAGCACTATGGGACTTAACTTCTGAGGTCATCAGTCCCTTAGAACTTAGAACTACTTAAACCTAATCAACCTAAGGACATCACACACATCCATGCCCAAGGCAGGATTCGAACCTGCGACCGTAGCGGTAGCGCAGTTCCAGACTGTAGCGCCTAGAACCGCTCGGCCACCCCGCCGGCATTTAGATTTACTCTCAGTCCATATTCTGTACTCATTAGTCTGTTCATTCCATTCGACAGATACTGTAATTCTTCTCCATTTTCACTGAGGATGTCTTACCGTTCTTCATCTTCCACTCTTATTGTTCCCTCTTGGCTGTTGCTTATTTTGTATTTCACACGTCTTTCCCTACATATTATCCTATGTTTCTCAGAACACCGAACGTACTGCACCATTTTACACTGTCGAACGCTTATAATGCCGGAAGCCTTCTGCCACCATTGCTGATAATGTTTATCAAAAATTTGAACAATGGCAGTGTTCGAACCCGGAGCCCATGACGTTGCATAACTAGTCAAAGATGCTAACCGTAGATCAAGGGTGTCACGCAAGCCTTGATGGTGGCGTCAGAAAGAGATTAGCGACAACCTTGATATCAAAACTGGTGGTCACGAATCAGGTGAAGTTATGTTGTTATACACGTTGGAATCAAAATAACCCATTCCGGACGAAGCAAGGAGGACATACAAAGAAGATTACCACAGGCATAGAGGGCATTCCTTGACATGGGAAAACCCGAACATAAGAGAATAGAAGCGTTTGACATGTGGTGTTACAGAAGAACGCTGAAAATCACGTGGAATTACATGGTAAGGGATGAGGTTCTCCGCAGAATCGGCGAATAAAGGAACGTATAGAAAACAATGACAAGAAGAAGGGATAGGATGATAGGGCATGTATTTAGGCATCAGCTGTTTTGTCATATGGTTCTTCATTTTCTGTGGAGCTAAAGGTGGTTGATTTGACAGATAAAGTTGAGACGCGAAAGTTTGCTTGAGTATTCGTTAACTCACGAACGTATGCATGCAGCTTTGTGAAAAAGGCTGTTGGCATCTCGGAACATGGATGTGTCCATGGTATTCTCGTTGTGAAGATTAGGGCGAAGCAGTAACACTTGGTCACCGGTAAGGTAAAATTAAAATCCTGGTTCATGTAGCGGTAGCCCGAATGGGTTGGCCACTGTACAAAAAACACGCCCATAACGTCACACAACTACCCCCCCCCCCCCCCCCAGCCCCAAATCCTCAACTTCACCGTCCTGCTGAACGTCTTTATCGGCCGTCTGTGCATTCGACGCCTTGCATCATTTGTGAATGGGGAACATCGCTACTCGTCGAACCACACTACACGCTTCCAGCTCAACTATTATCCAGTTTCTGTGTTATTTAGTCCAATGAAGGCGTGAAACTTCCATCTGCTGCTAGAGGGGTAATGGCCTTTTGCCAGGTACCCAACACCAGATGTCCATTGCCTGCAATTTTCTTGACAATGCTCGCTCGGAAACTGGAGCACCATTCCTTGTAGACACGCTTGAAGTCTGCCGTGAAACACTAACGAATCGGGCAGTTTCATTCAAACTGTTTTCATGGACAGGTTCAATCACGATAGCCCCTTTCTGTCACTTCATCACGCCTCAGCGTTTACCTGACTGCTTTCAACTAGCTGGTACATACACACTGCTTCATTGCTGTTACTTACCTCCGCTATAGAGGATCTTATGACCACTTGGTACAATTTCTACTGTGTCGAAAACTATACTAGAAGTTAAAACACCTCTGGCATCTTTAGGGATAAATTGGCTGTGTCAAGGAATGAAATGCAGTAATAATATGAGTGAACTACATTCGTTGCGAATCCATAATTTTCTGCGCTCACTGCTGAGTATCCAAATGAAGGGAGTGGTTATGGGAAGAGTTGGCGCATAAGGGCTCTGGAACACATGGAAAACATCAACCAACATTAGCACACGCATGGCTTACAGCCCAGAAAAATATGCTCCAGAGTAGGACGCCACTAGCACCGCTGGAATTGGGGGTGGAGCTGGCAAAAGGTGACATGTAAAAATAATCGGAAACGACCGGTATTAGTGTCAAATCCTTAGAGACTGGTGTTGCCACGATGGTTAGTCAGTCCTTACGCCATTTAATTCCGATCCCAATTGAAAAGAAATTTGTAGAATCCTCTAGAAGGAATGGAACCTACTGAAGGTGAATATGCAATGCCTTTAGGCTCGGGGTATTGATCCATCCACCTGCATGTATAAATACAAATACTGCCTGTAAAAAGAGAGGTGTGACAGGGGCGAGGGCAAGGGATATAGAATATATAATTAAAAGAGCAACGCAGGGTTATTAGTTGATAATGTATATTAAAAAACGGATAACCCGGTTCATGGTCCGTGGTGCAACTTTCCATTAGCAGTTTGCCTATCTAACAGCTTCCAAGGGCAATAAAAATTTGGTTTTCCATACTTCACTTTTAAAAATTTAACGTGTAGCCGTAATCTACTCATTAACAGGTATAATCGTATGTTGAAAGTTTAACACAGTAAGATAAGCATAAAATTTGCAAACAGTTTATATACCTTGACGCAGCGTAACTCACGGGGTATATTACACAGATTTTATTCATCCATTCTTTGCGAATGACAACACTTAATAACTTCCAATAAACTTTCCAATTAATTTCAAAATTTTGAATGTTTTCCTCGCTGCCACCGCTCCACAAATCTATGAAAGATGAAAGCTTATCCCACACTACATTTACGCTGCTCATACAGACTTGCGCATAAGACATTACGTTTTAATCTATTACTTATTTACCTCTTACTCTGTTCGCTAGAACTTTTGCAGACAGTACCCACATGTACCAGCGAATGTACCTGCAAAATTAAGTCATTCTATGACACCACTGTCCACAGTTGAGAGCAGTGGGGGCAAAGCGGGGGAGGATCACCACTTAAAATATGTCAATGGCTAAAAAGACAGGACTCCGGATAGGGCACTGTATTGTTCGCCATAGACTTATTTTAAGTGGTGATACTCCCCTGCTTTTTCCCCACTGGTCTCAACCGTGGACAGTGAGATACCTTTTACCTCAGTGCCCCTATTTTAATCCGCTACGTGCCCGTTTACACCTCTCGCCTGATATATCTTCCCTTTTAGCAGATGACACGCGCTCAGCCGATCGCGTCCTTGAGTTTCAAATGGTTCATATGGCTCTGAGCACTATGGGACTTAAGTTCTGAGGTCATCAGTCCCCTAGAACTTAGAACTTCTAAAACCTAACTAACCTAAGGACATCACACACATCCATGCCCGAGGCAGGATTCGAACCTGCGACCGCAGCGGTCGCTTGGTTCCAGACTGTAGCACGTAGAACCGCTCGACCACGCCGGCCGAATCCATGAGTTTATCAGAGTCAGTGAGATGACATCGGTAATTTGAATCTCTTTTTTGGGGAATACAAGTCATCCTCCAATAGCAGTTTTCTAAGATTTCCTTCCGTTTTCTATTTCTCTCCTTCTTGGGTTTCGCTCCCATTGCTGCTGATTTAACTTTCGGTTTTTTACCCCTCCCTAAGACACAGAATGGGGGCTTAGGGTCGCAGCAGTTCTGCGGCCTAAAACAATATCAGAAAAAGGAAAAAAAAGGAAATATGACGTCATAAAAATTAAGGTGCGTGTAAAGCTTAAAAAGTAGCCCAAAAAGAGTCTATGATCCAGTGTTTGAAAATGAGCGCCCTGAGCGACATCCAAAAGACTTCAAACAAAAAACTTCTGCTCGCTTATAATCTAAACGTTAAATTAGCACGTAACATCTTTTGTGAAGTACTCACACGTCTGAAGCTGTTTTTTGCATTGGGGAATCCGGTGGGAGGTTTGTTGGCTTTTTATAAAGCTACACACGCTTTTCCCGAGTATCAGTTACTGCGAATGCGAGGTATCCTATCTTGTTCCACTCTGATCAAGTTGTTTGATTCTCTCAGGGCCCTCTTTCAAGAACCAAATAAACAGCTGTGACATTCTGGGGTTCTTTTATGGTTTAACGACTGTTATGGAATTTTACAGTACCTAAGAATGCATGTTTACCGGAATTCCGTTTTGTTTGCTTCGGAACAATCTCACTAGAGGCGAGTTGATTGTCAACAGTGCTCTCGAAATTAATTAAAATGTAAATTACCGCATTCTAAAAACGGGGCGCGTAGATGGGAGCTCTGCTTCCCGGATGGCGTCGGAGGCTGTGCTGCGCCCCGCGTGTGAAAGACGCACGCCATTACGAAAGACGTCGTTTCTGACTCGGGGAGCGAGCGAACTTCGGCAACTGTTCCTTTGGCGTGTCCTTTGAGAGCAGAGTATTCAGTCGGTTAATTGCTGCGTGCCATTGTGCTCGCTAAGTGCTGTAAGGCAGGAGGAAATCTCGAGCCCGGCCAGCTCGGCGTCGAGAATGGCTGTAACAGGGAACAGGGTAGCGGCGGAAGCGACGCCGGCGCCGCTGGCTGTTCCGACACCCGAGCCTCAGCCAATCTCATTCCTGCGCGTGCTGCCTCTCCAGCCCGGCATCCCACGACCGTGGTCATATAACGGCCTCAGCGACCGTACACGTCTGAATGGCACCTTTGCTGCATTCCATGTAATATTCCATCTTAACTTTCCGTCGACGACGACGCCATTAGAGACGTAGTACAAGCTCGGATTTGGGCATAGTCGCATCCTTTTCGATGGAACTGTTCAGGACGCCTAACCAGTTTGGGCTATCGGGTGTAATACATAAACATCATACCGTTTTTTGGTGTTCCGTACAGATTTCGTAGACATGTAAAAGGGGGTGAGTGCATAATATTTGGAATAGGAACTCATGTCCGGAAACGTCATCCAACGACGCTGTGGGGCGTCAAAGCTATAGGTGCCGACGCCTGTAAATTTATGTGTATATAGAGTGATTTCTCAATGATGTTACAAACCTTCAGGGATCACGGTTAAATGTATCAGTTCAATAGAGCAGATGTGTTTCACACCAGCGAAGATAAACAAATGCTCGTAGCTCCTCAGGTATGCATATCAATGATCTTCACCCGTAAGGTTCGATTCGCTCGTTTCCGAACCGGATACCATTACTTCAAACTGATACATTTATCCGTTCCCACTGTACTTGAAGTTTGTAACATCATCACGGAATCACCCTTTGACACTCTCTAGCCTCGCTAATGATGTTTCCGGACATAGGTTCCTATTCAAAATATTATGTGGTGATGTTTTTCCAACTTCTACAAACTAGAGGGATTAATGAGTGAGAGGATACGGAATTATAACGGTCTAATGAAATTACGTCTGGAAATACAAGGCTCTCATGCTGCAAACCATTTATTTAGGTGTACATTTTTACAGAGACTGCGGTCAAATACGCGTTGTACCCTGAGCCCCAGTTGCAGTATGTGGTGAAAATGGGTTCCATGTCCCTCAACGCATGCGTGTACGAGCAGTAGCATGTTCTGCCTCAAGCGTTCAAATCGGCCATGCTGCATCCGAACAGTGTCAAAGGCAACAAGAATGCGCTGGTCCAGTGTCCCCACATCTGCAATGGGCTCTGCATACACGATACTTTTGAAATGGCCCCATTACCAGAAACCGCACGGGTTGAGAGCCGGTGAATCAGCAGGCCTTGCCACTGGATACTCTCGTCCGATCCATCGACCAAGGAAGATACGACTGAGATGTGTTCGGATGTTAATGGCGAAGTGGGCTGAAGCACCATCTTGTAGCAGCCATATAACCCTTTCAGTCATCAATGGCATTTATTTGAGCAGGGGAGGCAAAGTCACACGCCAGAAACGCAGACAATTCCGACCTGTTAGACAACGTGGAACGAAGGCTGGTCCCAAAATACTGTCGCGAATTGTCCCGGTCCACATATCCCGGCTGTACCCGATGCTTATGATTCGCTATCACCAGGCCATGGCGTTCCGCTTACTACCCCACAGATAACTGTTATGAAAGTTGATGATACCAATTCGTGTAAAGGGGCCTCTTCTGTGAATAGGATGGATGACACAAGTCACAGAATCATGGTTGCCTGGTGAAGAAACCAGAGACAAAACTGCCCCAATGTGGAAAGTATGTCGCTAGCAAGCTCTGCACAGCGATAACGGTAGTAACAGCTGCCATGGAGAATGTTTCACATAGTCGTCGGGCTTACCCTGTACAGGCGGGCCAACTACATAGAAGTAAAAAGGCCGTCGCGTTCCACAGTGTTAATCACATTTTCGTCCAAGTCTGGTGTCAGAATATTTCGGGTATGTCCTCCATGATTTACTGCCGCCTGAAACGACCTTGTCTCATACAAACGGCGAAAAAATGTTGCTAAAATTGAACTCTGTGGTTGTCGTCGTCGGGGATAGGTCTCCTGATACACCCATTCGTCTTTCTGTAGGCGAACACAATGTCGGCAAGCTCTTGATTCGAATACGGAACCATTGTGTACAACGCCGTATCACATCCACTACAAGGTGAGTCAGCAAGAAAAGTGAATCGGGCACAACATCACCAATCACTATGGCAGGAGATGGAGCTAGGGCATGTCGTATGAGGAACAGTAGCACCTTTAGGAGGTAACTATGTATACTGTGGCTGTGGCTGCATGGTACAGTGCGTATTAGACCGCAATCTCTGTAACTAAGAATGATAAGATAAATATTCTCCAACATGCAAAACTTGCGCTTCCGGACATATGTTCATTAGACTTTTATTGATCTGTATCCTCTCATCGAACAATTCCTTTAAGTTTTTACACAGTGCAAAAAATCACGCTGTGTGTGTTTCCGTAAGAGCGTGAAAAAATGTAATAGGACATAGAGAATGCTCCACTGAACAATTTGATTTATTCTTTATTTCCTGCAAGGAAAACAGGAATTGCCAGAATTGTAGCTGCCTGTGATGTTATTCGAAACCAGGGATATTTGCCAGGGTGCGTTCGCCGATGACATGCTGGCTGTGAAGTTGATGGCCGTCAGTTTCAGCACATTTTGTAAGATACAGCACAAATGGTACGTTCACTGTGTCAGTGATGGTATATGCAATTAACTGTAAGTAATGTAAATAAAAAAGTACACAGTAATATGATTTTATTTTTATTACCTACTTAAGCTGGTTTTCCGACCACAGGTTTCCTACTTCAAACTGTTCAGTGGAGCATCCTCAATGTTCTGTTACATTTCTACGCGCTCTTATGGAAACACCCTGTATGTATGGTCCTCGTCTATTCCTACACCACTTGATAGATCAAATTTGGTACACATACTCGTATGATTTACTGTCTGGAAAGAAACACTGTTGGGGGTGGGGTTAGAACTACTGCCTCTCTTAGGGGTGGGGTCGGGAGTGAAAAAAGTATCGTATTTTACATAGCGCAAGCGGTCCCGATATATCTAAAAATGAACACACTTCGTACGCCGCGATCATAGGGTAGACACTTTTACTGCTCCAAAATCAAATGGTTCAAATGGCTCTGAGCACTATGCGACTTAACTTTAGAGGTCATCAGTCGCCTAGAACTTAGAACTAGTTAAACCTAACTAACCTAAGAACATCACACCCATCCATGCCTGAGGCAGGATTCGAATCTGCGACCGTAGCGGTCGCTCGGTTCCAGACTATAGTGCCCAGAACCGCACGGCCACTCCGGCCGGCCGCTCCAAGATCATGCTGCCACCATCTGGTCTTATGAAACTTGCTATAAGAATGCCATGTTACATTACATGTAGTCAAAGCATAAAAGGCAATCCCGACGCACGTGTACATGTCTTGATTGTAAAATGACCACAGATGATAAAAAGCACATATGTTCGCCCCTAGCATCCATGGACGGTACGAGGATACCGATCACCACACAGGATAGCATGTGTACCTTACAAAATACCAGATATATTTATCCAATATTTAGGTATGAGAGCACTTAGTGACTTGCAACAAACTTTATACAAAATTCCCTCGGCGTTGAGAGCCCATAAGCCCCAACACACACACACACAAATCTTTATGAGACTTTTTCTCGCTGAAGCTGCCAACAAAATGATTAAAGGAAAAACGTTCGTGGCCTATTACATTTTTGCTGTTTATTCAGGAAAACTGCCGCATCAGGCTTTACGTTTTTAATTTATTGCTGCTTTAGTGTCAGATCTATTCGCAATAATTCTGCAAACAGTATTCACATATGCCACTCTATGTACTTGCAAAAATATATGCTTATGTGACATATAGTTCAGGAGATACGACTTCATAAGCTCTGTGCTGCTTGGCAACGACACTTCAGGAAGAAAATCGCTACAGATACAGATGAAATGTGTGTACAAGCATGAGTGACACATGTTAAATACACATGACATGTACGTACGCAGGCAAAGTCGCGGATCAAAAGCTCCTCCTAAAACCCTTGATCGATTTCAAACGAACGTGGTACATATATTCATTATCTGGAAAGAAATACTGTGGGCATAAGAAAGACCACCCTCCTATCGGGTTGCGGCTCATGGAATGAAGAGAGAAAGGGAAGGAGGAGAAGGAGGAGGAAGAGACAGGAGGTAGGCAGAGAGAGGGGGAGGGCTGAAAATTGAAAGAAAAATCGACGAGAAGGAATTAGACAGGAAGAGGAGAGAAGAAGAGATAGACAGGGAGAGGAGGGAGAGGATATGGACAGAGAGAAGGCGGAGAGTATGGGCAGGGAGAGGGGAAGAAGACGGGCAGTGCGGAAGGAGGAGGTGAACTTACAGAATTTGGAATAAATACATCCCTGAGTAACGCAAGGCACTCGGCTAGAGTATTCATAATTTATTCAGTCGTCAAAATTTTCATTCATACATGTAGCTGCAACCAAGCTACAAACTTATAACCTAGAATGAATGACCAACAGACCTGTCTCTTAAGGACAGGAGCGGTTCTTCCTCGTAAAAGCTGCTGACAGGGTACGCTTTCGTCACTCTGCTGAATGCACTGAAAGTCCCCACGCCACCGACCAGCCAATGGGAAGCACGGAAAAGGGTGGCGTGGCCCCTACAAGTCGCGTCCTGGGGAACAGGAGGCAGTAAATCTCTGTCCTGTATTCCAGCTTCCAGAAAGAGCAGACGCTCTTGGTTTCCAGCTCTCCTGGACCGGCCACCGGATAGTTGGAACGTGAACCATCTTTCTCTTTTCCTTTCTCTTTCTGTATTTCAATAATACAAGGCTTCCAAAGCTCCCTGTAGTCCATCCAGGAAGATCCCTCATGAACCCCGTAATTTTCTGAATATACTATTAGCTTCCTGTAGATCTCACTTTTCATTTCAAATCGGCCTCCTATCCAGCAACGACAATCCTTCCCTCTCCCATCGTTGACACAGACCGTCTCCGTATAACTTGCGGCCTCTACAGAACAATCCAGGCTTACGTAAGCCACGGAAAACCTAAATGTGGAAGGCCGAACGGGGATTTGAACCGCCACATTACCAAGTCCAATCTCTTGCTACTGCACCATCTCGCTTGGTTGCTATTCTCGTAGAGGCATCTTGTAAGTGGATATCCGTAAAGCGGCAAATTTCGTAAAAAAAAAAAGGAATGACGGTTTGGGATTAACGTTCGTCGACGAATAGATAATTAATGACACATCTTAAATTTAAATTGTGGTATAGATAGGAAGGAAATCTACGATGCACTTTTCGAAGAAACCATCCCGGCATTTCCCTTAAGTTGCTGAGGGAAACCAAGGACAGCCTAAGTCTGGAGAGCCGAACAGGTATTTGAATTGCAGCCCTCCAGAGTACGAGCGCAGCGTCTTACATTGCGCCACCTCATTCAATAGAGAATTTCGTGGCGATGCATTTCCGTCTCCGCACCTGAGTGGTAGCGTGACTTATTACCGGGAGGAGGACTTGAGTTCAGTTCCCAGTATGCCAGGAATATGTCCTTGGAGAGCGGACTGGAACGGGATGCACGCAGCTTGGTCATAACAACTGAGGAGTACTTCAGGGACACGCATCGGCCGGAATGGGAATGTGATGACAGCATGTCCTCCATACCGCATGCGAATGACGCCATTCACACACGATGGTTCAACGGCCAGTCGCCACTTCATGACCGTCAGAGTCGGAACGGTGAGCTGACAATATACAGTGATTCGTGGTGATGTTAGGCTGTCAGGAACGATGGAAAGGCTAAACGTATCAATTTGAAGCAAGCACCCCTGGTCCAGAAACGACCGAGCTGAAAGTTATAACCAAAAATCTTTCTGGTACCTGTAACAGTGAACATCTGTATGGCTGAGGCTGTAGGGTAGGAAGCTTTCAGAGGCAGTAGTTTACACCAAAACAAGAAAAAAGTCTAGTAAACGGTGGCTCTAAAAATCATACGTTAAGCGCTACGAGCACTTGTTCGTCTTCGATACTGTGAAACCATCTGTTCAATTGAAGAAGTGCTCTTAGCTCTTAACCTATGCTTTTAGCCCATGTTTACGACACATTTTATTTCTTGTTTGGACCGTACTACCACGTTAGACAGTTGCCTGTCCCTGAAAGTTGCCGACCTTGCCTTAGTAACAACAGTACGGTACATGTACTCCACCGTTATGGGTAAGAGAAAGATTTTCGCTTTTGATTGTTGAGCTGGTCGTTTCCGGACAAGGATTCCTTGCATCAGATTGATACATTTACCCTTTTTCGTCATCCCTGAAGGTCTGAAACATCATAAAGAAATCACGATATATACAAGGTATCCAAAACCTTCCGGGTCAAAGTGACACACACATATAAACGCGCGCACACACTCAATAGTAGAAGATTCTAAACCAAAAAAGTCAGGAAAAGAGCTAGTAATCGGAAACAAAACCTGTTCATACTCGTATTTCGAAACGAGCAGTGCGATAACTTGCGGGAAAGGAATGTTAGCCAAATCTGGAACGAATCTACACGACTAATTAACAACTGATGATGTGATAAATCGGCCAAGGTGAATGTGATTTGTTGGTGGTTTTTCGCGCTAGTTTGGCAAATTCTGGGCTGTATCCCAGACAACGCCTAAGAAACTAATTAACAGGCAGATGACGCACAGGATCAACCTCACTTAGGTTAACTGACGACCGTGTCGACAGGAGGGTGTTTGGCCCGAAGTTACATTGAATTTTGACTGTAAATTCGTTACATTGAATTTTGACTGTAAATTCGACAATTATGGAAACAGCAGTCCGCGCTTGACAGGCTGAATTCTAGAAAAGAGAAACGGCGCTCGGAAATAAAAGTTACATGTGCGATGTGTTGAATGAGGAATGCGAGTGAGGCATGTGTTTGTAACTTCGTTACATTTAAAGGAAAACGGTCTGCCACACAGTTACCTTGGAGCATTACTTGGTACAGAAATCTGAGACTTTAATTTAATGCAAGGTATATTCTTTTCTTTTTCTTTTTTCCCACTGCTGCTGCATTTTTGACAACGCCCTCTGCAAAACAGGGGCTGGTCGCATCACATTTGTAATTTTTACAAGTATTACAATAATTCGTTTAATCTGTGTAACGTTATGTATGGAAACACGAAAGAACGTACAGAGAAATGTTTCACAACAGGCACCGTCGTAATCGGAAGAAATTTTTCGCGAAGTTCTTGATAAATGGTTCTTCAGAATATTAAGGGTCGGTGTTCTACAAAGTGGGAGAGGATTAGTCTGTGCCGGCCGGAGTGGCCGTGCGGTTCTAGGTGCTACAGTCTGGAACCGGGCGACCGCTACGGTCGCAGGTTCGAATCCTGCCTCGGGCAGGGATGTGTGTGATGTCCTTAGGTTAGTTAGGTTTAATTAGTTCTAAGTTCTAGGCGACTGATGACCTCAGAAGTTAAGTCGCATAGTGCGCAGAGCCATTTGAACCATTTTTTTTTTTATTAATCTGTAAGCATCTTTCAAAACACCTGCAGAAATATAGATAAAGAAGAATACATTGCGGATAACAGCGGTGGAGCAGAAACTGTATCCCTATCTTAAAAAATTTGTCCAAGTAAGAGGGCCAAATGATATGAACCCACAGTTCAGATAGCTCAATTGATCATTGATACTGGGCAGCATCACTTTGAACAGCTGCAGCGAGCTTAAATCCTTCCTCTAAGGTGTAACCTGTTATAGTAAATACACACACCTGAACACTAGTTCCTTTTGTCATATACGTATAATATTACCTTCAGACAGAACTACGTATTCTAAAGGGGACTGTTAAACATTATCGAAGCAAAAAATGTCACCCAAAACATCCACCGGAACAGGTCACAAATAACGTAATGTAAAATAAACAGATCGTCGCTGGCGATGTCTATGTAACGCTGTAAACATATTGAGATACTTCTCACTTGTCCTTCCATGCACAGAGATCCGCTAAGGCGTCATAATCAGATAGCAGTGTGCATGCAAATTCATGTCGTACATTTGAGTCAGTTCTTGTATATACATAACAGACTGAAAGTAAATAGCTAATAAATAAATATATAAATGGAACGCTACTTACGACGCAGCATATTCCTTATAGGTATTTAACATGTTGCTGTTGCTGTGGTCTTAGGTCCGAAGACTGGTTAGAAGCAGCTCTCCCTGCTCCTACACAATACTGTGAGAGCCTCTTCTTCCTCGACTACCTACTGCAACCAACGTCCTTCTAAATCTATTTATGTTTTGATCTCTTGGTCTCCCTCTACGATTTTTACCCTCGACACTTCCCTTCAGTACTTATCTGGCGATACCTTGATGTCTCAAAATGTGTCCTACTAACAATTTACTTCTTTTGGTCAAGTTGTGCCACTAATTTCTTGTCTTCCAAGTTACATCCAGTACCTTCTCCTTAGTTACGTGACCTACCCACCTAATCTTCGACATTCTCCTGTAGTATCACAATTCTAAGACCTTCTATTGTCTTTTAGTCAAGATTATTTACCGTCCATGTTTCACTTCTATACATGGCTACACTCCGTACAAATACTTTGCGAAAGATTTCCTAACACTTAAATCTTTATTCGATGTTAACAGATTTCTCTTCTTCGGAAATGTTTTTTTTCCATTGCCATTCTGCATTTTATATTCTTTCTACATCGGCCATCAGTTATTTTGGTACCCAAATCCCCACAATGTCCCCTGATTTATTTACTATCAAAAACAGTCTTGATCAGAATTTATTTATTACGGTGACCGGTTTCGTCCACTACTGTGGTCATCATCAGACCAATAAGGAAGAACCTCCTTCTGCTGGAGAATCACTGATTTAATTCAACTTCATTCCATTATCCTTGTTTAGTTTTTGTTAACGTTCATCTAACATCCTCCTTTCAAGACAATGTCTATTTCGTTCAGCTCTTCAAAAAATAAAATGGTTCAAATAGCTCTGAGCACTATGGGACATAACATCTGAGGTCATCAGTCTCCTAGAACTTAGAACTACTTAAACCTAACTAACCTAAGGACATCACATACATCTATGCCCGAGGCAGGATTCGAACCTGCGACAGTAGCGGTCGCACGGTTCCGGACTGAAGCGCCTAGAACCGCTCGGCCACCGCAGCCGGCGTTCAGCTCTTTTTCTATATCTTTGCTGTCTCTGGCAGAATTACAACGTCATCGACAAGCTTAAAGTTTTTGCTTCTTCTCCCTGAACTTTAATCCTTACTCCAAATTTTTCTTTGTTTTGCTTCACTGCTTGTTCAATGTACATACTGAATAACGCAGGGACAGTCTACAACCCAGCCTCACTCCCTGCTCGACCACTGCTTCCCTTTCATATCCCTGGACTCTTATTCTGGTTTCTGTACAAGTTGTAGCTAGCCTTTCGTTTCCTGTATTTTAGACCTGCTTCTGTTACCTTCAGAATTTCTAAGAGCGTATTTCGTTCAACACTGACAAATGCTTTCTCTAAGCCTAGAAATGCTACAAACGTACGTTTGCCGTTCCTTAACCTGTCTTATAAGATATTTGGTGTACAACACACAAATATAATGGATGTTTTTACAGCTACGAATTTTAGGAGTCACGCTCCCATCCATGGACTGTCTGCGGTTAACTCATAATAATGAATGAATGATGAAGTCCCATACTCCGTGACAGAGCGTAGGAGAACGATGCGGGAGACCCGCACCGCCGCACTAGGCAAGGTCCTAGTGGAGGTGGTTTGCCATTGCCTTCCTCCGACCGAAATGGGGATGAATGATGATGAAGACGACACAACACCACCCAGTCATCTCGAGGCAGGGAAAATCCCTGACCCCGCCGGGAATCGAACCCGGGACCCCGTACTCGGGAAGTTAGAACGCTACCGCGCGACCACGAGCAGGGGCACCCATAATAAAGGCGCACATTAAAATGAATAAAACTTCCATAAAACGAAATAAAATTATCCATAGATGGAAACTAGGTGTTACTTTATAATTGGTAGCTCTTTTCCCTCTGTTTTGCTTCATCATACTACCGCCCGTTTACGAATGTTTCTTTTCCATGGCATTACAACTGTTCACGTCTGCCTTACGTCACCCCAGATGTCTTCCCGAACCATCTATAAACATCAAGTTCACGGAGCCAAACGACTGCACTGACAAGGAGACCACACGGCTTCTCGGATTATGTAAGTTTTTTAATTTGTGCTTTGTGACTTTTAGAATTCAAGTATTGATTCTCCAACGCAATTCGATACAATTCTCAAAAATTCTCGAGTAAATTGGCTCTGAACGCCTTTGGTACCCTAAAGTACGGTGAGGTTTTATGTACAAGCAGCAAGGCTCTATGCTAGAATGCTATTTGCCGTGTAGGAACATGAGGTTTAATAGACGTGCATGTTCTACTAGGATTTCCGTAACCGTAAAATGCATAAAGATAGTATAAAATCAATGGCACTAGAGACTGGTAATCGCTGGTTCAAGTCTCGTTTCGAGCAGTATTTTTTTCGGTTTTTTTTTTTCGTTCAGTTCGGTTACCTAAGTAATTTTAATTATTGTCGTGTGACTATGGCCTCCAGTCTGATAGACAGTTCGCTGGGTGCAAGTCTTTCGCTTTGACGCCACTTCGGCGACTTTCGCGTCGAATTCTTAATTACTAATCTTTCATAACATCCTCTTTAAGTTAAAAATCTGCAAATTAAATTTTATTCATTCTTATTTATTTTTCGCTTCATGGAAATGTTCATGGAGTATGCACCTTTAAGCATGGCCAGGAATCGAACGTGGGTCAGCCACGTGCTAGGCGATCATTATACCACAGAACGGTGCGGTCCACGGGGTACACTGGCCTGCTAAAGCTATTACGGTCCCTCGGAAAATTTCAGTCAATTTTCTCGACAGTTTCTTAATAGTTGCATCGGACTGCTTTTGTTGACTAATATTTGAGCTCTTCAATTCACGTACCACAAATATAAAAAATACGAAAATTCCACTGCCGTATAGTCTCCATGTGAGCCACCAGCACTTCACCCCATTCCTGAGATGATGAAAGAGACATAACAAACAACATTGTCGATAGTGATCTGTAAAAACTGTTACGTATATCAAACTATGCCGAATTATATAAAATATAGCGTGCATTTTCCAAAGTTTTGGAATAAGACCAGCGGTTTGAAACTGCTCTACGTTAACTTGAAATATATTTCTATTACTTCTATAGTGTGTTATATAACATTGTGACTAAATTTTAGGGCTAAACGTTACTTCTTACCCGAACATATGCGAATATTAAGTGTGGCAACAGAAGGAAGCTTATCGTACAAAGCAGCAACAACATTTTTTTGATTATGTGGTATTTGTTATTTATTGTTCTTGACGGAAAGATGGCAACAGATGGTACACACTATTAAACTGGCACCCTGCTTTAGCTGCTGCTCGCGCATAACCCGTAGCGAATCCACAAATTTACCGTAAAAGTTGGACTGATTGGTTAAGAGACGATTTTGAAGGTAGAACACCTGCTCTGCGATTTTATTGAACTGTGTCACTCAGAATTTGCTTTAATTACATATGATGTTGTGAGACAAACAGGTGAAAGTTATTGTCAAATAACACAACTAAATTACAATTTTACTTAGTTTTATCAGTTATTATGAGCTGTAAACATGACTGCATCAGTATGTATACATAGGACGCTGTTACTCATAAGGCATGCTTACGCTGTTGCAACACATTGCATATGTACTTTACATGTCCTTCACCACGTGTAATTACTTTATGTTGATAACTACTAAGCACTTGAAAGAGTAGAATTCGCAGTGGAGTACGAATAATATAAAATACTATAAAAAGGAAACGCAGAAGAAGACTATATGAGAAAAAGTATCAAAATATCTGGAACAGTCTATCACATTTTCAACATCAACGATGAATAGCAGCTGACAGGGCAACCTGCAACGATTCTTCATATTTCTGAGCCATACATGTTATACAAAGCTTGTGCCGACAATTCTATTGATAGTAAATTCCTGTGTGTTAGAGCTTTGAAATTTTATAATGATACATTAGGTGTCACTACCGAAGTATGTTCGTGCGTTTAAAGTTGATTCAGATCTTCTGATTAAATACAGAATTTTTGTTACTCTAGGTTTTTGCCATTATGATGAGTTTGCAGTATTTTAAAATCTTTCGGTGTTTTCGAATACTGCTTTTGATCTGCAAGTCTTGTACTGTAGTTGGTGACTTTTATAAATGATAAAACCGTTAAGACGTTCATACATTCCTGCAACCGTTTGTGAGAACGTATGAGTTTCTTTTGATTATATTACGCATGGTGCTTTATCAATGTGCTTTACAAAGCAACTTGACATACTGTATGATTGGTTGAAGCATGCCGGATTTCAATATCATTTTTCCTTTTTGATTAAATGAACGCAAGTTACCTCTGTGGCTGTAACTCTATGCAATACTTTCATTTGCTCTTGGTCTCTTTCAGTCTGATGGACATTATCGAACATTTAATTGTAAGTGGTCATACGTCTGTCGTTTGTAAACCACACATGAGATCAAAAAATAAAATAATCGATAGGGGAGGGATGTTCCAATCAGAATTCTGGAACCATGACATGCTGAGTATCAGCTGTCAATATGCAACTCGTCTAAACGCTGCCTGGAATATGCTTGGCGTTCTTTCAAATAATCGGTCTACAAACAGTTGATTCATGTCCACTGATATTCAAATGCTTGACAGCTGACATGAGGTTGAAATCAGGCAACACCAAATAAAAATACACTCCTGGAAATGGAAAAAAGAACACATTGACACCGGTGTGTCAGACCCACCATACTTGCTCCGGACACTGCGAGAGGGCTGTACAAGCAATGATCACACGCACGGCACAGCGGACACACCAGGAACCGCGGTGTTGGCCGTCGAATGGCGCTAGCTGCGCAGCATTTGTGCACCGCCGCCGTCAGTGTCAGCCAGTTTGCCGTGGCATACGGAGCTCCATCGCAGTCTTTAACACTGGTAGCATGCCGCGACAGTGTGGACGTGAACCGTATGTGCAGTTGACGGACTTTGAGCGAGGGCGTATAGTGGGCATTCGGGAGGCCGGGTGGACGTAACGCCGAATTGCTCAACACGTGGGGCGTGAGGTCTCCACAGTACATCGATGTTGTCGCCAGTGGTCGGCGGAAGGTGCACTTCTCCGTCGACCTGGGACCGGACCGCAGCGACGCACGGATGCACGCCAAGACCGTAGGATCCTACGCAGTGCCGTAAGGGACCGCACCGCCACTTCCCAGCAAATTAGGGACACTGTTGCTCCTGGGGTATCGGCGAGGACCATTCGCAACCGTCTCCATGAAGCTGGGCTACGGTCCCGCACACCGTTAGGCCGTCTTCCGCTCACGCCCCAACATCGTGCAGCCCGCCTCCAGTGGTGTCGCGACAGGCGTAAATGGAGGGACGAATGGAGACGTGTCGTCTTCAGCGATGAGAGTCGCTTCTGCCTTGGTGCCAATGATGGTCGTATGCGTGTTTGGCGCCGTGCAGGTGAGCGCCACAATCAGGACTGCAGACGACCGAGGCACACAGGGCCAACACCCGGCATCATGGTGTGGGGAGCGGTCTCCTACACTGCCCGTACACCACTGGTGATCGTCGAGGGGACGCTGAATAGTGCACGGTACATCCAAACCGTCATCGAACCCATCGTTCTACCATTCCTAGACCGGCAAGGGAACTTGCTGTTCCAACAGGACAATGCACGTCCGCATGTATCCCGTGCCACCCAACGTGCTCTAGAAGGTGTAAGTCAACTACCCTGGCCAGCAAGATCTCCGGATCTGTCCCCCATTGAGCATGTTTGGGACTGGATGAAGCGTCGTCTCACGCGGTCTTTACGTCCAGCACGAACGCTGGTCCAACTGAGGCGCCAGGTGGAAATGGCATGGCAAGCCGTTCCACAGGACTACATCCAGCATCTCTACGATCGTCTCCATGGGAGAATAGCAGCCTGCATTGCTGCGAAAGGTGGATATACACTGTACTAGTGCCGACATTGTGCATGCTCTGTTGCCTGTGTCTATGTGCCTGTGGTTCTGTCAGTGTGATCATGTGATGTATCTGACCCCAGGAATGTGTCAATAAAGTTTCCCCTTCTTGGGACAATGAATTCACGGTGTTCTTATTTCAATTTCCAGGAGTGTATTACTAAAGTTATAGCTTTGGTTATGGGCTAATTTACGAAGAAAATAAGCCGTCCTATAGATGGTAACTACAACTTATAATTTCAGAAAGTATATTCCCATCATTATGTTCTTGTAATAGACAATTTATACGGTGTTTTCTCTATTTATTCAAACCCTAACGACAAAAAAACCTATAGAATAAATCTCTTAGTATTACGAGTACGACTGTCAACAAGCATTGCCAAGAGACGCAATAAAAATTCACAGTAATCGAGTATTTTTTGATTGCTTATGATATACTCATTCCGAAGAATTAAAAGTAAAACTGTCAACCAAGGGAAGGGAACTGAAAAACATTGGAACAGGATACGATTTTCGGCACAGAGCCCCAATGGATGCTGGTGCTCTTTCGGCGGAGCTGACCCAATTTACTTACTTGTATAGTCTAGTGAGGATCGCTGATTGTCGGCGGAGCGGCTGATTGATCAAAAGCAGCGCCCGCCAAATAACTCACTCTTTACGAGCGCTGTGAAAACACGGTATGTTGCAGGTGACGGCTGGGCGGAGGTCCTCAATCCTAGCGCACGACTCTACACGGCTCCATGGCGCGTAGGTAAGCCTGTTGACCATACGTGCTCTGTGCTTTTGTAGTTGTCTTATGTTAGAGTAGATTATACATAAATATTCAAGTAACAGTACTGGCTGTTGAGAGGGCAATTTGCATATCGTCACATCTCACGTCTTAGTACGTAAGCTTCAACCCTCGAATTAGTTTTGAAAAGGCAGAAATGTTTCTGTAAAATTTTAAAATATAGAAAGGAGATCTGTGGTAGTGGATAATTCAGTTAACTGATGATATGTTAGCTAAAAGGCAAATTGCCATTCGCCGTGTGCGGCCTAAAGATTTATTCTGGCAGGTAAAACGACTTCCTGCATTATTAAAGCGTTAAGTGTACCAAAAATTTCTAATCACACATTCGTTTGAACTCAAGGGGAAACAGTACCAGGTTTAGATGTTAAAGAGCTTGTTACGCTTACTTCTGAATACTTCACTGACGTTCCTTACGCTTAAAACGTTGTTCCCTACTACATTTGATGATACTCGTAAGTCTCGTATTTTCTCTGAAATTCAGAGCACATTTCGGTTTTGAACTTTTCTTTTATTTCTTTCATAAAGTTTGGTCTTACAAGCTAAGCAGTAATAATAATAATAATGTGCAACAGTTTTACGTTCCTTATAAATAAAAATATACTTCTACATATTTTCTGCATTTTTAAAACTTTGTCACGCTGTAGAGAACTGGGTCATTCTGTGTCAAATCATCCAGAATTTTAAGAAAATGAAACCTTACACCCACAGGAAACTTTCTGATTTTGAGTGATGGAAGTATAGGACCCATATGAAATATTCCAAAATTTTATTACATTTCGTTCAATGATAGCATCGATGTAATAATATATTAGGGGATTTTGTAAATATATTTTAGAAAGCTTTTACCTATCATTGAGAACATAATCTTATAGTTTCTATAATTTTTGCAATAGGACGTTGACTTTTTTTTCAGATGAAAGAGGATGTATTTAACCTGTCAAAACCTAAAAATTCCCCACACAACTTCCTCTGCAACGCGTATTCCGAAAGACGACGATTCCTGATTTTTTTGTGGTCGTTATCAATTTAGTGTATTTTACTTATTTATTTATCTTAAGTCAAGACAGCATATATATATATATATATATATATATATATATATATATATATATATAGTGATCCATTGATCGTGACCGGGCCAAATATCTCACGAAACAAGCATCAAACGAAAAGACTACAAAGAACGAAACTCGTCTAGCTTGAAGTGGGAAACCAGATGGCGCTATGGTTGGCCCGCTAGACCACTAGATGGCGCTGCCATAGGTCAAACGGATATCAAATGCGTTTTTTTAAAAATAGAAACCTCCATTTTTTATTACATATACGTGTAGTACGTATTGACATACTGAAAAAATTACTGGCATATAACGTTACTCAATTAAAACCCTTAATATTCCCGTCTCTTCTAGGTTAAGTAATGGAAGGCTGCTCAATATAGACAATGTTGTCAGAGATGTTGCCGGCCGAAGTGGCCGTGCGGTTAAAGGCGCTGCAGTCTGGAACCGCAGGACCGCTGCGGTCGCAGGTTCGAATCCTGCCTCGGGCATGGATGTTTGTGATGTCCTTAGGTTAGTTAGGTTTAACTAGTTCTAAGTTCTAGGGGACTAATGACCTCAGCAGTTGAGTCCCGTAGTGCTCAGAGCCATTTGAACCATTTTTTTCAGAGATGTTAACAAAGCTGAAGAATGTAATGGTACCTGGCAACTACTCTTGAGCTAACTGAAGAAGAGCAAGAGTTAATATTATGGCGCTGTGGTGTCGTGTCTTTATTATTAGATCAAGTGTATTTACTTTCTAAACACAAAGGAAAATATTAAGTCTCTTACTACATAAAAAGCGATATGTTGACCACTTTCAGGTGTCACACATACAAAATGTCTACTGGTTTGCCTGAAGTGGCATAACAGCAAGCAAAGGAACTAAGAGAGAAATAACTGTCTATTGTTGCTGATGAAAAGCTGTGCCCAACTTTTAGAAGGAACGTTACAGAATGTAACAAAGGAAATGGAGGAACTTCTTCAGAGCATAACAGTGAAACTGGAGACTTGAACTATCCAGTCTCTAGAAAAAAAAATAAACTAGACATATGTTTAACAAATTTGGAATTATGTCCAGATAAATTACATTCTATTTCTCTTCACAGGAGAGCTGCAATAGCCAAACGTTAACTAGAATGTGCAATGGGGGCGTTAACCTTCAAGTGTGTACGATGCTGAATTGAGAGAAAAATGTGAGCATGAGAACCATGAATATGAACAGAAAGTAATCCGTTTTGATAAATTAATGGAAGAAATAAATGAGAAAATGAAACATTCCGACATGCAGAAAAATGCCAACTTTTGACTCTTGTGCCAGAGACTTGGGCTCGACAATAAAGTATGTGAAATGTTTAGAGTCTCAGAATATTTGGTACGTCAGGCACGTACTCTTTAGAAGCAAAAGGAAATTTTACCACTTCCTGAACAGTAAAGGGTAAGGACATTACCAAAAGGCACAGCTGACAGAGTAAAAAATTTCTATTCGTATGATGAAAACTATAGAATACTGCCAGGAAGGAAAGACCAAGCAAGTATCTGGTAAAATGTACGTGTAGAACTGATTCCGTAATTTATGTGGCTTAAATGCCAACATTATAAGTCTGGCACCGCTCAATGCCTTCACCGACGACGCGTACCAAAATTTTGGCTATTTATAACAATTGCTTTAATTGCAGTTCCCTAACAAAGTCTGAAGATGTCTCAAAACGGCGAAACACCTGTTTTTCTCAGTAAAAATATATCACTAAAGTTTCTGCACCTTAGCGATGGAGTGGGAGGATTCATATTTTCATAAGAACGAGGTAATTTATTAAAGTCATTTTTACCGTTCTAAATATATTTTACACTGTTTTACAACATCAACGCCCGGCCTTAGTTGCAAGTTTAACTACAATTAAGAGATCCGGCCGGTGTGGCCGTGTTGTTCTAGGCGATTCAGTCTGGAACAGCGTGGCCGCTACGGTCGCAGGTTCGAATCCTGCCTCGGGCATGGATGTGTGTGGTGTCCTTAGGTTAGTTAGGTTTAGGTGGCTCTAAGTTCTAGGGGACTGATGACCACAGATGTTAAGTCCTATAGTGCTCAGAGCCATTTGAACTATTTGAACAATTAAGAGACAAACAATCGACCAGTGCCAATAACGGTATTGATGTTGGAACATTAAACACCTTAAATTCTACAACTAAGAAGACACAAATAGGAAGCTCTGGAGGGTAGAAGACGCTATTTTGAAAATTTAATGAACGGGCATTTGAAGCTGACCGTTGAACGATTCCACTGCCGCCAACATACATTGCGCACAAGGACCACGAAAGACACGAGAAATTAGGTTTCATACGGAGGCATATGGATAGTAGGGCTACTAATAATATCTCGATACACTTCCCAAAAAATTGGATATACATCGGCAACATTTTTTTACCTAAATCGCGATATCGAGACCCGATATTTTTATTTTATACTATATTTTTTCGCAATTCTCGATCTATATTCTAAGTTGTTCTTTTGAAATTTCATTAGAATGTAATTTTACTTTCACTTAGTGAAGGGACCTTACTACTTTTTACTTTTTGGGTTTTCATCACGTGCAATCTTTCTCATCAACTGTGTGAAGCAAGTACAGACGGCACAAAGAAGAAATGCGATTGCACTGGGGCGGGGGTGAATGGAATGACAAGATATCCGAAGTTTTAATTAAGTAACGTTATATGCCAGTAATTTTTTCAGTATGTCAATACGTACTACACGTATATGTAATAAAAAATGGGGGTTTCTATTTTTAAAAAACGCATTTGACATCCGTTTGACCTATGGCAGCGCCATCTAGCGGTCTAGCGGGCCAACCATAGCACCATATGGTTTCCCCCTTCAAGCTAGACGAGTTTCGTTCTTTATAGTCTTTTCGTGAAATATTTGGCCCACTCATGATCAATGGATCACCCTATATATATATATATAGGGTGATATATATGCTTTCTTGACTTAAGATAAATAAATAAATAAATAAAATACACTACATTGATAGCGACCACAAAAAAATCAGGAATCGTCGTCTTTCGGAATACGCGTTGCAGAGGAACTTGTGTGGGGAATTTTTAAGTTTTGACAGGTTAAATACATCATCTTTCATTTGAAAAAAAAAGTCAACGTCCTATTGCAAAAATTATAGAAACTATAAGATTATGTTCTCATTGATAGGTAAAAGCTTTCTAAAATATATTTACAAAATCCCCTAATTTATTATTACATCGATGCAATCGATGAACGAAATGCAATAAAATTTTGGAATATGTCATATGGGTCCTATACTTTCATCACTCAAAATCAGAAAGTTTCCTGTGGGGGTAAGGTCTCTGGGATATCTAGAACAGTCTATCACATTTTCAACAACAACGATGAATAGCAGCTGTCAGGGCAACCTGCAACGATTCTTCATATTTCTGAGCCATACTTGTTATACAAAGCTTGTGCCGACAATTCTATTAATAGTAAATTCCTGTGTTAGAGCTTTGAAACTTTATAATGATACATTAGGTGTCACTACCGACGTATGATCGTGCGTTTAAAATTGATTCAGATCTTCTGATTAAATACAGAATTTTTGTTACTCTAGGTTTTTGCCATTATGATGAGTTTGCAGTATTTTAAAATCTTTCGGTGTTTCGCGAATATTGCTTTTGATCTGCAAGTCTTGTACTAGTGGGTGACTTTTATAAATGATAAAACCGTTAAGACGACCATACATTCCTGTAACCGTTTGTGAGAACGTATGAGTTTCTTTTGAATATATTACGGATGGTGCTTTATCAATGTGCTTTACAAAGCAATTTGACATACTGTATGATGGGTTGAAGCATACCGGTTTTCAATATCATCTTTCCTTTTTGATTAAATGAACGCAAGTTACCTCTGTGGCTGTAACTATATGCAACACTTTCATTTGCTCTTGGTCTCTTTCAGTCTGTTGGGCATTATCGAACATTTAATTGTAAGTGGTCATACGTCTGTAAACCACACATGAGATCAAAAAATAAAATAATGGATAGGGGAGGGATGTTCCAATCAGCATTCTGGAACCATGACATGCTGAGTATCAGCTGTCAATATGCAACTTGTCTAAACGCTGCCTGGAACATGCTTGGCGAGGTAGAAGGAATATTCAGCCAGTTGAATTTCGCCAAACGAAGATAAGGAATCGAATGCGTACAGATATGGTAAACGCCATATTAGGGATTCGTGCAGTTCTTCGCAGAAAGAGTCGGTGCTGCCATAATTACAATTTCCTGAGTCAGTTCTCAGAATAAGTGGGACAACTGAAGCACATAAATCGAGACCATCTCCTTCTATTGCAGCTTCTCTTTCCCATGAGGACGATGGCGATAATGATGAAGACGACATTCTCATCCAATTTTAGGCAAGTTTAGTAAAAAGTTGTGTATTTATGTCGTCTATATCTTGGGTGAGTGGAACAAGAAAGGAAACGATTGGTAGTGGTACAGAATACCCTCCGCTACGCGCCTTGCGATGGCTTGCAGAGTATCTATTTTTGTTTTATTTTTTATGTCGATGTAGACGAAGACAGAAATAGCAGTAAAATGTGGTCCACCTAACCATCCAGAATGTTTTTCGTCAGATGTTAATTTCCACGCATTATCTACATCTCTCTTTCATTATAAACTTTGGAATAATGAATGAGTGCCCAGTGACTGGTTAGTTAGGAGTAAAAATCAACAACCATTATTTTGTTTTCCTTGGCGTCTTTTATCTACTCAGGCTGAGACAGTTCGCTCATATTCATCTCCAAATCTGTATATTTATACCAAGGTGTAAAAAATTACGTGACAGGATCTCCGAACATCAATCTAGCCACTTCTTAAGGAATATTATTTGAAATAGTGAAACTATGAGATTCATTTGAAACGCTCTAGTAGTATGGTCTCAGGAATCGAGAAGTAGACTGGCATTGAACCCTGTGTTGGGAAACAGATACCAAGAGGGTTCTTGAAGTAACATTATTTCTTGGTCAGAAAGTCTTAGCCTTCAGAGGTTCATCTCAGAAAACTGGAGGTATAAATAACAGAAATTTACTCCAAATACTGGAGGTCTTAAGACACTAAGATCCATTTATTGCGAAACACATTAGCAAGACCAGAGACTGACACGAAGCTGGGAAACGTTTACACGTGCGTTTATCCTTCCAGTGACACTCAGAATGAATTTATTTCTAGTTGTGTCCATCATCTCAGGGGTGTCATCTTAATACAGAGGCAGGAAACGCGAAGTATTATTCAGTTGTTGTTGCTGCAATTCCTTATTCAAAGCGTACTGATCAGACAAAAGTTATCCCGTGTTTACTTCAACAAGGAAATTGAGAAACATGAAAAAAACGAACAGTATTTGGAAATCGTAGGCTGTTATCAGAAAACACGAGTTGCTACTGTACCTTTGATTCCATTAACACTTGTAAATCAATTCCTCATAGTGAATGCCGCAGACAAGGTTATGATGACACAAAGAATATGGATTCCTCTTGCAAAATTTTCTCCTTGTGCTTATCGTGGCCCTCACGTGGAGTACACACAGCAGAGAGCTGTCAGGAAAGAATAGTTTTCGGAGTGATTAAACAACTTCACAACCTGTTTAGTTGCAATCCACAGCACTTGGAAATGCAGTATGTTGGAAGTTCTTTACATGCCGTATCTGATACTAGTTGGAGGACGCGGGTTGACAATGTAAGGTAGCGCTTCACAACATACATGTTCGTGGAGCAAGCTGTAAGAAGTGCTAGCACGTGGCATGCAATGTTGCCAACAGTATATAACTTTTTCCAACCAGATTGACAGTAAAAATGTCTAAAAATGCCTTAAAAGAATTAGATCCGAATTTTTTATTCAAAAGCATCGAAATGACAATGAAACGTCTCTCATTCAAGATATAGACGACATAAATACATAACTTTTTACTAAACTTGCCTAAAATTGGATGAGAATGTCGTCTTCATCATTATCGCCATCGTCCTCATGGGAAAGAGAAGCTGCAATAGAAGGTGATGTTCTCGATTTATGTGCTTCAGTTATCCCACTTATTCTGAGAACTGACTCAGGAAATTGTAATTATGGCAGCACCGACTCTTTCTGCGAAGACCTGCACGAATCCCTAATATGGCGTTTACCATATCTGTACGCATTCGATTCCTTATCTTCGTTTTGACGAAATTCAACTGGCTGAATATTCCTTCTACCTCGCCGTTGAAGCAAGGAGCCTAGATAATGCAAATCCTACAACATCTTTAAAAGCTTTTCACCGCTGGCGTCATGGTAACTGAAAACCTCACACCAGAAATCGACAGAATTGTTACATTTATCCGATTGGACGACTGTCATTTTCTGCCATTGTAATTCAATTATTGCAACTGTATCATTATCCAAGTGAGAGCTTTCTAACAAGGGAATTAAGGGTTCTTTTTCCACTACAAGCGCCTTTGTAACTGCAAGAAGAGATAATTTCCTCAACACTTCAATATTATCGGGCAATCTTTGCTGTAATTGTTTGAAAGGTGAAGAAACAAATTTTACACTGATATTTTTTCCTTCACCTTTGGTTATTTTGTTTCTAATTTCTGAAAACAGGCATCTAAGATACGGCTTTGGATCTAGGTGATTTTCTAAATAATTGTCAAGATTTTGTCTTTGAACTGGATAGGTGGAAATGTCAACTTGCTTAAGAAGAGATTGAATAAGATTTACCAGGTCATCTAATTACTGGCATGGGTCCACACCATTTTACTCGATTTCCTTATTTGACTGTCTGAAGACCTGAAAGAATAGGTTTAAAAAATAGCAAATATACTAAATTAGGTTCATCACTGAACATCTAACAAAGCAGTCCAGCTGTGTAGTATTTTTCGCTTTGCCCAACAATTTCAAAATGAGTTTTTAGCTCAAACCATTGATCAATTATTCCACATACCCAGGTTCAAAGAATAACTATCTCATTTCACACGCATGGGAGATTCTCAGTGGCTCCTCCCCATCATTTAGGACTGAGAAAATCTGGCGGAAAAAGAGCTGCCGTGAAGAAGATCCAGATAACCGGTTGTAAGTTTCCCTAATCAAAAAGTCAAAATTTATTCTAAGATATTCTGCAGTTGCTGCAGAGGTTGCCAACTGAATGGAATAACAGAAATACCTTAAGAAGTACCAAATGCGGAATCTCCCTTTTCAGTATTTCATACACTGACATTATCTGTTGCTGTTCCCAGAAATTTCTTGAAAGCTAAATTAAATTCATTCAACGCCTCTTTAATAGCTGATACAATAGTCTCAGCATGGCAGTATTCAAGTTCGACTAGTGTAAGAATTGTCGAAACAATCTTGTGGGACGTTTTACTATGATAAATTATAGCAAAGAGTTATAAGTTTAGTGACATTAATACTAGTTCATTTGTCAGTTAAAATACTGTACATACCATCATCAATATCACTTTTCAGATCGTTCACAAAATAGGGCCCACGAACATTCTTGATAATAGCACTACACTTGTACGATGGAAGTTAATCTCGCTTGCAATAAGACTGCTTTGAACCTGTTTTTACACATTTCTCCTAGGTGATCACAAGACATTATAGCACAATGTGCGGACAAAAAGAGGGCGAGAAACCCCTCAGCTTCGTAACGTCCTACGGAATCCTGAACTGGTTCAAAATAATTTTTGCCTGTCTTTGGGAGGAAAAGGAAGAAACTGCAGATTTATGATTTTTGTTTTGCGTAATTTTCTAAATCCGCGAACCGAGCTCTTACAGGACAGTGACACACTTTACACAATCTCTTACAGCCTGTGATAACCATTGGACATATTTAGGATTTTTTAACAATTCTTTCCTAAATGTTTTGGTGTATTGAGGTTTAACTTTACCCATTTTAACAGAACTACGATCAATCACTATGACGAGAAGAATAAGCACTAAGCACAGCCACTTCTGACACGAACTCGACTACAACTGAATAATAACAAGCAGTTTGCGTTTCGTTCAGCTGCTCGGTCCTCGAAAATTGGGATATATAATAAAAATATTACACCGTATGATGCAATACTGAAGTTAGTTAAATTACCATTTCAATTTTTCATACATTTAAAATAATTTTACAAAATAAAGTATGAGAGTTCTTGCATTCGTTATTTACATTTTTGAGTACCAGTAGCATTTAAGCTTAGGTTCGTCCTAAGAGCTGCCAGGAAACTACTTGAAGCAGCAACCATATGCGCTGCTGCGCGTCAACGTTGACGTCAAGAGCCCGTCCTTGGTTTTTGGTTTCTTCAAACGCTTTTTACTGATCGACTGTCACCGAGCGGCGAACAGTCGAACTTCTACAGGTGATTTTATAAGAATAAATAAAAATAAAACATGAGAACAAATAAATTGTTTACCTTACAATTATTGAAGATCCACAAACGACGAACTAATGTGATCGGCTATTGAGAGACAGCCGAAAAAACGCGGCCATGTACCCTCACTACAAGACACTTAACTATGCGCTTGCGCGAATCTGGCAGCTTGACAGCACCAGAAAATTTTCTTCAAATGGCATCTGGCTACCAGATCAATCAGATGATGTTTTAAAAAGACTAAATTTCCCACTAGCAACCAGATCTTGAATTTCCCAACCAGATGGCCATTCAAAAAACCTATACCTAGTTGGAAAACAACTAAATTGGCAACACTGGTGGCGCGGCGAGCATGGTTCCCCCACTATCGGCACATGGCGAGGAGAGGGGAGCGGAATGGACATTCGAGTGCGGGACAGAACAGTAAATTTGAATCCGCCGCCAGCTACACTGAAATCACTACATGAATTGCTATTGTTAACCAGTGAAACAAATAGTTACAAATGAAACAAATAAAAAAATGTATACGTACCAAGCAATTTTATTAACGGATTCTTTAACATTTTTCTTAATGTATTTTACGAGCTGTTGTACAAAAATTAAGTCATGAAAGTGGGCGATTCTCGGTTCTCTTGCACTTTTCTCCTTAACATTTACTTCTGTATTCCGAGTAATTGTTGTGCATTGTAGGCGCAGCGTGCGGCTTGGATTACTACCAGAGAGCGAATTTCTCAGGCGCCTTATTACTTTTCAGTGCAGAGAAAAACTGTTCACAAACAACGTGGAACCTAACACTGATATTCGTATAGCCGCCAGTTTGCAGATACGAGGAAATTTATCCTGAGAAAAGCGTGTATAAAACTCCAAAATTTTTTTTCTCTAGATGCTGAACAGGACGAATCTCTTCAATAGACTCTTGAACACTGAGGGGAGAACCGATCAGAGTCACTTTCTAGTGCCGTCAGATCTAAAAAAACGTTGTTCAAATTCTTCCTTAATGGAAACTCATATAGCGAATAACGTTGATTGTCTTTGTTAATAACAGTATCTTGCACTGACGATCATTAGGAAAATGATCAAACTTCCTTTTGCCCAAACTGTCAAC
The DNA here is from genome assembly GCF_021461395.2 of Schistocerca americana. NCBI lineage: Eukaryota > Metazoa > Arthropoda > Insecta > Orthoptera > Acrididae > Schistocerca > Schistocerca americana. The sequence continues at coordinate 458,673,735 of NC_060119.1, read as the reverse complement.
CATTTTAAAAGCGTGTTTGTAGTCTATGAAATGAGTAATCACCAGATCCATACACATACACTACACTGAAGTGTTGAAAGCGGTCTGATGCAAAGTTAAGAACGCGAGCTCACTTTCTCTTGAGAACACTTTCACTTCAGGAACACACATGTTATTTATTTCCATGAACATATTTATCTCATCTAATACACAACAAAATCGATTTAATAGTTCACCACGACTAAGCTACCAGACCTTACTGTAATAAGAAAGTTTTTAAACTGCCAGCGTTTTTCATGCTTCCTTCAATTGGTTGTGCGAGCAGCAACACTAATCACGTTTTTTAAAGTAATGATCTTTGCACGTAGGTTCTTCTGGTGAACCCTGATTCCATTCGGCACGGGAAATTTTTGCATTTTGTCCTTCAACAGCGCAAAGAACCATTACATCTTTCCTGTCATTGCTGGCGCGGCGTCTGCGGACACACAAAATAACTTCCACGATAATCCTTTATTTTCAACGCTTACTTTAACAGCTTAAAATATTACTTCTGTTTGTAGTGTTCTCCACGACTACCAGACCGAGGAGCATCTCTCTCACATCAAGCTCCCTGTTAAGACCTCTGATAAAAATGGCAAGCTGGGCTGTGCGCGTGATATCAACACTTCTGTCCAAAGATAGAGAATGCGCCAATCTTTACAATGAATTGCAAGCTGGCTCTCAACGTCGTCTGCCATGTCCTGTATGTGACGCATAATGGTGATGTTAGATAGCAGCACCAGCCGTAACTATTCTATCTGAGATGCGCGCAAATGTTCCGCTGTTATGAGCACCATACATCCATTTATTAAATCGCCATCCCTGAGGGGGGCGCAGGGATTTTGCTTATAGCAAGACAGCTTTGTAACTCACTCCAGTAGCAGAATCAGTTGATTGTTCATCTTCCAGATCTTCAGATAGTTTCCTTTTTAGCTTAATAATTGCTTGTGCAAGATCTGGTCCATAACATTTTCCAGTTGCTTGTTGTTTCGCCTTCTGTGACGTACAATGTCACTGCAAATTGAATTTCTTAAAATAATTCAGTGTTTTGTGACATACTAAACATTTTACAGAACCATCTCTTTCAGAAAACAGACACAGTTCCTCCGAATGAGGTTTGAACCGCAAAGGCGTGGTTACAGTTATACACCGACTTGACATGACCGTTAACCGGGCGAGATTATTATGTTGACACCTAAAACAGTCTGCGCGAATCCAATGCTGACGCGGCGGGTGCGCTTGTATTTTCCCCCTCCCCAAACATCCGTTCTACCGCGATCATGAATCTACTCGCGAGAAAGTGCTCGGCAAGTTGTTAAGCCCTGCTGTAAGACATATTGCAGATCACTTGGGTAAAATGCCATTGCTCATTGAAACACTCAGTAAATTAAGTTTATCAGCTGAAACACGTTCAGTGGTACGCGGCGTATTCGATTATACAGGGTGGTGCAAATAAAAATGGCTTGGACATCGTAGCTTTACATTATCAAGATTTTGAAACCATGTGTGGCAGCACTAACGGAGACCTACAGTTCCTTCCAACAGGATGGAGCCACCGCCCATGCAGCCGGCCGAACCTTGGAGCACTTTTACACATTCTTCACGCCAGGCAGAGTTGTTAGCAGAGGCCAATCTAATCGTGGCCACCCAGGTCACCTGACCTGTCAGTGTGCGATTACTTTGTGTGGGGAGCCCTAACTCTATGATGTATCGCAACAACCCTTGTAGTCTTCAAGAAATGCAGCATAACATTTCGAATGAGGCTGCAGTAATTCCTCAGTCCAGCCTTCATAACTTGGTGAGCAGGGCCCAAGAATCCCAAGATATGAGTGGTGTTCACATTCAACATCTGCTATAGTCAGGTTAGTATTGTACAGGTGAGCACAAAGTCTTGCCCTGATTATAAAAATTTATAACAGAATAACTGTTTGGCACAATAAGTTAAATTTGGTCTCGTTATATAGGTTAGTGTTACTAGCTTTTCTTAAGACCACTTACGTTAGTAATCCTCAACGTGTGCTCCCTTGGTTGCTCGGAGAATGTCGAGGCTGTATTCCACTTCCCGCCAGGTGTTTCGGATCATGTGTTCTGTCACAGTACCCACAGTAGCTTGTATACTAGCCATCAGTTCGTCGTCGTCAGCAACTGGTGTCACGAAGACTCTGTCCTTGATATAGCCCCAGAAAAAAGTAAAGGGGCGTAATGTCTGGAGGGGAGAGTATTGTCCGGATTGGTGGACTGGAAGGAACAGTCCAACACCCTGGCCACCCCGTTCTCCAGACATTACGCCCCTTGACTTTTTTTCTGGAGCTATATCAAGGACAGAGCCTTCGTCACACCAGTTGCTGACGTCGACGAACTGAAGGCTAGGATACAAGCTGCTGTGGGTACTGTGGCACCTGGCGGGAACTGGGATACCGTCTCGACATTCTCCGAGCTACCAAGGGAGCACACGTTGAAGTTTACTAACGTAAGTGGTCTTAAAAAAAGCTAGTAACACTAACCTATGAAATGGTATCAAATGTAACTTACTATGTCAAACGGTTATTCTGTTATATAAATTTTTATAATCAGGGCAGGACTTTGTACTCACCCTGTATTTCCTTTCCTCTGCTGTGTTTCTTTATACCCTGGAACTCGGAATGAGATATGCAAAATGTGATCATGGCACTAATTTGGCTAAAGTTGTTAGTACCAATTGATTACAGAATGAGATTCCTACAAGCTCGACGTGTCATCATTCACGTTGTTGTACGAAATAATGAAACTTACTAATTCGAACTGGGGTACCATTCTCTCTAAAGCTGTGTATTAAACTGGGAACCTAGGAACGACGGAGAGGCTTCGCCCCACCGTAGCCCCCAGTGGTTCACAACCCCACAACAGGCCACAACAGTCCACCCACGCCACCGCCGTGCGGTTCGGCCCCCAGTGGAGCCCCCTGCCCCGGGAGTGTCTCATACCAGACGAGTGTAACCCCAAATGTTTGCGTGGTAGAGTAATTATGGTGTACGCGTACGTGGAGACAATGTTTGGGCAGCAGTCGCCGGCGTAGTGTAACTGAGGCGAATAGGGGGAATTTTGTTCTACTATATTCCAAATGATTTTGCTTATAATATAATAGTGTACATGGTTTACCATTTAACAATTCCTAGTTTTCTGTTGTAGAACAGAGCATAAAATTAAACATTTTTTAAATAAAGCAATATCCAGAAATGCTTCATTTGGAACTTACACTGGGTTAAAGAAAACTGTAAACTGTAATAAAACTGTTTGGAAGACTGGATTGCGAAACGAGCGTGAAATTTAAAGCACGATCTTAGCAATGGCACATCAAACAAATGTGCAACAAGATGTTTTCTTTTGACGAAAGAATTATAATTAAATATAATAAAAACTGTAAATATATTTATAAATGAAGTCTCTAGCTACTGCAGTCTATTCGAATTCTGAGTGGGTAAGTGCGTGTGCAGAAGATGTGCATGGAGAAAACTACGTACTGAAGAAAGAAAACGTAGCTTACAGTGTCAGTTCTGTAATTAGCCTGCCTGTCTTTTCGCACTGTGGAACAAAAGCTATGTTATCAGTTTTAATACTCTAAATTAATTAAACAAATTTCACAGGAGATGTTCCGTGGCTTATAATAACAACGGCAGTAGTCCATTTTTTCCTTGGTAAGAATAGCAGCCAATAAAAAAAAAGCATCTAAAATGGAAGTGAGGATCACTGGCTTTTGTATAGCAAACGAAGCATTTGCAGACACAGTGTTATTCAAACGTAATATGTTCCTGTCCTCTATGTCATCAGAAAATTAGGGACCATTATTCTGATACACCTGTATATAAACTTTCTACTCTGCGTCGGAATGTTTTGAGCGGCTATTTCGGGGACTGCTTTCTACAGTACAGTGCAGTGACATGCCACAATCTGCATGATTACCTCTAATGTTCACAGGCTCTGTAATATAGAAAAACACTCCATGCAAAACCACCAAACGTTGTGCTGTTAATAGTGGCTCAGCGACACACGTGCTAAGGTTCAACTGATTACCCCAAAACAACCGTCAGTTCACTCAAATTCCGCTTGCAGCTGGCAATATCTCGTGCAACGTACAGTACTATAGTATAAACTGCATTAGTGAACATATTTCATCCTATTGAGTATTTTTTGTGTATTTCAAATACTCTCCGAAGTACGTTATGTTTAAATCATGCCAAAGCTTCTTTAAATAACAATAAAATTGTACTGCTGTATTTGGAGCTGAGGCCCAGTGCTGGCTCTCAGCGGTCTTGGCTGACATAGCAATTCCTGTCATGCATGAAATCGAAAGTCATTGATAAGATGTGAAACTGGTGATTAGCATCTTTTTACGACGACGCTTCGCACATGGTTGTGAATGGTGCGCCATTCCTTGTAGACTGGACGGTCTGCTTTGGTACACTGACAAATCGGATAACAGCATTTACGGTGTGGTCATGGGCGCTTCCAAACACAATTGCTCCTTTCTGAGATCTGTCACGACTCATCTTGCAGCGGCGATTCCATACAACTGAGTTTCACATACACGCCTTCTCACTGCCACGTCTTCTGTAAGCGACGAATGGTCACTTGGTTGCCTAATACTTGGTCTGCACGCCCTACCGTAATTCAAACCAACCACTGTGCTCATTTAACAGGACGAATGATGTTAGCTCCGGTTTGCTTAACAGGATCGCCTCATTCGGTCTTTGTTTGACAGCTCGCTGCGGAGCTGATAATATCCTAAAGACAATGAAAAGTGACACTCTATATACTGAAAATTACGTTTGTCTCTTTAAATCAACTATTGTGTCCTTCAAAGTGAGAGTACCTTGTTCCTGATTACGCCTTTGATAGGTACTTTCAGACTCAGAAAGCTCTTGAGTTATCCAGGTTTGCCTTTTAACCCTTCAATTTGTGTCCGTCTCCTTTACTTTGAATTCGATTTGCTCACTAACTACGAACTGTGCAGTTTCTCTTTGTGATCGGTGTTTACTACTTTCCATCCAGTAGAAAAGAAAACATTTTCACACTGCAACATTATGTAAGATCCACATATCTGCAATCTCTGTCGCTGGCAGATGTAGGACAGAAGTTTCATGTAAGTCCGGAGGTACTTTCCCTATTTGCTTGTTGGACATCAAATAGTAACCAACCGATTGAGTTGACTTCAGCTGAGGACATTCATTTCCATTCTGCCTCCAAATTCTGATTCAATGGAAATCGTAGTTATGACGTCAATCTGTCCTCATTTGATTCATTGCCTCACAAAAGATTTTCGTATATTCACTTATGTCTGTATTTTACGTAAGTTTAGCACATACGTTTCGTTTTTACGCTTCCTAGAAAGTAGATGTGTTGTTAATGCACAGAATGTCAGTATTTTTCGACAATCTCGTAACTATTTTTTCTTCAAGTGTCATTTTAAGCGGCCGTGTCATTGTGTTTTCATGCGGGCTACTAAATTTACTCCTCTTTGATGTATACTGCTGGTGTCAACAATATCAGAAATTGAGTCCGCCTTGATGCAAAACACCTTCTTATTCGTTTAGTTCTTTATGAACCCAAACTAGTTTCGGCGACAAATATCATTATCATCAGTGTGAGTGTTTTTTAAAATCTAAAACACGCAGAAAATAGCATGGTTATACAAACACAGTGGCACATCATTACATTTTTACTATTCGTTTTTGAAATATAGTTTTTTGTGGATGCTTTCATACTACCTTATTTATTGTATGTTACAGCATGTGTTTGAGAATTGTTGTCGCTGTTTTTTTTTGTCGCCTTTTTCCTCAGCGAACATCATGTCATCTCCAACTGTGTGAGTGGCTGTAGTACACAAAATACTATAAGGTGCACTTCATATGTGAGCAATATACACTTGTGGTTGCGGTAGTGTTGTGGAATACAGTTATTTGGTGTGTACTGGGCTGTTACTTAGCTATTCGTGCACTCACGTTCGTTGGATGGTATGAAGCTGATTCTATACACGTAAAAACAAAACTTTCGCACTTTGTTTATGATCAAGAATATTACGCTATCATGCTGTTCGCGTGTGTCGCGAGAGGTGTATCGCATGTGGCGAGAAACGCTATGAAAACTGTAGCGCGAATTACGACGACTTCTGTTCCTTATTTATGTCTTTGTGTGTGATGGGGATTGGTTCTTTGCGTGTGTGTGCTTTGTGTTCTATGTCCTTGGTCAGTTCTCTCAGAGCGGTAAAGAGTGTGTTGTTGTAAAGTGTTGTCTTTTCGTGTATTACTTTTATTCCCTTCGACTATAGCCTTTTGTATGTAGTAATTTTCTTCTATTGTTAGTTGTCAGTATAGACTGTTGCTGTTTTTCAGAATGTGTAGATCGTTTTCGATACTAGTGGGGCTATGGTTTTTGTTCATTAGATGTTCTGCAAAAGTTGAATGTGTACTGTCACTCTTTAGAGCTTTCATGTGCTCTGTGTACTTCGTTCAGTAGTTTCTGTTTGTTTGTCCTATGTATTGAGCCTGACAGGAGATGCAAGTGAGTTGATATATTCGAGCGTTGCTGAATTTGCCTGAGGTTTTTCTGACTGGTCTTAGTCATTTCTGAACTGTATTGTTTGTTCTCAATGTTATTGGGATCCCTTGCTTTTTTCAAGATGTTTCCTATTCTATGCCGGCCAGTGTGGCCGTGCGGTTAAAGGCGCTTCAGTCTGGAACCGCGTGACCTCTGCGGTCGCAGGTTCGAATCCTGCCTCGGGCATGGATGTGTGTGATGTCCTTAGGTTAGTTAGGTTTAAGTAGCTCTAAGTTCTAGGGGACTGATGACCACAGATGTTAAGTCCCATAGTGCTCAGAGCCATTTGAACCATTTTTTCCTATTCTATGTGACATTGTATGTTACTGTGTACCATCTCTCTCTTTTTCCTGAAGTGGTGTGGTCTGCTGTGTTGTCTGTGTGTACTGCATGTTTCCATTTTACCTTGTTGTTGAATTTGTTTATGATGTCTGTTTTGTAGTCGTTTTCAACAGCAATCTGTTTGATTATGTTTAGTTCCTGTGTGTAGTTTCTGGTTTAAGAGGTGTTCTGTTTATCCTGTGGAGTATGTGTGTGAAACTGGCACATTTATGTACTGTCGGGTGGTTGGATGAGCTGTGGATAACAGCGCTTATGGATATGGGTTTTCTGTCGATGAAGAATTCATGTTGGTGGTTGTTTCTCGTGATTGTAAGATCCAAGAAATTTAGTTTCTTGTTTTTTTTTCTATTTCCATTGTGAAGTGGATTTGTGGGTGTACTGTGTTGATGTCACTGTGTACCTCTTCTATCCTGACATGTGTTTCATTTACAAGACAGGTTATGTCATCCACATAAAGATAGGCTATGTCATCCACATATCGGTACCAGTAGATTATTTTGCATGCTCCTTGTTTTGCAATGTTATTGAATATTGTGGTCTCTATATGATCCAAGAAAATGTTGGCTATGGTTCCACTGATGGGGGACCCCATGGGTAGCCCCTCTTGTTGCAAATAGCAACAATAATTCCCAAAACGTGCTGTAACATACAATGAATAAGGTAATATGAAAGTAACCATTGAAAACTATACTTCAAAAAACGAATAGTAAAAATGTAATAATGTGCCACTGTCTGTTTACCCATGCTATTTTCTGCATGTTTTAGATTAAACAAAACCCACTGATGGTAATATATTTCCCCGAAACTAGTTTGGGAAAATAAAGAAATAAACGAATAACAAGGTGTTTTGCATCAAGGCTGACTCAATTTCTGATATTGTAGCTTTCCTATGCAAACACGGACCAAATGAAAGAGTTCCAAGATAAAATTACTGCTGGTGTCATTTGACGTCGTAATTCATCGATAAGTAGGCTACATACATTACGCCTATAGCGTTTTTTCAGGCTTTTTAAAAATGTTTCCGTTCTCATACGGTCAGCAAGTCTCCATGCGTTTCATGGTCTTATAGTCACAACCTTGGAGATTATTCCATTGACAATTGTTTTAATTTTTATCGATCGTCTGCTTTGATTATCTTTCCTTTTCCTTACGCTCAAAGCCAGTATGTGCTTTCATACTTCCTCGAAAAATAAACCTGGACGAATTTGTGTTGTAGTCTGGTTGATTGCAATGCCTATATCGCAACGTACCATGAGAAACAAAGGCTTTGTCGTTAGCCTTTCGTATCGTATGCTTCATCAGACATTTGTCGTGTGGTCATGATGTTCTCAGAAATGAATGACTAGTGGCTTTCTTCAGCGTCATTTGGAAGGAAAGCGGCATCTGATGGCGGCAAGTGTGGGCGCCGAGAGCGGAGTGTTCGTGCTAATAGGGCGCCGTTATCGCCACCTCGCCCGGCTCGCGCACGCGATCTTCGGCCCGCCTCTCCCGAAAGTGGCGGCGGGAAACGCATCCAAGGCCGAAGTTCCACTCTAGCAGACTCGCACTCAACAATATTTTCATTGTTAACACGTCTTTCCTCGCCACAGATATAGGCAAGTACATTAATCGGCAGTAGTTGCAGTACGGCGTCACTTCCTAAACTGGGAAAGACGGTAGCTACGTGGATTCTTCATTCTTTCAGGTAATTCAACTAAGCAAATTATTATCGCCAGTAAAAAAAGTTTAGGAAGTGACGCATTACTGCAACAAATGCCGATTAATGTATGTGCCTACATCCGCGCCTGCAGTTTCACTTCGCGTTAAACTGAACGTTGTTGAGAAGGTGACCTCTACCTCACGTATTTCAAGGCGTCAGATGATACTACCGCACCAAAATGTTCCAGATAGTGCCTTTGTGACATTACGATATACTCTCCCCGCTACAAAAGAGCAAACATGACGTAGACCTTTGTATCTCATTTTTGTCATTTACGCTATAGAAGTAGTGAGAGCTTCCTTCTCACGCAGATAGCACAGTCCTACTTTTTGTAAATTTTCACAGTTACTTACAGTGACTGCTGTCTTCCCCATTTTCCCCTTCTCCCAACTTTTTAACAGTAGTGTACAATAAAATGGAAAGAAATTAGCCTCTGGAAAACTTTTACCAAAAGGAGGGAGAATATATAGGGATCTAAAAGTTTTTTGGTTCAGTAGAATAACACAAATTTTTAGGACAGGAAATATGACAGTGATTGTTCGATCTCGAAGTCTGAAAAATAGAGTTAAGGAATGTGGAGAATGACATCAAACCACAGTTCAGTACACCAACACTAGCGTGAGAAACGCAGTAAAACAGCATATCGCTCCAATATCTTTTCTGTGATACCAGGAAAGGGAACCTAAGATCACATCTTATGCCACATACCGGAGGCTAATTTAGATGTGATCCTTGTTCCCTGAAGCAAGTGTGTAACGATTTGCTTCAGAACAAAAACTTTCTCAACACAAAAACTAACTTCATTCGACAACTGTGTAGCGTATGAGATTACGTAGACTTCCCTGCGTAATGGTCGGCCGGAGTGGCCGAGCGGTTCTAGGCGCTACAGTCTGGAACCGCGCGACCGCTACGGTCACAGGTTCAAATCCTGCCTTGGGCATATATGTGTATGATGTCCTTAGGTTTGTTAGGTTTAAGTAGTTCTAAGTTCTAGGGGACTGACGACCTCAGAAGTTAAGCCCCATAGTGCTCAGAGCAATTTGAACCATTTGAGCCTGCGTAATGACTGATGATACTATTCTCAGGTATACACTCTGATAATCTAGCCACGTTGATGCAGTACAGTATTTCAGTGGACCAACTGGTGACCAACTTCAGGTGAGAATGCCGATGCACAGTCTTGCTGGAACCGAGTTTCCAACAGAATCGACAGCTCCTTTACACACTGCGGCCGCCCATACGCGCGCGACCAGCAGTGCTGCTGGGCTCAAGCACAAGAGAACTAAGAAGCTGCCGAATCTGTTGGAAACACAGTTGCAGCGAGATTACGCATCAGTATATTCACCTGAAGGTGGTGACCAGTTGATTCGTCAAGATATTGTGTAAAGATGACTACATTATCCAGCTGCATATCCAAGAGCAGTATCAATTATGGCGTATGGTTTCATGCGTTACGCTCTACGCGACTGTTTAAATGTCGGTGTCTCCAAATGCTGAATTAGGTAAAGGAGATCAGGATTTGTTTGACTTTCACTAATTTTGTCGCCATTTTGAATTATTTAGGAGTCAAATGGTTCAAATGGCTCTGAGCACTATGGGACTTAACTTCTGAGGTCATCAGTCCCCTAGAACTTAGAACTACTTAAACCTAACTAACCTAAGGACATCACAAACATCCATGCCCGAGGCAGGATTCGAACCTGCGACCGTGGTGGTCTCGCGGTTCCAGACTGTAGCGCCTACAACCGCTCGGCCACTGTGGCCGGCATTTGGGAGTCCATAAATGATACTCCATTTGTACCTCCATTACCTGCTCACCCATCTCATTTGAGAAACAATACTGGAGTATTCAGGTATAGGCTACACCGCATAATCAAGACTATCCAGAAAGTCCTATGTCATTCAGATGTGAACACTAGATATCACAAGAGGGGACCCACCAGTATAAAGGAAGCTCGTAATAAGCAGCACATTTCTGCAGTTAGTGACAAGCGACACTTGAGGTGCGGTACAGGGCAATGCCACTGGACAGTAGATGAATGGAAGGGAGTCATTTTGAACCATTAATTACGCTGTACTCCGTGGCAATCCGATGGAAGGGTTTGAATTTGTCAAATGCCTGGACAATGTGTGTAGTCTCGACAGTGAAATAGGAGGAGTTGGTGTTACATTACGGGAGTGTTTTTCGTGGTTAGGGTGTTTTTGTGCTAAGCAAACTGCAAATGTGGGACGATATGAATATATTTCAATACAGCGTACTGTAGAGGAACAGTTCGGAGACGATGATTGTATCAACATGAAAATGCACCTCGTCGTACGCAGCATATGTGAGGTGATGGTTTCTGGATAGTGACATTCCTGAACTGGAATGGCCTGCCCAAAGTTCCGGCATCAACTCAACCTTTGGAATGAGCTAGAAAAACGATTTCGATCCAACCTCAGTACCTCCTTGGTGTCGGCCATTAAGGAAGAATGTGCTGTATTTCCTCCAGAGACAATGAGACACCTCACCGGAAGTGCCTCCAACAGCCAAAAAAGCGAAGGGTGGACAGAGCCCATATTAATGCCCATAAGTGTCCTGATACTTTTTATTCGATAATGCACAGTTATATGTATGGATAGAAAGTACCTGTCAACTGTACGTGTACCGGCTGACAAATGCAATCACTTTTTGAACAAAATATGTGAAGGTTTTTTTTTTGTTTTCATTCCTTGTGTTACTTATCGGTTTAAGGAGAAGTTAGCTTTAAAACAGCGATTTATATTTCATTCGTATTCATATTTTACACAAATATCGTTGGATTTTAATTTTATTTACGTTTATTGGGTATGAGTAATGTGCATGTACGGTTCTGACCACGCTGTCGTCATCGTACCTGAAATAATAACAAGAACTGAACAACGTACCCTTAGACCCGGCTATACAGGATGGGACGCTTAGCATTTTACCGCTGCATTTCTTTTCACATTTCCAAAATATTGTGAAACATAACGACATCTTGTTCTTAACTGGTTGTTATTTTGGTTGTAGAATGCAGAACTCAATGAAATGTATTCACTGATACAAATGACACACACATTTGGCAATAATTTTGACGGTGGTGATTGGTAAACTTGCGTCATCCGGAAATGTATGTCACTGTGATTCGTAAAAATGCTTCACCGGCGTGGGATATGTTTGATTTATCGTATATTGTGCTTTGAAAGACCGAATGAATGGCAATGAACGAATGCGTATGTTGATCATTCTTATTAGGAGATATGCAAACCTTTTTAAGCAGTGATTATGTAGAAAAGTTCACAACTTCATTAACACTTCATAACTGGATGTTTAGTTATGTAATTAAGCATAGTTTACTGCAAAAAAGTTGCAATACATTCGCATGCCAGTACTTGCTCAATGTGAATGGAAGACTGTTTTATCAGTAATACACTAAAATTAAATTTCTGCCTGACTCACGATAACAATTATGTGCGTAGACATTAACTCCACTGTACTTCATTCAAATTATCCTACAGGCAAATGCTATCTCTTCTTATAAAGCATGTTGCCAATGAGACGGTCGTAAACAAAGTTGATGTGCCATTCAGTTCTACGCGAAAGCAACAAAAGATTATCGTTTAAATGCAACATTTCCTTGTAAGACATGCGGAAGGAAAATGATGCACCACGAAGGAATTATCCGAATGGAAAGTGTGGCATGTCTGACGTACATATACAGAACAACAAGAGATTACTCTTTCGGAAAAACATGATGATTTAATAACGAGAAAGAACTTCACAAATTAAGCAAATCAGTAAGGCGTTGGTCCACCTCTGCAAGCATTTGACTGTCCAGTTCAAGTGTTAGATCGTCAAAATCCCGATTTTTGAAGGGCCCTGCCCACAATTCTCCAGACGTTCTCAGTTAGGGAGAGATCGGGTGACATTTCTAGTCAAGGAAGGTTCGGGCAGGCGCTAAGCAAGCGGTAGAAAGTGGGCATTATCTTGTTAAAATGTAAGCCCAGGATGGTTTGCCTTGAAGGGCAACAAAACGACGCGTAGAATATCGTCGATTTACCGCTGCGCTGTAAGGATGCCACCGCACCGTAACAACCAAAGGGGTCCCGCTATGAAAAGAACCCAGACAATCACTCCTGGCTGTCAGACTGTGTGGTGGGTGACTGGTTGGCATTCCACCTCTGTCCGGGACGTCTCCAAATATGACTTCGCTGGTCATATCTCACAGCCTGGAGTAGAATTGTCTTCAGTGATGTGTACTGCTCCGAACTGAGCCCCGATGACCAGCGAGGACGTGTCTGGCGACGCCCCATACAGAGGGGAGGGAATACCAAACTGGCTGTTGCCCTCCACCTGGGCTGACAAGCAGGAGTGATGGTCTGTGGTGCCCATTCATTTCGAAGCAAGACTCCTTTGGTTGTCATCCGAGGCACCCTAACAGCACAGCGATACGTCGACGATCTTCTGCTCCCAGCTTTTTTATCCTTCACGGTCAATCGTCCTAAGCTTACATTTCAGAGAGATAATGTCGCTTGTCTTGCTTGTCTTCCAGCAAGGCAGCAAGGTCGCCGGATCTCTCCCCAACTGAGAAAATTTGGAGTATTACGGGCAGGGCCCTCCAACCAGTTCGGGATTTTGACGATCTAAAGCACCAGTTGGACAGAATTTGGCACAATGTCTCTCAGGAGGGAACTCAACAACTCTTATCAATCAATGCCAAGCCGAATAACTGCTAGTATAAGAGCCATAAGAGCGCTTTAATGCGTTGCTCATTTTGGGAAGCTCTTAATTTTGAATAAATCAGATTTTTTCGGAAACTGTAGTCATTTGTTTGTCTGTGCCTGTGCATCACTTCTACTGATTTCCGCCCCACTCGAATAATTCCTTCGATGTGCGTTCTTTTTTTGTGTTCCAGTGGAATTTAATTACAAAGTTCGCATCACTGACAACCGCTGCTCTGTAGTCATGGATCTGTTTCGGAAAGAAAAAATAATGTCTTAAAGATGGATTTATTGTTTTATTTTTACTTCATTGATGTTTCGCCTCAGAACAATCCACTCAGCGATTCTGTAATGTAAATCAGTACGTTACTGGAATTACATAAGTCACTCTCACCCACCCAGCCTCTCACCAACCCACCCACCCACCCACCCACACACACACACACACACACACACACACACACACAGGACTGTTCCTGAGCATCGATTTTCACTTTCAGAGGAGTGGCTGCTCCGTTTCTTTTTGTTATTAGTAGTGGTCACCCAATCCTAAGCATTTTCCCAAAAATTTTAAGTAATTTCACTTCAAGTAATTCAATCTTTTGCACACTATAACAAAATCATAAAATACTGACAGTGAGCGTCTGAGTGACGTAGTATGGAACTGTCTGCGTTTGAGTACGGTCAACCACAAATGCACCCACAGATTTTAATATTTGACAGGTAGTAAGGTTCCATCACCCTTATGTTAGTGGTCAGCCAGCTTCAGTTGTCATATCAGATCTGTCACTTAAAATTATTTCGTCATATTATTACTAGTGTTTAATTAGATTATTCGTTCGAGGAAAACATTTTTGGGCGCTAATAACTTAGATGTTGAGCGACCAAAACCACAGAAACAATCGAACACGCACACACACACACACACACACACACACACACACACACACACACACACACACACACACACACAGCATACTATTCAATGCTTTAAACATTAGTAAGGCGACGAAAATTCTTTGGTCACTACTCCATCTACATCTCTAATAAAAACTAATGTATCGCAAGGGATTTGCTTTGTGTATTCTGATAATTTATTGACTTCAGTTAGCAACCATTCAGTTATTGCTGAGTATTAATGATGTCTTTGTTCATTCAGAATACGTTTCTCTTAGTTCAACTTCGTTTTATCTGTCCCTTATAATTTACTGTCAAACTTTATATCTTTATCTGTCCATTACACATAAATTCGATTATCTGCTTGCACGTTTTAATGTTAGGTTCATATAGGAAGTACTTGTCTGACATTGGTTGCGGAATTTTATTCTTGATAACAAATGCTAAAAACTTGTTCTTCACCTCACGATATTTTCTGCACTGAAACAATATACGGTTTCGTGAACGTATGTTCCGTCGATGCAAGTAATTTCAGGCAGTTTGTTTATTGCCATACGCGTTTCGCTTGTTTTATTTGGGAAGCATCTTCAGTGGCCTGTAATACATGTTACTTCTTATACATACTTTAACAAATAAAAAATAAAATAAAATAATAATACCATAATAATTTGTAAAATAATGATTATTATTTGTTTGGATAAGTAATTGAGAGATTAAAGTTTACGCCGTGAGTTTATCAAGCTTCGCACGTCCGAAGATGTACGGAACGTAGCCAGGGCTCATTATATATTTTTTGTAGAGTAAGTCTGATAGCTGACCTCAACTTCAGTCATGAGAATGGAGTGACTAAAACTAGTAAAACAGAGAAAAGCATACGTTTAAATAAAACATATATTCATTTAAACATGTACATTACGATATGAATGACACTTACGTAAAATTCTAGGTAAATAATTGCAGATAATTCACAAATGAGAGCGACTTATTAATTCTGCGCCTCTTTTCTGCAAATAAGTATCAATATGGCTAACTGTGGCGCCACACAAAACATTACGTCCCTCTAGGACAACGAATGACATAAGTGTGTAACGCCTACTGGCTGCGACAAGAGAGCGGTGTTAATTCCCTTGTTTTGCTTTCTCTTGTCTTAAAAAATCGATACATGTAATCTAAGTTCACTAAATCAAATATCGTCTGTGCTCGAGTGCAAATGGTTCCTTAAAATACAATAAACATATTATGTGGTAGATACAATATCTTGCTATGTTACATTTTGTCGTGCTTTGCTCTTGTTTTTTAGGGTGGAATCCATTCTTGTAGCACAAACTTCGTAATGTGAAATTATCGTTCGGTGTTAACGATTTCCAGCGCTGTTAAGGCATTTGTGTGGTCCTGGTGAGTGAGCATGAGTAAACAGCGCTGTAAATCGTAACACAGAACGGTAATTTCGCATTGTGAAATTTGTGCTACAAAAGTTGATTCTGACTTAAAAAACAAGCGCAAAACACGACAAAATGTAACATAGTAGCATATTGTGTCTACAACATAATACGTTTATTGCATGCATGTATACAAAGAAACATGTATTACAGGCCATTGAAGATGCTTCCCAAATAACAGAAGCGATACGCATGTGGCAATAAGCAAACTGCCTTCAATTAGGTGCACAGACGGAACACATCCCACGAAATTAAAGCAACTAAGGAAAGAAGGAAAACAGAAAAAATTACGAGAATATATGGTTTTTATCTCCAAGAGTATGACTATCACATCACAGACTAGTGTTTGGTTGACAAGCAGCGGGTATAAATGCTCTGGATGTCTCATGATTGAGCCTTATTCTACTTAACGTGGGTGTTGCTCGTCGTTTCGGAATTCGTGGCTACTGCCAGTAGTCGCCTCCGTTGTGTCGTGAGCTCTGCGTCCATTCTTCCTGCCAGGATTCGACTGCCCTTTTCCGAATAAGTTGTCTATACTCCGTAAAGGGAAGCTTTATGCCTTTTGGTGTGCCGTGGCTCGTACTTTGCCTATTCGTCTGCTTTTTCATTGCCTGGGATTCCACAATGAGCTTTTACCCACATAAAGGGAAACTGTTTCTGCCTTCTGAGATGTTCGTATTACCAATAACTAAAGCTGAATAGGTATTCACTGGTGGTATTCGAGATTTTTATGCTTGATATATCTTGAAGTAGACTTTCCGTATCTGATAATATTGCATAGGATGTGTATTTCTCGTTCATACACCATTGTATCGCCTTTAATACTGCGACTGTTTCGGCCAGATACGAAGAAGTAGTCGCTGGTAATTTATATTTTTGGGCTATCTCCAGTTTTGGACTAAATATAGCATAGCCTGTGTTGCTGTCTCCTCTTGTCTTCCTGCTCTATGTAGATGTTAGATGCTGAGATCCCCTTCGAACTGTAGGTAGCTACAATAGACGGTCGTTTCGCTCCCAGATGCGGGCGACGCCGACGTCGGAGCTGCCGCCCGAGACGGCGCAAGGGCGGCCACGGCCGCATGACTGTGAGCGCCTTCTTCAACTTCCTGCGCGCGCTCAAGCGCAAGTACCCCTGCTGCCCACGCAACGAGCTCATCTGCATGGCGTCTCGCCGCTGGCGGCGCATGACGTGCAACCAGAAGGAGCGCTACCGGGCCATGGCCCGCCGCGTTCGCTGCAGAACCCCCAAGAGGTGCTTCCGCAGGCGGCGGCGCAGCTGCAGTCTCGCCGCGCGCAGGCGTCGCAGCCGCAGCGGCAGGAGGTAGCGCCCCAGTCCCTGTGCCTGTGTCTGGTCTTGTCGTCTCGCCCCGCGTGTCTTTACCGAAATACCCAAATTTCATTGTGTGTTTTACAGAGCGCTATATAATTGTCTACAAAAAATAAATGTAGTTTTGAATTAGCGTACAGCATTTTGATTTGTTTAAATGTGAGAGTCCACGAAGCTGAAGGATGTGTGTGTGTGTGTGTGTGTGTGTGTGTGTGTGTGTGTGTGTTTTTTTTACACCCACTCCTAAGCCTCTGAAGCGATTTCAACTAAATTTGGTACATACACACATCAAAAAATGTTTTGCATCACTCCGGTTCCCAGAACTCCTGAAGATAGACATTGACTGTGGACATTGTATCACAGACACAGTCCCTTTGACTGTTGAGAGATGCCACTAAACCCGCCCAAAGATGTGAACAACCATGCATGAACAGCGCCTATTAGATGGAGGGGGCCCGACAGCCGATCACTTCCAGTCATTCCACCAGGAAGGAGGTACACGGCTCGTGTTTCCTGTAGTTCAACCATGCCTAGACAGTCAATACCGCGTTTCGATTGCTTCCGCATTGTTACTTTGTGCCAGGAAGGGCTCTCAACAAGGGAAGTGTCCAGGCGTCTCGGAGTGAACCAAAGCGATGTTGTTCGGACATGGAGGAGATACAGAGAGTTGGGTTGTTTTGGGGGAAGAGACCAAACAGCGAGGTCATCGGTCTCATCGGATTAGGAAAGGATGGGGAAGGAAGTCGGCCGGGCCCTTTCAAAGGAACCATCCCAGCATTTGCCTGGAGTGATTTAGGGAAATCACGGAGATACAGAGAAACAGGAACTGTCGATGACATGCCTCACCCAGGCCGCCCCTGGGATACTATTGCAGTGGATGACCCCTACCGACAGATTATGACTTGGAGGTGCCCTGACAGCAACGCTACCATGTTGAATAATGCTTTTAGTGCAACCACAGGACGTCTTGTTACGACTCAAACTGTGCGCAATAGGCTGCATGATGCGCAACTTCACTCCCGACGTCCATGGCGAGGTCCATCTTTGCAACCACGACATATGCAGCGTGGTACAAATGGGCCCAACAACATGCCGAATGGGCCGCTCAGGATTGGCATCACGATGCGTGTCGCATATGTCTTCAACCAGACAATCGTCGGAGACATGTTTGGAGGCTACCTGGTCAGGCTGAATGCCTTGGACCCACTGTCCAGCGAGTGCAGCAAGGTGGAGGTTCCCTGCTGTTTTGGGGTGGCATTATGTGGGGACGACGTACGCCGCTGGTGGTCATGGAAGGCGCCGTAACGGCTGTACGATACGTTAATGCCATCGTCGGGCCGATAGTGCAACCATATCGGCAGTATATTGGCGAGGCATTCGTGTTCATGGACGACAATTCGCGCCCCATCGTGCACATCTTGTGAATGTCTTCCTTCACAACGACATCGCTCGACTAGAGTGGCCAGCATGTTCTCCAGGCATGAACCCTATCGAACATGCCTGGGATAGATTGAAAAGGGCTGTTTATGGACGACGTGACAGACCAATCACTCTGAGGAATCTACGCCAAATCTCTGTTGAGGAGTGGGACAATCTAGACCAACAGTGGCTTGATGAATTTGTGGATAGTATGCCACGACGAATGCAGGCAAACATCAATGCAAGAGCACGTGTTACTGGGTATTAGAGGTAACGGTATGTACAGCAATATGGACCGCCAGCTTTGAAGGTCTCGCTGTATTGTCGTACAACATGCAAATTCTGGTTTTCTTGAGCAATAAAAAGGGCGGAAATGATGTTTATGTTGTTCTCTATTCCAATTTTCTGTACTGGTTCCGGAACTCCGTGAACCGAGGTGATGCAAAACTTTTTAGATGTGTGCATATACCTTACAGTTAGGAAATAATCGCCGTGGGGGTAAGAACCACCTACCTATCACACTTCACGATATATGCCTTCATAAGTGATGTGATTGTGACAAAATTCGCTTCACACATGATGTTTAAACGGATTGCTTCTGTGCTACTAACTATAGTCGCAATAAATTTCGCAGAGAGTATCCATATATGCCGCTGAAAGCATCTACACATATATAACATAGTACCGTACGTAGTTCAGGAGATAGGTTGTCATAAACACTGAGGTGCGTACAAAATTGCCCTACCGGGGATGTCATTTTGATAAATTTATTCTTTGCTACTAAGACACCACGCAAACGGCTGTAGACGAGAACAACCCCCGTCTGTACCGGATGCTATAAAATCCCCCTTACAGACTTCTAGACAATATTTGGAACTGGAACCCATGTCCAGGAACGTACCATTTCCGTGCCACAGCCATTTGAAACATGTTTGCTACGTAGATATTCAACGGGGTAGCCATGGTGAGGGGTGCTTTCTTAGGATCGGCTGATGTAATTTGAGATCTCTCCTAGCTCTCTGTTATGGTTCGAGCCTCAACCACCTGCCTGTGGGTGTTAAAGCTACATGGTTGAGTACACGTTTGCAGAATACACCAATATGATCCTTCTGTATGGCGAAGCTCACGGTAATGGAGGAGCTGCTCGTTGCCTTTATCGAGATCGATATCTACAATGTCTAGTCGCTAAAACGTTATGCATCACCTCGGTTCACGGAGTTCCGGAACCTGTACAGAAAATTGGAATAGAGATCAACATAAACATCATTTCCGACCTTTTTATTGCTCATGAAAACCAGACATTGCATGTTGTACCACAATACAGCGACACCTTCAGAGCTGGTGGTCCAGATTGCTGTACATACCGTTACCTCAATACGGAAAGGCTTTGAGAAAGGTGTAACTTCACCTTTCACCTTCAGAAGGTGGTGATCGAGCAAGACACCGCACACCCGGATAGGAAGGGGCAATATTGCATAAATTGAGCAGATCCCGTCAACGAAATCTTTGGTTATTAATAACAGGAATCATCGGACAAGTGATGTTCTGGGTCACACCTAATAAATTACTTGTAAAAGTGGTCGCTTTACCAACATACTTTGAAATGGTTCTAGCAACGGAACGGTAAGTTTCGAGTCATATTACTTGTAAAAGTGGTCGCTTTACCAACATACTTTGAAATGGTTCTAGCAACGGAACGGTAAGTTTCGAGTCATGGGTTCCATTTCAGATATCTACTCAGTACCCTCTACAAGTCCCAGGCGTTTGTAAGGGGAATTTTAGAGCACCCTGTAGAGCTATGAACAGGCATTGCCGTGGAGACGTTTAGAAAATCGCATTGTAGACACGCGAAGCAGCTGTACTTTGCATTTGAACACTATGCATATTTCTTTGTACGACTGTTTTTATAATTTCAAAGGTGTTCTCACGAATACATGAAAGTACTTTTTCGATACCTTGCCACAAACATAGCGCATTTCGTATTTTAGTTTCTAATAGAAAATTGGCAAAACGAATACTTGAGCAGTTCCAGATTTGTCAGCTAATATTAAATAAGTAACACTTCCTAATATTCTGAAAAATTATATTTATTTGGAAACGAATCGGGTTTCGGCTTGTTACACCATTTTCAGCTGACAAATGTCTCAGATAGAATGATGTACGACCTACACATATATTATTTGTACAGAATGATGTACGACCTACACATATATTATTTGTACAGAATGATGTACGACCTACACATATATTATTTGTACGTAGGATACAAAACATGGTGTACAGTTTTACATAGGCAAAACATAAAAGTTTTTTGACACACGGAGATAAATACATTTACTGAAGAAGGGGGAAATAAAGCTGGTTGTGTCCGTATAAATTTAACAATTAAAAGCTAGTATTCGTTACATAAACTTAATTTAACAAATGGGAAAAAGGAGACTGGGTCTGATCATTTTATATTAAGTTAGCATTCTGTGTCATATGTTTTGCCGACCGGAGTGGCCGTACGGTTCTAGGCGCTACAGTCTGGAACCGAGCGACCGCTACGGTCGCAGGTTCGAATCCTGCCTCGGGCATGGATGTGTGTTATGTCCTTAGGTTAGTTAGGTTTAATTAGTTCTAAGTTCTAGGCGACTGATGACCTCAGAAGTTAAGTCGCATAGTGCTCAGAGCCATTTGAACCATTTGTCATATGTTTGTTTATATCCATTATTTCCAGTGGTTTAATGTCTCTACTTTTCTTAACAATGTAAAAATTCCATTCTACATTGTATGAATGAATTGTTTTCTGTTAACAGATGTTCGGCAGATATTGAATCTTTCTTCCTTAATCTCGAACTTCTCGCAGTTCAGATAACTTGTCACAGATCAACCTGACTGATCAATATATCCTTCACAATGTATCCTTCTGCACACTCATTTCATGTGCTTTTTTTGCACACGACACGGTACGAAGTGTTGCTAATAAAATTTTTGCTACCCGTTTGGTATTATAAAATGGAGGCTCGTAGTTGCGAGAATTTAACATACGTAAGTTTGTGTAACTACTGACGAAATTGCTGGTGGCCAGCGTACATAAATTGTGTAATTTTACTCATTCTCTTCTTTTGTAATACATTATCAGGAAAGAGCTCTAACCATTGCTGGAAGCGGTACGTTTGATGGTCTATAGCCATGTTAGATTCACCATGGAATGGAAAGCTGAATGTTTGTGGCTGTATGGATGCTGGGAGCTTGCAGGGATTGCCGCATCTTTAGGTATGGTTTTTCTTTGATTACCACATAAATGTCAATCATTGCACTAATATCTACAATGCAGTCCAAGAAATTTATGGAAGAGCCTCCCAGCGCCACTCTATAAACTGTATTTTCTTACGCTGCGTGTTTGCATATTGCCGGCCGGTGTGGCCGTGCGGTTCTAGGCGCTTCAGTCTGGAACCGCGTGACCGCTACGGTCGCAGGTTCGAATCCTGCCTCGGGCATGGATGTCCTTAGGTTAGTTAGGTTTAAGTAGTTCTAAGTTCTGGGGGACTGATGACCTCAGATGTTAAGTCCCATAGTGCTCAGAACCATCTGAACCATTTTTGTTTACATATTGTAGTAATGTATCTAATTCTTTAGGGGTATCAGTCCAGTGGTTAATTTTGTAATTCAATAGCTCTAAAAAAATTATAAATTGTCCTTGAAAATTTCAGGTAGTATAGGACTAGGAGGTGAACCCATAGCTAGTTCTGACAGAATGTAATACTCGTTCTGAAAATGAAAATTATTTTCCTTTACACACATCTGAGCAGCACCAATTATGTGACATATTAAAAATATATTAAATGATGCTGGTATTCTGCTGGATTCCTGGCCGTGTTGGAATAAAGGAAAACGAGTTAGCCGTTATGGCCCTGGCCGTGTTGGAATAAAGGAAAACGAATTAGCGGTTATGGCAGCCAAAGAGGCCTGCAGGAGTTGAACAACGCGCCATTCCTCTACAGCTTATGACTCGCTGTAGGGCCAAAGCGACATGCAACAATGGGAAGAAGAGTGCCTGAAAGTGAGGGACAACAAACTCGAAGGTTGCACTGTGCAACCCACTAAATCTTCGTAGTGTTTCTCCTTCTGGTCACACAAGGAGGACTAAGTCTTACTCGTCCCCGCGCAAGACATAGCCCGGATATGAACGGTTTTTCCTTCCTGCGTGAAGATCCATACGTGTGTGACGCCTATGACGTACACGTCTCGATACGTCATAATTTAATGTAGAGTGGTTTAGACTCTGCCGAAAGGGCAGCAGTAGACAGAAGAGGGAATCTTGCATCTGTTTTAGCAAATGAAGATACGAGTGTCGTCAGCGCTCACAAATTATGTCAGCTGTCCGGACTCCAGCTTAAACTCACAGAATGGAGGTTTTAGTGTATTCCTAGAATGACTGACTCATCCTTTCTTAATTCAGTGACGAGCTAGTCACTATTTCTGCCGTGCTATTTTACACCTTCGTTATGCGTTTTCTTTTTTAAGTAATTATCTCCCTCTCTCTCCCTCTGTGTGTGTGTGTGTGTGTGTGTGTGTGTGTGTAAGAGAGAGAGAGAGAGAGAGAGAGAGAGAGAGAGAGAAAGAATGACAGCTAAAGCTCTTAAGGATATCTATTAACCACAATCGTCTCGAAGATCTTTGCTAGGAAGCTAAAGACTCTGATATGTTGCCCCCAACATCTATCATAAGCATAAAAAATTTGTTTACTAGTGAAGTAAACACACCCTGATTTAAAGAAGATCATAGAGAGCGTAATTACCCGTAATTAATTAATAAACGCAATCTGACTGCAACATGTCCAACGAAAGTTAACTGAGAAGAACACGCGCTAATTCCAAAACGTAAAAATACTCGACATAGCATCGATAAATTGAACACAAATGAACCTGAAACCTTATCCAAATAGTCCAGTAACAGTCAATATGTGTCAGTCAAATGCGGTTCAGTGGGGATGTTAACTCCCCTTCTGTGATTATATAGCGAACATGAACACTAGTACAGAACCACGTACGCCGCTTTTCCGGGACGCAGCAGGGTCATGACTCTCCATGTTTGCAGTAAAATGCGTGCAGTAGAAAGAGAATACATAATTTTTAGAATAGGGGATGCTATCCGTGATGGGAAACGTTAAACGAAAATCAACAGACGCTTCAGTTATTGGAAGTAAGGTAGCGTAATGGCAGCAGAATCAAAGTTATGCTAATGCACGTAGTACGCGGTTGGTTTAAATGAGAGAAAATATTTGAGTCAAAAATCAAGTAAGAAAAGCAACGCATAATTTCATTGTCGCTCAAATACGCGTGACAAATGAACCACGTACCCAAATTCTGAACATCATGTAAAGCGTTCAACGGATTGGCAGAGCGAAAGAGTTGACTGGACTATTCTTGGACTAAATGACTGAAATCGCTGTATGAACCAAACCCTTTGGCTACATACCTCATAGACAAAGACTTAACGCGGCGCGGTGTATCCGCGCTGTGTGAGGCGTCACAGTTCGCGCGGCTCCCCCCGTCGGAGGTTCGAGTCCTCCCTCGGGCATGGGAGTGTGTGTTGTCCTTAGCGTAAGTTAGTTTAAGCTAGATTATGTAGTGTGTAAGATTATGCACCTATGACCACAGCAATTTGGTTACATAAGACCTTACCACGAATTTCCAAACCTAGCAGCGACGTAACATGGAGTTAAATTTCACTGAGTAAATCTGTGAAAATTTACCTAAGAGATACAAAAACCTCACAAATACTTAAACTCACTTTGCTGATAGCTAACACCCATGGATAGCCCCAGTGGCATAAGATGGCTCACCAAACCCGCAGTAACAGCGGCCGTCTCCATTCACCTCAGCACGTTCTAACACCCACAGCGACCAGCAGACGACCGATGTTATTCAAAACCAGTAGCACGTAGCACTGCGATCGGCTCGCTGAACAGAACAAAACACATTAACTTCTGTGAGCTTCAAAGACTATACAAACTAACCAAACAGTTTGCAGTCGATTCTTGATACAGAATACCATTTTTGTATTACTTCAGCAACGACTGACTGGTTCGTTAAGTAAAGTACTGATATAATTCAAAACAGAAAGTTGCTGTTTTCAAGATAAACATCATTGGAAGAACAGCTATTTTAAATCAAAATCTTTTTAAAAACAAAAATAGTCTTGATAGCGTAAAGACATTTATTAAAATTGTTGTTTTAATATCCATTTTAATAACTGTTTTTAATTTTTTATTTTAATGTTTTTATGCGATCAAAACTGTTTTATTTAGAAAACTCTCAAGGAGATTAAACAGAGAGATAAGTGTAATTTATCAAAAAAATTACATCTTTCGGTTTCTCTTGCTCCACTTAATACACTTCTATATGGACACTATTACTGTACGATTTAACCTAGTTAGCACATGGCAGCTGGGTAACTGAACTACTACAGTCCGCCTCATGTAGGAAGGCTGCCCAATTTTCAGCCGTTCTGCGCATCGCCTTCCACTAGCCACAGGCAGTGTGACGGTACATCACAAAAATGGACATTTGGAGAAACGGAAAAGAAGTTTTTGCTATGAGACGTGTGAAACAAATTATCTAAAGACTAAGTACGTCTGCGCAATGTATAACAAATAGTAAAGAGCGTAAGTTACACAACTGGCCATTACAATTGCTACACCAAGAAGAAATGCAGATGATAAATGGGTATTAATTGGACAAATATATTATACTAGAACTGACATGTGATTACATTTTCACTCAATTTGGGTGCATAGATCCTGAGAAATCAGTACCCAGAACAACCACCTCTGGCTGTAATAACGGGCTTGATACGCCGGTGCATTGAGTCAAACAGAGGTTGGACGGCGTGTACAGGTACAGCTACGCAATCAGCTTCAACGCGATACCACAGTTCATCAAGAGTAGTTACTGCCGTATTGTGACGAGCCAGTTGCTCAGCAACCATTGACCAGACGTTTTTAGCTGGTAAGAGATCTGCAGAATGCTCTGGCCAGGGCAGCAGTCGAACATATTCTGTATCCATAAACGCCCGTACAGAACCTGCAACATGCGATCGTGCATTATCCTGCTGAAATGTAGGGTTTCGCAGAGATCGAATGAAGGGTAGAGCCACGTGTCGGAATACATCTGAAATGTAACGTCCACTGTTCAAAGTGCCGTCAATGCGAACAAGAGGTGACCGAGACGTGTAACCAATGACACCCCACACCATCACGCCGGGTGAATCGCCAGTACGGCGATGACGAATACACCCTTCCAATGCGCGTTCACCGCAATGTCGCCAAATACGGATGCGACCATCATGATGCTCTAAACAGAACCTGTATTCATCCGAAAAAATGACGTCTTGCCATTCGTGCACCCAAGTTCGTCGTTGAGTACACCATCACAGGCGCTCCTGTCTGTGATGCAGCGTCAAGGGTAACCGCAGCCATGGTCTCCGAGCTGATAGTCCATGCTGCTGCAAACGTCGTCGAACTGTTCGTGCAGATGGTTGTTGTCTTGCAAACGTCCCCATATACAGAGTCAGAGATCGAGACGTGGCTGCACGATCCGTTACAGCCATGAGGATAAGGTGCCTGTCATCTCGACTGCTAGTGATACGAGGCCGTTTGGGATCTAGCACGGCGCTCCGTATTACCCTCCTGAGCCCACCGATTCCGTATTCTCCAAATAGTCATTGGACCTCAACCAACGCGAACAACAATGTCGCGATACGATACGATAGGCTACAATCCGACCTTTATCAAAGTCGGAAACGTGATGGTACGCATCACAACAACGTTTCACCAGGCAACGCCGATCAACTGCTGTTTGTGTAAGAGAAATTTATTGGAAACTTTCCTCATGTCAGCACGTTGTAGGTGTCGCCGCCGGCGCCAATCTTGTGTCAATGCTCTGAAAAGCTAATCATTTGCATGTCACAGCGTCTTCTTCCTGTCGGTTAAATTTCGCGTCTGTAGCACGTCATCTTCGTGGTGTAGCAATTTTAATGGCCAGTAGTGTATTATTATCAAAACACACATATCTATGTAATTAACAAAAAACAGTTTTTTTCGTATAATCTCTGTGTAACATAGGCCATGAAGATCAAAGACAATGCTTTGATTGAACTCTCTTTCCTGTTTTTGTTTAGTCTAGAGGTAGGCCGCCATTGTAGCACTGGATAATATTTAATGTAAGTTTGGTTGTAATTTGGTAAAATATAATTGTTATTAGAAAGTGTGTATTATTGACTTAGTGTCACCCCTCATGGTCGCAACCATTAATTTTCATTAACCAAGTTCTTTACAGAGCTTCGTAGTGCAGGAAGCTCATCTCCCCTAGCAGGATTTAGTCGGCCATTACGCTGACTGTATTATTTAATTATAATTTAATGTCATAATATTAAATGTAACTGCGAGGGACTTCTCAATTTTGATTTTTCATTAATTTCAAAGTTAAAAATAGTAGTGATAGATTTCACTAAAATTCACAGCACTGAATAAGTTCAGTACGTTTCATGTTGGCTGCTTAACGGCCTATGAGATTCTCTCCAGTTTTGCCATGCAAACAATGAACAAGGAATATTGAAAATCATTCAATTCGATAAGCTCCGCAATATCTCAGTTAATGTTTGTGACATTTGGTACTTAAATAACCAGTATCCCCAGAGACGCATATTAATAATTACAGTTTGCGTAGGTATACGCATATTTTCTTTTCTAAATAGCAGCGCTCACGCAAACCATTTATTAGAAGGCAGTGAGTTGCGCGTTGTGTTTAAAAAATATTAAATCCTACGTACTTCAGGGCAGCCGATGTCCGTACGAGTGTTATCGCGGTTTAAGTTAATTAAAAGACTCATGCTAGCCCACAAATTTAAAGCCACCCCAACCAAAATCATAAAATGTAATTATAAAAATATATAATTATCCCGTGATAAAGTGCCACATACATATACAGTTATACCGTGATAAGTGGCTTGACTTCTTATGTACAAACATTATATACAGAAATATTGAGTACATAAAATTAACTGACGCATAGTCGTATTTTTCAGAAAATTTTTCAAAAATAGTACTTATGTATAGGTACCTAATGATGAATATGATGCAAGAACTAATACCATATATGTAACATTGTTCCATGTACCCAATATAAAAACTTTTACCTGTACGAGACCGAGGCAGTGAAGATTTATGGACCTGAAGCTGAATCAATACATACAATTGGCTCAGCCGAGATATACTCAGCAGCAAGCAATACTAATTACAAAAGGTAAGGGTGTAAGTGGACGTGGTTCTGGGCTGGAACCGAGAAGAGGAAGGAATCCGGGGGCCATGCACTGTGCTGACTGTGTTGGCACAAATTTGTCATAATCACATTCTTTTGCCACAGTGAAAGTTTGGTTGGATTCATTTACTATAACTTAGTACTAGTGAGTGAGTCAGTGATAGAATTTTCTAGACAGCGAATAGTATTTGAAATAGAGGTCACACAATCAGCTGTGAGGATTTCAGAAAAACTCAAGTGCAGTTAACGATAGGTTCACCTGTGTGTGTACTGACACCAAAACAATATTTCAGTAGAGATAGATTTTTTTGCAAATGGTTCAAATGGCTCTGAGCACTATGGGACTTAACATCTCAGGTCATCAGTCCCCTAGAACTTAGAACTACTTAAACCTAACTAACCTAAGGACATCACACACATCCATGCCCGAGGCAGGATTCGAACCTGCGACCGTAGCGGTCACGCGGTTCTAGACTGAAGCGCCTAGAACCACACGGCCACACTGGCCGGCGACTTTTTGCAGTACACAAGGAGTATTGTAAAGGATTACATCATAAAGTGAGTGTAAAAGGATAAGTAACAGCTTCATTTGTAGTAATTAGTAAGATTTCGTTAGATTATTTCAGTATTTTTGTGTGTGTTTTTTATATTTTGTGTATTTCTTGTGTGTGTGAATTTGGGGGGAAATAGATTTCTGTGAATATTTGTGTCCAGTTAGTGAGAGTAAATTTATGCAGACATGGTTAAGACGCAAAAGAAAAAAACTAGTAGAGAGCGAGAATATGTCTGGGTACGATAAAGGTGATAATGTACAGGAATTTCCAGTAAAGAATCCACACGAAATGTCAGGCTCTCAAATTCCTAGAGAGGAAGGTGAGCAGCCTGTGACCATAACGTATCAGGCAATGCTGACGATCAGGCTCAGATGAGCAGAGAAGTTCACTCAGCTGCTGAGACAGGGAAAGATGATGCTACTGCATCAACAGCTAATGTTGTGCAAATACCTGCTCACCAACAGCTGCTCTCTTGACTGTACTTATGGCACAATTAGATCGAAGAGAGAAGCAACGTGAAGAGAGAGACAGGCAAGAACGCCTTGAACGTGAAGAAAAAGGAAGGTAAGAACGCGTGATTCGCGAGCAGGCGTTAATTTCACAAGTCAAAGATATTTTTAGCGGTAGATTGAGCGGAACGTGAGGAAAGGAAGGACAGAAACGCCTTGTACGCGAACGCAGTTCCTGGCAAAAATTAATGAAAAGTTTGAGCAACTTGGCAAGGCGCTAGTGTCATATTTTTCGTAGGAGATCGATGTGGTAAAACAACAAGTCGCAGAATTGGTTGAACCAAAACAAAGACATTCCGCAAAAGGTAACACAATAAGACGAACATGTAGATCAGTTAGACAAGCCGCATGGTGTCTTAGAAAATCAAGTGAAAAATATTGTTAAAACTGTAGACGCAATTTCTAGCAATTTAGAACAAAAGATTTACGAATGTGTCACACAAACTGCATCTCGGCTGGAGCTCGAGACACGGTCAACGACCAGGGCGACACCTGGTGGGAAAATGCAGAACGGAAATGTACCACTTAATATATGCGGGGTAGAAAAATCAGACTGCAATAAATGCAACCGCTCTCGCCGATGAGTTATACAGGTATTGTCGCTGCAAACGAGGCCGGAATGCTACCATCTGTAGCACAAGTAAAACATGAAGAATCGTTAATGGTTCAAATGGCTCTAAGCACTATGGGACTTAACATCTCAGGTTAACAGTCCCCTAGAATTTAGAACTACTTAAACCTAACTAACCTAAGGACATCACACACATCCATGCCCGAGGCAGGATTCGAACCTGCGACCGTGGCGGTGGCGAGGTTCCAGACTGAAGCGCCTAGAACCGCTTGGCCACTCCGGCCGGCTGAAGAATCGTTAATCAAACACCGTCAACATTTAACGATGAAAAGAAAAGTGTACATCCCGTGATTTTCGTAAAGAGTTTTCGAAACGTGTTACCTGTGTCTTGGACTGAACATCAAAAAATTCAGTTCGTGATTTCATATAAATCGCGACACTGTGGGCGATGGACATCGCAGAACAGTGTCCGACGTTCTCGGAATTTGAAAGCAAATTCCTAGCCAGGTACTGGTCTAGATAGGAGAGGCTACGTAAACAGGTGTACAACCCTAAAACCTTTAACCCTCGCTGTGGTAACCTAAGGGAATACTTTGAACGGTATCTGAACAAGACAAGGTATTGGGATGAACCCATGCCAGCGAGAGATGTTTTACGGATACTAAAAGGCAAATTACCAATAGCGATTAGAGAAAAATTAGTGCACGTACCTGATACCGACCTGGAACTGTTCATGGCAACAATAGATTCTTTGGACTTAACAAATGAGGATGCCCGACAAGATGAGCAAGTGAACTCAAATAACGGTCAAGGTAATAATAAAGCAAAATGGTTCAAATGGCTCTGAGTACTATGGGACTTAACTACTGTGGTCATCAGTCCGCTAGAACTTAGAACTACTTAAGCCTAACTAACCTAAGGACATCACACACATCCATGCCCGAGGCAGGATTCGAACCTGCGACCGTAGCAGTCGCGCGGTTCAGGACTGGGCGCCTAGAACCGCTAGACCACCGCGCCCGGCTAATAAAGCAAGAAATCAGGGTAATGACAGCCCCCGTAAAAATGGTTATGGCAAAAACAACGAATATTCGGATGGAGACAACCGCCATAAGAAGGTGAATTCAGTGAATAATGGGCCGACTGCGAATAACAACTGGAGTAGTAATGGTTCTAATGCAAACCAGTATGCCAGCATGCACCTGTCTCCATCAAAAATGGGGGGGGGGGAGACAATTATAACTGAAAGAGACGGAGCAAAGGGGGAGGAAACTCCAACTTTGTCAACAAAAATATGAGAACAAACAGTGAACAGTGGCAACGGACAGGGCCAGCGAATCGGCAGTCACAAGCCATGCCAACAGGTCATGTGAACATTATTCCGATGCCACCACCCTACCTCAGCCACCGAATAGTTAGCCACATGCGTATGTCGCGCATGGTACATCGCAAACTGTGACTGAGGGGGGTGAGAAACACAGGCGGGGCAGATCAAGTATCAGCAGGGTGTGACAGACCGTCGAACTCTGGCCGACCTATGTAAGCCCTTCCCAGACGGTCGGCGAAGTTAAAGAGGAGGCAGGCCGAATGTGGGTGTGCATTTACTCCGTTATAATGACGGATGCGATGTGAAAGAAGAATTAACAGTTGATCCGTGATCGGCGGGACAACAGGAGGTAGAACATATTCAGGCTGCAGTCAGAGCAAAAATAAATGGCATAGAAGTTCAAAAATGGTTCAAATGACTCTGAGCACTATGGGACTTAACATCTGAGGTCATCAGTCCCCTAGAACTTAGAACTACTTAAACCTAACTAACCTAAGGACATCACACACATCCATGCCCGAGGCAGGATTCGAACCTACGACCGCAGCGGTCACGCGGTTCCAGACTATAGCGCCTAGAACCGCTCGGCCACCCCGGCCGGCGGCGTAGAAGTGACAGTAATACTTGGTACAGGGACGAGTGCCTCTTGCATAGATGAGCAGTTATTTAAATGTATAGATCGTGTAAAGAAGTTACACAGTTTGCCAGTGGAAAATTGTAAGGTCGTAGGTACTCTATGGGGCAGAGTGCAAGTGATAACGAATCAGGTGCAGGCTGAGATTGCCACGGAAAAAAAAGCCATATTATGCTCATTCCTTGTGGTTAAGAATCTTACAGTGCCTTGCATACTGGAACTTGATGCGCTGTGAGAAATGAAGGCTAGAATTGACCTCTATCAGGCCAGCGGCACTTTATCCTATCGCAACCGCCAAATTGACCTGACACTGACACTGACTCTGGGCGCGTATATAAATTGCTGCCGGAATGTCTGAGTAACTGTAAATAGTCCAGATACATTGAATATCAATGACTGTATCATTAACCAAAACATTAATGAACAGGAACATGGTTGGGAGTGGGAATCTGTCACTATTAAACAACAAATTTAAGAAAAGGTAGCCGATTCATCTTACTTAAGCCTGTCACAACAAGCTGACTTATGTCAAGTATTAAATCAATTTGTAAAGGTGTTCTCAGAGAAACCAGGAATCATTAAAGAATATGAATCTGATATGCAGGTTAAGCCCCATCAAGCATTATGTCGTGCTACCTGCTCTATGCCGTAGTCGACAAGACCAACCGTGGAAAAAGAGATCCAAAGGATGGAAAAAGAGATCCAAAGGAATATATAGCTGCCGGCCGGAGTGGCCGAGCGGTTCTAGGCGCTACAGTCTGGAGCAGCGCGACCGCTACGGTCGCAGGTTCGAATCCTACCTCGGGCATGGATGTGTGTGATGTCCTTCGGTTAGTTAGGTTTAAGTAGTTCTAAGTTCTAGGGGACTGATGACCTCAGAAGTTAAGTCCCATAGTGCTCAGAGCCATTTTGAATTTACAGCTAGTAGAGATTTATTTCATGTATGGTTAATTTTATATATATGCTTATTATATATGTAGTAGTTTTTAAGTATGTGTATGAGTAAGTTGCTTGTGAATGAAGGTCATGCATTTAAATCTGTGCAGTCAAACAAAGTATTAGTAACTGAATCCGCGTAATGGCACTTTGCAGAGAAGTGGGAATGAGAGAGTGGCATTGTGCACGGTTGTTGGATCATTGAACCAATGCGAGAAATAGGATGATTTAAACTCTAAACAGGATAATACCTGATGGTATGACAGATAATTAACATCTGCACAGGTTCTAGCTTGGAACCGCTTGCAGTTGCACTCGTACAAGCAAGGCAACTGCAAACGCAGCAACAATAAAAGCAACGAATCAGTGTCGAATGAATATAAAGAACATATGTAAAAAACCTACTGAACTCACGACTCCAGAAAGACCAATTGGTCGACACTTTAAATAAGAAGTGCCAACTAGATCAATCAAGTATGGGGTGATAAGACGTATCTAGAAAGAACTTCGAATTGTATAATGTATAAAATATTATTATGTAAAGTGAGGGCCATATTTCTTACCTAGCTCAAATAATACCTGCTAAAATATGTTCCAATTTAGAAATGAGACTATCCGAACACTTAAGTTAGTGCAATACAGATAAATTGAATCACTAATTGGAATGTGATGGAAAAAGTGAACAGTAAACAGTGTGGTAACACACTAAGTGTTGACTGTATTTAGCAGTGAAAACTGTTGTTTAAGTACAGTGAACTGAGATAAATAACATTAACAGCATACATGGTGGTGCCTTACGCAAGAAACAATTTAATATGCGAAATAATACTGACATTCATAGTGTGGAAAAATGTTTCTGTGAACAAGATAGACATCCTGTGAACAGAATACTCCCGGCGGACTGTGAATGGACGCTACGGGTGGCGCACAGCAAACTGCGGATTCCGGGGCCGACAAACGCACGCCAGAAGCGACGCAGGGCAAACATAGTGAAGTGAAAAGTGTCACAGCAAGGTACTCGCATGAACACTCACCACAGAGACAGTGTATAAAAAAAGGATTAAATCTGAGTAGTGAAATGTGTGAGTTTGAGCCAGAAACTTAATTAAAGAACTGGACGTCGTACATTCGTACATTATATCAGTGCATGCAAAAACAGTAAACACGAATGACTGTGTAGTGCTTGAAAACTAATAACATTTCTTTCAGCACTTGTGATATGTATATTTGTCTTGTTTTGCTGGTGAACTGATACGCGGTCAAATATTTGCATGTTGTGCGAGGCGAGCGGCCGGCAGATGTTCCTGACTGCACAGTTGATGCGCCGCGCCTGTCGACTGATCGTCAGCTGTCTGCGCGGACATCACAGCGCAGGTCAACGAACTGTCTAACTGTGGCAGGCTGCCGCAGACGCTTCTGTCGTCGCCAACAACGATTTGTCGACAGCTCAACAATACACCAGCGTCGACGACTCTTACTTCGACGCAATTTCGAAATGCATTTATGGTTGACGAAGAATTAATAAACACTGCAGACAATGTAAATTTGTAACAGACATAATGTGCAAAGGAGACAGAAATTAAGAAACTGATTGCTTATGTCAGATCAAACGTATTGTATATATAATAATTTCTTATTGTGATATATATGTGTACGTGAAAAAAAAGTAGGCCAAGACAATTACAAATAATGCAGGCGCGAATATTATTCACTAAGACGAATTTTAATAGTATAAGACAAACGTTCTGTCTACATAATTTCAAAAA
This sequence comes from Schistocerca americana, assembly GCF_021461395.2. NCBI lineage: Eukaryota > Metazoa > Arthropoda > Insecta > Orthoptera > Acrididae > Schistocerca > Schistocerca americana. The sequence continues at coordinate 458,639,697 of NC_060119.1, read as the reverse complement.
TCTATTTCTTGTGTTGCTATATATATTACGCCTGTAACCCAAATGGGGGAGCGTAAGCAAATTCGTATCGTACCGGATCTGTAGGATTCCGGATTGTTCGCATTCCTGATACAAAATATGCTTGGAAGAAATACATGTACAACCCGAATAATGAGATCGGAGCATATCTAAAACATACGAACGGTATAGTACGAATACATACATGTAACTGTGACTTGAACACAAATGTACCTACCTTAATCATGCAAAATTGAACACTTAAATAATGATGATAGACGGCAGCGAGACTGTACATAACGTATTAAACCATAAGTACACCCTCACTAAGGGGCCCATGTGACGGTACGTCACATAAATGCACGTTTGGAGAAAGGGAAAAGAATTTTTTGCTATGAGACGCGTGAAATATAAATTATCTAAAGACTAAGTACGTCTGCGTGATGTATAACAAATAGTAAAGAACGTAAGTTATTATTATCAAAACACAAATATCGATTTAACTAACAAAACACCGTTTTTTCGTACAATCTCTGTGTAACGTAGGCAATGAAGATCAGAGACAGGCCGCCATTGTAGCGCTGGATAATATTTACTGTAAGTTTGGTTGTAATTTAGTAAAGTATAATTGTTATTACAAAGTGTGTATTATTGACTTAATTGTCACCTCTCATGGTCGCAACCATTAATTTTCATTAACGAAGTTTTTTACAGAACTTCGCAGTGCAGGGAGCTCATCTCCCCTAGCAGGATTTAGTCGGCAATTACGCTGACTGTATTAGTCAATTAAAATTTCATGTCATAATATTAAATGTAAATGCGAGAGACTTCTCAATTTTGGTCATTCATTAATTTCAATGTTAAAAAGAGTAGATTTCATTTACTGAAATTCACTGCACTGAATGAGTTCAGTACATTTCAAGTTTGCCGCTTAACGGCCGATTAGATTCTCTCCATTTTTGCCGTGCAAATAATGAAAAAGAAATATTGAAAATAATTCCATTCAATAAGCTCCGCAATATCTCAGTTAATCTTTGTGACATTTGGTACATAAATAACCAGTAGCCTCTGAGACACACATTAATAATTACAGTTTGAGTAAGAATACGCATATTTTCTTTTCTAAATAGCAGCGCTCATGCAAACCATTTATTAGAGGGCGGCGAGTCGCGCGATGTGTTTAAAAAATATTATACCGTACATACTTCGGGGCAGCCGATGTCCGTACGAGTGTTATCGCGGTATAAGTTAAAAGTCTCATGCTAGCCCACAACATTTAAAGCCACCACAACCAAAATCATAAAATATGTTTATAAAAATGATAATATATAATTATCCCGTGATATAGTGCCACATACATACACAGTTATACCTGGATAGCAGCCAATACTATCCATTCAATTTCCAACCGGCTAGCAGCGAGTTACAGCTAGACAGCGAGAATATCGTTCCTACAAACTGCACTGTTGCCGTATTTCGCGACATCCGAATTATTCATCCAACTGTCAGTTTTTTGTTTTGTTTTCTTTTTCTTGTAGCAGCTGTGAATTGTATCTGTAAATGTTTAAGTGCGATTTTAAAAAATGTCAGGTGATGGCATGAAATTTGAAGTGCTTCAAACGCAGGCAAAGGGGATTATTTACCGCATTTTTAACTTTTTCAAACGGAGGAGAAAATTGGCTTCAACGGTATGCGCCTCGTCAATGTAAAGAATTTTCTCGAAAAGTGATAACTGGTTGACTACTACAAAAAATCACTTCTTTTCTCTCACTGATTTTAATTTTTGAAAATCTGCACAAAAATTATATTGTAATCGGGGATGAGACCACTATTTGAAAAGTACTAATAGTCAGTGTTAAAGACTGAAAAATGAGGGTGAAGGACTCTTATTTTTCATATTAATTTGTCCGTTTTCAAGGGCTATACGAAAATAAGGCATGTTATGTAGACACAGGCAGCTGATCAGTAGCTTTCTATTTTTGTTACGATCTATGAATGAACCGTTAAGTTTTAAGTTTTCTCCGTGTATTATGTCAAGTTTGTTGTGGCCCCTCTTGTTCTTAACCTTTTAAAGGAAATGGAGCACTATACTTCACTGATACTGCACTTCGTAAAAACTTCCAGACTAGGGATGGTGCCGCTCTGTAATACAACTGATGTCCACCTACGACAGTAAGGAACTAACATATAGACCAGATGGGGCTAGCCTTCTCCATTGCATGTACACACCACATGGTAAGAGGTACATTATAGTCTCAGCAATGGTGTACCAATTCTTATGTCATGTGTTTGTTGCTCGTTTCAGTTGGTATTGTTGCTAAATCAGCACCGGTAGCTTTTCCCATTTTCTATAATAACGCAATATTTCAAACCAATACAAATTTTACGAATAAAAATCCCTCGTTCTTTAGAAAGGTTTATTTAAAACTGAAAACCTTTAGCACTGCTCCAGTGACTAACTGATATTACCTGGTTATTAGTAAAACAAAAAATTGTGACCGACAGCAAACAAATACCAAAAACCACAGGTTATTCAGAACTAACATACCATTATCGGTTTTAACAGGCTGATTTTTCCCGTACCTACTAACGCCGGAGAGCGAGACACATACTGAGATGAGGGGGGGGGGGGACCAAAGATTAACTGTTATCGGCGGAGATAATCCTTGTAAGAGAGTAAGCATCGTACTGTTACCTGTTAGGAGAAATATTCTTTCGAATCTGTAAAGGTACTCAAAAGGCAAGAATTGTGGGATAGGAGTCGACCGCTGGGTTGTTTACGACTGCGGGTCAGTTGGACTATTAACTTCATGTTTTAATTTATGCGACGCTGCTTACGACTGTCCGATATCCTGGAGTGAGCGAAGTGCCGGACTAAAAACCTGATACAGCTGCACTCACGAGGCGTCCATGGCAGCGATGGCTGCTGTGAGTGTAAGATCAGGACAAACGTCTGATCTCAATGAATATTAAATGTGAATGCCACATACGCATTAGTTAAAATGCAAGGATTCATTGCTAAACAGTTGCATACTTAGCGTTTTTCCATGTGCCCAATTAGTAATTCAGTTTACTAGACACTCTAACATTGAGTAGCGGACGTTCTAAGTTGCACAAGGAGAGGTCCCCAGTAGTGCAATTGACTTTTTGCAACCATCCATATGGTGATGCAGGTAAGAAAAGTGAAATACATGAAAACAGAAGTTATGGAATTTGACGACTTTGACAAAAAGTTAGTGCACAAAACTGTACTTCCGTACTAAGACAGAGGAGAGTATTGAACGACTAGAAAAATACAGAGAGATGTTCATGAACGAATTAATTATTCTGGCCCAGAGACCTCTCTTTTCAGTCTTCAACGCTCACTTGGATTCTGATTCAGAAAGTCTAATGCTGGACAAAAATTTATAATGGAATGCACAGACATTGCAGCAGCAAGAAAGAAGTTTTGTGCAAAATGCACTTAGTACCATGCCGAGGACAATTCTTGTAGCATAATTCGATTAAACTTCAGTTTCGCAAAATAACACGCAGAAATATATTTTAGTAGACTTCAACAGAAATAAGTACCTACAGTTACTTTTGTACAGCGTATATCGGCGATATCTGTGATGGGTGCAATGCAAAAGGGTGAGGTAGAGCAGAAAATAAAAGATTTCTGTAGGTTAGGGAATATTCTCTCAGTTGTATTAAGGCGAGTGTCGGAACTAAAATCCTGACGGTGGCATGAAAGTAAGCAACGACGATGTGTTAGATGTTACCAAAATTAATTTCATAGTTTTCTCAAAGTTTTTATCGCTACACAACGCAACGCAAAATCGTCACCGATGGCATTTTTCGTTACACCGGTGGAACAGCTTCACACCTAAGATGGTATATTATATTTTATCTTGGAATATTTTCATGTTTTCACGATAAGATATGTATCATATGCTTCTATAAATGGTTCAAATGGCTCTGAGCACTATGTGACTTAACTTCTAAGGGCATCAGTCGCCTAGAACGTAGAAGTAATTAAACCTAACTAACCTAAGGACATCACCCACAACCATGCCCGAGGCAGCATTCGAACCTGCGACCGTAGCAGTCGCTCGGCTCCAGACTGTAGCGCCTAGAACCGCACGGCCACTCCGGCCGGCTATGCTTCAATAAACTTTGAGAATGTTCGTATATTGTTTTCAGTCCGAATATGTCAGTGGTTCTGTTTTTTTCCCATGGATTGATGTTTATCTTCTAAATTTCTTGAAACGTTAGATTTTATTTATTTCTTAGTTCCTAGTAATTGGCAGTAATTTTCTTTTAAAAAGTACTCTCTCATATTCTAGACTAAAATTTGAGATGTCTTATATTTTTTTTTGGGATTCTTACGAACACCTGAAATTATCATTGACTAGAAATGCTGTAGGACGGTGAGATGACCCAGTGGTGCCCATTTTCGTGACGGCCGCCGCAGTGACCAGCAAGTGACTGTGACGTTTAAGCGGCACGCGAAGTTGACTCACGTCCCTCTGTCCCGTTTTCCGGTAGGCCCGTTTCCTCTTTAACGGCCATAACAATAATGCTTAACTGGGAAGTCGTAAAGAAGTTCATTGTGCCCGCCTGTTTATATAGGCGGCAGTGCCAGGAATCTGCATACAAATAGCAGCGACCGGCCGGCTGTCTTGCTCGCTAAGTGAAGCCGACGTCTGGCGGCGCTCTGCAGCCATGTTGCTGAGCACTAGCGCACTCTTGCCGAGCCGACTCGCCAAATATTTGCCCGATTATCTTGCGTCGCCCCGTGCGCGCGCGCTCCGAGCGGGAGGCTTGCATATTGCCGCCCCCCCCCCCCCCCGTCCCCCGTCGCTATCCCACACTCTCGCACCCACACACCCCTCCCTTCGACCCCTCGCCGCGCGCTGCCAGCTTTAATTAAACTAATTTTGTCTTTACTGTGGTTGCTTATAGTCTCATCCATTAAGCGATTTAATATTGAAACTTGCGCTCCGGATGTGGGTTAGGCCTGCCGTGCGGTCGGAAGGAAGTGCGTGGTACGCCTCGGAGGAAACAACTACTTAGTAGCAGCACTAATTTGAGCATGAAGTTCCTCTTTCGTCGCATCTGCTGCTGCGCCGTGATTTATGTGCGCTGCTCGCAGCCGACGTGTGGCCCTATGCCGAGCGCAGACCCACACAATGTTGTCAGCTTTATTACGCGGAAAACGGGGTAGACGCCGCTGTAATTGTTAACTGCTACTCGTTCTCCGCAAGCTGCAGCTGATCCCATTGTCCCAGCCCGTGAGCTGAATCGGTACTACACAACTGAACCACAAACGAAACAGACTCATTGATTACATGATGGGGTTAAACGCCAGTAGACACGAAAAGTTCTATGTAGGGCATGGTACTAGCAACGCTTTGGTATCGTTGCCTGATAACATTCTCTCATTCAATTTAAAGCTATGCTGTCTCTACTAGGTTACGATATAGAAGTAAGTAGTGGTGCTCGGGTGATTATACGAGAATCGGTACATTGTGACAGCTCACGCTGTCATGCACTATAGTGTGAATAGAAAACATTAGATATGAGCATCACAAGCGTTGTGGTCTCTTCCGCATGTAGTAAGACGGTTCACGTTTTCCGTCGCAATTCACATAGCGTAGACCGGGAACTGTCTCCTAAGCATGCCCGATGTGAACAGACTGGGCACGGCCCGTGCTGCCTGAGTTGTTGTTCCGCCGGCAGAGGTCGCGGCCGAATTCTCGCGTGCCCTCTGGTGGACGGGACTACTTGAGGCAACTACCGTCCGTGACGCGCCGTGCGCCTCCCGCCATCTTTCTGGTGGCTATTGCACCGCCGAACTTAAGAGTATAAATTCATGCCGGCCGGAGTGGTCGAGAGGTTCTAGGCGCTTCAAGTCCGGAACCGCGCTGCCGCTACGGTCACAGGTTCGATTCCTGCCTCGGGCATGGATCTCCATCTACATCTACGTTTATACTCCACAAACCACCCAACGGTGTGTGGTGGAGGGCACTTTAAGTGCCACTGTCAATAACTCCCTTTACTGTTCCAGTCGCGTATGGTTCGCGGGAAGAACGACTGCCGGAAAGCCTCCGTGCGCGCTCGAATCTCTCTAATTTTACATTCGTGATCTCCTCGGGAGGTATAAGTAGGGGGAAGGAATGTATTTGATACCTCATCCAGAAACGCACCCTCTCGAAACCTGGCGAGCCAGCTACACCGCGATGCAGAGCGCCTCTCTTGTAGAGTCTGCCACTTGAGTTTGCTAAACATCTCCGTAACGCTATCACGCTTACCAAATAACCCTGTGACGAAACGCGCCGCTCTTCTTTGGATCTTCTCTATGTCCTCTGTCAACCCGACCTGGTACGGATCCCACACTGATGAGCGATACTCAAGTACAAGTCGAACGAGTGTTTTGTAAGCCACCTCCTTTGTTGATAGACTACATTTTCTAAGGACTCTGCCAATGAATCTCAACCTGGTACCCCCCTTACCAAGAATTAATTTTATTTGATCATTCCACTTCAAATCGTTCCGCGCGCATACTCCCAGATATTTTACAAAAGTAACTGCTACCAGTGTTTGTTTGTTTCGTTATCATATAATCATACAATAAAGTATTCTTCTTTCTATGTATTCGCAATACATTACATTTGTCTATGTTAAGGGTCAGTTGCCACTCCGTGCACCAAGTGTCTATCCGCTGCAGATCTTCCTGCATTTCGCTGCAATTTTCTGATGCTGCAACTTCTCTGTGTACTACAGCATCATCCGCGAAAAGCCGCACTATCTGCTAGGTCATTTATATATATTGTGAACAGCAATGGTCCCATAAGACTCCCCTGTGGCACGCCAGAGGTTACGTTAACGTCTGTAAACGTCCCTCCATTGAGAACAACATGCTGTGTTCAGTTTGCTAAAAAAACTCTTTAATCCAGCCACACAGCTGGTCTGATATTCCGTAGGTTCTTACGTGTGTGATGTCAGGTTAGTTAGGTTTAAGTAGTTCTAAGTTCAAGGGGACTGATGACCTCAGCAGTTACGTCCCATAGTGCTCAGAGCCATTTTGTAAATTCATATGAGGCAACACGGAATTTACGCTCCTGCATCTTACTCCAGCTAATTTCTAGTGATGTGTGTGTGTGTGTGTGTGTGTGTGTGTGTGAATTCCTAAGCGACCAAACTGCTGAGGTCAACGGTCCCTAGACGTACACACTACTTAAACTAACTTATGCTAAGAACAACTCACACACCCATGCCCAAGGGAGGACCCGAACCTCCGGCGGGAGGGGCCGCGCATTCTAGTGATATTTTTGGTGAAATAGAAGGCCAAAATCTTTGATCTGACATAAATGTGGACAAGGATGGAAAGACATATTCTCAATTACATTGTCTTTGTGTACCCTTTCTTCCTAATGTGCATAATTCGTCCTTTTGCTTAATATAAACCAGAAACCGAAGGGAGTCGATGAAGTTAAACCTTCCATAAAGTAAAGAAGCGTTAAACGCTTGATACTCTCGAAGAATTGGAAATTTTTAAACTGAAGTCTGATAATAACGGTCTCATTTTCAATGAAGAGTTCCAACTGTGAAATAAAATTACTCGAACGCCTTCAAACCGCTCTTCGCATCTACATGGCATCCTGTTATTCCTTCACTGAACGCGGCAGGAGGTGGAATCACGTAATGCTCGCAGGAATATTGCCCAACATGATAATTTTAGTGGTCCACATGTTATGTTGCGGAGAGGGATGAAGAGGGCGAATTCACTTCCACATCTTTGGACACGTTACACTGACCCGTCAACGTTATTGTGACGCGTAACACCTTCCCCATTTGCGATTTTTCGGGGGGACATTCGCCCCCGACTCCATTTTTACGGATGGCTGCGAGCAACAGCATCGAACAGCGAAGGTGGGGGACCTCATGGAATGAGAGGATATTGGACGAATGATCAGGCGACATTCAGGAGCAGCACGTCCGCAGGCACCAACGACCATCCGGCAGTTGGTGGAGCGTGGAACGCCTGACCACAAAAACTCCTTGCCTGTGTGGGAGCATGTTGCGGAACGTGCTCTGCTGCCCCAGATGATCAAACACGCTTTTAAGAACCATTCTTCCCGCCTTTTGTAATGTCCAGAGAACTATCACGAGTTGCGGTAACTTCAGTGTAACTATTGTCTTTTAATAAAAGTGCCATTTCTGTTCGTCTCATTGCGTATCTCTTTCACTTACTTTCTGTACTCTACAGCAGCAGGTCTTTCTATGTACGGCACAAGCGTTATGCTGTTACTTTCGTCCTTCTGTTTTGCCCACTAAAGTAGTAATAGGCCGCAGAATTGGAAACTCAGAATTTTTTAATTGCACTTGCCCAGTGCACATTTGTTTACAGTTACAACTTGTAGTTGTACTTACCCCATAGTAGTTTTGTTTACAGTTAAAGTTGGAAATTTTCTCTTGAATCCTGCAGATAAATCTGAACTCTACTTGTTGTTAAGCGTTTTCTAGAGGATTTTTGGTGTTATCCGTGCGACGATAATGCCCATAATACCGAAAAGGTGCTAGACAGTATGCGACTCCATGGTTGACGGAAAATTTAGAAGTAGCACGTAACGCTGGTGATTATCTTGTACGATATTGGCTGTTACCAGGAAGAACAACACATGCACTTCGCCACAACCAAGATGAATCTCTTATGAAGTCACGGGTAAAGAAAGATCGAAATCATTAGAAAGAGGGAGTTGGAGTATAATACGGACAGATCGCATACACATCTGGCCAGCTGGCTGCAGTACAATGTCTTTGGAATGACTGGTAACGAGACGAACTCAGGACAATACAACGGGGAGGTTGTAGGATAATTCCAATACTGTGGTAAGCCGAACCAATGCCCAATTGACTGCAGTTAGCGATTACAGCGGCGTCCTGTTTGTATTGCTTGTTTGCATTAGGTTCGCTTAGGTTATGTTACATGGCATGGAATAACAAAAGACGCAAAATTTTCGATATACCTTCAATGTTCTACAACCGTCAAGTCCTGAAATAGTGACAGAAAGCTGTGGGAAAGAAATGGCTCCCTCAAAGGAAGAATCACTAACACACTGTTACTGTAGGAGCTGGCATCCACGATTTCAGAAAGTATTTAAGAATGGACGAGAAATAATTTTCTTAGCTACTAAAGTTCGTCAAGCCACATGAGACGAGAAAAAAAAAATACCGGTACTATGATAAGAGAAGCAGTGGGCTATGAGCAGAGGCTCATAGTTGTATCGAGGTTTCTATAACCTCACGGATCCGACTAAGACCTCTAATTCAGTACAGCTATATTTCCATAGCTACTGTTCCTGAAACCTGTTATGTTATTTAAAGGTACCTCAGGAAATTGTCATGGTGAAGCAAAACAAGTGAAAGAAATTATGTATTTATTTACATATCTAGCTGGAAAATGTCACCTTTAAGTTTAAGACAATAATTTCAAGTTAGAAGTAGAAAGGCAAAAATGGCGGAGAGCACATCATGTAATAGATACGGCAACAGATACGTAGTAAGAAATGAAGCACTTAATAACTCCAATTGAAAGAGAAACAGCCCTCGGTCACTATATTTTTAAGAAATTAACCTGGTTTCAACACTGCTAGGAGTGTGTTTTTCAGAATTTAAAACAAAGAATGATCTATATTCTATAATATGGTCACAGAATAATGACTAAAAACGTATGATAGGGACCGTTTAGCAACCTGCACCACGCAAGTAACGAGCAGCCCTTAGTGGCTCGCCATCACAGTTTTCTTTATCTTAAATAGCTTTGTGTCTAATGCCCTTTTGGCATATTTATTATTTTATAAACGACATATAAGTAAATTCTGTAGAAGACACTCCTAGAAGTGTTGAAACCAGGTTAATTTGTTAAAAATATAGTGTCCGAGGGCTGTTCCTCTTTCAATTGTAACTATTCACGGTCTCTGAATGTGTAGCCATGTACAAAATTTTGCACTTAATAACTGTTCGAACTTTAAAAACGTCCTTTACTTCGTTTTCATAGCAGAAAGCTAGAATGAAGCACGTATATTTCGTGAATAAAAGTCCTACGAGTATCTGTATTTCGGATTTTAGGTTTTATTTATGACACGTATCGGAAATAAAGCTTAAAACCGGAATACAGACAGTCGATCGACTTTCATTTAACGCCGCTGTGCCTCTTCAAGACATTTCATGAATGGAATCTCTTCTCAGGGCAACACCATAACAGCCATCTATGGTCATCTGGGGTATTGCACAGCCACGATTTGTCGCTGAACATAATGCGACACCATTTATCAGAAGTCCATGCTTCCTGGTCACTGCCTACACCAAATGCAGACACTGGTATTGTCTTGTTAACGGCAGCCTACGTATGGTCCGGCATTTTGTTAGCCCGGCTTTTGCTAATCTCCGACCAATGGTGCGGGTTGGGACAGACTGTTGCACGGCGGACATGACTTGTTCTGGGTTGGCAGGCGCTGATTTGAAGGCGTAACTGTGTGCGCAGTGCACAGTACGGCGATCCCTGCTAGTGGTGTGTGGTCAGACACAGTCGACTGGCAGCTTTGACGACGAGTTTGGCTGTCCTCACGTTCTCTGGCAGTCCAACATCGAGCCACTCTCCGCTCTCATATCCGAACGCTCCATAAATCTGGATACTGAACGATTGGACCAACTGGCCAAATAGAGACCTGCAAGGATTCCTCTTTCAAACTCTGTCAAGTGTTGATAAAGCAGTCTCATACTGAAACTTCTTTATTTAAATGTGCGTGTGTGTACTTAAATTGCAGAATGACTGAGAAGATGAAACTTCTACGTTATTTGGATCTGAAACAGCTGAGTAAAACTGAACGTATTGAGCCTACTTTCTCTTTACTTTTTCTTATCATGTTAACACTGACCCACAATATTCTAGCGCAACGCAATCTGACTGCTCAAAAAAAGATAACCAGACCTCAAAAAATTAATTCAAAAGAAAGGCCCTGACTAAAAAGAAATCCTAACAATAACCTATACATTTCATTCAGCACTTACCTCAGAAAAATCTTCATTACGCGAACTACTGCAATACAGCGAGCGTTAATACTGTCTGCTAAATAAAAGATTCTAATTAGTAAAGCCACTAACTACTAATAGGTATGTGCTTAGCAAAGGAAAATTTTTGTTTTTTACCATAATAACGTGACATCCAGTTCATACACGAATATAAATTGTCGTTGACATCTAGTACAAAGGTATATAATCATGAATAATATTCAATCTCCAAGTCGAACATGTACAGGTCGTTAACCTACGCTAACACTTCAGACCTCTACCCTCCCTCAATGCTAACTTCTCACATTTAACATCCATCACTGCTGGCTGTTCACCTCCAACTGCCCAACAGTACTTCTATCACTGCTGGTGACTAACTTCCAACTGAGCAACACTACTAGTGATTAACTTCCAGCAACGAGTCCAACCAGCCACAGAGTCTCTTACAAAGAAGCGCAGTCAGAGATCCAATGCAAAGCGCTACACAGCGCTGCAAACACAGAAGCAGCCCACTTAACAATACTAGTAGGCGGTATCTCCGAGTTCTTCACAGTGATCACTCAACGTCTGCCGCTCTTAACGCGGTTTATTACCCTACCAGGCCTTCGAAAAGAGCCAAACACGAGTAACACTAATGAAGTCTGGTGATTGTTCTACGTATCAAAGAGAACTACAACTCTAATCATGTGCATATCCGTCAATTGTGTGTATCCGCTCTGGTACTGCGCGCCGCGGATTTTGAATCCCCGCCAGATGTCATGGACGTCGAAGACCCATAGAGGCCTCTGCACCATCGCGCCAAGCTGTGGCGGCGCGCGCCTCCTGACCCGCATTTAGAGTGAGGGCGCCACAGTGGAATACGTGGTTGCAGCGGTCTATAGCGGCGTCTCCGATCGAGTATTTAGGCGCATGCCTGTCACTCAGCCTGCCAGTCTAACTTTGCGTACGTCTCAGGACATATCGCCTCTCATTAGACAGCGTATTTACTTTCGTGTTTGTTTGTTTGTTTTTTTTTTTGACCCTGTTGTCCGTTCTTGTTGTTGTCGTCTTACGTTGGTCGTGTCCGTCCTCTCCCGTTGTGTTGTTCGCGGGCCGTTCCGCGGGTCCCGCCGCGTGTCCGTGAATTCAACCCCGCGACTGTTCTGGTCGCCGTTACAACATCCGTGTGCGAAGTTACACAGACATTTTAGTTTTGCAGGCATTGTAAAAATAGTTTCCGGTTACGCTGGGAACTGCACGACACATGACTGACTGTCAATCACATAAACATCAGTACAATTTACATCGACTACAATTTTATCTTTTCCCTAGCTAAATCGTTACGAAACATTACACTACTTTTAACTAAATAACGCCACGCTACGGAACTTGGAATCAATTACATTCTCAAGTAAAATCATCTAAAATGACGTATTGATGTAGACCTTGTTGTCATCTTGACCTAACTTGAACTGTACGAGTACATTCCTAAATATATCTACTATCGCCAAATCACATTCCACACAACTGAACAATTAATAGAAAACTATCTGAATAGAACTGTAGACGAAGAAATAAACAGAGCTATTTTCCATTTTCCATTTTAACAATATATCACTGTCATGATTAGTTACGTAAAATCTTGTTTAGTTGGCCAGTTTCCAGAATTTGTTTTCTTTTTTTCAAGGTCAACCACGCATGGTTTCGTGATATCCCCATTTGCAACATAATATCACACTCCCATAATCGCTATATGTAATAAAATGCATGTAAGTATGTTCTACATCTCCTCCCAAACTACTGGATCCGTTTCAACCCATACTTGTTATACATATCACTTGCTACCTGGAAAGAATCACTGTGGGGGAAAGAGACCCTACCTCTCCGTGCGGTGGGAGCAAAAAGGAAGCGTAAAACGCTATGCACAAATACCCACACTTCTATCATCCGGTATTTGAGAATGAAAACTGAAGAGGAATTTTATATATAATTTCAAATTTTTACGGAATTTCTTTTTGCTGACACCTACTTGACCGCCCCCCTCCCTGCCTACCCAACACAATGAAAGGAAAATTGTTTACTGCTTACCGTATTTCAGCTGTTCATCCAGTGAAGTTGCCGCATCAGGCATGGCGTTATAATTCGTTACTTCTTTACTAATAATATTATTCACAATAAATTTTGCAAGCAGCATCTACATATACCACCAAATGTGCCTGAAAAATTATACTATTGTAGCCCAAATTTTCAGGAGATATGACGTTACAGACTTTCAGACACATGAAAAATTAGGTTTTCCTAAAACTGTGCACAAATTACCAGGCCTATACTGATTCAGCGTTTGATAATGAGAGCACTCAAGACTTCTAAAGAACGTTAAACACTATTTCAGACCTTTCCTAAACTTTTTCCCGTTTACATACTTAATGTCAAATATTCAACACACTAACTCACTTGTAAGCAGAAATTTGAATCTGTTTTCTACAGGGGAGTTTGATTTTAAAAAATCATGTGATTGCTTGTTGATTGCCATCTGGAAGAAAGCACTCTCAGGTTAAGAACCACCTACCTCCCAAAAAGGTGAGAATGCAAACGTGATGGCAATGAACCGTAGAGAGATTTAAACCAAATCAGTTAGGCACTTGATTTCTTATTTGTATAAAAATACTATGGGAGTATGATTCTCCACTACCACTAGGAGTGGCGGTCTGGATGGAAAGGAGTCGTGTAAAAATGTTCGAAAATCATCTGTTGGTATTTATTTCCTGCATTTAGTTGACTAGAAATACTTTTAAAAGTATGACATGCAATATGTATTCTATTTGCGCTGTTCAGTGTGTCAACCTGCTCCCGAGAATGAGCACCCCAGCGATACAATAATTTTGTCAGACTGACATAAGATCACACCACACGCCTGAATAATACACATCAATCTCACATCCCCTCTGGAGTCGTAAGGTGTAGAACATCAGAGTATCAGAAAAAAATATATTAATGCGACAAAAGTTGTGGGATATCCACATACACAGATAGCGGTAGTATCGCGTACAGAAGGTATAAAAGGCCAGTGCATTGGCGCAGCTGTCTTTTTACTATTTGACGATACGTGTGAAAAGGTTTCCGACGTGATTATGGCCCCATGACAGGAATTAACAGACTCTGAAGGCGGAATGATGGTTGGAGCTAGGCGCATGGAACGTTCAATTTCGTAAATCGTTAGGGAATTCAATTTTCCGAAATTCACAGAGACAAGAGTGTTCTGAGAATACCAAATTTCAGGCATTACCTCTCACCACGGGCTACACCTTCAATAACGACTGGGAGCAGCGGTGTTTGGGTAGAGAAGTCAGTGCTAACAGACAACCAACACTGCGTGAAATAGCCGCAGAAACCAATGTGGGACGAACGTATCCTTCAGGAAAGTGCTCGAAGTTTGACGTTAATGGGCTATGGTAGCAGACGACCGACGCTAGTACCTTTGCTAACAGGACGATATTACCTGCAGCGCCTCTCCTGGGGCTCGTGACCTTATCGGTTGGACCCTAGAGGCCTGGAAAATCTTGGCATTGTCAGATGAGCCCCAGTTCCAATTGGTAAGAGCTGACGGTAGGGTTCGGGTGTGGTGAGGGCTCCACAAAGCCATGGACTCAGGCTGTCAACAGGGCACTGTGTAAGCTGGTCTTAGCTCCATAATTGTGTGAGCTGTGTTTACGTGGAATAGATTGGGTCCTATGGTCCAACTGAACGGATCACTTAGCGGAAATCGTTGAATTCGGTTATTTGGAGACCATTTCAAGCCATTAATGTACTTCATGTTCCCAAATAATGATGCGCCAAGTCAATGGGCCATAACTGTTCGTGATTGGTTTAAAGAACATTCTGGACCATTCGAGCGAATGATTTGGCTACCCAGATGGCCCAACATGAAGCCCATCGAACACTCGTGGGACATAACTGGGAGGTCAGTTCGTGCACAAAATCCAGCACCGGCAACACTCACGAAATTGTGGACGGCTATAGAGGCGGCGTGGCTCATTACTTACGTACGGGACTTCCAACGATTTGCTGGGACCATGCAACTTCGAATTGCTGTATTAGACGAGGCAAAACGAGATCCGGCACGTTATTAGAAGGTACCATTCGACTTTCGTCACCTTAGTGTGTATGTGCAACATACGTAGTTCGTCACAGACAGAAGTGTTCCACATCTACTCCTACACCTATGAATCGATTTCAACCAAACTTGATACATATACTACTTTTACCTGAAAAGGTGAATCAACAACCCACCATTGCCCATTGGGGTGGTAGTGATAACGGGGTGACAGACTGAGAAATGGGGAAGAGGAGCCGGACAGCGTGAGAGGGGGGGGCGGGGTGAAGAGACGGACGGACAGAGATTGGGGTATGAGATGCCCAGAGAGGGGGGAGGAGGTAATGGAGAGACGGAGAAGGGAGGACGACACTGACAGAGAGAAGGGGGAGGAGATGGACAGAGACAGGGGTGATGGATAGAAAGAAGGGGTAGGTGCAGTTTTATGGAGATGGCAGGTGGAGATGGATAAAGAGAGGGAAACGGAGGAGCTGGACAGAGCGAGGGGAGAAGAGTAGATGAACAGAGAGAGGTGTAGTAATAGATGGACAGAGAGACCATAGAGGAGGAGATGGGTTAAAAGATGGTTGTGATAAATAACTGTAAGTGCAACGCTGGCTTTTTGCAAATAGTAATACATAATTATACAAATAATTACATCCACCATCCTTTCCAAATATTAGTAAATAGCCTTTAACTGTGTGCACAGGGTAATGCAACACTTTACTGCATGACGGACCTACAATTATTTTGAACCACTTCAGCATGCGGGAGAATTTTATAGCCGAGGTCATCAATATAAATTGTACTATGGAAGGTATGCGAAGATACTTCGGACAGCGAAGGATTTTGTAATAAGATTTAGAGGAATGAGACTGATTGATTGTAGCAGATGTTGCGCCGAATATCAATGATTCATCGTAATACACGTGGTAATTGCTTTTGTAAACTGTGCTGCGCGATCGGGAATAGCAAGTAGTGACATTGGTTACTTAATAAACGTTCACGGCCTAGTGAAATTAAAACAGTCGGGTGTGTGATCCCTCACATTTTAAAAATCTGTCTATAGCAGAAAATATTCTATTAATACTGTCTGAACGATTTATCTCGAGCTTTTTGAAACAGTTTACTCCAAAACTGCGAACTTTCCTACATTTTAGCGCATCAAAGTTACCAACATAATTTTAAGTAATCAGCGTTTTGCATTGTCTTTCAAAGCATTTTTAAAGTTTTTGCGAGATTTCTGATTTAATGACATACATAATGTATTCCATAATAAATGTTTGTCTTTCGAATGCGCTGTCTCTAGCACCATTTTGTGTTGTATGTCGCACCTATTTTGTAATATTTTTGCACCTAAAAATATTCGGTCTGGTCATTACAGTCGTCGTTTACATACTGAGAAAAGCACAAGTAGGGTCCAAATGAAACGGTGGCCATACCGGCGCATTCTCTTTTCCAGTGAACACTGGTCTCAGTTCTATTTGAATAACTTTCAGTATATCTAAATCATAAAATTTGGTCCGTGAGTTACATAAGTACGTATACCATGCTGATATATGAGACATTTATTATACGTAATTACTGCTGTACGTCGGTTTATCGACAGAGGAATAATCCCCAACAGCATCGTTACAATATTATGACAGAGGAATATTCCCTAACAGCATCGCGGCAATATTACGACAGAGGAATATTCCCCAACAGCATCGCGTCAGCAAGACCAGCAACCGCTGCTAACAGTATGATGCATTTGTACATTTGTAAGTAACAATGTTGCTGTTGGTTCGTAGATCACTCTCGAGCACGTCGAAAACATCTTTGAAGCTAAATTTCCTAAACCGTTAACTTCATACTGCTAGTCTGGAAAAGTTTGACACACAGTATTGTAATTTGTGTACTTTTTTCTTTGAAAGTGAATGTTATGCCGACATGGTCAAGCTAAAATATAGTCTTCCGTTACAGTAAAAATCTTGAGTAATCATCATCCACATCCTTAAGGTTCAGTTCAAATTGACGAACAAGGTCCTATAATTTTTGCTGTAACACGCAGATGCCACTGGCGGTCATTAGAACACAAAAAGATAGACAGGTAACATCGCGAAAGTGTTAACAATTGGCAGGAGAAATAAACTGCTATAAATGAATTCCACCTACTATTTCTAAAATAGTTTAACTGAAAATTACAAGTCGTTGTCGACGTCTTCCTTTCAAGGATTAGACTATTGCCTCTTCGATTCGAGAAGTCAAGTAATGTAAAAACTAATATATTGCACTAAATTCGATTATTTCGGAATAGAGATACGGAAAAATGAAACAGTTAAATCAAAGTGGAACCAATTATACTCTTCCATGTGATTAAATTTTTTACATCCTGCAGAGGATTACAAAAAAAGAGGTAATCGATCGCTAATAACTAGCTCATATCGTGAATGTAATATCACGGGCAATAAAGCGCTGCTAAAGAACAGGTACTGAAAAATTCAAAATACGTGAAGATCACTAAGAACACGTAAATTCTAGAACAAATTCCGTATTGCATTCATGGCATTTCTCAGTTGCAACAACTGAAGAGGGAACCGTCAAGAGACGTTCAGATCTGCATAAAGGCTATTTCATGGTCGTACACTCTCACAGCAATATCTATGGAATTTACACGAGGATTAACCTGTTACGACAGTACGAGGTTTCTTAGACTGTCTTCCTGAGTATGGTTTCCTTTATTCGTTCTTACTGTGAGATTCCGCTTCTACAGAGCACAACTGTGTCGTAGCAGCTATTGCTGGAATTAATATCAACCAATTTACTATGGTAAACATACCAGTTGACAAGTATATACACCGTTGTGCGAAACGTAAGGATACAGGGTACTTTTCCGGCTCAATATTAAGTAAAAATTAACACCTATTTCTTTCAGGCACTGTTTATAATGTAAATGTTTTACAGATTTTTTGTTGATATCAGGTAATGCAGCACACTTCCTAAACAAATTAGGAGTATTTTGAATATTTATGAACCTGCTGAGGTTTATTAAAAATTACAAAGAAATTGATGAATTTTTTCCCCAAAATGCTTCCTCAAATTGAGGTACCATTTAATGAAATGCTATACATTTGCAGGAGACCAAATTTTCACCAGATATGCATGATGATGGCTGAGGTACTAGACCCATTTAATTCCACCTATTATATTACAATTATGAAAATATCATATCTTAAATTTTAATTTTTATAATGTTTTTCCTAATAAAATGTCATTTTTTCCATGATTTAGTTGACTCTGCATTAAAGCTTAGGTCTACTACGTAAGTATGGACTATTGCAAGTTACAGTAAAAAATTTGAGCAATGCGTTTTAAACTTTAGCAAATATTTGAACTTCAATTCTGAAAAATGCAACTTGTGGGAAATTGCGAATGAAGATAAGAGTCGAATTAAACTGTGCCTCAGAACATTCCTGAAGCATAGTCTTCATACTGCCGCATTTATTCATCTTCAAGCTTCCTCTTGACATTCCTTTTGGCATTTCTTGCTTATTTGGAAACTTGAAGAGCGAATCTTACAGCTTCATGCACCTGTTGTCTCACATAAGCAACTGATCTATATTAGAGCCACATTTTATCCCTAAATTTCTCTGGACTTCCAACGCTCCTATCACTGCATCATTGAAACATATCACTGCATCTAGTACACCAACTTTTAATGTCTTTAGTCCTACAAAACATTCTTGTGCAATCTTTCCCATACACAATGGTTGAAACATTCATTTGTATTCTGAGTGCCCCCATGAAGACATTTACTAAGCAAAACAGGGTCACTCAGGCCTCTAAAAATTCGTTTTATTTCATTCATATCAGGATCAGGAAGAGAATGCTTATGATGGTATATTTCATGACTTTCATTTTCCTTTTGGTAACCACACCAAGAACCTGCTCCTTTAGTGCAAAGTCCGTAAACAGGGTGGTCATCTGTGGACAACTTATGAAAGTTGGTAGGCCATACAGCTTTTCTCATTTCTGTAAAATCATTCAAAGGTGCAGTTCGTCTAATGGCCAGTCCGTAATAACTTTGAAGAAGGTATATTTCAGTTTCTGTCTCTCTGCCTCGGCCAGAAAGATTTTCCATCAGATGACAACTTTCCTTTCAAATCTCTTCGTAGCTTCCTCAATCTATCACCCATTCTCTTGCATATGTCCACAACACTCCAGTTTTGTTACCAAGGTATTACCATAAACATTGAACTCATTAATTTTACTGAAAGCTTTAGAGTCTCCATCGCCTAGATACTTCGTATATCTAACGTTATAAACGGGCATGACCTCCATTACACTCCACACCTCCACTGTAACCATCATAATTCTTAGAACACTGATGTTCAATATGTCCTTCAGTGTTACCACAGCAGGTGTGGCAGTACTTAGATAAGCACTCAACATCAACAACTTTCCCATTCTCCAGAGAAGTAGCACTTACTACAGCATTCAAGGAACGAAGTTCTCGACGTTGCCATGTCCCATCAAGTGCAACAGCAATGTCCCTGGTTCCATTAATATTTACATTTTCTTCTACTGCACGTTTCATAGATGCTTTAGACACAACCGTCAAGGTACCTAAAAGTATTTTTATGAACTTGCTGAACCCACTGGGAGGAGGAGGAAGTTCCATCAAACCAGAAAACTTTTGAGCAGCCTTTTTTCCTTTTTCTATCGCACGCATTGCATACGCTAAATTGAAATTCACATCATATGAATTATGCACAATGTTCTAAGTCATTTTCGAGGTAGATTTATTGCAGAATCTACACAGAACAACTAATTTTGACGCTAAACCCTGCCTGCTGCTTTGCTGTTCAGTTATTTCCACACAGCCTACACCATCACATTGTTTACATTTCGCACTTCCTTTGTCAAAGAAGATAAGATGCCCACATCAACAACAACAAACTTACTACACACAACGTCATTGTTAACACAAAAATTTGAATCACCAGGAGGCCATATGGGAGTTTCTTCCCTGAAGAACTGACACATAGGTTACTTTTTCAACGGAGTAGCTTGCTTTTCTTGTGAACTGGTTAGCACGGAATTTTCTTTTATTGAATTTCGTGATGTGTGGCATAGTTCGTATTTATTGCACACTACAGGATATGTACTTCCACAAATAAAGGGCGCACTTGGGCAACAAACTTTCAGTAACATGTGGACATATTGCTTCAGCGAAACAAAAGTACAAGTATGACACGTATAATCGCTGGAAACAGAAAGTTCACAGTTCTTTTCAAAATAATACTGGTTTCTGCAACAGAAATAAAGGGGGCGTGGCATACATGACTGTAACTTTAAAATTTGGTATATATAGGTCATTTTTCATTTGTAACCCTATAATCTATATATCAGTACAATCAGGAAAGACTACAGAATTTAATAAATTCATTAAAAATTTCGATTTTTCCACCATTTATAAGTACCGTGTATCCTTAAGGTCGAAAATAACTTATGGTCGATCTGTTCTTGGCACGTAACAAAGCTGGATAAAACTTGAACCATACTTAAGAACAAACTCCTAAGTGTGTTCATTGTGGATGACGAACTGCGACTGTGATTTACATTGGGGATTTATCTGGTAACAAATATGCAACCAGTCGCTTTTTTTACCTTTTTAGTCTTTTGATACGATTTTTCAACCAGAAAGATGATTTCGAGCCACTGCAGGCTCATCATCAGACGGAGGTGTTACAAGAACATTATGTTGTGGGCCAAGTGTAGCTAGATACAGTGCTGATGCTGCTCGCGCAAATAACGGAAATTTAGTAATCGGTAACAAACATTTACTAAACCGAAACCTTCTTATATTTATGCACTTGCACTGCACAAACTCCTAAAGTATAATACAGAAGCTAGCAATCTAAAACGCAACGAGACGAACAGAAATGACACTTTTATTCAAAGATAATATTTACACTAAAGTCTCTGCGATTCGTCATGATCCCTTGGACGTTACAAAAGGTGGGACATCACCACGGACGGAAGTGTATGCTGTGCAATGCACTGCCACGCTGGCCATATGGTAGGGAGTACTAGTGGTAGGTAGGACGTTCCATTCCTCCAACATCGCAGCTAATAACTGCTGGATGGTCATTGGTGTATTAAGACATTCTGCAATAAGGTTCCCCAACGCATCCCATATGTGCTCTATTGCATTTAACTCTGGTAAACGGACATGTCAGTGCATTCGCCGAATACTCTGTCGTTCCTGTGCTGTTCGGTGAGATCACGCCTTGTCGTCCATAAAAATTATGTGAGGGCCGAATGCACTGCTGAAAAGAAGCGCAAGGGGAAGGAGTCAATCTCGAAATAACTCTGACCGGTGTGTGTAGCATGTTGAAAGGTGTGGAGATCAATACTTGCAACATTATGCCTCCCCATGCACGCCGGCCGGTGTGGCCGAGCTGTTCTAGGCGCTTCAGTCTGGAACCGCGAGACCGCTACGGTCGCAGGTTCGAATCCTGCCTCGGGCGTCCGTAGGTTAGTTAGGTTTAAGTAGTTCTAAGTTCTAGGGGACTGATGACCTCAGATGTTGATTCCCATAGTGCTCAGAGCCATTTGAACAATCCCTGTGCACAATACCTAGATCACCAAAACTATCATGTTCCACCATTAGCAGAAAATTAATGCGTGGTGTAATGATTGGCAGTTATCTCTCAATATTAGTAAGTGTAACCTACTGCGTATAACAAGGCGTAAATCCCCATTAATATACGAGTACAAAATAAATGCCCAGTCTTTGGAAGCGGTAACGTCCGTCAAATATCTGGGTGTGATTATTCGAAATGATCTCAAATGGAATGATCCGATTACACAAGTACCGGGTAAGGTGAACTCTAGAGTGCGGTTCATTGGTAGAATCCAGAAGCGATGCAGTCCTTCAACAAAGGAAATAGCTTACAATACGTTAGTTCTCCAGTCTTTAAGTATTGTTGGTCTGTATGGGACCCTTACCAGTTGGGCCTGATTCAAGACATTGAGAATCTCCAAAGAAGAGCAGCAAGATTCGTGACTGGTAGATTTCCATCGCGAGAGCGTTACAAATCTCATAGAAAGTTTGAAGTGGGACACACTTGCAGAAACAGAAGGGGCTGTTCACTAAATTCCGAAATCCGATCTTCACCGAGGATGTAGAGCATATATTATTACTACCAACTTTCAAATCGCGCAGTGATCACGATTCAAAGATAAGAGAAATAAGAGCTCGTACTGAGGCGTTCAGACAGTCGTTTTCCCCTCGCACGCACGATTAGCGAGTGGAACAGAAGGGGGGGGGGGGGGGGGGGAAATGACTATGGCGCGAATTGTGCCCTCCGCCACACACCGCTTGGTGGCTAGCGGAGTATATATGTAGATGTAGATGAAGAATGTTCCTTGGAGCATTACGTGTTCTCACTTCTCGCCATAACTCATTACGTCCAGCATTGTCCAACATGATCGTTTTAGTAGTCCAGGTGTTGCGGCATGAGGAAGTACAATGTTACACTGGAGTACTATCCTCCAAATTATAGAACAATTATAGAACACGGCACATTCACCAGAAAACCGTTGAACGCAGCATACTAACCAGACAACATTATTATACACTGTAGCCTTCCCTACGTGCGTTTTTTTCAGTGGCACATTCGGCCCTGGCTTCATTTTTATGGATAACAATGCGCGTCCACATCGAACTGCGAAACGAGAGGGTATTCGGTCAATGGACTGGCCTGTCTGTTCCCCCTACTTACATCTCAACGAACATGTGTGGGATGCTTCGGAGAGTTATGTTACAACACGTACATATGCACCATATAATATCCAGCAGTTTTCAATCGTGCTGGTGAAGAAATGGAACGTCCTACCAAAAGAACTACTTACCAGTCTTGTAGGCAGCATGGAAGTAGCTTGCATAGCATTCACTGCCGACCATGGTGAACACACACTCTACCTTCCGCCGTTTATATGAGTCCAGGGACTATCATGAATAGCGGTAAGTCCATTGCAGTTATTGTCTTTGAATAAAAGTGTTATTCAGTTTCGTCTCACTGCGTATTTCTTTCAGTTTTCTTCTGTACTATACTGTAGCTCTTATTTCTGTGTACAGCCCAAGTTTATCCAGCTATATTACTTGGCAGTGAGACAGCATACATGCAGAAACGTAGCATAAGTAAGTAAACTCGTTATTATTTCTAAAGTAGTCGTCAAAACTGTCACTACGTTATCTCCCTGTAAGTCAAGACTTCCTGGAAAATATACTTATATGGATATGGTGTGTGTTCTTTCGGACATGTCCGAAAGAACAGACACTATTTCCATAAAAGTATATAGTTCTGGCCATTACCTTCTTCTTCTGTGCGGATGCACACATATTCCCGAACTCTTACGGGACTTGGTAAGATTGTCTTCCACGAGTAATGAGTGTGTTGGGGTGGGACACTATGAATGTAGTGTGTAGGCATACAAGCTGAGAATGAAGGTCTCGCGGGAGGCGTGCGCGAGATAGTCCCTGCAGTCGCACTATCCTCTGTGCCCTCGGTGGCCCAGATGGATAGAGCGTCTGCCATGTAAGCAGGAGATCCCGGGTTCGAGCCGTCGAGGCAAACATTTTCACCTGTCCCCGTTGTTATATATCAACGCTCGTTAGCAGCTGAAGGTATTAATATAATTCTAATTTAGTTCCTGGAAAAATGTTTGCGGATGCCTACGGAACATCGTTATTTCAGGCACAGACACTAGGCTGAGCAAGCTTTCGGCTCCAGGGCGTACATATGTGCACCTCATCCTCCGAAGCAAGTTGGCGGCCACAATTGTCTCTTCAGTACCTCGAAGACATGGAAATCGCAAGAGGTCAGATCAGGACTGTATGGAGGATGTGTAAGGGCTCCACAGCGAAACTTCTGCAAGGTGGTCGAAACATACTTGACAACATGTCTGCGTGCAGTATGCCGCAACACAATGATACTGTCCGTAAACATCCCTAAGCGTACAGACTTCATGGCGCGCTTCAAGGTTTGGAAAGCGTCCACTTACTGCAGTAAGTTAATTCTGGGGCCGTTTTCAAGAAGATCAATTAGTGACCGGCTCTTGCACTTAAAGCGAAAGGTCATCATGAGTATCCCGGCGCTGACGTGCCTGTCGTTTCCATTACGTGGCAGAAGTTTCGCCGTGAAGCCCTTACACATCCTCGATACAATCCCGCCCTTTCCCCATGCGATTTCCATATATTGGGACCACTGAAGTAAGCCAATTGTGACCGCCGAATTGCTTCGAATGAAGAAGATCCGTAGGCAACAGCAAACCTTTTTCTACGAAGGCACTAACCCTTTTGTCTCACAGTGGGATAAATGTATTAACCGTTAAAGCGATTGCTTTTGACATGGTAAGCAGTTTATTTCCTTTTTATTTTTCTTATTTTTTTTTTAATCTTATGGGACTTAACTGCTAAGGTCATCAGCCCCTAAGCTTACACACTACGTAACCTAAATTATCCTAAGGACAAACACATACACCCATGCCCGAGGGAGGACTCTAACCTCCGCCGGGACCAGCCGCACAGTCCATGACTGCCGCGCCTGTTTATTTCCTTATTTGGAAAATAAATGCCTCCCGCCTCAGCGCCGTGGGACGAAAGCATTCTTATTTTGAAATGGAATAAAAAAAATTCGTTCAAAATTGGACGCAGGCGTAAAAGTATGGCTATTTTAGATACAGGCACTAGGCTTAGCAAGCTTTCTGCTCCAGAGCATACAATTAATATTCAGGTTCGAGTCCCAGTACGGTACAAATTATCAGATGGGCACGTTGCAGTTAATGCCCGTATGCAGAAGAGACAGAAGATTCCCCTTTCATTCAAATGAGTCGGTTCTTAACTGTAAAAAACAGAATAATAGAATTCTTCTCTAGTCCAGCGTTAACTAATACGAAAGGAAAAAAAAAGGTTTGTGCTAAACCCTGGATATCTTTATCGAAGAATCCGAATCTTCAATAAATGAGACGGGGCTCCCATTTGAGAAGAAATGTTCTGACCCCCACGAATGGGGTTGGTGCGTTAGGATTGGCTGGTTTTGGCACAGAAAAAAGTCGCCCTTGAGATTATTAATTTTTAGCTGGATGATTTTTTCGTAAGATGCGTTTTTTCGAGATATTTAGTTGTTTTGTAAATAAAATTCCTTTTCTTGCTGTAACTTTATTTTTCCTGAGGCGTTTCGCCATTTCTTTCTCTAAGGCATCTTCAGTGGGATCTAGAACGATAAGAGTTTTGTTATTTTTAGATTGTCAAACAGTTCACATCACGTTTTCTATGTAAAAAGTAATTACTTACAGTTTGCTGGCAACTGTGTTTCCCCTCACCTGGTCTGCAGGTCGCACTACCACTTCATTTCCGAAACGTAAGCACAATTTTGCAATCAAAACTTTCTGCATGTTTCTCCTTCTTCTTTGTGGTGCACTATCATTCTTTTGCCACTAATTATAGTTATTTGTTCGAACACTGTGGTTTTTCACGACGTAAATATTGTGAGTTCATTATGTGTTTCCTCCTGTTTGGTTTGTTTACCTACATGTTGCCAACCTAATGAAGTACATGTTGAAAACTAACGTCTGATTAGTGTTCTTTTGTTGTCATTCAACACTGGGAACAGTTCACACACTACCCAAAAATGAGCTTTTCTGCACTTGATCTTGCAAGCCACAATATGAACGACACTGTCAAAACTACTAAACTGAACATTTATTTACACTTATTTACTGGCTATATTCCATCGCAGGATGCAGAGGAGAGATGAAGAATAGCAGCTTTCTTCTATTTCTTCAGAAATTCTGAGGGAAAACTGATCGTTTAACATGGAGCACTGCCTCTTGTTTTCAAAGCACAAATGGATCCCAGAGTTTCATTCGACACGGAGGACCTAAACTGATTGCAACTCTCCTGCACCTAGCTGAACACACTCTCATATTCAGCATTGCTGTGCGGTTGAGTCAAAACAGAAAACATTGGCTTGGATAACCTATTGTACTTAGGAACACCATCAGCTCCACGAATGCTCATCAAGTGAGGCAATCTGGTATCACCTGTCAAGTTCTTGCACTCAACCGTAGCAGAGTCATCAATCTGCAGGGCCACAAATTGGCTCTGAAGCACATTCATTGCTCCCTCAACTGACTCTCTTCCCTTCCTCGGCGGCAGTGATGAAAACCTTTCTACAAGAAATTTCGCAGAAGGAAACTTGACATCCACTATTTTGGAAATTTCTGCAACCTCTGCATGCTTGAGTACTTCATCACTGAGGGGAAACTTGTTATGATATAATCACATGCAGATCAGAAGTGAGCCCCGACAGACGAAAAGGATGTTAATTTGTATTTATGATTAAGTTTTTCTCACCAAATTTATTGTCTGAACGCCAATAACAAGATCATCATTGTCTCTCTGATTCTCAACATCTTATTCAGTAGGTTTGAAATTTGCCGTGAACCCACAGCAACGGACATTATTATTCCCCAATCCTCGAACCACACACACTCACAAAAGCGAGCAGCACTTCGACACATGCTTCTTAGACTAAACACAGTGCCACTCACCAAAGAAAACTACCAAAATACCTGACACCATAATACAGATATCACAAAACAATGATTACAATAGTAACACTGTCTCATCTAATCAACAAAATTAAAAATAAAATCAAATCAGAAAACACCAAACTGCAGACAGCGACACAACAAAACCACATACAGTCAGTACCATAACAACGTCACAGAATAATCAGAAAATTATGAAAGGAGACACAAGATGATACACAGTCACAAACTCACACATAAAATCAGCAACATTTTCAAAAGACAGGGAATAAATATAGCATACACAGCAGACAATTCTATGCAAAAATACACCCCAAAACTGACGAACAGTCGACATACACCTGAAAGCAGGTATATATCAACTAAAGTGTAACACTTGTGATGGCAGATACATAGGACAAACAGGTAAAACATTTGATGTCAGATACAAAGAACACATGAGAGCCTGGAAGTATGGGACAAACCACTCCATATTATAACCAGAAACCAAATCACTAGAGAAGAAGTGAAAATAATTAGAACCAACAATAAAGACACACCTCCTAGCCCTACAAGAAAATTACTGCATACAGAAAGCCAAAGCAGAAAGTAAAACCCTGTAGAACGATCAAGCACATATTTCAAATAATAGAATAACACACTTATAGAGGATAATAATAATAATACGAACCTACACCTCCAGAAGAGGATTATTATCATAGTAATAATAAAAATCTGCATGAATAAACGTTAATTTTGAACATGTATTTCGTTATGTTGGCAAAATGTAGGTAAACAATCCAAACAAGAGGAAAAACATAATGAACTAACAATATTTACGTGGTGAGTAGCACAATGATTAAATAGAAAGCTATAGCTAGTGGCAAAAGAATAATAGTGCACCTCAAAGATGATCGAGAAACGTGGTGAGCAGTTTGAGAGAAAAAGATCGGAATGCAAAATTGTGTTTATGTTACGGAAATTACGTGGTAGTGCGATCTCCAGACCATATGAGAGGAAACACAGATGTCAAGAAACTGTAAGTAATTACTTTTTATATGAAAAACTTGACGTGAACTGTTTGACAATTTAAAAATAACAAGACTGTATCGTTCTCGATCCCACTGAAGATGCCTTAGAGCAAGAAAAAGGCGATACGCGTCTGGGAAAGATTAAGTTGCAGCAAGAAAAAGTGGCCTTATTTACCAAAAAAAAAAAAGTATTTCTGTGCTTGCTGCGGAGGATGGCCATGCAAACAAAACTTGTTGAAACACATATATTGCCCCACTTGCCGCAAACTACATATTTCGCGTCCGTCCACCATCCGCTATTTGCTCGCAGCCCGCTGTGTACGGCAAGAGGGTGGATGAGTGAGTGCATCCGCATAGAAGATATCATTTTACTGTCAAGGAGCAGAGTACAGTAATATCCCTTTTTGTAAGTTATTTACACTATCGATCATTCCATAGATGGAATAACGCTCCTTTGAAACCTTTTCTTTAGCGACCGATTTGTCCTTTGCAGTCACTCTCTTGTCTTATGTCTCTTTGTAGACACACGATGTATTTTATTATAATGAAGTGCAGTATTGTTTCAAACTTGGTTATTCTGTGACAATATATTCGTTAAAAAGGAATACTAATCTTTAATAACATTTTTATTTTCCTTGTCCTAACTCATTTCGGGTCTAGTGAAGCAGGATATATAACCCGTCGGCTTTGACCAATGACGTTAGAATTGGCCAGAGAGCATTTATTACATAGATGAAAGAGCTGATAAGAATGTTCAGAAACAAAGAAATACGAGAGACGAAAAATATAGTTCACATATATAAAGTCCAGTAGTATTTTCGCTTTAAGGATATCGCGTGTTTGTATCGTATTATTTCTCTGGAAAATGAAAGGGAAAAAATGGATGGAAAATGTTGGTAGCATAGAATACATCACGTCACATATATGAGTTTTATCTCGAACCTCATTCGAACTGCATTGCTTAAGTGCAATACGGGATACAAGTACGGCGTACGTCGATTTCTTTGTTTTCACTAGCATTAGTGTGCCGTTGATCAGTTGAACTATGTATCCCCTGCTTCACTAAACTCCAAATGAAGCACGGGATACAAATTTTACATGTGTTGTTTATTTCGCCTCCGCTATCACTAACAGTCTGTTCTCACGTAGATACTAGTACTACCGATGGCAGAACGAGCTGTGTACATAGTAATTATATCCCATACTTCCGTTGACCTCTATATATGTACACTGCTACAGAACACGTGGAAATGGAAGTACGTTACATTTGCAACCTGTACCTCAATTGAAGTACGCGAAGAGGCAATAAGACGACACATATACAGTTTGTGTCTCGTACTTCACTATGGGGTACAGCTTTTTTTTCCACCTTCGATGGTAGTAGTATCCCATTCTTTACTTAAACTATGTAGCTATATACAACATTTGTATCCTGCTCTCCAGTTGACATATATAGGTAAATCTCATCAATGTTGCATATGTCGTTCTTTTCGAATACGTAGTGTCGGTGTAAAGGTCAACTGAAGGACAGGATACAAATTTCATTTGTGTCGGCCGTTTCGCCTTTACTATTGCTAGTACAGATTCGAAAAAATCGTACTGATACTAGTGCTGGAAAACAAAGGAAGAACGACAGCTGTGAAATTTGTATTAGGTGCTGGACTGTACGAAAACATATGTATTGGTGTAATACAACAATGAAATACGTCAAAATAGTCAAATGCAGTAAAAGAAGAAAATGGAAAAGTGAATTTACCAGACGGGAACTTCCTAAAAGAACCGAAGCTCGCCTACAAAGACATCATCAAAAATCACATACCCACATACACAATAAACACAACATTACGAAAACATTCACACACACACACACACACACACACACACATTCACACACATTCACCCTCACTCCCCATCCTAATGTGAAATCAGCTAACATATTTCGGACGGTACATTTGCCCAACATGTTTAATAAAACATTTAAACGCGCAATATGTTTGGGGAATACTATGTCTCCATGAATATTCGTCTAGGTGACTTTGAAGTGAGGAAATCGAGCGTTTAACTTTCCCTAAAATAGATTTCACAGCTGACCAATAACCCTCTATGCTATTTGTGCAAGCCCCTGTGAATAATGATCTGAACTCAATATTGTGATTTACTACGATATGCTGATAACCCCTGTCCTCTAAATCCCTATATGAAGAAAACCCGTCTGAAATTACAGTGGAATCCTCTGCAACGTGATCTTCAATTAAGCTGACCAAACTTACTTCCTTCGATTGGATACTACTTTGAACATAACATCGTCACACACCTGGCCTGAAACTACTACCCCCCAAACCCATAATCCCACCGGAGGTTCCCCCATGTTGTACTTCCTTTTGCCAAAATGCGATTCGTCAGTTTCGACCGTAACACCCGCCCCCCTCCCCTCCCCCTCCCAACGGCCCCCTATATTTCATGTACTCCGCACACACTTCCCTACAAAAAGAATACCAACCCACGACTTTACGCGTACTCACACGACATTCATGCACACACAACCACACAGGATATCTCAAACACAAACAGTAAGTGATTTTCATAATGTCTCTCAAGGCGAGCTTAGATTTTTCGAACCACGTCCCTCTTCCAATGGATCGCCACAACCTATCTCTGCTGCAGCACCATACGAATTAGTCGTGAGTACGGCAACGAGATACACTTGTGAGGCGCATATGTTCGCCGCACTCACGACATCGAACATACTCGTCAATGGGACCACATTTACAAAAAATAAATCGTGCCCACATGTCTTCGCCCATAGCCTGTCGTAAATCATCAAGGTTCATCGGAATAGATAAATCCATACCTACAAACGAAAATGAAATACTAAAAATTGTTTTAAAATAAGAATCTAATAGTCCAAATTACCTCAATATCACTAACAATGAAATTAAGTACCGAATGAATTAGAAACAACCACTTAATGCACACGAAGAGTATTTTCAGCAACATGTAGCGATCTCTTTTAAAATCACATTCAATTATTTTAATGTACAATGATAGCGCTTACCCGGAACACAGAACTGTTTTATTATCTATGGCTCAAAGAGAAGACATTACTATCTATGAGTAATGTATGACGTCGTTGGTCAAAGCCGACGGGTTGTATCCCCTGCTTCATTAGACTCCCCATTTCGCATTTCTTTCAGAATTTGTAAGATGACAGGACGGTATTTTTATGCATGCCTGCATTGCTGATTCAAACTTTATTACCGATCACAGTCTGACAATACCCCGTTAATGACTTACCACGGAAACCAGCTATGCCGATATTTTCGTTTCCTTTATATCGAGAAACAAAATCCCTTCGAAAAGTCTTATATTACAAACAAAAAGTAAGCGATTGGAATTCCGCCTCACCGATGTGGCATGAAAGCATTGCTATTCTGAAATTGAATAATAAGGTAATTTAAGAGCAAAATAAGACGCAGATGTAACAACATAGCTATTTCATTTACAGACACTGGGCTTAGCAAACTCCTTGCTCCAGGGCGTACAATTAATATCATCCGAGTATTTGTCCACCAGTGTTTAATAAACGTAAATTTGCCTTTATTAAATTTAATTGTATATAACAAATATTGATGAGCTAAGTGTCGAAATTTGTCCGCGCATTGCTTAACTTCCGTATAATGGCCATTGTCCAATTTAACAGTGTACGCCCTGAAGTAAATTGTTTACGCTGGCCGCTATTTATTCAGAACTTATTCTGTAGTTACACTTTATGATCAGAAGTGTCCGGGCACCTGGCTCAGAATGACTTACAAGTCCATGGCGCCCTCCATCAGTAATGCTGGAATTCAATATGGTGTTGGCCCACCCTTAGTCATGATGAGATTTTCCACTCTCGCAGGTATACGTTCAGTCAGGTGCTGGAAGGGTTTTTTGGGAATAGCATCCCATTATTCACGGAGTGCTGCACTGAGGAGAGGTACCGATGTCGGTCGTTGAGGCCTGGCACGAAGCCAGCGTTCCAAAACATCCCAAAGGTGTTCTACAGGATTCAAGTCAGGACCCTGTGCAGACCAATCCATTACAGGGATGTTATTGCCGTGTAACCACTCCGCCACAACCGTGCTTTATGACCAGGTGCTCGATTGTGTTGAAAGATGCAGTGACCAACCCCGAATTGCTTCTCAACAGTGGGAAGCAAGAAGGTGCTTAGAACATCAATGTAGGTCTGTGCTGTGAAAGTGCCACGCAAAAGAACAAAGGGTGCAAGCACCCTCCATGAAAAACACGACCACACCATAACACCATCGCCTCCGAATTTTACCGTTGCACTATACACGCTGGCAGGTGACGTCCACCGGGCATTAGCCCCACTCACACCCGCCCATCGGATCGCCACATTGTGTACCGTAATTCGTCACTCCACACAACGTTTTTCCACTGTTCTATCGCCCAATATTTACGCTCCTTACGGTAAGCGATGCGTCGTTTGGTATTTACCGGAGTGATGTGTGGCTTATGACCTTCCACTTCACCACGAAATGCAAATTTTCTCACCTCCCGCCTGTCATAGTACTTGCAGTGGATCCTGATGCAGTTTGGAATTTCTGTGTGATGGTCTGGATACATGTCTGCTTATTACACACTACGACCCTCTTCAACTGTCGGAGGTCTCTGTCAGTCAACAGACGAGATCGGTCTGTATGCTTTTGTGCTGTACGTGTCCCTTCACGTTTCCACTTCACTATCACACCGAAAACAGTGGACCTAAGGATGTTTAGGAGTGTGGAAATATTATGTGCAGACGGATGGCACAAGTGACATCCAATCACCCGACCACGTTCGAAGTCCGTGAGTTCCGCGGAGCGCCCCGCTCTTCTCTCTCACGATGTATAATGACTAGTGAAGTCGCTGATAAGAAGTTCCCGTCAGTAGGTGGCAGCACAAGCACCTAATATGAGAAACGTATGTTTCTGCAGGTGTCCCGATACTTTTGACCGCATTGTGTTCCTCTTCAAATGTTCCTCTTTTACAAATTTTTTCAAAATTATTTTGTTAAATTTTTTTATGGTGACAAAAGTTAAAGTGAACCAAATGTCGAACTGAAAGCTGAACAAAGCGAACTTGGCACCACGGACTTTTCTCATGTTTCGGAATATGAATCAGAATTGTGCTCTTGAAACGAAGTACATATTTTACCGGAAAATCTACTGTGTGGAGACTATATTCATGCCGACAAACACTAAATGTACGCTCCGTAACTGAAGACTTTTCACGAGAAGGATATGCTCCTGTGAATCTGATTTGATACTTTTAATCCGTCTACCGATCCGGTTATGCCAATGTTGACAAACACTTAATGAATTGTCAACTACACAACAATACTTTTTGACTGAACAACAAACCTTAAATGAATATTCTAAGTTTAACCTACAAGAGTTACGTTCTGATTTTTGAAACGAACAGCAAAAGTTAAGTGATGACTTTAACTGAACAACAAGAGTTACGTAAGGATTACGAGGTCTTTTCAAAGACGATAGAAGAAACAACCCAATGAATTAGCGTCTTGTGGACTCTGACCACATTTTATTGGTTATGAACTGTAAACTAAAAACTGAAGAAACTGCAAAAAGGAAGGAATTTAAGGAGATGGGACCTGGATAAACTGAAAGAGTCTCAGAGAGACCATTAGGGAACTACTGACAAGAATGGGTGACAGAAATACGGGAGACGATGAATGGGCAACTTTGAGGGATGAAATTGTAAAGGCAGCACGAGATCAAGTAGGTAATAAAAGGAGGGCTAGTAAAAATCCTTGGGTAACAGAAGAGATATTGAATTCAATTGATGAAAGGAGAAAATATAAAAATGCAGTAAATGAAGTAGGCAATATGGAATACAAACGTCTCAAAAATGAGACCGAGAGGAAGTGCAATATGGCTATGCAGGGACAAATGTAAGGATGTTCAGGCGTATATCACTTGGGGTAGATAGACACTGCCTACAGGAAAATTAAAGAGATCTTTGGAGAAAAGAGAACCACTTGTATGAATATCAAGACCTCAGTGGAAAAACCAGTTCTAAGCAAAGACGGGAAAGCAGAGAGGTAGAAGGAGTACTTAGGGGGTCTACACAAGGGCTATGTACCGGGGGGCCATATTATGGAAATGGAAGAGGACGTAGATGGAGATGAAATGGGAGATACGACACTGCATGACGAGTTTGACAGAGCACTGAAGGACCTAAGTCGAAACAAGTCCCCGGGGGTAGACAACATTCCATTGTAACCACAGATAGCCTTGGGAGAGCCAGCCCTGAAAAATCTTTACCATCTGGTAGCAATATGTATGAGACAGAAGAAATACCCTCAGACTTCAAGAAGAATATAATAATTCCAATCCCAAAGAAAGCAGGTGTTGACGGACGAGAAAAATACCGAACTATCAGTTCAATAAGTCACGGCTGCAAAATACTAGCACGAATTATCTACAGATGGAAAAATTGGTATAAGTCGACCTTGGGGAAGATCACTTTGGATTCCGTAGAAATGTTAGAACACGTGAGGCAATACTGACCCTTCGACTTATCTTAGAAAAGAGGTTAAGGAAAGACATACCTACGTTTCTATCATTTGTAGACTTAGAGAAAGCTTTTAACGATGTTGACTGGAATACTCTCTTTCAAATTCTGAAGGTGGCAGGGATAACATACAGGGAGCGAAAGGCTATTTACAATTTGTCCAGAAACCAGACGGCAGTTGAGTCGAAGGGCATGAAAGGGAAGTATTGGTTTGGATGGGGTTGAGACAGGCTTGCAGCCTATTCCCAATGTCAGTCAATCTGTATCTTGAGTAAGCAGTAACGGAAACAAAAGAAAAATTTGGCGCTGGAATTAAAATCCATGGAGAAGAAATTAAAACTTTGAGGTTTGTCGACGACACTGTAATTCTGTCAGAGAGAGCAAAGGACTTGGAAGAGCAGTCGAACGGAATGGACAGTGTCTTGAAAGGAGGATATAAGATGAACATCAACAAAAGCAAAATGAGGATAATAGGATGTAGTCGAATTAAATCTAGTGATGCTGAGGGAATTAGATTAGGAAATGGCACATTTAAAGTAGTAGAAGAGTTTTGCTATTTAGGGAGCAAAATAACTGCTGATGGTTGAAGTAGGGAGGATATAAAATGTAGACTGGTAATGACGATAAAAGCGTTTCTGAAAAAGAGAAATTTGTTAACATCGAGTATAGATTTAAGTGTCAGGAAGTCATTTCTGAAAGTATTTGTATGGAGTGTAGCCATGTATGGAAGTGAAACATGGACGATAAATAGTTGGACATGTTCTGAGGCACCAAGGCATCACCAGTTTATTATTGGAGGGCAGCGTGGAGGGCAAAAATCGTGGAGGGAGACCAAGAGATTAATACACGAAGTCAGTTGACTTCGTAGCAACTGAAGAGAGCTCCGCCTACCATCGTCCAAGAGAGCCATGGGTCTGAAGATGGTTATATAAATATAACCGAACCCGGTCACCTATGTTATTGAGACATAAGTGTTGTTATCAAGACTGAACTTTAGTTAAAATATAATAATCTATTGGCCACTGTATTCCAAAAATGTTTACCAAAATTGTGAAATGCATTCATTGATGTATATTCCTTCTTTCGTTGGTTTGTGCCCTATCATTTAATGAACAACCATCACAACTTGGGATTACTAAAGAAGAACACAGTTAGGATGCGGTCAGATAGCTGACAAAAAGATTTTGATGCTACTGAAGATGCACTTACGAATTCCGATTTATTACGTCATCCTGACATGAGGTTAGACTTTTGTGTTTCCACTGGTGCATCCTTTATAGGAATCAGGAATGGACTGTTTCAGATGCCAGAGAGAAACTGTCAAGTTGGGACTGACGTGACCAGTTTTGCAAATAGGATTTTGTGTGCATGTGAACGTGAACATTCAGCTACCGAGCTTGAAGCTCTATCTGCCATTATGACTTTTATGAAAACTAATTATTACATTTATGGTAAAAACATAAAAGTGTACTGTGTTACCAGGCACTTAGCTTTATATTAACATGCAAGTGCCGGCCGCGGTAACCAAGGTGTTCTAGGCGCTTCAGTCCCGAGCCGCGCGACTTCTACGGTCGCAGGTTCGAATCCTGCCTCGGGCATGGTTGTGTGTGATGTCCTTAGGTTAGTTACGTTTAAGTAGTTCTAAGTTCTAGGGGACTGATGACCTCAGATGTTAAGTGCCATAGTGCTCAGAGCCATTTCAACCATTTGAACATGCAAGTTAGTGCGCCCTAGAAATGCTAGATCGAAAGTATTTCTTCAAGTATACGACTTTGAGATAATGTACATAAAAACTAAACTAAACCAAACTCCGCCCGAATAGGCAATGAAGGCTCAGCGTTACTGACCGGCCGCCGCGTCATCCTCAGCCCACAGGCGTCACTCAATGCCGATACGGAGTGGCATGTGGTCAACACACCGCTCCCCGGGCGT
Source organism: Schistocerca americana (assembly GCF_021461395.2). Taxonomy (NCBI): domain Eukaryota; kingdom Metazoa; phylum Arthropoda; class Insecta; order Orthoptera; family Acrididae; genus Schistocerca; species Schistocerca americana. The sequence continues at coordinate 458,603,451 of NC_060119.1, read as the reverse complement.
ATTTCAGTTTGCGAGACCGGAATCACTACTTCTCAATCAGTTAGCTCCTCAGATTGCCTCACAAGGTCTGAGTTCACCCCACTTGCCAACAGCGTCCAACAGACCGGATGATCACCCATCCAAGTTCTGGCCCAGCCCGATAGCGCTTAACTTCGGTGATCTGAGGGGAAAAGGTGTTCCCACTGCGGCAAGGCCGTTGGCAATGCACGTACAAGGTAGAGATAATGTCGTTCAGTCGCGTTTGCCACGATGAGTAACTGAACTTCCTGATATCACTGAACCAGACACAAACTACAGAATACTTTTGATGAAAGACACTCACTACACGCAGTGATATTTGGACATGTTTAGTAACATGGCAACATTGCAGGATTTAGATTCTCGATGCTCATCAAATAAGAACACTTCTTATCAGACAACCGGTTTGAGAAATTTTAGCAGCACTGAAAGATACACAATGACGTTTCTTTCTACCGACGCCATGTCAGTCGTCACACCTGGAGTGTATGTATGTACCCTAGCACGTGGAGAGAACCTTTAGCTTGGCATATTCGCTGTGTTTGGGGTCACTACGGTGCTACTGATTGCTGGAGGAAACTGAATTTATACTGTTATTTCACAAATATGGCCAAATATACTGAACAGTTTTAAAAAAACCAGTCTTGTGTACCACAAGGCTACGCCAACAAACTAAAGAGACTTTCTGTAACATCGAGCTACACTCAATACTACCAACACAACCCATGCTTTTAGTACTCATCGATATAGCTGGGCCAGTGCCGACTACACGAGATGGTATCAAATATTTACTAGCTTTCTATGATTTTTTGTCTGTATATGTTCAACTATTTGCCCTAAAGTGAACAGCATCCGCTATTATAAGAAAGATTCACAAACATAACCACGGTTGACAAACGTGTTGCATTCCTTACAGACAATACATCGGATCTACTTGCAGAAAATGGTAAGATTTTCTGACAGGCAATGACATTTATCTTGTTTTGATATCCCGCTTTGACCCTGAAACTAATCCCGTTGAACCTATTTTTAGGTAATTTAACTGATTTGTAATGAATATGCAAATGCGCAACACGCAAACTGTGCCGATATCATGGAACCTTGGAGCAAATACTAAATAACTTCCAGTATACATCACAGCGGACACACATGATAAAGTACTGAGCAACAAAAAAGAAGCAAATGATTGGACACGTCCTTTACCACATTTGCGGAAGGAAGAGATCATTCTGCAAGAAAAAATTAAGGACACACTAACCGCACTGACAGAACACGTTAGAAAGAAAATACACAGTGAAAAGTCAGGACGAGGCCAAAAATACTCTCTTTGATAAATAGTTTTGCTAAAATCACATCCGAAATCTTCTGCTCTGCATAAACGCAATAGTAAATGACAGAAATATTTACATACTTAGCTAACATGTTTTAAAGCTGAGAATCATCATAAAATATATCTATTTACTAGCGGTAGATAATGAAGTGTTATGACGGATTCAAAAAACTACACTCTTTGAAAATTCCTTATAGTTGGTACAGTGAGTATACTGGATTGAGGTATTACTTGTATGAAAAACAAAAGAGTAGTCTGTATTTCCATGACTTTGTTTAACCTGAAAAGACATGCACTTAAGTTTTGATATAGCAATCTCATTTTAGCTATTTGTTTGCGCTATCAAGAAACTAGCAGTGCTAGAAGCTATATTTGGTATGTGAAATTAGGTTATTGTTTCCATGACACTAATGTATAACCGACATGGAAACTCTGAACAAGACATTTTTCAGAGTAATATGTGACTACTGTGCTCTAGGGACAACTAAGAAAGGCAGGTATTATACAATCTTTAGCAACTACTTCGATTTTATGTTGAAGAAGAATATGAATTAAGTAGTACGTTTTATTAGTTTTTTCTTTGCAATGTAATGCCCACTAAACTACTACACGATCATGAATACAAATGACATGAACTTTTAGTGTCTCTCGATAGAGGCCCGGGAGGGGCTCGGCGGGTCGCGTTTGCCGGCTGTTGCCGGCCGCTTGTCGCTATGCCTAGTTGTCGGACACCAATAGTTTGTGCATGCCCCTACACTGTGCTACTTAGTGCAGCGCTATTTCCTTTTGAGTTTTTTTTAAGTCTAATGGCTTCAAATACTGTTTCTATACGTCATTATTGCAACTGCGCCGATTCCGGGGCTTCCCCTGCCCGTATATCGCTGGGCCCGGTCCTCAGACAGAAACTCCGTTCGCCTGTCTTCTATACTGTGCGACTGAGTGTTCGGGTGTTTTGTTTTGAGTTTCCTGTCATGTTTCCATTCAGTATGGTATACACGAAGGATCAACGAGTTATTCTCGTGTTGAACTATGCAGAAACAGAATCGTATGTGAAATATCGGCTTGAATAGATACGAAAATTTCCCGGCGTGCATGTTCCCAATAATCCGACGATACGCAAATTAGTGAGGAAATTTCAAGGGACTGGATTTGTGTTAAACAAACTAAGGCCTAGAGAACCTAGTGTTTTAACCGAAAATAAAGCGCTTGGGAATAGGCCTGAGAAAATCTCTGCGCCGTTTGGCCCTTCAAACTGGTGAGTCAGGAGCATCTGCTCACAGAGCTATGCACAAACTAAAATTAAAACCATACAAAATATCGGTAGTGAATCAGCTGAGGAACTCAGATACCGTTGCTCGACGTCGTTATAGCAGCTGGCTGTTACAGTCTGGACGATTGGGAAGATGCTTTTTTTTCTGATGACGCATGGCTGCATTTTTCAGGATATGTAAATTCTAGGAACAATCGACGTTGCAGCTCCGAAAATCCGCATGAATTACATCAGCAATCTCTACAACGTTCTGTCAGGTATTTGAAAAATATACTTCATCATTTTTTTCGAGAATTAAGTCCTAACGAAAACATGCAGGACAATGCATATCCACACATCGCCAATGATTCTACGACAGCAATACGTAAAATGTTTTTGACGATAGGTTAGTTGACTGGCCTCCTCGTTCTCCGCATCTAAATTCATGCGAGTTTCATCTTTGGGTAATGCTACAAGACAAGATCTACATCTACATTTATACTCCGCAAGCCGCCCAACGGTGTGCGCCGGAGGGCACATTACGTGCCACTGTCATTACCTCCATTTCCTGTTCCAGTCGCGCATGGTTCGCGGGAAGAATGACTGCCGGAACGCATCCGTGCGCGCTCGAAACTCATTAATTTTACATTCGTGATCTCCTCGGGAGGTATAAGTAGGGGGAAGCAATCAATATATTCGATACATCATCCAGAAATGCACCCTCTCGAAACCTGGACAGCAAGCTACACCGCGATGCAGAGCGTCTCTCTTGCAGAGTCTGCCACTTGAGTTTGCTAAACATCTCCGGTAACGCTATCACGCTTACCAAATAACCCTGTGACGCGCCGCTCTTCTTTGGATCTTCTCTATCTCCTCTGTCAACCTGACCTGGTACGGATCCCATAGTGATGAGCGATACTCAAGTATAGGCCGAAAGAGTGTTTTGTAAGCCACCTCCTTTGTTGACGGACTACATTTTCTAAGGACTCTCCCAATGAATCTCAACCTGGCACCCGCCTTACCAACAATTAATTTTATATGAGCATTCCACCTCAAATATTTCCATACGCAATCCATTAAATTTGTCTATGTTAAGGGTCAGTTGCCACTCCCTGCACCAAGTGCCTATCCGCTGCAGATCTTCCTGCATTTCGCTGCAATTTTCTAATGCTGCAACTTCTCTGTATACTACAGAATCATCCGCGAAAAGCTGTTTACTAGATCATTTATATATATTGTGAAAATCAATGGTCCCATAACACTCCTCTGTGGCATACAACCAATCCCCACATGCTCGAAGAGTTTCGGCCAGCTATTTCCCACATTTCGGCAGGGGAATTCAGATATCAGGCAGCTCTTACCACAGACGGACATAATTTTGAGCACCTACTGCAAGTAAAGGGCAGCTTAAGTGGATCAGATGGCAACGTTGTTAATGCCTGATTCAGGGGAAGCGCGCGCGCAGTCGACAACCGGCTGATTAGTGTCCAAGAGTCGGGCGAGGCAGCGGCCGGCGGATGCGGTGGCGGCAGCCGTGCCGCGCGACCTGCAGACCGCTCCCGGGCGTCTTTCGTTGAGACTCCCTGTATTTTACATTGAAGCAGTATTCTGACTGTAAGTATTTTGTTTTATGGTAATTTATGCAACAAGCTTAGAAGCCTACTTAATGGTGTCTAGTGGACGAAAGTTTTGATGAAGCTATAGCCTGCACACTGTACAGTGATGCTCCGCGTTTCCGTTTTTTACTCTGCTTGACTTAGCTGGCGTCTGATTTAAAATACTTTTCGGATTTTCTTGCTACGCCATGTGCAGATCTTTCCTACGCCTCATGTCTTAATTTAAAATAGTGCAGCGCCGGTAACGTTATGAGAATTCAGTAAACCAGATCGGACGATCTGCTATTTACTCGCCTTTACTTGGCGTGATGAGATACAAATTAAACGCTTTTCTAAAGGACAAGGTTAGCCTCATAAATGCCAATAAAGACGAAAAAGAAAAACTACAAGGTAACTGTATTATTTGGGAACTAGAGCCAAGACTGTTGTTGTTGTTGTGGTCTTCAGTCCTGAGACTGGTTTGATGCAGCTCTCCGTGCTACTCTATACTGTGCAAGCTTCTTCATCTCCCAATACCTACTACAACCTACAGCCTTCTGAATTTGCTTAGTGTATTCATCTCTTGGTCTCCCTCTACGAATTTTACCCTCCACGCTGCCCTCCAATACTAAATTGGTGATCCCTTGATGCCTCAGAACATGTCCTACCAACCGAACCCTACTTCTAGTCAAGTTGTGCCACAAACTCCTCCCCAATTCTATTCAATACCTCCTCATTAGTTGTGTGATCTACCCATCTAATCTTCAGCATTCTTCTGTAGCACCACATTTCGAAAGCTTCTATTCTCTTCTTGTCCAAACTATTTATCGTCCATGTTTCACTTCCATACATGGCTACACTCCATACAAATACTTTCAGAAATGACTTCCTGACACTTAAATCTATACTCGATGTTAACAAATTTCTCTTCTTCAGAAACGCTTTCCTTGCCATTGCCAGTCTACATTTTATATCCTCTTCGACCATCATCAGTTATTTTGCTCCCCAAATACCAAACGTCCTTTACTACTTAAAGTGTCTCATTTCCTAATCTAATTCCCTCAGCATCACCCGACTTAATTCGACTACATTCCATTATCCTAGTTTTGCTTTTGTTGATGTTCATCTTATATCCTCCTATCAACACACTGTCCATTCCGTTCAACTGCTCTTTCAAGTCCTTTGCTGTCTCTGACATAATCGCAATGTCATCGGCGAACCTCAATGTTTTTATTTCTTCTCCATGGATTTTAATACCTACTCCGAATTTTTCATTTGTTTCCTTTACTGCTTGCTCAATATACAGATTGGATAACACCGGGGAGAGGCTACAACCCTGTCTCACTCCCTTCCCAACCATTGTTTCCCTTTCATATCCCTCGACTCTTATAACTACCATCTGGTTTCTGTACAAATTGTAGACTTTCGCTCCGTGTGTCTTACCCCTGCCCCCTTCAAACAAAAACTAAAAACTACCAAGTGACCGTATTATTTGGGAAATAGAGCCAAGACTATAGGAAATCATTTTGCGAATATGTGTGCCAACTGTGACGTGTTCGCGAAAGTAAAGATTTGAACCCAGAGCGGGTCCGAGTGTTGGGTTTAAGTGGCTACCTGTGAACGAAATATTTCGTTGGCACTCAAGGAAAGAATAAACCTTTTGCTTACCTGAACTATAACCGGTGTGCAGCTGACTGCCTGTGGATACATGGTGGGAGATCTGGGTGCCAATGGACTCTTCGTGGCAGCATCATCCTGCGCTTCTCACTCGGGACATGATGCACGCTCCGCAGCTACAATCAGCCCACTGAATCGCCGCCTGTGCACGCCCGGCAACAAAATGGCTGCGTACCACAGACTCGATTGTCGAGCTGAATGTAGCGCAGTTGCCGGATTTCAATCTACATCATACTCCGCAAGCCACCAAATGATGTGTGGTGGAGGGTACTTTCGGTACCACTATCTGATCCCTCCAACCCTGTTCCATTCGTGAATAATGCGTGGGAAGAGTGATTGTCAGTAAACCTCTGTTTTGGCTCCTATTTCTCGAATACCCGAGATGTATGTGGGGTGGGGGCGGTAATATGTTGTCCGACTCCTGCTGAAAGGTGGTATCCCGAAATTTCAATAGTAAATCTCTCCGTGATGCACAACGCCTCTCTTGCAACGTCTGCCAGTGGAGTTTGTTTAGTATCTCTGTAACGCTCTCTCGCCAGCTAAATGATCCCGTGACGAAACGCGCCGCTCTTCGTTGATCTTCCCTATCTCCTCTATCAGTCTTACCTGCTAGTGATCTCGGATAATGAACAATACTCAAAAATCGGGCGAGCAAGCGTTTCATATGCCACTTCTTTCGTGGATGAGTTACATTTCCTTAAGATTTTTCCGACGAATCTGAGTCTGGTGTCCGCTTCTCCCTCTATATGTTTCATACGGTTGCTCGGAATACTTATGCCTAGATGGTTCAAATGTTTCTGAGCACTATGGGACTTAAATTCTGAGGTCATCAGTTCCCTAGAACTTAGAATTATTTAGACCTAACTAACCTAAGGACATCGCACACATCCATGCACAAGGCAGGATTCGAACCTGCGACGTAGCGGTCGCGCGGTTCCAAACTGTAGCGCCTACAACCGCTCGACCACTCCGGCTGCTTATGCCTAGATATTTTACGGCAGATGCTGTCTCAAGCTGTTTGTTATCAATAGTGTAGCTGTTCAATAGTGGATTTTTTTCCTGTGTATGCGCAATATGTTATTTACGTTCAGCGGCAACTGCCAGAGTCTGCACCATTCATCAATTCTCTGCAGGGCGTTCAGTAAATTCTTACAATGTTCTGGGCTTGCTACTTTGGTACAGACAACTGCATCATTTGCGAATGGCCTTAAAGAGCATCCGACGCTTTCTACTAGATCAATTGTACGTATATACTGTTAACAGCAACGGTCGTATCACACTCCTCTGCAGTATTGCAGATATTACCTTTACATCTGTCGATTTAGTTCCGTTAAAAGCGACGTGTTGAGTCCTGTCTGCAAGAAAGTCTTTAAATTAAAGAGAATGAATAAAATGGACGGTAATAAATAAATCTTCTTAGGAATATTTATTGTGAATTAAGGTGACAGAGACTGCGCTGTGTCTTACAGCAATCGGAGAACTTGCTTGGTTACGCCGCAACGTAAAGTAGTAAACAAAGTAAGGTAAACAGACTTTAAGAAAGGTCATGCTCCTTAGCAGAAAATTTAGCGGATCTAGAAAATAAATACAAAAACCATGTGACTGTCTATCTCTAAATCTGATGTTGAAAATGACAATTCTGTATTTATTTTTATGTCTAATATCGTTCTTCCAGCACAACCCTTGTGTGTCGTGCTGAGGTATCAATGATTCTACTGTGTAACTTTTCCACTGCTCCTAAACCTGTTGAGCACCTGAGACCTTTCCGAATGACATCCTGGTCAGCGTACAACGCCATATGTCAGTCCGACTGGATATCTCTTCGCTTGGGTCCTACTTCCTCGGCTAGTATTACTCGTGACATATAAAATGTAGCTGTCATCCAATCGGTTTCAATCAACTTTTTTTAAAAAAAAAACACATTAACCAGGTTTCGATAGCTCTAGGACTATCTTCACCAGAATACACATCATAATTTTTAAATTTTCAGCAACAGTGCTATCGTCAAATAACATGATTTTGCTCCATGAGCCAAGAATATAGGTCATAATAACAAAGACAGTTTCAGAGTAACACAATCATAGTTTCAAGGAGCGGAAAAAGTCAACTCCTGTTGCCGGCTAAGAGCGGCACATACGCACCGCAAGACGCATCACACGCCTTATTTTGTAACAATGAAATGACTATGTGCTGAGGACGATACACATAAAAGGAAAAGACAACACAGCTCTAAAGAGAGAAAAAGAAAGAAACGCACGTATTGAAAAGAAAAATTCTGTACAGTGTTACGTAGACTAGATTACTGAATTGTTGACGTAAATACGTGTTAGTTGCAAACGAGTGTATTACAGTCAGTTAAGTGCAAGCATCTCACATGTTGAAAAGCGTCGCCAAGTTAGGCAATAAACTACGTCAACGCCCTTCCAGAGGGCTGTTTATACCCCGTTTTCAGAATTGATTGCGCTATCTGTCATCCCATTGATATAATAGCGAGCAATTTTATCTCTTTCGCACTCACTCTCTCTTGCCTTCTGTCTCGTTTAGACACACAATGTAATAAGGGGCGGCTATATTTTTTTCAAGCTTGTACATCTCTGTGAGAATATATACGTTAAAATGGAATATTAATGTTAACAAACATTTTCATTTTCCTTGTCTTAACTCATTTCGTATTTCTTTCGGCAATTGTAAGACGAGATGACTTGAAGTGTTCGAAAGAACATACACCACACATATAAAATATCCACTCATTTGCTTGTACTTCACAATTTCGATAAAAACGTAAGCATTTTTGTTCTAAAGAGTTGATATTATTGTCTAAAATTGGTACAGTAAAACTTTTACGTTTAGACATTTAAAATTCTGGTAATTAAGGTACGTTTAATGTCCGAGTGTTCTGTTCCTTTCGAGGTTGATTTAGGCGAGCCCCCACACCATTAGGCTCCTTGATTTCGGTGTGCTCCCTCGAATCTCATCATAAGGGTGACTGATTTAGTGGTTTTTTGTGTAATTGATAAAAACAAAATGATAGTACACTTTTCATTTACATAAAAACAAGGAGGTAAAAAAAGAAGGGAGGTAGCACTGCAGACTTACTCTGTACTTTGTTTTGATGCAAAGAGTGAGCTGGGCCAGCTGCCATTTTAAATAGCCCAAAACATAGCAGACTGCTTCTCGATTGTAGCTTGTTCATTACTTCTGCCGTGTGCGCGCAACAACTATCTTATGTATCAAAAATTATAGATATTACATGAATTTCTAAGTGTCAGGAAGGCAGTTTCGTACGTTCTTCTATTCTTGAATGCGTATTTTCTTTAGTAATACGACACATTTGCCCTCGTTAATGGAACTCGTTTTTTGCTGCTGTATTTCGGATGAACAGAAACAGAAGGAAGTGATGTGACAACCATGCTTTCTACGTCTACATCTACATGGATGCTCTGCAAATCACTTATAAGTATCTGGCAGAGGATTCATCGAACCACCTTCACAATTCTCTATTAGTCCAATCTCTTACAGCGCGCGGGAAGAACGAACACCCACATCTTTTGTACGAGCTTTGATTTCCCTTATTTTATCATGGTGATCGTGTCTCCTATGTAGGTAGGCGTCAACTAAATATTTTCGCATTCGGAGTAGAAAGTAAGTGATTGAAATATCGTGAGAAGATCGCTCCACAACGAAAAAAGCCTTTGTTTTAATGATGTCCATCCCAAATCCTGTATCATTTCAGTGACACTTTCCCACCTATTTCGCGATAATACAAAACGTACTACCCTTCTTTGAACTTTTTCAATGTACTCCATCAATCCTATCAGGTAAGGATCCCACACCACGCAGCAGTATTCTAAAAGAGGACGGACAAGCGTAGTGTAGGTCTCCTCAGTAGATCTGTTACATTTCCTAAGTGTCCTGCTAATAAAACACAGTCTTTGGTTAGCCTTCATCAGAGCCTTCTGTGTGTACCTTCCAATTTAAGTTGCCCGTAATTGAAATTCCTAGGTATTTAGTTGAATTTACGGCCTTTAGATTTGATTGATTTATTATGTAACCGAAGTTTAACGGATTCCTCTTAGCACTCATGTGGGTGACCTCACAAGTTTCGTTATTTAGGGTCAATTGCCAAATTTATCACCATACAGCTATCTTTTCTAAATCGTTTTGCAATTTGTTGACGATTTTACTAGTTGGTGATTTTACTAGTCAATAAACGACAGTGTCTTCTGCAAACAACTTAAGACGGATGCTCGGATTGTCTCCCAAATCGTTTATATATAAGAAACAGCAAAGGGCCTATAACACTACCTTGGGGAACGCCAGAAATCACTTCTGTCTTACTCGATGACTTTCCGTCAGTTACTGCGAACTGTAACTTCTCTGGCAGGAAATCACGAATGCAGTCACTTAATTGCATAAGCGCGCAGTTTCACTACAAGCTGCTTGTGTGGCACAGTGTCAAAAGCCTTCCGGAAATCAAGAAATACGGAAACAGTTTGAAATCCCTTGTCAATATCACTCAACAATCCATGCGAGTGAAGAGCTAGTTGTGTTTCACAAGAGCGATGTTTTCTAAATCTGTGTGACTGTGTGTCAATATACCGTTTTCTTCGAGGTAATTCATAACGTTCGAACACAATATATGTTCCAACATCCTTCTGCATATCGACGTTAATGACATGGGCCTGTAATTTAGTGGATTACTACTACCTTTCTTGAATATTAGTGTGACCTGCGCAACTTTCCAGTCTTTGCGTACGGATCTTTCGTAGAGGGAACGGTTGTATATGATTGTTAAGTACACTCTGAAAGGAATCTAATTGGTGTACAGCCTGGTCCACAAGCCTTGCTTTTATTAAGTAATTTAAGCTGCTTCCAACTCCGAGGATATGTACTTCTACGTTACTCACGTTGGCCGCTGTTTTCCATTCGAATTCTGGAATATCTACCTCGTCTTCAGTTGTGAAGGCATGTCGGAAGGCCCTGTTCAGTAACTCTGGTTTGGCAGCACTGTCTTTGATAGTATCTCCACTGCTATCGCGGAGAGATGGCATTGTTTATGTTCTGCCGCTAACATACTTCACGTACGACCAGAATCTCTTTGGATTTTCTGCAAGGTTTATTGACAAAGTTTCGTTGGGGAAACTATTATAAGCATCTCGCACTGCAGTCAGTGCAAACTTTCGAGTACTTTTGGGATTTTTTTCATTGTTTCTGCCACAGCGTTCTGACCCGTTTTGTGGACCAAGGAGGCTCAGCTCCGTCGTTTGTTAATTTATTTGGTACAAATCTCTCAATTGCTGCCGATCCATTTAATTCCACTTTTATTGTATTTGTATCGATAGCAAATGAAACTGGTGCTCTGAAACCAATGTTTGTTTGCTTACTGATATCGGTACTGCTTACCTTTCAACACGTATGCACAACATTTCTGATGTTCACGTTTGCAAAAAACTTACCAACGTGTTCTTCACTAGCCCCCATAAACGTGGGCAATGAGGAAAGAAGTAAGACATGCTATCGTATCTTGTGCATGTCAACAAACTTAATGATTATTGAAATGTCAAAGAAACGGAACTGCGTAGAGGTATATCTCCATGCACAATAGAGTTCTTGTTTTATTAGATTGTCATTGCATTAGCCTTACCGTAGTTTACCATCGTCTCACTTTCAGATCTTACCTACGATGTATCAGTCAGTGTGTGGCCAATACTAGCAACTTACAGGGTAGAAAAACGATATAATTTTTTAAACATCTTCCAGCATTGTGGAATGCTATAAATGTGATTGAGGGAATGGTCCCAAATGCTTAACGTCGATTAAAATGGACGTCTTGCGTTAACAGGTTTGTGAGTGACTTTTTTGTAATGATAGCGTAGCCTGTGTAAGATGCAGGCCTATTTTTCCAACAGTAGCCTATTTGCTTCTTTTCCCGAAATACTTCGCGACAGTAATTCTGTGCTTTTTTTTTTAGGAATAATCAAACACTGCACAAATGAAATGCACGTCCACTTTGATCATCTGTTTTATTTTACTTCTGAATTTCATTTCGAGACTGTATAAGTATATAAATCTATACCATGCTTTGTGATATATCAATAGCTAGTTACTTAATTTCATGTTCCATGTATCATTTGCACGATAAATCGTAATGATATGGAACGAGTCATTAAATACTCACATCAGTATTTTTGTCCCCCCCCCCTCCCCCCCCCCCCCATGAACCATGGACCTTGCCGTTGGTGGGGAGGCTTGCGTGCCTCAGCGATACAGATAGCCGTACCGTAGGTGCAACCACAACGGAGGGCGTATCTGTTGACAGGTCAGACAAATGTGTGGTTCCTGAAGAGGGGCAGCAGCCTTTTCAATAGTTGCAGGGGCAACAGTCTGGATGATTGACTGATCTGGCCTTGTAACACTAACCAAAACGGCCTTGCTGTGCTGGTACTGCGAACGGCTGAAAGCAAGGGGAAACTACAGCCGTAATTTTTCCTGAGGGCATGCGGGTTTACTGTATGGTTAAATGATGATGGCGTCCTCTTGGGTAAAATATTCCGGAGGTAAAATAGTCCCCAATGTGGATCTCCGGGCGGGGACTACTCGAGAGGGCGTCGTTATCAGGAGAAAGAAACCTGGCGTTCTACGGATCAGAGCGCGGAATGTCAGACCCCTTAACCGGGCAGGTAGGTTAGAAAATTTAAAAAGGGAAATGGATAGGTTAAAGTTAGATATAGTGGGAATTAGTGAAGTTCGGTGGCAGGATGAACAAGACCTCTGGTCAGGTGACTACAGGGTTACAAACACAAAATCAAATAGGGGTAATGCAGGAGTACGTTCAATAATAAATAGGAAAATAGGAATGCGGGTAAGCTACTACAAACATCATAGTGATCGCATTATTGTGGCCAAGATAGATACGAAGCCCACCCCCACCACAGTAGTACAAGTTTATATGCCAACTAGCTCTGCAGATGACGAAGAAATTGGAGAGATGTACGGCGAAATAAAAGAAATTATTCAGGTAGTGAAGGGAGACGAAAATTTAATATTCATGGGTGACTGGAATTCGTCAGTAGGAAAAGGGAGAGAAGGAAACGTAGTAGGTGAATATGGATTGGGGCTAAGAAATGAAAGAGGAAGCCGCCTGGTAGAATTTTGCACAGAGCACAACATAATCATAGCTAACATAAAAGAAGGTTGTATACATGGAAGAACCCTGGAGGTACAAAAAGGTTTCAGATAGATTATATAATGGTAAGACAGAGATTTAGGAACCAGGTTTTAAATTGTAAGAAATTTCCAGGGGCAGATGTGGACTCTGACCACAATCTATTGGTTATGAACTGTAGATTAAAACTGAAGAAACTACAAATAGGTGGTAATTTAAGGAGATGGGACCTTGATAAACTGACTAAACCAGAGGTCGTACAGAGTTTCAGGGAGAGCCTAAGGGAACAATTGACAGGAATGGGGGAAAGAAATGCAGTAGAAGAAGAATGGGTAGCTTTGAGGGATGAAGTAGTGAAGGCAGCAGAGGATCATGTGGGTGTAAAGACGAGGGCTTTCTAAGCAAAGAATTGAAAGCAGAAAGGTGGAAGGAGTATAAAGAGGGTCTATACAAGGGCGATGTACTTGAGGGCAATATTATGGAAATGGAAGAGGATGTAGGTGAAGATGAAATTGGAGATCCGATACTGCGTGAAGAGTTTGACAGAGCACTGAAAGACCTGAGTCGAAATAAGGCCCCGAGAGTAGACAACATTCCATTAGAACTACTGACAGCCTTTGTAGATCCAGTCCTGACAAAACTCTACCATCTGGTGAGCAAGATGTATGAGACAGGCGTAATACCCTCAGACTTCAAGAAGAATATAATATTTCCAATCCCAAAGAAAGCAGGTGTTGACAGATGTGAAAATTACCGAACTATCAGTTTAATAAGTCACGGCTGCAAAATACTAACGCGAATTCTTTACAGACGAATGGAAAAACTAGTAGAAGCCAACCTCGGGGAAGATCAGTTTGTATTCCGTAGAAATATCGGAACACGTGAGGCAATAATGACCCTACGACTTATCTTAGAAGAAAGATTAAGGAAAGGCAAACCTACGTTTCTAGCATTTGTAGACTTAGAGAATGCTTTTGACAATATTGACTGGAATACTCTCTTTCAAATTCTAAAGGTGGCAGGGGTAAAATACAGAGAGCGAAAGGCTATTTACAATTTGTACAGGAACCAGATGGCAGTTACAAGAGTCGAAGGGCATGAAAGGGAAACAGCGGTTGGGAAGGGAGTGAGACAGGGTTGTAGCCTGTCCCCGATGTTATTCAATCTGTATATTGAGCAAGCAGTAAAGGAAACAAAAGAAAAATTTGGAGTAGGAATTAAAGTCCACGGAGAAGAAATAAAAACGTTGAGGTTCGCCGATGGCATTGTAATTCTGTCAGAGACAGCAAAGGACTTGGAAGAGCTGTTGAACGGAATGGACAGTGTCTTTAAATGAGGATATAAGATGAACATCAACAAACGCAAAACGAGGATAATGGAATGTAGTCGGATTAAGTTGGTTGATGCTGAGGAAATTAGATTAGGAAATGAGACACTTAAAGTAGTAAAGGAGTTTTGCTATTTGGGGGGCCAAATAACTGATGATGGTCGAAGTAAACAGGATACAAAATGTAGACTGGCAATGGCAATTAAAGCATTTCTGAAGAAAAGAAATTTGTTAACATCGAGTATAAAGTGTCAGGAAGTCGTTTCTGAAAGTATTTGTATGGAGTGTAGCCATGTATGAAAGTGAAACATGGACGATAAATAGTTTGGGCAAGAAGAGAATAGAAGCTTTCGAAATGTGGTGCTACAGACGAATGCTGAAGATTAGATGGGTAGATCACGTAACTAATGCGGAAATATTGAATAGGATTGGGGAGAAGAGAAGTTTGTGGCACAACTTGACTAGAAGAAGGGCTCGGTTGGTAGGACATGTTCTGAGGCATCAAGGGATCACCAATTTAGTATTGGAGGGCAGCGTCGAGGGTAAAAATCGTTGAGGGAGACCAAGAGACGAATACATCAAGCAGATTCAGAAGGATGTAGGTTGCAGTAGGTACTGGGAGATGAAGAAGCTTGCACAGGATAGAGTAGCATGGAGAGCTGCATCAAACCAGTCTCAGGACTGAAGACCACAACAACAGTATTTTTGTAAATATGCCTCCATATTGATCACTTATTAATTTTTCCCATTTTTTTTTATTAAAGACAGTCAGATGTTAGTAATTTTTACCAATTACCATTTACACATTACAGTTGCAGATAACCTTCCGCGGAATAGGAGGAGCTATCAGAGAGATACGTTTTCAGTTTAGCTTCAAATTTTTCTTTGCTGTGTGTCGGGCATTTTATATCAAAAAGTAAGTGACCAAAACTTTGGCTGCAGCGCTGTGAAACCCTGTTTGTGCTACAGACAACCTTAATGTGGCTTAATGAATGTCATTTTCTTCTTCTGGTATTATAATAATGTACGTCAGTGTTCCTGTTGGATTCAGTGGATTATTTACAACAAACTTCATAAAGGAATAACTACTGTGAAACGGATAGTTTGTTACAAGCCGAGCAGAAAACAGCGACAACAGGATGATCGCATAAATTTGCAGCCAAAGCCTTCTTCAGAAAGGAAGCACATCACACATGCATATTCATCCAGTCACTCACACACAAAACTCACGCACACATCACCGCTGTCTCCGGCTGTTCTAGCCAGAAATGTGAACAATGGATAATAATTATTGGCGAGAGGAATTTAAAGCATCAGATGCCGCCCCAACAATCAGCACGCTTACATAGCCATTTGTTGTGCACGGACGAGACCGTTGATACAGTGTGGTTTGGATGTCGGAGCGTTTGCAACACGGGAGGCAATGAGAAACACAGGAAACCTCAGAAAGAACGGACACTGAGTAAAGTACGGTAAATCTAATGTCAAATGACAGAAACAAAACTTTTACAATAAAAGTAATCAATCAATCATGAGATCGGCGATCGAGGACCCTGTAGGTCAGCGCCGACCTAGCAATGTTTCTCCATAGGGCTGGTAGAAATCCTTGGGTGACAGAAGAAATATTGAATTTAATTGATGAAAGAAGAAAATATAAAAATGCAGTAAATGAAGCAGGCAAAAAGGAATAGAAACGTCTCAAAAATGAGATCGACAGGAAGTGCAAAATGGCTAAGAGGGAATGGCTAGAGGACAAATGCAAGGATGTAGAGACTTGTCTCACTAGGGGTAAAATAGATACTGCCTACAGGAAAATTAAAGAGACCTTTGGAGAATAGAGAACCACTTGTATGAATATCAAGAGCTCAGATGGAAACCCAGTTCTAAGCAAAGACGGGAGAGCAGAAAGGTGGAAGGAGTATAGAGTGTCTACACAAGGGCGATGTACTTACGGGCAATATTATGGAAATGGAAGAGGATGTAGATGAAGATGAAATGGGAGATATGATACTGCGTGAAGAGTTTGACAGAGCACTGAAGGACCTAAGTCGAAATAAGGCCCTGGGAGTAGACAACATTCCATTAGAACAACTGACAGCCTTGTGAGAGCCAGTCCTTGCAAAACTCTACCATCTGGTGAGCAAACTGTATGAGACAGGCGAAATCCCCTTAGACTTCAAGAAGAATATAATAATTTCAATCCCAAAGAAGGCAGGTGTTGACAGATGTGAAAATTACCGAACTATCAGTTTAATAAGTCAAGGCTTGAATATACTGACGCGAATTCCTTACAGACGAATGGAAAAACTGGTAGAAGCCGTCCTCGGGGAAGACCAGTTTGGATTTCGTAGAAATGTTGGAACACGTGAGGCAACACTGACCCTACGGCTTATCTTAGAAGCTAGATTAAGAAAAGGCAAACCTACGTTTATAGCATTTGTAAACTTAGAGAAAGCTTTTGACAATGATGACTGGAATACTCTCTTTCAAATTCTAAAGGTGGCATGGTTACAATTTGTGCAGAACCAGATGGCAGTTATAAGAGTCTAGGAGCATGAAAGGGAAGCAGTGGTTGGGAAGGGAGTGAGACAGGGTTGTAGCCTCTCCCCGATGTTATTCAATCTGTATATTGAGCAAGCAAAAGGAAACAAAAGAAGAATTCGGAGTAGGTTAAAAATTCATTACGCCATGACATCAATAGACATTTTCATAAAGTTCTCACACCTAGAAAAGTTTGCAAAATATTTTCTAATAACACAATTGCCTTCTTTGATAGTTGTTTCAACTATAAGACAAGGCCTTGTGCTTCATAAAAAATTTTATACAGCGCACTTCATCCATATACAATGGTCTGACGACAGTAAAATACACTGTTACAAATATAAAAATACTGGATTACCTTGAAAGTTGGCTTTTATCATTCCTCCATTAACATAGTCTCCTTTACTCACTATTTTTCCTTAAACCATATTATTACAAAATACTTTTTAAATAATGGTGTCTCCACTACGCAGCAGGTCAGCTTCCATCCTTTTAGATGCCCAACACGCACTGCTACTGCTGCTATCTATCTTACTCTAGCTTGCATCCCTGGTCTCAATCACAGTATTACAAAGAATCTGATTATATCGATATCACAGGGATTACGTACATTTACCAAATTCGCTCCTTCATTCACGTTTATGGCAATAACTTCCATGAAAATCTTCGTGGCAAATGGGACAGCGCCCTTTAAAGTGTTAGTATCCTACATTACAGGTTCAAAGTATCAATATTACACACTTCCTCCTGTTTAGGTAAATGGAGCAAATGAGTTCCTCGGAAAACCCTACAGAAAGGATTTTTCAGTATTTTTCCTCGGTCATTAGCGGACGGAAACCCAACCGGATTGCCGGACAGGGTGGCCGATCGGTTCTAGGCGCTTCAGTCTGGAACCGCGCGACCGCTACGGTCGCAGGTTCGACTCCTGCCTCGGGTACGAATGTGTGTGATGTCCTTAGGTTAGCTAGGTTTAAGTAGTTCCGATGTTAAGTTCCATAGTGCTCAGAGCCTTTTGAACCAAACCGGATTCCAAGACGGCTGTGCACAGCAAATGGCTGAATATTTATCATATATTCCTAAGATCCTGATCTCGACCAACCTTGAAAATTTTTTTGATATCTTTATCCGTTTCTAAAATACACAGTTGTTCACCCTGCTCCTACATGTAAAATGCAGTATGAGGTCAAATCTAAATAATAGATAAACGCAGCAAACTGCTCAAATTTTAACGATATATTCTCTGGGCAATCATCTTCCATATCCCCGTTTAAAAAATATTTATCCGTTATCGAGAAACACATCTAAACTTGTATTTTGGGTACCAAAACGTAGACAATGCTTTCGAGAGGGCTATGCGCAGAAAATGGCTGTAATTTTTACGAAGTAAAAGCCTAAGTTTTAAATTTAACGTTCAAGAAATCATTCACACAAGAGAATCGTACAAACATACCGTCATCTGACCATCGAAAAGACTCCCGTACAGCGACATAGTAATAAACATCGCTGCCTTAGAGAAATTTAGTGTACCTGAACTATGATACCCGAAAAACTAATTTCTTAATTGTTTGTCTTTCTTTCTCATGATTTATAGGAAGATACCCCCACCAAGATAATATAGTACATGTGGTACAGAATCATTGTTATCTCAGTAATTTAAATTTTTTAAAACGTTCATTTGTGAACAGTTATCTTTGAATAATCACTTCTCCTGTTTCGGACTCCTCCGGCGTAGGATATTTTATGGGGATACTCCGTCTTTTGTGTGAAGAAAAAAGTGTAATCGACGCGACACGATCAGATGAAATTTATTTATCTAGTAAAAGGAAGGGCGCAGATGAAGATTCCGGAACTGCTACTATCAAGACGAAACGAGGTAAAGCGATAACTTAGGCGGGAATTGCTATACAAGACATTAATGAGATATGGTAGTGCTTCAGGTGAACGTAACATTAGCAGCCGTTCGGTCTGCTGCCCTCCCCACGTATCTTCAAAGACTTATCAGTATTTATACAAATTAAAAAATATAATTAAAACACGTTCCCCCATTTCAACTGGCTACCAGTTAAAGGACAGTGCTGAATGAACATATAAGTATATAATTAAAAGTATAGTATTGCAAAAATTGTAAATGTTCTAATTGTACTTTATTTTTGTGTTTCATGTTTGCAACTATTGAACATGAATGAGCCGACCGGAGTGGCCGGATGGTTCTAGGCGCTACAATCTGGAACCGCGCGATCGCTACGGTCGCAGGTTCGAATCCAGCCTCGGGCATTGATGTGTAATGTCCTTAGCTTAGTTAGGTGTAAGTAGTTCTAAGTTCTAGGGGATTGATGACCTCAGTAGTTAAGTCCCATAGTGCTCAGAGCCATTTGAACTATTTTTTTTTGCATGAATGAGACGAGTAGAGAAACAGAGGATGTAGAAAAAGCTACAGATCAAAACTATGCTAATAATATACTAGAGGTAAGCTGCCAAAAACATGCAGGCAACCAGTTTGTAATAAAGGTAGGAACCATCCCAACCTATTATTAAGCTGGCATGATTATGCTGTTCATTTTTACGCAGACCATAACGCAGGCAACAATTAGTTGCCATTTGGACGGAGTGTCAATTGCACATAATGATTTTAAAAGCTTCGTAATATATTGTTACGACGATAAGTACTTTAATTTTCCACGCTTTTTTTTTTTATTTGTCACTGTGGAACCAGTCAGGAAAGATGTTGTTAGCAGCAGTGGCGGAAATTTAGATGTAGAAAATAACGCTGCAAATAGCCGTATAACAAATGGTAGTGAGCTACGAGATTTCGGATATCAGCGGAATAATCATGAATTTTATTTAAACTCAACTCATATAGGAGAGGAAAATGTACTGATGGGTACATTATTCACGATAGATGAAATCAACTCACAAGCGACACCAGTGCACATTTTTCCCTAAGATAATAGCGGAAAACGCGCTAGCGTGGATTCCGAAAAATCTATTTTTCCGACGTTATGTGTACAGAACCCGGTCACGAGGGAACAAAATCTAAAAGATACACAAGGCGCTAACGCGTCAGTCAATGTCCGATATTCGAGTAATCTTAAATGATATTTGTGACCTAAATACGGACATGCGACAATTTGCGTACAGGCTTCTACAATGACTTGAATAAGTTAGATCAGAAGTTCTTTCCTAAAATCCAAGATCAAAAGGAAACCATGGGCAGACTTAAACAGAATTACCAAGGTTCACAATAATTTACAAACCGCGCGGATCAAAATTACAAAAACCGTGGTTGTGCATGGAAACGTCACGGAACTGCAGTAAGAAACGTATTGACAAGGATATGAAAAACCAGACTGAAAGAGCCGCGGTTAAGCTATTAGATAGCAACAATACACATGCGCAAAAGTTCCTGGTACAGCGTAAAACGTACGTAGATGTTGTGCAAAAAGTATGGATGCGAAATAATAGCTAGAGTCGACTCAGATTTTAAAGCAGCAGAAGACGAATACGTAAAGATATCGTGAATGGTAGCTGTAGCTCAAAGAAGCCGCCGACCGCAAACAACAATCAAAGCCGAATTGATATGTAAGGAAGCGGGAAAGCTTACACGCATTCAACTGCGGCTATACCTTACGGTGAAGGAAGGGAATATAATTTGCAACAACCGATCCCAATGACAGCACAGTCCTAAGTTGGGTACAATCGCATGCAGCCGGACACGACGCCGCTGCCTCTGAGCACAGCACGTTGTCATCTACTTTTGGCAGATGAAGGCCTAATTAGGCATAGGTAATTTCCAGTATATTCGACGGAGGGCAAGGAAACAGGCCCTGTCGTATTCATAAGGGCATTCCGGAATGAGCTGGACGCAAGAACTAAAGATCAGATTCATTGTAGGCTATATCCAAGGAGACGCTTTGCTTTGGGCTACCGACATGGAAGAGCGTTGCCAAGCCTACGTACAATTTGAGCAATTTCTGGTCTGGGGGTGTTTAACCCTCAGCCCTTTAACAGTAAACAGGAAGAATGGCGTCGATATTTTGAAAAATACCAATGTTGACATCTTAAAGATACTCAAGACTCGGTTGACGCTCCATATCAAGGAAAAATTGGTAACAATGCCGGAGAAAAATCCTGAGTACTTCCTCTCTACTCTCGACTCACTCGATCTCATTTACGAGGAGGGACAACACCCTCTCTCAGCACAGGAATAGCCTGAAACATCGCGTTACACAAACCATTATAACAATAACAGTGGAAAGAACCGTCACGGTTGGCATCCTTACGCGCCTAAGCAAAGTAACAAAAATAGCAACTACGGTAACACAGGCAACTACAGGTACCAAAGACGGGACTTGTGAGAATATGATTCAGGTTACCGTGGCCAGATTTCAAGGTCCACCGTCAGTAGACAACAAAAATCGATATCGCAATTGGCCAGGACATAACGACAACAGGAGGCACCATAACATTAATATCAGTAGTTACAGACAAAGAAACACGTAATACGTAGAGGAGAGAGGACAAGGTCAAAGGGAAATTGATTCGAAATTTGGGCAGGTTACAAATTACCGAAACAATGACAATACTGTGCAAACAGTAGAAGTAACGCAAAGTGACGAAATTACTCCGTCAGCTCCATGGGAAAAACAACGATCGCGATATGCCGACACTCGCAGACCGAGGAGAGGGGCGGAGACACGCAATTGCTTCCAACGTGTTTTAAGTAACATATTTATATGTATATAACAGGATTCGGGTAATTTAGAAGGAGTATTTACAGGGGACAGGATAATAACTAAAGTATAAAACTAAAGTAAAATAAACACTACTACACGAAAGGGTGAATGAACAAAAGAACATCTACAGGAGAACGAAAGGAAATTGAAGTCAACAAATACTACACTTAACTACGAATTAGGCTAGTATTTACAATTTATACTGTGAGTTAAGTTGGAGCTATTAATTGTATAGGCTAACTATTGTATTTCGACAAAATTACAAACTATGTGGGAAAGAACTGAAAACTGGGGACCGTGTGTTAGAACAACCACTAGCTTATTTTGTGTTACAGCCGACCGCTGTGGCCGAGCGGTTCTAGGTGCTTCAGTCCGGAACCACGCTGCTGCTAGGGTCGCAGGTTCGAATACCGCCTCAGCCATGCACCGCCTCAGCCATGGATGTGTGTGATGTCCTTAGGTTAGTTCGATTTAAGTAGTTAAGTCTTAGAGGACAGATGTTAAGTCCCACAGTGCTTAGAGCCATTTGAACCATTATTTGTGTTACGCTTTAGGTAACAAATTCTTCCACGCCAAGTCGTTTCCATAATGCAGCAGGCATAAATAGAAGCGGCTGGCAAGTCGAGGAGAACTATAATAACGATATTTATGCTCATATTAAAAACAAAACATGTGTGCACACTAAAGTTTTAGAAGACAAGAATACTTTTAACTCTGCCGTGAGTGAAAGTAAATAAAAACCGAATAGTCCCAGGTACTGGGGCAGAGTGAGTATGTGATGAAGCGAGCTGACCCACGGGTAGTTACGTACTTAGTAGTTTAATTAGCGATAAGAATATTTTCTAGGGAATGATGCAAAGCCGAGTCCCAGCTAAACAGAGGAATATTGTGGTGGTCGGTACCTTTGGAGATGGCCCCACCATACTGCAAATGTTGTGTGTATGAATCTGTGAGTATCTGTATATGTGTGGAAAAGATGAGTTCTTTGGAGAATAAAGTACGTGAATGAATTTATGAGGTAAATAAAAGGTCTAATACCACATCAAATGAGTTAAAAGCTAATTTTCTGTGAGGCACATAACATACGGTGTATGTATCAAATAGCGTTTTAAACGGCTAGTTGTCAATCGGAAACGCCTGTCTCTGGAATATGGCTCTATGAGTATGTACATAGGTTACAAGAAGTGACAGAACTGCAAATAAGAGAATCAAAGCTTGACACCAGTATAGTACTCGAAGATAATAACTGACAAAAAATGTGGTAAGTATAAGAATTTAGACACTAACTCCAGCGTAAACAATAACATGAGGAGCAAAAGGCGGAAATGGAGCAGCCGCCTGTACAAAGGTACTAGTGGACGAGTAAAAACATACACGACTGAACTTCTTAAGCGGGAGACTACGTACATTTAAAGAAGAACTCTCTTAACGCAAATACATGTAGATGTCACTATAAGAATACATGAAAACGTAAATGTTTGCTTGATTATGATATGATGAATTTCAGGCGAAGTTTGGGCCTGTTAAGAAAACTTGAGCTAACTTCTAATACAAAACCTATGATTCTTGTATATAACCTTGTAATTCTACGTAATGTTTTAAGTGTATTGTGTGAAGACAACTAGATGATAGTGATGGAAGACATACCTGAACCGTGAGAAATGTAAAGCGTGTGCCTATGACAAGGATAAAAAATGATAAACCTATAGCTGCGTAGCAGCGCAAGATATGGCCACAGGAGGGAAATGAAAGAAAAAAAGCCAACAAATTTACCTTGTCCTCGGTAGACATTCGTCACGGCATCGATTGTTCGAAGTGGCTTCTTCGAACTCTCCGACGATGTAGGATTCGTCGTAATCTACGAACAAGTAGTCGGGAATTTATATGGCTCCTTCGTTACAACATCGGAAAAAAGAGGACAATCATCGTGTGTCGATTGTACGAAGTGGCTTCTTCAGATTCTGCCGCGGTGTAGGGTACGTCGTAGCCTGCAACCTAGTAGACGGGAATTTATGTGGCCCCTTCGTTGAGGCTCCGGTAGGAATAAGAGCCACGCGAGGTCACGGTATTGCACGAACATACTGACTGGCTACAGTACTGCGCGACGGTTACGTGCTGACAATGCGGAGTTGAGACTGGACATAAACAATCAATACGAACACTGTAGGGGCAATATGTAAGCAAATATCAAATCAACTAAGGAGGCCACAGAGAAGAGGAAAAAGAAAAGATGTATATTACATATTGCAAATAATATTATTGTATAAAAGAAATTCGTAAAATAAATATTAAATAACTGGTTAAAATGTAAAGAAGCTGACACGCGTAGGAGAATTAAAAATAAAAAAATAAGAAAAATAAAAATGTATTAAATCTTGGCAAATAATAAATGGTATTTATCCCCTACAGGCCAAAGACCCAATTTAGAAAATGTCGTGTAACGCTTGCTTTGAGCAGCGAATAAATAAACCCTAAACAACCAGGAAAGTGCACCAGTAAAGTATGGACAATGTCAGTATACAGTGTGTGTTTGGCGGGAGGGTGGGGGAGGGAGGGAGGTGGCAGCTGCAGTGTACCTAAACTGGAATACCTGAAAGACTGTAAGTTTTTAATTGTTTGTTTCTTTCTTTCTCATGATTTATGGGAAGATAACCCTAACAAGATTACACCATTTGTGACATAGACTCAGTGTTATCTCCGTAATTTCATTTTTTTATGTTCATTTGTTAGCAGGTTCATTTTATCAATCACTTATCTTGTATCGGACCCCTCCATGGTAGGGTGTTTTATGGATACGCTTCATCTTTTGTGTAACGGAAAAAAGTTTAAACTTGTCTAAGAAAGGTATTCAATGTAGTATTTACTACAAGTTCGGAGTACGATTTTATTTAGTACGGGGAGAAACCTACGTCCATTAAGATTCCCTCTACAAAAATTTTATATCACGAAGACGACACCTTATCGACGCGACACGGTCAGAAGAAATTAATTTATCTAGTAAGAAGAAGGCCGCAGAAGAAGATTGCGGAACTGCTGCTGTCAAGAAGAAATGAGGTAAAGCGATAGCTTCTGCGGGCTTTACTTTACAAGACATTAATGAGAACTGGTAGTGTTTCACGTGAACGTAACAATACCAGCTGCTCGGTCTGCCACCTCCCCACATATCTTCAAAAACCGGCGTTTTTTGTACAAATTTGAAAAAAAATAGCTAAACCACTTCCCCCCCCCCCCTCCCACCCATTTCTAAACAACTGAAAGATTTGAAAGCATACGAATCACCAGGTCCGGATGGAATTCCAATTCGGTTTCGCAAAGTGTACTCTACGGTATTGGCCCCTTACGTTGGCACTTATCGTGAATCTCTCGCCCAGCCCGAAGTCCCAAGCGAGTGTAAAAATGTGGGGATGACTCCTGTATATAAGAAGGATAAATGAACAGACCAATATCCTTAACTCCGGTTTACTACTGAAACTTTGAACATATCCTCAGTTCGAATATAATACACTTTCTTGAGACTGAGAAGCTTATGGCCACGAAGCAAATGGTTTTACAAAGCATCGCTAGTGCGAAACTCAGCTTGCCCATTTCTCACATGATATATTTCGAACTATGGATAAATGGTAACAGGCAGATTCCATATTATTCGATTTTCGGAAACCATTTGACACGGTGCCCAACTGCAGGCTGTTAACAAAGGTACGACCGTATGGAATAATTTCACAGAAATGTGAGTGGCTCGAAGGCTTCTTAAGTAATAGAACTCGGTATGTTGTCCTCGACTGCGAGTGTTCATCAGAGACAAGGGTATCGTCAGGAGTTCCCCAGGGAAGTGTGACAGGACAGCTGTTGTTCTCTGTATACATAAATGATTTATGGACGGGGCGGGTGACAATCTGCCGTTGTCTGCTGATGATGCTGTGGTGTACAGTAAGGAGTCGAAGTTGACTGACTCTAGGAAGATACAAGCGTGTGATGATTGGCACCTAACTGTAAATGTGGAAAATTGTAAGTTAATGCGGATGCATAGGAAGAACAGCCTTTTAATGTTCGGATAATGTATTGCAAGCGTCCTGCTTGACACAATAAAGTTGTTTAAGTATCTGGGCGATGTGAAATGGAGTGAGCATGTGAGAACTGTAGTAAGGAAGGCGAACGGTTGGCTTTGGTTTATTGGGAGAATTTTGGGAAAGAATGGTTCACCTGTAAAGGAGACCACATACAGGACGCTGGTGCAACCTATTCTTAAGTACTGCTCGAGTGTTTGGGGTCCATACACGGTCGGATCGAAGGAAAACATTGAAGAAATTCGTTAAATTTGTTACTGATAGCTTCGAATGAGACGTAAGTGTTACGGAGATACTTCGTGAACTTGAATGGAATTCGGTTCCGCTTACGGGGTTAGAGAACCGGCATTTGAAGCTGACAGCCAAACTATTCTGCCGCCGCTATCGTATATTGCGCGTGAGGACCACGAAGATAAGATAAGGAAACTTAGGGCCCACACGGAGACATATACGCAGTCGTTTTTCCCTCGCTGTGTTTGCGGGTGGAAAATGAAAGGGAATGAATGTTCCTATCGTAGCAGAAAAAAAAAAAATGCGAATATGTTCCTATTTATACGAAAGACTCTGACTGAAATGTGGGGTATCAGCTGCCACATTCTGCCTTCCTTAGCACCTTTAAAAATTTTCCCAAAAATTTTATCATTCGAACGTATTCGCGCTATTTTATGTAAGAAGAAGACAGCAGCAGTGGCGAAGAAACGGAGAAGAGATAAGTGCTGGAAGATAGTAATCAACTGTTGTCTTACAAAAAAAGCGAAGTAGCGAATGGCGGTGTGAGAGTAAGAGAGGGCAGTGGAAGATAGTTGACAGTGATAAAACAGTGCTGAGGAAAAAGTTGAGGAGACAGTGCCAGGTGCGGGAGGGGGGGGGGGGGATGAGGAAAACAGAGAGATTGAGAAATTGAAAGTGGGTGAGCCAGTGTCATGAGAAACAGACTATGTGACAATGACGTAGAGGTAGAGAGAGATAGTGAACGTGAGAAGAGACAGCGGGCAGTAGGAAGAAAAGAATGAGATATTAGCAGTAAGAGAGAGCAAGAGGGAGACAGTGTCAGTGAGATGAGACTGTGGTAGCAGAACACACGAAGAGGCTTGTGGCTGTGACAACAGGAGACAGTGACAGAGAGACACAAAGAGAAATGACAATGAGTTGGGCAAATGTCAATGAGTTTTGCTGAATGAATGAGTGAGAAACGGCGGCTTGGAGTAGATGGATATGAGCAACTTAACAGCGATAGACTAGTGGGTGTGAGTGAGGTACAGGTAGTCGAGCTTGTGGGAGTTTGAGGTGAGTTGCATTAAACAAAAGGGCGCGAATATGTTGGCATGCCAAAATATTTGGGAAAATTTGTAAAGGAACTGAGGAAGGTAGAATGAGACTGATTGTATCCTACTTTCCAATAAGAGCCTTTTAAATAAAAAGGAACACTGCCGCTTTTTTTGCTAACTGATGGGAACATTTTTCCACTGGTTCTAATATGCATAGGTTTTTGTTTGAAAGACTGTACTTCAGAGACAAGTTGTCCATGTATTTCACATCTCTTCCAATAGCGCTGAGAATTTTCACAATTAATCAACATTTTACGTACCATTATGAATGTTGTTAAGTAATATGATCATAGTGCCAGAAAAAATGACATCATCAGTGTAACTTTGAATATATGGAAAAATGTACTAGTGGCCAATTTGTTGTTTATGTAATTATGCAATTACAAATGGTTCGTGGCTTCCTCCTCCCCTCCCCCCCTCCCCTCCGACAATTATCAAAGTTCTACACGCTAAGGAAGGAAATTTAAAGTAAAAGATGTTGTATAGTATATACGAGTCTATTAACAACAAGTGAACAATACAAATATTCTGAGTATCTCTGGGATAAGAAATTAAGAACAGGTTCGACTGAGAAACTAAAACAAAAGATTTACAGTTGTAAGAGGTCCATGACTAAGGAATTTATTGCTAGCGCAATCGAGCAGATGTAACTTTGATGGATTGCTCACGCGCTGCCTGCGATATGTATGCTACAATAGAATCGCAGACCAGAGAGCAGTGTCGGCAGCAGTAGTAGTAGTAGTAGCTCGCAGTCGGGCGGTTGGGTCAGGTCGCTCTTAGAGAGCAGTTGTCGAGTTGTATAGCTCACAGAGAGCACTTTTGTCCTGTATGGAATTACCAAGGCCGGTCGTGGAGAACGATGGCGGTGCTTGTGCGATGTAGTATAAGGTAAACAAAAATTATTATTATTTATTGCCGCGCGCATATGTAATTTGCAACAACTCATTTTGGACTACTGTTATATCAAAGTCACGTGTAAATAATTTTCAATAATTGGTCAATAATAATATTTCTTATAAAGATAAATTTTGACCGGCATTCATGCGAATTTAAAGTTTTTACTAATTTCTCCTATCCATAGTGATGCCAATTATCATAAAGAAAAACAGTTTTTTTCATACACAACAAAATCTAGTGGCCAGCATTGCACTGGGCTGTGCCAGAAAAATTTCTTTAAGAGCAGATACATACGCTTTATCCGGCGGCTTCACTGCGGTAAGAATTTTTTTAGATTCAAAGTCAGTTAATAATTGAAAGGTCATATGTGAGCCACAGTTTTATTGAGAAGTTAGTCACCATTTTTATTCCGAGGTTACGGAAATAAACTGTTGTGAGGTTACACAGTTACGCAACATAAAGCAGAAGAAGTAGCGAAATAGATGTTTTCAGAAGGAAATTGTTAAATTAAGAGGTACTCCAAGGCAGGAGCAGTCAGAGAATAGGTGAAAAGTGGTCGGAAGAAAGAAAAAAGACACTTGGTGAAAGGTTAAAATATGTTGAAAGGGGAAAAGAGAAGAAATTCACATTATCACGTGGTCTCTAACATAGTCAGTCAAATCGCAAATTTAAAAAAAGGAAAATGAGTGGAAAACTCGTTTTACACTTAGTCTGAATGCTCAATAGCCATTTGTAAATGCAGAGTATCAAGTTTTATCGGCTGATGCGAATCTTAAAAAAGTTTCATAACAAAACAAAGAGACTGAAAGTGTGTTTTATCGTTATGCCAAGTATTCCTATAAATCAGACGTAAAGTGATTTACAGTTTCGAATACGTAAAACGTTTTGGTGAGGGCATTACCCTTGCTGATTACGAAACTCGGGAAATGATACTTTGCCTGCTTTTGATGCAACGTGAAGGGAAATCCAACAAACACACGGCTCGTAATTTAAGCACAGTGGATAATGGAAAACACAGCGAATAATTTTGTTTTACTTCACTCCTTTGATCTGAAGTTTGCAACAGTGACAGCATTGTTTAAAGTAATTAAGGCTCGCAAATAATGTTTCTGAGTTTGACATGACGCGTAAGGACAATGGCAAAACAGTTTGCAGAACCTGCAGCTGCGCTTGCGCATTACATTATTCGTTTCAGCGCGTGGTCTAGTGTATACGGCACCCGGCTTTTTGGTTCGTACCTGCACGATATTAAATGAGAATTCACAGCCCATCGCGGGCGGCGCTCTTTTCAATTAGAGTTGTCCGTGTAGTAACTTAGTTTTAATTTGAATCAAAACTACGGAGCGAGAAGTGTCACGCGCCAGTTCCCTCGACCCTTAAAGCGGAGCGCTCTTGCGCTGCTATGAACCTCCTCTCGTGGCGCTGCTAGTCCAGGCTTATGCCACTTCTGCTCCAATCGACCGTTAAATGTATTTGCTGAAATGATAGAAACAGAATTCTGAATGAATTTATGCAGAGGAAAATCTGTCAGAAGCAGATTCGTGGGTGATCTGATGGTTATCATCGTAGTAGTGTGTGGTTACAATTAAAGTGCACACTTAGTGACAACATTGCTGTATATCTAATGTAAATCATTAATGAAATTTGGACAGCAAACAGAATGAACATTAGCACTAATACACGCACTGCATAAATAAGGAAAGAAAACTGAACCTAACAACCATAGAGGAATCTCCATCTTGCCAGTTACATATAAGATCTTGTCCACGACAGTTCTACAGAGAGCTGAGGAAATACTCGACCCACAACTAGGAGAGTGTCAAGCAGAATTTAGGAAGGGAAGCTCTTGTGGAGAAGAAATACTAAATCTAAAGAACATAACAGAAACGAGGAAAATCAGAAACTTCAAATATATGATAACTTTTGTAGATTGTAAAAAGGCACTTGAGTGAATTGACAGAAATGCGCAAATCATCATTTTAAAGGAATTTGGACATATGTTAATCATACCCCTCCAAATCTTAAAATTCGTAACAACACAATATCGAAAACAAACTGTTTTAAATACCTAGGAGAATGGATAACAAGCAACACAAAAGAGAAGATAACCATAGAAACTAGAGCACATAAAATGGAAAGGGCATTCCAAATAACAAAAAACATATATAACAAAAAAATTCGTCCTGCAACATAAAACAGAAACTATCAAACAGTGGTAAGGCGTGAAACGCTGCATGCAGGGAAACACTTAAACCAACAAGATTTGGGGATCTTTAAATACAGGAGAAAGTTGAAAGAAGAATTCCAGAGGAAATACTGGGACCTACGAGTAATAGTAATATTGAATACAAATTAAGAATAAACAGAGAGCTTTATTTGAAAATGGAAAAGCTAACTGGTGAAAAGAGAAAAACATGATTACAGTTTCATGGACACACATACCGAATGGATAATAACATACTAACCAAGCATATCTTCAACTTTATAAACAGCTACAAATCCAGAGCCTCACCGATATTGACAAATACAAGAAAATCCAGGAATTAGAATGGACGTAATAGATAACAGAATACTTTTTAGAGAAAACACAGACGGTAGGATTTCGGCCAAGAAAGAGGTCTGCAAAAGCATGAAAATGGACCCAGGAAGAAAAGAGACGACACGCTTGAAGGATGGAGGAAGTCTGAGAGCAACAAAGAAGCAAAACTAAAATTGATTTATCGTACCCTATGAAATGGTTATTCAAATAAATATTAATAAAACGCAATTACTTACAGAGGTCCGGTGTAGCCTGCAATTACCGTATGGCAGCGAAACTTTGTAGAGATTATAATGATTTATTGCGAAACCGATTTACATTAAAAAAAAGTGTTTCAGTTCTTGTAACCAAGCTCAAATCTGGAGCTCCGAATCCAAGAAAGACATATATAAATGTTTCTTTATGTTGTTGATTAGGAACGGGACGTGGGCAGAAAAGATCAAACAAGTGTGAAAGGCACAATGCTGATTTTATTTACTGTCGCTTACACACATTGTTCAATATGAGCACTGGAGACGTCGACGAGTGCTGCAGACCGCCTGATTTGGACCTGGTAATAAAAACTGGAACTAATCTTTTTCCAGAGTAAATAGGTTCCGCAGTAACGCATTAGCCTATCTACCAAGTCTAACTGCCATACGATAATTACATCTCACACTGGACATCTGCGATTAGCTGCACTTCAGTTATAATCACCCCGTATTTCAGCGACAGGGTATCGTTTCAGTTGCAGAAACCTAAAGATCGGTAATAAATTTTTACGGCCCACCACCATGGGTGCCCGGATTCGTAAGGGAAAGTTAAAGAACATAGAGAATTCAAGAGATCCCATTTTCTCTCTGGTAAGTAAATTGTTGTCTTGTAGGGAAGCTGAGGTCGTTCCAAAAGAATATTTCCTGACGACATAAAGAAGGAATCAGGAGAAACTTGTAGGCAGAGAGCTGAAGATTGTTCTTCATGGTGAAGTCTCGAACAGCTCTACATCAATAAATCGACAATAAACGACTGACGAATAATAATGCGATGAACTGGTGGATGCAAATGTACAGAACTGCCATTGAGGAATAATGACTCGGAAATAATGAACAACATGGAAATAAAGAGAACAACAGAAACAGCATAATGAAGGAGTAATTTAGTACAAATAATAAGCAGAGTTAAGAGTAATTATAAAAACGAGATGTTATTAGAGATATGTTTGCAGGAAGAAAAATGGAACAAATGAGAGTGGAAGATTAGGATGTTGCTGGAGCCATCATGGACGATGGTATTAAAACGGAGCATAAACTCGTCTCGGGAAAGGTGAGGAAGGAAGTCGTGTCACTGTAAGAGGAACCATTAACACTCAAGGTCAGTAATGACTGTATTTCGTTCATCAAATATATAAATAATTGTTCTTAATATCTGTAAAGATATTTAACAATAACTGATTTGTGAATGTAAATGTTAAAGCTATGCTGTGTTATATTGTAATATGTTAAAATTTTATGCGTAAAACTGTTCATGCATGGGTACGTAGATTTATGAAGATGAAGATGTAAAAGTTAGAAGAAAGTCCCCCCGCAACGAAAAGATAGCGTGGAAGGTAAAAGATGGTTTGGTGCGAAATGCTGCAAAAAATCTTTGTGAGAGAAATAGCCGGTGGCTAGCTTGCAAACGATGAATAAACTGAGTACAAAAGAAGGCAAGGATAGCATCAAGACTGGGTTAATTACGCCTCGGATGTGGATGTAAGCTCATCGGACAAAAAAATTTGTCACCCTGATGCGCACGCACAGATGAATCGTTAAACTTTTACTGATGGCACAGCTATTGAATCACGCGCTCAACCGCGCACACAATGCCTCTACGTGAGCATGAGATGGTAGCCACCAGTGGGTCATTTATGTTTCAAGCGAACGTTGTACAGAAACATGGGTAAATATAAGGATATGGCGGAGTGGCGAAAAGGGGCAATTGTGTTTGGCCATGGCCATGGCCATACGGTGTGTGAAGTTTCTGGCTTTGTTTGTGTTTCGCGGATGTTTGTTTAACGTGTCTTACAAACAGTGGTATAACACATGCAGCCACGTAACTCGATGTCAGAATTGTGTTCGGTGTAGCCTCCTGACTGAGGGTAACTGCTTGTGAATCAGAATCGCTTCCAAGACCGGCCGGAAGTGCTACAGGCAGTGAACGAAGAAGATCCATCACAAGCTTTTAGGGAGAGAACTTTGCGACCTTAACCGCGTGCAGTGAACTGGTGGAGACGGTCATTTCACAACAGGTCATCGATCACGACAACTGTGAAGTTCATCGGCTTGAAAAATATGTGTCTGATTTTCTAAAAAATACCCCACTCTATTACATCGCGACTGATCTGCAAAACCACCTGACTTTAACGCCGTAGAAAATCTGTGGGACATGTTGCTACAGCGGATAAAGCGCCTACGTAAGCATCCCCACAGTTCGGTGGAAATGCGCGTTCAGGTCCTGAGCGAGTGGCTTCACCTGCGTGACGCATACCTGCACAACCTTGTGGACTCTTTTGCCAACAGAATCGAAGCAGTCATCTAGTGCTGGGGCGGAGTTGAACGGTATTAAATGACGCTTGTAATGATTTCTTAAGGGGTGACTAATTTTTTGTCAAGTGCTAGCATTGGATGGCATTTACCTGCTTGCTCTGAATCAGAATATTTCGCCACCTAGAGGGTAATTTATAGAAAACAGTCTCACATTAGGAGTCATGATCATATATGACGACGTCATACTTTTGCCACAGAAGCTCACCACCGCCACCACCTTCACTGGAAGGAAAGTTGAATATTGCATTTATTTGCTTGGAACAGTAAATTGCTTGAAGTGCAAATAGTAAATAATTCAATTTGATCTTCTTTTTAAGATTTATTGACAAGTCAGTTACCTAGATAGGTTCCTATCTCCTGTGCTAAAACAATTCCGAGCGTCCGATTTCTAATGAACTGCAAAAGTGTTATCTACTATTGTGGAGCTATAATTTTCTTAAGTGTTTAATTAATCTTTGTATGAAACGCTCCACATGTTAAGTAAAAGTTCTGAAAAAGAATAAATGGGAAGAAAAAGGCCTAATTACATTATTCAGTTTTTACTAACGAAAACTTTGCGAAGTACTGAAGTAATAGAATGGAGTGGAGATTATCAGAAATATTCGTAGGTCGTTGCTGTTTAAAGACCAACAGAACTATTCTGTACTTCGCAGGTTTGTTATGGTGCTTTTATTCTAATATTTTTATTTGTCCATGCATCCCTACAGTACAGTGTCAGATGTACTAAACTCTGTTAACAGATTGTAAAGGTTTTTGGGCCCCACTTAATGTTGAGTCAGTAGTTCAGTAGTTCTTACAGTGACAGGTTTTACGAAGTGCAGTGGAAATGCCGTGTGGTTACGGCCTCCCGTCGGATAGACCGTTCGCCTGGTGCAAGTATTTCGAGTTGACGTCACTTCGGCGACTTGCGTGTCGATGGGGATGAAATGATGATGATAAGGACAACACAACACCCAGTCTCTGAGCGGAGAAAATAACCGTCCCAGCCGGGAATCCAACCCGGACCTTTAGGTATGACATTCCGTCGCACTGACCACTTTTTTTTTATTTTCATTTTGTTCAGTATAGTTCATTACCTTTGGTCTGGGCGGACGTCACGTGGCATCCGTTCAAGTTGATCGTTGATTCCTTTACTCAGTTTTTTTCATTACACAGGACAATCGGCCCTCTGATCGAACACCACTCAGCTACCAGGGACGGACATTAAGTGCAGTGATTTTGCTCGGAACATTTGTGTTTCACTGAATATAATTGGGTTCAACATAGTAAGACCCTAACGGATTAGGGGTCCCCAGGTTTTACTTATGTCTTGCATAGTGCTAAGACCTGTACGTCGCTCTGTAGAACATTCAGCAATAATAATGGTTAGCATAATAGTTAATTTCTGTATTATTGTCTTTCAAGAGTAAAGCGTTAAAGCCAACTCACATCCAGTTCAGCTGTGCTCCTCCCTTTTTAAGTAGCACTGTGTAATGAACGTTATCTTTTTAGCTTTAAACAGACAATGTGCGCTAATGAGAGAGATAGTTTGTGCCGAGACATTTTAGTATTTATCTGTGTTGCTCATGAACAGCTACTTTGCAAATACTTGCAAATTGTCCTATTGTTTCGTGTCCAATTTGCGGAATAGATTCCGCTTTAAAGTCATGTACAGCAGTCAGTTTTCGCGGTCAGTAGTATATTTACCTGGAATCATTTTGCCCGATTAGGTGACGACCGTGTATTTTACATACTACAGTTTCATTTTTCAACTTGAATAGCGTTGGTTCGATCCCCTTTCAATTAACTACTGCTCCCTGTCAAAATGTAATATTTCTGTTGGTAACATGCAGTCCGGTTTCTTTCCATTAACACACGACCATCGTCAAACTTTGTCAAACTTTAATTCTTATCATACGAGTAACATTATCAGGAACTTTGTCACCCCTGATAACTGGTTGTGTTATAAACTAACGCATCATTTGTCTTAAGAGATTTAGAGAAACTGCGGAAAACGTAAATCTTTGAAGCTGGGAGGCGATTAGGCCCCCTGCCTCACCGAATGACCACCTCGCTCATTAATTGGTAGGAGAAAATATATACACTGGACACAACTACAAGAAACTGGAACCTGAGCAAAACGAACCAAGTGAAACAATAACCAGCACACAAAAAGAACAACAAATAACATTAGACTGAGCTATAAAATCAAGTATTGTTCACATGTTGGAATTTTGGACCATTCTTTCTCGTTTAGTGTGATATTTATTTGCTCTACGTTTTTAGACTTTTCTTTCGCGATGCTGTGGTAATTGAATACCACAGTAGGCAGAGGAACAAAGGCGAATCATAGTCGTCGGACAGACAAATTTGGGTACAAGGAAGTTAACTGAAGTGGTAAATATAAAAGTGTTCGGCGAAGAGCAGGAATATAGCAATATAAATCATTTAGAAATGAAACACATATGAAATTCAGGGAAGCCAAAGAGGAATGGCTGCAGCAAAAATGCGAAGAAATCGAAAAAGAAATAGTTGTCGGAGGGCAAAAGAGTCAACATTAAGACGGCCGTGGAAATTCCATTGTTAAACGCAAATGACAGAATAGAGACGTAGACTGAACAGTTGTGCGAAGGTGAGAGGCAACTATGTGATGTCATAGAAGAGGGAGTCGGTGTGGAAGACGTAGGGGCTCTATTATTAGAATCAGGGTTTAAAAGACTTTTGGAAGACTTAAGGTGAGGAAATGCGGAAGACATTCAAGAGACTCCTCCGGAACTTCTAGAATTCTGGGGGGAGAGTGTGTAACGGGACATCCTCCTCTAGCATTGCTTTTCCTCAGCAGTAGTTGTCGGTACTAGTATTTTTTGTCGAATTTTGTACAGGTCTATATTATTCCAGTTGCTATTTTGAAAATTTTCATATAATTTTTACACAGTATGTTATACTTCAAGCTACAATTTATGAAAAGGAATTGCTTCATATAAGGGGTGTTCAAAAAGAAACGGGCCGGAGGCATAATTACAGAAACCAGTACCTGTTTGTAAGTATTGACGTTGGCTGTTGTGACACTTGTCCCACTGTCACACAAAATGGCCCCCTTCTGATTCACTTCCTGCAGCTCGGGACAACAGCGAACGCCCAGCGCTGCTCATAAACCTCGACCACCCTTCGCCAAGCGATCAAATCAAAACGACCAGCCAATCTCACCCGTAGGGCCATTCTGCTCCACGGCAAAACAAAGCCTCATACGGCCAAATAGTCCCGGCACTCCTGCAAAAATTCAAATGGGAAGTTCTCGGCCACCCTCCATACAGTCCGGACCTCTCCCCCTGTGATTACGCCATTTTGGGTCCCCTTAAAAAGGCTCTGAGGGGCAAACGATTCACCTCCGACGACGAAGTCCAGCTGTACGCGCGGAACTGGTTACCGTCGCAGCCCCTGGAATTTTATGAATCAGCCATTCACCGCCTTGTGTCACAGTGGGACAAGTGTCTCAACAGCAAGGGTACTAACATACGGGTACTGGTTTCTGTAATTATGCCTCTGGCTCGTTTCTTTTTGACCACCCCTTATAAAATACTTTAGTTTCGATGTTATAATCGACTAGTACTAGTTCTGAATGCAGAGTTAAAATAATTTTTTTTATAGAAACGTTTGAAAATACGAATTATTTGCACACTTAACATTTCCTTTTATTATTTACGCAATCCTGTACTGTTTACAACATTTATTTCTCGATTCATGTAAGAAATAATAACCGAAATTAGTAATCTAAAGAAAAATAGTAGGAATTAATTTGTTAAGAAAAATTGTAAACTCTTTGGAATATTGTTATTTACGCAGAGTGTAGGAGTCGCACGCTTGCCTCTTATGTGATCGGACGTATTTTGTATAACAGGTGCGAACAATGTAATTTCGGTTTTGTTAATGTGAAAAATCAAAATACTGTATGATATGCGAGAAAATCACTGGAAAATGTATTTACATACAAAATTCTGCAACAACAATCTTCCAATTTATTTAGTTCAAACCAACCCTTAGGACCCGATGCCAGATTTTCAGCTTCAAGAATCAGACCCCTAGACAAGAAGGACTGGAGACATCTCAACACGACAGGCTAAGTAAACTTGAAAGTTTATTGTAATCTTCGCTCCTCTCAAATCTTCACAAAAGGCTTTGCTTATTAATTACTTGGACTGGACATTGTTTAGTGTGGACATTAGACGGAAGAAAGAAGGAGGGGGGAGGGGGGGGGGAGATTATAAGCGGCAACCAAATGACTATTAAAGTTGGTTTGTAGAATCGATGATGCTTGAGGCCAACCCTCGGACTTTAAGAAATGTGTTATCCTTACAATCCGGAAGATAGTTAGGGCAAGTAACTGCCAGAACTAGCGCAAAGTCAGCTTAATAGCTGTTGCTTACAAATTTCTGGCGACAGTAATTCACAGAGAGAACGTAGAACTAAACTCTGGACGTCTTAGTTGACGACAATGTTGGCTTTAGGAATGGTATTGCCACCAGAGAGTCAATTCTGACGTTAAGCTTGATCATGTAAGCAACACGTAAGGAAATTCAAGATACGTTGCAGGATCTGTTCATCTACAAAAGTCGTTGAATTGTGTAACATGTTGCAAGATGATCGAAATTCGCAGAAAAGTGGGAGTAAGTAAAAGCAAAAGACAGGTAATGTACAGCATATGGAAGAATCAATGGGAAAAATAAGCGTGGAGGATCAAGAATGAAGTGGTCGAATTAGAAAGGGTTTACTACGGTATGTTGATGATTTTCACTTATGGACCGTCTGACAGCAACTGAATAAAACACAATTTTAGTGCCATACGCGTTTCGCCTTTATTTTCTGCAAGGCATCATCAGTGGCCTGTAATATGTACATATGTTAGCTATTTTATTTACATTTTTGTCACTGTGCCTATAGGTTATAAACAGTTCTGGTGGTTGGTATTTCCTATTAAGTAGTAATGTTTTGAACTGTACTTACAGGTTGCGTAGACAGTTTCTTACATATTACGCTCCTGCCAACTTTGTTGTGGCAACGCAATGTCTGTATGATACCACATATTATTTTTGTTTAATTGGTCATGTCAGTGTAGCACTTGTAACCCACATTCTCAATTATTTGTTGGATATATTCCAGTCTCTGCTTCTCCTACAGGTTTTACGCTTTGCTGATCCTTCAAATACAATGATGTCTTCACACATGACCTGTCGTCCTGTCCTTTATTCTTGTCAGTACTTTCCACATGTTCTTTTCCTCGCCAATTCTGCACAGAACCTCCTCCTTCTTTACCTTATCAGTCCACCAAGTTTTGAGCATTCTTCACTAATACCATCTCTCACACACTTAGATTGTCTTCTTTTCTGTTTACCCACGGCGCATGATGGATGACCCACTACTATAGTGCTGTTCTCCAAACGCACATTCTCAGAAGTTTACTCCTCACATTAAAGCAATATTTGATACCAGTAACGTACCCTTGGTCAAAATGCTCTCTTTGTCTGTGCTAGTCTGTTTTTGTATCCTCTTTGTTCCATCTATCATGGGAATTTTGCGTACAAGGTAGCACAATTCGTCAACTTTGTCTACTTCGAAATGACCAATTCTGATGTTACATTTCTCGCTATTCTGACATTTGCTACATCTCATTACCTTTTTCCATTTCCGATGTTGTCTCAGTTCATGCTCTGTTTTCGTTAGAACATTCATTCCATTCAGTCGACCCGTTAATTCTTCTTCACGTTCACTGAACATAGCAAAGTCGTCAGCCAATCTTATCATTGCTATCCTTTCACCCAGAATTTTAATCCCACTCCTGCATCCTCTTTTTATTTCCGCCGTGGCTTCTTTTATCTATAAATTGAACATTAGGGGTGATAGACTAGGTCCTATTACTAAACCATTTCTACATCTTCAATTTTTTGGTCCTGTCCTCCTCAGTTGCGCGTAATACTACGGTATGTTGATGATTTTCACTTATGGACCGTCTGACAGCAACTGAATAAAACACAATTTTAGTGCCATACGCGTTTCGCCTTTATTTTCTGCAAGGCATCATCAGTGGCCTGTAATATGTACATATGTTAGCTATTTTATTTACATTTTTGTCACTGTGCCTGAACAGAACACTTTGTTAATAAATGCATCACGTGATGCTTTGATAGCCAACGAGAGTTGTGATTTATCAAGTACTTCTCTGTCAAAGAAATGTGAAAAAGTTAGTTAAATCTCTTACTCATGTCTGTAATAAAGTGAAATAGTTTGATGAGCCTTCTCCAAGAGCAATCAAAGAACCCACAGTTGTAGCTTCACCTGCTCACGACGTCATGTATAAATATCCTGTAAAATTTCTTGTTTTTGTTCGTTGTGGAAGTAGGCCAATGGATGGATCAGCTGGGCTGGTGGACCTACCAGTTGCGGGCGAACATGACGAGACAAAATGAAGAGCACCAAATCCATTTAGCCATCAATATTTTCCTACCGTAGCCCATCTGTAGATGGCAGAATCTAGAGCCCAACAAAAACTAATGGACCACGTTTTTCTCACCATCCATTCACCATCATCACTCTCCAAATCAGAGTACAGCCATCGTTTCTCCATTCTCCCTCTTCCCCTTGCAACTCAGGTACCGCCGTCATTTGATTAACTCGCAATTTGGTTTATATTCAACAACTTCTTCGACTTGTTTTCCTGTATCATATATACACTGAAGTGACAAAATTCGTGGAAAAATTCCTAAAATTGTGTAGAACCTCCTTTTGCCCGGCATAGTGCAGCAACTCGACGTGGCATGGACTGAACAAGTCGTTGGAAGTCCCCTGCAGGAATGAGCCATGGTGCCCATATAGCTGTACGTAACTACGAAAGTGTTGTCGGTGCACGATCTTATGTAAGAACAGATCTCTCGATTATGTGCCATAAATTTTTGATGGGCGGGCAAATCATGCACTCGAAATGTTCTTGAAACCATTCATGAAGGATTATGGTCCTGTGACATACTGCATTGCCATGCATATGAATTCAATCGTTGTTTGGTAACATTAAGCCCATGAATCGTTTCAAATGGACTCAGTGTAGCAGAAGATAAACGTTTCCAGTTTGTCATTGGCTCAACTGGACCAGGGAAAACAGTCCATTCCATGTAAACACAACGCACACCATTATGGATCCATCACCAGCTTTTACAGTGCCGTGTTGACAACTTGGGTCCACGGCTGCGTGGGGTCTGCGCCACACTCGAACCATACCACCAGCTCTTGCCACCTAAAATCGGGACTCAGCTTACCAGGCCACTGTCTTTCAGCCGTCTACGGTCCAACCGATACAGTCAAGAGTCGAGGAGAGGCGCCGTAGGCAATGTCGTGCTGTTGACAAAAGGTATTCGCGTCGGTCATCTACTGTCACAGCCCATTAACGCCAAATTTTGCCACACTGTCGTAACGGATACGTTCGTCGTAAAACATCCGCTTGGAAAAATTTATGAATTACTGTGCTGGTAAACCTCTTACGTTATTTGATTCTCAAACAACTGAGCAAAACTGAACGTACTCAGACATTTCTCTCTTTACTTATTCTGATTAACAGTAAACTGACACACAATATTTTTAGCGCAACGCAGTCTGACTTTCAATAATCCCTACAAAAGAATGGCCCTGACTAACAATAACCTATACCTTTCATGAATCACTTACCTCACAAAAATTTTCGTTACTCGAACTACTGCAATACAGTGAGCGCCAACTACTGAAGGCACTAACTACTGATGGGCATAGTTAGCAAATGAAAGATTTTGATAGAGAACAATGTATTTATCTTAATAGTGTTCAAAAGTCATAATATATATATCAGCTCATGACATCCAGTCTTACAAATTTGTTTTTTTTTTGACGGACACACGTCCATATCGTCCGCTCTCAAAACTCTGCCATCTCTCTCGCACATCCACCACTACTGACGCCTCACCTCCAACTGCGCAACGCTACGCGCTGTTCACACCTAGCTGCCCAAGACTACAATAGCAAATATTCCAACAATGCCAACCAGCCACAGACTGCACACTGCACAGTCAGTGACTTTCATACAGAGCGCTATGTGGCGTTACCAACATTAAAGCCTAAACAGCGTACTTACAGTCGTACATGTCACTTTGTCCTTTACCACTGACGATGTTATGCAAACGCCGCTGCTCTCAGTCGTTAAGTGAAAGCCGTTGGCCACTGAATTGTCCGTGGTGAGGGTAACGCCTCGGCACACTCTTAACAACTCCGCCAGTGCGCCGCCATTTTATGTCTTGTGTACGGGATATTACCGCTTCCAGTATATTGCTCATCGCTCTCCCATGAATTCTGTCATGTCAGTTTAATTTATTTTCATTTGAACACTAATGGTAAGCAAAAATGTATGCCATGTAATGAAGTAAGCATAAACATAACAAAAATAAACATAGCATTAACACAAGGAGATTTACAACAGTCAGCTATATGTAAATACGTAATAACAGCCGCTGTCCCTAAACTAAATCAGTACGCTTACACACGGCTAAGAGATTGGTCTGCGGGCGGCGGCACGCACGCCGCAGCGGAAGTCACCAAAAGCACATCGAGGTGGGGACCATAGATTAGCCGAAGGTGGCAGCGGAAGGGTGAGAGGGGGGGAGGGGGGGGGGGAGTTGGGAGAGGCTGTGGGCAATCCAATCACGCTGCCAGGTGGCTGCCGACCGAGAGGCGCAACCTAATTATTTGCTAGGGAGGAGGCCGCGTCCCTGCCGCTGATTCCCTCGCAGCCGCAGCGAAGCCGAGCATCCGCTCCGCCATCATCGCACGCGCGAAGCACCCAGCGACCAACTGTGTCCTCGCGCTAGGATACTCACAGAAATTTAGCTATCGCCACTTGCTTCATTTCGATGTACGGTGCTAGAAGGACTGAGTACTGGGCGATGTCATCTGCAGGCCCTAACTGTCGTGTCCAAAAATCGACGTCAAATTTGATGACGGAAAATCATATTTTCAATGCTATACATTGAAAGATCGTCTAAAAACAAACACTATTTATTTATAAAATATGGGAGCCAACGTAAATAATGTTCAAGTTATTAATGTGTTGTGTTTTCATGCTGTAGGTTGGGTACCCATCATACCACATGTCTAGCATAGCGGGATCGGCGTTCGAGCGGTCATGGCATTAGACAACGTAGCTGCTTGTCTGTCTTCCATTCTTTGCCTTTGCTTCTTTCCCCTCGATATTTTTCTTGGTGCGTTTGACAACATTCAAA
Organism: Schistocerca americana; assembly: GCF_021461395.2. Lineage (NCBI taxonomy): Eukaryota > Metazoa > Arthropoda > Insecta > Orthoptera > Acrididae > Schistocerca > Schistocerca americana. The sequence goes on along the minus strand of NC_060119.1, from coordinate 458,561,155 downwards.
TAATAAGAATACCCTGTTTTCCTTTTTTAAAGTACAACGTCTGGAAGGGTCATTAATAATAAGATAAGTATGTATTATAATGCATTGACAGTCATTTTAATCACGATACATGACGCCAAGACAGGACTTTCGTAGCTGATGACGCTAAATGGACCTAAAGCGTGGAACTGATACCAAGCTTTATACCCATTTTTGTAAACCATGTGATGTTTACTTTTTCCGACAGGTAAAGAATTTCCGTGCACGACTTCGATATCATGCGGCATCACAGCAGGGCAGAGAATTACAAGGTAAGAAGGATGCTATCAAAATTCATGTGCTGGTTCATAATTGGCTGTACGTGCCTGTTTTTTCAGTATATAATTTTATGAGCTCGGTACACATCCAAGCTGATATCTCGTAGATCTGTTTTTACCAAAGCGAATCAGATATGTTTCTATTGTCGATGTACAGGAAAACGCGTCAATGAGTTCGTGTATTGCCCACGGTGTGAGAAATTTTTATGTTTTGCCTGTTTCTATGATAAGATTCATCCACTTGATTGCGAGAACGTTCGCGAATAGACGATCAGTTGGGATTAGGCAGGATTATACTTTAGGTGTGTTTTTGTCCCATATATTACGATGGTACTAATGGGCATTACATTATAACATATAATTATTTGGTTATTAATCACACTTCCCAATGATTCACTTTACAAACAGGCAAATAAAAGTGTTCCAATTATCAAAATATTATCAGATACGACGAAAAAACAGTCAATAGTCGAACACGGAGCAGCAGTTTGGTAGTCTAATGCCTTGAGTGCTTGATCGTCGAGCTTACTCTCCTAGATACAGTGAATGACTGGCACCAAAGCTACAGCACGAAAACCCGAAACTTTAATATCTCGTAGATTATTGACGTAGGACCTCATGTTATATTAATAAAAAAGTTTGTATTTAGACGGACTTACATGTAAAGCAACGACAATACGATTTTCCGTCATCAAATTTGACACTGATTTTTTTTCAAAAACTAGGGAGAGTCTAGCAAAAAACCGAAACACTTGTCTCGTTATTTTCAGCATAGAATGTAGCTGCAAGATCTGATCAAGGTCAGTGACAAACATGTCAGACCCTCTCCTTGTAAGACAAGTCGGTGCTCACACTTGCCACGCCTTACGAAGATGTGTGCGTTCATCAGAGAGTTTCTGTCCGACCTGGCGCGCCGTTTCCACCACACAGGCAGACAGACAGACAGACAGACAGACAACGGGGCGGAATTTCCAGGCCGTCGCGCAGCGATGGGACGCCGTGGGACAATATTTGCTCTGCCGAGACCGCCCGCCGCGCTGTGCAACATATTTTTCATTTCACGCAATTGCCCCGGGGATTTAAACGAGAGGCACGGGAAAGGCCGGAATGTGTCGCTTTGTTTCGCTATCACGGACGGGCTTTTAATTTGCATGCAAACAGTATGGCAATTATAGAGGATTTATGGGCTCCTACATTTGAGCAGAAGTATACTTTTTTTTTTTTTTTTTAAATCGCAGTCTATTTGCACTTTCGATTTTTATTTGATACATATTTGGCCTTAGTTGTAATAAATTTCAGTTGTTTACCTCTGCGATGGGAAGCGGCATACCGCTCGCTTGGCTGAAGATGGCCCACCTTTGGACTGAAACTGCCCACCAATAAATGTGATTCGTGCGATCTAGACTGTTTCTTCTAGTTACAAAACAAGGATTGTACAAAATACTAAACGGGTAGAGCTGATACAATAGCTCCCTGCTTAGCAATCATATACAACCGCTCGATCACCGACAGATCTGCACCTACAGATTGGAAAATTGCGCAGGTCGCCCCAGTGTTTAAGAAGGGTAGTAAGAGTAATTCATCGAATTACAGACCCATATCATTGACGACGGTTTGCAGTAGGGTTTTGGAGCATATACTGTATTCAAACATTATGAATCACCTCGAAGGGGACGATCTATTGATACGTAATCAGCATGGTTTCTTGTGCAACGCAGCTAGCTCTTTATTCGCACGAAGTAATGGCCGCTATCGACAGGGGATCTCAAGTTGATCCCGTATTTCTAGATTTCCAGAAAACTTTTGACACCGTTCCTCATAAGCGACTTCTAATCAAGCTGCGGGCCTTTGGGGTATCGTCTCAGTTGTGCGACTGGATTCGTGATTTCCTCTCAGGAAGGTCGCAGTTCGTAGCAATAGACGGCAAATCATCTAGCGAAACTGAAGTGATATCAGGTGTTCCCCAGGGAAGCGTCCTGGGACCTCTGCTGTTCCTGATCTATATAAATGACCTGGGTGACAATCTGAGCAGTTCTCTTAGGTTGTTCGCAGATGATGCTGTAATTTACCTTCTACTAAGGTCATCCGAAGACCAGTATCAGTTGCAAAGCGATTTAGAAAAGATTGCTGTTTGGTGTGGCAGGTGGCAGTTGACCCTAAATAACGAAAAGTGTGAGGTGATCCACATGAGTTCCAAAAGAAATCCGTTGGAATTCGATTACTCGCTAAATAGTACAATTCTCAAGGCTGTCAATTCAACTAAGTACCTGGGTCTTAAAATTACGAACAACTTAAGTTGGAAAGACCACATAGATAACATTGCGGAGAAGGCGAGCCAAAGGTTGCGTTTCATTGGCAGAACACTTAGAAGATACAACAAGTCCACTAAAGAGACAGCTTACACGACACTCGTTCGCCCTCTGTTAGAATATTGCTACGCAGTGTGGGATCCTTACCAGGTGGGATTGACGGAGGACATCGAAAGGGTGCAAAAAAGGGCAGCTCGTTTTGTATTATCACGTAATAGGGAAGAGAGTGTGGCAGATATGATACGCGAGTTGGGCTGGAAGTCATTAAAGCAAAGACGTTTATCGTCGCGGCGAGATCTATTTACGAAATTTCAGTCACCAACTTTCTCTTCCGATTGCGAAAATATTTTGTTGAGCCCAACCTACATAGGTAGGAATGATCATCAAAATAAAGTAAGAGAAATCTGAGCTCGAACAGAAAGGTTTAGGTGTTCGTTTTTCTCGCGCGCTGTTCGGGAGTGGAATGGTAGAGAGATAATATCATTGGTTCGATGAACCCTCTGACAAGCACTTGAATGTGAATTGCAGAGTAATCATGTAGATGTAGATGTAGATTTCAAGCTTTCACCGACAGTCTTCAAGGGCCTATAGCACACACACAGACGATCCTCTCTCTTTTTTATATATATATATATATATATATATATATATATATATATATATATATAAAAGGGACATATACTTTTTAACGCGTGGAGTCTACTCTTTGGGACATGTCCGGAAGAACAGACACCACGCATTCACTTAGTTTTATTGGCCTAGCTGGACAATGGATCCATCTCCTGCAGTGCGGATGCACAAATACGTCCGACCTCCTGTGGGAACCTCAGACAGCGAACATGGAAGGAGCTGGACAGGAGCTGTGGATTGGTGGCGGTCGATAGGAATGTGAATCGACGGTGAGGCGTGCCGAGATAGTTCACGCAGTTGCGATAACGCTGTTCGGATGACGCAGTGGTTAAATCACCTGCCGCATAAACAGGAGGTCCTGGGTTCGGATCCTGGTCCGGTACACGTTTTCGCCCGTCGCCACTGATTCCGCGTAATGTCCCGATGAAGCTGACAGCAGAGATCCCCTCCCTTTCCTTTCCTTTCTTCCCCTCTCCAGCTTCAATTTACATTTAACCCGTAGTTGCTCTTGTTCTTCTTCTAAGCATTCACTGTATTAGTTGACGAAGCAATTACAGTCCGATCCACGAACAATGGCTGTTCGCGGAGATCGAGACACGAACGGAGATTACATTGTTGCCGGTTTCAAGCGACGGCTGCGGTAAGCGCATACACGAGCTCTGCGCTTGAAGAAAGCGTGTAAACTGCAAATTACATCTCTCACTTGCTTGTGCAGAATTTGTGTTTACCATCACCACCAGTGGTGACAACTAGCAACACGTGCGATAAACATTCTCTAAATAACTCGCTACAGTCACGTTTAATGCTCACATCGGCTACGACATTCACAGGAGAGCGTAGAGTACACAGTACTGAACGCTCAGTGGCTGCCGAATGCGTGACGTAGACACGCCGAACTAGCTTAAACTGGACCGCCGTTGTTCGTGACTCCAACTATAGTAGACCATACAAAAATTCACATCCAGGACCGTTGATCATCAGTGGAGAAAGTTTAATACTATTCTACAACACGCTGTAACTTTTCTAAGTTTAACCGCTACGGTCACAGGTTCGAATCCTGCTTCGTGCGTGGATGTGTGTGATGTCCTTAGGTTAGTTAGGTTTAAGTAGTTCTAAGTTCTAGGGGACTGATGACCTCAGATGTTAAGTCCCATAGTGCTCAGAGCCATTTGGACCATTTTTAAATAAGCTATCCCGCGAAACTCCGTAATGTGCAGAAATGATCAGTACTTCAATGCGTGACGTCACACTACGTTACTTGCAATTCCAACACACAAAGCTAAGAGAATAAAAATTCGCTATAAAATTTACTAATCAAATTTTGAGAGAATAAATCACCAAAATATTTCAATAAAAATGCCCTGTGAATTTTCGTACTCAATCCGACTGAAGAAAATTCTAACACAGAATAATGCACACGCAAATGTAACAGTGCACTGTGAAAAAGGACTGTCTGTTTACGAAATGAAATATTAAGTGATCATTACCTAAACTGAAGCTGATAATAATATCGGAGACGACGCAAAATACTGAATGCTGACTGTAAAGTAAATTAAATGGATCTGAGGACAATGGGACTTAACATCTGAGGTCATCAGACCCTTGAACTTACAAGGGAACCTCCCCATCGCACCCCCCTCAGATTTAGTTATAAGTTGGCACAGTGGATGGGCCTTGAAAAACTGAACACAGATCAATCGAGAAAACAGGAAGAAGTTGTGTGGAACTATGAAAAAAATAAGCAAAATATAGAAACTGAGTAGTCCATGCGCAATATAGATAACCCCAACAAGATGGTGAGCTCAGGAGCGCCGTGGTCCTGTGGTTAGTGTGAGCAGGTACAGAGCGAGGGGTCGTTGGTTCAAGTGTTCCCTCGAGTGATAATTTCAATTTTTTTATTTTCAGACAATTATTATCTGTCCGTTCGTCTGTTCGATGCGAGATAACTGCGCCGTAGTATGGGGACGCTACACCTAAACAAACATCGAAACACACGACGTCAGTCGACTACAGCGCACGGAAGAGAGAGTATTCCTGCTAACGAGGTTCCCTGGCTGGCAGTTGACTGTTCGCTACTTTGGACGAGAGTGCATTAAATACGTGAGGTGTATTCCGCGGGCAATGTGAGTCCAGCAAATACAGCTCGTGACTTCATTGGAGAGGCACCTCATTTCGTCTATTAATCGTACTATTTTGCGGTGCGGTCGCAAAACACAGACACTAAACTTATTACAGTGAACATAGACGTCAATGATCGAACGGACAGATCATAACTTTGCGAAAATAAAGAAAGTAAACTTTTCACTCGAGGGAAGCCTTGAACGAAGGACTTCTCGATGCGCAGTTGCTCACGCTAACCACGGGACCACGGTGCTCCTGAACCATCGTTGATGTTGCTTATCTTTCGCATGGACTACTCAGTTTCTAAATTTTGCTTATTTTTTTCATAGTTCCACACAACTTCTTCCTGTTTTCTCGATTGATCGGTGTTCAGTTTTTCAAGGACTATCCACTGTGCCAACTTATAAATAAATCTGAAGGGGGTGCGATGGGGAGGTTCCCTTGTTAGAACTACTTAAACCTAACTAACCTAAGGACATCACACACATCCATGCCCGAGGCAGGATTCGAACCTGCGACCGTAGCGGTAGCGCAGTTCCAGACTGAAGCGCCTAGAACCGCTCGGCCACTGCGGACGACTGCTCACTGTATCCTAACTGCAACGTAAATGGGACTGACAAATTTTTACGACTTACTTGTGGCAACGGAATCTCGGGAGTGCTCGAAGTCATGAACATAAAATATGCAACGCAGCAGCAAGCAAGCTAAAAGGAAAGAAAAAGCCTTCTAAATAGATCATGCTTCAGCTTTTAAACAATGGTGTTCCTTTCTGTGGAATATGGCGACACACAGAATCAGGAAAATGACATTCTTTCGTGAGGAGACGGTGGTCGATTTTGAGCTTGCTAAATGACTGAAGAAAAGCTGACCTTTAAAAAAATGGTATGACAAAAACTGAAACTGCTGTCACAACTGTGTTTACAAAATTTATATTTTACAGCAAGTTTTACTCTGACGAGTGATTATTTACTGAAACTGATAAAAAGTGTGGTAAATCTACAAGCTCTGAGTGCAAACCTTGTGAACAGATTGCTTACTCTCATCTGAACAATAAACTAACATAAAACAATAAGGAAAAAATAAAACTAAAACTTAAATTTTTCGAACACATCACATTAACAAGAAATACAGTGACAACTTTACCTCATAATCTTCACTTGTACAATTCATGTTTACCAAATCATATACCATAATTCATCATCCTCTGATCTTTCTCTCTGTGCTCTGCAAGTTATTTCAGACTGCGGAGTAGCATAAGAAATACCCGACTCCCTCAATAGCTTCTCTATGAATTCGTACTGAAACGACAACGCTACTGACAACAAAAGATCATGAAACGTCCCCTTAGAAAAATTATTGAATTACTGGGCTGATAAATCTCTTACATTATTTGATTTTGAAACAGCTGAGCAAAACTGAACGTACTCAGACATTTCGCTCTTTACCTATTCTGATCAACACTAAACTGACACACAATATTTTTTAGCGCATCGCATTCAGTAATCCCTACAAAAGAATGGCCCTGACTAACATTAACCTATACCTTCCACAAATCACTTACCTCACAAAAATCTTCGTTACTCGAACTACTGCAATACAGCGAGCGCCACTACTGCCAGCTAAATAAAAGATTCAAACTACTGAAGGCACTAACTACTGATAGGCATAGTTAGCAAATGAAAGACTTTGATAGAGAACAAACAATGTATTTACCTTAATAGTGTTAAAAAGTCATAATATATATAGCAGTTCATGACATCCATTCTTACAAATGTACTGTTTCTGATGGACACACGTCCAGATCATCCGCTCTCAAAAATCCGCCATCTCACTTCACCACATCCACCACTGCTGGCGGCTCACCGCTAACTGCGCATCGCTACTCGCTGTTTAACAGCAAACAGCCCAACACTACAATAGCGAATATTACAACAATGCCACCCAGCCACAGACTGCACACAGCACAGCCAGTGATTTTCATACAGAGCGCTACGTGGCGTTACCAATATAAAAACCTAAACAGCCTACTTACAATCATTTTGCCTGTACCGAACTGCTGTGGCGTAACATATCAATTACTGAAAGCAACTGCCTGATAAATATTTAATGTACAAATGCGAAATATGGCACATGCAATAAGGTGTAGAGCGCATATCACTTGCCTTCAATACCAAAAATACGCTAGAAAACTTAAAACGCCTTAGACAGGCATATGCCGAGTAAATTTTATTTTACATTGTCCATGTTATAATAAGCAATGTCATTCTCTACAGTATACTTTTACCCCGTTTTCTTTTATTAGTTTTCATCATGGTAGTTCTTGTTCGGACTTCTTTTGCTTTGGTAGGCCCGTTGGTCATGTGACTATTTTTTCTGTACTGTGAAGAGAAACTACTGACTTTGAATGTCTATACTTGTTTACTTATTGGTTCGACTGTCGCAGTGGTGGTCCAGCGCGAAGACCAACGATCACTGGCCCTGGAGGTTCCAGTTTCAGACCTGGAGAGGGGCAGGAATTTTTCATTGTCCCTGTAGCTCCAGGAGAACCACAGGTCCACTCAGTCTGTTCTCAGTTTTTCTTGGAGAGAAATGGCGAAGGGGGCGTAGTGCGAGCCATTCGCCCTGTCGAAGTGCCGTGATGAAGAAAGACTGCACTCGAATTACTGTCAGGACAATAGCCTGATCATGGTCCTGCGCCACAGGCCTTACCTATTAATATCCCTCTTGGTCCACCATGGACAGGGGCATCGGCTGGTTGAGTAAACCTCAATATAAAGTTGCTATCAGGTCTTCGAATGAAGCATTTGTGTAACGATTGAATTCACGATAGCCAGAGATTTATGGCTCCTTATGACAGTTTCTTTTGTTTGGGTAGATGCATATGAGGCCTGAAGATGGCATAATAAAATAATATCTTAAGTTATACGGCTGTTGCTGAATTTCATTGACGTTGACAGTTACCTCTTAACGGTCGTATTGACACTACCTCTTAAGAAAATAGTTTCAGACTCACTACCTTTAGCTTACAAGTTATTAGTTTGTTCGTACACTTCAATCGTCAAACTGCACCTCCACTACGGAGCAATTCATTTTCAACTTTCACATCGGAACGCCCACCACTACTGTTGTCCCCTCTCCTACCGCACAGTCTGTCAGGGTACTGACAAAGTGATTTTCTACACTCCATATGTGACTGAAATCAATATTCAAGTATAGAGCTGCAGCAACACCGCGGTGTTGCCATAGAGACGTGTACGAAATCGCGTAACCTAATACATTACGTTAGACACTGGGCTCGCATTCTGGAGGACGACGGTTCAATCCCGCGTCCGGCCGTCCTGCTTTAGGTTTTCCGTGATTTCCCTCAATCACTCTAGGCAAATGCCGGGATGGTTCCTCTGAAAGGGCACGGCCGACTTCCTTCCCCATCCTTCCCTAATCCGATGAGACCGATGACCACGCTGTCTGGTCTCCTTCCCCAAACCACCGACCAACCAACCAATATATTATGGTAGCAGTCATGCCGCGTCAGGACTCGTCCACCATGTGGACTGTACCTCTCCTCCCTGTTTCTCTGGCGTAAACACGACGGCGGTGAGACCTAGGTCAGACGAACCCCAGTTCGGTTTGTTGTTGCTGCTGCTGCTGCAGCTGAATGGCTAGGGAAGCCCAACAGTGAGGGTCATCAGTCTGCTGTTCACCCCCCAGGACAAAACCAGTGTAACCACTTGTCAACATATAGAGTAAATTCTGTTTACAAGTGTGAGGAAGTGTATTAACTGTTTGCGTAACTTGTATTAAGGGCGGACCATAGGAATCACTGGTGGTATGTGGGTAACAGCCTAAATACCACATCCTGGCTGACCAGCACACCGACTCTCGTCGTTAATCCGGCTGGCGGATACGGTCCGAAGTCAGCATACTTGCCGAGCGGCTCTAGGCGCTACAGTCTGGAACCGCGCGACCGCTACAGTCGCAGGTTCGAATCCTGTCTCGGGCATGGGTGTGTGTGATGTCCTTAGGTTAGTTAGGTTTAAGTAGTTCTAAGTTTTAGGGGACTGATGACCTCAGAAGTTAAGTCCCATAGTGCTCAGAGCCATTTGAACCATCAGCATACTTCCCAGTCCGGGAAGTGCGCCTACCCGGTGGGTGGCTCGCTTTGCTGACCATTTTTTTTTAAGTATGTAAGAGATCCGAGCAGATGTAATTTCGATGTATTGCTCATGCGCTGCCTGCGATATGCAAGGTATAAGATAATCTCCGACCAGAGAGCAGTGTTGACTGCAGTACGAACCGTGTAGCTGTAGCAGTAAGTTGTTGCTAGTCTGCAGCCTGCTCTGGTCTTGTCTGGTGTATCGTGTTGGCTGGGCCGGTCGCGGTGCAGCGATGCCGGAGCCTGAGTATTATTGTATAAGGTAAAAAGTAGCCTCGCGCATATGTAGTAATGTTATCTCAACTCCCACGTAAATGTTTTAAAAATCTCGTAATAATAATCTTTCTCATAAAAAGTAACTTTTAACAACCATTCATTTCAATTTAAAGAATTTACTAATTTCTCCAATCCATGATCATCCCGACTGTTGCAAAAGAAAAATCAGTTGCTTCCTTTCATAAATGACAAATCTATCGGCCAGCATTGCACAGGGCTGTGCCAAAAAAATTTATTGTAAGAGCAGATATATATGCGTTATCCGGCGACTTCATTGAGGTAAGAATTTTTCTCTTTTTTATTCAGAATGATCTTTCAGGGCCATGACGCAGCACTGCTGACGTCCAAAATTTACCAGGTTAAATTGACAGTCAATTATTGAAAAGTTGTAAGTGAGCGACAATTTAATTGAGAGGTTTGCTACATTGTGTTATTACCAGGTTACGGAAATTATTTTGTTGGGACGTTACACTGAATGTGAACGACATAATTATAATTTTTACTGTTGAGAAGTTTAGGAATTTTTCTGTTTTGAGGTTACACTGGTGAAAGAATTTTGTGGTGAGGTTACACTGGAGAAAGAATTTTGTGGCGAGGTTACACTGGTGAAAGAATTTTGTGGGGAGGTTACAAGTATGACTTTAAGGATCCACATGTTCTACCTGTTGTTTGAGCTCAGTAAGAGCAGCAGTTTGAGGACGGTGACGTACGAGTGCAAATCAAAAATTATCTCCATTCTAGCTATACTTTTTATTACAATACAAATAACAGACGTACATTAACATCTTTCTCATTACAGTTCCCTTGTCGTCCACCCACGGCAGCTGAGTAGTCAGCGCGACAGAATGACAATCCTAAGGGCCCGGGTTCGGTTCCCGGCTGGGCCGGAGATTTTCTCCGCTCAGGGACTGGGTGTTGTGTTGTCCTAATCATCAACATCTCATCCCCATCGACGCGCAAGTCGCCTAATACTTGCACCCGGCGAACGGTCTACCCAACGGGAGGCCCTAGTCACTCGACATTTATTAGTTCCCCTGCTTTTCAGCGCACTTGGTCCATCCTTGTACAAGCTTCATCATGCCCTCAGAAAGCAAGGCCCTCAGAAATTAAGGTTTCGGCTAAGCAGCGAGCCACGCATGCATTTCTTGGTCCCACGTGAATCAATGCTCCCTTATTGTCTCTCTGACTGGACCAAACAAGTGGTATTCGGAAGTGGCAAGATAATGACTATATGGAGGATGAGTCAGTACTTCGAAAGAGAGTATCCGGAGCGTTTCAGCAGTGTGGGCAGTAAGAGACACTCATCATATCTACAAGACACATTCACATTACATTTCATATGTCTTCATCCTGAATTGTATGGCAATGCGACTTTTGATTTCAGAATGTGAGATACCAAGGATACCGTGAAAGAGACTTTGAGTAACAAACATTCTACGAGTAAGCGATGTGATAGCGACTGTGGGCATTGGTCACACCACTGTATGAGGTTTTGACTGTAACACAACCTACATTTTCAGATAGTGTTTCCCAAGAAGGTTTGGGCAGAAATGGTTCATAATCCGATCCCCTGTGATTTGTGGTTCTGGTAGCATTCTTAAATGTAATAGCTTACCTTAGTTTCTGGACACACTACCGCCTGCTGCACGTAACAGTATCTGGTTCCCGTATGACAGCGCTTTTGTCACTATTATAGGTGCCTCGTTTCTGTTTCGGGGCCGGCCGGGGTGGCCGACGGTTCTAGGCGCTGCAGTCTGGAACCGCGCGACCGCTACGGTCGCAGGTTCGAATCCTGCCTCGGGCATGGATGTGTGTTATGTCCTTAGGTTAGTTAGGTTTAAGTAGTTTTAAGCTCTAGGGGACTGATGACCTCAGAAGTTAAGTCCCATAGTGCTCAGAGCCATCTGTTTCGGGAAATTGATTTCGAGTCTTATGATTTTTTTGTTTTCACGACGTTGCTTCCTTATCTTCGCCTTCCCATGTTTAGATGTGCGTTTTCCTTAGATCATCGTTTTACGCTCGTCTCACGTCAGCTGCGGGTAAGTGGAGACAGGTTCCTCTAGCTCCAAGCGAGTCCAAGGGCCCCCATCTACCCATCTTCTGCACGCCGGATCGGCTGTGCCCATCTGTGTACATTATCTATAATTGCTTCCAATACTCAGCTTTGGCAATTCTCTCGACGCCTCTGTCCTGGTGTTTTCCGTACTTCATTTTTAGGAGGCTCCTAGTTCTGGTTAGCAACGGCATTCTTCAGAGACTGGTTTCGCGATAGAGGGACAATCTTGTATTTGGTTCCTTAATCGGTTACAGTTAATCCAGTTACAACTAACCGGTGTCACTGTTGACGCATGAGCATTATGGACTGCCGACAAGGAAGGACATAGGATACGTTTCATGACGTGAATCAGAATTCTATCTAGCTGTATAGATTTCTTCAGCCATTTCACGTAGGTATTAATAAATGACGCTTTCAGTAAACTATGTTTCCCTGTGTGTGAGACAATGTTTCTCAAAGACAGTCGCCGAGATTGTGAAATACCTAATGTGTTGCAGTAGTATGTCATACCACTGTGCAAACCTGTCTTAGCGTTAGTAAGTTGGTGCCGTAAAAAAGTAAGAGAAAAGTGAAGCACAATCATATGCAGTTGTATGTAAAATTTTATTAGATTGAGTCTGGTAATAACCGCAGCTTCTTCCGAGTGAAGACTCACGAGATATTTCTGTACTTATTTGATTGCCTGGTGTTTATTTACATTTCGAGTTCACGTGTTTATTTCTTGCAGTAATTTTTGTGTGAGCTGAGTTTCTAGTGAAAAGCCGCTGTTGATATGTCTTAATTCAACAGCGAAATTTTTTTCTGTTTTAAGAGCTTATGATCTCGCAGTCGTAGTGTTTAGTGAGGAACCTATAGAACAGATTTAATAATTTGTTTATTCTTCTCTTTTGTATTTGTGTACATCCCAACTTCAGTAGCGCCACAGTCAGGTAATTTTCTTCCCTGTAGGGGTCTGTTTCTTTTCAAGTTATCCTGAAGTGTGATACTTTTGAGAATTTATATAGTAGCTACGCGCTTGTCGCGTGCAGACACATGGAGAATAGACTGCCGTCGTCCATAAACAGCTGGGTTACCGTCCGCAGACGAAGACGTAAATGTACCGGAGGACCATGAATTGGGATGTATAATGGTTCGAATCCATTCAGACTGTAATGAAACACGAGAGTTGAGATAATCACTTATTATTCGTAGGTAAGTTAATAATCAAAATATACATTTTTGCCTTTTACGTGGTGCTCCCGGCCACGAGCTAAGGACGCCGCCCGACCAACAGCCCATTCACCACTGCCAAATCTCTCCCTCGCCGTGACAAGTGTACCGTTAGGGGTCCTTGGAGGGGTGGCCCACTGACCACTGTCCCTTATGTATAAATACTTCCAGAGAGGCCAGTACTGTCCACAGGCTCAGTCAAATGTAACGACCGAACATACCGGCCGCCACAGAAATATTAATTTCTTTCCAGCGTAATACAAGTAACAAAAGTTCTGATAAATCATAGGAAATAAAACAAGTAAATACAGCATTGCGTCCTTCAAGCAGGTGTTCTGTTCATAGAGTCTGTAACTGGTATCTGGAAAGCACAATCTCATAAACAAATATACATTCAGACACAAGAAATGACAAAATACACTGAGTCAGCTGCAAGGTACACACAAGACAAAAGGATAAAAACGCACAAAAAACACGAATACACTTTTAACCTTTGTATCACGTCACTCGGTAAGGAACATAGTTTGCGGACTGGTCCCTTGAAAGCCCATTGCGGTGTGCGAATAGTGGCCACTCGCACCATTCCGTCGCTCCCAGGGTGTACTCCTTCAATGACGGCCAGTTTCCAACATAAGGGTGGCAGGTTATCTTCTTTTACTATGTCCAACGCACCAGGCTTCACATTCTGATTAGTGACCGTCCACTTGGCCCACTGCTGCAGATAATGCAGATAGTCAGATGACCAGCGCCGCCGAACGATCTGGAAGCCTTGCTGCAGTAGTTCCCACCTTACGAGGAAGCTCAGGTTGGCTGTACCTATATAGATCTGGCTGAGGGATACTTGTGATTGCGGTTCCAGTAAGGAAATGACCTCGAATGAGGGCTTGGGGATCAATAGGATCACAAGACAGTGGCGTGAGGGAACGAGAGCTCAAACAAGCAATCTAGCAAGTCATAGTTGTCGTCTTCGAAAGTTGGACATATGGTTTCCATCGTTCGCCGCAAGTGGTACTTGAAGGACTCTAGTCCTGCTTCCCATATTCCGCCAAAGTGTCTGCTGATAATGACTGCACACAGCAGCTTGTGACTCGCGAAGTTCCCGACTAGCTCCGACCAAGTTTTTCCCATTGTCACTGTACAGGTTTTGGCACCAACTCCGCCGTGAAACAAATCCTCTGAGAGCCGACAGGAATGCTTCAATCGTCATCTTGCCAACTACCTCCAAATGCACTACATAATATCCCTTCCACAAGTTAATCCAAATAATGTGCATATGAAAAAATGAAAAAAAAACAAGAATTTTATGAATGTTTGTGAAATTAATTGCAGGAATTTTCCTAACAAAAACTTGAAGATTCTCTGAAAATAATCATAATTATTATTATTTTTGTATATCCAGCAATAGAGGTTCGCTGGAGGAAGAATTCTTCTGATGTCGAGCTCTGGACTTCACAACTGCAGTGATCGACGATATAGTATTGATGGTTCTGCACGATCTCAAAGAAAAACGGGAGGGGAATGACAATGGCAGCAGATCCTTAATCGCTGTAGCGAGAATAAATCCACGTCTGGGCTACTGAATGTTACTTTTGAGAAAACACGACAATGTCGCTCGTCGCTGGTTTTGATCCGTGTTATTACATATTCGATTCTTGAAATTATTTTGGCCACAGGATGTAAATCTTGCTGGTAAAACTTAAACATATATAACGTTCAGTGTGAAGAGTTAGGGTTTTAAAAGAGTGAATTACCTTTTCCTATTTTGTTGTCTTTGCCGATTTCTATGTAGACACCAAACATTAAAGTGACAGTTCTGATTGCATTGGCAGACTATCCCTTTCATACAACGTTATATATCTGTCTCTACTCCCCTAGGAAGACAACAGAAAACAAAGAAGAAGTCGACTAACAAAGTCAGAGATATAATGTACAAGTCTCTTTTTAGCATCGCTGCTGCCACTCGCAGCCACTATATCTTTGTGTGTCTTTATTACCGCCGTAGTTTCTGCTATGCAAGATTATGCCTAATTTATTATGTTGGTCAAGATCGGATGTAGATGAACCGTTACACAATACATTTATAAGCATGTGCGTAGTAGACGTTCGGACACTATCAGCTTCTAACGAACACGGAGAACGTTTCCACTCCGTTGACTCTTGACCACATTCGCAAACGCGTCATAAGACAGAGAATATAATGAAATATCAAATTCTCTCGACAACTGCTCTTGTAGCTAAGCGTACAAACAGGGCAACGTAGCACTTTTCCTTTAAGACGGATCTCCGTGAGCCGGTTTTCACATAGAACGGTCCTCTGTAATCAATTCCACAATTGATGAATGGCATCACAGCTTCTACGCGTGGGCGTGGCAGGTCTCCCATGAGCTGTTGTGCAGGGTTCGCCTTTAATCGCTGACAAGTCACGCACTGATGCAGAACACGCCGGATTGCATTTCGTCCGTTAGGTATCCAGTGTTGTTTTCTGAGAGACAACAGTTGACATACAGCATGGGATAAACGACAATGGCTTCAAATGGCTCTGAGCACTATGGGACTCAACTGCTGAGGTCATTAGTCCCCTAGAACTTAGAACTAGTTAAACCTAACTAACCTAAGGACATCACAAACATCCATGCCCGAGGCAGGATTCGAACCTGCGACCGTAGCGAAACGACAATGTTCACTTTCCACCATTAGTTGTGTGAGATAATGGTTAGGTGGCAGTACGAGTTGATGCTTCTCCTCATATGACAGTTCAGCATTTTTTAGCCTGCCTAAAACCTGTAGCTGTCTTATGTCATCGAGGATAGAATGCAGTGATTTGAGCTTGCTGTTTTTATCCACTAGCCTTGTGGTCTTCAACTGGTAGATTTCCGTTGCGTTTCTATCTTCTTGTGCTATCCTGACACACTGTAGCAAAGCGTCCGGCAGTTCACTGTGAGACAGCTCAGCAGTTAGTCTCATTCACTTTGCAGTCTTGCAGTTTTTAATGAATCTAAGACAGTTTGTCATTATCCGCTGTAATCGTGACAACTTTGAGAATTGACAGATGATACCGTCTTGAATTTCTCTGCTGATGTGACAGAGGACTTTAGCCCTTTCTTCCGGCAGCTCCCGGGCCCAAGGAGGTACCTATCACAGGCCATGAAGTGATATCTTCCTTAAGCCAAGCTTGTCCTTCCCACCACAGGCTGTTTTCTTGCAGATCTGCAGGAGATACACTTCGAGAAGTCAAATCAGCTGGGTTTTCCATTGTAGATAAATGATTCCATACCGCGGCTGCTGTATTTTCCTGTATGTCAGCGACACAGTGCCCCACAAATGTCTTTCACCGCCTGGGTGGAGTTGCGAGCCATGCCAGTACGATGGATGAGTCAGTACACATGTAAGTTCGTTCTGTGCCTTTACCCAGCGAGCGAACAACACGCTGTAGTAGTCGCGACAGTAAGAGAGCACCACAGAGTTCCAGGCGGGGTAAAAACAACTTTCTCAATGGAGAAACTCGTTTTTTGGAGCTTAATAGTTTCACACATGTGAGTCCATGATGATTAGTTGAGCGTGCATATATAGAACAGCCATAGGCCTTCTCTGAAGCGTCGTAGAATCCGTGCAGTTGAATGCTGACAAGTTTTCCTTCTGTAACGGCCCTACGAATACTATCTACTATACGAACATCTCTGTATAGTGTCTGCCACATGCAATTCAGCTCTTGAGGCAAGGGTTCGTCCTATGTTACCTGAAGCTCACACAGATATTGCAAAAGAATTTTGAATGTGATAACAATGCGACTGATTAATCCCAGAGGATTAACAATGCATGACGCGAGAGCCAGTACAATGCGTTTTGCGAAGCTGTAGACCTTACATGCTGGCTTGACGTTGTTCATTACTTGGAAATGACCAGCAACTGGATGCCATAGGAAACCTAACGTTTTAATATCCTCGTCGTTATCAACCTGTAAGGGTACTCGTGTCTCTCTTAACTCTGAGGGGTATTTTCTAGGAATTCCACACTGTTACTGGACCACTTCCGTAATGAGAAAACACCTTTATTCAAAAGCTTCGTGAGATCTTGCTGGACCTTGATTGCAGCCTCTACTGTATCGCCACCTGAGAGACAACCGACCGCATAGAAGTCATTAGCAAGAATGTTTGGTGCCTTGTTGCATCTACCCTCTTCATGAGCTAATTGCAACAGGCATCGTACCGCAAGAAAACGTACACAGGCCATTCCGTATGCGACTGACTTTAACTGATATTCCTGCAGTGGTGCAGATGGGTCACTCCTCCGCAGTATTCGTTGGTAGGCGAGATTTTCATCCGCTACCAGAACTAGTCGATACATCTTCTCTATGTCAGCTGTGATGGCAATGCGGTGCATGTGGAAGTGTAATATTACGGAGCACAAATCTTATTGAATCGTTGGTCCGACTATCACCAAACTGTTTAGCGACAAATTAGAGCTTGTTTTGACCGAATAACCAAAAACTACTCGTGTTTTGGTAGTCGATCTGTCTTCCTTAAGAACTGCATGGTGTGGCATATAGTAGGAAATTGCAGCAGGTGTAGCTACTGGTTACAATATGTCATAAGTCTTCATATTCCCTCATAAACTGTTTGTAGTGCTCTTTAAGCTTCGGATGTCTCGCCGGTTTCTGTTCAACCTGAGAGAAGCGTTTTGCTGGAGTGTTGAAAGATTCGCCGAATTTACTTGGCTCTTCGCGAAACAGAAGATGGACAACGACTCTGCCTGTGGAATCTTTCGCTGTGTGTCGCACAAAGTGTGGTTCACACTGTTCCTCTTCTTTCGTAATTACATCACGATTTAATTCTTCTATCTCCCAGAATTTCTTCAAGAGTGTTTGAACATCAGTGTTCGTTTTTACAAAGCACGATACGACCGGAAGCCGTGACGAAATGTTGTGCTGTGCCGTTTGATACTGACCAGATATGACCCAACCTAGTTCCGTCTCGTGAAGCACAGGATGCTCAGTTCCTATAGAGATAGTCCTTGATTTATGAATGCATGTACAAAATTCTGCTCCTAGCAACACATCGATCTTTTCAGGGGACCAAAACTTTGGATCAGCGAGTTGTACATTAAGCAAGTGTCATATACTGCGATCAATTATTTGTTCAGGCGACGTGTCAGTTATCTTTGGGAAAACTAAGCATTCGAGAGATGACATAAAGTTGCTTGCACAGGAGCCCACTAGTATAGAGACGTGTTTTGTTTCTAAGCGGGTTGCACCTATTCCTTGAATCGGCACTCTGCTGTGCCATCTTTGAAGTCTGAGGCGTTGTGCACATGTTTCGGATATAAAGCATGACTGCGACCCAGCATCTAATAGGGCACGAAAAGTCTGCTATTTTCCATTGATGTCTTGCAACCTTATTATCGCTGTCGCAAGGAGTGCTCGTTTGCCTGGAATCACCTTCAGTGAAAAATAGCTCGATGTTGTTGACTGATGTTTGACATTGTGCTCGTGTTGCATGTCACCTGTACATTCCTTCCTTTGTGCATCTTGTGTCCGTTGTGATTGTGCATGTAATAACGTGTGGTGTCGTTTACCACAGGTATGACAGGTACTGGAGTTGCATTGAGAAGCCCTGTGATCATTCTTCGGACTGTTGTAGCACAAGTTGTTGCGCGTCACAACACCCTTGCATTCACTACCGTGGCTTGTTTGAATTTGCTGTACTTGTGCAGCGCGTGAGGCTAGTAGCACGTAACACATGCAGTACTTGTAGCAACGTATGTCTATTTCGAATGCCCAAACTGTTTGGTGTTGGGCGCATTCTGATGTTTATTAACAGTTGTGCTGTGGCCGTTGTGGTCCGTTCTATAAGGAGCTGTGACGCAATTATGTCTTGCAAAGAGACATCTAGCTATAATGCCATCAGCGCTTGCACATTGCTTAAAGCCTCGTTCAGTAGTACGCGAAGTTCACTTTAACAAGGCTTTATCATTGCCGGTAGCGTTATCAGTATGTTAAAGAGTGCTGATGCAATCAGTCGAGCATTATTGTATCTATTACAGACCAAATGAAAGGCTACCTTAACGTTGGTATTAGTCACAGGGAGATGGGCAATTACATTGTGTGCTTCACCTTTTAATGAAATCAACAAATGATGGTACTTGGCAAAGTCCTCTAGTTCCTCATTGTTTAGGACGAGACTCACAAATGGTTCAAATGGCTCTGAGCACTATGCGACTTAACTTCTGCGGTCATCAGTCGCCTAGAACTTAGAACTAATTAAACCTAACTAACCTAAGGACATCACACACATCCATGCCCTAGGCAGGATTCGAGACTCACAAAAATGTTGTGAAAATGCCGAAATTGCGTTACGTCACCGTTAAACGATGGCAGTTTTATGGTGGGCGGCTTGATGCTCTGTTTTGATACACTCAAGGCAGACCCAGCATCTGACAAAACCTTGTCAACTGCGTTTGCGTGATTCGCCTGAATCGCTATCATTTTCTTCGAAACCTCGAAGGCCATGTTTTCGGAAGTTTCTCTGTCCTCAGCATGACTCTGTACATCATCAAACAATGCGAGCTGTGACTGCGCGTCCTCATGCTTTTCCACCATCTTTTTCAACCGTTCTAGCCTCATAGTAATGTGCAAAGTGTCCGATTTACCTGTTACAATGAATTCGCTTGCAAGCCTTAACAACCGTGTGAGGCTTGCTTTCGCCACCGAACGTGTGGTTACAACTTCCTTTATATTTCGTCCATCAAGGAAAACTAGCGGCGGCAGGCGACAGCAAAAACAGCAATGAGTGGGAATTACAGGAAGCAGGATAGTCAGACCTGGTGCTTAATTTTCAGATGCGTCGTCTTGGCGCTGCAGGCTGCGCCTCCGTGTTGCTCTGTGGAAGCTCGTCGCTGCCGTTCCGCCTATGGATGGCTGTCGCTGCGCGTTGCTTCGTCGAATCCATCACAATCCGGCCCAGAGGACCAAAATGTTAGCTTCTGCAGACGAAAACGTAGATGTACCGGAGGAAGAAGACTGTATAGTGGTTCGAATCGATTCAGACTGTAATGAACTTTCATTAATAGGTAAGTTAACAACCGAATATACATCTTTGCTGTTTACATGGCGCGCGCGGCCACGAGCTAAGGACAGCCGCCCGGCAGACAGCCCATTCACCAGTGCCAAATCTCTCCCTCGCCGTGGCGTGTGTACCGTTAGGTGCCCTTGAAGGGGTGGCCCACTGACCACTGTCCCTCATGTTCAAATACCTCCGGAGTGCGCTGCACTGTCCAGAGAATCAGTCAAATGTTAGGACGTAAAGAACTTGAGGCAGCGTTGGCCACGGTCGACAGGCTTCGGGCCACTGCTCAAAGCTGCAGCGACATCACGACGTTACTGACGAGCTGTGGTGCCACTGGAGTCCCTTGGTAAACCCATCCTCGTTACGACTACTGATACGCAACGTACAGTCGACAGTGAATGGCGGGCCGAGATGGGTTCCCGTGTCACTGGATGAAAGGAGAAAGAGGAAACAGGCAGCACGGCTGGCCCTTTACGCCCTGGCAAGAGGTGCGAGGTGCCACCGACTGTTGTTAATACTTCTGGGTCAGCGCGACTGCCCAGTCCGAACAAGTGTAGATGGAGCTACAATGCTAGAAGGGTAATGGAGCTCCTCAAGACAATAGCGTACAGGGCGGAAAGAATGCCAGTGTACGCTCCATATGTTTGGTAGAGGGTGAAATCGAGCAAACAGTTAATTTGAAGAGTCGTTACAGTAGCCTGTTTCGTCGTATTGTTACAGTGGGCGGATTTCACATAAAATGTGTTGAATGGGATTTTGACGCTATTGTTATATGTTGCTTATATGTTTTCTTCAAACATTATGTTAGAGTGTAAGTCGAGTTGCAGAGATTACGTTGGTAGCAGCTGGTGACGAGAAAAAGAGACGACTTCCATCTAAAAACTGAATTTATGTAATTGGAAGGAGAAACAGCATTGGTCGTATTTTTTTGTTTTATTATCCGCAAAATCGATTTTCGGTCACTTAGTGGACATCCTCAGTGCTAGAAGTCAGAGTCCTGCACTCTGACAACTTATTATCGATCTATTTTATGTTTTGAAACTTTGTTTTTATAAAAACAATACGCCAATGTATTTTAGATGTTTCCTTCCCTCTTCGTCTGCTAAGTGTTTTACGTACATTTTAAATTTGAATTACTTCATGATTCACAAATACCACAAGAGTTATTTTGTGTTAATAACTTGCAAAACCAGTAATATTAAGTCTTCACGTCACACATGTCACATAGAGGGCGTTCCAAGCCCTGTCACACCGAGGTCTGCTGAACAGGTGCATGTAAACAGCGGCCTCAGTTTATGTGATCGCTCTAAGCTTGTTGATACCAGTGCCTACCAATTTTAATTGTATATTACAGGTATGTTCCTACCAACTGTTACGTTCATATGCAGGTATAGTTGTAATTTTCTGTTTTATACTCTCTGATCGTTATGTGAAATTTTTAACTTCTAGCACTGAGGATGGTCACTAAGTGACCGAAAATCGATTTTGCGCATAATAAAACAAAAAAATACGACCAATGCTGTTTCTCCTTCCAATTATATCCATTATCTGGTCGTGGTGCACAGAACACTCCATGGAGTCGCCAATCAATAAAAATTGAATTAATTGTTAAAACAAATTGTATAGCTCGGAATTTGTTTGGTAAATGGTTCCTAAATGGTTTCGAGGACGACTAAGTCAATCGTGGATGAGCTATTCTCAGTGAGATTCAATGCAGAAGAGCCTGGCTATACTTAATATTTTCAGTGAAGAGGACGTACTGCTAATTATATTGGTTCAAGCCGCAATGGAATGGTAGCGCTCACAGTGTGCAGTGAATTAGTTCTTTTGGTAAAAGTAGTGACTTACTCGGCATAACCAAAGGATAGTAACTGCGAATTACTTCTGTGAATTCGTAGTAGAAGGTTAACGTGGAACACAGCAGAGATAAGAGGGAGATTTGGTTTTAGACAGTGCGGAGTGGGAGAAAGCAAAATGTGAGAATATTTCGTTGGAAGTAGCACAGAACTGTGCAGAGATCAGCCTCTGGTTAATGAGTTGTGACTGCAGAGAGCGACTGGATACTGATCGGAGCAGTTACCAAAATTTGTTTTTGTGTGCTCTACTTCTGCAGGATTATTTTATAGTAGAGTTCTGTGACTGTTGTTTGGTGTAGAAATGTGGTACACTGTGGATATACTGAATGATCGACGTAGGAAATTGTGTAATAATGCGCACACTGAGCTAATAGTGTGATGTATTATATTTTCGCTTTGGGTAATTGTAACTCGGAAGCAAAGAATAGTACTTTGCTGGTGTTGTGTCGGCTACTGTGGGAGTCAGCACCGACACAAACAAGGAAGGAGAGAAGTTGCGATGATTGGTGGCAGGCATGCAAAATGATTTGTACATAACAGTTGTAGACTAATAGGAAAAAAAAAGAAATATAACTTGACTTGCTTCGTGTGCCTCCTAGATGCAGTTATTGTTCACTGTTACTACTCGCAGAACGCGAGCTACGTATCGTCTTCCTATTACTCAATACTGATAGTCTCGAAGACTGTTTCCGCTTTGTTTTCAACGCTTGTTGGACATTTCAGTTCTTGTTATATAATTGAGCGAAGACGTACTGATGTTCCATTGTGTACTTAATTTGTGAAAGATAGAAAGATAAAGGTATAGTGTGGTAACTTACCTATACGTCAATTATTGCTCATTGGAGTAAGGGAGTAAGGGAGACGACCAAAGTCATGTTCCTTTAATACGTCGAGAAAGAAAGAAAAATATATATATATATATATATATATACACTCCTGGAAATGGAAAAAAGAACACATTGACACCGGTGTGTCAGACCCACCATACTTGCTCCGGACACTGCGAGAGGGCTGTACAAGCAATGATCACACGCACGGCACAGCGGACACACCAGGAACCGCGGTGTTGGCCGTCGAATGGCGCTAGCTGCGCAGCATTTGTGCACCGCCGCCGTCAGTGTCAGCCAGTTTGCCGTGGCATACGGAGCTCCATCGCAGTCTTTAACACTGGTAGCATGCCGCGACAGCGTGGACGTGAACCGTATGTGCAGTTGACGGACTTTGAGCGAGGGCGTATACTGGGCATGCGGGAGGCCGGGTGGACGTACCGCCGAATTGCTCTAACACGTGGAGCGTGAGGTCTCCACAGTACATCGATGTTGTCGCCAGTGGTCGGCGGAAGGTGCACGTGCCCGTCGACCTGGGACCGGACCGCAGCGACGCACGGATGCACGCCAAGACCGTAGGATCCTACGCAGTGCCGTAGGGGACCGCACCGCCACTTCCCAGCAAATTAGGGACACTGTTGCTCCTGGGGTATCGGCGAGGACCATTCGCAACCGTCTCCATGAAGCTGGGCTACGGTCCCGCACACCATTAGGCGGTCTTCCGCTCACGCCCCAACATCGTGCAGCCCGCCTCCAGTGGTGTCGCGACAGGCGTGAATGGAGGGACGAATGGAGACGTGTCGTCTTCAGCGATGAGAGTCGCTTCTGCCCTGGTGCCAATGATGGTCGTATGCGTGTTTGGCGCCGTGCAGGTGAGCGCCACAATCAGGACTGCATACGACCGAGGCACACAGGGCCAACACCCGGCATCATGGTGTGGGGAGCGATCTCCTACACTGGCCGTACACCACTGGTGATCGTCGAGGGGACACTGAATAGTGCACGGTACATCCAAACCGTCATCGAACCCATCGTTCTACCATTCCTAGACCGGCAAGGAAACTTGCTGTTCCAACAGGACAATGCACGTCCGCATGTATCCCGTGCCACCCAACGTGCTCTAGAAGGTGTAAGTCAACTACCCTGGCCAGCAAGATCTCCGGATCTGTCCCCCATTGAGCATGTTTAGGACTGGATGAAGCGTCGTCTCACGCGGTCTGCACGTCCAGCACGAACGCTGGTCCAACTGAGGCGCCAGGTGGAAATGGCATGGCAAGCCGTTCCACAGGACTACATCCAGCATCTCTACGATCGTCTCCATGGGAGAATAGCAGCCTGCATTGCTGCGAAAGGTGGATATACACTGTACTAGTGCCGACATTGTGCATGCTCTGTTGCCTGTGTCTATGTGCCTGTGGTTCTGTCAGTGTGATCATGTGATGTATCTGACCCCAGGAATGTGTCAATAAAGTTTCCCCTTCCTGGGACAATGAATTCACGGTGTTCTTATTTCAATTTCCAGGAGTGTATATATATATATATATGTATATATACTTGTGAAATTTTAGGTTACATTCTATTAGAAATAAGACCATAAGAGGTTATAAAAAATTAAGACTTAACTCTTAATGTATTTCGAAGTGTTCTGCATGTATAACTGTCCAACAACTTAAATGAGTAAAGAACAGTCTGTATCCCAATAACGACAGGTAGAAAAGCATGACTGCCTGTTCATTGTGCCAGGGCTGCCTAAAGGCGTTGTCTGGATCATTATATTTAGAAGAATAATGGAAATAATGCCTGATGAAAATGTACTGGATAGAGCAATAAATATGTGAGAAATGTGTTATATGGGGCAATATGGTTATTCATTCTTAAAATAGCGGCCTGGTGAATGTAAGAAATCATAAATTATAAAAAATGCGTCGTCTTACATAACTTAAGAAATATATTTGAACACAGAATACACAAACTTATTTTTTATTTATATATCGGCATACATCTTTCACATTTGTTCATGTTATTTAGATGAAATAATACTCAACACATTTCATTGCAGTCTCACAAAACGCATCCGTATAAAATATGCACTCATAGCATCACAAGCGACATTGAGTTGTCAGTTGAAAGATAACAGAAACCAATTTACAGATCCCCCCTAGATCACAAAATAAATTAACAGCAGTCTTTTGGTCTACATGACCTTGACTTCTGCACCGCATTCATTTCACCTTAGCTTAGTCTTCAGTCCTTCCACGTTCCAACACTGATGAAATAGTCACCTCCATTACACAAATATGTTTCGAGGTAATATATATGGGTTGCATAGCACCAGAAAATAAGTAATACATCTCAGTCAAGAAAGATAACGTATCATTCCCATGAAAATACGTCTTTCTCTTACTACTTTCAACTTGCTCTTTATAGGACATTCACTGAGAAGTACTGAGTAGTTTTTCAGCTTAATCAGTTTATAAAGTCAGTTGCCTTCCGTTGTAAGTACTCTTTGCCTAGGAATCTGATGTTGTAATTGACGTCTCTTCATCATGTAACAACTTCGCATATCCAGTTATCTTGTACAACGTTTATACTCGGAATAAAATATACTCGATTGTCAAGAGCACAGTGATCTAGGGACACAGTTTAAGAATTGCAGAGAATGTGCTCGGAGGTTGTTAGTAAAACATGAACGCCACTTATTCAAATGCCTTATTTAACGTCTAATAGCACACGGCCGAAAAAAATGTTAAATATTTCTTCACAACATCCTTTATGTAGCATAGTCATTTTATGACCTGAAACTTGTAATGGTTTAGCAATTGGATTTTTTGCAACTTTCGGAGACTTAGTGAAATTCCTTATTAAAATTAGTTTTTATGCCGTCGTTCAGTTTTTACAAATAGTGTCTCCAGAATCATTTCTACAGCAAGTAACTTTCTGAAGTAGTTACCAAAATTTGAGGTTCCCGTGCACACCTCATCTTCTTCCGTCCAGCGTATCGAACATTGTGGTCCACTGTCGGCAACTGTAATAATAACTGAAAATAAGCAATAGCAGCAGTTGCTATTTTACTTTCAAATGCCACGTCCCGTTTCAGCCGCCAGGGTCATTTTCAATTGGTTACGAGCCTAGCGTTCTGGAGATACACAAAATACAGCTTCCACTGGTGGTGTTGTTTGTTTCCAGGCCATCTAACGTTGGTACCTTTTAACGAATGAGATCAAGCATTTCACAAAATACGTTGTAAGTCCGAAGGTCACCAACAGAATTTCCGAGGTTGTTCAGAGACATTTTCTGAATTTCAGGTTTCTTGGACGGTGGCCTGCGGAGGCTTTTTACACAGTAAAAATGAAAAAAATGAAATGAAATGTCTTGTGGCTAGGGCCTCCCGTCGGGTAGACTCGTCGCCTGGTGCAAGTCTATTTAGTTGACGCGACTTCGGCGACTTGCGCGTCGATAGGGTGAAATGATGATGAAGACAACACAACACCCAGTCCCTGAGTGGGGAAAATCTCCAACCCAGCAGGGAATCGAACCCGGTGCCCTTGGCATGGGATTCCGACACGCTAACCACTTTTTTTCCTCATCTTGTTCGTGATTGTTCGTTCTATTTGTTCGGGGCTGACTTCACATGACGCTTGGTCAAGTTCATCGTTCATCCATGAACACAGTTTTTTTTTATTACAGAGAGCATCTAACCCTCTGACAGAACACGCTGAGCTACCGTGCCGGCAAAATATGATACCTCAGCTATCTAGGCGGAGAGTAAAAATGTAATTACGATTGATTTGTTACTCAAACTGCATTTGTTTCTGTGACAGTCCTCACAATAATGTGGAAGCCAAAATGCACGACACGTTACACAAATGCCTATGTACTGATGCAAAAGTGTTGCGATGTTTGCCGACTTGCCTTTGCTGTGAGAACAGTTCAGCTCTTCCACCGCCTTGAAGCAACCCGCGAGGTGGACATAGGCCAACTTCACCAGAAAACTTACCCACATTGGTGTGCACCACTGTTAGCGTACAGCTGGTAGTCTTCGGTAACTGCAAGATATGAGCGACGAATTGCTATCCGAAAAGGCTCGGGTTGGATTCCCAGTCAGGTAGTCAATTTTTTATGCTCTGGGAAACGAAGAAAAACGTGTAGCTAGCGCGCGGGAAAAACAAGGCCGAGACAGACGCGCGCAGCATTGAAAGCAAGTTGAGGGCGAACAGTAATGTGGGAATTTCTGTTTTCAACAGCGTGTACCAAGAGGGAATGGGAGAAGTTTGCTCGTAGACATAGCGACGACATTTGCACCGTTATGCGTATATTTTTCCGTGCAGTATAGACACAAGGGTATTAGGTAATAATAAATCAAACAAAATGCAATAACTGCGTATAGTTTGAATGTAAACTGGAGTAGAAGCGGCAGTTGTGGTTGGGGAAGTGGCATTTTTCCTGGTAGAACGCCTTGCCTTTCGTACACTATGACTAAGAATTTGTTTTTCCGGCCGGGTCGCAGAACTTTTCCACTCCGGGACTGAGCGTTGTGTTGTCCTCACATTCGTGTCATCATTACTGACACGAAAATCGTATTGACGACAGTCGCATCGACTTTTCACTGTTGCAATGGTTGTATAGGCCCGAACTGAAATAAAAAAATAAAAGAAAGAACCATTTTTCTCTCAAGTAGTGCAATGTAGCCTAGGTTGATTTACGGAGATTCGGTTGACGCGCGTTTTTTGCGCTCATTGTATTTGTTTCTAGTTACTGTATTGCACACATAGTTAGCACATTTAGTGGACAATAAAACATCGCCAGCACGTCAAAGCAGTGCGTAGCCACTGATTCAAAAACCGCGCTGCGGAAAGGCCGATATAACATTGAGAAAGAGTCTGGAGCTGTTCCTTGTGACGTTGCTGGATAGAAAGAAAGGGGAATTACCTCTCTCTTTTCAGTTTACAGCCAATTACGATTCACCGGAGACGTCGGATCTTCTATACCGCAATACTCAAGTAACATACCATAACAACCTCCGGAATTTTGCCGGTGCAGTTTGGGTTCACATCGTATACAACCGGAGAATTTTTTTCTTCTCGCGTTGCGGGAATTACTCTTCTAGGATCACTGACTGCCATGCCACTTCTTACACACTCGCTGTGTCACGATTCCACCGGTATCGGGAAGCAGAACTGTTTCTTATGACCGTTCATGGAATAACAGATAGGCTGCACAGCCAGCTGTAAGTATTCGTCCGTTAAAACAGCTCACGTGCGCAATCGCGACGAACACCGCACTGTCGCGCTGTTTTTGCAAGTAAATACGGTTAGCGTACGCTCTAAACTCGGTGAATGTCAGTCTCGGGATACGTTACTGGCCGTTTGTGAGGGACTTTACACACACACACGTGTGTGCGAGGCGACGCCCTGGGGTTCAGTAGAAGAGCACCTGCCGCTCGGCCGCGGGGAACAGGTGTGGCGCCGGCGGCGACTCGGCGAAGCGCACCCGCGGCGCGCGGCTGCCCTTCCTCTTGTGGCGGGGCGAGCATTGCCTGGAGACGGTCGGGCGTCACACGGTTGTCTCCATGGCAACGACGTTTTGTCAACACAGGGAGTCCTTGGCGTCGAGGAAGAGCGACTCGGCGAACCGCTTGCTGTCGCCGTTGTGCTGCAGCTGTCGCGCGCCGTTGCCCGCCGCCGCCGCCGCCGCGGCCGCCGCCGCCGCCGCCGCCGCCACCTTCTTGTCGCGCTCGGCGGCGCGCCGGCGCTGCGCCAGCTTGACGCAGACGGTGACGCTGACCAGCAGCAGCAGCACGGCCAGCGCCGCGGCGCCGATCGCCACGTACAGCGCCGGCACCGCCAGCTGGTACGCGCAGTTGGCGTCGTCCTCGTCGAAGCCGGACGGGCAGTGGCGCGCGCCGTCGCACCACAGCGCCGCGCTGATGCACGCGTTCAGCTCCGGACACCTGTCGCAGGAGCAGCAGCTTTAGTATAGGACGCTGCACAGATCTTAGCCAAATTACGATCAGTTTTCTATACCTCGTAGACGACGTCACCACAGAGACATTCAGCACGATAGATAAGGAAGGAAGATTTCAGTTTAAGGGGCTCCGGAAAGGCTCAAAATCATGAAAAGTTCAATTTTTACTTTTTTTGCGTTTTCTGAATCTGCAGACTATTACCTTTTAATAGATATACAATTTATTCAATTCCGAAGACTACAACTATTTTTAAATTTTTTTTTGAAATGTGTTCTACATGGGCGTGACCCACTGTGGCGCTGTTAAACTGCTGTCAAATGGTGTTATTATTAACGTCCGTGTTCATCAGGTACATTTTAGTGAAGTGAGATAAAGTATGTGTTGTGGCTAACCTGTGATGGTTCAATATATATCGCTGGTGTGATTGTCGATTGTTTCCTGTTTATTTACTCTGTCGTTATCTCGAAAATATTCGTAATTAATTCTGTTTCTTGAGTCTCTGTTTTGTTGAAGTATAATAATGAGTAAAAGTAAAGTTATTAGAAATCCTCTGAAGGCTTTTAAGAAAAGGAGAAATGTTGGAAAGCCAAAGGTATGTGTTATTACTGTAAACAATAAAGACGATAACCAAGTGAGTGAACCTAACCTTTCAAGTACACCTGCCCATAGCAGTCAAAGTGGGAAAGAAAATACTTCACAGAAGAAGCTTGGTTCAATGAGCGAAAACTATGAATGTTTTATGGGCGAATCGGATGTGAATGAAATATTTGATATGTCGGTTCTCAAAGGAATTTTTTCAGACTGTGTAAGATGTATTCATTGTAGTGAAGTTGGTCTGGAACTCTCCATAATAAAGCACGTAGGACTTGCTAGTGAAATACAACTGAAATGTGATAAGTGTTCATACATGACCACCTTTTGGAACAGTGTTGCATTAACTGCAACTGAAGAAAATGGTAGCAAAATCTACGAACACAACAACGGGCGATGCTTGCTTTAGACAAGGAACGCCTTCGGGCTGCAGACAGGGCTGTAAAGAGTCTAGAAATACAAGCAAGAGTAAACAGGAGGAGGAACAAGAGGAAGCTGGAGGAGGAGTTTGCAGAGGATGAAGATAATCCATCCTATGGACCTGGAATGCACTAAAAAGTTAATCCAATCTTTGTCGCTCGATTCCCAAAACTTTTATTTTCTCATACTAATTACATGTTTTCTAAGGATCTTCCAAACATATTTGTTTCAAACTTTCAGTAAATGTTACACAGTACCTTCTGCATAATTTAACTCAGCCTTTTTCCAAAAAACTGTATATTTTTGAATATATAAATAAAAAATTGCAAAAAAATGTTGTGAATTTTCATTACAATTGAAAAAAAATCATCTTTAATAACTGAACTAAAGTTTTGTAAAATCCCTGTGTTAAGTTGTAGCCCATATTCCAATAAATAATCTGTAAAAAGTTCAACTTCCTACCTCAAATACTTTGTGAGGAAAGATGTAATTTATAAGCGTTATTTTAACATTGCAAGTATAGGGCGTTCCGGAGCCCCTTAATGTCCCATGGACGATACGGTATCTATAGACAAACGACAAGCTCGTATTTGGGAAGGATCGGAAACTAATCAACAATGTACTTTTCAAAAGAATCATCCTGGAATTTGCCTTAACACTTCATTGCCGAGACCCGTCATAGGACAGAACTAAACGAATGTGCCCTCGTGCTCCCTTATCAAGACGGCCATCCACTACGAGGCCACCATATGATGAAAGTTTTTTTTGTGGTTTTAGGGCACACAACTACAGTGGTTATTAGCGCCCAGACTAAGTTATGAATGCATTGCGAGGCACAAGGTTAAAACAGCAACTAAAACGGACAACACTATAAAAGGCACATTAACAGGCAAGGGATTAAAAGAAAACAACATAATCAAATGTCCTTAGACAGGTTTGTCAAGTGGATAAAACGAAGAACGCGAGCAGCTGCTCCTGGGTCATCGGCTGAAATGTCATCCAGAGTACATGACAAGCCAAGATCAATGCTCAGTGTATTAAAATTCGGAAACGACGTTAAAATGTGGCGTACCGTCAGCAATTGCCCACATGGGCAGAACGGCGCCAGGCCTTTTTTGGACCTGTTAATTTAGGACCGTCACAATGATGGCATGCTCTCATTGCACCAGCATATGACGTTTAAGTGGTGCCATGATTCCATAGGAATAACATGTGATGGGTCTTGTAGTGAGAGCACTTTTTCATTGACCACCATATGACAGGCTTCCTATGAGGGTGCAATGCATTGCTTCATCATACGTTTCGCCTCGTAGAGTAGCCATTCTTTCATTGGACCGTCATGTGATAGGTCTCATAGTCAGGACACGTCTCATTGGAATTTCTCATGATGGGCCTTGTAATGGGCGCTCACTTTCATCATTTTAGCAGGCTCATTTGTCAGCGCATTTTATCGCTGTGGCATGCCGACTGGTCTACACTTAACTGCAAACAAACATAGGGCCTAGAAACCTCTCCCCACGGCTTGGACGACCTCTTCACGCCCTTCTCGGCGGGACGAGGTCGTTTGGCCCGGTTACGGATTGGACACTGCCGGTTCAGCCTATCGATACTGCCAGAGTTGACACCTCGAAGGGTCTTTCGCTCTGAACATCGCCACCGATGAAGAACCTCCAGGCTCCCGACGAATGAAGATTGCCACGATAATGTTACAAGCGGCGGTCATCTGGGCACAAGTCTTGTAGTTCAAGATTACTTCCAGTGGACATTATTTTCGTGCGCAATTTAGTGCCGATTGTTACATCGAGTTATTGATAGTTAGCTCTACCGCAAACATTCAGTGTACTTAGTCGCACCCCTGTGTCGGGCTTCTGCTCATAGCTAGCAGCGTCTGCCAAAAGTTAACAGTTTAACAGTTTTTCCGCACAACTTGAGTTGATTATATTTATTTAAAGTTAACTCGCGTCAACTAATCGTTTGCTTGGCTGTCAAAATTCCTATGGTGACGGATCATTTGGCCATCTTCCACTCGTTTATGATTAGCAGCGAGGACGCAGAATTTGGATCCTCGGAACAAACAGCCTGCCCGTTACGAAACCCGTAACATGACGGTCCCTATGAAAGCATATCGTCACTATAAAGCCCATCGTATCTTGTTCTAATAAAAGGACGTCCGCACATTGGGGCCGTCAAATGAAGTTCCAATGAAAGCATAACCACTCAAGGAGGCCCATCATATGAAGGTGCAATGAAAATTTGGTATGATGGTGCAATGACAGTGAGCTGCCGGCCGGGGTGGCCGCGCGGCTCTAGGCGCTACAGTCTGGAACCGCACGACTGCTACGGTCGCAGGTTCGAATCCTGGCTCGGGATTCGATGTGTGTGCTGTCCTTAGGTTAGTTAGGTATAAGTAGTTCTAAGTTCTAGGGGACTGATGACCTTAGAAGTTAAGTCCCATAGTGCTCAGAGCCATTTGAACCATTTGACAGTGAGCTCTTACAACAAGACCCATTATAAGATTTTCCAGCGAAAGGGTGCCCCTCACTGTGAGACCAGTGAGGTGATGTTCCAATGAAAGCATGACCACACCATGAGGCCTGCCATATGATGGTGCAACGAAAGTGTGCCATTGCTGTGAGGTCAGTCAGATTATGGTTCATGAAAGAGTGCCCTGCTAAGACCGTATTAATAAATTTTTGTTATTGATAATCAGTTTCGACAGTTGGGAGTGTCACCTTCTGATCTTCAAAAATGTTTTGCTTATTAATCGTGTTCCGTGAGGAGTTCTAAGCAAAACATTTTTGAAGATCAGATGACAGTTTTAGGTGCCGAAACCGGCCGTCAGTAATAAATATTAATTAATTAATGCGGTTTTGGTTGTATAAAATTCTTTCAATTTAAATGTAGATCGCTCCTTCAGTTTTCTCTACATGCCAAACTCCAGTCTCGTCACATGATAGTGCAATGAAACCGTAACCACATTATGATGACTGAAATATGGTGGTGCAATGAAAGTGTACCGTCGCTACGAAGCCCATCATATTATGGTCCCACGGAAGAGATCACTCACTAAGAGGCCCATCAGATGATGTCCCAATGAAATCAAGGCCACGTAATGATTCTCACAATATAATGGTACAATGAAAGTCTGCCATCACTATGAAGCCCAACATGTGATAGCCCAGTGAAAGAGTGCACTCACTATGAGGCCCATCATACGACATTCCAGTCTAATACATTGTCATACTAAGATTACCGCCGTATGATGGTGATATGAAGATGTGCCCCCACTATGATGAATGCCCTTGCTACAAGGCCTATAATGTAATGAGGTATATAAGAGTGCCGTGGGTGTTACTACAAAACCCATCATCAGCTATTCGAATGAAAATGTTCCTCGCTGCGAGGCCCAACATATGGTGGGCTAATGAAAGTGTGCCGTCACTAGCAGACAGATCAAAGTCTTTTAGCTCTTCGCTGTATTCAACGTAGTATTATAAAATGTAATCCAAGTAATCAAAGTTTTAGGTCCTTCCTTTTTTTTCAATTTGCCGATGCGTTTTGAGCGAAATAAATTATTAACACACTTTTATTGAAATCGTTTGTTCCGTTCGTATTTCTTTTCAATTTCGTTTGTTGGGTGTTTTATACTGTCGACTAATAATGAAAGGAACAAACAAATTTTAGCTACAGCACATCGCACAATAGTGTATTGAGATACATATAATCCATAAGCAGGAGACTGTTCAAGCTGTTGGAGGCTCTGTAATGGTGTGGGCCGTCAGTTGTTGGAGTCCCTCCTGATACGTCTAGATACGACTCTGACAGGTGACACCTACGTAAGCATCCTGTCTGATCAGCTGCATCCATTCATGTCCACTGTCCATTTCGACGGACTTGGGCAATTCCATCAGGACAATGCGGCGCCCCCAAACGTCCAGAATTGCTACAGAGTGGCTACAGGAACACTCTCCTGAGTTTAAAACAATTTCGCTGGCCACCAAACTCCCCAGACATCAACATTATGCTCTGGGAGGCCTTACTACGTGCGGTTCAGAAGAGATCTCCATCCCCTCGTAATCTTACGGATTTGTGCACAGCCCTGCAGGATTCCTGTGTCATTTCCCTCCAGCACTACTTCAGACATTAGTCGAGTCCATGTCACGTCGTGTTTCGGCACTTCTGCGTGCTCGCGGGGGCGTTACACAATATTGGGAACGTGTACAAGTTTCTTTGGTCTTCAATGTATATTTCATGTCAAAAGTAATAATGTAAGCTACTGTATAAGTCAATGCATAATCACAGAAATAAGCTTCGCTAATGCTGATCAAAGTCTGGATGGGAAATAGGTTTCGTCACGTGTAGTCTCGTGTCATGTGCAAACGCGTTGACTCAGTATTTCCAAGTACAGCGCTACTCGCTCGCAATGATGATTCCGTACCACGAGAGGTCACACAGTGTGGCTGTCACCCAGGTTAAAGTGTGAAGTGATTTAGCGAAACCATGGAACACCTAGATTGGGTAGGGCAGATGGGGTTTCAGTCACTATGCTTAACACTGCGCCACCCCACCGGATTCAGCGAAAAGACAGAAAGGCAAATGGGAACGCTGCGACATTCTCTCTGTCAGGATATCGTTTCTGATCTTAACTTTGTGATGCATCAGCTCACACCGTACTAAACGGTGGGGTGCTTTATTAGGGGTTAATAGGCACAGCTTCGTCAGCATAGCCGAATGGACCGGTTCAATTGCTCACTTGTGTATTGTATGATAAAGAACATTTTTAACGATCATCAAATAAAACGAACTACCTCACGGGGAATAAATACGAAGTCCACTCTTATTCGAAATTTCTTCTACATCGAGATTAAGCCCTAAGAAAAATCATAAGTGTATATAGGCTACACATGACTAAAAAGATTAATGGGTTAGTACACTTTTCTGACACGGTGCTTAGTGCACTTTCCTGTAAACTGTTAAGGTATAGTGTATAGTGTGTGTTCAAGTAATTACGACATCGAAGTATGTAAATTATGACACATAAATGTTTGTGATTACTAATGAATACGAAACGAATGTATGGATCCTTTATTTCGTGGCTTAAATTAAAACAACATCTTGAAAAGACTCAATTTTACAACTTTTTCTTCAATACAACGTGTAAATTATTGAAATGGCAGGATGAACAATGTGAGATTAATATTATGTGTGTAATTTATTAAGAGTGTGGCAGTTTATGTTGTGTACTTGTCAGGACTATAATTCAGGAGTTTAGGGATCGATGCAAACGGTCACTTTTCCTTTTACGGGCACAGTATCTGTTTATGCCTCCAAATTTGGCTGTGGATGTGTATTATGCGAAAAACGGAATGTCAACAAATTGAGTGAGTTCAAAGTACAGTACCAGTTAACACTAAAGCGTTGAGAGAATTTGAAAGTCATGAAGTAAATAATGGGTTTCCACATAAGCTATCAGGTCTAGGTAGCTGTTGATGATACCTATAAATTACCTGACAGATAAGCTTAGAAGCTTGTAACTGCCCTGTTTGAAGCTTTATCGCCGTAAAAGCTGCTGCGGTGATTCACGGGCGTCGTGTCGGATAAAGCTGTGAGAAATGAACGATATTTCAACGAGACAGCTACCTTGTCTTCTTCTGGTGCTTACTGACGTGTGGGTGCCATGGTTCGCCGATACATGCGCTGACACGCTAGAAAAGCGCGGGTGCGAAGGGATGGGGCCATAACATCGTCGTAGACGGTTCATAGAGGACGACCAGATCCTCAGCCACCTGCGGAGAAACGGGCCACGGTCTTCGTCAGCGCGACGCGGGAAAAGCGCGGCTGCAAACCGAGGCACAGTACGCGCGCGGGCAGAGTGTTGGCGCCCATTTTAAGTGTGCGGACTCCGATTCTCCGTCTGTTTTGAGTCAGATTCAGTCGTCTGCGCCAGACGACGCCATAGTACCGTCAGTGCTGGTTCCCCAAGCCTTTGTAATTTGAAATCCCGTGTGGCTACTAATCGGGTCGTTACTTATAAGTACACTCCTGGAAATTGAAATAAGAACACCGTGAATTCATTGTCCCAGGAAGGGGAAACTTTATTGACACATTCCTGGGGTCAGATACATCACATGATCACACTGACAGAACCACAGGCACATAGACACAGGCAACAGAGCATGCACAATGTCGGCACTAGTACAGTGTATATCCACCTTTCGCAGCAATGCAGGCTGCTATTCTCCCATGGAGACGATCGTAGAGATGCTGGATGTAGTCCTGTGGAACGGCTTGCCATGCCATTTCCACCTGGCGCCTCAGTTGGACCAGCGTTCGTGCTGGACGTGCAGACCGCGTGAGACGACGCTTCATCCAGTCCCAAACATGCTCAATGGGGGACAGATCCGGAGATCTTGCTGGCCAGGGTAGTTGACTTACACCTTCTAGAGCACGTTGGGTGGCACGGGATACATGCGGACGTGCATTGTCCTGTTGGAACAGCAAGTTCCCTTGCCGGTCTAGGAATGGTAGAACGATGGGTTCGATGACGGTTTGGATGTACCGTGCACTGTTCAGTGTCCCCTCGACGATCACCAGTGGTGTACGGCCAGTGTAAGAGATCGCTCCCCACACCATGATGCCGGGTGTTGGCCCTGTGCGCCTCGGTCGTATGCAGTCCTGATTGTGGCGCTCACCTGCACGGCGCCAAACACGCATACGACCATCATTGGCACCAAGGCAGAAGCGACTCTCATCGCTGAAGACGACACGTCTCCATTCGTCCCTCCATTCACGCCTGTCGCGACACCACTGGAGGCGGGCTGCACGATGTTGGGGCGTGAGCGGAAGACGGCCTAACGGTGTGCGGGACCGTAGCCCAGCTTCATGGAGACGGTTGCGAATGGTCCTCGCCGATACCCCAGGAGCAACAGTGTCCCTAATTTGCTGGGAAGTGGCGGTGCGGTCCCCTACGGCACTGCGTAGGATCCTACGGTCTTGGCGTGCATCCGTGCGTCGCTGCGGTCCGGTCCCAGGTCGACGGGCACGTGCACCTTCCGCCGACCACTGGCGACAACATCGATGTACTGTGGAGACCTCACGCCCCACGTGTTGAGCAATTCGGCGGTACGTCCACCCGGCCTCCCGCATGCCCAGTATACGCCCTCGCTCAAAGTCCGTCAACTGCACATACGGTTCACGTCCACGCTGTCGCGGCATGCTACCAGTGTTAAAGACTGCGATGGAGCTCCGTATGCCACGGCAAACTGGCTGACACTGACGGCGGCGGTCCACAAATGCTGCGCAGCTAGCGCCATTCGACGCCCAACACCGCGGTTCCTGGTGTGTCCGCTGTGCCGTGCGTGTGATCATTGCTTGTACAGCCCTCTCGCAGTGTCCGGAGCAAGTATGGTGGGTCTGACACACCGGTGTCAATGTGTTCTTTTTTCCATTTCCAGGAGTGTATTTCAACTGCTTCTACATTGATTGAGTCCCAGTACGTGGAGGTGGACGAAAGTATCCCCATAGTTCGTGGTACGTGCTGTGTCAAGACAGCGTTCAGCAACAACATACTTTTTAGGCTCTTCCAGTCTGTTGTGACATTTATGTTCAACATATCTATCCTTAACAGTGCAAAAAGTCTGGTCAGGCAAGGGATTTTATATATCCCTAGTCTCCTTAGACCCAGATTGCCTTTAACAGAGCCCAGCATCGTTTGCACTCGCGCTGGCGGACGGAAATACACACTGTGTTTGATGATCCTTGAACGGGCTGCCGGCCTTAGGACGCACCAGCAAAATAGCGTAGAAAAACCATCCTCGTGGAGTTCTCCTTTCCTTCTGGCTGTTCTAGAGGGCTAATGGGTGCAGTACGAAGTGCGTTTAGAATCTGTTTATCAGAATACCCGTTTTGTACAAACATAGAGCGAAGATGGCTAAGCACTGCTGATAACTTGAAGACTTGGTGTCTCGAATCAGCTGAGGTATTAGTGAGTTTCGGTGTTTTCTCTTAGTTCAGACGAATACTTCTGGTGGATTCTCTACACTTTATTGAAGCTAAGCTGGAAGAGGACATCTTAAATCTGTTAAAATGTATATTTACCTCTACTCACATTTTATTTAATGAACAATAATTTGAGCAATCTGGCGATGATTCTATGGTTAGTCTCTCGTCTACCATAGCATTAACCTTTCTATGGAAGGCTTAGACATGAAAGGACTTCAGTCGGCAAATTTGGAATCTAAATATTTCTGGATATATGTGGAAGACACCTTTGTAGTATGGCTACATGGGGCAGCAACGCTACCTGAAACTCTGGAACACCTTAACTCCCTCCATCCGAGCATCTGCATCACCACAGAAGTGGAGAAAAATTGAGGCCTCCCGTTTTTAGATGTCTTGGTACAGAGAAAACAAGACGGTCCCTTCGGTCGCAGTGTCCTCCGTAAACTCACTCTGATATATACTTACGAGCTGCGAGCTCCCAACACCCATCGTAGCGCTGTGGTGTGTAACGGACTCTCGTTCATAGGGCTAGAGTTAGATGCAGTGAGCAGAGCTCAGCTATCTTTGCTCCAATTTGTATAAAACGGGAACTTTGATGCACAGATTCGAAATTCATTTCAGTCTCCACGCACTAAACTTCAAGAACTGCCCGAGGAAGTGGAAAACTCCACGTACACAGGGTGTGAAACGGCAGTGCATTGGCGAATCTGTGGTTTGTACTCAGTTGATTCAAATGGAAAGGTTTCCGGAGTGATTGTGGCAGCACGACGCGTAGGAACAAGGGTAGTTGGAGCTCGACGAATGGGACATTCAATTTCGGAAATCATTTGGGAATTCAATATTCCTAGATCCACTGTGTTACGAGTGTGCTGAGAATACCAAATTTCACGTATCACCTTTGAACACGGACAACGCAGTGGCCAACGACCTTCATTTAACGACCATGATTAGCGGCATTTGCTAGAGTTTTCAGTGCTAACAGGCAAGCAACACTGCATTTAATAACCGGACGGATCAAAGTAGGACGTTCGACGAACGTGTGTGGCAAAATTTGGTAATAATGGGCTACGGGAGCAGAA
The DNA here is from genome assembly GCF_021461395.2 of Schistocerca americana. Lineage (NCBI taxonomy): Eukaryota > Metazoa > Arthropoda > Insecta > Orthoptera > Acrididae > Schistocerca > Schistocerca americana. Next base: position 458,522,305 of record NC_060119.1, on the reverse strand, counting down.
CACGGTCCCGAGTGCCTGTGCTAACAGCACGACATCGCCTGCAGCGCCTCTCCTGGGCTGAAGATCATATCAGTTGTACCTCAGACGACTGGAAAACCGTGGTCTGATCAGCGGACTCCAAATTTCAGTTGATAACAGCTGATGGTAGGCTCCGAGTGCGGCGCAGGCCCCACGAAGCCATGGACCCAAATTGTCAACAAGGCACTGTGCAAGCTGGTGCCGGCCGGAGTGGCCGAGCGGTTCTAGGCGCTACAGTCTGGAACCGTGCGACTGCTACGGTCGCAAGTTCGAATCCTGCCTCGGGCATGGGTGTGTGTGATGTCCCTAGGTTAGTGAGGTTTAAGTAGTTCCAAGTTCTAGGGGACTGATGACCGCAGAAGTTAAGTCCCATAGTGCTCAGAGCCATTTGAACCATTTTTTTGCAAGCTGGTGGTGGCTCCTAATGGTGTAGGCTTTGTGTACATGGAACGGACTTAGTCCTCTGGTCCAATTAAACAGATCACTGACTGTGGGTTATGTCGGATACTTGGAAACCATTTTCAGCCGTTCATGGACATCATGTTCCCAAACAGCGATAGAAATTTTATGGATGGTTATGAGCGATGCCACGGACCACAACTGTTCGCGATGTGTTTGAAGAATATTCTGGATAGTTCGAGCGAGTGATTTAGCCATCCAAATTGCCCATCGTGAACTCCATAGAATATTCATAAGACATTATCAAGAGGACAGTTCGTGCGCAAAATCCTGCATCGGCAACACATTCGCAATTAAGGACGGCTACAGAGGCAGCAAGGCTCAGTATTTCTGCAGGGGACTGTTAACGACTTGTTGAGTCGATGTCACATCAAGTTGCTTCTGTACTTCGGATAAAGGATGTGTATCAAAAATGGCTCTGAGCACTATGGGACTTAACATCTGTGGTCATCAGTCCCCTAGAACTTAGAACTACTTAAACCTAACTAACCTAAGGACATCACACACATCCATGCCCGAGGCAGGATTCGAACCTGCGACCGTAGCGGTCACGCGGTTCCAGACTGAAGCGCCTAGAAGCGCACGGCCACACCGGCCGGCGGATGTGTATCCAATGAGTTTTTTCACCTTAGGGTAAATTTAGATTGAAGGAAGAAATGAATATTTTATGTTTGATGCGGATAATGTCCATGCAAACAAGCCTGTTACATTGGAATATGCCGAGCATGTAACGGAGGACGTTTTGTGGAAGTAGAGATGGAATGGAGAAGTTGGCACAGAAGAGCAACTCGAATTTTGTAGCAGATGATAGGGAAGAATCCAATTCTGGTAAAGTAAGTACCCTCCACCATACAGTATATAATGACTTATGCGGGTTGTAATGTAACTACAGACTAGAAATATCTTGCAAATTTATGCAGTGGTTAGATTATGCTAGGTATAGAGGGATCCGGTAGTGACATATTGGCAGAAGTCGTTAATTTTTAGAGAGAACTGGAGTCGACACGCACCTGTAGGGACATTCTGGGGCAGCGACGGACATGACGAAGTAGCTGGAAGCGGAGAGGAGTGGCCGGCGCGACACCTCCATCCAGGTGACGGCGTAGCTGCCGGGCTGTCGCTCCAGGAACTCTACGATGAAGCTGCGCGCGTGCGGCGCCAGCAGCAGCGGCGTCGGCGACCCTGCGTGGGCGGCGGCGGTGCCGGAAGCGTTGGCGCCGATGGCGGCGGCGGTGGCGGCGGAGGCGGCGGAGGTGGCGGTGCGCTCCCAGCCTTCCGAGAACACCTGCAGCTCGCGCCGGCCGCCCGCCGCCTCCACCGGACACACCACCTGCGGGACGCCGCCTCACAGTCACTGCCCCCATGCTGAAAACTAAGCTACAGAGGTCATTCTGCGGCCCTGGCAGAACTTCCAGAGGACGGGCGCCCCATCCAGCTAAAACTAACTTTCTTCAGTTTTTTCGCAAATTTATCAAATTTTCATAGTTTTATATGTGAAAGCAGTCCCACAATCAGGAAATGAGCGTTGTTGTTGTGGTCTTCAGTCCTGAGACTGGTTTGATGCAGCTCTCCATGCTACTCTCTCCTGTGCAAGCTTCTTCATCTCCCAGTACCTGCTGTAGCCTACATCCTTCTGAATCTGCTTAGTGTATTCATCTCTTGGTCTCCCTCTACGATTTTTACCCTCCACGCTGTCCTCCAGAACTAAATTGGTGATCCGTTGATGCCTCAGAACATGTCCTACCAACCGGTCTCTTCTTCTTGTCAAGTTGTGCCACAAACTCCTGTTCTTCCCAATTCTATTCAATACCTCCTCATTAGTTACGTGATCTACCCATCTAATCTTCAGCATTCTTCTGTAGCACCTCATTTCGAAAGCTTCTATTCTCTACTTGTCAAAACTATTTATCGTCCATGTTTCACTTCCATACATGGCTACACTCCATACAAATACTTTCAGAAACGGCTTCCTGACACTTAAATCAATACTCGATGTTAACAAATTCCTCTACTTCAGAAACGCTTTTCTTGCCATTGCCAGTCTACATTTTATATCGTCTCTACTTCGACCATCATCAGTTACTTTGCTCCCCAAATAGCAAACCTCTTTTACTACTTTAAGTGACTCATTTCCTAATCTTATTCCCTCAGCATCACCCGACTTAATTCGACTACATTCCATTATCCTCGTTTTGCTTTTGTTGATGTTCGTCTTATACCCTCCTTTCAAGACACTGTCCATTCCGTTCAATTGCTCTTCCAAGTCCTTTGCTGTCTCTGACAGAATTACAATGTCAATTGCGAACTTCAAAATTTTTATTTCTTCTCCATGGATTTTAATACCTGCTCCGAGCTTTTCTTTTGTTTCCTTTACTGCTTGCTCAATATACAGATTGAATAGCATCGGGGATAGGCTACAACCCTGTCTCACTTACTTCCCAACCTCTGCTTCCCGCCGGCGACGGTCGCCGTGCGGTTCTAGGCACTTCAGTCCGGAACCGCGTGACTGCTACGGTCGCAGGTTCGAATCCTGCCTCGGGCATGGATGTGTGTGATGTCCTTAGGTTAGTCAGGTTTAAGTAGTTATAAGTTCTAGGGGACTGATGACCTCAGATGTTGAGTCCCATAGTGCTCAGAGCCATTTGAACCACTGCTTCCCTTTCAGGTTCCTCGACTCTTATAACTGCCATCTGGTTTCTGTACAAATTGTAAATAGCCTTTCGCTCCGTGTATTTTACCCCTGCCACCTTCAGAATTTGAAAGCGTATGTGAGCAGATCTAGAAATACAGCGTCAACATTTTAGGCAAGGTCCTGATGGAGATGGCTTGGCGTTGCCTCCCTCCGACCTGTTATGAAGTGCCAGCTGCTTATCTGTGTCATGTAAAAGACTGATCAGTGCTTGGACAGTGTACTGGTGGGTTTGTGTTATTATGGATGAATCAGAGAGGGTCAGGATGAAATCTGGTGCCAGCATATAGACTTTTCCTCTCTAATGGTCGTCGGGCTTAACGCCCTCGTCCGATGGGCTGATCGCCATCAACGGTGCAATGGGCTCACACTTTAGGAATCTCCCGTAGAGGTTTCGAGTTTAACCCAGGACACTGTTGTAAAGACCGGACATTAGAAACCTTACGCCATCAACTCTCTCCCACTGACCAAATAATGGCGTAAACATTTTCCACCAGCGGGTTTCAAAGCGGCGATATCGCACTAGAAAGGCGCACAAGAAAGTGTGAGTGACCTCTCCTACGAAAACGATTTTCTACAAACACGTGTAGCAAAACATAAGCTTTGCTGGAAAACAGAAATTAAACTAATTATGTTGATGAAATACTGCAAAGCACTCATGAAATATATCATTCTGGTAGATACATTACAAACTGTATAGAAAATGAAGGTAAAATCATTATCTATGAGAGTCTTTCTTTTCATTTTTTTAAATCCTCCGATCACACATCATAAACGGCAGACAAGTGGTAGGAGGGTGATGTACACATTATCCAAATGCGCCTTTCTCCCACCACACGATCTGTCACTACCGACTTCAAGACGTTAATCTGTGATGAGCTGCAGTCATATTAAGATGGCTATCTCAATTAAAGAGTCCAAGTGGAAAACATTGTGCCTATTTTTAACAAAAGGTATTTTCAGTGCTATTGTGTTCTCGGTACTTGTTGCATGTCTATAGAGTGATCCGGATAAGAAGCTATGAAGAAAGTCTTTCAAACGTGCGTTAAGAGATGGTACAAGTTCTTCGTGCCATGGTTTGCTTCCGCCTGGAGTTTTGGAAATTTGTGGTAAGTTCCTATGGGACCAAACTGCTGAGGTCATCGGTACCTAGGCTTACACAGTACTTAATCTAACATAAACTAATGCGAAGGGCAAAACACACACACACACACACACACACACACACACACACACACACACACACACATATATATATATATATATATATATATATATATATATATATATATATATATATACGCCCCAGAGAGGACTCAAAACTCCGACGGGGGGACCCGCGCGAAGCGTGACACGGCGCCCAAGACCGCGCGGCTTCTGTCTGGAGTGCAGAAATACAAATGATTTGAGAAGTGGTCTTCCTTGGCTATAGCTCTCTTAGTTAAATACCTAATGCTGTATTTCCGTACTTGTACTATCACAAATAAAACGTAGTGCCTCAGTATATCGTCGGAAACTGCCGTTTTTGCGACGGTGGTTGCGTACAAAACAGAAGCTTATTCTTGCAAAGACAAAAACAGCGATCTTGAGACGACTATTCACGTTTACATAACATTAGTTGTTTTTTTTCCAACAACTAATTTAATATTAAAAACTGTAATAGCCGTATACATGTGAACAGCCATCTGAAAATGAACACATCTTATCGATACGGGTAACGGCGTTATTTGTGTAAATAATGAGTATTACTACCAGAGGCTGGTTGGTGTTTTCTTCTTTGACTCTCATATAGTCAGTTTCCCGGTATGCCACTTAGAACGTTCCCTATCATCTATTTTCAAATTTGCCCCATTATTTTCTGCAGTGGTGTGGGTTGGCACCATAATTCTGTGGTACGAGAATACCTTTTCAGTTTTTTGGATACAGATCAGTTATGTACAAAAAGATGATCATTGTTTTTCCCTGCTCCCGAGAAATGTCAGATTTGACACTTACATTTTCCATTTCCACTCTTTAAAGGGTTCTCCCGCTAAGTGAGAATTGCGAGTCAGCAACCACAATTAATGCAGCTGTTAATTGTGAAATTTCACGTTTGCGGAGATCCATTCAACATAGAAAAGAGGTATGCTGACTTCTAAAATTGTTCTGACCCGTAGCAGTCCTCGTCCTCACACTGCTCGGGCAACCCAACAGCTTCTTGAGCAGTTTATGTGCGATATTTTTTTGTTACCCGCCATATAGTTCCGACCTGGTGCTTGAGTTAGTACCATTTTTCCCTAAACTGACGAAGTGGCTAATAGTGCAACAATATTAAAACAACGTCAATACTCATTTCGGTTCATTGGCAGCAACATTTTAAGAAGAGGGTATTGAAAAGCTTGTCTACAATGACGACAAATGTCCCAAGCGTTAAGGTGATGACGTCGGAAAGTAACTACAAGTGCACCTAACTGGCAGTCATAAAGTAACTTTTTTACTCGGTTGGCTTTTACTGATGGCCTATGAGAGGTTGGAAAAAAATTCCCACCGGCCGGAGTGGCCGAGCGGTTCTAGGCGCTTCAGTCTGGAACCGTGAGACCGCTACGGTCGCAGGTTCGAATCCTGCCTCGGGTATGGTTGTGTGTGATGTCCTTAGGTTAGTTAGGTTTAAGTAGTTCTAAGTTCTCGGGGACTGATGACCTCAGCAGTTAAGCCCCATAGTGCTCAGAGCCATTTGAACCATTTTGAAAAAAATTCCCCTATACGGCATGTCCGTTGTGGGAGCAGCTTTCTGTGTAATGAACAGGAATATTCACCTTGAAACCTTTTCTGCCATTTGCTTCTACAGAATTCACAGCAGAGTGGGTTTAGACAGCCGTAGTCAGCGGCCCTTGGTGGACTCAAATTTTTGACCACATTATGTGTAGAATGCATGAAAGTGTAGTAAACGTAAACATGTTCCGTAGTAGGCTGTAATGCGATGTTTATTCAATAGTGCGATTAGCTAATTCCGACTAAGTATGATGGTCAAGCACATTTGCAACATCTATATTTATGTCTTTTCAAATCACCCCTAATTACAGGTAAAAAATAGCCATATTCCGTCATTTTACGGGAGGATCAACTCTACAATGTCCCCTTTTAAGATGCTTAGTCGAAATTAGCTAATCGTACGATTAAATAAACATTGTATTACAGGTTACAACGGACCATATTTTCGTTGATTGAGCATCTGGCGAATTTGGATCTCCAAAAATACAAAATTATATGAAAGTTTATTCGGATATATCTGCTGTGTAGCAGAGTTTTTTGTTAAATTATGTCTGCTGTACTGTTTTAAGTTTGAGTTAACACCGATTCTGTTTAAAGATTTACATTGAAGTTTAACACCGATTCTGTTTAAAGATTTACATGAATGTCTGAAACACACACTGCAGACGATCCGCAGCTGGTCGGTCTGATGAGTGTAGATAGACAGCCGAATCGGTTTAGGCGACTGGCTGTAATAAACAGGAAATTCAGACTCAAGACCCGATTGGACACAAATTTTCATATGTCACTCTTAGGTAGTAGATCTATACCTAATACAGCTGATCTCAAGTCAGAGAATAAATTTCGATTTATTTAAAGTGTTTGCCATTTACGACTTGTCTAACTTACACAGCTAAAACTGTTTGTGCTACAGTTATTTGGGGCAAGGTGTCTGGTTCCTGTCTATCAGTTTTGAGCCTTGTTGGTAAATTGTGAATATGTGGAATTTATTTTTTACTCAGGTTTAATGTAAGTGCAATTTTATTGCCAGCTGTTTAAGCCATGTGGGCGTTCCTGTTCAAGTTTTATTTGTACTTTCTTTTACAGAAAAGCCTGAGTTATGCCAACTTAAAAAGAAGCTATGAACATTTGTACATTCTCTCTTTGCTCAGTTCTGTACTACAAATAATTCCATGTATGGCTATTTGCTCCTACTCCATGATTCTATTGTGGCAGACACACTACCTAGTTATGAGAGTTCAAATAATGCTCCCATAATTTACGTAGAGGCTATGTGTCACGTTGTTTTTATAACAGTTCTTTTCCTGTTGTGATCTGGTGTACTTACAAGTGTAAACTGATGTATTAACTATATCTTTGTTGATGTTTACGTATTATTCCGGAACGTTCGTTAACTGAAATGTTTTTCTGTCTGTTCCACTAGTATCAGAATTTATACTGCGCTTTATTGAATTTATTTTGTGACAGAACCACCTGAGTGAGGGGAAACTCTACGCGAGTCATGATTTGAAAACACAAAACGATATTCATCAGACTTGAAATACTAAATTCACGTTGCTGATTTTCTTGGATTGCTATAAATTACACGTGTTAAAAAAATCATAACAATAGTTTGCTAAACTTGCTAAAAAGAGTCAATGTATCTTTTCTAGGTGAGAAAGTGTTTGTGACCTATCACTTTACCCCTCCCACATCCTCGCTTGTTAATTTTTCGAAGTGGGTTCTCCAAATTGTTAATAATACATAAATTATTAATTAGAAATAAAAGAACGACGGCTATTATTGCGAGATGAGAAAATATTCATTTTCAGGAATATTGTATTTTTGTTATAATTTTGCTTTGCACTGCCTTGCTTTGGAGGAGCAAACTCATTCACTGTATCGTCGAAGTCACTTGCAGCAGTTGTATCATACAAGACTACTAAAATCTGACAGTCTGCTTTTACGCATACTAGACCTTAAGCACTTTACCATTTTTAATTTATCGAAACTACTTCCAGTGCCCTAGTTCACTAGAACTTCGGGGATGCAGCAGATGAGCGATGTAAGAGCATAAGTTCGTACAGTTGTTAAAGTAATATAACTGGCTATGGCTGAATGACTAACAACTCCCGCAGTATTATTTATCACCCTCAGAAGACACACTCTTAAATTCGTTTTTATTTACTCAGTAGACTGTACCAATAGAAACTTGGAACCACAGAAAGAGGCAAATTAGATATCCCCCACCATTTTGTCTTGCTTCTTCCATCGTATCGCTCCAGTCGTCACACGGCAGAAATCGGCCAAAAACGGAAGTCTCCCGTCAAATAACTGCTTCAGTACCCCCTCATCATCCTTCGAGATCCTTCAATAACGTACCGAAGTTACAGTATGAACGCCATTGTTGAATACGAGTATGCAGTGTAGGTGGAAGCTCGTTGAACATAAGAGCGATGTTGCCACACAAAACTACGATAGCGATAGACGTGCTTTCGGTAATAGACGTTTCTTTAAAATGCACCAAATGAAGTGGAAATGACTCTGTGACAGCAGTGTGCATGGGCCAAGAGAAAGGCTTCTTCTCGTAGGAAGATGATAGTAACACGAGGAGTAAGGGAACTGAGATACCTGATACGGTCAAATTTTAAACATTGTTCCATTCTTGTTTGTCTTACCTGTCAGCTTTTGCGCCGACTCAGTGCTTGCGCTCTTTCTGAGGACACACTCTCCATCTCCTAGGTACATTTCGAATAAACAAAGTTTTGGGGGTGTGGTACCAACCTCCGGGATTCTTGAAATCCCGCCACCTGCCATGTACGGCGCTGCCGTCAAATGGATGCCCCCTGGCGACCTGAGGCAGGCAGTGTTCTGAGAGAAGGGCTTCTTTCGAGCGCCATGGAGTGGTGCCAGAGTCTAATACATACAGTCGCGACACACTCTGGTGCGATAGTCGTTACCGTTCACATCTGGAGCGACACTAGCGCTCCGAGTGGTGAGAAAGCAGGAGACAATGTTTGTTTTTAATTATTTTTCTGCTTAGTTAATGAAATAGCTTTTTTTTCATTCCATGCATTAGTAAACTACCAAAAGACGTAAATTATCATGAAAGAAATGTAAAAACTGTGACAAACTATAACTTACTCGTGAAGAAATACACTCAAATATTTGCATAACTGCATCTAACTCCACTGAAAGCAAGAGAATATAAATATGTACTTGAGAAGCATACCCTGTTCTTGTTAATGATACAGACATTCCTTGGCATGTCAAAGTTTTGTATGGCGTCTAATTATTTGCTCATTCGACTTTCTGGTACATGAATATATCTGTAACTGTAATTATTTTGAATTCGAAAGCTGATGTGTTGATGATTCTTGCCTATCGTGGTGCAGATATTAACAACTAAAAACTGACAAATGGTGTGTCATTTTTTAGTCATTGTCGATTTTTATTGCACTACATACCCTCCCTATTGTATAAACCGTGTTAAAAATCTATGTAAACGACAATATCCGCACTCATGCGATATTGCGTTCAGAAATATCGTTTGCTGACCACTTGACGCGCTGCTGACGCAGTGGATAACAAAAGACAGATGCAGTATCGCGACTCTACGTTACACTGTGATGCTGCGGAACCAGCATGAGTCGCTTCTTGTGGGTTGTAGTGATAAGGTTATCCTTGTTGTATAGCCGGGGCGTGAAATCACGTACTTAGAGGTTGTTGTGAAAGACTTTCTGTCGTGCTCTCATGGGCAGTACAGTGTTAGATACTCTGCAGTATGCGCCTGGAAGTGGAAGTGGTTTTGAATTGTTTCTCTCCGCTGTCGCATTGCTTAGTAACTTATTCTGAAATGCGAAACTTCGGTCATGTCCCATTAGTATGGTGTTAGATTTTATTTCTTGCGGCAGGCACAGATAAGCTGTTACCTGCGTGGGTTTTTAGTGACTTGTGCTTGATGTGTTCCTGGTCTATCACGTTCTTAAATAGGTTATTGCTCCATTATGAGAGGTTCCATGACATGCGATCGGTGATTAGGCACAAATGTGTGTTGCATGTTTTGGTATTTCAACTACGTCAAAGATTAGTGGCTTAGTCTGTCTGTCTGATGCCCTGTATTAGCGGTTGTTTTAAGATTGTGTGTGTGAGTTCTGATTTCGTGTCTCAGTAGTATGATACGAGTAGTCAGCTTATTGACGAGGAAATAAGTTTTGCATGGCACCCTGTGGTGTTGTTCGACGACATGCGGTTTGCAACATTCCTGTCCCACAGAGTATTAAATTTAATTGATTCCGTGTTATTAATTTGACGTGATCATGATGATCGTTTGGTTGTTCGACGAACGTGTGTGTGCTTGATAGCGTCACCGGCTTGTGTTTCTCTGTATTTGCTTTGAATATTCTAGTCGTGATTTTGATATTACTTGTAGTCGGTCAGCATCTGACTCGAAGATTTCTGTTGCGTGTTTTCGTTGGTTGTAAGGAACGAGGTCTTTGTTAGTTGTGCTATGTGAACATTTCATATACTTGCCGTACTGCTTATTTTATGGACTTGTCATATTATTAAGTTGTGCCCTTGTGTTGCGTAAGGAACCACGGACGTGCGATCGTTATCGTGGTTGCTCACCTTTCTCAGCGGCTTTCTTGACCTATCATCGGCAAAGTCCTACAGCGAGAACTGTTCTAATTCTTTAGTGGCAAATACTATCAATTTGATCGGGCTACTGCCTGTTTAGACGTTTTATCAGAGTAGTGCTTGTTTATTAGCTTGATCAGGCTAGTGCCCGTTTACCTGAGAAAGGTGTAAGTCCCCGGTCTAAATCGAAAATCTAGTTTAAGCTATGACTAGTGCCGATTATTTGTGATATTTTACCGCAAGTGCTTCTTGGTATAGTTCCAAATGACGTTAAGCTCAATATAAGCTAATTTGTGAGTGCTCTGGCTTAAGTAGCTGTTGGGGTTATTTACCGTGCGACCGTTACTCTGTCTACTTACATCTAGTAAATTTTATTACCACGTGGAACGTAAAAAAATCTTAAGTATATAACCTTCTAATTGTGAATGCTAGTATTTGAACCATTGTGCACTTTGCTATTACGTTTGACCTTTTTTGAATGGCAATCTGTTTGAGTTTTAGAACAAGTTCAGCTGAATGTTTTAATGAAATTGTGTTGTCAGCCAGTGTTGTTCTTGCTCGAAATGTGTTTCAGAGTGAGTTTCCGTTTCCCGTTCAGCCTATATCCTCAGCAGTTGATTGCGCGCACCGTCGTTGCTACCGGCGCCGTGCTGGTCGAGAAGGGCGGGTTCTCGCATCTGGTGGCCACCTCACTCCAAGGAAGTCGGGTGTTCCAACTTGGCATCCTACATTCATATTTTGTTTTTAATGAAAAATGAGTTGAAAAAATTAAAGGAGAGACAAATAACTGTGTGTCAGATCAACCACCCTCAGTCACAAGCAACCCTGTGTTCCATTTCCCAAGCACGTACTTAGCCTTTCATAGCGACACCTTTTTTACATTAAAGTTTCCTACCATTAATGAGTGCAACTGAAAGTCTGTGCCATTTAAATATACGTTGGTACTTAAGCATCTCGCTACAACAGACGCCTCCTTGTGCACCCAAATATTGACATATATGCGTAATTTGATTTCTGGTGGTAACATTAGGAGTGAAATGGGAATTCCACTGTTAAACGCAGCGGAGAGAGCGGACAGGCGGGAAAAGCACATTGAAGTCCCCTGTAAGGGGAAACACCTGTTTGGTGACGCGGTAGGAAAAGAAATTGGAGTCGATGTGAGAGACGTACGGGATCCAGTCTTAAAAATCAGAGTTTAAAAGAGATCTGGAAGATTTGCTATCAAGTAAGACAAAAGGAACAGATAACATCCCATCAGAACTATTCAAGTTAGTGTGCAGAGTCTTTGAGACTGGAGATGTACTATCATGCTTCCCGAAAAGTGTCAGCCACACAATTCCGTAGATAGCAAGGACAGATAAGTGCGACGATTATCGCACATCTGCTTAACAGCTCATCCAAGTTCTTGACAAGAACAATACACAGAAGAATGGAAAAGAAAACTGGTGATCCGTCAGATGAAGATCAGTTTCGCTTTGGGGAATGTGAAGGAACCAAGGAGGCCGTCCTGACATTGCGCTTGACAATGGAAGCAAGACGGAAGAAAAATCAAGATATGTTCGTAGGATCCGTCGACCTACAAGAACCGACAAACAGTGTAAAGTGATGCAAGATATTCCAAATTCTGAAAAAAAGACGAGTAGCCTATAGGGAAACACGTGTAATATGCAGTATGTTCAAGAACCAAGAGGGAACAATAACACTGGAGGACGAAGAAAGAAGTGCTCGGATTAAAAATGGTGTAAGACAGCGATGCAGTGTTTTGCCCCTAATGTTCAATCTATACGTCGAAGATGCTGTGACGGAAGTAAACAAAGGTTCAAGAGTGGTAATATAATTCAAAGTGAAAGGATATCAATGATAAAACTCGCTGACGACATTGCTGTTCATAGCGAAACAGTAGAAGAATTACATGACTTGTTGAATGGAATGAACACTCTAATGAGTACAGAATAAGGATTGCGACAAAAAGGAAAAAAGTCCGGATAAGTGCGAGCAGAACGTGTAACGTCTAGTAAGAAACAAAAACAACATATTACGTAGTAACGAGAAAATTATATGTATCATATTGTGTTATTGTATAAAATTATGTATTTTTTTTATTATTTATTTTTGAGAATATCTGCGTCGGCGAGTAATGAAACCGCCACAGACGATAAATGTCGAACAAAGATTAAAATAAGTAACTAGTATATAATACGTGACGAATAGCAATTTCTTTGTCTTCTTCATCTGGGAGTCGAACGAGTAAGATATCCTGTGTCGTAGTAGCGAACGCTAGTGTAGCATTCTTTTGTCGAGACTAAGCAATGTACGCCATTACGTGTGAATTCACAAAGGTCTGTAATCACTGAGATATTTAAAGGTTTTAATAGAGTTGTTTAAATGAAAACTTGTATTATTTATTGTTAAGCTTGCTTGCATATTATCCCATCCTGTTGAGACATTTTTCAGTTATATAAATATTATCTGTGGTGCTGAGCTGCGTGGAGAACGAAGAGCCGCGGCGTATTTAAACGACTTACAGTATAGTAGAGCATACCGCAAGGAAGCGGTAAAATAATAGTAAAATAATATTATTTCTTTTAGCTCCCAGACTGGCAGTGAAGATCAGCAGATTTTATGATGTGTTGCAGATTGACGCTGATAGGATATAGTTTACAGTGCAAATAATTTAATGTACCTTCAGAATCTGATAGGAATCTTGCTGTGCTCCGTTCTGATCTGGCAAACTTTATAGTGACAACGTATTTTTTAATGAGAGTCTCATGTTCTTGGGCTAGTCGTGGTATGAAATAGCATTTTAACGAGAAATAAAATCCACTGCGAACTTGTGTTTTTGAACGATCACACGGACTGTAACATCAGTGCTCATAACAAAGTAATTTCAACTTTTAATCACTATGAAGTAGGGAAGATATATTGATTCTTAGCATGAGTTGCAGTTATGAAAAATCGTTCCTTAAATTGTAGGCCAGATACAGAACAATAAGACTTCCATATATACATTTTATTCCGCTAAAGGGTAATGATGATAAAGAAAAGCAAAGCACAGCATTATTAACAGATATTTCGCGGCTCTTTTCGTATATGCGATAATAAAAAACGTGAAACTGTCGCCCAAAAACGCGGGGCCCGAATTTGCAGTGGCCACAAATATAAAATTTTATGTATTTTTCTTTCAGTGTTGTTATGTATGTGTAGATATATATGTATTTAGTGATAAATGTATGTATGTATATCATGATCAATGCTATGTATTAATGAATGTGTAAACACTCTTTCATGACAAAACGTACTACTGCAAACGAGTCTGAGAAGACGATCCTGATAGTACTGAGAAGCTGTAACGACTACGTAATCCGGGGGCAGCCGAACCCCGAGACAAGATAAACTAAAGGTAAGACTACAGTGTAGTTGTCCTGTTTGTAGAAGTCGAGCTCCAGTGAAGTGATCTCATTTCGCTAGTGGTGTGCATATTGTGCGTAGTTTGATGTTAGTGTTTGTGACAGGACAAAGTTGATGGTAGATAGTAATTTTTAGTGTGCAGTTAGTGTAGATAAATTAACGTATTTTGTGTGCAAGGGGCAAAACTGTCAGACTTTGTGGTTTAGTAAGCAATTTATGAATATGGTTAAGTTGCGTAGTCAACGTCCGAGCAATATGGATACTGAGGAACAACAATTAGTTAGTGCAGGAAATGTGGAACCGGGTACCTCAAGTAGTACTAGTACTCTCTTTGAGGATATAACATGTGAGAATGTGGGGGCAGGGGCACAGGAAGTGGTGCCACCGCCCACTAGTCCTCAAGGGGATGTAGAGAAAGAAGTTGTACCACCACCAGAAAAGCAGGATCCAGAGAGTGGTAATCTGCCTGGTGGGTATTCGCTTCAGGCTATATTAGAGCGCGTGCTGAATTACCAGGCAGAATTTGCGCAACAGCAAGTCGAGCGAGACCGCCAGCAAGCTGAGCGAGATCGCCGGCAAGCTGAGCGGGACCAGCAACTTGTGCAATCGTTAGAAAACATGAAAAAAGAGATTGCAGATATGAAACAGAATTATGAGTCGATACCTAAGGCCGTGCAGGAGCTGACTGAACAGGTCAACAACCTGCAAGTAGCAAACACTAACAGGGTAGACGAAATAGGTGTATTAGCCAATCGAGTAGAAAAGCTAGAAATAGATTCCACGCAGCTTGTAGAGCAGAAGTGGAACGAACAAGCAACTAAAATTGAAACAGAATTCAACTCATGGCTAGAAGTGAAGGAGTGTGAGATTGACAAGAACATTAATTCCAAAGTACAAGCAGCCATAGCAAATAGAGGCTCCGAATCGTTCAGTACAGCAGTGAGTAGTCAGGTACAGAACGACGTGCAAACCATCAAACAAATACTCAGTGAGGATATTCCGCAGTGGCAAGTGAATATGAACAAACGGATATCCGACCTGGAGAAGGGTTTAGCACAAAGCAGAAAACATTTGGAACAGGAACCTCTGTCGCCAACAGCCCATGGTTTCGGCAACGCACAAACTTATACGCGATACAACAATGGGGAATCTGTAGTCGATAATGCGAAGAGCTGTAGCTTCGGTTCGGAGCACACAGCATATGTCCAAGGAGCAAAACCATGTATTTCAAAAATATTAGTGGAAGAAAGTTTAATCAAAAATAGACAATTTCAAACGTTTACTACTGAACGGAAATCAGTACACCCAGTAGTATTCATAAAAAGCTTTAAAAATATCTTGCCCAGTGTGTGGAACGAAACACAGAAAATTCAATACGTAATGTCGTACATTCAAGGTGATGCAGCGTTGTGGGCTACAGAAGTAGCAGACAGCTGCATGACATATGAACAGTTCGAAAGGGCATTTCTATCGAAATATTGGTCGCCTTGTATACAAGAGCGGCTAAGAAAAGAAGTATATAATCCCGAACCGTACTCACCTCGTCTGGGGAATTTGAGACGGTATTTTGAAAAATATATAAACAAAACACGCTACTGGGACGAGCCTATATCACCAAGAGACATAATAAGACTACTAAAATCACATTTACCCATTCATATCAAAGAGAAATTAATAAACGTACCAGAAAGCGATATGGAAAACTTCCTGTCTGTTCTAGATTCTATAGACTTGATACAGGAAGACGCAAAATCAGCGTGTGATCACTCGCGGAATAATGGGTCAGGATGTAAACATGACAGAAATAGTAGTGCACAAAACCACAACCATGGAAATGGTGGGGGTGGTAACAAGCGGCAAGAACATTCGCAAAATGGTAGTAATGGTAGAGGCCAGAACGGGTATGGGCAACCAACTTATAATAAAAAGCGTCGATTTGACGACCGGTACGAATCCGGAATGTCAGGGACCAACCGCTGGAAAAATGCGCGAGGTCAGTGGCATAGCAATTATAGTGATAGTAATCGAAATTGGCATCAAAATCAGCGAAGAAGCCCAGAGCGACAGGGTAATGACCGGTATGACAACAATAGACCACCGCCGCAAAACGCGCCTATTGCGCAGCCGTGGCGGCCGACAAATCAGAGTGTACATATAGTGGAGGTCGCGGACAATAGCCTTCCAAGTACTTCACAAGCAACTAATCCAACAAACTAGAATCGGCCTCGATATGCTCTCCATCGATGGCCGAGGGATGGAGTGAGAGCAACACGAGTGATAATAATATACCTGGGATACGTATGCTGCGATACAACGATGGTGTCAGTATGGATAAAGATCTACTGAACGAACCACACGAATGTAAGAAAGATAATAACGAGAATGTGCAAGCTATTATCGAAGCGAAAATCAATGATGTTGCAGTGAATATAATCATCGACACAGGTGCCTCAGTAAGTGTAATGAGTATAGAGTTATTTAAAGCACTGGGAAAAGGACATAGCATTCCGACTTTCCCGGTTAATAATTGTAAGGTGTCTGGAGCCATTGGTGCACAGAGCCAATCAGTTAAGTACCAGGTGCAGGTGGAGATTTGTAAGGAGGGCGAAGCCATAGTGAGCTCGTTCCTCGTTGTTAAAGGATTGAAGGTGGCCTGCATTCTGGGAGTAGATTTTCTCCGTGAGAGGGACGCATTGATCGACCTCTCCTTGGGGAAATTAAGCATAGTTAATAGGGGTAGGAGGATTGAGTTATCTATGATGAAATCGAAGGAGGTACTTGTGCCGTGTTGTAATCGAATCAATATCAAGGGTAGGAACCCTTGGGTACTACACCTTGATGATTTGTCACATGCAGCAGACCTCTATTACCCGAATTTAGAGGATCGAAAGTTTGAAACAAATGTTGAGGCATTTCAAACCAAAGTGCAAGAATCTGAAGGTTTAAGCGGTAAACAAAAGCAACAGTTGACGCAGCTGCTATCGGAATACACTATGGTATTTACCGACCGACCAGGAATAGTCAAAGGGTACCACTATCACATAGAGGTGATGCCCCACAAAACATACTGTCGCGCAACTTACTCCATCCCTTGGTCGAGGAGGGAAGTAGTGGCTAAAGAGATTCGGAAGATGTTGGCACACGAATGTAGCTATTTGTTAGCACATCCCCATACGGGGAAGATCAAAGGATTGTAACCACGTAAAGATGTGAAGTTATTTATTCCGTGACATATCACATATAAAGAGTAATAGTTGTAAGAAGATTTTAATTGTGTTTTAGAATATAAGTATGTTAGTATTAAGAAAGAAATTTGTGTGTAATGAAACTTGGAGGAAGTGGATTCAGAAAGTAGGCAATAGCTTACACAGGAAAGATTTTGTTTATAGACAATTAGAGCCATTTAAAAATTATAGGCTCATTAAGCAACGAACAATCTTCTTGTTGATAAAATGAGGATTAATTTCTTGAATCATTATACAAAGGATTAATTTCTTGAACCATTTTCTATGTGTAGTATGTAAGTGCAATTAATGATGCAATCTAATATAGTAAGGTAACTGTTGTAATTGTATTACGATAAGGAACCCTGAGAGAGAGAGTCTTGACTAGCCAAACATGGACTCTGTAATATGCAACAATTATGTGATGTTTGCTGCCAGTAGTGATATGAGAACGACACTGGAGCATAAGCTAATCAAAAAACATCTACATCTACATCTACATCTACATCTACATTGATACTCCGCAAGCCACCCAACGGTGTGTGGCGGAGGGCACTTTACGTGCCACTGTCATTACCTCCCTTTCCTGTTCCAGTCGCGTATGGTTCGCGGGAAGAACGACTGTCTGAAAGCCTCCGTGCGCGCTCTAATCTCTCTAATTTTACATTCGTGATCTCCTCGGGAAGTATAAGTAGGGGGAAGCAATATATTCGATACCTCATTCAGAAACGCACCCTCTCGAAACCTGGCGAGCAAGCTACACCGCGATGCAGAGCGCCTCTCTTGCAGAGTCTGCCACTTGAGTTTATTAAACATCTCCGTAACGCTATCACGGTTACCAAATAACCCAGTGACGAAACGCGCCGCTCTTCTTTGGATCTTCTCTATCTCCTCCGTCAACCCGACCTGGTACGGATCCCACACTGATGAGCAATACTCAAGTATAGGTCGAACGAGTGTTTTGTAAGCCACCTCCTTTGTTGATGGACTACATTTTCTAAGCACTCTCCCAATGAATCTCAACCTGGTACCCGCCTTACCAACAATTAGTTTTATATGATCATTCCACTTCAAATCGTTCCGTACGCATACTCCCAGATATTTTACAGAAGTAACTGCTACCAGTGTTTGTTCCGCTATCATATAATCATACAATAAAGGATCCTTCTTTCTATGTATTCGCAATACATTACATTTGTCTATGTTAAGGGTCAGTTGCCACTCCCTGCACCAAGTGCCTATCCGCTGCAGATCTTCCTGTATTTCGCTACAATTTTCTAATGCAGCAACTTCTCTGTATACTACAGCATCATCCGCGAAAAGCCGCATGGAACTTCCGACACTATCTACTAAGTCATTTATATATATTGTGAAAAGCAATGGTCCCATAACACTCCCCTGTGGGACGCCAGAGGTTACTTTAACGTCTGTAGACGTCTCTCCATTGATAACAACATGCTGTGTTCTGTTTGCTAAAAACTCTTCAATCCAGCCACACAGCTGGTCTGATATTCCGTAGGCTCTTACTTTGTTTATCAGGCGACAGTGCGGAACTGTATCGAACGCCTTCCGGAAGTCAAGAAAAATAGCATCTACCTGGGAGCCTGTATCTAATATTTTCTGGGGAACAAGCCCGTTCCGTGGAAAATCCGCTTTGTATATAACAATGCTTCAATTGAAGCCTGTGTACTTGGTACACGCCCTTGAATATTCATTACGCGATACGCGAATTAAGTCAACCAATGTGGAACCTACACTGTAGTCATATAGGAAAAATCATTAAAAATAATGCTAGTGCTAAATGAAGTATTTATTGATCAATATGCCCAAGTCAAGCTGTCATGCACATGGTAAAATCTGTTTGATAGATGGGTGATAACCAGGCAAGCTACACTGATAAGAAAATTAAAAAATTTCACAAAAGGGCTATATAGCCTAGTAACAACATGAAAAGTGTGTTGTGATAAGGTAAAAACAAATAGACGCCATGTAGATGATAGTGAGTATGCGAAGAACAGTTAAAAGGTATTAAAAAATAAACTGTGTGCATAACAATGGAGGAAAGGACGGAATATTGTGTGTAGCAGGGACAGAAAATGACTGTTGTATCTGCACCAATATATACGTCGATAAGTCTGGTGTTGAGTGACAGACTGTCCTAGTGCAGTGCTCAACGAACAATAGACAGTGTATAAAAACAGTAGGTATTGATCCGTTCGGAGTCGAGTTAAACGAACCTAGCTCGACGGGGACATGTAGTATGTGTGTTACGAAACATTTTCACGTGTTGAAAGACGCTCTGGCAGTGTACCAACCGTGGAGTGAGTGAAAATGTGTAGTACAATGTGCGTGTGACGAACCTTGAATACCAGTGTCACAATGCCACAAGAAACCTGTTATCACGCCAAACCATCCTGTGCATACCAGTGAAGCGACGGATTACTGAACAATAATCGCTTTTAACAAGTTGCATCTTCTTCCACAGCTAGTAATCTGTGTCCTTAAAGGCAGTACACCGTTGTGGAATGTTTGTTTCATGCGCTACAACGGGGAGCCATGTGGAGAAGCCGAGACGAGTGCCGTGCCGCCAGCCAGCCGGTCGCGGTAAACCACTGCCACTCA
The DNA here is from genome assembly GCF_021461395.2 of Schistocerca americana. Lineage (NCBI taxonomy): Eukaryota > Metazoa > Arthropoda > Insecta > Orthoptera > Acrididae > Schistocerca > Schistocerca americana. Next base: position 458,502,517 of record NC_060119.1, on the reverse strand, counting down.
CCGACATCGGCGAATGGTTCGCCGCGGTTCGCGACTGCTTGGGCGCCACGTCAGCACGACGTCGCTGTTACTGAGAGCAGGTCGTCGAACCCAGCGGCCGTCGGCACGCGGCGTTCCAGACGACGCGACTCAACAATTGCTTCGCGCCGCCAGCTCCGTACAACATTGTTGTCATTCAAATGAACTACCAAATATGTGTTTAATGCACTAACATGAATAGGGTTTAGTGGACACGAAATGACGTGACAAACATTTTTTTTTTTTTTTTTTTAGTTATTCAATACGGACCCAAAGTATTCATTGGTTCAGTGATATATAGATATAATATGTTTTCGTCATGTTAATGAAGTATACTCGCATGAATGCTAGACATTTTAAACCAATTGTCGCGAGTAAATGCAAGGACGATTCATGATACTACTGTAAAAATGTGTAATAAGTGACTTTCATTACAATCCAAAACACAAATATTATATGGGTAACAAAGAGACTAAAGGTTTAACATGCTCTCACAAATAGCCTTTGTTATATGTGAACATTGGATAGAATCTGAACTTTTTGTGATCAAACTGGGTATTAAAACAAACCAGACGAGATGACCATGGCTCCGGCGCAGTTTTCCCAGGTTTTCTGATCGCACGTAGCCCGAATGGGGGAGCCAAATAAATGTAATGACCCTGGGACTAGGTTTATGGTCACCTCGCAAAGTGTAAGAACAGTATAAAAAGTGTAATTAAACCTACAGTGTAAAAGAACTAAGAAGTTTAAAGTGAATGTTCTAACCAAGGTAACAGACAATAACCAAACAGACGTTAGTGGCAGCATATTGCCGAACATTCTTAACGTTAGTCAATTGCTGCCAGGGGGCATTGTAACGTCTAGTAAGAAACAAAAACAACATATTATGTAGTAACGAGAAAATTATATGTATCATATTGTGTTATTGTATAAAATTATGTATTTTTTTTATTATTTATTTTTGAGAATATCTGCGTCGGCGAGTAATGAAACCGCCACAGACGATAAATGTCGAACAAAGATTAAAATAAGTAACTAGTATATAATACGTGACGAATAGCAATTTCTTTGTCTTCTTCATCTGGGAGTCGAACGAGTAAGATATCCTGTGTCGTAGTAGCGAACGCTAGTGTAGCATTCTTTTGTCGAGACTAAGCAATGTACGCCATTACGTGTGAATTCACAAAGGTCTGTAATCACTGAGATATTTAAAGGTTTTAATAGAGTTGTTTAAATGAAAACTTGTATTATTTATTGTTAAGCTTGCTTGCATATTATCCCATCCTGTTGAGACATTTTTCAGTTATACAAATATTATCTGTGGTGCTGAGCTGCGTGGAGAACGAAGAGCCGCGGCGTATTTAAACGACTTACAATATAGTAGAGCATACCGCAAGGAAGCGGTAAAATAATAGTAAAATAATATTATTTCTTTTAGCTCCCAGACTGGCAGTGAAGATCAGCAGATTTTATGATGTGTTGCAGATTGACGCGGGCTGCTGATAGGATATAATTTACAGTGCAAATAATTTAATGTACCTTCAGAATCTGATAGGAATCTTGCTGTGCTCCGTTCTGATCTGGCAAACTTTATAGTGACAACGTATTTTTTAATGAGAGTCTCATGTTCTTGGGCTAGTCGTGGTATGAAATAGCATTTTAACGAGAAATAAAATCCACTGCGAACTTGTGTTTTTGAACGATCACACGGACTGTAACATCAGTGCTCATAACGAAGTAATTTCAACTTTTAATCACTATGAAGTAGGGAAGATATATTGATTCTTAGCATGAGTTGCAGTTACGAAAAATCGTTCCTTAAATTGTAGGCCAGATACAGAACAATAAGACTTCTATATATACATTTTATTCCGCTAAAGGGTAATGATGATAAAGAAAAGCAAAGCACAGCATTATTAACAGATATTTCGCGGCTCTTCTCGTATGTTTATTAATAAAAAACGTGAAAAACTGGAGCACGGAAGGTTCTGTACAAGCTTGATTTATATAGTTTGTGCATCCATCTCGGTAATCGAGAATTTCGACGATATTTGCCTGCTATCGATATCGATACTTGCAAGATACCAAAATAAAGTTACGTACATGACCGAATCTTTTGACTGCATTGACAAAGAAGCTTAAATTTTTACATCGCCAAGAGACCGTAGATTTTAATATGCAACATAAATTGGAACTTGATATGTCACCCATTCTTGAGAAAAAACAGTGGAGCAGACAGACAGACGAGGAACAAAGCGATCATATACGGGTTCCATTTTTGCCGTCTGTGGTACGGAATGCTGTAAAGACAAAACTAATGACAAGCGCGGAAATGAGAACAACGAGGAACTTAACAACGAAATTGCTGATCTCGGAGTAGACGAGCTTAAGGGATGGTGCTACCCAGGCAGCAAAATATCCCATTGCAATTGAAGCAAGGAGGACATCACGTGGAAAGTGGATCAGGCAAAAGGGTCATTTCTGGTCAAGTGACGTCTGCTGGTATCAAAGATAGGTCTTGAGGAAGAAATTTCTGAGAATATACGTTTAGAGTAAAGCACTGTGTGATACACAGTGACAGACAGAGGGAAAATCGGAAGGGAAGAGAATCGAAGCGATTGACTTGCGGTCCTAAGGAAAATGAGATGGACTGATAAGATTAGAAATGATGAGACCCTTTGCAGAATCGTCGAAGAAGGGAATATCTGGAAAACGCTGACAAGAAGAAGGAGCAGGATGATAGGACATGTGTTAAAACATCAGGGAATAACCACGGTGGTACTAGATGGAGCTGTAGGGGTAAAAGTTGTAGCGGACGACAGAGATAGCAACATATCCGGCAATAAGTAACTGAGAACGTAATGTGCTACCAGAGTTTTAAGTCATCTGATCTGAAAAAATACGACAGGAAAGCAGTAATCGATTATATACATTCAGCGTTATTGAAATCTGTCGGAGGTGTTAGAACTAGGAGGTTATTTGCATTGGTACAGAAATCTATGAAAAGGATCAGTTAGCGTCAGATTTCCAGAAAAACAATATACTCACACTGCCAAACAATATACGTGTAGGTAAATGAGGAAGCTATCAGATGATTAGTCAGACAAGCCATGCCTGAGAAGAAAAAAATGATGATGCACTGGCGATGATCAGTTTGATTTCAGGAAAGAAAAATATGCCAGAGAAGTAATTCCGACGATGTGCTTTCGGACGGATGTCTGGAGCTAACGAAGACAGCGAATCTGTTGAAAGTAACGGATTGCACAGTGCGCACAGTGTATAGCTTAACGATAATCAAAGCGAAGAGGTAAGTGATGAAGAGTAGTAGGAAAGAGAGTAACGATTTACTCAACATCAAAATAGGGATAGACACACTGGTAAAAGAAGCGAAAAAGATTTCGTCCCTGCGAAGCAAGATTACGCAGGAGGGCTGAAGCAAGGGAAGAGTCAAAAGTAGATTAATACAGCCTAAGAAAACTTACCTCTGCAGCAGTTCCCTGTTAATAACAGATACTGATATGGGAGTGACGAGGATGTTCTTGAAAGTGTTCGCATGGAGCACAGCATTGCATCTATGTAATAAGCTGACCGTTGCAAATCTGGAGAGGAAGACATTGGAAGCACTTGAGCTGCTGTGTTGGCGAAGTGCACGGTGACTTAAGAAGTGCAGAACAGATTAACGAAGATCCTTACTAGAAGAAACGCCGGGCGTGTGGGGTATATGCGAAAGTCAGCCCAGGAACAGGTGCAAAATAAAGGGGGTGAACCAATACTGGATTATGACAAATGTATCAAACTGTCTGACAAAGAAAGTGAAGTGCCCGAAAAGGGATGAAGAAATGAAATGAAACTTCACGGGCTGAAAGGGTATGTCATATTATTACAGTGAACAAAATCGATTGAAGTGTACAAAGAACTTGACAACACCAATGGGCTCACCAGTACGACGTTGCACCCACTATGGTCTGGGTACATGCACTGATTAGGTTGAGAATGGTGTCATAATACCGTTACATCCTCTTTTTGAGACAAACGGGCCAACTACTGCAACTGGTTCTTGAGAAGTAAAGCATGAGGAAGCACGGTGTCCGTGACGTACTGTTGTACCGTTGGAATTCCTGCAATTACTACCAGCCGTCTTGAAGTCATACCCGATGTCTTGCTCCTTCTCGTCCCTTCACAACATCAGGAGTTGCACCTCTCTGCCAAACACGTGTGAAGAACGGGATGTCTCTCCAAGTCCCCGTCACGCTCACCAACCAATGTCATTCATGTCATTCATGCTCTGAGCACTATGGGACTCAATTGCTGAGGTTATTAGTCCCCTAGAACTTAGAACTAGTTAAACCTAACTAACCTAAGGACATCACACACATCCATGCCCGAGGCAGGATTCGAACCTGCTACCGTAGCGGTCTCGCGGTTCCAGACTGCAGCGCCAGAACCGCGCGGCCACTTCGGCCGGCAACCAATGTCATTCAGTACGCTGCAGAAATGTAATTCATTGCTGAACACAATTCGACGTCATTCATCAGCAGTCCATGTTTCTCGGTCGTGGCACCCCTCCAAACGCCGCAGTTTCCCATCTGATGTTACCGGCAGCCTGCATATGGGACTGTACTTCCCTAGATCAGTTGTTGCTAGTCTCCGGCCAATGATGCGGGAAGACAAAGAATGTAGCAGAGCGTCCATCACTTGTTTTAGGATGGCAGAGGTACAAATGTGAAGGGGTTACGACGTGCTTGGTTCACACAATACGACAATTCTATCTTATGGTGGTCAGGCCTTGCCGACTAGAACCTTGATCAGGATGCGTGCCTTCTCGTTCACATATGATCCAACGTCAGGCCACTGTCACAACGGAATACTTCACAAATCTGGATATTGTACCATTCGACCAGCCTGCTAACGATGACTCACAACGAGGGCCCTAGCAAACTCTGTTGGGTGCTGATAATGGTATCTCACACGTGTACGTGGCATCTCTATGTCCACCTCATGCCTGACACTGTTCACGGTCCTTACGTACCATAAAAGGCTAAAACAGCAACAACACTGCTGGACTCTGGTGACGGTTCTATCTGTGACAGAAAGTTGCAACACTCATCATTTACGTACCCGCTGATGGTGTACATTTATGAAGTGACATTGATGACATCCAATCACGTCTTCTGGGTGCTTCACCTCTTTTGTCTGTCATTGCATGTTGGGTGTAATTGTTAGGTATTGATGAAAGATGAGGGACAGCAGTAGAATGGTTGATGACTTATAACGTATGTACATACCTTAGGGTCGCGAGTATCGACGCCAGAATAAACGACGATGCGATTGAGCGTGGGGCAGGCATCCTCCCGAGCGTTGTAGGGCAGCTCGAAGCCGCGGATCTTGAGGTAGAGGAAGCTGTTGGCCGAGTCCTCCGGCTCGATGAGCCAGGGGTGGCTGACGCAGCCGAGGCCGGCGCCGTCCCCGGACAGCAGCGCGCTGCTGGAAGCACCCTCCGCCGCCGCCTTGGCCTGCTGCTGCTGGGCCGCGGGGCTGCGCAGCGTGATCTCGCCGCTGGAGCCGCGCAACCTGCGCATGTTGCTGAGTCAGATGGTCGTCAACACTACCAGCTCACTCATTTACGGTAAATCTCTGGCGGCGACAGAACACCTTAGCATACAATATCGATCATACGGCAGTTAAAACACTGTCTATCAATATCATTTGTGTCAAAACCATCATGGACCTCTAGTAGTGATGTCGGGTACGTGTCACATTTTTATCTTATGAAAACACTGTTTCTTTTTCTCTTCCCTAAATACTTCTAAATTATGTATTCATAGTAGTCTTACATCTGCATTATTCCCGCCAGTCCGAAACGATCCGAAACTTAATTAACAAAAAAATAGAGAAAAGTTAAGATGATTTTAATGCTTCATGTGTTCTATGTTCTCCCACTCAATAGAATATAACTCACAGAACGATCCTACAACATGCAGAGCTGTCAGAAAATTCTTTCTGTGGGACGATGGTCAACTCGTGTATCGCATTGGCTTCAATGTCAGTTTAGTTGTCAAAACGTTGACCTTTCGTGTGAATCTCTGCAGTTTGTCGTTTAAAGCCCGTTTTGTATTCATAACACCAACCCGTGATGATTTTTTCCGGAAAAAAACTGTCCAGAATTTGCACTTCAATTAAGTCACGGCAGGCGTACTCACATCGTTACATTTGTTTAGGGATCATGGTTTACAGGACAAACTTTGCACACACTTTTCTCCATTACCATTTGTGACACTGCAACGTTGACACACCTCAGCCGTACATCCTGTACTTAACAATGCCTGATCAAAATTGACTGGTCGAATACACATCTACTGTTTACAGTGTGGTTAGTTCAAGCTGCCACGTTAGATACTGCGGTGTCGTCGCCTATACACCCGAATAAAATGAGTCCCAGAACTGTTTGAACGGATGCTTTATATGCAGGGTGTCTGACAATTCTTATTACGAAATTTTACGATTGTACAGGGGACATAGCAGGTAAACTTGTGATAATAAACTCACGTCTAGCAATGAATCGTATACATGCGAGTTTACTGCAGCTATCACAGTTTCCCATTCCCCACTGTCTATTGTCCATCCAGTCTCCAAATTCCAGATAGTGTGCTTTGCATGTTCTCGCTGGTCTAACTCTTTTACTTCTTCCAGGTGAATCCATTGCACTACTCGTTTCGATCATCTTTTAATCTCTAACCTTTCAGGATCCTCATACCAAAGTAAGATATTTGTTCCCGTTGTGTCTATAACAGTATTTCCATCTTCCATTTTCCTCCGTATTTCCTCATTTCCTATGTGATCCAGTCTTGAGATTACGCTCCTCCTCCTCCAGTTTTCCGTTTCTATTCCAAGAAGTCTTTGTTTTTCTCTTTCATTAATTTCCCGGGTTTTGAGGTAAAATGTGGTTGAACATAGGATCGCTTTCAAATCTCCCGCTTCACGGTATGCACAGAGTGGGCGGATTGAACTCTGTACTCAGTACTCTATGGCATGGTCTGTGTTTCACGTTCTCGCCGTCTGGCTCTCTTCTATTTGACGAAAGGTGTCCTCTACAAATTCGAGAGAGTGGTACGTCCTGGGACCACGACTATCAATCCCCCTAGATGCGAACGTACCAGTTTGTTGCAGCTACTGTAGTCCGGCGAAAATGATATGCGGTTTCGTAAATACCTGAGGGACTGACAAGCGCAACCTCTTCACACACAGTGCGTATTGTGAAGCGTATTCGATCTTCCATTTTATATCCAAATGGTGTGTTTCGAGACGTCAAAACATTAGCTAGTAAATCCCCTCTACAAACCTTTGAAACTTGTAATAGAAATTGTGCTATATGATAAACCAGAAATCTAACGATAAAACTAAATTGTTCAGAGGTATTTGTTGCGTATTTTGATATAAGAGACCCGTGGTCTCTGGTAGCAGAGCAGTGGCATTTTTGTTTGACACCTTACCCAAATTTATATTTGTGTCTGTATTACAGTGAAAATATGTACGCAATACATTTGTACGCAATTGCATTTGTCGTCCCCCCCCCCCCCCCACAACAAATGTGTGTGTGTGTGTGTGTGTGTGTGTGTGTGTGTGTGTGTGTGTAGATACCTAGGATAGTTAGAGCTTACAGGGTTTGCATTTGTCATCTGCTAGATAGTTTTCTCGTAGTATATTGTGGATATTTTGCTTGTGAAATTACGTAATAAAACTTTTATCCCAATTATCTATTATTTCATTCTATTCCTTTACAGACACAGTGAAATTTAACCACGCGTTGAAAGTGTGTAACTTATCATAGGTTAGTGTGTCATGCACGTGTGACACCTGTTGCACGGAGCAGTTAATTGTATCTGCCCTACGTGTGTCACTGCCCCGTTGCTGGGATACTGGAGGACGGCTGCCCGCAAGAGCGGGCATGAACAAGTGCGGACAAAGATACAGGTGCCTGCTAGGCAAGTGACTTGCTGGCAGCGGCGTGGAAAGTTGTAGATGCGGTTTTGTATTGTATTGTATTGTATGTTAACCGGGGACCTAGAAACGACGGAAAGGCTCCGTCCCCGCTGCAGCCACAGTGGTCCACAATCCCACGACGACTACTGCAGTCCACTTCACCCCTCTGCCGCCCTACACCGAACCCAGGGTAACTGTGCGGTTCGGCCCCCGGTGGACCCCCCCAGGGAACGTCTCACACCAGACGAGTGTAACCCCTATGTTTGCGTGGTAGAGTAATGGTGGTGTACGCGTACGTGGAGAACTTGTTTGCGCAGCAATCGCCGACTTAGTGTACCTGAGGCGGAATAAGGGGAACCAGCCCGCATTCGCCGAGGCAAATGGAAAACCGCCTAAAAACCATCCACAGACTGTCCGGTTCACCGGGCCTCGACACAAATCCGACGGGCAGATTCGTGCCGGGGACCAGGCGCTCCTTCCCGCCCGTAAAGCCGTGCGTTAGACCGCACGGTAACCGGGCGGGCTTAGATGCGGTTTAATCTATGACATGTGAGCACTCTGTTGGGCTGAACATACCTCTGAGGGGACTGCCTCACCTGTGGGCTGTTATTAATGCCATTACGCCGGTAGGAGAATAAGTATCAGCTACGCTGCCGTTGTAAGTTGCGAGGCAGGAACCGTTTATTGCCTATACTGTGGATTACATGGATAGGCCTTTTGCAACAGACAGCAATTCTGTTGTTAACTTACGTGTGACGCACTGCACCCTGGTTCCCTTCGGGTCGAGCTGTTATTTGCAGTCGCTCCTCCGATTTTATGTTGCGAGCGAAGGCGCTCATTCGTATTTCTATAATAGACTGTGTTTACCTGATTTTCTTGACACATATGCGAGATCTGTGGATTAATTTTTTTGAGTCATCAGTCTTGTGACTGATTTGATACTGCCCGCCACGAATTCCTCTCCTGTCTCAACCGTTCCATTTCCGAGTAGCGCTTGCAACCTACGTTCTCAATTATTCGCTGGCTGTATTCCAATCTTTGTCTTCCTCTACAGATTTTACCCTCTACAGCTCCATCTGGTACCATGGAAGTTATTTCTTGACATCTTAACAAATGTTCTATCATTCTGTCCCTTCTTCTTTTCAGTGCTTTCTATATATTCTTTTCCTCGTCGATTCTGCGCAGAACGTCTTCATTCCTTACCGTCAGTCCATCTAATTTGCAACATTCTTCTGTAACATCACATCTCAAAAGTTCGTTCTCTTCTTCTCTGGTTTTGCCACAGTCCACGTCTTACTGCCATGCAATGCTGTGCTCCAAGTGCACATTCTCAGAAATTTCTTCCTCAAGTTATGATCTATGTTTGATACTAGCAGGCTTGTCTTTCCCAGAAATCCCATTTTCGCCAGTGCTAGTCTGCTTTTTACATGCTCCTGGTTCCGTCCTTCATGGGATATTATGCTGCCTAGGTAGTAAAATTCCTTAACTTCATCTGCTTCGAGATCACCAATTATGATATCAAGTTTCTCGCTGTTCTCATTTCTGCTACTTTTCATAACTTGTGTTTTTCTTCGATTTATTTTAGTCCATATCCTGTGCTCATTAGACGTTTATTCCATTTAACAGGTACAGCAATTCTTCTTGACCTTCACTTAGGATAGCAAAGTTGTCAGCGAATGTTATCACTGATATCCTTTCACCTTGATTTTTTACCCCACTCCTGAGCCTTTATTTCCGTCAATGCTTCTTCGACAGATAGATCGAACAGTAGACGCGAAAGGCTACATTCCTGTCTAACATCCTTTTTAATCCGTGCACTTCGTTCTTGGTTTTCACTCATATTGCTTCCTCTTGGTTCTTGTAGACATTGTCTTTTCTTACAGGTCACCGAGTTTTTCTCAGGATTTTGAACATCTTGCACCATTTGAAATTGTCGAATGCTTTTACCAGGTCCGCAGATTCTATGAATGTGTCTTGATTTCTCTTCAGTCTTACTTCCATTACCAACGCAACGTCAGAACAGTCTCTCAGGTGCCTTCACCTTTCCTAAAGCCAAACTGATCGTCATCTAAGAGATCTTCAATTTTTTATATTTATTGCCTACGAGATAATGTGGCTTGATAGTTTGTGTACGTAAACCTGCACTTCCTGTAAAATGTTTCTGAAAATTTGACTGTAAACTCTTTGTCCGGCGTGTTTCCTATTCAATGCACGCCAGCCTTGTTTAACTCACCAGGGTCTCATTTTTTTTTTTAGAATAGTGTTTAATTCTGTTTACTCGCGTGCGCGGGTTTGTGTGAGTGTGTTTTTTTACAGGATAGTTTGCCATAACTTAACGCCTTACTTAATTAATTCTGACGCGAACCCGGAAAGGGGGCCTCGCCGTATGCTTTGGTTGCTCTTGTGGCATGCATCAAATCATTTTGTAACGTAAATTCCTAATAAATCTGTCGTAAAGGTATGTATTTTGACACAACAGCTGGCCAGCTGATTCTGGTACTGCTTGTTGTTACCTGTTTTCGGAACTGGCCGACTGTGTGATATTTTTTTTGTTATTCTGTTTTTTGTTTTTTGTTTTTGTGGCTCCCAGTCCTTGCTGATACCTTCTGTATATTGGGTTGGTTACTTCCATAGTGTGTTTACCCGTAACCGCAGAAATTAGGCGTTTGCCTTACTTGGGTGTACGATAATATCAATTGTATATGGTACCGTCATTGGAACCTTTGCATTTATAATTAATCTCTCTTTTGATTTAATGGAACTCATTTCTTTTGAAACTCACTTCAGTAATTCTAAGCAACACCCTCTAGAGGTGGTATTTAGTATAATTTTGGTTCGGCCGTTTGTGACACTCTGTATGCTCTAGGCGGTTTGCCATGTAGTTATCACAAACCTAGTTTATTGATCGGTCATTGCGATGTAAACCTCACAGTGTAAATAAACCTGATAATCTGCCTGTCTGCGAAGGCATCTTCAGATATCAGCTTAAGATCCCTCAAATCAGTTACTAATTCATTTCTTGTACTGTAACCAAATTTCATGTGAATCCTAATGCCAATTCTCCAGTTGTAAAGCTTCGTTGCGTGGCCGGTAACCGTTACTTCACTTAGTGCTATTAAAGTTCCTTGTAGTGAAATTCTATTTTCTTAAATCAGTGATGTCATAAACTGGTCTCTATGGCCAAGGCATCAGCTACAAAGCTAGAGGTGGATAAATGGGAGGAACCGCGCTGTTGCTACGGTCGCAGCTTCGAATCCTGCCTCGAGCGTGGATGTGTGAGATGTCCTGAGGTTAGTTAGGTTTAAGTAGTTCTAAGTCTAATTGACTGATGACCTCAAATGTTAAGTCCCATAGTGCTCGAAGCCATTTGAACCACATTTGGAGAAGTGGGAACTGGTAGTTGGCAGTCGGGTCTCTAGGAAGAGAAAGTGCTCCAATTGTTTCTTTTCGAATACTTATAATACGTTTAGTCAACTATCGGAGTCATGTGGAGAAGAGATTCCAGAAGAGTTTCCAGTAGTTGCAGGACAGGCAAGATACAGCAGACATCTAAAGTAAGTAGAAAGCCTTTGTTAGAAGAATTAGGCAAGGGATTCTCCTGCTAGATAGCAGTCGTAAGTGTGACGTAGGTGCTGAAGATATTAGGTGCGGAATACAAGTCCCCAGCTGTTTTAAACCAAGTACTGGGATCAAAAAGGTGACAAAAGACGTAGCGTCTTTGTGTAAGGACTTCACTGAAGAGGATCATATAGAAATAGTGGGGTGGTGGCGAGGTGGTGGAGCCTCGGAGAGTCTTGACAGGGATTGGGCTTATAGGCGTTGATTTGAACAATCTTATTCAAACTCGGTCCAGCACCCTCTGAAGCCCCACATTAACTCGCCTCATAGCTCTGTCTAAGTGGGACCACAACAGGGATGTTACGTTATGTTATGTTATGTTAACCGGGGCCTAGAAACGACGGAGAGGCTCCGTCCCCGCCGCAGCCGCAGTGGTCCACAACCCCACGACGACTACCGCAGTCCACTTCACCCCTCCGTCGCCCCACACCGAACCCAGGGTTATTGTGCGATTCGGCCCCCGGTGGACCCCCCAGGGAACGTCTCACACCAGACGACTGTAAGCCCTATGTTTGCGTGGTAGAGTAATGGTGGTGTACGCGTACGTGGAGAACTTGTTTGCGCAACAATCGCCGACATAGTGGAGCTGAGGCGGAATAAGGGGAACCAGCCTGCATTCGCCGAGGCAGATGGAAAACCGCCTAAAAACCATCCACAGACTGTCCGGCTCACCGGACCTCGACACAAATCCGTCGGGCGGATTCGTGCCGGGGACCAGGCGGGGCGCAACAGGGATACAAAGTGAATGTTTGTGGTCCGAGTTCACAGCAGTCCCGTCTACTGACAAGGCAATGAGTCGTTCCGTGACCATGTAAGTTTGGCTCGCACTGAGCCACGGAACCCTATAAATAATAAATATCTGCCCTCTGTGTATCAACGACCCGGAATTTGTAAATCTTTCGTGTCTCAGAGGCTTTCGGAAGTTATGCGAAACAGATTTTAGTGATGCATATCAGTCGGGTACATACATTTATGTAAAGTGTTGGTAATCCATTTTACCTCCTATCGTCTCTTGTCGCAAGGCACGACAAGCCATCTCCTACTTCGGCAGCCGACACGAACTGGTATTCGCCTTCGAAGTTGAAGTCGCTAAAGTCCTGTGTGATGTTCATGAAGGTGACCGTGAAATTGACCTCCACGACGGAAGAGGAGAGCGTCTGCATCGGCAGCGGCTCCGACAGCCTGGAGCAGATGCAGTCCCTCGGCAGCTGGACGCCGGGCCACGGGTACTCGGACACCCAGAGCTCGGCGACGGCGGCAGCGGCGGCGCGGGCCGCGCGGCCTCCAGCTGGAGCCGGCCTGGCGCAGCGCCAGCGGCCGGTGCGCGGGTCGCGGCGCGAGTGGCAGGCGCGCTCGCCGAACCTGGCGCGCGCCAGCGTGAGGCGCACGCGCTCGCCCGGCGCCGCCTCGAAGCGCAGCACGCAGCTGAGGTTGTGCGCGCCGCCGCGGCCGTACAGGAAGACGCTGCGCGGCGACTGGAAGCGGCCGGCGCGCGGCGACAGCGGCGACGAGCGGAAGACGCGGTCGCAGGGGCCGGCCTCGGCGCCGGCGGCGGGCGCGCCCTCCAGCGACGTGTCGACGAACTCGTAGCGCAGCAGGAACGACAGCGGAAAGAGCGCGCTCGCCTGGAACGTGTCGAGCGTCAGCTCCGGGCCCGACGACACGTAGCTCTCGGGCAGCGCGCAGGGCCGCGTGTGGCGCGTGCTGTTGCTGAGCAGGCTGTGGTCGCAGAGGCGCGGCGCCTCCTCCTTGCAGAACTCGCCCAGCAGCTGCACCGCCCCCGCGCCGCCCCCGCCGCTGCTGTTGGTCACCGGGTCCAGCCGGCCGTCCCACAGGCGCACGCAGCCCGCCACCGCCGCCCCCGTGTCCCAGTCGGCGCGGTGGAACTTGAGGAACGACAGCCACACCGTCTCGTGGCGCCGGCCCTGGAAGTGGTAGCGGCACGTCGTGTTGGGCGGCAGCGAGTGCTGCGGGCTCTCCACCTCGCCCCACGGCGCGTCGAAGCTCGTCAGCAGGAACTCGCAGTGGGCGTGGTCGCGCACGTAGCTGTGCGACCGGGCATCCACCAGCACCACCTGAGTACCAAATTCCAGATGTCAGAAATCAAATAAATACCAGCTAAAAATAACTGAACATATTTTTTTCTGCTGTGACTTCTAGAACTGGAGTATGTAATGTTTATGATGAAAACTTCCGCTACAGTTGTACAATTTTTTATTGACTAATATCGTTATGGTACCAGGTTTAGGGACTGGTTGGTTGATCGGGGGAGGGGACCAAACAGCGAGGTCATCGGTCCCATCTGATTAGGGAAGTGTGGGGAAGGATATCGGCTGTGCCCTTGCTAAGGAACCATCCCGGCATTTGCTGAAGAGATTTAGGGAAATCACGAAAATCAGGACGGCCGCACGTGGGTTTGGACCGTCGTCCTCCAGAATGCGAGGCCAGTGCGCTAACCACTGCACCGCCTCGACAGTTTTAGGGAATCAGCTTCATCTTCAGGTATATGTATAAATAGTAGGGTGAAGCGTACATGTCAAAGGTAATTTACAACGCACCACATCTGCTGTATATGGCTCATCAGACTGAATATCCAAACGCGCGCGCAAAAGCCACCTTTCAACTTTAGCTGACCTAAGGCACCCTAACCAAGCAAGAGCTGGCACATTTGGGTATTCAATCTGATGCGCCATTTATGGCACATGTGGTGGCTCCTAAGTCAGCTTTCACGTTGACGCTTAGTGCGACTATTCACAGATGTACTTGGATGTGAGCTCCTGAAACCTGCTGATGTAGAGGCTTTAGTCAATAAATAATTTTACAACTGTAGCGGACGTTTTCGTCATGAAAAATGTTCTAAAATGTTCTGAGGTATTCAGCTGGGTGGTGTCGTCCCACTTGTGCCGTTCATCATGAAGCTGACTTATTTCCATCTTCGTGTGGTCCTGGTGGTAATTGGAAACGACTTGACACGGCAACAAATCATTTTTCCGAAATACCGCACCACTTGGACGACGACACCTGACTGCATACCAGAGGACTTATATGCCAGGAAATTTTACTATCACACAGGCCACATATTCATACTCAAAGTAATGTGTGACGTAGATTTGTGGTAAGGATGTATATTGCCCATTAACAGACTTCACATAGGCCTGCAATACCATCACGGAAAGCAAATGGGACGTAGTAGAAGAATCAGGAAGCGGTTTAATCCGATAAGACTTACTAGAACGCGGTTTAAGGAAACTAAGGAAGATTTGAAAGCAGGGAATCTGAATGTTTTAGGGCGGAGATGCGAGTGAAGCTGAGAGACTGCTTGTCTCAGTCGCGTTTGGCAGGGAGCACCTGTAAAGCAGCACCGGACAGAAGAGCTGTTAATATAAATTTCGAGGTTAAACTGTTAGCATTTGCCGATGACATCGTTGTGTCTCCAGAGGAGGAAGACAAACTCGGCAGATAAGAGAGTTAATGTAGGAGGCACAGGAAGTGGATTTCAAGATTAATGAATAGGAAACGATATGTTTTGTAGGAAGGAGGAAAGATGAAGAAGAAGTGGGGTGAACACTAGATACAAGATGCTCGTTAAGAAGACTGGATTCTTAAAATAACTAGGAGGCACTGTTAATTGATATAATGACGTAACGTATGCAGAGAGAGGAATGTTTGGCATGAATAAACCATTTACCGGCAAACAGTTAAGGAGAACATCGAAACTTCGTATTTAGAAAGCAATTG
Organism: Schistocerca americana; assembly: GCF_021461395.2. Classification (NCBI taxonomy): domain Eukaryota; kingdom Metazoa; phylum Arthropoda; class Insecta; order Orthoptera; family Acrididae; genus Schistocerca; species Schistocerca americana. Next base: position 458,487,163 of record NC_060119.1, on the reverse strand, counting down.
TGCATCAATATAAACACATAGTGACAAGATTTCGACACTGAGAAAGAAGACTGAGACGAAACCTATCTTTGAAAAAAAGGTATTAAGAAACATTTGTGCACCAGTGTGTGAGTATGAAAGTTTCAGTGGAAGATAAAATAGGGAAGTGCACGCAATGTGCTATTTGCCAGATACTAAGAGCAGTAGTAAAATTCAGGAAAACTGAATGAGTGGGAAATGCTCTGAGAAGGGCATAAGAGAGGAAGATACTTGACAGATAACAGGAAGAAACGGAAGACGGTAAAAAGTAAGGCTCGACTTTTGTTTATGTGGTTGTCTAAGTAAGGCAGGCTACAGTCAGGTATTGACAGGCATGTCAACGCGTGCCAAGCGGCTCCCTTCGATCTACAAATATCTCGATTTAACCTGTTGATCTTGCATTTCACGTTGACTTTGGTAACTTTGAGATATATTTAATCCAAAATTTCATTTCTGTCACTCAGGTTTGCATCAAGTATAAGTCTGAGCTTCTCTGGTTCCATGTTTTAAACACTCCTTCACAAGGCTCTTAACCATTTTTAACGCTCAGTACATCAGTCACAACTTGGGGTAAAATTTTAAAGTAAAAAATTTTTCCAGTATTGGCGAAAACAAAAACATGTGCTTAAAATTAACGACCCAATCAAGTTCAGAAGATCAAATATTAGGATAAAAGAAGTACATGTCTAAAACAAAACGACACCGAAAATTCTGAGAACTAAATCCGATAAAACGGAGAGAATTTAGGTCATACCATTTAGAAGTCTGGGCTACAAGAGATTGGTTATTAAATTCGTTGCCACCAAATGGAAACTGGCTGAACATTTTGAACGGAAAGAGAATCATTGAGGAAATCATAGAGAGATAACGAAAAGTAATGAGAAAAGTTCGGCGATCCGCTTATAGTGTAAACGGAATACGCAGAATTAGAGTAAATGAAGAAACAGAAAAGCAAACATACATTTATTCGGATATGAAATTACGCAGGTTGAAGTTCTACGGGCATATTAAAATAACGAAAACAACCGGATTAACTAGACAGGTTGTGGATTTCTACTATCATCACAGTAAAGCTAAAATTGAAATACACTCCTGGAAATTGAAATAAGAACACCGAGAATTCATTGTCCCAGGAAGGGGAAACTTTATTGACACATTCCTGGGGTCAGATACATCACATGATCACACTGACAGAACCACAGGCCCATAGACACAGGCAACAAATGGTTCAAATGGCTCTGAGCACTATGGGACTTAACTACTGTGGTCATCAGTCCCCTAGAACTTAGAACTACTTAAACCTAACTAACCTAAGGACATCACACACATCCATGCCCGAGGCAGGATTCGAACCTGCGACCGTAGCAGTCGCGCGGTTCCGGACTGCGCGCCTAGAACCGCTAGACCACCGCGGCCGGCACACAGGCAACAGAGCATGCACAATGTCGGCACTAGTACAGTGTATATCCACCTTTCGCAGCAATGCAGGCTGCTATTCTCCCATGGAGACGATCGTAGAGATGCTGGATGTAGTCCTGTGGAACGGCTTGCCATGCCATTTCCACCTGGCGCCTCAGTTGGACCAGCGTTCGTGCTGGACGTGCAGACCGCGTGAGACGACGCTTCATCCAGTCCCAAACATGCTCAATGGGGGACAGATCCGGAGATCTTGCTGGCCAGGGTAGTTGACTTACACCTTCTAGAGCACGTTGGGTGGCACGGGATACATGCGGACGTGCATTGTCCTGTTGGAACAGCAAGTTCCCTTGCCGGTCTAGGAATGGTAGAACGATGGGTTCGATGACGGTTTGCACTATTCAGTGTCCCCTCGACGATCACCAGTGGTGTACGGCCAGTGTAGGAGATCGCTCCCCACACCATGATGCCGGGTGTTGGCCCTGTGTGCCTCGGTCGTATGCAGTCCTGATTGTGGCGCTCACCTGCACAGCGCCAAACACGCATACGACCATCATTGGCACCAAGGCAGAAGCGACTCTCATCGCTGAAGACGACACGTCTCCATTCGTCCCTCCATTCACGCCTGTCGCGACACCACTGGAGGCGGGCTGCACGATGTTGGGGCGTGAGCGGAAGACGGCCTAACGGTGTGCGGGACCGTAGCCCAGCTTCATGGAGACGGTTGCGAATGGTCCTCGCCGATACCCCAGGAGCGACAGTGTCCCTAATTTGCTGGGAAGTGGCGGTGCGGTCCCCTACGGCACTGCGTAGGATCCTACGGTCTTGGCGTGCATCCGTGCGTCGCTGCGGTCCGGTCCCAGGTCGACGGGCACGTGCACCTTCCGCCGACCACTGGCGACAACATCGATGTACTGTGGAGACCTCACGCCCCACGTGTTGAGCAATTCGGCGGTACGTCCACCCGGCCTCCCGCATGCCCAGTATACGCCCTCGCTCAAAGTCCGTCAACTGCACATACGGTTCACGTCCACGCTGTCGCGGCATGCTACCAGTGTTAAAGACTGCGATGGAGCTCCGTATGCCACGGCAAACTGGCTGACACTGACGGCGGCGGTGCACAAATGCTGCGCAGCTAGCGCCATTCGACGGCCAACACCGCGGTTCCTGGTGTGTCCGCTGTGCCGTGCGTGTGATCATTGCTTGTACAGCCCTCTCGCAGTGTCCGGAGCAAGTATGGTGGGTCTGACACACCGGTGTCAATGTGTTCTTTTTTCCATTTCCAGGAGTGTAGATCGGCGCGGAAAACAAGAGCTCAAGGAAACAGGAGGAACACAATGAAAAAAAAAAAAACATTTAGGCGGAAAAATCATGACTGAACACTTTGTTTGGCAGAATAACAAAAGAAGACGGACGACGGCTTGGTATGACTAGTATAAAGGAGCCCATCATGAGGTAACGAAAGTAATGTGGGTGCAAGGGAAACCTGAAACCATACCATGCATATGCTTATTGTACGTTTTCCTGAAGGGCCCAAGCGAGATAAACAGTAAAATAAAAATGACTCGTTTCGTTATGTTAAGATTCAACATAATGCTAAATGGAAGTATGCGACCTTTGTAAATGTTATATATACCAGCGATCGCGATGTAATAACTTGTTATACATATATTTCGGTATCTTGACTTTTCAAAGTAGTGGATGGTGGGAACCAACCGTTTGGTGATTTTCAGTTATAAATAAATTAGCCTCTGGCTACATTCCGCCGAGCTGAGAGGACGCCAGCAGCAGCAGCACTTGTCTGATAAACATTAAATTAATTTAGTCTTTTTTTTCACGTGTTTCTGCAAAGAATTGTACTGTACATGTGTATTTTACCTGTGTAGACTAGTGGTTAGAAAAATCAATCGTAGTTTTTGTTTTTGCGTAAATCTTGTGAATGTCCTGTAGTTGTAGAGCGCTTCAGACAGAACTTGCAGAATATCATTAGTAATTTTCCTGATCACACCGTTGTGATAGGGGGTGATTTCAGCTTGCCAGGTATAGATTGGGAGTGTTATGCCATCAAAACTGGTGCCAGGTGCAGGGATTCGTATGGCATTGTTATGGATGTCTTGTCCGAAAATTTCCTTGAGCAGATTAAAAAAAAATGGTTCAAATGGCTCTGAGCACTATGGGACTTAACTGCTACGGTCATCAGTCCCCTAGAACTTAGACCTACTTAAACCTAACTAACCTAAGGACAGCACACAACACCCAGCCATCAGGAGGCAGAGAAAATCCCTGACCCCGCCGGGAATCGAACCCGGGACCCCGGGCGTGGGAAGCGAGAACGCTACCGCACGACCACGAGATGCGGGCCTTGAGCAGATTGTTAGGGAACCAATTCGTGAGGGTAACGGCTTGGAGACTTCCTGGCAACAAACAGATCGGAACCTATCGAGTCATTTAACGTAGAGGAAGGTATCAGTTATTATAAGGCTGTCACAGCATCTATGACGACGGGTCCTACAAGAAATGTTGAGAAAGGAACATATACATGCTCAGCAAAGGATAGAAATTTCCGAATATCTCAGCAGTCAGTGTCAAATATTCGGTGATGAAAACGAAGATATGGAGAACAAATGGGAAAAAACGGAAAAGCATCATTCAATATGTCCTAGACAAGTAGGTTCCGAGTAAGATTTTAAGGGATGGGAAACATCCACCATGGTTTAATAGCCGTGTGAGGAAAGCGCTACGAAACAAAGAGGACTTAATCTGAGATTCAAGAGAAATGAAAAAATCTTGCTGACAAACAAAGGCTGAAGGAAGCGAAAATGAGTGTAAGGAGAGCAATGAGAGAAGCGTTCAGTGAATTTGAAAGTAAGACGTTGCCAACCGGCCTTAGTAAAAACTCTAAGAGATTATGGTCGTATGCAAAATCAGTAATTGGGCCTATATCATCTATACATTATCTCAGCGCACACACCGGTACCGAGACGGAAGATAACAGAGAGGAGGTCGAAATACTGAATTCGGCCTTCTGAAGCTGTTTCACCACGGAAGATCGTAGCACTGTCCCTTCTTTCAATCGACGTACGAACGTCGAAATTGCAGTCCCATTTTTAAGAAAGACAGATCCACACAATTATAGACTTATATCGTTGACGTCAGTCTGTTGTAGAATTATGGAACATGTTTTAGACTCAAGAATTATGACGTTTTTGGAAAATTAACATTTACTCTATAAAAATCAACAAGAATTCCGCAAACAGAGATCCTGCAAAATTCAACTCGCTCTGTTCCTCCATGAGATCCACAGCGCAGTGGACAACGGCGCTCAGGTTGATGCCGTGTTCCTTGATTTCAGTAAGGCATTTGACACCGTCGATCGTTGCCGTTTAATGAAAAAAGATAAGGGCTTACGGAGTATCGGAGCAGACTTGCCATTGGATTCAAGACTTTCTTGCAGACAGAACTCAACACGTCGCTCTTAACGGGACAAAATCTATAGATGAAAGGTAATATCCGAAGTACCACAGGAAAGTGTGATAGGATCGCTGTAGCTGTTTACTATACATATAAATTATCTAGTAGAAAGCGTCGGATGCTCTTTAAGCCTATTCGCAGATGACGCAATTGTCTGTACCAAAGTAGCAACGCCAGCAAATAATAAGAATTTGCAGAACGACCTGCAGAGAATTGATGACTGGTGCAGGTTCTGGCAGTCCCCTAATCGACTGTGCATTAAATAAATTGAAAACCATCCTTGCAGCCAAAGGCTAATTTATTTGTAATTATGAATTCCTCTTGGTGATTTACTATGATCAACGTGCGGCTTTTGCTTTGTCGATAAAGATGAGGGTGATGATGACACATCCGACAAGCATTTCTATGTCAGCTCCGAGTAGATATCTTATACAATAGGAAGGAAGGAAGATGGAGGAGGGAGGAGGGGCAATGCAGAAAAATTGAGTGCTTTGTCTGAGAGTGGGAAGATGATGCTGAGCTGGGAAGTAAGATGTATAGCTGATGGCTGGAGGAGGAAAAATTGAAAGTTGTTCAGGAGGATGGGAGGGGTACTGGAGCCCTGCTTAAGCTGAGAATATGATGACGAAGGCTATAACCCGTAGGATGGTTAGGTGTCACAGCGGGTTCCTGGGTCAAGAAGAGGAAGCAGGTCAGACAATAAACAAATAAAAGCTCGTAGGAGTGTTAGTAAATTTGGTCCCTGCATTGAGAGCAATCTATATTGACGTCATCTGCTTCTTACCGCCCTCTCTAGTCAGGTGAGAATATTATATTTATGGCGTTTAACCTCAGCCCTGAGTGGAAACAGGCTGAAGTGAGTAATTACGAAGGAAGGACACGTCAGTCACGGGAGCCACATCGCTGCCTCACTGAATGTTCGGAAAGCGGTGCTGGCTGCAGTGCTCCATGGGACGCATTCTGTGATAGTTGCCACGAGTAGCGCATATGACGTAGGTGGTTCCATCGGAGGATGAAAGAGATATCCTTTGGCGACGTTTTGGCGAGCCTCCAGACTGCAGTAAAGCGTTCTCTCTATCCTCTCACAGTGGTAGCATTTCGTACGGAGTCGTCCGCTGATGGGTGGCAAAACACATAGTTTCTCTCCAAAAAGGCTCTCAGAAACGTCTTAACTCAAATAATGAATTGAGAGGCTCTCTTTTTAGTTCCAACGTAAGGCCCTTTCTAATAAAAAACCAATTTCCTCAATGGAAGGAAAGGCTCTTGCTGTAGTATTTACTAAGCGAAATCGATTTCCTTTGTCAAATTGGGGCCAGACTTTCGGTGATACAAACAAGTACTATCTCTCTCACTCATTATCGTCTTTCTCTCTCTGACCTCAGCTGGTAATTTTTAATTCGAGTTTTCTAGGAGGAGACAGAAACAAAACGCTGACGTGGAGAGGAGCTCAACTACAAGCTCTCACTTATGCAACTGGTGCAGCAACTGGTCTTGCTACTCCATGGAGAAGCGAACGAACATAGGAGCTTCTCAAGCACAGCCAAAAATGGTACTCGGAAGCTATGTGGCAAGGCATTCGGTTTTTAGTTTCGAAAGAAGAAGTACTTAAACATTGGACGGGAGCGCTGCAGACGGAAGACTTCGGCGTGAGGAGCTTTCTGATGACAATAGCTCGACTAGCGATATCTCGGGTCCAGATGGAGGACCACGCTGTTTTCAGAGGCGAACCCGACTACTTAGTGGTAAGCGTTGCTCCGTCAGTTGCGTGAGTGGTTTGATTAGGCTTTTATCACTCTGATACGGGAACATTTCACTAGATAAATTTCCTTTATCCCCGCAAATTTCTGATACTTACTTTACAAGTGGACGGCAGATTAGTTTAGAGAATCTTGATGCTTTTCCCAAGTGCACTACTCATACAGACGTCTAATGTGCTGTTTATGCTTCCTTTTAACTCATGGTTAATCATCTAGCACTCATAACATCATGATCTCAGCAGCTGTTTTCTGGTATTATCTTACTGTAGGAGATTAGGGCCCGAACTATTGGAGTAGAATGTCAATATTTTAAACGTAGCTGCACAACAGTAACGGTTTCACGCAATAAAATTATAAACAGCCGACCAGCTGCAATGGATAAAGAAATTCTTTACCTAGGTTTCGGCAAGTATAAATTTGTCTTCTTCAGAAGGTAGCAATTTTACATTAGTAAGGCCTAATTTACCATCGCCGTTTTTACAATTGTCGGCATAGATCCATGTGTCAAAAATAAAATATAGCCCTAGAATTAGGGTTTGTCACGTAAATATAAAATAGCTCATGGATCTTGCAGAGCTATTTTATATTTTATTTTATATTTATATTTTAAATATAAAATAGCTCATGGATCTTGCAGAGCTATTTTATATTTACGTGACAAACCCTAATTCTAGGGCTATATTTTATTTTTGACACATGGATCTATGCCGACAATTGTAAAAACGGCGATGGTACATTAGGTCTTACTCATGTAAAATTGATACCTTCTGAAGAATACAAATTGATATTTGCCGAAACCTAGGTAAAGAATTTCTTTATCCATTGCAACTGGTCGGCTGTTTATAATTTTATTGGAGCAGAATGTATTTACGTGTCCTTTGCGTCTCCCGCCTTTTCTATGACCTATACGCTCAAGAATTGTACAAGCACTGAAAACCCTCTAATGATCAATCATTTGACGCTGTGTTGCTGTTAGGTCACTGTTAATTAAACTTCTTTGCTATTGTACATGCTGAAAACAACATTAATTGACTATGTGTCATAACGGTTACCTTTCTGTGGTTACTACATTTCATTTCACAGTCAATTAGTAGAGTGTACAATTGACAATACTTGTAGTTTTAGTGATAACAGAATGTCGAGTCATTTCCCTGCGCAAGTCAGACTCTAAATACATTTATACATCCCCTCCCCAACCCTCCATCACGTCCACACCTTACACCCTGGGGCTTGTCCTTTCGTGTTGGACAAGTAGCTAGTGAGCTCTCACCTATCCTTTGACGTAAGTCTCAAAGGGCAGCCACTGTTCGCCCTTTCATTTCTCCGCTGTCCGCTCTAGCTGGCGATACTACGGTGTGCCTCTACTGCACCGGCGCGCCACTGCGCAAACGACGGCACTGCTCGCTAGCGCCCCTTGCGGGCCAGCAGCCCGCTCAGCGGACGCCATCAGCATTCGGAAGGCGGCAGCGGCGGCGGCGGCGGCTCGCGGCGCCGGAGGCTCCTGGAGGAGGCGGCGGGGGCGGAAGCAGCAGGGGGTCGATACCCGCGTAAAGGCCTCCGGCGCGGGCCGCATGCATATTGCACGCGCCACTCTGCAGCGGGCGCGGTGCATTATTCACCCCGGCCGCGCTGCACCTGCAGGGCCCGCGCCGCGCAGCCAGTAATGTCTCGCCACACCTCTTGCGGCCGGCAGGGGCATCCGGAGGAGCAGAATGTGCCCACATACCGCCGTAATGGAAGACGTGCGTAGCAAATGGTTCCACGGTGTGCTCTGCTCTAATACGAGGCCAACGAGCTGGAGTCGAGTGCAGCCAGTCAACAAGAAGCTCAGCTTCTTGCGCGTAGGGCCAGCCGTCTTGTGACGAAAATATGGCAGATACCTCAGTGTTATTATTCGAACATGTGTCTCAACGCAGAGGAAGCAAACTGCCTGTAACATTTTACGCGGGAGAGGCAGTCAGCATGCCTATCAAGCTCGCTCGTTACTTGTGGCCTTGGCAGCTACTCGGGAGTAGGGTAGCGAGTAGGACGTGGCTCGAGTACAAGAGCTAAAGAGCGAGGAGACCAGGTAGTAGTCGGCGTGTGATAATTAATCACCTGCAATGAAAACTTCAAGCGTGACAAAAACACATTTGGTGATGACATTTGCACAAGGTACAAAAGGGTAATGCATTGGCGGAGCTGTCACTGTACTTTTGTCAGACGTGATATAGGACGCACCACGAGTCACTGAGCGCGGGATGGTAATTGGAGCTAGACGAATGGAACATTCCATTTCCGGAATCTTTAGGGTATTCAATATTTCGAGATTCACAGTGTCAAGAGGGTGCCGAGAAGACGAAATTTCAGGCATTATATCTCACACGGACAACGAAGTGGACGGCGGGTGTCGCTTAACGACCAAGAGCAGCGGCGTTTGCATAGAGTTGACAGTGCTAACAGACAAGCAATATTGCGTCAGATAACCAATGTGGGACGTACGACTAACGTAACCATTAGGGCAGTGCGGCGAAATTTGGCGTTAATGGGCTAGGGAAGCAGACGTCCGATGCGAGTGAATTTGCCAACAGAACGACATCCCCTGGGCTCGTGACCATATCGACTGGATCCTGGACGACTGAAATGATGGGTCCCGATTTCATTTGGTAAGAGCTGATGGTAGGGTATGAGTGTGGTGTTGACCCCATGGAGCCACGGATCCAAGTTGTCAAAAGGGCACTGTCCAAGCTGGTATTGGCTCTTAATGGTACGGGCTGTATCCATGTGCTGTGAACTGGGTCTTCTAGTCGCACTGAAACGGACATTGACTGGAAACAACTCCTTTCGGCTACTTGGAGACCATTTCAGCCATTCATGGATTTCAAAAAAATGGCTCTGAGCACTATGCGACTTCACTTCTGAGGTCATCAGTCGCCTAGAGCTTAGAACTAATTAAATCTAACTAACCTAAGGACATCACACACATCCATGTCCGAGGCAGGATTCGAACTTGCGACCGTAGCGGTCGCTCGGCTCCAGACTGTAGCGCCCAGAACCGCACGGCCACTCCGGCCGGCCTCATGGATTTCATGTTCACAAACAACAATAGAATTTTTATGAATGACACTGCGCCACGTCACTGGGCCACAGTTACTTGCGACTGGTTTGAAAAAAATTCTGAACAATTCTTGCCAGTGACTTGGCCATCCAGGTCGGTAGACATGAATCTCATCCAACCTTTATGGGAAGCAATCGAGAGGTCAGTTCTAGCAAAACATCTTGCACCATATTTGTATGTTTTAGTGAGACTAAATTACGAAGCTATTTGCACGTTATGTTGCATATTTCGGCCGTATTTTCTGGGATGGAAACAGCTCCACAGCCAGTCCATAGTGTTGAAACCATTATCTTCACTAATGTGTAACGATTCTAGGACTGCCCCTACTGCTTTCTGTAGAAATATCAGACACGTCTTACATCGTACCACACTTGGAAGTCTGAAGAACAGTATACAAACTCTGTACGGCAGGTGCAGCTCATGCGCTGCTGTGGGTGCGGGCGCCCCTGAGTGCCCACACCGCTTGCTCGCCGGCGCTGTCATTCGGCAGTTCCCCCACCACCTCTCTATTAAGATAACCCGTTTGTTACCGATTCGTATTCGACAAGACTGGACTGTCTACTTCGTGTAGATAGTGGCGAAATGTCTTTGGCGTTGCGTTCATGGTGGGACAAAATTAGTCAGAGGAAAATGGATGAGGAGGAGTTAAGGTGCTCAAAAAGAAAATCGGTCAGACCCCTACGTTTCAATCCACAATGGGAAGAAGATTAGTTTTTTTATTGAAATTAAACCTGGCCCTCACTGTCTGTTCAAAAATGGCTCTGAGCACTATGGGACTTAACTTCTGAGGTCATTAGTCCTCTAGAACTTAGAACTACTTAAACCTAACCAACCTAAGGACATCACAAACATCCATGCTGGAGACAGGATTCGAACCTGCGACCGTAGCGGTCGCGGGGTTCCAGACTGTAGCGCCTAGAAACGCTTGGCCACCCAGGCGGCCACACTGTCTGTTCTGCAACGCTATTTTGACGGTGTGGAAGAAGTACAGAGTGAAGCGACATTTTCAAATCCTTCGTGAGAAATTCGTGATCACTTTGTTACAGATTTTATTCTGGAGCTGAAACAGGAAAGAGGGCAAGATGAAAGTTCATATCCATATATATTTCTTGAAAATGATACTACTTTTTATGAAAAATTCTGTGATTTTTGCAGGAGACTTTATTTATTCCTTGCAATGTACTTACAGGAAGATAAGCACGCCAACGACAACTATGTTGTACTGAGAGTGACGTGTCATACGGCTCTAAAATGGCTGAAACAGTGCGTCCCTTCAGCGATCGAGAATTTGTCAAGGAGTGTCTTGTGGCTGCCGCAAAAGTTTTCGTCAAGGATTCTTCAGGGTTAGAAAACAATTCCTCTTTCATGGAGAATATATTGCAGACGCATCAAAGCTGTGGCGAAAGATAAGACTGTACACTTGGTTTTCCCCCCTTTTGTTTGACTGTATTTGCAGTAAGAATGAAGTCAGATGTAGGAGATATAAATATAAAAAAACTTGCGTACTTCGCTTACTTTCATCCTATTATGTCATATGTGATCATATTCTGGGGCAAGTCATCAAACCGAGCAAAAGTTTATAGGGTGCAAAAGTGTGTGATAAGAAGAATTTGTGGTGTAAATTCAAGAACCTCATTTAGCAAACTGTTCAAGGAACTTTGTATTCTAACCACTGCTTCTCAGTATATTTATTCCTTAATGAAAATCGTTGCAAGTAATACATATCTATTTCCAACCAATAGCTCAATACATGGTATCAATACTAGGAATAGGAGCAATCTTGATAAAGACCTAAAATCACTTACCCTGGTCCAAAAAGGGATCTAATATTTCGGAACATGCATTTTCAATAAATTGCCAGCAATCACTAAAAACTTGGTTTCAGATAAAGCACAGTTTAAACAAAGTTTGAAGACCTTTGTGATAGGAAACTCCTTCTACTCCAAAGATTAATATCTTAACACAGAATGTTAAGCTGGCTTAAATAAAACAACACTTGGTCGCAACAGTCAAGATTATGTATTTTGCGTATGATAAATTTATTAATAGTGCATAACAATGTTTCATTCTGACAGCGTGCTAATTCTGCAAATGTTAGCTGTTAAAGTTCACAGCACTGTATTCACCTATTTCGACAATCTCCTGATCAGCGTAATAAGTATTATATTAAAATGTTTTATTTTTTATGTTATACTTTCTGACAAGTTCCACAGCCACGAGAATCATCTTATTTTTTGGGTCTATGGAACTAAAACTGAATCTAATCTAATCTAAACTACTGGATTTAGTGGATGTGTTTCAGATTGCACTATTTGTGAGAGGCGTTGACGCTGAGTTCAGCTGCTGGAGGAACTCCCTAATTTTGCGCCAGTGCACGATACATCTATGGACGACGACACAATTTCTTGGTAATGAAACGTTATTCACAAATGTGACCTTTGTGAGGAAAAACTCTCGTTGACTGCACTAGATTACCTCCTGCAACGATTGGTCAATTGTCTGCTTTGATAAGGATCAGGATGAAAATAGAATTTAAACAGTTCTCAGTAAGATTACATGCGTAAAGATAACAGACGTTTAATAAAGAAAAGTATGTGTTCTTTGCTTATTACCTTATGTCTGAGTCGTACTCGTGATCAGGAAATTTGGTATTTTATTCTCTTTTTACTGCTCTCTGTACCGCCAAGCACTCTCGCCCCTCACCTGTTTCTACTGAACCTTATAATTGTTGTCAAACTATGCAATGTATTAATTTGCAGCGCTACAACACTACGCAGTGAAAAATTTACTCTTTATTTGCTTCTTTGTCGCTGTGTTGGGCCTCTATCGAACTACAACCGATCAACCACTTTTATGTCGTCTGCTGATGTTTTTCAAAAGTGTGAAACAGCCATTAGTTTTTCGAAAGGATTTGGAAGTGTCAAGAGAAAAAGCGTGAGCGAGCATAAGTTAGAAAACAGATTAACGTACGCTCAGATGAAAGTTGAACATGAAGTGCGAACTGGTTTCAGAGGGACATAAATCAAATAAAATTTCACTCACATATAAGCATAGGAAAACAGCACGGCTGTTTTGCAACCAAACAGTTGACATGCAAAGTCTTATGTGACGTGATCGCTCATAAAATCACGCACAATAGCTTAAGTTTATTTGCTTTTCTTCACAACACACTTGTTACAAGCTAACTATTCTTACTTTTTCATTCGATGGCATTTTTGTGTAACACGAGATTGGTCTTTAAGGCTGCTTTCGTTGACAACAACACATGGAACTCCTACAGATACTATGAATGTGTTATTTCTGTCGTTAGTACTCGTTGTATTGTTGTACTGCAATAATCACGAGATTGCGATGAATACGAACGTGGCCGCAGGTGGCCTCGCGGGCAACTCAAGCGCCCTGCTGTGCTGTCCGCATTGCTAACCGCTCAAGTTAGTAAAATGTTCCTTACATTACCCCAAGAACGGTTCCGGCATTGAAATTGAAGCCATTTTCTAGTAGATTCTGAAAAATATAGAAAAAGGAAAAATGTAGCTTATACTGTGCTGTTATGAAGCAGAGTCAAATAATTACGATAGTAGAAAACATCTTAGGGAATAAACGGTATGTCATATTTTGATGCACTGAAATATTGGCAACCTTTAACATTAAAAGGAATAATATTTTAACATGTTCGAAATATTAAACTGTATTCTTTACCAATGAAAATTCGCCCCGTTACTGGTAGCTTCGTGTAAAGGCAATTTCTTAGTTGCAGTTCCGATGTTAGTAAACAAGGTCTTTTTTTTTAAGCTGTACACATTGCGTCCACACTGCAGTCCATTGTTTTCTAACTTATGCCCGCTCACGGTTTTTCTCTTGACCTGCACGCACCGTCCTGTATTAACGTCTCATTAAATATAAACAACTACTCTTAGCTTTTAGCTGGTAAAACATTCAATTCCAAACGCCGAACCATCAAAATAACATTTATTTTAATGCCAAAGCATGCTATTACTTTTATTTTGTCAAAACATGCAGTTTATATAATAATGAAACGCCTATCTTTTTTCCAGCATTACTGTGCTCATCACTTTATTATCCATCCGACTTCTACTTTCATAATTATTTGCCTTCGTTTCACCACAACACAGTATACACTCTATATTCATCTTTTTCTGTATTTATGTAGATGTGTAAACTTAGAGGTTTCTGCCGGCCGGTGTGGCCGAGCGGTTCTAGGCGCTTCAGTCCGGAACCGCGTGACCGCTACGGTCGCAGGTTCGAATCCTGCCTCGGGCATGGATGTGTGTGATGTCCTTAGGTTAGCTAGGTTTAAATAGTTCTAAGTTCTAGGGGACTGATGACCTCAGATGTTAAGTCCCATAGTGCTCAGAGCCATTTGAACCATTTAGAGGTTTCTCACATCGAAACCCATACATTCCTGTTATGTAAAGTATTTAAATTTTCATTATATTATTTTGCACAATGCAGACAACCTTGTAGGTAAGCCGACCACAGCAATGGATGACCATCTTGGGTACTTATAAGCCGCTTCAGCTCGGTTTAGTGGTTAATTTTTAGATCGCTACCACTTTCGTGACACTAAAAGCCACATCTTCAGGTAAACATCTGTATAAACAATAAAAGTAGAAGCAATAATAACCCTGAGACATCCACTGATATGTTAATTTTCTAAAATTAATTTTTAAGTTTTTAAAACTAAAAATAAACTATTAATAACTTTTACATTAGAATATTAAAGTATTTGCACTCACTTAGCTAAAGCATCAGATCTAAAAAGCTCGGTACTTTTACTCGTTGTCTGTTGGAACAAAACACCATTACAAGGCGGTACGTCGTGGAATAATACACTCGGATTCAAATCCAATGTGGTGGATGGGTCCTAAAAATATTGTACCATAGGGATCCTTCGGTAGAGTGAAATTAATGATAAGCTATTAACACCTAACTTGCGGCTGTCATGAAAAACCAAGACGTGTTGCAATAAAATAGAGGGATGTTCAATCTGGATCAAACCCGTCACTATAGTATAATTTTCTTAGGACCCATCCACCATGTTGGATTGGAGTCCGTCTGTTTTATCGAATGACATACCACATTTTACCAGTATTTTGTTCTGACGGACAACGAATGTTGCGTACAAATTTCCGAGCTTTTTAGTTCTAATGTTTTAGTTATGTGAGTACAAATACACTATGTGATCAAAATTATCCGAACAGCCCCAAAAACAAACGTTTTTCATATTAGATGCGTTGTGCTGCCACCTACTGCCAGATACTCCATATCAGCGACCTCAGTAGTCATTAGACATTGTGAGAGAGGAGAATGGGGCGCTCCGCGGAACTCACGGACCTCGAACGTGGACAGGTGATTGGGTGTAACTTGTACCATACGTCTGTACGCGAGATTTCCTCACTCTTAAACATCCGTAGGGCCACTGATTCCGTTGTGATAGTGAAGTGGAAGCGTGAAGGGACACGTACAATACGAAAGCGTACAGGCCGACCTCGTCTGTTATTGAAAGAGACCGCCGACATTATGTGTAATAGGCAGACATCTAACCAGACCATCACATAGGAATTCCAAACTGCATCTGGATACACCGCAAGTACTATGACAGTTAGGCGGGAGGTAAGAAAACTTGGATTTCATGGTCGAAGGGCTGCTCATAAGCCACATATCACGCCGGTAAATGGCAAACGACGCCTTGCTTGGTGTAAGGAGCGTAAACATTGGACGATTGAATAGTGCAAAAACGTTGTGTGGAGGTCCGATGGAAGGGTATGGGTATGGCGAATGCCCGGTGAACGTCATCTGCCAGCATGTGTAGTGCCAACAGTAAAATTCGGAGGCGGTGGTGTTATCATGTGGTCGTGTTTTTCATGGAGGGGGCTTGCACCCCTTGTTGTCTTGCGTGGCACTATCACAGCACAAACCTACATTTGTGTTTTAAACATCTTCTTGCTTCCCACTGTTGAAGAGCAATTCGGGGATGGCGATTTCATATTTCAACACGATCGAGCACCTGTTCACAATGCATGAGCTGTGGCGGAGTGGTTACACGAAAATAACATGCATGTAATGAACTGGCCTGCACAGAGTCCTGACCTGAATACTGTAGAACACCTGTGGGATGTTTTGGAATGCCGAGTTCGTACCAGGTCTCACCGATCGACATCGATACCTCTCTTCAGTGCAGCACTCCGTGAAGAATGGGCTGCCATTCCCCAAGAAACCTTCCAACACCTGATTGAACGTAGCCCAGCATTACCTATGGAGGGCGCCACGAACTTGTAACTCATTTGCAGTCAGGTGTCCGGATACCTTTGATCACATAGTATATTTTAATATCCTCATTTGAAAGGTTTAATTGTTTATTTATTTTTTTAAGTATTTAAAAATTATCTTAGAAAATTAACAGATTAGTGGATGTCTCAAGCTTGTTATTCCTTCTTGATTTATTGTTATTCATATGTTAGCTTGAAGATGTGGCCTTTAGTGCCATTAAACCCGTAGTGATCGAAAAACAAAGAACTAAATGCAGCTGAAGGGGTTTACTAATGCCCTAGATTATGCACGATGCTTGCTTACACGTACGTTGTCAGTTTCCGATTCTATTAGAAAATGGCATCCATACTGCAGCTGACAGCAGTCGTGGAGTGAAATAAAGTGCTTTTTAGTAGCTAGAATTGTTATTCGTCAATTCAGTTTGCAGTTGAGAAGCAGCAGCAACCTTCTCTAAACAAAGAGAAACTGATAATTATATACTGTGTTGCTTTCAGTGGAGGTGTTTGCAGGTACAAAACTCCATCGTCAGGTGTGAGGTGCCTGCATTCAAAACGCCTGCAGCGTTACTTCGTGGCAGCTCGTGCGCGGTACCTGCACGTCCAGTTCGAAGCCGGGCAGGTAGCTGAGCGGCACGGGGTGGAAGGGGTTGTCGTAGGGCGAGGTGTGGAACTCGAGCAGCATGTTGGGCCCGCTGCTGACGATGTCGGGCACCGCGTCGCCGCCGCACAGGCGCACCAGCACCGGGTCCGTCGTCGACGAGCCGTCGTAGACCGTCAGGTAGTCCTGCACCACGTTGCACTGGTCCCACACCCTGCAACACACAGCCGTCTGTGAAACACTGGGCTCCAAGTGGCACTACACAGCATCCATCCCTACATTCATCAGTCACGCTATTATTCATAGGAACTACTATGCCATAGACTTGGAATATCATCAGTATTCAGAATGAGATTTTCACTCTGCAGCGGAGTGCGCGCTGATATGAAACTTCCTGGCAGATTAAAACTGTGTGCCGGACAGAAACTCGAACTCGGGACCTTTGCCTTTCGCGGGCAAGTTCTCTACCAACTGAGCTACCCAAGCACGACTCACGCCCCGTCCTCACAGCTTTACTTCCGCCAGTACCACGTCTCCTACCTTCCAAACACATTCTCAGCTCGAATGTAAAAAGTTTTCTTGAGACCGAGAATCTTATGTACATGAATCGGCATGATTTAAGAAAGCTTCGCTCGTACGAAGCTCAGCTTCTCGTTTTCGCAAGTGATATACTGGGAAATATGGAGGAAGAACAGCAGGCAGATTTCATGTTTCCAAATTTCCGGAAAGCGTTTGACACTGTGCCTCATTGCAGGCTGTTAAAGAAGGTACGATCATATGGAATAGTTCACAGATACGTCACTGGCTCGAAGACTTCTGTCTTCTGTTCTTGAGTACTGCTCAAGTGTTTAGGATCCATAGAAGGTCAGATTTAAGGAAGACTTCGAAGTAGTTCAGTGCCGGGCTGCTTGGTTTGTTTTTCGTAGTTTCGAACAACACGCAAGTGTTATGGGCATGCTTCAGGAACTGAAATAGAAAGCTCTGGAAGAAATGTGATATTATTCTCGAGGAACACTATTGAAAAAATTTAGAGAACCGGGATTTGAAGCTGACTGCCCGACGATTCTACTACCTACAACGTACACGGAGATTAAGGACCACAAAGATACGATGCGATAAATTAGGGCTCATGTGGAGGCATATAGACAGTCGTTTTTCCCTCGCTGTGTTTTCGAGTGGAACAGGAAAGAAAATGACTAGTAGTGGTAAGGGTACTCTTTGCCGCGAGTAGTGCGGTAGACTGCGGATTATATACGTAGACGAAGATGTAGTTGTAGATACCTCATGGACATAAAACGTTCAAATAGTAAATATTCGGGTATGTCGATATTTCAGTTCTAGCCTGCCGTTGTGGCCGAGCGGTTCTAGGCGCTTCAGTCTGGAACCGCGCGACAGCTACGGTCGCAGGTTCGAATCCTGCCTCGGGCATGGATGTGAGTGATGTCCTTAGGTTATTTGAACCATTTCAGTTCTTCAGCCCTGCGCTACAATAATTTATTTGAAGCTGTCAGCTAATAGGAGTAGAACTCAGTATTTTCTTATTTTCTACTTTTACAGTTTCTTCCTTTGCTATATTCCATAGGAATAATGTCATCGCAGAGCATTCATTTTATTAGTTCACCGGTTTTCGAGGCAGAGATCAGAAATAATATTTGTGAGGTATTGTATGATGGGACTGTCGGATGGGAAGAGGGAAATGGGGGTGAGGAGACGGCGAGAAAACATTATAATCCTGTTGTTTGCAAGTCACAAAGACTAATTAAAATTTTGACTTAATGTTTCCTCAGGATGATTAAAGATGCCAGCAACGACGTCAGTGTTTGGGTTCACAGTAGTCGTAAGAATTCTTATTGAAGAAATATCCCGTCAAATGAGCTGGATTATATGAAGAAAGATTCGATATCTCCAGCGCCTCCTCAAACGGCTTAATTAAAACTTCGAAATTATTTTGCATTGTCGTTGACAATCAGTTATCTGCTATGGAGACAGCCGAAAGCCCGAGGCGGTTTTATAATGCGTCCCACCTCCAGCCCTTTTTACTTTTTTATTATTCAAAGTGAACTACAGTATAGGAAAATAGTTATACTAAGGAAGGAAGAAAGATTAGAGTTTGATGTCCGGTCGACAGCGCAGGCGTTAGAGACAGAGCAGAGGTTCGGAGTAGGAAAGGACGGGGACGGAAATCAGCCGTGCCCTGTTCAAACGAACCATCCCCGCATTTGCCTGAGTTGATTTAGGGAAATCGCGGAAAACCTAAGTCCGGATGGCTGGACGGGGATTTGAACCTCCATCCTCTCGAATTCCCATGTAATGTGCTAACCACTACGCCAACTAGGAAGATTGCGACGTTGAAACCTGCTGTATAAGAAGATGAGATAGATAGGCACACGGCGATTCACATCATGCTTGGTGAAACGTTAACGCCCAGAGGTTAAAGTACAACTTCCACTTTTCAAAGACATCTTCTCCACAGACAATAAGGTAAAAACATCAACCGCATAGATTGGGCAACAGTGCCATCGGACTGACTCACTCTTGGTATGTCTGTGGATGGATTGCAGAGAGCAACTGCAGCTCATCAACTGCCATCAAAGATGTTTCCAGATGTTACAGAGTTTACTCAGTGATGAGATTTTTTTGCCAAGAGAACTCCTGAAGTATCGCACCGACAGCATACCACGACTCTGCATTAATGAGTGGCAGCCATGGATAACCAAATAATGGTAACCCTGTTAAATGTTTTGTTTCTCATGTTAATTGGCTCTGAGCACTATGGGACTCAACTTCTGAGGTCATTAGTCCCCTAGAACTTAGAACTAGTTAAACCTAACTAACCTAAGGACATCACAAACATCCATGCCCGAGGCAGGATTCGAACCTGCGACCGTAGCGGTCTTGCGGTTCCAGACTGCAGCGCCTTTAACCGCACGGCCACTTCGGCCGGCTCTCATGTTAATTGATGCTTCCGTCAATTCTTGGTTATGCAGTTTCATATTTGACGGTATTTCTCCGATATCGTTCTCGAGAATCCAGCAATTATTGGCTTGCGAGTACAAGGAATTCCTGCAAACAAAATTTTGGTTGCACGTGTCTGAAGCGAAAAAAAGGTACGGTACGAAGTTTGTTTGGACAAATGCTTGATTATCATACAATGAATGAGTTTTCCAACGTAATACTTTGGGAAGTGGCCAAAAAAGGAATGAATGGCGAAGCAGACCTGGAGAAATGAAAGACCAGAACGACTGAATGTTCGTCAATTTTTTTTACGCCATATCCATCTAACGATACCCATTTTTGATGATAGGACTCCATCTGTTTCAGCCATTCTCCGAAGTAGCAGATATTTTGTATGCGATGAAAATTGGATGAAGTAACGGGCCAGTCGAGTGTTTGTAAAGCCAGAAACCTATGCCTGCAGATCTGTGAACACGGCTGTTATCACCTTGAAAGGTGGGAGCCTCCACAGCATAGTCATCTTCAGTGGCGTCACGTGCAAAATTTAGCCAGTGCGCTGCAACATTACAAAAATAAACAGATCAAGTATGTTCTTTATATGTTTATGATTACCACTCTGTTTTTTTCAAATGTTCAAACGAGTGTGAAGTCTTATGGGACTTAACTGCTAAGGTCATCAGTCCCTATGCTTACACACTTCTTAACCTAAATTATCCTAAGGAAAAACACACACACACCCATGCCCGAGAGAGGAGTCGAACATCTACAGGACCAACCACACAGTCCATGACTGCAACGCCTAGACCGCTCGGCTAATCCCGCGCGGCTCTGTTTTTCTATTAATGCATTAATCTGTCCTAGAATTTTCACTCTCCCTATATACCATGTAGGCAACGGCCTTGTCGCAGTGGATACACCGGTTCCCGTGAGATCACCGAAGTTAGGCGCTGTCGGGCGTGGCCGGCACTTGGTTGGGTGACCGTCCAGGCCGCCATGCGCTGTCGCCGTTTTTCGGGGTGCACTCAGCCTCGTGGTGCCAATTGAGGAGCTACTCGACCGAATAATAGCGGCTTAGTTCAATAATACCATCATAACGGCCGGGAGAGCGCATCCTCCACTGAGAATGACACAGCGGTCGGATGGTCCCGGTAGGCCACTCGTGGCCTGAAGACGGAGTGTAATCCATGTACTTCTGTTCTTGAATAGCAAACATCAGAGCACACATGTGCATTGTGAACACCACACCCATAGATCCAACTCTTCTAATGTACTTTCATTCTAAATTTCCTCGTACAATTGCTTTTGTTTTACCGCTTTCTATAATCTTTTGATTTACGACTTACCAGGGTACTAACTGCAACTGAATATAATTTAAGTGTATAAACTGAACTCGAGGAATTTCTAAGAATGGAAGCCTAAAACTAAGAAAATGAGCAAAGAAGATTGGTATCAGCCAGAACCAAAACGCGGCCGACGAACTACCAGTCAGTACGATTGATTACTGTGTCACAGCACCAATAAGTCGAATAGCGCTCAAAAGTCTCTCATACTCCACTCGTAAATATTTAGACAGTATTTTACATTCTCCTGCCGCCCATTCAGACGAAATATTGTGGGAACTTGAAAGGGGCAGGTACCTGCTTTTACACACGTAGTCTGAGGGCAAACGGTGAGCCATGTACTACGCCCTGCCAATGTTGCATTTAAATTTGGAGTAGGGCTAAGTAACTCTTTAACTCTCACTTTCTCCTCCGAAGATCTACTGGAAAAGTCTCTCTTTAGCAGGTCTACAGAGTTCTCCATGTTGCTTCCACATTAATTTACATACCCTTTCAAAGGAAAACACTGACATGGTGTTGTGAGCAGTGCAGTACTCTTAGTACGAGCTTGGATGACGTCACACCAGATCGTGGCAGTCGAAAACCAAGAGACGCGTCTCTTCCCCGAGTTGATAGTAGTTGACTGACGATTATTACAGTACTTGACACTGGTTTTTAGTTATCGGGAAGAGAGCACTGGAAAACGTGTATTTGTCCATTTTATTTGCATGCCAGAATGCATTCGAAAAGAAATGGAGTAATTTTAGTACGGTATTTACAGTGTGCTGTGGTACATAAGCACATGATTACCGGCCGCCACGGCTCATCACCCAGTTGTGGAATGCCGTTTGATATCATAGTAGAAGCCCTTTGGTTGTCATCCGTGACAGCCTTACAGCACAGCAGTACACGGGCGATATCTATGCCCCATTATGTTGCCCTTCATGGCAAGCCATCCTGCGATGACATTTCAGCAAGATGAAGCCAGCCTGCACGGGGCGAGAGTTTCTACTGGTTGTACTTCTGCTTGGCAATCCCACCTTGGCACGCAAGGTCGCCAGATCACATCCAGTTGAGACCGTTGATAGTATTATGGATAGCGCCCTTCAGCCTGCTAGGGTTTTGACGATATAACGCGCCAATTGGACAGAATATGGTACGATATGCAGCAGGAGAATATCACACAACTGCTTGCATATGCGCAAGAGGTGAACCAATGTATTATTGTTCTGCTCAATTTTTGAATTCTTTCTGTTTAGTAAATCATCCAGTTTTCCAGAAATTTTTATCTTTTGTTTGTCACCTCTTCTAATTTCCGTCCCATTGGGATAAATCGTTCGTGTAGAGCCTTTGTTTTGTCGCACAGTGTGCTTCATCATTGAGAATCTTGAAATAACCGTCGTGACTCACGATAATGGCAGCGTGAATGAGTAATGTAAAAAATCATTTCAGAGCCATCTCTGGACTCTGTGCCATGCTGGGCCGTTGGTGCCCTTGTAAGGTGGCAGAATAAATAAAGGTCAATTTCGCACATAAGAGTTTTGTACATCGTAACAGGAAGGTGAATACCACGCCTAACTTACTTCGGCAGTAATGAGCAGATTTGCCTATAAGTATTTAATGCAAAAGGGATGACACTCAATCAACGGTATTAACACACCATTCCTATATATTTTGCATGTCAATGAGCAAAAGGTGAAACAAGCAGCCAGAGGAAACGTTTTGTGTGGAAGCAGGCGTGGGCAGAAGCAGAGGCCACGCCATGGGAGGCACCACCAAAACGGGTCGTCACGCGGAGGGAGTCAGCGACTGGACAGGTGACGCATACTGGAAAGCAAGTAACGGGTCACCAGAAGTAGGACAGAAAGAAGCTTTAGAAAACTGCGTTTCCGAATTCCAAGTGGATATGAACAAAACCAGTGACGCAGTTGATCACGTGAACAGTTAGTGGTACACATCTGGAGTGGGCACAAAGCATCCGATTGGCGGAAACGAACTAGGAAGGAGTAAAGTGCCCAGATTTCGACTAAGTTCAATGGTAGAGCCCTTGTGATTGGCAGAGAGAGTTTCCACAAAAATAAGAGGAACGTCCCTATTGGTCGTAAAAAGCCATGATGTGGAGAACGAAAGAACCCAGGTGAGGACAAGAGCGAAATTTCGAGGACTCTTGTCTGAACTGGCGTCAGGTGCAGAACGGGGTGCATAATGCCCTGTACGATGCAGAGGGGACATTTGCGTGAACACTGCGTTCACTGTGGCTGACATTCATCTAGATATTAACTGTAGCGTCGTTGAGCTCCAACTGTGGCGAAACGAACCGGCCAGTTAGTTAATTGTTTTTGCGAGGACTGAGAGGGCATTTCAATATGCACACTGCTCCAACCATCCACGTGTATATCGCCATCTTCCAAGACTGGGGAGGACTACATGTTTTTTCGTATAATGAGAAACATAGGGAGAGTTCCTGCTGGAAAAATCAGCAAAGGCTTAATTAGCTTTAATAGGAATTTCAGAGGATGAGAGCAGCCATGCAGAGACAGCTCATTGCAGCTAAGGTAAATACCGTGAGCAGAGGTGTAAACTTGTTGGCTGACCAGCTTGCGTCCACTGTAAACTCGAGTGACCTTGGGTAATCTCTTGCTCAACTTGTCACAAAGCTAACCATCCTCCGGAGACTTGATTGTCATCCTAAATAGCACCGAACTTTGAACTTTAATCGGATGGTTTATCGTAGTACTAGTCAACATCATGACATAGTTGTAAAACTAATTTTGTAAAGCAACTTCTAGTTAAAATTTACCATCGTTGTGTTTAGGATTATTTCACTTTCTGAGGACGAGATGCATTCGTTTGACAACTGTCGTAACACTGTCTCATTGGAAACTGTCTAAACGCTTGTATTTCTGTGATAAGATTGCAAAGTTAAACGATAAATATTTACAGCTTACGCAGTTGTTGTTCTGTCCTCAAAACTTTACACCCTCGACACCTTCAATCATTTAAAAGTAGGCGACTCTTCATAGCACAATACATGGCTCTAGTCAGTGTTGTTTGGTGTGCAGCGAAGTATCAGATTACGAACATCCATTGCATACAATTCCCCTTCGCAGTGTTCTCGCGGAAACTAGTTAAAGTTGACCTGCATTGACTGACAACAGCCATTCTTGTCGGGTTTGATACCGACTGTCATTTACAAGGCGCGACAGTCGTCTCTGGGCACTCTTCGTTAAGATGTTTGTGTTCACTAGCTGTTACCTGCAGCTGCGGCCGCATATCATTAAGATGAAATGAAGTGTGCATACGGCGTTATTGGCTGGAAGACCCCGTTCTGGATCTTCGCCTGCTTGATGCAAGTATTTTTATTTGACGCCTGTTCGGTGCATTGCATGTTGATGGCGATAAGGACAAAACACTCACTCACACACACACACACACACACACACACACACACACACACACACACACACACACACACTTGAGCAGAGTAGATCCGACCTGGCCCCTCGATCAAGGGTCGCAATGGAAACCGCAAGCTGTGGATGCATACCAGTAGTTTCATTATGATGAGCGATGTTGACGGTGCCAAAATAAAATACGAGCCTTCTAAAATTATGAAATATTGTGAAATTGTCGAAGAATGAAAGTAAATAATTTGTAGTTCGGTGAAGCGCGGATTTGATAACTTTTGTATGTGCAGTAGTGTCAGCTGCCCTCACGCGTCTGCCTGTTACTCCCCAGCTGCGCTCGCGGGTAATAAGGGAATGGCAGCCTCAACAAAAGCCTCCCGCGCTCCACACGTAAAAGCACGACATCTCTCTGTTTGTCGTACAGCATGGGAAGCGATGCCATTTTTAAGAGTTGTCTAGCGTCTCAGAAGCTATACGACATGCGTGATGCTTAGCAGCTAAAATGCAATGGGCTTGTGGTTGGTATTACTATTGAAGTATGGATTAAACACGTTGAGCATTGTATAAGCCGTGTATTCCTTACGTTTAATCATACTATACAGAACAAATCAAACAATAAAAGCATATTCACAAATATGATGAAGTTCAAAGGCCAAAGAGTAAATAGATTTTCCAAACAATCACTATTGTCCCATATTTCGAGTTATATTTTTCATATCCATAATTACCTTGTACTACACACTTTCTAAAGCAGCCTGTGTTCTTCCTCAGCGTTCACACTATCTCCAAACCAAATACCATCAAAATCGGTTGATCAGTGTAGCCGTGAAAGCGCAACAGACAGAGCTACTTTCGCATTTATGATATTAGTATGGTTTGTTCTTGCACTCTGTTATGTGACTGCGTGTGGTATACCCTTCCTTGTAAATACGTTGGAGGTCATGCGTTGATAAACCAACAAACTGGTCTGTTTGCATCAGGTGTTGCCATGGCTACGTGGATCACGTTTGCTCAACATGCCTACAGGGAAGGGTATACCACCTGTATGCACATAACACAGAGCAAGAACAGTGCCCGTACGCAGACCCTAAGCGACATGGGCCGGAGACGAGTGTCACACCTTGCCGGTTGTGACATAGTAAGCTGGAACACCACCACTTGCGATGATTAGAGCCCTGACGATTAACAATTTTTCTCAGTAATTGTGCTAATTATCATACTGTAATGTGTACTGAACACATGTGACATATACCTGAAGACTTGGAGAACTGAATCATACTTTGCTACACCTGAATTTATTACTCAGTTATTTTTCTTTCATTGCACTAAGTCCAACACTATAATACGTTTCCACTTAAGGCATGTTAATCAGAAAATATTGGAACTGAACTCTCTAATATCATACGAATTTGCCAACATCATATGAGCTAATATACATCGGTAAAAGTAGTGGGGCCATTCATTATAAACACTTGCAGCCTAACTTCACAGTTATTTTATTCTGCGTGGAACTAGATAACTTTTGCGATGATTAACGCTGAAAATTCTGTATTGTCATAATTTCTATTGTCGATTTTACCTTTGGGCCTATTAGGTTCTGACCTTCAGCACTGTAATATTACAGCTCTAGTTTTTCCCGAATCAGATGACACCCCTTACTAATCAATAAGTGACCAATTAAGATTCTGAATAATTTACGATTATGAAAAATAATTAGTATTCATGAGCCGGATATTCTTAGCACCGATGCATACAGTGATTCCATAAACTTTTCTGAATTCGTAAGTCGTCACATTCTTTGTAACACTAATATTATCTATACTTATAATCCATCCAGGACACTGTATTTTATGTAATCGCTTCTTAAATGATTGTATAATTTTGCGAAATAACAATTTGCTCAAATGGCAATTTTTGACCAGTCGGATGTCACTCAAAGTGAGAAAGCCAGCGCCCATCCCCGGACGAGTTAACAAACATGTAACGCCTATACTCCCGTTCTCTGTTCACGCTGTAGCTACCCGCAGTTTGTTAACGGACATACGTACGCCTACACCCGCGAAAATTACGTTTTGTTGGCGTATAATAATTTGCAAGTGAGTTCGGTAACTAAAGTTAATGAATATTTTGGGTGAATTGTACTGTGGTCGTTAGGCGACATTGATTGTCAATGACGGGCGAATGAAGTATCGTAGGATGTGGTGGCTTTCAGTTAACGAGTGAACTAAGTGAGCCATTTCAATGTAGTTTCATCCGATTGATTTCTACAATGCTATGACGTTTTGTGCAAATATGAACAGTGTTGTACCACATGTAATTCAGTGACTTGTCGTTACTGTCACTGAGTAACGGGCAGTGCTTCTGTAATGTGTATTTTAATAGTTTTGGACTTCATTTAATGTTTCTAACATTGTACCTTTTAGTAACTCGTTTAATGTTTCTACCATTGTTCCTTTTAGTAGCTCGGGTGCACCGACATGATAGTAAGCGCTAGTAATACCATGACGGCAAAAGACTGGTCATCGTCCAAACAATATAATCTCGAAGCTAATAAAATGTGTGGAAAAGTGCAACTTAAATTGTGGTCTTAAGTATATTTTATCTGAGCAAAAACCACCAAACATACAGTAAGATTTTAAGGTTCAAAACAACAAACCGACGTCCTACTAACGAAGCGACGGAGATTGTAGGAAATCATGATGGTGCTTTACACAGTGGCATTCTGTACAATATCTGATACGAATGGCTGCTGTCAGTCAATGTAAAAACAACCACAAGAGCTTCTTCCAATATTCTGTCACATCACGACCTTATTCGAACCTACAGCATTGATTCAGTACAATCGACTGTCATATACATACCTCTCCGCTGCCGTGACTTACGTCAGCGAAGGATGGTAACACGACCGTCTGGTGCCAATTCTACGCCGTTTACAGTGCTAATGCGACCAGCGTTCTCTTTTAAAGAGGTCACCAGTACTTTTTCTGGTGAGCTTACGGTAGCCAGTAGATCAGCTGAATGAGCTCGGTGCAAGGGGCGTAATGCGACACATAATTTTCTGTAAGAAGGTTCGTTTTATTCAGGATTTCAATGCACCATAATATTCCCCAGTGTTTTGGCTGCAAAAGCCTATTTTTGAATACCATCTCCGTTCAATGGGACGGTCTTACGCCACGTTACTGGGACGGCCTGCATGCCCTCATGATACCACTCTAATGGTCGACGTCGGAGCCAACGTCTTCCTGCATCCGTAATCTTCTCGTCATCCATGTACTGTCCGCCCCCGGTATCTGAGTGGTCAGCGCGACAGAATGTCAATCCTAAGGGCCCCGGTTCGATTCCCGGCTGGATCGGAGATTTTCTCCGCTCAGGGACTGGGTGTTGTGTTGTCCTAATCATCCTCATTTCATCCCCATCGACGCGTAAGTCGCCGAAGTGACGTCAAAACGAAAGACTTCCACCAGGCGAACGGTCTACCCGATGGGAGGCCCCAGTGACACGACATTATTATTATCCATGTACTGCTTCCTGCTGAGTGCGTCTTTTATTGGGCCCAACAGACGGGAGTCAAAATGTGCGACATGCGGGGTGTAGGGTGAGTGAGGATGAATAGTCCAATGAGGCTATGCGAGCTCCTCTTGGGTGCTCAGACTTGTGTGTGAGGCCTTAGGTTCCCACGGAGGAGAATACGTTTGTTATTTTCGTAGCAGCGAACGCCCTGAAGTCGTTTGTTCATGTTCCTGATGATAGCCCAATACATTTCGGAGTTGACTGTGGGCAATGAGGGAGACCATCAAACAGAATAAAATCATAACTTTACTGGCTGATGGTGCGACTTTGAAATTTTTCTTCGGATGAGAGGTGGTGTGACGCCACTCCATCCACTGCCATTTTGTTTCCCAGTTGGAAGTGATGAAGCCATGTTTCATCACCTTGTGACGATATTCGACAAAAATGGTCAAGATGAGCCTCCTAAAGCGTAAGCAGTTCCGCACAGATGGTTCTTCGTTGCTCTTTTTCGACCTCTGTTAGGCTGCGAGGAATCCAGCGGGCACAGACATTTGAGTACCCCAACTGGTCGAGGAGTGTGTCAGCACTACAAACAGAGACATCCAGCTGTGGAGCGAGATATTTGTGATCCGCTGCTCACGTCGAGTGAGAGTGTTAACACGTCCCAACACTGCAGGAATCACAGCTGTGCGGAGCCGGCCGACACGAAGGACAGGTTTACGCGACCTTCTTGCGATGACAAACGCCTCGCCCAACGACTCATCGTATATTTCTTCACTTCCCGGTCTCCGTAGACGTTCTGCAAGTGCCTATGCGTATCTACAATATTCTTGATTTCGCCAGAAGAAATTCAATGACTGCTCTCCGCTTGGAACAACCTCCGGTACAGACGCTACACTATTGGCCATTAAAATTGCTACACCACGAAGATGACGTGCTACAGACGCGAAATTTAACCGACAGGAAGACGATGCTGTGATATGCAAATGATTAGCTTTTCAGAGCATTCACATAAGCTTGGCGCCGGTGGCGACACCTACAACGTGATGACATGACGAAAGTTTCCAACCGATTTCTCATACACAAACAGCAGTTAACCGGGGTTGCCTGGTGAAACCTTGTTCTGATGCCTCGTGTAAGGAGGATAAATGCGTACTATCACGTTTCCGGCTTTGTTAAAGATCGGATTGTAGCCTATCGCGATTGCGGCTTATCGTTCGCGACATTGCTGCTCGTGTTGGTCGAGATGCAATGACTGTTAGCACAGTGTGGAATAGGTGGGTTTAGGAGGGTAATACGGAACGCCGCGCTGGATCCCAACGGCCTCGTATC
Source organism: Schistocerca americana (assembly GCF_021461395.2). Classification (NCBI taxonomy): domain Eukaryota; kingdom Metazoa; phylum Arthropoda; class Insecta; order Orthoptera; family Acrididae; genus Schistocerca; species Schistocerca americana. Next base: position 458,457,993 of record NC_060119.1, on the reverse strand, counting down.
ATTAGCGGTCGAGATGACAGGCATCTTATCCGCATGGCTGGAACAGATCGTGCAGCCACGTCTCGATCCCTGAGTCAACAGATGGGGACGTTTGCAAGACAACAACCATATGCACGAACAGTTCGACGACGTTTGCAGCAGCACGGACTATCAGCTCGGAGAGCATGGCTGCGGTTACCCTTGACGCTGCATCATAGACAGGAGCGCCTGCGACGGTGTACTCAACGACGAACCTGGGTGCACGAATGGCAAAACGTCATTTTTTCGGATGAATCCAGGTTCTGTTTACAGCATCATGATGGTTGGATCCGTGTTTGGCGACATCGCGGTGAACGCACATTGGAAGCGTGTATTCGTCATCACCATACTGGCGTATCACCTGGCGTGATGGTATGGGGTGCCATTGGTTACACGTCTCGGTCACTTCTTGTTCGTATTGACGGCAGTTTGAACAGTGGACGTTACATTTCAGATGTGTTACGACCCGTGGATCTACCCTTCATTCGATCCCAGCGAAATCCTACATATCAGCAGGATAATGCACGACCGCATGTTGCAGGTCCTGTACTGGCCTTTCTGGATACAGAAAATGTTCGACTGATGCGCTGGCCAGCACAGTCCCCAGATCTCTCACCAACTGAAAACGTCTGGTCAGTGGTGGCCGAGCAGCTGGCTCGTCACAATACGCCAATCATCACTCTTTATGAACTGTGGTATCGTGTTGAAGCTGCATGGGCAGCTGTAGCTGTACACGCTATCCAAGCTCTGATTGACTCAATGCCCAGGCGCATCAAGGCCGTTATTACGGCCAGAGGTGGTTGTTCTGGGTAATGGTTTCTCAGGATCTATGCACCCAAATTGCCGGCCGCGGTGGTCTAGCGGTTCTAGGCGCTCAGTCCGGAGCCGCGCGACTGCTACGGTCGCAGGTTCGAATCCTGCCTCGGTCGTGGATGTGTGTGATGTCCTTAGGATAGTTAGGTTTAAGTAGTTCTAAGTTCTAGGGGACTGATGACCTTAGACGTTAAGTCCCATAGTGCTCAGAGCCATTTGAACCATTTTTGCACCCAAATTGCGTGAAAATGTAATACATGTCAGCTCGAGTATAATATATTTGTCCAATGAATACCCGTGTATCATATGCATTTCTTGTTGGTGTAGCAACTCTAAGGGCCAGTAGTGTATAAGGGCTGATGTGGGATTTTCCGCGATGTCCGACAACATATTCCCAATTTTTTCAACCGAGACTGGCAGAGGAAAATATGTGTTGCACTACTAATGGAACGCCTCTCGTCTGGTGTAGTCACTGGTGCCCATTCTAACCTTTTGCCTCTCTGCTTTCTAAGCGCCTAGTTCCGAAGTTACTTGTTTGCTACAGACATCGTCTCTCTGTACTGTTTCTACTGCAGTGCTGTGGGGTGACTAATGACATATATTGTGGCCTAGCGTACCTGAGCACGCGCTGCGTGCGGTCGTACTCGGCGACCTGGTCCTTGATGTGCACCTTGTGCGAGTGGCGCTGGCTGACGGCGATGAGCGCGTGCCGGCCGCTGGGCACGGGCCGCTGCTCCACGCGGTAGTAGCAGGTGGCGTTGCGCGGGTACACGCCCGGGTAGTTGGGCGACTGCACGCGGCAGGCGCGCGCGTCGCAGCGCTCCAGCACGCGGTCGCAGTAAGAGCCGGGCACCAGGTCGCCGCGCCACGCCGGCACGCCGCCACCGCTGCCACTGGCGCCGCCGCTGCTGCTGTTGCCGTACCGCACGCTGGCCTCACCCGCCCGCAGCAGCTTGTACGACAACTTGAAGTCGAAGTTGTAGCCGATACCCTGTTGGCAGTGAAGTGACGTGTACCGTACACAGGCCATGGATCAAGGCAGCCAGGAGGATTCAGTGCGGGGTGATTGGAAAAGAGAGAAAAGGTTTCACACGTGTACAAGGTGCGACAATAAAGTAATGAGACTGATTTTCTTTGCAAGATATGGCAACCCTGCAGACTTACGTAGGCACAATATCTCTGACCTTGCTGCTTCTAGCCCAATGGCAACCCTGCAGACTTGCGTAGGCACAATGTCTTTGACGTTGCAGCTTCTAGCCCAAGCGGCACGTCGATGCAACTGCTCAGTAGTGAGTTGTGCTGTAATAAGCTAACATGTCTTTGTGTCTCTCGTCACAGAAATGGAACTGCATAATATTACGCAATGGTATGCCATTTCTTTTTGCATTAAATTGGGTGAAAACGCGACGACAACTTACGGTAAGCTTCAGAGGGCTTTTGGAGAGGAGGTTATGTCAAGAGCTCAAGTTTTTCGTTGGCATAAAATGTTTAGTGAAGGCAGAACGAATGTTGAAGATGAAGACCGCAGTTCAAATGGTTCAAATGGCTCTGAGCACTATGGGACTTAACTTCTGAGGTCATCAGTCCCCTAGAACTTAGAACTACTTAAACCTAACTAACTAACACACATACATGCCCGAGGCAGGATTCGAACCTGCGACCGTAGCGGTCGCGCGGTGCCAGACTGAAGTGCCTAGAACCGCTTGGCCACTCCGGCCGGCAAGACCGCAGTGGAAGACCATCAACCTCATGGACGAATGTTAACTTGGCCAGGGTGCGTGAACTCGTAAGATCTGATCGAAAATTATCCGTGAAAAGAATTGCAGAAGAACTGAACATCAATAGAGAAACGGTTCATCTAACAATAACCGAAGATCTTAGTATGAGAAAGGTTCAAATGGCTCTGAGCACTATGGGACTTAACATCTGGAGTCATCAGTCCCCTCGAACTTAGAACTACTTAAAACTGACTAACCCAAGAACATCACACACATCCATGCCCGAGGCAGGATTCGAACCCACGACCGTAGCGGTCGCGCGGTACCAGACTGAAGCGCCTAGAACCGCTCGGCCACATCGGCCGGCAGTATGAGAAAGATTTGTGCAAAAATGGTCCCCAAAAATCTCACACCACAACAGCGAGAAACACGTGAAAATGTGACAGCCAATCTGTTAAAGCAAACGGAAATCAATTCAGAGTTGCTGAGCCATGTTATCGCTGATGATGAAAGTTGTTTTCTTCAGTACGATCCAGAGACAAAACGCCAAAGTTCGCAATGGTGCTCAAAGGGATCACCCAGACCAAAAAAAGCTCGCATGTCAAAGTCAAAAGTGAAATGCATGCTTGTGTGCTTCTTTGATTCCAGGGGAAATGTTCATAAAGAGTTGGTGCCTCCTGGACAAACAGTTAGCCAATATTACTACAAAGATATTTTAGAAAGACTTCGTAAAAAAGAGTTCTTCGCTTCGTGCCAACATTGCTGATAATTGGATTCTGCATCACGGTAATGCGCCATCCCATACTGCTCTGTCAGTACAGCAATTTTTAACCTCAAAACAAATTTCAGTACTACAATAGGCACCTTATTCACTAGATATCGCTCTGGGGGAATTTTTTTATATTTTCAAGAGTCAAAGCGGCGGTCAAGGGACACCATTTTCAAACAACACAATATTTCCAAAAAGCTGTGACGAGGGTCTTGGAGGATATTACAGAAGATGAGTTCCAGAAATGTTACCATCAATGGCAGAAGCTCTGGAAAAAGTTTGTGCTATCAGAAGGGAACTATTTTGAAGGAGACAACACTAAACTTGACTAAAACGGTAAGCAACATTTTTTTTCATATCAGTCTCATTACTTTATTGTCGCACCTCGTATAACAGACAATTTATGAAGACAGAAACAAATTGCGCATGATACTGGCTAGAGGAAGATGCAAAGCTTTCTGTATCCACAGACACTATACCAACTCTTAACATGACCACCACGCGAAACGGCAGTCCATTTCGTTCCACACAAGATTGTCCTCCACCTTTCCCAATCCAGCGTTGCAGGATATTGTTGTTAAAGAGAAAGCTGCACCTTAAGATGAAAGTGAGAGGGGGCCCCGTCACGTATAAAAACGAAATCATTGGAATCTTGGTCAAGCTGAGGAGACAATCAATTGTGCTACACTTCCATGTATGACATTCCTGTCAATGTTTCCCCCGAAAAAAAGGTCGGTCCATAAACTTCGTGAACAGAAACAGGAGAAAACACGTTCGGTTTCGGTGAATCTCTTTCACGTTCGAAGACGACGCCAGGATTTTTAAATTCGTACATTCTGGTGGTTTACTTTACCCGATAGATGAAACGGCGATTCGTTCGCGAAGCCAAGTGTTTCTGTTCTCTGCCATATCCTGGGGAACTAAAATGTAACACTCATGCCTTCTGTTACGGTCGTCTGTACGAAATCTCTGCAGTAAGGCTTCATACGCAAGCGACGTCTGAGAAGAGTCCTTTCTTTGAGGAAGCTGGATCTTCTGTCCTACCAACCTTATGGACATCCGAGGTCTGCGTGTGAACGCGTCTTGGATACACTCGACATTTTCATGAGACGTGCGTGGCATACCAGAGCCCTTCCATATTTCTAGGAATTATACATATCAGTCATAAATCTTGTTAACTGAATCATCCGTCGGTTCTTGGTAGGACAACATTATAATAAATGAAAAGCCCTAGTTTGCTTTTGTTTTACAGTATCCTGTTTGTTAAACCAAATGTGTTGACTTTCCTTTTTGTCTCAGTACTGCAGAACAAAAGCAGACTAGTCACAAATCTGCTTAGGCAGAGGCAGCTTCTAGCTGAATAGAAGGCAGAATGTACGTTGCACTTGAACGATGGATTGACATCGCACAATTACCAACACAGAAAATGATTTCTCTTGTGGTGTAGCTGCAATTGTTGCTAAAAACAAACGACAGCGCAGCTACGTCCAGAATTTGAACGTGTCTACAAAGTGACATGCTCAGCATGTTTGTGTGTGTGTGTGTGTGTGTGTGTGTGTGTGTGTGTGTGTGTGTGTTCCTAAGGGACCAAACTGCCGAGGTCATCGGTCCCTAGACTTACAGACTACTTAAACTAACTTATGCTAAGAACAACATACACACACACCCGTGCCCGAGGGAGGAGTGGAAACTCCGGCGGGAGGGGTCACAGTGTGTCTCTAACAAAAACTGAAATTTGTTCCTTCTATTGGAATAGCCCAGTCTTTACTGACTTCCGAAAAACATTTGACTCGGTACCAAATGGTTCAAATGGCTCTGAGCACTATGGTACTTAACATCTGTGGTCATCAGTCCCACAGAACTTAGAACTACTTAAACCTAACTAACCTAAGGACATCACACACATCCATGCCCGAGGCAGGATTCGAACCTGCGGCCGTAGCAGTTGCGCGGCTCCGGACTGAGCGCCTAGAACCGCGAGACCACCGCGGCCGGCTGACTCGGTACCGCATCAACAATTGTTGACATAAGTATGATTATATGTCATACGGAAGAAAAGTTGCGACAGGATTGAGGATTTCTTGGTGGAGACGTCATAGTATGTTACCTCGGATGGAAATCGTCGACGAAGTGAAAATATCTTTAGGCGTGCCCCAGGGAAGTGTTCTGATACCCTTGTTGTTCTTGTTGTATATTAATGACTTGCAGGCAGTATTAACAGCATCTTCATGCTTTTCAGAGATGATTCAGTTGTCTACAACACACTGTGTCAAAAATCTGCATCGAGCGAGGTGGTACAGCGGGGTTAGCACAGTGGACTCGCGCTTGGGAGGACGACGGTTCAAACCTGCGCCCCGTCATCCTGATTTAGGTTTTCCCTGATTTCCGTAAAACGCTTCAGGCAAATGCTAGGATGGTTCCTTTGAAAGCACACTGACGACATCCTTCCCCATGCTTACCTAATCCGATGGGACCGATGACCTCGCTCTTTGGTACCCTCAGCCAAATCAACCAACCAACCAGTCTGCAGTAATATCGAGTCAGATATGGATACAATATCAAAGTGGCACAAACAATGGGAATGTGATATAAGTATACAGAAAGTGAAATTATGCACTTCCGAAAACGAAAATCATATCGTCCTATGGTCAATCATCTCACACCAGTACCGGGGTGTAAAAATTTGTGAGGATATAAAGCGCAATGATCACATAGGCTCAGACGTAGGTAACTAGGGAAAGTGCAGTCAAAGGAGATTGCTTGCAAATTACCTGTGCCTTCCATAGTAGGATATTGCTCGAGTTTGTTGGCTGCTTACCAAATATGACGAACCTTGGTTACTGAACTTATAGGTGGCACGAATGGTCAAAAGTCTGTTTAATTCACGGGAAAGCGTCATGGGAATGTTCCGAAACGTGAAATGGCAAACTTTCGAAGACAGACGCAAATTAGCCAGTGAAAGTCTTCTTAAACAAATTTCAAGAACCAGTATTTCAAAAAAATGGTTCAAATGGCTCTGAGCACTATGGGACTTAACATCTATGGTCATCAGTCCCCTAGAACTACTTAAACCTAACCAACCTAAGGACATCACACAACACCCAGCCATCACGAGGCAGAGAAAATCCCTGACCCCGCCGGGAATCGAACCCGGGAACCCGGGCGTGGGAAGCGAGAACGCTACCGCACGACCACGAGATGCGGGCAACCGGTATTTACCGTATAATCTAGACATATCTGCAGATCCCTACACGTTGATCCCGTAAATGGTGTGGCGACATATTAACTACAGAGAACACGGCGATGCGCAGGGAGTCGTACCTCCTGTGCTCCGTACTGGATGAGAACGAGAAGAAATCCTAACACGTGCTACCATGCTAAGTAACCTTCGCCATGCGTTCACAGTGATTTGTCGAGTACGTATATAGATGCAGATGATCATGACAATACAAACGCTCAAGGAAACAGGGATAAGCGATACTGCTTCCTTTCCCTGTGCTGGGCACCTGTCTACTAAAGTCATTTTGCTGGTGGAACTATACGGTCCAATCACGATAACGTGACTACCGACTATGTTTGACGTCAAAGTGCAATATGCTCTCACAGAGGGCAGATGGCCGTGCTAGCACTGGACGGTATACAGGGTGTAAATTTTAAGTTGAAAACCAGAATAACTCCAAAAATAAGCTTCACACGAAAAAATGTGTAGAATCAAAAGTTGATTATTTTCGAGGGGGACATCTGCTGGTGCTAAAATTAGCCCGCCACCCCAGCCCCCTGGGGGTGGGACGGGAGGCAACTTCAAAATTTCAAATGGGAACCCCCATTTTTTATTGCCGAATCAGCTTCTACATAACAATCTACGTATTTTGTCTTAAACATTTGTTTTGACTCTTGGTAGTTGGCGCTGTAATTCAAGAAAATCCATGTTCTCATTTTTGCGTGGAAAATGGTTACGGATAAATAAAAAATACTTATTTACTTCGTAAATTTCGATCTAATCTCCCACTGATAACACAAAAGGAATGTGGAAGAGTATTTCCAAAAATTATTAAATGAGGACAGAGAAGAATATCTAGAAGAAGGAACAGGGGAAGGTAAAGGACATGAAGATGATGAGATCCAGATTTTAGAAAGTGAAGTGCTTCAGGCGTTGAGAACAGGAAAGAATGGTAAATCACCGGGACCAGGCAATATCAATCTGGTGTGTCTGAAATATGTTGGTGACAAAATTGTGAAACTGATAACACAGCTCTTCAACAAAATGATACATGGAGATACAATACCGAACGAGATGAAGCTAGGTTACATTAATACAATATTTAAGAAAGGGGATCGCAAAATTTGTTCAAACTATCGAGGAATTTGTGTTACAAACACAGTAATAAAAATTTTTGCGAAAGTAATTAAAAACAAACTGGAAAAAAATTTTAGAACCCAAGAAGAACAATGTGGATTCACGGCTGGGAGATCATGTGTAGACCATATTTTCACATTACGACAGATTTTGGAGAAACATAGGGAAAAATCAAAAAATATAGGATTAATTTTCATAGATCTAGAAAAAGCGTATGACACTGTTCCAATAAAATTACTTTGGAGAGCACTGCATATGGCAAACATAAACCATTCCTTGATTAAAATAATACAACAGATGTATAAAGATAACATTTGCCAAGTGAAAGTTGGTAATAAACTTTCACAGAAATTTAGAACAAGCAAAGGCCTTTTACAGCGCTGTCCCATGTCACCATCATTATTTAAAATCTATATAAATATTAGCCTTAGAATATGGTCTCGTAAGTTTAATAGTATGGGATTAGAAATAAGAGATGGAGTTTACCTACATCATTTATTATTTGCTGATGATCAAGTAGTCGTAGCACAAGATGGGGAGGATGCTAACTATATGTTCAATCAACTAGCAGTAGCATACAAAACGTGGGGTTTGAAGATTAATTACCAAAAAAACAGAATACTTGACTAATGATTCAGATGAGCTTTACATTGAAGGAAAGAAAATCAAAAAGATAAACACTTTCTGTTATTTGGGATCCGTTTTAGAAATCGAGGGAAAATCAGAGTCAGAAATCAATAAAAGAATTAGTAGCGGACGGAGAGTGATTGGGATGCTTAACTCAGTCTTATGGAGCAGGACTGTAATGAGCAGAGCTAAAAAATTAATAAACAAATCCATATTAGAGAGTGTGGTTCTGTATGGAACGGAGGCCTGGACAATTAACATGAAGCACATTAAAAAATTACAAGCTCTAGAGATGGACTTTTGGAGAAGATCGGCAAGAATCTCCAGGAAAGAAAAGATAAGGAACACAGAAGTAATAAGGAGAATGGAAATAAAAGAAAGAACATATGATGTAATGGATAGGAAGAAATTAAAGTGGTACGAGCATGTACGACGAATGGAGAAAGCCAGAATACCAAAATTGATACTGGAAGGGGAACCGGAGTGGAGAAGAAGAAGAGGACGACCTATGACCACCTGGCTCCAAAATGTACAGCACACAATGAGGAGAATGGGCGCACACGAAGAAGACACACAAGATCGAATCACCTGGAGAAAAATTTTGAGAATATATTTTAAGAACGTTTATTGTTTGTATTGTAATTTCCAAGTAAATTATTATGTTGGAGATAAGCCTCTGTAATGAGGAAAAGCTCAAAAAAAAATTTCGATTCGCTAAAACTAAAACTCTCCCTCTCTCCCCATAGGGTGGGATTTGAGAGAGAGGAATTAGAGTTTTACAAATGGTGAAAAGCAAAATTTATCCGAATCTGTGGAAAAAATTAATATGTGGGTCAACAGATGTAAAACTCTAATTTCTCTCTCTCAAACCCCACCCTATGGGGAGAGAGGAAGAGTTTTAGTTTTAGCGAATCGAAATTTACGAAGTAAATAAGTATTTATTATTTATTCGTAACCATTTTCCACGCAAAAATGAGAACTTGGATTTTCTTTCATTACAGCGGCCACTACCAAGAATCAAAACAAATGTGTAAGACAAAATGTACGTAGATTTTTATGTAGAATCCGATTCTGCAATAAAAAACGGGGGTTACGATTTGAAATTTTAAAGTTACCTCCTGCCCCACCTCCATGGAGCTGAGGTGGCGGGCTAGTTTTAGCACCAGCAGATGTCACCCTCGAAAATAATCAACTTTGTATTCTACACATTTTTTCGTGTGAAGCTTATTTTTGGAGTTATTCTGGTTTGTCAACTTAAAATTTACACCCTGTATAAAGCGTGTTAAGGCAATGCGCGGAAAACAGTGCAGGCGTTGTCGTTATGTGGAGACGGAGCGACTCATCTGGCGTCCAAAAGGGCATGATCGCTGACTTTCGGACCAAGGGCGGAAGCATTTTCGAAACGACTAAATTTGTAAACTGTTCGCTTGCCGCCGTGGTTAAAGTATACCACACGTGGCCAAATGGCGCTGTCAAAAACCGACGCCGAGGCAACTTTGCAGCACAACGGGCCATAGCTGACAGCTGGGAACGACGGCTACGTAGGTGGCTCCACATCGATCTCGGTACCTTCCAGAACCCCAATGACTCTCCTTCTGCGCGTACTGCAGCTGTCTGTACTACAAAAAGGTGATGAATCAGAGTTCTCACACGTGGTTACGTTATTGCGACTGGACAGCGTACCTTGAGAGAAGAGCTTTAGTCTTGTAATTTAGAAGTGTCTAACGGGGAACTACAAGAATCATTAGACTGGGAGATAATGGGGTGTAAGTGAGATTTCTACCATTTCAACCTAATATCGTAATTGTAAGCGCACTACTTTTTTTGTGGGAGAAGTGTGACAATTCTGCTTCGTCCCACGACCGAATAAGGCACTCCATATTTGTAGACTGCTTAAATCAGCAGTGGGCTGGAGAGGTAATTTGTTCGCGTACCACATAATTGGTTAGCGGAAAGAGACCTGGCTGGCGGTGGATCATTTAATCCTTTGTCCAGAGAAGTAGCTGGTTCTCAGATGAATATCTTAGATCCATAATACTCCAGGCCAAACCTTATTATTTCATTTCTGGCACTTTGTCGGATACGATATTGATCAAGACGTACTCCTGTTTCTGCTCGTGAACACCGTTCCCCACGTCATAAAATTCTTTTAATCCTGATAGAAATGTTGTAGTCTCTGCCGTCTGCCTGCAAATGACAGTGTTGCTGTTTCTTGTGGATTTTGGTGCTTGTGATTTGTCTTTTGGGCGCGGAACTTTACGAACAGCACGATCATGAATCTGGGTGGCTAGACGGCGATTAGAATTGCCGTCCCCCCACCCGAATTTGGGTCCAGTGTCTTACCACTGGGCCATCCTATTCGATTCGCCCGTTGTGTCTGCACATTTAACATTACTGGTATGGATATACTATAAATAAATAAGTAAAATTAATGAACGGAAATAACTAATACTAAATCCCTGTACGTAATACTCCCAATTACTACTTACTTTTCAACATGCAATAATTCAGCAGCAGCTCGTAATCGTAGACGAGGTGCTACTACTTCAGCGGTTGCAGTCGAGTATTATCCCGAACTGACAGCTACGTTCATTTATTCATTATTACAATTAGCACCACTAAGTATGCAGATGTAATCATAAAAGTACGGCGAGGAAACGGGAGGTGGAAATGCCTTGTGAAGTATGCTCTCCGACAAAAAAACGACACACCACGAAGGAATTATCCGAATAGAACGGGAATCGGTAGATAAGATGTACACCCGCTTTGAACTGAGACATGACGATCAGCGAAGACTTAGGTTGGAGTCGCCTGGACAGCAATGGGATACGAACCTGATTGTCGCCTCCATAAGGTCCGAGAGCCAGGAGTGTAGGTCTGGTGTGGCATACCGTTCGATATCAGGACACCTTTGGTTGCCATCCGCGGCATCCTTCAGCACAGCGACACTTAGACGAAATTCTGTACCCCGTTTTGTTACCCTTCAGGCAAGCCATCCTCGGCCTGTGTTTCAACAAGATAATGCCCGTCCGCACAGATTTTCTATTGCTTTTCTTCGCGCTTGACCAATTCCTCCTAGGTCAGCAACGTCGCCGGACCTCTCCCGAATTAAGAATGGGGATTTATCCATATTGAGAACAACAACTGTCCTATTACACTTCCCTGGGACACTCCTGACGATATCCTTGTCTGTGAAGAGCACTCGCCATCAAAGACAACATACTGGGTTCTATTATTTAAGAAGTTTTCGAGCCACTCACATATCTTTGACCTTCTTCCATAAGCTCGTACCTTCGTTAACAGCCTACAATGCGGCATTCAAATGCTTTCCAGAAATATGTAAATATGGTACCTGCCTTTTGCCCTTCATCCACAGTTCGCAGTACATTATGTGAGAAAAGGGCAATCTGAATGTCGCCCGAACGATGCTTTCTAAAATCGCGCTGATTCGCGGACATAAACATCTCAGTCTCAAGAAAATTTATTATATTCGATCTGAGAATATATTCAAGGATTATGGAGCAAACGTAAATTAAGGATATTGGTCTGTAATTTTGCGGGTCCGTTCTTTTACCCTTCTTACATACTGGAGCCATCTGTGCCTTTTTGCAGTCGTTTGGGACGTTGTGCTGGGTGAGAGATTCACGGTAAATTCAAGCCAGGTAAGTGGCCAATGCCATAGAGTACTTTTTGTAAGATCGAACAGGGATTCCATCCGGATCTGGTGATTTATTTACTTTGAAATCTTTCAGTTGTTTCTCTAAGCCAGGGATGCTTATTACTATGTCGTCCATACGGGAATCTGTCTGATGGTCAGATAATGGTAGGTTTGTAATGTTCTCCTGTGTGAACGATTTCTTGAACGTGAAATTTAAAGCTTCGTCTTTATTTTTCTGTCTTCAACAATCACACCAGACTGGTCAACAAGGGACTGAAAGGAATCCTTAGACCCGCTTAGCGATTCTACGTAAGATCACAATTTCTTCGGGTTCTCTGCCGGATCTTTTGCTAAGGTACGTCGGTGGTAGTCGTATGCTTGGCGCATAGGTCTGTTCACAGGGGGCCGAATCTCTACTATTCTTCGCTTGGCGAAATTTGTGCGTTCCCTTTTGTACCCAGAATAGAACAGCCTCTGCTTCCTCAGTCTCCTCCAAATTTCGTTATTATACCATGGTGGGTCTTTTCCATCTTTTTCCACTTACTAGGCACATAACTCTCCTGACCACGATTTACAGTCTATTTAAACTTTGCCCATAATTGCTCTACATCCATCTTACTGTAGCTAATGGATGGCAGTTCACTGACTGAGTGAGATACTAATAACACCTTATCTGCTATATTTAGCAGAAATACTCTCCTAGCCTTCTTGACTGATTTATTAACTTTCGTAACAACAGTTGTCAAAATGGCTTAATGATCGCTAATCCCCGTTTCTACACTGACGTAGTCAATGAGGTCCGGAATATTGTAGCTACAAGGGCCAAGATATTTCCATTGTGTACTTGCTACCTAGCTGCTCAAGACAGTTCTCAGAAAACGCGTTCAAAAGTTTTTCGCTTGAACGTCTATGTGCATCCACCCACAATGAATCCATAGACATCCCAGTCTATACTCGATAGGTTTAAGTCGCCTCCAACTAGTATTTCCTAATCCGGGTATTCACACGCTATTGACCCCAGAATTTTTTTGAGTGACGCTAGAAGTGTCACAGCAGAATCCGATGGCCGGTAAAAACATCCACCAAATAACTTGGTTTCATATTACATCTGTTATACTCGACCAGATAAACTCAACTTTGACCTCACTAGAGAAAATATTGTTTTCAACTGCAATGAAGAATTCTGCTGTCAACTGCACTCACATTTCGACCACACATACGCTTAAAATCTGGCTGGCTTCAGTGTGAATTAAGAGGCCTCGCCTCTTCTACCTACCAGGCAAGCTGTGGAGATTGTACTGCGAGGTTAATGGATCATTCCTCGACCTTTTGTGGGCGCTACTTTCACTGGGTGCAGTTTACAGACGGCGCGATTCTGGACACAGGCAGACACAGTCGAGTAAAGGTTGAGTACTGGAGCTGTCACGTAAGGATACCCAACGCTTTGCCGATGGTGGGATGTAAGGACGGCGAAGTGAGCCGCGACTTTTCCCTAAGGTGAGCAGGTGAACTGGAACGGTTACTGCGTGTGGTTTCCTCCGGACGAGCGGCTGTTCCTGGACGAGTTCAGGAACTTAGAGAAGTTGACCACAGTCACTTGGGTAGACTTTAATTTTGAACAGCAGCGTGGTGTTTGGCACTTATAATATTTCTGCATGAATTTGCAGATTTAGAAGAGGTTGTCACACTGTATTTAGGATACCTTCTGAACAGCAGCACGGTATTTAGGAACTAATGAATTCTTCATCGAGGTCGCAGACTAGTGATTGCACTTACACCATTAAGATGAGGTGCAATAAACATTGTGTTGAGGAAGTTTTTATTTCGCCAACCATTTACTGTTATCAAGAACTTTTGGAAGCAATAACTGGACAAGGAGAAAACCGTGTGGTCGTTCCCTAGAAACCAATGTAACCAACTAGCTTTAAAATAAGTCACACACACTTTAGTTTCTTTCACATGAATTGCGTATACGGAAGGATCGGCAAGTGGCAGCACGCTCTGCATACTAGGACTGCTGTCATTTTTTATTTTTTCATTAATTCTGACAGTTTTGATGCGATCCGACAAGAATTCCTCTCCTGTGCCAACCTCTTCATCTCAGAGTACCACTTGCAACCTTGAAGTTTTAACAAATGTCCAGTCATCCTGTCCCTTCTTCCTATTAGTGTTTTTCATATATTCCTTTCCTCGATGATTCTGCGGAGAATCTCCTGATTTCTTACCTTATCAAGCAACATTTTCAACATTCATCTGTAGCCCCGCATCTCAAATGTTTCTGTTATCTTCTGATTCGGTGTTCCTATTGTTCATGTCACACTACCATACAATGCTCTGCTCAAAGAGTACGTTCTCAGAAATTTCCTCTCCAGATAAAGTCTTGCGGTTGATACTACAAAACTTCTCTTTGTCATGAACGCCCTCTTTGCAAGCGATCGTCTGCTTTTCATGTCCTTTCTCCGTCCATCATAGATTATTTTGCTGCCTAGGAAGCAGAATTCTTTAACTTTGTCCACTTTGTGATCCCACAATCTGATATTAAGAATCTCGCTGATCACATTTCTCCTGATTCTCATTACTTTCTTCTTTCGTCGATTTACCCTTAATTGATATACTCATTAGACTGTTCAATTCATTCAACAAATCCTGCCATTGTTCTTCATTTTCACTGAGATTAGCAATGTCATCAGTGAATCTTATCACTGATATCACGCCAACTCGAATTTTAATCCCTCTTTTGAACCTTTCTTTTATTTCCGTCATTGATTCTTCGGAGTACTGATCAAACGCTAGAAAGAAAGACTACATCCCAACCTTATTAATCCGAGCCCTTCGTTATCGTTCTTACAATCTTACTGTTCCGTCTTGATTCTCGTTGCATATCATATGTTGTCGTTGCTCAGAAACTACTATTCTGTAGGACTCAAAGTGCCGTTTTGTCACTCCCTGAACAGTTCCGTTTCTCGCATGTTTCCTTCACCGCACACATTTCGTGCCTGACTCGAGCCAGGTCGGTAGTTTTCGTATTCCTCCAATTCATTACTTCCTACTGTCCCCGAATGAGGGAAACGCTTTGTTACTGGTGTGTCTTCTTTTCCTCACGTCCATGACGAATGGCTATTTTCCGTATTCGCCAACACCCGTCGGCACAGCATGACGTTGAGATCTTTTCCACTCTGCAGTTCGTGCCAGCCTCGAGCGGGGTTGGTAGTATTACTGACTCTCCAACTCCTTCCTTCCACACGATACAATTTTCTCGATGGGGCTAATCACCAGTATTTCGATAATCCATAACGTTGAACGAGAATTTTCACAGGGCTGCGGCAAGTGGATGAAGCACAGATGGTGATGACCAGTGGCTTCCACAGCATCACCCACTGCCAAACGGCACAATCACCAAGTCTGCCAGTAGCGGCCATTGTGGCACAGTGACGTGGGTACATTGTTTGGAATTATTTTCCATACTATCGCTACGCCAGTACTTTGGAACGGATGTCAAAGAAGGACGTTTGCATACTGTTGCTTTTTAGGGTTTGAAGCCTCAGTCGGTAAAAACAGAGCCCGCATTGAATCACTTTGTTGCCCATCCATCTAAATGTTAAGACTCTTTTTTCTCAGGAACAGGCAGGGGTAGCAAGTTGAAATTTATGTTGAATAGCGATCTACCCAGCTTCGCACAGATAGCTCTAATAGCTAAAGCCGGAGTACTTGTTTATAATATGTAGCGAGATAATGCAAGTCCGCAGCTCGTGGTCGTGCGGTGGCGTTCTCGCTTCCCACGCCCGGATTTCCCGGTTCGATTCCCGGCGGGGTCAGGGATTTTCTCTGCCTCGTGATGACTGGGTGTTGTGTGATGTCCTTAGGTTAGTTAGGTTTAAGTAGTTCTAAGTTCTAGGGGACTGATGACCATAGATGTTAAGTCCCATAGTGCTCAGAGCCATTTATTTGAGATAATGCAAGACGCTCTCGGTCAAAGTTACGCTACGCCTCGTTTTCTGAAGAAGTTTCCAAAGTGCGAGTTAAATCTTGAAGTTCTCGAGCTGTGGCAACTATCCCGTCACGATCTTCATTGGATTTTTGACGCCGCATAGTACTCAACCTTTCAGCCCTTCTGATGTACTGAGATAGACTCGACCTTTTTTAGACATTTTTATTCATAAACAAAACGAAAACAAATTGTAATAAGTAGGTACCCAAATTACAAAGCGAACTCAGTAAATTCGTTTTTCCTAGCCAAAAATAAAACATAAATAAAATCTGTGGAAATAAGCAAAGCAATGTCGTCAAGTTTTTAATACACACAGCGAAATCAGCAAATCCATGTGTTCTACCCAAGTAAATTTAGTGTTTGTTTGTATTCGTACAGACATGATTACAGCGCTTCATTCCGTGACTCACGCTAAACCTCTGAAAATAGTTGTAACTGCGGTAAACACTCTATTGGCTCTTGGGTGTTCTACACCAAGATGATCATGCTACTGAGGGAAACATACAAACTCCTGAACTGACCCAAACTTCGGAAACTTTAAGTTACGAAACATTCTTTTTTTCTTGATACAATTTTGATGGAATAAAGCTTATATGTTGCACATAGCTACGCTCAATGTAGCTGTGAAAATCCCATGAAAATTCGTCTAGTAGTGTTGGACATTAGCGTCTTCAAACAGACAACAAAACATACATACAAAGCTCTTTAAATGAGTCTTATTATATTCTGTTATACTCTGTATATCATTCAAGATCAGCTTTTGCCAAATACTATCAGTGTACAGCTACGACTGCTCCACAGTTGTATTGTTAGTACAGTTGACTACGAGTTCTGCTCTTACAAATTTAGCTGTTACCATAAATTCAAGTAGTGTTGTGAGGACTGTTCATAATCTTATGGAAGAGAAAGATCTGTGCAGGGAAAACAATCTATTCAAATGACTCATTCATTTATTCCACAAAACTTGCTAGGTTAGTAGAAAGAGTATTTACACTCATGATCATAAATTTAGGATAATTCCAGAATGTGGTGCCACACAACGCGGCACTACACAAAACTGGCGCTAATAGCATAGGCACATAGGGAACACACACGACACAGATCTGTAAGTCCACAGTATTGATGATAAGTTGAGAAAACAGTCCCGAAAAACATGTGCTACAAAACGCCACTGTTTCCTGCGTATGTACCCCGACATTAATATGGAATATGATCACCATACACACGTACACAGACCGCACAACGGTGGCATACTCGGATCAGCTGGTCGAACAGCTGCTCGGGTATAGCCTCTCATTCTTGCACCAGTGCCTGTCGAAGTTTCTGAAGTGTCGTAGGGGTTTGAAGACGTGAAGCGATACGTTGACCGAGAGCATACCAGACGTGCTCGATGGGGCTTAGGTCTGGAGAACAGGCAGGCCACTCCTTTCGCCTGGTATCTTCTGTTTCAAGGTATTCCTCCACGATGGAACCTCTGTCGAGCAGTGCGTTATCACCGATCAGGAGGAAGGTGGGACCCACTGCACCCCTGAAAAGGCGGACATAATGGTGCAAAATGACGTCCCGATACACCTGACCTGTTACAGTTCCTCTGTCAAATACATGCAGGGGTGAACGTGCACCAATCATAATCCCACTCCACACCATCAAACCACGACCGCCATACATGCCCCTTTCAAGGACATTAAGGGGTTGGTATCTGGTTTCTGGTTCACGCCATACGAAAACCTGGTGAGAATCACTGTTCAGACTATAACTGGACTCGTCCGTGAACATAACTTGAGACCACTGTTCCAACGACCATATACTGTGTTCTTCACACCAGGCTTTAAGGGTTGTCCTGTGACCAGGGGTTAGTGGAATTCACCTTGCAGGTCTCCTGGCGAATAAACCATGTCTGTAGACTGTGTATCTGGAGACAACTGTTCCAGTGGCTGCGGTAAGGCCCCGAGCAAGGCTACCTGCAGTATTCCGTGGCCGTCTGCGGGCACTGATGGTGAGATATCGGTCTTCTTGTGGTGTTGTACACTGTGGACGTCCCGTAGTGTAGCACCTGGACACGTTTCCTGTCTGCTGGAATCGTTGCCATAATCTTGAGATCACAATTCGTGGCACACGGAGGGACTGTGCTACGACCTGCTATGTTTGACCAACCTCCAGTCGCCCTAGTATTCTACCCCACATAACGTCATCAATATGTGTTCTTTGAGCCATTTTCAACACGCAGTCACCGTTAGCACTTCTGAAAAGTCTGCACACCTACTCACTGCACCGTACTCTGACATGCACCAACACGCCTCTGCGTATGTGGACTGCTGCCAGTGCCTCTGTGCGACGACCGCAGGTCAGATGCACCGCATGGTCATACCCCGAGGTGATTTAAACCCGCAAAACGCTCACCAGAGCGTTGTTTCACCAAGTATCAGCATTATCCTTAATTTATGAGCATGAGTGTATGTATAATGGCTTCACCAATAAAGAAATTCAGCAGCGAAAATAAGGAGTGACTCTGTAACTGTTGTGTGTGACCTCTTTTTCTTAGGGTTAATCCAGTCTACTACCGGGTCCTCTGTATTGGAGGATTTGGCAAATTTGTTTTTATTCAGCTCGGCGACCGGATCCCATCCTGTCACCACCGTCGTCACTTTCCTATGGGAGTGCAGTCTTGTGCGCCACCTGTCCCTGAATTTCATAAACACAGCCCAAAAACCACACTCAGCCTGGCCGGTGCACCAATCGCGGCCGTTTCTTTGCCGCGCAGATTCGATCAGGGTCTGGGTCACATTCCTGTCTCACAAGATGCGTGATACACGAAAGCAATGCATCACATTTTTTTCACCCAGCAACAGTGGTACGATTGCGAAACTTCCGGTATGGATTAGTTAAAGTTCCGGACTGCGCGCGTAAATTTTCTGTTTCCTCCGACAGATAGCGTAGGTACAACAGTATTTCAAAATGGAGTCTACAAGTCAAGTGACATACGTTACAAGCAGCCTGGCGTCATTGAATGTCTCACTGCGGTGTAAAAAAGTCTGGGGAACATTGACAAACGTTTGTGTGCGGTTTATGGAGCACGGATAGTCGCTGGGCAAAGAGGATGAGACCATCACAAGACGGCGATTTGACAGAGTTCCATGATTTGCAGCGTTCGGGGAGGCCGTCCACCGCTGTCACGCCTCACGAGGTGCAACTTGCTGGTGTGCTCATTCGTGATGTCAAGAGGCAGCACCATTATTTCTGAAGCAACTGCGCACACATAAGCCAAACTGAAGAAGCACTCCCAGCGACTTTGGTGTTAAAACGATCCAGGTGATCGTCTGATTCAACGCGATGACACCCAGCATCACA
Source organism: Schistocerca americana (assembly GCF_021461395.2). Classification (NCBI taxonomy): domain Eukaryota; kingdom Metazoa; phylum Arthropoda; class Insecta; order Orthoptera; family Acrididae; genus Schistocerca; species Schistocerca americana. The sequence continues at coordinate 458,438,697 of NC_060119.1, read as the reverse complement.
CAAGTTTGATGATTTCAGAACATATCACCAAACAGGATTGGACAGAGTTACCTCATCAACCCTACAACGCTGACCTGGCTCCCACAAAGTTCCACTTGTCTGGGCAATTAAGGATGCCAATCATGGGGGACATTTTGAGGATGACGAAGAGGCGATTCGCTCAGTGAAGATACGACTTCGTGACCAGAACAAGGTATGGTACCGTGTCGCAGTAGGAAGACCACTTAACGGGAAGGAGATGACAAAGTAAAATAGTGAATGTAGAAAAATCATCATTATTTCTTGCGTGGACGTTTCAGTGTGTTCAGTAAATAATTTTTGATGAAAAATAATGTGGTGCACCAGTTTCTGCACCTACAGAGTTGGTTGTAGAGTCAATTTGTAGGTTAATACACCACGTTTTGTCTCGATTAGTTCGCCAGAGCCGAGCAGCACCGTATGGAGGGCTAGCGGCAGTTGAGTTAAAGATTTAAAGATGGCTGCCATCAGTGGACGTGAGCGTGGTAGCTCTGTCGGCGACAACAGTCCAGAATAATTTCAGTACCAAATATGCTAGAGATCCTCGTAGCAGGCTTTCAGTTTATGAGTGGTATAAATGTTATGTAGAAATAGGAGGCTCGGTGAGACATGGGAAATCATCAGGTCGTCCAAACACATCTGGCGACGTCGTTGAGCGAGTGAGACAACGTCTTGTCAACAGCCCAACGAAATCGATCCGGCCTGCATCACGCCAACTGCAAATCCCACATAGGACTGTTTGGCGTGTGTTGAGAAACCAATTGCATTTGAAACCGTACATATCGACGATAGTACAAGCAATAAAAGACGCTGATAAAATTGCTCGCAAGAACTTCTGTGCGGATATGTTAAATCCATTACATGAGGATGAACATTTCTTGGACAAAATCATATTTTCTGACGAGTCGACTTTTAACTTAAATGGCAAGGTTAACACACACAACTGTTCGATTTGGGTCAGTGAAAATCCACATCAAACATTGCTACATGTTCGAGGTAGCCCTAAACTGAACGTTTTTCGTGCATTGAGCAAGAACAAAATGTACGACCCCTTTTTATTTCGTGAGAGAACCGTCAACGGGATATTGCACCTGGATACGTTACAACAATTTTTGATACCACAGATCGATAGGAATGATTAAGATCGAAATTGTTACTTCGTGCAAGGCGGTGCACCACCCCACTATCTGGCTGACGGGTGGGATTTTCTCAGTGACCGCTTTCCAGGCCAATGGATTGGGCATGATGTACCACTCGACTTTTTTTCTGGAGATCCATCAAGGTTGGCCTGTACCGGCTTCTCTACTTGAACTTAGAGCAATAATTTACGACGCCACTGAGTAAATTGCACCTGCAGTGCTACAGCGACTTTGGGAAGAAATTGACTTCCGATGGGATGTGTGCAGGGTAACCAACTGAAGACACATACATCTTTAGTTTAAGGCAAATAAAACTTGATGTCTTTTCCTACAAAATAACACTAAATCCAGCTCTATATCTTCTTTCAATAAATGTATAAGGACTTTTAAAGTTGTAAAGTCCTTTTCGAAACACCTTGATATATATATATCATATATATCTTGTTAAGTTTTTGTACGCTCTTAGAGCATTGCAACGCATGTCTCGGAAAACACTAAGTAATGAATGGGCCTGTCGTTGATTCATAGCATATTCTGTAATTGTACAATGAAAATACAACAGAGCTACGTTATGAGTAAGTAAGGTAAACAAAACCTGCATCATGATTTCCTAGTAAGCAGGCTCGTCCACACTGCTTCCTTGCAGAAGATAAAGAATGTACATGTAAGTAAACAGCACAGTACGTGTAAACTTGCACGCACATTAGTTGTAAATAAGCTGGTAGTGTATTTTAAATGCACCGTGTGCCATAATTTCTATTTAGATGCTGGTTCATTATAGTTTCAACCTTTTAATTTGTGGCTAACCACGTATTTTCCATGCCGCCCTTATTTATAATTCATATTGCAGAGTAATTAGAGCCAGTAGTAGCGAGGGCGCAGCAACAGGACTATCCTTGAGTGCAGATCCAGTGAGACGCTTGCAGAACCTACCAGCTGTAAGCTATAGTTAAAGAAAACCATTTTTCCAGTTACAGCGAGAATAAGGTGAAAGTAATTAATATTTTTTACATGGCCCCTCAAGCCCCCCCTCCCTCCCCCCTATCGCGCCAGGGCTGCTAGCTCACATACTGTTGTCGTCCATACCAGATACAACTGTAGCAAGAAAATGACGTGGAGAATGATGAATACAGTCCAGATTCACGCACGCACACCTATTGTGATTTTCAACGTCGAAGGCAGTTGCTACGTGTCAATGGGTGTGACGGACACAAGCGATGATGAACCAACCAAGTTTCGCCGACGAACAGACACAGGTTCTGGTTCAAGGACAAACGATCCCTGACGAGAAAAATACCAAAGACAAGAACATCAACAATAAAAAAGCCATAGAACACATATGGAGATCAAAATGGATAATCGAAGTAGCGACGGTATAAGAGACTTGTTTTCTAGCACACAGCTCGCTGACGAGCAAGGTTTTAATTAACCTTCCGCCTTGTCATGGATTGTGCGGCCCCTGCTGCCGGAGGTCCGAGTCCTCCTCGGGTATGGGTGTGTGCGTTATTCTTAGTATAAGTCAGTGTAAGTTAGTTTAAGTAGTGTGGAAGTCTAGGGACCGATGACCTCAGGCGTTTGGTCCCTTAGGAATTCACACACATTCGAACATTTTGAATTGACCTTCGCTACGAAAAGAAGCTTTTTTCTCGTGGAAAACGGAGTGTGCAGCTTGGAAGTTTATATTGTTAGTACTTTGTATTCACATGCAGGCTAAGAACTTGCTATACGCGCACTCCGTTTTGAAACGTTGCTGTACCTACGCTATTTGTCAGAGGAAACGGAAAATTTACACGCGCACTCCGGAAACTTTAAGTAAAGCGTAATGGAAGTTTCGCACTCGTACCATTGTTGCTGGCGGAGAAAAAAAGTGATTCACTACCAGGTATAGTCGTTACGTCTGTAGCCCTGCTGCACTTCTGCTAGAGTCACCTGCCTTCACAAGGTGACTTTGCCACTGGGGAAGCACAAGGAGACTGGATAACTGTACTCCAGTTTGGATCGTTTCCACCTCGGTGGGCCTGCTAACTGGCCCAAGAAGCCACAAGGACGTAACCACGAAGTTCCCCCGGCTAACACTGCTGTCCGCGAGCGAGAAAGTTGGCGGGAGCACATTTTACTCCGCAAGCGACACGTCCAGTAAGTGTCACGCGCGGAGCTGCGGCTGCCGCAGCATGCAGCAGCGCCGCGGCGCTGTTTCATGCTAATGCAATTACGCCGTGCGTCTCGCACTGCGCGACTGCGCGACTCTCACCAGACGGAGATAGCAGAGGACGGAACGTTTCGTGCCCGACTCGGGCAGCGCGGCGAGCAGCGAGCAGTTGTAAATGTCGGCCGCGATGTTTCCATCCGCCAGGTCGGCGGGCGCTCGCTCTCGTGACGTCGAGCCGTAACTCCTTTGTGTCGGCAAACGGGACTCTCCGACGTTTATTAATTCTTTTATTTTCTTGCCCGGCGGATGAAATACACCACTCCTCTGCACCGCGTACACTACACGGCTTTCTCGCAGACAGATCGATGACAGATAAGAAACACGGTGTCTATTTATCATCCGCCCGCTGAGTGGATCGCTGTCTTGGAGCTTCCGCCGCTTGTCTCTCTCGTGCTGTGCTGCAACCGCGGTAACACAGCATTCCCGTTCGTGAAATGTTACAAATGACATAGATCCCATCACATCTGCCAAATTAATTTTTGTTTCGGTTTTTCCAACAATCGGTAGCGTTCTTCATCGCAGTATTATGGACTATTTACTCTCTTCAGTGAGCTATCCACTTTCCACTGCCGCACTTAATTTTCTATATCAGCCTCTATGGAAATAAAAGCGCTAAGCGCTTTATAATCAGGCTCAGTTGGTGACCGCACATATAGTGTGCGACCGTCACGGTACGCGGACACTTGCCACGCCGGACATTTGCCACGATTTTACCTGCTCCGAAGGGTTGGGTCCCTTGTCTCCCCCCTCCTCCTCCTCCTCATTCGCCGCCCGACCCACAGTAAAGGTACTTACTGAGACTTTCCGCTGGTTTTCTTAACATAGGACCAGAATCTCTATGGATTTTTCGCCACATTTCTAGAGAGAGTTTCGTTGTGGAAACTATTAAATTCATCTCTCATTGAAATCCGCTCCAAATTTCGAGCCACAGCAAAACTTCGCCAATCTTGGAGATTTTGCGCTCGTCTAAATTATACGTGCCTTTTTCGGCGCTCCTGCAGCAGCTTTCTGTCGTGTTTTGTGTACCATTGGGGATCAGTTTCGTCTGATATTAATTTATTTGGTATGAATCTCTCGAGTGCTGTTGATACTATTTCTTTGAACTGAAGCCACATATGGTCTTCACTTACATAGTTTGGAAGGATTGGAGACTGTCTCTTTGAAAGACTTCAACCAAATTTTTAGTTGCTTTTATAAATATATATATTTCGCGTTTAGTTTTGGTGAATTTCTTTGTTACGGAATTGAGCCTCGCTACGGCTGCGTGTTCACTAATTCCTGTAGCCGTCGTGATGCTCAGGATTATTTGTGGCTAAGAGGTCAAGTGTGTTTCATAGCCATTTACAATCGGAATGGCCTCGTGAACTAATTGTTCAAAATAATTTTATAAAAAGTATTTAGAACAATTATGGAAGTTGTTTTCTATCTACAGTAGGGTCTCAAAATGTATTTTAGTCAACATACGGAAGGTAGACTGAAGTCTATCAACTATAATTGTATGAGTAGGGTACTTATTTGCGATGAGACTCGAGATTTCTTTGAAACGTTCAGCAACTGTTTCATCTGAGACCGGGGGTCGGTAAAAGGAGCAAGTTATTAATTTATTCTGGTTGCCGAATATAACCTCTGTCCATACTAAGTCACAGGAACTACCTGCTTCAATGTCGCTTGTGAGCTGGAACACATATTACATTATTTTTCCTTAAGTTGTGCTTCTTGTTTCTGTTGTAGTGAAGATCATTACAATTACGGATTTTCCCTCCAAAACCTAGGATGCTTTCTCTGTGACCCTGTTAATACCAGAGCTAAACAAGGTAGAACAACAACGTACTTTACAAGCATAGCATTCTGTATTACTTCATTTCCTTATTTCTAATATTTTAAAATTGTACGTCGACTTTAGATGACATGTCAATCATACATGATTTTATCTCTGTTTATGAACGTACTTCCATCATGTTTGGAACATTGTCCCGCTACACTTTATTAACTAATGTTTGGCTGGAAGGGATATCGGATTTTAGAGAGTAAATTAATATGGAATATGTCGTTCTTCTTTTCAAACATTCACATACCCATTTCTTCTTTCCTTATTGTCTTTTGGGCATGCAGTTGTAGTAATTAAAGTAGGTACAAATGCAGCGATCAAAAAGAAATGATTAGCGTACATTCGCATTCGCTTTACAGTATTCCTTTCTTGTTGCTCCCATGGCGATGGACTGTTTCTATCGCAATCAGTAAGCGTGAAAGGAAGCTACCGTACAGACAGAGGGATCTATATTTACACGTGGCAGAACTAATTACATACTGACATAATCGTCGGATTTGCTTTCGTTTCCCAAAAGATAAAAATATTTCGATTTCGGAAAAGAAGCTCTGTATTTCGCCAAGATGTACTGGTTGTATCGAGTAAGATGTGGAGACAGCGGTTTGAAAGCGGACAGAAGAAGTACGAGGAAGGGCGTCCCTTACCTGAGGGATCGCTACCTGGCGAAGGGGAAGTGTGGCAAATGTCCGGCGTGGCAAATGTCCGGCATTCGACCATCACTAGGTCACAACCGTACTTGCTAAGTTTCCGTAATAAGGAGTGTAACCCCAAGAGTAAGGACTCCTATATTTTTTTTTATAAGTACCTAGACCTGTTTATTTCTACAATGGTTTACATCAGTTTACAGCATGGACTTTTAGCTATTTTTCGACGTAACCACCATTTCTGTCGATGCATTTTTCTAAATGCTGTGGCAGTTTTTGTATGCCCATTCATACCACCTCGCCGCCATGCTGCTCCGAAAGTTATGAACCTCTTCTTTCACCTCGTCGTCGGAACTGAATCGCTTTCCGGCCAAATGTTCTTTTAACCTAGGGAACAGGTAATAGTCACTGGGCGCCAAGTCAGGACTGTAGGGTGGGTGGGTGATTATGTTCCACTGAAACCGTTGCAGGAGAGCAACGGTTTGCCGAGCGATGTGTGGGCGAGCGTTGTCATGGAGAATGTGTACGCCCTTGTTCGACATTCCTCTTCTCCCGTTCTGAATTGCCCGTTTGAGTTTCTTCAGAGCCTCACAGTACCTGTCAGCGTTAATTGTGGTCCCAGCGATTCAGCTCCGACGATGAGGGGAAAGAAGAGGTTCATAACTTTCTGAACAGCATGGCGACGAGCTGGTATGACATGGGCGTACAAAAACTGCCACAGCGTCTACAAAAATGCAGAAATGGTGATGACGTCAAACAATTGCTAAAAGTTCAAGCTGTAAACTGATGTAAACGATTGTAGAAATAATCAGGTCTATGTACTTATAAAAAAATAGGAGATCTAACTTTTGGGATTACCCTCGTATTAAACATATTCTGCCATTGCAGAGTGTATCGATTGTCAGCCTGTGTGCCTAACGATGAAGACTTCATGCTCCAAATTCGATAGCAGTTAATAAGCAACATTATTTGCTACCATTTGAAGTGTTATTAAATAAACTGAATAAATACACTACTGTTTCTGAGAATTGCAACAACCGGAAGGAGTAATCCGAATCAATCCAAAATCGTAGAATTTGGGGAGCACTGGAACCATGACAAGTGGTTAATATTTCAGAGAGATAGCGTGCACGTAGGTGTGATTAATATTTCAGAGAGATAGCATGCACGTATGTCCAACATGTGTGGCCGGGCAGGTTACCGTTACGCTACGCTCACTCGGCGCAAAGCCTGCAAATGAAGTGTAAACGTGGAAGCAAGTGCTGGTATCCGTCATCGACCTGAAAGAGTCTAATATCACCATGCGAATTTTAATGAGGCATAACGATAGGTTAAAATAGTTCAAATGGCTCTCAGCACTATGGGACTTAACATCGGAGGTCATCAGTCCCCTAGAACTTAGAACTACTTAAACCTAACTAACCTAAGGCCATCACACACATCCATGCCCGAGGCAGGATTCGAACCTTTGACCGTATCAGCAGCGCGCTTCCGGACTGAAGCGCCTAGAACCGCTCGGCCACAGCGGCCGGCTGAAACAGGTGTCTTCTGTGGGTCATACCGGGCATATTGCTACGACAGTGGTAAGTTTGTGGAACCAGTGGACAGAAGAGGGTCACACCAGCAACGAGCGGATACTGGACTACAAAATCTGACAGCGGTGGGACATTATCTCCATTATGTCCACATGACCCTAACCAAGAGAGGTGCTTCGACCACAGTCTTATCTTGACGTCTGAGCACTGTAAAGGATGTGGACATGTTAATGTGTGTAGTTGCGATTAAGGCTGTATGTTCCACCATTTCCGGCGTTGGAAAACGAAATGGCGGGAAATGTTACACTCTGTTATTTCTGACTACGATATTACTATAATCACAGATTACTGGCTTTCAGTGTGAAAAAAATATTGTTAGTGAAAGTGTGAAGATCCTTTACCATCTGCATAAATTTCTCATTAATGTATTGGTATTTACTTTACGCTATCAGATTCAAAAAGGGTACTATTGAAAGAATGGTGTAGCAAATGTGCTGACGTAAGCTGTCTCCAGCACACCAGTCGGCAAAGATGAAGCGGGAAGATCGATAAGTAAGCGCAGGATCAAGGCGCCTATCACGAGAGATGCCAAAGACACACACTTAAGTATCACGTCACCAAAGCCCTCTCGACAACAAGTATTTAGTCCGCCGACAATAACAAGAGGACCTCACGAACTCACAATCCAGTTTGGCTTCTGTCGGTCCACTCACGCAGCGGGTAAAGTTCACTGTAGGCTATGACAGTACGTAGCGACTTGTTAGTAGCAGGACTACCTATATTATCTGCAAGGGGACTATTGCTGATGAGGTTGTACCACAACACATGGACTCTATTCAAGTTAAGATTCTAGGTCATGTAAATGAAGAACCGTATTAATCCACATGTGCATTTGTGTCGTAGAAAGAGGATACTGACCACCACCCATAACAACATCCTCTCCCTTGCTTCCTTGTGGTACAAGACTCTACAGCAATGCTTCAGGCAGCATGGTAAAAAATGATAAAGTGAGCCACGTTTGCAAACCTTTTAGTTAGTTTCACTGGAGGGCTCTACGACTAACAACGAGAATTATTCCACCACATTACAAGCTAGGAAATCGGCAAACGATAAAGGATGTAAGAAAGTTCCAGTACTTACTGAAGCAGGTCTTTCTTGTCTGCTCTCTGCCACGAATGTCGAGTACAAGCTGGGAGAAAATCGTCAGTTACAAGTCTACGACAATCTTATAATGCCGATAATCTAAAGATACACAACTGCATTGGTTTTGGGACTGCAGTCTCATTGAATTTTTTAAATGACTGCATGTTCGCTAACAACTGTAGCGCTTATTACAATTTCCACACTCCAGTTTCGGCTTTTTAGCCATTTTAAAATGATTAGATTGGTGAACTTAGAGCAGTTGTCAAATTTGTTAACGTGTAGCTCACATCCTTTTTATTAATCTGGTATATTAAATGTGTTTCATCAGCTCAATAACTTGAAAATGACTTAGAAGTCGAAGTCGCAACTGTGATAAAATATAATAAACAGTGGAGTGGTCGACGAATATGTCGCCGTTTAAGAAACCTAAGTACAAATTTGTGCTAAACTTTGTGGGTAGGTTATTCAGGAAACTTTTATGCATAAGTTTATTTGTCAATCGAGCATTAGACGGGGGTACGAGGGCAGTGGTAGAGTTTTAATTATGACGTCCAAAAAAATAGTTAATTATCGTATTTACGTACCCTGCGGTGATTAATTTTCGTCAGTAGCAGGAAATGTTGGATCTGTGTCAGGCCATTCCATGCGTACAAAAAAAAAAAAAAAAAAAAGTGTGGATTGGTCTGACGCAGATGCAACATTTCCTGCTACTATTAAAAACGATTTACCCCTGACTACTCCACTTAAGAATGGGCTGCACCGAGACGACTCGTCTAGCGGCATGCCACTCCTAATGTTGTTGTTGTGGTCTTCAGTCCTGAGACTGGTTTGATGCAGCTCTCCAAGCTACTCTATCCTGTGCAAAGCTTCTTCATCTCCCCATACCTACTGCAACCTACATCCTTCTGAATCTGCTTAGTGTATTCATCTCTTGGTCTCCCTCTACGATTTTTACCCTCCGCGCTGCCCTCCAATACTAAATTGGTGATCCCTTGATGCCTCAGAACATGTCCTACCAACCGATCCCTTCTTCTTGTCAAGTTCTGCCAAAAACTCCTCTTCTCCCCAATCCTATTCAATACCTCCTCATTAGTTATGTGATCTACCCATCTAATCTTCAGCATTCTTCTGTAGGACCACATTTGGAAAGCTTCTATTCTCTTCTTGTCCAAACTACACTCCTGGAAATTGAAATAAGAACACCGTGAATTCATTGTCCCAGGAAGGGGAAACTTTATTGACACATTCCTGGGGTCAGATACATCACATGATCACACTGACAGAACCACAGGCACATAGACACAGGCAACAGAGCATGCACAATGTCGGCACTAGTACAGTGTATATCCACCTTTCGCAGCAATGCAGGCTGCTATTCTCCCATGGAGACGATCGTAGAGATGCTGGATGTAGTCCTGTGGAACTGCTTGCCATGCCGTTTCCACCTGGCGCCTCAGTTGGACCATCGTTCGTGCTGGACGTGCAGACCGCGTGAGACGACGCTTCATCCAGTCCCAAACATGCTCAATGGGGGACAGATCCGGAGATCTTGCTGGCCAGGGTAGTTGACTTACACCTTCTAGAGCACGTTGGGTGGCACAGGATACATCCGGACGTGCATTGTCCTGTTGGAACAGCAAGTTCCCTTGCCGGTCTAGGAATGGTAGAACGATGGGTTCGATGACGGTTTGGATGTACCGTGCACTATTCAGTGTCCCCTCGATGATCACCAGTGGTGTACGGCCAGTGTAGGAGATCGCTCCCCACACCATGATGCCGGGTGTTGGCCCTGTGTGCCTCGGTCGTATGCAGTCCTGATTGTGGCGCTCACCTGCACGGCGCCAAACACGCATACGACCATCATTGGCACCAAGGCAGAAGCGACTCTCATCGCTGAAGACGACACGTCTCCATTCGTCCCTCCATTCACGCCTGTCGCGACACCACTGGAGGCGGGCTGCACGATGTTGGGGCGTGAGCGGAAGACGGCCTAACGGTGTGCGGGACCGTAGCCCAGCTTCATGGAGACGTTTGCGAATGGTCCTCGCCGATACCCCAGGAGCAACAGTGTCCCTAATTTGCTGGGAAGTGGCGGTGCGGTCCCCTACGGCACTGCGTAGGATCCTACGGTCTTGGCGTGCATCCGTGCGTCGCTGCGGTCCGGTCCCAGGTCGACGGGCACGTGCACCTTCCGCCGACCACTGGCGACAACATCGATGTACTGTGGAGACCTCACGCCCCACGTGTTGAGCAATTCGGCGGTACGTCCACCCGGCCTCCCGCATGCCCACTATACGCCCTCGCTCAAAGTCCGTCAACTGCACATACGGTTCACGTCCACGCTGTCGCGGCATGCTACCAGTGTTAAAGACTGCGATGGAGCTCCGTATGCCACGGCAAACTGGCTGACACTGACGGCGGCGGTGCACAAATGCTGCGCAGCTAGCGCCATTCGACGGCCAACACCGCGGTTCCTGGTGTGTCCGCTGTGCCGTGCGTGTGATCATTGCTTGTACAGCCCTCTCGCAGTGTCCGGAGCAAGTATGGTGGGTCTGACACACCGGTGTCAATGTGTTCTTTTTTCCATTTCCGGGAGTGTATTTATCATCCATGTTTCACTTCCATACATGGCTACACACCTAGTAGGTAGCTGAATACTTCCAAAAACGATGAAATGCTAAGCGCAGATTTTGAATACACAAAGTCATCCATAAATCTAGGGGTTCTGAATGTCGGACTTCAGATTCTGACATACCGATCCACATCTCTCCAGTTGTTGCACATGCGTGATTTTACTGAAATGGGATAGAGTCCAGCCTTGCTGGAAATCCAAACTGGCACAGATATGTAGCAAAACGTCTTGTAAACAATGTAGTAGCATATGTTCATTCATTTCGTGCATTGCGTAAGTCAGTAACGTTTTTTTAATGGCACACGGCTTAGCTCCAGTAGAACAACTGTTCCGAGTTGGCCTCTCCAATATAAAGCTTCAAAGGTGCTGTTATCTCGTTTGACAACTTACAGGGCGGCACCGAGGTTTGTAGAGGCTTCAAGCTGCAGTAGATAGCGTAGCTGTGTTTACAACGACCGTTGCACGCTACTCACCTGTTCCGAGAGCCTGTACAGCTGCAGGGTGAGGTTGATGGAGGGCGTCTCGCTGTAGTAGACGGTGTAGCCCCAGGCGCTGCCGCACCACTGCCCTCCCGTCGAGGGCCGGCCCGCCTCCCGGATGCTCATGTGGCCGTCCGGGCAGCCGTCGCTCGTGAACGACACGAACTTGCCCACCGTGAACGTGTCGAACGTCAGCTGAAATCCACGCAACTCTGTTTTAGCCTGCCTACTGTGTAGCAACTGCATATGCAGCTCGAATTCAAAGATACAATTTCGTATCTCAATCTAAAGACATTCAGGATAATTCTGACCAGCAAGTTTTATGGAACTAATGGGTTTCCAGACAACTGGTTTTAATCATACATAACTAGAATGCAAAACTTATGGTAAGTAACCAGAAGACATTGGATGGAGAGAAAATTTTAGGGAGTAGGAAGGAACTGCAGGAATACCACGCTGCGCAGTTCACTCATATTCCTTATACATGTGAGTGAACTAGTTTTCCGTTTATTGGACCATCTTCAAGAAACAACTGGCTAGAGTCTGAAAAGGTCACTAGTTCTTGGGTTACCAAACACTGTAGGCAAAGATACAATCCACGTGCATCGCGTGTTGCTCATCGAACTTGTTCCGTAACATTAAAATTACACTTTACACAGTGGATAATATTGCGCAGAATGAATAATTAAAGTGGAAAATAGCACAGGTTTAATGGTTATATTGCTCAAGTTTGTGAGGTCTCGACATTAGCAGGGGGACTGTTAGACTGAGCACAATTAGATTTAGGTAATGGATAATATCATACATAAAAATTAAAGTATACGATCTTACAATATTACAGGTTACATGGTTGTGATGCCAGAATTTTGTGAGATTGTCACACTGAATGAAAGCTATCTAACTGAGAACTAGTGAATTATGATGTTCAACAAACAAGTTTTACATTGCAAATTAATTTTTTTTGCAATGTGCAAAATGGTTGAAACATGCAATACTACAGTATTACAAGTTATACTCTTGCTAAGCAAATAAGTAGTAGGAAATTCGATTGTGTTTTAATTTTACACAGCAGTACGTGTCATTGTTACGGTCTGTAAGTATGTGGATGGTTGACTGCTTCATGTGAAGCTTAACCTTAGCATTAACAATGGGAGGTGGGGGGGGGGGGGCGGCTTTGTAGGCTCACCGACTCAATATTTATACGTTGTAAGTACTTTGATATAACAACTTGAAATCAAAGCTAATTTATCGTTATTGAATTTACAATTGAGTGATTATATAATTTGTTAATCAAAATTCATTTATTTGATTTTATTCTCCATGGTCCTCAGAACCCGCTCCCCTCCCGTCAGTAACGCCAAAGAGAGATTTGATGTTGTTAAGACTTTGGTTTTAAAGAGTTAAAACGCAACGAACTTCGGCGTTGTTGTCTTGAAACATACTTATATGAAGTCGACAGTTTTTATTTTCATTGTTTCTGGTGCTGTTGAACAAGTAACATGAATAGACAACGTTTATGTGATAGTTCTATTGAAAAAGAGCTTGAGGAATTCCTGAACGAAGCACATTTAGATGAAAGTTAATTGGATGATGATATGGAAGAAATTGGAACTGATTCCCCGTCTGAGAATGAAGATGATTCAGCTCAACCTACTAGATGGTACTGATACCAACTGTGATAAATTCAATGCAAAAAATGTACGCAAATATATTACGGAGTCATCTAGAGGATATTGGCGGTCTGTACAAAATATAGTGTGGGAAAGGACGAGGCTAAGACAGCACGGAAAAACTGAGCCTCCGAAATAGGCTACAGAGCTCATTTTTACATCTCGTGAATCTAATAAAACTAAACTCAAATGAAGAGGCTTCTCGACCAGGTATTCAGAAGATTAGTTTCTTTTGTTACACAGCGCTCTTGTTAATCATAGGTTCAGATCATGTCAATAAGATACATGTCCAAGATTTATGGTCTATGCTTCAGGACTGACAAGTTTACTATAGATCAACGAGTCGAACCCGAACTGACTCAAGTATTGAGGTTTGACGATAAGAATACAAGAGAAATTCATAGTCAGACTGACAAGTTTGCTCCAGAGAGGGACATTTTTGATAGCTTGAATTCTTAATTTCCATTGTACTTCATTCCTGGACCAAACGCCACACTGAATGGAATGTTGTCTTTGTTCCGTGGTCACTGCCCATTCAAGGTATTTCTAAAAAAAAAACCTGGAAAATACGGCATTCTAATTAGAATTCAGTTTGATTCTGGAACTAGATATGTGATCAGCATAGGTGTGTGCAAACAAAAGTCTTGACATGCGCTGTATTTACATGGATCAATGAATATTGTAAAGAGACTAATAAAACCCATTGAGAAATCAAGCCGCAGTGTCATCATGGGTCAGTACTATACTTCAGTGGAGCTTGCTGAGACTCCATGGGATGATTTTCTCCTCACATGCTGGCACTCTGCAGTCGAATAGAAGACACTTACCGGAAGAGCATAAGACTACAACTGGCCGCAGTGTATGCTCATCCATCTCTCCATATATTTACCCTCAGATACAGAGGCCACGAGTTACTCTCGCATTACATCTAGTCCATGAGAAACCAAAGCAGCTGCTGTTGATGGTTTTGGCTTATCACTCAGAAGGGGTGATTAGGGAAGACAAAAAAAGTTAACATAATTTTTTTTTTGTAATTCTGGAAAAGGTGCCGTGGACACTATAGACCAGATAGCACGACTCTGCAGCACGAAGAGAAGAACAAGAAGATGGTCTGTTCATCTTCCACACACTCATTGACATAGCAGCAATAAACACACGTTCAGTTTCCCTTCTCAACTTTTCAAATTGGAAAAAAAAAACTGCGAAGTCGGAGGAGAGATTTTCTCTGTAACTCAGATCTTGAACTAATAAGGCGTCATGTAGATAAATAGATCCAAAATTTTTTCGGGCTTCAGAAGCCAATAATAATGACAATGGAAAGCACCAAACAACGAAAGCGTAGCTGCAGTGTGGAATCCTCATCATCAACAGTAGGGCCAGGAAACATGTGGACTGTGCCACCTATGCTGCCAGGAAGCTGCATCTTAAAAGATCAGGCATAACAAGTTGGGAAAATCAACTGTTGCCTGCTCCCAGTGCTGCAAACATGACTCTGAAAAACGCAGAAAGAAGAAGTGTTGTGTGAAAAATGTATTTCAGAATGAGGCAGTAAATTCTTTTTGCTTCATGTAGAGGACAGAAACTAATAGTTGTTTTTTTGTGAGAGGACGTAATTATGAAAGTTACTGGATGAAATTATAAAAACGAATTTTATGATTTGTTGATTATGTTCCTATTTCAATTTATTGTTTTACTATCTAGTATACAAAACCACTGTCTAAGCAGTTCTAAATTTTCTCAGTAGTATCAGATGTAAAGTCGCATTCTGACAATTCAAATGACCACTTTCTGTATGGACCTCTGAGCCCCCCCCCCCTCCCAGATGGTATTACATGCAACAAAAATTACCTTGGTAATGCTAGGGTCAAAAGTGGAGATGAGCTCAACTGTAAACTGATAGTTTTTAGAATTAGTTGGGGATTTTGAACTAACTGTTTGTTTACCTCAAATGCTTCTAACAGTCTTAGTTTCCTCCCTTTGTTGGCTGTACATAGCAAACGCCCCACCTGGTTCTAAATGATCAGTTACGGAGGACACATCCTCGTATTCAAGCTTCACATGACGCAGTCAACCAGCCACATACCCACGAACTGTCACAGTGACACACATACTGCCACACAAAATCAAAACACAACAGAATTTCCTATTTCTTATCTACTTACCTACTAACATCAACAATATAACTTGTAATACTGTAATACTGTGTATTTCAACTATGTACTGTGTTCAGTACTCCCCATTGCATAAAATTTTGTTTACCCTGCAAAACACGTTTGTTGGGCAACATAAGTTACTAGTGCTCAGTTCGACAGGTCTCAACCAGTGTCACGACCTCAAAAACTATGGCATCATACCTTCTATCCTGTAATACTGTAAGACTGTGTATTTTAATTATTATGTATAATGTTGTCCATTACCGAAAGTTTAATTTACAGTGTAAAAACATGTTTGTTGCAGATAAATAATAATAATGGCGTGTGACGAGGGCATCCCGTCGGGTAGTCCGCTCGCTTGGATCAAGTCTTTCGATCTGACGTCACTTCGGCGGCTTGCGCGTCGATGGGGATGAAATGATGATGATTAGAACTACACAACATCCAGTCCCTGAGCGGAGAAAATCTCCGACCCAGCCGGGAATCGAACCCGGACCCTTAGAATTGACAGTCCGTCGCGCTGGCCACTCAGCTACCGGAGACGGACTTTGTTGCAGATAATAAATGAAGAGTGATAAAGTTAACAGACTCTCAGCTAATATCAAGACCCCACAAACTTGAGCATT
Organism: Schistocerca americana; assembly: GCF_021461395.2. Classification (NCBI taxonomy): domain Eukaryota; kingdom Metazoa; phylum Arthropoda; class Insecta; order Orthoptera; family Acrididae; genus Schistocerca; species Schistocerca americana. Next base: position 458,422,621 of record NC_060119.1, on the reverse strand, counting down.
ATAAACATTTAACATTCAATATTGTGTAGTATAACTATTCATTCTGCTTAATATTATCCATTGTGTAAAGCGTAATTTCAACGCTAAGAAAGAAGTTTGACGCACAACACTCTGTGCATGTCGATTGTATCTTTGCTTATAATGTTTGATAACCCAAGAACTGGTGTCCCTCTCAGGCACTAGTCGGTTGTTTCCTGAAGATGGCGCAGTAAGTCGAAAACTAGTTCGTAATAAACAAAAATCAGTCGTAAACACTGTCCTTCATTACTTAGAAAGAAAGTATGGATAACACAATTCTATAAGAATACTTATGTCCGTACCTACAGGGCTAGGCAATCCATTATTAATGCAAACGCTGTCAGTGGCACAGAAGGGATTTCAACATGCATAAAATTTTTTTTTTTATCATTCGCCCAATAACATAAAGTGTTTGACAGGTAGCCAGGTACGTATTAAGTCTAACCTAAAATTATTTCTTCTGGACACTTGCTTCTATTCCATAGGTGAAATTTTGTAAAAATATTGGTATCCCAAGTAAGAAAAATCACTTAGTTCCTAAACATAGTAATACGAGTAAGGATGAAAAATAATATAATTAAAGTTAAAATTAATCACATATACATATCTTGTTCACTGATTCGTTCCGCATCATAGTAATTACAGATGTTCAAATGATTTATGGAACATGTAATTAACTAGCTAACTGATTAACTATTATCCAATTGGTGGAAAGAGTTGTTAAAAGAGTCATGTGGTGTCGGTTGTAAAAGGAAGGTATGTTTGTGCAGGCACAGAGATTTGTATTTCTGCGAAAACTTCCTTAATACTGTGAAACAGTTTGCTTATTTTATGTGGAAAAATACAGAAGACAGGAGCTTATGGGAACTTCTTCGAAATGACAAACAGCAAAGAAGAAAACGAAGCGAACCTACAACCAGCTGCGTTTCAGATTCTATTATTTTTTTTTCTTGTGGGCATGACCAGTCCCGATTTCAAGCAAAACTAGAAATATGTGTAGCGCTGATATGTTATTGGAAATGTAATCTCTTGTGAAAGAGCGTGTCACAAGTTAGAGACGATCGTAATACCGCTGTGTCTCTTATTCGTGGAGCAGTCTTCCAAACTATGCTTCAGTCGTACCCATTGCGCGTATTCCTTTGACAACATTGCGAATCCGCGCTCGACACTTCGTAGATACAGTCAAAATGAGTTGTGGTATAAGTGCGTCCTACCTGGCCTTCAGAAACTGAAACATTCAGTGGCGTTGTCATGGCAGTACATATGCCGGAGGAAACTGTGTCGTTTTGGATGTAACCAGTGTGCAACTCTCTTGGAGAGACATATTTGAGTGGTCTTCGCATTACAATGTGCGTATCTGTCAAAAATGAACTTGTGATGGACATATGTAGTACGTTTATCGTCATACACGGTTCTCCTAAAGCAAATAGACCAGTTTAAAATGGCCTTGAGATGGACGTCGGTCGCGGAATGGAGACCACAGTGAAAATAAAAAATATTTTATTTGCAACAGTTAGCTACACCTTCCAGTTACTTCTCCACATAGTCGCCGTTTCAACTTAGACATTTGTCATAGCATTGTGCCAGCTTTCTAATACTCTTTCCATAGAAGGCCGCCGCTTGCGCTTTTCGCTTACTCCACGGTAGTCTACAACTCGTTGAGTGAGCCAAAATGTTGTCTTCAAAGCCAGCGGTTCATGTGAGCAGATATGAAACTCAGGAGTAACCAGTTACGTGCTTTATTGTGGACCAACAAACACTTCCCATCGAAATCGCTAATTAGCATCTTCATTGCCCCTGCAGAGCGCGGTCGAGAATTATTGTCATGCAGATGAAAACGCATGACAGCTGTGTTATGTGGGATGCTTGACATCAGGCGAAATCTCTGATCAGGCCCTCATACTTAGCGAAAGACACTATTTCCTAGGCATTTTTATGCGATCATTGTGCACTCAGAACTGAAAAGAGCAACGTGGTCCGATCGAGGGGCATACTAGAGACAATACCCAACACATCTGTGCAAAGCTTCATCGGATTTTCATAGTGGTCTCCATTTCGAGACCTCCGAACTTACTTTCCGAATATTCCTCGTGCACGCCAAGAACTGTGCCGTTATGCAGTGGTACAATCGTTTCACTGAAACTCTACATTTTGATTGTGATGATGAATAGGGTAAGAACGTTCGACGGTACAGCAACTCTAAATTTTGGGAAATACGACTCTGTTAACGTTTGTTGTTTATAACAAATGTGTAATATTTTGGGGAATTAATACCACATATACTGCTGGTCATAACTATCTGTTGCAGAGTAGTTTTTCCTCAACAACTTGTGCTTTTATTGCCTTTGGATTCGATAATCTTGAATCATAGATTGTACACAAGTAAAAAGTTCTACTGACAAGTAGCGTTGATGGGTAATAAAGCAGACACATTCCCATTCTGTGTTAGGTGCCAGAGTTGGTGTTCTTCCCTTGTGACTAAAAATAAAAACTTTTCATTTTCACCTGTTTGTTAGGCAGATTTCCTCGACAATCTGTTTAAAATGCAAGTAAAATACAATCACTTAAAAATCTTTAGGTTTTTTGTTCACTACAAGTCTCGGAGAATTTGCTACACCGTCAAGCAGAAGTTCACCTGAGCTAAACACCCGAACTACCACCTGAGAAAAGCCTTGGAGCCGCGTCGTAAATAAAAAAAAACTGATTTTAGTGATATGTATATTTTTTTAAAATGAAGCCTGCAGAATCTGCTTAGTTGTAATCTCAAATTTTCGTGAGCTGTTTGAGTTAATCAGTGAAGAAATCGCAAACAAAATAAATTTATTTATTCTTATATATTGATAAGGGTTCTTATTGTTTCAGTGTGTTAGAGGAGTACTGGGCCGTCTCACCTGCACGATGTCCCCGTAGTCTCCTCCGGCGGCCGTGAAGTTGAGGTGGCAGAGGAACGGCAGGCGGTCCTCCCGCGGCCGCCGCACTTCCAGCTCGTACGTGCGGCCGACGTCGCCGTAGTACGTCCTGTTGCACGCTGCAAAAAACAAACATAGTACCGTAAACGCGACCCCCGTCAGCGTAGTACGTCATGTTGATGTTGAAATAACCAGACATTATGCTTTATTGCCCGGCAGACCTGCAAAGAGAAGCAGCACCACTGTTTTTACGTCCGAGAATGATGTGACCATTTAGAACAAGAAGAGAAGCAGTAAGTATACTGTATCTCACCTTTGTTGGTCACGATGCTTGCTTGGTATTATCCTTAAAACTATCTTCCCTGATGATGTAATTATGTTCCCCAGCTATTTCCGTTCCTCAGCTATTCCCGTCGATTCGTCATCTGTTTCAGCATCCAACGAGAATTTTGTTTTCAGCTTCCTCGTCTGTCAAAGTATTTCTCCTCCAGTAGGCAGCACACTTTTTTTGGTGCGATATATGGCTTTTCTACTCTTTTAACGGTACACACTCAAAAGTAGCTTGTCCTGTTGTTTTTTATTATGTTGTGTCGTGGTCTCTACTATCGTTGAGTCGCTCCGCTGTTATGTTATCACTCTTTAGCAAGAGTGCCACGGTTCACTTCGCTCTGATGTGTGGCCTAGATTAACAACCAGTCAAATGTAGCCTTCTGCATCTATTGCACAAATAAATTGGTCAATGTGTTATCAGTATTATTTATTATAACTCATAAATTACCGTGGCATGAACTCTGGTATACAAGTATTCAACACTTTCGAAAGGTGCACGACCAATTAACACTTCCCACAGTAAATATTCTCCAGCGACTAATGCCGTACCTGTGTTGCAGCAGTATGGCTGCGGTGGTCCTAATAACAAGTCTGTTCACTAGTATGGCATATTCCAGTTTAGCGTCTCTCAATAGTCCAAGGCACTTGCTGGCAACTTTGCAATTCGATTCGGAGTAGAACTGCAACTGTCTGTGCTGGCCTCAGGCCACAGGTTATAGAATCACATGATTGGCTGCTGCTGTCACAAATACAGAGCTACTTGTCCGTTGGCTCTCCTGGTCACGAGATGTCACCGTAGTCTCTTGGTGGATTCGTTGTTGGTGTGGAAAAGTAGTCCATTCGATATAGGCGACGTCTGTGAACAGCCGCCAAGGCATGATTTGCCCCCCATCTCACCTGCAGGGCATGCAACCGGAAACACAAAGGTGCTTGAAGGGATGTTTGCCTGCAGGGGAAAAGGCAGCTGGGATGAGAGGCATGCCATTCCCCCCTTTTTGGTGCCACAGCTTAGACAAGGGCTGCACGATACCTGGAGTTAATTACGACACGTAGTTGTGCCGGAGACAGTATATTTTAAAAGCATCAGCCGTTATTTTTTTCAGCTTGAAGAGCGAGGTGCTTGATGTATTACAACTATGGACCATAGTTACACTCTGAAAGATTCTAGGCCAGCTCTATAGGATTTAGGACTATATCATTTGATGGCTGTAAGTGGGAACTATTTTCCAACAAAATTTAACCATCAGAGTAAATAGGAGACGAGTGGTGCTCTTTCATGCAAGAAATTCTGATTCATCTATCTGTACATATTATAAAAAGTTCTGTACATTTCTTTATGATGTTCTTGTCATACACGAGAAACAAAAAGAAACACATGTAACTGCCCGCACGCACAACAATGAAACATTTACTTGTATCACTGTTTCACAATACTCCTCCAATACTTCAACATGACAAAATTTATTCATAGTGTAGTGTATAAAAATCAGTGTTTCGTCTTAATTGCCTGCTAGCCGCTTTAATTCTCATACTACAATTTTTCCTAAAAATCTAACGTAGTATGTTCTTTTTGCAAGTATGTACTCTCATGCGAATACAAAGACTCGTTTATTTGGCAGCTTTTAAAACAGTTTTTAGAAGAGCTGCTTTGTTAGACTCTGAGTCATGTCCTGTGTGACAAGAGCTGTAAAGTTTTTTTTGAATATTGCACTTCCTTGTACTGTTCATGATATTGCAGGAATTGCCGCCTAGTAGCAGACTTATCTGTATTGTCAGTGGGATACTCGTTGTGTGTATTTCAATCCCCTAGCTTTTGAGCAGACACATTAAACCCACTTCACTCGGAATAGCCTACCTACTTCCGTGATTTGCACACTATCGGCTTACTTAAGTTTAGCTTGTCAGCATTTTTCTTGGACATTCAATTACCTCTGGCTCGGGGTTTATCACTCCTTTCTCTTCCTCATAACTGTTGTGATCTTCATTACGGAGACTGATTTGATGCAGTTGTCCATGCTAATTTATAGCTGCAGCCTACATCCTTCTGAATCTACTTGCCGTATTCATCTATTGGTCTTCCTCTGTTACTTTTGCGCTGTACACTTCTCTTCAGTACTAAATTACTTCACAAGTATCAAATATTCACAAATTTCTCTTTCTCAGAAATGGCTTTTTTTACCAATGACAGTCTACATTTTGCACTCTCCCTACTTCGACGACCATGTTATTTTGCTGCCCAAATAACGGAATTCATCTGAACTTCACTTGCCTCGTTTATTAATTCCCCTACCATTATTTGATTTAATATGACTGCATTCCATTTTCCTTGTTTCGCTTTTGTTGATGTCCGTCTTATATACTCCTTTCAAGACAATTCCGGTTAAATGCTCTTCCAACTCCTTTGTTGTCTCTGACAAAATTGCAATGCCATCGGCAAACCTCAAAGACTTCATTCCATCTCGCTGAACTACAGATTGAATAACACTGATGACAGGCTACAACCCTGTCTGACTTATTTCTCAAATACTGCTTTCCTATGATGCTCCTTGACTCTTATAACAGTCGTCTGGTTTCTGTACATATTGCAAGTAGTCTACCTGTACGTACTGTAAATAGTCTTTCAATCCATGCATTTTACGACTGCTACCTTCTGAATCTCAAGGAGTGTCCTCCAGTAAACATTGCCAAAAGCGTTCTGTAAGTCTACAAATGCTACACAGGTAGGTTTTTCTTTCCCTAACCTATCTTCTTAGGTAAGCCGTAGGGTCGGTATTGCCTCGTGTGTTCTCTGTAATCCAAACTCATCTTCCTCGAGGCTGGCTTCTACCAGTTTTTTCATTGTTCAGTAAGAAATTCGTATTAGTATTTTGCAACCATGACTTATTAAACTGATAGTTCGGAAATATTGAAAACTGATCGTACATGCTTTCCTTGAAATTAAAATTATTGTGTTGTGTTTGCGGTATGAGAGTATTTCGTATGTCTGTTGCATCTTGCATTTCAGGCGGAAGTGTTTTGTCAAGACTGTCCCAAGGCTATCAGTAGTTTTGACGGAATGTCGTATACTCTCGGGGCATTGATTCTACTTAGGTCTCCCAGTAATCTGTCAAATTTTTCTCGCAGTATCGTATCGCCAACCCCATCTTCGTCTACGCCCTCTTCCATTGCTATAATATTGCCTACCAGTTTATCTCTCTGGCGTATATCCTCTATACAGCCCTTCCACGTTTGTTCTTTACTTAGAACTGGTTATCCATCTCAGCTCTTGATATTCATACAATTGCTCCTCTTTTTTCCAAAAGTCTCTTTATTTTTGCTGTAGGTGGTATCTATCTTTCCCCTAGTGAAATATACTTCTAAATCCTTGCATTTGATCTCCCGTCGTTCCTGCTTAGCCATTTTGCATTTCCTATCAGTCTCATTTTCAGATGTTTCTATTTCCCTTCGCCTGCTTCATTTGCTACATTTTTATACATTCTCCTGTGTTATTCTTGGATTTCTACTAGGCTATGTCTTTTAACATATTTAATCATCTGTTGCATTTACCGTTACATCTCTCAAAGTTACCCATCCGTCTTGCCTAATGCTCTCTGTGAAACTATCAACAAACTTTGATTCTCTCAACTTATCCACGTTCCGTCTCCTTAATTTCCTACATTTTCCCTATTTCTTTAGTTTTAATCTACAGTCCCCAACCAATAAATTGTGGTCAGATTCAATATCTGCCCCTCGAAATGTATCACAATTTAAAATGTGGTTCCGGAATCTCTATCTTGCCATTGTATAACCAATCTGAAACCTTCCGGTGTCTCCAGGTGTGTGCCATGTATTCAGCCTTCTTCCATGGTTCTTACACCAAGTGTCAGCGATGATTAAATTATGTTCTGTGCGGAATTCTACTGGGTGACTTACTTTTTCATTCGCTTTCCTGCAGTCCGTATTCACCTATTACTTTTCCTTGTCTTCCTTTTCATACTACCGAATTGCAGTCCCGCACCACAATTAAAATTTCGTCACCCTTAACTGTCTGAATAACTTCTTTTATCTCATCATACATTTCTTCAGTCACTTCCTCATCTGGAGAGCTAGTTGGCATATAGCCTTGTACTACCGTGGTGGGTGTAGGCTTCTTATCTGTCTTGGCCACGATAATGCGCTCACTATGCTATTATTGTAGTTTACCCGCATTCGCATTTTCTTACTCAATACTAAACCTACTCCTGCAGTAACCCTATTTGATTTTGTATTTACAACCCTGTATTTACTTGACCAGGTGTCCTGCTCCTACTGCCAATGAACTTCATTAATTCCCACAATATCTACCTTCAACCTATACAACTATCTCGATACTCTGACGGATTTAAATCGAGTGAAGGGACAAGATTTGCACCCTTCTGTTCTACTATGGAACAAGCTTGCCCCCGAAACGAGCAGTTGTACTGTTGAAGTTGAAAGCGAGAGACGCTCAGATTGAATTACACAATATCATTGATATTCTGATAATAACAAGTTCTCACTGCGCCCTAGAGAAACTAGAACATCTATTTTGGAATTTGCAAGTAAACTATTGGCACTTCAATGTACGGCACCTAGTCTACCAGCATATCAGACAACGCAAAGGAATGCGCCTTATCTTTGTCAAAGGACACTCTGGAATCGGATACATAGAAATTGTTGACCAGTTGACAACATGCAGCGTCATGCAAAGAGTACTTTTACATGTAGGTCTACCTCATATAGACTTTGTAACCACTACAACTAATCTGATGATTGGTCCTAGTTCTGGGAAACCTCTCAGTAGACGACAGCAAAAACGGATTCAATAATTCATTCCAAAAAAGAACACGCCATTCAAAATTAAAACTTCCATAACGACATACAACCTAAATCACAAGAATGCGAAATGGACATGGAAGTAATCTTGCACATCTCTAGAGAATAGAAGTTTTATCCTCTCGATATTTCGAAGATCAACTCTCTCTAAATCATCTTATTCCTGGCTCTTCCCGCTACGACGGTCAGCAGGCCAAAATTTACAAATCTATGTCAAACTGGGAATTCCCCCATCCACAGGTGCAACAAAACTTGCCTGACTGCCAAAAATCTAAGTCTACATCGCAATATACATTCAAGAGTAAACTTCCCTTCCCAAATCCCAAGATGTGAAGACACCGTGCCACAGCGACGCCAGAATTTGATTCATGCCATAGATGTACACCAGAAAATGCTAGAAGAAGATGAAACGGTATGCAGTCATTTAGCTATTTCAAAACGGTTCAAATGGCTCTGAGCACTATGGGACTCAACTTCTGAGGACATCAGTCCCCTAGAACTTAAAACTACTTAAACCTAACTAACCTAAGGACATCACACACATCCATGCCCGAGGCACGATTCGAACCTGCTACCGTAGCGGTCGCGCGGTTCCAGACTGAAGCGCCTAGAACCGCTAGGCGACTCCAGCCGGCTAGCTATATCATATTTGGTTATTTCTGTCCAGCGTTAGTCTCTTCCTGATATTTGATTGAAATGATGAAGCCTGTGGAATATTAATAGCCCCAACATAAGAATAATTTGTTTTTTGTGTTTATATATATTGTAGTGGTAATAAGTAACTAATAAAAAGTGATATGTATCGAAATCCCCTATGAATATAAGGAACTTTATGTAATAGTGATATATTAAACGACAGTGTAACTGACTAAATATTTGGGCAGCTAAGGCCCAAATAAATACAGCTAAAAAAACATGCTGCCTGCACGAGCATATAAGTCCCATTGTGTTACATTAACCAAACTTACTATCGTAAGTGCTGCCCACGTAACTCTAATACCACTTCCTATTGCACGCTGCAACAACCACACGCTCTCAGCAGCTGCTGACTCTCTCTCTCTCTCTCTCTCTCCATCTCTGTGCCAAATGAATCACGTAAATGGCCGTAAAGCAGCACTAGGATGGCACCCTACTCCCTGTAGCGGTGCCTTACGCTGCGGATGTAGCCACGTGTTCCTCGTGACAGGCAATCTGTTTTACAGCCGTAGACAGACGGTTTAACTACACCACCCGCATAAGAATTTATTGTCCACATCCACAGCTGTAAACTACCAATAGCGGGAATGGTAACTGTGTGAAGGGGTTTTTCCGTCTGTTGATTTTTGGCCGGTGGAGTTTTGCAACATTAGTATATTATCGATAAAAGTTTCATGCCGGTGAATTATTTAAGCAGGCCTGAGAACCACTTACTTAACAAAAATATTTACATCAGCCTACGTGTCCATATGCGGAGCTCATATTATAGCTATATTGCCGTATATTGTACTCACCACTGTAACACAAAATTGTTCAAGATAAATCATGAATGAAAAATATTTCGAGGACCACACAGCATATCAAGCATGGTTAGTTTTTCTGTGTGTGTGTTATTGTTTACAAAATATAGAAAAAAGTTAACCGTCAACGGGACACTGATGAGACTCAGTCTCCTAACTTGTTATTGTCCTTCAAAATTTATTCACTGACTGTAAATTTCTTGACATCAGCTGTATTGTGTATAGGTCTACTGCCCAATCGTGACATACGAAAATTTGTACCGGTCTTACAGCTTATCGTGAACGGTCGCCTTAACCACTTTGGCTCTCCCTGCAGGCTCCCCGGACTGACTCCTTGTGCTGTAGTCTCCTAAATTCATCACCTAAATTTTCAAGTACTTGCTACAGCTGTGGATCGCCAACTGTTCTTTCACAAACGAACATAAATTTTACTCTCCCATAGATGCGTTACATGACAGAGTACATTTGTGAACCTGTCACCCAGTGAAGAATAGATAAAGGAAAAAAAGGCCTCCCAGAGTTCGAGACATAGCACAAGAACTTGTGTACCACACACTGTCGACCATGATAGCACGTACAGTCAGTCTCTAGTCACGTGATGTTGGAGCTCTAAGCGGAAAGAGCGGCCGATGGCTCAATGCGAGCATGTTGTACTGTCTTTTCTCTTAGTTTATGCAGCACCATAGCAACACTCCAAAGTTTCATACACGTTTCCTTATATTTATGAAATTCCAATTACATTGCCATTTAATGTCATAGGAACATGGAAACAACTTTTTGTTTGTTTGTAGTCTGACGTGTGAAACTGTGCACGACGTGCCGTTTCAGAAAGAAAACAATTTAAAGTACTAAAAAAAAAGAAAGAAAACGATAAATCTCTAGTTGTGATGTACATGTACAGACAAACGAATGATTACAATTTCAGAAAAATTGGGTGCATTATTCAAGAGAAGGCGCCTCACAAATTGAACAAGTCGGTAAAGCGCTGGTCCACCTCTGGCCCTTATGTGAGCAGTCATTCGGCTTGGCATTGTTTGACAGAGTTGTTGGATGCCTTCCCGACGGATATCAAGCCAAATTATGCTCAACTGGTGCATTAGATCGTCAAAATCTCGAGCTGGTTGGTCGCGCAGGATTAGCCAAGCGGTCTAAGGCGCTGCAGCCATAGACTGGGCGGCTGGTCCCGGAGGAGGTTCAAGTCCTCCCTCGGGCACGGGTGTGTGTGTTTGTCCTTAGGATAGTTTAGGTTAAGTAGTGTGTAAGCTTAGGAACTGATGACCTTAGCAGTTAAGTCCCACAAGATTTCACACACTTTTTTTTCTCGAGCTGGTTGGAGGGCCCTTGCCACAACGCTGCAAATGTTGTGCAGAGATCCGGCCATCTTGGTGGCCGAGGCGGGGTTTGGCAATTACGAAGACAAACAGTAGAAACTGTCTCTACGTGCTGGCGGGCGTAGTCTGTTGAAAAGTACGCCAGGATGGATTGCCATGACGGGCAAAAATACGGGGCGCAGAATATCGTCGACGTAAAGTTGTGCTGTAAAGCAGCCACAGATGACAAACAAAGGGGTCCTGCAATGAAAAGAAATGACACCAGAGACCGTCGCTCGTGTCGGGCCGTATGTAGGGCGTCAGACAGACCCTATTCTCACTGAGGTCTGGAGCGTTCACGGACACGTCTTCGCTGGCCATCGGGGCTCATTTCGGAGCGGGACTCGTCCCTGAAGAAAATTATACTTCAGGCATTGAGATTCCAGGACAACATAACGCCCCAATTGGATACAATTTTGCACGATATCCCTTAGGAGGACATCCAACAAATCTGTCAATCAAAGTGAGGCCGAATAACTGCTTGCATAATGGCCAGAGGTGGAGAAACGCGTTATTGACTTGCTGAGTTTGCGAACCTCTTTCTCTTCAATAAATCATTCAATTGATCTGGAAAAGCAATCATTTGTTTGTCTCTTGATGTAAATAAACTCTACCGATTTCCGGCCCATTCGGATAATTCATTCGTTAAGAATTTTTTATTTTTTTGTCTTCCTCATTTGTGATACACCCTATATACAGTACTTCCAGCGACTCTCGTAATCATCATCCTAAAAGAGTACAGCTCACCAATTGATTCACGTAAGGGCCAGAATCAACTGAGAACTTCGACTTATGTCCCTTGACGAACAGCACGCTTTTTACAGAGATATTTTACTTGTCAGTGCGATAAAGAGATTTCAGATTACTTCGGTTTTATGTTCTGTTTAATGCTATGTATTTACAGTGACAGACAAACAATAAAAACATGTAGTACTTACCATCGACTAAGTAGTGCTGTTGCTTGGGTGGCAGCAGAGAGCGCGTTGGAGGCTAGCATTACATTAAGTGGCACGCCTTACTAGCAAAGGGTGACGTAGAAACGTTTACCGACACGAAAAGCGACAAGGACACGAGATGTGGCTATGCTTCAATGCCAAAGCTTTGTCAGATGCACTAACTACACTACTGGCCATTAAAATTGCTACACAACGAAGATGACGGGCTACAGACACGAAATTTAACCGACAGGAAGAAGATTCTGTGATATGCAAATGAGTAGCTTTTCAGAGCATTCACACAAGGCTGGCGCCGGTGGCGACACCTACAACATGCTGACATGAGGAAAGTTTCCAACCGATTTCTCATACACAGACAGCAGTTGACCGGTGTTGCCTGGTGAAACGTTGTTCTGATGCCTCGTGTAACGAGGAGAAATGCACACCTTCAAGTTTCCGACTTTGATATCGGTCGGATTGTAGCCTATCGCGATTGCGGTTTATCGTATTGCGACATTGCTGGTCGCGTTGGTCGAGATCCAATAACTCTTAGCAGAATATGGAATCGGTGGGTTCAGGAGAGTGATACGGAACGCCGTGCTGGATTCCAACGGCCTCGTATCACTAGCAGTCTAGGTGACAGGCATCTTATCCGCATGGCTGTAACGGATCGTGCAGCCACGTCTCGATCCCTGAGTCAACAGATGGGGACGCTTGCAAGACAACAACCATCTGCACTAACAGTTCGATGACGTTTGCAGCAGCATGGACTATCAGCTCGGAGACCATGGCTGCGGTTACCCTTGACTCTGCATCACAGATAGGAGCGCATGCGATGGTGTACTCGACGACGAACCTGGGTGCGAGAATGGCAAAACGTCATTTTTTCGGATGAATCCAGGTTCTTTTTACAGCATCATGATGGTCGCATCCGTGTTTGGCGACATGGCGTGAACGCACATTGGAAGCGTGTATTCGTCATCGCCATACTTGCGTATCACTTGGCGTGATGATATGGGGTGCCATTGGTTACACGTCTCGGTCACATCTTGTTCGCCTTGACGGGACTTTGAACCGCGGACGTTACATTTTAGATGTGTTACGACCCGTGGCTCCACCCTTTATTCCATACCTGCGAAACCCTACATTTCAGCAGGATAATGCACGACCGCATGTTGCAGGTCCTGTACGGGCCTTTCTGGATACAGAAATTGTTCGACTGCTGCGCTGGCCAGCAACTGGCTCGTTACAATACGCCAGTCACTACTCTTGGTGAACTGTGGTATCGTGTTGAAGCTGCATGGGCAGCTGTACCTGTACACGCCATCCAAGCTCTGTTTGACTAAATACCCAGGGGTATCAAGGCAGTTATTATGGCCAGAGGTGGTTGTTCTGGATACTGATTCCTCACGATCTATGCACCCAAACTGCGTGAAAATGTAATCACATCTCAGTTCTAGTATAATATATTTGTCCACTGAATATCCGTTTATCATCTGCATTTCTTCTTGGTGTAGCAATTTTAATGGCCAGTAATGTATTACCATGTTACGGCTAGGGAACTAAAAATTGTGATGTTTCTGCCCGAACGGCCTGAAAGCGATGCTGTAACCCACCGTGCCGTGTTTGTACTGTGAGCACGTGACTTGAATTGGTCTAGTCTCTAATAAACCTAATCGAAAGCACGGTGGTTCTCCTCCTGTTCCTTGCCCGACTCTCCCTGTCACTCGCACCGGATCTCACCGCTCTGCCTATCCGCTACGGGCTAGCAACAGCGCTACTCGTTAAACCGGTTATAGAACTGGATTAATCAAGGCCTGCTCTACCGGATGTAACCACGAATCTGTCCTAGAAACGAACTGTCTGTGTGGGAAACAAGCCGAAGTTGGAGTTCATACTGGGCGTCATATAAAGCGTGTAATGAGCATAATTTCTTTGGGCTGAGTCCATTTATACACTGCATAAAAATTAATGCAACTGGAGAAATCTCTCTAAACGTAAGACGAGTCTTAGGATAGACAACCGTTGCACTTAGGAGTGAAAGCGAACTCCACGGCAGAATTTCTGAGGCTGTTCGCGGTTATTTCTGGAGTATTGTGGCATAAAAATGTGTGTTCCCCGGTTACTCGTTCCAGGGAAATTCTATTTCTTTTGCTTTCTTGCCCCATTCAGGTTTTCATCGGCACTGCACTGAATACACACTGATGAGCCAAAATCGTTGTGCTTACGGCACGTTGCCAAATTGAATGCTACCCGGTTGCGTGCTGGCTATATAACACGGTGAGGAAAGAGTGTATGCGGAGCAGATACGATTGAGGAATCATTACAGCTATGATACGTCCCGCAAATGTGAGAATCCACTGACATAATCGACTCTGACAAATTGGAGTTTGCTTTACCACGTGGACTGGGAAGGCTGGTGGCCTGTTCGTGTGGTACCGCCATGATACAGAAAGCGTTTGAAAGATGCTGGATGCCCACAACTCATCACAGAACGTTTACAGAACCTCGAAATTTAGTGCGAAATTCAATGCGAGATGCTTTTGATAGTTCCCACCGTGAAACTCTGTGCCGAAATCTGGCTAGCGGCAAGACGCAATCAATTCCTTCACTCCGCGATGACGATGGTGATGTTACTAATGACAGTGCCATTAAAGCTGAGTTATGATCACGGCTCCCGGAAATTCCTTCACCACAGAAGGCTAAGTATATTTTCTAGAATTCGAATCAAGGGCTTCTGGCGACACGAGTAACTTAGCAGTAAATATCCCAGGTGTAGTGAATCAGCTGAAATCACTAAATGCAAGGCCTCCGCCACGGATTGTATATCAGTCGGCTTCCTCTCAGAGTATGCTGACACAATAGCTCTATACTTAGCAGCGATTTAAAACCATATTGTCTTCGTTGTATTTCTGCCTGTCTTTTCTTCCGCAGTTGCACATATACAAGCAGTATAGGTAGCAACTGTAATAAAAGTCTTATTAAGACCTGACGCGTTCTATTTATTTTAAAGAGTTTTCAGTGGCAAGTTTTTTGTTGTTTATTACATTCTTCTTCGTCTTCCACACCCGTGTCTTAAGTATCTGCACACAGCACTTTGACTGCACCTACCACATTTACACTTCTATATTGGGAAGTGTCCCAAACAAAAGTGTAAATGTGTTAAGTGCAGTGAAAGTGCTGTGTACAAATACTTAACACACACGTGGAAGACGAAGAAAAATGTAATAAATAATAAAAAACAAAACAGCCGCGCGGCATTAGCAGAGCGGTCTAAGGCGCTGCAGTCATGTACTGTACGCCTGGTCCCGGCGGAGGTTCGAATCCTCCCTCGGACATGGGTGTGTGTGTTTGTCCTTAGGATAATTTGGGTTAAGTAATGTGTAAGCTTAGGGACTGATGACCTTA
The DNA here is from genome assembly GCF_021461395.2 of Schistocerca americana. Lineage (NCBI taxonomy): Eukaryota > Metazoa > Arthropoda > Insecta > Orthoptera > Acrididae > Schistocerca > Schistocerca americana. Next base: position 458,407,322 of record NC_060119.1, on the reverse strand, counting down.
GCAGTTAAGTCCCATAAGATTTCACACACATTCTAACTTTTTTTTTTTTTTTTTTTAAAAACATGACCACTGAAATGCTTTAAAATAAAAGGAAACACGTCTGCTCTTAATAAGACTTCTATTACAATTGTTAAACCTATAGAACTTGCAAAGGAAACAGTTCACTCCTCGAAAGGCCTGTACCTATGAACTGGATAGTAGCACAATTACACAAGTACCGAAGAAAGTGAATAGGAATGATCCGCTCAATTATAAACCCATATCACTAACATAGATATACAGTACGACTTTGGAACGTTTACCGTGTTTGAACATTATGAATTACCTCGAAGAAAACGATATATTGACAAAGAGACAACACGAATTCCGAAAATTCATTCTTGTGAAACGCTCTTAGCTGTTTACTCTCACAGAGTAATGAATGCTATCGAGAAGTGAAATTGGTTCATATTTTTACATTTCCAGAAGAATTTCCACAGAGTACCTCACAATTAATTTTTAATCAAATTGCACACGTATGGAGTATTGTCTGAGTCGTGCGACCTTATTCCTGAGTTGCAATCAAAAAGGTAGTTCGTAGTAATTGACGGAAAGTCATCAAGTAAAGCAGAAATAATATCTGGTGTTCCCCGAGGAAATGTTATATACTCCCTGCTGTTCCTTAGCTTCACAAACATTTTAGGAGACAATCTGAGCAAGCCTCTTACACTGTTTGCAGATGATGAAGATTTTTTTTGAATCATCAGTCTTCTGACTGATTTGATGCGGCCCGCCACAAATACCTCTCCTGTGCCAGTCTCTTCATCTCGGAGTAGCACTTGCAACGTACGTCCCTAATTATTTGATATATGTACTCCAGTCTCTGTCTTCTTCTACAATTTTTACACTCTGCAGCTCTCTTTATAACCATGGATGTTATTCCCTGATGTTCTACTATCTTGTCTCTTCTTCTTGTCAATGTTTTCCATAAACTCCTTTCCTCATATTTTGCGCAGAAAACCTCCTCCTTCTTTACCTTATCAGTCCACCTAATTTTCAACATTCTTCCGTAGCACCAGATTTCAAATGCATCGAGTCTCTTCCTTTCCGGTTTCCCTATAGTCCATGTTTCACTATCATACTATGCTGTGTTCCAGACTTACTTTGTCAGAAAATCCTTAATAAAATTAAGATCTATGTTGTATACTAGAAGACTTCTCGTTGCCAGGAATGCCCTTCTAATTAGTTCCAGTCTGTTCTTTATGTCCTCTTTGCTCCGTCCGTCATGGGTTATTTTGCTGCTTAGGTAACAGAATTCCTTACGTTCATCTTCTTCGTGATCAACAAGCCTGATGTTTTGTCTCTCACTGTTCTCATTTCTACTACTTTTCATTAGTTTCGTCTTTCTTCGATTTATTCTGAATCCATGCTTTGTACTTATTAGAGTGTTCATACCATTCAATAAATCCTGTAAACCATCTCCACTTTCACTGATGATAGAAGTCTCACCAGTGAATTTTAATTCCACTCTTGAACCTTTCTTTTATTTTTATCATTGCTTTTCGCTGTATAGATTGAACAATAGGGATGACAGACTACGGACCTGTCTTACACCCTTACTATTCAGAGCACTTCGTACTTCGTCTTCCACTATTATTATTCCCTCTTCTTGTACATATTGTTCATTACCTGTCTCTCGCCACAACTCACCCACCCTTTTCTCAGAATTCAGAACATCTTGCATCATTTTACATTGTCGAATGCTTTTTCCAGGTCCACAAACCCTATGAACGCGTCTTGACATTTCTTTAGTCTTGTTTCCGTTACAATCGCAGCGTCAGAATTGCCTCTCTGGCACCTTTACCTGTCCTAAAGCTAAATTGATCGTCATCTAACACATCTTTCATTCTCTTTTCCATTCTTCTGTGTATTACTCTTGTCGGCTGCTTAGATGCCTTAGCTGTTAAGCCGACTGTTCGATAATTCTCGCACTTGTCGGCTTTTGCAATCTTCAAAATTCTATGGATGATGTTTTTCCGAAAGTTAGATAGTGTACCACCAGACTCTTACATTCCTCATACTAACGTGAATAGTCGTTTTGCTGACAGTTCCGCCAATGTTTCTAATAATTCTAATAGGATGTTGTCTATGCCTTCTTTCTTATTCCATTTTACTGTTCAAGAATTCTTTTGAATTCTAATTGTAATAGTGGATTTCCTATATTTCTATATTGACTCCTGCTTCTTCTCCTTATTCTATCACGTTATGGATAAGTTCTTCCTATCACACTGGCCGTCAATGTATTCTTTCCACCTACCCAAGGTGCGGTATTCCCATCGCACTCTTAATGTTACTGCGCTGAGTTACCGTGCCGGCGCCCCTCGATCATGGGTTCATAAGTACCTCTTACCGTCCTGTAAAGTCAACTCTTAATCTATACAAATCGCAAAATGATTTAGATTAGACTTCTACGTGATGCTAAAAGTTGCAGTCGACTCTAAAGAATGAAAAGTATTGAGTCATTCACAAGAGTACCGAAAGGAATTCGTGAAATTTTGGTTTCGCGCTGAATAACACAAAGCTAAAGGTTGCAGGTTCTACTAAATACTTAGGAATTACAATTACGAATGATTTAAAGTGGAACGATCACACTGATAATGTTGTGGGGAAAGTAAATCACAGACTGTGATTTAGTGGTAGAACATTTAGAAAATACAACGCGTCTGCTAAACAAATCGCTTACACTACTCTTGTCCACCCTCTTCTGGAGTTATGCTGTGCGGTGTGGGGTACGCAGAAGACAGGATTGAAAGAAGACGTCAAATTTGTTTTGTATTAACGTGAAATAGGGGAGATAGTGCTACGGATACGATACGCGAATTTGGGTGTCAATCATTGAAATAAAGGCGTCTTCCGGTGCGGCAGGAACTCCTCATGAAATTTCAGTCATCTACTTTCTCCTCAAAGCGTGAAAATATTTTGTTGCCACCCATCTACATACGGGGAAATGATCATCATAATAAATAGAGAAATCAGAGCTCGCCCCGAAAGAAGTAAGTGTTCATCTCTCTCGCGAGCTGTTCGATGGTGGAACGGCAAAGAAGTTGCTTGAAGGTGTTTCGATGAACCCTCCGCCAGGAACTTAGTTGTATATTGCAGAGTAATCATGTAGAAGTTGATGTAGATGTGGAGGTCGAAGACTTTCCCGCTCTGTATATCACGATCAACCTGTGACAGATCAGGCGTCAAATTACAATGCTGGTGTAGGCACAAGTGTTCGGATTACAGGGTTCACGAAACAGCCCTTATGTGTTCCAACGTTGACCCAGCAAAATCATCAGTTATGACCGCAATGGGTATGGGATCATCGAGAACGGACCGTGGATCCATTGAAACGTGTCGCTTGGTTCAATAAATCAAGTTTCTTGTTATACCAGGCTTGTGTCCGGATGAGCCGTCTGCGAGGTGAAAGCCTGCGCGAAAGATGCACCGCGCTGACGATGCAGGGTGGTAGAGGAATTCATCTCGACGTCCATGTTACCTGTGTTATTAATCGATGGGTTCATGACAGCTGTGGACTAAGTGACATTAACGTAGAATATCTGCATCCCATCATGCTCAATGTCTATCCCGATGTCGATGGGATCTTCCAGCTCAATAACTGTCCGTCTGCAAATACTAGAATCGTCCTGAAATTGATTGAGAAGTATGATAGTGAAATGAAATGTCTTGGCCACCAATTTCATCTGATCTCCGTAAACCAAATGAAACACGTCTCGTATTCTATCGGCGACCAGCTCCGCGCCCACAAACTGCTGGTCCGTAATTTGTTATCAAATTGGCTATCGTTTGTAACTTGCGAACAGTTGGTGTTTGTGCATGGGTATTTAGAGAGACATATGTGGGAACCGTATGTACTGATTACTGAAACGAGATGCTTTATGTAGAATCGTGGGGCCAGATTCAAGATATTCGTCAGTTAGCCCGGGTCGTGGCCAGAAGAAATCATCACCAATGGCAGGAATGACAAAAAAACCATCAACATGAAAGGAACCCCTACAAGCATCTAGAGCGCGCAAGTGAATCCAAATGTACCAGTCAGAAGTGAGACAGCGAGCAAAGAGCAGCAGGGTGTCAAGATGTCCGTCGATGAAAACACCACAAGACTTGAGTGTAAGAGGTCGATCTCATTTCACAGGAACGATACAGGGTGTGATTCAAAAGTTTCAGGACTTAACTCAAAACTAGAAAGTTATTGAACCTTTAACTACAGCAGACTACATTTCTTCAAAATATGATCCTTCAGCATCAACACAGCGCTGGCACCGCGTGTTCCACTGTTCGTAGCCCTTCAGAAAGGCCTCGGGCGTCATGCTGTCGAGCGCTCTCGTCGAAGCCTGCGGGATGGCGTCGATGAAGTCGAATCGCTTCCCTTTTAGGCTTGTCATGATTCGGGGCAAGAAGAAAACGTCACTTGGAGCCAAGTTGGGGCTGTAGGGTGGCTGCGGCAGTGTTGTCACGTTGAACTTGACCAAAACTTCGACGGCGGCGCGCGACGTGTGAGCAGGCGCGTTGTCGTGGTGGAGAATCCAATCGCCCTTGATCGCTGGGCGCACGCGGGAAACTCGATCCCTCAAACGGCGGAGAACTCCAGCGTAAAAGCCACCTGTGGCAGTCTGTCCACGAGCAACAATCTCCTTGCGAATCACTCCTTTACCAAAAAAAAAAACAAAAAAAGAAACAACAACAACAATCAGCATGCACTTCACACACGACTTTCTCATGCTAGCTTTCTTGGGCTTCAGCGAGGATCCACTGACAAAACTTTTGGCATCAGTTTGGCACACACTTTTCGCATCATCAAATTCTCGTCATAATCCTACACACCATACTCTGACAGAGTCCCAGTTCATTGGCAATTAATCTAGTATTAAGACGACGGTCACTGTTTAAAAGTTCCCGCACTCTCTCCATATTCTGATCCTTTCAGCTTGATGATGGTGGCCTCCCAGAGCGGTCGTCGTCTTCAACATTCCCGCAGTCATGTTTGAAACGTTTCTGCCACATGAAAGCCTTTGCGCACGGGACATGGCTTCCTCCTTAAAGGCCTCTTGAATCATGCTGAGAGTCTCCGTGGCGGGTTTGTTCAGACGCACGTAAAACTTAATCGCACAACGCTGCTCCAAGTGCTGACCCATTTTCGCCTTTCCACTATTCGACCGAGGTCAACGACACCCATTCACGCTGCAAGCGATTCGCACTCTCCAGGGTTCTGCAGGTAACTGTCGCAGTGTCAGTTCGTTCCCTGAGACCCCGCACTACTTCTCCCACCCGGCGGAACTGGTCCGTCCGCGCTCCCCTACTCAGAAATGAATCAGTCATGAAACTTCTGAATCACGCCTTGTATTCGTAACATAATGTGGAACAGCCATTTAGATAAGGAACAAAATGATACGGGACAATGGAATTCAGGGACTGGCACCGAACGGGCATTGATCGAAGTTAGAGGGGAAGTTGAAAATGTTGGCCGGACCGTGACTCGAACACAGGTTTTCTGCTTACTAGGCAGATGTCCTCAGCACTGCCTCATCCGAACACAGTGTTAATGGCAAATGAATGGATGACACCTACCATCACACCCAAAATCTCAACTTACCCACACGTTACTAATGTAGAGCTCGTTGCCCATTATCCTCATTACGTGCAGCATTTCGCCGATTCTAGTAAGAGTTCGAGCATGGTGTGCACCTGCACTGAAGAGGTCATTGGCTGTCCTCGCCTTAGTTATACGTCCGACAGAACAATCATATAAAATGATACGAAATGGTATCAGGCTGATAGGCACAGTTCCTGCAGGCAGTCGTCCCAAAGTACATCTGCTATAAAGTCCCGTGCACTTTCTGTTGAACGATAGAACCACGGCTGGTTTTTTGAATAAAATGTACCGCAGAATACTCAAAGCTACCATGTTTATGGAGGAAGATTTCGCAGGACTCAAGAAGAAGATTTTATGGATCAGCGCCGACAAGAAGAGAGAACTGACCTAGCTAGAATTGCAGACCTTTTGGGAAAATCTCCATCTCCAGAATCTGACTGATGCTAATGAAGAAGAGGCACTCTCTGAAAAAAAACTAGAAAAATTCGCTTTATTTTTCGTCATGTCCAAACGAAAAAAGAATAAACATAACATTAAATCCTATAAGGAAAAGATGAAGAGCAGCCATAAGAAAGGAAAGAAAAAAAAAGCAGGAGAAGTAGAAAGAAAGTTTTGATGATGAGGTAGTAGTGGAACAACAGCTTGAGAAGAATTAAGCAGACGTATGGGGCAGTGATGATGAAGATGGAATAATGGGTCTTGTACAGAGACAACATGTGACCCCATGACTGCTTATGTTGCTTAAGGCAAACGAATACCTCGCAGAGGACACACTGCCTCACTTCTGATCCGATAGCTTCCTTTGAAGTTGTTTCTTGACTGATGGCAGATACCGACGTATGGCAGATATACGTACATCTAAGGTACTTGAGAAACTGCCACTTGCAATGTTCAGTAAGGAAGACAGAAAGAAACGCGAGACCAGTATCTTGAGTCAGTATACAGAAATAGTCAGTAACATGCCTGTCATTAGGAAAGATGACGGCTAACTGCACAGCACGGATAACCTCATCTAAGCGGGTGTCGTGAGCAGTTAAACATACGATTCTGCAAAGAAGCAGAGATAAGGCAACACAGTTTAATTTGGTGTGGTGCTACAAAAATTCATTGTTCGTTTACATAAATCCATTCTTTGAATGGTGTAGGGTTTTGCCATGAAACATTGAAAATTATTTGATTTACAACTATGGGATTCTTCGTATGTTTAATTTTGTGTTACTCTGGGAAAAAATGATATCATATAAAATATTTTTACGTTTATGAGATACTAATGATCATGTACTGTTTGTTTGGACTAAGGATGTAGTTTTCGATGTGGAAGTAATTGTAGAACTGATGCTGTAAATACGGTTCATGATTTAATTGTGTACTTGCAGTTTTAAATCTGTACATTACAATAATTTTATTTACAACTATCGGATGCTTCGTATGGTTAACTGTGTGTTACTCTGATAAAAAAAACTTACACTAATAATTTTAAACTATGATCGTGTAATGTTTGTTTGGACTAAGGATGTACTTTTCGGTGTGGAAGTACTTCTAGAACTGGTGCTGTAAATACAGTATATTATTTAACTGTATACTTGCAGTTCGAAATCTGTACATTAAGTATGACAAAAGCCTTAAAAAGCAACCAGTTCGCAGTTTATGGGTATTGTGTGATCTATACCTAGATATCTGTTGCCACATACCTCCGGAAATCTGCCACGGACTTATCGAATTCATGTCACGCAGAACCACTCTTGTGTTGAGTTCCAGAGGTGGACTAATACGTTAAGCATGTGGTCATAATATTCGGCTCGTCAATCTGTTCTCCATGAGTTTGCTAAGACCTCACTGGTATTTTACGGTAATTGTTGACATAAATATATTGTTCGATCGGTTCTGTATTTTGTATTACATCAGATATTAGAGCATCACTCTTAGAATGCAATTATGGCATAACTTACGTTGGGAAAATCAGCTGCTAAATAAGCTTTGACATACGTGATGAAAAATTTCAGGTGTCTTTTATTTTGCACAGTGCTACTAGTTTCAGTCACAGACCATTTTCAAGCTTAGTAGGCATAAATGGCAGGAACGTTATAGTATAGTGCAAACGATTACAAGGTGCTGTTGCAGGCCAATCACAGTCAACAATACTTCAGGAATACAATAATTGTACAGATAATTTGTCATCCGAAGGGTTATTCACATCGAAAGTCAATTAAAAAATTCCCTGCCAAGATTGAAAATGACCGAAACTAGGTGCAAAATAAAAGACAACTGGAGGTTTTCACGGTGAATTTCAACAGTGCTGCATAACTGGTCACAACAGAATCTACGCGCCAATATTATTGGCTCACTGAACTGTAGTTAATCTCTGTGTTAAGGTAAAACAAAGGAGGTAATTGACTAAACAAATAAACCGACTTCCACATTCTCTCTCTTTGTTACTACCACACTCGTGTTATTTGTGTGACGAACAATACTTCGAGCAGCAACCTTATACGCTAAGTAGCTGAGAAAACTGGCGTTGCCCTGATATTTATTTGTTCCAGTCTTCTATTTGTCCATCTGCTTCTTCGTCCTCTCTCTATCTTCTCATCCCCTCTCTATTTCTACCCATCTCCTCCCCACCTCTTTCTCTATCCATCTCCCCCTCTTCCTTTCTCTGTCCATCTTCACCTCCCCTCTCTCTACCCATCTCCTCCCCCTCTCCCTATCCATCTCCCCCTCTTCCCCTCTCCGTCCATCTTCTCCTTCCCCCTCTCCCTTTTCATCTCCATTTCCTCTCTCTGTCCATCTCTGGCGTCCCCTTCCCTCTACACACCTCGTACTCCCTCTCTCTATCCATTCCCAAAGTCTCTGACCGTCTCATCCTGCCCTCCCTCTCTCTGTCCAAATACTTCTCCTGCCCCGTCTCTCGACAGTCTCCCCCTTTCCCACTCTCTGTCCATCTCCTCCTACCGCTAAATGACCATCATCTGCCTCGCCTCTCATAGTCCATTTCCTCCCCCCTCTCTTTCCACCTCCTCATCATCGCTCGCTCTGACCGTCTCCTGCTCTTCTCTGTCTATCAATAGGTTATCAGTCCTATCCTCAGCCCAATGGCAGGATGGTAGTGCTTACCCCCATATTATTTCTTCCAGATAGTAAGTAATATGTGTACCAGATTTTGCTGAAATCGATCCAGGGGCTTGGAAGGAGATGTTGGACAAATGTGCATGTTAATTGCTACATACTATACACACATATATGTCTAATTATGTACTCCAGAAAGGATGTTAAATTTATCTGTGGTATTCAACCGTATGGTTTGATCCAAGATCCCGGAACAGGTTGGCAAAATTACTGGCTCCCTGCAGTGTTCGTTTTCGCGATCTTGTTGAAACACTGACCAGCACAAATAAGAGATACATTGCACTACATACTTTTAAAATAATACAGATCAACAAAACACAGGAAATAAATATCAACAGGGAGTTAAAGAAAAATTTTACGTCCCCTCCACTCATTGACAGCCCTACCACTAGTGGTAGCTTGGTTTATTACTCCCGTAGTATTTTTATACAAATAATTTGTCATGCGCCTGTATCATTTGATTAAAATACTCCAGATGTGCCTGAGCACGCTTCCACATCACTCCTATTTCATTTCCACACCTACGGGATGGAGGTTGTTCTTAATCCCCAGTGCTTCTCCCACATCGTAAGTAACCAGTAAACCACCGATTTCTAAAAAGAGTCTACTCCTCTGTATAAAACAGCTTCAAACTTCTATAACTTTAAGAATGAGTTAATGTATTAAATATATAATGCTAAAGAAGTAACAGAGAAAACGCTTAGTAAAGGTTTGAAGGTATGTTTAAAGTTCGTTGGAAGTCGCTAAGTGCTCTCATTATCATGCACTAGATGAATGTGGTCTGGGTAGCTTGCGTATCGTTTTCTGGAAATCTAGTTCTCACAAATCTCAGTGTCTATGACGTCGTATCTCATGAACCATGCGTCATACAGTGACATGAATTTTCAGGTACATTCAGTGGTACATGTGGATACTACCTCAGAAGTACGTTGAGATTATTGCTGACAATACAGGTACTCTCCTGGTATTGGGGGTGCGTCATTGTTTACTAATCAAAACGTTCTCTCCCCGTGTTCTAAACCTACCCTCCATTAAAATTTGATTAATTATCAGCATTGGCGGTCGAAGACTTTCAGCGTAAGAAGTCACGGTGGTCGAAGACTTTCAGAATAAGAAGTCACCTTCATTCAAACAACGGCATTGTCAAAGAGTGCGGACGACCCGACAGAAATTCAGGGCACTGTCTTGTCCTTCAGGTGGGAAACTGTCCGTAAAAGTGGAACAGTCAGATCAACGGCATGAGGATTCAGATGGCTATTGAAACGACATAGCGAGTATCCACACGGCATGTGGCCGGCAATTGAGAAAGTGTCATGATGATCTCTCCATCAGTTAAAGATTCCGGATTAGTCTCCCATTCGGATCTCTGGGAGGGAACTGTCAAAGGGGAGGTGTCCACGAGAAAAAGAGTGAATAACCAACGAAAGGATAAAGTTCCCCGAATGTTAGAAGCTTTAACGTGCTAAGGACGCTACAAAATCTGGAACGAGAAGGGACCAGTTAAGTGAAATGGAAAGAAAATAAGAATTTCTTGTCAGATGAATATAGAGTAAATCAGCAGCAGCAGAAAATGATATAACGCAAGTGGGATACGTCACGAATAGGATTGTAGGGCAGAGGTCGTGTTACTGTGAACAGTTCAGTTACAGTGTATGAAGATGTCCGAAAGAACAGATACCATCTTCATACAGATATGGCTTACCGGCCAATGACCTTCTTCACTGCAGATGCACTTACATTGCAGATCTCTTACGGGAATCGGTAGATTGACTGCCGCGAGTAATGAGTATAGTGGGCAGGAGCATTACAAATCTAGTGCGCGGACAGTAAGTTGGAGATGGGGGCTCACGGGGAGTTTTCCAGAGAGACGTCCCTGCAGTCGCATTGTACTCTGTGTCCTTGGTAGCTCAGACGGATAGAGCGTCTGTCATATAAGCAGCATATCCCGGGTTCGAGTCTTGGTCGGAGCACACAATTTAAACCGTCCCCGCTGATATTTATCAACGCCTGTAAGCAGCTAAAGGTCTGGATTTCATTGTAATTTCGTTCAATTATAGGGTTGTTCTTATTGCAGTCGACAGCAAACCAACACCAACAACTATAGTTCAGGTATACATGCCGACGTCGCAAGACGAAGATGAAGAGATAGAGAAAGTACATCAGGAGATTGAAAGGGTAATACAGTATGTAAAGGGAGATGAAAATCTAATAGTTACGAATGAATGGAATGTAGTTGCAGGGAAAGGAGTAGAAGAAACGGTTACCGGAGAATATGGGCTTATAACAAGGATTAAGAGAGAAGAAAAAGAATAATTTAGGTCTTAAATAAATATCAGTTAGTGACTGCGAATATTCTGTCAAGAATCACAGGAGGAGGAGGTATACTTGTAAAATGCTGGGTGACTGGAAGATTTAAGTTAGATATCATCATGGACATACAGAGATTCCGAAAGCAGATACTGAACTGTAAGACGTACCCAGGAGCAGATGTAGACCCAGGTCACAATGTAATAGTGATGAAGAGTAGGCTGAAGTTTAAGAGATCAGTCATGAGGAATCAATACGTAAAGAAGCGTGATACGGAAGCACTAAGGAATGGTGAGATGCATTTGAAGTTCTGTAAGGACAGATACAGCAGTAAGGAATAGCTCAGTGGGCAGTACAGTTGAAGAGGTGTGGACATTTATTAAAAGGGCTGTCGCAGAAGGTAGAAAGAAAAATATAGGTACAAAAAAGGTAACTATGAAGAAACCATGGTTAACAGAAGAAATACTTTAGTTGGTCGATGTAAGGAGGATGTAGAAAAATGCTCAGGGAAATTCAGGAATACACAAATTTAAGTCACTGAGAAATGAATACAAATAGCTCTACGCACTATGGGACTTAACATCTGAGGTCATCAGGCCCCTAGACTTATAACTACTTAAACCTAACTAACGTAAGGACATCACACACATCCATGCCCGGGACAGGATTCGAACCTGCGACCGTAGCAGTGGGGTGATTTTTGAAAAGTGTCTAAATTTGCCAGTTATCAAGTTATATCTACGCGACTCTGCAGATTTTCTAGAACAATTAAATTCACAGGATTCAATCAGCATTTAATGCTTCTTCCAATATTACGTAATAGACGGACTATTTCTCGCTCTAATTCACGCATCTCGCTCATTTCGTATTCTCTTTATTGAAAAGTTCCTGCTACGTTATTTTTTACTGCGGTGTCTTCAGTCGACTTACGTCACTGTTCCCTTCAGTTATTCTGTTTCAAATATTGTAAGTTTTATTTCCACTAGTATCTGCTTGAATATGATTTCCCAAGGAAGGTTTTAAATTATGAACGCAACGATTTACATTTAAATTACTTGGAATACAATGCTTTACTCTTTTCTCCTCCGCTTACTAGCGGGCTCAATTCAAAGCTACCTTGCGCTGTTAAGCAGGTCGGCGGAAGAAATAGAATTTGGGATGAAGTGTTCTCCGCCGCAAAATTCCCTATCTGATTAATAGATGCATTTGATATTGTGATAGTAGCTTCAAAAAGGGAAAATCGTAATCTTTCTTCAGCACATGACATAAGAAAATAAGAAACCAATCTTTTCAGCTGAGTAATGAAGCCATGACGATTTAAATTCACTTAGTGGCATTATGACTGCAGACGTTGAAGCATTTTCCAGTGTTACTAATACTATGGATATTTCATCGCGGGAACAGTGTTAGTTTTGTAGAACTCCACTACAGACACACACTAACGTAGTTCTTTGAATTTTGATATAAATAGTCAAGTCATAGGCATCTCTAAATGTCTACTGAATGTGGCGAGTCTCTCATGCCTTCCGACTTCGATATAACATAACAGAAAAAGTAAACTATGTAAGTAGGCTGTCTAGGTTTTTCTGTTGGTAACGTCACGTAGCGCTCTGTATGAAAATCACTGGCTGTGCTGTGTGCAGTCTGTGGCTGGTTGGAATTGTTGTAATATTCACTACTGTAGTGTTGGGCAGCTGGATGTGAACAGCGCGTAGCGTTGCGCAGTTGGAGGTGAGGCGCCAGCAGTGGTGGATGTGGGGAGAGAGATGACAGAATTTTGAGAGCGGGCGATCTGGACGTGTGTCCATCAGAAAGAGTAAATTTGTAATACTGGATACCACGAACTGATACATATATAATGACTTTTGAACACTATTAAGGTAAATACATTGTTTGTTCTCTATCAAAATCTTTCATTTGCTAACTATGCCTATCATTAGATAGTCCCTTCAGTAGCTAGAATCTTTTATTTAGCTGGCAGTATTGGCGCTCGCAGTACTGAAGTAGTTCGAGTAACGAAGATTTTTGTGAGATAAGTGATTCATGAAAGGTATAGGTTATTGTTAGTTAGGGCCATTCTTTTGTAGGGATTATTGAAAGTCAGATTGCTTTGCGCTAAAAATATTGTGTGTCAGTTTAGTGTTGATCAGAATAAGTAAAGAGCGAAATGTCTGAGTACGTTCAGTTCTGCTCACTGTTTGAAAATGAAATAACGTAAGGGGTCTACCAGCACAGTAATTCATAAAATTTTTCCAAGGGGACGTTACAACTATGGTAAAGGCGTACTTAACGTAACAGATACTATACGAGCATTAAATGAACAGGAAATTGGTTCCATGCATAAAAAAAAAAAAATGGCACACACGTTGTAGTTGCTCGAAGGACAGGCAAATGCAAACACGGCATTTGAAGTTAATTTAATGACACGTAAGTCTTTTCACTCAAATATTTCGTACATAAAGATGATCGAGTCATACTTCACTCTTACAGACCTGTAAAAGTCATACGGCTTGAAGTCCGGCCTGCATGGGGATCAGGAAGAATCTTTAGTCAGACTGCCGAAGTTCTGAGAATATTACGCACCAGTTGTCGAAAAGCGAGGTTTTTTTTTTTTTTTTTTTTTTTTTTTTTTTTTTTTTTTTTTTTTTTTTTTTTTTTTTTTTTTGCTGCAACGTGTTTCAGGGCCACTGTATTCCATTACAGTTTTGTAAAACAAGGAAACAGGAAACGTTACTTCACGTACTACACACACTAGCTCACATTTAAATACAGGCTTAACGGGTGTAAGAACAGATATTTTTATATGTGGTACCTTAATATGTACATACGTCAGTGTGTTCGTTGTTTTTTCCCTGCGTCGAACAGTCTTCCCACAAAGACGTCACATTGTTTGCTAACTGATGTGTTCCGCACTGTCCTAACTACACTACTAAATGTATTACGCCTGTTATTATAGATTGATTTTTCTCTGTCCACGCAAAACACTTCAACAAGTGAAATGCTGCCTAGAGGAAAATAAGCGTTAATGTCTGCTCGTGTCACATGTACTTGGGGGTAGTAGCAAACATAAAAATTTACGAGTAATACTTCTAGTGGCTATAATTACTAGTCTTCAGATGACATAAATACTTAAGTAATGTTGTTCAGTACACTGTCATCAGTCACCAACAGATATACCAGCACCTATACCCTTTACACCCTGAGTATATGTAGTGCCCTACATAGTTTAAAGTTGCCACGTTATTTGACAACGTCAAAAGTAAAAAGCATTCAGAAATCATGCGTTGTGTAACTTATAAAACATACTTGTTTGTTTCATGTCAGCGCGTAATTTTCGCATAACACTCTCACTAAGCTCACTTGCTAAATACATTCCACTAACCTAACATACGGAAGACCTTGCTATTTCGTTATATTTGTATCTCAGTCTACAACGAAGCCGCTGTCTTCAATTAAATCTTTGATCGTTTGCATGCTAACTCAAAGAAAATATTGCACCTGTGTCGCAATATTAGCATTCGTGAGAATAACCAACTCGAAACACTGAAACTTTGTGACCAAGATTTGCTTAGCGGTTTCTTCTCACAGGGATCTAGTTCAAGCAGGCCGAGACGTTCCCGTTCGACACTTCTGTCTTTTCATTTAACACGATTTCGCGTTTTCTCTCAAAGTTAAAAAATCTGTATTTATTCTAACGCTTTCAAAAGATCAAAGATGTGACTGTAGACAGCAGCATCGTTGGAGGCTGTGATACATACGGAACTTGATAGTACAATTTTTGGTAGATGCGGGCAGTTGACTTTTGTTAACAACTGAGATTTTTGTGTGTTATGTACTAATACATTACTGTTGATAGGAAAGGAAGCTTTGTAGAGCAGCTGGTCATCAAAAAGGAGAGGATTTATACCTCTATAAATGGGGTGTGAACCTATTAGCTTAATTAACTTACCTTTTTACCTCACTTGAAGGTGTATGATGCACATTAGTTTTTTTTACTAAGGGAGGCAGTTTAATTCTACCTTAGGTAATGTATTAATGAAGGTAATTTTTATTTAACTAATCTACACTTTGAGATGCCCAAGGGTATCTAGTGCTACGAGGCCATGTAGATAGTTTTACATGTGTGTCAGTATGTCTAGCATATGAAGTAATGATTTAAGTTTACTTGACTTATGAAACTTGCTAATGGGATAATGTAGTCCCGTACGCACATATTGTGTGATACAGTTGAACGATAGTTTCACAACAGAAAGATTTCTAAAGTGTTTAGGTGTGTCTTTCATAATTACGTGCGTCTTTTATAAATGTGTTAGTCGCTATTATTTTTATGACGTATAAAACTCCCAGACCTCTTGGCAGACATTTTTATTTTATTAATAGTTTGATCTCTCTTAGAATATAGTGGACAGTCAAATGAAAACGGGGCAGATGGAAAATTCGTATTAAACTGTTTATGATTTCAAAGCTATTCAGCATAACTGTTAATACGTGTACACCACTGCTGAGACAGGATCGTCTGTACCTTCATGGAAAAATGTTTGTGGCTGCCAGCGGAACTGTGATTGTACCCAGGTTTGCATGTCTTTGTATCAAGCAAATCAACGGCCGCGAAAGTCTTCCGTAAGGCCTGCAGAAATATGGAAATCGCATGGGGAGAGATCGGGACTATGGAGGACGGGTAAGGATTCCCAGCGAAACTTCTGCAGCGCACTCGAAATAACCACGGAAACATGTAGGTGGGCCCAAGAAGGCCTTGTCCGTCTTGGCCCACAGTGGAACAAATGTATTAACAATTAAGGTGATTATTCTTGAAATACTGAAGACTTTAATTACTTTTGTTTCCACTTGATTGCCTTCTATATTTTCAAAAGGGTACATGCTGCTTGTCATATTATGCTAAAGAATAATAGTATACTCAAAGCTTTACGTACTATTTATACATCATGTTGAAGACTAATACCGATAATCAAAGATCGTTGGAAAAAATTAGACTCTGGGGTTTTCAGAGCAGCTGTGTATGCTTGCAATTTTTGAGATAATAAAGGCTCACTGTTTTTTCGTTCTGAATTTGTCTTCCTTTTGGCTTCAATAGAACTGGTCAATCGTCGAGTTGAAGGTGTGAGTGAGAAATTACTATTTGGCTGCTGGTAATACAAATAATCATTTTGTACACTCAGTGTTCTCAGCTCGAACAAAACTCAGGATCATTTTACTCAAGAAAAAATGTCCTTGAGAAACATTGTTTAATCTTTAACTGCTATGGCTGGTATTGCGTTAGCTACTGTGTACACTGTTTTTATACTTTTTTTTTGAGTCATCATTCTGCACGTCTGGTTTGATGCCTGTGCCAGCCTCTTCACCACAGAGCAGCATTTGCAATCTACGTCCCTAATTATTTGCTGGATGTATTCCAATCTCTATTTTCCTCTACAGATTTAACCGTCTACCTCTGCCTCTAGTCCCATGGAAGTTATTTCGTGGTGTCATAACAAATGTCCTACCGCCTTATCCCTTCTTCCTGTTGGTGTTTACCGGCAACTGTGGCCGAGTAGTTCTGGGCGCTTCAGTCCGGAACCGCACTACTGCTACGGTCGCAGGTTCGAATCCTGCCTCGGCCGTGAATGTGTGTGATGTCCTTAGGTTAGTTAGGTTTAAGTAGTTCTAAGTTCTAGGGGACTTATGACCTCAGATGTTAAGTCCCATCGAGATCAGAGCCATTTTTTGTTAGTGTTTTGCATGTATTCCTTCCTTCACCGATTCTCTGGAGAGCACCCTCATTACTTACTTTATCAGTCCACCTAATTTTCAACATTCTTCTATAGAATACTGAGGACTGTCTTTTACAATTGAGACAATAAGAAGTAATTATGCTACTGCAGTGCTTGTGTTACCCAGGATTACGACACAATGTTCCTTCGGACGTGCATGCATGTCCGAAGGAACAAGCACTGCGAGAAATACAGCCATTATGAAACACATGAAACGTGTTTGCAGTTGCGAATACGGGCAACCACACTGTATAATGGAACGACGAAAGCCGCGCGTGATTAGCCAAGCCGTTTAAGGCGCTGCAGTCATGGACTGTGTGGCTGGTCCCGGCGGAGGTTCGAGTCCTCGCTCGGGCATAGGTGTGTGTGTTTGTCCTTAGGATATTTTAGGTTAAGTAGTGTGTAAGCTTAGGGACCTATGACCTTAGGAGTTAAGTCCTATAAGATTTTAAAAAAAGAAAAGAATGGCGAAAGTGAAAATTTTGTGTCGAACCGTCACACCCGCATTTCTCGCTTATCGCGTCGGTCGCGTTACCATTTGGCTGTCCGAGCACGACTGAAGACTAGACGAAAACTTCCATATGTCGTCAAGCATGTGTCTAGAACCTGTACTCGCACATCCATTATGCATGCATGTCCGAAGGATCATTGCGTCGTAATTCGGAATAGCACAGGCACCACTATACCGTATTTACCCACCGACATGGGGAGATACATGGAGTTTGGGTCTGTCAGGGAGTAGTGCTCGGATAGCCAAATGGTAAGGCTACCGATTGCGATAGGCGGGAAATCATGGTTCGAGTCCCGGTCCGGTACAATATCTGATTATCGTTATTCCATTATACAGTAGATGGACGTACTTATTCCCAATCGCGAATACATTTCATGTCAATAAGAAGTAACGTGTTGAGGATGTCATAGCCGGCGGCTTTTTTTTTTGTTGTTCGATATAGTTCGTTGCGTTTGGTCTGGGATGACAAGACATCTGTTCAAGTTAATCCGTGATTCCTTGACACATTGACACAGGTTTCTTTTCTTTTCTTTTTTTTTTTTTCAGAGAGCACGCAGCCCTCTGACCGAACACGCTGACCTACCGTGCCGGCGAAAAATGTGCGAGATACCTAGTCGATTATAGTTGACTGCAACATATTTTGGTCTAATTTCAGTTGCTGTAGGCGCTTCAGTCTGCAACCGCACTGCTGCTACGGTCGCAGGTTCGAATCCTGCCTCGGACATGAATGTGTGTGATGTCCTCAAGTTAGTTAGGTTCAAGTAGTTCTACGTTTAGGGGACTAATGACACCATAGTGCTTAGAGCCATTTGAACCATTTGAGGATATAAGAGAAGGAATTTTCCTTCAGCATTGGTTTCGAAGAAGCTATTAGCATATGTAAACCTTTCACACACATTCGCATAGACGAGCGTTTTAAACGCACCGCTTCAGGGATTTGGGGCGGCTATGCTGACCAGCGGACTGCCTAGCGGACTGATAACGAGGATTAGTCAGCTGACAATTCTTGACGTGGTTTTAGACGATTTTCCATATCCACCTACGTGCATATATGGTCGGTACCACCTGATACACGATATGCAAATATTTAGAAAATCGCTCTCGTACTTGAACATAAGACTTACTCCAGACGCAGAAAGAATGAGTACACAAAGTAAAAGGTGTTGGGTAGGGCATCCGGCCGCTGACTCGAAGATTGCCCATTCCATATACTGAGGTGACAAAAGTCATGGGGTAGTGATATGTACATAAACACATGGCGGCAGACACAAGGTAAAAAAAAGGTCGTGAATTGGTTGAGCAGTCACTTGTACTCAGGTGATTCATGTGGAAAGGTTTCCGACGCCATTATCGCCCCACTACGGGAATTAACACACTTTGAACGCCTAATGGTAATTGGATCTAGACGCATGGGACATTTAATTTCGGATGTCGTTAAGGAATTCAATATTTGGAGATCAATAGTGTAAAGAGTGTGCCGAGAATAAATTTCAGGCACTACCTCCCACCACGTACAACGCCGTGGCCAATACCCTTCATTTAATGACCGAAGTGGCGGCGTTTGGGTATAGTGATCAGTGCTGCAGACAAGCAACACTGCGTTAAGTAATCACAGAAATCAGTGTGGGACGTATAGCCAACGTATCCATTAGTTAAGTGCATCGAAGATAGGTGTTACTGGGCTGTGGCAGGAGACGGCCGATTCGTGTGCTCTGCTAATAGCAAGACATTGACTGCAGCGTCCCTCCTCGGTTGATCACCATATCGGTTGGGCCATAGACGAGTGAAAATTGTTGGCTGGTCATACGTGTCCCAATTTCAGTTGGTAAAGCTGATGACAGGCGTGTAGCGCAGACCCCACGAAGCCACGAACCCAAGTTGTCAACAACGCACTGTGCAAGCTGATGGTGGCTCCGTAAAGATGTGGGCTGTTTAACATGGAATGGACTGGGTCCTCTAGTCCATCTGAACCTATCGTTCATTGGAATTGGTAATTTTCGGCTACTTGGAGACCTTTTGCAGCCATTAATGGACTTCATGTTCTTAAACAACCATGGCCTTCGTAACGGTGTTCCATGGTAAGAGTGTCCTGGTGAAAGCGTTCGCCATGCTCATCGCTTACGGCTCCAGAATTTTCCGGGAAGAAATCAGGGTGCGAATGTAAAAAGTGAATTTTAAGCGACATGTTCTTATAATTGTCCAACAGATCATTCACAATGCTAACATATTTCTTGTCTTTTCTATTACCCAAAAGCCCTTCACAATTGCTTTTAAAGAAGACCAAGCAGCGAATTGGATATCTGTGAGTTTGGTATCAAAGTTTGGATCTTTCAGCAATTTTCTTATTTGTGGTCCAACAAATATACCCCTTTTCAGCTTTGCCTCACTTAATTTCGGAAACTTCTCTTCTAAGTGGTTGAAGGCCTTACCTTCTTTATCCACAGTTTTTACGAATTTCTTGGTAAGGCCCAACTTGATATGAAAGGGAGGCAAAATGATTTTATCGGGCTCAACCAATGGGATATTGTCGACATTTATGTTTCCAGCAACATATGATTCCATCTAGACCATTCCTTGACTGTATAGTGGTTCTTGGCGCCGCGACTGTCCGAAATGCACAAAAAGCAGCAGTATTTCGTGAACCCAGCCTGTAAACATGAAAGGAGTGCAAAAACTTTTAAATCACAGCAAAGCTGCTATTATGATCCCTATATTTGACTGCCTCTAGCAGCAAAGCCATGGTTTCATAAGTTTCTTTCATGTCCACTGCGTAAGCCAAAGGTACCGATGGAAATGCTTGCCATTATGCAGTAGTTCTGCTTTCAAGCTGGTTTTACTGGAGTCAATAAATAGTCGCCACTCCTGTGGATTATGTTGTACACCTAGCTGCATCATCAGACAATTGACATCTCTACATACACGCATTGAATTCTGTATATCGAAATACTGAGCGAAGAAAAGACCTCTTGATCTGAAATAGGAAATTTTTGTCTCTGGAGCTAGAAGGTTCCGTTCTTGCTGTCACGACCCCAAGAGTTCAGCCTACTGTTTCGAAAGTTGTAGATCGCGAACGAAATCGTTCAGTTCCTTTTGATTAAAGAGCTGAGGCGAAGAGTCATGGTTATTAAGGGCAGTACTATATGTTAAATACTTTCTGGTTTACTTGACATGGTGTCTGGTTCCGTGGCTTTCAAGTCACAGGCAGGAACAGGAAACTCCTCATCAGGGCCACAGGCAAATGCACTGAAGATACTTTTGGATACTTTGTTTTATATCTAGTTTTCCTTGAATGTCCCCAAATGTTTCTAAGACAGAAGTAACAGTCTGATTAACGCTCTTTAGGCTCACACAACACCATCGGAACAGCGAATGGCATCGCTCGGCGTTTTCCTTTCAGCCAATCGGTTATGGTTGTAGTACAGGTTATGTAGGCAATATGAGCTGCAAAATTTTTATCTTGATCACCAACAGGGTAATCAAAATATAATTTATATGCCTTCAAGAAAAAATGGTTCAAATGGCTCTGAGCACTATGGGACTCAACTTCTGAGGTCATAAGTCCCCTAGAACTTAGAACTACTTAAACCTAACTAACCTAAGGACAACACACACATCCATGCCCGAGACAGGATTCGAACCTGCGACCGTAGCGGTCGCGCGGTTCCAGACTGTAGCGCCAGAACCGCTCGGCCACCAGCGGCCGGCTATATGCCTTCCTAACCACATCAGTGATTGGTTTTCTTTGGGCTTTTGGAGTGAATTTACCACACACATTACAAGGGTTGTTGGGGTGGTTTAGACAGCAACAACATTTACTAGTTACCATTTTTATTAGTGTAAGTTTTAACTTTCACAGGAAACACTCATTGAGGATCTCTTTCACACCACTGGATTACCACATCACCCATTTCCTTACGATTTGTAGATCTTCTAGCTCTCCTCTACAAATCAAAAACAAACAATTAAACATCAAAACAGAAGAACAGCAAAAAGCCTTTAAAAATTCAAAAATGTTACTTGCTAGAAGACTTTGAAAGGTATATTCAGATGCTACACACCAAAATACATAATAGTTGATGTATCACATCCCAGATGAGGAACGGCTGTTGACTAGTGCAATGAAAGCAAGACTAAAGTAAAATCGAGACACATTCATAGGATTTGTCGACCTGGAAAAAGCGATCGATAGTGCAAAATGGTGCGAGATACTTGAAATTCTGAGAAAAATTGGTGTAAGCTCTAGGGCGAGGCCGGCCTGTGTGGCCGTGCGGTTCTAAGCGCTTCAGTCTGGAACCGCGTTAAGTAGTTCTGAGTTCTAGTGGACTGGTGACCTCAGATGTTAAGTCCCATAGTGCTCAGAGCCATTTTTAGCCATTTCTAGGGCGAGACGTGTAATATACAGTACGTACAAGAGCCAAGAGGGAATAATAAGTTTCAGTAAGTTTCAGATTAAAAAGTTTGTAAGACAGGGATGTAGTCTTTCGCCCCTATTGTTCAGTCTGTACTTTGAAGAAGCACTGATGGAAATAAAGGAAAGATTCGGGAGTGGAATTAATATTCAAGCTGAAAGGATATCAATGACACGAATCGCTGATGACATTGCTATCCTGAGTGAAAGTTAAGAAGAATTACATGATACGCTGAGTGAAATGAACAGTGTAATGAGTGCAGAATATGGACTGAGACTAAATTCAAGAAAGACGAAAGTAATGAGAAGTAGCAGAAATGAGAACAGCGAGAAACTTAAGACCAGGATTGATGGTCATGAAGCAGAAGAAGTTAAGGAATTCTGCTAGCTTGGCAGCAAAATAACCAGTGACGGATGTAGCAAGGAGGACCTTAAAAGCAGACTAGCACTGACAAAAAGGGCTTTCCTGGGCAAGAAAAGTCTACTAGTATCAAACAAAGGCCTTGCTTTGAATAAGAAATTCTTGAGAATGTACGTCTGAGGAACTGCGTTGTATGGTAGTGAAACATTGACTAAGGGAGGGAATGATGAAGTTCTGCGCAGAATCGGAGAGGAAAGGAATATGTGAAAAACACTAACAAGGATAAGGGACAGGATAATAGGACCTATGTTAAGACATCAAGGAATGACTCCCATGGTACTAGAGAGAGCTGCAGAGGGCAAAAGCTGTAGAGGACGACAGAGATTGGAATACATTCAGGAAAAAGCTACTCTGAGTTGAATAAGTGGGCACAGGAAAGGAATTCGTGGCTGGCAGCATCAAACTAGTCAGAAGACTGATGACCCAAAAGTTAAAAAAAAGGAATCGCACTTAAACCAACCAGTTCCCTGGGTCTTATTTTTTGTCATTATTTTTTGCATTAATGAGGTGAGCAACATACTTCTGTGGTATCAGAAATTCTTCTCAATTTCTTATGTTACAAGTAATTTATGTATGAAAAGAGATACCTTGTCTTTTGATTCTTCAGACAAACAGGTCATTTGGTACATAGAACGTTTGGCATTTCCACTTCATAAAGCGTGCATAAAACTACTTTACAAAATTTAGAAGCACCAACGCGTTTTCCCTCGTGTTTCAACGGAGAACGGAGAACTGAACAAGTGTTGCAGGTGGAAGTTATAATGAGTGCCCTTATTACAAAATGCGCGCACGGCAGGAAATGTTTGTGGCGTGTGGCCTGCGGCAGGCACGCGAGGCAGAGATTCTGAGCGGCGAATGCCGGCCGTGTCGGGCTCTCCTTTCAGCTACAGAATGCTGGGAATGTTCGGCGTGCTGTAAGTGAATGCGGTTTGCACCGAAGAACAATGGGAGAGCCTCAGAGGAAGGCTTTCCATGTTGCCGTACTTCTTAAAGTTATTTGGAAAGGTCACTCAGTGTCGTAAGATAATAACATCACGCCGACGTGGTATGACCTTGCATCTAAGGTATTACGTGGAACACTGTTTCTGAAATACTAGTCACGAGAGATGCCGCCAATGACCACAATTTTAAAATTTATCCGTTACTTCCACGTTTTAGTCTTTCATTTAGTTTTGTGAGGACTAATTTAGACCATCATTTGATTCTCTTCAGATCCATTTATCGGTGGTGCTGTGGTGTTATTCTGATGTGAGGTTACTGACTCGACTACAAAGATTTGATGTTCAAATACTGAAAGAAGCTGCTCTTCATAAAAATACGTGTTTATCCGAGACCATGCAATAAAGCGTAAATTTAAAATGTTACAGATTTGCGGCGGGAAGAATCCAATAAGTCAGCTCCTCGATAAGGGCCAGGAGAAGAAAACCGTTGGGGAGAAGAAAACCGTTGGGGAGATGTAAAAATGGTTCAAATGGCTCTGAGCACTATGGGACTTAACATGTGAGGTCATCAGTCCCCTAGAACTCAGAACTACGTAAACCTAACTAACGTAAGGACATCACACACATCCACGCCGGAGGCAGGATTCGAACCTGCGACAGTAGCAGTCACGCGGTTCCGGACTGAAGCGCCTAGAACCGCTCGGCCACGGGGAGATCTACTGGGAATCCCTAAAGTTCAGAGCCATCAGTCTTCTGACTGATTTGAGGCGGCCTCCGATGAATTTCACCCCTGTGCCAACCTCATCATCTCATAAGGCACTCCTTGAGTGCGAGGTTGTGAAAGGTCAATAAAGTTTACGACTTTCGACGCGCCACATATCATCAACCATACAACCACAACATTGGCTGTTAATCGCAACAGTGGGCGGGACTGGAGGTATCGAGTGGTGAGCATAGCACAAGGGTACGGAACCTAGTTGAACTACTTAGTGGACATGCAACTCACAACAGTGCTACAGTGATAGTGGTGCTGATACAAAGCACAGCAATGTCAAAGATAAAGAAAGCAAGTATTGCATGATATCTCCAAAAACAGATGCCGAAATTGCCATTTTGTCAGAAAGGAACCCAAGGATATTTGCAGATTGAGAAAGGTGTAGCAGATGAAATATTACCGTTTCGGCGATATCACCCAGTGGAATGCATGGTGTCGCATACGCTCGATCGTGCGGACAATATACAAGAGGAGTACAATGATGACGATACGTGGTTAACAAATGAAAGGACGTTGAAACAGGTGCTGAGCCACGTAGTTTATCGTCCTTGCCGGACAGCGAGACAGGAATCAAATCTCCAGTGAAATGTAGTAAAAGACAATCGTTCCCCAAGCAGCGGGTACTAAACATAAAATGGAAGATCATGTGCAGCGTAGTAAGATAACAATTATGGACAGTTTTCGAATAAGTCCGCAGCAAGTGTAGTGTAGTGTAAAAGGAAAACTAAAGATATTCAATGGAGGACAAGGCGCACTTGTTAAAAAACTGGAGTTTGTGTGTTTCGAGAATGTTCGAAACAATTTGCAGAGTGTGCGTGATAGTGAACTATGAGCGTCAAATAACACACGACATAGATCACAGTGATTTCAAGGGGAGCAGTGGATGGCTGCTTAACTTCAAACAGATCTACAGAACTGGAAGACGTAAGATAATTAAATTTCAAACAAAGCGTCAACCTGATGATGCAAGCAAACAACGGAACCGGCCCGAAAATTTGTAGATGAAATAAACAAACTTATACCAGAGTTCACTGAGGAATTTGTTTTCAACTACGAGCAATCGGGATTTGAAGAGGAAATGCGTATGAAATAAATCCTGGTATTTGGAGGTACCAAGAGACCTCTATCAACTAACATCGTTGCGTTAACGTATTAGTATACAATTATGCTGAGTGTTAATCTGGATGTTAAATTGGCTGGAAAGTTATTTATTCTCCTGCGAAAAGCTGGATGTGCTCTTCCCCCTACGATTCTTTCTTCTCTGTGTGACCTTGCAAGATCAGCAGGGTATATTTACGTCCCAGCAAGAGTGGGAAAATGGTCATAAGAGAACTAAAAATATGGTACAAGCACCGCTTTTGGCCAATAGCAGGTCAAAATAACTTACTTTTGCTTGATTCCTGGTTTGCCCATAGAAATCATACTCCTTTAGAGCGAACAAACCCCCCTGAAAAATGTGTGACATTGCAGTTCCTACCTCCTGGAACAACTGTACAAACAATGTCACTGAGTGGTTTTGTTGTGCCTGTACAACATATTATCGAACAGTCTGAAGCTACGCCTTAAAGGACAGCCAGTTTCACGGTAATCCCACGACAGACTGTCTCTTATTAGATGGCATGTCATCACATTCCATCAGTTCTCTTCACCAACGTGATTCTGTATTCACTCTTTAAGAACGGATACCTAGCCGAGCGTCCTGCACGTTTTGAACTCCAAAGGAGTTCGTCTTCGATCTGGATGCTTCAAACCTCTGTGATCAGCGTGGCGCGGCATTTTTCATTCGGCGTTCATTTTGGAAGTTGATGGTTTCTTCTGAACATTTCTCGAAAGTCGACGATGCCCATTTTGTTAAGTGTGATACATACAACTCACAGAAGATTGATCTCTGCACCCGACACTCATTTTATGTCGAACTGCTGACGCACATGGTGAATGACTAGCAGCTAATATTTTGTCACAAATGTTAAACCAACAATTCCAAATAAGCCTTTCTAATGATTGAACTTGTGACCTTATGACAGTAGCACTTGCACCCATTGTCCACAACTGTTTATTTGCTATAGCTCAATCTCTGTTTTCTCTGCAGTTTTTACTTCCTTCCCTCAAGTACCATGGGAGCTATTTCTCGGTGTCTTAACAACTATTTTATCAGCCTGTCCCATCTTCTTATCGACGTCTTCCACGTATTGCTTTCGACGACGATTTTACGGAAAACCGCATTTCTTATCATTTAGATAATTTTTACATCTTTTTATAGCACCACATCTCATAACTGGATTTGGCCAGAAATACCCTCTTTGCCCGTATCAGTCAGCTTTCTTTGTCCTTTCTGCTTTGTCTATCGCGTGTTACTTCGAGGTACCGGAATTCCTTCCTTCGTCTACTTCGTACTCACAAATTTTAACGTTAAGTTCATCGGTAATCTCGTAGGGAATTAATGGTTTACTGACACAAACATCTTACACTTGATTGCAATACCACAAAATTTTAGCAACTATTCAAAAAGGCGACCGCGGGTCTGGAAGCAAGCGATACAGAAATACATAAAATACCACACGGAAGGGATTAAGCCCTTAGTTTGAAATCATTTGCATCCGTTCCTCGCACACATTTTTTTGTAATCGTGATATAACTGCAGCTTCAGTATTACTCAACAACTTGAATTTTTAGAAGTATTGATTTTGCGCGATAAAAGATGGGGGATTTTATTCGTGTAGCTTCTGTCTTCCTGTTCGACACCACCTCCTGAAATCCTGTGGACAAAAAATTCCTTGTCGTCGTTCTTGGTAGGCTCGCCGACGTTTTCTCATACGTTTCTATCCGCAGCAACAAATCTCTTCCAATTAGGATTCCATCGTTGTCAATCTTGTCTTTGTACCTCCGTTCGCCTTCCAGACAATCCTGTAAGGATTAATGGTCCTTCTTCGACAACCAGTCATGAACTATAGATAATGGTAATCTTCACCGCGCAGATCACAGAGACGACTACGTATCGTCTCTCAAGCTACACCAGCAAGGTCGATTCGCCAGGCCGTCGTTTGTTATTAAGCGCCCATTGATACGTGGTACATACTGGAATTAAGGAAAACGTGGAAGAGAGGAGCCACTAATATAACTTTCTTTTCACACAACCTGTTTATTTAACAATATATGAACTGTATTTTACAGATAACAGAAGCATTTAACCACAAAATTGTCTTTAACAAACTGAACAAATTTGCTAAATTCTTTTGACATTAAACCTTAAGATGAATAAGCTTTCAATTTTTGCAAAAGAAATCTGAAGTTCTGTCTTGCAAAACAGCAAACAATATGTCACTGATTACAAGACGGCCGGACCTGCAGTCCTCCCGTTATCGGGTGAAACAGCGGTGTTTACTGCCGCGCTGGACACAGCCTGGCTTATTAAACGCCCTTCTCAACATATGAAAACTATATAAGCACCATTGATGACAACAGAGATTCAGTTACACAAAACAGATGACTTAACGTTTTATCTGAAAGCTGTATGTCGAAAGGTTCGGGGTTAAGATGCGCACCTGTGCTTAAGGGTTAAAAAGATTAGCCAACAATATGACAGTGATAAGGCTTACTTCAAAGTAACCAACCTCGTAATTTCAATCGGCAACCAACTGGATCCCAACCCGCCCCTTCTGACAATTTTATTTCAAAAATGGTTCAAGTGGCTCTGAGCACTATGGGACTCAACGTCTGAGGTCATCAGTCCCCTAGAACTTAGAACCGTAGCGGTCGCGCGGTTCTCAAACTGAAGCGCTAGGAAACGCTCGGCCACACTCGCCGGCAATTTTATTTGGCTGTTAATAATTTCAGAGTTAAACTCATTTTCAGCTATTAAGATCGGCAAGCAAAGACCTTCTAAGGACACAACCCACAGATACCAACTCTTCCTTATAGATATTGGCAATGGGGCCGCAAGAGGGATAGTCGAACCTACACCTGAGCCAGTGTTGCCAGACAGAACAACCTCCTAATTTAATGGCACCACGGCTCACACACAGTTTAGAAATCTGCATGTCACATGCGTTGCTCTTTCAGAAGAGCGTATTCATTTCCGACCATTGGAACTTTAGCTCAAAATAATCCGTTTAGGATCTTCTACCGTCTGCGACCGCCTCTTTTACATTGAAAATTATGCGGAAGAATAAATACTTCAGTTCATCTACAAAATGAAGATATACAAAAATTTTCAGAGAAATTCAGGACTGCAGGAATATACATCACTTATGAATGAAATAAGTAGGAAGTGCAGGAAAATCAAGGCGAAATGGCTGCAAGAAAAATGTGCAGAAATATAAAAGGAAATGCTTGTCCGAAGAAATGACCGATCATAAGGAAAACAAAACAGATTTCAGTGAAATTAAAAGCAAACAAAAGGAAACAGATTTCAGTGAAATTAAAAGCAATGCACGTACAGCATACCTTCGGAATTTTCGAAGTCATTGGGTGACGTAGCAACCATGTTACTGTTGATTCGTTGAATCTACTGTATAAGTCTGGGGACATACTGCCAGATTGTTGGAAAAACATCTTTCATACAATCCTGAATATAGCAATGGCAGATACGTGCGAGAACTATCGCACAGTCAACCTAATAGCTCATGCATACAAGGTGCTGACAGGACTAGTACATAAAGTATGGGAGAGAACATGAAAGATCTTTTAGTTGTCAATCAGTTTGGCTTTGGGAAGGGGTACAGGCACGAGAGAGGTAGTTCTGACGGTCCGCTTAGTAATGGAAACAAGGCAGAAGAAAACTCAAGATACGTTCATGGAATTTGTCGAACTGGAAAAAGTGTTCGACAACGTGAAGTGGTGCAATCTATTCGGGATTCTGGGAAAAATACGAGTAAGTTTTAAAAAAGGAAGGATAATACACGGGAGACCTATGTACAAGAACCAAGAGGGAACAATAGGAATGGAAGTCCAAGAACGAAGTGCTCGAAACAAAAAGAGGGCGAGACAGCGATGTAGTCTTTCGCAGGTACTGCTCAATCTGTTCATCGAAGAATCCGTGACTGAAATAAAAGAAATATTTAAGAACAGGTTTAAAGTCCTGGGTGAAAGGTATCTTCGATTCACTCTCAGTTCATATTCTATACTCATTAGGCTGTTCATTCCATTCAACAGATCCTGTAGTTCTTCTTCACTTTCACTAAGGATAGCAATGTCATCCCTCTTGGGTCTTGTACATATTGTACTAGTTAATTGCCCGTCCTCTTCTTTCTTACAGGTCCTCAGTTTTCTTTTCCATTCTTCTGTTATTCTTGTCAGCAATTTGGATGCATGAGCTCATAAACTGGTTGTGCGATACTTTCGCACGTGTCGGCTCTTCCAATCATCGGAATTGTGTGGACGGTAATTTTACCAAAATCTGATGGTATAACGCCAGTCTCATACATTTTACACACCACCGTGGTTAGATATTTTATGGCTACTCGCCCAGTGATTTTAGAAATTTCGATGGAATCTTATCTATTCCTTTTGCGTTACTCGACCTTAGTTCTCCCAAGCTCTTTTAAATTATGGTCTGATACTTGACCACTATTTCTTTCCTATCGACTCCTGTTCCTCTTTTTATCACGTCATCAGACATGTCTACAGCCTCATAGAGACCTTTCTTGTACTCTTTCCATCTATGCGTTCTATCCTCTGCACTTAACAATGAAATTCCCACTACAGTTTTAATGATACCGCCCTTGCTTTTAGTTTCTCCGTAAGTTGTCCTGATTTTTCTATATGTTGGATCACTCCTGACAATCATTTCTATTTCGAATTCTCCACATTTTTCATGTAGCCATTTCACCTTAGCTTGCCTGAGCTTTCTGTTTATTCCATTCCGACTTACATTTCTGTATTCCTGAAATTCCCTTCCTTCTCTTGCCATCAGCTGAAGCACGTGTTCTGTTACCCGTGGTCTCATCGCAGTTACATTGCCTATGTTTTCTTCCCCACTTTTGTCATTCCTCTTTTCATAAATATCCAATTCTTCTTCAAATGAACTACTTACTGAGCTATTCATTCTAGCAGAATCTATAGCCTCAGAGAACTTCAAGCACATCTCTTCATCCCTTAGCATTTCCGTATTCAATTTGTTTGCATATTGTTTCTTACAGATTTGTCTCTTAAACTTCAGTCTAGTCTCCATCATTATTAAATTGTGATCTGAGCCATTATCCGCTCCTGGGTACGCCTTATAATCCAGTATCTCTTTCAAATCGTTGTCTGCCCATGATGTAATCTAACCGTAATCTTCATGTACTGCCCAGTCTTTTCCTAATATAGCTCTTCCTCTTGTGATTCTTGAACAGAGTACACGCTACTTCTAGCTGAAATTTTTGCAGAACTCTCCTTGGTAATACAAACTACCAAGACCATATTCTCCCGTAAGACTTTCTTCTACTCCTTCCCCCATAACCACTTCATGACTATTACATTTTCATCTCCCTTTACTTACTGATTTACTGTTAAATATCCACATATACTTTTTCCAGCTCTTCATCTTCTGTTTGCGTTGTCGGCATGTATACCTGAACGACAGTTGCCGGTGTTGATTTTCTGTCGATTCTGATGACTACGACCCTATCAATGAACTGTTCACAGTAACTCACTCTCTGTCGTATCTTCGTATGCGTAACGAATCCGACTTCCGTTATACTATATGCTGTTGTTGTTGTTGATCATACGCTATACTCGTCTTACCAGAAATCCTTGTCTACTTTCTGTTCGTTTCACTGTCCGCCACTACGCATAAATTGAGCCTTAACATTTCCGTTTTCAGTTCTTCTAGTTTCCCTACCACGTTCAAATTCCTGACATTCCACCTCTCGATTCGTAGCACGTTATAATTTCGTTGCTTTCTGCTATATTCTACTGTTGACGATTATCTTAACTTTTCTTCATGGTACCACAGCCACATATTTGCTACACGACATTTTCAGTATTCTACTAGGGCTGTTTTTTCACAAGTATTCAATTAGTTATAGCTTGCACGAATAATCAATTTCGGGCTTACAGGTTACTTCAAGCGCAGTAGGTGTCGATGTGCTGTACTGTTATCATCCTGACACCTTCATTGTGTCAGTGATGGTACTTATAGTTAACCCTAACTCTTGTAAATAAAAAAGTACGGAATACTGTGATTTTACTTGTATTACGTCCACAATCTGGGTTCTTCGACACCTGGTACCCATTCTCAAATTATTCAATGAAGCATCCTGTGTGACCTGTTATATTCTTGCACGCTCTTACAGAAACACCCTGTATGTATTGGATTTCCATATTGACACCTTTTTTTTCGAGTCATCATCTTCTGACTGGGTTGATGCGACCCGCCACGCATTCCTTTTCTGTGCCAGGCTCTTCATCTCAGAGTAGCACTTGTAACGTACGCCCTCAATTATTTGCTCAATGTATTCAAATCTCTGTCTTCCTCTACAGTTTTTGCCCTCTACAGCTCCCTCTAGTACCATGGAAGTCACCCACTGATGTCTTAACAGATGTCCTACCATCCTGTGCCTTCTTCTTGTTAGTGTTTTCCACACACTCCTTTCTTCTCCGATTTTGCGCACAACCTTATCAGTCCACCTGATTTTCAACATTCACCTGTAGCACCACGTCTATAATACTTCGATTCTCTTATGTTCCGGTTTTCCTACAGTCAATGTGTCACTACCATACAATGCTGTGCACCAAACGTAGCCGGCCGGAGTGGCCGAGCGGTTAAAGGCGCTACAGTCTGGAACCGCACGACCGCTACGGCCGCAGGTTCGAATCCTGCCTCGGGCATGGATGTGAGTGATGTCCTTAGGTTAGTTAGGTTTAAGTAGTTCTAAGTTCTAGGGGACTTATGACCACAGCAGTTGAGTCCCATAGTGTTCAGAGCCATTTGAACCATTTGAACCATACGTACATTCCCAGGAATTTCTTCCTCAAATTAATGCTTGTGTTTGATACTAGTAGATTCTCATGGCCAGGAATGGCCTTTTTGCCAGAGTTAGTCAGCTTTTGATGTCCTCCTTGCTCTGTCCGTCACTGGTTATTTTACTGCCTAGGTAGTAGAATTCCTTAGCTTCATCTACTTCGTGACCATCAGTTCTGATGTTAAGTTCCTCGCCGTTCTCATTTCTGCTACTTCTCATTACTTTCGACATTCTTCGATTTGGTCTGACTCCATATTCTGCACTCATTCCATTCAGCAGGTCATGTAAAAATGCGTCTTCACTTTCACTCTTTCACTGATGATAGCAATCTCATCGGCGAATCGTATCACTGATATCTTTGAAATTTAATTTCACTCCAGTATCTTTCCTCTATTTCCATCATTTCTTCCTCGATGTACAGACTGAAAATTAGAGGCGAAAGACTACATCCCTGTCTTATACCCTTTTAATCCGAGCACTTCGTTCTTGGTCATCCACTTTTATTATTCCCTCTTGTCTCTTGTACATACGAGGGGGGGGGGGGGCCCAAAAGAAACCGGATCGTTGTCATAAAAAAATTATTGATGAACCTTTTTACAAAATTACTTCAGGCACCTTCAAAATACTCTCCATTACATGAGATGCACTTAGCAAGTCTCTTTTCCCACTGTTGGAAGCATGTTTGGAACTCTTCAAGTTTGATATTGTCCAGTGCCCTTTGAGAAGCTGTTTTTACCACCTCAACAACGTCATAACGCTCCCCTTTTAGCGTTTTTTTCATTCGTGGAAATAGGAAAAAGTCACACGGGGCTAGGTCCGGCAAATACGGAGCGTGGGGAACGACAGACCACATCTGAGATGCCAAATAGTGGGTCACTCGTAAGGCCGTGTGTGCTGGAACGATGTCGTGATGCAGAAACCAGTCACCTGATCGCCATAGTTCCGGGCGTTTCCTCCTCACATCCTCTCGCAGACGCCTTAAAACATCCAAGTAAAAGTGCTGGTTAACAGTCTGGCCAGGGGGTACGAATTCCCGAAGCACAATTCCACGAACATTAAAAAAGACAATGATCATGTTCTTCACATTTGACCTCACTTGCCTTGCTGTTTTTGGTCTGGGAGAGGTGGGAGTCCTCCACTGGCTTGATGCTTGCTTGGTTTCTGGGTCATACCCGTAACACCAACTCTCATCCTCTGTAATGACTTTGTTCAAGAAGTTTGGATGACGTGCAATTTCTGTTTTCGAGTCCACACTTGCACGTTCAGCTCTACACTGACGCCGTCTGCACAGCTGTATCATGAAGGTCTCTACTAACACCATCCAGCGTGAGAACCCTGCACTACGTCTACGTGTGGCAGCGCCCTCGGAGTCCGGTTTCTTTTGGGTCCCCCCCTGGTATTGTATCTTACCCGTCTCTCTCTATAGCGCACACCAATTTTTATCAGAGCTTAGAATATCTTGCACCATTTTACATTGTCGAAGGCTTTTACATGTTGACGAATCCTATGAAAGGGCGTTGAGTGTTCTATAGTCTTGCTTCCATTATCAACCGCAAAATCAGAATTACCTGTCTGGTGCCTTTACCTTTCCTAAAGCCTAACTGATCGACATCTAACGCACTCTCAATTTTCTTCCCCATTCTTCTGTACATTATTCTTGTCAGCAACTTGGATAAATGTGCTATTAAACTAATTGTGCGATAATTCTCGTTCTTGTCAGCTCTTGCAATCTTCCTGTACATTCTACATACCAACGTGAATAGTGGTTTTATTGCCAATTCCTCCAATGATTTGAGAAATTCTGATTGAATGTTATCTATCCCTTCAGCCTTAGTCCTCCAAAGCTCTCTTAAACTGTGATTATAACACTGGATCCCCCATCTCTTCCAAATCGACTCCTGTTTCTTCTTCTATTACATCAGACAAATCTTCCCACTCATAGAGGCCTTCAATTCTCTTTCATCTATCCGCTTTCTCCCTCAATTCAACAGTGGAATTCCCGTTGCACTCTTAATGTTGCCACCCCTGCTCTTAATTTCACCTAAGGCTGTTTTGACTTTCCTATATACTGAGTCAGACCTTCCATCAATCTCTTATATTTCGATTTCTTCACATTTTTCACATAGCCATGTAATGACATTCTACGTGGACTGTCAGAAGCTTAAACGTGGTTGGGAAACTAGAAAATCTGAAAAGGGAAATGCAAAGGCTCAGTCTAGATGTAGTAGGTGTCAGTGAAGTGAAGTAGAAAGAAGACAAGGATTTATGGTCAGATGAGTCTAGGGTAATATCAACTTCAGCAGAAAATGGTATAACAGGAACAGGATTCGTAATGAATAGGAAGGTCGGGCAGAGAGTGTGTTACTGTGAACAGTTCAGTGATAGGGTTAGTCATATCAGAATCGGCAGCAAACAAACACCGACAACGATAGTTCATGTATACAGGGTGTTACAAAAAGGTACGGCCAAACTTTCAGGAAACATTCCTCACACACAAAGAAAGAAAATATGTTATGTGGACATGTGTCCGGAAACGCTTACTTTCCATGTTAGAGCTCATTTATTACTTCTCTTCAAATAACATTAATCATGGAATGGAAACACACAGCAACAGAACGTACCAGCGTGACTTCAAACACTTTGTTACAGGAAATGTTCAAAATGTCCTCCGTTAGCGAGGATACAAGCATCCACCCTCCGTCGCATGGAATCCCTGATGCGCTGATGCAGCCCTGGAGAATGGCGTATTGTATCACAGCCGTCCACAATACGAGCACGAAGAGTCTCTACATTTGGTACCGGGATTGCGTAGAAAAGAGCTTTCAAATGCCCCCATAAATGAAATCCAAGAGGGTTGAGGTCAGGAGAGCGTGGAGCCCATGGAACTGGTCCGCCTCTACCAATCCATCGGTCACCGAATCTGTTGTTGAGAAGCGTACGAACACATCGACTGAAATGTGCAGGAGCTCCATCGTGCATGAACCACATGTTGCGTCGTACTTGTAAAGGCACATGTTCTAGCAGCACAGGTAGAGTATTCCGTATGAAATCATGATAACGTGCTCCACTGAGCGTAGGTGGAAGAACATGGGGCCCAATCAAGACATCACCAACAATGCCTGCCCAAACGTTCACAGAAAATCTGTGTTGATGACGTGATTGCACAATTGCTTGCGGATTCTCGTCAGCCCGCACAGGTTGATTGTGAAAATTTACAATTTGATCACGTTGGAATGAAGCCTCATCCGTAAAGAGAACATTTGCACTGAAATGAGGATTGACACATTGTTGGATGAACCGTTCGCAGAAGTGTTCCCGTGGAGGCCAATCAGCTGCTGATAGTGCCTGCATACGCTGTACATGGTACGGAAACAACTGGTTCTCCCGTAGCACTCTCCATACAGTGACGTGGTCAACGTTACCTTGTACAGCAGCAACTTCTCTGTCGCTGACATTAGGGTTATCGTCAACTGACCGAAGAATTGCCTCGTCCATTGCAGGTGTCCTCGTTGTTCTAGGTCTTCCCCAGTCGCGAGTCATAGGCTGGAATGTTCCGTGCTCCCTAAGACGTCGATCAATTGCTTCGAACGTCTTCCTGTCGGGACACCTTCGTTCTGGAAATCTGTCTCGATACAAACGTACCGCGCCACGGCTATTGCCCCGTGCTACTCCATACATCAAATGGGCATCTGCCAACTCCGCATTTGTAAACATTGCACTGACTGAAAAACCACGTTCGTGATGAACACTAACCTGTTGATGCTACGTACTGATGTGCTTGATGTAGAGCAATGAGACGCAAGTCAACACAAGCACCGAAGTCAACATTACCTTCCTTCAATTGGGACAACTGGCGGTGAATCGAGGAAGTACAGTACATACTGACGAATCTAAAATGGAAATTAAGCGTTTCCGGACACATGTCCACATAACATCTTTTCTTTATTTGTGTGTGAGGAATGTTTCCTGAAAGTTTGGCCGTACCTTTTTGTAACACCCTGTATATGCCGATGTATGAAGCTGAAGATGAAGAGATAGAGAAATTTTATGAGGATATTGAAAGGGTAATACAGTATGTAAAGGGAGATGAAAATCTAATACTCATGGTGGACTGGAATGCAGTTGTAAGGGAAGCAGTAGAAGAAAAGCTTACAACGGGATTTCCACTGTTAAATGCAGACGATAGAGCGGATAGGTGGAAAGAACACACTGAAAGCCTCTATAAGGGGGAAGATTTTCTGATGTGATAGAAGAAGAAACTGTTACATAGTCACAGTTTTGGTTTGCTCCTTTTGTATTTGTGTATTGTTCAGCGGTTTTTACATTTTAAAATGCAGTACCACCACACTCTCAAAGATTGTATTTCAAGTATGTTCCCTCACACTACTCCATTTTCCTGCATTTATTCACTTCTATTTATTTTATTGAGATTGCTTAAGTTTCTTATGTATTCTGTAGTTACATTGATAATTTTTTTTTATTTTAATGGGTCTGTGTATCACTCTCCATCTTTTATATCTCATGAAGTAGCCTTGTCAAGTACTAATTTTATTTTATTTTATTAGTTTTGATTATTTAACAGAAGTTGTTAGGTAGGTGTGCTTTTCCTATTTTGTATTAAAGGTTTTTCCTGTCCACTCCATTTTTATTTTTATTTATTTACTGTTCAGTTTTTTTTTTTTTTACTTTTTACATTGTATTACCAGCACACGTTCAAAGATGTTATTTACTCTATGTTTCTGCTTCAATGTAGACGTACATCTTCTCTTCCAACGTTGTTTACAAACATTGTAACTTCTTTAGTGATAATACTCAGTAAATGTCTGAGGATAGCCTTGTAAGCCGAAAACTGGTTAATACAATAAAAGTAATACTGTAGAATAAAAACAAATTAGTGCTTTTCATTAATTATTTCCGTGATCTCTTAGAAGCAGACAGCAGAAATGTGTCACACATTTATTTAATACCAGCTTCTCTCTCTTCTTGTTATGTCAAAGGAAAGGTCTTCCTTCTGAATTTAAAATTTACATTTCTTTTGGTTTGTTCACCTATAATGGTATCCCGTCATAACAGCTTTACTTAATACAAACTAAGTTACAGTTCGTCAAAAATTCTTGCTTGATTACTTTACTTTTGCTTCTCTGCAATTTCGACAAATTTCATTTCAAAACGATTTGTCTTAAATGAATTTTTCAGGTGTTTAGATTTTTATCGTTACTGTTTTCTTCCATTGATGCTTTTAGTCCTTCTTCACTTACCACAGAAAGCTCAAACTTCGCAATGTAAATATCTACAGAATGCTATATCTCTTGATCTTCCATTCACTACGTGGGTACATGCCGGAAAATGTAGCCATATTATCAAAAGACTCTTTTTCTGTTTGTTACAGTGTCTATATTGCACTACTTTGTTATGGGCGACGTCTTCCTACTCATTCTGTACTCAGGTACGCAAGTCAAGTCACCAAGCCAAGTTTTCAGAACCGCAACGAGAAAAAGAAATAAATAACTCCTCCCGAAACTCACGTAATGTCCCCCGGGTAAAAGACGTCGTTTCTTCTCCAACTTTTCTAAAATATTTCTTTCGCCCCTCTTCTCAATCCACTGCTTCTCGACGAAGAGACTGAGGAAACTAACGTCTGCAAACCGCAGTTCCACTTTTAACGTCGCCTCGGAGGAGACGTATTCGCCGTAATGAAGCAAAAGCGCGCGGAAAGTCAACACCATTATTTGCCGCACCCGGCGCCGCCTCCCAGTCTCTCGTGCCCGCCGCTCAGCCGCCCCCAGCCGCCCCCGCGACTCCTCACGGCAGACTCGTCGTTCAGCAGGGCAAGGGGGGGGGGGGCGGCTGGGGGCGGGGCGAGCTTGTTCAGAGCGCGGAATTTATCACTAATCCGTGAATGGGCGGCGCAGATCCCTCTCAATTGTGAGCGCGCCATTTCGTGACATCCTAATCAGCGGCCCGAGGGGCGGCTGCGAACAAACAGCGCGAGTCCTTTGTTCGCGGCGCAGAATAGCGGCCGCGCTCCTCGGCGCGGGCGCTCCATCAGCAGCTCGTCCGCCCACAGATGTTTACACAATTTTGCGCTTGTCAGCCGGTCTTTTTCCAGCGAGTCCGGGCTTATAGCTGACGTCGCGAGATCGCCGAGGACAGAGAGGGAAAGAGAGCGAAAGAGAAAGTGAGAGAGTGGAACCAGAAGAGCTGGGCCCGCGTCTACGGCGCAAAGCGTCGCTAGGGCTTCCTAGACGTCATGGTGCTGTTACTTCATTTCCGGAGTAACAAGTAAGTATTAATACAACGAAAGAAATAAAAGCAAGACGATGTACTGGATGTTTCAGAGGTACATTCTAAGACAAAAAAAAGTAACGGGGGCGACACATCAAACGAGGGAATTATCCGAACCGGTAAATGTGTTGTACATGCACAGACAAACAAAACTCACAATTTTCAGAAATATTGGGTGGTTTATTCAAGAAAAGATCTTCACAAAATGAGCCAGTCGATACGAAGCTGTTCCACCTCTCGCCCTTAGACAAAACAGTTCAAAACAGTTATTAAACTGGCTCGAACAGTCCGCGGGTATACTGCCGGTTCATAGCGTCGAACGGGCACAATATTTCGGACGATGGCGACATGTCTGATCGCTATGAAGACAACATTTTCGCACAGACAACGAGCTGAAGATGAGCGTGGAGAATTGGCGGGAAGCACAGGCGGCTGCCTTCTCTGACGAGGGTATTGGAAAGTTGGTACAACGCTACGACAAATGTCTAAGTTGGAGTGGTGGCTATGTAGAGCAGTGGCTAGAAGCTGTAGCTAACTGTTGCAGATAAAATATTTCCGATTTTCAAATTTGTTTCCATTTCGTGATCAATCGGATCTCACTTTCCGAATAGCCCTAGTAATTCTGCGATTGGTTTTGATCTTCTGATGATTTTACTATGCGGTAAAGGACAGCATTATCTGCAAACAATCTAAGAAGGCTGCTCAGATTAACCGTTGATACAATAACACTTCTTTGAGGAACTCCTTATATTACGACTGTTTTTTCTGAAAAACTTTCCGTGTACTACTACGAACTGTGATTTTTCTGACACGAAATCAGGAAAGCAGTCGTACAACTTACACGATACCACATAGGTATGCCATCTGATTAGAAGCCGCTTGTGAGAAACGGCATCGAAAGTGATCAGGAAATGTAGAAGTATGGAATCAATTTGAGATCGCCTATCTATAGCACTCCTTATTTTGTGTGAATAGCCAGTTGTGTATCACAAGAACTATATTTTCAGAATCCGTGCTTACTAATGTCAACAGATACTTTTTCCTCGGGTAGTTAATAGTCTTACGAATTCATTTTATGTTCCATATTCCTACCGCAAGTCGATGTCAGTCATAAGGGTCTGTTATTCAGTGTATCATTTCTATTTCAGGTTTTTTTTTGTATTGGTGTGAACTGTGCAACTTTGCAGTTCTTAGGTGCGGACCTTTTGCCAACCGAATGACCGTTTAAGATTACTACGTATGGAGCAGTGGAGCGCATTTCGAAAGGAACTTAATTGCTTTATGATGTGGGGATTATTAAGTGGTTTAAATTTACTATCTGCGTGTGTTGCCAATTTTGTCTTACGTCAGTGAAATATAGTCCTTCAATGCTAAAAATGTACAAGGCCTGAGATTATCTCAGAGAGGAGTGGAGAAGTGCGTGTTCGGAATTGTAAGGATAAACATAAGAGAAAACAAATATACTGGAAATAGACAGGACTGGACGACGCAAGTATGACTGTAGTGAATAGGAAAATGGAAGTGGGCGAGACGGGCAGTCAATGTTATGGTTGGCAAGTGGATCACGCAAGTGCTTTGCTGGATTCCAAGAGACACAATGTAGACAACGACCTATTGGGACATGAGTACATGACGTCAAGTAACGTGCAGAGGAAATAAAGACGCATATAACTAAGGACCATTAGGTGTGTTTACAGGAAGCCATTACTCAACTGTGAATTTCAAATGACTGGTGACGCTGATGACCAGTTACTTCTGCGCCCTGTACTATTTGGCTCAAAATGGCTCTGAGCACTATGGGACTCAACTGCTGAGGTCATTAGTCCCCTAGAACTTAGAACTAGTTAAACCTAACTAACCTAAGGACATCACAAACATCCATGCCCGAGGCAGGATTCGAACCTGCGACCGTAGCGGTCTTGCAATTCCAGGCTGCAGCGCCTTTAACCTGTACTATTTACCTCCCTTTCTATTGACATGTTTGTTACCAAGATACCGCTGCTTCTACGAAAGTGAAGGAATATCAGTAACAGCAGATAAAACGTTAATTTTTTTGTTTACATAATGGCCTTATCAAACACTCAAAATAATTTTGTTCGGCCCCGAATACCTGTGCTTTTAGACGATATTTTATTAATATGTGACCGTAACTGAATATGGACAGACCAGTCATAGTAAAAGAATTTTGGAAAAAACTTTAGCTCCGAAATTAGCAGTTACTTTTCTTGGACCTATGTTTGTCTGTCCAACTTCTGTAATGGCCCTTTTTAGAGATTTCTACTCTTGTTTCACTGAATTGCGGACTATGGTATTCGTTATAGTAGCATATGTAACCTAAGAGAGCTTCCAAGGCAACTCATCATTCCTCGTAATACAGTATCCTAGTGCTTTGCACACTGATTCTCCCGGAAGATTTTCTTATATTTAAGCCTTCCTTTCGTCATTATCATACTGTGATCGTAGTCTACATCTGCTCATGGATACGCCTTACAATCCAATATCTGAATTCGGAATCCCTGTCTGTTCGTGATATAATCCGACTGAGATCTTCCCGTGTCTCCGGACCTTTTCTGAATATACCTCCTCCTCGTATGATTTTTAATAAGTGTATTCACTAATAATAACTGAAATTTATTGTACAACTCAATTAGTACTTCTCTCGCATTGCTATTACTTCCCCTTTCAGTTATCTGTGATAGTGTATCGACTCCTTTTACGTACTGAACTATCCGTTTAGTTTCTTCGTATAGTTTCGGTATCCGTTCGCCCTATGTTAGTGAAGTCGGCATATCTACTCGAACTAATGTTGCATTCCGTTGCTTGCAGTTGCGGACGAAGTTTTTTGCTTCACACCCGTGGAAATCATTCAGTTTTCCACCCTTAACAATCCTGAGTGCTAATTTCTGATTTCAATTGATTTTCCTCTCAATCCATCACTAAATCTTTTGTTAATACAATGTACTACCTATTCATTCCTATGGTTTATACGGCGTACGTAAGCTTTGAACTGGAGTGAAGCGCGGTTAGAGGCTCCATGTCACTAACTGCGCGGACTCTCCCGCCGGAGATTCGAGTCCTCCCTCGGGCATGGTTGTGCGTGTCGTTCTTCGCATATGTTAGTTTAAGTAGAGTGTAAGTCTAGGGACCGATGACGTCAGCAGATTGGTCCCTTAGGAATTCACACACATTTGAACGTTTGAACATCTGTGATACGTATAGATGAACGAAGAGGTAAAGCTTCTTTTTCTGTCGGGTGAAACTTTCAAGCAATAATTTATAAGTGGAGTGCGAAGTGCTCTTCCGTAATGTTCGTTTATAACTGCGAAACTTTTAATTTGTGGCATTACCCATTTGTTTGCTGAACTATGATGTGACTTCGTTACTGTGCACCAACTGAGGTCATTTAACTGAAGATTCTAGACGGTATGAACATTCCTTACTAAAATGCATTTAGCTTACATTATAAAATTTCATTATGAGATACGGTTACCCTGATAACAGTGAACCACCATATCCGATGAAACTTCAGCGTACCACTATTTTTAGTGGTTATTTGTATGCCATTTCCTGTGAGCATATATTGTGAGTGAGCGATAATGTGATTTAACACAAGCTTTCGATATCAGGCTGTAGTCATACGGATATCATTGTAAATGACTACGATGTGTGTTCTTCTGCGTGCGTAGAGATTATTAAGTTTCCTGAGAGCTTATCACCGTTCCAGCAAATAAATTAGTTACTTTTATGGCTACTGTGTTCTTAAACGGCTAATATTGTGGCGTCACTTCATTAATCCACCATAAAACCGATATTTACTATGAAGACGGCTGTTGTACAGTACAATCTCCGTAAGTGTAACAGACTGTTCATCAGGAGGTATGTCTGTGGTGGAAGATTATTTTTCAAAATTGGAAATACCTTGCAATTATTTTACTACATCTGCAAAGACAAACGATGTGTATAAAAAAGTTCACAAACCTCGTAAGAAACAACAACTACTGCGAGGTAGGACTGAACCCAGGCAAAGGACTGGATACACCACAATGCATCATTTGCAAGTCATGTGAGATATTAAAAATAGGAGGAATTAGTGCAAATTACTGCTTTGCCTGGAATAATAGATTTTGAAAATAAGTTTCGAGTCATTCTCTACAAAATCAGTAACAGGCGCTTATAAAAGCAAAGCGTTGATTCAACAAATTAAATTATGAAGAAGCTTATCTTCAATGCAACAGCTTTAATTACTCTAAACGAAGACAGATAACGCAAGGGGCGCCCATACCACATGCCTTTTCCCAGCAGAACCGGAGAAAGTTTTTAAGTCTACATAAAACTCCGTCCGAACAGGCCGTGTGAGGCCCAACGGTACCGTCTGGCCGCCGTGTCGTCCTCAGCCCACAGGCGTCACTGGATGCGGATATGGAGAGGCATGTGGTCAGCACACACCTCTCCCGGCCGTATGTCAGTTTACGAGACCAGAGCCGCTACTTCTCAATCAAGTATCTCCTCAGTTTTCCACACAAGGGCTGAGTGCACCCCGCTTGTCAACAGCTCCCGGCAGAACGGATGGTTGCCCATCCAAGTGCTAGCCCAGCCCGTTAGGGCTTAACTTCGGTGACCTGACGGGAACCGGTGTTACCACTGCGGCAAGGACGTAGACCTTATATCTACTGACGATAAACATGTGTGTGCGATATCTCGTTGACGTTCTTTTTTTCGTTCGTATGACTCTTGCTTTCAAACATCTAACATGAGTATGTGCAGATATGCACCTCGACTATCACGCTCCCTGTTTGCCGTACCGCCTGCTCAGCACTGCTCTCTACAGACAGTGAGGAGGCAAAACGTTACGATCGCCTGTTTAATGGTGTGTTGAGCCGCATTTGGAACGCGATACAGCAGTGACATTTCTAGCATTTTGCGTGGATTCTGCAAGTTTTCGGTAGGTGTCGGTAGAGAAGCAGTAGATGTTTGCACCGCTAGGTAGCGAGAGCTGCATATCTGATGAGTCAGTGTGCGGAGTGTCATTCAGCTTGGAGGACGTGTTGCGTGTCCACAATGATTTCCGTAATGCTCTGTGTTTGGTGAGTGGCGATTTTACAATGGATCCGCGAACAGAACAGCGCGTGTTTATCAAATTCTGTGCGAATCTCGGGAAAACTGCTACGGAGACCCTAACAATGATTCAACAAGTGTTTGGGGGCAGAGCATGAGCCGTAGCATGTGTTTGAGTGGCATGCTCCATTAGGGCCGGTGTACAAAGATGATGCTCACACTGGAATGCCCGTTAGCCGCACAACACCAGACATTGTTGCCAAATTTCAACAATTGATTATTGCGGATCGACGTCGAACCATTCAAGACCTTGCGGATGAAGTGGGTATTGGTTATGGGAAATGTCAACAAATGTTGACTGATGAATTGGCCATGCATCGTGTAGCCCCAAAATTTGTGCCAAGGATCTTGACAGCCGACCAGAAGGCAGAGCATGTTGAAGTATGCACGGACCTTCATCAGACCGTATGTAATGATCCAACCTTCTTGTCACAGTTTATCACCGGCGACGAGAGCTGGATTTAGGGTTATAACCCAGAGACAAAGCAACAATCGTCCCAGTGGAAGAGCCCAGGCTCTCCGAGAGCCAAAAAGGCGAGACAGGTGAAGAGCAAAGTGAAGAGCATGATCATGGTTTTCTTTGATACTGAGGGAATTGTGCACAAAGAATTCGTCCCTCCCAACCAAACAGTGAATTCCGTGTACTACTGTGACGTATCGCTGCGGCTCCGTGAAAACGTGCGGCGACGACGGCCCGTACTTTGGCGTCAAGGGAACTGGCTGCTGCATCAGGACAACGCGCCCTGTTACACGTCCTTGCCTTACACCTTTTGGGCAAAAAACAACATGGCGGTTGTACGCCACCCACCATACTCGCCAGATTTGGCACCTTGCGACTTCGTGCTATTCTCAAAACTGAAAATCAAGTCGAAAGGCCGTCGGTTCGACACTCTAGAGAGGATTCAAGAAGCATCACTGGCATTGGTAAACACCGTCAAAGAACAGGACTTCCAGAAAAAGTATGAGCAGTGGGAGAAGCGCTGGGACTGGTGTGTACGTGCGGATGGGAACTACTTCGAGTGTAATGGTGACGATTAG
The DNA here is from genome assembly GCF_021461395.2 of Schistocerca americana. NCBI lineage: Eukaryota > Metazoa > Arthropoda > Insecta > Orthoptera > Acrididae > Schistocerca > Schistocerca americana. The sequence goes on along the minus strand of NC_060119.1, from coordinate 458,363,052 downwards.
TCCAAAGGTAAGGTTTTCAAGAGATGACAGCACCAGTCTCGAAAATTTTGGATAGCATCTCGTATGCCTTGCGACATGGACAGGCAAGCTGCTGTAAGGTGGCATCGCCGTACTTGTGGACGTCAAGCGTGAAGGAATACAGGTAGTCCGCAATAATGTTCCGCCGTCTACAACAATCCTTGTGCTTTAATTTACTATCAAAGGTCCAATGGAAGACGAGGTGAAAGTCACCAAAATTATAATACTGTACTTTCGAGCCTTCGTCGCGCAAGCCTAAGAACTGAACGTTGTATGATGAGACGTAGACTTCCAACACCCTGTTCTTACTCGTGCTTTCACATCCCTTCAACCACTTTCCGTAAAAGTTCAGAAAACGAACAGCCTACCAATTCCGCTGTTTTCGAGATACTCGGTCCCACGTGCCATGCCATAATCACCTGGCATTTATCAAGTGGTTTATGGCAACAGAATTCCGTAATTGCCGACCGTATCGTCGCTAGAATGATTTCCCCTCCGATCCTCTACTTTGCTTTCTACGTAACGTGCCCGCAACGCCACGAGGCAGTATTTATACTTGATGTATTTAGTGGCCATAATGTTCTGGCTCGTTAGCGTAGATCTCCGATTGATGGAAACCAGTAATAATACATAGCCGTTTTTCCTTTTTTTATGTTCATTAGTTTGATGAGATAAACTGGAGAATAATTTTGTTGGACTTTGATGAAAGAACCACCATATTTTTGTATGTATTATCCTCATCCGCGAACTTTTTTTCTGTCATCAGCCTTCTGACTGGTTCGATGCAGCTCGTCAGGAATTACTCTCCTGCGCCAAATGTTCATCTCAGAGTACCACTTGCAACCTACGTCCTCAAGTATTTGCTGGATGTGTTCCAATCTCGTCTTCCCCTACAGTTTCTGTCCTCTACAGCTTCCTCTAACATCGTGGAAGTTATTTCCTGTTGTCTTAACGCATGCTCTATCATCCTCTCTTGCTCTTGTCCATATGCTCCATTCTTAGTCGATTCTGCGGAGAACTTCATTTTTCTGTGTCTATCAGGACACACAATTTTCCATATCCTTTTATAGAACCACGTCTGAAGCGTTTGCATTCTCATTATTTTCTGGTACTCTCACACTCCATGATCTAGTTCCATACCTTACCGTGCTCCAGACGTACATTCCCAAAAATTTCTTTCTCAAATTAAGACGAACGTGTGGTACTAGTAAGCTTCCTTTGGCCAAGAAGCTTTCTTTGTGTGCGGCAGTCAGCTTTTACGGCCTCCTTCCTTCGCCTGCAATGCCTTATTTTCCTTTCAAGTTAGCATAATTCCTTGATTTCCTATACTTCGGGATCTCCAAATTTGACGGTAAGTTTCTCACTAATCGCATTTCGCACAGGGCGAGGATCTGCCATGTGGACTACAAAACCGGATAAAATTTTACCCGACCGTTCTACGCTGAAAAAATGAGTCACGTGTTTCGACTTTTTGACAGACACTCCCTAGTTTGTGAAAAATAAAGACGAGGTAGAAGTTCATGACGAAAAATCGCATTTTCAATGCCATTTAAATTTTGCTTGTTTAATGATTAATAGAATACGCCCCAATCATTTAATTAAGGCTAAAATACATTAAAAATTAATTTTCTCTATGTAAATAAATCTGCGAAGTAAGGAGAAAATATCACGAATTAATGTAAGGTATGCATTTTTTTGCTGTTCCGATAAAGAATGTTCCAGAGAAATGCTTATGTATCGAAACTGTAAAGTAAGTTGAAGGCAGTCGCTGTAATTTGTTTTTGGATTATATAAAAGCGGGAGCTGTGAGCTCTCTCGTTCGTTTTCGATGGCTGTTTCACAAAATGTAAGTATCGCTCTCGTGCCTGTAAATTTTGACTAAATAATTACGCTAATTTACTTACAAAAGCCGTGTTTGAATTAAGAACCAACTTTCCTATTCCATTAATACCAATCTCAATTTATTATGTTACATTTTAGAACTTTTACAGGCTGCAGCGAATCAGAGTTGCCGACGAATTGTTTGGTGGCCACAGCCGAACGCTACTAGTGTTCAATGAGCTTTTACTATATCAAAATTTTATTTCAGTGTCCCTGATATCTCTTTTACCAATCTATTGTACCAGTACCCGGGCAGGCTAATTACGCAAAATGCGTAATTTTGAGATGAGTCACTGCCCTCTAAACAATGCTGTCGGTCAATGTTCTCGTCGGTCTGATGGGAATCGGATGCAGGTTGGTGGAATATATAATTTCATGACCCACAAGTAAAAATTTTCTATGCACTGTTTTACAATTTCAGAAGCATTGCCATCAGCAAATGCGATAAATATAATATTATTTTTTTGTATACTAGTAATATTATACTGTACATCGAAAGAACGTCTAAGTTCAAAAATTTTATTAATATAATATGGAGTTCAGAATTAATGTTCTTCGAGTTGCTTAAGTGTTTGCGTTTTCATGCTGTAGCTTCGGTACCCGTCATGCTACGCGTCTAGAAGTGCGAGGTCGGCGGTCGAGCGATCGAGGCGGCCTGCTATATAATTAAACCGTCAGAGTTGTACACAAATTCATAGAGTCCACATCGAGAGCTCCCTGGCGAGTGAATACAGCTCGATCAAACAGTTTCATATCACTGCCGATGTGTGTGTTTAAGTGAACTATCGGAATGGCGGACAATCAACGACTTTCGACAAGTTCGCCTTCGGAATGTGAAGTTCAGAATGTTGAATATTTTGCAGATGTCGGTGAAAAGATAAGCAAAGAGTGCAAAGAAAAACTTGCTGATCCCATACAAGTCGTCCCTAGTTTATTTGTAGACAATGGCTTCGCACAATGAGGTGTGAGGGCAAAGATTTCTGAAAGATAACGTTTAATCAGCTAGAAATTGTATCAGTGATTTGGATTATGCTCCAGAAATTAACTTTCTAGAAACTGAAGAGATGTCTCTGAAAATGAACAACACTCCACCAGATTTTGTGTAAAGTACCAGTATCACCGACGATTCAAGTGCGTCGACCTCATCAGCAGCGAAATCAGGATGAGATGAAGATTCAGCATAGGAACCGGAATCAAAGAGATGCATAGTGTGAGAGCAAGTACCATTGCATGTCAGTATAGCTGCAGTTACAGTGGCGTAACGACATCTTAAGTGGAGTTTGAAAACACTGCACACTACGGGAGCAAACGCAATGCTAAATAAAAAGGGCTTGTTGCAGAGGTGGGAAGCAAACATCCAAAATAGAAGATTCATAGTCTATAAATTAAATGATATAGATAAATGGGCGTTCGACAGATTCGTTGAAGCCAGAGAATATTCAGAGAACGTAACAACAATAACTCTTCAGCAAAGGGCTGCAGCAGCAAGTATGCAGTAAATATAAGAGTAGGATGATTTTCAGTTCATGGGTTCATCACCACGTGCAAAGAGAATACACTAACGTCATGCCACCAAACACGTTCCGCAGAAAGAACTGATATCGACTTAAAAAGTAACTTGAAGCTGCCGTGATATTTCAAAGGGACTAAAGATTGATTTCAACCTACGACCGAGATTTTCTCATAACTAAACAGGCTACGCACATATTTCCCACTATAAAACTTACGTTGACATCTCGAGACGAGAAGAAAACGTTTGTTGCAGATGGTAGTGCGAATGAAGTTACACACCCGTACAATGCGCAACGTCGCATCACTGTATCCGCGAAACTAGTGCCGGTAATGTTCTTGTTTGCAAGAACATAATGGAAAATTTGGTCCACGAGTCTCTCAAGAAGTGGAAACTCTCCAGATGGAATTTGGAAACGTTTTCGACAAGCGCTGAAATTCTGGAAAGTTGACCTCTCAACTATACCAATCATATGTTGATCACTTCGTTAAACCTTACGTGCAGCAAAACAAATTTTGCCTGATACTCGAGTCACGTGGTGGCCAAACCGACATGAAGCACTACAAGAGGACTTTCGTAAATGTTGATACTAAACCGACCTGCACCGTGACACTGAACGACCGTAATGTAGCCCTCTTTGTCAGTAGTGTGACGCTTACGTTTTTCGACTGTTAAACAACTTCATCACACGGCTTCAAAATCATACTGCATCACAGGAGAGTAGGGAATTACAGGATAGGGCGGGTGCTATCAAAATTCATGTGACGGTCCATAACGAGTTGTCCGCGCCAGTCTGTCAAGCTTGGTACGCATGTAGATTGATATCCGATAGATATGTGTTTGGAAATGTGAATCCGATACGTTTTCAACGAACAATGTACCGGAGAACGTCTATGAGCCGAGATTTCGTTCGTGAGTTGAGCAACTTGCGATAAATATTTATGTTTTGCCTGTTTCTATGGTAAGATTCACCCCACTGATTGCGAGAACACGCACGAACAGATAGTCATTTAGGATTACGCAATAATGTACATTATGTGGTCAAAACTATCCGGACATCTCGCTGACTTACAAGTTCGTGGCGCCCTTCATCAGTAATGCTGGAATTCAGTATGGTGTTGGCCCACCCTTAGCGTTGATGACAGCTTCCACACTCGCAGGCATATGTTCAGTTAGGCGCTGGAAGGTTTCTTGTGGAATGGCAGCCCATTCTTCACGGAGTGCTGCACTGAGAAGAGGTATCGACATCGGTCGGGGAGGGCTGGCATGAAGTCGGCGTTCCAAAGCATCCCAAAGGTGTTCTGTAGAATTCAGGTCAGGACTCTGTGCAGGCCAGTCCGTTGCAGGGATGTTATTGTCGTGTAACCCTTCCACCACAGACCGTGCATTATGAACAGGTGCTCAATCGTATTGAAAGATGCAAACGCCATCCGCGAATTGATCTCCAACAATGGGAAGCAAGAAGGTGCTTTAAACACCAATATGGGCCTGTGCTGTGATAGTGTCTCTCAAAACAACAAGGGATGCCAGCCCCTTCCATGACAGTCACGACCACACCATAACACCACCGCTTCTGAATTTTATTGTTGCCACTACACACACTGGCAGATACCCACACCCATACCCTGCCATCGGATCGCCATATTGTGTACCTTATTTCGTAACTCCATACAACGTTATTCCACTGTTCAATCGTCCAATGTTTATGCTCGTTACACCAGTCGAAACGTCGTTTGGTATTTAACGGCGTGATGTGTTGCTTACGAGCAGCTGCTCGACCATGAAATTTGTTTTCTGACCTCCCACCAAACTGTCGTAATACCTGCAGTGGATCCTGACGCTGTTTGGAATTCCTGTGTGATGGTCTGGATAGATGTCTGCCTATTACACATTACGACCCTCTTCAACTGTCGGCGGTCTCTGTCAGTCAACAGACGAGGTTGGCCTGTACGCTTTTGTGCTGTTACGTGTCCCTTCAAGTTTTCATTTTACTATCACATCGGAAACAGAGGACCTAGGGATGTTTAGGAGTAAGGAAATCTCGTGGCACAGACGTACGACACAAGTGACACCGAGTTACCCGACCACGTTCGAAGTCCGTGAGGTCCGCGGAGCGCCCCAGTCTGCTCTCTCATGATGTCTAATGACTACTGAGGCCGCTGATACGGAGTACCTAGCAGTAGGTGGCAGCACAATGCACCTAATATGAAAAACGTATATTTTTGGGGGGTGTCCGGATGCTTTTGATCACATAGTGTACTTTAGGTGTTTTTGGTGCTATGTCATTATAAAAATGCACTGACAAAAGGAAATTACAACACCGACAAGGAGTTGTGCGACATAAACGAAAGTTGGTAGATGTGTTTCTACGTCTGAAAGATGAAAAGCGCATGAGTGGCGCTAGTAGTGCCACTATGACGATCTAAATCAAAACTGATTTAAATATTTACCTGTAGCAGTCATAGGCAGTAGTTATCTTTGAGACTGGACGTGGTAAGCTGATGTTAGTCAAGAATGCCATTAAGGAGACAAAGACGTCATTATCAACACCTCATTGAGTTTGAACGAGGACGTGTAATAGGATGTTTCTTTTGCTATAATGCAGTAAGACTTGGCAGGAATGTAGCCACCACACATGATTGCTGGCAGCGGTTGTCACCAGAATGTATAGTTGCAAGAAGACAGGCTCCGGAAGGCCACGTGGCACTACCGACAGGGAATACCATCGACTTCAGCGCATCGTACTGCATGTGCAGCAGCAATTTGAGTAGCAGGTGGCACCGCAGCGCACAACGAACTGTTACGAAGCTATTGCTCCAAGGACAGCTCCGAGCCAAGTGCCCTGTGACGTGTATTCTAATTTGACTAAAAGCACTACCGTTTGCGACTTTAGTGTTGTCGAGAGAAATCCCATTGGAGGGTATGGTAGAGATCTATTGTGTTTTCTGATGAAAGCTGGTTCTACCTCGGTACCAGCGATGGCCATGTGTTTATTATAAGGAAGTCAGTTGTGTACCTGCAACCAACCTGTCGGCTTGCTAGACACACTAGACCTGCGGTGCGATTTCGTATGACAGCAGGAGCACTCAAGTGGATATCGCACTCACCCAGATTGTAAATTTGTGAGTGAGTATGCTGATTCGACCTGTTGTGCTGCCATTCATGAACAGTATTCCCGAAGCTGTTTTCCAACACATTAACGCTCGCCCACATACCATATCTGTCTCCAATCGAGCACATATGGGACATCACCGGACGACAACTCCAGCATCATCCACAAGCTGCATTAACCCCTGCTGTATGACTGACGAAGTGCAACAGGCATGGAACTCCATCCACAAACTGACATCTGGCATATCTAAAACACAGTGCATACACGTTTGAATGATTATTTTCGACATTCTGGCGGTACATCGGTATTTATGTACCAGCATTTCACATTTGTAATGGATTATCCAACGCTCACATTAACCTGTTATCTTGTAAAGTTAATCATTTAAATATGTTACCTAGACATATGTGATCCTGAAATTGCATTAGTCTACATTAACTATTTTTTGGTGCTCCAACATTTTTCCGTCAGCATAACTACAAATAAATTACGTGTACTATATATACTTATTTGATAATTAATACCTCCAGATGTTTTACTTGGAGGAAAAGGAAAAGAAAATTATTCCGACTATCGAAATATTATAAGATACGCCGAGAAAATATCGACTGAAGAAAAGTCACGACTAAGAATCGAACATGGACCATCGACCGTTCAGCTGCCGACCTGGCTCTATTACACATGTCGAACGACGCGTAACCAATCAACAGCACGTAAACATAAAAATGTTTACAATTCTAAAAATGTTAACTTTCTACCCCATGTTATGTTATTAAAAATGTTTGTTAGTAGACGACATTTCTGTGTATAGGACTATAAAAATGGTTCCCTGCCATCAAGTTTGACATCGATATTTTAAAAACTAGGGAGTGTATAATTAAAAACCGAAACAGAGGTCCGTTTACTTTCAATATAGAACGTCGCAGGAAAACTTGGTCAAAATCGGCAATCCGCATGGGAGACTCTTCTCTCGTGAGTCTTGTAACTCCTCTGTATGTTAGCCTTCCCTCCAGAAACGCAGGTTGCGCAGGGCAGCCTAATCACCAGGCGGAGAGAAACAGCTAGCCACTGAAGCGTCCATCAACAGAGGCCGCCAGCAAAACAGGAATTTATATTGCACATCAGCAGTCACGTGGAACAAGTTGGGAGCAGCTTCTTGTCACCGCACGAAACAAGATGTAAACTGTGTTCCGCAGCTTAGCAGGTAGTTCTAGATCCACTGAACTGTTCGATCGAAACTTCTGTGCCGAGGTGTATTGATCTGTTCGCCAAAGGAATTGCTACACTTGCCGTTGACGAGTCCGATGGGAAGTCAGCAACCCAGTGACAACGAAAGACATCACCACGGAGTAGTGTCTGCACGGGGAGGAAGGCAATTCTGTTCACTCACGTGAACTCAGTCTGCGAACCGGACTCTGGAACAGGCCAGGACTATTCGAGCAACGATCATACAGGACGTATGTGACTGAAAAAATCTGTGGTTTGGACGTGGGCAGATGTTATTTCAGTAGTTATAACATTTATGTATTTATATTGTATGTCGCGAGCAGCAACCGTATTTGTACAAAGCTGTCAGCGAGACCTCGTGGACAATTGATAATGTAAAGAACACACAGTAGCCATGTCGATTGGCGACGAAGTTACAACATTGCTCTTACGAATTAATTTCGTCCTTCTTTTTACTCTTGTTCCATATCATGTTCATGTGTACTTCTGTGTACTCATTCCTTTGATTATATCCTGTAGATCTTCCTTGCTTTTACTAATCGTTGAAATGTGAGCATAGAATGTTATCATTAATATTCCTTCACCTTGACTTTTAAGCCAACTGAATGCAACTTTTATTTCCGTCATTGACTCACCAATGTAGAGATGAATGGTATTAGTGAACGATAGATCCTTGTCTTACTCCATTTTTAATGCAAGCATTTTGTTCCTGGCATTCAATCCTTATTGTTTCTTCTTCATTCTTAGACGTATTATAAAATACCCGTCTCTTACTATGTCTTACTATTTTCTAAGAATTTCGAACATTTTGCACGATTTCATAACGACGAAGGCTATTTATAAGTCGACAAATCCTATGAATGCGTCTTTATTTTTTTAAGTCTTGCTACAATTATCAGGTACAACGACGGAACTGCACCTCTGTGCCTTTAGCTTCTCGAAAGGCATACTAAACGTCGTATAACACACTCTCCATTTACTTTTCCATTCTTATGTTCATTATCGTATCAGAAACTTTGGAGCATGAACTGTTAAGCTTTCTTTCTTTTTTTTGTCACCAGTCTTCTTCTTCTGACTGGTTTGATGCGGCCCGCCACGGATTTCTCTCCTGTTGAGCTTAGTCTAAAGTATTTCTTATACTTATCTGGTCTTGCTATCTTCGGGATGGGGTGGGCGATATTTTTTCTAAGGTCTCCAGACTGGTAGTCTCCAGACTCATAGATTCTACACTTTAAACATTCCCCAATGAATCCAAATTCATGTTTTCTATGCGTTAGGTCTTACGTGAAAGCATGTGTTCCTGAATTTGTTACATTCTTGTAGTGGATATCCTATGTCTTCCTAAATCGACTCGTCTTTCTTCTTCTGTCACACCATCACACAGTTTCTCCTAATCCTAGAGGCCATCAATGTACTCTTTGTATGTATCCGCTCTCTCCCTTCTGCGTTTAACAATGGAATTCCTCTCCAATTTTAATTTCACCGAAGGCCGTGTAGACCTTCCTATATGTTTAACATGCAATTCCGAAGAAAATTTCTTTTTCTATTTATTCACGTCGATTGCATTCCTAATTGGCTTGTGAAACATGGTCTGTGGGAAAACCTGAACAGAGGACAATAGAAGCATTTGAGATGTGGTACTATAGACGAATGTTGAAAATCAGGTCGTCCGATAAGCTCAGGAATGGGAAGGTTATGCGCTGAATCGGAGGGGAAAGGAGTATGTGGAAAACGCTGAAAAGGAGAAGGGCACGTTTTCCATAGTACTAGAGGGAGCTGTAGAGGAAAAAAGCTGAGAGGAAGACAGAGATAGGAATACATCCAGGAAATAATTGGGGACGTAGGCTGCAAGCGCTACTCTGAGATGAAGAGGTTAGCAAAGGAGAGAAATTCGTGGCGGGCATCAAACGATCAGAAGACTGTGATTCAAAAACAAATTGCTTGTGTTATTGTGTTCCTTGCTTTTGCTGCACCTTTTGTACTTCCTTCTCTCATCGATCAATCGTTTCCTTCTGTTTCTGCTGCTCAATCCTCTTACGTAACACAGCCATCTTCCCAAAAAAACATTTTCTACACCAGATACACGAGTCTGAGAGGATCTTCGCTTAACTCTCCAAGAAATTATAATTCCTTGCAGCTTCAGGAGACAACAAAATACCTACCGCATCAAAAAACTTGTCTGCAGCTAGAGTCTAATAATCGCTTCCCTCACCTTCTGTACAGTCATCTGTAACACAACTTTCTCCTTCTGATCACACACTACAAATTTCATTGAAAACCGGCTCCTGTGTCACTGTCTTTCTCGTTTCTCCTGTTGTTTAACGCGGCTTCGAAAGTGCCTAACTAATGAATACTGTTATTATTCGGAAAGTCAATAAACATAAACGCCACTGAAGGATTTGGCCTTAGGCCTGTTCCAATTGGCTGATTGCAGTACGAGGAACGACCTATCATAGTGGGACACTTGACCTGTGTGTCACGAACCCTTGCATCCCATATTTCCAGATATTTGAAAAAATCACCATTTTTTGCCCCTCTTCTTTGGCCGAAAAAAATACAAAATATCGCCATTAAAAAACGGCTACGATGAACTGAAAACAATTTAGTTTGCCTCAAGGGTGACCAAGAATCATTAATATTGGTAAAAATCGTAGCGTGGGCGGCAAAAACCATGCCGAAAAGCATCGTTTTGAGAAAAACGCGTTTAAAGTTTGACAAGTATTTATCATATAAAGAAAGGGACAAAGCTTGAAACTTACGGGACATCATTGATGCCTGGTCCACAGTAACTACCGCTGCGCCTAGTGGATGGCTGCTTTCTGCCTTCATGTGACAAGCCTTCATTTTCATCCTCAAAGCCCTTTCCGTCGCTGAGCGGATCACCGCTGACGTCTCTGTCTTCACAGAATCGGCGCTTTTCGTCGTCGATTTTTATTTGATGAGCATTTGCACGCGGATTAATGCAGTATGACCTGCCTGAATAGACATACGGCCAATCTGAAGTGACGTTGACAATTTCACATCGGGTGGATGCAATTTTTGGACTGTAGCTCCAAATGAGACTATTGAAACTTTTGTTTATACACTCCTGGAAATGGAAAAAAGAACACATTGACACCGGTGTGTCAGACCCACCATACTTGCTCCGGACACTGCGAGAGGGCTGCACAAGCAATGATCACACGCACAGCACAGCGGACACACCAGGAACCGCGCTGTTGGCCGTCGAATGGCGCTAGCTGCGCAGCCTTTGTGCACCGCCGCCGTCAGTGTCAGCCAGTTTGCCGTGGCATACGGAGCTCCATCGCAGTCTTTAACACTGGTAGCATGCCGCGACAGCGTGGACGTGAACCGTATGTGCAGTTGACGGACTTTGAGCGAGGGCGTTTAGTGGGCATGCGGGAGGCCGGGTGGACGTACCGCCGAATTGCTCAACACGTGGGGCGTGAGGTCTCCACAGTACATCGATGTTGTCGCCAGTGGTCGGCGGAAGGTGCACGTGCCCGTCGACCTGGGACCGGACCGCAGCGACGCACGGATGCACGCCAAGACCGTAGGATCCTACGCAGTGCCGTAGGGGACCGCACCGCCACTTCCCAGCAAATTAGGGACACTGTTGCTCCTGGGGTATCGGCGAGGACCATTCGCAACCGTCTCCATGAAGCTGGGCTACGGTCCCGCACACCGTTAGGCCGTCTTCCGCTCACGCCCCAACATTGTGCAGCCCGCCTCCAGTGGTGTCGTGACAGGCGTGAATGGAGGGACGAATGGAGACGTGTCGTCTTCAGCGATGAGAGTCGCTTCTGCCTTGGTGCCAATGATGGTCGTATGCGTGTTTGGCGCCGTGCAGGTGAGCGCCACAATCAGGACTGCATACGACCGAGGCACACTGGGCCAACACCCGGCATCATGGTGTGGGGAGCGATCTCCTACACTGGCCGTACACCACTGGTGATCGTCGAGGGGACACTGAATAGTGCACGGTACATCCAAACCGTCATCGAACCCATCGTTCTACCATTCCTAGACCGGCAAGGGAACTTGCTGTTCCAACAGGACAATGCACGTCCGCATGTATCCCGTGCCACCCAACGTGCTCTAGAAGGTGTAAGTCAACTACCCTGGCCAGCAAGATCTCCGGATCTGTCCCCCATTGAGCATGTTTGGGACTGGATGAAGCGTCGTCTCACGCGGTCTGCACGTCCAGCACGAACGCTGGTCCAACTGAGGCGCCAGGTGGAAATGGCATGGCAGGCCGTTCCACAGGACTACATCCAGCATCTCTACGATCGTCTCCATGGGAGAATAGCAGCCTGCATTGCTGCGAAAGGTGGATATACACTGTACTAGTGCCGACATTGTGCATGCTCTGTTGCCTGTGTCTATGTGCCTGTGGTTCTGTCAGTGTGATCATATGATGTATCTGACCCCAGGAATGTGTCAATAAAGTTTCCCCTTCGTGGGACAATGAATTCACGGTGTTCTTATTTCAATTTCCAGGAGTGTATTTTGTATAAAACAGCTTAAACAACGCTCCAAAAAACCAGTTTTACACAGATCGGTATAAATAGGGTGCGTGAGCGGGGAACCGGTTCTCGAACGCCGAGGGGTGCCGTGCACGCTCGGCTTGAAACGGTCATCGAATCGTTACCTTTTGGAGTTCGCGCCTAATATTTTGGGCAATAGTTCTTTAATATATATTTATTCTAATTGCGTAATAAAAAAATTCGAGTTTATTCGACCGTCACCATGTCGTTCATCCTGAATTCGCGATGTGCTGCCATATTCAGTTCTCATCTCTAGCCGGCCGTGTGGACGAGCGGTTCTAGGCGCTTCAGTCCAGAACCGCGCTGCTGCTACGGTCGCAGGTTCGAATCCCGCCTCGGGCATGGATGTGTGTGATGTCCATAGGTTAGTTAGGTTTAAGTAGTTCTAAGTCTAGGGGACTCATGACCTCAGATGGTAAGTCCCATAGTGCTTGGAGCCATTTGAACCATTTTTTTTCTCATCTCTCTGTAGCAGTGTGCTCACACATCGCGTCTACACTCGTGTCTTGCGCAACTGCAAATGGGATAAACCTTTTGGACAGACAATTTCAAATCTGCAAAGGAAATATACGTGTCCCCACTGTGTTTCTCGGTTTAATGGTTCAGTAAAATCTTATAGGTCACAATATATATAAATGACTTAGTAGATAGTGTCGGAAGTTCCATGCGGCTTTTCGCGGATGATGCTGTAGTATACAGAGAAGTTGCTGCATTAGAAAATTGTAGCGAAATACAGGAAGATCTGCAGCGGATAGGCACTTGGTGCAGGGAGTGGCAACTGACCCTTAACATAGACAAATGTAATGTATTGCGAATACATAGAAAGAAGGATCCTTTATTGTATGATTATATGATAGCGGAACAAACACTGGTAGCAGTTACTTCTGTAAAATATCTGGGAGTATGCGTACGGAACGATTTGAAGTGGAATGATCATATAAAATTAATTGTTGGTAAGGCGGGTACCAGGTTGAGATTCATTGGGAGAGTGCTTAGAAAATGTAGTCCATCAACAAAGGAGGTGGCTTACAAAACACTCGTTCGACCTATACTTGAGTATTGCTCATCAGTGTGGGATCCGTACCAGGTCGGGTTGACGGAGGAGATAGAGAAGATCCAAAGAAGAGCGGCGCGTTTCGTCACTGGGTTATTTGGTAACCGTGATAGCGTTACGGAGATGTTTAATAAACTCAAGTGGCAGACTCTGCAAGAGAGGCGCTCTGCATCGCGGTGTAGCTTGCTCGCCAGGTTTCGAGAGGGTGCGTTTCTGGATGAGGTATCGAATATATTGCTTCCCCCTACTTATACTTCCCGAGGAGATCACGAATGTAAAATTAGAGAGATTAGAGCGCGCACGGAGGCTTTCAGACAGTCGTTCTTCCCGCGAACCATACGCGACTGGAACAGGAAAGGGAGGTAATGACAGTGGCACGTAAAGTGCCCTCCGCCACACACCGTTGGGTGGCTTGCGGAGTATCAATGTAGATGTAGATGTAGAGGTCTGGTCACTCGAGCTTTCGACAACTGTCTCCACCATTATCGTCAGGAATTAAAATCACTGACCGCCGGAAATTGCAAGACGTTGTGCTTACATAGATGTAGTAGTAGCGGTTGGAATCTTCCAGAGAGAGCTAAAGTGAAGTATGCGTTGTACGGCAGTTGGGCAGCTCAAAGCAACTACATCCCAGCGCGGGGCCGAATGACGTCATGTGGAGGTAGAGGCTGGCGCCACGACTGAAACTGCCCCTCCCGCCTCCCTATAAGAGTGAAGTCTCCGTCTTTCGCTTTTTTATGTCCTAAGCCCGCACCAATAATCTATTAAGTGTGTATCCCAGGTCTCTTTTAAAAATTTTGCTGCTTATTCTAACATCGACCGCTCCTTTTATAACAGAATCCCAACATAGTGATGACTCCTATCTAGTGACTGTTCATCCAGCCGATTTCAGAAGTCCCCTTTGTTGTAACAGAGAACAGGTGTCACATACTTACAGTGAGGCGGGAGCGGCAGTTTCAAACGTGGCGTCGGCTCCTCGCGTCACTTGACGCGCTCGGTCCCGTGGCAGGTCGGAGCTGCTATGAGCTGCGGCATAGATGTAGAGGAGTGGTGAAATGAAACAAGCAGGAGAACAGTTTGATTGCGAGATATGTAGGACCGTAGTGAAGGAAGGGTGCCATAAGGCAGACACATTTAACTAAGAATGCATAGGTCTTTTAGTGGGAGCTTCGATGTCAAGAAACACAAATATGACGGAATTCCGTTTATTTAGTTGACAGGTGATTGAGTCGGTGTGGTACAGTAGTCGGTCGTCGATGGAATAGTTGGGACGAAAGCCGCACTGGGTTTTGGGAATGGGTAAGTTGGTTCCCGGAAATGGGACAGTGTCGTGCTTGCACAGATGGAATAGCGGGTCTGGAACTTGCCTGAGAGGGCTGATGTGACAAGTGTGCGGAAGGCAAGTTATATGTTGGATCAATTCGAGGCAATTATAACCTCCTACAGCTGTTGCCCTCTACGACTACCTCTTCTACTATGGAAGTTACTCCCTCAGGTCCTAAAACGTGCAGCATCATTCAGTCGGACTTTCTAGACTGTGTTACCCACATAATCCTTTCCTTACTGATTTATCTTGGGACCTCAGTTCCTTTCTGGCCACTTAATTTTCATCATTATTCTTTAACTCGATATTAAAAGCACTTTGATTCTCGTCTTTTTCGATGTTCCCATAGTCAGATGACTCTAAGCACTATGGGACTTAACATCTGAGGTCATCAGTCACCTAGACTTAAAACTACTTAAACCTAACTAAGGACATCACACACATCCATGCCCGAGGCAGGATTCGATCCTGCGACCGTAGCAGCCGCGTGGTTCCGGACTGAAGTGCCTAGAACTGTCGACCACAGCGGCCGCCTTTCCCATAGTCCTTGACAGATTTCAACACAACACTTTACCATAGTCGTACAGGAATTTCCAACACAGGGCCTGTGTATGACAGTAGTAGAGGCCTTTTTGTGAGGAATGCTCTCTTTATCTCTGCTAGTGTCCTCCTTCCAATTTAGCATTAATGGTTAATTAAAAACACCTGCTGTATAATGACACGTTTGTTGTGCTACGACAAGTTTCGAGCTTAGAACATCTACGGTTTGCCGAGTTGTGAAAATCATGTATAAATGGTCTGGATGTCGTACATAATGTTTAGGACAAAATCCGGAGAAAATGATAACGAAAGTTAGGCCGACCGCCTGGCGGAATGTTTGTGATCATTTATATTATTCCCCACTACTTTCGCCTTCCTTTGATTTACTTTATTTCGTATTCATTATTCAGCACACTGTTCATTCAATTCAACTGGTTGTGTCATTCAGCCTCAGTTTCTATGGGGACGCAGTGTCATCAGCGAATTTTGTCACCCTCAATTTCAGTCTTGTTCATGAAACTTGTTTCTAATATCCGTCGTTGGTTCGGCGATGTATCGATTGATCAATAGGGGAGAAAGTTTTCACTCTTACCTCGCGCCCCCGTTAATCAGATCACTTCTTTCTCGATTTTCCATTCTTTTTCTTCTCTCTTGTTTATTCTTGCTCAAACTGTGTATTACCCATCCTTTCCCATACTTTGTACTTATTTTTCTGAGAATTTCGATCGTGAACCATCGGCAGAATTTTCGAACGTTTTTCGTATCAGACAAATTGTATGAAAATATGTTAATACACTGCATTCTTAGTTCCATTATCAAGCAAAATGTTAGAACTGACTGCGGTGTCTTTATCTTTTCGAAACCTAAATCATTTGATAGACTCCACGAGAAGTATAACGCACTAAATAGTGTATAATGGCGTACGGAACTCTGAGTACGTACAGCATAGATTACAGTAGGGCTGCCTCGAGGAAAACCCCGTGCTTCATCATCGCAGTACTTCCTAACTTCGAGCGCTCAAAAACTTTTGGGGAGTGCGCTGAGAGCCGTGTGTGAGCAGTGCCTGTCTCTCTAGAACGGCCGGCAGTCAGCGCCGACCTCCCCGGCTCGCAGGATTAAATATTCATGCACTTCGCGCCGCTCCCGAGGCGTCGACACGGATAACTCTCCAAACACACGCTGCGCGGACCACGTCATTAGGCAACGGCACACGATCGGCCAGCCGCCTAAAAGCGCGCAGCTTGAAACTGCAGTTGTACCTGCTCTAGCGATCACACTGGTTTGGCCCATAACGATCTAGTGGACAGTTTAGTGAAAAGAAAAAACAAACATTTACCGCGAATTATACAGCGTGATGAAATGAAGAACGATTTTCGTACGAACTCTTATTTAATAAAGATCATTAAAATTTGACTACAGACGAAAGTAGCTTCATCAGAATTAAACTGAAGTAATAGTCATTAAACAACAGCAAAATAAGCGCAAATACATTGAAGAGTCAAAGAAACTCGTACACCAGCCTAATATAGTGTAGAGCCCCCGCGAGCATGCAGAAGTGGCGCAAGACGACGTGCCATGGACTCGTCTAATGTCTGAAGTAGTGCCGGAGGGAAATGTCACCATGAATCCTACAGGGCTCTCCATAAATCCCCAAGAGTACGAGATCTCTTATGAACAGCACGTTGCAAGGCATCCCAGATATACTCAATAATGTTCATGTCTGGGGAGTTTGGTGGCCAACGGAAGTGTTTAAGCTCAGGAGAGTGTTCCTGGAGGTACTCTGTAGCAATTATGGACGTGGGATGTCATATTGTGCTGCTAGAATTGCCCAAGTCCTTCGGAATGCACAATAAACATGAATGGATGAAGGCGATCAGACAGGATGCTTACGTACCTGTCACTACCAGAATCGTATCTAAACTATCAGGGGTCCCATACTTCCCACACCATAACAGAGCCTCTACCAGCTTTAACAGTCCCCTGCTGACATGCAGGGTCCATGGATTCATGAGGGTGTCCCCATACCCGATCACGCCCATCCCCTCGATACAATTTGGAACGAGTCTCGTCCCACCAGGCAAAATGTTTCCGGTCATCAAATTACAATGTTGATGTTGATGGGCCCTGGAGAGGCGTAAAGCTTTTTGTCGTCACTCATCAAGGGTACACGAGTGGGCCTTCGGCCCCGAAAGCCCGTATCGATTACGTTTCGTTGAATGGTTCGCACTCTGCCACTTGTTGGTGGCCCAGCATTGAAATATGCAGCAATTTACGGAAAGGTTTCAACTCTGTCACGTTGAACGATTCTCTTCAGTCCTCGTTGGTCCTGTTCTTGCAGGATCTTTTTCAGGCAGCGCCGATGTCGGAGATTTGATGTTTTACTGGATTCCTGACATTCAGGGTACACTTGTGAAATGGGCTTACAGTAAATTCCCCACTTCTTCGCTACCTCTGAGATGTTGTGTCCCATCGCTCTTGCACCGCCCATAACACGACGTTCAAACTCACCTGAATCTTGATAACGTGCCATTGTAGCAGCAGTAACCGATCTAACAACTGCGCCTGACATTTGTTGTGTTCGGTGTATAAGGTATATATAAAGGTTGGTTGTTCTGAACTGGATGTGATGGAATGAGACGGCGATGCCGTTAGCACACTGGACTCACAGTACGAGTCCACATCCGCTGCTGAGTAGTCAGCGCGGCTGACAGCCATGTAGGAGACCCGGCTTCGATTCGCGGCATTGCTGAGGAATTTTTTCTTGGAGCCGGGTGCACTCAATCTCGAGAGGCCAACTGGGGAGTTACTTGATCGAGTAGCAGCGGTTCCAACGTCACTAAACTTGACAACTACTGGTAGAGTGGTGTACTTTTTCACATGCCCCTCACATGCTGCATGCAGTGGCCTCCTTGTCGGGCCCGTCTAGCACCAGAGAGCGAAATTTTAACCTACCGTTGTCCACAACATTGACGGCAGTGATTGAAATCCTCGTATGACCATCCAGATTTAAACTTTATCTAGTTTCACTCAATGTCTTACCGCTGATGCCAGTATCATTCCCTTGGAAATGAAACTGTTAATTTCTTCCTCCACTTTCCCAAAACCCGAGATTGTTTTACATCTCCAGTAAGCATGTTTTCAAAAGTACGTTGAATCCAACTTTTTTTCCCTCCTACGTTATGAATATGACTGAAGGAATCTCAAACTTGTTGTTAGTGGAATGGAAAAGGTACAGTAGGGGTTATTATTCTACAGACAACGTAAAACCTACAGTAGTTTATTTGACTGAAGTTCCAGTATGTTTATTTTCCAAGAGGATTAATTAAATTTTGAGACCTATCTCAATTGTATATGGGTTTCCTCGTGAAGAGAACCATCCAGTGCTCGCAGCGGAGACTTTAAAGCATTTATTTCAAACAAGCTTTCTTTATCAAATAGAACAAGGCAGCAAGAGGGAACATAAGGTCATCCAGGTACACGTGGCGACCTGAAATCTTCTTCTGAAACTCCCAAGTGGAGGGATACAGGCTGGAGAGGAAAATGCTGCCTAGTTTGTCTCCCTCGTCAGCCTCTGTGTTGGACAAGGCCACCCCGTGTCCCGAAGCAGTTCCGTATACTTATTACGGAATGGTCACAATTAAAAACCAAATATTGTTTAAAAAGTGAAGAACAGCCTTCATTAGTAGTAGGGTTTGGAAGAAAAAAAATCGATTTGGGTTACATAGCGGCTACTGTAATACACTAAGAGTTTGACGGAAATCTAGTATATTTGCGATCTAATAAGGCAGAAGTAACTGATAACATTCCTTCGGGAATCATGTGGGCATGTCGCAACTTGATGTGCAGGGTCTCTGAGACTGGAGACATGGAAAAAATAACAACCACATAAACCATCGTACTATCTGCTCAACAGCTCATGCATCCAAGTTGCTGACAAGAATATTGTAAAGAGGAATGAATAATAATATTGTTGACCTCTTAGGTGACCATCAGATTCGCTCCAGGAAAATTAAAGGCACGAGAAAGGAATTTGTTTCATTGTGTTTAATAATGGATGAAAGACGTAGGAAAAATTAAGATACGTTCATTGGATTTGTCAGGCTAGATAGAAGCGTGGGACAATGTAAAATAATGCAAGTTGTTCGAAGTTCTCAGAAAAATAGGCGTAAGATATGGAAAAAGACCGGTAGTATGCAATGTGAATCCAAGAACAAAGCGCCCGTATTAAAATCTGTCTCCTCTACTGTTGAGTTTGTACACAGAGGAAGCCATCGCGGAAATAAACGGTACGTTTAAGTGTTTTGTTAAAATTCAGAGTGAAAAAGTATTAATGATGACATCACTGATGACATTGCTATTCTCTGTGACAGCGAGGAATTGAATGGAAAGTGGAATCAGCAGACATATTGGACTGTAACTAAAGCGAAGAAAGACGAAAGTAATGAGAAGTAGCAGGAACGAGATTGTTGTTGTTGTTGTGGTCTTCAGTCCTGAGACTGATTTGATGCAGCTCTCCATGCTACTCTATCCTGTGCAAGCTTCTTCATCTCCCAATACGTACTGCAGCCTACATCCTTCTGAATCTGTTTAGTGTATTCATCTCTTGGTCTCCCTCTACGATTTTTACCCTCCACGCTGCCCTCCAATACTACATTGGTGATCCCTTGATGCCTCAGAACATGTCCTACCAACCGATCCTTCTTCTTGTCAAGTTGTGCCACAAACTCCTCTTCTCCCCAATCCTATTCAATACTTCCTCATTAGTTACGTGATCTACCCATCTAATCTTTAGCATTCTTCTGTAGCACCACATTTCAAAGGTTTCTATTCTCTTCTTGTCCAAACTATTTATCGTCCATGTTTCACTTCCATACATGGCTACACACCATACAAATACTTTCAGAAACGACTTCTTGACATTTAAATCTATACTCGATGTTAACAAATTTCCCTTCTTCAGAAACGCTTTCCTTTAGGCAGAAAAAATCTGATGTCGGCTGCAGGAGTCGCCTTTCTCATGTTGTCTTACAGCTGCGGTGAGAGCAGCTACCGACTACAGTATTAACGAGCGAGAAAGTCCTATTGCGCTCATTGTCCGCCTCGTGCCCACTTTCTCCTAGTGCTTGACGACCGAGAGGCTAGGATCAAAGACCAGAATTTCGCTAGTGAGTGTCCACTCTTCGACGTTGACTTCCCCACCCTACTGTTTTCTAATGATCAACGTAAGCCTCAATTTGAGGATGAAATTTCTGAGAATGTACGTTTGGAACGTGGACTGCGGGAAACCGGAACAGAAGAGAATCGGAGATTTTGAGATGTGATGCTACAGACGAATATTAAAAATTAGGTGGACTGCTAAGGTAAGGGATGAGGACGTTCTGCGAAGAATCGGAAAGGAGTATGTGGAAAATACTGACAAGTGGAAGGGGCAGTATGGTAGGACATCTATCAAGACATCAGTGAATGACTTCCATGGTACTAGAAGGAGCTGTAAAGTGTGGAGGAAGACAGAGATTGGATCACATCCAGCAAATAACTGAGACCGTAGATTTTAGTGCTACTCTGAGATGAAAAGGAGCGGAATTCGTGGCTGATCGCATCAAACCTGTCAGAAAACGTTTATTATGATGGTCACGGGTTTCGGCAGTTGGCGTTCATGGATCCATAAAATGTTAAAAGAACTTTGCTTCTCACCAGGAAATTAAATTTGTTTTCATTTATGTCCAAAAATTCACAAAAAATTTAAAGTATACTGAACTTGTAAGCTTCTGGAAATTTATTTGAATGATTTTGGCGAATCGTCGCAGTATATGAGAAAATTTCACAGACCAATGTAACTAGACATGAACTGCAGTCAATCCATCGTACAGCTACATCAGACACTGTATTACGCAAAGGCCGAAAATGTGTGGTTCATTTATCACAACATGTTTCGGGACTACCTTATCCGTGGCCGGCCGCAGTGGTTCTAGGCGCTTCAGTCTGGAACCGCTCGACCGCTTCGGTCGCAGGTTCGAATCCTGCCACGGGCATGGATGTGTGTGATGTCTTTAGGTTTAAGTAGTTGTAGGTTCTAGAGGACTGATGACCTCAGATGTTAAATCCGATAGTGCTCAGATCCATTTGAACCATTTCAACCTTATCCGGTTACCAAGTTCTCCAAAACAAGGAAACACAAATCATTGTCTCGCATCACTACACAAACTAACACGCGTATAATTTAAATCTATCTGTATTGTCGTGTAGCATTACATACCTTAAAATTATGACACACAGCCAAAATTGGAAACGAAGCAGCAAACATGCATTGACTGACATGTAAAATTCTTGTTTTTACATCTCATTCAGGCACTTAACTCATCAGGCTGAGTTTATTAACTGAAGTCAAATACTCTCACCTACCAAAGATTGTACCGCCATACTATGCTGCTACCGACAGCAAAATCTTTGCCTGTTTATTTGTCATGTAACAACCAATTCTTAAAACAAGTCTTGCATCTATGTCGCAGTGTTTGCATCCATTGAGAATAATCAACAAGAAACGAGTTTAGGTTGGTGACCGCTTCTCACAAGGCCAAGAAATGCTTCCTGGACACGTCCGTCCTTCCACTTAACACCATAACGCATTTCTCTCCCAAAGCGCAAAAAATCGCTACTTCCTCTAAATCTGGCAGAAACCAAAGTTTTTCTTCTAAATATGTACAATACATTCATGAAGTCAGTGATGCTCCCTAACGAATGCTGCACATTTATTGATTGCTTTGTTACTGCTGACGAACATTCTCCTTTTTTTAATTAGGTTTGGCCAACTAAGGAATTAACTTAAGTCTACTTTCTTTCTTTCCAGTAATTTTTGATTCATTGTGTATGTAGTTTTCTTCTTTCTTCTGCTCATATTGCACCTGTCTTTTTCTTTTCTTCTGGTAGTCTTTGTAACTACTTTTTTTTGCTCTTAATTATTCTCTGCCTCCTATTTCTTCCTCTGTTATTTCCATTTCCCTCATGTCCGCATTAACTTCTTTGAGCCAGGACATTGTTGTTCTGGGTTTCTGTCAAAAAATTAAAAATTCTTTTCGCTATTCCTTATTCATCTAGCCTTTTTAGGTGTCCATAGAATACAACTCTTCTCTTCCTCATTGCGCATAATGTTAGTTCGATTTTTTTCACGAACGTCTTTATTATTTCTTAATTTCCATTTCCCATGGTTATACTTTTTTCTCAAAATTTTCCTAATTACTTTTCTTTCCCTCTTTTGTATTTCACGTATGTCTTTGGCTGGTTTCAACGAATGGCGTTATGAAGCATTCCATTTATTATTGTGCTCTTTAAACGCAATTTTCAACTTCCTCCCGTCTGACCCACGTAGTTCATTTAACAATACTGACACTTCATTTCATTAACTCCCACATTCCCCATCCAGCTCTCATCTGCGCTAATTTAGTGCTTCAGCCTCTGCTCCAATTTGCTGTCCTTTGTTATTGAATAACGTCGCCAATTTATATGAGATAATTGGCCAATATGGCTTCACTCTGTGTTTCTGAGGATTTATTTCGTTCTGTTGGTTTCCCTGTTACGTATTGAGGGAGCTGCCAGACGGACAAGTACGCTATCTCTCTGCAGCCATAATCGCATATTGCTGGGACGATATGGCACAAGTACCACCAGTTGTGATTAATTCGGACCATTATTTTGGAGCGTTAGGTTTTCAGCAAAGTTTATGAAATCTGTAATAACGTTTTACACGACACTGCAATGTTCCATTACACAGGGGCCGGAGAAAAAACCTGCCGTATTTGGAGAGGCCACTGTGCGAGTTGTTGTGGCATTATGTGGAGGAGGTATCGATCGATAGCGGTGTACGTGCCATTTTCAGCAGGCACACTGGCTTGGTTAGGTCAACATTGTGCATTTGTTGTGGAGGAGTATATTCGTAATGGTGGTTCGGTGATTACTACTCAGCGAGAACTTCGCATTCAGTTCAAACTTCGCCGACGTCATTCTCTTACCGATAGTAATATTATTCGAGTTTGCGAATCAAACTTCAGAGCATCAGGCTCTCCATCGACAAAAAATCAAATGGCCGACCTCGGACTGTTACAACGCCGGAAAATGTGACGAACGTGAGAGCGTCCGTCTAGCAGTCTCCAAACTGTTTAACACTTAAACATGCAGCTGCCCTGGGATTGTCTGACAGGACGATTTGCGCAGACGTCTTCACATGCACCCCCAGAAAATGGTGTTTACTTAGTTATGAGAGAAGTTGTGAAACTCGAAAACTGTAGCTGTTTCGAGGTCTTCTGACATAGTGTACTGTAAGAATGTAAGTTTATATGTTTGTATGTTGGCAGCGCTATAGATTGTATTAATATCGCTGACAGCGTTCTGCGACCTCGGTAAGAGGCCCTGTGGTACGACGGACTAGCAGTTAGCAGTTAGCGAACGGACGGCTTGGATATGTGTTCTTCGTTGAGACTCAGTGCTGGTAGGACATGCATTGAAAAATGGCGATGGATGTAGTTGGTAATGTTTGGGTAGTGGAGTTACTGATGACTATATAATTTTTGGAACTGGATGTCACATGAGTAAGGTAAAATCTGCTAAATACATTGTTTGCTCTTCAACAAAATCTTTCTATTGCTAACCATATGCCTCCTAGTAGTTAAGGCCTGTAGTAGTTAGAATCTTTTCATTTAGCTGGCTGTAGTTGCTGCTTGCTGTAATTTCTATAGTTTATATTATACAGATTTTCTCTGAGGTAAGTGACTTATGCAAAAGTATGGGTTACTGTTAGGATTTCTTCCAATTCAGGGCCATTCTCTTTTCTTAATTATTTGAAGCCCTGTTGTCATTGTATGGCAGTCAGATTGCGTTGCTCTTGTATATTTTGGGTAATAAATGAGTAGGTTAAGTTTGAGTTGTCTTTGTCTGAGACAATTATGTAGATCAGTGTTGAAACGGTAAAAATAAGTAAAGAGACAGTAGCAGCAGTTTCACTCAGCAGTTTAAGCAAACACTAAGACGTTTCAGTGGACACAAAGAAGTTTCATACTTCCACTTGTCAGATACTGTAAATAAACAAAACATCCTCTATTGGGCAGCAGAAAACGCTCAAGGACTTCACGAATGACCTCTTTACAGGAATCGTGTGACATTCTGGTGCACCGTTGCTGAATTAGCTGTGTGGAGTCTATAATTTTCTTGAAGAGGATGTCGTAACGGCAACTTAGCTCAAAATGCTACTGTCGCACGTTAGAGATCTAAGTTAAACGAGTTTATTGGGGATGATGAAGAGGAAGAAGTCTGGTTCCAACAATACGAAGCCACAACTCACATCTCTCTCCTTTCTCTAGCCATTTCGGAAGAGTTTTCTCCCGGACGTCTTTTTTCTTCGTGAGGACACATTGCCCACATCACCTGGCCCCTCAAGGTCACCTGATCTATCACCTTGTGTTTTTGTTTTGTTTGGGTGGCACCTAAGTACGCAAACATTATCTCATATCCCAGCAATCACATAAGGACCTAATCACACAGGAAGCGGCTGCCATTCCACCACAAAGTACACAAAGAACAATGGACAACTTCTAAAAGGCTTCGTCAATGTATCAACAATGGAGGACACCATTAGATAGACATAATTTATGAAAGCAACTAATGTAAAATGGCTTAGTATTTGTTGTTCACGAGTGAAAGTATTTCCTTTGTATCCGTCCTTGTTGATTTGTAGCTGCCTTTTGAAATACGGGATGTCTTTTTGCGGACTCTATAATGCTGCTTGCGGACGGCTGTCAGGGAGGTGGGATTGTTAGGCAGGCAGGCGGTACTCACGGGAGCAGTAGCGCGGCTCGTCCGACTTGTCGCCGCAGTCGTCTGCGCCGTCGCAGAACCTGTCGAGGGCGACGCAGGGGCCGCCGCCGCCGCCTCCACACGGGAACTCGGACAGCCGGCAGTGCGGGGGTGGCGGGGGCGGAGTCGGCGAGACGGCCGCCAGGCCCGCAGCGGCCAGCGCGAGCACCCACGGCAGCGGCCACATGGCGCGGCGCCCTCACCCTGCACGCAAACGCACGCATTTTACTCACTCGCTCTGAGCGGCTGCGTTGTATACAGTTACGTACATAAATTTAGAGAGCTTTGAGATAATAAACTACACCGCAGCGTAGATAATAAACAAAGTACACGCTTGTGTCGTGGAGACGCGGCGTCGATTAAGCTGTAATACTACTACACAGAAATGCGTGACAAACAGGACACTCAGTGTGGCACAGTGAAATCTTTCCTTTTATTTTATTTTTTCTTTATTTTCTCCTAATTTAAGCGGGGTTCGTAATCACTCATTAAAAAAGGTCGATTTTTTTGTATGAAAATATGGTGAAAGTTATTACACTACTGGCCATTAAAATTGCTACACCACGAAGATGACGTGCTACAGACGCGAAATTTAACCGACAGGAAGAAGATGCTGTGATATACAAATGATTATCTTTTCAGAGCATTCACACAAGGTTGGCGCCAGTGGCGGCGCCTACAACGTGCTGACATGAGGAAAGTTTCCAACCGATTTCTCATACACAAACAGCAGCTGACCGGCGTTGCCTGGTGAAACGTTGTTGTGATGCCTCGAGTAACGGGGAAAAGCGTACCATCACGTTTCCGACTTTGATAAAGGTCGGATTGTAGCCTATAGCAATTGCGGTTTATCGTATCGCGACACTGCTGCTCGCGTTGGTCGAGATCCCAACGGCTTCGTATCACTAGCAGTCGAGATGACAGGCATCTTATCCGCATGGCTGTAACGGATCGTGCAGTCACGTCTGGATCCCTGAGTCAACAGATGGGGACGTTTGCAAGACAACAACCATCTGCGCGAACAGTTCGACGTTTGCAGCAGCATGGACTATCGGCTCGGAGACCATGGCTGCGGTTACCCGTGACGCTGCATCACAGACAGGAGCGCCTGCGATGGTGTACTCAACGACGAACCCGGGAGCACGAATGGCAAAACGTCATTTTTTAGGATGAATCCAGGTTCTGTTTACAGCATCATGATGGTCGCATCCGTGTTCGGCGACATCGCGATGAACGCACATTGGAAGCGTGTATTCGTCATCGCCATACTGGCGTATCACCCATGGTGATGGTACGGGGTGCCATTGGTTACACGTCTCGGTCACCTCTTGTTCGCACTGACGGCACTTTGAACCGCAGACATTACATTTCAGATGTGTTACGACCTGTGGCTGTATCCTTCATTCGATCCCTGCGAAACCCTACATTTCAGCAGGATAATGCAGGACCGCATGTTGCAGATCCTGTACGGGCCTTTCTGGATACAGAAAATGTTCGACTGCTGCCCTGGCCAGCACATTCTACAGATCCCTCACCAATTGAAAACGTCTGGTCAGTAGTGGCCGAGCAACTGGCTCGTCACAATACGCCAATCATCACTCTTTATGAACTGTGGTATCGTGTTGAAGCTGCATAGGCAGCTGTACCTGTACACGCCATCCAAGCTCTGTTTGACTCAATACCCGGGCGTATCAGCGTATCAAGGCCGTTATTACGGCCGGAGGTGGTTGTTCTGGGTACTGATTTCTCAGGATCTATGCACCCAAATTGCGTGAAAATGTAATCACATGTCAGTTCTAGTATATTTGGCCAATGAATACCCGTTTATCATCTGAACTTCTTCTTGGTGTATCAATTTTAATGGCCAGTAGTGTACTTCTCAATGAACCAACGAATACTTTTATAATTGTATAATAGCTGTAGAAAATGTCACGTCGCTTAGAAAGTTGAAAGAGGCTATTTCATCTGCCATTGACCTGCCATTCTGTTTTCCTTTCGAGAGAGCTTGTGATTTCAATATGTAGCTTAGGATCCATTGTAAAATACTGGCGTAGTAATTACCTTTTCATCTATGATTTACCTTCATTAATTAAAGAGAACAACTTATCTGTCTCTTTATAAAACGAACAGTGTTTCTAATGTTCCTCAGCAGCGAAATAGGACACGTTAGAGGTGAATTGCTCTTGGGACGATGAGGGAACACCATTGGTGTTCTCGTTAACTGCTTCTCTGTCGGAATGTAGAACCCTCCCCCCCCCCCCCCCCCCCCCTGAGATACTTCATCCGATCGCTTCCCTTGGTATACCTAACATTATATCGTGAGAATTGTCTAGGTTTGATTGGTCTCCGCCTTCGAACAGTGACGCATGCCGGCCTACTAAAGAGCGTCATGCAGCCACTAGTGTGAGAGGTATGATGCAGTGATGGACCCACGAAGGTAATGTTTAAGTCAGTGTAACAGAAATTTCTGTGAATTGCACCATGCGGTGATGTCAGAGAGTAGACTGTAGTTCGTTCTTTTCAAGTCGCGACAGTTAATTTAGGTAAAGTTTACTGGTCTTACGAACTGCTAATTTAAGTCACTCCTTTGAGAAAAGTTCGGTTGAAAACAAAACTGAGGGACACAAAGGAAAAGCTACAACGGTGCGGCTACAGTACTTTGCGCGGGTAGGTCATGGGGCAGCATGTTTCGTGGGTTCTGTGTACAGTATTCGAGCGGAAGTATAATATGACTGCTCTGATAGCAAAGCTGAGTGACGTCACGCAATGTTTGAATTTTTTTAAGGAACTGCACTGTATTATGTTTGTTGTTATGTATATATCAGGCAACAGGCTGTGGAATACGGTGTTGTTTAACAGCTGCGAGGACAGATTTCCGGAAGCAGGAAAAATTATACGCGTCAGCTGAACACGTACTACAATACACAAAGGGATCCCACGAACTTAACCATTTCATTCATATTAACAGGGGGCGCAGGGCTCTAGGACTTCAACATACGTAAACAGAAATACGAAAACAGACAACTGTTTTCCAGAAAACAGGGTTTAAAGTTTTAGGCGTTCTTATGTACTTCGTATGGCCCCAGTGCGAGTAAGTGCTTAGTTCTACGGGGTGTTCGGAAATTCCTGAGT
Source organism: Schistocerca americana (assembly GCF_021461395.2). Lineage (NCBI taxonomy): Eukaryota > Metazoa > Arthropoda > Insecta > Orthoptera > Acrididae > Schistocerca > Schistocerca americana. The sequence goes on along the minus strand of NC_060119.1, from coordinate 458,334,864 downwards.
ATATGTTTGCAGAATACACCGACATGATCCTTCTGAGTGGCGAATCTTGCTGCTGATGGCTTCAAATGGTTCAAATGCCTCTGAGCACTATGGGACTTAACATCTATCGTCATCAGTCCCCTAGAACTTAGGACTACTTAAACCTAACCAACCTAAGGACAGCACACAACACCCAGTCATCACGAGGCAGAGAAAATCCCTGACCCCGCCGGGAATCGAACCCGGGAACTCGGGCGCGGGAAGCGAGAACGCTACCGCACTACCACGAGCTGTGGACTGCTGCTGATGGAAGAGCTGCTTGTCACCTTTATCAAGATCGTCCTCCTCAACGCCCGTCTACATCGCATACCCTTTTTGCCACAATTACGCACAGGCTTCGTGAAAGGATATCTTCAACGTCAGCAGGCGTGACTGTAGTGCTCCAAAGAGACATTGCACACCCGAATTGGAAGAGGCTGTACTGCATCACGTCGAAGAGAACCCGTCAACGACTACGGGAGCAATTTCTTTGGCTGTTAATGAGTAGAACTGTAAAACAAGTGATTTACTGGGTCACGCCCAATCAATTACTTGCAGAAGTGGTCCGAGTTACCAATATGTTTTCAAATGGTTTTCAAATGGTTGTAGCACGGGAACAGTACGTTTCCGGAGAAGGTTTCTTATTCAAAATGATACCTACTCGCTCCCAATTCCCAGAATTTTGCCACTGGAATTTCTGGACATCCTGTATAAGAGAGAGGTGTGGATCGAATCTCGCTGCTGGCGCTTATTTCTCATCCTCCTGTAATTCTGACAACAGATTTTTTATGCCTTTACACATTCGCAGTATTACTATATTATCAATTTGTTAGTATCATAATCTTGCTGCTGAAAAATCGGATTTTTCACTAAAATTTTGAAAGTATATTCTCATGATAATGATATTCGGCTTTCAATACCTGCTCTGTGTATCGCAACAATTATTGTCTTCCCTGTTTCTGCTATCATTATAAACCCAATTCGCCCAGTTCTCAATAGGTTACATTATGTTTGAAACAAACATAGGTGCAATACTGTAAATAAAATGATGGTTATGATTTGATTTAAAATGTCCTGTATCCTTTTATTTATTTCCAGTCTCCTATGAAACAGTTTTTCCTCCATTTTCATGACAAAGATTATGAAAATAAGAAATTAACCAATAAATACTAATGACCTCCACAGTTATAATAAATCTGTCGTCAGAATTACGTCTCAACGAAAAAAAAAAAAACACACCAGCATTAATATTCGATCCAGAGACCCCGTGCTGATGAACGTAGGCGCTTACTCGGTCGGCTGCGGATTCGTTGAACACAAGCCCCCACACAAATTGCATAAGCGCGAGTAAAATTTTCAAATTTGGTTTTCTTGAAAACCATTTACAGTTGCGTCTTCCTGATCACGTTCCGGCCGTGGTGGTCGAGCGGTTGTAGGTGCTTCAATTCGGAACCGCGTGACTGCTACGGCTGCAGGTTCGAATCCTGCCTCGGGCATGGATGTGTGTGATGTCCTTAGGTTAGTTAGGTTTAAGTAGTCCTAAGTTCTAGGGGACTGATGACCTCAGATGTTAAGTCCCATAGTTCTCAGAGACATTTGAACCATCCTGATCACGTACCTCGAAGCCCTGTTCGTGCCCTACACACTCTGTCAATACGAATCATATCGATGGGGGCAAGTTCACACGGCTCGCTTGACAGAGTGAATCTCGAAATTCCGACAGAGACCGCTGCTTTTTATGTTTCGTGAAGTCTTCATTTTACATTTAGTCGTTCACTTTGTCAGTGTCAACACTACCACCACCGACCATTGCTGACCTGCTTCTGTCAAGCAGTAGAAGCGCGCAATCCATACCGTCGTTCTGCAGAGGGCCCGCACACTTCAATCGTACCTCATATGTGGAAAATTATTTCCTGGGCACACCTACATAATCTCATACTGTGTCGTTCAAATCTAAGATCCATGAAGTTACCGATGTACGTATGTGGGATAGTACCATATCGATAAATAGAATTGGCGATTTAATAACTGTAACGTAATGAAACCTTGATTAGTTTTGCCCCTAAGTTCTTTGCAGTTTACGAGTATATATAGTAAGTATTAAGAAAAGGAACGCTGCTTGATAATTTGAGAAGTTAGTAGAATCACTGACATCTACGTAGAAAAGTTAGAAACCACTTTATTCAAACCTTGGAGTAGCATTTAACAAGCATTCAGTCAAAGAGTGGCTTAAATCGCTTGCCAGAAGACTTCATTGTGGGATGGTATCTTCTGACAATCTCTTTCTTCATTATGTGATCAGGCACTACTGATGGTTGCTCACTGGATTGGACGTTCTTTCCCTAGTCTTTGCAGGCAAGACGTGTCTTGCAAGATACACTGCCGTTTCTGCTAGAAGAAGTTCTTTTGTTGAGACGACTTTTTAAACTGTCTACCAGGGATACCGATGTTCTCCTACTTCTATTCTTGTGGCTTCTATTTTTCTGATATTGTTTCACCAAAAGTACAGTTTCTTCTACCTTTTCGTGATATTTGTGTTTGAATGTTACGTCGAATGGTAGATAGTCTTAACACTCGACACTTTGGCCTGATGCAGCTTAAAGGCCGCCCGTGGTAGCCGTGCGGTCTTGGGCGTCTTGTCGCGGTTGGTGCGGCTCACCCCGTCGTAGGTTCGAGTCCTACCTAGGGCATGGGTGTGTCTCTTGTCCTTAGCGTAAGTTAGTTGAAGTTAGATTAAGTAGTGCATATGACTAGGGACCGATGACCACAGCAGTTTGGTCCCATAGGCCTTACCACAAAACTTTGCAGCTTAAATCTCAGTCTTTGTCGTCATAACTTTAAAGATATTCAAGCGCAAACAGTTCTTCTCTGATAATCTTCTTCTGTCTCGGTCTACGAATGTATCTGATAAATTCTGAGACCTCCTCCTTGTGGTAGTTTTCGTTCTGTTTCTGACATTTGCACAGACTTCTCTTTTTCCTTTTCACTAACAGTGTTCTGTACGAATACTGTTTTATTATAATCTCTTCCTCAATCCGTATCTAATTTACAAATTGTTATTTATCGCTATAAAAAACTCCAACTGTTCTCTCCAGACCTTTTTAAAATCCGTTTTATAGCTTCTTTGATCGAAGGACATGACTTCTTATATTATCTCGAGAGGTCGCACCATGACACTATGATTGCAGTGTTGAGTTGACGAATTCAGAAGAGAAGTGAAGAAGGACTGAACTTGTTTTATTTTCTGAAGAACGTTTAAACCCTGGCATAATGTTAAAGCGTTTCTGTACCTTTGGAATCAGCCAGCTAATGAGCTAATCAATTTACAAAGGCTATTTGGAAAGTAAGGTCCAATGGGGTGCGAAATGGAAACCACAGCGAAAATCCGATGACGCTTTGCACAGGTTTGTTGGGCAGTGTCTCTAGCATGACCGTCGATCGCGTCATATCGCTCCTTTTAGTTCTGAGCGCACAGTGAGGCAAGCAAAGACGCTTAGAACACTAATGTCTCCCGCCAAGTATGAGAGCCTGGTGTGATATTTCGCCTGAATCATGCAGCCCACATAACATACCTGTCATGCGTTTCCTTCTGCATGACAGTTCTCGGCCGCACACTGAATGGGTAATGTAGATGCTTCTGTAGCGTTTTCGATAGGAAATGTTTGATCACCCACAATACAGCCCGTAATTAACTCTCCCTGAGTTTCATATCTGCTCACATGAACGGCTAGACAATGTTCTGGCTCAGGCAATGAACTGTAGACCAGCGTAGAGAATTGGCAGGAAACACAGGCGGCTTCCTTCTATGACGAGGATATTGGAATGTTGGTACAAAGCGACGACAGATGTCCTAATCAGAGCGGCGACAATGTAGAGTAGCTGGAAGGTGTAGTTAACGGGTGAAAATGAAACGTTTTTGAGATTCAGGGGACACTCTTGTCCTTGGATTGGGAAACTATCCCAATAGGCGGTAGGATCAGCAATGATCAATGGCAAGATGATGCAGAAGGCAGTGATAACAACTGCAATAAAAAAAAAAGTGTATCCACAGGGCATGTGCTCTGTAACTGAAAAAAGTGTCATGATGAGCTCTTAATGGGAAAAGATTCTGGAATAGTCCCCATTCGACTCCCTGGGAGGGGACTGCCAAGGGGAAGGTGACTGTGTGAAAAAGACTGAATAGACAGAGAAAGGATACCGTTCTACGAGTAGAGGAATGGAAAGTCAGAAGCTTGAACGTGGTAGGGAAGGTAGAGAATCTGAAAAGGGAAATGCGATGGCTCAATCTAGATACAGTAGGGGTCAGTGAAACGAAATAGAAAGAAGACAAAGATTTCTGGTTAGGCGGGTATAGGGTAACATAAAAAAAAGCAGAAAACGATATACGGGGAGTAGAATTCGTTATGAATAAGAAGGTGGGGCAGAGAGTGTGTTACTGTGAAGAGTTCAGTGAAAGGCTCGTTCTTATCAGAATCGACAGCAAACCAACACCAACAACGATAGTTCAGGTATACATGCCGACGTCGCAAGCTGAAGATGTAGAGATAGAGAAAGTATATGAGGGTAATGAAAGGGTAATACAGTAAGTAAAGGGCGATAAAATTCTAATAGTTATGCAGGACTGGAACGCAGTTGTAGGGGAAGGAGTAGAAGAAAATGTTGCAGAAGTATATGGGCTTGGGACGAGTAACGAAAGAGGAGAAAGGCTATTGAGTTCTGTAACAAATTTCAGCTCGTAATAGCTATTATACTCTTCAAGAATGACAAGAGGATGAGGCATACTTGGAAAAGGCCGGGTGATAGAGGAAGATTTCGATTACATTATAGTCAGACTGAGATTCAGAAATCAAATGCTAGATTGTAAGACCCAGATCACAATGTAGAGGTGATGAAGAGTAGGCTGAATTTTAAGAGATTGGTCAGGAAGAATCAATACACAAAGAAGTAGAATACGGAAGTAGTAAGGAAGGATAGGATACAATTGAAGTTCTGTAAGGCTATAGATACAGCAATAAGGAATAGCTCAACAGGCAGTAGGGTTGAAGAGGTGTGAACATCTCTAAAATGGGCAATCACAGAAGTTGGAAAGAAAAGCATAGGTACAAAGACGAAACTGCGAAGACCCATGGGTAACAGAAGGAATACTTCAGTTAATCGATGAAGGAAGGAAGTACAAAAATATTCAGAGAAATTCCTGAGGAATGACATAAATGGGAAGTGCAGGAAGCTAAGACGAAATGGCTGCATGAAACATATGAAGGAATAGAAAAAGAAATAATGGTCGAAAGGACTGACTCAGCTTGTGTGTGATGTCCTTAGGTTAGTTAGGTTTAATTAGTTCTAAGTTCTAGGCGACTGATGACCTCAGAATTTAAGTCGCATAGTGCTCAGAGCCATTATTTGACTCAGCATAAGTCAAAACAGCCTTCGGTGAAACTAAAAGCTGTGGTGGTAACATTAAGAATGCAACGGGAATTCCACTGTTAAATACTGAGGAGAGAGTACATTAAAGGCCTCTATGAGGGGGAAGGTTTGTCTGATGTGATAGAAGAAGGAATAGGAGACGATTTAGAAGAGGTAGGGGATCCAGCATTAGAATCAGAATTTAACAGAGGTTTGGAGGATTTAAGACCAAATAAGGCATATGGGATATATAAAATTTCATCAGAATTTCTAAAATCATTGGGCGAGTGAGACGAAATGACTATTCACGTTGGCGTGTAGAAAGTTTGCGACTGCCGACATACCATGTGACTTTCGGAAAAAAATCATACACCCAACTCCGAAAACTGCAAGAACTGACAAGTGCGAGTATATCACCAGCAGATTAACAGTTCATGTAACAAAGTTGCTGACAAGAATAATATACAGAAGAACGGAAAAGAAAATTGAGGATGTGTTAGAGGATGATCAGTTTAGCTTTAGGAAAGATAATAGCACCAGAGAGGTAATTCTGACATTGCGGTTGGTAATGGATGCACGACTAAAGAAAAATCAAGACACGTTCATAAGATTTGTCGAGCTGGAAAAAGCGTTCGACAATTTAAATTGGTAGAAGGTGTTTAAAATTCTGAGAAATGTAGGAGTAAGCTGTAGGGAGAGGCGGGTAATATATAAAATGTACAAGAGCCAAGTGGGAATAGTAAGTGCTCGGATTAAAAACGGTGTAAGACGGGGAGGTAGTCCTTAGTCCCTGCTGTTCAATCTGTACATCGAGGAAGCAATGATGGAAACAAAAGAAATGTTCAGGAGTGGAATTAAAATTCTAGATGAAAGGATATCAATGGCACAGTTCGCCGATGACATTGGTATCCTGAGTGAAGGTGAAGAAGAATTACATGCTCTGCTGAATGGAATGAAAAGTCTAATGAGTACATAATATGGATCGAGAGTAAATCGAAGAAAGACGAAAGTAATGAGAAGTAGCGGAAATGAAAACAGCGAAGAAGTTAGCATCAGGATTGGTGGTCACGAAGTAGATGAAGTTAAGAAATTCTGATATCTAAGCAGCAAAACAGCCAGTGACGGACGGAGCAAGGAGGACATCAAAAGCAGACTAGACTGGCAAAGTGGGCATTCCTGGACGAGAGAAATCTACTAGTATCAAACATAGGCCTTAATGTGAGGAAGACATTTCTAAGAATATATGTTTACAGTACAATATTGTATGGTAGTGAAACATGGAAAACCGGAACAGAAGAGAATCGAAGCATTCGAGATGTCGTGCTATAGACGAATATCGAAAATTAGGAAGACTGATAAGGAATGAGGAAGCTTTGCACATAATCGGAGAGGAAAGTACTATGTTATAAACATTGACAAGGAGATGGGACAGTCGTGGTAGGACATCTCTTGAGGCATCAGGGAAAGACTCCCATAGAATTAGAGGGAGTGGTGAAGGGGAAAAATTGTAGAGGAATACATCCGACAAATAACTGAGGATGTAGGGACGTAGGTTGCAAGTGCTACTCTGAGATGAAGAGGTTGGTACAGGAGAGGAATTCGTGGCGGGCCGCATCACACTAGTTCAGAATAATGACTCCCCCCCCCCCTCCAAAAAGAAATAGTAAACTAAAAAAAAATCTGCAAGTGCTGTCAGTGAAGTGGAAAAATTTTGTTCCATACAAGACACACAGAGCACGCTGTCGATACTACAGTGTGGGACAGATATTATCTGTGCAATAGAGTTACAAAGATTTGGTGGTAATAAATGAAACGAAATGCAATTGCTCTGTGACACATCAACACGGGTACCTAACACCAAAATACTAGGGGCGTTCAATGAGTAATGCAACGAGTAATGAACTGTTGGCTATAAAACCCTATTATTCAACATCATCCCCACTCATTGCGGCTGGAGGGTCTTGTGTCCGCATGATACGACTCTACTGGTCGACATCGGAATCAACGTCCGGTGTTGCATCAATAACGTCCACATCTTCTATGTACTGCTTGCTGCGGAGTGCATCCTTCGTTCGGTCAAACAGATGAAAGTCGGAAGTTGCGAAATCCGGGCTTAGGTGTGGACGAGGAATAACAGTCCAATGAAGTTTTGTGAGATCTTCTCGGAAGCACATAGTTATTTAAGGCCTTTCGTTGTCATGGGGTAGGAGAAGTTCGTTTGAATTTTTGTGGCTGCGAAGGTCGGGAAGTAGTTTCTTCAGTTTCCTGAGGGTACCACAATACACTTCAGAGTTAATCGTGACATCATTAGGAAGGACATCAAACAGAGTAATTCCTTCAGAGTCCGAGGAGACCGTCGCCATGACTTTAAGGGTGAGGGCACAAATGGTTCAAATGGCTATGGCTATGGGACTTCACATCTGAGGTAATCAGTCCCCTAGAACTTAGAACTACTTAAACCTAACTAACCTAGGGACATCACAAACATCCATGCCCGAGGCGGATTCGAACCTGCGACCGTAGCGGTCGCACGGTTCCAGACTGAAGCGCCTAGAACCCCTCGGCCCAACGGCCGCCGGTTAGGGCACAGCTTTGAACTTTTCCTTCGCAGGAAAGAGGATGTGGCGCCACTCTATGGATAACCATTTCTTTCCATGTTCGAAGTGACGAACACATATTCCATTGCCTGTGACCATGGCCGATAAAAAATTGCCACATTAGCCTCGTAACGCGCAAGCAGTTCCGCGAAGATCGTTGCTCGTTACAGTCTTCTGATAGGCGGCAGAAAACAAGCGCATACGCGCATTTGAGTTCTTTAATTGCCGGTCGAGTGTGTCAGCACTACCAACAGACACATCCAGTTGTGGAACGAGGCATTTCGCGTGGGATTAACCGAGCGGTCTCAGGCGCTGCAGTCATGGACTGTGCGGCTGGTCCCGGCGGAGGTTCGAGTCCTCCCTCGGGCATGGGTGTGTGTGTTTGTCCTTAGGATGATTTACGTTAAGTAGTGTGTAACCTTATTGACACCTTAGCAGTTAAGTCCCGTAAGATTTCACACACATTTAAACATTTGAACGAAGCATTTGATTGTGATCTATCACTTCCAATGAGAGTGTCCGCACGTTCTAACAACTCAGGAGCCACGGTTGTGTGACGCCGTCCGGCACGCGGGTGACAGGATATATTTGCACGTCCTTCTTGCGATAATGACAGTCACCTCGCCCAACAACTCACCGTGCTTTTCTTCACAGTCAGATGTCCGCAGACGTTCTGCAAGCACGTACGAATATCTGCAGTTCTCTAGTTATCAGCCAAAAAAGCTAAATGACAGCTCTCTGCTTGGAACGCACCTCCGTTACGGACATCGTCACCTGTTGAAAGTATGAAGGCAGAAGTGGGAATATTTCACGATGTCTTGTAACAAATTCGGCCGTTTTTCAACCGAAACTGTCTATGAAAAAAAGTGTTGCATTACTTACTGAATGCCTCTCGTCTTTGAAAATATCCTTCAAACAATTTCGAAATTTTGTAAACCGGTTTGGGTTCACCCAGTACTACGTTGTAGGTAAGGAATACGACATAATATGATAGCAGCACGATATGCTGGAACTTTTATCGCCCCAAAAACTCAATGCAAACAACATCGGCTACCCGCTGCAGATCGTAAGCGAGTTTTAATGCACTTCTGACATAAATTGCCTACATGATAAGGGGGCAAACACGCTACACATGGAGCACAGAGCTGTTAAGAGTACTATTTGCTTTTGTATCGAGCGTAACGGTGCGCTATGGCTATGAATGGCTTCGCTTAAAGAACTGCGCCGTGTTCCCCCCCAGAGCGTCATTTGGCAGCTAGGAACTAAAGGAACAATGCTAACGAGAGAATTGCGTGCGACCGAACACCAGAAAGCACCGTCCGCGCGGAAAAATAAACAAGGCAACGTTTCCTCTCCCGCCGTAACTTCGTCGGCACATTACGGCACCGTCCTCAAATGTGTACAACGGACTCGCTTACACGCTTTCGGGGCTGGGAAGAGAAAATGACTGAGGGGAAAACTGGCAAGTGAATGATGAAAGGCGAGTACAGTAGGAATGATTTCGGTACCTGAACAGCTAATAGCTACCATGCAGCTTCTGTTGAGATAGAATGTCGTTAAAACGTAGAATTGAAAGGCAGCGCATATGGCGAAACCATATTATACTTACGGAAGTCTAAAATACGTCCATTTTGTTATTATGTGTCACAAGGAATGAATTATGACACCTAACACAAAGCACGAACTGCAGGTAGATAATGTCGTACATTGTAATAACCGTAAGAAACAAATGACCCACAAACGACTGGTATTTTCGTCAATACTGGAACAGTGCACTTCCGGGTGTAGCGTACAAAAGAAAACTGTCGGTCCCCAATATCTGACAACCCTTAAATGAAATTTTTCAGCTGCTTGTGTTTTCAAGAGTGGCTTACTGATTTTGGTGGCGGGTAAGACTGTAGTGAGGCAACGATCAACTTGTCGTTAGAGACCTTCTTGTGCAATTGACATAATAAATCTTTTTGTGTTCCTGGCACAGTCCCCCATTTCACATTGGTGAAAATTTCTCTGTTATTTTCTTCTCTCTGGATCATGCATGTCCACAAGTGTATTCACTCCCATCTGAGAGGAGAATCACACGTCTGAGTAAACATTTATTATAAATGCTCAATGAAGTGTGGAAACAACATCGGTTATGCACTATTCAGTACCCAGTAGCATGTTATTAATAAAATGCTGCTTCAATTGATAAAAATACCATTTTCATGTGGATCTGACACTGCTGTCGTTAACACATAGTATGATGGACGTACTGATACACTACTGGCCATTAAAAATGCTACACCAAGAAGAAATGCAGATGATAAACGGGTATTCATTGGACAAATATACTAGAACTGACATGTGATTACATTTTCACGCAATTTGGGTGCATAGATCCTGAGAAATCAGTACCCAGAACAACCACCTCTGGCCGTAATAACGGCCTTGATACGCCTGGGCATTGAGTCAAACAGAGCTTCGAGGGCGTGTACCACCCATGCAGCTTCAACACGATACCACAGTTCATCAAGAATAGTTACTGGCGTATTGTGACGAGCCAGTTGCTCGGTCACCATTGACCAGACGTTTTCAATTGGTGATAGATCTGGAGAACGTGCTGGCCAGGGCAGCAGTCGAATATTTTCTGTATGCAGAAAGGCCCGTACAGGACCTGAAACAAGCGGTCGTGCATTATCCTACTGAAATGTAGGGTATCGCAGGGATCGAATGAAGGTTAGAGCCACGGGTCGTAACACATCTGAAATGTAACGTCCACTGTTCAAAGCGCAGTCAATGCGAACAAGAGGTGACCGAGACGTGTAACCAATCGCATCCCATACCATCACGCCGGGTGATACGCCAGTATGACGATGACGAATACACGCTTCCAATGTGCGTTAACCGCGATGTCACCAAACACGGATGCGACCATCCTGATGCTGTAAACAGAACCTGGATTCATCCGAAAAAATTACGTTTTGTCATTCGTGCACCCAGGTTCGTCGTTGAGTACACCATCGCAGGCGCTCCTGTCTGTGATGCAGCGTCAAGGGTAACCGCAGCCATGGTCTCCGAGCTGATAGTCGATGCTGCTGCAAACGTCGTCGAACTGTTCGTGCATATGGTTGTTGTCTTGCAAACTTAGTGATCGAGACGCTGCTGCCCGATCCGTTACAGCCATGCGGATAAGATGCATGTCATCCCAACTGTTAGTGATACGAGGGCGTTGGGACCCAGCTCGGCGTTCAGTATTACTCTCCTGAACCCACCGATTCCATATTCTGGTAACAGTCATTGGATCTCGACCAACGCGAGCAGCAATGTCGCGATGTGATAAACCGCAATCACGGTAGGCTACAATCCTACGTTTATCAAAGTGGGAAACGCGATGGTACGCATTTCTCCTCCTTACACGAGGTATCACAACAACGTTTCACCAGGCAACGTCGGTCAACTGCTGTTTGTGTATGAGAAATCGACAGGAAACTTTCCTCATGTCAGCACGTTGTACGTGTCGCCACCGGCGCCAAATTGAAAAAAAAATTGAAATGCATTTAATTTAATTTTTTTTTTCTTATATCATATTAGAGTGGTTGATCTCATGTATTACCCGTAATGACATTTTTCTTTAAAATTCAAGTCGCTTATCTCCTGTGTAACGCATTTTCAGCCATACATACATATGACCATATGTGACCATTCTTTCTCCTTATCTTCTCAGGGATCCACTCTTGAAGTTTGTCCCCATTTAGCAAATTCACCCTGCGCATAGTACTAAAAGCAACGCGCATTGCCTACCGTAAACAATAAGGTACAGATATTGTTTTACTTTAATTAATTTATACATCTTCTACTCAAATGAGCCAATAGTTGTGTGCAATATTTTTCATCGATATGCTCTGGTGTGTAAAACTTAACGACGAAAGTAATTCTTGCATAATGTGTTATTACCACGTAACAAAGTACGGCGAAACTTGAACCGAACCTACAAAGAACTGTTACAGTATAGTGCAGAACGTGACTGAAAGTATACGCTATGAGACGAACAAAATGACATTTTTATTGAAAGACAATAATTACGCTGAAGTCATTGCAATTTGCGATGGTCCCCTGGACATTATAAAAGGCAGAACGTGGTTGCTAATACACTACTGGCTATTAAAGTTGCTACATCAAGAACAAATGCAGATGATAAACGGGTATTCACTGGACAAATATATTATACTAGAACTGACATGTGATTACATTTTCACGCAATTTGGGCGCACAGATCCTGAGAAATCAGTACCCAGAACAACTACCTCCGACCGTAATAACGGCCTTGATACGCCTGGGCACTGGGTCAAACAGAGCTTGGTTGGCGTGTACAGGTACAGCTGCCCATGCAGCTTCAACACGATACCATAGTTCATAAAGAGCAGTGACGCGCATAGTGACGAGCCAGTTGCTCGGCCACCATTGACAAGACGTTTTCAATTGGTGAGAGATCTGGAGAATGTGATGGCCAGGGCAGCAGTCGAACATTTTCTATATCCAGAAAGACCCTACAGGACATGCAACATGCTGTCGTGCATTATCCTGCTGAAATATAGGGTTCCGCAGAGATCAAATGACGGGTAGAGCCACGGGTCTTAAAATATCTGAAATGTAATGTCCTCTGTTCAAAGTGCCGCCAAGGCGAACAAGAGGTGACCGAGACGTGTAACCAATGGCACCCCATACCATCACGCCGGGTGATACGTCAGTATGTCGATGACGAATACACGCTTCCAATGTGCGTTTACTGCGATGTCGCCAAACACGGATGCGACCATCATGATGCTGTAAACAGAACCAGGATTCATCCGAAAAAATGACGTTTTGTCATTCGTGCACCCAGGTTCGTCGTTGAGTACACCATCACAGGCGCTCCTGTCTGTGATGCAGCGTTAAGGGTAACCGCAGCCATGGTCTCCGAGCTGATAGTCCATGCTGCTGCAAACGTCGTCAAACTGTTCGTGCAGATGGTTGTTGTCTTGCAAACGTCCCCATCTGTTCACTGAGGGATCGAGACGTGGCTGCACGATCCGTTACAGCCATGCGGATAAGATGCCTGTCACCTCAACTGCTAGTGATACGAGGCCGTTGGGATGTGGCACGGCTTTCAGTATTACCCTTCTGAACCCACAGATTCCATGCTCTGCTAACAGTTATTGGATCTCGACCAACGCGAGCAGCAATGTCGCGATACGATAAACAACAATCGCGATAGGCTACAATCGGACCTTTATCAAAGTCGGAAACGTGATGGTACGCATTTCTCCTCCTTACACGAGGCATCACAAGACGCTTCACCCGGGGTCCCGGGTTTGATTCCCGGCCGTGTCGAGTATTTTCTCCGCCAGGGGCTGGGTGTTTGTGTTGTCGTCATTATCTTATCATCATTCGGGAAGTGGCGAGATTGGAAATGGAAAGATTGGGAACTTGTACTGGCGCTGATGACCACGATGTTGAGCGCTCCACAAACCAACATCATCATCATCATCATCCACACTAGAACACCCAGAGCACTAAAATTCATGTTCGACAAAACCACTGGTCGCATTATGTGTTCCCAAATCTTACCATATAAAGGTACGTCCAGCATTTCCGAACATAGTGGTTTTGGGGGTCAGGATGTATAATGCTGGTTAGGCGTACTGACCATGATATTTTTGAGCACACTACACTTACTTCTTTACGTTATCGTGACACTGTACTCCTTCCCTATGTGAGTCTTTTCGGGGATGCATTCGACCCGAATTTCATTTTTAGGATTCCGTCCCTCAATCTGTAAAAACGGAACCCTTATAGGATTGGTTTGTTGTCCGCCCGTGTGTGCGGCTGTTAAGAACCCTTTTTCTCAAGATCGAGTAGAAGGATCAAGTTCATAATTATGTCACATATTACGGTCTATTGTTCCTTGGCGATGTAAAAGTTTTAAACTTCTAAGTCAATTCAGTCAACTTTTATCACATATTTAATCAAAAGATACTTTCCGCTGACCTGTGATCATGGAATTTGGCAAAAAGCTACATTTCATCCTAAGACTAAAGGAAAAATTCCGAAAATTGTTGATTTTTAATTATATAGCGAAATACGTCTTTGTCATTTTTAATCCGTCTGTCTTCTTTGTCTGTCCGTCTGTTAAGGCTCTTTTTTCTAGAAATGTTTGGCGTATCAAGTTCAAGATTTTGTCAAATTCTAAGGTTAAGAGTACCTTGGCGGCGTAAAGATTGTAAGTGTCTAACTCAATGCAGGCCAAAGATAAGACCGTTTATGTCACACATTTTGACTCTCGAAAACACACTCAACAATTTTTAAAACTTACACTCATCAAAACCTATAGGATGTTTCCCGTTGCCCTAGAATCTTGAAATTTGGTAAGAAATAAGATTTAATATTACAAGTAGAGGAAAAAATCCGATAATTATTCAAAAATGGCTCTGAGCACTATTGGACTTAACATCTGAGGTCATCAGTCCCCTAGAACTTAGAACTACTTAAACCTAGCTAACCTAAGGACATCACACACATCCATGCCCGAGGCAGGATTCGAACCTGCGACCGTAGGAGTCACGCGGTTCCGGGCTGAAGCGCCTAGAGCCGCACGGCCACCGCGGTCGGCGATAATTGTTAATTCGCAATTATAAAACTTGAAAGAATATTTTTGCTTCATTTTTTGTCCGGCTGTCTGTCTGTCTGTTCGTCTTTGAAGACCCTTTTTCTCTGGAATACTTTGAGGTATCAAGTTCAAATATTTATCAGATACTAATGACTATGGTTCCTTGGCGGTGTAAGACTTTTAAACTTCTATACCAGTCCAGTCAAAAGGAACGACTATTTATGTCGAATGCGTTGGTGCTCATTCATAAAACCGTATATGCTACTTCGCATAGAATCATGAGATTTCGCAGAAACCAAATTTCACAATACAGATAAAGGAAAAAGATCCGAAATGGTTAATTTTTAATCATATCACACAAAAAAGAATTTCTTTTGTCATTTGTTATCCGCTTTCAAACTTGAATTTACAACATTGTCGAAAATATCGGAATCCCAGGGACCGACATCTCCCCAGTATCAATTTCGATAAAAGGGAAATATCGTCAATCTGCCAGTAAGTTTAATATCGTCAGTATCAGCGATTCCCAAAATGAATCAACTACGTACATATTAAATTCGTAAGGAGCGTTCAGTGCGCCAGTCCTACTTTCACGCGGCTGATTTTTATGAAATTACAATGGGCCGCAGCATCGAGGAGTAGCTCTTGGAACGAGAGGATATTCGACTCATGGCTTATCCTGCCCGTTCCCCGCACCTGAATCTCCTCGAGGACGTGTGGGATGCATTGGGAAGACGTATTGCAGCACGTCCATTTCTGCCAACGATCATACATTAGTTGTCAGCCGTGTCGGTGGAGAGATGGAACACCCTACTATAAGAACGCCTTATCAATCTCGTGGCCACAATGGGAGCGCGTTGTAGAGCAAACGTCGCCGTCTGCAGTGATCTTACACCATAAGAACCATGCCCCTTCTTCTCAGAAGTCCAGGAGAGCATCTTACAGCGCTGGGACTTCAGGGTACAAATTGTCTTTGAATGAAAGTATCATATCTGGTCGTCTCATTTCGTATCTGTTTCAGTTACCTTCTACACTATGCTGCACCAGTCCTTTCCATGCATGGTCCCAGATTCATCGAGCTATGTTGTTTTTGTGGTCTTCAGTCCTCAGACTGGTTTGATGCAGCTCTCCATGCTACTCTATCCTGTGCAAGCTTCTTCATCTCCCAGTACTTACTGCAACATACATCCTTCTGAATCTGCTTAGTGTATCCATCTCTTGGTCTCCCTCTACGATTTTGACCCTCCATGCTGCCCTCCAGTACTAAATTGGTGATCCCTTGATGCCCCAGAACAAGTCCTACCAACCGATCCCTTCTTCTAGTCAAGTTGTGCCACAAACTCCTCCCCAATTCTATTCAACACCTCCTCATTAGTTATGTGATCTACCCATCTAATCTTCAGCATTCTTCTGTAGCACCACATTCAAAAGCTTCTATTCTCTCTTGTCTAAACTATTTATCGTCCATGTTTCACTTCCATACATGGCTACACTCCATACAAATACTTTAAGAAACGACTTCCTGACATTTAAATCTATACTTGATGTTAACAAATATCTGTTCTTCAGAAACGGTTTCCTTGCCATTGCCAGTCTGCATTTTATATCCACTCTACTTCGACCATCATCAGTTATTTTGCTCCGCAAATAGCAAAACTCCTTTACTACTTTAAGTGTCTCATTTCCTAATCTAATTCCCTCAGCATCACCCGACTTAATTAGACTACATTCCATTATCCTCGTTTTGCTTTTGTTGATGTTTATCTTATAGCCTCCTTTCAAGACACTGCCCATTCCGTTCAACTGCTCTTCCAAGTCCTTTGCTGTCTCTGACAGAATTAGAATGTCATAGGCGAACCTCAAAGTTTTTGTTTCTTCTCCATGGATATTAACACCTACTCGAACTTTTGTTTTGTTTCCTTTACAGCATGCTCAATATACAGATTGAATAGCATCGGGGAGAGACCACTAACAATCCTGTCTCACTCCCTTCCCAACCAATACTTCCGTTTCAAGTCCCTCGACTCTTATAACTGCCATCTGGTGTCTGTACAAATTGTAAATAGCCTTTCGCTCCCTGTATTTTACGCCTGCAAGCTTCAGAATTTGAAAGAGAGTATTCCAGTCAACATTGTTAAAGCTTTCTCTAAATCTACAAATGCTGGAAACGTAGCTTTGCCTTTCCTTAATCCATTTTCTAAGATAAGTAGGGTCAGCATTGCCTCACGTGTTCCAACATTTCTACGGAATCCAAACTGATCTTCCCCGAGGTCGGTTTCTACCAGTTTTTCCATTCATCTGTAGAGAATTCGCGTTAGTATTTTGCAGCTGTGACTTATTAAACCGATAGTTCGGTAATTTTCACATCTGTCAACGACTGCTTTCTTTGAGATTGGAATTATTATATTCTTCTTGAAGTCTGAGGGTATTTCGCCTGTCTCATACATCTTGCTCACCAGATGATAGAGTTTTCCTAGGAATGGCTCTCCCAAGGCCATCAGCAGTTGTAATGGAATGTTGTCTACTCCTGGGGCCTTGTTTCGACTCAGGTCTTTCAGTGATCTGTCAAACTCTTCACGCAGTATCATATCTTCTATTTCATTTTCATCTACATTCTCTTCCCTTTCTATAACATTGCCCTCAAGTACATCGCCCTTGTATAGTCCCTCTATATACTCCTTCCACCTTTCTGCTTTCTCTTCTTTGTTTATAACTTGGTTTCGATCAAAGGTCTTGATATTCATGCAAGTGGTTCTCTTTTCTCCAAAGGTCTCTTTAATTTCCTGTAGGCAGTATCTATCTTACCCCTCGTGAGGTAAGCCTCTACATCCTTACATTTGTACTTTAGCCATCGCTGCTTAGCCATTTTGCACTTCCTGTCGAGCTCATTTTAGAGACTTTTGTATTCCTTTTTGCCTGCTTCACTTACTGCATTTTCGTATTTTCTCCTTTCATCAATTAAATTCAGTATCTCTTCTGTTACCAAAGGATTTCTACTAGACATCGTCTTTTTACCTACTTGATCCTCTGCTGCCTTGACTATTTCATTTCTCAAAGCTACCCATTCTTCTTCTTCGAGCTATGTTACATGTTATTTGGCCATGATACATAATGCAAAAATTACTTACGTCTTTAGCAGCTATGTAATTTCACGGGGGCGGGGGGCAGTTCGGCCCGTTCTGCCTGGGTCGCAGGACCACCCCGGTACGACTCTGCGAGCAACACGCAAGGCGCACCCTTTCAGGGAAAGGCTCTGCTGAAGGGGGAGGTAAGTGGCTGGCCTTGGGTGGGAGCAGGTGGCGCGCCCGCGTGATCACTGGGTGCAGCGCACGGCGGGTTGCGTCTGCCCCTACGCCGGCGCCACAGCTCGTTAGGGCCTCGGCGTAACGACCCGAGCCTGCAGCCGGCAGTCAGCAGAGAGCAGGTGCCGCGGCCCTTTGTTCGGCCGGCCAGCCCGGCGCGGTCCTTGCTGAGCTCCTCGCCTCCTTGGCCGCCGCCTGCGCTGATACGGCGTCCGCTGCCCAGCCGCTGCTGACATTTCATGCCGGCGGTATGAAATGTCAGAGGTTCACGCCGCGGCCGCAGCGCCGCTAAACAATTTACCGCGCTCCCGAAGGGACTCCGGGTCGTATTGGGTGCGCGCGGCGCATGAAATTCGAGCTGCAGCGCCGCTGCCTTTGGCGGTGCCGCCTTATTCTGTATGTAGATTGGCTACGGAGACCATTTCTGTTTGGCGCAGCGATACGTAGTTTCCTTCCAGTTTTGTCGTCGGGAACTGTTCTGATTCCATTACTGCCATGGGGGACCATTAATTAATGCTGAAACTCAGGTATAGAAGACTATATTCACGTCCCAGTGGAGGATCT
The DNA here is from genome assembly GCF_021461395.2 of Schistocerca americana. Lineage (NCBI taxonomy): Eukaryota > Metazoa > Arthropoda > Insecta > Orthoptera > Acrididae > Schistocerca > Schistocerca americana. Next base: position 458,316,355 of record NC_060119.1, on the reverse strand, counting down.
ATATCCGATTTACACGAGGAGGATTCTGAATGAATGGGACAAAGAATTAATTCTTTTATCGCAGAAGAATCTTGTCACCCCTAGTTATTAATTTTGTGTAGCCGTTTATTACAGGCACGTTGCGGGCATTAGACAAAGGGTTTCATCCTTTGCCGGGCGTGACGTGTTTGTAAGTCGTCTGCATTGGGAAGAGGCGGTTGTCTAGAAATTAATTGCACTGTATCAGAAAAGGAGAGGGACTTTCTAATATGTTGATTACTGAATTTCACCTTCAAGCTTGCAGGTTAACTACGGCTATGGTGCTCTTTCAAATTCTGTAGGTGGCAGGGGTAAAATACAGGGAGCGAAAGGCTATTTGCAATTTGTAGAGAAACTAGATGGCAGTTATAAAAGTCGAGGGACATGAAAGGGAAGCAGTGGTTGGGAAGGGAGTGAGACAGGGTTGTAGCCTCTCCCCGATGTTATTCAATCTGTATATTGAGCGAGCAGTAAAGGAAACAAAAGAAAAATTCGGAGTAGGTATTCAAATCCATGGAAAAGAAATAAAAACTTGATGGTTCGCCGATGACATTGTAATTCTGGCAGAGGCAGGAAAGGACTTGGAAGGGCAGTTGAACGGAATGGACAGTGTCTTGAAAGGAGGATATAAAATGAACATCAACAAAAGCAAAACGATCATAATGGAATGTACTCGAATTAAGTCGGGTGATACTGAGGGAGTCAGATTAGGAAATGAGACACTTAAAGTAGTAAATGAGTTTTGCTGTTTGGGGAACAAAATAGCTGATGATGGTCGAAGTAGAGAGGATATAAAATGTAGACTGGCAATGACAAGGAAAGCGTTTCTGAAGAAGAGAAATTTGTTAACATCGAGTATAGATGTAGGTGTCAGGAAGTCGTTTCTGAAAGTATTTGTATGGAGTGTAGCCATGTATGGCTCTGAGCACTATGGGACATAACATCTGAGGTCATCAGTTCCCTAGAACTTAGAACTACTTAAACCTAACTAACCTAAGGACAGCACACGCATCCATGCCCGAGGCAGGATTCGAACCGGCGACCGCAGCGGTCGCGCGGTTCCAGACTGAAGTGCCTAGAACCGCTTGGCCACACCGGCCGTCTAGCTATGTATGGAAGTGGAACTTGGATGATAAATAGTTTGGACAAGAAGAGAACAGAAGCTTTCGAAATGTGGTGCTACAGAAGAATGCTGAAGATTAGGTGGGTAGGTCACATAACTAATGAGGAGGTATAGAATAGAATTGGGGAGAAGAGAAATTTGTGGCACAACTAGACTAGAAGAAGGGATCGGTTGGTAGAACATGTTCTGCGGTATCAAGGGATCACCAATTTAGTACTGGAGAGCAGCGTGGAGGGTAAAAATCGTAGAGGGAGACCAAGAGATGAATACACTAAGCATATTCAGAAGGATGTAGGCTGCAGTACGTACTGGGAGATAAAGTAGCTTGCAAAGTATTGAGTAGCATGGAGAGCTACATCAAACCAGTCTCAGGACTGAAGACCACAACAACAACAACATGGTGCAAACAATGAATTTTAGCTATCAACTTTAAAAAATGCCACAATGGGGTTAAATCGGGCGAGTGCACAGGCAATGGAAGGTGGCCCTTCAAGATCAGGCACAAAAGTCCCTAATGACTTAGACAAATCGCTCCGGTGTAAGTATAGACTTCCGCTGCCGTTGCCACATGAATGTGTAAAATGCTTCGTCGTTTCGGCCATTGTTACAAAAGACCCTCCTCAAGGTATTTTAGCAAAACCACCGTGAGGAAGACCCTCCGCTACAGTGGCCGAGGCGTTGGAGAATTTTACACATCGACAATGCGGTCTAATACCCTGAAGAAGTTTAGATAATTTATTGAGTATTTCGAGTTACGACACGTTTGTTTTCCTCATAAACGTAAGGACCTGATTCGCGACAGTACTCCCAATAGTTACGAGTGTTGGCACTCTAGTAACGCCAGCTTTCCTTATTCACGTACGCAGGAGAAAAGAAAAGAAAAACAGCTCGTCATGTAACTTTTCAAACAACTATTCACATTCATTTAGCCGAGCAACAAAACCCCTTTCTCTGAGTTCTTTCGGCACAGCCAACTTTTGTCAATGGAAACGAAAGTCTCCATGAGGATTTCGCGTCATACAACGATCTGTACCGCTTGAGGAAAGGGCATAAAATGACTGTCTCACTGCACTGATATTTAGTGCTGATCTCATAGTTGCGATAGCTCCATTATACTTGTTTGCACATTTACTGTTACACTTAAGGCGTCCATCTAATCGCAACATTTAAATCACTTTCTGCGGAGGGTACTAGATACATGCAGGCGCAGGCGTATTACTCGTAGCCTACGTGGGTACTACAGGGGATTATAAGGTGTAGTTACGTCAAGAGATAACGCCAGGAAATCTAAAATGGCTCCGTAAGATAATGAACGAATGTGGAACCTTTTTAAAACTCCAGTTATGTTTGTTTCCCGCTGTCAGGACTGTGTTTTATATGTCTACCTTCCAATTCTTCTTTACTCAAGGTTTATTACAGTGGGCTTTACATATTACATACAGCCAAAATAAAAATAAATCCAAAGACGTCACGTCACTAGGGCACTGTAGCCAAAGTCATATGAACCATAAACGATTTCCGTAGGAATGTGTTCAAATTAAGCAGAAATGCCATTGATCAATAGAGACAACGACACAACACTTACTAGCAGAAACGGAAGAAGATTGAGAACTGCTAGAATCAAAGAATTCTGAAAATAATAATACTTACAATAATAATAACAATAATAATAATAATTGTAATAAACATTTTAAGATAAGAATGTGTATCATTTTGCAACTATTTGTAACAACCCCTGGGCATGAGCGTACACAGAAAGCTACTCAAGAAGGGTCAAGAGTGTAAAATTGTCATTTTTTATATCAGAAAGCTGTTGAGAAATTCATGTTGATTATTAACAAAAATGACTAGCAAAAAAACCGTTGGTTAATACGCCTGAAAGCGAAGAAACAAGAAATAAACTTTAAAATTGCCTCTTCAACATACGCTACCAGTATTTGGTTATAAAGCTTAACATCTGGTGATGTAAATGGAAATTTTTGGCATTTGTTTAATTCCTTCAGTTTTTTAAAGTTAACTGGCATAGTTAAAGATTAATAAAACGTGTTTTCAAAAGATAAAATTTTAATCTTATTTGGATAAAGTGGAAGCCAGGCCGGCATTCGACAAGATGAATGTGGGAAACCTCTTAAAACAATTACAAATTACCCGGTAAAGTTGACTCTTTAAAACCTTGTGAGTAAAACAAAATGACAAGCAACGTTGAGGCTATTTAGCCCAGTTGTCAATCGTGTAATTATTGCCCCAACATGTTTCGGGACAACAGTATCCCATTTTCAAGTGCTAAACACAAGGAACCAGATAAAAAAAATCCTCCTTATACGGGACAGACATATGAGGATTACAGACATTCCTGAGTTAAAACCTACCATAAAAAATTCTTATGCCATTAGGCCACGTCACAACTTAAAAGCAAACTGCATACGTATATTGTCAACTCAAACCATAAAGCGTAAAAAACCAAAGCCGGTGGACCCACCGTTTACGATGTAAAGTTGCAAACTCAAAACCGCTGCCATAACCTACCAACGATGAAGTTTAATTATAAACCTAATACTCAGCACCAACGATACTACTGTCTGTCATAAAATGTTTGTCAATCGAAACGGAAATAGCAAGCGTAAATCATATGTCACTACGTAAAATATGTTGGTGGCTGCTTCTTAAGGAGAATAACGCCAAATTGTGCCCAGAAATATCATTTAGACACTTCCGTCCTCTCATTTAAAACCCCGTCGTACTTCTCTTTCAAGGCACAGTAAATCTCTACCTCCTCTAAATTTGCTAGCAATCACTCTTTTTCTTCAACGTGAAACATCCTCATGCTTTCTGTGTCCTCTAACGAATGCTGATCATTCTCTCTACTATTATCCTTTTTAAAGCTAAATTTAAAATTCCGCCCAGTCTATTTCAAATATCTCGTTTCACAATCCTTTTATTTTACTCCTTGGACTACCTATTTCCTCGTAAATTTCTCATCTACGTTGATCTTATGCCTCAGCCTCTATCCTAATTTGTTGTCCGTCTTTAAAAAGTTGTAGCCTCTTTCTTGTTAAACAGCCTCGCTAATTTATGAGAGATGGTCTCCCAATACGGTAATACTCTTTTCAATTCCTCATTCTTGTTCTCCGGACTTAGAGGTATGGAATTAGGCCCGAGCACTGCATTTTTTAAGAATGCTTATTTTTGTTTATGGGGTGGCATGAGGACATCAGCAGTCGCTCCTGTGAACGTGGGTTTCCTAAAAATTCCTATCTCGAGCTTTTTATTCTTATTCTCGATCCTCAGGTCCAAGTTATTGAAGGCCCCATGTTGCCCATGCTCTATTATAAAAAATATGTCCTGATACATCTTATTGAAATCATTCACCGTCTCTTCCTTGGACCTCCCCAATATTGCTTGAATAACAGTTGTATGATGGCTTCACATCAGTTACCCTAAAACGAAATGAGTCTCTTTCCTCCCATTCTCCTCCTGAATCCTCGCCCCCCCCCCCCCCATCCCACCGGCCCCAGGTTTGATAAATAATATTGCAACCATTCAATGACTGTATCTTATGCTGTGGTGCACCCCACAATATGTTGAGAAGCATCGATTGAGGTGGAGATCTTTTCGTTTTGCTTCTTCTAACTTTTTCCCTCTCTTATAGCACAGAAAATTGTATTCTTTATTTTCTGTTGGTGCATTATGGTCCAATAATGAGGTACTGACGTACACACCTACAATACAGCAACACAGTGTTCTCTATAGTTTTCTACAATTGCTATATGATTGAAATACTGATGGTGGTCTGCGCAAGCCGTCACAGACAAATGGTAAACTCCTGTTGTGATTAAGGTGTGCAGTAGGAGAAGGGACTAACTTTGGGGGAACTTGGGAAGGATATTGGGCAGATAAAATACAGCCATCTTTACTTTATGCTCAGAATATTGGGCTGGCTCCTCTCTGTGAGTGTACTGTTCGAGGAAGAGAGAGAGAAAGAGAGAGAGAGAGAGAGAGAGTAGTTTGGAGACTGTATTTTGGCAATGTCCTGTAAAAAGTCATGGACGCAGGACAACCGTGGAGCCACCACTGCGCCGAAGAAGACGCATCTCTGTACCCCAAAGTCAAATTTCAGAGGTAAAGTGCCCACTTCCACTCTCCTCCCCCACCTCCTCCCCCCATGGTCGCCCTTGCTGAAGCCTGTGTCAATTGGTGCTACTTTATTCCTCCTTTCCTCTCCAATTCGATTTCTCTACTTTTCTTCCCAAGACGGCTAACCTCAGTAACTATATGTATTCAAATGACTTAATGCAATGATGATTTACGAGTTCGTTAAGAAACGCGTTATGATGCGGACAACAAAGGCTGGAACTGACAAGTAATTATGGATGAGAATTACTGATAATTATTACAACTGTAATGTCTGAAAAAAAATTTAAACTGCAATTTGATTCACGAAAGTCCCGCATGCTACAACACTTCATGAACAGCTGTAGTGTAACAACGTAAGTTTCTTATAAATGATTTTCTTTCGACATATGACCGTGTGTAGACTACGTCACCTACGTCAGTTACAACCCACTTCAAAATTATTTATATTCTTTTTAAATTGTCTCAGAATGGTTCTTGAACGAAACTGTAAAACATCATTTGAGTCATATGCACAGAATTACGTCACTCGGGCCAATTGCTTTGCGTAAACTTTTTAAATTTTAGACGTCGTTTGTTTCTCCTCAGAATTTATATTGATACACGTTATCTGATTTAATCGATAATAGAACCACATTGAATAAACTTTTTGAGATTCAAAGTCGCGATGAACGCTGTCAAAATCCAATAATCTTGTCAAATATATTATTAATTCATTCACATAATTCTTCATAAATAAATCCTCGGAACACGTATTTCAACTTTAGTAGCATCCACTGGTTTATTATCTTCCTACATACAGACGTGAACCTGAGCCTTGACAAGACAAAACTAACAGTATCAATAAGATTAAACTCTCTACGACGTCATTGTTGTACAAAACATTACAAATTATTCGTTTTCAATTTTTAGAAGCACGACGCAACAAATCGGTTTCAGAATCTTCTGTCGCTCTTTGGCTGTCGACCCGCGACGTATAGTGGCCAGCAATTTTCTCTCCGGTCCCGGCAACGAAGATGCTGTCTCCGTTCGTTGCGCCGCCCTCTCCGTACATGAAACATAAAAAAAATACAAAACTTTAGACACTTCACAACCATTACAAATATTACAAAAATACATAAACAAAACTAAATTAAACTTATATTCATCTGCAAACTGGGCTGACACTGGTGGATGGTTGACGCTTCAATTTCGTCCCACTGCACAGCATCACACAGCAAGTTTATGAATACTGTAATCACGACGCAAATGATTAAGCTGAACAACATCTTGAGAGGATTGCAGTTATTTTCCCTGTATCGTGAAACACACGTCTTCAGGCGTCAGCTTTTCACTAACACTAGCGAACTGGTATCCGATTCAAATATTACTCAGAGCGCGAATAATAATAATAATAATAACGATATCAAACTGCCAGTTGGCTGCTTCACTTTCGACAAGAAAGAAGAAAGCCTCAAGGTGAACGCACTCTGGATTCCCGTGCTGCAACGAGCAAGAGGAGAATCTCATAGGAAAAGACCACGGAAAATCCCTTGGCAACTGGCGCCCCAGGTACATGTAATCTGCGTCCATGAGCTCGATTCCAGTCCACCACCAGCAATGGAGGGTGAAGATTTGACAATTTCAGCAACTCGTGCTGGCGAAACGTCAGAAAAATCATCAGACAAACATGCGCCGAAGAGTCCGAGACAGAACCAGCAGACCACGAAAGCTTTAAAAATTTAATAACAATAACATCTTCGGTAGGAAAATATTATTTCAGCAGTTGCGGCATGATTGTCAGTATTTCACAGCTCGATATGTCACCAAACCATCGAAGAAGCTTAAAGAAAGTGCCGACAACTAATAAATTACGACGACGTTTGAAGATAAAGAATCCTCACAAACCGATTATATATTACGGTAAAGGAATCATGCACTGCGTTCTATTAATAGGAACCGTAGAAAATACTGATAAAGATGGCTTAGTGATGTGAATAAGCCTTTATTCCCTGTACAATAACAGCTTCTACGGATTCCCAACATACTTTAGTAACTTAATGAAATAACGATATCAAAAATACGATTGGTGTATAAATTGTTAACTATTTCATTTATTTTAGTCTATTATTGCAACATAAGATAGTTAACTGAGCATAAGGTATTCAAATAGCAAATAGACACTGTTTTCTGGGGTTACCTACTCGGGTTTGAAGGGCCGTGGTTTGTCACTTGAAAGTCTTCAACAGTTAGCTAAAATAAGTTCTTCTTCCATCTTGTAGTTCAAAGTACGGCTGCAATAACAATATTTCACGACAAGATTTCTCTTCCTGCTTGTTTGTTCGGAAATTTGTATTTTCATCTTAACCTGAGTGGTATAGGCAAGTGGTATAGAAAGAAATGTCAGCTGGTAATGATACTCGAAACAGAATAACAGATATACATGTAAAAAACATCGATACATTAGATTTGGTATCAGTAATGACAAATGACAAAGTGGCCCATCAATCTAACTAAATAGTAGGAAATACTAGTAATATGGAATATTATTTTCTACTTTCTATTCATGTTTTGTGCATGAACATTAGGGAACTAACTGAAGTACTGCTTCTGAGCTGTAAGAGTATTGTTCATGTAGATAATATTTGCATACTGGTGCACAAGCCTAGGTGAATATTGGTAGGTATTGTTGTTGAAATAATGGTGAATTATGGAGCCATGGAAGACGATGAAAGTGTGTAACTGTGCTCTAAAGACAATAATTAAAGGTTTTAGTACTAATGATAGATAAGTACTCCAATAAAAAAGGGACGAAGTGAAGAAATTTTGACAGTACTATGGGCTGAGGTATTTATGGGATGAGGTATTTATGTAAAGAAAACTGCGAAGTCTTAACTTTTGTCTGTTGTTACTGTACCGCACTTGCAACTTCAAAAATGTATCACAAACTGTGTTGGCAATCAATGAGGCATGAATAATGGAGAATAATTACATTTTGTAACAGTGTGCATCAAACTAATTTCAGTGTGCTAATTGGCTTTTATGTGAGACTGAACAGATAAAGAATAAACTTTCATTATCTCGGGCGGGATTCAACAATTAGTTGCTATTTGCAACTTCATGTGAAAGGCTATCCGGCACGGGTGATTAGTTTGCCAATAAAATATTATCAGTTACAATGCTGGAATTTGTGTGAGTCGAACGAATTTGTTTTCATTTACCAAAATATTGTTATGATAATACCCTTTTACTTTTGTTGTGGCACATTCTACTCGCCACAAGAGAACGATCTGTGAAATCAGCTCAGGTCAAGCAGAATTATTGTTCTTTTTTCTCTCTGATGTATATTAAAATTTCCGTCATCCGTGAGTGATGTTTCTAGAAAAAATGGCAAAGAAGAATCATCGTTCTATTGTGCGGCGGGTAAACTAATATAAAATACGTATAATTATGTTGAACTTTACACATCTACGTCTGTTTCACATTTTAAATTGTTTTGAGAAAATTTTATTTCGTTTACATTTATACCGTAGTTCTTAATGTGTTTACAACTGTTACGTGACTCTTATTTTCACAAGGAAACAGCTTTATTATTTCCGTGCTATTTTATCTTGATGTTTTTCGCTGCACTGACTACGCAGAGTGAAGTTATTTTAGTTTTCGTTTTCGTAACGTGACTAGGCTGATTATTAAAGACTAAAAGGAATTGTTTAACGTGCGATAACACGAGCATTAACTTTACTGATGGTTAATTGTTGGTGGTAATGATCACTATTTATTGGAAGAAGCCGTACTACATCTTGTTCTTGGTGGGAGAGAATTTGTCCCACTATTCTGCATTAGTGTTTCAACGAAATCCACAGGAGAACAGGCAGTAGAAACGTCACATCTGTAAATAAGTGCTAGAATGTTAGAGACCCTTAGAAATTAGTATCAGTCTAGCAGGTGAAACTTATCTTTACCTTTACTACATGCTCCGTTTGAAGACCTTTACGTAACAGCTCATATGTAGTTTAGGAGAAGAAAAAGGAACATTAGGGTTTTACATCCCGTAGAGGTTACTAAAGGCGGAGCGAAACCTCTAACTGGGTAACTACAGGCAGGCTATTGATCGTCTCCTTGCCCTTTTTTTTAGGGAGCCATGCCGGAAATTGCTTTAAGCGCTTTAGCAGAATCACGTAAAACCTAAATCTCTTGAATACGACTGTAGTGTCTTAAGCAATTTGGTACCTAGCTCACTTTCCGCTCTCAGAGCTTGAAGTGGGCCAGGCTTATAAAGCTGGACTAGTGCGTTACGCAAGTGGACGCCGAGTGCCGGCATTTCCGACAAGGTCGCGAACTGTACCGGGGGGGGGGGGGGGGGTAACTAACTACGAGTGCGTGCAAATCGGTCGCTGGCGTGCGTGCATAGGTAATGTGGAACGGACCGGCGCGCCTTTGTTAAGGACGGTGTGGTAACAAGTAGTGCTCAAGTCTTAGGATTTGCTTCGCGTTTCATAACGTAGAGCAACTGCAGCTAGCATGGACCACTTAAGACAATATTGGTATAAAAATTTTGGTGTTGTTTTGAAATAATGTGTAACTGTATAAAACCTTTACTGGAACATTTGTTTTGCAGGAAGAAAAGATTTTCTACTACTTACAGTTCGAGATGTAGAAAAAAGTGTCGCATAGTACGGGCAAAAAAAAAAAAGAGTTTTTCTCGTTCACGATCAAATTGTTTGTATATAAAAAGTACGAGATGATAAAAAATAACTGGTTATGTAGTCTTTCGCCCTTTGGTCTACTCCATGTGACACAACTTGTGGACTGAGGTTTTCTTTTAGTCTGTACTGTTCGATGTGTTGGTTACACATTGTTTTAACCTACAATAGGTTTTTCATGGCTACTGGCAGACTTGCTTCCCTCCATTTGTTGTTGAAGGTTGTTCAGGCTGTAGCCTATAGTTTGTAAACTGAACAGCGAGCCGGCGGGTCCCCATACTCTCTATTGAGCTACGTCACAAGGAGCACTTGCATGTTCCTCGAGAAACACAAGTCCTGCAACCAACTTGTGATGTCACACTAGTCGGCTTGTCCACCACACGTCGCGAACGCTCGGTTCCGTGCAGGGCCCACGGCAAATCAAATGTAATTGAAAAGGTAGCCACTGAAGTCTTAACTTTGTCGTATGCTATCGGCACTTGCAAGCATTTAAACGCGCTGTCAGGAATTATTAAACTTGTCTGAAGTAGTTACTCGCTCCCCGCCCGAGATTGCTGCTGGCACTCGAAGGTCCTGCAGGGTCACGTGCTGTGACGTACGCACCGCGGCCTATCTTTCTCGTGGGTCTCGGAGCACCTGCAGGCTACGTCACGCAGTTGCACCGACCCTTCCGCGGCGCTCCTTTTAAATCAGTGGTGACGCATACGCAGACACACCGAGACTGTTTATTGTTTAATAAATGCGATTAACCTGTAAGGAATACAGAATTAGTAAATAATATAACATTCGGGATGAACGCGCATCTCCAGAATTACGTATATCACTGGACGCTGCAACGCAATGCTTGACGGAAAAATGGTTCTTAACCATCCTCTGCGGCAGTTGTAGCGTTCGTCCTGGAATGGCGACCTCCTGCACCATAAACGCTGAACACTCTTCAGTTTACAGGCAGGCTATAATACCTAGCATGAACAAAACATAGGAGGCTATGTTCCCGTAACAGGCCATCCTTCGCCGTTTTCCTAGTTTTGGGTGTCTGACATCTTAACGTCAGTATGCTGAAAATGATTCTGATGGTATTCAGTGTACTTCCCCTTGGTTTGAGTAGCTCACCATTCCGATTGTGTCTAACGGAAGCTCTAGCACTGACGTATGGAGGGTGAACCCTAACACCCTAGACGAAATTTGAGAAGTTGTTTAAGGATGTTCTTTGAACATTTTGATGCACGGTATTCGTGGTCTCTGGTGACCCGTTGCAGAATAACAGCATTTCGTTTGATCCCTTACCTTCATTTTTCTATCTGCGTTGCAGTAAGAATATCGGCAAAACAGAGAAAATTTCGAAGGTATGCGCTTCATGTCTCGTTTGAAAGGTTAAAATAGATCTGTTGCGATACTTGCTGTTGATAACAGTAATCCGCACTTTATTTTTTACCCTTAAGCTTAGGTTCAGTACTGCTCGATTTTGTACCGGGTTTGTTTTTCGGACGTTGTTGATAGGTTTAATGGCGAGGAGTTGGTCAACATGCGTCCCATACGTGGGTTGACTGAACACAGTGGGAAAAGAGGCAAAACGGCGCTATGTTGAGTTGTTCCTGCAGTGACAAAAACCATATGACAGTGTATTATAATCTCTACGTAGACGCCGAAGAGAAAATGGATTCTACCATGGTATCATGTTACAGGCTTATTTGCTATTGTGAAGACATTTACTCAGGAACAATGTAATTGGGTTAGTTAATTGAATTACTCATAATAACATTACTACTCTGTAACGAGCCACCCGTGGTCACGGGTTCCTGACAGCGAAATAGGAAATATTCCTGAGCAACGTCCAAAATTTTGTCGGTGGAGTTAGGGTTCGCCTTCTGTGAAACATGGTAAGTGAAGTTAAGGGAGCAAAAATCTGAAATTTTTGATATTTCCCTAAACTAGTCCTATAATTTTCCTTCGTAAAATGGTGTATAATTTATCTTTGTATAGCCCATATACTTTAATTTTTTACATTATTTTCTTATCAGTGAAGCGACCTAGTTTTTGGACATGTACTTCTTTATATTCAGATATTTCGAAAACTGCTCCACATAGAACTCTGTGATTTGTATCTATTGATAGAAGATACGCGGCACACAGTATTGGTTACGCAGCTGTATACAACGTGTCCCATGTGACCTAACAAAATTGGAGCAAACTTTGGCCACCATCAAACAGTCAGATCGAAAGGTACTGGAGAACAACTCGATGATAAAACAATAACTGATTCTCAGTAGTATTATGGAATGGCCGTCAGGTACAACAGAAATAATTGGAAAGTATGAAGGATGCCTTCTGAGCCACATACTTGAACAATTACTCAAATGACAAGGAAGCAATACAGTCACTTTGTCCAACTAGACCTGAATCACGACGTGAATTTTGGAAGGTTGAAGTTTCAGGGGCATGTTTCTTAGTTACCGATTCCCGCAATACCTCTCTTCAGATATCAAAAACTATCACCACTGCAGAACTGCAGTAGTAAGCAGAATATGTTCAGCGTCGTGGCTGTAGCTTTGCATAAAACAAAATTTCTCAGTTTTTACTTCTCCCTTTCGGCCATAGGACTGTGGAACAAATTAGCTCGTGATACGCGTGTTATTCAAAACCACTTTGCTTTCAAGATGAATTTAAAACCTTATCTACTGCATGGGCGTAGCTTCTCTCGCGGCATATCCCAACCGTTTTCTTTCTTTCCAATCGGGAGCTAGTATCTCTGTCACATTGTAAACTATCTATGCTTTTTCTTCCTCTTCTCTCTGTTCTTCGTTCCTCCTCATCTGATAATCTTATCTTATTATTTCTTGCTCATCCTCTGACCTACCAACTTCTTCTCCACTTTGGTTCGTTCTGCACAACTGCCACACGCTTGTCAGATGGCATTACTCGCATTTGACAAGAAAGTAATGAGGAAATTTGTAAATACAATACTACTAAGACTGACATTTCTCAAATTCCACACACTTACTACTATACAGGTTATTATTTTTAACATCATCATCATCATCATCATCATCGTCGTCATTGTCACCGATACACCGGATGCTTCAAAATCTTTGCCTAAAACATCTAGCGGTGATATACGTCAAGGGGACAAAATGTTCGATGACACTTCCCGGCGGTGGCACGGGGACGATGAGATTTCACCTTTATACGAGGGTCTACTAACAAGGCGAGCTGCATTACAACCTACCGCAGTAAACTGACAGAGTATTTGTCCACAGTGGGTAGCACACTGGACTCGCATTCGGAAGGACGGCTGTTCAAACCCTTGTCCAGCCCTCCTCATATAAGTTTTTCGTCATTTCGATTAATCGCTTAATGCAAATGCTGGGATGGTTCCTTCGAAAGGGCACGGTCACTTCCCTTCTCCATCGAGCCCTAATCCGAACTTGAGCTCCGTCTGTAATGACCTCTTTGTCGACGAGACTTTAAACACTAATCTCCTCTTCCTCCAGAGTAATTTTCAACAAGGAAACCTCAAGAATGGGTGCCTCTGTACGAAGAAAAATGTTTTATAAGTGAATCATGAACTTTAATTTTGCTGGGCAAATCCCTTTTGGCACTGAGCAGATGGATTATAGGGGGTACACGAGACATAAGTGCGTCGCAGATTACCTAAGCAGTGCCGCCTCTCAGGGGCACGATCGATAGAAAACGAAGCTAGCGTCACTGGGAGATTTCAGCGAACACTTTGTTTCTAACAAAAGTTGTTCTCCGTTATATGATCACTCATCCCCAAAACATTTCATGCAAAGACTTCGAAACACCCAGTATACTGATCAATAGAGACCGGATTATAAGCATTTGCATGTTGCATATGCATTTGCATATTGGACTCTTTTCACCGGTTATTGCATATTTTAACTAAAAACTAGTGATGATGCATATTTTCGCTCTATATTTACAACATTTTAAAAATTTAAACGTACGTTCTCTAGCTCTATCGAGTTTTCATCTCACAGGTTGACCACAACCTAGAACCGTGTGCAATAGCTAACCGAGAGGACACTGCCTAGCAAAATCATTACAGAAGGGGAACAGGAACAGGCAGACAAGAGTCAACGCTCCTGCGCCCGCGGCCCCGGTTAATCCCCTCCGTTGTCATACCGTCAGCACTGGGAACAAGTACATTAAACTACGCAAGCCTTAATCGCACGTTCATTGTTTCAGTTTAGCTTTCTATTTACTTGTACACAGCTGAACATGTTTACGACGTGTTGTGTGTAACAAGTTGTACGCCATGGTTTCCGAAAATAGAAACGTTGTTTTGTGGATAACTGGCCATCTTGGAACATTTACGTATGACGGAATTGTTTTATACTGTCGAGTTTGCGAGAAAAACGTTTCGTGCAAAAAGAAAAAAAGTTTCAAACAGACCAGCACGTCTTCATGTCGCAGGAATGCAGAGCAAAGGACCACGACAACAAGTTCTGACAACAGCAAGTTGCAGTAGCAGGGATTTGTCCAAAGGTAACCAAAAAAGTCGATTTAACGTGGGTCTATGAGAAGCATTTATTGCAAGCAATTTTTCTCTTCACACACTTACAAACCCTATCCTCAATGGCTTCCTGCGCCAATACTGCTTGAATCAAAATATTCCACATGAATAAATATTGCGTAAAAATTCAATACCGACAATTTACGTAGATGTTCCGGAAGAAATACACAACGAACTAAAAGACGGCATTATCTGGATTTCAATTCACGAAACTACAGACACTTGTGGCCTTTACATTGCAAATTTAGTTGTTGGTGCTTTAAAAGAAGAGCATTCTTCTTCCTATTTAGCGGCGTGCAAAGAACCTGAAAAAGTAAATGATCCTAAGATCGCCAGGTTTGTGAATGAGGGTATTAGAAAAATGTTTCCAGAATCTACTGCAGATGAAAGGGTCTTTGTGTTTATTACAGATGCTGCTGCCTACATGATTAAAGCAGGAAAAGCCCTCCGAGTATTTTGTCCCGATTTTATTCATGTGACGTGCTTTGCTCATGGAGCATATCGCCTTGCTGAAGAAGTACGTTTCATGTTTTTGAATGTAAATAATCTGATTTCATCCGCAAACAAAGTGTTTCCAAAGGCTACTGTTCGCAGCAAGACCTACAAAGAAAAACTATCAAATGTGCCTTTACCTCCCGAACCAGTGGTGACTTGTTTCGGTACGTGGGTCGAAACGGTGTTGTTTTACAGTAATCATTTCGAGGCCATTAGAGGGGTAGTAAACGACTTCGATAGTGCAGAGGCTGTGTCAGTTTGCCAGTGCAAGAGAGCTTTTAATGACTCCGTTATTAAAAAAAGCAGTGCTGTGATGAGCACTCATATTCTCCATATACCTGCAAGTATTAAAATACTTGAAACTCAAGGTTTGGCGTTGAATGAATCTATTCAGTTAATGAATACAATTATTCTACTCATTGTCGGAAGTATCCCAAGAAAAAGAGGAGTTTGAAAACATTTTAAATACTAACCCAGGTTTTGAACCGTTGTGCCAAACTGATAGTTTTATTAATGAGACAGGTGAACTGTTACCAGAAACAATAAATGCCAACATGGCACCCAAATTCAAATACTGCCCAGGTACCTCAGTTGAAGTGGAACGGTCCTTTTCTGCTTATAAAAATGTTTTGTGTGGTCGAAGACACAATCTTTCTACCGAACTTTTGGAGCAGCACTTGGTCGTTTATGCTTACAATAGTAGAAAAATGTAAAATAAATTGGAATTGATGCTTCGGTCGAATACTATTAATTAAAAGGTAACGCTGTTCAAAAAAATTCATGATTGTATGGTGTTTTTTAAATAAAATATTATGGAGTTTTTCAGCATGCCCCTCTGCGAGCAGTATATCTTGAAGTTGGTTCTGTACATATCGATTGTTTTGCTGCGATTCACTCGCATCGCATCCACTTCTTACCGACAACAATAGCAAAGAAGGAACAATTCTTGAAATACGGTATGCATTCCCATTTTGCAAATTTTTGGAAAATAATCCCAGAAAGGCCCCTTCCTAACCTCTACCAAGAAGTATTCAGAAAATATCAGCTTTCTAAATGTACCCAGTCCGCCGCTCTTGGTCTCGCGGTAGCGTTCTCGCTTTCCGAGCGCGGGGTCCCGTGTTCAATTCCCGGCGGGGTCAGGGATTTTCGCCTGCCCCCAGATGACTGGGTATAGTTGTATCGTCTCCATCATAATCATCATTCATCCTCATTACAGTCGCAGGAAGTCAGCGGCAAACCACCTCCATTAGGACCTTGCCTAGCACGGCGATCCGGGTCTCCCGCATCGTTCCCTTACGGTCTGTCAAGAAGCATGGGACTTCATTTTCAAAGGTATCGAGTTTTCGCGTGGCCGGCGCTTGTACTCGTAATTGATATGGACTTTGAGATGTAACTACCATTTTCTTTTATTATTTGATCTTGCATATTTTGACACTTTTCATGCATATTTTAAGGTTTTTATGATGCATATAATCCGGTATCTTCTTATCATATACGAGACCAACTGTGATTTTCACTCTCTAAGGATGTCTGCGAGGAAACCATGGATAAAAAGAAATGTTTGAGTTGAGCAATGGAAAAAGGGAGTACAAATATTTCCAGGGAAATTCACGAATACAGAAGTACAAGTTGCTTAGGAATGAAATAAATCGGAAGTGCCGGGGAGCTAAGACGAAATGGCTGCATGAAAACTTTGAAAATATCGAATGTGAAATGATTGTCGGGACGACTGACTCAGAATATAGATAAGTATAAACAACCCTTGATGAAATTAAAAGCAAAACTGGTAACATTAACAGTGCAACGGGAATTCCACTGTTAAAAGCAGAGGAGAAAGCAGTTAGATGGAATGTGCACAGGCAGGAAGAGACAGAATCACAATCAGAATTTGTAGGAGCTTTGAAAGACTTAAGATTGAATAAGGTAGAAGGATAGGTAAAAGTACACTGGAATTTCTAAAATCTGTGAAGACACACTCACAGAATTCGTCGACATGGAAAAATACTAGTTCGACAATGTGAAACGATGCACGATATTTTAAAGGTAAACTATAAGGGAAAACGGGTAATCCTGTGTATAACATGTACTAGATTCTAGAGGGAATATTAAGAGTGGAAGACCAAGAACGATGTGCACGGAACAAAAACGAGTGTAAGACAGAGATGTAGACTTTCATCTCTGCTGTTCAATCTACACATCAAAGTACAATGAAAAAAATAAAAGAAAGGTTCAAGGATGGGAATAAAAGTAAAAAAGAAAGAATGTCAATGTTAAGATTCGCTAATAACATTGCTATTCTCAGTGAATGTGAAGAAGAATTAAAGGGTGTGTTGAACTCAATGGATAGTCGAATGAATACAAAGTACAGATTGAGAATAAATTGAAGAAAGATGAAAGTAATGAGAAACAGCGGAAATGAGAACAGCGAGAAAATCAACATTATAATTGGTGGTCACGAGGTAGATGAAATTAATAAATTTTGCCACCTAAGTCGAAAAAACTCGTGATGCACGGAGCAAGGCGGGGATAAGAAACAGTCTAACACTGGCAAAAAGGACGTTTCTGGAGGACGTTCCTGATTCAGAGACGTCTACTAGTATCAATCATAGACCTTAATTTGAGTAAGAAGTCTCTGAGAGTTGAAGTTTGGAGGACAGCATTGCTTGGTAGTTAAAACAAGTACTTTCGGTAAAACGGAACAGATGAAATTACAAGCGTCTGACATGTGGTGGTACAGATGAACTTTAAATATCCGGTGGTCTGATAAGGTAAGGAATGAGGAGGTTCTTTGCAGAATTGGCGATGAGAGGAATGTATGGAAAACACTGACAAGGAGAAGGGGCAAGATGATAGCTCGTCTGTTAAGACATCAAGATAAAACTTCCACGGAACTAAAGGGAGATGCAGAGGGTTAAAAACTGTTGAGGACGACAGGGATTGGAATATACCCGGCGCAGTTCAACAGTTCTTACGTGACATCCGCTGAACTACGTTTCGTACAGTGGTGTAATTTTGCAAATACATTTCGTGGTATATGTGGACGGCCTGCAACGTGTCTTGTGAGTAAAGTATTATTAGCAAAAACGTAATAAATTAAAACGGCAGGTGCAGTTTTACTGCACGAACAATGAAAATGTAGTAAACGGTAGACTTTTCTCCTTTCATCATTCTGTGGTGGTTGTCAACAAGAAATAGTTTCGTAACGGTTTGAAATTTTGTGTAAAGTTTTTTGCGAGTCACTAAGTGCGCTACTGGGGACTAAGGTAGGAATATTTGCACATCGTGAGCTACGCCACTTATCCACTACCCATCCCTTTGATAGGCAGACGGTTCTTATCCTCATAGCGATTCTTTCCAAATAGTAAGCGATACATGTACCAAGTTTGGCTGAAGTCGACCAGTAGTTTAAACTGGAGATGATGTCGAACATACGTACATCCATACGTAACTACATAAATATATCCATTTTTATCTTATGTAATGAGTAATTAGAATTTTTTTTGCAAGAAACTGGTTTTTTAAGGAAAATCTGAAGGAAAGAGAGTAGAGAAATAAATCTTTCTCCAATGGAAACGGGCCCATGTCGCTCGCACATGACTACGGCCTGTCGCCCACCAGGTCGTTCCTCCACGCCAGAAGGATTTCGCCGACAGATGTCTTTGGCTGGTAGCTCTGTTTCGTTAACAATGAGCAAATACCACGAAGCGCACAGTAGCGGGACCGGAGCGGGCGCGCACGGAGCCGGCCGGGCGCTCGGCTCCCCATCATTAGCCGGCAGCCGCCACCCTCACAGCCTCGGGGCGTGCCGCTGACTCCCCCAGCTGCACGCGTCAGCGTTTCCGCGATCATCCCTCGCCGCCGCTAATTGATGTTTCTGTCGCTGTAGCGTTTGGTAGGCGCAAAGAACGAAGCGCCCGCACCGGCACAGTTTGCGTAGCTGATAACGAAAGTATTATCACTGCACATAGCAAGTCGATGGGCGACATGCAGTACAAAGTAAAGGATATGTGCACTGACAACGGCAGCTCCGTGTTGGAGTCTATGGGTTCTTTCCAAACACTCAAAACACTCATTTATTTTCTCTTGTTCATACATATAGTGTTTATTTCAACCTGGTAAGACATGCAGGTGAGATAAACGTACATGTATGTGCGAAATATGTTAATGTTATATTTATGTGGGAGGTGCGTATGCGAGCCAGAACATGGCTAGAAAGCTCCTCCTAAATCTCTGGATTGATTTCAACCATTTACCTACTATCTTGCTGTGGTAAGAACCAGCAACTTCCTATTGGAGTGGGGGTGATAAGGTCGAGAGATGAGGGTAGAGGAGTAGATGGGCGGTGTTTCCGAAGGAAGAGATGGACACAAACAGGGGGAGGAGTAGATGTACAGAAAGAGGGGAAGAGGAAAAGGAGCGAGAGAGGGAGGACAAGGAGACGGACAATGAGAGAGAGAGAGAGAGAGAGTGAGAGAGAGAGAGAGGAGAAGGAGATAAACAGAGAGGAATGGAGCAGATGGACAGAGAGTGGGGATGAGCAGATGGGTAGAGAGAGAGGTTAGAAGAGATAGACAGAGAGACGTACAGAAGGAGAGGGACAGGGTGTCGGGGTGGGGGAGTTGGGCAGAGAGAGAGGGTGAGGAGATGAACAGAGGGAGTGGGGAAGGACAGAGAGAGTGGGAAGGAGGAGTTGAGCTAATAGAAGATTGGAATAAAGACAACCCGGACATCGTTGGGTGCTCATCTAGTTACAGAGTAATACAAAATAGCAAACGTCTTAACTATTTCGGTTGCGATGTCAGATATGAGTATTATGAAGACACATAAGAAATTACCGAAGTATGGAAAAAAGGTGAAGTAATAAACAGAAGTCCATGAAAATAAAACGAGGAACGAAACAACATTGAAATTTTGTAAGACAATGCTGTCACAATGCTTCTTCATGGAAATGAAAGGAGGGTTATAAATCAGCGCCAAGGAAGTCGGATACAAACAACAGAACTGTTTTCTAAGAACAGTGAAGGGATGCGCGAAAGCTGACAAACACATATTTAATGTTCGCAATAAAATACGAGGAAATAGGACAAACCGGAACGGACTTCTCGATAGAAAGACAGGAGAAAAATTACCTGTGAAACATACAATCCAGTTGGGAGAAGACGTCAAGTAAGACAAATGAATCGATGACTTTCGCGACAGGCAAAACAAGACAAGTACAAATGCTTTTGAGCATAACGATTATTTTTGTTTTCATTCGTCATGCTTTCCACTGCTTTGATCTAAAGAATGGTTCAAATGGACCTGAGCACTATGGGACTTAACATCTGTGGTCATCAGTCCCCTAGAACTTAGAACTACTTAAACCTAACTAACCTAAGGACATCACACATATCCATGCCCGAGGCACGATTCGAACCTGCGACCGTAGCGGTCACGCGGTTTTAGACTGAAGCGCCTAGAGCCGCACGGCCACACCGGCCGGCTGCTTTGATCTACTTCCGCATCCAAATTCTACAAACAGTTGTGAAATGCATACCAGAGGGTACTTCCCATTGTACCACTTCCCGTTGTACTGCAAAAATGATGCAGAAAATGAAATATCATCAAATTATAGTGATACAGAAACTAAAGATTAAGCAGGATGTCAAATCAAACACCTATCATCCGTCTAATTTTGGAACTGTTATTTTATTTCACTACCAGTTTCGGCGGTTTAATACGTTATTTCCAGGCCCCCTCATCGGCGGTAGGAAGATTCCCACCTCGGTTCCGGTCAAAATAGGGGCCAGCATTCAAATACTGGTCTCTGTAGACCCCTGCTTGACACAGCGGTCACCTCAACCGTCACCGAAACTGGTAGCCAAATAAAACAGGTGTTCAGAAATTAGACGGCTGAAAGATGTTTGATTGGACATACTGTAATGAACAGCCGATCCCGCATTCATCTCTGAAAAGGTGGGCATCAGAGACATAGACGAAGCAGACGCACGCTAAGACAAGGTAGCACATAGTACCAATGTTTCTACAAGACTACATAAGTATTCAGAATAATATTACAGACACAATTACATACAAATTTTGCTCATAGAGGCCTACGAATAATGAAAAGAAAATACTGGTCAGAAACGCGTAACCCAATGGCCCTGGCTATCCCCATGAACAGTTGACAGCAGTAAATTCTACAATAACTGCTTTTAAAGTGTGAGAATATTTCGTGATAGCGTGAAAGCAGTATTGTTGCCTAGAGGTAACTATAAAACTGTAAATAATTAAGAGCATTTATCACATCTTGTTTCTAAGCTGTAGAAACCGACTGGCTGTGGTTGCCTATGGACAGCTTAAAGTACTTTACAAAACTGACAGAACAATCTACACAATACAGTACCCACAGTATAACAGCAAATACAAAACAAATACGTATTGTAATGTCAGATCGGAAGGAAAAGGCTCGATACAATCCCAATCAGCTACTTTCTCTACTCTTCCCCATTTCAATTTTATTCTAAATTACTAACATTTTACCTTAACACCCTCCATCTCCTTCAACTAATTTTTAGCTTACAGTTTGCTTAATTTTCCTTGTAACTCATTATTATTACTCTTTCTTTGTTCAAAACAAAATATGTTTCAAAATCGGAACGGTTAAAACGAGAAATGGAGGTGAATCTCAAGTGTACTCTCTCTCCCTCTCTCTCTCTCTCTCTCTGTGTGTGTGTGTGTGTGTGTATGTGTGTGTGTGTATGTGTGGACAGCCCTAAGCAGGAACAAAAGCAGTAGTCCGACTCTATCTGTGGCCTCATTCTAAAACTTTCTTACCGTATTATCTTGGTGCTCACCCAACATGGACCACGACATCATAATGGCTTGATTGTTGCACAAGGTATCGTCAACGATTGCTGGGAAGGCTCCTTCAGCGTGCCGCACACACACACACACACACACACACACACACACATATGCACGCAGAGCAGTTGCAAGAGCCTTTCATCCCTTTACGCTCCTCCCCTACGGCGTGCCACTGCGGTGCAATTGAAACTGTGAACGATTAATAGAGTCCCGCTCCTTTTTATCTGTCCTTTGACGTTACACAGAAGGCGGCGGGTTGCCTTAAAGTAGTAGTGGCTCTATGGCACGAGGCCCTTTTAACTCTTCCATGAGATGACGTGTGTGCCAGGCTTTGCTCTCTTGCAGACACAGCCTTCCTTCACAGAGCTATGAGATCTATCACGAATCCGCCACTCACCGCCAAGTGGGAGAGTGGCATGAATGAAAAAAAAAAAATTCTCGCTTGTAGAGGAAGCGGTAGCCTCTAGTCTTCCCATTAATGCTCCGCAAGGTCAGCAGTTCCGAATTGAGGACGACTCGACCGCAGACATCAGACGCCGCTTACTGGAAGAATAGGTGTACTATCGTAAAGATACAAATTGAAATTGGTTAAATAGTGGAGTACAGAAGCGAAGAAAACTGTTAGCTATAGATAAATGGTATTTTCGAAAACGATCTGTCAGCAAAAAGAAAATTCGGTAAGATGCCATTGCAGTTGCGAAAATTAGTCAGAAGATTGCTGTCTCAGCTATGATCAAAAATATATGAAACATGTTACTTACCATCAGCTTTCTAGAAAAGTGAAATCATCACTTGATGAGCACTGAAACTGAAAATTAGTGGAAGTAAAATTTGTTTGTTCACGCTACAAAACTGTAGATTTCTCTGTCGTTCTCAAAACCAATAAAATAAGCTAGAGATTATTTTCTAAGGGCGTTCGAGACTGCAACAGCATGTCGGTTAATAACCGAGATTCCATCGTAGCTTTAAAATTATGCGAGTGGCTCGAAGAACTAATACAACACGGTTAAAACGATTGAAGAGTATTATTGCCGACTGCTTTTGCTCTGCGAGCACAGATACTGTTGAAATTTACGCGGTTGCGGAACCTTTGAAGGCATCAGTTCATCTTTTCTACAAGTCATGACGAATACAAAACAAATTTCACTGATGTGGCTGATAACAAACAAATAAGTACAGTGGTCTTATAGGTTAACCGAGAGGTTACCAATTGAGCAACATAGCCATCTTCACACACACACACACACACACACACACACACACACACACACACGCCAACTGAACGGCTATAGTTTCAGCACAACATTTAACACGAATTGAGTTAACAATTGATACGGGGGCTATTCGGAACGTAAAATCTCGAAATGGAAACCATAGCGGAAATCAAATGGAGCTTTACGTAGATGTGTTGTACAGTGTCTCTAGTATTCCCGTCGGTCGCGTCGCCTTGCTTTCCGAATAACTCTCGCAGATGGGTGTGATAACTGTTATCAAGAATCCAGAATGAATTCTGGAAACATCCCCCAGGCTGTGGCTAAGCCATGTCTCCGCAATATCCTTTCTTTCAGAAGTGCTAGTCCTACAAGGTTCGCAGGAGAACTTCTTTAAAGTTAGGAAGGCAGGAGACGAGGTACTGGCAGAAGTAAAGCTGTGAGGAAGGGGCGTGGGTAGCTCAGTTGGTAGAGGACTTGCCCGCGTAAGGCAAAGGTACCGAGTTCGAGTCTTGGTCCGGCACACAGTTTTAGTCTGCCAGGAAGTTTGTTATGAAGAATACTGTATTAACAGATTCGAGAGATGTTCTTGATTCATGTGGTTCAGCTCGTGAGCACCCAGTCTGCTTCTCTTCTCTTAGGCGGCCAAGGTATATCCGTCGGCGTCCTGGATCTCCACACAGTCGCAGTATGACGTGAATTGTATAGATGATTTCCACCCTGATAATGCCACTTACGATCTTCCTCTTGATTCTTATGCCAGTTGAGTTACATGTCATATTCCAGTTTTCAGTGTATTGTAAGGCCTTGGGTAGATGTGGGAGCATTTGTTTGTATGAGGTGCCCTTGTACATATCTCCCCTTTCCCACAGCTTGTTCCATTCGCTTTTGGCATTGTCACTTTCAGTAATTAGATCAACCGCTGGAAATACGCAGTTTGGTTTTGTCGGCGCTGGAAAAATGGGGGCGATTCAGTTAAGTTTAGAGAAACTGGCACGTTGATCACGAATACCGTAGCGTTATTTGAAAGGTCCTGACTAGAAATTCATGACAAGAGACATGAGAGACGTCAGGCTGTCTACTGTGGATGCAATCGATTAAAATATATGTTGCAGCGGAGAACGCTGCTAGGGATGTGGTCTGCGAGTTTAGTGAGTATCGAGATCACGTCACGGATACTGCAATGAGGGCGCGCGTTGGAGATATTGCGTTCACAACGCGCAGATAAAAGCGGAGGCAAATAAATTTCAGCAGACAGACGGAAACAGTTAAGACGGAGGATCCGGCGTTCACAAGTCGTCGGCAGCAGTGCACCGGGTACGCTACGGAAGGCGGGAAGGCCGGCCGCGAGGTATTAAGTAACAGGATTAATGCCAGGTCGCTTTCCTTGATAGAACGCGAAACGTCTCAGAAATCATAATTAAGTGGTTAGTGGGATTTATGGCGCCCGGCACGCTAACCGCTGCGGGGTCGGTTCTGCGCAGACGAATCTCGTGCTCAGGGACCATAAAGTGAGGACAGCGAGCCGTACTTCTGCCTGCAGCGCTGCTGTCAGGTTTCCGCGTGGGTTTGCTGCTGGGCTTTCTCTTAAACGCTCACCAGTCCTATACTCGAACGTTGTACGGTACAGTTCGTATAATGAAGCACCACACAACAATTGCCTAATCCACAGTCTTTTACTGTCTACTCGACCGGTTTCGGAACACTTAAAGTTCCCTCGTCTGGTGTAAACTGTAGTGGGGAAAATATTGTGTAGCAGGACAATGGCAGGGCATCCTCAAGTCAGGAATATAAAATATGGAACTAGTCGGCTAAAATTTCTAAAATGAATTAAAAGAGAGAACAAGGATTTACTCACAAATAAAATCAGTTAACCATCCGAGAACGTTGCGTCGAACATCAGCGTCATACACGCCTGGGGCAACCTGATAAATCAGCGGTAGCGGAACATTGGCTGGACACTGGACATCGTATCCTTTACGAACAGACGGAAATTTTATCCCCAGCGTCATCTTTCTGGGACTGTGCTATTAAGGAGGCCATACATATTCGCACGGCGGACAATATTTTCAACAGGGATGCAGGTTTTCAACTGTGCGCCGCCAGGTATCCAGCACTGGCTGCCATTGAATCAAAAACAGGGAAACCAAGGACTTCCGTATCCTGAAGTGACGCAACGCGTAGCTGAGATTAGTTCACACTTTAACCGCAGGAGCGTCCGGCAGCACAGTTATTGCCCACAGCGCACGCGCGGATGGCCTTTCTGCAGCTCCCAGCAGGGGGCACCAGGAGCGCCGCTTCCTCCAACTATGAGCGTCTTCCCGCGCACGCCTATTGCCTGCTCCCGTCATGATAAATTCCGACGCCGCCGCGCGATTATCATCAGTCGCGCCTTGCAGCAGTGACAGCAGCAGCTACCACCACCTGATGATGTCGAGCAGTTGTATCGAAGAAATAGTGTGCGATTTACACAATACGTTCGGGCGGCAAACCCGAGAAGTGTATTTGCAACAGATCCGTCGGAAAAGCATGAAAAGTCACACCCCAGGGCTGTCTGGAACCAAAGGTTACACGTCAAAAAGATAAGAGAGATCTAACAGAATCCAAAAAACGTACACCGCGACCGGATACCATCACTCACCATCATTTTGAAACCTGTAAAATACACTGACGCGCAAAGAAACTGGTATAGGCACGCGTATTCAAATACAGAGATATTTAAACAGGCAGAATACATCGTGGGAGCCGGCAACGCCTACGTAAGACACCAAGTGTCTGTCGCAGTTGTTAGATCGGTTACTGCTGCTACATTTGTAGGTTATTAAGATGCAAATGAGTTTGAACTTGGTGTTACAGTCGGCGCAAGAGCGATCGGACACAGCATCTCCGAGGTAGCGATGAAGTGGGGATTTTTCCCGTACGATTATTTCAGAGTGTACCGTGAATATCAGGAATCCAGTAAAACATGAAAGCTCTGTCAGCGCTATGGCAGGAAAAAGATCCTGCAAGAACGGGATCAATGATTACTGTAGAGAATCGTTCAAAGTGTCAAATTACTGCAGATTTCAGTGCTGGGCCATCAAAAAGAGATAGCGAGCGAACCATTCAACGAAACATCATCGACATGGGTTTTCGGAGCTGAAGGCCCCCTCGTATACCCTTGTTGACTGCCCATATCACTGTAAGTAGGCTGTTTAGGTTTTTATATTGGTAACGCCACGTAGCGCTCTGTATGAAAATCACTGGCTGTGCTATGTGCAGTCTGTGGCTGGGTGGCATTGTTTTAATATTCGCTATTGTAGTGTTGGGCAGCTGGATGTTAACAGCGCGTAGCGTTGCGCAGTTGGAGGTGAGCCGCCAGCAGTGGTGGATGTGGGGAAGTGAGATGGCGGATTTTTGAGAGCGGATGATCTGGACGTGTGTCCATCAGAAACAGTACATTTGTAAGAATGGATGTCATGAACTGCTATACATATTATACTTTTGAACACTATTAAGGTAAATACATTGTTTGTACTCTATCAAAATCTTTCATTTGCTAACTATGCCTATCAGTAGTTAGTGCCTTCAGTAGTTTGAATCTTTTATTTAGCTGGCAGTAGTGTCGCTCGCTGTATTGCAGTAGTTCGAGTAACGAAGATTTTTGTGAGGTAAGTGATTTGTGAAATCTTAATGTTAGTCAGGGCCATTCTTTTGTAGGGATTATTGAAAGTCAGATTCCGTTGCGCTAAAAAAATGTTGTCTGTCAGTTTAAGCACAGCCATATATAATTTTTCTAAGGGGACGTTTCATATGTCGACCCTTAGCTGAGGATACCTCACTGGAATTTTCTGATTATTTTCTTGTAGTTTGTGTAATTAGTGTAGCTATTGTTTATTGCTAGCGCGTAATTGTAGAGACAATCTCCTTTGTAGTTGCAGTCTTTCATTGTTGTACAGTAAAACGGCTGTGGCATGCATGTAGATTTGCACCAAGTATTTCGCAGCTGCGCTTTCAATTAACTAGATACTATTTTCAGTGCTATGTAATGTGTTCTCTTATTTTTGCTCTTCAAATTGTGCTTTTCTGTGTTATCGTGTGAAATATTGTGACAATAATGGCGTGTGAAAAACGTAACACTAGGCTCCAAAGTAAACTGAGAAATAATAGTGATGATGAGAGTAGCTTATCAGCACTACTGTGTAATGAATTAACAGACATTAAAAGTAGTAATTTGGTAATTGTGCATAGGGAAATGGGGCTGGCAGCAAATAATTGTGTAGACAGTGAAACAATTAGTGAACAGGGAAGCATTATCGATCGATCGGTCGCCAACAGCTCGCCTCAGGAATCCGAAACGACAGAACACAATATTGAAAATATTGTAGACTCAGGTTTTGGGTCCTCACCGTTTTCTCAAATGAGTCAAGACATATTTTGTGCTTGTCAAAATGCGAATGTTTCCGGTGAAAATGCACTGCCAAAAAGCATAGAGAGACAGATTCCAGACACTAATACATTATTATTGCAATTAATGCAACAAATGGAACAAAATCAGAGACAAACACAGCAAAAGCTTCAAAAGTTAGACACAATGGAACAAAATCAGAGACAAACACAGCAAAAGCTTCAATAGTTACACGCAATGGAACAAAATCAGAGACAAACACAGCAAAAGCTTCAAAAGTTAGACACCATGCTTGAACAAACACGTTAAGATTTAACTACTGAGTTACATAACATTGAATCGAAATGTCAAAAAGTCTGTAATGACGTAAAAACACAAATTTGTGAGCATTTTAACCTATTCTTTCGCGGCATGAAAAAGCATTACAGAATCACGAAGCAGCCATAAAAGAACTGCAAACTATTGTTCATGAAAATCATGAGACCTTGCAAGCTAAAATTGACCCAGTTGCATCTACCGATTCGGTTACGCAACTTGCAAAAACTCAGGAAAACTTAAAGGACACAGTAGATACTCTGAAAATTGATTCAGAAAGACACATGGAGGAAATTAGTTCATTATCAGAGAAAGTAGTTGAACTTTCGGATCAGCTAAATAACTTATCTACGAAGGTAGATGATAATCTGAATGACACAAAACCGGTAGTCTTTAATGACACAGAAGAGTGCAAACAAATTAGGAAATTCAAACAAAATCAGAATCAAATTAATACGCAACACCAAAGAGAAATCCGAGAAGTACAAGATCAGCTGACACAGGTAGTACAAGAATTACGTATTTCAGAGGACGCTCGCGCTCCAATATGGGAAGAGGGACAGAGAAATACGGAACAGCCACTAAATAATAACACAGGGCACTTCGGACATTATGAAAGACGTTGGCAAGGTACACCGAATTTTGAGATGGATCCGCCGAAACGACGTAATAATGACCGACATGCGACTCGCCGACATGATGATTTTGACTATAAGCTTTTTATTACTACACGTAAATTAAAAACATTTAAGAATTCCGGCAACGACATTCATCCACAAGCGTGGCTTCATCAATTCTATCATTGTTTTCCTCCCAACTGGTCATTAGAGCACAGATTAGATACGTGTGGCTACTTAGAGAATGAACCAGCTGTGAGAATGCGATCGGTCATTCACGATTGCCACAGTGAAGAAGAATTTTATTATGCCTTCCTCTCAGAATATTGGTCTCAAGCTACACAAGACCGAGTAAAACATAGCATCATAATGATGAAATATTTCGAACAATATGAAATTTCCAGTCTTATGAAATATTTTGAAGACATGTTGCACAAGAATCAGCACCTATCAAACTCATACAGCCCCTCAGAACTCATCCGCATTTGCTTAATTAAACTACTTGAACATTTACGACATATTATTTTGGCAGGACGTTGCAAAGATGACATTGAAGCTTTTCAGGGACTGTTACAAGAATTGGAAATTGTCACTGACAATCGCGGAACGCTAAAACAGGAACACAACAATTACAGATCACATCCGTCACAATTCCGCGATGATAGAAATAATAACTGGACACGACAAGGCTATTCTTACAACGCAAATCGTGAACAAAACAGACACCCTTAATATGACAACCACTGGCAGAGTAATAGTTACAGAGAAAGATCGCATTTCCGTAGTAGTGAATATAACAGAGACAATAATAGAAACCGACAATATGGCAACCAGAACCATTATTATCACGGGAGACAGAATAACTTCAGACGCAACGGTCCACCGTGCAGTGATAATTCAGGGAGAAATTCTCCACCACATGACCGACAACTAAGAAACTATGTAAACTACCGACAAAACGACAGACCAGAATTCCATCAGAACTGGCGAGCTTCAAACAGGGCAGGGCCTTCTCGTCAAGGTGAATTTGTAGAAGTTAGGTCTCCTAATCCCAATAACGACGCGCTCCAACAAAGAGGCAGACAATGACTCGCACCGCAGGCAGCCACATGCGCCGGCTGGCTCAGAGAAAAATAACATAGACGCTAACATTGAGAAAAATTCCAGTACTCCTTACCGACGTATACAACATGATAAATGCTTTGTAGTTTAAACTCTGTCCACTAGGAAGAGTAAAGGATTGCACCACATTTCACATGAAAAATCATTTATTGAGAGATAATCTGCCTTTTAACTTTGTCTCTTCCATAAAACTTTTCACTTCACATTTCTAGTATGTGTTGTCACACTTAGAAACTGTTAACATGCAACTATGTTTTAAAATTAACTATCCAGTCTAGAACCTAGGGAACATATTTAGACAGTAATTACAAATGCATTGTTATAGTGAACAGACGACACAGTGTTATTGTGTGTGTACATTCTTGCTTGTTGCAAGCCGGAGTGGCCGAGCGGTTAAAGGCGCTACAGTCTGGAACCACACGACCGCTACGGTCGCAGGTTCGAATCCTGCCTCGGGCATGGATGTGTGTGATGTCCTTAGGTTAGTTAGATTTAAGTAGTTCTAAGTTCTAGGGGACTTATGACCACAGCAGTTGAGTCCCATAGTGCTCAGAGCCATTTGAACCATTTTTTCTTGCTTGTTACTTGCACGATTATGTAATGGCTATAAGGCTTACATACTTAGAACATATACTGCCAATGAGATTTTAATGCAACATTTTGGTTTACTTGAAAAGATACTCTTTATTTGAAGTACATTCGGTGAGATTAAAGATGACTTAGCATTTGATATCTTTTATAGCTACACAATTATATCACGACGCTACTAATTTGTGACACAATTTACATTGTTGCTTTTGCGTTGTATCTGTTTTATATCTGCACAGTTTTTCTGTATTATTCTGGAAAGTAAAAAATGTTTTAGTAGTAACATTTGTGGTATAGCTACAATGAGACAGCCTTTTCGGTAGCACAACAATATGTTATATTATAGTACTTTCTTGATCACGGTAAGGTACGTAATAACTACGATATCTATACACAAAGCATTTCACTTTCGTGTATGATGAGGTAAGTACATTGACTTCAGCAGAACTATGCTTACAGAGGACAATAACTATGACACTTCCACAGAATTATCTTACAGCAAGACGCACATTTAGCGCTACAGGACATGCATTTGAGAGATTAATTTTGTACTCAAACCATTTATTTTTCAAGATTTTTGAATTACAAAGAAAGTTTTCTGTGATACATTTCATTCTATTTCTGTAATCTGTAACACCTGAGGGTATAATTACATTAATCCTCATGAGGGTACACGCTTACTTTGAGTACCATGTGTCTGGCAAGCACAAGGAGCCCTAGCTAATATGGTATTTGCTTATACAACTTTACACATCGGTACCATATTTCTCTAACACTGAATTACATAGCTATCTGATCATTTAACTGAGAGAGACAAACATTTTTTTGACGACATGAGTGACAGATGTTTAGGTAATTACACAGTTGTATAATTTCACACTTATGAGATTGTATTTTGTCTGTACTTAGTGAACTGTTCACATTTTTTCGGAACCATTGAGATACTATGAGAGCTTTGAATGATGTATTTGGTATGGGATCATGATTTTTAAAGTACTTTTGATGTATATGACACTACCGAAATGAGCAGAGAATTTTTTTAGGTTTTGAAGTGATTGGAGGAAGCTACGGCGATTGTGAAATTTGACTGAGGTGTTATGACGTTATTATTACGACGACGATGTATATTATGCTGTTGAGGTACTTTTATAATCAATAAGCTGATGCTATATGAGGAATTTGATTATGCTATGTATTTATTATGATGAAATATTGAAGTGTCGCCGCAAGATTGAAGTGTCGACGAATGTGTACATGTGTAATAAGGTAAGGAATAAGGAGTAGTGGTTAGGGACTCTGGCTTGTGAAAAAGGATGTTGGAAACCAAGAATCGTACTTTAAGAGTTATGAAATGTGTGTATATGGGTGAATGCATCACAATGCCGGTAAAATTTTTTTGGATGTATATGCGTGAATGTATCACAATGCTGGCGAAAATTTTTTGGACGCTGTTATATTTACAGGATTTTGTTTCTACACATTTGCAACGCAAATTTTCGACCTGTGAAATTTTTATATGAGACTGTCACTGTAGCGGAAACTGCTGTCGTAAATATTTCGGTAAGAAAGGTAAGTGACCATGACGTAATGCATTGTGAGTGGCCAGGTGTGTCAGCCGCCTTGAGAAAAAGCCATTAGGTGGAGAAGAAAGAGACATTATCCTCGCTATTGACATTTCTTTGTAGAAAGAATCGCAAATATGACACGCTCAAACTTGAAAACATGATTACACTGTAGAGTTCTAAATTTATGATATTTACTAAAATGAAGTGATGAGAAACATTTCAAATCTATTGTCTTGCTAGTTGAAAGATTGTTTACTGCATTATGAAATGCCATATGGCTAGTGAATGACGTTTCACGCCTTGCTTTGCCTATTTTGTTTAATATCTAGTTTCTAACTGCACTGCAGCATTGGTTAAAATAAAAGTTTATAGATGTAGTAATATAAATATTTTCTGTCTACAGATCCTGTAAATAATAATTTTGTGATATACTTCCAAAAAAATGAGGGAGCACAAAAAGACATTTCCCTTCACAGGAACTGCATACATAAGTTTCTTTTCAAGTATTTGGTAATTTATTTCATAGAATAAGTTTTTGTGGTGTACCACTTTAATTACATAGACATTAAGATGTGAATATACATTTCCCTTATCTGCATTGTAGTCTTTAGTGTACTACTTTTTCTGCTTGTGGGTTTGTCATGTTTAGACATACGTTATTACATTTACTGCTGCTAGCTTTGCCAATTTGCATTTTTTCATTGCTGTTTGTGTTAATTGTTTTGTGTTCCTGCATTGCCTCATCCCTTAGTTTAGCATCTGACCTCAGTAGATTTAAGTTAGCTTAAGATGGGGTAGGCTATATAAGAGAACAAGTTGTGATGAATTGGAAGAAATGTATTGAGAAGCTATAAGAAAATGGTTTGGCAAAAAAAGTATTTTGGAAGAGGATATGAACAAAAAAGTAGGATTTAGGGACAACAGGTTTAGGTAGGATTTTCTTGGAAATAAATGATGAGGTAAGATAATGGAAAATAAATAATGAGGTAAGAAAAATGTGAACATATAAATACAGAAAGCATGCTTGGATAGGATTTTTTTGGCGGAAACAAATGTTGAAATAAGAGGAAAGATATATGGAATGAAGTTTTGGGGTGGACCGCAGTACCAAATGTCACACTGAAAACAAACCCTGTCCTGTCCATTTGTATCATTCCGCTATGTGTTTGTGTACCCTTGTGTATTTGTGTTCTTCCTGTCTTTATGTGTTTATCTGAAAGACTTATGTTGTAGAATTTTTCTAATACTCAGTTACATTCACTATGATGAGGAATACTGTTATTCTCAAATATAATTTACGTTAATAATATGTCATTTTCTTTGTAAAGATGTTTACACATTATTAATTCTGTTCTGTTTCAATTCTCATGTGTGAAATTAATGTTTCAAAAACTATTCTCATTATTTTATTTATTTACTTATGTCATAATTCCTGCAACTCTGATGTATATGTCTATTTCTATTCTTTTGTAAAGCCTGTATTACTACAAATGTTATCTGTACTATTATGTTCTTTAATGATATATTTTGTGCCTTTGTAATTGTATTCTTATGTTGTAAATTTATAATTGTATAGACAACAGTTCTTCAAATTAAGTTACATTTCACTGCAGACGTTTCTGTTGGTCATAGTAATGCACAATATGTGAGACGTCTGGACTGTTAGTGTTTGGACTTGTGTTATTAATTCAGCAAGGGACTGGATAACAGCATAGCTGGTTCTAAGGACGTTTAAAAAAAAATTTTGTTAGTGCACAAGTGGTGGTTCATGGACTTGCTATATTGTTCACAAGACTCTTCAATGGTGATTGTGCACCTGCACAGTCGCAACAGATGGCTGCTGGCTGTCTCTACAAGGACTGAAGTGGGTCTGCACCTTTGATGGCCCACCAATACCATTATTTCTACAAGGACTGCAGTGGGTCTGCACCTCTGGTGGCCCACCAATACCATAATCTCTACCAGGACTATAGTGATGTGATGACTTACCTACCAGTATTCTTCAAAACTTCGAATGACTCTGCTGTGGGTTTGCTCTGATGTGGCCCATTACCGGTCAGCATGTCAAGAGTCAGCACTATCTTTCCATTGGAAGGACAACACTACTTCTTCAAGACTGCATGGAAATCCACTACTTCCGTGTGCATTTTCTTTTACTGCTCAGACTTTGAGAAAAACACTGCAATTTTACTGTTATAAACGATCAGGACTGTATTTATGGACTGTAACTTTTGACCAACATTGTATCAGTAAGTGTGTGCATATGATTTCTTTGTTATTGTAATTGTGAAAATTTTTTTAACAAATATGTATTGGCCATTGCCCAAAACAATTTGTAAAATTTTTTGTGGGGAGCATGGGGGCTAATATGAAACGTCCCCTTAGAAAAATTATTGAGTAACTGTGCTGATAAATCTCTTACATTATTTGATTTTCAAACAGCTGAGCAAAACTGAACGTATTCAGACATTTCGCTCTTTACCTATTCTGATCAACACTAAGCTGACACACAATATTTTTTAGCGCAACGGAATCTGACATTCAATAATCCCTACAAAAGAATGGCCCTGACTAACATTAAGATTTCACAAATCACTTACCTCACAAAAATCTTCGTTACTCGAACTACTGCAATACAGCGTACGACACTACTGCCAGCTAAATAAAAGATTCAAACTACTGAAGGCACTAACTACTGATAGCCATAGTTAGCAAATGAAAGATTTTGATAGAGAACAAACAATGTATTTACCTTAATAGTGTTCAAAAGCCATAACATATATAGCAGTTCATGACATCCATTCTTACAAATGTACTGTTTCTGATGGACACACGTCCAGATCATCCGCTCTCAAAAATCCGCCATCTCACTTCCCCACGTCCACCACTGCTGGCGGCTCACCTCCAACTGCGCAATGCTACGCGCTGTTAACAGTCCACAGCCCAACACTACAATAGCGAATATTACAACAATGCCACCCAGCCACAGACTGCACATAGCGCAGCCAGTGATTTTCATACAGAGCGCTACGTGGCGTTACCAATATAAAGACCTATACAGCCTTCTTACATCACTAACGTCGATTTGCAGTAGGATTTTGGAATATCTACTGTTTTCTAACATTATGAAGTGCCTCGAAGGAAACTCTTTATGGACACGTAGCACAGACTCAGAAAATATCATTCTTGCGAAACATAACCAGCTTGTACTCATGAAGTAACGTGTGCTATCCACAGGGAATGTCAAAATGATTCTATATTTTTAGATTTCCAGAAGGCTTTCGACACCGTTCCTCACAAGCAGCCTCTAACCAAACCGCGAGCCTATGGAATATCACCTCAATTGTGCGACTGGATACGTGATTTCCTGTCAGAAAGGTAACAGATGCTAGTAATAGACGGAATGTCATCGAGTAAAACAGAAATAATATCCGGCTTTCCCCAAGGACGTGTTGTTCACCCTCTGTTCTTCCTGATCTATATTAACGACATAGGAGACAATCTCAGTAGCCGTCTTAGATTGTTTGCAGATGATGCTGTCATTTAGCGCCTTGTAAAGTTATCAGATGACCGAAACGAATTGCAAAATGATGTAGATAAGATATCTGTTCGGTGTGAGAAGTGGCAATTGACCCTGAATACAGAATAGTGTGAAGTTATATGCACGAGTACTAAAAGAAATCCGCTAAATTTCGATTACGAGATAAGTCACACAAATCTGAAGGCTGTAAATTCAACTAAATACTTAAGGATTACAATTACAAATGCCCTAAATTGGAACGATCCCATAGATAATACTGTGGGTAGAGCCAATCAAAGACTGCGATTCATTGGCAGAATACGTAGAAGGTGGAACAGGAGACTGCCTTCACCATGCTTGTTCGCCCTATTCTGGAGTATTGTTGAGCGGTGTGGGATCCGCATCAGATGGGACTGACGGATGACATCGAAAAAGTACAAAGAAGGGCAGCTCGTTTAGTATTATCGCTAAGTAGAGGCGATAGTGCCATAGACGTGATGCGTGAATTGGAGTGGCAATCATTAAAACGAATGTGTTTTTCGTTGCGACGGGATCTTTTCATGAAATTTCAATCAGCAGTTATCTCATCCGATTGCGAAAACATTCTGTTGGCACTCACCTACATAGGGAGAAATGGTCATCACGATAAGGTAAACGAAATCCGGGCTCACACAAAAGAATTTAAGTGCTCGTTATTCCCGCGCGCCGTTCGAGAGTGGAACGGTAGAGAGACAGCTTGAAGGTGGTTGATTGAACCTTCTGCCAGGCACTTTATTGAGAATATTGGAGTAATTACGTAGATGTAGATGTAGATGTAGACGACACAGAGCTTTACGCTTGGGACAACCAACACCAATATTGGACTGTTGGTGATTAGAAACATGTTGCCCAATCGGACGAACCTCGTTTCAAATTGTCGAGCGGTTGGTCGTGTACGAGTACGTAAACAACCTTATGAATCCTGGACCCTGTATGTCACCAGGGGACTCTGTAATGGTGTGCGGCGCCGTGTGCAGTTGGAGCGATGTGGTACCCCTGATACGTCTCGATATGAATCTGACAGGTGGCCGGCCGGAGTTACCGAGCGGTTCTAAGCGCTGCAGTCTGGATCCGCGCGACCGCTACGGTCGGAGGTTCCAATCCTGCCTCAGGCATGGATGTGTGTGATGTCCTTAGGTTAGGTAGGTTTAAGTAGTTCTAAGTTCTAGGGGACTGTTGACCTCAGAAGTTAAGTCCCATAGTGCTCAGAGCCATTTGAACCATTTTTCTGACAGGTGACACGTACGTAAGTATCCTGTCTGATCATCTGCATCCATTTATTTCCCTTGGGCATTCAGACAGACTTGGGAAATTCCAGCAGGACAATGCGGCATTCCACACGTCCAGAACTGCTACAGAGTGGCACCCGGAACACTCTTCTGAGTTTAAACACTTACGCTGGCCACCAAACTACCCAGACATAAACGTTATTGTGCATATCTGGGATGCCTTGCAACATACAGTTCAAAAGAGATGTCCACTCTATGGTACTCTGACGCATTTATGGACAGCGCTGCAGGATTCATGGCGTCAGTTCCCTCCAGCACTACTTCAGATGTTAGTCAAGTCCATGCCGCGTCTTGTTGCAGCACTTCTGTGTGCTCGCGGGTGCCCTTCACGATATTACGCAGGTGTACCAGTTTCTTTGGCTCTTCTGTGAACAACACGAAGTGAGTGTGGAGGGGGGGGGGGGAGGAGAAGGGGAATAAATCACATATTGCGTGGAATTATTTACATAAATTTCATAAGAACTGTTGCCCCGTGAAGCGCGACCGGGATCACAAATACGAAAACTACGTAACAGTAAATACTGGCCGAGAGTAATGAGGTGGCACACGACGCGTATCGGGGACGCGGTAAGAAACAGACATGAGGTTGGTGAACTGTTAAAATTTAAAAGTTGTTAGTGAGGACGGAACCATCTCAACACTAAGAGGGCAGAGCACACGTAGTTAAAGAGAAGGAAAAATGTTATATTGTACGGACACCTCAACCTTCCTGGATAATGCCATAATTAACTAAAATATTTTTGTGACACATGCCAGTGAGTTCATTAATTGTACCGAGAGGGTAGGGATGAAGACTTATTAAGATTTCAATTTCTTCCAGAAATTATGCCACTTTTCTCTGTAGCGTGTAAGGTAGCTAAGTTACCGGTAACTCGTTGCAGCTGATTCTGATTGTAAATTAATTGCATTTTCAGAGCTGACCGAGAAATGGCTAAATCTCGTACAAAAATTCCTACCTGCCTGTCCCATGTATGTGCTCTTACATAACTGGCTTGTAACGCACTCATGCACATGTCTGTTTCAGCCGGCCGTAGTGGCTGGGTGGTTGTAGGCGCTACAGTCTGGAACCGCGCGACCGCTACGGTTCGAATCCTGCCTCGGGCATGGATATGTGTGATGTCCTTAGGTTAGTTAGGTTTAAGTAGTTCTAAGTTCTAGGGAACTGATGACCTCAGAAGTTACTCAGAGCCATTTGAACCATCAGTCTGTTTCATTCAGCGTTTCCCGCTATAGGTCTTGTGCAGCCTCAGCAGTTACGGTTAGTATTTACTATTACGTTTTTTTCTTGTTAGTGTGCCCGGTCGTTCAGGACGGGGAACAGTTATTACTGAATTTATGTAATTCCTTGTAACATGTTGTTTCTCTCTTCCCCTCTCCCACCCTCCACGACACAGACACACACATTTTATTACATTTTACGCCTTGGGGAACTACTTGTGCTACATACAAAGTGTTAGCTGACGCTTCCCGGCGATGCTAAGTGTCTTTATTCTGAATTCCCTGGTCCTGTGACGACGAGATTGTTCTGAATTATCTGAGTCTAGTAAGGAAATGTGCTGCATCTGCGAGCTTCGTACACCAATAAATTGACAGACTGCTCTTCTACAAGAAGACCTCAAGAATGCCTCTAAGCAGACGAAGGTATTTTAGTAGCTTGGCCATCTCTCGTAGAGCAGATGACTGGATTATAGGCTACACACATTGCATACAAACGCCGCAGATTGCCTTTCCCCTGCCGTCTCTCAGGAACAACGCCGCTTACAAGAGACGCCCAACGTCGCTGGGGAGCATGAGCGGACATTTTTTCTTTGCCAAAAGTCGTTCCCAATGACGTGATCTATCTCACTAGACATTTGATGAAAAGAGTGAAACATCCCGGACACTAATGAGCCACAACATTACGACCGCCTGCTTATTGGCGTATTAGTCCACTTTTGGAGCGCAGTACGATAGATATTCTGCCTGGCAGGGATCCGACAAGTCCTTAGTGGTTTCTGGAGGTGTGTGGCACCAGATGTCTGTGCACAAGTCTGTAAATTACCAGCCGGTGATTTGTGGACGCCGAGTTGGCCCCCGATAGCGTTCCTTATTTGTTCCATCTGACTCACACCAGGCGCATTTGTTGGCCCAGAGTCCACTATCTTGCTGTTGAAACTACTGTAGCACGATTCTGACCTTGTGACATGAACAGTTTTCCTGCTGAAAGATGCCGTCGCATTCGGGAAAGACATCGAGAATGACGTGATACTGTTCACGTAGTCCGCAGCTTCCACTGTGCTTTCGATTGCTAGCACAAGTCTTACGGAAGCCCAGGGGAATGTCCCCATAGTTTTACACAGCCCCTAGCGACCTGAGTCCGCGCCATGGTACGTTTTTCGAGCAGACCTTTGCCTGGACGACAGCACATCCCGAAAGCATCATCGGCCTGCTGTAACAAAAACTGTGAT
Source organism: Schistocerca americana (assembly GCF_021461395.2). Taxonomy (NCBI): domain Eukaryota; kingdom Metazoa; phylum Arthropoda; class Insecta; order Orthoptera; family Acrididae; genus Schistocerca; species Schistocerca americana. The sequence goes on along the minus strand of NC_060119.1, from coordinate 458,277,426 downwards.
TCATCCCACCAGGTGACACATTTGCCTTGATCCATGTGTGTCACTGATCCATGGTGCAACCTCGATGCTCCCGTGTTCACAACAGTCGTAACTGACTTCTTCGCTGGGTCAACATAGGAGCACGTAGGTGTCAACTGCTGCAGAGTGTTCCCGGATTCGATTCCCGGCGGGGTAAGGGATTTTCTCTGCCTCGTGATGACAGGGTGTTGTGTGATGTCCTTAGTTTAGTTAGGTTTAAGTAGTTCTAAGTTCTAGGGGACTGATGACCGTAGATGTTAAGTCCCATAGTGCTCAGAGCCGTTTGAACCATTTTTTTTGCTGCAGAGTCCCACATTAAACCCGCAGAATGGCGTGCTCTCAAACACTTGTGCCTGCACCAGCATCTGCCACAGATCGGCACCAGTCCTGTTTTACAGAGTGATGAAGTGTGAGTCAACAGCTTGACACCTAATAGTGGTTTCACCGTCCTTCAACCGCTTTCCATAGATAACTCACGACACAGCACACTGATAGCTTTCCAGCGTCGCCATTACCGGGATGTCCGTTCCCAGGCGCCGAGCCGTAACAATCTGCCGTTTGCCAAGGGTTCTTACGTTAGTTGATTTCCTGATTTTCGCACCGTAATGTCACCAGAATATTTACACGTCCGTCTATGCTCCCCTTATATATAATATGTGATCAAAAGTATCCGGACATCCCCCCAAAAAATACGTTTTTCATATCAGGTGCATTGTGCTGCCACCTACTGGCAGGAAATCCGCACCACCGGCCTAAGTAGTCATTATACATCGTGAGAGACCAGAATGGGGAGCTTGGCGGAAGTCACGGCCTTCCAACGTGGTCAGGTGATTGGGTGTCACTTGTGTCATACGTCTGTACGCGTGATTTCCACACTCCTAAACATCCCTAGGTCCACTGTTCTCGGTATGACAGTGAAGTGGAAACGTGAAGGGACACGTACAGCACAAAAGCGTATACGCCGACCTCATCTGTTGACTGACAGAGACCGCCGACAGTTAAAGAGGGTCGTAACGTATAATAGGCAGACATATATTCAGACCATCACACAAGAATCAGAAACTGCATCAAGACCTACAGCAAGTACTATAAAAGCTAGTCGGGGGGTGGGGGGGGGGGGAGGGGATGGGGTGAGAAAACTTGGATTTCATTGTCGAGCGGCTGCTCATAAGGCACACATTATGCCTGTAAATGCCAAACGACGTCTCGCTTGTGTAAGGAGCGGAAAAATCGGACGATTGAAAGTGGAAAAACGTTGTGTGGAGAGACGAATCACGGTACACAATGTGGCCGTCGGATGGCAGGATATGGGTATGGCGATTGCCCGATGGACGTCATCTGCCAGCGTGTATAGCGCCAACAGTAAAATTCGGAGGCGGTGGCGTTATGTTGTGGTCGTGGTTATCATGGAGGAGGCTTGCACCACTTGTTGTTTTGCTTGGCACTATCACAGTACAGGCCTACATTAATGTTTTAAGCACCTTCTTGCTTCCCACTGTTGAAGAGCAATTCAAGGATGGCGATTGCATCTTTCAACACGAAGGAGCACCTGTTCATAATGCAAGGCCTGTGGTGGAGTGGTCACACGACAATAATATCTCTGTAACGGACTGGCCTGCACAGAGTCCTATAGAACACCTTTGTGATGTTTTGGATCGCCGACTTCGTTTCAGGTCTCACCTACCGACAATGATACCTCTCCTAACTGCAGCACTCCGTGAAGAATAGTTTGCCATTCCCCAAGAAACCTTCCAGCACCTGACTGAACGTATGCCTGCGAGAGTGGAAGCTGTCATCAAGGCTAAGGGTGGGCCAACCCCATACTGAATCCCGGCATTACCGATGGATGGCGCCACGAACTTGTAAGTCATTTTCAGCCAGGTGTCCGGATATTTTATCACATAGTCTACCACTCGTAGAGGGTTATGTGCCCACGTCGCTACTAGGCGTCACTCACTCTCGCGGCCAGCAGTGCTCATAAAGTTGTAGCTGATCAGTGTATATTCCAAGCAGGACGTTTCCCTCATTCTTCTTATTGGAGCTATTTTCCTTTCGAACGCGAAGTAGCAGTGTCTGTGTTATTCAGAAGTACGACACAATGTTCGGCCAGAATTTTGCATCGTACTTCTGGATAACAAAGCCACTGCTATTTCGTATTTATTCTTTAATTTCAGGCCCTCGACATTCAGTAACTAGTACGTTCTTTCTGGACGGAGGTATACGTAATGTACGAGTGGTGTCTGGGGACACAAGGACGGTGACAAACGAAACTTTGGGTCTGGCTGCGATTCGGGCACACATAGCAGAAGCTGTTATCCGGATTCGAGTCCCAATGCGGCACAAATTTTCATTGTCATCATTCTAATATACAGCCAAAGACGGTTCAAAGTTCACAACATTTCAAAACTATTCCATTTTATCTGTCAGAAAGAACAGGCACTAAGTATTCATATAACTGAAATGCCTAGCTGCGCAAAGGATCCACCTCCTTCAGTACGGATGCACTAATACGTCTGTTCTCCTGAGAAAATCTCAGAGTAGCGAAAGTGGAATCAATTGGCAGCGACTGCAAGTAGGTGGCGCTCGGTGAGTGTGTGGATCGGACGTGAACCGTGCCGAGGTAAACAGCGCAATTGGACAAGTCTGTGATCCGGATGGCGCAGATGTTAACGCACCAGCCTTGTAAGCAGGAGATCCCGTGTTCGAATCCCGGTCCAGTGCACATTTTCGCGTATGTCCCGCTGCAGCTGATTGCAATCATCCCCTTTAGTTTGAATATACACTACTGGCCATTAAAATTGCTACACCAATAAGAAATGCAGATGATAAACGTGTACTCAATGTACAAAGATATTATACTAGAACTGACATGTGATTACATCACGCAAATTGGGTGCAAAGATCCTGAGAAATCAGTACCAAGAACAACCACCTCTGGCCGTAACAATGACCTTGATACGCCTAGGCATTGAGTCAAACAGAGCTTGGATGGCGTGTACAGGTACAGTTGCCCATGCAGCTTCAACACGGTACCACAGTTCATCATGAGTAGTGACTGGAGTATTGTGTCGAGCCAGTTGCTTGGCCACCATTAACCAGACGTTTTCAATTGGTGAGAGACCTGGAGAATGTGCTGTCCAGGGTAGATGTCGAACATTTTCTGTAACCAGAAACGCCCGTACATGACCTGCAACTTGCGGTCGTGCATTACCCTGCTGAAATGTGGGGTTTCGCAGGGATCGAATGAAGGGTAGAGCCACGGGTCGTAACACATCTGAAATGTAACGTCCACTGTTCAAAGTGCCGTCAATGCGAACAAGAGGTGACCGAGACGTGTAAACAATGACACTCCATACCATCATGCCGGGTGATACGCCAGTATGGCGATGACGAATACACGTTTACAATGTGCGTTCACCGCGATGTCGCCAGACACAGATGCGACCATCATGATGCTGTAAACAGAACCAGGATTCATCCGAAAAAATGACGTTTTGCCATTCGTGCACCCAGGTTCGTCGTCGAGTACACCATCGCAGGGGCTCCTGTCTGTGATGCAGCATCAAGGGTAACCGCAGCCATGGTCTCCGAGCTGATAGTCGATGCTGCTGCAAACGTCGTCGAACTGTTCGTGCAGATGGTTGTTGTGTTGTCAAACGTCCCCATCTGTTGATTCAGGGATCGAGACGTGGCTGCACGATCCGTTACTGCCATGCGGATAAGATGCCTGTCATCTCGACTGCTAGTGATAGGAGGCCGTTGGGATCCAGCACGGCGTTCCGATTACCCTCCTGAACCCACCGATTCCATATTGTGCTAAGTCATTGGATGTCGACCAACGCGTGCAGCAATGTCGCGATACGATAAACCGGAATCGCGATAGGATACAAACCGACCTTTATCAAAGTCGGAAACGTGATGGTACGTATTTCTCCTCCTTACACGAGGCATCACAACAACGTTTCACCAGGCAACGCCGGTCAACTGCAGTTTGAGAAATCGGTTGGAAACTTTCCTCATGTCAGCACGCTGTAGGTGTCGCCACCGGCGCCAACCTTGTGTGAATGCTCTGAAAAGGTAACCATCTGCATATCACAGCATCTTCTTCCTGTCGGCTAAATTTCGCATCTGTAGCACGTCGTCTTCGCGGTGTAGCAATTTTAATGACCAGTAGTGTAGTAGACAGCTGCTGTGCTATAGAAAGAGCGAAGGAGACAATGGCTGTTTGAGAGAAAGAGAGGGACACAGTGGCAATGCAACATAGCTGGCAGTGACGGAACGGTAATGGGAAAAGAGTGAAGGAGACAGTGCCACGAAAGAGGAATAAAGAGAAAGAGAACATGGAAGTAGGTCACAGCCTATTACAATTAGCGGCAGAGTATATGACAATGACAACGAGGACAAGACAGTAAGAGGAGAAAGCAGCAGTAGGAGGAAGAGAACGAGATGTTAGCAATAAGAGACAGCGAGAGGGAGACAATGGCACTGAGAAGAGATTGTAGTAATAGGCAGAATGAAAGTGACTGTGGATCTGACACAGGAGACAGTGACAGGGAGACGCAAAGGGATAATGACAGTGAGCTGGGCTGAAAGAGTGAGTGAGTAAGGAAAACTGGGAGTGAATGGCTGTGAGTAACTTTCACAGAAGGGCTAGTGGGTGTCAGAGAGTGAGGGTAGCTTGTGGGAGTTTGAGGTGAAAAGCATGTTAAAAAAAGAGCGAATACTTTCACGCGTCAAACTTTTTGGGAAAATTTTTTAACTTGCTGAGGGTAGGTAGAATGAGGCAGCTGGTCAAAGTTTCTAAAACAAACAGGAACATATCGGCATTCTTTTGTTGTCGTAGGAGCTTTCTCCGCTGGTGTTCAGTTACGTAAATGTCGCGGTGTTTCCATATTTTTGCCCTCCCCCTTTCTGTTGCCTGTCTTCAGTCTACTTTCTAAGATAAGTCGTAAGTTCAATATTGCCTCTCCTAGGCGTATCTTCAGTCTTAATTCGAAAGAAGTAAAAGCGTCCTTGTGCTTCTCCCGTATGGTAAACTTTGGAAACATCGACAAGCGGGAACGTAATGTTAGGTTGTTAGCTGCAGTACGGTGTTACCACGCAGTAGCCGCGATAAGGGCGAAGCGAACGGCTCACGGCGCTGCGTTGTTTGCAGAGAGCGGCGCGCAGCAGGAGTCGGCCGGCGCGCGGGGCGCAGCGCGACGTGGCGATGCAGATAAAACACGCACCGCGCCTGCGTGAGCAGCGACGCACTCTCGCCGCTCCCACGCCACCCCCCCCCCCCCACTCCACCCCCCCCACCCCCCCCCCCCCCCACCACCACACACCCCTTCCAGCAGCACCACCAGCCACACTACTTCAAAGTACTGCGCTCAGCGCTGCAGACCACTGAAAGGTTAATACGTTCTGTAATGCTGATGAAACATGGCACGATGCTATTTATGTCTTCAGAGGTGAGCTTCGTGCAGGTGGGGGCGGTGGAGGCGGCAAAGGCTCGTAAAGGAAGAGGGAGAGACTATAAAACAGGCACAACCACCGGAGAGTTCTCTTGCTTCGAAACCACCAACTCCTATAGGTTGTCAAGATCTCGTAATTACAGTTACGAAAATGGCTTCTGTTAAAAGCGTAGCTATCTGTCAGTGTAGCTGATATGTTGAGCTAGTAACCACGCACCTGATTTGCAGGGGTAGCGCTTTTGATTGGTAATCAAAACTCCTCTGTCGCGGATTCAACACCGACCACCGCGTAAATTTTGATTAACAATCAGCATTGGCGGCCGAAGACTTTCAGTATAAGAAGTCGGCCCCGGTCTGTCCAACGTGGCCGAACAGAGGTTCAGGGCACCCCTGAGACCATGGGGTGGGAAACTGCTTTTAAAGGCGATAGAATCAGCAATGATCAACCGCATGAGGATGCAGAAGGCAATGGTAACCACAGTATTACAGAACATAACGTATATCCACAGGACATGCGGCTTGTTTCACCAACTGCGACATGGTCGCGTATACAAACAGTGATCCAATACTGACATGTTTTGATGATGCCATTATGGCCTTATCACTTTAGGACATGGTGTAAAATAGATCTGCGGATGGTCATTACGGACTGAAACCGGTCATCGTCAAAAGAATTCATATGCCGCTTGTAACTGAAGAAGTATCATGATGATCTCTCCACTGGCAAAACATTCCGGAATTGTCCCCGATTCGGATCTCCGGGAGCGGACTGCCAATGGGGTGGTGACCATGAGAAGAAGCATGAATAACGAACGAAAAGATAACGTTCTACGTGTCAGAAGTTGAACGTGGTAGCGAAGTTAGAGATTCTGTAAAGGGAAATGTAAAGAATCAATCTAGATATAATAGGGATTAGTGAAGTAAAATGGGACGAAGCCAAGGATTTCTGTTCATATCACTATAGGATAATATCAACAGCAGCAGAAAATGGTATAACTTGAATTGGACTCGCTATGAATAGGAGGGCGCGGCAGAGAGCGTGTTACTGTGAACAGTTCAGTGATAGGGTCGTTCTTATCAGAATCGACAGCAAATTAGCACCGACAACGACAGCTCAAGTATACATGCCAACGTCGCAAACTGAAGCTGAAGTGTGTGTGGGTACTGAAAGGATAATACAGTGCATAGAGGGAGATGAAAATCTAATAGTCATGGACGACTGGAATGCAGTTCTAGGGGAACGAGCAGAAGAAAAAGTTACAGGACAACACTGGCTTGGAACAAAGAATGAGAGAGGAGAAAGGTTAACTGACTTCTGCAATAAATTTTAGTCAGTAAGAGCGAATACGCTGTTCAAGAATCACCAGAGGAGGAGGTATACTTGGAAACGCCTGGGTGATACAAGAGGATTACATCTTGGCCAGGTAGAGATTCCGAAATGAGATACTGGATAGTAAGGTGTACGCAGGAGCAGATATAGATTCAGATCACAATGTAGTTGTCATGAAGAGTAGGCTGAAGTTTAAGACATTGGTCAGGAAGAATCAATAGGCAAAGAAGTGGGATATGGAAGTGCTGATGAATGGCGAGATTTGGTTGAAGTTCTCTAAGGCTGTAGATACAGCAATAAAAAATAGCCCAGCAGGCAGTACAGTTGAAGAGGAATGGACATCGCTAAAAAGGGCAATCACAGAAATTGGAAAGAAAAACACAGGTACAAAAAACGCAACTGCGAAGAAGCCTTGAGTAACAGAAGAAATAACTTCAGCTGATCGGTGAAAGAAGAAAGTAAAAACATGGTCAGGGAAAATAAGGAACGGAAAAATCACAAATCAATAAATAGGAAGTGCAGGGGAGCTGAGACGAAATGACTGCAAGAAAAATGTAAAAACATCGAAAGAGAATAGGAGAAAGTACATTGAAATATGACGAGGAAGAATTGTATGATGTGATAGAAGAAGAAACGAGAGTCGATATAGTAGAGATATGGGATCCACAATTGGAGAACTCATGATCAAATAAGGCAGAAGGATTAGATAACATTCCATCAGAATTTCTAAATTCGTTAAGGGAAGTGGCAACAAAACGACTATCCACGTTGGTGTGTAGAATATATGCGTCTAGGGACATACCAGCTGACTTTCGGTAAAATATCATACACAAAACTCCGAGGACTGCAAGAGCTGACAAGTGCGAGAATTATCAGCATCAGTTTAACAGTTCATGTATCAAAGTTACTGAAAAGACTAACATACAGAAGAATGGAAAAGAAAATTGAGAATGTGCTAGACAACGATCAGCTTGGCTTTAGGAAAATAGCACCATACAGGCAATTCTGACGTTGCGTTAGATAATAGAAGCAAGACTACAGAAAAATCAAGACTAGTTCCCAGGAGTTGTCGACCTGGAAAAAGCATATGACAATGTAAAATGGTGCAAGATGTTCGAAATTCTGAGAAAAATAGGAGTAAGTTATAGGGAGAGTCGTGTAATAGACGACACGTACAAGATCCAATAGGAAATAATAAGACTGGACAACCAAGAACAAAGTGCTCGGTTTAAAAAATGTGTAAGACAGGGATGCAGTCTTTTGCCCCTACTGTTCAATCGCTACATCGAAGAAACAATGATGGAAATAAAATGAAGGTTTAGGAGTACTTACTTACTTTATGTGATCAGGCCCAATGGACTGCGGACAGCTTTGAAAGATTGCCTCCACTTCAGCCTGTCTTCGACTCCTTTCTGCCATCCTTCCAGCAATCCCACTCTGTGACGGTCTTTGGATACGCAGTCACTCCATCGAGTTGTAGGTCTTCCTACGGGCCTTCTGCCGGTTGGCTTGGTATTGAGTACAGTTTTCGGCCATCTGTTGTCCTGCATTCGAGCAACATGCCCTGCCCAATGGATTCGTCATGACTTCATTATAGCCACAATGTTCTGCTCTGTATTGCGACGAATCCTCCATTTTTCACTCTCATTATCGTAAACTGGTTCAAAAATCTTCCGAAGGACTTCCCTTTTGAATATCATCGGTCTGTTCAGATCTTGCTTGGTTTTATTCCAGGTGGCACATCCATAGGTGTGTTTTGTAGATGTTTATTTTGATATGTCTTGACAAACTTCTGGTTTCGAGGAGAGCATTAAGGCCGTGGAAACAGCGATTACCTGCCTGTAGTCTTGCCCGTATTTCTATTTTACTAGATGGTTCATCACTGAATACCGCGCTCAGATATTTAAACTCTCTGACTTGACGATGAGAACCTTCAGTTGTCTGTAAGGGTGGAAGTGAGTTTCATTATGTTTACCGTGTAGAACCTTGTATTCTGTCTTGTCACGAGTGATTTGAAGTCCAATTTTCGTCGCTGTTGTTTCCAGAATGTCAGCCATTTCCCTTAATTCTTCTTGCGACCCAGATAGTAGCACTATACCACCGGCATATCCGAGGTACTTGATGTTCGCTTCCCCGGTCTGGACTCCTGTGAGTTCTTTAGATGGCATCTATCGCATTACGTCGTGTAATGCGAGATTGAAAAGGTGATAGTCCATCGCCCATCCGTAGCCCAGTTTTTATTTTGAATGTTTCAGTCACCTTATTTTCAAATTTTAACTTTGCTGTAGTATCTATCAGGCAGGCCTTCGTGAGGCTTGCTAGTTTCTTGGCAAAACCGAACTCTTCCAGACACCTCAGCATACTTTGCCGATGAATGGAGTGAAAATTCAAGGTGAAAGGATATCAATGATACGATTCGCTGATGACATTGATATCCTGAGTGAAGTGAACAAGAATTACATGATCTGCTGAATGGAATGAACAATCTAATGAGTACAGAATATGGCTCAGAACACTATGGGACTAAACTTCTGAGATCATCAGTCCCATGGAACTTAGAACTACTTAAACCTAACTAACCTAAGGACATCACACACATCCGTGCCCGAGGCAGGATTCGAACCTGCGACCATAGCGATCGCGCGGTTGCAGACTGTAGCGCCTAGAGCCGCTCGGCCACTCCGGCCGGCTGCAGGATATGGACTGAGAGTAAACCGAAGAAAGACGAAAGTAATGAGAAGTAGCAGAATCGAGAACAGCTAGAAACTTAACATTTGGATTTATGGTCATGTTGAAGTTAAGGAATTCTCCTACCTAGGCAGCAAAAAATAGCCAATGGCGGACGGAGCAAGGAGGACAACAAAAGCAGCCTAGCACTGGCCTATAGTAGTCCACTAATATCAAACGTAGGCCTTAAGTTTATCAAGAAATTTCTGCTAATGTACGTTTTGAGCACAGCATTGTATGGTAGTGAAACATGGACTGTGGGAAAGCCGGAACAGAAGAGAATCGAAGCATTTGAGATTTGGTGCTTGGTGCTATAGACGAATGTTGAAAATTAGGTGGACTGAGAAGGTGAGGAATGAGGAGATTCTTGCGCAGAATCGGAGAGGAATGTAACACGTGTAAAATATTGACAAGGAGAAGGGACTGGGTCATAGGATATCTGTTAAGACATCAGGGAATGACTTCCGTGGCACTAAAGGGAGCAGTACAACTGAAAAACTGTAGAGGAAGACAGAGGCAGGAATACATCCAGCAAATAATTGAGGACAGAGCTTGCAAGCGCTAGTGTGAGATAAAGTGGTTGGCACAGGAGAGGAATTCGTGATGGGCCACATCAAACCAGTCAGAAGACTGATGAGTCAAAAAATACAGCTACCCCAAGTGACCCGTTTCGATGCTTCTGTTACAAGCGTGGCCACGTGTCAGAGAGATGGAACTCATATTTGTTTTCGCTTTCATGCCACATATTGCGCAATAACTTGTCAACTTACACAGACGGAAAAAAACTCCCATTACCAAGAAGGAGTTGTGCTAGAGAAACGAAAGTTTGTAGGCGTGTTTCTAGACCTCAAAGATGATGTCCATTCAAATTTCACGCCATTCGCTTAAGAGAGGTGCTAGTGGCACCACTATAAGCATGCTTTAAATACTCACTGTAATGGTCGTTAGTTACGTTCTACATTGGACAAAGTGAGTTGATGTTAGTCAAGAATACCTTTAAGATGACAAGGAAGCCATTATCAACAACTTAGTCAGTTCGATACTGCGGAGAGCCTTGGTAGGAATGTAGCCACTGTACTTGACTGGTCGCCGCAGTGGTTACGGGTAAGTACGCTTGCAAGAAGACCAGACGCACGACGGCCACGTGGCACCAGCGACAGGGAAGACCATCGAGTTCAGCGTATTGCTCTGGCGGATCGTACTGCATCTGCAGTAGCAATTTGAGCAGTGGTTGGCACCATAGTGACACAACTAACTGTTACAAATCGGTAACATCAAGCACAGCTCTTAGCCAGACGCCCAGTAGGGTGCATTCCAATGACCTCAAACCACCGACATTTGCGACTTCAGTGTTGTCAAGCGAGAGGCCACTGGAGGTGAGGGTGTAGGTCTGTTCTGCTTTCTGATGAAAGCTGGCACTATCCCGGTGCCAGTGACGGCCGTTTGTTGGTTAGAAGGATGGCAGTTGAGGGCATCAACCAATCTATCTGCTCGCTATACGCAGTGGGTCTACACCTGGATGGGGTTTCGTATCATAACGGGGGCACTCTCGCGCTTACCACATGCATCCTTACTGCAAGAATGTACGTCAGTCGGGTGATTCGACCTGTTGAGTAGCCATTCATGAACTGCATTGCAAGGGATGTTGTCCAACAAGATAAAGCTCGTCCACAAACGGATGTTGACCCAACATGCTTCACAGAGTGGTGACATGTTGTCTTGGCCTGCTCGATAACCAGAGCTGTCTCCCATCGAGCACTAATGGGACCCATCGGACGTTAGCTCCAGTGTCTTCCACAAGTAGATATAACCGTCCCTCTATTGACCGATCAAGTGGATCAGGTAAGGAACTGACGTCTGGCACCTGTACAACACAATGTAAGCACGTTTGAATGCTTGCATTTAACATTCTGGCGGTTAAACAGGGTTTTAATGTATCAGAAATTCACATATGCAATGGCTTTTCTCGCGCCTACATTAACCTGTGAACGTACACTGTTAATCACTTAAATATATTACCGAGACGAATCGATTCCCGAAATTTCATTATTTACATCGACTATTTCTTGGTGTTGTGAGTTTTTTTTCAGTATATTTTGCGTTTTAGTTTTTCTGTATGAGTTTCTTATTTAATAGTATTGTATGTTGGTGAATAACGCAACCAGCCACAAATACTTTTTAAATGTTTTATTTAGCACCATAACCGGTTTCAGATGGCTAATATTTTTCGGTGCACAGATATTTTCATCTACAGCATGTCTTCTCCTCCACACTGCACGAGAATTTCAGTATTTAGTGCCTCTTTATAAGTTGTTTCATTAACAAAAGTATGCTGAAGCAGTTGCATTTTTTAATGTATGGTGGGATATAGTTGTCTTTAGTTCCAGAAGTTCCAGTAGATGGCGATTTGTCTTGTGGTCGTTGTGATTTTCCAGCTCAATGTATGTGCTCTTGAATTCAACACAGCACACATACGATAAATAAATTACTGTGGTACACTTCATAATATTCTCAAAATGAGTGTTGAGCATCGCACAGGTGCTACACACTTGATGTCTCTGTTTACAATACGGAGATTATTACTGAGCAAAGATGCAAAGATATAATTCATTTAATAATGACCAAGGATGTAAATAGAGAACATATTATGTTTTTGATGTGCAAACTGTAATACGTTAATAATAGAAAAATTTTTGCCCTCTAAGAGTATACTTGTTATTAAGGGACGGTAGGATAAACTGTTTTGAATAGGATATTTTCTTTCTTCTTCCATTGTCAATGGAAATTATTGAAGAAATACTTCACAGCCAGCCGAATGTGTATTATAAAGTAGACATGTATGTACACACAGTTATACATAAGATATTTGGTTTTTTACAGTTCAGAAGTTAATTGCAGGAAACACAAAATTAAAAAGTTGAAGGTTGGAATGAGAGCAACACATTTATTGATCGTGGCAGTTTATATTTATACAATTATTTTGTGTTATCTTAAACTGCAGCGATGTGACTGTTAGGGGTAATATTTGTGTTTGATTTCTGTCAACAGCCCAAGGAAATTATTTAGAAAATGTTTATTGGTTAGCTCTAGCTGCTCATTTAGAACGTATTGAGGTGGGCTGAGGTTGTGATAATATATTTCTAGTTCCTCTAAGACGTGAATTTTCTTGCCGTTGCTAGTGGTATGTAATATCTGTAAGCTGTAATTAAAGTTAGAAACAGAGTGTCCATTTTGATTCATGTGAATGGCTATTGCGGATTTATTTCAATACTGAAGCTTCTGCCGGTCTGTCCAAGATAAAAGCTGGGGCATAGCTTTAGACAAAAAAATTTAAATAAATCGATAGAAGTCACTCACATTAATCAATATGGACAGACTGTTTCTATCATTAGTTACAACTTATAGATAACCACTAACAACGGCGAGAAAATGGACCTCACGGAGGAAATCAGCTCACCCCAATACATTTTAAATTTCTTCAATAATTTCCGCTGACAAAAAAAGAGGGAAGAACTGTCCTACTAAAAATCCTCCTGTCTTTTAATAATAAGTTTACTCTTAGAGTGCAAAACATTTTTTTTTTGTTATTAAAGTGTTACATTTTGAATGTCCCACACATCAACTCTTCCCTGTTTACATCCTTGGGCGAAATGTAATGAGTGATGTCTTTGTATCTCCGCTTGATGATAATATCTGGATTTTAAACAAAACCTCAAATGTACAGCACGTGTACGATGATCAGCACTCTATTTGAGAATATCATAAAATATGCCACAGTAATTTATTTACAATATACGTGCTGTGTTGAACTCAAGAGTGTATACATCAAGCTAGAAAACCATAGGGATCATAACAAAACAAATCGCCATCTACTTGAACGTATGTAAGTGAACACAACTATTTTTCATTGTATATAAAAATGCAAGCACTTTAGTGTAAATTTGAATAACGAAACAACTTATAAAGTGTGAAACTTCTTTATTAAAATTCTGCTTCTATTGCTGAATTAAATGGGAATATGAAGCTCCTACGTTATTTAATTCTGAAATAGCCGAGTGAAACCGAAAGTACTGAGCCTACTTTCTCTTTACTTATTCTTATCGTGTCAACACTAACCCACAATATTCTAGCGCAACGCAATCTGACTGCTCAAAAAAGGGATAACCTGACTTCAAATAATTAATTCAAAAGAATGGCCCTGACTAAAAAGAAATCCTAACAATAACCTATACATTTAATTAAGAACTTACCTCACAAAAATCTTCATTATGCGAACTACTGTAATACAGTGAGCGTCAGTACTGCCAGCTGAACAAAAGATTCTAACTACTAAAGCCTCTAACTACTAATAAGCATGTGGTTAGCAAAGGAAAGATTATGTCGCAAACCAAATAATGTATTTTTTTACCTTAATAATGTTACATCCAGTTCAGACACGAATATAAATCGTAATTGACATCTAGTACAAAGGTATATAATCATGAATAATATTCAATCTCCAAGGCGAACATTTACAGATCGTTCGCCTACGCTAACACTTCAGACCTCTACCCTCCATCAAGACTAACTTCTCACATCTAACATCCATCACTGCTGGCTGTTCACCTCCAACTGCCCAACAGTACTTCCATCACTGCTGGCGACTAACTTCCAACTGCCCAACACTACAGGCGATTAAATTCTAACAACAAGTCTAGCCAGCCACAGAGTCTCTTTCAATGAAAGCGCAATCAGAGATCCAATGAAACGCGCTACACAGCGCTGCCAACACAGAATCAGCCCACTTACAATTGACATTAAATACTCAAATATTCTTGTGCAGTGTGGAGCAGAAGACATTCTGTTTATCAAAACATCTGTGTAACAAAAATTATTAGCCATCGGAAGATGGGCGTGGTAGCTCAAAACCGGTTATGGCACTGAAACAAAACATTTAAAAAGTGTTCGTGACTGGTTGCGTCATTCACCAACTGTCATTAACGATCGCGGAATTCACAAAATCCAGCATGGATAAAATGATACTGAATGTGTTTCTTCCAAACGGATGACCTAGACTGGTTCACAAGATGCAGAATGCAGTAGAGACTAAGCATGGGTTGACGCTGTATTCCTGGTGATCCAGAAGGTGTTGGCCGCACATTCAAACTGCCGACTAGTCAGCAAAATACGAGCGCGTGGGCTACCAGAACAGTTACGTCATCGGCATGAAGAGTTTGCTAATGAGAACACTATGTCACTTTCGACAGAGACAAATCTTCAGGCCTAAAAGTAATTTCGGGTTTACCCCAAGGGACTTTTACAGGACCATTGTTGTCTTGATATTCATTTTTCCAATTTTATATGAGAAATGGAAAGAAAACGTGAACTGTGTTCATAGTGTAATACTGAAAAAATTTCATTTTCATTTATTCGTAGAAACATTTTTGAAATGACGAAACAATCGAACAGACATATGCATATTGTACAAAAGAATACATTCTGCGATTTCAAAAAAACCTCTATGACAACGCCTGTTCATAGCTCCACAGTCGGCTGTTGTTGTCACTTACAGCCATTTGAGTTTCGCCACTGAAGGCCGTCAAAACAGCTGCCAGGTGTTAGTGATGTCCTTAAGTTGACTCGACTGAAAGTGTGTCTCAGTAATAAAGAATAAATGTATTAAAATTTAATCTATAAGCCTACATTCTTTTACACTTTCAGTATTCATGGGGTCATATCTCTTGAACTATATGTCTTACAATGATGTAATTGTGTGGGTACACTATGTGATCAAAAGTGTTCAGACATCTGGCTGACAATGACTTGCCAGTTCGTGGCGCCCTCCATTGGTAATGCTGGAATTCAGTATGGTGTTGGCCCACCCGTAGCCTTAATGACAGCTTACACTCCCGCAGGCGTAAGTTCAATCACATGCTGGATGGTTTCTTGGGGAATGGCAGCCCATTCTTCACGGAGTGCTGCACTCAGGAGAGGTATCGATATCGATCGACGAGGCCTGGCAGGAAGTCGGCATTTCGGTACTCCAAAACATCCCAAAGATGTGCTACAGGAATCAGGTCAGGACTCTGTGCAGGCCATTCCATTACAGGGATGTTATTGTCGTGTAACCACTCCGCCACAAGCCGTACATTATGAACAGGCGCTAGATCGTGTTGACAGATGAAATCGCCATCCCCGAATTGCTCTTCCACAGTGGGAAACAAGAATGTACTTATAACATCAATGTGGGCCTGTGCTGTGATACTGCTACGCTAAAACAAAACGGGATGGAAGCCTCCTCCACGAGAAACACGACCACACGATAACACAACCACCTCCGAATTTTACTATTGGCGCTACTCACGGTGGCAGATGACGTTCACCGGGCATTCGCCATACCCACACCCTTCCATCGGAGCGCCACATTGTGTACCGTGATTCGCACTCCACACAACGTTTTTCCACTGTTCAATCGTCCAGAGTTTACGCTCCTTACACCAAGCGAGGCGTTGTTTGGCATTTACCGGCGTGATGTGTGGCTTATGACCAGGCGCTCGACCATGAAATCCAAGTTTTCTCCCCTCCCGTCTAACTGTCATAGTACTTGCAGTGAATGCTGATGCAGTTTGGAATTCCTGTGTGATGGTCTGGATAGATGTCTACCTATTACACATAATGGCTCTCTTCAACTGTCGGCCGTCTCAACAGACGAGGTCGGCTTGTACGCTTTTGTGCTGTACGTGTCCCTTCACGTTTCCACTTCACTATCACATCGGAAACAGTGAACCTAGGGATGTTTATGAGTGTGGAAATCCCGCGCACAGATGTATGACACAAGTGATACGCAATCACCTGACCACGTTCGAAGGCCGTGAGTTCCGCAGAGCACCCCATTCTGCTCTCTCACAATGTCTAATGACTACTCAGGTCGCTGATATGGAGTACCTGGCAGTACGTGGCAGCACAATGCACCTAATATGAAAAACGTTTGTTTTTGGGGTGTCCGGATACTTAGATGGATAATGTCTGCGAACTATGTTGCAATTAGATCGAGGTGTCAAATGACATGGGGCAGCGATACGCACATATACAGATTGTGGAAGTACTGCGTACGCAATGTATATAAGGGCAGTGCATTGACGGAGCTATCATCTGGAGTCAGGTGAGTCATGTTATAGGGTTTTTGAAGTATTACGGCCGCACGACGGAAATTAACAGATTCTGATTGCGGAACGCCAGATGGAGCTAGACGCATGGGGCATTCCATTTCGGAAATCATTAGGCAATTCAGTACTCTGTGCCGAGAATGCGAAATTTCAGGCATTGCCCACAACGAAGTGGCCGACGGCCTTGATTGAACTACCGACAGCAGCGGCTTTTGCGTAGAGTTATGATTACTAGGGAACAAGCAATATTGCATGAAATAACCACAGACATAAATGTGGGACGTACGGTGAGCGTATCCGTTAGGACAGTGCAGCGAAATTCGGCGTTAATGGGCTATGGCAGCAGACGAGCAACCAAGTGCCATATCAGTTGGACCCTAGACTAGTCAGATGAGTCCCTATTTCAATCGGTTAGAGCGTATGGTACGGTTCGAGTGTGGCGCAGAGCCCACGAAGCCATGGATCCAACTTGTCAATAAGGCGCTGTGCATGTTGATGATGGCTTCATAATGGTGTGGGCTGTGTTTAAACGGAATGGATTGTTTCCTCTTGTCCAACTGAATCGATCCTTTATTGGAAATTATGTTCGGCTACGTGGAGACCGTTCGCAGACGTTCATGTACTTCATGTTCCCAAACAGTGATGTCGAGTCACTGGACCATAACTGTTCGCGAATAGTCAGTGTTAATGACACCATATTTCCAGAATAGTGATTGTTGCGTGACATTAAGCGACATGTATAGTGAGTTGGGCGGAAACAGCTTCAGTGGTTTAGGAGCGTATGTGGCAAACACACACACACACGCACATCCATTTTTATAATATGAATGGTTTATTTTTTACAATGTATACAAACCAGTATCTCTACCCCTCATTCATTAAATATTCCAACTCCTATGTATAAAATAGTTTCAAAAAAGAAATTATTGTGTTGAATATTTGACATTAAGCCTGTAAAACCCTTATGGTTGAAGTTTCAGACTTAAGCTAATTTTATTAGTTTCTTTTTATTCAGCCATAGTCCAATCAAAAAGTAGAAACTAAAACTCAGTTTTAAAGAAAGGTAATTTTTCAGGTATCTCAATGATTTCGACGTCGTATTTTAACGATGATTATGTATCGGACAACGATATGATTTTGCGTCAGATGTCGGTAGTATGGAAAACATGTTAGCAGTAACAAAGTAATAAACTATAATGTCATGTGTCAATCTGAAACTTCGCTATGTGAACAATGAAAAGGTAGTAAACGATTAACTACCTTTTCTTCGTCGTTTTATGAGGGTTTCAGCGCGAATAAATTTGAGTAAAGTTTGAAAAAATGTGTAAAATTTGTTGGAAGTGTTTAAGTGCTCTCATTTCAAATACTGGATCATTATTGTGTGAGTAATTTGTACACCGTGAGTTACGCTATCTCAAGATAGTTTCTAACTTTAGCACTTGACTTATTTTGCTAAACCTTTAACGTATGATTATAGCTCTTGATGGTCGCTCACGACATAGTTTTAAGTGTCCAAATTCGGTCAATAATCACCTTAAATACAGGGTGAGCCAAAAAGGGACTTTACAAATTTGGAATGATGCAGAAATTTATTGATATAACTTACAGAACCGCTGGATGTGTCATTTTGTATCAAACATCCTCAAGTCTGATTCACGTAGTGCATCAGTAACCCATTCCGCCACCAGGAGCGCCAGCGTAGTGCACAGTTGAAATGGCTTCTTTGACTGGTGCGGAGCGTGAACGCTGTATCTTTTGGTTTCTTGAAACGAACGCTACAACAACCATTCGGCGTAAAAATTCGCATAGAATACGTTAAAAAACCTCGAAGCGGGCCTACAATTCACTTTCGGCACAAGAAACTTGTTGAGACGGGTTGTTCACTGCGACGTGATAAATCACTGCCATTTGTTCTTCATGGAGAAAACTGGCTGATTCTGTGTAGCCGGTAATGCTTTAAAAATATCTAGTTGCACAGATCGATGAAAAGCACCCGACATCGATTTTTCACTACTAGCAAGACGGTGCACTACCTCATTACCTCACGGGAGTTCGAGGTTTGCTAGATAATCGCATCCCAGGTCGCTGGATTGGCCGTGGAGCGCCAACCGCATGGATGCCTTGCTTCCCAGACTTTGCACTACTGGATTTCTTTCTCTGGGGTTTCATGAAAGACCGTATGTATATTTCTCCTCTACGCAAAAACTTTGCTGACCTGAAAAATCGAATCTTCTGCCGTTGCACAACCTACAATCGGTTTGTTGCAACGAGTGTGAGAAGAAACTGATTACCAACAGAATGTTTGCTGCAGCACAAATGGCAGTCACATTAAACCAAAATGACATTTGACATCTTCATGTGAAACTTGAGGTTGTTTGCTACAAAAAGACACTTCTACCGATTCTGTAATAAATTTCTGTATCATTCCAAAGTTGTAAAGTCCTTTCTCACCCGCCCCGTACTGAAAATCAGTCTATTCCTGCTCCTGGAAAACATCAGATAATTAACCTGCAGCGGTTAGCTGAAGACCAGGAGATTCTTCCTAGCTGTTTAGTAATACAAATGACCTAGTGGGTGATGTCGGCGCTCCCACAAATCTTTTCGCTGATATCGCAACGCTAGAAAATTCATAAGCATTCTCACTTACGTACTTCCAAAATTTTGCCCCAGTGCATAGTTCCGCTACATTTTTGATTAGGAACGTTTATGTTTGGATGCAGTATTGTATAATTCATGTTACTTTACGTTCTTGTTGTTTGTCTTATTTTTTCGTTTATTGAGCTTCGATTCTCCCCAACGTGGCAGGCTGGCAGCAGCTTAGTATGAGACTCTTCGGCCTACAGAATTTTTAAACCAGAAGAAGAAGATATTAAACAATAAAAGCAGGCGATAGAAACGGTGACTTTAATTGTAAAATAGCGGAAAATTGCGGAAGGTAAAACGTAAAACAAAGGGGCGATGCTAATAAAATACGCAGTAAGCAGATAGGTAAAATTAAAAAAACACGGCGACAGTCTGGTTTCTGTTAGCAAGAGACATAAAATTCACACCCATCGACAGTATGAGCTCTGTTTAGAAGACTTCGGAAAAGACGCACAACACTGAACACTGCATTTAAAAGCTGGCACGAAGATGTCACACCACAGCCAAGAGCAGATGGGGGGGATCTAGACAGATGAGGGAAAGAAAGGGGAAGGAGAGGAAAAGCGAAGTGGGGGCGAGGAGCTGACGGAGGGAGTGGACTCATATGGAGGAGGGGGCGGGGCAGACGTGAGAGGGAGTGGGGAAAGACAGAGGAGGGGAATGCAAAAGGACTTGGGGGAGAGAAGGGAAGCAGAGAGAGGGTAGGTGGGGAAAAAACAGAATGGAAGGGGGGGGGAGTGGGAGCCCAGGAAAAGGACAGAGGAAGGGAGGGGGAGGTGAGGATCAGAGTTGATAGGAGGGAACGAGAGAATCATCCGTAAGGGGGAGTCGATGGAAGCCACCTTGGATTGTTTGTCAGCTTTCACTTTATTATACTACGCACCTCTTTTATATTTCTTCCTGATTCTAAATCGTCTCTGTTTAACTGTACCTCGTTCATGTAGTTGAATACCATGCCTACGTTACTGGACAGGACAGTGTGATAATATTTACACAGATTATTTCCCAATAACATTGTTTGGTGCTTGTGTATGATGAGTTCTTTCTCTATAGTATAAAAATATTCCACTGATAGCTTTGCAACAGCACTTGGCGCCACCTAGTGCCGGTTATGTTCACTAACACCATCAGTCGCTTCTATCAGTACCGTGTGTACACCGTGTGAGCACGGATCAGCCACCGGCACTTTGTTCTGGGGCCATGTTTACAGTTTGTGGGTGTGGTCTTAACTCTGACCTGCTGACTATGCCCCACATCACACGATATAAACCAACAGTACACTTTTTGAGTATTATTCTGTTGGTTTATTCTTCATGGGTTTTTATACCATCTCCCTCAGTGTTATTCCTGTTTATTATACCAGGCATTTCAGGCATATTTGAAGTATTCTTTCTGGCTGTAGTCACAACATTTTCTATGTGCTTTCCTATCCTTTTTGTTTTATATATTTGGATTTTTGATTTTCACTTTATAGTAGCTCAGGATAGGATCACTCACAGTTACTTACTTCGTCCATGTTTCATTGTACTTTCATATAATCTTATGATGCTCAACCAGGCTGAAACACATAGTTTTTGAGATAATAGAGGTTATTGCGGAACCTAGGCCGGTCTTTTAA
Organism: Schistocerca americana; assembly: GCF_021461395.2. Classification (NCBI taxonomy): domain Eukaryota; kingdom Metazoa; phylum Arthropoda; class Insecta; order Orthoptera; family Acrididae; genus Schistocerca; species Schistocerca americana. Next base: position 458,256,489 of record NC_060119.1, on the reverse strand, counting down.
TATTAATAGTAAACAGTAGGAGACTGGAGTCGTTTGTCATTGTCTGACTTGTCACGATTTAGTTTTGAAACAATGCGTGGCGTTGACCACCCAGTGAGATGTGGAGGATATCCTTCAGGCCAGAAGTGGTTCTGTGATACTTTCGTGTTCATTCCCGTAAACTGACATTGGCCGACTAATTCAGATTAACGTCTACATGGGCCGGGAAGGTTATCTTAGCGATCAAGTTCTGACTTTTATACTATACCTTCATGAAGAGTACACGGTGAACTCTACTCGCTTCCAAGAGGATAAATGTCATGTTCACAGTACTGGACGCATATATTGATGGTTTCACAAACACATATTTGTGTTATCGTACCTCGACTGCTCCACTGAACTATTCGATCGTAATACCAAAGAACATGTCTGGGAATATTTGAAACAGCTGGTGAGAGGTAGCAATCAACACCGACAACATTTGGAAGCTCTAAGAGATCTCACAAGTAATTAATGCTTCCAGCTGCATGTGCCGTAGCTGAAGCATCTTGTGCACTCTCTTTCTAAGCTAAGTGACTGCATTATGTGTAGAAGTGGTGTGAGAGCTCGCTCAAAATAACATGGCACCTGGTCTGAACCGCGTTCTTGTCTTGAGCTATGGGCGAGTCCGTCGCTTTCTTCCAAAGGGAGGTCGCCTCAGTTGACTGTCGTGTGCTCAACTGCACACTTGAGCATTCTCGTGTCTCTCACCTTACCTCACAGCGTGACGTCGTGATCTGGCACGTGTGCTTACTTTCAGTGCCATATAATTTATGTTATACTAACTATACGCCTGAGCTTCATAATGATGACCTTTGCATACGACAGCTTCTTAGGGTTCCGCACTTCAACTGGTGACAACGGAATCCTTATGGGATTACTTTGTCATTAAATTCATTTTCCTTAATGAAATATAAATGGACTCCGCTGAGGGAAACAAAGCAGTTTCGTTAAGTTTTTAACACTCAAAGCGAAATCAATAAATCTATATATCTTAGCAAAGTAAATTTAATATTAGTTTGTATTCGTAAAGATACGATGGCATCGCTTAATTCTGACGTAAACTTAAGAAAATAATATTGTCACTGAGATAAAAAAACTAACACAGTTGTCTGTTTGTGTACTACAAAAGTAACAGCGCCACCTATTGGTTATTTTGAATATTACGCCGTCCCTAAGGTAAGCATCCAAACTGGGCAGACTTCTAAAGCTGTAAATTGCGATATCTTTTTTTTCGTGATCAGATTGTAATGAACTATAGCCTACATGTTACCCAAAGCTACGCTCAACTTACCTGTGAGAACCCCATGTGAATTCGTCTAGTAGTTTTCGAGTTGAGTGTAGGTAACAGACAAACAGATAGATTCCCCAGTCTTGCAGTTTTATTATTAATACTCCAGCAATGTTATAGTCTCTTCTGTACTTATCCGAACCTCGTATGATGCCATGGCTCCACTAATGCATCCCGCCAATTCTGCACTTACACATCCTCGACATACTCTCCCAAAGAAACTTCAATGATCTCCCCCACGTAGATCATGAACTCCGTCCCAACATTTATACATCCTACCACCTCTAAATCCACCACACCCATTACATCCCATCAGGGCTGCCTCTCCTCTACCGCCCCCCCCCCTCCCACCCCCGTCACCATATTTCCTTACCACCTATTTTTCCCATCTGGTTTTCTTTCCCTGTTCCCTTTTACCCATCAAATTTCAGCTTCACCAATACCACTCCTCTGCCCCACCCCCTCTCCTATCCCAACAACCAATTGTATCCCATCGATACTAGGCACCAGCCCACCATCCTTATTCCACAACGTTCCTACCTTATTCACCAACCGACCTCATACCTTTTAACAACAGCTACGCTATCCCAGGGCATGTCCTTTAAGTTTTGTTGCCAGGAATGTGCGTCTTTTAGTGTCCATTTTTGGTATAATGCGTTAATTGTTTTTTAATGTATTCTTATTGTATTTCGTTTTACCTTTTATTATTACTGTGTTAAATAAAGAAACAGGAAGCTATCTCTTATATTTATGGCAATATATGAACATCCATTTCATTTTCACTCTTAAAACGTTTTAAACTCACTGTACATATCCAACATTTGTGTTTCTTCTATTTTTCTGCTCATTCAGTTTTCACTGTCAATTGGATGAAATATGTGTTGACTGTACCGCCGACGGCGAACCCTTCCACCCATATGGGGTGATGGGGATGATAATAATGAGGATATCGAAGGTGTGGGAAAATTTAGGTGCAAGTACTTATGAAGGCTTAGCTCCTTGACTAAAATGTAAGATGTGGAAGAAAGAGAAAAACATTTAATTTATTTTATAAGGACGGTAGATTGTCAGACCGCCAGGATAGCCGAGTGCGCTAATGCGCTGCTTCTTGGACTCGGGCAGACGCGCCGGTCCCAGATTGAATCCACCCGGCGGATTAACGACGATGACTGGTATGTTGGCCAGCCTGAATGTGATTTTTAGGCGGTTTCCCACATCCCTTTAGGTGAATACCCCCCCCCCCCCCCCCCCCATTTACACGACTCGCAGACATTTGAAAACGTTTGCACTATTCCAAGGCTTACACTAGACACAGACAGCTGGGGTACACTAATTCCGTCCCGGGGGTTTCGGGATGGCGGCAGGAAGGGCATATGGCCACCCTCTGCACCTAACACTGCCAAATCAATTGTAACAAGGCCGACCCAGGGTTGAAGCGGGACAAAGGTCTGAAGAAAGAAAGAAAGAGATGGTAGGTTGTCAGGCATTTGCGTAATTTTCATGTGACACGTGTCCTTCATTTTACACCTGCTGTATAGGAGTAAGGTATGCTGTCCACTATGTTACACCTGTTTCACTCTTTCTTTGTTTTATGAGATTTCATTTATGCTTGGCATGATCGGATTTGTCATGCTTTGTCTGGTCCTTTGTCTATGCAATTGTTTCTTTCTTCGTGCTCTAGAGAGGAACTATTTATTTTGAATGTCTATACGTGTCGCATTATTGCTTGTACTGGCATATTGCAGGTTAGTTTGCAGTCTCGCTAGCTGTATCTTACGAGCTAGGCGTGGTATGGGTTTTTGTTACCGATTTGCATCTCCACTACTGCGCCCAGGCCGTTCACGACGGAGGCCGCACCAGTACCGTTGTCCCTCGACACGATGTTGGACCGATGTTATCAGTGTGTCCATCGTACAAGAATTCATTCCTTCTTAACCCCATTTCTGGATGACACAAACATGAACAACACGTTGATGATAGGATTAGAGTCTGGAAGGTCCCGAGCGAACGGCCGTTCGTCGAGATGGGGGGACGGAAACAGAACAGCCCGCCCGGCAGCTGGCGTGGCGGCCTGGGGAGGTAATGCAATGCGCGCTTACGCGCCTTCATCTATAATGCATTAGCCGCCGCAATTCCCCTGGTGTCGCGGCTCGATAGCGGCGCCGCTGGAAATCCATAGCTGAATGACTATCCACTTCTTTAATGTCGTGCATTTGTGAGGCTAATGAGGGACGCCTGGCGGGCCGCTCCATTTCGTTAACGCTCTTCTTTTAGCTGCCGCCGACGCTTGTCGCAGTCGCAGTCGCGGATCCCAGGAGGATAAACTGGAATTAAATAAGAAAAAACTGGGTTTCTTAGATTTCCTGTCAATATCGACAAAATACGGACGACCTCAGGTGTACATAAGAGAACCTTTTCTACTAAACTAAGTTGTATCAGTTTCACGAATCACACTTTGCAGTGGTCTTAAAACAAAAATAACTGAACGAGATGACAGCTTATTTTTTCGCATTTTATATATTCCCTGGTCTATAATCATTTTCTTTGCATCCAGATTCTGTACAATGACAACGCATTTGAAACATAAGAAATATTTCTTTAGTTTCAACATTTTGTTGACAGCGATCCAGCAGCTTTACTAGTGTCTTAAAATGTTTAGAAAGTAAATGTCAGAATCCACATGTGCATTTTTTGCGTTGGTAAGAGGCATGTGTGGGGATTGCGACATCCATTCTGCAAACATTTATAAAGCATGTATTGCCACTCTGATGTTTCTTATTAAAATCAGGCACTATCAGTACAGTCTCAGTAGGCAAGGCCTTAAAATGAACCTGTAAGGTTCGAAACTTTTGCTATAAATACTACAACTATTGACAGAATCGTTAATAAATACTTCAAGGAATAAGAAATATTGACCCACGCTTCGATAGAAATACTGACCCACGTGCCACAATGCTAGCGCGTCGTAGAAAAAGTGTTCTTATGGATAGATACCAGGGAGCCTTCTCATTGTCACGAATAATTTCAGCTACGTAGAATATGTGATCTTGTAATATTACAGGTAAAGGAGAATGGAGAAATACGGCTTAAAAATGATTTAATTAATCGCCTTTGTTACGTTATAGGGTGCATGGAGCATTTGCCTTCTGTTGCCGGATGGAATTCCCGCTGAAAATAAAGAAACGTCTGTAAATTTGTGGAATATAAATACCAGGAGAAATATCTTAAATTTTTTAAGGTAAAAACACTATCTTGAAGTATGTAATGTCAGATATAGGTTTACGAGTAACAATACCAATGGGGACGAACTCAATACCGCGCGAGAGGCAATGGATAAGTAGGCTGCCAAACTAGTGGATTCGGGACCTAAATGTCAGATGGTTAACGCCATGGCTTACACACAGACAATCCAACATGAGGAATGTTAAATATGAAATGTTAGTTTGACCTCTGGTAATATTCCTACTCAACACTGTTGAGACACAGAACATGCGCTGGAAGTCGCACGGATAGTGTGACACACCAGAAGAAGAACGAGCAAAAACAAATAATCCTGCGTTCGTAATACAGTTAACAACAGCGGGCATGTTGGGCTTCTACTACCAAAGCAATACAACAACATTTTTAGCCAGGTTTTAATGAAGATAATAAATTCATAAGACTGTTTTAAAGAAAAATGCACTAACCTATATGTGAAATTCAAAGCGCATCAAAATCTAGTTATTAGTATTTCTATTCTTTGTTATGAGATCATACGAGAGTGACTTCTACTAATACAAATTCTAACTCAGGTTGTAATTAAAGAAAATCACAACTGTACTTTCGAAATTGGCATAGAAGTCAGGATAACGACGAGGAAGTAGGTACTCCTCAGTTTTATTCTGTTACATATGACAAATATTCTAAGACAGAACCATGTCTGTCAGTGAAGCATATGATGACCAAGACGACAGTAATGAACGTAATCTACCACGAAACATTTAAATATATCTTTATACCGAACACAAAAAAATCAGTAGGGTCACTGCTAGTGCATAGCAGGACACGTGTCAGCAGCCATTCCAGTGTACATAGTGCGAGCAACGTTCGTAACATGACAGCATTCCCAAGACACCAGTTTCAATAGGTTCATCAGTTTCAGGAGAATACCTAGTCCAAGGACGACGGTTTCCAGGAGAACAATGGTTTCTAAAGGAAGGATGGACTTCAAGAGAATATACAGTTGGATTATCATTTCAATGAGGATTACCAGTTCAATGAGGATAATGACCCATTTAAGGGGGACAGTCAGATACAAAAGGACAACAAGTTCCAGGAGGATGACCAGTTCCCAGGAGGGATTCCCACCATTAGGAGGATTACGTCTTCCAGGAGGGTGACCAGTGTGAGAACAGTGGGAGAATAATGAGAATAATTGGTTCCTAGGCAATGATCAAATTCTTGCAGATGATGATCCAGTGTAATCATTATTTCTGGAAGGATGGCCACTTACAGAACAAGTCCAATTCCTGCAGGCTTGATACATACAGTGGAGTTCCTTCCCTCAGGATCACGACCATCAGAATGATCATTAGCTCCAACAGGAACACTAGCTCTAGCAGGGTCATTATCTGCAGCAGGATCATCATTTCCTTCATGGTGATTGCAATTAGATACAGGAGGATGATTATTTCCGGGAGGATGATCTATGAGAAGATGACAAATTCCTACAGGCTCAACACACAGATCGGAGTTAACTCCCTCAGGATTACTAGCTTCAGCAAGATCATTAGCTCATGTCAGAAACACTAGCTCCAGCAGAGTCACTATGTCCAGCAGCATCACGCATATCCAGCATGATGTTCTGATTCCAACCAGATAGAGGAGGATAATTATTGCCAGGATGCTGACAATCTATTAGAATAGGACCATTTCCTGCAAGCTCAGCACGGACAGCGAAGTTACCTCCGTCAGGCTCATTAGCTTCAGCATAATCTTTAGCTGTAATAGGAGCTATTTTCAGCAGATTCACTATCTGCTACAGGATGACAGTTTGCAGTATGATGTGGTGACAACGAAATACAGGACGATTATTTCCAGAGGATGAGTAGGTATGAGAAGAAGACCAATAGCTACAAGATCAATATTTACTGTGCAGTTAGATTCCTCAAGGATTACTAGCTTCAGCAAGATCATTAGCCCAAGTCAAAAACACTGTCTCCAGCAGGGTCTACCTCCAGCAGGATCACCGTCTCAAGCATGATGTTGTGATTGCAATAAGATACAGGAGGATGATTATTTCCAGAAGGATGATCACCTATAAGAAGACGACCATTTCCTGGAAGATCAACAGGTACTGCGGAGTTACCTTCCTCAGGAAAACTTCAGTATGAGCGTTAGCTCCAGCAGGAACCACAGCTCCAGCAGAAGCACTGTCCCCAGCAGGATCATCATTTACAGCCTGATGTTGTGATTGTAACAAAGTGTAGGAGGATGATTATTTCCAGGAGGATGATCACCTATGAGAAGATGACCATTTAGTGCAAGCTCAACAGGCACTGCTGAGTTACCTCCCTCAGGAACGCTAGCTTCGGCATGATCATTAGTTCCAGCAGAAATACTAGCTCCAGCAGAAGCACTGTACCCAACAGGATCACCATTTCCAGCTTCATGTGGTGACTGCAACCTGGTGCAGGAGGATGATTATTTCACGCTGGATGATGATGTATCAGAAGATGACCGATGCCTGGAAGATCAACACATGAACTCCAGTTACCAACCTCAGGATCACTAGTTTTAGCATTATCACTGGCAGCAGTGTGAATCGCCAGTCCAGTGTGATTTGGCGATATTTCGTATCAATTGATCAAGCTACACTACTGATCATTAAAATTGCTACACCACGAAGATGACGTGCTACAGACGCGAAATTTAACCGACAGGAAGAAGACGCTGTAATATGCAAATGATTAGCTTTTCAGAGCATTCACACAAATCTGGCACCGGTGGCGATACCTACAACGTGCTGACATGAGGGAAGTTTCCAACCGATTTCTCATACACAAACAGCAGTTGACAGGCGTTACCTGGTGAAACGTTGTTGTGATGCCTCGTGTAAGGAGGAGAAATGCGTACCATCACGTTTCCGACTTGGATAAAGGTCGGACTGTAGCCTATCGCGATTGCGGTTTATCGTATCACGACATTGCTGCTCGCGTTGGCCGAGATCCAATGACTGTTAGCCCAATATGGAGTCGGTGTGTTCAGGAGGGTAATACGGAACGCTGTGCTTGATCCTAACGGCCTCGTATCACTAGCAATCGAGTCAACAGATGGGAACTTTTGCAAGACAACAACTATCTGCACAAACAGTTCGACGACGTTTGCAGCAGCATGGACTATCAGCTCGGAGACCATGGCTACGGTTACCCTTGACGCTGCATCACAGACAGGACCGCCTGCGATGGTGGACTCAACGACGAATCTGGGTGCATGAATGGCAAAAGTCATTTTTTCAGATGAATCCAGGTTCTGTTTACAGCATCATGATGGTCGCATCCGTGATTGGCGACATCGCGGTGAACGCACATTGGAAGCGTGTTTTCGTCACCGCCACACTGGCGTATCACCCGGCGTGATGGTATGGGGTGCCATTGGTTACACGTCTCGGTCACCTCTTGTTCCCATTGACGGCACGTTCAGCAGTGGACGTTACATTTCAGATGTGTTACGAACCGTGGCTCTACCCTTCATTCGATCCCTGCGAAACCCTACATTTCAGCAGGATAATGCAGGACCGCATGTTGGAGGTCCTGTACGGGCCTTTATGGATACAGAAAATTTTCGACTGCTGCCCTGGCCAGCACATTCTCCAAATCTCTCACCAATTGAAAACGTCTGGTCAATGGTGGCCGAGCAACTGGCTCGTCACAATACGCCTGCCACTACTCTTGATGAACTGTGGTATCGTGTTGAAGCTGCATGGGCAGCTGTACGTGTACACGCCATCCAAGCTCTGTTTGACTGAATGCCCAGGCGTATCAAGGCCGTTATTACGGCCAGAGGTGGCTGTTCTGGGTTCTGATTCCTCAGGATCTATGCACCCAAACTGCGTGAAAATGTAATCACATGTCAGTTCTAGTGTAATATATTTGTCCAATGAATACCTGTTTATCATCTGCATTTCTTTTTGGTGTAGCAATTTTAGTGGCCAGTAGTGTAGTAACATCGAGTGAAATTTCCGAAACATCCGACCTCAGCTAGGTTGTTTAGCATATAAATCCCCATCCGTCGGTGACGAGCGTCATTCTGCTGTAAGACTCGTGCGCATTTGCTATTAGGGAGCTGTGCTCCACTCCGGTGCACACTGCGCGCTCTACAGCGCAGGGGAAGAGCCGAGGCCGCGACGGCGCCTTTGCCGAGGCTCTACGACGTTTAGCTTCCTTACGACGGCGCCCTCGCAAAGTGAGTCAACAACGAGTGCTCGGGTTTCTTTGCGGCCGCCATAAATTATTTATCAGCTGGAAGGCCTCTGCGGGAGGCGTCGGCTGCCTGCGCCTTTGTGCCGCTAATGAAGAGCGCCGCGCTGCGCCACGCGCCGCCGCGGGCCGTGTGTGCCGCTATGCTGTCTCTACAGCCGTCACGTCAGCCGGCGCACACAGCTGCGGGATGACGGGAGGCACACACTGCGGATGTAATTTCTGGCAATCATTCCGGAACGCCTGGCGGGCTCCGTAAACAACACGCAGCAGAGGTGCCGCTGTCAACTGGCTGTTCCCTTGCGTGTCTCAGCGCTGCGATGGAGGACGGAATGTCTGAATGTGGCAATGACGTACTACGCCATGTGCGTAATTTACTTCCGTGTATGTAGGTGCGACAAGCACGTCACAAAGCGCAGATCCACACAATAATACACCTATATCGTTGACGTCAATCTATTGTAGAATCATGGAACATGTTTTACGCTCAAGAAATATGACGTTTTTGTAAAATGAACATCACCTCTATAAAAATAAACATGGATTCCACAAACTTCCTTCGAAACTGATCTCGCTCTGGTCCTCCGTGAGATCCACATCGCAGCTGACAACGACTCTCAGGTTGATGCCGTGTTCCTCGATTTCAGTAAGGCATTTGATACCGTCCGGCATTGCCGTTTACTGAAAAAAAATACGAGCTTACTGAGTTTCGGAGCAGACCTGCGATTGGATTCAAGACTTTCTTGCAGATAGGACTCAACACGTCGCTCTTAACGGAACTAAACCGACAGATGTAAAGGTAATATTCGAGTACCACAGTGAAGTGTGACAGGACCGTTGCTGTTCACAATATGTACGAGGATGAGTCAAATGAAAAGCTTAAATTTTTTTAAAAATATTATTTATTGTACATAAATGTAACATAAGCTCCCCCACGCTCAATGCAAGTCCTCCAGTGCTTACAAAGTGATTAAATTCCTCTAAAAAAAATTCTTTTGGTAGTCCGCACAACCACTCATGCACCGCGTAGCGTACCTCTTCATCAGAACGGAAGTTCTTTCTTCTCATTGCGTCTTTGAGTGGTCCAAACATATGGAAATCACTTCGGATAACGTCTGGTTAGTATGGCGGATGAGGAAGACACTCAAAATGCAGGTCTGTGATTGTTGCAACTGTTGTACGGGCAGTGTGGGGCCTTGCATTGTCATGTTGCAAAAGGACACCTGCTGACAGCAACCCACGTCGCTTTTATTTGATTGCAGGCCGCAGATGATTTTTTAGGAGATCTGTGTATGTTGCACTGGTGACAGTGGTCCCTCTAGGCATGTAATGATGCCTTTTTCGTCCCAAAAGAGAGTCAGCATAACCTTCCCTGCTGATGGTTCTGTTCGAAACTTCTTTGGTTTCGGTGACGAAGAATGGCGCCATTCCTTGCTCGCTCTCTTCGGTTTCGGTTGGTGGAAGTGAATCCAGGTTTCGTCACCAGTAACGATTCTTGCAAGGAAGCCATCACCTTCTCGTTCAAAGAGCCGAATAAGTCCTTCATAAGCATCAACACGTCGTTCTCTCATTTCAGGAGTCAGCTGCCGTGGCACCTATCTTGCACACACTTTGTGAAACTGGAGCACATCATGCACAATGTGGTGTGCTGACCCATGACTAATCTGTAAACATGCTGCAAAGTCATTCAGTGTCACTCGGCGGTTTTCCTTCACTATGGTCTCAACTGCTGCAATGTTCTGTGGAGTCACAACTCGTTGTGCCTGACCTGCACGAGGAGCATCTTCCACTGAAGTCATACCATTTGCGAACTTCCTACTTCATACGTAGATTTGCTGCTGTGACATACATGCATCACCGTACTGAACCTTCATTCGTCGATAGATTTCAGTAGGTTTCACTCCATCACTACACAAAAACCGAATAACAGAACGGTGTTCTTCCCTGTTGCTGCAAGTAGCAAGTGGGGCGGCCATCTTTATACTGATATTGCGACGGTATGTGTGCATCTGCACTATGCTGCCACCTACAGGCCATTCTGCAGCCTGTTTGTAGCACGCTTATCAATTTTCAGGATAATGGCGCGAAATTTCGATTTGTTATTACAAATTTAAGGTTTTCTATTTACTCACCCTCGTATAAATGATCTAGTAGAAAGCATCGGATGCTCTTTAAGGCTATTCGGAGATGATGCAGTTGTTGGTACCAAAGTAGCTACGCCACAAAACTGTAAGAATTTGCAAAACGACCTGCAGAGAATTGATGAATGGTGCTGACTCTGGCAGTTGACCCTGAACGCAATTAAATGTAACATACTGCGCATACATAGGAAAAGAAATCCACTGCTGTACAGCTACGCTATTGATGACAAACAGATGGAGACAGCGCCTGTCGTAAACTGTCTAGGAGTAATTATCCAGAGCGACCTTAAGTGGAATGACCACATAAAACAGATAGTGGGAAGAGCAGACAACAGATTCAGATTCATCAGAAGAATTTTAAGGAAATATAACTCACCCACTAAAGAAGAGGCTTATAAGGCGCTTGTTCACCTGATTTGTGAGTTAACGAGCATTTCGCTCTCATTTAAGTATAAGGCTGAAAGGGGTCAGCCTTCAAGAATTGTGAAACGAACCCTGTCGTCCAGGACCGGATGCCACAAAGGGCACAGATTCACCACGAGATGGGGAAACTGAATGGCGTCTATTGCCATTGAGGCCTAAGCGCTGTAGTGCGCCAGTGAGACAGACGAGAACCTACGTCGTAGAGAAACCCAGGGAAGCATAGCAGTGTTAAACATAGCGGACCTAAGATCGGCCATAAAGGGAAACATTTCTGAAAACTATTTAATTCTGTAGTAATTCAGGGAACTAAGCCACAGTTATTTTAATCTACCATCCTTCATAAATTTTCATCGTGATCCCAATAAAACTTGAATATTGATCATATCTATAATAGTTTAGGATTTACTGTTAAAGTGAAATTAACAACTTTTGTAGCAAAGACCTGAATGCTAAAATCTGAACGTTTTGGTCGATCTTAACGATCGACTTTTCATATAGAAGCGTATCATTTAAATGACAAATGTTGTAAATATAAACTCTGTAACTTTATTTGTTGAAAAGATACAGTAAATTTAAATTACCAGTATTTTCAGTTTAGCATCAGACCATAATTTCCTTCACAAAATGCACACTCAACGATGACAACATGACACTTTATTTAATCATTAGGTAATAGAATATTTGTTGTAACGTTTAGTGCATAGTAGTTACTTTTGTTCATCAGAAAGCTCACTGGTGCAAGGCTACTGGCCGTGACATTCAAAGTTAAGAAGGAAATTGTATTGGTTTTATGTGAAAGAACCCAACGTTTGTTATGTAGTGGATATTATGGTTCAAATGGCTCTGAGCACTATGAGCTGAGGTCATTAGTCCCCTAGAACTTAGAACTAGTTAAACGTAACTAACCTAAGGACATCACAAACGTCCATGCCCGAGGCAGGATTCGAACCTGCGACCGTAGCGGTCCTGCGGTTCCAGACTGCAGCGCCTTTAACCGCACGGCCACTTTGGCCGGCCTATTATTGTTACTTTATTTAGAACTTAAAGTGGTCAAACTTCGTTTATTTAAATATGTTGGACTGTAAAATAACGTAGAATAAACTGTAGCCAGTCAGATGGACGGCTTCAGGAAAGGGAACTGCCCTAGTCAGTTGAGCGACGAAATTCGGCGAGCAGGATACTCAGCCGGGCACGAGCAGAGGGCCAGTTCGGATTCAGACGCGAAAGCGGAAGGTCGGTCTTTAGGTAGCTGGGAAGTGAAACAAAAAAGTTTCGCGTTGTGTGGTATCGCGAGACTTAGTCTCCGACCGGTGAGCAGCCGCTCGCCTGGTGTGAACACTAACTTTTCACGTAGTTAACGAGGTATTCCGTGGTAAGATTGTGAATGATCGAACTCTGTCAAATGGATATGCGCTCGAGTATAACAGTAACTCTAAATACGAGCACTTTCGCTATTAGTTGGCTTTCTGAATAAACATTAATCTAACGAAATCGCAACTGTGTGGTCTACATCATTAATAGGTCGTTAAATTAGTTCCTTATATTATTCTTACTGTTACTATATGTTACGTCCCTTTGTATTTCGCAAACTTGCCATCAGCCAGACAATTTAATCAAAGGATCAGAAGTGTCTAATTTAGGGCGTGTAATGTGGCACGTGCAGTTCAGCCCCTGGACGAATTTGAGCCAAGACATTTCGACGAACAGGAACCGCATGTGAGCCCGAACTTCTTTGGGATGTTAGCTCGCAGATTCTTGAGTATTGTTCATCTATCTGCGATCCTTTTCAGGTAGGACTCATAAAGGAGATACAGAGATCCAACGAAGAGGTGAGTGTTTCCTCACGGGATCGTTTAGCTGGCAAGAGAGCGTTACGGAGATGCTAAACAAATTCCACTGGCAAACGTTACAAGAGAGACGCTGTGCATCACGGAGAGATTTACTACTGGAATTTCTTAACAGCACTTTTCAGGAGTATTCGGACAACAAATTACTTCCCCCCCACACGAGGAGAAAATTCGAGAAAATAGAGCCAATACAGAGGCTTACCGACAATCATTCTTCCCACGCACTATTCGCGTGTGGAACAAGGTTGGAGGGATCAGATAGTGGTACCGATAGTACCCTCTGTCACACATCTTTAGGTGGCTTGCAGAGCATGATGTAGATGTAAATGTATGACGACGGACCAGTAAATGTACGATTTGTAGGGAACGCACGAATCGCTAGTGACATCGTCATTTTCTTCTCTGACTTTTAAAGTGTGACGTTACTATCACAACGTCAATTTCCTAACACATAAAAAATGGCTCTGAGCACTATGGGACTTAACATCTGAGGTCATCAGTCCCCTACAACTTAGAACTACTTAAACCTAACTAACCTGAGGACATCACAAACATCCATGCCCGAGGCAGGATTCGAAACTGCGACCGTAGCAGTCGCGCGGTTCCAGACTAAAGCGCCTAGAACCGCTCGGCCAACTCGGCCGGCTGCTAACACATAACACATAATTGCTGTGAGACATTGATTCATTTTTCAGTGAGTATTTCAAAGTTATCTAGTGATAGGGATGGGAAATGCCAACCGATTAGAACGGAAACCAATAGTTTAGTACAGAATAAATTGTATTTTTCGGTTAGCAACTATTTTATATTCTGGGCATCCTCAGCTGTTGAAAGGCATGATGTTAGGAAGAATTCCGCTAACAGCTGGTAAAATTGTTTTTTTATTAAAAAACAATAGGTTACGCTGTCTGAAGCCTCATCATCAGGTGCAATCTACAAAAAGCACTCCTTCTTCAGGCCACAAGTGGCCCATCGGGACCATCCGACTGCCATGTCATCCTCAGTTGAGGATGCGGATAGGAGAGCCGTGTGGTCAGCACACCGCTCTCCCGCTTGTTATGATGGTTTTCTTTGACCGGAGCCGCTACTATTCCGTCGAGTAGCTCCTCAATTGGCATCACGAGGCTGAGTGCACCCCGAAACATGGCAACAGCGCATGGCGGCTGGATGGTCACCCATCCAAGTGCCGGACACTCCCGACAGCGCTTAACTTCGGTGATCTCACGGGAACCGGTGTATCCACTGCGGCAAGGCCGTTGCCTGGACTCCACAAGGTAAAAAGCAAAATAGTGTCACCACATTTTGTGGATATTAAAATTAATAAAAGAATACCTAAAACATACAACGTTAAAAAGTCATAAGCAGCTTACCCATCGCTTCTAGTGAAAATTTACTATTCAGGAATGCTGTGGTGAATGAAAGGTAACGAAGACGTGTTCCATTTATTTAGGACAAATTGCTGATAGGCGAAACTGGCGATTACAGACCTATAAAATAAATAAAATAAATAAATAAAAATAAAAATATATTGTTATTTAGATATTGATTATTCTATCTGTATGATGGTGATTGTGATTGCAATTGTATTTGCTTATCTGAACGTGGACGTTTAATTATTCGGTATCAGACGCTTGACAATGGCTTTTTCATAAAGGCAATGTTACTCGTAGTTGACCGTGAAATAAAACTGAATAATCGGACTTCGTAATTAAATCGTTTCCAAAGACTGCTGCGGTAGGTGCGGACTCATAATCTAAATCTCAATATTACAATAATTTGCCAGCCATGCCAATACGTCGTACAGAGGTGATTGTCTACTAAACATAAAAAAGTTACACAGTTAGTTAAATCAGATATATTCAATGAATAAGCCTACAGTTCATAATCCTACTTACTTTTATAAATATAATTCTTTACAGAATCGAGTGCCTAGTGTGGTTGCAACTCGCAGTATTCTTCTATAACATGAAATATGGCGGTGTGCCAGACAATAAAATAAAATACGTGCTTCTCGCACCACTTCAACCAGAGCTCTCCCTTTCTTAATCAAACATAAGAGTAACGTAATTGTGCTTTTGTTTTATCAGCGACACAGCGCTGCAGTTGTGTGCCATAGGCTTTATTTATTTGTCACTGATTATTTATTTAATTAATATTTCGCGTTTCTGAGGAAACTCACGCTCGGCATGCAAATGTGCCTTTATAGACCCTGGTTTAAAATTGGCTTGCATCTTAAAAACAAGTCTTATAGTGAGACGACGTTGAAAGTTCTTAAAGAAGCTGGTTTGGCAATAAAAATTATAATTGGTAAAATGATTAGTCGTTACACTATGGAAATTACTATTGGAGATGTATCAGGTGGCAGCGTCTTCCCGGTGTGACAGTAGGGCAACCCGTTGTCGGCGAAATAAAACCTGTCCGCACGAACGGCAAAGAGACTAGTTGGCTGGTGGAACGAACCAAAGTTATCCATGGGGGCAGTGCGACGTCATGTGTTCATGACTAAGAGCACTGGATCGTTACCTTCACAAGTGCGAATAATACAGAAATATGTTGTGTACTAATACATAATCGAATAAAAATCAAAATTAATCAGAATGCTATGACGCTTTAATTCTAATTGGTTATTCTATGTGAACAGTGCATATTCTTTTTTATGACAAAAAAATACTCCCTGTAATATATTCAAAATACAGCTGTTTTTCTTTTTTATGAGGTATTTTTAAATTTTCTGAAAATCTTGTGATGCTGTGTCATTCTTCGCGCAAGTGCCCTGTTAATACAAAACGTGGACTGTTCAAGTTATGGAATTCCTGAAATCTTATTCTAAATGACTTACGGGTTCGCCCTATTATTTCATAGGGAAATCATTGCATGTAATGCGGTATACGTCCGCTCCATTTTGTTTATTTACCATAGCTTCTTCCTTGCGCCTGAGTTTTCTACCTAGATCCGAAAAAGTAAGATAAGCTGATTTGATGTTTGTAAGTATCACACATTTGAAAATTTTTCGGGTACTGCGCCCAGGTATGGTATTCTACGAAAAATAGAGCGTTCCTTAGTGTACTCAGCTGTCGTAAGCGCTATTGAAATAAGCCTCTGATATGTTAATTGCGTTAACAAATTCGACAACGGGGTATTTTATACATACGATTTAACATGGCTCGGAACGACGCGGATTTATATTTCATTGGGTGAAATGGCTCCCTGTGTACAAGATCTGTCGTGGATGGCTTTCGATAAATATCGAAGCCTACATTTTTTACGGTCACTTGGAGGTCCAAAAACGGTGAAGTGTCATTCTTAGCGTACTGTATCGTTTTGTTCAAACTATTTAGATCCTGGAGGAACTATTCACTTTCAACTTTATTACCGTCATATAATATGAAAACATCGTATGGATAATATTCCATAAAATTAATCTTCTGGCATTCTGAGGGAATTTTGTCATAAAAATATTTGCTATACAATAGGCAACTACAAAGACCATGGCTAGACCTTCTTGTTGTGAATAAAAACCATCCCCAAATTTATATTAATTAAAAGGTAAAAATGTTTGATAAAAGTAAAGCATGTAATGCTTTATAGTGCTATATAATAAAAGTAAGCATATAATGCTACGAAAGGGGGAATTTAAATTCTGACATTCCACTCCTTTTGAAGTCTGCCAGACATCAGCAAAAACACCCTGTGAGAGCGTTACCATCACTAGAATCACTGACTGGGGTTCGGAGTGGACCCTTATTCTAGGACAGAGCAGGTGTTTAGCTGAAAAACTGGTTTATTCCTATTTTGTTGTTAAAGAAGCAGAAGCACACGAGTTTACACAGATTGTGACATGATAATTTCAGGACAATTGCCAATATAACTCATTACATCCTGTTTATCAGAAATAACACTGAATAGAACAATATCAAATTTACGCTCTTGCCTCTGAAAATCCTATAAAAAGCTAATCAGAATCATTACTGATTTTATCAGTTCAACTGTCCTATATTTCTCATTAGGCTAGAAAACATGCACTCATCCCCAGTCCGGAAAATATGAAAATATACACATGCATAGATGGTGCAGCGCATATACTTCAATGGCTTCTCAGTTCCCGCAAGAACAATTAACTAAGTGACTGTTTCGATTCACCACAATCGGAGCTCGACGACTCTTCAGCTAATGTCTTGCTGAATGTCAGCGAAAGTGAACGCAGTATTCAGTCAAAATTCCTCTTTTGGCGTTATGAGCCCTGTTCTACACTTGGCGCTGGTTCAGAGGAGAGTCCCCGAAGTTTTCGGTCTTGTGTCTTTCGTAGCAAACTGTCCCCTACCTGTGTCCGGGAGCATTCATTTCATCTTGTGGAAACTACCCCTGCCAATCACAAAGGGCCTATCTCTAAGCTGCGTCGAAATCTCGCGCCTTTTTACTCCTTCTGAGTTTGTTTCAGCAAATCGGACATTTTGTGCCTGATCCTGACGACTGAAAGTTACACGCGTACATCTTGAGCATACCACAGGCATTTCATGTGATCAGTAACTGCGTCACTGGCCTGTTGGCATCCATGCGGAAATTCCTCCGCGGAGTTCTCTAAAGAATTGGTCCATCACAAGCAGCATTGGGCCGCTACCTGCTCCCGGCGCGTTCGTTGCCCCTCTCGCCGCAAGTCAGCACCCCTGTTAGAAGCCTTCCGTTGTACGTGGGACGTGACAGCGCAACTCGCCTCTGCCTCCAAACTAAAACGTTTTTTCCAGCAGCTTTTTTCACCTCTTGTTCATTGACATGCACCATTTGGGTTCGTTGTGTTAATACCGTCGAATCGAGTTTCATCCCATTGAATTACGTACTGTACATTTTGATAGGAAAATCTGCTCATTATCATCAACATATGTCAGGTGACATATCCTTCTACTTCTTACGCTGTATAAAATCTCATATAAGGTGCAAAATTGACATTCATTCAAGCTGCCACCTCACAAAATGTCTAACTAAGAAAGAAGAGACAAGATTGAAGTCTCTGTTGTAGTGTTATCAGTGATTAGGATTCACAGTTGGATACATTTGGTAACTGCCTTTATATAATTCAGTTATTATAATTTATCATGGTAGAGATAAGCATTATTCTGTTGCTGCATAATACGTACATTTCGAACACAACATTGGTTACACAATATCAGTTACTAATGTGTGAATCAGGCGGGTAAAGGAACCAAAGGCATTATGTTCTTTTTTATTCTAAGTGTAGCTGGTAGCTGATTGGTAATAAATGGCGCCGGAGCTAAACTGTTGTCCGTAAATGCCATAATTACGATCAATATTACTCATGAAAAGTCCTGATGGATTAATAAAATGGGCCATACCGGGACTCAAGTCCAACAGTTTGCTACTACTTATGCGCAACTCATGATTTGTCTTCACAGTTCTATAGATTGCCCAACCATTCTAATTATTACCTAAAATTTTTCCGTAAAATACGTTTTTACATCGTTCAGATATAACTCATTGCGGCCTACGTCTGACGTAAGATCTTCGCCTCAGCAGAATTTTCCTTTCCCCTTTGCATTGCAGATGATAAATCTGGCACCTATACACTCTCTTTGTGTGACTAATAGAGACTGAGGAGCAGGTGTTGTGTGTTGACTACTGGCAGATACTGAGAAGAACTAACCAAAATCACAAGCTTAGCCAGATAGGAATTGTTGTTTTCCTCATTGTAGAACACTGTTGAAAGGAAGAAAGTTACGTTTCTTACGTAACCATAAGTTGAACCCACCAATATAGGCTTTCAGTCTCGGAAGCGCCCTACTGCAACTGGTACAGGGAATAAACTCCTGTATGAAAATAAAAAAAACACCTAATTTAATGCTCCTGTAAAAATGTTGATATCTAGTCTGTAGTGATGAGACTCATTCTTTATCATACAAATTCGACTCTGCTGGTATCTCCTTCCTTCACTGTCTACTTTGTAAACCTCAATCAAGCTGCATGCCTCACTGACCAATAATCTTAGAATTTTTGTATGTTTCTTTGTCAGTGTCCTGACTAGTTTGATATGGCCCACCACCAATTCCTCTCTTGTGTCCAACTCTTCATCTATGTATTGCAAGCCCTCAGTTTTCAGTTATACGTTGACTATACATTGTCAGTCCAAAACGTTTTGAGACTGAATTTAAAAAAGTAGAGAAAAGTTAAGATACTTCTGGTGGGTACCCCACAGAGCCTCTCACCAAAAGGTCCCTTTGAAAGGGCACGGTCGACTTCCGCACCTAATCCGATGACACCGATGACCTCGCTGTTTGGTCTCCTCCCACAAACAACCCAACGCCCAACCCCCGGCCCCGTGTTTTTCATTTCAGTCAAGTGGCGGCACGCGTCCCGCGCGTCGTCCTTTTTGCTCGGTAATCAAAGTGTGGGGGACAAACTTAGCACACACCCTTTTTCTTACCGTCAAAACATTCTGGAGAAAGTTGCGGACACTCGATTTAGAGATGTTGCTACGATGCAGTTTGCAACACAACAACGCTGATACACTACGTCCGCTAATTACCACTGCCTGATCGCAACTGACTGGCTGAAAGCACGTCTGTTGTTTACAGTTGTATGTTAACCGGGGGACCTAGAAACCACGGAGAGGCTCCATCCCCGCCGCCGCCGCAGTGGTGGCCAATCCCGCGACGACTACCACAGTCCACCCCTCCACTGCCCCACACCGAACCCAGGGTTGTTGTGAGGTTCGGCCCCCGGTGGACAGCCCCCCCCCCCCTCTCCAGGGAACGTCTCACACCAAACGAGTATAACCCCTATGTTTGTGTGGTCAAGTAATGGTGGTGTTCGCGTAAATGGAGAACTTGTTTGCGCAGCAATCACCGACATAGTGTAGCTGAGGCGGAATAAGGGGAACAAGGCCGTATTCGCCCCGCTCCGGAAAGCCGTGCGTTAGACCTCTCGGCTAACCGGGCGGGCGTTGTTTTCAGTAGTTAGTTGAAGCTATCACAGTAGTTACAGCAAGGAATAAAATCAGTCTGGGAATTTTTTGAATGGACGATGTATTACAATACCTGTCTTTCCCTACAGTTTTTACCATCTACAGCTCCCTCAAGAAGCGTGGAAATTATTCCTTCATGCATTGACACACGTCATTTCCCTTCTTCTTATGAATGTTTTCCATATTTCCCTCTCGTCGCTGATTTTGCGAAGTAAGTCTTCATTTCTTATCAGCCCACCTAATTTTCAATATCATTCTATGGTACCCCATCTAAAATCTTTCGATTCTCTTTTTTTTCTAATTTTTCTACAGTCTGTGATTCACTACTATACAGTGCTGTTGTCCAAACGCATATCTTCTTCAAATCAAGGTTCGAAGTTTGATACAAGAAGTAGACACCTTGTAGCTGCGAATGCCCGCTTTAAGTGCACTAGTTCAATTTCTATGTTCTCCTTTCTTCGGCCGCCATGTGTTATTTTGGCCCAAGGTAGCATAATACCTTTACTTCCACTACTTCATGGTCCCAATTTGGAAGTTACGCTTATCGCTAATTTCCTTTCCACTACTCCTTATTACTCTCAACCCACAATGTCTGCCCATTAGACTACTCATTCTAGTTAACAGGTTCAGCAATTATACCTCAGTTTCCGTGAATATAGCAATGTTATCATGTTATCAACGAATCTTATCACTGACATCTTTTCACTTTGAATTTTAATCTTTCCCTGAGACTTTCTTTTATTTCCATCGTTATCCTTTGGTCCATCGTTGTACAAGCTTCCTGATGCCCTCATAAAAGAAGGTTCTCGGTTGAGCTGCGAGCCAGCAGTGCACCGCTTCTTTCACTGCTTCGTCCGAGGGAAATCGACGGCCCCTTAATGCCTGTCTGAGTGGACCAAACAAGTGATAGTCACAAACGGCAAGACGGGACTACGTGGAGGATGATCCAGTACTTCAAATTTGAGTTTCTGGAGCGTTTCAGCAGTGTGGGCAGCAATATGCGGATGGGCATTGTCATGCAACATCACAACACATTTGGACAGCAATCCTCGGCGTTTGCTTCGAATTGCAGGCTTTAGCCTGGCAGTAAGCATCTCACTGTAACGTACACTGTTTATTGTTATGCCCCTTTCCGCATAATCTTACAGTACTGGACCTTGTGCGCCCCAAAAAACCGTAAGCATCAGTTTTCCTGCGGACGGTTGGGTCTTGAACTTTTTCTTGTACGGGAATTTGGATGTTTCCATTCCATACTCGGCCGGCTCGTAATGTTGGATCCATGTTTCGTCACCAGTAATGATCCTGTCTAAGAAGTTGTCCCCTTCGTTACCATACCGATCCAAAATGTTTTTTGCAGATGTTCAAGCGCGTTTGCTCATGCAACTGTGTGAGTTGCTTTGGGACCCGTCTTGCACAAACATTATGAGACCCAAGTCTGTTGGGGATGATTTCGTAGGCAGAACCGTGACTAATTCGCAGACGATGTGCCTCTTCGTCAATAATTAATCGTCTGTTTAAGAGAATCATTTCACGTGGACGCTCAATGGTTTCTTCATTTGTGGCGGTAAACGGTCGTCCGGCTCCTTCATCGTGCGTAACTCTTGTGCGACCATTTCGAAATTTTTCAATCCATTCGTAGACACTCCGTTGTGGCAAAATACTGTTTTTTTACTGTACCGAAAGTCGTCGAAGGATTTTGGCACCTGATACGCCTTCCGACCACAAAAAACGGTGCAAATAGCGAAGCGGCCATTATTTACAGAACGGCAGCGATAACGAAACTAACCTAGCAGCTTGAAAATTGCAAAAATAACATCAAATATACAAAGCATGCGTCATCAACGTGAAACGACAGTACTACCAAAATAAACAAAATATAACTCAATTGCAGATAATAATTGACTTACCCTCGTATTTCGCTCTAGAGCAAAATGTGCGCTGTGTTGTGATCTCCTGTGTTATTACATCTGCTAGGTGGCCTTGAAGTCGAACATGGGGCTGTGCTTTTCGCAGACATCGACAAATATATTGCGAATGATGTGATGGTGGAGCATTACTCACACTTGTGAAAAAACCAGGCAGGATTTCGCAGTGGCTAAAATCGTCTGAATATCAGGAGAGTGATTTCAGTGACTTGCGCCTGATGGACTTCACGTGCTGGGCATTAGCTGAGAGATGTAAACACGTGCATTAGGAAGGAAAATTACTGCTGTGTGAAGTTGTGCGAGCGCATGACATGTGTGCCATTTATGTATAAACTTTGTTTGTTGTTAGCGATAGCGGCTAATTGAACTAGAGTAACTAGAGTGTGGGAGCGCTGGACATGAAACTGATATTAACGTACCACAACTCCCTGCGTGTATGGCCCCACTGATACTGGTTCCACCTGTTTTCAGTGTGAACAGCTCACTGACATGTTGAAGTAATTCGCGACGTTGAATAATACACGGTCCATACTAGTTTACACGCACAAGCACTTACCCTGGTCACAGGGATTAACGAATTTGTTATTACAGAGTAGCAGCAGTTCGCTAATGAGCAAAGTTAGGTGCTCTGGAAGTGATATTGAAACAACGAACAAACACAGATTTTATAAGTATACGAATCTTAATGATATAAGGCGAACAAATTACATAAAGGACATGGAAAAGTGTCTGCAACCTGTCACACTGCGGATTGATCCCACTAGTGACATTGCACGGGTAAGAGACAATGCTCTCTTAACCTTTAGATTTGAGAGAATGGGAAACAAACCTTCCAAAACACTGGTTTCGAAAAAAAAGTCACAAGGAAAATCTTAAAACCAGTAAAAGTAAAGAACTGGATAACGTCGTCTCCAGTACGAGTGAAACCGCGAGCTGGGTTAACGCGCAGGATTCCTGGACCAGGGGACCAGATGAGAAGCCAACGTCTTGTGACAGTAGACAAAGTAATTCGAATGGATGACCAGGATGACCTGTAAAACTGCATCTTTCTTTCCCCTCGGGAGAATAATTTCCTGAGGTAGAGAAAAAAATAAATCAAAGAGAAGTAAATACAGACCTGGATTGAAGATAACTGGCGACACAAAAGAAGAAGTAAACCACTTTTGCACCATCTGCACATTTGGGAACGTGTGTGGGCTTCAAGAGCGAAAGGTGGGCTTCAAGTGCGAACCACAGAATCCATACATATTGTAAAAATGGATGTACATGTGACTATATTTATGTATGTTCCACATCTGTTCCTAAAACGTGGACCAATTTCAAACAGACTTGGTACACATATCACTTGCTATCTGCAAAGATTCTTTCTGAGCGTAAGAACCACCTACCTATGCAATTAAGGGGGTGGGGGAGGGGGTGAGTGGATGGAAGGAGAAGCGGAGTAGCCCCCATTCGCGGATATCCTTACTTTTGTCATTAAGTAGTTGAGAATGAGACCATTAGTGACTCGCTACAAACTTCACACATAATTTCAAACCTTTGCGAATATTTTGCTCGCTGGCAACCCCAACAAAATGATTAAAGGAAAAAAGTTTGTCGCCGACTACATTTCTGCTGTTCGTGCAGTGAAACTGCAGTATGGAACATAATATTTTTTTACCCGTATTCATATACCACTGAATGTGCCAGTAAAATTATATCACTACACGTCATGTATTTTAGCATATATGATGTCAAGTAATGTGAACAGTTAAAAACTGTCGCATGATGCATGACTCTTAATTTATTACCTATTTACTACTAACTCTATTCGTAACACATTTCTCAGAGGGGTTTCACATATACCAGTAGAAGTACCTGCAAAATTATAATTTTGTACATCACATACACTGAAGAGCCAAAGCAACTGGCACATCTGCCTAAAACCGTGTAGGGCACCCTCAAGCACGCAGAAGTGTCCCAACATGGACTAGACTAATGTCTGAAGTAGTGCTGGAGGAAACTGACACAGTGAATCCTGCAGGACTGTCCATAAATCCGTAAGAGTACAACGGGGTGGAGATTTCTTCTGAACAGCACATTGCAAAGCATCCCAGATATGCTCAATAATGAGGAGTCTGGTGGCCAGCGGAGGTGATTAAACGCGAAAGAGTGTTCCTGGAGCCACTCTGTAGCAATTCTGGACATGTTGGTGGTCACAGTGCCCAAGTCTGTCGGAATGGACAATGGGTACGAATGGATGCAGGTGATCAGACAGGATGCTTACGTACGTGTCACCTGCCAGAGTCGTATCTACACGTATGAGGAGTCCCATATCACTCGAACTGCATACGCCACACGCCATTACAGAACCTCCACCAGCTTTAACAGTCCCCTGCTGACATGCAGGGTCCATGGATAAGGTTGTCTCCATACTCGTACACGTCCATCCGCTCGATACATTTTGAAACGAGATTCGTCCGACCAGACATGTTTCCAGTCATTAACAGTCCAGTCGGTGCTGGCGGGTCCAGGCGAGGCTTAAAGCTTTGTGTCGTGCAGTCATCAAGGGTACACGAGTGGGCCTTCTGCTCCTGAGTCCGTATCGATGATATTTCGTTGAACGGCACTTGTTGATGTCTAGCACTGAAATCTGCAGCAATTTGCGGAATGGTTGCATTTCTGTCTCGTTGAACGATTCTCTTCAGTTGTCGTTGGTCCCGTTCATGCAGGCTCTCTTTCCATCCTGAGCGACGTCGGAGATTTGATGTTTTACCGGATTCCTGTTATTCACGCTACACTCGTGAAATGGTCGAACGGGAAAATCCCCACTTCATCGCTACCTCGGAGATTCTGTGTCCCATCTCCCATGCGCCATCTGTAACATCACGTTCAAATTCACTTAAATCCTGGTAACCTGCCATTGTAGCAGCAGTAATCGATCTAACAACTGCGCCAGACAGTTGTTGTCTTTTATACGCATTGCTCTATTCTGCCTGTTTTGAATATGCGTGTCTATACCACTTTTTTGGTATAGTTCAGGATATACGAATTCAAAAACATTGAGCTGCGTGCAAATGAAACTGTAGAGGTGAAATATACACTGGTGACCAAAATTAAATCAACAAACGGAAATCTGACAGGATTGCGTTTATTTTGCCACAAAAAGGTATAAACAGGCGATAGTAAAGTAGAAACAATGTAAAGAACACAGACCGTAAAAACTGCAACATGCAAAAATGTTATTGCTTTTTTTCAACCTTACAGGTTTGAAAACTGATTAATGTGTTCAATATGGCATGTGAGCATCTCTGGCAGCAGTATAGGCCTGCCAATGACGGGGCATGCTGTGAATAATGTCCTCAATCTCATGTTGAGGCAATAACGCACAGTCTTCCTGCAGAGCTGCTCACATGTCTTGGAAAGTGCTTGGTGGATGCTGACCGTGATGCAGCCCGTCCCCATAGTGCATCCCAGACATGATCTATGGGATTCAAATCGGAATAGCGAGCAGGCCACAGAATTCGTGCAGTATCTTCCATTTCCAAAAAGAAAAAGAAAAGTCAACCGGCCGTGTTCTATGAGGTCGAGCGTTATCCTCCATAAATACGAAGTCTGGGCCCGCAGCATCTCTCAACAACCGCGCAGGAGATGCCTAGATCTCCTCACGGGACGTGACACCAGTTCAATCTTGCTGATTCGCCTGTATAATTTCAGGAAGAGGTATTCGAGTGGTTAACATTATCCCTACCCATACAATTAGAGATGCTTCCCGATCTCGGTCTCTTTCCAGAATGCTCCACGTTCTTTCCAAATTCGAATCCGTCGAGAATCATTCTCCAGATCAAATCGGGACACCTATGAAAAGAACATTGGCCCACTGTCCCACCGTCCAAGTAGCATGTTGACGGCTCCACTCTGGACGTTCTCTTCTGTTACGACATGCCAGAGGTTAACATACAACAGGTCTCCAACAATAAGAGACAATCTGCTGAAGCCTTCCGTACACCTTTTGCCTCGATACGACACGTCCAGTGAATGCTGCGAGATCAGATGCCAGTAGCAGTGCAGTTCTAAGGCAATGCCATCGTCCCCTTGCAGTCAAACAACGGTCCACTCTTCCGGATGTCACACGTGGTCGGCCCTGTCCTGATCTCCATGATATGGTTTCTGCCTTTTAAATTGTCGCCTCATCCAAGAAGCAACAGAACGAATCACATTAAGCCACTGGGCCAAATTAGTTTGCAACTCATCTGCTTCCACGCTTCCTAAGGCCCTTCACAGCAGAGAGTCTGTAGGCGTCTTCTATATTCCATATTGCACAGTCTGTGACTGCGTACACAGCGATTGTGGATGTGGGACTACCCTGCAAACACTACCTCGCTTGATAGGTGCCCCGACGTCATTGTTGGTGTGGTTGTCTGTTAATTGCAATGCCATCTTCCGTGCAGATCACGATCCTAACGACATGTGTTGCCAGTTTGTACGATTATATGGTGAATTTGACACACGACGGGGAAATAGCAGTTTCTGCTCTAATCGTGGGCACCAGTTTATGTACAAATACGTGTGAAATGTTTTAAATACATTTGACATATATTTGGCAGATGCATATGTGCACAAAGCCATAGGTAAAAAGCTCATCCTAAACAGGGCCTGGAACGATTTCAACCAAAACTTGTGAACATACTACACCATCTGTAAAGAAACTATAGGGGTAAGAACCACTCCCCCCTGTTGAGGGGAGCTTGTCAAGGTGGAGAGAGAAGGGAGGGGAGGAGCAAACGAAATGGCAGTGAAGTGTGAAAGGACGAGATAGACACAGATAGGGAGAGAAGGATACGGATAGAAAGAGGGGAGGCGGAAATGGATAAAGGGGAAACGAGGAGATGAATGGACAGAGACAAGAGGAAGGAGGACAGGGAATTACAGGGGGAAGAGAAGATAAACAGAAATAGGGGAGGAGGAAATGGACAGGGAAAGGGAAAAGGAGGAAATCAGGTAGCGGAAATGGACAGAGGGAATGGCAGCGAGAGATACATAGAGAGTGGTGCAGTGGTAGGTTGGCGGGGGGGATGTAAACCGTATAAAACTAAAAATATGGAAAATATCTTTATTGTGAACTGAAAACAAAACAATAAGCAAACTGTGCTCATATTTGTACAACTGTGAAATTAAAAACTGCTGTTTTCAATACCATGTATCTCCACACCGTGCATCTAACATGAGCAGACTGGACCTGCCGTAGTCTTCCACGACTCGCTGCTGAGGAGTTAGAAGATTTTTTTGACGATGCGTTGCAAGCTTCAGTTGGACTCAAAAATGCTTAGTCAGTCTGAAGCCAACAGATACTGCGGGCCATTCATGCAGCTGTGCACTAGTCTGTCGTCTGGCTGTGATTCGTAATTAAGCTATGCTAGCAGTGCTAGGGTCCAGTGTTTTCCTGTTTACTATAGTCTTAATGGCGATGCCACTGCAGTACGTTTCGGTTGGGGAAGGCCGTTGACCCGTGCAGTGTTTCGAAATGAAATGAGAAGTGCAATGTAACCCTTTTTCCATAGCTAAGCAACTACCTCTGTCACGTCCCGGTAGGAGGCAGGCGCTCTTTCAGACGCGCCGACTTAACGGCTACCAGCAAAAGCTAGCTGTCAGTCGTTGACTACCAGTAGCTGAAGGATAGCCATCCAAGAACAAGTGCGGGCAGTTATGGAGGACACGGACGCTACGAGCGAATGGTGAAATTACATATCATTTTGAGAGATAGTGTGTGTTGTCATACTTTGCAATTACACGGATTTGGTGGAAGATGGCCTTTGTTCCTTTGTGTGCTATTTGGTATCTACAGAAATCACGGGCAAAGTGGCACTGCTGGGACAGTAGAGAGTTTGATGCACTCGTTTGGTGAGCGGCTTAATGTGCAAACTGTACAAGCTGCTGTTGGGAGTTATCTGCTGTGGTGCACGTTTTCCTTATACTATGTGCTGTAGGCTTGAGTTAACCCCAGTGTTATTTCAAGGGTTAACCGGTTTGACTAACTTAGTTGCTACAATTGTTTATCAGTCAGTTTTGAGCTCTGTTGATAATTAATTCATATTATTTGAGTCAGTTCTGTAGTTTGTTCTTTACTCTGTATTATGATCACTGTGTGCTGTTTTAGTTGGTCATGTGGGTGTTCTTGTGCAAGTTTTATTTACTCTTTCTTTTATAAATCATAGGATAAACTGCCTGAGTATACTTCCATAATTAGGGTAAATGTATTGTACGCACAATGCAGGTAGCACATATGCTGACTTCTGTAGCAGATGCTATCGAGAGGCCACTATTTAACTTCACAATTAAAGACTGGTTTACATCGCTCCACTAACCTGGTGTGTTTAAAAGGTGCTGGTTGCGCCAACAGCGAGTCAAGCTGCACTCTGCGAATGGTGTGGTCGCCTATCAAAACAAGTGGCATAGAGGCAACACTGCAATTACATTCATAATGGTAACGGTTAAGCTGTGGGGTGAGAGCTAGTCAATAAAATTCGTTGCACTTTCTGGACGAATGGGGCGTTGATAGAGATGGTTCAAATGGCTCTGAGCACTATGGGACTTAACTTCTATGGTCATCAGTCCCCTAGAACTTAGAACTAGTTAATCCTAACTAACCTAAGGACATCACACACATCCATGCCCGAGGCAGGATTCGAACCTGCGACCATAGCGGTACGCGGTTCCAGACTGCAGCGCCTAGAACCGCACGACCACTTCGGCCGGCTGTTGATAGAGAAAAATAAAAAATTAACGAAAGTGGTCCAGAAAAAGCAATGTCGTTATCACTGAAAAATTAGTATTATTAGAAATGGGGATCAAAACTAAATACAAAAATAAACGTATTAGAAGTACATATAACGCTGACAAAATATGAAAGATTTTCAAACTACTAAACCGTGTATCGAGGTTTCGGAAGTTTCAGTAGCGACTTCTAATGCAATTCGTACAGGCACGTTATTTTGTTTCATTAGCCACTTTCTAACCCGTAATATGCTTTTCTTTCTACAAGTAATCATTTTTCGTTCGCTATCTTTGTAAAGAGTTCTTCGCGTAATGTGAACGAAGTTATACCAATGGAAGACGGCAAACAGGGCTTATGCTCCATGTTCCAACAGAAGGGTGAACAGAGTCTGGGGCAATTCCACAGTGTCACTTCCTGCGTTGCTAGGGTGCTGCAATGCCCACCTGCGTGGTCATTTCCAGGGCTGCAATACGTCCTTGATACTGCGACGCTGTAACCTGCAACGCGAGAGTACATGAACGCTCTGTAATCGACCAAACGATCGCGTCTCTCCTACGTGAACGGACATTGCTTTTAGGCACTCTCTACCGCACTGGCTCTAGTTCCGGCGGAACGGAAACGCTGAATGCGGCCTGGTGGCATCGCGGGCATGTGATGTTGTAAAGAAAGTGTATACGTGGAGCAGAGAAGAATGGGAAATCTTTCTATCGACAATATGCGGTGCAAATTGTGAAATCCAATGGCGTCAGTCACTTTGACAAAAGCCAGATTGTAACGGAGCGGCGCCTTTGAACGAGTATCACGGATAAGGCGTAACGGTCGGTTGTTGGCGATGTATGGTCGCGGGCATCGATGGAAAGTGGTTGACGATGGAACCAGGAGTAGAAGACAATGTGATCGACGTCCAGGACTCATCAGAGAACGTGGGAGTCGGAGTGTTACCCGCGTTAAAAAGCGGGACATGTGGCGATCTACGACAGATCTGACGACAGAATTCGATCCCTTCGTATGTCCTTGTGGCGGATGGTTTGCAGGATTTCCGCCTTTGACTTACGTAATAAAATGAAACACCTGCAGCCGGCGTTTTGATGTTATTTTACATTGAAGCTCGAAAGAAACTGGTATAGGCACGCGTATTCAAATATGGGGATATGTAAACAGGTACAGTACGGCACTGCTGTCGGCAACGCCTATATACGACCAGTCTGGGGGCAGTTCTTGGATCGGTTACTGCTGCTACGATGGCAGGTTTACAAGATTTACGTGAGTTTGAACGTCGTGTTATAGTCGGCGCACAAGCTATTGGACACAGCCTCTCCGAAGTCGCGATGAAGTGGAGATTTTCCTGTACAACAATTTCACGAGAGTACCGTGAATATCAGGAATCCGGTAAAACATCAGATCTCCGACGTCGCTGCTGCTGGGAAAAGATCGAGCAAGAACGGGACAAACGACGACTGGACAGACTCGTTCAGCGTTACAGAAGTGCAACCCTTCTGGAAATTGCTGGAGATTTCAGTGCTGGGCAATCAGCAGGTGTCAGCGTCCGAACTATTCAACGAAACATCGTCGATATGGGCTTTCAGAGCCGGGGACCCACTCGTCTACCCTTAATGAATACACGACACAGGCCTTACGCCTCGCCTGGGACCGTCAGCACCGATATTTGACATTGATAACTGGGACAATACGCCCGGTCGGACGAGTCTCGTTTCAAATTGTATCGAGCGGATGGACGTGTACGAGTATGGAGACAACCTCATGAATCCATGGACCCTGCGTGTCAGCAGGAGACTGTTCGAGCTGGCGGAAGCTCTGTAATGGTGTGAGTCGTGTGCATTTGCAGTGATGTGGGACCCCTGATACGTCTTGACACGACTCGACAGACGATACGTACGTAAGCATCCTGTCTCATTACCTGCATCCATTCATGTCAATTGTGCATTCCGACAGAGTTGGGGCAATTCCAGCAGGGCAATGCGAGACCCCACACGTCCAGAACTGCTACAGAGTGGCTCCAGGAACACTTTTCTGAGTTTAAACACTTCCGATGGCCACCAAACTCCCCAGTCATGAACATTATTGAGTGTACCCGGATGTCTTGCAACATGCTGTTCATGAGAGATCTTCATCCCTCGTAATATTACAGATTTACGGACAGCCCTGTAGGATCATTGGTGTCAGTTCCCTGCAGCACTACTTCGGACATTAGTCGAGTCCATGCCACGTCGTAATGTGACACTTCTGCGTGCTCGCTGGGCCCTACACGGTATTAAGCAAGTGTACCACTTTCTTTGGCTCTTCTGTGTATTATATTGCAACTAGTTATGGTGTCTCAATTTACCATCTTCAGGCCTTAATTGACACTGAGAGGGTATGTACGATTGGAGTGCACCCCCTCGCTGTCAGTTAACGCCTGAAGATGGTGTACTGAGTCACCTAAACTGGTGCTACACAACAAAATAATGTCAAAATGTTTGCTACAGGTGTTTAATTTTATTACTTAAGTACAGTGCCGGTGCTGCATATTTCGGAGGACACAGTACTGCGTGCAACGTTGAAAATGGGGCTCCCCAGCAGGCGACCTCTACTTATTGTCCCAATGATCTCGCCAATTTCTAGCGCAATGGGCACGGTATCATCGAGATCAATGAAAACGAGTCACTTTCTTGGATGAATCGCGTTTCTCTTTACAACAGGTTGATAGTCATGCCAAGATACGTTTGTCCAGCGACCGTCTGTTAGAAACATGCATCGCGTTACGGACGTAGGACGGTAGGTGCACAGTACCGAGCCATCTGGAGAGTGGGGGCTCGGAAGGAGGAGAGCCCAGTCAGCTGGGCTTTCGTGGGATCTGTGGCAGTAATGAAAGATATCATGACCACTGCTGACCACCTGCATCCCGTTGTCGCTTAAGTCTTTCCCGAAGGCGATGGCATCAGCCATCATCATACCTGTTCGTGCCGCAAGGGCAGAATCTACCTACAACAGTCTGAGGAAGATGATACTGAACTCACGTTGCCAGCCACCGAATTCGCATGACATGAACCCGCTGGAACACATCTGGCACGACACTGGGGGCCAGTTCCTCTTCCACAACTTCAGGCTCGTAATTTACGGGAATTACGTGGCCATATGATTCCACATATCACCAGAAACATACCAAGAAATTGCGAAACAATGAGACGCAGAACCACTGCTGCATTGCGTTTTGATGGTGGTTCAACACGCTATAAAGAAGTTGGTAGTAATGTTCCGGCTCATTAGAGTATGTGTGTAATAGCACTGCACTCCACTGTAGCACTTTTCTGCACTCTACTGTAGCTGCAGCCCTACATACTGAACCACCAGCAGCTTGTTGAGGTTTCATATGTCCCGCCGCCTATGTTTCTGTGGGACACTTCAAAAGTAAGGTGAGGCACTCCGTCTTTATATTTAAGCCACCTTAACAGGTTCCACAGTCTGTATGTCAGCAGGTGGTAAATCGAAGTTTCATAGTTCTACTTCCAAACAAGGATTATGCCTTAGTGACCTGTTCCAGCTTTGTAGTATTTATTACCAACCTTCCTTTGGTCTTACCACACTTCTTCCTCCGACTGTGCCGTAACAGCTTCTTGCTTTTGGTAGTCGCCTTTCAATCATACCTTACAGATGGTATTTCCAATTTGTATTTTATCGTTTATGTTTTGTACTTGTAACTATTCTCTAATCTCTTCATTTCTACACTACTGGCAATTAAAATTGCTACACCAAGAAGAAATGCAGATGATAAACGGGTATTCATTGGACAAATAATTAGACTAGAACTGACATGTGATTACATTTTCACGCAATTTGGGTGCATAGATCCTGAGAAATCAGTACCCAGAACAACCACCTCTGCCCATAATAACGGCCTTGATACGCCTGGGCATTGAGATAAACAAGCTTGGATGGCGTGTACAGGTACATCTGCCCATGCAGCTTCAACACGATACCACAGTTCATCAAGAGTAGTGACTGGCGTATTGTGACGAGCCAGTTGCTCGGCCACCATTGACCAGACGTTTTCAATTGGTGAGAGATCTGGAGAATGTGCTGGCCAGGGCAGTACTCGAACATTTTCTGTATCCAGAAAGGCCCGTACAGGACCTGCAACATGCGGTAGTGCATTATCCTGCTGAAACGCAGGGTTTCGCAGAGATCGAATAAAGGATAGAGCCACGGGTCGTAACACATCTGAAATGTAACGTCCACTGTTCAAAGTGCCGTCAGTGCGAACAAGAGGTGACCGAGACGTGTAAACAATGACACCCCATACCATCACGCCAAGTGATACGCCAGTATGGCGATGACGAATACACGCTTCCAATGTGCGTTCACCGCGATGTCGCCAAACACTGATGCGAGAATCATGATGCTGTATACAGAACCTGGATTCATCCGAAAAAATGACGTTTTGCCATTCGTGCATCCAGGTTCGTCGTTGAGTCCACCATCGCAGGCGGTCCTGTCTGTGATGCAGCGTCAAGGGTAATCACAGCCATGGTCTCCGAGCTGATAGTCCATGCTACTGCAGACGTCGTCGAACTGTTCGTGCAGATGGTTGCCGTCTTGCAAACGTCCCCATCTGTTACCTCAGGGATCGAGACGTGGCTGCACGATCCGTTACAGCCATGCGGATAAGATGCCTGTCATCTCGACTGCTAGAGATACGAGGCCGTTGGGATCCAGCACGGCGTTCCGTATTACCCTCCTGAACCCACCGATTCCATATTCTGCCAACAGTCATTGGATCTGGACCGACGCGAGCAGCAATGTCGCGATACGATAAACCACAATCGCGATAGGCTACAATCCGACCTTTATCAAAGTCGGAAACGTGATGGTACGCATTTCTCTTCCTTACACGAGGCATCACAACAACGTTTCACCAGGCAACGCCGGCCAACTGCTGTCTGTGTATGAGAAATCGGTTGGAAACTTTCCTCATGTCAGCACGCTGTAGGTGTCGCCACCGGCGCCAAATTTGTGTGAATGCTCTGAAAAGCTAATCATTTGCTTATCAAAGCATCTTCTTCCTGTCGGTTAAATTTCGCGTCTGTAGCACATCTTCGTGATGTAGCAATTTTAATGGCGAGTAGTGTAAATCAATCTCTTTTAGAACACCCTAGTACAAAACTCAGAAATTTCATTTCTGCTATTTGTACGTGACTTCTCTCTCTCTCTCTCTCTCTCTCTCTCTCTCTCTCTCTCTCTGTCTCTGATTATTCATGTGTCATTTCCACAAAGCAGCGTAGGGACTGCGATTAAATTATACAACATTAGCTAGATGTCTTCGAGTTTTATCTTTTGGTGTTCTTCTTATGGTGCCGTATACAGGATGTTCGGAAATTGCTGTTACAAACTTCTAGGACTTACAGAGGGGAGTGAGTACAAAACATTTTGAATTGGAACCCATGTGCAAAAACGTCTTCCAACGATTCTATAGAGCGTCAAAGTTACAGGCGTCGGCGGCAGTAAATGTATGTGTGTACAGGGTGATTCCTTGATGATGGTACAAACTTTCGAGGATAATGGAGAAGTGTAAGTGTATCAATTTGAGGTAAGGGTCCCTATACCGGAAACCCATATGTCTAAAGCTATAAGCTAAAACAGTTACGACATCTCTCACAGTGGAATACACATACCGATACGGTTGTTGCTAAGAATGTATGTCATGCAACTTTCAGAGGTGGTAGAATGGACTAAAACAAGA
The DNA here is from genome assembly GCF_021461395.2 of Schistocerca americana. NCBI lineage: Eukaryota > Metazoa > Arthropoda > Insecta > Orthoptera > Acrididae > Schistocerca > Schistocerca americana. The sequence continues at coordinate 458,221,923 of NC_060119.1, read as the reverse complement.
AAAATTGTCTACTAAACATGAACTATGAGCACGTGTTCATTTTCGCTAATTTGAAACACATCTCCGCTGTTGAAAAATTGCTTACAGCTCCTCAGGTACCCGTTCTAGAGGCCATATCTACTAGAAATACTACTATCTCTGAATGTTGCATGTGCTAAAATCTTAGCACAACAGTACCGTTACATGTATTCCAATGTCAGAGAAATCAGAATGGTTGTCGCTTATAACTTTTGTCTTGTTCGTTTCTGGTACAGGGAAGCTTACCTCCAACTGATACATCTATCCCTCTCTATTATCCTTGAAACTGTACAACATCATCATCACGGAATTACCCCTTTATACACCTACATTTACAGATGCCGGCGCCTATAATTTTGGCTCTCCTTAGCGTCGTTCGATAATGTTTCCGAACATTGGCTCCTGTTGAAAATATTATGTATTCACTCTCCTCTACAAGTCCTGAAAGCTTGTAACGGGAATTTTCGAACACCATGTATAGTTGGAATTTAGTATCTATGTCTCTGTTGTGGCCAAAAGGTATATTTTATCCAGTGTAGGTAAAGTTAAGAGACTCGTTCAGTTAGTTGGTTGTTGTACAATATTCTGACTCTTAGGGAATAATTCCTCAAGAAGGCCGTCACCTTTATTTTGTTAATGGAAATATTTAAATTATATTGTGCTGAGACCCGCTGCATCTTATGTAATGCTCATTGCAATCCATCTTCTGTTTCCTCTATTAGCAGCAGGGCATTAGCCGATAGCAGCGTATTAATAAATTTGCCACATATGGGTAGTGTCGTCAAAATATATATTAAGCAGTGTTGGAGAAAGAGTACTTCCTTGTGTTACTGCTTAATATATAATTAGTATTATCGCCCCTCTCTTCCATTTTGTTGGAACTGCGAGTGTCCGTGTGTTCAAATACTGGCTCTTTATTTTGATATAAGATGTTTAGGGTAGCGAGTCATTGAAAAATTTCCAATACTATCTTTCTATCTGCCTTTTCGAACGCCTTTTTGAAATCGACGAACGCAATGTGCGTCGGAATGTTATATTCTCTCTGTTTCTCAGATATTCTGTTTATTGTACAAGATCTTCCTTTACTAAACTTATTTCGAACTTCAGATACGTTGGCCTCTGCAATGGGTTCCAAACGAGCATTAAGGATCTTAGCATGTATTTTGTATCCTGTGTTCAAGATACGTGTTTTGTAATTTTTGCGCTCCCTTTATCACCTTTCTTGAAGATTCACACTACATTCGCTACCCTCCACTGCTCCAGTATCCTGTTTCCGAGCCAGCATATATTTATCATATGCAGAAACGATGTTTCGGTAGCACTCCTCCCTGTTTCGATAATTCCACGCTAATCCCTTCTGAATCTGGGGCCTCTCATCTTTTTGTTTTCCTTAATGCGTCTCCAACGCTTCTGTAGTCACATCCTCTTCTTATATCGCCTGATTATCATCACGGCACTAAAGATTTTTATAGTGTTTCAGCAAATCCTGAAGTTCTATTATATCCATCTTCGTGGTATCTCTCTCCGACTTATTCAGGTTTCGTTCTCGTCTGTATTTCTCTTCTGATTCTTCAGAGCTACTTCGTAGTAAAATTTGGAAGCTTTTTGTTTTCTCTTAATGTCTCTTTAATTTCTGTGTTCCATTTCCTTAAGACTTTCTTATTTTTATTTGTTCTAATTTTCCCCAACACTTCTGTACCTGTTCTTATATCGCATTGTTCCATTTTATTCCATTCTATATCCGTGTGTTTCATTCGTCTTTGGTAAAGGTCTCTTATACTACAATCACGTAGTCGTCATACCTCTTTCCCTTAATTCTCCTCTGTACCGTTTCTCTTCCAAAGAATCGTTTTATCAACAAGAAGGAAACGATCTGTAGATTTGTCACGTCCTCTGTGAACTCCTGTGTTTTGTACCATAACCATGATTTTGGTCCGCTATTACCTGGTCTATTAATGATCCCAGGCCTCTAGCACTCCAAGTATATCAGTTCCTCTTTGAATTAAGATGACTGCTCGTCGTTGCTATGTCCTTTCGTTTAAAATATGTTTTTATCTGGTATTCACGTGAGTATGCCTTGCACAGGAACACTTTGTCGGGCAGCCTCCAGCGGTAATTATTTTCTCTCTCCCTCGAAATCCCATGGTCCCTGGAAATCTGAAGTTAAATGAGTTAATTGTCTTATAACCTGTCCACCATGTGGCAGACCAGTCTAGTCTTCCGTGTGAACGTGTTTCAGTAGGCTATAACTCACGTATCATATAATTTGCACCTTTACCTCAAGTTCCGTGATATATATTGTCCTTTCGTCTACTAAAGAGCAATGTCAACATTTGTAGAATCTTTTTTTTTTTTTTTTTTTTTTTTTTTTGTAATAGTTACCTTTTATGTCCCTAGTTATAATGGATATAGTGATCACGACTCCGCGATTAGGAATGAAATCTTTCTATCACTTCAGTTTAACTACGGATCAGAGTGACTCACACAATGATCTTCATACTTGAAATTCTACAACTTAACCTGCAGCTTCTTCAAAGTGGTCCTGACCAATAATCGCATGTGCTGACGTAAATTTTTGGAGCGAAAGGTTGTGGGCAATAACACTCGAGCCTTCTTCAGAACAGCTGTGGGGATGATCGCTTTAAGATGAGTCTCATCAAGTGGTCGTCAACGCTGCTGCTTGGAAATTTATCACTTTAGCTCCCCTAGCAAGGCAGGAAATAACGTCATAAATGCTAAGTTCTCGGGACACGCGGAAGCCTATGATACAAAGAGTGGAAATATCACCTTCATTGAACGTCTCTTAACGAGTAGCAAGAAAGAGTGATTATCAGGCTGTGCTAATCCCTTCAAGTTCGCTTCACACTGAGCGTACGTTCCACTGAATACTGCTTCTCAAGATTGCGTTTCAAATTGTTTCTTTTTAATACTCATAATAGTGAACCATGTTTGAGGGAAGTATGACCGAAAGAGCTAAATTTTGGCATTACACTAATTTACATAACTATGAAAGAAGTTAATTTTCGCTGTACGGCTTGAGAAACGTGGCTTTTTTATCAGGCAAGCTTTATTACAAACAGCACCCACAAAACTAAAACTCGACCACTATTTTGCGTACTGCTCACATACATACATTGCCTGATAACGCGTTTATGTATATCAAAACGCGTCGTATAGCACTTTATAGAGGGCGAAACAGAATTGCAGCGACATAACTTCAGAGGCTGTTCAGGGAAATTCGATGAATATTTTGGTATGAGGGACCCGTGGTCTCAAGTCCTCGTTACACAGTTACTGCACATAAAGTTGGATTTCCCATTCCCACTTTCCTTTGTCTCTGTATTCCACTGGAAGTACTTACACAACAGCGCAAATTTGAACGGCGAGATCTGTGTGTCTTATGCGGAAACAAACGTTTTCCATTCCCTCATGGTGCTTTCTTTTGACTACATTAATGACCGCTTTACTGATAAACAGCTGACCGACATTCATCTCTTGTATGAGTTCACGGAATGTAATGAAGTTCGGCGCAATGGCTCACGAAGCGGCAGAATCTACATCACAGTACTTTCGCTGCCGCACATGGACGCCGACAAAATCGTGGATCGCTCCTTCCGCATTTAATAACTGCGTATTACAGGCTCTTTCACCGTTCTGAGGGCATTTTCACAGAAACAAAAGTAAAAGCATAACCAACTAAATAAACCATAATCACATTACCATCTGAAACTAACTGTATAAAGGGACAGTGTAATGGTTCTAAAAATTTTATAGTACTATTATTTCAGATTACCTTGTTTGTGTGTTACGCATCACTCTCACGCGGGATATTAAAACATAAGCATCCAGCGCTCAGTTTCAGCCCTGACACATGTGATTCTACCCACGGAACCAGCGCATCTTGCTGCACTATTAGATTGAGTTGAGAGACGATTAGATGAGGATAGACACATCTGGCATTGAGCCAGGGATATCCATCCAGAACGCCTATGCTGGCAGCACTCCAGTTCATTACCAGTGCGGCTATGATCTTCATGCCCTTACTCTTCGGGGACAAAAGCCCCTGAATTTACCTTCGGATTATCTCTGTTTTGATGCGGCCTGCCACGAAATCTTCTTCTGTGCTAACCTCTTCGACTCGGAGTGGCACTTATATCCTAGTTCGTCAATTGTTTGTGGGATATAATCCTATTTCTGTGTTCCTCTACCGCATTTACTCTCTGCATCTCCCTACAGTTCCATGGACGATGTACCCGGCTGCCGTGAAGAAGATACTGTCATACTATCCCATTTTCTTGCCACTCTCTTCTTCACGCATTTGTTTTCTCACCGTCTCTAAGGAGAACCTCCACTTTTCCTATCTACTCAGTCTACATACTACGAATATCATTCTATGGCATCAACCTCAGGCGCTTGGGATCTCTTTTTTTCTGGTTTTCCTGCAATTGGTGATTGACTTGAAAACAACTCTGTACTCCAAACGTATAGTCTCAGAAATTTATTTCCTCAAATTAAGGTCAATGTTGATACTAGCAGCAAATGCCCTCTTTTCTGCTATTTATGTCATACTTGTGTCTGTCGTCATGTGCTTTTAAGAAAGGAGAATTCCACCACTTCGTCTACTTCATAGTTCCCGACTTTGATGTTAAGTTTGTCGCTAATCTCTTTGACTCTTCATTACCTCCGTTTTTCCTCGGCTTACTCTCAATTCTATATTCATATTACACGCTCATTCCATTCAACAGGTTCTTTAATTCTTCCTCACTTCCACTGAGGCCAACAATGGTATTAGAGTGCCTTATCATTAATATCGTTTCACCCTTAATTTTAATCCACATATAACCTCTATTTAAATTTCTGTCATTGCTTCTGCGACGTATATGTTGAGGAGTGCGAGAGAAAGACGATATACCTGTATTACGCAGTTTTTATTCCGTGTTCTACGTTCTCGTTCTACTGTTTTATAAATTCAAATCATGCTGGTGGATTTGGATTAGTTGGACCATTTGTTAAGATGAGAGCACGGGGCAGTGCTTTCTTGTTCATGCTGTTGTGCTGGTTGTGCCACATTGCGGGCCATGATGCACCGAATCGAACTGCGTACGCTGTCGTATGTTGCTATGGAGCCTGTAAGGAAGATAAGTTACTCACTCCACAGGTGACAGATGATCATGCCAAATGGACTGGAAATGTCGTAAAAGCGATGAGACAGGCGGATTTGTGCTTTGAGCAGGGAGCAGAGGGCAGGAATGAACCATGCCAGATAAGGCACCAAAGTCCATAACTTCTAATGTCAATATTTTGTATGTAAATAGCTAAGAAACCAATCTAACAATGGTATGGACTTCACCAACACCGATTTATATATTTCTATAATTTCAATGATTAAAAATAGCCCTGCAACGACAAATAATAAAAAAAATTTAATGTTACGATTGGTTGGCGGTCTTAGTTGGTCAGACGCGAGTGAGCGCTCTATGCGGCCTGGTATAGTCAGACGTTGTCTAACGGAGTGTCAGACTAGTCTTCATACACGCAACTTGTGTGCGTTACGACTGATTATTTCATTTAATTAAAAGTGCTTTCCCTTAATTTTGCCTCAGGAAAATTTTTCACCCATTCCTGTACTGCCATGCAGATTGTGAACACGTATAGACAAGTGTTAAAGAAAAAAGCGGAGTTTTATTCTGAATATTGTGACCTTTTGAAGAAAGATATAGATAGAGGCAGAGCACCCCTTTGTGAATACTATGGTGCTCGAATTACTATAATCAGATTTCGCCATCGTTACTGTGATTAATGAGCCCGGACTGTTTCTCATATCGTGCAGACGCGTTTTCCCATTTTGGTCTGAATTAAGAAATGAGTTTTCATCCCTTGTGTGGAGACTTTATTTTAGCATCGTGTTGATATGCCCCAAAACCACTCCAAAATCACTATTTTCAAGTAGCATATTAGGAGCCTCGGCCTAGGGAGAGGAAGTTCATTGGGGCATCATGGCAGCTCTTGAACATACAAATAAGCATCCACCCTAGCGAATAATCAAGTGCAGTTTGCTAGAATATACCTTTGTGGTTCATTCAACGTCGCACTGCAAACGCGACCTACCACAAACTACGACGGTCGTTTCATATTGATCTATACTTTTTTTCCCGCTTAAGTCGCCTTGCGCCATAGGACTCGTCATTGCAGTTGCAAATATGTAGTACTTTGGTGTAACTGTTGGTGACAGAACGATCGCTAGGAGCGTAATTCCTGCACAGCACATCCCATTCTCTCAACCGTTGTCATTGTGGAAGCCAACAGCATGACGTGTTATCATCAAGCACAGTGGTAGACAACGTGATTTCCTTGTGAGTATAAACACTGGCTGTTGGTAGCGGTGTGCGGAGAGTGTGCACTATCGCTCAAATGTGCTCTTCCAAGAAGACAATGCTCGTCCACATCCGAATCGAACAACTACGGCTGCGAAGGCTGAAATGGTGTTCTACATACTGCAATATACCTCACTCGGTCCCTTCTGATTACCACCTACTCACTGCTGTGAAAGAACCTCTGCAAAGATATAATTCCGCAGACTTCCATGAATGTGAACAGTGGTTCTGTAGCGGGTGCGACAGACTTCAAGAAACTGGTTCGAGAAGGGCCTACAAAAGTTCCGCGGAAACCACGCTGTCCCGTACTGCCCTTGTTAACGACACACCTGATGCCAGCTACAGTAATAACAGCATTTGGGGGAACGGTCTGTACTGTTCTGGGGTTACACTTTTAGCCACTTACAGTCACATCAAAGTACTAATACTTGCAGCTGTAATGGTGAATGAAACGATGTACCATAAATCTTCTTCTTCTTCTTCCATTCTTCCTCGGCTAAAGCCTGTTTCTTTCAGTACCTTTGAATCTATCCTGGAACTGTCGCTACTTTGAACGGACACTAGTTGTTTTCCCAGCTGGTGATTTATTTCTTATGATTTTTACACTCTTCCTATCATCTAACCTGTCTATGCGTTCGTTCTAGCCATGCTTTCTTTTACGTACATGCCCATTAACGGTCTGGTATAATGTGTCATTACCAAAATGGAAATGAGCGTATGGCATTGTTGGCCGGGGGGCCTCATCCGCGGAAGTTCGGCTGCCAAATGCAAGTTTGATTGTAGTCGACGACACATTGGGCGATATGCGCGCCGGTGATGAGGGCAACACAACACGCAGTCCACGAGTAGAGAAAATCTCCAACCCGGCCGGGAATCGAACCCGTGCCTACTGTACGGGAGACAAACGCGTTACCACCCAGCGAAGCAGGCGGACGTAGCATTCTCATTTCATGGGGGTTCATGGGAGTTGGGAACGGAATTGCAAGTTTCCGTGGGACGCCAGTAGCGGTCGCACGGCATCCGGCGGATCTGACAGGGCACGCCCACTAAGCCACGCCTCTAGCAGCTCTGAACTACTCGCGTCCCCTCCCACCATGATACAGGACGGCCGGCGGCAGCAACACAGCCCCTCTTTGCTACATGATGCTACGCAGAGTCTGAATTTATTAACACCGATAGCTGTACTCTGTTTCTTGCTGCATTATTTGTAATGAGTCTTCATACTCTTGGAGAGATAGAAGTGAATTTCCAGTTCACTGTGTTAGCTTGTTCGCTAATCATTTCTGCTCCTGCCCAGATTTCATACAGGGGAAGTGCCACATCACTCAATAGCGCATGTGTCCTTACCTTCTTGTACGGAACTGTACACAACAAAAGGAGTGCGCTTTACATCCTTTTCTAATGCCTTCTCTTTTTCTCTCTGTCTCTGTGTTTCTCTGTAATCCATAGCAAAATTTTCATTTCCGTGGTTTCCAAAAGTTTCTCCGTTTTTTTATGTTTGCAGTGTTGTCTCATATACAACTACATCATACTCTGCAAGCCCCCTAATAGTGTGTGGCTGAGGATACTCCAACCCTATTCCACTCGCGAACAGTGCGTGGGAAGAATGATGGTCGGTGAGCCTCTGTATTAGCTCTAATTTCTCGAATTTTCTCCTCATGTTCAATATGCTTGAGGTATGTGGGTGTGTGGGGGGAAGTAATATGTTGTCCGACTCCTCCTGAAAATTGCTGACCCAAAATGCCAATAGTTCAAATGGTTCAAATGGCTCTGAGCACTATGGGACTTAACATCTATGGTCATCAGTCCCCTAGATCTTAGAACTACTTAAACCTAACTAACCTAAGGACATCACACACATCCATGCCCGAGGCAGGATTCGAACCTGCGACCGTATGCCAATAGTAAATCTGTTTATGTCGTAATTGGTCTCACTATTGTTTTGTGTATTTTTATCTTTGACGCTTTTCCTATAAGTTGTTTTTCCAAATAGTATCATTTAAACACTCTGCCACTTTGTTTGCTTTTGCTCCTTGTTGTCTAACTTGCTTTTCGACATTTACCCTGCTGGGCAGTTCAGTATCAAGACATTTAAAAGTCATTACCTCTTGAATAATTTTTCCATCCACTTGCAGTTGTTTCCAGACATGCGTGTCAATGACCAGTAGACTGATATCATGGGTAAATACTGAGGGCGTTGCGGAAAACATTGAAGCTGTCGCCGTACAGGGTAAAGATCGTGCGTCTGTCCATATCTGCAAGAGAAGATCGTAATTACATCGAGAAGCCGTGAGACACCGTCATACTAGTGACAAAGCAGAGCTTCGTAAGGAAGGCAACAATAAGTATTCAGGTGCTTATCCAGCAGAAAAGAGCCCGTGGAAGGTTGCAATACTCTGTAAGCCGTAGAAAAGCTAACAGCGAGGGAGAACCACACACGTGATGTCATAGCCATCCTCACGACGGCCGAGCGCACGGGGAGCAAAAACATAAATACTCAACTTCTCTTAACAAATGTCGCAGAGCTGAGTGCCGATTGCCGACTGTCCAGTTCAGTCTCAGCAAGCCTCGCTGTCTTCGATCGTCTACGCACTCTGCTGTTCGCAGCTGATCAACTTGTGAGGCAACACTGATGGGGCGTGGAAGCCGCTGTCGCCTTGCAGGCCTGCTGGATGGTTGATCTGCGTCGCCTGAACGCTATTCCTCATCCACTTCGAGAGGGGTGGCGCCGCTGCAGAACATCTCGTTCCTGTGGCAGATACCGATGCCACTGCACGAAAGCAAGTACTTAAGGTGGTCCTGGGACGTAGTTCCGGAGTGCAAATCTTCGTCGTCAACGAGTGTACTTTGGATATAACTATATAGAGCTGGAGGCCGCAAGAGTCCGTCGACAACAGCTGCCCTGTCCTGGAGATACTACGAGACGAGCGCACGCTGCTGACGAGGTGCTGCTCCGCCGGCCCAGCCGTGGTGTGGCGCTTTTGGAAGACAGTCCTTTACTGCTGCCTAACAAACGTGTTGGCGCTCTCGAGCGCAACTTGTGCCTCACTACCGCTTCCCACCTGGCTCTCTTCTAACATAGGAGTCTGGGAGTGGACTCCTTTAATACTACCACACCTCTTCAATGTTTGCCAGCAGGATCAGGAATGACGGGAAAAAGTAAAGTGCATATCACTGTGGAATGTACCTCGTACATCTTGCGCGGTTATATTGCCCGACGTAAGAATGCGTCACGGCAGGAACTTGTTCTCATTTTTAAGTGCGGAAATGCTACACAGGACAAAGTGATTTCCACAGTCGTAGCAGGAAAGGCGGAGGGACGGACGACTGGGGGAGGAAGCGAGGTGCCTCCGGTGGCGAGCGACTGCGGGCGACAGCATCTGGTGCGCCCAGCGACGCCGTGGCTAATTTAGCGCGAGGCGAGGCGCGGCGCGGTCGCGGGCGCGGGCGCGGGGATCCGTCGCGCTGCTGGCAGACATCTATTACGGCGGAGGCGGCACGGTGCGGCGAGGCAATGGAGATTAAATTCGGCTGGCGATAAATCAAGAAAGCGGCGCCGGGACGCAGGAAGGGCCTATAACTCGCGCGGCCGCGACAAGCTACATCGAGGGCCATTCCTTATCTGCCGCTCTCCTCTGCGATTGATTTACGGCGGGCCGCGGCCGTTCCTTCCGGCTGCTGCCTCCTCAGGAAGCCCACTGGCCCTAACGCCAACCCTCAACCCTACCTGCGGACGCCCGCTGTGTTGTCGCCCCCCCCCCCCTCCCCCAGACACACTGCTCGCTTTGCCATGGCCTCTCCTGAGAAGACTTGCTGCAGAGAAGACGACCTGACGGTTTGACCACTGATACCGTGAGGTGACAGTGTCATGGGAAAGCGATATGCAGATACGCAGATGGTGGTAGTATCGTGAACACAAGGTGTGAGAGAGCAGTTCACTGACGCAGCTGTACTGAGAAGATTCATGTGACAGGGCTCCGACGTGATTATGGCCGCACGACAGAACTTTGAACGTGGAGTGGTAGATAAAGATAGACGCAGGAGATATTCCATTTCTGAAATCGTTAGCAAACTCAATATCCCGCAATGCACAATGTCAAGAGAGTCCCGAGAATACAAAATTTCAGGTATTACCTCTGACCATGAACCTTTTCTTGACAACCGAGCCGGCCGCTGTGATCGAGCTATTGTAGCCGCTTCAGTCTGGAACCGCGCTGTTGCTACGGTCGCAGGTTCGAATCCTGCCTCGGGCACGGATGTCAGTGATGTTCTAAGGTTAGTTAGGTGTAAGTAGTTCTAAGTCTAGGGGACTGATGACCTCAGATGTTAAGTACCACAGTAATCCGAGCCATTTGAATTTGACAACCGAGAGCAGTGGCGTTTGTGTAGAGTTCTCGGTGCTAACAGACAAGCGACACTGCAGGGAATAACCGCAGAAATCAACGTGAGACCGTTCGACGAACATACGCTTCAGGACAGTGCGGCGAAATTTGGCGTTAGTTGGCTATGGCAGCAGACGATCGACGCGAATGCCTTTGGTAACAGCATGACGTCGCCAGCAGCGTCTCTCCTGGATCCTAGAGGATTGGAAAACCGTGGCCTGGTCAGATGAGTCCAGATTTCGTTTGGTAAGGACTGATGGTAGGGTTCGAGTGTGGCATGGGCCCCACGAATCCGTGGACTAAAGTTGTCACCAAGGCACTGTGCAAGCTGACGGTGGCTCTGCAATGTTGTGGGCTGTGTTTACATTTAACGGTCTGGGTCCTGTGGCCTAACTGAACCATCAATGACTAGAAGTGGTTACGTTCGGGTACTTGGAAACTATCTGAAGCCATTCGTGGACGCCATGTTCCCCAAACTAACAATTCTCCACGTCACCGGGACACAATTGTTGCTGTTGAAGAATACTCACTACACTTCGAACAAATTATTTGGTCACCCAGATCGCCAAACATGATTCCGATCCAGCATTTATGGGACGTAGTAGATAGGTCTATTCGGGCACAAAATCCTTTTCCAATTATGGCGACTATAGACGCAGCTTGTCTCTGTATTTCTGTAGGAGACTTCCAACGACTTGTTGAGTCAATGCCACGTCGGGTACTGCAGTAAAGCGGGGAAAAGGACGTATCTTATGACTTTTGTCTCCTAGGTATGGTCTCTGTCTGTCAGTATCTACGTCTACATGTTCTAAGGTATTTGTTGTAGCGTGGTACCAACTTTCAAATATCCTCGTCGTAGAAGGCAGCTGCCTGTGGTTTCGGCCGACTGCCTACACTGGCCTGCAGCTTGTGGTCCCTGCCAAAACGCCTTACTCAGGGACATTAGGTACTGTGAGAGAAGAGATGAAAATCAGTGGAAGCAAATCCAGGCGACCACTTCCCATGCAAAAACCTGCAGGAGTATCTTTATTGCCCGTGTAGTGTGCGGCCGATAATTGTAATGACGAAGGAAACACATGACGGTTACGGTATTTGGGCTGCACGAAACCAGGCGAAACCCCTCAGCAGGCACTCCACACTTGGTGGGCGACACTGCTTGCTAGGCATTTTTACGTGCTCACTGTTTGCTCGTAACTAAAAAGTGCAACGTTACGCGACAGACGGGTATACTCGACGCTACGCAACACATCTATACAAAGCTACACCGCATTTTCGTGGCTTCAGTTTCGGGAGCGATATGGGGCTGAAAAAAAAAGAAAGAAAAAAGACCTTGATGCGTACACACTCTGCAAGCCACTGCACGGTGTTGTAGCAGAGAGTACTTTATGTACGACTTTCATTTCTCCGAGTGCAGATGCGTGCACGATACGAACAGCAGAAATGTCAACAGTCTTCTCCACTGCAGCGTACTGTTCTCCAGTCTGGCAGAGGAGTCAACATACCAACTACCTAGACGTGCAATACACGAAAGGATGCATATCATCATCGGCTCATTAACTTCTATTCCGATATAATGGCTCTCTATCATTAATTCAAAATGTAGCAAGGAATTTTCCAAATACATATGGAACGTCCCCTTTGAACAATTATACATGACTGTGCTTAAACTGACACACAATATTTTTTTTTAGCGCAACGCAATCTGACTTTCAATAATCCCTACAAAAGAATGGCCGACTAACATTAACCTATACCTTTCACAAATCACTTACCTCACAAAAATCTTCGTTCCTCGAACTACTGCAATACAGCGAGCGCCACTACTGCCAGCTAAATAAAAGATTCAAACTACTGAAGGCGCTAACTACTGATAGGCATAGATAGCAAATGAAAGATTTTAATAGAGAACAAACAATGTATTTACCTTAATAGTCATAATATATATAGCAGTTCATGACATCCAGTCTTACAAATTTCAAAACTCCGCCATCTCTCTCCCCACATCCACCACTGCTGGCGGCTCACCTCCAACTGCGCATCGCTACGCGCTGCTAACATCCAGCTGCCCAACACTACAATGGCGAGTATTACAACAATGCAAAGCAGCCACAGACTACACACAGCACAGCCAGTGATTTCCATACAGAGTGCTACGTGGCGTTACCAATAAGAAAACATAAACAGCCTACTTACATAGCCCCCATGCTCCCCACAAAAAATTTTACAAATTGTTTTGGGCAGTGGCCAATAATGATTTGATAAAATTTTTCATAATTACAATAACAAAGAAATCAAATGCACACACTTATTGATAAAATGTTGGTCAAAAGCTAAAATTTTCTCACAGTCCATAAAGACAGTCCTGATCGTTTATCACAGTAAAATAGCAGTGTTTTTATCAAAGTCTGAGCAGTAGAAGAAAATGCACATGGAAGTAGTGGATTTCCATGCAGTCTTGAAGAAGTAGTGTTGTCCTTCCAACGAAAAGACAGTGCTGACTCTTGACATGCAGACAGGTAATGGGCCACAACAGAGGAAACCCACAGCAGAGTCAGTCGAAGTTTTGAAGAATATTGGTAGGTAGGTCATCACAGAGTAGACCCACTGTAGTCCTGGTAGAGATTACGGTATTGGTGGGCCACCAGAGGTGCAGACCCACTGGAGACCTTGTAGAAATAATGGTACTGGTGAGTCAGCGAAGGTGTAGACCCACTGTAGTCCTTGTAGAAATAATGGTATTGGTGGGTCATCAAAGATGCAGACCCACTGTAGTCCTTGTAGAGATTACGGTATTGGTGGGCCACCAGAGGTGCAGACCCACTGCAGTCCATGTAGAAATAATGGTATTGGTCGGTCATCAAAGATGCAGACCCACTGTAGTCCTTGTAGAGATGGCCAGCAGCCATCTGCTGCGACTGTGCATGTGCACAATCACCATCGAGGAGTCTTGCGGATAATATAGCAAAGTCCATAACCACCACTTGTGCACTCACAAAGTTTTTGGAATTGTCCTTAGAACCAGCAATGCTGTTATCCAGTCCCTTGCTGAATTATTAACACACATGCAAACACTAACAGTCCCTACTTCTCACATATTGTCCATATACTACGACCAACAGAAACGTGTGCAGTGAAATGGAACTTACAAGTTAATAATATGATGAACTGGTGTCAATTACAATTTTATAACATAAGAATACAATTACAAAGGTACAAAATACATCATTAAGGAACATAACAATACAGATAACATTTGTAGTACAGGCTTTACAAAAGAATCGAAGTAACATATACATCAGTGTTACAGGAATTATGACATGAGTACATACATAAAAGATCAGAATAACTTTCGAAACATCAACTTCACATATGAGCAACAAAACAGAACAGATAAATAATGTCTAAACATCTTTACAAAGTAAATAACATAGTATTAGAAAAATTCTACAACATAACTCATATCAGCTAAACACATAAAGACAGGAAAAACACAAATATACAAGAGTACACAAGAGGAAAGGGCAGGGTTCGTTTTCAGTGTAACATTTGGTACTGCAGTCCAACCTAAAACTTCATTCCATAGATCTTTCGTCTTATTTCAACATTTGTTTCCACCAAAAAAATCCTATCCAAGCATGCTTTCTGTATTTATATGTTCACATATTTCTTACCTCATTATTTATTTTCCATTATCTTACCTCATCATTTATTTCCAAGAAAATCCTACGTAAACCTGTTGTCCCTAAAGCCTACTTTTTTGCTCATATCCTCTTTCATAATACTTTTTTGGCCAAACCATTTTCTTATAGCTTCTCAATGCATTTCTTCCAATTCATCACAACTCGTTCTCTCATACAGCCTATCCCATGTTAAGCTAACTTAAATCTACTGAGCTCAGATGCTAAACTAAGGAACGAGGCAATGCAGCAGCACAAAACAATTAACACAAACAGCAATGATAAAAAATACAAATGGCAAAGCAAGCAGCATAAATTAGAAAAGCAAATGCTATATTACAACTAATATAAGGCAATGCGCAGCAAACAAGAAAAATAAATCAGTAGTTAAACTAGATTAACAGAGTAATACAAAGTGAAATTTAATAACACTATGCCTGGCAAACAGCAGCAGCAAATGCAATAACTTATACCTAATCATGAAAAAGCTCAAGCAGAAAAAATATTACAGTAAAGATGGCCATGTCTAATACCTATGTCACATCTTAACACTAGAGTGATGCATCACTGTAGCTTGCTCTAGCAGACAAGTTACCAAGTCACTGACAAAAATCATGTATGCAATTCCTGTGAAGTGGAAATGTCTTTTTGTGCTCCCTCACTTTTTTGGAGTCCATCCATCATAAAGTTATTTTTTACTGGATCTGTAGGCATAAAATATTTATATTAGAACATCTATAAAATTTTATTTTAACCAATGCTGCAGTGCAGCTAGGAACTAGATATTAAACAAAATAGGCAAAGCAAGGTGTGAAACGTCATTCACTAGCCATATGGCATTTCATAATGCAGTAAACAATCTTTCAACTAGCAAGACAATAGACATGAAATGTTTCTCATCCTTTCACTTCAGTAAACATCATAAATTAAGAACTCTACAGCGTAATCATGTTTTCAAGTTTGAGGGTGTCGTATTTACGATGCTTTCTACAAAGGAATGTCAATAGCGAGGTTAATGGCCTACCTCTTTTTTTTTACCTGTGCCTCTGAAAAGGCACACACTAATGGCGTTTTCTCCAGGCGTCTGACACAGCTGGCCGCTCAAGACGCATTACGTCAAGGTCACTTGGCTTTCTTACCGAAATATTTGCGACACCAGTTTGCACTACTGTGACAGTCTCATATAAAAATTTCACAGGTCGAGAATTTGTGTTTCAAATCTATAGAAACAAAATCCTGTAAATATAACAGTGTCCAAAGAATTTTCGCCAGCACAGTGATACATTCACGCATATACACACATTTCATAACTCTTAAAGTACGATTCTCGGTTTCCAACATCCTTTTTCACAAACCAGAGTCCCTAACCACTACTCATTATCCCTTGCTTTATTACACATATACATATTCGTAGACACTTCTTCAATATTTCATCATAATAAATACGTAGCATAATCAAATTCCTCATATAGCATCAGCTTATTGATCATAAACATACCGCAACAGCGTAATACACATCGTCATCATAACATCATAAAACCTCAGTCAAATCTCAAAATCGTCATAGCTTCCTCCAATAATTTCAAAACCTAAACAAAATTCTCTGCTCATTTAATAGTGTCATCTACCTCAAACGTACTTTAAAAATCACGATCCCATAGCAAATACATCATTCAAAGCTCTCATAGTATCATAATGGTTCAGAAAAAATATGAACAGTTCACAAAGTCCAGACAAAATACAATTTCATAAGTGTAAAGTTATCCAACTGTGTAATTGCGTAAACATGTGTCACTGACATAGTAAAAAAATTTTTGTTTCTCTGTTAAATAATCAGATAGCTGTGTAATTCTGTATTAGAGAAATATGGTACCGATGTGTAAAGTTGTATAAGCAAATACCATATTAGCTAGGGCTCCTTGTGCTTGCCAAACACATGGTACACAAAGTAAGCGTGTGCCCCCCTGAGGATTAATGTCATTATACCCTCAGGTATTACAGATTACAGCAAATGAATGAAATGTATCACAGAAAACCTTTATAGCATTGTACTTCAAATATCTTTAAAAATAAATGATTTAAGTACAAAATTAATCACTCAAATACGTGTCCCGTAGTGCTAAATGTGCGTCTTGCTGTAAGATAATCTCTGTGGAAGTGTCATAGTTATTGTCCTCCGAAAGCTAAGTTCAGCAGAAGCCAATGTACTTACCTCATGATAAACAAAAGTGAAATGCTTTGCGTATAGATATCTTAGTTATTGCGCTTATTGCCGTGATGAAGAAAGTACTGTGCTGTAACGTATTGTTGTGCTACGGAAAACGCAGTCTCATTGTAGCTGTACAACAAAAGTTACTACTAAAACATGTTTTACTTTCCAGAATAATGCAGAAAAACTGTGCAGATATAAAACAGAAACACTGCAAAGGCAACATTGTAAATTGTGACTCATTAGTAGTGTCGTGATAAAATCGTGTAGCTGTCACATAAACTAACCACTGAGTCATCTGGTATCTCACTGAAAGTACTTTAAATCCAGAATGTATTATCAAGTAAACCAAAATGTTGCATTAAAATCTAATTAGCAGTACCAGTATATGTTCTAAGTATGTAGGCCTTATAGTCGTTATGTAATCGTGCAACTAACAAGGAAGAATGTACACACACAGTAACAATGTGTCATCTGTTCACTATAACAATGCATTCGTAATTTCTGTTTAAAAATGTTCCCTAGGTTCTAGACTGGATAGTTAACTTCAAAGCATTGTTGCATGTTAACAGTTTCTCAGTGTGACAAATTGTACTAGTAGCGTGAAGTGAAAAGTTTTATGGCAAAGACTAAGTTAAAAAACAGATTATCTTTCAATAAACGGTTTTACATGAGAAATGTGGTGTAAACCTTTACTCTGTAGTGCGCAGAGTTTCAACTTCAAAGCAATTATCATGTTGTATACGTCGGTAAAGAATACTGAAATTTTTCTCAAGGTTAGCATCTATGTTATTTTTCTCTGAGCCAGCTGGCGCACGCGGCTGCCTGCTGTGCGAGTCATTGTCTGTCTCTTTGTTGGCGCGTGTCGTTATGAGGATTAGGAGACCTAACTGCTAGAAATTCACCTTGACGAGAGGACCCTGCTCTGTTTGAATCCCGCCAGTTCTGATGGAATTCAGGTCTGTCGTTTTGTCGGTAGTTTACATAGTTTCTTGTTTGTCGGTCATGTGGTGGAGGATTTCTCCCGGAATCGTAACTGTGCGCTGAACTGTTGCATCTGAAATTATTCTGTCTCCCTTGATAATAATTGTTTTTGTCCCCATATTGTCTGTTTCTGTGGTAATCTCTGTCATATTCATTACTACGGAAATAATATCTTTCTCTGTAACTATTACTCTGCCAGTGGTTGTCATATGGGAGGTGTCTGTTTTGGTCACGATTTACGTTGTAAGAATAGCCTTGTTGTGTATTATTTCTGTCATCGTGGAATTGTGACAGATGTGACCTGTAATTGTTGTGCTCCTGTTTTCGCGTTCCGCGATTGTCAGTGTCAATTTCCAGCTCTTGTAACAGTCCGTGAAAAGCTTCAATGTCGTCTTTGCAACGTCCTGCTGAAATAATATGTCGTAAATGTTCAGGCAATTTGATTAAGCAAATGCGGATGAGTTCTGAGGGGCTGTATGGGTTTGAAAGATATTGATTCTTATGCAACATGTCTTCAAAATATTTCATAAGACTGGAAAATTCAGATTGTTCGAAACGTTTCATCATTATGATGCTATGTTTTACTCAGTGGTGGTGGTTTGTGTGTAACTTCCCGTTGTTTTACTCGGTCTTGTGTAGCTTGAGACCAATACGCTGAGAGGAAGGCATGATAAAATTCTCCTTCACTGTGGCAATCGTGAATGACCGATCGCATTCTTGCAGCTGGTTCATTCTCTAAATAGCCACACATAAATTCTAACCTGTGCTCCAATGGCCAGTTGGGAGGAAAACAATGGGAGAACTGATGAAGCCATGCTTGTGGATGAATGTCGTTGTCAGAATTCTTAAATGTTTTGAATTTACGTGTAATAATGAACAGCTTATAGTCAAAATCATGCTGTCGGCGAGTCGCACATCGCTCATTGTTACTTCGTTTCGGCGGTTCCATCTCAAAATCCAATGCGCCTTGCCAATTTCTTTCATAATTTCTGAAGTGTCCTGTGTTATTATTTTGTGGTTGTTCCGTATTTCTATGTCCATCTTCCCGTACTGGAGCGCGAGTGTCCTCTGAAATATGTAATTCTTGTATTACTTGTGCCAACTGGTCTTGTACTTCCCGGATTTCTCTTTTATACTGTGTATTGATTTGATTTTGATTTTGTTTGAATTTTCTAATTTGTTAATACTCTTCAGTGTCCGTGAAGGCTACAGGTCTTGTGTCATTCAGATCATCATCTACCTTTGTAGATAAGTTAGTGAACTGATCTGAAAGTTTGGCTACTTTATCCGTTAGTGAAATTATTTCCTCTGTGTGTTTTTCTGAACCAAGTATCAGAGTGTCCATTTGTGTTGAAATCGTATCTACTGTGTCTTTTAAGTTTTCCTGAGTTTATGCAAGCTGCATAACCGAATCGGTAGATTACATTTGTTTATGTTGAGGTTCAAATATCATTCAATACATCAATTTTCAATAACCTACACACTTGCTTCATTTCACTACAGTGTTCTAACGTTGCAACTTATCTGTATACAATAGAACCATTGCATAAAGCCTCACGCGGCTTCTGATGTCATCCACTTACTCACACACACACACACACACAGACACACACACACACACACACACACACACACACACACACACACACATACATACAAAATTGTCCACTTCTCCAATATCTTACTCTTCTCTTCTTATTAAAAATTACTCTACCAATTTACTGAGTACTGAGGTGGATAGTATGTTATTCACCAACTTATTAGATCCTGCTAGGTTGGTGAAATTCATCGCTCAGGGTTGGCAACGCTAAAGGGGAAGCATAGAGTCACCGGAAAGTGACAGGGAACATTTTTTATCTGACGGAAGTTGTTACCTACAACATGATCTGTCACCCCTAGATGTTTGTTGGAAAGATTTTGGAAAACCTTCTTTATGCGAATATACACTAAAGCATCAAAGAAACTGATATAGGCATGCGTATACAAATACAGTGATATGTAAACAGGCAGAATACCACGCTGCGGTCGGCACTGCCTATGTAAGACAATAAGTGTCTGGCGCAGTTGTTAGATCGGCTACTGCTGCTACAATGTCAAGTCATCAAGATTTAAGAGAGTTTACAGTATGGCGCATGAGCGATGTGACACAGCATCTCCGAGGTAGCGATGTAGTGGGGATTTTCCCGTACAACAATTCCACGAGTTTACTGAATACAAGGAATCCAGTAAAACACAAAATCTCCGATTACGCTGTGGCCGAAAAAAGATCCTGTAAGAACGGGACCAACAACTAGTGAAGAGAACCGTTCAACGTAACAAATTGCTTCAGATTCCTATTATAACTAATTATTTGTTTCATTACTTTTCTCCTGTTTTTAATTTAATAATTTATTTTCCTGTTTGAGTAATCTTTCCTTATTTAAATTAGATGTGTTCCTTTTCTTATGAATTGTTTTGTGTTGTACTAATTAGGTGCTTAGTGTACGACACATTCAATGAAACATAATCGATATGGGCTTTCGGAGCCGAAGCTACCTCGTATATCCTTGATGACTGCACGACACAAAGCTTTGCGCCTCGCCTGGGCCCGTTAACGCCGATATTGGACTGTTGACGAAAGTAAAACTGTTGCCTGGTCGGAAGAGTCTCATTTCAAATAGTATCGAGCGGACGGTCGTGTACGGGTATGGTGACAATCTCATGAATCCACGGACCTCGTATGTCATCAGGGGACTGTTCAAGCTGGTGGAGGCTCTGTAATGTGGGGCGAGTGCAGTTGTAGTAATACGGGAACCCTGGTACGCCTCTGACGGGTGACATGTGCCTAAGCATCCTGTCTGATCACGTGCACCCATTGGTGTCCATTGTGCATTCCGATGGACTTGGGCAATTCCAGCAGGACAAAACGACGCCCTACACGTCCAGAATTGCTACAGAGTAGCTCCAGGAACAGTCTTCTGAGTTTAAGCACTTCCGCTGGCCACCAAATAACCCAGACACGAACATTATTGAGCATATCTGGGATGACTTGCAATGTGGTGCTCAGAAGGGAGCTCCACCCTCGTACTCTTACGCCCTGCAGGATTCATGGTGTCAATTCCCTCCAGCACTGCTTCAGACACTAATCGAGTACATGCCAAATCGTTTTGCGGCACTTCTGCGTGTTCACGGGCGCCCTACACGTTATTAGGCGAGTGTACCAGTTCCTTCGGCTTTTCAAAGTAGCAAAAAGCAATAGTCCTATAACAGTTATCTGCTCACTTTAATGTCAGTGAGAGCTGACCCAGTGAATGAAAAAACGGTCCTTTCTCTCCTTCATTCCCATGTAAAAACGGTCCTTCATCTCGCTCATTCCCTTAAGCCCCACAAATGCCACTCGATTGTATTACTGATGGTCCGACTAATACTGCCTTACTACTAATCTGTTAGCCTTGTCGTGTTTTGTTGTTTCCTGTTTATGGTCTCCTATTTCTTCTTATTGGTACTGGTAGTGCATGCAGACATCGCATATCCATTGTAAACAAGAAATGGTCGAGAAAACTCTACCGTTCGCGATAATTTTGATTGTGTGAACTGTAACATGTATTGCTTCGAACAACCACGTTTCAATAGCTACAAACACAGTATAAATATTAATAAATCATTTACATAGCAGCCGCTGATATCACATAACACCAAAGACGGATTTGGGGATTTGGCCGGTATTATTCCGCAGAGATTAGTATGCTGAAGAGATGAGAGGATTTAATATGTTTATGTTACCCAAACCTCATGACGTCAGTTAACAATTACAGTTTTGACGTAACAGGGTATCCAAATAAAAAAAAATTGTGCGTAAAGGGAGCCGGCCGGAGTGGCCGAGCGGTTAAAGGCGCTACGGTCTGGAACCGCACGACCGCTACGGTCGCAGGTTCGAATCCTGCCTCGGGCATGGATGTATGTGATGTCCTTAGGTTAGTTAGGTTTAAGTAGTTCTAAGTTCTAGGGGACTTATGACCACAGCAGTTGAGTCCCATAGTGCTCAGAGCCATTTGAACCATTTTTTTTTTTGAGTAAAGGGAAGACATTCGCACAAAACGTTTTTATAACAACACGTTCTGTATTAATCCAGTATAAATCACAATGCTATCAAACCTCTCTGCCAAATTCCCGTCAAGCGCATATTTTCTGCAGTGGACATTTCTAGGAAAAGACATTGGTAGTAGAGACAAGCAGATTTTACTTCTGAGTTATCATCAACTTGGCGGATGCTGATTCGTTTCCAAGTGTGTACGTGGTAAATACTAAAACAAGGAGAAAGTGTTCCTCTCCCTACTTTATCATGATTTTGTCAATTACTATTCAGTATCACCATCAGGGCCATAGTAACAAAGGCAGTACGACATTGTACGAAGAAAACAATTTCGCTAGTTGATGGCGATAGTGAAAGCATTGCCCATAAAATTACATAACGAGCAACGTACATATATGAAAAATTGTTAATAATGGAATCAGATTTGTACCAACAAGGGGGGTAGCTGCAATACTTGAAAGCTGCTGGAATTCCAACATAGAAAAGGGGCACATATCGAAATAGCCCAGTAGCTACGGCCTAATTGGTACGAATTTCATCCCATTATCAACAACTTTTCTTATACTTAAAATCTAAATAATATCTGTACTTTTGAGCAGCACCTGCCATATAATGATTATGCTTGTTACGTGATTTTGTAGGCACTGCCTTCACTGAGGCCACCTACTGGTGAAATTGTTTTACTTTGTACGCTGTCGAACTGCCAACCTCATTTCCGCATTGTCGGTGGTATTGTGTGTAAATGACAAGGTATTTCGTACTGAATTTAGTAGGTATATTCACTGATGTTACCACGTTGTTGCAACATACTTCTTTCATATCTTGTATCCTATGTTTCATGCCACAGGTCTTATAACGCGGTTCTCGCTAAACGCGGCATGAGATGATAAATTTGTTTTGGCGATTTACACAAGAGTTTTTACAATTTAATGCCAGTATATTCGTAGATCTGCAAAAAGAAGCGTTTTATTTCAAGTGATAAAACGGGACAGTTGATGTTTGCCGTTAGGGCTTCGCTACTCCTGCAGGCGAACAGCGAACTTCGCTCTTGTGGCACCCCTCATCCCTCTGGCAGCAGATATTTCGTGCCGCGACCACACTACACGGCGATGAAAATCGGATTATATCACAATATAAATAAATTATTAGGAGGGATACAATCCATAAGTAAGTTCTGTCCAGCATGAACCTTGCACTTTGAAGAGGAGTGTGACAAATTCTGTGACAAATTTGTGTACTGCACTGGGACTCGGATCCAGTCCCATTTCTTTCGTGAGCGCTGCCGCAGAGCTGTCGTCTTGCCGAAGTCAAGATCACAAGCATGATCTCAGTAGAGTAGACGTAGAGCTTCCATCTGCAGCTGTTAGGTAACTACCCGGCAAACCTGAAGTACGATGACTAGACAGGGGCTGAGGTCGCTATTCCAGAATACGATTCCTTTGTCTAGCATATACGACAGTACATATTTACGGTTTCAGCCTGATAAATAAATATGTTTCTAACTTCAAAAACATAAAAATTCTCGTGTTTGTATTTTATCAACACCAGATTATATGCAGACATAGCTGATAAAAAACATTATAATCTACGCGAAAACTTAATCGGGAAGCTCTTACTCTGGGACCCACAAACAACGTATCAAAAAAGCGTGGAGTATGACTGAGCAACAAGCTTCAGCACCAAAGAATACAACAACAGTTCGAGATCTATACCATGAATGTAGCGGGTCCGCGAAATTGTAGGCTTTTAACTGTTTCGATTTGAAGGGTGGCCGTACTACGTGCATTTATGTTTGCTGGTAGATCTTATCGAGAGGAATGTAAAGTGCACTAACAGTTCGTTCAGAAATTTTCCTTATTTTGTAATAAAGGTCTGCTGTAAATGATTCATTGGTTTCCATTCGCATGTCCAAATATGAAATAAAACCGTAAATTCTCCGGGTTTGCTGGTGATACGAGTCCAGTGCTTTGACAAAACGGCGTCAAAAAAGAAAAGAGTTTTTGAGTGTTGGAGTATGCGAGGCTTTTCATTTATGAGGAAACGTGAATCGTCGCAAATGAGGGAGTATGGTGCACTCACAATCTTTTCAAAATATTGGCGCATAAACGAGATTCATCGCGGGTTAATGTTTCCAGTGCAATGCCACAGCCAAAGTTGTGCAGGCCGTTTTCTTCCGTGAGCAGACTTTGACGAGTACCTCGTACCTTGATATGTTACAGTTGTGATTGTTTCCACAACTGACAGAGGGTTCTGGGAATTTCATTTTCGAAGAAGACGGGGTATCCCTTCATTGGAACATCGCTGTTAGTCACTATCTGAGGGACGAACTTAAGCATCGCTGGGTTGGGGGTGGTGGCCCCCCCTGCCATGTCGCTTAACGCCTTGTAACTTTTTCTTTCAGGGGTACCTGAAGTGTTTACGTACTCTTACTCCCAAGAACTCTGGGACAGCTCAGGGAGCAAATCAGGGTTGCTGAGAAGACCAAGCCATGGAACGAACTTGACTAGCGCTTGGATGAGTGTCGCGTCGTATTGCTAGAAATGCACTCATAGAACTTTTGTAGAGTGCAAGGCGCAAACTTGGTGTGTTCACCGTTGTATTTATGTATAAATAATACTTGTACTTTTAATACTTTGAAAAATATAGCGATTTGAAAAGGAATGAATCATTTACAATAGCCGTGACTGATACGTTCTGTAATATTCCTCGCTGTGGCCTCCAATATTTTATCTTGCTAGAAGCTCGCCTTAACGCAATTTGATGCACGTGAAGTAGCATATGATACAAAAGTGGAGTAAGGTATAAGCAACAGATGGCACAGTATGTACCATTCTCACGGGAGAGTTCGCCAATAGTACTGATCTTACTTCTGACTGGTCGGCACATTTGGGAGTTAGGCGCCATAACGCTTAACTTCTGTTATTAATCATTTGTATACGTTTCATTGTATATAACCCAGTTTTCAGCATGACAGTCTCTCATGGTTACCCAACGAATCTACCGTTTTTGTTTATTAAATTTCACTAGTTTTGAGAAACATATGAGTAATGACATTACAACCGAAGTGCTTCGGACACCTTCGGGTCACTTCGCCGCGTCTGGGAGACGAGGTACTTCGGCTGCGATAGTCAATCTGTTTCGGGTGTTCTTCAGAGCCGGACGAGTATCTTTGTTTCGGATGGACATGTCGTATTCTATATCGGAAGTTGCAAGAAAAGTTCCCGTGCCATTAAGAAAGCTATTTCGAGTGTTGTAGAAGATAGTGTAAAAAGTGATATTTTAAAATATAAACAAACAGGATACATTAATGAGAGGTGTCGCCTACCATAATTTTCAGTGGTACAGGTCTCGCCCTCTGTAGATACAGAGTATAACCTGGGCAAGTGGCATCCCACAAAAAATGGCACAAACACAGGTTCAAGTTCGAGATGTAGCATAGCAACCCCCGATGAAAAACATCCTACGACCGACGACCTGTCTTCTGCGCTTGGGACACAACTTTAGAAGACGACAGGTTGGTGGAAAGAACGGTTAGGGACTCAAATTTTCACAGATCTCTCCAGCTTCCAGATCTGACTTCCAACAAGGCATTGTGTAATTTATAGTTTTATACTTTGCGTTACATTCTGCTAGGGAGGGCGAATCACTCGCCACATGGCTATAGTGGCAGCTTGGCACAACGGTAGCGCCGGCCGGAGTGGCCGAGCCGTTCTAGGCGCTACAGTCTGGAACCGCGCGACCACTACGATCACAGGTTCGAATCCTGCCTTGGGCATGGATGTGTGTGATGTCCTTAGGTTAGTTAGGTTTAAGTACTTATAAGTTCTAGGGGACTGATGACCTCAGATGTTAAGTCCCATAGTGCTCAGAGCCATTTGAACCATTTTTGAAATACGGTAGCACCAAAGACGGAGCACAGTGGCGAAAAACATGTAACTTACTTTCTTTAATATCCCTCTGTCGTAGATAAAACGTTATTAGTTGTTCTTCCCGATTAAATCTAAGTGAAAAAAGGACGAAATAACTTTGAGAACCATACGACAGTAAGGCGCAAGTATTTCTACTAGACAGCGCAACGTAGACGATCGCTATCGTATTTATTTTACCGGTTTCAGTGGCACATCACTTTCATGTCAAGAACTGAAGCAATCAGTTTATCCAAGAAATAAGTACAACTGTGGGCATGTAACCTTGAAGTTCTGCAGAGAAAAACTGCATTCTTTCACTATAAGCGCTTTGTTCCAAGGTTTAAAATGATCACATCCTCGAAACATGATTCAGCCGGATCTGTAAATTATCCGTCTACACCTGCTGTTATGTCTTCTTTGGAAACAAATTGTTTTCGGACACAAATATCTGTACACGAGGTATCGGGAGTTCCAAAACTCAGGTTTACCTTCGGAAAATCACCTTCAATGTAGTTTGATTGCCCTTCTACAATTTACCATTCAGTTCAAGTTCTCTCGTCATGTACTATTTGATCCATTTCGTGCATAGTATTTTCACAGTATTTGCCAAGTTCTTTTTTACTTTCTAAAAGGCAATCGTTTGGAAGCATAATTTTCGTGTCGTTTGTAACTCTGGCCACACACGTTCTGGCAGATAAAATTTGACTTTGTCATTTCTTGGTACAGTGACACCGACTTACCTGAGACTGCTGTATAGCAGTTTCGTTTCTGGACACACAATTTTCTGAGATATTATTTTTAGTGTTAGCGTTTGGTCAAAATTTATCGAATGGGTGCATTTTCAGTAGTTAATTCTTAACGTTAAATTATTGTATCCTTTCTTCTGACATGCCTATGGTGCCAACTATTTCGTACACGATTGACCACCGCCGGCCGCTGTGGCCTAGCGGTTCCATGCGCTTCAGTCCGGAAGCGCCCTGCTGCTACGGTCGCAGGTTCGAATCCTGCCTCGGGCATGGGTGTGTGTGATGTCCTTAGGTTAGTTAGGTTTAAGTAGTTCTAAGTCTAGGGGACTGATGGCCTCTGATATAAAGTCCCTTGGTGCTTAGAGCCTTTTGAACCATTTGAACGATTAACCACCAGTTTTCCAGTACTATATAGTTCACCTTCTCAATCTGTAGTTGCAAACTTCTGTCGTTCTCCATTATATTACAAAGCAAAATGGCGACAACTGAGTTCAGGCACATATTTCGCACGGGTTGAAAAGAAAGCAACAGACTTCTCACTAAACTTCACCGCTTTGAAACAATTCCTGCTGCTATAGAACATCCAAAGAAATTAAGGTTATGACAGTGTATTTCAGGTTATCTAGTGGAGTGAAACACAGTATCAGGTCAGTTTAAAAACCAATATCAAGAAAAGTGTTCCGTGAGTTAAACTGACAGTGAAGGTCAATTATTGGGTAGCATAAAACACAAAAACCAGACCTTCATTTATAACAATGCTGTTTCACTGCAGTTCGAGTAATTTTCTCCCTGGCGCGCAATTACATTAAGCCCTCGCTAATCCGGCCCTCAGAAGCCCGGCCTCTCGGTAATCCTCTGAACATCCAGCCGTTAGTAGAAATGACGCATACGGTAATGAATTCTCGTGTGCAACAATGTTGTTAGTTAATTTCATGGTAAAACAACGCTATAAATATTTGAAATTGTGGCTTAACTTACCACTCAGTCTCATGGCTTCCAAAAGAAAACACGTTGAGTTAGACCTCAAGCAGAAGCCCGAAATTAGAAGTAATTGAGTTTCTTCGCTGAAAGCCATTGCAGTTGACCAATAATGTTCACCGAGAAACTATTAATGAATGAACTGTAACATGGAAAGGTAATCAAAAGCGTACAGGAAAGTTATGATGGAAGTGATGGCAAAGAGGACACATAAGAAGGACTGCTGGTGCTGAAGCTGCAAACGTCTTCCTGTAATAAATTGTGCGACAATCGGAAACGCGCAATACCGATGTAGGGCTTGTAAACCAGTTGTGTGATAAATTATACTTCTGTCGAATTTTATCATTGCCACAACCAACAGAGGTGGAACATGTTTCATAGTTAGTATTACTATTGTATATATGCACACCCTAGGGCTACTAGGACTAAGTTTTCTATGAAAATTAATGTATGTTTGAATTTAATATAGTATAATCCCTATGTGATCACAGTAAATTTAAGATACACTCAATAATCCGGCACTTCCGCTAGTCCGGCACCCACGTGTGCAAGGAATGACCGAATTAAAAAGAGTCTAGACGTATAATTGAATCATTCACTTTATTGGATGACTTGGACTGGAACGAATAAAGAAGTAGTGTCAGACCAAGCGGCTAGATTGAAAGATGCGTTTTACTCAGAACATTCATTTCATCACAGTATTGTCTTTTCGTGTGTCGAGATTCTTATATTTGCTATAATCAATGAGATCTTGCGATAACCAGTTCTGATATACTGATACAAGCTCTCAAGGAACCACTTCGCTTGTCGATTGTAACAAACTTCTGAGTATGTCTTTGGGGAGCCGGTTTGGTCTCTGCAAAAATTATTCGTTCACGAGTGTGGGGCATGTGGGCTTTCTCGTTTAAAAGCAGTTCGCCATTACATTTTATCGTTTCTCGTCTAAACTTGGAATGACGATGTCGAAGAGACACTTTGTGCTGTGTTTCTGACGCTGAGAACCAAGCTGCTTTTGTCTGGTCGAGCTCTATGCTGTTGGACGACATTGCAATGCATAAGAATCCAGTGAGGCCCGCTCAGAGTATTTAATGTAATGGTTAGTTTTATGCAGAGAGATTAGTTCGGGGAATGCTTGCTTGTATTAGCGTGTGCGCAGGTATCCCACTACATGTTTTCGCACAGTGCAGTAGGTGCTCAAAGACAGCTATCACGAACTTTTTGGAAACTGGTTATTGCATCACATATTGCTTTATTTCACCTGTGCTATTACGATTTCATAGTTGCTAGCTTCTCATGAAGCGTGGAGATTAATTTGTCGAGGAATCCGAAATACATATTTCAGACAATGTTGCTCTGCTGTGTAATGTTGAACATTGTAATTGTAGGTTAGATTATCACTACGTGGCTGTAAAGCTTTTCTCTTATATTTACAGTCAGTACATTGCTTGTCAAAACACGTCTCGCGAATTTATTTGTCGGAACTACATCATTCTTTACACACTGACGGAAAAAGGTGACAACACGAAGAAAGAGTCGTGTGACATTACTGAAAGTTGGTAGGCGTGTTTCTTGATTTGAAAGATGATGTCTATTCAGTTTTAGTGCTAGTCGCTTAAGAAAGGCCCAGTAGCGCCACTATGGGGATATAAATTACATTTGCTTCAAATATACGTTGTAACGGTTTTAAGTGTCAGTTACCTTTGATAATGGAAGTGGTGATGTCAGTGAAGAATGTCTTTAAACAAAGACGCCACTATCAGCACCCCACTGTGTTTGAAAGAGGTCTTGTAACAAGGCAATGAGAAGGTAGATGTTCCTTCTACGATAATGCAGAAAGACTTGGCAGGGATGTAGCCATTATATTTGACTGCTGGCAGCAATGGTCACGTGAATGTACGATCGCAAGAAGACCAGGCTCCAGACGACCGCGTTGCACTACCAAGACCATCTTGTTCAGCGTGTGCTTGCGGAGTATCCTACTGCATCTGTTGCAGCAATTTGAGCAGCAGTTGGCATCACAGTCAAACAACGAACTGTTACAAATCGGCTACTTCAAGTACAGCTCAGAGCAAGACGCCCTGTAGTCTGCATTCCACTGATCCCAAAGTACCGCCATTTGCGAATTCAGTGTTGTCACTGGAGGGCAGGTGAGAGGTTGCGTTTTGTGATGAAACTGGTTCTTCCTTGGTGCCGGTGATGGCCGTGTGTTGATTAAAAGGAGAATAATTGAGGGCGTGCAGCCAACCTGTCTGCAAGCTAGGCATATTGGACCTATACCTGAAGTCATGGTCTGGGCTGTGATTTCGTATGACGGCAGGGTCACTCTCGTGGTTACCCCAGGCACCCTGCTTGCAAATTTGTACGTCAGTCTGGTGATTCGACCCGTTGTGTTGCCATTCATGAACAGCATACCAGGTTGTGTTTTCGAATACGATAACAATCGACCTCAAAGCGCTGTTGTAGCCCAACACATAATGTCGACACGTTGCCTCGGCCTGCTCTATTATCAGATCTGTCTCCAGCTGAGAATATATGGGACAACATGGGCCGACAACTCCAGCGTCATCCTGTATTGACCAACCAGGTGCTACAGATGTGGAACTGCATCCCATATACTGACATCTGACACGTCTACAACACAATGCATACACGATTGCAGGCTTGTATTCAATATTCTGGCGGCTACAGCAGTTGTTAATGTACCAGCATTTCACATCTGCAATGGCTTATCTCGCGCTTACATTAACCCATGATCTTGCAGTGCTAATTATTTAAATATGTTACTTAGTCTGTATTCACAGAAATTTCATTACTCTACATTAATTATTATTCGGTGTTGAAATTTTTTTCCGTCGGTGTGTTTGATATATTCAAAGAGACTCAATGACGCTTCGTTGTCTTATTGTCTTACGAAAGTTAACTATGCAAGTCACAGTCACTGTGATTAATTGCCACTCGACTACATTTCTGGCTCAGGGAATTACAAATAACGCTAAGTGGAATATCTTTGTATGCTAGATGGGTTTCAGATACTGATAAAACGTATGTCATCATTGCTGGGTTCCCATCGTGTTGTGTTGCCTCACTTACGTAATACAGTTTTATGTACTAAGGCAGTTAGGATTGGATTTGATTGCTCTAATACCTAACTACAATCTACATTATAAACTCATTTGTTCACAAAACGTTGATGGTGAGGGAGGCAGCCTCATTGCGCAGCTGATCGCTGTAAGTGGAAAGCTGACACATGTTCGAAGTAATCGACTGCATTCACGAATTTGTTCATTTATGTGCCACTTACACATATTAGACATTCATGTACCCTCTTCTTTTCGTTGCACTGAATTTATGAAAGGTCTGTTGAGTGACTTCCTTCTGTTCATTTTCGAGTCAGGTCGCGTTATTTGTTATGTTTGTTCTCTTGGGCATTAGAAATTTACTTTCAGCGTATCTTCAGAGTATCAGGGTTCTCCTGTCACTACCTTTGAGAGTACTCAAGGCTTTTTTACACACACAACTTTCGAATTCTCTGGCACTTATAGCACCACGATCCAATATTCCCATTGGGGAACTGAAGTAAGGCTTAAATCTACCATTATTTATTCGAGTAGTTAACGTTAATACAATGTATGGAAAAATGATCGAATCCTGCTACTGATAGGGATGGGTTGCCTCGCAATATCTCAATTAGCTACGATGGGGACAATGCATAGTGGTGACATATCGATGACACCACTCCCCATTGGCCGAAGTTTAATTAAAAGGGATGGAAGAAACCGATGGCACGTGATGACAAGTCAAAATCCTTTTATGATGCTCTAAACAAAAACTGATCAAACAAAAAGCAACTTAATGGTCCTTAAATAAGCTTTAGCCATAAATATTCCTTAACGTATCCAGAACAAGGCTAAATTAATACATCTTTCCATGTTATAGCCAGAGGTGATCAACGACATGCTCTTGCGTTTAGGAACTGGAAAAAGAAGTAAAATTCGTCGGTTACCAAGACACCTCCGCCTGTTCGTTTGACTAGGTATCCTCTTTAGAATTATTCTGTGTGAATTTTTTGGTAAATAGGCAACAAGCACAAGGCAACAGCTCTTGTACTGTAACATGAGACAAGTGACGAACTTACTGTACCGCTTTTCGAGATGTCTGTACGTTGAAGTGTGAATAATTAGTCAGTGAGGGATAGTCAGTATACACGTGAGTATATAATTGGTACCTGTAACTTGCTACCATGCGGTAACAGGTAGTTCACCACACTTCAGATGTCCAAAGGTTTAGGTATCTTCGATTACCAATACATATACGGCCATAGGGAATTTGTTACAGAGATCGTGATTAATGAAAAGGAAAAACAAATAGAACATAAAATCATGTGTGATAAGTTATTTCATTTTCGCAATATATATCAATTGTCAATGAGAAGATATAAACTGCATATACAGACATTTAGTTGATGCTGAGTTACATGTGAAAAAAATCTGTATGAGTTGCCCAAATTACTCGACTTACGTTGCGAATTGTTTCCGTACTAAATGTGAATAAATGCATGTATATGGAATTGTCAACATTAGATTACGGTTGACGATTAATTTACACATCATTTACTTAACACCTACAAATTAAGTAGAACATAAATAAGCAAAGTGTACAAGATTGCTTGAGTGAACGTTTGGAAACTTCGACTTGTCTTACATACCAGGAAGGGAGCACGTAATAAATATTGCACTCGTCTCTGAGTATTGTACAATTGCCCCTAGACGTAAGGGAAATCACACAGCAACCATTTCTTCGAAACTAAAGTATAGCCCGATTATGAGTACCTGTTAGTCCGCTCTACTGTGAAATTCGCAGAAACGAAATGGACTGATAGGGGGACGGATATTATTCATGGTTTTCTTTCTGGAAATTTCACGGCTTCCGCCTGAAGTGGTACAGCAACATCAGTGAAACATAAATCAGGCTGTCCGGCTTGGGATCTGTATTCTTGCCTCCAGAACATGGATACTGTGTGCTAACCGCTGCGTTAACAGCGTTCCACCAGCCCTGTGCTGCGAACGTACTGATAGAGAACTACTTCCTGCCTTCTAAGTCATTTCTTACGTTTATTTGTATTTTCGCTATCAATATATTTCTGGTTTCAATACTCTTGTAAAACATTGTTCCTTAAAGGACACAAACTGCTACACGGGAGAGGAAAACGCGGAGGGATTGGGGTGGGTGGGGGTGTTGGTGGGGCTGGAGTCTGGAGTGTGAAAGGCAGAAGGGGAAGAAAACGGAAGCCTGTCTGGGCACTGATGCAAACCAGTTATTATGATTATGCACTCGAAGACATAGATATCTACATCTACATCATACTCCGCAAGCCACCTAATGCTGTGTTGCGGGGGGTACTTTCGATACCACTATCTGATGCCTCCAACCCTGTTCATCTCGCGAATAGTCCGCGGGAAGAATGATTGTCAGTAAGCCTCTGTATTGGTTGTAATTTCTCGAATATTCTCCTCTTCGTCAGTACGCGGTACGTATTTGGAGCGAAGTAATATGTTGTCCGATTCCTTCTGAAAAGTGCTATCCAGAAATTTCAATAGTAAATCTCTCCGTGATGCACAACGCCTCTCTTGCAACATCTGCCAATGGAGTTTGTTGAGCATTTCCGTAACGCTCTCTCGACAGCTAAGCGATCCAGTGACGAAAACCGCCGCTCGTCGCTGGATCTTGTCTATCTCCTCTATCAGTACTACCTGATAGGGATCCAAGATGGATGAACAACACTCAAGAATCGGGCGAACAAGTCCTTTATAAGCCACTTCTTTCGTGGATGAGTCTGGTATCTGCTTTTCCCACATCTGTTTTATATGCTCATTCCACTTAAGGTCGCTCTGGATGGTTACGCCTAGATATTTTACAGCAGACTCTGTCTCCAGCTAAAATGTCGTATGGTTAGGGGCCTCCCGTCGGGTAGACCGTGCGCCGGATGCAGGCGACCTGCGCGTCGATGGGGATGAAACCATGATGATTAGGACAACACAACACCCAGTTCCTGGGCGGAGAAAATCTCCGACCAGGCCAGGAATCGAACCCGCGCCTTTAGGATTGAAATTATGACGCCCTGACCGCTCAGCTACCGGGGGCGGACTGTCTCAAGCTGTTTGTCATCAATAGAGTAGCTGTACAGTAGTGGATTTCTTTTTCGATGAATGCGCAATATATTACATCTATTTACGTTCAAAGTCAACTGCCAACTGCCACAGCCTGCATCATTCATCAATTCTCTGCAGGGTGTCCGTTCTTTCTGAAATTTCTTACTGAAGTGTGATCCCAGGATAGCTTGCAACGAAGGACAAAAAAAC
Source organism: Schistocerca americana (assembly GCF_021461395.2). NCBI lineage: Eukaryota > Metazoa > Arthropoda > Insecta > Orthoptera > Acrididae > Schistocerca > Schistocerca americana. The sequence goes on along the minus strand of NC_060119.1, from coordinate 458,188,216 downwards.
AAGGTGTAGAATATCGTCGATGTGCCATTATGCTGTAAGGGTGCTCCAGATAAAAATCAAAGGGTCCAGCTATGAAAAGGAATGACACTCCAGACCATCGCTTCTCTTTGTCAGTCAGCAGAGAATTCTTCTCTAGTCTGCTCTTATTGTATGCATTCATATACCGACGATTAATAACAAAACTGGATAAGATTAGCACTTAATAGCGCTCGAAAACCTACTAATATTCAAGGTAATTTTAGAGTTTTTTTTTTTTACTGCTCTAAGACTCCTGTATATAAGAAGGTTAAAAGAACGGACCCGCAACATTACAGACCAATATTTTTAACATCGGTCTGCTGCAGCATCGTTGAACATATTTTCAGTTCGAATATAATAAATTTGCTTGAGTGGGAAAAGCTACTGTCCACAAATCAGCTTGGTTTTACTAAGCATCGCGAGTGCAAAAATCCAAAACTCAGCTTGTCCGTTTTTTCACATGATATCCTGCAAACTGTGGATGAAGGGCAACAGGCGGAGGTCATATTCTTAGATTTCCTTGAAACATTTGGCACGGTGCCACATCGCCGACTATTATCGAAGTTATAAAAAAAATGGATCAAATGGCTCTGAGCACTATGGGACTTAACATCTTAGGTCATCAGTCCTCTAGAACTTAGAACTACTTAAACCTAACTAACCTAAGGACATCACATACACCCATGCCCGAGGCAGGATTCGAACCTGCGGCCGTAGCGGTCGCGCGGTTCCAGACTGTAGCGCCTAGAACAGCTCGGCTTCTCCGGCCGGCCTATATACACTCCTGGAAATGGAAAAAAGAACACATTGACACCGGTGTGTCAGACCCACCATACTTGCTCCGGACACTGCGAGAGGGCTGTACAAGCAATGATCACACGCACGGCACAGCGGACACACCAGGAACCGCGGTGTTGGCCGTCGAATGGCGCTAGCTGCGCAGCATTTGTGCACCGCCGCCGTCAGTGTCAGCCAGTTTGCCGTGGCATACGGAGCTCCATCTTTAACACTGGTAGCATGCCGCGACAGCGTGGACGTGAACCGTATGTGCAGTTGACGGACTTTGAGCGAGGGCGTATAGTGGGGATGCGGGAGGCCGGGTGGACGTACCGCCGAATTGCTCAACACGTGGGGCGTGAGGTCTCCACAGTACATCGATGTTGTCGCCAGTGGTCGGCGGAAGGTGCACGTGCCCGTCGACCTGGGACCGGACCGCAGCGACGCACGGATGCACGCCAAGACCGTAGGATCCTACGCAGTGCCGTAGGGGACCGCACCGCCACTTCCCAGCAAATTAGGGACACTGTTGCTCCTAGGGTATCGGCGAGGACCATTCGCAACCGTCTCCATGAAGCTGGGCTACGGTCCCGCACACCGTTAGGCCGTCTTCCGCTCACGCCCCAACATCGTGCAGCCCGCCTCCAGTGGTGTCGCGACAGGCGTGAATGGAGGGACGAATGGAGACGTGTCGTCTTCAGCGATGAGAGTCGCTTCTGCCTTGGTGCCAATGATGGTCGTATGCGTGTTTGGCACCGTGCAGGTGAGCGCCACAATCAGGACTGCATACGACCGAGGCACACAGGGCCAACACCCGGCATCATGGTGTGGGGAGCGATCTCCTACACTGGCCGTACACCACTGGTGATCGTCGAGGGGACACTGAATAGTGCACGGTACATCCAAACCGTCATCGAGCCCATCGTTCAACCATTCCTAGACCGGCAAGGGAACTTGCTGTTCCAACAGGACAATGCACGTCCGCATGTATCCCGTGCCACCCAACGTGCTCTAGAAGGTGTAAGTCAACTACCCTGGCCAGCAAGATCTCCGGATCTGTCCCCCATTGAGCATGTTTGGGATTGGATGAAGCGTCGTCTCACGCGGTCTGCACGTCCAGCACGAACGCTGGTCCAACTGAGGCGCCAGGTGGAAATGCCATGGCAAGCCGTTCCACAGGACTACATCCAGCATCTCTACGATCGTCTCCATGGGAGAATAGCTGCCTGCATTGCTGCCGACATTGTGCATGCTCTGTTGCCTGTGTCTATGTGCCTGTGGTTCTGTCAGTGTGATCATGTGATGTATCTGACCCCAGGAATGTGTCAATAAAGTTTCCCCTTCCTGGGACAATGAATTCACGGTGTTCTTATTTCAATTTCCAGGAGTGTATAAATGATCTAGTTGACGGGGTGATCAGCAGTCTGTGGCGTTTGATGTTGATACTGTGGTGTACGGGACTGTGTCGTCGTCTAGTGATTGTAGAAAGGATACTAGATGAAAATCTGTAGTTCGCGTGATGAATGGCTATTAGCTACAAAAGTAGGAGAATGTAATCTAATGCAGATCAGTAGGAAAACCAAACACATAAAGTCCGAGTGCAGCCTTAGAAGTGTGCCGCAGCCATGTCGATTAAATACCTCGCTGTAACATTGCAAAGCAATACGAAATGGAGAGAGCATGTTAGGACTGTACCAGGGAAGGCGAACTGACGACTTCGGTTTAGTGGGAGAAGTTTAGAATGCTGTGGTCCATTTGTAAAGGAGACCGCCTATAAGGCACCAGTGCGACCCATTCTTGAGTACTGCTCGAGTGCTTGGGATCAGTATCAGGTCGGATTGAAGGAAGACATCGAAGCAATTCCGAGACGGGGTGCTAGATTTGAAACCGGTTGGTTCGAACAAGAAGCATATATGTTATAGTGATGCTTCGGGTACTCAAATGGGAATCACTGGAATGAAGGAAACGTTCTTTTCGAGGAGCACCGATGAGAAAATTTAGAGAACCGGCATTTGAGGTTGACACCAGAACAAATCTACTGCCGCCAAGGTACATTTGGCGTAAGGACATCGAGATAAGGTTACGGCTTGTATGGGAGGAATGGTTTTCCCTCGCTCTATTTGAGAGTGGAACTGAAAAGGAAGTGACTGGTAGTGGTACGGGGTACCTTGTACCATACGGTGGCTTACGGACTATGTATGAGTATGTGGATGTAGAAAAAGAGAAACTAACAAATGTTAAAAGCAACAATTTCGAAATGTACCTTGAGCTACCAGCAGCAGAAACACGTCCTAATTAGAAGGAAGGCGACGGGGACGGAGAGAAAGACACAGCGGAGATCTAGTCAGATTCGCGACTGTATACACGCGTACTCACGCCCGCCGTTTACATATGTCTGCGGTATCTCGGGTGCAGATCTGTACACGCTGTCGAAGCGGAGACGGGGAGTGCGTCGTTTGTGAGCGGAGAGAGTACAGTGGCTTTTCTGTCCGCTCGGACGGCGCCGTCGGCGGCGGCGAGCTTTTAGGTTAATGAACTTGCACGGGGCGCGCGCACGGCCACTTTTTCCGCCCCCTGGAGCGCCCGTCCGCAACCCCTCGGCCCCCACACCCCCCTGAAACAGAGTCCTGCGCGTGACGCCGGTGATAAATGCAGCGGCCGCATCGCGCGCCGCCCCCGACGCTGCATCCGTGTCACGCGCCTCGTGTTAAATCTTACAAAATATGATCCTTTAGCCGCGCATCGACGGGCGCGCCATTTGCACAGTAATCCTCGGATTATTAATGTTGCATCGATTCGCTGCAGCGGCCGCTATGAATACCAATATTTGTCGAGTGCCGCCATTGTCCGGCGTTCGCCCAATATTGCGAGCCCGCGGTATTTGTTGTGTTAAATATTCAAGTATTGTTACGGTAACTGCGGCGCGAGCGTGTGAGCGCCTGCGGCCAACAGGGAACGGGAACACCGGCGGAATTTTGTAGGCAGCTTTCCGTAAATTCTGCATTGCTGACGAGCCATGGAAAACAGGCGCACGTCCAAGGAGGGAGGGAGGAGAGAGGGGGAAGTCGTGTGTCCCGAAAAATCCTTCCCCATAAGCATAGTAAAAGCATTGTATTTTTAAGTGCATCAGTTTCCATATTTTTCAGCTACTTTTCGAAAAATAAAATAGTACAGAAATTAACAATCTCGGAAAGCGTAAAAAACTCAAGTAAATTACGAACTGTGTTTCTGACATACTTTGAGGAGCTTGTGTCCTGACCGCCTGCGAAGAACACTCCAGCCAAGTAAGGGTGCACTTTCAATTGACTATGAGAGATGCCGAACCCTTCTGGCTTATCCTCACTCATTTAACTTCCTTAACTGCCCTCTCAGGAGTTGTCGATAAAAAGGCAATAAGGTATCGAGAGCTTTAATTACGCTTTGCTCGTACTAAATCAGGTGACAGCTCTTACTTACTTTGCTATATTTTCCAAGATCTGTTGGTGGACTTTCTGTTTGGGGTAGGTATGGGAGACAGGAGAGCTGTGTGCAGCGGCCTCCACCTAATTGCAGGAAATCCGAGCCCAGGTGACAATGGCAGTGGTAAGGGCAGTCTCTTTCAAAGGCATCCTCGGCGGCTGAGCACCACTGGGTTTCTCTCAGCTGGATGAAAGGCAACGTTTAGGAGAGGAATTTTGGCCAATCCCTTCTTAAATGATGCCTATAGTATAAGATCCACTCTCTGCCCAAATTTCAAGTTTCATCCTTAGCGGTTTGGGGTGGGCGATGATGATGAAACAGTGAATCAGTCTGTTCCTATTTCATCCCTTTAGGGGTTGAACATCCAAAAACAGTTAAACATATTTTTCATTTCTAACCGAGAAGCCAAATACTAATCTTCAAAGACTTAGCTTTAAAAATGTTTTCACAATGAAACATTTTCATAGGACGCTTCATCGCCTGTTTCACCGCTTTAGGGGTTGTATTTCCCAAAACTTTTTTTTATTTCTAGAGACATCTCAAATGGAAATTTTCATAGATTTAGCTAAAAAATGACTGCATAATGAAATATTTCCATAAAATCGTGGAGGTATGTGTTATCTATACAACTAAATGAAGGAAGTTTGTTTATTGCCATACGCGTATCGCTTATTTTATTTGTGAAGCATTATCAGTGGCCTGAAATACGTGTTTCCTTTTATTCATACAATAAACGTATTATGTGGTAAATATAATATGCTGCTATGTTACATTTTGTCGTGGTTTTCTCTTGCTTTTTAGTTTAGAAGCAAGTTTTGTAGCACAAGTTCCGTATTGTGAATACATCGCGCTCCAAAAGTTGCTTCTAACCTAAAAAGCAAGAGAAAAACCCGACAAAACGTGATATAGCAACATATTATATCTACCGCATAATACGTTTTTCTGTATATGAAAGGAAACACGTATTTCAGACCACTGATGATGCTTCCCAAACAAAAGAAGCGCAACGCGTATGGCAATAAATAAACTGTATTCAGTAGATTGTTTACATTTTGCGGCGTGCACTGCAGCTGTAGCGGTTATAAGCTAAGTACTGACAAACTTATTTGTGCTCTGTAATACAGTTATTAAATTTAATAGATTTCAGCGGTGTTGCGTGCCGTTTGTGGCGAAATAACGACTTAATAAACTTTTTTAATCGTTCGCTCGCTGTGTTTTATAGTTTTCAGTGTGTTGAAGTCGTTTAGTAAATTTCGTGCTTTAGTTTTCAACTGACGTTTATTATTCTTTCCAGTGAAATATATCAGTAAAATTTTCATTTAGTGTTTTAACTCCGCTTAGTGTTACAGTGGTCGTTTTAATTTTTCGGTTTTAGCTAATAATTTTGTGAAGTTTTGCTGGTATTGGTATCGGCTGTGTTGTGGTAGTATTAATACAAGCAGCTGCTTTCTTAGTAGGCAGAGAATTTCGAGACCATTATTGTTAGTTCTTTAATAGTTCTACTGGTGTAACTGAACTTTGGTAACGTAGACGTATAGTTTTTTTCAGTAACTGTAAAATTTTACCATGAGTGAAACGTGTGGGCTCTGTCGTAGGTTTGTGAGTAGTGGATTACGGTGTGGGATTTGTTCAAAGTGTTTTCATCGGGGGGAATGCAGTGGGGAAGCCAGTGGTCATTTTAGGGAGATCCTCTCCTGGGAATGTAGAATCTGTGGTAGAAACAAGTTAATAGAGGAGCAGGAGCGTAAGATCTGTGCCCTTCAGGTGCAGTTACAATGCGCAAAGGAGGAACTAGATAGGCTGAGGAGGGTGAAGGGTGGTGGGGAATGCGAACTGGCAGTTGGCAAGAAGGTAGCTAGGAAGAGGAGGTTTTCTGACAGTTTTACTTTGAATATATGCAATAGATACGACCAACTGTCAGAGTTGAGTGGAGAGGAGCCTCGTGTAGCCGCAGATGTAGGTAACTTGCAGCAGTCCTCAGCGATTAGGAGGTCTAGGTTAGTTGCAAAGTCTAGCAGAAAGAAGGTTCTGCTGCTAGGTAGTTTTCACGGTAGAGGTGTGGGCCAGCAGTTGCATGAAGTGTTGGGGAGTGCGTACCAGGTCACCAGCATTGTGAAGCCTACTGCAGGGTTGGCTCAGGTGACTGAAAGCATTGGGGAGTTATGTAAGAATTTTACGAAAGAGGATCAGGTAGTGATAGTGGGTGGAGCAGGGAACAGTCTTGATAGGGTCGGGGACTTGGTTAAGATAGCTACTTAAACTGGTGGCACTAATGTGCATTTCGTGCAACTTTTTCAGCGTCATGATCGGCCTCATCTTAATGCGGCTGTCAGGCGCGTTGATGTGGGGCTGGGGAGGGCACTGATGGCTGAGGGCATGGATCACATCTCAGTGGTGCCAGTTGGGACTATCAGTAGATGGGGTTTCACTAGGCATGGCCTGCACCTTAATAGGTATGGGAAGGGGAGGCTGGCTAAGCTTATAGGTGACAGTGTAGTGGGTGGTGGTGGTGGTAGTGGTATCACTCATGGAAAAATTCCTGTAGTAGTTGGTGTTAGAGCTGCACCTGTTTTAGACTGAAGTCAGCTGATAGGTATACCTGCTTAAAGGAAGTGCCTCTAACTAAGGGCTTACCTCCAGAGGATGTAATGTTTCCAAGTAGAGAAGGAATTAGCATATTCCATCAAAATATAAGAAGTATTAGAGATAAAGTTAGTGAACTGCTAATAGATGTTAACTCTGAAATTATTGGTATATCAGAGCACCACTTAAATAATTTGATAATTCAGAGGCTTCCTTTACCAGGCTACAGATTAGCTGGCTATTTCTCAAGGAGTTCCTTGCAGGCTGGGGGAGTGGCTCTGTACGTAAAAAACAGTATTTCATTTGAGTCCATAGACGTATCACGACACTCCACTGAACAGATATTTGAAAGTTGTGCAGCATTAGTTGAATTTAGTGAAACTAAACTTCTAATTGCTGTTGTTTATAGGTCCCCTAACTCCGAATTCAGAGCATTTTTGCTTAAGCTAGAGAGGGTTCTTGATTCATTTTGTAGGAAGTACCAGAAAGTAGTTATATGTGGTGACTTCAATATTGATTTTGAACATGATTGTGCAAGAAAAAGGATGTTGGTAGATCTCCAAAATTCATATGATCTGATGCAAACTGTGTTTTTTCCAACTAGGATGCAGGGGAACAGTAACACAGTCATAGACTATCTTTTTATTCATTCTTCATTACTAGATGGGCATTCTGTTAGTAAAACGGTGAATGGCCTTTCAGACCATGATACACAAATTTTAACACTAAAATGTTTTTGTACTCAAACCAATGTCGTATTTAATTACAAACTACGTAGGAAAGTTAATCCAACAGCAATAGAGGGTTTTTCAAAACTTGTCAAGGAACAAGAGTGGCAAGATGTTTATAGTGCCGCTAATATAGATGACAAATACAATGCTTTCCATAACACATTTCTCATGCTGTTTGAGAGTTGCTTTCTATTAGAAAATTCTAAACAGGGTACTAGCAGTAATGGACAGCCCGGTTGGCTGACTACTGGGATACAGATATCATGATGAACAAAGCGAGAGTTGTATCAAAATGTTAGAAGTAGTCACAATCAAGCTACAGTAGCCCATTACAAACAGTATTGTACGCTGCTTAAAAATGTTATTAACAAGGCAAGAAGTATGTGGTATGCAAATAGAATAGTTAATTCACAGGAAAAATTAAAAACCATATGGTCAGTTGTGGAGGAAGTGTCTGGTCAGCAGCACAAGGTTGATGATATAAAGTCAGTTCGCAGTAATAATATTTCTGTTACTGATAAATCAGATATATGTACAGTATTTATAAACCATTTTCTGAGCATTGCTGGTGAATTAAATAAAAATTTAGTTTCAACGGGAAATCATATAAATTCTTAGCAAATGCCTTTCCTAGATTGACGTCTGAAATACTCCTCTGTGATACAGACAAGAGGGAGATTGAGTTAATAAATAAATCACTGAAGACTAAGGACTTTCATGGAGTGTCTAGTAGAATATTAAAGTACTGTGCTGCACATGTTAGCTCTGTATTTATATTTGTAATTTTTCCTTTAGGAATGGTCAGTTTCCTGAGCGATTAAAGTACTTAGTAGTAAAGCCGCTTTATAAAAAGGGAGAAAGGGATAATGTAGATAATTTTAGACCTATTTCAGTGTTTGGAAAAGTTATCGAAAAGGCTGTGTATGTAAGGTTAATTGATCATTTTATATCACACTATTTGCTATCAAATGTACAGTTCGGCTTTAGAAGTCATTTGACAACTGAAAATGCTATATTCTCTTTTATCTGTGAGGTAGTGGATGGGCTAAACAAAAATTTTCGAACAATTGGCGTATTTTTTGATTTAACAAAGGCATTTGACTGTGTTGATCTCACAATATTGCTCCAGAAGTTGGACCATTACGGAATAAGGGGAGTAGCTCACAATTGGTTCACCTCTTACTTTAGCAACAGGCTGCAAAAGGTCATTATTCACAATGTTGATAACGGTTGTGATGTGGGTTCTGAGAGGGGTACTGTCAAGTGGAGGGTGCCCCAGGGATCAGTGTTGGGGCCGCTCCTGTTCCTTATTTATACAAATGATATGCCCTCTAGTATTATGGGTAACTCTAAAATATTTCTGTTTGCTGATGACACTAGCTTGGTAGTAAAGGATGTTGTGTGCAACATTGACACAGTTTCAAGTAGTGCAGTACATGACTTCAGTTCATGGCTTGTAGAAAATAAACTAACGTTAAATCACAGTAAGACTCTTTTTTTACAGTTTCTAACACACAATTCAACAAAACCCGACATTTTAATCTCACAGAACGGGCATATAATTAGTGAAACTGAACAGTTCAAATTCCTAGGTGTTCAGATAGATAGTAAGCTGTCGTGGAAAGCCCACGTTCAGGATCTTGTTCAAAGAATTAATACTGCCATTTTCACTATTCGAACGGTATCGAATGTGAGTGATACTTCGACACGTAAATTAGTCTACTTTGCTAATTTTCATTCGCTTATGTCGTATGGTATTATGTTTTGGGGTAACTCTTCCCATTCTAGAAGGATATTTTTGGCTCAGGAACGGGCGGTTCGGGCAATAAGTGGTGTGAGTTCACGAACCTCTTGTCGACCTCTGTTCACGAGTCTGGGTATTTTGACATTCGCCCCTCAATATGTATATTCCTTATTGCCGTTTCTTGTTACCAATATTTGCTTATTTCCAACAATAAGCAGCTTTCACTCGGTTAATACTCGGCAGAAATCAAACCTCCATTTGGATCGCACTTCCTTAACTCTTGTGCAAAAAGGTGTGCAGTATACTGCTGTATCCATTTTCAATAAGCTGCCACTCGAATTCAAAAATCTTAGCAGTAATCCACGCGCTTTCAAATCGAAACTGAAGAGTTTCTTCATCGGTCACTCCTTCTATTCTGTCGAGGAGTTCCTTGGAAACTTAAGCTGATTCTCATTGTATTACTGATAGCGTTTGCTTAAACTTACGGACTGATTTTCTTTCATGTTCATGAACATTTATTTTTATCTGTTATTACTTTTATGTTGTAAGTTCATGTACTGACACGTTCCATGACCTTGGAGATTTGCTCCTCAATTTGGTCCTACGGAACTTGACATGTAAATAAAAAATTAAATAAATAAATTTAGTTGCACAGACGGTACATACCTCCACGAATTTACAGCAACTAAGGGAAAGACGGAAAACTGGTGAAAATGACAATTTCCATAAAAATTTTCGTACGCCATTTCACCACCTCATTGGCTGAATTTCCCATAACAATAAAACGCTCTTTTCCTAGCTGAGAAATGAAATTCAAATTTTCGTGGATTTAGCTCAGTGAGTGACTGAGTCGGTACATTGGGGGGCAGAGGGTGTGGCTGTCCACTGATAAGATTGAACACGTCGCTGATGGCAGCGATGACTTTAACGGTGACGCCACTGATAAGGATGGCGATGTCACTAGGTCATCGAGCTCAGTGGGACAAATGCCCAATGTAAACAAAATGTTCCATAGTCGCTATAGTTACTACTGTCTATAAAACTGTCACTTCTGTTTTCCATGACTGCATACGTTTTACATCTTTCGATTCTCTTAACTCCAGTCTTCTTTTTGCAGGGGTTGTAACTAATCGTTTGTTGTGTGTATTTCACCCCTTCTGCTTTCAAAATTACAAAGACTGTGATCTAGTCAACATTGTCAAAAGTGGGTGCTGCACACAGTGGTGGCTCTCAGTTTCTTCTAATGGCAGGACCTACGTGGCGGGGGTCAGCAGGGATGTCTTACGAAGCCTGAACATTGAAGTAATTGAATGGCCGGTGGTCAATCCCGACCTAAACCTCATCTTGCGTATGTGGGAACTGCTTGGCAGACGTATTCGTGGTCGTCCGTTCCACTACAGACTCTTCAAAAATTCACACATTATGTTTTTGAAGACCGGGAAAGGATACCAAAAGATGACCTCCGTAGACATGCCACGTAGGTGTCAGATAGTGATAAACAGGTTGCATACACGTTACTGAAGCTTTCAAAGTCTAATTAAAAGCACCCACGATGATACGATGAATGATTGTCAGACATTTCAGTTCTTTTTATGTAAACGGGCAAGGATGCAATGATATTTTGTTGTGCGCTCGATTTTCAAAAGCTGAAGGTATAGTTTGGTTGCATAGCCAGTCCTCAATTAAATCTCGGCGGAGTATGGCAGACTCCCAAAGTCATGTTCCCCTAATTCTCTTGAGCAGTATACTTATGACAACACGGCGCGCGGAAGCAAACAGGTCCGCGAAACCAGCGACCTCTAGCGTCATTCGCGTTGCCGCCTGCTGGTCTAGTCAGAGTACGTCATTAAAGTTCCGTCGTCTGCTGATGTAATCCCTCCCGCGTTAGGCCGCACGCGTACCACAGGAGTGGGAGGGTTTGCAGGTCTGCCGGGCGAGCAGCCCATACATCACAGCAACTTGTCAGGAAAGTTCGAGAGTCGCTGTTACCTAGAAATAGAGATGAGAAAGTCCGGAAGTCTGTCAGTGGTGTACGTGCTGGTGACCCGAGCTGTGGTTTACTTAGTTGGTTTCGTGTTTGCAACAGTGAAAATACTTGGTTTAAGGAAAGTTCTCGCGCGCCTCTCGCGCGCGTGACGGAATCTGGGAGTAGAGGTTGCACTTATCGGCTGTGGTGTAGCAATGTATTGCGAAACCCTATCTTGGGAGCGACGAATTGATATTGTAGTGGACGGCATATACTAACTGCGGACGCTCCGTGCTACGAAGCCATCTCTGTGTCTTACCGAACCAAAGATTTTGTTTTATGGACTCTTTGTGAAGGAAATGGAGAGATCGGGCGTATGAGAGGAAAAGATTGTAATGTTCTGAGACGCCATTACGGTAAATAGTAAATGTTCAAATAGTTTTTTGCACAAAATAAAATCCAATAACTAGCGTCAAGTATTCAAGGTGTGTATATCTCTATACCGAAATTAGTTACTTATCACGGTACAGATATTACGAGACGTAGATCGTTCGGAGGTGAAGTTTGGAACGATAGTGCATACCTGCATTGTCCACGGTCATAATTCGTTGAGAGATTATCTCCGAATTAATAAACTTTAGCTTGCTAAATTGTTGTACCTATCATCCAGACTCGTCAAACGACATAGCACAACGTTGTGCCGAACGATCTGCGTAGCGAGTAAAGGTTTTAGAGATTTCAGGTGGAGAAGATAACGACGAGGAATTCCCCGACGAGGAATTTCCGCGAAATCGCCGCTGCGGATTACATCTCTTGCTCTCCTGAGGTATTTAAAACGAAATATTTATATTTTCTAGGTTTCCAGGAGAGTAATGATAAAAGGAAATAAGGAACTAAACGAAATCTTCGTGTATCTCCTGGCCTTTTCCAAGTATAACTCTTGTGATCCGTGAACAGAGTATTCGCTATTACTAGCTGAAATTTAGTGCAGAAGAATTAGTCTTTCTCCTCTCTCATTGCAACTGCCAAGTCAATATTATTTCCATATCCTTCCATAACCCTGTCTTCTACTCCGTCCCTTGCAACCGCATTCCAGTCTCCTACGGCTATTAGATTTTCATCTGCCTTTATGAACTTAATTAGCCGTTCAGTATCCTTATAGAATTTCTCTCTCTCTTCGTATTTTGCTTGCGACGTCGGCTTGTACAACTGAATCATCGTTGTAGGTGTTGGTTTGCTCTCGATACTGACAAGAACACCCCTATTATTGAACTGTTCACAGTGACACACTGCCAACCCTTTCTTCCCAACTCTTATACACTCGGATGTGTTCTATGACAACAGTGAGGCAATAATGTCATTGTGGCTTGGGGATAGAGAGTCCAATACGGCTAACAACAGGACATCATGTATATTCCATGTTCTGAATTTCACTAAAAACACCGTCTTTGGAACTGGAACAAAAGGAAACTTTGGTGCGACAAATGCTGTGGACAAAACAAAAACAGTGTACTTAAATATATGTATATGTCCGTGGTGCGCTGTGGCGTATATGGCTGTATATAACGTAAGTATCTCGTTTCAGACCACAGTTTCCTGTCAAAAAAATTTTGGTTTAATATAAACCGAAAGAAGGTAGTTAAGCGTTTAGTACCGGATGATTTACAAAAAGTGATTACTTCAGCACAGTCTCCTTTACCATTCAACACATTCAAAGTGGAGGAAAATTAGTTTATTGACCTCCAAACTGCTGCTGTTGAGGTCATCACAGCAACAAAGTTACGCATCAGTTTTTCTGCAGAACTTAGTGTTGGCTTACTTCTAATAGTGCACATCAAAAGAACACTCAGTGGCACTGAACGGTGTGGAAGGGCAAGCATCCTATAGAAAGACAGAAATGTTGGTGATTTCATTCAGACACAACTTTCAGTAGTGCGAATGATTTCATTATTATTTTCTGAAGAGAAGAAAGATTTGTTTGCTAATGTACCTTTACATTACATAACCATTGGCAGTTTTTTTTGGTCCATTTAATGATACTGCGAACTGATGATTTTTGTTTCGCATTGTTCACATGTTTTAAGAATTTATGTTTAGGTATGTTTTGTCAACCCTCGTAGCACGACACATCTGTTCAAACCATTTAGTCAGAATAACGAAATGTGTAAGACGCCTGCTGCTGTCAAGTTTTAAATTTCTTATTCCGTACAACTCGACGCTGTTTTCTCTCACTTTCCGATGTAGTTTATGTTTCCTGGATGATAATAATAATGTTTTATATTTTAAAAATCTGCGTGATAATTTCATATGTCATACATTATTGTTTCTCCATTATATTTGAAAACGTTGCTTTTATTCCTTAGGTCGTTTAAAATGTTACGTCTTCAAATGCGAACTTTGCGTTTGCTTTTAAAGGTCATCCAGCCTGCTACAAGCTGATGAAACCAAGGGATACAGACGAATAAATTTAAACTGAAACAGATTTTTAATTTGTCCTTCACTGCTCTGATTTCGGCAGAATTACAGGAAAGGAAATTAGTTTGCTGTTTTTAATGTTACCAATTAATACGATAGAAGAGATATTTAAATAATTTATTTTTCGCAATATACTGTAGCATCGGTTGACGGAGTAAATTTATTGCGATATTTGAAAGCGGAATTCTACCCAAATGGTCACGCACTCGATATCCCCTCCCAGAAAGATCTTTCCCACGCTATTCCGCAGAACTGTACGATGCTCGGGCAGCAGGAAGTAGGTATATTTCATGTGTCACTGACACACAAATCACGGCTTTGTTGGTGCGGATTTAGTCGAGCGTTCAGAACGAAATCCCTTATTATGCATATTCATCACGGAAGCTTATTCGGGGCCGCGTTTTCGCCACAGCCGTCGGCACAAAGGAAGCTGAGAACACTGGATAAATTATGGCTCTCGGTGATCCCAGAATCGTGGCCTCTGGCAGTTCGCTGCACGATCACTTACGATCATAAAATTTCACTGTGCTGTGTGAAGTTTATACGAAAATGCAAAATTTCACAGCCGGAGTCTAACCAGAAAAAAATCGCAGGTTTATTAACACGTCATGCTGTTAAATGTATCATATTTTTACGGGACCAATTCAAAGAATGTATTCATCTGCACTCATCTGTAAGCTGCAAAAGAAATGAAGGATGTATCAAATGCAGTGAGTGATGATTAACCTTCTTCCTGCAGCGTGCTAATTTTGGGATTACCGTCTCGCTCGTAAGTTCATGTTTGTTGGCAATTTTTAGAATTTCAAGTTATGACATGTATTTATCTTGTATGCGTCTATCTGTTGAGTATGTCTGTATGTTTAACGTTTGTATATCCTTTCCATTCCTACATATTTCATTCTGTCTCCACCCGACCGTGTTTCCGCACACAGCTACGTTACACTACTTCAGATTTACGGCATTCCACAGAAGACAGTAATGAAGCCCTTCTCAGAACGAAAACCTTTTGAACATGTCGTTAACAGAAACTTATACATAGCCATGTTAAGCAAGGTGCATCTTAATTTGAGACTGTAGAAAAGAAGCAGATTATAGTGACAGGGTAGCCATGAGAGACTGAGAACCTCAGTAAAACGTAAGTTAATCTACACTATGTGATCAAAAGTATCCGGTCACCTGGTTGAAAATGACTTACAAGGTTGTGGCGCCCTCCATCGCTAATGCAGGAATTCAGTACGGTGTTGGACCAGCTTTAGCCTTAATGACAGCTTCCACTCTCGCAGGCATACATTCAGTCAGGTGCTGGAAGGTTTCTTGCACTGAGGAGAGGTATCGATGTCGGTCGGTGAGGCCTGGCACGAAGTCGGCGTTCCAAAACGTCCCAAAGGTGTTCTATAGGATTCAGGTCAGGACTCTGGGCAGGCCAGTCCATTACAGGGATGTTCTTGTCGTGTAAGCACTCCGCCACATGCTGTGCATTATGAACAGGTGCTCGACCATGTTGAAATATGCAATCGTCATCCCCGAATTGCTTTTCAGCAGTGGGAAGCAAGCAGGTGCTTAAAACATCAATGTAGGCTTGTACCGTGTTAATGCCACACAAAACAACAAGGGTTGCAAGCTCCTCCATGACATACACGGCCTCCGAATTTTACTGTTCACACCACACGCACTGGCAGATGACGTTACCGGGCATTCCCCATACGCACACTTTGCCATCGGGTCGCCACATTGTGTACCGTGATTCGTCAATCCAGACAACGTTTTTTCACTGTTTAATCGTCCAGTGTTTACGCTCCTTGCCCCAAGCGAGGCGTCGTTTGGCATTAACCAGCATGATGTGTGGCTTATAGGCAGCCGATCGACCATGAAATGTGGATCCTGATGCAGTTTGGAATTCCTGTGTGATGGTCTGGATTGCTATCTGCCTGTTACACACTATGAACCTGTTCAACTGTCGGCCGTCTCTGTCAGTCAACAGACGAGGTCGACCTGTACGCTATTGTGCTGTACGTGTCCCTGCACGTTTGCACTTCACTATCACGTCGGAAACAGTGGACCTAGATACGTTTATGAGTGTGGAAATCTCGCGTACAGACGTATGACACAAGTGATACCCAATCACTTGCCCACGTTTGAAGGCCGTGAGTTCCGCGAAGCTCTCAAGTCTGCTCTCTCAGTAAGTCTAATGACTACTGAAGTAGCTGATATGGATTACCTGGCAGTAGGTGGCAGCACAATGCACCTAGTATGAAAAACGTATGTTTTTGGGGTGTCCGGATACTTTTGATCACATAGTGTATACCACTTTAAAAAGACAAGGTGTAGTTGCCCGTTTTACTTAAAACTTTCACACGATAGTCTAATAAACATTCGGACCGACACAGAGTACATATTTTTTAATATATACGGTGTATAAACAGATATACAAAATCTATACTTCCATATGAAGACAGGCCGTAGTGTAAGACTGAAATCAAAAATCTCCAAAAGTACTCGACCGATTTTCTGCAAATTTTTACAAAATATTCGAATAAACCTTGTAACAGGCATGAGCTGTATATTTCTTAATGTATATAATATGTAAAGAGCATACGATGTTACTGAACATCTTGGATCGTCCTTCAGAGATTTACTTCAAATTTTTACACGACAGTCAGATTAACATTCGGAAGCATGTAGGCCATACAGCTTTTTAAGCAAAAATGTACCAGTTTTCTGTTGAAATTCCTGCGCTCTGCTTCCC
The DNA here is from genome assembly GCF_021461395.2 of Schistocerca americana. NCBI lineage: Eukaryota > Metazoa > Arthropoda > Insecta > Orthoptera > Acrididae > Schistocerca > Schistocerca americana. Next base: position 458,171,717 of record NC_060119.1, on the reverse strand, counting down.
CCTGCTGGGCATTGAAAATTTGCTGTTTCCATTTCCTTCTAGCAGTCGGTTTCAGCTACGATATGAACACATTTAAACCATTAGACAACATGTTTCTCACAAACACGTTCTTTCTCTTTGAAACGAAAACTGTACACATAACCACGCGCTGTTTTATACGAATGCGTGGTGTCTGTTGTTTCTGATATGTTTGAAAGTACATACACTACGTATTCATATAACTGATTCTCCTCGATGGACAATGAATCCACAACTTTCAGTGCGGATGCACATTTACGTTCTCTCTCCAGCGGGAATCTAAGAACAGCGAGCACGGAGGACATGGTAGAGGATTTCAGATAGGTGGCGATAGGTGAGAGTGCTGGTCAGCTGGGAAGCGAGGTGAGATAGTCCGCGCATTTGCTATAGATACCTCGTACTCGTGTCGCATTGCTCAACGCAACTGCCTAGTAAGCATGAGACTCTGGGTTTGAGTCCTAATCGGCCACACATTTTCACTCGTCGTCGCTATTACGCATTAAGTTCTGATGCAGCTGATATCATTAGTTCCTCTCCCTTCCTTTACTCTCCCTACCCCTCCACCTTTTACTCACATGAAATTTGCGGTTTTGTTTTCTTCCTATTCACTGATTTAAAAAAAAAGATACAAAAAAAGAAAGGTGTATTTAAGGATTATTGGCTTTTGATTATAATACTTTTTTCACAGATTAAAGATACGCAAAATATTGTTGTTTAAACTACTATGTTTACAGACCCAGCAGCTTGAGAGGTTTTTCTCATAGGTGTACATCAATGATCGAACTGATTAAGCCATTCATTTTAAGCAACTTCAGTTTCCAATTGTAATATTACCCTCCCACACATAATCATTGAAGTTCTCATTCTTTGAACAAGTTTTGAGAATTACGAGAAGAGTATGATTACAAAAGAAGAAATTTTTACTTGTCTTGATTATCTTGTTGCTGTTGTCGACGGCTCAGAGTCTTGTCTAGGAGTACCTTCTTGCAGAAATTTCGATTTCTTAAATCAATGATGATAAAATAAGTGTCGAACAGTTCCCTGTTGCTATGAATATCTTTTTATTTTATCCCATTCTTCTAAATCACACTGAATTTACAATTTCCACTTTCAAAAGACCAATAATTACACTGCTGTTGACAAGTACAGCAAAATACGTGCGTTTCCATCAGAGGCATGCCCACCACTCCTTACATTCTGCAGTACTCACAATTTCCAAAGAGTTTACAAAGCAAAAGAGTATACAAACTTTCTCGACAGTAGATGAATCTTTACCAAATTATATGATCCTTTCATTAATAAATCCAGAAACAAATTTAATAATAAGCGTTTGATTGCGCAATAAATAATATGAACTTTAAGTATGCCACAAATTTTGTAATATCAAATATCTTTAAAAGAAGAGTAATTTTAAATGTTAGTACATATCGGTTGTAACACATTAATTTCTTTTTTATACATTTTAGTCTGAGCTATAATACATCGTATACAAAATCATATGAATTCTTTTAATGAAACAGCTGAGATAATTTTAACCTATGCGAGATTCAAAATTATACATGATATCTGTTATCTCTATAAAAAAAGGTAATGTTAGAGGAGGAGGTTCATTAGGAGGTTCATTACACAATGAAGGTTTCGTTTGCAGTAACAAAAAACAGCGGTGACAGCCAGAGAGAGGTGAAGAGCAGAGAGAGAGAGGTTAGATGCGAGGGAGGAAATATGCATAATGAGGAGAGGATGTGATGCACAGGGAGGCGAGGAGGAGGTTGGCAGAGAGGGGTTGGGGGCGGGGGGCACCAGGCTTCCACTAAAACAACGGGCAATTCCATTAGCCGTGAGTGCTAATTTCAATGACACGATAACACCACAAACATTGATGCATTAAAATCTGAGATCAAACTCGCCAAACAAGTATGATTGTGCCATGTACAAGAAGAAAACTTTAGCAGTGTAGGCAAGCTACCGGTAAAGAATGAAATTTGCTCAAACTTAAAACAGAAAATATACACTTTATGGTGTATATTAAACTCACATACGTATTTAGCAATTACTAAGCGTTGCCTGGTTCACCAGTATCAAATAATTTTTCGCCCTTACAATAAGATGTTGCATCACAAATTAGAGTATTCTATGTTCTCACTTAATTTTCGTTGTCCTACGTAGCAACAGACTTTCATTGTCTCAAGATTCTTCTTCTTAAGGTTTCCCAGCTCCCAATTTCCTTGCATACAATACTGTATTGTGGGCACGAACTGAAAACACAAACGGCAGATGCAGAATGTTTGTTGTATTTGAGTATTTTATCAGAAACAATAATTTTATTTAGAACCAATATTTTCTTAGATCAGAGGTGAAGTACAAGGCTAGACTATTTTAGTATCCAGAGTGGAAGCTGAAACGGGAATGTGGCAAGACCAAATTTATCTGGGACAAGAATAGATTCAAAACTGTTGTTTACTGTCAACGCGAATGTTGTCATTTTATAATCCAGAGTATTAAAATGTCTGCCTGCTGATTTGGTATTCCAGTGATAAACAGCCTATGCATTTTCCATAACTGATTTCGCCTGGTTATTTTAGTACACTCTGTGTTTGAAATTAGTCATGAAAACTGTTTTCAAATTGATAGCTAAAACTTTATACACTCTTTAACGTTCACAGACGGACATAGCGTTACAAAATGAGAGGAGTCATGCTTAGGACGCGAAATAAATGATTTCACCATCTTATATCACTTACTGGTCACTGCTTAACACCACGATGATGGGTTGTGGCGAATGAAGACCGTCCTTCACCCAGAGAAATATTAAATGGATAATTAATGTTTCAAATTTAAACACTTTTGAGTTAAGGTTTGAACGCGTGGCGTTGCATTGACCTTCCGACAAAATAATTTGTGAATAAAACATTGGTAGATCACACTGATAATTTTCAGTGAACACATCTTACAAAGAAAAATAAATCAATAGTCAACACTACTGGGACCTGTAAGCCAAGAAAACCAAATAACCAATGGGTAACCAAAACATATAGGCCTTAACTAAATAAAAAAAACTTACCGCGTGAACACTGTAGATAAAATGCAGATGATTCGGGCTAACTGCATAAAAGAGTCTATAAATAAAATTTAAACACGCCCTCAAGGCTTCCACTATAACAACAAGCAACTGCGTTAGATCTGAGTACCAATTTCAATGACAGGGAAGTACAATAAATACTGATAAATTAAAATTTGGGCTCAAAATCGCTAACCAATTATGACTGTGCCACGAACAAGCAGAAAACTCTAGCAATTTAGGTTAGCAAATTTTCTCAAACTTAAAATACATAACAAAATGCAGCACCTTCAAGGGATGTGTTGAATCACACCAGTGTGTAATATGTATGTACTGAGGAGTTGTAGTGTTGATTATTTACTTGCCACCGACATCGGCGATCAGATGGCGTTCAGGAGGGCTCTCTACGCGCTCCTTATCTTGGCTCTGCAGACAGTAACTTGCTGAGTTTAGAGGCGAACAGTGTTTGCAACATCCTTTATACGTTATTACCCTGCCCTACCGACGAGTACGCAGACCTAGTGAACAGCATCAGCCATTACAACGGGGTCACAATGCTGGCCTGCTGGATACTAGATAGACATATAGAATGACTGCTGCACATGACGAGGACAGTGTATCGGTGGTATGTCGCTGTTTTCAACAGTTATCTGTGGTGCGTTCCTAGACGTGTAGACCAGCTTCTGGAGGTCCACGTAGAACAGACGCACGTCAAGACTGACGAATTGCGCGGGAAGCGGTGGCCGCGACCGAATTATCATCGAATGACGAAATGCGAGCACATTTTGCACATGCTCCATCGTCAGGGGCCACTGGCAACCGTTTGCTTGGGCCACGGTTAAGATCACTAGTGCTTTTGTCCCGGCTATCACCGACGTCACGACGTCACCGAACATAACTACTCTGGTGGCGTGAATGAATCGATTGTTGAGTGTGATGGCACTCTGTTGTCGTCAGTGACGAGACTGGGTTTTGTCTCATGCGAGTGATGGCAGTACTTGTGTGCGGCGAGAGCCGTCTATTCCAGAGTGGTTTCGCGCACCACACAGGTCCCATTCCAGGCTTCATGGTGTGGGTGGCCATCAGCCAGACGTCGCGGTCACATTTGATGTTTCTCTAGGCTAAAATAACCAGCCCCCCCCCTCCCCCGTCTCTAACACTGCGCAGACTGTTATCCCCGTGCTACTGCCATTTCTCCGACAGGAAAGGGTGCGCTTTTTCAGCAGGACAATGGACGTCGACATACGGCTGCTGCAACGCATCGTGCTTGTCCTGTATAGGAAGATCACCATGTACCTCACCAAATGAACTTGTATGGGACGTGGTAAAGCAGAAACTTACTTGGTCTCCACGGCCTGCAAGAACTACTGCCGAACTGTAGCAAAACGTGCAAGATGCCTGACACCGGAGAGGCTAAACTGTGCATTGATCGACTGTTTTGGCACCCTATAAAATGACGTGTGTTTCTTTTCGTCTGAATGTTTTATCATATTATTTTACAATTGTGGACTACCTGTGACCTCACTCGTCAATAAAATGAACTTGTCCTTGAGGGGGCTGCAATTTTTTTCTTGCAGTGTAGAATAACGCTTGAAATAACATTCTGTTCCAAAAATTGCTCTTAGCATCCACATCCCACGTGAGTGCCAGCACTTGCCCTTGGATGGCCCAAGGCAAGCGATGGTCAAAGATAGAGTGAGCTGACGAGGACTTCCCTGGTGAGCTCGGAAAAGCGCAAGCAAGGCACCTGGCGAGACGCCAAAGAGACCCTTTGCTTGCCTACAGACAAAAAAGTTAAATCGCGCCTTTGTATTATACTTCGTAACAGAGCACGTTAAAAACCACAGAGAAAAAGTAAATGTATATAATGCGGAGACAGATGGTAAACGATGGTATGGAAACAAGAATGACGTTAGGTGCAAAGATTTATAACTGATTAAACCAGGCGAAGGTGAGTGCAAATCATCTGTGGTCTCAAAATACCACAAATACGCAATTGAATTTTCTCGTGAATCTTGCAATCACCCGATGTGGGCAGTTTTGCGTCCCTCAACTATCCAGATAGCTGTACTGCAGGTGCAACAACATCGGAGAGGTGTGTTTGGCGAAGACACACTAACTTATGCCTTCTGAACAGTTACTATAATTGCAAGGGCAACAATCTGGGTTATTGACTGGCCTGGCCTTGCAACGTAAGCCAATATGGCCTGACTATGATGGTACTGTGAAAGGCTGAAAGCAAGGGGAAAATATAGCCTAGAGACATGTAGTTTTATTATATGGTTTGGTATTGTTCCCTCTTGGGTACAACAGTCTGAAGGTAAGATAGTCGCCAATTCATATATCCGGGCGGGAAGAACTCAGGAGGATGTTTTCATTAGAAGAACAGTTTCTGTAGGCCAATTTTAGGTAGTTTCCCGACTTGATACACCACAAGTGTCCCGTATCAAACATTTCGTCTCAGTTTTCTACCTCAATGTGCTACCTCAAATTGGCCTGCAAAAGCTACGTAAGCTACAGCGCATGCGCGTCGAGCGAGTTTTCCAACATTATCCCTCTCTCTACGCACAAACCATTAGTTCTAGAGAAAAAAAATGAATAGGATCTTTTTTGTAGGAAATTTAGCATAGTTTAATTTTGTACTGCGACACGTTTTCGCTGTAGGGTGCGGTTTTCGAGTTATTCAAGAAAAACATACAAAAGTGATATTAAATGTGTCCTATCTCGGAAAGCATTCCGAGTAGGGCATACGTTCACAGGAAGTTTTTTGTTCAGAATCAGTAATACTATCACCCCTCAAAGCATGTACCTTTCATCCTGACTGAACCTGTAGGTCTCTTACGTATTTTCATACCTAGGCTGTCCGTGACCACCAAACGTCACTTAACTGTCCTGTGTGACGTTGGCACGTTCAGAGTGTAGACATCTGTGGAGTGACTGAACGTAGGGCTGTAACCCGTGATACGTAGAGGGTGATGATGAATAACAGCGAATCGACGCGTGGTACCCATGGACAGCTTATCCTGCAGCAAAATGTCGCTGCCCCCCGGCAGTTGACTTGGCAGAGTGGTTGGTTGGTTGGTTTGGGGGATTAAAGGGACCAGACTGCTATGGTCATCGGTCCCTTGTTCCAAAGTCAAAGAACACCCACAGAGAATAAAAACGATGAACAGAAGAGATCACAGACGATACAGAACAAGAGAAACTGAGACAAGGACAAGACAAAACGAACTAAAACCACACAGAGTGTGACGGTGGTTGGCCGACCATAGAAATAAATAAGGAAAAGCCAACCACTTAGAAACACATTAAAAAATCAGTGTAAAATCATAGGCCAAAGGCCAGAATCGACACAAAACGATAAAATAAAACAGAAACACTCAGAGTAAATGATAAAATCCCCCTGCCCGAATAAAACGTAAAACTAAGTCAGCCATAGTGGAGTCGTCTGTTAAAAGGGCAGGGAGCGTAGCAGGCAGCGCAAATGTCTGCCTGACCACAGCTAAAAGGGGGCAGGCCAGCAAAATGTGGGCCACTGTCAAAGCTGCCCCACAGCGACATAGAGGAGGGTCCTCCCGGCGCAGTAAATAACTGTGTGTCAGCCGGGAGTGGCCAATGCGGAGCCGGCAAAGAACTACTGAGTCCCTGCGAATGGCTCGCAGGGATGACCGCCACACAGCCGTCGTCTCCTTGACAGCACGGAGTTTATTGGACATTGTCAGTTCGCGCCATTCATCGTCCCATAGCGAGAAGATTTTGCGGCGGAAGACTGCCCGCAAATCAGTCTCTGGGAGGCCAAGGTCCAGAGATGGCTTGCTGGTGGCCTCTTTCGCCAGGCGGTCAACATGTTCGTTACCCGGGATACCGACATGACCGGGGGTCCACACAAAGACCACAGAGCGGCCGCAACAGGCGAGAGTATGCAGAGACTCGTGGATAGCCATCACCAAACGAGAACGAGGGAAACACTGGTCGAGAGCTCGTAAACCGCTCAGGGAATCGCTACAGATAACGAAGGACTCACCTGAGCAGGAGCGGATATACTCTAGGGCACGAAAGATGGCGACCAGTTCAGCAGTGTAAACGCTGCAGCCATCCGGCAAGGAACGTTGTTCGGAAAGGTCCCCTAGAGTGAGCGCATATCCGACACGACCAGCAACCATCGAACCGTCAGTGTAAACAACACCAGAGCCCTGATACGTGGCCAGGATGGAATAAAAGCGGCGGCGGAAGGCCTCTGGAGGGACTGAGTCCTTAGGGCCCTGTGCCAAGTCGAGCCGAAGGCTAGGGCGACGAACACACCATGGGGGCGTATGCAAAGTAGCCCGGAACGGAGGTGGAACAGTGAAACCCTGGAGCCCAGAGAGAAGCTCTTTGACGCGGACCGCTATTGTACAACCAGACCGGGGCCGACGTTCTGGCATACGGACGACCGACCGCGGGAACAGGAGGCGATAGTTTGGATGCCCGGGCGAGCTTAGAACATGGGCAGCATAAGCGGCCAGCAAACGTTGGCGTCGGAACCGCAGTGGAGGTACACCTGCCTCCACTAGTACGCTGTCCACAGGGCTCGTGCGGAAAGCACCAGTGGCAAGGCGTATCCCGCTGTGGAGAATCGGGTCCAGCACCCGTAACGCAGATGGGGATGCTGAGCCATAAGCCAGGCTCCCATAATCCAGACGGGACTGGATTAACGCCTGGTAGAGCCGCTACAGTGTAGAGCGGTCGGCGCCCCAGCGGGTGTTGCTCAAGCATCTCAGAGCGTTTAGATGCCGCCAACACGTCTGTTTCAGCTGCGGGATATGAGGCAGCCAAGTCAACCGGGCATCGAAAACCACCCCCAAAAACCTGTGGGTCTCCACCACAGCAAGGAGTTCGTCGGAAAGATAAAGCCGCGGCTCAGGATGGACTGTTCGGCGCCGGCAGAAATGCATAACGCAGGTCTTGGCTGCCGAAAACTGAAACCCATGCGCTACAGCCCAAGACTGCGCCTTACGGATAGCGCCCTGTAGCTGACGTTCAACAGCTGCAATGCCAGTAGAGCTGTAATAAAGGCAGAAGTCGTCAGCATACAGGGAAGCGGAGACAGAATTTCCCACGGCCGCAGCAAGCCCGTTAATGGTTATTAAAAACAGACAGACACTTAAAACAGAGCCCTGTGGCACACCGTTCTCCTGGACGTGGGAGGAACTATACGAGGCCGCGACTTGCACGCGGAAGGTACGACACGACAGAAAATTGCGGATAAAAATCGGCAGAGGACCCCGAAGACCCCATCCATGAAGCGTAGAAAGAATGTGATGACGCCATGTCGTATCGTACGCCTTCCGCATGTCGAAAAAGACAGCGACCAGGTGCTGACGGCGGGCAAAAGCAGTACGGATGGCCGACTCCAGACTCACCAGATTGTCGGTGGCGGAGCGGCCTTTACGGAACCCACCCTGAGACGGAGCCAGAAGGCCCCGAGACTCCAGTACCCAATGCAAGCGCCGGCTCACCATCCGTTCAAGCAACTTACAAAGAACGTTGGTGAGGCTAATGGGACGGTAGCTGTCCACCTCCAGAGGGATCTTCCCAGGTTTCAAAACGGGGATGACAATGCCTTCCCGCCATTGCGACGGAAACTCCCCCTCGACCCAAAGACGGTTGTAAAGATCGAGAAGGCGCCGCTGGCAGTCCACTGAAAGGTGTTTCAGCATCTGACAGTGGATGCCATCTGGCCCAGGAGCGGTATCAGGGCAAGCAGCTAGGGCACTGCGAAATTCCCACTCACTGAATGGAGCATTGTAAGATTCCGGGTGGTTGGTGCGAAACGAAAGGCTCCGACGTTCCAGCCGCTCTTTAATGGAGCGGAAGGCCTGGGGGTAATTCGCAGAAGCGGAACTCATAGCAAAATGCTCTGCTAAGCGATTTGCAATGACGTCGGAGTCGGTACAAACGGCTCCATTCAGTGAGAGCGCAGGGACGCTGGCAGGGGTCCGATAGCCGTAGACGCGTCGAATCTTGGCCCAGACCTGCGAGGGAGTGACATGGAGGCCAATGGTGGACACATACCGCTCCCAGCACTCCTTCTTGCCTTGGCGGATAAGGAGGCGGGCCCGCGCACGCAGCCGTTTGAAGGCGATAAGGTGGGCGAAGGAGGGATGTCGCTTGTGACGCTGGAGCGCCCGCCGGCGATCTTTAATCGCTTCAGCGATCTCAGGCGACCACCAAGGCACAGCCTTCCGCCGAGCGGACCCAGAAGAACGGGGAATGGCAGATTCGGCGGCAGTAACGATGCCGGTGGTGACAGATTGAACCACCGCATCAATGTCATCAGTAGAGAGAGGCTCAAAAGCGGCAGTGGAGGAGAACAAATCCCAGTCAGCCTTATTCATAGCCCATCTGCTAGGGCGCCCAGAAGAGTGACGCTGTGGCAGTGACAAAAAGAGCGGAAAGTGGTCACTACCACACAGGTCGTCATGCACACTCCATTGGACAGACGGTAAGAGGCTAGGGCTACAGATGGAAAGGTCAATGGCGGAGTAGGTGCCATGCGCCACACTGAAGTGTGTGAAGGCGCCATCATTTAACAGCGAGAGATCGAGCTGCGACAACAAATGTTCAACGATGGCGCCTCGACCTGTGGCCACTGACCCACCCCACAGAGGGTTATGGGCGTTGAAGTCGCCCAATAGCAAGAAAGGCGGCGGCAATTGGGCGACCAGTGCAGCCAGGACATGCTGCGAGACATCACCATCCGGTGGAATGTAAAGACTGCAGACGGTAATGGCCTGTGGCGTCCATACGCGTACAGCGACAGCCTCTAAAGGCGTCTGGAGAGGGACAGACTCGCTGTGCAGAGTGTGAAGGACATATATGCAGACGCCACCAGACACCCTTTCATAAGCTGCTCGGTTCTTGTAATAACCCCGATAGCCACGGAGGGCGGGGGTTCGCATCGCTGGAAACCAAGTTTCCTGGAGAGCAATGCAGAAGAAAGGGCGAAGGCTGAGAAGTTGGCGGAGCTCAGCTAAATGGTGGAAAAAACCGCCGCAGTTCCACTGGAGGATGGTATTGTCCATGGCTGAGAAAGGCGTGAAAGGACTGGGAAGGCAATTTACGCCGCTTGTTCACTCACTGCCACCGATTCAGTACCCGTACGAGAGGCATCCATGGCGTCTGAGGGACCAGCGAGATCAAGGTCCTCAGCGGACGCTAGAATCTCGACTTCATCCTCAGACGCAGAGCGCGAAAGGTGCGTTGGGGTTGGTGCCACCGCAAGTTCTTTGGCCTTATTGGTCTTTCTCTTGGACTTCTCTCGCTGAACCTTGGGTTTCACCGGCTGGGAAGGCTTCACCGATTCAGTCTCCGGGACAGAGGAGGATCGTGAAGCCCTACGCCCGGCCGCTGGTGAGGACTTATGCCTGTGGTGGCCGTCATCCTTCCCTCTGGTGGAACCCTGGGAAGGGAGGGTCCCAAGGGAATTCTTACGGGCGAGAGTAGTCGAAGAAGTTAGACGCTTCTCCGGCTGAGAAGCGGGGACGGACGTCCCCGACGGGTGGGAGGAGGTTGCTCCTGTGGTAGGTGGTGCAGGAGCAACCTGTTGGGTAGAGCCCCCCACGGGCAAGGGGGCAGGAGGAGTCTTACTGCTTATCGAGCTGGCTGGAAGTCTCGAAACTGATGGAGCTAGCACAGTTGTTGTAGCAGCTGCATAAGAAGATGTCATTCTCACAGGATGGAGTCTGTCATATTTCCGTCTGGCCTCAGTATAGGTCAGCCGGTCCAGGGTCTTATATTCCATGATTTTGCGCTCTTTCTGAAAGACTGTGCAGTCAGGCGAGCAAGGTGAATGGTGCTCCCCGCAGTTGACGCAGATGGGAGGCGGGGCACATGGAGTATCGGGATGAGATGGGCGTCCGCAATCGCGACATGTGAGGCTGGAAGTGCAGCGGGAAGACATATGGCCGAACTTCCAGCACTTGAAGCACCGCATCGGGGGAGGGATATAGGGCTTGACGTCACATCGGTAGACCATCACCTTGACCTTTTCCGGTAACGTATCACCCTCGAAGGCCCAGATGAAGGCACCGGTAGCAACCTGATTGTCCCTCGGACCCCGATGAACGCGCCGGACGAAATGAACACCTCGACGTTCTAAGTTGGCGCGCAGCTCGTCATCAGACTGCAAAAGGAGATCCCTATGGAAAATAACACCCTGGACCATATTTAAACTCTTATGCGGTGTAATAGAAACGTTAACATCCCCCAACTTGTCACAAGCAAGTAACCTGCGGGACTGGGCGGAGGATGCCGTTTGTATCAGTACTGACCCAGAGCGCATTTTAGACAAGCCCTCCACCTCCCCAAACTTGTCCTCTAAATGCTCGACGAAGAACTGAGGCTTTGTGGAGAGAAAAGACTCCCCATCAGCTCTCGTGCAAACTAAGAATCGGGGCGAATAACTGTTACCTCCATCCTGAGACGTACGCTCTTCCCACGGCGTGGCCAGGGAGGGGAACGTTTTCGGATCATACTTCTGAGCATTAAATTGAGCCCGAGAACGCTTAGAGACTGCTGGCGGCTGGCCGCCAGCAAGAGATGATGTACCACGCTTCATTGCGGGTCATCCGCCCTGATGCCACCTACTCCGACCAAGGGCCCTCCCCACGGGCGCCACCCAGCCACAGCAATAGCCACCTGGCAGGATGGCCATTGCCGGGAGTCCTGATGCCCCAGGGAGATGGGCATCTACTCCTCGGCATACGTGGGGAGTGAACGGCGCAGGCATCAGTAGAGCGATCCCTGTGTTGTCAGGGGGCTACAACCAAGAGGGTACATGGCGGCCCCACCACAACGGACTGGCTACCGTGCTGGATCTTAGGTGCAAGAATGGCCAAGGTCGTCGTCACAGTTAAAAGAAACACTGCAGAGTGCAGCGTGGTAATCGCCCAAGAGATCGAAAACGAGCGGGACACCATTGCAACGACGAGAAAGACGGCTATAGGTCTAATTGCACGAAGGATACAGTGCACCATGTAAGGTGCCCTTCCCCAATTGGCTCGCTCTTCGGAATAATTTAGATAGATGGAGGTCAAACCCAAGAGGGGACCATCACATAAGGCCGAAACGTTTGAGACTCCTTTTAGTCGCCTCTTACGACAGGCAGGAATACCGCGGGACTTGGCAGAGTGACGTGGTCCCATGACCAAAAGGACTGTGTCAGCACTGGCGCTGGAAGCTATCATGATACCTCCGTTTGATCGATTATGCCGTGGTTTTGGAGAACATGTTCGCAATACCGATTGATGATAGCGGATGTGTGCATAGTTAAGTGCAAATGGAATTTTTTTCGCTTCTGAGGGTACTTGGCCGGAATTTGGATATGGTACTGTTTCTGCTAAAGCTTGAACTTGCAGTAAAAATGCTCTTATCATCTACGAAAATCTGCAAAGCCAACACTAACCGAAAGTACAGCAAAGCGCTTGAATGTTTCCTACGGAACCTGCATAAGTACAGCAACAACGACGACAAAAGCTGCGGTCACCAGCGTCAACATGAAGATTCTGCATAATTAAGTACAGCTGATTATGCAGCTGATTCACGAACTGCAGCCTAATGATATCTTGAAGCACTAGGAATTTTGCGAGAATTTTTTTACCGATGTGGAAGATAATTTGGTGAATAGGAACAATTGGGTGAAAGAAATGAAACTTCCAAGAAAGTACTATACTGTCGTGTTGGGAGACAAATGGGAAATATCATTCAAAGATACTTTTGTCTACGTTGGTAGTGAGCCATTCGAACAGGGAAAATGTTAATTTCAAATTTAGTGACATTGTCAACTATATTTTGTTTATTCTGTGACAAAAATCGGACGTGATAATGATCTTCTCGGTTCTGAACCGCATCATAAAATCGACACAATATTTCCGTGGCCCTCCTAGCCGCCATCTTCAGGTGAGTAAGCTGCTTCCCGTATTCGCCGGAATTGAATTCAGACTGTGAGCGATGGCTCCTTTTTACGCCACGGAAGACCAACAGCACGCGCACAAGTAACGTCGTAAGTCCCATCTAGCACAAGCGTACATATAGCGCCCCAGGAAAGAATCTGACAAGGTCGATACATCGCTATCAATTATTTTTCAGATGTCTGCATCAAAGACGTTGTTTCCTAACGACTGAGAAAAAAGGATTTCAAGTCTTACTTAAAGGGTAACACTTATTTCTATTTATTTGTCAGATTGTCAGATAGTCAGTGGATTACTTTAAAACACAGCCTCAACAGAGAAAGATTAGTATCAGTTATTACGCCGGGAAAGCGTACGTAGTCTCATCGGACGTGGTCCTGGATTTGCTTACTTCGAACTTCGTCTGTAAACATCAGTCCAAATTATGTTGTTTTAAATTAATTACCTGCATAGCAAATTTTAAATTTCGCTTCATTAACCAAAAGTTCAGCTTTAATGTATACTTTAGTCTGACTTATGTTTCGACTAACTGAAAAAGTAGTTACGTTTTCGGAATTTTTTGAGTGAATAGGAACACCAGTTTTCAGTTACTTAGACCAAGAATTTGATGGAAATAAACCAGGAGATTATGGTGTAATAAAAGTATATAGCAAATATAAGAAGGCATTTAGATTGTATACATTTAAAATGCTAAGGCTAAGATTATGTAGGAGCAATTCTAGAAAAACCAAGGCAGATTATTTTAATAAATCGGGAGTAATTTTTTAGTCAAGGAGATGTCGTTCGAAAGCTCTCGGTTACATGTTGGCACACACACGACTTGTATATTCAAAGATTTAATCATTTTTATGGAAGATATCTATTAATGTACTAACAAATAAAGCATGTTCATCAATTTAATTTTACAATAACGAGTTCGGGATATCACACTGTTTATTTGGAAAACAGATTAAAAAAAGCAATTCATGTAATAGTCTTAGCTTTGCACTGAATAAAACTTTTTTTGAATCAGATGAATTTTGATTCTGATTATCCTACAACAGAAACATATTTTCACACTCTCCTATTCATCGAAAGGACCAATAATTAGAAACAATAAAAAGATTAACAGTGCTACTTCTGGAATGAAATTTTCACTCTGCAGCGGAGTGTGCGCTGAAATGAAACTTCCTGGCAGATTAAAACTTTGTGCCCGACCGAGACTCGAACTCGGGACCTTTGCCTTCCGCGGGCAAGTGTTCTACCATCTGAGCTACCGAAGCACGACTCACGCCCGGTACTCACAGCTTTACTTCTTGCAGTATCTCGTCTCCTACCTTCCCAACTTTACAGAAGCTCTCCTGCGAACCTTGCAGAACTGCGAACCTTGCAGATACTGCCAGAAGTAAAGCTGTGAGTACCGGGCGTGAATCGTGCTTCGGTAGCTCAGATGGTAGAGCACTTGCCCGCGAAAGGCAAAGGTCCCGAGTTCGAGTCTCGGTCGGGCACACAGTTTTAATCTGCCAGGAAGTTTCATTTCTGCGCACACTCCGCTGCACAGTGAAAATTTCATTCTGGAAACCTCCCCCCGCGCTGTGGCTAAGCCATGTCTCCGCAGTATCCTTTCTTTCAGGTGTGTTAGTTCTGCAAGGTTCGCAGGAGAGCTTCTGTAATGTTTGGAAGGTGGGAGACGAGATACCGGCAGAAATAAAGCTGTGAGTACCGGGCGTGAGTCGTGCTTCGGTAGCTCAGATGGTAGAGCACTTGCCCGCGAAAGGCAAAGGTCCCGAGTTCGATTCTCGGTCAGGCACACAGTTTTAATCTGCCAGGAAGCTTCAGTGCTACTTCTATTCACTTCGTTCTGTTGAGTGAATAGACACATAAAGTTTTTATTTTTTACGTTCTAAAATCATGAGCTACGTCCCAAAATGAGTTATCTGAAAATTTGTCAAAAGACCGAAAACTCCATATTATTATGATTACAGTTCTTTTTAAAATTACCATTTTTTTATATTGAAACCTTTTTCCCATTCACCCCATTTTACAGTGAGTCATAAAACAAATATTTATTTTACATTTCATACATGTAAGGAGTCGTATAACTCTGAATGTAGATTGAAATAACAGCCCGGAAGTGCATTTAAATCTCAGTGCTGCGAGCAACCGAGCGGTATTCATTGGTGGACGCTCGAAGATCAGTTATGGTACTCGTCGAAATCTTCCGATTTTGACCTCTTTGTCATTACGCGAATGTGTTTAAGAGTAAGTAAACTGTTTCTTGACTTGTACAAGAATGTGGGCTAACGGAATTTGAGTGTGACTAACTCTTACTGATTATACAAATTAACGACGAATTGCGTTGCTCTTCGTTGGATCTTATATTTTCCGTCAATCCATTTAAGTTAATGTACCAGATCCACAAAGTTACTCAATAATTGGTCGATCGGGTGTTTCGTCACTTTCAGCGGAACTATTCGGACGTTTACTTTAAGTGAATTACGGAAGCGAGAGCAAACCGCGGGCAACAAAGCCATATGGAGATTTGCACCCTGATCAGTCAGAATACGAATGAAGTGCGCGATTTTTCGAATACGAGACTTTGACCCTAACAGAACCTTTTGTCTAACAACCGTTAATGGCGTTGTCAAGTGTATATTCGTTCATGTGAGTCTATAAACAGTCACTATGTTTGGTGACGTCGAATTCACATTTTTCAGTTTTTTAGGTTTAGCTAGAAAATCAAAATATACATAGTGAGGCGGTATGGCTCACTATTTAAATTTTTATTTGTTTTGAAATCACCCGCCTTCTCAGTGCTCGCCACGATGTCAGTATCGCGATCGGATTGGAGTCACTGGTCGCCGCACATAATTGTCGAGTTGGCTTCTCACGCTGTGGGAGGCGACAGAACGAGGAAGAAGGGGTTGGGGGTGAGTCAGCTCCGCACTGTTCGTGAGGAGCAACGTCGGTGGCAAGGCCGCTTGGTCGCTGGGCCCCGCCGAAGCAGTCGGTTGGGAACGGAACGCCATGTGCTCGAAGATAGTGGTGTGGAGGGCCAGTGCTGTCCCAATGGCAGTCACCGTGTAGTCTTCAAGGGCTGAGATGTGATATCTGGTTTCTGCCCTTGAATTGGTGTATGAGGTGAACATAAGGATTCTAAAAAGTTGCACGTTGGTGGCGCGTATATCAGATTTGTGAATGGTGTAAGCTTTGCTTCGGTACTGCAGCCTCCGGTTATAGCGCTCCTTGGGAGGAGAGCGTTGATATCGGAATTGCCATCTATTTAGCTACTTTAAAATGAATGACTGTTTTGGATCGAAGGTGGATACCAGTGAGGGATCGAATCATTGCCTGCCTTAACAAGAAACCCAAGTCGGCCCCAGCATGTTAAACTCTGTTATCTACAGTTATAACGAGTAATCTGGCATTCTAGAAGTGTCCACAAGTGAACTTTGGAGCTACTGCTAAGTGTTTGTAGTAATGGAAAGATTGACTGTGGAGCTATTCAGTCGGACGCTCATGAATCTTGTTAATTGCATTTGACTTCTTATGGTATTTTACGGTTTTACTTGTATAGGTGAAATCGCCGGTAGTATTTTCATAATTTAGCTTGAGACATCGTTCTGTAGTTTGGTGTGGTCATCCCAAGAGTTTATAACCCCACATATTTTTTACTACCTTTTCTGACGTGGCCTTGCGACAGTTGTTGATTTGTCTCCTGTCTACCCCACTGTACTGCTGTTTGGTGCGGTGCGGTACAGTCGAGGTGTTCAGTAGTACCGCATCTACTCCCTCACCCGTGTTAAGATTTGCGAGCCATATCGACGTATAATCCCAATATGCAATTGTGTAAGTTGGTTGAGTTCTGTTAACGTTTTGTACGTCGTGGAAAGTCCTTCCCGTGCCACATGTGATCCTGATGGACAGCACGGTACACTACAGCGCATGACCACGACGAAATCAAAAGCTATGTATTGTATATTATTTTTTAACGGATGTAACCATTGAGCTTAAGAGTTGATTTATGTGTTTTTCGATTTATCTTGAGAGGAAGAGATCTGCATACCTGGCTAATTATAACATCTATGCTTAATTATTTGTCATAACTCGTTGGGTGTCATATGCATGACATATAGGGAGGTTTATAGTGTAGAGTGTTTAAAAGGAAGGAAAATAATTTGTGATACGGTGCGCCTCTTAGAGGCTCCGGGGTCTGACTGTAAGTTGAGAGTAATTAGATTTTATTGAATTTACGTTGTTATTTTAAATAAAATTTTGTGATAATTTTTTACTGCCTATAGAGATCACAGGTGATATCTAGGAAAATTTTGGCTTTGCCACGTGGCATTACAATCTTTTATTTCCATTGAATTATTCAATTTGTATTTTTTTCCTTTGGTCAAAAAGGGATTTTGAGTTTTAAGCGTTGGAAATTGATTCTGAGAGCTGTTCTTTGACCCGTTATTATTCAAGAGACCGTTGGTTAAATACTGCTTCAGGAACTTTAATTAAGAAACTATATTGAGGATCTTGCTGTTCATGATAACGAGTGTTCACTTACTGTTTTAAAATGAGGTTAATAAAGTTGTAAGATTTTAAAGAAAAAAAAAGACTTATTAGAAAAAACGGTGCCTGCCCATACTTCCCACAACTTCCACATATTGAAGATATTCACCTTCGGGCGTTGTCTGTTGTTTTCCCCGGTATCTATCCCAGTTAACTCCTGCGCAGCCATGTCACACAGTATCTCAAACTTATACGGTTAAAATTATACAGGTGGTAATGTATATCAGATTTACAATTTTTGGATAAGGAAGCAATGGTCACAGATAAATGTTTCGGGCAGAGCGATATCTTGAATGAGCGACGCGCGTGTGTCACGCACCTCTAAACTGTTTATGATCCACAACCTATAAGTAGGCTAACTGCTGCAGCGACGCACTTCCAAATACTTTGATAAACGACTCAAAATCGTTTATGACGTGTCCACGGTGGAGTTTATCTCTGTTTGCAATTCATATACAGTTTCAAAGATAGAGCATTAGTCACTTCGAGATCTTAATGACGTCAATATAACTTATGCTCCTTCAGATATAGTGACCAGGAAGCGGAATGAGTTTAGAGAGAAAATTTTCGCCCGAGATGACAACCTTATCATAAAAATCTGTCGCAGTGGAAAAAGAAAATTTTGTCGTCCAAACGGCAGAGAACTCCCAAACGCTACGGAACAAGAAATGTTCACACATCAGTATTTCAGAAGATGATGAAGTATCGTGTAGGAAAAAAACATCAATAAGCACCACTGATCTTGTCCGAAAATGTCACACCTCGAAAAATACAATAAAGAAAGTAATAATGGGTTAGAAATTACACTACCATTATAAGCAACGTGTGCAAGGATCGGGGAGCTATAACTCTGAACCAAGGGTTCATTCCAGTCGGTGAATTATCTTGCACCGTCTGCATTACTAATAGATGATGCCCTTCTAACGGTGTTGGTCGCAACAGTTTTGTTTGGAATGATGCAAATCAATACGCTACTCTCGTCTCAGATCGCCGAAAACGATTCTCCGTATCAGCATGGTGGTTACGATCATACTTGTTATCTGACTTTCATTCATAATATGCTTCCACTTTTTCTGGAGTCTGTACCTCTAGCCCATGAGAAGATGTTTCAACATGACGGTAACAATCTCAATTTTAGAACAATCTTTGGAGTAGATGGGGGACCCTGTTTCCTGATCTTCGTGATCGAAGGACCGTTTATTCCCAAGGGGCATATGAAATCAGTGTCAACCTCCAGTGGAACGTAAAGAAGTTTCGGATTCATGTTTCATCAGGAATATTTGAGAGTGTGCAGTGAACTGTTACGCAACAGCACATTGAAACTGACGGTCGTTCCTTTGAACAGCTGCTATAAACTTAAGTCGTTGTTATTGTTTCCAAATGGAAAACGAAAATACACAGGCTGTCCCGCAATGGGGTTTGCAATGTTTTAATTTCAACAACTCGAAGAAAAATAGCATAACTATAAATTTTTAAGTAACAAAGATGGTCAAGACATTTCTGGTGGTGTTTTACCATTAAAGATGTTCAAAATGTCCTCCTTTGGCAGCAACGCAGCAGCTACAATCCTGCGAAACAGATCGACACACGTGTGTTACTGTTGCTGTTGGAATGTATCCACGGGCAATAACAAACGCCACTCTCATGTCATCCAGAGTGTTCTGCTTTGTAGCGTAGACGGTGTACTTCGGTGTTCCCAAAGAAAGAGGTCTGGCTGGAAACTCAGCACTTCCTCGTCGGTTTATCCATCTCTCAAAGAATATGTCATCAAGAAATGCCCGCACGTCACGTTGGTAATCTGACGGTGCACCGTCGAAGTGAAAGAAAAAGATCTACATCTCTGTGCAGTCGGTGAACGGCTGGTAGAATTCGATCCCACCACGTGGTAAACTATTTTTAACGTGTCACTGTTCCTTCAAAAAAGAATGGCCTTACAAGTTCTCTGGCAGACATACCACACCACACTGGTAACCTGGGGAGATTAACAGCTCATTCTCCCGTAACAAGACGACTATCTCTTGCCGGGTACACAAAGTTATGGCAATTGACATAAGTGAAGTGTTCATCATCGCAAATCCATTCACAAAATTCGAGGCGCCATCCGGATCGTACTGACTCATCATAAGTCTCAACCTGGGAATGTATACTTTCCTCTTTGTTTAATTTAAAATGCACTGAATACTTGATCTGTTTACAACTGATTCACGTACAGCTTGTCGTATGGATTACTTTGGGGATCTTGTGAAAGCTTGCACCACTGTGTCCTGCGATCTTTCGTCCACCATTGAGTTCTTCCTGCCACACCATCTCTTCTTCAGGTCACACACATACTTCCCTCTCAGATTTGTTGCGTAATTTAGTTATGGTTATAGGTGACAATGACGCAGTCTCAAAGTTTGCTTGCCATCGTGTTTGCACTTTTTTTCGTATTTACACATTTCCAATAAAACTTCAAATCCTACTTTCTTTGCCCAAGCCAGTTTGTTATTTACGTGGAGTTACTGGCAACAAATTAAACAAAAGAAAACAGATGAACAGCTCACCGTGAGAGCCTCGTGTAATCACAATTGGATTAGTTTATCATTAACTTCTCCTCAATGATGAAAGTCAAACGTTGTAAAAGCCTTTGTTTGGCATCTTGTTTTATACTTCTATTACAGGGGTGGCTAGAGCCGGAACTATATAAAGTGTTCCAAGGTATAACACACTCTCCACCATTGTTTCCTGTGATATATGCGTTACTGGAACAGTTAGGATCTTTAATAAACATTTTAGTATATGAAATAGTGTCACTATCAATTGCGAACAGCATTTAAGCTCTTTCGCTGAAGCGTGAAGCACAGGCTAAGGTGACTGTACTGCGGGGAAGCAGGCGGAGTTCATGCTCTCACCCCCGCCCCCCGTGCATCCTCAACTCGTGGGGGTCTGTGTGGGAGACTGGGAGACGGGACTGCTGCCTCCATTTCCTGCAAACCCCTGCTGACAATTTACTAACTTATAGTTAACAGCACTGAAAACTAAGTAGTAGTCACAATGTTGCATTTGCTGTAAAATTTGACACGCAAAATGCGAGCACGAAAATACAAACATTTTTGTCCCATATAATGAAATTCGTAACAGTCACGTTCCCCCGTAAAAGCTGTACGTGGTAGCACGGCTTCCGCGCAACAACAGTGAATCCAGATTAATTGGAGCCCGTCAGCTCGCGACCGAGCGTGTATGTGCCGTTTGACAGGTGCCTCGCGACGGAAGGGGCGCTGCTGTGACAGCGCGAACGTAAAAACAATCGGCCCTGCTCATTCGTCAAACTCCGCACTCTGTCGCTGACGCACTGCGGGATGGCGCGCGTTGAGCACAGAGGGAGTGGGCGGCGGGGGCGGGGGTGGGATGCCACGGAGTTAGGGCTTTTATTCTGCAGCTCCTACGCGGATCCAACATGTCTTTCCATAAGTGTGACGAATGCTGGTACATGTACATTGCGGAGTTCCGCAGCGAATTCTCTCGTCTGCCGAATGCAGTTTCCGATGGTTACTAGAAATGTCGTATTTACTGCCGTAGCCTTTTCTTTCATCGCACCAAGGCACAGAATTTGTTGCCCATCTACAGTCGAATATACAGGAAGCCCCAAAAAAAACCGTTGACACTATAAATATTTCACAAATGTTAAAGACTTAAATACACGGTGTTGATGTTTCACATTTGTTATACAGTTCTCTACAAACCGATTCTCGACTTTCTAGGTAACCCCTAGACACTTAAGAACAAAGCACACAACATCAGCGAGAGTGTATAGGCACAAAAATTGCTTTTCCAGAGATATGTGACATTTTACAACTATAGACCTACACAAAACACAAGCAGAAGGAATTCAAAAGAAGCTATGAAGCAATAAATCTTAAGACACAAAGGAATTACAGACATTGATTGAAATCAATTGGTTAATTTGAAAATTTCTACCGGACCAGGAGTCTCACCCGGGTTTCCTGCTTATTAGGGAGATGCTCTGAAGAGTTCGAAATGGTGTGCATTTGCACTTAAGAGGTCATTGGCTAGGGCGTAAGACGTAACACCCCTTATTCCGGGGGCGATTGTACGTATCGACAAGCGGTATTCGGCGAATCATAGCCGACTATGGGGCCCATACTTTGGTACATACACAATAATCACAACGTTTATATTGACCGAGATAACGAGGCAAGTGCGTGTTTTTAAAATAGGACGCTGTACTTTTTTTACCATCATTCGAACGCTCTGGAGAAGACGTGTATAGTGATGTAACGCATGTTGCTATTGTGATTCAAACTTCGCTTAAAAGACGGTGGGAAATATTGTACGATTGAAGGTCGAGGCGGTCGGAAGCGGCTGCAGACGGTAAACACGCCTCGCGCGACCCGCGGGCCGAGTTGCCGTGCTCTATGCAGAATGCACGGCCTACGCTACGTAGGTAAATTCTCATCCGCCCTCTTTTAGCAAAGTTTGAATCACAATAGACTGTATTATACCGACAAAATGTAAGGGGCGATCAAGAGGTTTCCGTCTGAGGACGTTGCTGCGGCGTATATGCAACGTAGCGCCACTCCGATGCGGCTATATAGGCACCCGCATGTAGGCTATGGGAACATTATGGCATTTGCCCTTTCCGACGTGCATGCGGTAAATGGGTAAACGTGGACTACAACGATGCTATTACCAAAAGCGTTCAAACTGGACCAGCATGTTGTTATTCTTTTCTTGGCTGCGGGGAGTGACAAACACTGGTAGACACCGACCGGAGAATGCAGAATATCTGAGGGACAGTATGCTAGCTAAAAACCACCGTTGTGGAATGGTGCACCAAATTCCGTGCTACTCGCTGTTCGTCACAAAACGCCGGTCGATCTGGGCAAGTGGGGACACTCGAGCACCCGCTCTATGGTACTGACCTCTCCCCAAGCGATTATCACACCTTCGGTCCCTCCGAAAAGGCCTTGAAGGCTCGACGGTTCCTGTCGGGCGAGGATGTGCAGCAGGCAGTTCAAACAATGGTTCAAATGGCTCTGAGCACTATGGAACTTAACTCCTGAGGTCATCAGTCCCCTAACTAACCTAAGGACATCACACACATCCATACCCGAGGCAGGATTCAAACCTGCGACCGTAGCGGTCTCGCGGTTCCAGACTGATACGCCTAGAACCTCTCGGCCACAACGGCCGGCAGCAGCAGGCAGTTACGGACTTCTTCACCCAGCGGGACGCGGTGTTCTCGGGTGATTGCCTCAATGCTCACAGTGATTTTGCCTGATTGGTATTCCGACATTGGACTGTACGACCTTCTAAAGGAAACTTTTCGATCGATCCCTGTAACTGATGTATGCGACGAACAGTAAAAAAATGAGGGAGAGGGGAGGCAAAGGTCAGAAAGGAATCAACTGAATCTATGTGGGAAACAACAGTATTGCCGTGTAAATGTCGAGTAGTGTCGTTGAAACAGTACATTCCGGCAGACAACGCCTAGCAAATGTCTAATTTCCAAATTAATTTTTGTGGAATATTTAATTCTAATACTGATAAGAGCAGTATGGCAATGGTCTCGTTCACTAAAGAACTTTATAGAAGTAGGTCGTTTCATTCAGAATCTCTATTAGTAGCCGGTTAGATCTAGACATGAGAATACGATGCATGCAGTAAAGTACTACTCACTCTTTTCTGTTCTACAATTTGTCGGAAATCTTACGTGGTACCTACAACCGTTTATGAAACATTCAGTGACTTAAGACATGCTAAATTATGTGCTCTTTTTTATTTTTATTTTCTAAAAACAACAATATTTTCACTATACATCTCGTCATTCTTCTGAACGACTTGTTCAGCTTTGACCTTCTGTCTGCGATGATTCCGTGCTGGGTCAGCGGACGGGAACGGGGACGGCGGTGGGGGGACATATAAATCAGAAATAAGCTGCGTACTAATTATCGGACGTAAGGATGAAATTAGAATTGCGTAAACTTGCACAGTTGGGGCTCGGTACAAAAGACGAAAAATCTGATACTTGTATGAGCTAGCACACGTTGTGCCTAGAGAACGAACTGGCTGTTATTCGCCAGAAAGGTCTTATTTTGAAGAGCATGTCTATTTTCGAAGTTAATTTTAAATTGAAAAAGATTAAGAAAATTTTAAATCGTAAGTATTACATGTATTTCCTGAGTGACATGAAGATATCTAGCGCATGAAAAATCATGTCTTATATGCATCATATGGAGTACAACACACAAAAGATTTTTTGTTTGTAATTTAGGTACTGTAAAGAACTGAGTGACATTGAACTCTCTGTGGAATATGTATGGACGCGAGTTTCCGACATCCAGTCAACGCCGTTATACATTTCCTGTTCATCATTTTGAAACTTGTTTCGACATTGAGGTGTTTCGTTGTATGTGGCAGGGTGACTCAAATAAAATCCTTGAATATTTACTATAATGCAAATGATATAATAAAGAAAAACTACAGTTATATCATTTTTCGAAGAAGTTGCCATTACCTGTATTATACGTACTCCACTGTTTCGCAAGTACATGAATACGTCCTGAGAAGACTTCTATTGACTGTGACGTACAACCCATTACGTGTAATGCATGCATTAAGCTTCGTCTTAAGTGCGTGACTACCTCATAAGAAGAATTCTTTTGTGTATGCCTGCTGCCATTCGTGCCCCCTGCGGTTTTCACCTCTTCATCCAAGAGCTACGGCGCCATTACTTTCTCAATCTTTTCGTTACAGGTTGGTAATAGTGCACTAAATTGTAATGTACTGTGACAATGGCGTCCAGAAATTCATTATCTTCGACCTGAAAACTACACTTAAGTTCCACATAGGTATCGACACGACGATTTGTGAATTCTGCAACAAACCCATCTAACGCACAGTGTACTGAATCGTAGCACGAAGACTAATATCCGTGATAGTGGCTACTCCGTTTACAGCAATACGCCTCTTTGTCTTTAGTACCTCTTCTGTGTGCCAATGTTTTCGTTTGTCTCTACTCGGGGTGTCGCGCTCAGGCTCGAAATGTCTTAGCTTTACGTACCACTTGTACACTTGCTGCAGGGACACACACCAATTACGGCATTGTGCTTTCATCCTGCCATACATTTCCACAGGCTTACAGTTCCACTATTCAATAAACGTATCACAGGTCATAGCTCCAACGCGGAGATGGAGCGGCCAGCCTTGCATTGACACAGGTTCCGTTTATGCGATACTACGGTGGCCTGACAGCTGACTGTCATTTTTCATATGTCGAAACAAAACTGTAACTCACACGAACGGCTAAACGATAGTACAAATTTAGAAATTTTACTGCACTTTTAAGGTTTCCATTTCGTTCACACTTGATTTGTTTACAGCCGAATACTGGAAACATGTTTTTGCCTTTGTGAATTAACACGTTTACAAGAGCTCTAAAAATATGTGCCTCTTAAGCCACATTGCGCGCTGTTTACCTTTGTCAATTTGGTTTACAGTTCCTTGAAACGAGTTCTTTTCAGAGTATTTTGTTGCTCTACAGATGAGCTTTCTCTTTAACTACTTTTACTTAGCATGATTAGCTTCCAAAACCCAAGCGGTACTGATTAGCAATTCTAGGCTAACTAGCCCGAAATATCGGGAATACCTGCCATCTCCAATTCCAAGTGAGACAAATAGCAACTTTTCTCCTTCAGAAAAGAGCCCAGTATTAATAACAGATGAAAGTGTAAAGTAGGCTCAAACGTAACTGCAGTGTTAAAGAAAGCATCAGAATCTCCCCCACGCCCTACATAAACGTAAAAAGCACTTGATATGAAAAAGAAACTTGTACAAACTCTTTTGCATCCAATTATTGATTACACGTTTCCTGCATGGTCTCTTTCAGGAAACCTCAGGATGCCTGGTACTAGTCATGAATGCCTGTGTTCGTTATGTCTGTGATGTTTACTCTTTGATCAAATTTCACTATCACATGTACAGCTATCCTCGTTGCTTGAAGACAAGTACAGAGATATCCATACCCTCTGTCTTCTCTACTGTCTTATCAACGTGCACTGCCCTTCATTTTTTTCGTCAACCTTTATGCTCTTGTCTAAACACAGTGGCATAAACACCAGTTCTAATCAGATCAAAATGCTTTCTGTCCTACTCCTTCGTTTGCGCACTTTCTCGTAGTCCTTTTCAGTATTATGAACCGGAATTTGGAATCACCTCCCACATTATATTAGAGAAGTTAATACCATCTCTACCTTTAGCAGGCGGTTAATGACGCGACAATAATGAATACCATTATCCCTGTGTGCACTCGTTATCTTTGTACGTACTTCTTTCCAATCAGATCTTCCTCAATTCCCAATATTCTTAGCTGGTACAGTCGCCTGAAATTTCCTGTCACCAAAACTCGCTATATTCGAAAACACCTATTTCGTAGACGTATTAATTCCTTTTATATCTTTTCTTACTGTTATTCTTGTCACTAATTTTGTCATTATTATTACTACACACAAAAATTTTTTTTGCATCACCTCGGTTCCGAGAGTTCCGGTACCTGTACATAAAATTGAAATAGAGATCAATATAAACATCATTTCCGCCCTTTTTATTGCTCATGAAAACCACACATTGCATGTTGTATCACCATATAGCGAGATCTTCAGAGGTGGTGGTCCAGATTGCTTGTACACACCGGTACCTCTAATACCCAGTAGCACATCCTCTTGCATTGACGCATGCCTGTATTCGTCGTGGCATACTATCCAGAAGTTCATCAAGGTACTGTAGGTCCAGATTGTCCCACCCCTCAACAGCGATTCGACGTAGATCCCTCAGAGTGGTTGGTCGGACAGGTCGTCCATAAGCAGCCCTTTTGAATCTATCCCAGGTATGTTCAATAGGGTTCCTGTCTGGAGGACATGATGGCCACTCTAGTCGAGCGATGTCATCATCCTGAAGGAAGTCATTCAACAGGTGTGCACGATGGGGGCGGGAATTGTCGTCCATGAATACGATTGCCTTGCCAATATGCTGACGATATGGTTGCACTATCGGCCGGAGGATAGCAATTATTTATCGTACAGCCGTTACGGCCCCGTCCATGACCACCAACGGTGTACATCGGACTCACGTAATGTCACCCCAAAACAGCAGGGTACCTCCACGTTGCTGCACTCGCTGGACTCTGTGTATAAGGCGTTTAGCCTGACCGGGTTGCCTCCAAACACGTCTCCGATGATTGTCTCGTTGAAGGCATATGCGCCACTCATTGGTGAAGAGAACTTAATGCCAATTCTGAGCGGTCCATTCGGCATGTTGTTGGACCCATCATGGTTGGAAAGATGGATCTCGCCATATACGTCGGGAGTGAAGTTGCGCATCATGCAGCCTATTGCACACAGTTTGAGTGGTAACACGACGTCTTGTGGCTGAACGAAAAGCATTATTCAACATGGTGGCGTTGCTGTAAGGGTTCCTCCGAGCGGTCATCCACTGCAGTAGTAGCCTTTGGATAGCCTGAGCGAGGCATGTCATCGACAGTTCCTGTCCCTCTGTATTTCCACCATATCCGAATAACATCGTTATCGTTCATTCCGAGACGCCTGGACACTTCCCTTGTGGAGAACACTTCCTGGCACAAAGTAACAATGCGGACGTGATCGATCTGCAGTATTGACCTTCTAGGCATGGATGAACTACAGACAACACGAGCTGTGTACCTCCGTCCTGGTGGTACGACTGGAACTGATCGGCTGTCGGACCCCCCCCCCCCCCCCCCCCCCCCCCGATCTAATAGGCGCTGCTCATGCATGGTTGTTTACGTCTGTGGGCGGGTTTAGTGACATCTCTCAGCAGTCAAAGGGACTGTGTCTGTGATACAGTATACACAGTCAACGTCTATCTTCAGGAGAAACGGGGTGATGCAAAACTTTTCTTGATGTGTCTCTTATTTATTTGCTCAAACTGTCTGTACAGACCCCCAAAACATTTTAATACTATTTGTCACATTAAAATTGTTGTTTCATCGGTAACAATGATATGGAAAATCTACTGCGTGTGTGAAATCCTGGTCCGATGTAAAAGAGGGCATGCATGGTGTCCCTAATCAGATCAAGTTAAGTAAATAAATAAATAAAAAGTAAATACATTTATGAACCAGATTCTCGTTTAGCGTATATAAGATAACGATCGTTAAATTTAAAGGGGCGAAAGTCCTCTAATGTCGAATACTAAATAGTCTGGCAGGTAGAGGACTGCACAGGAGTTATTCAGAGAGATAAACTGGCGGACACGTATCTCACTGGTTGGTACATGGTTGCTTCTGCGTCGGGCGACTTAGGAAGAAGGACGGTGGCTGCAGATGTTCACCACTGGAGAGTGGGCTTGTAATTCGATTCCAGCTGACGGTAACAGAACTCTGACCACAGCGGAGCAATAACGGCGATTTCTGAAACGAAATTAAACATTATTTTGCCGATAGAAGGTTGCAAGAGAAGGCAAGCGAGACTGCTAGTACAAAGCGATGGGCTAAAGGAACTCGGGATAACCGAATAACGGTCTGAAGGTTATCAAAACATTGTCTGAGAATGCTTGGTAACGTACGTAATAGCTTATTGTATTGATATGTTGTGTCTGTTCTGTCTGAGATTGATTGCCTTTAAATATTCTTTGTCTGAAGGGTGAATATTTCTTTCTTTAAATTTGCTTAAGTATTTTAATTAAAAATATTGTTTTGTGGAATGGATGATATGGAGCTTTTCGTCTTAGGCCGTGTACTTCTTTTCTATTTGTCCATTATGTTTTCTTTCTTCATTTTTTTTTCTAGAACAATAATTCTTATTTTGGGTATTTATTATTTAATAGATGATTATAGAATTTCTGTCGAGTAGAAACTTTTTAATTCAAATGGTTACTTAGGTGTGATAAGTTTAATTTTAGATTGAGTATCCCTTATTTTTATATCTTTCATTATGTAGGACAGAACAGACCCCACGTATCAATACACATGTGAGCGAGGACGGCTCTAGGTACCTTCAGTGCGTATGCACCATATTTTCCGAACCCCAGCGGGACTTAGCGAAGGCGGCGAGCAGTGGGGGCTAAGGGATGGGTGAGAGGTTGAGAATTTGGGTTGAATGGGAAGCGTGTCCGGATCACAGATGAGTTAAGGCAACCGTTCTAGAGAAGCAGAGCATCCGGGTTCAAGTCCCAGTCTAGCAAAAATTTTCACCCTTCGCCACTGATTTATTTCAACGCCTATAGGCGGTTGAAGTCCTGATTTCTCATAATATAATAATTTATTGTGTCTAGTAGAGACGTAATCGAAAACTCACTTCAGGTACGTCCCTGTGAGCTGTATACGAATAGGCATAGACATAACTGCCATCCAAAGTTACTCTCCTTCACAGTTTGTTCTCATGTGTCTGACTTGCACGACACTTGCGCAACGTCACATAAAAAACCGCTATTAATGACGAGTAACAGTCCGAAGCGAAAGTAGCGTCCATTGTACCTCATGGAAATTCACTATCTAATCAAACACACTTATTAGAGGGTGTGTTCATCCTTCTTTATGACGGCTTGAAATCTACCGCAGACACTGTTAATGAGATGTCTGAATGTCGGTGGAGGGATAGCAACCCATTCTTGCTCAAGAACTGAAACCAGGGAAGCTAGTGGTACTGGACATTGGGGTCTGAAGCGAGGTAAAAGTTCGCACTCATCCGCATAATGTTCTCTGGGTGCAGGACGTGCCATTAATTTTAGTACTGATATTTGAAAATGGTTTAAGACGGAAACTATACAATCAAATGGTTCAAATGGCTCTGACCACTATGGGACTCAACTGCTGTGATCATCAGTCCCCTAGAACTTAGAGCTACTTAAACCTAACTAACCTAAGGACAGCACACACATCCATGCCCGAGGCAGGATTCGAACTTGCGACGTAGCGGTCGGGCGGTTCCAGACTGTAGCGCCTAGAACCACTTGGCTACTCCAGCCGGCAACTATACAATCCTACAACTAATAAAGTAAAAGGTGATACCTGTAGGCGGTATCAAACCACTTAAACAATTTGTCACAACTGCGGACCCATGTTCAATGAAGATCATTTCCATAGTCGTTTATTAGCACGACGGATTTATTGATAGGGAAACCTTCTGTGTTGTTTGGACATCTAACGTTCGTTTTCAAACTTTAGAATGTTCGATGATCCAACCCCTCATCTGGAATCATCTTTAGAATTCTTCCGATGTACTTCAGTATTCTGGCGTTCAGCCACTTGAGAATGAAATTAGAATACTGAAAAAGATACCAGCAAAGAGGTCAAAACGTATAGCATTCTAAAATTAAAGGGCAGTACGACATGGCACAGAAAATGTTTGTTGTCAGTGATCACAATAAACCTTGAGACTCATGCAGAGTATTAAAAAAAAGAATGTCCAGACAGAGAAATATGGTGACGGAGGCAGTAACTAAAATATTTCGGTAAGCAACTAGTGTCAGAATCGAATATTGAGTGAACACTAAGCATGCTTACGTATGCCCGTGACGGAGATGAATAAAAAAAATATCTTCATCAAACATCGTTACACTAAGGTCGCGTCGAACCAGTAAACAGTACGCAAAGAGTCCTGTATTGCCTGTTTCATGATAGCTGTACATACCATGAAGCTCTGCAAACGGCTTGCATGGTCCTTGAACCTCTTCGCATTAGATTCCTTCCAAAAGCTGCGACATAGTCGCGAGGAAAAGCGGTAATCCATGAGGTGTAGAATATGTTATACCAGTGAAAGATCGTGATTTGTTTTTTCCTTCGGAATTTATGTTTCGTTCAGTGTCGAAAATCTTCATAATTTTTAACGTTTATATGCAGCGACAGCAACTGATATTGTTTATATGAAAATCTTCATACCAGTTTCAAACATATCTTACTATCATATCGAAGCCAGAATGGCCTTTTCTGACGATGCCATTCTGGCTTCATTATATTAGGATACACTTTAAACAGATCTGAAGACCTGGTCGTAATCGATTGTCCGAAGAAAACAAGCAAACAGGTATTGTGACCATAGACTGGACAAAATGATACAAGTTTTTGACTTCTTCCTCTGGGGCTATATGAAAACCGAAGTGTATTCTACTCCTGTGCCTTCAGAAGAAGAATTAGTTTTACGAATTTCTTCAGTGGCCACCCACATATGAACAGCCCACTCATTTTGAATTGAAAACAAAAGAATCCTTACTATGTCGATGCCGGCTCTGCGATGAAGCTCATGGTGCTCGTTTTGCACATGTAATGTAATATGATAAGAAGAATGAATAACTGAAAGAGATTTCACATTGTTGATTCTCAGACACACCCTGTGACCCCCAGGATATTCTATGTTCACGCAGTACACATTTCAGACACCGAGTTGTTTATCGAAATATGTTTTTGTTGTCTCTGTCACCATATCCGTTAGTGTGAACATTTATTTTCGGGACACCCTGTAAATGGCGAGATTAGTCTTCGTTTTTTGATACGTGCCGACTTGAGAAGGCATGTCTACTCAGACATGCTTTTATTTAAATTGTTTTCTATTAAATAACCGAAAAAATTACGTTTTAGTGTCGGTACATATACAGTCTCAATTTTTAAGTCAAGTGTTCACAAACCTGAAGGACAGAATTTCCTTTGTATACCTTGTAAATACCTGCTGTGGTTTCTGTAGCTTTCTGTACTTCGCTTCACAGCTGTTTTTCTTTTAAAGGTTGTCATCTGCAACCACAGAGAACGTAATAAAGAAAGCCTATTGACATGGAAAATACACGAATGTGAATGTTAAACTGCTGGGATTAACATTATTTTATTCTGTGTAGAAGGTTGTGTTTGCTTATATATGTTTGAGCGTCTATATATGAGCAGTAAGTTTGCAATTGCTTTTACTCGTTTCCACTACGCCTTTGCAGTGAAACTGCACTTTTAAACTTGTACTGCCTCACTGTTTACAGGACACAAAACAAACTGTCGGTCTTATTGTGCCTCTCTCCGTGCGTGTGTGTGTGGTGCTCATGGGTTTGGATCGTATAATAAATCTTTAAGGACAGAGAACCGAGTTGCGCTGCAGAGGGCTGTGTATTTGTTTATCATTTATTTTCCTTCTACGACATATCACATAATTACGTGATCTGGACTTCTATGAGGGGCGTTCAATAAGTAACCAACACTTCCTTTCTGAAAGCTGGTAGGCTCTATTCAGGTTCCAATACACCGTGTAATTCCCCACACTTTTGGCTACAAAAGCCGGCCATGGTGGCCGAGCGGTCCTAGGCACTTCAGTCCGGAACCACGCGGCTGCTACGGTCGCAGGTTCGAATCCTGCCTCGGGCATGGATGTGTGTGATGTCTTTAAGTTAGTTAGGTTTACGTAGTTCTAAGTCTACGGGACTGATGACCTCCGATGTTAAGTCCCATAGTACTTAGAGCCATTTGAAGCATTTTTTGGCTACAAAACCCTACTTTGTCATGGAGAAGGGGAAGTTCGTTTGCATTTTTGTGGCGACGAACACGCTGAAGTCGTCTCTTCAATTTCCTGATGGTAGCAGAATACATCAGAGAGTTGCTCGTTACACCTACAGGATGGACATCAAACAGAATGACACCATGAAAGTCCCAAAAGACCGTCGCCGTTACTTCCCCAGGCGAGGGTGAGGGTGTGGCTTTGAACTTTTTCTTCGGAGGAGAGATGGAGTGGCGCAAATCCATGGACTGCCGTTTTGTTTCTGGTTTGAAGCGATGACCCATGGCTTCATCGTCTTTGACGATGTTCGACGAAATATTGTCCGATCATATTCCTAACGCAGACGCAACTCTGCACAGATGGTCCATCGTTGCTCTTCTATCAGAAGGCAAGAAACCCAGCGTGCACAGACCTTTGGGTACCCAAACCGCTGGACGAGTGTGTCAGTACTACTGACAGAGATATCCAGTTGTGCGGAGAGGTTTTTGGTTTTGAATCATCGATCACCCCGAATGACAGTGTCCGCACGTTCCAACATTTCTGGAGTCACAGCTGTATGCACGCGTGAGATCGGACTTTACGCGACCTTCATGCGATGATGATGATATTGGTAACGATGTTTGGTGTGTGGGACGCTCAAGTGCCCGGTCGTCAACGTCCATACAAAGTCCCAATGTGTACACAGTTCAATTTTTACACAGTCCAACCTTGCAACTATCAACAATGATGATTATAATGACGATGAAATGATGAGGACATCACAAACACCCAGTCCCCAGTGTTGCGATGATGACAGACGCTCCGCCCATCGGCTCGTAGTGCTTTTGTGCACTGCCAAGACACGCCGCAAGCGCCTCTGAATATCTGCGATGCTCTGATTTCCCTCTGAAAGGAACTCAGTGACAGCTCTCTGCTTGGCAAGCACCTGCGTTACAGAGGTCATTTAGAGCCCCCACTAATCGGAACTTATGGAACTACAAGGACTGAAGCGGGAAGATTCCACTGTGTCCCACAGCAAATTCCTCATTTTTTCAACCCAAATTGGCCGAGATGGAAAGTGGGTTGCATTGCTTACTGAACGCTCCTTGTACGATGGATTTCTGTATTTAGAGGTTATCTTCATTTCTCTAGGTGGGTGTTGCTCTACTTGAGAATTTTTATGTCACTGTTGTAACCTATTTTGAGTCCACCTCAGTGCTCACATTAGGAATAAATTCTCTCATACACATAAGCTAAAGGTGCTGCACACAGGAGACTGTCTCAACAAAACTGTGGACTGAGGTCACGTCAACTGTAGAAACCGGAAATTCCTAGGGGATGAAATTAGGAGCAGGGATGGTATTAGGGCCCGCTTACACACTTAATTTGATTATTATTATTTCCACAGTTGGTAAGAAATTTTTAAATGTGCGTGTACGCATGACCTCGGTCTATATTTTTGTTGAGAGCTTCTGCTGAGTGCAGCACGTTTAGCTTCCGCATACGAGGAAATTCATTCCTAATGTGAGCACTGATTTGTGTTCAGACATTGGGCTTCATTTCAGTCGCGTGTTCTACTTTCTGGTGTGTAATCGCCATCGTCAACAGTTTGGCCTGTATTGCCCTATCGGCTATTATAATAAATCAGGTGATGTTCGTAATTTCGTTCCCATTGTAGTTCCTATTTTCGTCCCGGAGACGAAATTTAGAACTGTTATTAAAAATTCATTTATTTGGTACTTCGGGAGATTATTTTAATTTTTTCTTATTTCAAAGGGAAATGAATCCAGGTTCTGTTTACAGCATCATGATGGTCGCATCCGTGTTTGGCGACATTACGGTGAACGCACATTGGAAGCGTGTATTCGTCATCGCCATATTGGCGTATCACCCTGTGTCATGGTATGGGATGCCATTGGTTACACGTCTCGCTTTGAACAGTGGACGTTACATTTCAGATGTGTTACGACCTGTGGCTCTACCCTCCATTCGATCCCTGCGAAACCATACACTTCAGCAGGATAATGCACGACCGCATGTTGCAGGTCCTGTACGGGTCTTTCTGGATACAGAAAATGTTCGACTGCTGCCCTGGCCAGCACATTCTCCAGATCTCTCACCAACTGAAAACGTCTGGTCAATAATGGCCGAGCAACTGGCTCGTCGCAATATGCCAGTCACTACTACTGTGGTATCGTGTTGAAGCTGCAGGGGCAGCTGTACCAGTACACGCCATCCAAGCTCTGTTTGACTCAATGCCCAGGCGTATCAAGGCCATTATTACGGCCAGAGATGGTTGTTCTGGGTACTGATTTCTCAGGATCTATGCACCCGAATTGCGTGGAAATGTAATCACATGTCAGTTCTAGTATAATGTATTTGTCCAGTGTATACCCCTTTATCACATGCATTTCTTCTTGGTGTAGCAATTTTAATGGCCAGTAGTGCAATATCGTTGTTTTAATATATCAATTCATAGGAATATCTCCCTACCCCCATTTTTTTATCATTATGCATTACCCCATGCAACAGTTCAAACATGTACTTAGAAACAAAAAGTCTAGTTTAGCCGGTACCTGCATGGTGTTTGGTGTTGTGCTTTCGAGAAATATGCAACAATGTTGTCAAGACGCGAGGTATGTGAAAATTTTAATTAGGCCAGATAATTATTTTACTTCAGTTGCACATTTAACACATAATCAAATTACATTGAAATGCGTTACGTCTGCCAGTAACGGCCGCTGCCAGGCAGACTACACTCAAGACACCCCTGTGTACCATATAACATACACAAGCACTTGCAGGCGCAACCAAGAGGAAAACAATTCTTCAAAATAAACAGAACTTGGTAGAGACTAATGCGAACATTTTTCTGCAGAGGTCGCCTCGCAGATACAGGGAAAGTTGGAGTACTCCACCAGCCTCCGCCGGCTTTATAAGGCCAGCGCAGCAGCAGTACAGCCAGTTCCTCGCCGACCTATGACCAGCTCCAACAGACCTCACTGACGTTCTTGATGAATGGTCGTCTACAAGTTATTTGTTTTTGTGTGTATATAGTGATTGTTCGAGAAGTGTAGTTTAGTTTCAATAAACGACATTATACTGAGTGTTCTACAATACTGAGTATTCACTAAAATCAGTTCCTATTCAGT
Organism: Schistocerca americana; assembly: GCF_021461395.2. Classification (NCBI taxonomy): domain Eukaryota; kingdom Metazoa; phylum Arthropoda; class Insecta; order Orthoptera; family Acrididae; genus Schistocerca; species Schistocerca americana. Next base: position 458,136,514 of record NC_060119.1, on the reverse strand, counting down.
TCGTATTAGGTTCTGTAAATTTGGGATAAATTTTAGACAGAGCAGCTGTATGGATCCTAACCTACTAAGGTGACGAAATTGGGATTTCCACCTTACTATGACATCGAACATATGCTGTGTTACACATAGAGAAAGAAGGCCCTATGGAGTGGCCGAGGGATTCATAAAAGTAGCACAACACTCATTACAAATGTAATGTATTGCGAATACATAGAAAGAAGGATCCTTTATTGTATGATTATATGATAGCGGAACAAACACTGGTAGCAGTTACTTCTGTAAAATATCTGGGAGTATGCGTGCGGAACGATTTGAAGTGGAATGATCATATAAAATTAATTGTTGGTAAGGCGGGTACCAGGTTGAGATTCATTGGGAGAGTGCTTAGAAAACGTAGTCCATCAACAAAGGAGATGGCTTACAAAACACTCGTTCGACCTGTACTTGAGTATTGCTCATCAGTGTGGGATCCGTACCAGATCGGTCTGACGGAGGAGATAGAGAAGATCCAAAGAAGAGCGGCGCGTTTCGTCACAGGGTTATTTGGTAACCGTGATAGCGTTACGGAGATGTTTAATAAACTCAAGTGGCAGACTCTGCAAGAGAGGCGCTCTGCATCGCGGTGTAGCTTGCTCGCCAGGTTTCGAGAGGGTGCGTTTCTGTATGAGGTATCGAATATATTGCTTCCCCCTACTTATACCTCCCGAGGAGATAACGAATGTAAAATTAGAGAGATTAGAGCGCGCACGGAGGCTTTCAGACAGTCGTTCTTCCCGCGAACCATACGCGACTGGAACAGGAATGGGAGGTAATGACAGTGGCAAGTAAAGTGCCCTCCGCCACACACCGTTGGGTGGCTTGCGGAGTATAAATGTAGATGTAGATGTAGAACGGTACGGCAGTGCCGCGGAAAGGTCGGGTGGGATGCCAGGGCGCTGTAGCACGGCGCCACTGTGCACGGCCGGCCGGTGTAAGAGCAGCGGTCGGTCGCGTGTCGGGGCGTCGCGTGAGGCGGCGTCCTGCGCCGGTGCGCGCCGCGGCGCCCGGCGTCGCCTGGCGCCCCCGTAAATCTCGGCATTAACGACCGTGTCCAATGGCGCCCGCCCCGAGCCCGCCACAGCCGCGGCGGCGCGCTGCGGACATCGCCACTGCGGAACCGCAGCGCGAGGCAGCGCGGCGACCCCCACTTACCGGCGACCGGAAGTCGCTGAACACACCTCCTCCTCTGTCGTGCCGACACCTCGCTCACTTCAGCAGGCGAGCAGACGTCATTACACTGCAGCTGCTTTATGGTGAGGAGCGACCGGAGGAAGGCAGATTAGGCTTCAGCGTCACGTAGACGACCAAGTCATTACAGACGGAGCACAAGCTTAGATCAGGGAAAGAGAGCGGTAGTTTCCGTTTAAGGGGACTTCGATGTAAGGCATCAATATGACTAGTTTCATATGTGTCAAGTTGAACCTGTGCCTTGACGTTGTAATGAAACTGGTTCGGTGAGATGAAATGAGTAACCGATCTTCAATAATATGAAATGATTGATTCATAAGTTAATGACTCCAAACATAGAAGTCTACTAACAAACAGCTATACGAAAATTTATAAAGGTCTAAATATATAAACACTTTATGTAATTACGATGATTGTTATGGACTTCTTAAAAAGATAGGCAATAATAAACAAGAATTTGTATTTTCTTTTTGTAATGTACGAGGGCTATTCAATAAAGAATGATCATAATTTTTTTATGGTCATAATTTCTTGCGCTAAAATTTAATCTTCTGATGAAACTTCCTGGCACATTAAAACCGTGTGCCGGACCGGGAATCGAACTCGGGACCTTTGCCTTTCGCGGGCGAGTGCTCTACCAACTTTTTTTTTTTTTAATCTCATTTTGTTCGCTTTTGTTCGTTGCATCTGCACGGGGCGGACGTCATAAGACATACGTTTAAGTTCGTTGTTGATCGATTAACACAGATTTTTTATTACAGAGGGCAGCCAATCCTCTGACCCAACACGCTGAGCTACCGTGCCGGCGACCAACTGAGCTACCCATGCACGACTAACCGCCGGTTCTCACAGCTTTAATTCCACCAGTACTTCCTCTCCTACCTTCCAAACTTCACAGAAGCTCTCCTACGAACCTTGCAGAACTAGCACTCCTGGAAGAAAGGATATTGCGGAGACATGGCTTAGCCATAGCCTGAGTACTTGCCCGCGAAAGGCAAAGGTCTCGAGTTCGAGTCTCGGTTCAGGACACAGTTTTAATCTGCCAGGATGTTTCGTATCAGCGCACACTCCGCTAAGCCAAGTCTCCGCAATATCCTTCCTTCCACGAGTGCTAGTTCTGCAAGTTTCGCAGGAGAGCTTCTGTGAAGTTTGGAAGGTAGGAGACGAGGTACTGGCGGAATTGAAGCTGTGAGGACGGGGCGTGAATCGTACTTCGGTAGCTCAATCGGTAGAGCACCTGGAAAGGCAAAGGTCCCGAGTTCGAGTCTCGGTCGGGCACAAAGTTTTAATCTGCCACGAAGTTTCATATAAGCGCACACTCCGCTGTAGAGTGAAAATTTTATTCTAATCTTATGATATTCTGTTAGCTTCATGTGCAACAAACACGTGGTAGTTCCATTGCTGGGACTCCTGGTTCCCGCCTGAGAGAGGCAGGCAAGGTCAGACATATTCAGTGTCGCCTACCGCTGCAGTGGACGTAACACGCGAGAAACAATATACGACTTTGAAATTCCGCTTTCGTCTTAACAGATCTTCAGCTGAGGCCTATACAATGTTACAGGAGGCCAATGGAGAGTCTGTTCCTCCCTACAGCACAGCTAGAAGGAGGTTTAAAATGTTTAAATAGGGGAGGCAATCAATTTCAAAAGAAGTCGGACCCAGCGCTCCAGTTACTACTCTTACGGAAGAAAACATCAACGCTGCTGTTGTCATTGTGAGAGAGTATCGATGAATTATCTTAAGATCACTTTCTGAAATACTGATCATTTCATTGGCTGCCACCCACGCGCTGGTGACAGAAAAATTACACTTGACATATGTCTGTGCGCGATGGGTTCCAAGATTGTTGATTCTCGTACAAAAGGACATTCGCGTGCAGGTCAGCATGCAGTTAAGACTGATATTAGACGAAGATTTGGAGGCTTTTCAAATGTAATCCCTGCTGATGAAACTTGGCTACTTAATTTTCTGTCCTGAGAGTAAACAGCAAAGCTCAGTGTGGAAATCTCCTTCATCACCAACCCCCAAAAAAGCAAAAGTGGTTGCTTCTGCTGGGAAAGTTATGGTAATCTCATTTTTTGATATCCATGGAATGGTTTATCAGAATGTTGTACCTGCACACACATCAGTAACTGGACAATACTACAGGGACGTCCTGAAAACATTGCAAGTCCGTGTTGTTGTTGTTGTGGTCTTCAGTCCAGAGACTGGTTTGATGCAGTTCTCCATGCTACTCTATCCTGTGCAAGCTTCTTCATCTCCCAGTACCTACTGCAACCTACATCCTTCTGAATCTGCTTAGTGTATTCATCTCTTGGTCTCCCTCTACGATTTTTACCGTCCACGGTGCCCTCCAATGCTAAATTTGTGATCCCTTGATGCCTCAAAACATGTCCTACCAACCGGTCACTTCTTCTAGTCAAGTTGTGCCACAAACTTCTCTTCTCCCCAATCCTATTCAATACCTCCTCATTAGTTGCGTGATCTACCCACCTTATCTTCAGTATTCTTCTGTAGCACCACATTTCGAAAGCTTCTATTCTCTTCTTGTCCAAACTAGTTATAGTTGATGTTTCACTTCCATACATGGCTACACTCCATACAAATACTTTCAGAAACGACTTCCTGATACTTAAATCTATACTCGATGTTAACAAATTTCTCTTCTTGAGAAACGCTTTCCTTGCCATTACCAGTCTACATTTTATATCCTCTCTACTTCGACCATCGTCAGTTATTTTACTCCCTAAATAGCAAAACTCCTTTACTACTTTAAGTGTCTCATTTCCTAATATAATTCCCTCAGCATCACCCAACTTAATGCGACTACATTCCATTATCGTCGTTTTGCTTTTGTTGATGTTCATCTTATATCCTCCTTTCAAGACACTGTCCATTCCGTTCAACTGCTCCTCCAAGTCCTTTGCTGTCTCTGACAGAATTACAATGTCATCGGCGAACCTCAAAGTTTTTACTTCTTGTCCATGAATTTTAATACCTACTCCGAATTTTTCTTTTGTTTCCTTTACTGCTTGCTCAATATACAGATTGAATAACATCGGGGAGAGGCTACAACCCTGTCTCACTCCTTTCCCAACCACTGCTTCCCTTTCATGCCCCTCGACTCTTATAACTGCCATCTGGTTTCTGTACAAATTGTAAATAGCCTTTCGCTCCCTGTATTTTACCCCTGCCACCTTCAGAATTTGAAAGAGAGTATTCCAGTTAACATTGTCAAAAGCTTTCTCTAAGTCTACAAATGCTAGAAACGTAGGTTTGCCTTTCCTTAATCTTTCTTCTAAGATAAGTCGTAAGGTCAGTATTGCCTCACGTGTTCCAACATTTCTACGGAATCCAAACTGATCTTCCCCGAGGTCGGCTTCTACCAGTTTTTCCATTCGTCTGTAAAGAATTCGCCTTAGTATTTTGCAGCTGTGACTTATTAAACTGATAGTTCGGTAATTTTCACATCTGTCAACACCTGCTTTCTTTGGGATTGGAATTATTATATTCTTCTTGAAGCCTGAGGGTATTTCGCCTGTCTCATACATCGTGCTCACCAGATTGTAGAGTTTTGTCATGACTGGCTCTCCCGAGGCCATAAGTAGTTCTAATGAAATGTTGTCTACTCCCGGGGCCTTGTTTCGACTCAGGTCTTTGAGTGCTCTGTCAAACTCTTCACGCAGTATCTTATCTCCCATTTCGTCTTCATGTACATCCTCTTCCATTTCCATAACATTGTCCTCAAGTACATCGCCCTTGTATAAACCCTCTATATACTCCTTCCACCTTTCTGCCTTCCCTTCTTTGCTTAGAACTGGGTTGCCATCTGAGCTCTTGATATTCATACAAGTGGTTCACTTCTCTCCAAAGGTCTCTTTAATTTTCCTGTAGGCAGTATCTATCTTACCCCTAGTGAGACAAGCCTCTACAACCTTACATTTGTCCTCTAGCTATCCCTGCTTAGCCATTTTGCACTTCCTGTCGATGTCATTTTTGAGACGTTTGTATTCCTTTTTGCCTGCTTCATTAACTGCATTTTTATATTTTCTCCTTTCATCAATTAAATTCAATATTTCTTCTGTTACCCAAGGATTTCTATTAGCCCTCGTCTTTTTACCTTCTTGATCCTCTGCTGCCTTCACTACTTCATCCCTCAGAGCTACCCATTCTTCTTCTACTGTATTTCTTTCCCCCATTCCTGTCAATTGTTCCCTTATGGTCTCCCTGAAACTCTGTACCACCTCTGGTTCTTTCAGTTTATCCAGGTCTCATTTCCTTAAATTCCCACCTTTTTGCAGTTTATTCAGTTTCAATCTGCAGTTCATAGCCAATAGATTGTGGTCAGAATCCACATCTGCCCCAGGAAATGTCTTACAATTTAAAACCTGGTTCTAAATCTCTGTCTTACCATTATATAATCTATCTGATACCTTTTAGTATCTCCAGGATTCTTCCAGGTATGCAACCTTCTTTTATGATTCTTGAACCAAGTGTTAGCTATGATTAAGTTATGCTCTGTGCAAAATTCAACAAGGCGGCTTCCTCTTTCATTCCTTCCCCCCAATCCATATTCACCTACTATGTTTCCTTCTCTCCCTTTTCCTACTGACGAATTCCAGTCACCCATGACTATTAAATTTTCGACTCCCTTCACTACCTGAATAATTTCTTTTATCTCGTCATACATTTCATCTATTTCTTCATCATCTGCAGAGCTAGTTGGCATATAAACTTGTACTACTGTAGTAGGCATGGGCTTTGTGTCTATCTTGGCCACAATAATGAGTTCACTATGCTGTTTGTACTAGCTAACCCGCACTCCTATTTTTTTTATTCATTATTAAACCTACTCCTGCATTACCCCCTATTTGATTTTGTATTTATAACCCTGACCAAAAGTCTTGTTCCTCCTGCCACCGAACTTCACTAATTCCCGCTAAATCTAACTTTAACCTATCCATTTCCCTTTTTAAATTTTCTAACCTACCTACCCAAGTAAGGGATCTGACATTCCACGCTCCGATCCGTAGAACGCCAGTTTTCTTTCTCCTGATAACGACGTCCTCCTGAGTAGTCCCCGCCCGGAGATCCGAATGGGGGACTATTTTATCTCCGGAATATTTTACCCAAGAGGACGCCATCATCATTTAATCATACAGTAAAGCTGCATGTCCTCGGGAAAAATTACGGCTGTAGTATCCCCTTGCTTTCAGCCGTTCGCAGTACCAGCGCAGCAAGGCCGTTTTCGTATGTTAAAAACCATTCAAAAGCCAACATCGCAGGAAATATTTTTTATTCAATACGACCATTTTCAACACTTTTAGCTGCAATCTTCAGGTCTTAAATATTTCTTACTGAAAAGGCTGCTGCCCCTCTTCAGGAACCACATGTTTGTCTGGCCTCTCAACAGATACCCCTCCGTTGTTGTTGCACCTACGGTACGGCCATCTGTATCGCTGAGGCACGCAAGCCTCCCCACCAACGGCAAGGTCCATGGTTCATGCAAGTCCATGACAAGCACAAAAGACCACATTTTCATGAAGCAGGCTGGATGCTGCACCACGATAATGCTCGGTCGTATATTGCCCATGTTGTTGCTGAATATCTTGCAAAAATATACGTGAAGTGCATCCCTCACCCTCCATATAGTCCAGATTTAGCCCCATGTGACTTTTGTCTATCCCCTAACCCGAAGAAATGCCTTCGTGGGAGGCATTATCAATCTTCGGAAGCAGTGGTGAAGTCTGCGGAGGCGACGTTAAAGGACCTCTTAAAAATTGTTTCTAGCATGTATTTGAAGACAGGCATAAACCCTGGGACAAGTGAATCGCATTCATGGGAGACTGTTTTGAGAAGCACCATCAAAATTATGAGGATGCATAAAGGTATGTTGTCAAAAAAGGATTTATTGAACAGCCCTCGTGCGTTCCAAGGATGATTTTCATGAATAGAGCGATACACGACGGTAATGTATTTTCATTGTTACATGTTCTTATAGATAAATCTTTGTACTTGTTCAGTACGGTGGTCGAGCGGTTCTAGGCGCTTCAGTCTGGAACCGCCCGACCCCTACGGTCGCAGGTTCGAATCCTGCATCGGGCATGGATGTTTGGATGTCTTTAGGTTAGTTATATTTAAGTAGTTCTAAGTTCTAGGGGACTGATGACCTCAGCTGTTAAGTCCCATAGTACTCAGAGCCATTTGAACCATTTCGGTCAGTACGAGTTTGGAGTAGGAGTTCATAACTGAGTTAGCATGGAGGTTGAACTTAACTGTATTGTGAAGTGAAATAAATAAGGATATATCTGTTCCACAACAGAAACTCAAACAGTGCTCATATTACTTAAGAAAATGAAGCCGAGCATACCCTAGACAAGTATATGAAGTTGCATTTCAGAATCTAGCGTGGACATTAATTACGTGCCTACATATTTCGACAACAACGAAGAACGATAACGGATTTGTACTATGACAACTGTTTATTTAAATTATGCCGTTTATGTCTCTCCCCAGTGCGTCACTATCTCAGCGTGTCAACTGTTGTGAAATTGAGAGTAACCACCGAAATTTAAACTTACTACAGAATTTATGAATTGACTTTGTGCCATATGAGGGTGGTGACTGTTAGAACGTACAGACGGGGGCTAGTTATCTTGTTCGTATTTTCGGTGCCACATCAACACATGGCCTCTGGACTAGGAGACTGAGTCTGTGCCGCTCCAGTATATTCAACAAATTTCGTAAAGTAGTAGCTGCATAGTGCCAACCAAACATTTGCGCATCTTATGCTAAAACCATGTATGGAAGTGAAACACGGACGATGAACAGTTTAAAAAAGAAGAAAATAAAAGCTATTGAAATGTGGCGATCCAGCAGAATACTGAAGATTAGACAGGCAGATTACGTTACTGACCAGGAGGTGCTGAATAGAAATGGGGAGGAACGAAATTAATGGGACAACTTGACTAGAAGAGATCGGCTCGTAGGACACACTCAGAGATATCAGCGGATCACCAGATTAGCTCTGGAAGCAGTTGTGGGGTGGTAAAAAACGTAGATGTAGAGCAAGAGACGAATACACTAAGCAGATTCAGGAGGATTGCTTGCACAGGATAGAGCAGAGTGGAGAGCTGCTTTTGACTGAAGATCATAACAACACGCCAAAACGAGAGAGGCTGGCCAGTAAAAGAGGACAGTGGTCCCTTTTCACGAGTTGTAGATGCGTCGTTGATAACAGTTACTTTCCTCCACTAAAAGCGCTGGATGAAACTGCCTCCGAAAGAGGAAGCATGCTAGTTATTGGCCGGATGTGGTAAGTGAGGTTCTGTGAAGACTGATTTTCTATCATAGACAGAAGATTTCGACAACTAATTTTGTTCTTTACTCGCCACTTCAAGGGATTTGCACTGTTCAGTATGTGTCCAGCATATGTATACAGATGTGCTACTGTGTACAGTAATTGTCTGGTATCCTGTTCCGACAATTTGGACAGCCCAAGAGGCACTGACGTAGGCGACAGCTGCTAGGCGGCACCCCTGTCTACTAGCGCCGCTGTCGCCTCCACAGCGCTGTGAGCCCGCCACGCATGCCGCGCTGGCCTATCGGCGCTCGCGTGGGCCCTACAAAGCCGGCAGCGCAAGGGCTCCGAAGTCTGTCGTATTCCGACTGCGCCATTGTACTGTACGCCATACCCATAGTTGTTCGCTTCCTGATCTTGCTACGTCCCGCCTCTCGATTTGGTTCGCTCTTCATACTTGTCATCCTGCCGTATCCGTGCGTAGCTTCTGTGGTTTTTGGCGACGCCCTCGCCGGTCTAGCCGTTTTTCCGGGTCGTGTCGGGTTTCGGTTACTAGAATTTGTATAATGTAACAAGCATCTCTGGGCAACACGTATATGGGCATGACCTTTTGGACTAGGTACCGTGTTTTTTAATATTTTAGCGATGACAAACTTTTATAATGTGCTTTGTACACTTGACTTCTTGTGCATGACGTTCAGCGTAAACTGAACGTGTCTTCCTATAAGAAATATTTAAGACCTGAAGATTGCAGCTAAAAGTGTTGAAAATGGTCGTCTTGAATAAAAAATATTTCCTGCGATGTTGGCTTTTGAATGGTTTTTAACATACGAGGGCTACTCGGAAAGCAAGGAACGAAATGGAGACACAGTGAAAAATCGGATGACGCCTTGTATAGATGTCTTGGGCAGTGTCTCTAGTATGCCCGTAGATATCGAAGTTCTGAACGCGTAGTGAGCAGGTAAATATGCCTAGAAAATAGTGTTTTCCGCTTGTGTGGGAGCCTGTCGAGAGATTTCGCCTGTTTCCATACAACCAAACTTACCGTGGTGTAATGCAGGTCTTTCTGCATGCCAGGTCTCGGCCGCGCGCTATAGGGGCAATAAGGAAACTCGTGCTGCGTTTTCGATGGGAAGTGTTTGATAGCCCACCATAGAGTCCCGACATGGCCTCCTCTGATATTCATCTCTCGTCTCAAACGAACCGCAAGCTATGAAGACAACATTTTGGCACAGAAAAATGCCGGAAAGGAAAGGAGGCTGCCTTCTATGACAAGGGAATTGGAAAATCGGTACAAAGCAACGACAGATGTCTCAGTCAGAGCAACGACTATGGGCAGAAGTGGCTAACTGTTGCAAACAAAACAGTTTTGATTTTCACAGTGGTTTCCATTTCGCTACCGATCTTTAGGTTTCCAGCTAGTCCTCGTATTAAAATCATAATATGTTTACGGAAAGGAATATAATAATGTCTTCGAAGCTAAGGCTGCAGGTTTCGAAACGTACGGTCAAGGCATGCGCGTAGACAAACCTTTAGATTGTAGGTTGATCGCGACCTCCTGGCCCATCGTATTTTAACATTATTTGCTACCGCCATCGACGCCTTCAAACTTTGGTTTTGGAACTTACACACTATTGAAAATTTTTTAAAGTGAATGCTCGTTATTTTTCGAATTATAGTAAAAATTCTGGATATTTGGTGTTGTAAGGCTAACATTTGGTTCAAGAATCATGAAAGAATGTTGTATACATGGAAGAGGCCTGGAGATACTGGAAGGTTTCAGATGGATTATATAACGGTAAGACAGAGATTTAAGAACCAGGTTTTAAATTGTAAGACATTTCCAGGGGCAGATGTGGACTCCGACCACAATCTATTGGTTATGAACTGTAGACTAAAACTGAAGAGACTTCAGAAAAGTGGGAATTTAAGGAAATGGGACCAGAGGGTGTAGAGATTTTCGGTGAGAGCATTAGGGAACTATTGATAAGAATGAGGGAAAGAAATACAGTAGATGGGGAGTGGTTAGCTTTGAGACATGAAACAGTAAAGGCAGCAGAGGACCGAGAAGGTAAAAAGACGATGGCTAGTAGAAATACTTGGGTAACAGAACGAATATTGAATTTAATTGATGAAAGGAGAAAATATAAAAATGCAGTTAATGAAGCAGGCAAAAAGGAATACAAACGTCTCAAAAATGAGATCGACAGGAAGTGCAAAATGGCTAAGTAGGGGTGGCTACAGGAGAAATTAAGTATACAGAGGCATATATCACTAGGGGTAAGATAGATACTGCCTATAGGAAAATTAAAGAGACGTTTGGAGAAAAGAGAACCACTTGTATGAATATCAAGAACTCAGATGGAAAGCCAGATCTAAGCAAAGAGGGGAAAGCAGAAAGGAGGAAGAAGTATATAACAAGTTTATGTAATGGCGATGTAGTTGATGACAATATTATGGAAATGGAAGAGGATGTAGATGAAGATGAAACTGGAGATACGATACTGCGTAAAGAGTTTGACAGAGCACTGAAAGACCGAAGCCGAAGCCCCGGGAGTAGACAACATTCCATTAGAACTACTGACGGCCTTGGGAGAGCCAGTCCTGACTAAACTCTACCATCTGGTGAGCAAGATGTATGAGACAGGCGAAATACCCTCAGGCTTCAAGAAGAATATAATAATTCCAATCCCAAAGAAAGCAGGTGTTGAAAGATGTGAAAATTACCGAACTATCACTTTAACAAACCACAGCTGCAAAATACTAACACGAATTCTTTACAGACGAATGAAAAAACTGGTAGAAGCCGATCTCGGGGAAGACCAGTTTGGATTCCGTAGTAATATTAGAACACGTGAGGCAATACTGACCTTACGACTTATCTTAGAAGAAAGATTAAGGAAAGGCAAACCTACGTTTCTAGCATTTGTGGAATTAGAGAAAGCTTTTGACAATGTTGACTGGAATACTCTCTTTCAAATTCTAAAGGCGGCAGGGTTAAAATACAGGGAGCGGAAGGCTATTTACAATTTGTACAAAAACCAGATGGTAGTTACAAGAGTAGGGGGGCATGAAAGGGAAGCAGTGGTTGGGAAGGTAGTGAGACAGGGTTTTAGCCTTTCCCCGATGTTAATGAATCTGTATATTGAGCAAGCAGTAAAGAAAAATTGTGAGTAGAATTGAAATCCATGGAGAAGAAATAAAACCTTTGAGGTTTTGACATTGTAATTCTGTCAGAGACAGCAAAGGACCTGGAAGAGCAGTTGAACGGAATGGACAGTGTCTTGAAAGGAGGATATAAGATGAACATCAGCAGAAACAAAACGACGATAATGGAATGTAGTCGAAATAAATCGGGTGATGCTGAGGGAGTTAGATTAGGAAATGAGACACTCAAAGTAGTAGATGTGTTTTGCTATTTGGGGAGCAAAATAGCTGATGATGGTCGAAGTAGAGAGGATATAAAATGTAGACTGGCAATGGTAAGGAAAGCGTTTCTGAAGAAGAAAAATTTGTTAACGTCGAGTATAGATTTAAGTGTCAGGAAGTCGTTTCTGAAAGTATTAGTGTGGAATGTAGCCATGTATGGAAGTGAAACATGGACGATAAATAGTTTAGACTAGAAGAGAATAGAAGCTTTCGAAATGTTGTGCTACAGAAGAATCCTGGAGATTAGATGGGTAGATCACGTAACGAATGAGGAGGTATTGAATAGAATTGGGGAGAAGAGGAGTTTGTAGCACAACTTGACTAGAAGAAGTGACCGGTTGGTAGGACATTTTCTGAAGCATCAACAGATCACCAATTTAGTATTAGTGGGCAACATGGAGGGTAAAAATCGTCGAGGTGAATAAACTAAGCAGATTCAGAAGGATGTAGGTTGCAGTAAGTACTGGGAGACGAAAAAGCTTGCATAGGATAGAGTAGCTTCGAGAGCTAAAACCAATCTCTGGACAGAAGACTGCAACAACAACAAGGCGGGACAATTCATGACAGCCTTAAAATCGGACTTCCCGTGAAAATCTGGATGTGTTGCAACACTACTTGTCGCAGGCTGCTGGTCGACGATTGACTCGCACGGAGTTAATTGTGCGCCACGCCGCCCTCGCTCCGGCTGTCAGACCGGGAACAGGGATGCCTGCCGCCGCTGCGGTGGCCTCGCTGGCATGCCGGAGCACGCACCACACACGGGCAGTGGCAGCGCTAGGGGGAGGGGTGGCTGCGGAGGGCCGACTGCCGACACGGGCTGCGGCTGAATGGCGGCCCTCTGCCGCAATCGGCTGGCGGCCCGGGCTATCCGGCATTCCGGCTGCGCGTCGTGCGGACGCCCGGCGGGCGTGCGATAACACCGCAGCAGCCGGCCGAACGCCGGTGGTAATGGGGTGCCAAGGCCGCGCTCCCACAACGCCACACTTCGTAGCCAGCGAGGCTTTATGCCCTGCACGAACGTATGGCTAAACAGCGTATACAATGATACATCTGACCTAATATACAAAACTTACTCTTTGTTCCACTACAGACGATATACTCGTCGCTAAATGACAACTGTATTGATATTTAAAAACAACTATGAAATCTTGTTTATATTTCAGTCCCAGTTCCTCATTTTTAAATACATTAGATGTTTATATCTCCCTGAATCATCATCGCATGCACGTAATTTCGTCAACAAACCGTCCTGTCCCTGTTACAATTTTACATCGGACTGTTGTAGCATAAAAAGGGAAACCTGATGAGTGGTCGTGACTGTGCCCAAGGGGCTGCTGCTGCAACTACATAGATCTGAGGATTATCCAGGTAGAGCGAACCATATTACGTATTTAAGAAATTGCAACTGGAACTGAAAACATAAATGAAGTAATCGAAACGTTTTGAATACACTGCCGGAAAAAATATTAGGACTCCTGGAAAGACTATCACTATTTTAATCTGATGACGTCATATGCCATCTTGGGGATATTATATGTACTGCTAATGGTTTCAGCGTTATGAAATAGCTACACTAATGGCCATTAAAATTGCTACACCACGAAGATGACGTGCTACAGTCGCGAAATTTAATCGACATGAAGAAGATGCTCTGATATGCAAATGATTAGCTTTTCAGAGCATTCACACGAGGATGACGCCGGTGGCGACACCTACAATGTGCTGACATGAGGAAAGTTTCCAACCGATTTATCATACACAAACAGCAGTTGACCGGCGTTGCCTGGTGAAACGTTGTTGTGATGCCTCGTGTAAGGAGGAGAAATGCGTACCATCACGTTTCTGACTTTGATAAAGGTTGGATAGTAGCCTATCGCGATTGCGGTTTATCGTATCACGACGTTGCTGCTCGCGTTGCTGTTACCAGAATATGGAATCGGTGTGTTCAGGAGGGTAATACGGAACGCCGTGCTGCATCCCAACGGTCTCGTATCACTAGCAGTCGAGAACACAGGCATCTTATCCGCATGGCTGTAACGGATCCTGCAGCAACGCCTCGATCCCTCAGTCAACAGATGGGGACGTTTGCAAGATAACAACCATCTGCACGAACAGTACGACGACGCTTGCAGCAGCATAGACTACCAGCACGGAGACCATGTCTGCGGTTACCCTTGACGCTGCATCACAGACAGAAGCGCATGTGATGGTGTACTCAACGTCGAACCTGGGTGCACGAATGGCAAAACGTCATTTTTTCGGATGAATCCATGATCTGTTTACAGCATCATGATGGTCGCATTCGTGTTTGGCGACATCGCCATGAACGCGTATTGGAAGCGTGTATTCGTCATCGCCATACTGGCGTATCACCCGGCGTGATGTAATGGGGTGCCACTGGTTACACGTCTCGGTCATCTCTTGTTCCCATTGACTGCTCTTTGAACAGTAGACGTTACATTTCAGATGTGTTACGACCCGTGGCTCTACCTTTCACTCGATCCCTGCGAAACCCTAGATTTCAGCAGAATAATGTACGACCGCATGTTGCAGGTCCTGTACGGGCCTTTCTGGATACAGAAAATGTTCGACTGCTGCCCTGGCTAACACATTCGCCAGATCTCTCACCAATTGAAAACGTCTGGTCAATGGTGGCCCAGCAACTGGCTCGTCACACTACGCGAGTCACTACTCTCGATGAACTGTGGTATCGTGTTGAAGCTACATGGGCAGCTGTACCTGTACACGCCATCCAAGCTCCGTTTGACTGAATGCCCAGGCGTTTCAAGTCCGCTGTTACGGCCAGAGGTGGTTGTTCTGGGTACTGATTTCTAAGGATCTATGCACCCACAACAGCGTGAAAATGTAATCACATGTCAGTTCTAGCATAATATATTTGTCCAATGAATACCCGTTAATCATCTGCATTTCTTCTTGGTGTAGCAACTTTAATGGCCAGTAGTGTATATTACGTGTTTGTATCTCATCTTCGGATGTTCGTAATTGCCTCAACAATCCGTCCTGTCTGTGTCAGAATCTTACGTCGGACTGTCGTAGCGTGAAAACGGAACCGTGATGTGTGCTCGTGACATAGACCCAAGGGGCTGCTACTGCAACTACATAGATCTGAGGCTTATCCAGGTAGATCGAACCACATTACGTATTTAAAAATTCCAACTGGAACTTAAAAAATAAATGATGTAATCGAAATGTTTTGAATACATTTCCGGAAAAAAAAATTAGGACACCTGGAAAGACTAGGTCGATTTTGATCTCATGACGCCATATGCCACCAGGGGGATGGTAGATGTACTGGTAATGGTTTCAACTTCGTGAAATAGCCATTTGTGTCTAACTTTCGATAGGAAATTTCCTCAACCAGAAATTTCACGGTGCTGGAAACATGTAAACCGAGCAGGCAACCAATGCACGCAAACGCACTCCTGCATTCTACAGCCTACTCATCGAGTCTGGAAGAGATCAAATTGAGGCTTCCGAACGGTGCGATGGTCCTCTCGGAGATCTGCCACACTAGTTGGGCGCGCCGCGTCGGTTTTGCAACGATGCTGTTCTCACCCGTCACGCGAACATTCTCGCACATGTAGACGAGATTCTGGACGTCCACGCAGCACAGACGCCCGCCAAGACCGCCGCAAGGGGAACAGCGGTACATCGTGCAGGAGCACAGACGTGACAACACGGTTGCTAACCGGTTAGAAGCAGTGGGACTACGGGAAAGCGCACCTCTAGTCCCTCTTTCACTCACCCCACAGCATCAACATGCACGGCTCGACTGGTGCCATCGGAGGGTCCTTGGGAGATAGATTGACGCCCTGTGGTCTTCAACGTTTAAAGCAGATTCTGCGTGCAAGCAAGTGGTGGTCGTTCCACGTACGACGTAGACCTGATGAGCGCTGCATTCGTCGAAGACTCACTGGCCCACCCTAGGTCTTTAGGTCTGAGGTGCAATGAGCTTCAACTCTCGTTCCACTTTGGTGTTTCTAGAGGGACGCTAACCAGCGCTCGGTACGTGCAGAATGTTGTCAGACCCGCTTGTTTGCGGTTCTTGCTACAGGAAGGCAATGTGTTCTTCGAACAGGTTAATGCTCGCCAACACAGTGCTCGTGAAACTCAACGCGCTGAGCAAGATGTGCAGCAATTGACCTGTGTCCAGTTGAGAACGTGTTGGATATGATGGGACGAGAAGTGGTTCGTGCGACTCGTCTTCTAACAGCTCTTACAGAATTATGTGAACTGGGAGCAGGTGAGGCGTAATGTATCCCAGGATAGTATTTGCCATCTGTATGATCGACTGGAAGTCTACACCAAGTGCCATTGATCTGTAAATGTAACGAGATCTTGTACTCCATATGCACCGTTGCAATAATAAATCTCGATTGAACTGGAAACATAAGGGTGTACTGCAAACAAAAGGGTATACAAATTTTTTTCTGGCAGTGCATTTGTTTGGTCGTCTCCTGTGCCTTCCTATACCAATCACAAGATTGCGATGAAACTCTGTAGGAGTAATAACCACCTACCACCCATTTAGATGAGGGCGGCAAGGGATTGACATATGAGCTCAGTTTGCAGCAATTTCAATCAAATTTCCTAAATATGCTACTTATTGTTTACGTTACTACCTCTATAAAAAATAGCACTCTGTCTTCAGGCCACCAGTGGCCGACCGGGAACATCCGACCACGTGTCATCCTCAGTGGAGGATGCGGATAGGAGGGGCGTGGGGTGAGCACACCGCTCTCCCGGTCGTTACGATAGTATTCTTGACCGAAGCCGCTACTGATCGGTCGAGTAGCTCCTCAATTGGCATCACGAGGCTGAGTGCACCCCGAAAAATGGCAAGAGCGCATGGCGGCCTGGATGGTCACCAATGCAAGTGCCGACCACGCCCGACAGCGCCTAACTTCGGTGGTCTCACGGGAACCGGTGTATCCACTGCGGCAAGGCCGTTGCCCTATAAAAAATACTCTAGAAGAAATATATCCCAGACGCCGCGAGGGGCGGTGGTGAAGGAAGGGAGGGGGGATCAGAAGACGTGATATAGTAATGACAGTATTGGATAACGACATACGTTCGTACCAAATTCATAGTTTTCGGGGTTGCTAGACTTCATATTGTCATCTAAAATGTTCACCACTGCTGGTATGGACCCTACATAAATATTTAATAGTCGCTAGGAGGAAGGAATTGCTTTATTTTCGCGTTTGGAAACTACTCACCTTCAGAATGTCAGGTCTGGAATTAGAACATCACACAGGCAGATTGAGGTCATATGGATATGACAAAAAAAAAAAAAAATGTTACGGTTTAAGTTCTTCTCCCTCACTTGATATTCTGAAGATGAGCATATTCGAAAACATTTGCCTTACATCTATTGACTAGTAAATATTTATCCAACGTCCATATGAGCACTGGCTATCATTTCAAATTTCATAAAATAGGAACATACCTCTTCCGTGACGGTATGTCGCACCTGAAATTTATTACTGACAGTCTTGATAATATTGCATTCCAATATAGGCGGGTGAGAGAGTGTGAATACTATGACGTATCAGCCTACTCGAGTGTCTCCGTAAAGTTTGAATGAATTTGTAGCAAAACTGGCGTATTTAATATCACTCGCTATCTGGAAAAAATTACTGTAACAATAAGTAACCTGTAGCACCCTTACAGCTGAAGATTTATGGTGGGAAAGAGTGATGTAAGGCCATAATCCAGGAACGCCTGTAGAAATTTCAACTCAATTTGTTACATAGGTAAGTCATTATTTGTGTAAAAATAGCTGTGTGAGTAAGATACCTCTATTACCGGAATGGTTGGCAGTGAGGGTGGGAAGATTGATATGGATGAACGTCAGAAAATGACCTGACGATATTTGTTTGCAGCAATTAGTTATGTAAAACACCTTTAATAGTATCGAGCGCAATCTCTCTCTCATTTGTGTTGTTCTTTGCATCAACCACATCGTGAGAGTGACCACTGTAGCGAACCAACAATTTTGCCAGCGCATTCCGAAGCCAAAGATCTTGCCGTACGGCTCCTTACCACGTATACATTTAAGGTCCTCCTTAGAGTCACGTAGTGTAAAACAGAGGAGAACCAGACAGTTGTCAGCGACAGCCGTTTTTCTGGAAACGACAATCAGTTACTGGATGAATTTTAACTTTCCTGACAGTTCAGAAAAAAAAAATCATGTAACCTTTTGTTGTGATGTCGTGTCGTCCACTGTTCTGACATACGTTAACATCAGTTGATGAACAGAAGTGACGAATGCTGGTCACAAAATGTATTAGGTGTTAAATACGTCAAACCGACTGTCAGTGGCCGGCCGCGGTGGCCGTGCGGTTCTAGGCGCTCCAGTCTGGAACCGCGTGACCTCCTACGGTCGCAGTTTCGAATCCTGCCTCGTGCATGGATGTGTGTGATGTCCTTAGGTTAGTTAGGTTTAAGTAGTTCTAAGTTGTAGGGGACTGATGACCTAAGATGTTAAGTCCCATAGTTCTTAGAGCCATTTGAACCATTTGACTGTCAGTGATTTTGTAATTTTTGAGCACATGTCTCTCGGGAGTACAGAAGGTTTATTTATTATTTAAAATTGAATATAAACGGTCACATCCGCAAGGAATTTGTTCTTTCTTTTTTTTTTTTTTGTATAAGGTTAGCATTCGTGGAGGTGCAGCGCCTGCTCCGTTCACAGCCACCATCTACATCGTGGTGTGGGTTTGAAGATGGTCTAAAGCAGATCGAAAGCGGTAACCTTACACAACAAAGTAAAAAAAAGAGCATAAATTTATTTTAGTTGTGACTCTTTATATTAAATTTTAAAAGTTAGTGATTTTCTTCATTGTGCGTAATGTCAGCCATATATGATGTACCCGTATCAATCTAATGCAACAACTGGTCCATAAGATGAGAAATATGTTTTCTCACGATGACACTTCACAGACAGGTCGGACGTATTTTAACATGTAAGTAATATTTTCATATACGTAATGACAGACTGTTTCCGTTTCTAGCACTGTACGATACGTACACTTTTTTATTTTCCATTTGAACATGCACCCGAGAAATAAAGTGTAAAATAAATGAGCAATTCAGTCAAAAGGCGAACATTTCTTACCGAAAAAGGAACACTTATGCTTGGTTTCCGTTGGTGTCACGTTCCGATGATTTATTTGTAACTTCCACTTTTTGTAATGGCATAGTAGAATACACGTGAAAAATTATAATGCGTAATTAGGATGGATTGGTGTATACTGAAGGCCAAACCAAACAGACCGATAACTGAAAACCTCTGGAACTTCTTCTGGGTAGTAAAAAGGCCAAATTTCTAGTGTATATTTTTTCGCGTAATCTCTACATTACTGATGACAAAAACAATAAAAATAAGAACGTTTAACGTCTATTCTTTGTGACGTTCCTCATATCCCTACTATATGCGTGCAAGCCAGTATCTTTGACAGTTACCTGATGATGAAACTGCTCTACTGTTCCTCATCGGCCAGAACACCGAGTCATGCGTGTGTGGCGACGCGGGCGGCTGCGGAGGGCAGTGGAGTGAGCTAGCGTGCAGCCGACATGGTGACGCCGCCACGCACGCCAGCGGCTGCCGGCCCGCTGCCATAAACGATGCGGACGTAATCAGATTCCCGCCGCATGAGCTACGGCCGTCCCGCCGGCTCCGAGCGAGGACTGCGACGCGCCGCGGCGCTGAGCTCAGTGGTCCACGGGTGCCATGCGACGCATTTGCACATCCCTCTGTCAGCTGCTTTTCCTTTATACCAGAGTAAAGTTTTACTGATGGTATCTTTTTTTCATCCCGCTGAACAGAATGAAAAACAAAAGATTTATGCAAATCATAATACAAGCCAGATCAACTTGAAGGCAATGTTTTAGGAATTGAAGAGGACGTAAATGCAGATGAGTTGGGAGAACTGGTACTGAGAGAAGATTTTGACAGAGCACTGAAAGAGCTAAGTCGAAACAAGACTCCATGAGTAGACGACATTCCGTCAGAACTAATGACAGCCTAGAGAGAGCCAGCCATGACAAAACTCTTCCGTCAGGTGTGCAAGACGAGTGAGACAGGTGAAATGCCCTCAGACTTCAAGAAGAATATAACAATGATAATTCCAAAGCGAGCAGTTGCTGACAGTTGTGAGAATTATCGAACTATCAGTTTAATAAGTCATGGTGGCCAAATACGAAAAGAATGGAAACTGGTAGAGGAAAACTGGTAGATGAAGACCTTGGAGAAGATCACCTTGGGTTCCAGAGAAACGTAGGAACACGCGAAGTAATACTGCCGCTACGGCTCATCTCAGAAGATGCGTCAATAAAAAGCAAATCTACATTTATAGCATTAGTAGCCTTAGAGAAATCTTTTGAGAATGAGAATGTTGACTGGAATACACTCTATGAAATTCTGTGGGTAGCAGGGGATAAAGTTCGGGGAGCGAAATGCTGTTTGCAACTTGTACAGTAAACAGATGGCAGTTATAAAGAGTCAAAAATGGTTAAAATGTCTCTGAGCACTATGGGACTATCTGTACATTGAGCAAGGAATAAAGGAAACGTAAGAAAAATTTCGAGTGGGAATTAAAGAGTTCAGTGAGAAGAAATAAAGACTTTGAGGTTTTAAATGACACTGAATTTCTATCAGTGACAGCTAAGGAATTGCAAAAGCCGTTGAACTGAATGGACAGTGCCTTGAATGGAAGGGGGGGGGGGGGGGGGAATCGTAGAGGGATACCAAGAGATGAATGCAGTAAGTATGAGAACGATGTAGGTTGTAGTAGTTACTCGCAGATGAAGAGAACAGGCTTGTACAGAATAGAGTAGCACGGAGAGCTGCATGAAACTAGTGTTCGGACTGAAGACCACGACAACAAAAACAATACGTCTAAGGTTGATTTATTCATTATAGCGTTGGCTGAATTGTGTGACTGTGTATTAAATTACGTAAAGATATATATCGAACAACTATTTTTAATTACATTAATCACAGCAAGACGTGCTGCAGGGTTTTTACGAATCTTTAGGTGGTGCCGTTGTAGGGGAACAGAATTCGGCTGAATTAAATTAGAGAATTTTCTCATAAAGTTTAGAGGTGCAGATATTTCTATACTCTCGTCGTCTGTAACTGAGCGAATGTGTGTGCAAATAATTCTATTGTAATTATGGTAATATTAAATGGCACAAAAAGTGTTATTTCTTTGTAGATAAGACCCTTTCTCGTATATTTCTATTGTATTTTTATCACTTGTTGGAGGTACTCGATAGGTGGCGTGCAACAGAGGGAATTATAAAGCAGAAATCCATTCGTCACAACAGGTGCTGCATGGACCTACCATCTCCAGATGGAATAACAAGTAGGATCTGCGACACCTTGGATGTACAAAAAACAGTTGAAACGAAGAAAAAGAATGTTATGTAAAGCTGTTAGTATGAGATTAACTGTCGCTGAAGCAGACGTATATTCCCGCTAACATGTAATAAACTTTCATCGTCACTCAAAAAATGGAATAATTACTTCCATCACTAAATAATATGAGAATAAGAAATCCTTGAATCACTTTTCGTTTCGAGTTAAATATTGAAACTACTGAAAAGTGAAGCCCTAGTAATCGGTGAAATGAAATAAAAGATAAAGCCCGATCGATTGTTATTTTAGAAAATCCGGAAAGGAGAAGAGACTTACTGAAAAGCAAACACTAATCATTTTCAATCTGAACTCTGATGTTGGCTGAATGTCACCGTTCATTGTAGACTGGATCGTCATTAAGGTTATATCAGCTGCACCTTCAGCGCTACAGCTGCCTTTTATCCAGTGCTTGTAACTCCTCGTTTTACATTTATATGCGTAAGAGAGATACATTTTACCGGTATACCAATGGAGGGGAGCATACGCTATGTGACAGATATATGCGTCAGTAAGCAGGTCACATTAAGAATTATGCGCTGCATCAGAACACCACCTTATCGGTGTCGTAAAGGAGCCAACAAAAAATATGTTTCATTAATCAACTTGGTCTCGGAACGCATACTGCGTGTGCTCTAAGGATTAAAGAGTACATCTGTTTAGGTTACGGATTAGGCTCGATTTCCTAGGAAAGGCATGAACAGCTGTCATAACACGCATCTATGGTCGGTTGAAAACCAATCTTCCACAATTAGGCGAGGTCATCAGACCCATGTGGTCCAATATATTGGGTCACTAGCTGGTGGAGCTCTACTAGTTGGCACCTTGTCACAGGCGATCAATGTACAGACTGTTCCTGCAAGAGCACTTGTTAACGTTATTGATAGAGGTATCTCTAAGAATCAGAGGGAGGATGTGGTTCCAGCGTGATGTGGCCCGGCAACCCTCGCAGAACCAGTACGTGGAGAATTAATCGGTGGATCAGCCGGGCAGGACATGTACGTTGACCTACAAGATTCCCGGAACTCATCATCACACTTCTTTCTCTGGGGCTATGTAAGAACGGAAGTGTTTCCTATTGTGGACTCACAGGACGAATTATTTGCAATAATTCCTGCAGTGGACAACAACACTTATTAGGACTACCAGGAATACCACGACGATACTCAGACTACCCAGACGCATGCACATCATGAAATGTAGTTTCAAGAATTAGAGAATACACATTTTTCATTTACCCATCCGTACCGGCTACATACTGCAGTTCATTATGCTCGTTTTGGACTCAGACTAATAAATGGATGAAGCACGTTTAACGTTACTTTATTCTCAAACACATTCTTTGACCTCCTGGATACTTCGCACTCTACCAATACGCATTTCCGATATATAGTTGCCTATTGTTTTTGTCTTCTTCAGCGTATCTGTCATTTCGGGCACTGAATTTTTAATCAATATATTTGTTTTATAGAAAGTGTAACGGGTGTAAGTGGAGATATTTTTTTATGTGTGTGTGTGTGTTAGTTGTTTTTTCTCTGTGTCGAACTGTCTTCTCACAAACTCGTGACAAACCTTACTACCCGATGTTTTCTGCATGACCGTAACTGTGCCACTAAGCGAATTACAACTGTCAGAATAAACGAACCTGTTTTCTTCTACGTGTCCCCGCTTCAATTCTTGACCTGTTCTCCAGGGAAAAGTAAGCGTTAATGGCTTGCTCTTGTCACACTTTCTTGGAGGTACTATGCAACCTACAGTCATACGACTGGTAACAGCTATAATTACAAGCTTGAAAATGAAGTAAATACTAATGTAATGTTGTTCACAGTCCTCAATCATCAACAGAAATATCATCACCTGTATCCGTTACATACTACATATGTGAAACAAAATGTTGCAACTTAAATAATAAAACACAGATGCAACGATAGAAATGCATTCGACCTGAACTTAATAATCATGAAAAATATGTATTTTATGCCATCTGAAAGAGGATGGAAACTGAAAGAACTCTAGGAATAAATAAAGTATCATAAAAAATGGCTGGTTGCCGTGTTTCTTCAAGTAATGGTTTGTCTGTGGTTGGAACGCTTGCTCCAGAATGCCTTTGGAGGAGAATGTCGTTCCTCACATAGTGGAAACCCGAGGAGACCATAAGTACCTCAGAGGAATATAAGTTATTGAAAAGAACGTTTTCTGCTTAAAAGGAGCTCGTTTATCATAGTAAGGGATGCACTGAAAACTTTTCCCGGTGCAATCAGCGACAATCACCGTTTTTCATGCGAAGGGACAGTGTATGTGGTGCCTTCCGCAACCATGTTCAGAAACCATAAGAATACTGATAACAACTTCAAATATCCACTTGATGTAGCGAAAACTTGCCCTTAGTGTGGAAAAAAGCAAGGTGAGTTGCATCAAGTACGAGGATAAGAGCAAAAAAGTCACTTGAGCGTCGGCTCAAATGGCTCTGAGCACTATGCGACTCAACTTCTGAGGTCATCCGTCGCCTAGAACTTAGAACTAATTAAACCTAACTAACCTAAGGACATCACACACATCCATGCCCGAGGCAGGATTCGAACCTGCGACCGTAGCGGTCACGCGGTTCCAGACTGAAGCGCCTTTAACCGCACGGCCACACCGGCCGGCACACTTGAGCGTCGGATTGGTGTCGGATATCCATTTATGTCGTCACAAATATCAGGTTACTTTGAAAGTGTAGGCTGTAGGGATCGTAAATGGAGGATTTGTTAGAAGAGTCCTGTAAAAGTGTAATGCAGCGGCGAAAGACGTAGGGAGAATGCCATTTTCGCAGCCTGTTCCTAATACCGCTCTGTTGTTTGGGATCGTAACAGTTTCAGAGATCGAAGGCAGTCGAAGGCTTGCTGCTACATTTTCAACAAACGGATTCGCCACTGTCATGGAGCTACCCCTCGACTCCCAGATAAATGCAGTTTTCGTTTGACGACTTGCTTTCTTAACGCTAAAGAACAAATCCACATGTTGTAAAATGGTTCGAATTCCCATGGGGTATCTCATCACAGCACGATGAGAGGAATTTCGGCGTGTACAGAGATGCAAAGTCACTCACGGCGACACAGAGGTAAGGAAGACGCGAAGTGCAATGTATTAACTTGTAGAGCATTTGTGTAGGAGTAAGCTACACTTACTACATGTTTGATTTCACATTATGCTCCACAACGCTATGAAGTGGTCTTCATTTCCAACGTTATTCTGCTGGCTGCTAAATTTTCGCTGTGACTGTGTGTATTGTTTGAGTGGTGTAAAACAAATCGTAGTGTGAGGTAAAGCTGTATAAACATAGAAATATTCATACATAAGAGTTAATTTTGTCAGTGGTTTAACCCTGACACTCCCGAAACGTTTTGTATTTCAAAGGACGAGAGAAAATTTCATATCGCAACGTACCATCGAAAATCGATTCATAAATGCGTCAGTAACTGGCATGATTTGGGCCACTGTTAATCAGTATCTGTGTGTGTATTCTGCCTGTATGGGTGAATGACGTCAAATGAAAGCTAACAAAATTAACAGAGTAGTGTAAACTGTGATGTTTACGCAATAAAGCGGGCAGAGGTTAATTTCATGTGATTAACGGCAGTAAACAAGTAGGTAAACCGTTGTAGTTCACACTATATACGACGAAATTGCACTTATTATTTACAGTTCAGGTGCAACATTGTTCAAAGCAGAATTTTAGAACATCCCAAAATCCCTTCTAAGTCAGATAGCAGGCTAAAAAGAAGTCGAATTATGGAAAGAAATCGTATTCCTTAGAATATCTCGTGTTTTTCACGTGACCCCTCTTGCAATCGGAACGACGTATTCAAGGAATCAGCTGAATAATTCCTTTATATCCGCATTTATAATAGACTTAACAATATTTGTTACTGTAACAGCTGACTCACTAGCAGTTCCACGTCTAAAACATTAATTCACTGTGCAGAAAAACCTGAAACTATTATTACTGATCAAAGATAGTAATAACTGCAGATTAAGATAATAATATCAATCATGTCATTTTGTGAATATTTATGAAATCATCATTTAGCATTGCTCGTATCATAGTAAGCTATTGCTCCACAAACTCGCAGCTGCACACATCGCTTGTGTGTCTCTTCCCACATCCCTCCATTACTACGGTATATCTCTTATTTCACGTATATATAGTCCGCCCTGGTCAGCGCGACGGAATGTCATGCCAAGGGCGGCGGTTCGATTACCGGCTGGGTCGGAGATTTTCTCCCCTCAGGGACTGGGTGTTGTGCTGTCCTAATCATCATCATCTCATCCTCATCGGCACGCAAGTCGCCGTAGTGGCGTTAACCCAAAAGACTTGCACCAGGCGAACGGTCTACCCGACGGCAGGCCCTAGCCACACTACATTTCATTTCATGTGTATGTTCATTCTCACCTTATAATAGAAGAGAAGATTAGAATACAGTGTAATGTATCGTCGGCGATTAGATTACTACAGACAGACGATAAATTCGAAGCGCACAAAAATGAAGAAGGAAACCGCCACTATTAAACTACTCCACAATTCGTCTTAATCGACTTGGGAAACCTAATTTGGATGCTCCATTGGGGATTTAAGAACACACTTCTGAATGTTGGGCCAGAGCATTAATAAAGCAAAAATTGCTTCAGTTACAGTCAAATCAAAGCTTTATAGCTGGAAAGAATAAGAGGAAATTTTTACAGGTGCGCTTTATCACAATTCAGGAAGATTCAGTTGGAAGAGATTGAAACAAAAGATAAAAAGTCTCGCAGTGATATAGACTCTCAATGAAGATAATGGGATAATAACTAGACAAAATTCATAAACCTCAGATAGATAGCTTATTTTCTGCCCCGTTTGGTTTTGTATAACATGTGAGATTGTAAATAGCCTAATACAAATAATAATAATTAATATGTACTTCACTGAGGTGACAAAACTCATGGGATATTTGCTAATATTGTGTCGAATCTCCTTTACTCGGCGTAGTGAAGCATCTCGATGTGGCATGGACTCAACAAGTCGTCGGAAGTCCTCTGCAGAAATATTGGGCCATCCTGCCTTCATTGCCAAACAGTTGCCGCTGCAGGGTTTTGTGCAGAAACTGACCTCTGTATTATGACCTATAAATGTTCGATGAGATTCATGTTCAACGATCTGGGTGGCCAAATCGTTCACTCAAGTTGTCCAGAATATCCTTGGAACCAATTGCGAAAAATTGTAGCCTGATGAAATGGCTCACCGTCATCGATAAAATTTCCTCATTGTTTGGGTACATGACGTCCATGAGTGGCTGCAAATGGTCTCCAATTAGCGAGGCACATCCATTTGCAGTGATCTGTTCAGTTGGATCAGAGGACGCAGCATATTCTATGTAAACACAGTACACACCATTATGGAGCCACTACCAGCTTGCTAGATGGGTAGATCACACAACTAATGAAGAAGTATTGAACAGGATTGGGGAGAAGAGAAGTTTGTGGCACAACTTGACCAGAAGACGGGATCGGTTGGTAGGACATGTTCTGAGGCATCAAGGGATCACCAATTTCGTATTGGAGGGCAGCGTGGAGGGTAAAAATCGTAGAGGGAGACCAAGAGATGAGTACACTAAGCAGATTCAGAAGGATGAAGATTGCAGTAGGTACTGGGAGATGAAGAAGCTTGCACAGAATAGAGTAGCATGGAGAGCTGCATCAAACCAGTCTCAGGACTGAAGACCACAACAACAACAACAACAACAACAACAACCAGCTTTCTAACTTCCTTGTTTACAACTTGGGTCCATGGATCCGTGGGGTCCGCGCCACACTCGAATTCTACCATCAGCTCTTACCAGCTGAAATCTGGACTCGTCTGATCAGGTTACAATTTTCCAGTCGTCTAGGGTCCAACTGCTATGGTCACGAGCTCAGGAGAGGCACTGCAGGCGACGTCATTCTGTTAGAAAAGGCACTCGTATTGGTAATCTGCTGGCATAGCGTACTAACGCGACATTTCGCTGCACTCTCCTAACGGATACGTTCGTCGTACGTCTCACATTTATTTCTGTGGTTATTTCACACAGGGTTCCTTGTCTGTTGCCACCGACAGGAAAGATCTAAGAAAATGACGCTGCTCTCGGTCGTAAAGTAGAGGCCATCGGCCACTCTGTTGTTCGTAGTTAGAGGTAATGCCCGAAATTTGCTATTCTCGGCACACTCTTTATACTAAACATTTCGCGACCTCAAATTCCGTAAAGATTTCCGAAATTGAAAGTCCCATGTGTCTAGCTCCAACTACCATCCTCGTACAGATGCTGCTAATTCCTGTCGTGTGGCCAGATGCACAGCTTGACACTTTGAGGTCAAAAATCAGTACCGTAAAACATGCCATTCTAACCCAGATGTTTTGGGTTTAATTAACAATTACAGTGTTCAGTATAGTATCATCAATACTAGTGTCAGGGAACATCAGCTGTCTTTGTAGGAACTTGTAGCCAGTATCGTCGACACCTTGGTAACAACATTTCTGCTGTCTTGGAAGTTGTACAGCATAAATAATTTTGCGCTGACACCCTTCACATTAGGCTGATCATAAATTTTTTCTGCAGACTCTTTTATAATTACCACCATCAACTGATCACCCTTGCTTACTAAAGTATAAGAATAACATTTAAGACCCTTTTACTTGAATACGCACCTATTTATGCACGCGTTCCAATACAATTTTCCTCCTAAACATATTTTCTCTGTTCTTAGCTGCACTCTTCGTACGTTAAAATTATTGTGTATCCTAACAAATACTATGTTAATATATTAGGCAGTGCTAAAGAATAACCACAACCAGGCACTTTAAATTTAGTTGTTTACCAAATACCAGTTTGCAACTCAAATAACGCATCTTCGGATGGTTGTTATTGTGGTCTTCAGAACACAGACTGGTTTGATGCAGCTCTCCATGCTACTCTATCCTGTGCAAGCTTCTTCACGTCCGAGTAACTACTGCTACCTACATCCTTCCGAATCTGCTTACTGCATTCATCTCTTGATCTCCGTCTACGATTTTTACACCTCACGCTTCCCTACAGTACTAAATCGGTGATCCATTGGTGCCTCAGAATGTATCCTGCCAACCGACTCCTTCTTCTAGTCAGTTGTGCCATAAATTTGTCTTCTCCTCAGTCATATTCAGCATCTCCTCAATAGTTACGTCATCTACCCATCTAGTTTTGAACATTCTTCTATATCGCTTGCAATTACGAAGTGTTGAAATACCCGCACTATGCATTATGGGCATGAAGAGGGCAATGACGGTAGGGCGCACCTGTCCAAGAGCGATGGGCATTTTCGTCGCCAAACGATATTACAATATTTTTAAGGAGGTTGTAGCTTCCAGATTTTTGGAAAAAAATATCATGATTTGTAGTATAGTTGTAGTACTGCACTACAAACGATCAGTTTCGGTCAGTACGTACAATGAAAAAAATCAATTTATATATATATAGCTAAACTAAAAGCGTATCATATGTCTATATGACATTCGTCACGTAATACATAATTGACAAACGACTTCAATTACAGGACATGTATCGGATCAAGACAACTTAATCTGCGTCAGTACCAACTACATCAAACCCATTGCCTACAGGAAAGATCCCATGACACATACAGTAATAAGTTGGTGGGGCGAAGTATGTTTACGTATTGAAACGGCATATGTTCTGTCACAAAAACAAAGAGTTCAGACTTCCTTTCAAGTTGTTAATTAAGTTCTAATGCGGTACATTATAGGACAATGGTAGTCACTATATGTTGGTAGGTAGATTTGATACACTACTGACCATTAAAATTGCTACACCGCAAAGATGACGTGCTACAGACGCGAAATTTAACCGACCGGAGGAGCATGCAGTGTTATGCAAATGATTAGCTTTTCAGAGCATTCACACATGGTTGGCGCCGGTGGCGACACCTACAACGTGCTGACATGAGGAAAGTTTCCAACCGATTTCGCATACACAAACAGCAGTTGACCGGCGTTGCCTGGTGAAACGTTTTTGTGACGCCTCGTGTAAGGAGGAGAAATGCGTACCAACACGTTTCCGGATTGTAGCATATCGCGATTGCGGTTTATCGTATCGCGACATTGCTGCTCGCGTTGGTCGAGATCCAATGACTGTTAGAAGAATAAGGAATCGGTGGATTCAGGAGGGTAATACGGAACACCGTGCTGGATTGCAACGGCCTCGTATCACTAGCAGTCGAGATGACAGGCATCTTATCCGCAAGGCTGCATCGGATCGTGCAGCCACGTCTCGATCCCTGAGTCAACAGATGGGGACGTTTACAAGACTACAACCATCTGCACGAACAGTTCGATGGGGACGTTTAAAAGACTACAACCATCTGCACGAACAGTTCGACGACGTTTGCTCTATCAGCTCGAAGAACATGGCTGCGGTTACCCTCGACGCTACGTCACAGACAGAAGCGCCTGCGATGGTGTACTCAACGACGAACCTGGGTGCACGAATGGTAAAACGTCATTTTTTCGGATGAATCCAGGTGTTGTTTACAGCATCATGATGGTCGCATCCGTGTTTTGGCGACTTCGCGGCGAATGTACAATGGAAGCGTGTATTCATCATCGTCATACTGGTGTATCACCTGGCGTGATGGTATGGGATGCCATTGGTTACACGTCTCACTTTGAACAGTGGACGTTACATTTCAGATGTGTTACGACCCGTGGCTCTACCCTTCATTCGATCCCTGCGAAATCCTACATTTCAGCAGGATAATGCACGACCGCATGTTGCAGGTCCTGTACGGGCCTTTCTGGATACAGAAAATGTTCAACTGCTGCCCTAGCCGTCAAATTCTCCAGATCTATCACCATTTGAAAACGTCTGGTCAACGGAGGCCGAGCAACTGGCTCGTCACAATACGCTAGTCACTACTCTTGATGAACTGTGGTATCGTGTTGAAGCTGCATGGACAGCTGTAGCTGTACACGCCACCGAAGCTCTGTTTGACTCAATGCCCAGGCGTATCAAGGCCGTTATTACGGCCAGAGCTGGTTGTTCTGGGTACTGATTTCTCAGGATATATGCACCCAAATCACGTGAAAATGTAATCACATGTCAGTTGTAGTACAATATATTTGTCCAATGAATACCCGTTTATCATCTGCATTTCTTCTTGGTGTAGCAATTTTAATGGCCAGTAGTGTATTTCATACGTAACTGAGTTGTATTTCTGTATTCCTGAATTTACCTGAACTTTTCGTACTTCCTACTTTCGTTGATCAACTGAAGTGTTTCTTCCGTTACCAATAGTTTCTTTGCAGTTACTTCCCTTGTACCAGCGTTTTTCTTTCCAACTTTTGTAATTGCCCATTTTAGTGATTTGCATTCCTCCTGAACTAAACTGCCTAAGGAGCTATTGAGTATCGCAATACCTGTAGACTCAGAGAATTTCAAGCGTATCCCTCCATACCATAGTACGTCTGTATATCACTTCTTTGAGCATTGATTCTGCCTGACTAGTCTCTCAAACATAAGCTTACTCTTCTCCATAATCGAAATGTGATCAGAATTTATATTTGCTCCTGGATACGCCTTCCAATCCGAGGTCTGATTTCGGAATCTCTGCCTGCGCATGATGTAATCTAACTGAAATCTTCCTGTATCTCCTGGCCTTTTCCAAGTATACTTCCTCCTCTTTGGTTCTGGAATAAAGTTTTCGCTGTTCATAGCTGAAACTTATTGCAGAACGCAATTAGTGTTTCTCCTCTCTCATTCCTACTACTAAGCCCACATTCACACGTCTCTCTTTTTACTTCTCCTTCTGGTGCAACCGCATTTCACTTCACCATGACTACTAGATTTTCGTCTCCAGTTACGTAATGAATCACTTGTTCAATGTCATCATTCAGTTTCTCTATCTCTTCATCTTATGCTTGCGACATCGACATGTATAGCTATACTATCGTAGTCGGTGTCGCTTTTTCTGCTGCTTCTGATGATAACAACCCTATCACTGAACTGTCCACGGTAACTCACTCTCTGCCCTACCTTCCTATTCATAACAAATCTTCCTTCCGTTACACCATTTTCTACTGTTGCTGATAGTATCCAACACTAATCTGACTAGAAATCCTTGTTTTCTTTCCATTTCACTTCACTGACTCCCCACTAAACGTTGATTCAGCCTTAGCAGTTATCTCTTCCGATTTCGTAACTTTCCTACCACGTTCAGACTTCTGATATTCTACGCCCAACACTCGTAGAACGGTATCCTTCCGTTGATACTTCAGCCTTTTTCTCCTGGTCATCTCCTCCTTATGAATCTCCTCCCGGAGTTCCGGAATCTTTTGGCAGTAGAGAGATCATCATGACACTTTACAACTACAAGCTACATTCCTTGTGGATACGCATCATGGGTCTTCAATGCAGCGGTTTCCCTTGTCTTCTACATTCTCATGGCTTTGATAATTGGTGATTCTCCTGGCTTTTAGGTGCTGAATGAGTCTGACTTCTTAAACGAGGACGTTTAGATTAGAAGTCAAAGATGCTACCCAAAGGCCTCGGGTTATCATCCAGTTCTCAGTGCAGGTCGGTTTATGGGGTATTATTTGTGTAGCCAGACAACGCGCAAAGTGAATTGGGCTGTTCATGTATTTTCTTACCTTAGGTTTATTTTAATAAGTAGGCCGTAGAGAGTTCTGAGAGATGTATTTAACGCTTTGCCCAGTTCTTATTTAAATTACAATTAATAAAAAGTATTGATGTTACACGTTCTGGTGCGCAAGCCGTATCCTTGCAGCAATAAGGGCGCAGTGTTACCAGTTGTTTAAACTGCAGCTTAAAGCAGGAGCTCACCAACATATAGCGCCATTTGCTAATCGACACGTGGCACCTTTATTGGGTCATAAACACTGATCAATACTTTTTTGTTGCATTAGCTACCTTCAATAACTTGGGAGATGCTTTAGATGACAAGAATGTAATAATGGCTGCAAAATACAGAAATCTTACGCCAGTAAGCAAAAGTGTGCGTATCTTAATGAGCTTGTAGTTTCCGTTACGGTAGTCTCCTGCGATTTCCCACATGCTGTGTTATACATAAATCTTCTTTTTGCTGATAGTACGAGAAAGATACTGACGTGACTATATTTTATAGTTTTACGTGCTACATGAAACACAGCTGTCTGCATTTCTCCGTATTTATAGAGCGTAGAGAGATCTGGTAGCAGGGAAGGGCGCTTTTGCCGACTCAAAGTCGTCGTCGCAGGACAGAGCGCTTTAATTAGTTTCTTGGAAATCTGCCAGGGAATATTTGTAATTCCGGAGTCCGCCTCTCCACAGAGGATGCACTGTCAGAGCAGTGTGTACAGAGGGCGAACACCAAATCGGCTTTGTTGCTTAAGCCGCTTAAACGCATCGATTGCAGAGGTAACTGCCAGGTAACGAGTTATCGCTGAATTGGTACGGCAGCGTGCTCTGCAGCGCACAACTACAGTTTGTAGAAGTCCGCAACGGCAGATGGACTATGTACGGGAGAGGGTGGACGTCGAAAGGGGGTGGGGGATGGGGAAATTCAGCGGGTGGAGAATGGGCTCGCGATTGGTACGTAGCTCTGAGTAACATCTCGCGTGGACGGTATCAGGCGCTGCAGTCATGGACTGTGCGGCTGGTCCCGGGGGAGGTTCGAGTCCTCCCTCGGCATGGGTGTGTGTGTGTTTGTCCTTAGGATGATTTAGGTTAAGTAGTGTGTAAGCTTAGGGACTGATGACCCTAGCAGTTAAGTCCCAGTAGATTTCACACACAGTTGCACATTTTTGGTGGTATCAGGAAGTAGTAGTTGCGTCGAGCTCTCACAATATCGTAAACAAACATAAAGAATTTATTGTTTTGCCTCATTGGTATTCTGACTGATTTGACGCAGCTCACCACGAATTACTGCCCTGTGCCAGCCTCTTCACGTCTGAGAGACAATTACTTCCAATTTCTTCCATTGCTTTCGATGTACTCGAACTTTTAATTTAGAAGACACCATGATTATCAATGATGAAGATATTTCTTCTCAAACATCAGTAAAAACGTCAGCAACAACAATAATAACAATAATGGTAACAATAATTTAAAACGTTACGCCTGATGATAAAGTTTTACTATATGAATAAACTGTTTTTTCTCCTTTCATTGTTTTCTGGTAAGAGTCAGCGACAAAAAGTTTCGAAAAGGTTCGGAATTATGTCCACAGTTTGATGTCACTAAGTGCTCTCATTCTCAAATAATGGATGAGAATAGTCTTGGTAATTTGCACGCCGTGAGTTACGTCGCCTCAAGAAATACGTAGTCCGTCCAAAAAGTTACAAGGCTGAATTTAAAAAACGTATAGAGAAAAGTTAAGTTGGGGGCTTTAACTCTTCAGATGTGCTGCATCGTCTGTCCCCACTTCAGTACAACGCACACAATATTAATACAACCATGTGAGATGTAGTTCAACTCGCGCGTCACATTTGCACCTTCTTCGGTCTTGGGGAACCATCAGAATGTCATTCAGCGCTTTGTAGTTTTATGGTAGGATCGTATTTATAACACCAAGTCTCGAGGACCGTTTTCGAGGAAAGAACTGTCCGCATTTTTCATATCAGTCAAGTCACGACAGCCGTGCACACTTCGTTGTTTTTGTTTGGAAGTCAAGGTCCGTGGGACAGACCATGCAAACACTTCTCTCTTCCTTAAAATAATCTGCAGAATGTCTTAAACAATTGTTTTAGAGGTGTTTAGTTTGTCGGCTCATTGCAAAACGCTATTGATATGTTAGGGCTGCATGTCCTGTACTTAACAGTGTCTGCTCACAACTGACTAATTGAATACATATCTTTTGTTAACAATTGTGCAAGCTGCCACCGTCGTCACCGCGTTGATGTCACTTGTATGCCACAAATAAAATCAATCTCAGAAGATGTTGGACAGCACCACATGCACAGTTTCTAATTTTAATACTTCTTTTACTGTGATAAACCATTAACTCGAGATTGTACCTCTGAATGAGTGGTAGCTTGTGGTAGGCTCGCTGTTGTTTTCTACCTACATAAACGATCTTATGGATACGGTGGATAGCAATGTGCGGCTGTTTGCTGATGATGCTGTGGTGTACGGGAAGGTGTTGTCGTTGAGTGACTGTAGGAGGATAGAAGATGATTTGGACAGGATTTGTGATTGGTGTAAAGAATGGCAGCTAGCTCTAAATATAAATAAATGAAAATTAATGCAGATGAATAGGAAAAAGAATCCTGTATTGTTTGAATACTCCACTAGTAGTGTAGCGCTTGACACAGTCACGTCGATTAAATATCTGGGTGTAACATTGCAGATTGATATGAAGTGGCACAAGCATGTAATGGCAGTTGTGGTGAAGGCAGATAGTCGTCTTCGGTTCATTGGTAGAATTTTGGGAAGATGTGGTTCATCTGTAAAGGAGACCGCTTATAGAACACTAATACGACCAATTCTTGAGTACTGCTCGAACGTTTGGGATCCCTTTCAGGTCGGATTGAGGGAGCACATTGAAGCAATTCAGAAGCGGGCTGCTTGATTTGTTGGCTGGCTCTGAGCACTGTGGGACTCAACTGCCGAGGTCATTAGTCCCCTAGAACTTAGAACTAGTTAAACCTAACTAACCTAAGGACATCACAAACATCCATGCCCGAGGCAGGATTCGAACCTGCGACCGTAGCGGTCTTGCGGTTCCAGACTGCCGCGCCTTTAACCGCACGGCCACTTCGGCCGGCCTTGATTTGTTACTGGTAGGTTTGATCATCACGCGAGTGCCACGGAAATGCTTCAGGAACTCGGGTGGGAATCTCTAGAGGAAAGGAGGCGTTCTTTTCGTGAATCGCTACTGAGGAAATGTAGAGAACCATCATTTGAGGCTGACTGCAGTACAATTTTACTGCCGACAACTTACATTTCGCGGAAAGACCACAAAGATAAGATAAGAGAGATTAGGGCTCGTACAGAGGGCCGGCCGAAGTGGCCGTGCGGTTAAAGGCGCTGCAGTCTGGAACCGCAAGACCGCTACGGTCGCAGGTTCGAATCCTGCCTCGGGCATGGATGTTTGTGATGTTCTTAGGTTAGTTAGGTTTAACTAGTTCTAAGTTCTAGGGGACTAATGACCTCAGCAGTTGAGTCCCATAGTGCTCAGAGCCATTCGTACAGAGGCATATAGGCAGTCATTTTTCCCTCGTTCTGTTTGGAAGTGGAACAGGGAGAGAAGATGCTAGTTGTGGTACTAGGTACCCTCCGCCAAGCACCGTATGGTGGATTGCGGAGTATGTATGTAGATGTAGATGTAGAATGACTAGATTAAGATAACGTTTCAATTTTTAAATTCTGTCATTAATTACATAAAATACTGAGAATCAAACTTTTGTTCCTCAGGGAAGCCGATACAAAAGGCAACCTGCAATGAGGTCCGGCGACCTTAACAATTTAATAACGCAGATAATTAGTACGCACTTATCCCTACTACGATAAGAGAATCTAATATGTCCCAAACAGCTAAGTGGTGAAAGCGTTTATGGAAAAATGGCGTAATTAAAGGAACCTTAACTCTGTTATAATCATTGAGAATCTAGAAGAGGGAGAACGAAGTGCCCAGCTTTAGCACATAGCACGACGATTATGGCAGAGGATTCTGAAACTGAGTGAAGTCGATGTTTTTATGCCAGTAGCGGAGCGAACAGGCTTGCAAATATCACTGGAACACAGCGAATAGCATCAGATGTATACAAAGAAAGTCACACAGCGCAATTACATACCAAGAGTCGAAGAACAAAAACTCCTCAGTGAGTAGGTCCAGTCAAATGCAATCTCACTGACTTGAATAAAATTGCCTTCAGTGAGGGCTCCCGCTTAGAAATGAGCTCCGATGACCAGCTAAGACCTGTCTGGAGACGCCCCGGACAGCGGTGGGATATCAACCTGACGGTTACCCGCCATACAACCCGACAACCAAGACTGATGGTCCGGGGTGCCATTTCTTTCCCCAGTAGGATCGCTGTGGTTGTCTTCCGTGACAGCTCTACAGCACAGCAGTATGTCGACGATATTCAACGCTCCATTTTTGGCTCTTCATGGCAAGCTATCGTCGGCTTACATTTCAGCAAGATAATTCCAGTCCGCACACGGCAAGACTTTCTACTGATTATCTTTGTGCTTGTCAAACCCTACCGTGGCCAGTAATGTCACCGGCAGGGAATGACTTACATGGTACTGACGGGTCTGGCTTCTTCTTTCTGTCTTCAACCCTGAGGTTGGTTTTCAACAGAGCGCCATTTCTCTCTTCTGTCTGTCTTCCTCTTCATTTTCACGTATGTTTACATCCAACGTCATTCATTATCTGTTGCACGTATGATATCCTTGGTCGGCCCCGGCGATTCCTTCCCTCAACAGCTCCTTCTGCTATTGTTCCAATGATGTTGATGTGTCGTAGGATGTGCCCTACAAATTTGTCTCTTCTTGCTTGGATGTGCCTCCATAGAGATCTGGTTTCCTGTACTCTTCTAAGCAACTCTTCATTTGTTATTTTGTCTCTCTAGCTGATCTTCATCATCCTTCTATATCAACACATCTCTAGGTATTCTAGCCGTCTTCTCCCTTCTCTTCGAATTGTCCACGTTTCATGCCCTATAGAGCCACACTCCAAATGAAACCTTTCATGATACGTTTCTTTATTTTCAGACTGATATTTTTGGTGGTGAGTAAGTTCCTTCTCCGATTAAAAGCAATTTTGGCCTTTTGTATTCTGCTCGCAATTTCTTTCCGTCTTCTACCATCCCTTGTGATTTTGCTTCCCAGATAAATAAATTCCTCTATCACTTCCAGCTCCTCTCTTCCAATTATCTTTCTCAGATGTTCATATTCTGCTCCTGTACTGCATACCATCACTTTAGTATTCTTCTGCCGGCCGAAGTGGCCGTGCGGTTAAAGGCGCTGCAGTCTGGAACCGCAAGACCGCTACGGTCGCAGGTTCGAATCCTGCCTCGGGCATGGATGTTTGTGATGTCCTTAGGTTAGTTAGGTTTAACTAGTTCTAAGTTCTAGGGGACTAATGACCTCAGCAGTTGAGTCCCATAGTGCTCAGAGCCATTTGAACCATAGTATTCTTCTTGTTTATTTTCATTCTATACTGATTGCATATAATTTTTTCCGTTGTTCTGAGGACTTTCTCTAGATCTTCTTGTGTCCCCGTGACTATAGCAACATCATCTCAGTAGTTTCTCAAACTAGGTCTATAGCTTCCAGCGTGTAAGCATTGAATATAAGAGGAGAGAGAGCACATCCTTGTCTCACCCCTTTTCGGGGATGTAGAGGACAAAAGCCGTAGGGGTAGATAAATAATTGACGATGTGGGTTGCAAGCGCTATTCTGAGATGAGGAGGTTGGCACAGGAGAGGAATTTGTGGCGGGCCGTGTAAAAACATGACTGGTGACTAAAAAAAAAAAAAAATGGACAGGGTCCTGAAACCATCTCCGGATTTGAAGATCTAAGTCAATTGGACAGAATATGGCACGCTGTCGCTCACGAGGACATCCAACAACTCCATCCATCAATGCCAAGACGAGTAACTGCTTGCATAGAGTCCACCGTTGGACCTACCCGTTATTGACTGGCTGACTTTGTGAAGCTCGTTCTCCTCATTCTTTCTGAAACTGTAACCATTTATTTGTCTCTGCACGTAAATCACATCTGTCGTTTTCCGTCACATTCGGATAATTCCTTCGTGGTGCGTTTTTTTTCTTAGAGTGTAATTTTATTCATATGTAGTCTGCTTAGAAGGCCATAATATTACAACGTCTCCCAATGAAAAGAGTCATTTTCTTTCAGACCGATAGCGCTGATGCGAGAAAGAAGACTGAAGGAACAGTAGCATCCGTATCTCTATGCATTCTGATCAGGATACGGCTTCAGCTCAGCTGTCGACTGGGTTTCTGCTATGGGTCAAATGGTGTTCATTTGTAGGATAACAGCATGAGCCAACATTCAACGCGCAGTTTGACAGCGTAAAACCGCGATATTCCTTATGAAACCGCCATTATAATCGCGCTTCCAGTTTCGTCCGCGTGGGCAGTGGATTCGCGCAGTCCCTCGAGCGCCGCGCGGCGCCCGCCGGTCACGCACCGGCGCGGTAAACGCAGCAGAGGTGCGCAGACAATGGAGCGCAGATTGGACTTCCGGGCGCGGCCTAAACGCAGCCACAATGGCGCTGCCGGCGGCCTGCTGCTGCTGCTGCTGCTGTAATGATGGCCGACTATTCGGAGCTCGCCACTTAGACCACCCCCGGGCCACGGCGGGCCGCGAGGCCCCAGTCGATATCGGCGAATCCGTCAAGTCGCAGAGGGAGACACCAGAGAACAACCACGACGGTGCCTACCAAGACAGGGCCCACCCTGCCATCCCTTCAACCGACCCTTTATATTTATATGCAGGATTTCAGGGAATGAGCGCGTTAACATTGCCGTATAATCCCTTGACATTCCAAGCGCGTTCAATAAGAAATGCAACACTAGTTCTTCTCAAAGCAAGTTGGTTTTATTCAGGATTCCAAGGCATCATATTATGCCCCACTCTTTTCGCTAGAAAACCTTATTTTTCAGCATAATGTCCGTTCAATGCGACGGCTTTGCGCCAGATTACTGGGAGGGTCTGTATGCCAACGTGGTACCACTCTACTGCTCGAAGTGTCCGTCCCCGGTAGCTGAATGGTCAGGGTGACGGATCATCAATCCTCTGGGCCCGGGTTCGATTCCGAGCTGGGTCAGGGAATTTTCTCCGCCCAGGGACTGGGTGTTGTGCTGTCCTCATCATCATCCCATCATCCTCATCGACTGCAGGTCATCGAAGTGGCGTCGGATTGAAAGATCGGCACCCAGAAAACGGTCTGCCCGACGGGGGGCCCTAGCCGTACGATAAAAAAAAATAAAATAAAAAACTGGTCGAAGTCGGAGCTGCATCATGCTCACATAATGCTTCCATTGGGGCAAACAAGTGGAATTCGGAAAGTGCCAGATTCGGGATGATGGGCGGATGAGGAAGAACAAGAATATTCAGTGAAGCTTCGTGAGGTCCTCTCGTGTGCGCTCATTTGTGTGAGGCCGGGCGTTTTCAAAGAAAAGGCGACGAACACACTGATGGAGTTTCTTCAATTTCCTGAGAGTACCACATACGCTTCAGATTTGATCGTTGCACTATAATGGAGGACATCAAACAGGATAACACCTGTCTGTCGCCCTCATCTTACTGGCTGAGGGTCAGAGGAGAGGGGCGTGGCTCCACTCCATGGACTGCCGTTTTGTTTAGGGTTCGAAGTCATGAACCTATGTTTCATCACCTGTGACTACGTTCAACAAAAAATTTTTTAACGTCAACCTCGTACCACGCAAGCAAATCCTCACACATGGTCCTTTGTTGCTCTTTGGGGTTAGTTGCCGAGGAACCCCGCGGGTACACAGTTTTGAGTATCCTAACTGGTGGACGAGAGTGTCAACACTACCAACAGAGGAGTCCAGTTGAGCAGCGACGTCTTTGATTGTAATCCGTCGACACTCCGAATGAGAGTGTCCCTACGTTCCAACATTGCTGAAGTCACAGCTGTGTGCGACCGGACGGCATGCTTGACGTCTATAGGTTTTCATGACGATGTGGAGATCATAACAGAAACCTCGCCCAACGTCTCACCGCGCTTTTGTTCACTGCCAGGTCTCTATAGACATCAAGCTCCTTTGAATATCTCCGATGCTGTTATTTTCCACCAAATGGAATTCAATAACAGCTCTCTGCTTAGAATGCACCTCCGTTACAGGCCCCATTTTGAAGGTTATCTATTGGAATTCATGAAACTATAAGGGCTAAAGCGGTAAAATTCCCAGATTCCCAGAAGAAATTCCTCATTTTTTCAACCGAAACTGGCCGAGAAAAAATGTGCTGCATTGTTTATAGAACACCCGTCGTACTTTATGTAAAACATTTTCCGCTCTGCTGCGCAATAAATACTGTGAGACGTTATACACGCCCTATCCGGGCACCTAACGTCTACTTACACGTTTTGTCCGCCCCCCCCCCCCCGGCCCCCTCCTCATCCCATATTAAACTTTCCGCCTATTGCGACAAGCCATCGATCGGTCTTACTTGTCTTGGGGGTTGGGTTGGGGGAGGAAACCAGACAGCGAGGTCATCGGTCTCATCGGATTAGGGAAGGATGGGGAAGGATGTCGGCAGTGCCCTTTCAATGGAACCATCCCGGCATTTGCCTGGAGCGATTTAGGGAAATCGCGGAAATCCTAAATCAGGATGGCCGGACGCGCGATTGAACCGCCGTCCTCCCGAATGCGAGTCCAGTGTGCTAACCACTGCACCACCTCGCTCGGTACGTGTCTTGGGATGTTGCTTAACATACAGCAAGCCAAGAAGACAACAACGGTCCATAATGAGAAGAATTTCTATGTCTTAACTATATATTATGGTAGTAGAAAAACATTGCTGCTGGAAGAATGATGCAAATAATTCGGCGCTGCTGTGTAAAACGCGCCACTGACAGTGGTCAGCCGATAGTACTGAGAGAATGATCAGTCACAGAAGAGAAAATATCATCGAGTTTATTTCAGAATTGTAAAATAAATATTCCTCTGTTGTCTCAAGTCTTGTAAAGTTGCACACGCCAAGCTGTGACTAATTACCACACAACTGTTACTTGTGAGTCAAATAGTTCAAATGACTCTGAGCACTATGGTACTTAACATCTGAGGTCATCAGTCTCCTAGATTTAGAACTACTTAAACCTAAGTAACCTATGGACATCACACACATCCATGCCCGAGGCAGGATTCGAACCTGCTACCGTAGTGGTAGCGCGGTTCCGGACTGAAGCGCCTAGAACCGCTCGGCCACAACGGCCGGCACTTGTGAGTCGATTCAAGTTAGGGAATAGTATATTGGCGCACTGCTGTAGAAATACGAGGAAATATGTCGATGTGTATTATGCTAATGCTGACAGTGATTCGAATTCTGAATTTAGACAAGACTTCAGATCAATTCGCTGGACGAGCTTCGAACTGTTTGAATGCAGAACATTTTCCATATGGTTTTCAAAGCCTTTTTTTATGACAGTGACAAACTTTACTCCGTGGAAGAAAGTTATTCGGTGGCTTTGGATGACTTCTCACATTAATGGCTATAGGCGCTGTCACCACTCGAC
This sequence comes from Schistocerca americana, assembly GCF_021461395.2. Lineage (NCBI taxonomy): Eukaryota > Metazoa > Arthropoda > Insecta > Orthoptera > Acrididae > Schistocerca > Schistocerca americana. The sequence continues at coordinate 458,094,844 of NC_060119.1, read as the reverse complement.
CCTGAGAACGCAGATATATTTTAATCAATTCAGAACTCGATTTACTAAGATTAGCTACCAGTTAGGAGGGCTGGAACTTTAATAGTGGCAACTATTTATTTACGGCTCGTACAAAAGAGATAGTGTTTCAAAGTTTTACTGACCTTTATAGTAGTCACCAGCATTGTGTATAACCCGTTGCCATCGATGTGGAAGTCGTAGGATACTCTCAGCAGTGCCAGTTCTGTTGATAGTTCGAGCGGCGCTGTCTATTGCCCTACGAATTTGTAGTAGTTCTGAAGCGAATGCCGTGAAGTGTTTCCCTCAGTTTACAAATTGAGTTGAACTCACGAAGGCTTAAGTCAGGGGAGTGCAGTAGGTGGTATAGCACTTAGCAGCCCCATCAGTGAAACGAATCAGTAACAGCTTGCACTGTACGCGATAGACGTCTCTACAACCTCAACGGGTGACAGCGTGGTACGCAACGTCCAGTCATGGAATAATCGGTGCGATATTCCTGGATGGCACGATGACTACCAAACGGTACGTGAAGGTTTGGGAGATGAGTTTGCTGTGTCGTCCGAACAAGACACAGCCAGAGCAAAAGCTACACAGGCGCAAAGATGCGAGCTGCTGCCAGTGCCACGCAGAGTCGCCGCTTGCGAGAGTTCCACGAGCGCCACCGACGGCGCTGAGAAAGAAGATATTGACTTCGCCTCGACCAATTGTCGGCCGCGTACAATCCGCCAATGACCGGACGAGAAGTAACAGAAGCCTTCTAGGAAGATAGAAAAGCAACTATAGCGCACTTGGGTATAGATCATCGTCCATGGCGGACTTAGACAGGAAACGCCGTTTAGTGAACTCTTAGAAGCGAACAGACAGTTGTTGTAAGTTGCATTTGCTATGTACTGCGAAGTTTACCTACAATTATTTGCACTCAGTCATTCAGGGCCTATTTTGTGTTACATTACAAGCAGTGTTGCAGACTTCATTATACGACAAGTCACAAAGATAAGTAAACCCTTTCAGCTCATTTATGAAACTTTGTTACTAATTGTTGAAGTGTTGTAGAACCTTCGTTCTCCTATCCTGTTACCTGATCCTGGGGTATAGTTGTGTAATAGTGGCAGGGAGAAATTGTCTTAGCTGTGTATTGTGCTAGAAGCTGACGAACTCGGCCTACCGTAACAACAGTGGCAATCAACCTCCACAGCAGTAGCGACGAGGCCTTTACAGAACTGGCGACGAGGGTTTACAAAAAATTTCATCCCCATTACCCAAAGTGACCCCAATTTCGACAAGGTGTAGTTCATACAAGACGGAATTCGACGCCATCGAAGCAGGAGAGTAATGTCCCGGAGGAGAAACTTGGGGACCGAATGCGAGTGTCCCAGAGGAGACTGGCATGGGTCTCGATTGGCGGCTAGATTCTCCTGATCTGAAAACAAGCGACTGCTGTTTGTGGGACTATATTAAAGATGAGGTGTTCAGCAATAACCCCAAAAACCATTGCTGAGCTGAAAACAGCCATTCATGAGGTCATCGACTGCATCGATATTCCGACACTTCAGCGTGTGATACAGAATTTTGCTATTCGTCTGAACCACATTATCGCCAATATGGCAGGCATATCGAACATGTAATAACCTAAAACCGAATATCTGCGGTAATATTCACGTGTTGATTGAAGTGTGTTCACGCCGTAGTTTGTAACTAATTTACGTTTTTTTAAAATTTATTTCAGTAAGTGTCATCCTTTAAGTGTGACATAGCCTTCTGATGGAAGCAAAATACCTGATAATCCCTCCTGAAAGCGGTAATGTAAATCGACGAGACGCTTCTGGAATCAATAACCAAGATGGTAATTATTATGGTTCAAATGGCTCTGAGCACTATGGGACTCAACTGCTGAGGTCATTAGTCCCCTAGAACTTAGAACTAGTTAAACCTAACTAACCTAAGGACATCACAAACATCCATGCCCGAGGCAGGATTCGAACCTGCGACCCTAGCGGTCTTGCGGCTCCAGACTGCAGCGCCTTTAACCGCACGGCCACTTCGGCCGGCGGTAATTATTATGGTCTAGCATTAAATGATAGTATTTTTAACAACGTTTCCATATTCTGAAATAGGTTCCCCTTAGATCACTTCATCGAACATGTTTCCAGTCCTGAAAAATCTTTCTGACGAGAGTACAAATTTTCTAACAGTCTCTTCAATGGCCTCAAACTATTGCATTTCTTATTAAGACAGGGAATAAATAAAATATGAGTCACGTTAGATGGAGACTTAATATAAAACTTTACACTAGAAGTACATCTTTAGTTACTAAAACGATATTACCTACTGAAGGCAGTGGCAATTTGTATTTTAATTCTGTAATAGTACCTCCATCTGTACAGGTTTCCAGTATTAACCCTCGCAATGCGAAGGGCCGGGAGGTTACTTTGTGCCCATTTTTTGAAAATATTGTGATCCAGTTATGTGCTTTACATTTTAAAATTATGAAAAATATGTTTATTGTTTTTAATTATTTATAGTACGAGATTCCGTAATTATTTCAAATTTTCATTATAACGTAACCCAAATATTTAAATCTGAAGTGAACGTGACATACCACAACAAATTTCGTATTCATGTTTTCAAGTTCGGGACACTTCTTCGACATTGTTATATTTTTAAAAAGTATGTTGTGAATAAAAGTCAACGACAATTAACGAAAGCTGTCTTTTTTTATTTTGGGGTGACCATAAAGAGCCCCTCCCCTCTGTATACACGTTACAAAAATGCTTTGACATTACTAAGATCGTACTAAAAATAATTTCAAGTTATGTACCCGACATGTACATCAGTATCTATGTGAAAAGAATTTTGATAGTAAAGTTTAAAGACGGGTAACAAATATTTTAATTTTCTTGTGACGAACATAAAGCACTCTCCTTCCTTCCCCCCTCTCTTGGTAGCACGTTTTATGGAAAATGCGTTGGTACTACTAAAGTTATTTATGTTACACCCTGTTTTGATGGCGAAAAAGTTGAAACCAGATGCAGCAGAAAGAAAAAAAAAGAACTGTGTTAGTAGCTTCGGTCTATAACGATCATTTTGTGGTACTGGACAAAAAGTATTTCAGTATTTCGCTTTCTGGTGCAGTAAACATGGATGCATTATTTCTGAGTTACATACGGCTCTTTGCCCTTCGTCAGAATATGATTAACAACGTAGAACGAAACTAGTAACGTGTTTCAATTGGGACACCTCTAATTAAAGGTGAAAGTAATTACAGTGACATTCGCTTAACAAAGAATGTTTAGCACAAGTATTATATTGAAACTTTAGATTTATCGGCGACATATAAAGATTCCATGAACAACTATACAAAGGAAACACGCCATGTTATCTTTTTCTAATCTCTTGTCTTTTTGATCTTGTTGTTCAGCTCTTGTCTTTCGCACGTGCCACTGTATGCCTCTCAATACACAGACGCTTGCCGGCTATTCATGTAATTTGAATTACAGTTAAATAATAACTGTCAGTGTTGTATTTTAAAAATTTGTTATTACTTTGAAATGAAAACATCTTCATCTCCTGAACATTTACCGGTACGTAAATGTTTCCAGTGCCTCGTGAGGATGGAAGCTCATATGGTATTTTAATTTAACACCCAAAAGTAGCCTAAAATTAGTTTTCGTTCATTTCTTGCACTCTACATTCTGAATAGCCTGCATCTTAAAGTAATTTACATAGTCTGACTTTCACTTAACACTGCACGGTTATCAGTGATTGTTGAAATTTATCTTTACGTAAAACCACACTAGCAGAAGCTTGTATTAACTTTGGCTTGAACCTAATGGATTAATATTTCAGAATCAAAACGTTTCTAAATTTATTTCTATGACAAAGAAAAATATTTAATATCCATACCAGAGATAATTTTTCGTAGCGGTAAAATATATCAGAATAATGATTCCTAACATGACTATATTTTCATTTTACATAAAGGATATATTTGAAATGCATTTCCCATTATTAATGTAGGAAGAGAAGTACTCAGTAATAAAAGGTATAAGTCTTCTATTAAACGCTTTACAGCTGTCGAACACAACTTTTGCAAAGCTATGGACAACAGTATAAAGAAGACTTCTTGTCAGAGGGATGATAATAAGCAAACTTTTGGTGGAAAAAGGAAGCTACAGCCACACATCTTAGTCGATCTGCTTATTCGCCACATGCATTACGCTGCTGTCAGTAACAAAAAATTTGTTCAGGTCTTTGTAACTAACTACTTCATTTCTGAACACGAAGCAGCAAGTGAATGCGGACGTGACGTCATCGGTGCTCAGCGCTCAAGCGGGCGCACATCCACCGTTCAACTATATTCCATCTTTGAGAGCTGCCGTCAGTCGGAGCATTACTAACGAAATTTTCCGCGGAGTTAAAATTCCTGTGAAGCTGCCACTTAATTTACGCCATTTCCCTCCGGCGCCGCAGCGAGGTCCTTTGCTAGTGAAGCGGAATACTGTGCTCTTGGCGCCGGAGTGAAATAATTGATTCATGCGCGCCGTAGCAGCGGCGGATGGGGCCTCGGCGTGCCGTGTGTATGGCGGATTTCAAACGGGTTAAGACGGCTGGCGGGCGAGCGCGCCATTCTGCAGGTGGAGTTGCCGAGCGAAACAGGCGGACCGTAATCTTGTTTAATGGAAACTGCGGATCAAAGGCGCGGTGCGCGGGCTAACTTCATAGTCGGGCCCGCCTGTGCCCGGTGCTGCGCGGAGTGGCGCGTGGGCGCTTAAGTGATGAGCCTGCCTGGAGACCATTACGGGGCCGTGCCTCAAATATTTGCCGAACTGTTACTTTCCACCGTCGATGCACCTGACGCCCGGCCGGGCGGTATCTTTGGAGCTACAACTTAAATTCTGCGCTCCGTGCCGTGCCGTACGTCGAAACGATGAACGTGGTGAAATTCTTATTAAATATCCATACCGAACCGCGCTGCTGCTACGGTCGCAGGTTCGAATCCTGCTTAGGGCATGGATGTGTGTGATGTCCTTCAGTTAGTTAGGTTTAAGTAGTTCAGAATCTAGGGGACTGATTACCTCAGATGTTAAGTCCCATAGTGGGTTGTGTTGTTTGGGGGAAGAGACCAAACAGCGAGCTCATCGGTCTCATCGGATTAGGGAAGGACGGGGAAGGAAGTCGGCCGTGCCATTTCAAAGGAACCATCCCGGCATTTGCCTGGAGCGATTTAGGGAAATCACGGAACACCTAAATCAGGATGGCCGGACGCGGGATTGAACCGTCGTCCTCCCGAACGCGTGTCCAGTGTGTCCCATAGTGCTTAGAGCCGTTAGAACGATATAAACGATATAAAGATGGCGGACTTACCGCTTTTACAGGTATAAAAGGACAATACACTGTGATTTTTACTCATGTGATTGATGTGAACAGGTTTCCAACGTGATTATAGCCGCAGGGTTGGAATTAACAGACTTTGAAGACGGAGTAGTATTTGGTGTTTAACGTATCGGAATTCAATCCACAGTCTCAAGGGGGCACTGAGAAAACTAAATTTCAGGCATTACCTCTCAACATGGACAACGTAGTGGCCGACAGCCTTCGGTTAACCGCTGAAAGCAGCGGCGTTTGCATAGAGTTGTCAGTGCTAACAGACAAGAAACACTGTGTGAAATAACCGCAGAAATCAATATGTGACGTACGACGAACGTATCCGTGAGGGCAGTGCGGCGGAGTATGGCATTAGTGGGCTGTCGCAGCAGGCGACCGACGCGAGTGCCTTTGCTAACAGCACGACATCCCCAGCAGCATTTCTCCAGGACTCATAGCCATATCGGTTGGAAAGACTGGAAAACCGTAGGCCGGTCGGACGAGTCCCGATTTCATTTCTTAAGAGCTGGTGGTAGTGTTCAAGTGTGGTGAAGACCACAAGAATCCGTGGACTGAAGTCAACAAAGAACTATGCAAGATAGTGATGGCTCCTTAACGGTGTGGGCTGTGTTTTCATGTGATAGGCTTGGTCCTATGGTCCAAGTGAACCAACTATTGGGGGTGGAAGTATTTGGCTACTTGGAGACCGTTTGTAGCCATTCATGGACTTCATGTACCCAGATAACGATGGAGTTTTTGTGGATACCAGTGCGTCATGTACCGGTCCACTATTGTTTGCGATTGGTTTCACTAATGGTCTGGACAGATCAAGCGAATGATTTAGCCTCCCATCGAAGATTCGTGGCACATAATGGAGAGGTCGGCTCGTACGCAAAATCCTGCACCAGCAATTGTGGATTGCTATAGAGGCAGCAGGGGACTTCCCATGCCACGTCGAGTTGCTGCACTACACCGGGAAAATGGACATCCGACACTATGTTTGGAGGTATACCATTGCTTTTATCACTATTGCTTACACTATCTATCGGCATCCAGATAACCATATCCAATTCGGAACTGATCCCAAGACGTCAAAAAAGCAGAATCTTTCTTTTTCTTTCTTTCTTTTGCTTGTGCCGTTTTTCCCGCGGATACGCAGGGTCGGCATGGTTAACCGGATGTGGCAATGTTAGTTGAAGGGGTGGCCGGATGCCCTTTCTGCCGCCTCTCCGTACCCCCAGGGAAGGAATTAGTGTACCCCAACTGTCTGCGACTAGTGTAATCCATGGAATAGAGCGAAAGTGGTCAGATATCTGCGAGCCGTGTAACTGTGGCGATAAGTGGGGACCATTCCGGTATTCACCTAGGGGGATGTGGAAAACCACCTAAAAACCACATCCAGGCTGGTCGGCACACCGGCCCTCGTCGTTAATCCGCCGAGCGGATTCGATCCGGGGACGGAGCGCCTACCCGAGTCCAGGAAGCAGTGCGGTAGCGCGCTTGGCTAACCTGGCTGGTTCACAAAAGCAGGATCCGTCAATATGAAACAAAAGGGGAGGTACTGTATAGTCAGTAGAGATGCAGAGTGGGTCGGTCAAGGGATATCAGTAACTTCGAATGTGGACACTCATGGGATGATACTTGAGCAACAAAAGCATCGCGGCGATTCAACTTCTCTAAGGCTGCCCAAGTCAACTGTTGTGATGTGACAGTCAAGTAGAAACGCGAAGGAACAACCACAGCTAAACCAAGGCCAACGCTGAACAACCTAGCCAACGAGGTATCACTGAAAGCTTTAGCAGAATATCTGAGGGAAAATCGGGAATAGCAGCAAATAACTAAATGTGTCCCAGTATCCTGACCCAGTACCGCCTGCGCGTGGATAGGTCGACTCACAGTACAGTTGGAATCCGCCACGTGCAGGACTAGGAGGATAGGGTACCACAGAACCAATGGAGACATGCATCGAACTTGGCGTAGGATAGGATCTTAGTTAGTAGGACATAGAAATAGGAAATCCAAACAGGAACCTGCAGCGATTAAAGTCATCCTTGGTCTGCCTAGTGTCAGGGGCACGCTAATCTGGTTTAGTTCGGTGAGCAAGGCAGTAGGTTCATACAATCACTGACACACCTGTGACGCTGCAGGCAGTAAAGGTTTTAGTCACAAGTAGCCATTAGAACTAAGTATACTAATACAATAGAAGTTTCCCATTGTAAAACTGTACTGTAGCTCACTTGTAATAACTGTAATTAACTGCTAACAATAATGACATTGTAACATCCTAGGAGCCACTAATCATGTAAGGTGGTGAGTTGTATATGTATATTACAAACATGAAGAATAAAGAAAAAAAAACCAAGGCCAAGCGAACGTTATGTACTGATGTGCAGGGACCGTCGGTCATTCTGGAGCGTGGTTGTAAAAAATTGCATGAAATCAGCGGAAGGAATCACTGCTGACGCTCAAAGTGCTACTATCAGTCCAATTACAAGAATGGTTGGGTGTAGTGTCTTGAAAAGAACAGCTCCTTACAACCTACACATTCTGTTGCTGGATGAGAAGCGGTGCTTGATGTGGTGCAAAGAGCAACGCCACTGGACAGTTGCCAATTGGATACGAGTAATTTATAGTGATGAATCACGCTTATCCTGTGGCAAACCGATAGAAGGGTTTTAACTGCCATCATCTGTAGTGCTAATAGTGGAGAATGGAAGAAGTAATAGTATGGAGGTGTTTTTCGTGGCTACGTTGGGATGCTCTCGTTGCTCTTAAGAAAACGCTAAATGCGGAACATTATGATCACGTCTTACAGCAATGTGTACTGCGTACAATAGGGGAACCATTCAGAGACGATTATGTAGATGTACAATTTATCAGTATGCCAATGCAGCCTGTGATACACCAGCATTCCTGAGGCAATGGTTTCTGGACAATAACATTCCTGATATACATGGGCCTTCCCGGAGTCCATGACTGAACTCAATGGAAAACCTTTGCGATGAGTAAGAAGATCGATTCGGTCCAGACCCCAGCGTCCAACACCACTATCCTCTCTAGTGTCGACTCTTGAGGGCGAATAAGCTGCTATTCCCCTACAACCTTTCAGATAAATCATTAATAGTGTCCCCAGCAAGTTGGACACATACTACATCAACGTGCTCATACTTTTAACATTTAGAAAATCACTGTAGCATTTATGGCGGAGGGTACATTGTGCCAATATTGTCGATTTTCTTTCCTAGCCGATTCGAATATTGAGTCTCTGCACACGCTATAATGTTCCTTACTCTCAAGGTCCCTGTGTGAGTTATTAAAGCTCTTCTCTCTGCAGTTTTTAGCAGCAGCCTCACCTCAGACGTCCATTTCAAAAGAGCTTGTACTGTCAGCAGCTGAGACAAGATTAACAAGAAATTTAACTTCTGTAAAGTCCCGACTGTGGGAAGTATCGCCTTCGAACCCGCTTGCAGCGGGTCTCCTTTTAATTATGAGACAGACAATTAGAGGAGTGGCCAAAAATGTGGAAATGCCAGGTAACGTTGCACATCACCATTCCTAACACGTGTATAAAAACCGTTGGCATTCAAAACAGCTTCCAGCGGTCTTGGAATAGATAAATACACGTCCTGTGTCGCTTTGAAGGGAATCTTGTACTACAAAATAGTGGCAAATTCAGGTAATGATGATGGAAAGCCGTCAAGCACCCTTCTCTACAACGTAGACCACAAAGGCTCGATAATATTGAGATCTGATCACTTTGGTGACCAGAGTAGATCCGACAATTTATTCTCGTATACACAAAACCAGTCCTGGACGATGCAACCTGTCTGAAGAGTGGCCCTATCGTTTTGGAGTATAGCATCGCCAATTGGATGGACCTGATGAGCCAAAATGCTCACACAGTGCTTGGCAGTAATGTAGCTCTGCCAAGTAACCGTTGGACCCATGCCGTATCATCATATAGGTGCTGAAATCGTCACCGACCCATGTTTCACTCTCGGAACATAAACTCGGCCAGAAGCATAAAAAAGTGCGAAAGAAGATACGGGCGATCAAATGACTTCCTCAAATTGCTCCCAAGTACTGGTTTCATAGCACCATGTTTTCCTGTTACGGGCTTTTGCATCACTGGTGGGTGGTTTTGGGATTAGAGTTCTCCCCTTGCTGACCTACTCTTCTTGTGTTGCTAAAGGGGTTCCCGTGTGCGACATTCTGTTCTACAGTGACTTTTACAGCTTTCATCCTCTTCCTTTTCGTCACAATCCTCTTCAATAATCGTCTGACACGGTCACTCAACACATTCTTTCATCCTCTGTGTTGTGGCTTAGCGGGTGGTGTTTCTCTCCTTTCCCTGTGCTGTATAAACCTCGGATACACTGTATATCGAAACACAAATCACCTCCGCTACCATGGTCACCGAAACATCCATAGTAAGAGCACCAACAATTTGCTCACTGTCTAATTTGCTCAACTACAACGTAATGCTCTCACAACTAAACAGCGTTGTTTTCTGGCCACGACTGACGCTTGCAACATATTGAGGACATTCCACAGGTGCCGTTCATGGTCTAATAGAACAACGCAATACACAGGCATGGCTAGCATCTGCATATACACTGAAGCGCCAAAGAAACTGGTGTAGGCATGCTTATTCAAATAGAGAGATATGTAAACAGGCGGGACACAGAGCTGCATTTGGCAACGCCTATATAAGACAACAAGTGTCTGATGGAGTTGTTAGATAGGTTACTGCTGCTACAATGGCAGGTTATCAAGATTTAAGTGAGTTTGAACGTGGTGGTAGCGCACGAGCGATGGGATACAGCATCTCCGAGGTAGCGATGAAGTACTGATTTTCCCTTACGACCATTTCAAGAGTGTACCGTGAATATCATGAATTTGGTGAAACATCAAATCTCCGACATCGCTGCTGCCGGAAAAAAGATCGTGCAAGAACGGGATTAATGACGACCGAAGAGAATCGTTCAACGTGACCGAAGTGCAACCCTCCCGCAAACTGCTGCAGATTTCAGTACCTGGCTATCCACAAGTGTCAGCATGCGAACCATTTAACGAAACATCATCGATATGGGCTTTCGAATCCGAAGTCCATTCGTGTACCCTTGATGACTGCACGGCACAAATATTTACGTTTCAACTGGGCCCGGCAACACCGACGTTGGACTGTTGATGACTGGAAACGTGTTGCCTGGACGGACGAGTCTCGTTTCAAGTTGTATCGAGAGGATGGGCGTGTACGGTTATGGAGGCAACTTCATGAATCCATGGACCCTGCATGTCAGGACGGGACTGTTCAAGCTGGTGGAGGCTCTGTAATGGTGTGGGGTGCGTTCAGTTGGAGTGATATGGGATACGACTCTGAAAGGCGACACGTGCATAAATATACTGTCTCATCGCCTGCATCCATTCATGTTCTTTGTGCGTTCGGTCGGACTTGGGCAATTCCAGCAGAACACCACACACATTCAGAATTGCTACAGTGTGGCTCCAGGAAAATTCTTCTGAATTTTGACCCTTTCAATCTTCACCGAATCTGGGGTTCTTGATAGCGCCTTCAGATCAAGTACTTGATATTTATTGAAAGAAATAGCCCACTTCTCTAAGTAATGAAATGCTGTGGTATAGAAAGCCATAGTACTATTTTGTATAAAACTGACATGGTGAGACCGTGGCTGTGTACAATTAATGTAGGTTAATTCTTACAGTGAAGAAAACAGCAACCAGCCACTATTAATACTGCTATTTATTTAGGTAAATAGCACCGTTACCGGTTTCGAACTGGAAAGTTCATCATCAGACGGCCATTCACATGGTTTTCAAGATACACTTTACATTACCGTTCGTCTTCGAATATTACTATTCCACTGTGGCGAAGTATCTTCGGTGTGTTGTTGCCCTACGGTAGAAAAACAGTGTTAGAAGCGCCCTACGTGAAAATAACTAACCTCCAAACGATGAAATACAGCGTAAATAAATATGTAAGGTTAAGTGGTTATGGTACTTACGTCGAAAATTCCGCGCAATTTTGTTGCGAAGTTGCAGGATTGTATTTTACGCATATTCCTAAATATATCCAGCACTTACGTAACTTGTACAGCGCCATATTGTGCAAAGCATCACACACACACACACACACACACACACAAACACACACACACACACACACACCCTCACCCACACACACACACACACACACACACCAAAAAGAATTTGCCACATGTGAAGTTATCACAGAGATTACAGATTTACAAACACAGCAGTGTCAGAGACATTCTCTCTCAGAGACATGACAATATACAGGTTGCTTTGATTACACAGAATGACTGTTTTTAAAGAATGCCATAACTTAATGAAAATTAAAACACAAAAACGTTACAAATGTTGATGTGACAGCAAAATCATCTACTACAAAAGGTATGTAGATGATACAATTATCCTTTTCGATGGCACTAATGAAGAAATTGACACATTAGCAACCAAGCTGAGTAGCATGCACAGTAACGTCAAATTCACTGTTGAACATGAATGCAATAACAGCATCAATTTCTTAGATTTAAAAATTTCTAGCAAAAACCAGAAACATCATTTTGAAATTTACAGAAAGCAAACAGCCACAGATGTGTGCATCAACAGCTCATCTTGTCATCCAAACCAACATAAGATCCCATACTTAAGGTCCATGCTTAACCGCCTACATAAAATTCCACTGGAAACAGCTGAACAACATAAAGAAACAAATTTCATCAAAGCCATAGCTCTAAACAATGGATATAACCCACACATGATTGATAAATTATCACAAAAAATCCAAAAAACAGCTAACAACAAAACTCCACACCAGACATCCATGCCGTCAACACAAAAATCTGCAGAAAGCAGCAGAAAATATGTCTCACTTTCTTTTCTAGGGAGCATATCTCATAAAATAAGTAATCTCTTCAAAAACACAAACATGAATATAAGCTTCCACACAAACCATAAACTTCAGCAGCTAACCATTCATAACATAAAGAATAACAACCCCCCTTACAAAAGATTAGGTATATATAAACTCCGATGCAACAACTGCCCTTCGTTCTATATTGGACAGATTGGCAGAAACTTTTAGATTCGATTCAAAGAACATTTAGATGCCATACGTCTGAACAATCCTTCAAAATCTGCATTTGCAATGCACACAACTCTCAGTAAACATAGAGTAAAAACATTGAAGACCACATTCAAATATTGCATCATGTTGAGAAAGGTAGCCTCATGAATCTGCTTGAAGAAATAGAAATATATACACATAAAAGCAAATCACCACATCATATTCTTAATGAACAGACAGAGCTAACCAATGCAACCTTTCTACAAAGCTTCACTCACCTATTATCCAGTCTAAAACATAAATAAACAGTACTACTTTTAACAACAATACGCAATCAATAATCCAAATAAAGTATTACATCATAATATAGCTGCCTGCTCAATCGCACATTACTGCAACTGTAAAATTGTTTTTAAAAGTGAAAGTGGTGTGCCATACTACATTTATCTGTAACATTATTCATGTATCTCGTGCAAATGTTGTCATCTGTTTGTTGCACTGTATTTACACAATTAAAAAAATATGACTGCTACTATACTTGATTCAAAATTTCAGTGCACCATAGATGGATGTTAATACAATTGTTACTGTCATATTATTTATTTTATCTCACCTATATGTTGCTCCTTGTATATAGCACAGTATTTACATAATACCATATAAGTAGCATTCACACAAGCTGGTTACTACATCTGTCAACTTCATTTGTAACGTTATACGCTCATAATGTAAGGTTTATCTTTGTGTTCTAATTTTCATTAAGTTATGTCATTCTTTAAAAACAGTCATTCTGTGTAATCAAAGCAATCTGGATATTGTCATGTCTCTGAGATAGAATGTCTCTGGCACTGTTGTATTTGTAAATCTGTAATCTCTGTGATAACTTCACATGTGGCAAATTCTTTTTGGTGTGTGTGTGTGTGTGTGTGTGTGTGTGTGTGTGTGTGGTGCTTTGCACAATATGGCGCTGTACAAGTTACGTAAGTGCTGGATATATTTAGGAATATGCGAAAAATACAATCCTGCAACTTCGCAACAAAATTGCGCGGAATTTTCGACGTAAGTACCATAACCACTTAACCTTACATATTTATTTACGCTGTATTTCATCGTTTGGAGGTTAGTTATTTTCACGTAGGGCGCTTCTAACCCTGTTTTTCTACCGTAGGGCAACAACACACCGAAAATACTTCGCCACAGTGGAATAATAATAATCGAAAACGGACGATAATGTAAAGTGTATCTTGAAAATCATGTGAACAGCCATCTGATGGTGGACTTTCCAGTTCTAAACCGGTAACGGCGCTATTTATCTAAATAAATAGCAGTATTAATAGTGGCTGGTTGCTGTTTTCTTCTCCGTAAGAATTTTTTTTTTTTTTTTTTTTTTTTTTTTTTGGTTGGGTTTAAGGGCGCTCAACTGCTGAGGTCATTAGCGCCCAGTCACTGTTGTTAGATCACATGGAATCTGTTACAACTCAAGGGGATGGGGGGACACCAAAAGGACCTGACAAAGATGCAGATAAAATAAGTAAAAAGGTTAAATGTCTTTGGACAAGCCAGTTAAAGTTATAAAACGCAGAATACGAGCAGCTGCTCGAGCGTCATCAGCTAAAACATCCGGTAAAGTAGATGACAGGGACAGGACAACACGAAATTGACTAAAACGGGGACACGACAATAAAACATGGCGCACTGTTAATGCCTGACCACAAGGGCACTGCGGGGATGGGTCACCAGAGAGCAGGTAGCGGTGGCTAAACCGGCAATGCCCAATCCGCAACCTGGCCAGAAGGATCTCCTCGCGCCGAGATGGTCGGGAGGATGTTGTCCATACAGTTGGAAGCGGTTTTACAGCCCGAAGCTTGTTTCCTTGGAGGGATGACCAAGCATCCCACCACAACGACACAAGCCTCTTACATACATCCCCACGAACGTCAGATGACGGGACACAATTGGAGGCTGGCCGAGGCAGGAGGACTGCAGCCTTGGCTGCAGCATCCGCAGCCTCATTCCCAGGCACTCCTACATGTCCGGGAACCCACAGAAAGCTGACAGAACCACCATCAGCGAAAGAATGGAGGGACTGCTGTATCCGTTGAATCAAGGGATGGACCGGATAGGGAGCTCCAAGGCTCTGAAGAGCACTGAGTGAGTCACAGCAGAGTACGTACGATGAATGGCGGTGGCGGCGGGCATACTGAACGGCCTGATGGAGAGCAAAAAGCTCGGCCGTAAAGCTGGAACATTGGTCGAGGAGCCGGTATTTAAAGGTGGCGGCCCCGACGACAAAGGCACAGCCGACACCATCGTCAGTTTTGGAGCCATCGGTGTAAATAAAGGTGTGACCGGCAAGGCGAGCACGAAGTTCGACAAACCGTGAGCAATACACTGCAGCCGGAGTACCCTCCTTCGGGAGTGAGCTGAGGTCGAGATAAATATGAACCGGAGCCTGGAGCCAAGGTGGTGTCGGGCTCTCACCCTCTCTGAAGGTGGTAGGGAGGGCAAAATCCAATTGTCGAAGCAGGCGACGGAAGTGGACTCCGGGAGGCAGCAGGGCAGACACATACAACCCGTACTGACGGTCGATAGAATCGGCGAAGAAGGACTGGTAAGAGGGGTGGTCGGGCATAGACAACAGCCGGCAGGCATACCGACACAGCAGTACGTCGCGCCGGTAGGTCAATGGTAACTCTGCAGCTTCAGCATAAAGACTCTCGACAGAACTAGTGTAGAGGGCTCCGGTCGCAAGACGTATCCCCCGATGGTGGATGGAGTTGAGCCGGCGTAAGAGGGATGGCCGAGCGGACGAGTATATGAAGCTCCCATAATCCAGCTTCGATCGGACTATGGACCGATACAAGCGAAGCAGGACAGTGCGATCCGCTCCCCAAGATGAACCGCTAAGAACTCTGAGGACATTAAGCGAACGTGTACAACGGGCCGCCAAATAAGAGACATGTGGAGACCAACACAGTTTCCTGTCCAACGTGAGCCCTAGAAACTTAGTTGTTTCCACGAATGGGAGAACAACGGGACCGAGATGTAAGGATGGCGGAAGGAACGCTTTATATCGCCAAAAGTTGATACAAACCGTCTTCTCTTCAGAGAACCGGAAGCCATTTGCCACGCTCCATGAGTAGAGGCTGTCTAGACAACGCTGAAGGCAGCGCTCCAGGAGGCATGTTCGCTGGGCACTGCAGTAGATCGCGAAGTCATCGACAAAGAGAGAGCCTGAGACATTAGGTGGAATGCAATCCATAATTGGATTGATCGCGATGGCAAAAAGGGCTATGCTCAAGACGGAGCCCTGAGGCACTTCGTTCTCCTGGAGGTACGGAACCCACACGTACCCTAAACTTTCGATCCGTTAAAAAGGAATCAATAAAAAGGGGCAGGCGACCGCGTAGGCCCCACCTGTGCATAGTGCGGAGGATACCTCCTTTCCAAGAGGTATCATAAGCCTTCTCCAAGTCGAAGAACACGGCCACCGTTTGGCGCCTTCGCAAAAAGTTATTCATGATGAATGTCGACAAGGTCACAAGGTGGTCAACAGCGGAGCGCCGGCGACGAAATCCGCATTGGACATTAGTAAGTAGTCGTCGAGATTCAAGAATCCAGACTAATCGAGCATTAACCATGCGCTCCATCACCTTACAGACACAGCTTGTAAGAGAAATGGGGCGGTAACTAGAAGGAAGGTGTCTATCCTTCCCGGGTTTGGGTATAGGAACAACAACGGCGTCACGCCAACGCCTGGGGACTTGACCTTCGGTCCAGACGCGATTGTAGGTACGAAGAAGGAAGCTTTTGCCCGCCGGAGAAAGGTGTGCCAGCATCTGAACGTGAATGGCATCTGGCCCCGGAGCAGAGGATCGGGACAGTGCAAGCGGGCGTTCGAGTTCCCGCATAGTAAAGGGGGCATTATAAGTTTCCAGATTCAGCGAGTGGAAGGAAGGTCGCCGAGCCTCTTCTGCCTCTTTCCTGGGAAGGAAGGCAGGGTGGTAAGCTTGAAACCTCCGCGAAAAAGCGGCCAAAGGCGTTGGAGACAGCCACAGGACCAACGAGGACCTCATTACCTGAGGTCATACCAGGTACCGAGGAGTGGGCCTTAATGCCCGACAGCCGGCGCAGGCTACCCCAAACGACGGAAGAGGGAGTAAAACTGTTAAAGGAGCTGGTGAAAGAGGCCCAACAAGCTTTTTTGCTGTCTTTGATGATTCTACGGCATTGCGCTGGGAGCCGTTTGTATTCAATACAATTCGCCAATGT
The DNA here is from genome assembly GCF_021461395.2 of Schistocerca americana. Lineage (NCBI taxonomy): Eukaryota > Metazoa > Arthropoda > Insecta > Orthoptera > Acrididae > Schistocerca > Schistocerca americana. The sequence continues at coordinate 458,078,097 of NC_060119.1, read as the reverse complement.
AGGATGGCGGCGAAAGGTGCGTAAAGCACGTCGTCGAGCACGGATAGCGTCCCTACAAGCCTCGTTGCACCAGGGGACGGAAACGCGACGTGAAGAAGAAGTAGTACGAGGAATGGAACGTTCGGCAGCATTGATGATAACAGCCGTGAGATATTCGACCTGACTGTCACAACTGGGAAAATCGTGGTCCGGAAAGGTCGCCAGGGAGGAGTAAAGTCCCCAGTCCAATTTCAGTATGTTCCAGCTCGAAGGACGTGGGGATGGGGTGTGGTGCAGGAGATGAACAGCACAGGGGAAGTGGTCGCTCGAATAGGTGACAGAAAGGACATACCACTCGAACCGACGGGCAAGAGTGGTAGAACAGATCGAGAGGTCCAAGTGGGAGTAGGTATGAGTAGAGTCCGAGAGGAAAGTCGGGGTGCGGGTATTGAGGCAGACAAGATTGAGATGGCTGAAATCCGCCAAGAGTGAGCCTCTTTGACAGGATTCAGGAGAGCCCCAAAGGGGATGATGGGCATTGAAGTCGCCAAACAATAAGAACGGCGGTGGATCTGAACGATCAGGTGCATCATGTCAGCCCGAGTAACAGCAGATGACGATGGAGTGTAGATGGTACAAACTGAAAAAGTAAAAGCAGAAAGAGTAATGCGGACAGCTATTGCTTGGAGTGGGGTGGTCAATGGGATGGGACGGTAATAGACATCGTCCCGAATGAGCAACATGACCCCACCATGAGCTGGGATACCGTCCACAGGGGTGAGGTCATACCGCTCCGAGGTATAGAGGGTAAAGACAATACGGTCAGTCGGGCGCAACTTGGTTTCCTGGAGACCAAGGACGAGCGGACAGTGCAGGCGGAGGAGCAGTTGTAATTCCTCCCGATTAGATCGAATACCTCTCATGTTCCAATGAAACAACGCCATCGCTAGTCAAAAAGTTGGGGGAACGAGACGGGGGAAGAGCTGGTCACCTCGACGGCCGCGGAGGGCCAGGTTGCGAGGGAACAACGCTACAACCGACGGGAGGCGGATCCGGTTCCATCGACTCGTCGCCAGCTGCGGCCACTGTCCCTGGTTGTGTAGAAGGGGCCGCATCATTTGCCGACGAAAGGCCGGCGGAGCGCCTGGCAGCAGAGCGTCCCGGCGATACTGAGGACGGCCGGGAGCAGCGACTCACGGATGAAGCGTCAGACGAAACGCGCCGGGGTGGAGAGGGGGATAGAGACCTTCTTGGAGGCCTTCTTGGAAGGCCGAGGAGGCACAGGGATGGTGGGCTGGACCCGAAGAAGGTCCTCACGCGCGGGGTCCGTTTTGGAACGCCGGACCTCGGAAGCTGGGGTACGGAACGTTTCCCTGATGGACGCCTGAGAAGAGGATCGCTTCTCAGGTGGCGTGGGGGGAGGAGGAGGAGGAAGGGTGGCCCCTGGGGCAGAGGGGGTGGGGGCCACGGGGGAGGAGGATTTGGAAGGGAGGGGTTTGGGAGGCGGGGGCAGAGCCCCCTGATGGGCGGAGGAGGCGGAGGGCGGACAGGATAGGGGTGAGGATACCGCGGAAGGAGTGGACACAACTGAGGCAAACGAAGTGGTCAATGGCATGGGATGAAGGCGGTCATACTTCTTCCTGGCCTCAGAATAAGAGAGCCGATCCAAAGTTCTGATTTCTTGTATCTTCTTCTCCTTCTGATAGGCGGGGCAGTCTGAGGATCTAGGCGAGTGGACGCCAGGACAATTAATGCACCGAGGTGGTGGGGTGCATGTATGTTCCTCACGAAGAGGACGTCCACAATCGCCACAGAGGGGCTCAGCCTCACACCGTGACGACATGTGCCCAAAGCGCAAACACCTAAAACAGGTGGGACGTATGGTCGCACGTCACACCGGTAGCACATCACCTTTACCTTCTCCGGAAGAACGTCCCCCTCGAAGGCGAGGATGAAGGCCACGGTGCCGATGCGACGGTCTTTGGGGCCGCGCTGGACTCGCCGGACGAAATGCACGCCTCGGCGCTCCAGGTTGGCCCTGAGCTCCTCATCAGATTGTAGCAGGAGGTCACGATGAAAAATAACCCCCTGCGTCCTATTTAGTGCCAGATGTGGGACAATGGATACTGGGATGTCCCCTAGGCGGTCGTACGCCTGGAGCGCCGCCGACTGCGTGGCGGAGGTGGTCTTGATAAGTACGGACCCTGAACGCATCTTGCTGAGAGCCTCGATTTCCCCGAAGATGTCCTCAATGTGCTGAACAAAGAACATGGGCTTGGAGGTGGCGAATGTCCCCCCATTGGTTCGAGAACAGACCAAATAGCGGGGGAAGTACTTCGCCCCAAGCCGGCGGGCCTGTCCCTCCTCCCATGGAGTGGCCAAGGGGGAAAGGGCAGGAGAACCAGGACTAGAAACGGTACCTTTTCTTTTGAAAGACTCGGCCGCAGAGCGACCTGATACGTGTTGACGTTTCATCTGCGAAACGTCCGCCCCGATACCACCCACTCCGACCAGGGGCTCTCCCCACGGGCGCCACCTAGGCGCAGCAAGGGCCACCTGGCAGGAATTGCCGGGAGTCCTGATGCCCCAAGGAGACGGGCATCTACTCCTTGGCCGACGTGGGGAGGGTGCAGCTCAGGTATCGGCAGTACGATCCCTGTGTTGTCAGGGGGCTACAACCTAGAGGGTACATGACGACCCCACCACAACGGGCTGGCTACCGTTCTGGATTTCTGGTGCCATGGAAAGTCCATCATGATCGCTGGGGCAGATGGAGATGCACTATGGGCGTAACTTGGACAACCCATCAGGCGTTTAGGCCCAATTTGAGGAATAGTGGTCGTGGTTACAACGCCGGTACAATACTGAGTGCCAAGGTCTTAGTGCACTTAGGACCAGTGGTACACCACATAAGGTGTCCTTCCCCAAAAGGCTCGTACTTCTGTAGAATTTTGAAAAATGGAGGTCAAACCCCAAGGGGGACCAACACATGGAAGGCCGAAACGGTTGAAACTCCTTTTAGTCGCCTCGTACGACAGGCAGGAATACCTCGGGCCTATTCTTACCCTGGACCCGCAGGGGGGTCTGTAAGAATTAACCTACATTAATAGAAAGCCATTGTCTCTTCCTCAAATTTCGAAATCAAATCAATTTTTCTCATTCTTTAATGTGTTCAAATTCAAACTCGTTTAAATGTCAATAGATTTGGCAGTCTTCCTTTCATTCAGACATTTTTGAGTGTCAATTTATATTTTTCTTACTTCAAGTAGCGAGACTTCATTCTTCTCCATGGTCCTTATATATTTTTAAAACAGAGGCATGACTGACTGTAGGAACACGATGTACATTTCACCTATCGCACTACTAAAAAATATCTGAAATTATTTTAGGTTACCTGTTTCGGCGTTAAAAAATTAATGGAAACCACAGCTTAAGAATCCTTTCAACTGTGGGCATTAGCGTCACCTGTCTTGTTTTTCAGTGAGAAAAGCCGATCTGGCGGTTGACATCAACATACACTCCTGGAAATTGAAATAAGAACACCGTGAATTCATTGTCCCAGGAAGGGGAAACTTTGTTGACACATTCCTGGGGTCAGATAAATTACATGATCACACTGACAGAACCACAGGCACATAGACACAGGCAACAGAGCATGCACAATGTCGGCACTAGTACAGTGTATATCCACCTTTCGCAGCAATGCAGGCTGCTATTCTCCCATGGAGACGATCGTAGAGATGCTGGATGTAGTCCTGTGGAACGGCTTGCCATGCCATTTCCACCTGGCGCCTCAGTTGGACCAGCGTTCGTGCTGGACGTGCAGACCACGTGAGACGACGCTTCATCCAGTCCCAAACATGCTCAATGGGGGACAGATCCGGAGATCTTGCTGGCCAGGGTAGTTGACTTACACCTTCTAGAGCACGTTGGGTGGCACGGGATACATGCGGACGTGCATTGTCCTGTTGGAACAGCAAGTTCCCTTGCCGGTCTAGGAATGGTAGAACGATGGGTTCGATGACGGTTTGAATGTACCGTGCACTATTCAGTGTCCCCTCGACGATCACCAGTGGTGTACGGCCAGTGTAGGAGATCGCTCCCCACACCATGATGCCGGGTGTTGGCCCTGTGTGCCTCGGTCGTATGCAGTCCTGATTGTGGCGCTCACCTGCACGGCGCCAAACACGCATACGACCATCATTGGCACCAAGGCAGAAGCGACTCTCATCACTGAAGACGACACGTCTCCATTCGTCCCTCCATTCACGCCTGTCGCGACACCACTGGAGGCGGGCTGCACGATGTTGGGGCGTGAGGGGAAGACGGCCTAACGGTGTGCGGGACCGTAGCCCAGCTTCATGGAGACGGTTGCGAATGGTCCTCGCCGATACCCCAGGAGCAAGTGTCCCTAATTGGCTGGGAAGTGGCGGTGCGGTCCCCTACGGCACTGCGTAGGATCCTACGGTCGTGGCGTGCATCCGTGCGTCGCTGCGGTTCGGTCCCAGGTCGACGGGCACGTGCGCCTTCCGCCGACCACTGGCGACAACATCGATGTACTGTGGAGACCTCACGCCCCACGTGTTGAGCAATTCGGCGGTACGTCCACCCGGCCTCCCGCATGCCCACTATACGCCCTCGCTCAAAGTCCGTCAACTGCACATACGGTTCACGTCCACGCTGTCGCGGCATGCTACCAGTGTTAAAGACTGCGATGGAGCTCCGTATGCCACGGCAAACTGGCTGACACTGACGGCGGCGGTGCACAAATGCTGCGCAGCTAGCGCCATTCGACGGCCAACACCGCGGTTCCTGGTGTGTCCGCTGTGCCGTGCGTGTGATCATTGCTTGTACAGCCCTCTCGCAGTGTCCGGAGCAAGTATGGTGGGTCTGACACACCAGTGTCAATGTGTTCTTTTTTCCATTTCCGGGAGTGTATAAGCAGAACTAATTCAGCTGGGAACTCCCGATTCTTGCGTGTGGCGCAGCACAGATAGTTCCAGCTCTTTACTGCTGGAGAAGTCTGGTATTTTCTCGAATGATGGCGCTAGACCTGGAAGGTGCTCGCATCGTCGATGTCCGACACGATACATGCAACTTCATCTCTGAGACGACCTAGTCAACATAAGCTTGTTGACGTAAATAAAACTAACTGAGGCTGCATTTATATGTTGCGCTGACATATGGCATACTACAGTACTCGAACGAAGCTCGTAACCATATTTTGCAAAATCACGACAAAATTTAGGCTTGTCAGGATATCGGTACAAGAAGTTCCATTAACGGTGACGGTCCTGATGTATCGCGACTGATGGCAACCCTTGTCACGTTCTCCAAGAAAAGGAAAAATGAAAATGCTTAACAATTACGTGACGAGCCACCGAATTCATTCCTTCCCTCCAACGGCGCTGCATCCTGCAAAATAGGCAGAGTCGTGGGAAGACCAGGTATCAGATCTGTTTTACGACCCCCTAAGAACATATAGGAGATGATACACCCTGTTAAGGACACTCTCGGCTCCAGGATTCGTGGGATTTACAACATCCCTTGTAAGTGCGAAACCAGTTACGTCGTTCAGTCCATCCGCACCGTTTCCGACCGCTGTGCAGAAAATCAGCAACACATGAAGAATCGAGGATTGGTGAAACCTGCCGTTGCTGAGCACAGCCTCACAAACAGAGATAAAATACTATTTAAGAAAACAGAAGTTTTGACCCAGGTTCCCACATACTGGGACTCTGTAATTAAAGAGACTGAAGAAATAAGAATGTGTGAAAGACAGCAGATATAGTCTTAGAGGTGCATGGAAGCGATCTCTCGTTGCAGAGAAGAGCCAGAGATATTCATCGCGATGTTTACACTACGGCGACAACGGTGGCACCACCAGTGCAATCTGCTCTTTGTCAAGCAGTTCATAAACGCAAAAGTCAGGAATACGTTCGACAGTTCCACATGTCTCAATATAGCAGGACAGAACAGATCACAGGGAGTTCAAAACTTTACAAACTTCTCTTCTGGCCACCATTTTGTTCGCAGATGAACAAACTCTAAGGTCAAACGTTAGATATAACAATCTGAACAATTTACACAACGTCATACAGCTGAAAACTTTCGGAACGACGCCCACTGACATTGACCTTGCTACACAGTTACACAGCGATATTTCACATCTTAATCAGTTTTTTAGAACAAACAGATAAGTGCTGAAGAGATTCATTGACGTTACATGTGTCATTGCTGTTCACGAGCTTCTGTTTCGCAAATATGATGAGTGAGAAGGTTCTCTCAACAAGGGTGTTTACATTGGTCTTACTGAGTTACTAGCACAGTATGATGCAACATTAGGTAATCATCTTGAAAGGTCCACAATATTTTGCGAAAATTCAGATTTTAAACAACATAACACTTTCATTCAGTGAGATACTTCTAATAAATTTAAAGCATAAATTACACACTCGATTACTGTAGGGTCTGTCGATTCTAAAACTGCAAAAGTTCAAGAAAGGCTCATCTCTTTCACTGATGTAAGTGCAGACCGAACAGCCAATGGGTTTCTCCAGCTCGTGGTCAAGATTGTTGATGAATATAATGTAAGTCTTAAGTTGACTGCACAAACATTTGAAGGTGCAGTTGTGCTGGCAGGTCATTTGGATGGACTAAGAACTAAAGTTGAAAAATTATATGCAACGGCTATATTTGTTCATTGTTTTAGCCACAGCTTAAATATAATTCTTTTTCAGTCCGTTTCTTGCATAAAAGATTGCAGAACATCGTTTTATATATGTTAACAGGTTTGGGTTTATTTTTCCACAAATCCTCAAGAAGATTTTATGCACTAAATGAATTTCCAGTGAAAAGAATGACAAGACATCTACAACAAGGTGGAATTATTAATCCCATATGATTCAAATTGTAAACGATCATAGGACCTCATTTGTTGAACTCATCCAACATGTTCTGGATGAAAGTTTAAATTGGGACAATGACATGGTAAGTGCAGCTCAAGGATTTTTGAGATTTCCGCCTAGTCCTTGAAACAAAGTTTTTCTTACTAACATTCAGCAGAATTTTTTGCTTCACAGACTTACATTTCAATACGCTTTAGAGCAAACATCTAGGTATTCTACATTGTTCACAAAAGATTCGAGATACGAAAAAGGAAATAGTGAACATCAGAAATCCGAGTGACTTGACCAGGAATGAGACTCAGGCCTCAGTTACAGGTAAACGGCCAAATTAGAATATAGATTCTTTCACTTTAAGAAGGTCTCTCTACTGCGATATTGTTGGAAATTCAGTTGTAGGAACTGAAGAAAGGTTTGAATCATTGCGTCAACTTCAGTTGATATTGTTGTTGGATCCAGAATTTTAAGAAACGTACAGAACAAATTTTCCTAAATTTGCATTTGAATAACTGAAACAAACTCGAAAGAATGTGTTAGATTTAATTCGATTGAGAAATCAACTGACCATGTTGTATACACATAAGACTTCATTATGAACGCTTCTATAGAACTGTGAGTTCAGTAAAAAGCAGGCAATTAGGTACAGCTTGCTTTGAAGTGTGTAAGCTACGTTTAGTTATTGTTACTGAGGCATGCAATTGCGAGTTCACTGAAGATCAGACAATTAGGTACAGCTCTGTCTGAAGTGACAAGCTAGGTTACTTTATCGTATCTGGTCAGTAGAAAGCTACTTCCCTGCACTAAGAGGAATTAAATCGTACTAAAGGTGTACACAGAGTCAACATCGTTCTTCGCAATCTAAAATGTCTCCATAGCTTTTATGATGCTGTAATCATTGAGTTCACGTGGCAAGAAGGAGTTTATACACAAATAATACTTAATATTCATTTAGATCCACGGATTCTCCATAAAATGTAGTACATTACTTAAGGTTCGTCAGTTGTCTCTTCCAATAAATATGATGTTATCTGTACATAACATAATACTGTAATAGACTATTTATTGCGATCTCCTCAGTATATTGTCACAAACTCCAAAATATTTTTTTAGCATACCCAGCATTACACATAACCGCACGCTCCTGGACTATACTCATTCATTGTTTGACAACTAGAGAACTTGATGGCTTCCAACACACTTTGAGCATAACTTTAGACCTTCTTTGAACTTTTTTCTTGCTTAAATGCTATCAAATATTCAATACATTAACTCTTTTGTAATAATACGTGTGAAGCTCTTTTATAGATGACAGCTCAGTGGTTTAAAGAATATGGGTTTACTGATACTATTTAACTGGTTGGACTAGCTTCTAGTACGCAATTTGTTCTACGAATGCACCGCCCTTTTCCAGAACCTTTCCAACGAATGCTACTGTTGCATTCACCATCCCACACCATCCCATGTACTGATTCGTACCACTCCACACCGCTTGTTAGTGTTATGCCTACATACTTGCACTAGTGACCTGCTTGAGATGTTCGCCTCTCCTCTTGTAATCAGATACTGTCTTTGCACTCTTTGGTATTGTTAGTATCTTACATTCATGTATAAAGAAAAGTGCCATTCATCACACCAGCTGGAAATTAGGTCCAATTGCTTATCATTTCTACAAGTTCTTAAGAGTATCCAACAACGATAGTGTCGTGGACACAATGGCGTCGCCATCGAACAGATTATAGTGTTACTGATACTATGTGGTAAGTATCAACGGCAATCAAAGAGTTTCAGTTTGAAAGTCTGATAGTCCAGAAACGGTGTGCCAATCAGGAACACTGCCGTAAACACCGAGGCAATCATCAAGTGTCGCAACAGGTTGACTGTACCCATTCGGTAAAACAAAGTGTCCTGCTGCGTGAAGAACTCCGTAACTGCCTGTTGCACACGCTCGACCAACAGGGATCGTCAACCCTTTAAGGTTTCTTTTAATGGACCTTAGGCGTCATGGTCACATGGGGGAGATCAGCACTGTAGGACGGATGCTAGATTGTTTCCTATATGAGTTGCCATAATTTTAGCGTGACAATATTTCCTGCACGGGGAAGTAGCAGCGTTCGCTGGGTAATGGTAACAAAGAAAACGTAGGGTGAGCATCACCTTTCCAGCAGATCGCTGGCTCCTGAACTTCTTGGGAACAGGGAAAGATGAATCACACCATTGCATCGTAGACGGTTTCAGCTCCAGTTCCAAGTGGTGGCAGCAGGTTTCGTCACCTGTAACAGTATGCCTAAGGAATGTGTTGCCTTCAACACTGAAACGCATCAAGTACTTGAGGCAAACACCCGGATACGGTTTGCTTTTCTTTTCGACGCTCAGTGCCCGGAGTACCTACTGGCTGCTGCCCTTACAGCAACCTAGCTCCTGCTGGATAATATTTCGCACGATACCGAACCTCATGTTGAGATGCTTAGCTTGTGCTGGTATGGTTATGCGCCCATTCGCCCTAATCGAGTCATCAACCACTGCTTGTTACTGTCCGGAACGGATGAGGCTGGCCTCCTAGTCAGATGGACCAATGTACTGTGTCGAATCGATCTGTCGCGCACGGAACTTAGAGCAGCATTCCACAACAGTTGCTTCCGACAGACATGCCACTCCATACACATACTTCATTCTCCTCTCGATGTCTACCGGATTTCTTCCTTTGGCAACTCTTTGGTCCTGTTTGGAAGCATTTGACAACAACATGGATAGAGTTCACGTGTCCGCATTTAAAGAATGGACGTCGGAAAGGCAGGAATGCCACACTGATCTCTTTTCTGCATACATGTGCTCCTGAGTCCCACCGGGTTGTATAAACGCTGCAGCAACGCCCTCAAGTGCGAACTTTTTGATCCTCCGTTACAGTTTACGGGTGCTGAAGATGTTAAAGCTCCTGTTACACATTCTTAAGACAAGATTCTGTCGAATATCTTCCGTCTAGTATAACGTACGAGACTATCAGTCAAATATTCCTCTAGCCATTCATTTATCTGCAAAGATACTACATATGATCGTATCTTGGTTAGTGATATAGTGTCGACTGACATTCGCAAAAGACACAATCTAGCTCTCCACCAGTATCTGCTGTTTGCAATATGACGTGCATGAATCAGGCACATTCCGCTTCATACAAGTGATTTTTTTTTAACAAATGTGTCGATTCTTTCAGAGAAGTTGCTTTCCTCCATTAACGTCATAACGTTTGAGCTCAGAACACGCTCTATAATGCGATAAAATGGAAAGCGGTGTTTAGAGCTCCCGTTACTTCCGTTACTCTTGATACGCATTATCCCGATATTATAAAGAAGAGCAAATGCTGTTGTCTACGTAAAACTGGAAGCAACAGTTCTACAGCTTAGGTTTCTCCACAAAGTATTGGTTGGAGTCCAGGCAGCGAGTACACGTAACAGGAAAACCAGCAGCAACTGGAGTAGGCGGTTGGGTCAGGCGTCGAAAATTGTGCATATAAATGGAAAAAAATATATCGTCATAACAACCTGATGCAGGGCGTTAATTAATTGTATTTAATTATGAACGCGATTCTGACAACTGTATCGGTCTCCAGCAGTAGCTCACTATGTAGTATGTCAACGCATATACATTTCTCTAAAAAGTTCTTTGTTTTCGTATCAACTCTGTTTACATATCGCACATCAAGTGTATAATAGAGCAGGATTCCTCTTCATCCATATACCGGAGCGTAGCAATTCTTATCAGAATTTCTGTCGAATTCATTGAGATGCCAATATGGATGTGGGGATCCCTAAGAGGTAAGCTGCCAAGCCCACACTCAACAAAATAAAATTTTACTATTTATTTCACGCGAACTGTTTCACATAAGGCACACGCTGGTAACCTGATCACACATGATGATTTAATTAAAATATCGTAAGGTATACTGAATAACTTAAAATTAGACATAGAAATGTTTTCTCTTTAAAGGATCACTGTGCCTCAGCGTTCAATTAATTCAAAACTAGTAACTGACAAAAGTCTAAAAACAAGAGTTAAAATACAATCCAAATGTTAATTCCAATACCAAAAGAGCAGACCCACAGCCGTCGAAGGGAGTTAGAGTCATCCTGAAAAACTTCATTTACAATCTGATACAAGAATTATTTATATTCGCTGCATGTCTCAACAGGCTTGCTCACTAGATTTAGACAGCAATAATCAAACAATTAGGTTTTGGATTTCCAAAACTGAAAAAAACATTACTACATATGCCATAATATCTTACAACTGCCCATTATATTATAAATGCGGAAGTAGGTCTGCTACGTTTTCACGATTAATCGCTGAGCCGATTTTGAAATGCAGATAGCCTGAGGGCTGAGGAAGAACACAGGCTGCTTTGTAAAGCGTGAAATACAAAATTTTTATTGATTTGAAAAATATTAAGAGAATTAGAGAAAAATGTTTACTATTTTTGGATATGATTTTATTTGTTGATTTGCTCTATATAATGCGATTTAACGTAATCAACACAATCTTCAGTTTGTTAAATCGATAGTTCGTCACTAATAATATTAAACACGAAGGTAGCTCTGTTCCTCACGATTTTACGACTAAACCGCTGAAGCGATTTCGTTCAAATTGAGTAAGGAGATAGCTTGAACCGTGAGAAAGAACATAGGCCACTACTGAAAGTAAAAATAGATTGATCTCTAAGAGGGCGAAATAGGGAATGGAACATCTTCTATTTCTTTTCTTCATCAGTGAACATAACCCACCCCAAGAAAGTATTAAATCTGTTGCATAATGTACACATTATATATAGTATAGCTGTTTCAACAGCACAAACCACAGATGCGCGCTCTTGCCTACGGCCCTCCGCATGCACCAGCAGCAACGTTGTTAGATATGCCACGTCATCATGCGTTGAGGAAGTTCTGGTGGGAGCGGGGGGAGAGGGCTGTGAAGAGAGGGGGAGACATCACGAGATATGCTTCCGTGAACAGGCAGACATCCGAGAGCAGCTGATGTTGTTGTACATACGATAGCGTACTTACCATCACTGATCATATCAAAAGTACTGATTCGTGAGCATTACCAGAGGTAGCAGATACTTAAATAATTTATTTGAGATTTGAGGGTACCAGAGTTACGCCTTTCCACAAATAAACAGCATACATCAATTTATCATATCAGTGTTTCAGTAAATCGGTTGACTACATGGCACCACTGGGCTATGCACACACAATGAAATTGAGTGCCAGCTGATACCTAGGGAACCACTGCTGGAAAACATACTCTTCACAGGTGTCGTTAAATAAGTTCAACACCAGTGCGACTGTAATAAGGAAATTTCATCACAGTCAACGACTACCTCAGTCGCTTAAAAACAAAGTGAAATTTGCAACAAAATCCTAGCCAGACGTACATTATTTACGGATTAAATTAAATTACATGAGTCCACAAGTTACTGTTGTCACTGTCTTTGGAATCTTAAATAAAAGGAACACATAAATTTATTGTACCACAATAGCTGGCACCTGATTCCCAAACATCAAACGCAGAACTAATTTTCGATGATACGTAAATGATTGGGCAGCAGATCTCGCACGTGCACTATCGAGATTTACCCAAACAAGTAGAACGTCCCATTAAGATGTAATTCAGCAGACAGAAGCACGCTATTAACTTCCTTCATATGATGATGATGATAAAGATGATGAGTGCTACCACTATCTCGCAGCAGATACACCTCGGTGAATTACTTGCGTGGCAGGATCATAACCTACATCCGCGGCATGGAAATGTTCCAAACCTGGAATGAAAACGCCGCGAAAGAACCGAAGAATTTATATGTGGCTACCAGTCACATAGCCAGCTCCAGTCTGAAAACCCACCTCCGTTCCCGCACCACCCTTGCGTACCATCTGAAAACTGTCGAATGCGGAACTTGCACTCTCTCGAAAAGCGCCAAAGAAACTCCAGACACCCACAAGTAAATGTGCTGATGCTAACTACAATATAGCTAATTACAATATAGTGACACGAGCGTATGATTCATATCAAAAATAAATTCTTGTTCATCACTGTACTAGCACTGTGTGCACTGTTTGACAACTGAACTTGTAGGATCGTGATGATTACTACATCCGACGTGAAATACGTAAATATATGTAACACGAAGAATGAACATAAATTGACTACTTCGTAATGGGCTACTACCATCCTATCCCAACGTATCTATAAACATCTTCAACAACAACTTTCCATTTCTGTCCATCAATATGGATTTTGTCGATTTTCTCCTGTGATATCGACTAGTGTACCTGTCCTACCAAATCAATAACCGCAGATCTGCTTTTCTTTATGTCTCCCTAGGTCTTGAAAAAACTTCGTCCACGTTTGGCACTTTGGGCTCCTGTTTAAGGGATAGACCTAAACACTTCCCATAAATTATGACTGTCTCATCGCATCTTTTCTCTCTAACTGCCCGACTTGCGTCCCTATCAACATCGCCAACTCCCATACCTTCCATCCCGCTCAAAGTGTTCCCCAAGTATCTGTCCTCTCGCCTTTCCTGTTTGTCCTCTATACTGCTGATATGCCAAACCACCTCCTCCCGCTCATCTCCCTCAGTATGCCGATGACGCCGCCTTCCCCACTCTCTGTCCTATCCTCCAGAATCCCAACGATCCCTCCAGCTTGTTCAGTTCACCTCCTGGTGCAACCAGTGGCTCCTCGAAATCAACCCTACCAAAACTCATGCACTAATTACAGGCTGAACCTCCCGTAGCTTCTGTCACCATGCCCCTACCTTACTATTTACGATCGTCCTATACAGCTAACTAACATATTAAAGTACATCGTACTAATACTTGATTGATGACTAACATGTAAGCCCTATCTGCTAACCACTCACCAGAAACCCGACAAGAGACTAAAATTACTAAAACTATTACCCAGCAGAACATGGGGATTGCACCCTTCCATTATTCTCCACACCTATAACGCCGTACACCGACGCTTGGGGATCGTACCCTACTCCAACCCATCCCCTGATACACCAATGTGGCATGGACTTCCTCCCTCCTTTTTACACGCCCTTCGGATCCTTGAACGCCGTGCTCTCCTTTCGAATTCGCCTACCCTCCCCTCACCCACGTCGTACACCAACTTATAAAATTCTCCTTCCTACTCTTCCACCTTGAAAACCTCCAATATCCGGTCACCTATAAACTCGACGCTACCTACCCCTAGTTCCCCTCTCCCCTGCTGATTGGTCGTGGTGCTCTACTGTGCCTCTACTACTACATTCTCCCAACACTACACTTTCACAACATCCACATCCCCTCCCACCGAAATTTAAATCACCTTCCCTTACCTGACCATAAAATCTGCCCAGATATATACCTGTCCTGTCAGATCTTGGAGATCCCTACCATTCTCGTCGTGTGGGGACTCTCTTCCTCTCCAGTACTCTCCAACAACTTCCTAAGTCTTGGTTCGGAACAGCATTGCCCTCCACTCTTCCCACGTCCCTCCTTCGAACATCCATCCGCACATACCCCTGTTGTGCACTAACTCTGCATGCTATGTTCCCAAGACACCTTTATCCCTGGCAGTCTACATCCAGACATCTCTTCACTCATCGATGTATCTATTTTAATCACTCGACACATGGGCCTTTCGGTTTCATCTTGTGCAACCGTCTGCCTGTTTTTATATATACGTGTGCGACATGCGTTTTCCTTTCATCTGTGTCTACAATTTAATTAATCATCAAATCAACCTTTTAGATTCTAAATCATCGGTTGCCAATCTGTCTTTTTATGGTACAGAACGCTTTTTTTCAACTGCTATGTCCAGTTTTTATACCATGTTTTTAAAATTTTAATCTGCTGTGGCTGAAGAGCAGCAAATTGTATCCGCTGACAGCCCACCCCCTCCCATGTTTGCTATTGTTACAATAATCAAAAGGGGACAGTAAATATACATACCGAAAATCCGTATGGAAAGTACTGTCGTTTACAAAATACTGCTGGACCCTAGAGATTAATACAGAAAAAATAATGTAAGCCAAGATAAAACGTGTGATTTTTTGGTTTAGTACTACGTATGCTATTCAGTAATCAACTCAAAACACCTTGTTATATGTCTATTTATTTAATCAGTCTTTAGGAAACGTTGACGATTCTATATTCTTATATAAACATCGCCATGCTACCTGACTACTAGAGAGATTCATTCTATATAATCAGAGTTTTTGACAGTAAATTTGGAGGGCAGAAGCTTACTATAGTTCTTTTGCAACAATAATTAATTTCACGAAGATTGATCGCATTATGCATGTCTATATTGTTACGCAGATTCAATATAACTGACAGAAAAAAGCCACTGAAATAAACTTGTTAAACGAAACATAGTTTATATTTCTATTTTTAGTTTAGTTGAAAACACAAAGATGACGGAGCAGTTAATCAGTTTACACTTTCTCTCGTGTAAGATCATCGCGAGATAATTAATCGGCAATGACAAAACGTTATCGCTATATATGTTCTTAATATTCACAGCTACTGAACGAAAATTCTAAAATAAATTTAAATCTCCATTATGTTTCCGCAAAGATTTGGAAGTCAGTACGCCATTGCAACATTGTGCCGCGCGTCACGTTTTCCCATGTATTGCAATATGGACATGAGTCCAGCATTGACGAACTTGATGTTACGATGTGGAAAGGCGTAATATTGTGTGTGTGTATTGACGTCCGAATTTCTGAAGAGGTTACACTCACCGGTCAACGTTATTGTGACTCCGTACTCCTTTCCCATTTGCATATTTTCAGAAGTGCATTCGGCGCTGACTTCATTTTCATAGCTGACGGTGCATGTCCGCATCAAGCAGCGCAGCTGGTAAAGCTGTTGCAACGAGAGGATATTCGGCGGATGCACCGGCCTGCTCGTCACCCCCCCCCCCCCCCCCTTCAATTCCAGCGAGAACGTGCGGAATTGGATGCGTTGGGGAGACGCATTGCTGTACTTGCACCGACGATCATCCAGCCGTTTTTTGTAGCACTGGCAGCGTAATGGAACGCCCTACCACGATAACTCCTGAAACATCCCCTTTGAAAAATTAATGACTTACTGTGCTGATAAACCTCTTAAGTTATTTGATTTTCAAACAGGTGAGCAGAACTGAACGTACTCAGACATTTCTCTCTTTACTTATTCTGATCAACACTAAACTAACTCATAATATTTTTAGCGCAACGCAGTCCAACTTTCAGTAATCCCTACAAAAGAATGGCCCTGACTAACTATAACCTATACCTTTCCTGAATCACTTACCTCACAAAAATCTTCGTTACTCGTACTACTGCAATACAGTGAGCACCAATACTGCCAGCTGAATAAAAGATTCTAACTACTGAAGGCACTAAATACTGACAGGCGTAGTTAGCAAATGAAAGATTTTGATAGAGAACAAACAATGTCTTTACCTTAATAATACATACCGGGTGATCAAAAAGTCAGTATAAATTTGAAAGCCGGCCAGTGTGGCCGTGCGGTTCTAGGCGCTTCAGTCTGGAACCGCGTGACCGCTACGGTCGCAGGTTCGAATCCGGCCTCGGGCATGGATGTGTGTGATGTCCTTAGGTTAGTTAGGTTTAATTAGTTCTAAGTTCTAGGCGACTGATGACCTCAGAAGTTAAGTCACATAGTGCTCAGAGCCATTTGAACCATAAATTTGAAAACTGAATAAATCACGGAATAATGTAGATAGGGAGGTACAAATTGACACACATGCTTGGAATGACATGGGGTTTTATTAGAACCAAAAAAATACAAAAGTTCAGAACATGTCCGACAGATGGCCCTTCATCTGATCAGAATAGCAATAATTAGCGTAACAAAGTAATACAAAGCAAAGATGATGTTCTTTGCAGGAAATGCTCAATGTGTCCACCATCATTCCTCAGCCAAAGCTGTAATCGAGGAATGAGCATGTCCGGAGTTATGGTGAGGCATTGGCGTCGGATGTTATCTTTCAGCATCCCTAGAGATGTTGGTCGATCACGATACACTTGCGACTTCAGGTAACCCCAAAGCCAATAATCGCACGGACTGAGATCTGGGGCCTGGGAGGCCAAGCATGGCGAAAGTGGCGGCTGAGCACACGATCGTCACCAAACGACGCGTGCTAGAGATCTTTCACGCGCCATCTGTTGGACGTTTTGTGAACTTTGTTTTTTTTGGTTGTAATAAAACCCCATGTCATTCCAAGCATGTGTGTCAATTTTTACCTCTCTATCTACATTATTCCTTGATTTATATTCCGGATATATTCCTGATATTTATATTCCTGATATATATATCAGATCATGATATCCAATATTACAAATGTACTCTTTGTGACGGACACGCGTCCAGATCGTCCGCCCTCAAAATTCTGCCATCTCTCTCCCCACATCCACCACTGCTGGCGGCTCACCTCCAACTACGCAACTAGACTTGGCCACTGTTTCTATGTTTCGATACAGTGTATCGATACGTGGAACTGTTTCAGTGTGTCGGAACGGCTGTGGTTCACTGTATCGAAACAGTGGTGTTTCATTCCGCCCCTGTCTCGGATATCCGGACCAGATTCGATCTCGAGCCAGACACAGAAACTGTATCGTTGTTTCAAAATAAGGCTGTTTTAGTCCACCTGTGCTTGGAGCGGACTGATTGTATCGAAACACTGATGTTTCATTCCGCTCTGTGTCGGACGAGATTCGGGCTCGGCACAGGTACTGAAACACAACATACCACTTCGTGAAACACTTTCAAGAGTGTCGAAAATCGTTTTGACAAGCAGTAGCATGAAGCTTAAGATATCCGAAAATAAAGCTTCGTTTCTAGATGACTGTCCTATTCCGAAATGGCGTAACATTTGCTTTATAAACATTAACCAAACAATAAAACAACGCGTACTATTCACATTCAAAATAATAAATATGTGAAAATCATTCAGTTAAATTACACTTTGTTTTATAACATACGTTTCTCTGTTCAAGTACAGTAATCATATTAAGAAACGCAAGTAAGCCTAGAACATTTTGTATACAAAAAAGGCGTAGAGTGACAGTTATTATACATATACATAAATTTAATGTAGGTATAATTGCAAGCAATCTGTTTGACATATCACTAACAGAGTAATGGTGAACGGGAAGGGCTGGGAAGCATGGTGAATTTATAGTAACGGTTCGAAACACCTTGAAAGACAAAATTTTTTCTGTTATATTTTGTTATTTATTCGAATTATTTGGCATTATTTGTGAGTCTATAGTCACTGTGCCTATTATCCACAATGATTCCCTTTGTGTGCATGGGAATTAGCAGGATGGGTATATTCCCATACCAGCGGAATGTGGGAATCCCAGTACCATATCCGTTGTTTCTGCAGTTCGCTCCCACCTCCAGTTCCGTTCGTGGTGGTTCTTCTGTCTTCAGCTATGGCTGTCCTCAGCCAATTGAAAAGTATGAAAGTCACACGACACGAAAGCAGAACATTTGCTGCATGAAATACGAAACTGCCAAGACGCCTAAGTGATAGTTTCATACTTTCTGCGATATGATTAGCGCTCTCGCACCTCATTTGTGTTTATATGGGCATACCTATACAGTAGACATTCAAGATGATAAAATGTCTAGGTTTATTAGATTACAAAACACAAACTGTTTCACTGTTTCGAAACAGCGTATCGAAACATTACATTGTACTGTTTCATTTGTTTCGAAACAGTTACGTGTTTCAGTTTGCCCATCTCTATGCGCAACGCTACGCGCTGTTTACATCCAACTGCCCAGCACTACAATAGCAAATATTCCAACAATGCAAACCAGCCACAGACTACACACAGCAGGCAGTGATTTTCATACAGAGCGCAACGTGGCGTTACCAACATAAAAACCTAAACAGCCTACTTACACTCCTTACCAATCTTCTGGCCAGAATGGGAACACGTTGCAAAGCACGTATTATTATTTATGGTGATCATACACCCCACCTTTTGTAAAGTCCAAGTGACCATCATAAATTACGATAGCTTCGCTGTAATTATTGTCTCTAAATAACAGCATCATTTCTGTTCGTCTCATTGCGTATTTATTTCAGATTTTCTGCACAATGATGCAGCATTTTTTTCTGAGTATGGTCCAAGTTTCATCGAGCTATTTTATTTGACAGTGACATAATGCGAAAGCTTTCTTTGTGCTTGAGTTTTCACTCCAGTGTAATTTATTTCAGTTACGTGATAGAGAGTTTTCTTGTTCATAGAAATCATGCTAGGGCGTAATTGGGGAAATATAAGTATATTACACGTTACATCGCGTTTTATACAGAAGTTAAAAAAAGAAAACGAGTTTGTGTTGGTGAATCGGGATTCGGGCGCGGCCTTAAACCAGTACTGCGTTTAACCCCGACCAAGCTACCTAACCCATAAGTCGAAGGATAATATTCGCGCGATGCCACTCCTGCAGTTATAGATGCGGCACAGAGGCTGCTGTACCATTACAAGTGATACCAGTAACTGGTATGTATTTCATCCGCAGTGTAAAGCCACGCTAGGTGGCGCTGTGGCACCATATGACTGCTGAAACAACGAGAAACGTGGACGGACATCGTGCCGTCGTAAAGGTTTAGTGCTTGCGGCGCGTTGCATACGAGCTGTGTATGGCAACCGAGATGCTTTACGCTGAATGCGTTCTCTGTTATTTGGAGGGAGCGTTCCCGTTCGGCGTCTTTAGGGTTCTAGTTCTTCTTTTATTGCGCCCGCTGCAGTTGTAGAAGGCGTTAACCTAGATTCCGAGACTAGACGGGACCCAACGGCACGAAACGAGACGACGCTACACTAAATACAGGCAGCTGTATTCTGGCTGCTTCGTACCGCATTATCCGTTATGGGCTGTCGAGCGGAGACATCAGAAGGCTTGTAGCAAGAACACATTGTCTGCGGCTTTGCGTGTTTCCCTTACGTAGGAACTCTGAACTGGACCGTTAACATGATGTTCCGGTAGCGAAGGACATTCCTGTATCTTCACGTGTACAATGCACTCTCGATGACAGATCCCACTGGGCTGGATAAAGATGATCGTAAACATCACCTCGTAAACATAATGCTCATCGGACGTGATGCCGCAGTTGTAAGGCACTGGCGTCGCATTCAGGAGACACTAAACCATAATCTTTCTTCTTACACTGCGCGCATCATCCGTACATTATATCTGATAAATGGCGACGTATGAACGTAGTTCAGCCTCCACACACGGCTCATTAGCTCTCGTGGATACCACGTCGAGAAGTCTTTGCGCACAACACTCCAACCAATTTGTAGCCGCAGGAAAGTGAGAATGTGGCCAAGCTGTAGACAGTGGTGGTATTCCTAGATGTCCATAAGGCTGCGATCACAGTGGTTGCGCTATCGGTGGATTTCTCCGATGGCCGGAGGCGGCCAATCTTTTCAAATAAGTGTACCACTGTAGCCGATCTCATCATCCGAACATACAGAATTCGGACGACAGTCGGTGAAATTCAGATCAGTATGTTTCCTTCGGTCAAATCGACGGACATTATCGCGCCCGAAATGTGGAGCGTGAGATATTGGAAGATTTAGTCCAAGAAATAGTGATTTTCTGACATCCTGAGGATGAAACTATCATAATCGGAATATATAGGTCAGAGTCTATAGACTGAAATCGCAGGTTTATACGAACCCTCAAACAGGGAAAATATTTATTGGAAATTCTAGGCATAGATTATAACCTCAATAAATAATTTGTTCAGGAGAAAAGGGAGGGGAACCTGTATGCTTATAGTTACTGTACTCGATCTTTTTTGCCCTTAGCTGTCTCCAAATTATTATTACTGCTTACTCGCGTTTTATGCCAGTTGGGTAGTGATTCTGTTAATATGAAGTGGTTTACGTACTGTATGTGTTTCCACTTTCAAGTGCTTCACCTTTTCAGAGTATCGGGGTGCTACACTTTATGCTTATCTTTCACTCTTGTGCTAAATGATAGTCGTTGCAGGTTAATGGACGTACGTCTCCACAACTTGAAAAAATACAGTGAAACAGAGTTTATAACTTGCTTTTCAAGGTCACCACGAAATAGCTCGAGTATGTAGCAGAACGTTTCTCCCGTCATCTCATGTATTCGTAAAAGTTGTCTGGTTACTCCGATAACTGAGGACTTAGTGTGTAGTGCTCGCCACGTTCTTTGGGAGACAAGAGAGCTCATTCAGATTCATTCGGCGTCTCTTCAGTTTGCAGAAGCCGCTATACTGCACTCGGATCTAAGCACGGAGGTCTCGTGGTATCCACCCCACCCTGAGAGGTTAAAACCTAACCTACATCATATACACAATAGATTCTAACCTAACCTAACCTCCTTGACCCTGGCAAAAACTGACGAAGGAGCTCGGACGCATTATGACCACGCTATCGGACGATGTTATCGGACGACATCTAGCAAAGGCGTCTGACTGTAGTTGTCGGTGCCATTGTGAACGCAGCCTAACAGGAAGTATAGGTCATTACCAGCATGTGTTAGTCTCTTACTAAATCTGCTACACTTCGGACCTAAGATCTGAAATTTCTGTTACAGTCTGTGAGTAACCGCCTGCTCGCTTTTCAGCCTGAACCCTTGACACCCTTCCACAGCCCGTCATCTTCACATGACGCCTCAAATTCAGACGATCTAGTTACTCATTTAAAGCTTCTCCTCAAACTCTCAGCACTGCCCTCCTGTTCCCAGACTTGTAGTTGTGCCATGTACAGATGTCACAAACGTACTGAAGTACCGCTGCAGGACAGTATATAATCAGTCGAACGACTACTGGTAAATTTACGACAGCAAAGAAACTCCGTAACTGGATCAAAAATTCAGTTTATCGACACAGAGGATAAAATGTGCGTAGATACTCTGCAACATGGCTCTGTAATAAAATTGTCCACACTGGACTCGCATTAGGGAGGTCGACGGTTCAATCCCGCGTCCGGCCATTCTGATTTACGGTTTTCCGTGATTTCCCTAAATCGCTCCGGGAAAATACCAGGATGGTTCCTTTGAAAGGGCACGGCCGACTTCCTTCCCCCTCCTTCCCTAATCCGATGACACCGATGACCTTGCTGTCTGGTCTCTTCCCTCAAACAACTCAACCCAATAAAATCGTCTTCCTTAGTTACATGATTTCTTTCAAGTCAGTGAGTCGTATCAATACAAGAAATGATGGCCCAAATGGGGAAGCGCTTTCCACTTGATGCAGAAAGAAAACTATTGCTTATTTCGTGGCTTGGATGTAAGGGTGAATCCCTGTACTTTAAAAAGTACTCATTAATAGGTTGATGCAAAAATTCATGGCTGTAGCAATACAATTGATGAGTAATTTATGATATACATATCCTGTCTCTAACTTATTCAAAACTCTGTCGTCATATCTGATTACCATGTCTGTGTGTGTGTGTGTGTGTGTGTGTGTGTGTGTGTCTGCTCGTAGGAGGTGAGAAATCACCAAGGCAAATTCAGACACCGTTTTTGTTATGACATATGTTTCAATGAAATGTGTTAGAAAGGGAATGGAAAAGTGAGAGTGCGCTGGTTCTGGATTTAAGAAAAAGTTTAAAAGTGTGGAAAACTACTAACAAGGTTTAAACATATCTCACAGCGGCGAGGAGTGGCGGCGCGTGTTGAGGCTCCATATCACGGATTGCACGGCCCCTCCCGCTGGAAGTTGAGTCCTACCTCGGGCATGGGCGTGTATATTCTTAGCATAAGTAAGTTTAAGTAGTGTCTAAGTCTAGGCACCTATGATCTCATCTGTTTGGTCCCTTAGGAATGCACACACATTTGAACATTTTGTTTTTATATGTCATACTCATCTTCACGTAGCATCAGCACGGTCTAATCTTCTCAGCATTTTATTTTTTAATTTTTTAAATTACTGCGGCTGCCAATCACCTGAGTTACTTGCAGTGAACATTAGTGATGGCTAAACTCTGTGAAAGCATTTCAGAGTGTCTTAGTGCACTACAACTTCTTTACTCTCACTCTCACATTTATCTTGTAACCGTGTGTAGACGATGCAAGTATTTCTCTTCTATGAATTATTAATTGTTTTAGGCTTTTGGCCTGTTCAGGTTGTACCGTTACTGCGGCATAGCTGGTGTGGATGTTCAGTAGCGGTAGGTCCTAAAATTACGATGTACGTGTTACTTTTATAGTACATCTCCTCATAACAGTAGGTACAATAGCCTCCAAATCCCATAATTATATAGTAAGTTTTGTACTTTTTGTTCCGAGTAGTGTGATATTTGCAGGAAATGGACATTACAAGTTGTTTAGTGCCTTGCACAAAGTAACTGATGACGGCCATATCACTCACAAGAAAATAATAGACATAAACCATTTTGTGTTGTTGGATGGGCGAAGAAGTTTTGGAGTACCCTGTGGGGGGAGGGGGGGGGGGTGACTGGCGAAGTTTCCCTGATGGAAACGTATCCTTATCATTGAAGACAGATATCATCTGCCCAGTGTCCCATCACGACTGTTCATTCTAGCATTGTTCTCTGTCCACAGTGGCTTCACTGATAGTTCTTGAAAGTTTAATAACAAAGTTTCAGAATTTCATTTTCAAGCCATTAAACTTTCTTTACGCTTACACAAAATAAGTCCAAACTTCCAGACCTTGTGAATTTACGCTTACATGCAAAAACGATAAGTTAAATTTAATTAGTCTCTGTTGATCCATCATGGACAGAGGACATCAGCTGGTGAGGTAATTATCAATGAAACTCACCAACAGCTGCGTAATTGCGACTGATAGTCAAAACAAAATAACATCTCAATTACATGCTGTTGGCGAATTTCAGTGACAATCATTTTAATTAATCCTTCAACCAAAACAATATATATTCGCTACTTGGTCTGTGTGTTAGGACTCGTTCTTCATCATTACGTATTTCTGAACTAAGTAATGACACTATCAAAGACTCTCCACGGAAATCCCCGAACGAAGAAGAAATGAACGTTTAGAAACTCTTTTACAGAGAACTATAGAATCTGTCTTTGTCTGTGCCTTGAAACTTCTAGTGAAGTGTGTTTAAAATGATTCAAATGGCTCTGACCACTATGGGTCTTAACTGCTGAGGTCATCAGTTCCCTAGAACTTAGAACTACTTAAACCTAACTAACCTAAGGACATCACACACATCCATGCCCGAGACAGGATTCGAATCTGCGACCATAGCGGTAGCGCGGTTCCAGACTGTACCGCCTAGAACCGCTCGGTCACCCCGGCCGGTAGTGAAGTGTGTACAATGCTATAGTCTATGAACTGTTATTCAATTTCGACGTAATATCGCTTGCTATAAGAGATGTTATCGTACAAAAATTTTAGAAAATCCAAAAAATTTTACATCAAGGAACAGCTTTTCGGACAGGTAGTACAAGAATGAAACCTACCGCACCAAGTACTCGATGAACAGAAAAAGTGTTATGAGATGTTCATTTTTCTGAAGACTCGAATGTTATCTGCTAGCGTATTGGCACACTGCGTTACACTACTTCATCCACCAGTTTCGTGGACATTAATGGTCATGAATCTCACGAGCAAATTCATGAGAAACAAGCATAAACGGCTACGAGCTATTTGTTGGTCGTTGTTGTTGTTGTGGTCTTCAGTCCTGAGACTGGTTTGATGCAGCTCTCCATGCTACTCTATCGTGTGCCAGCTTCTTCAACTCCCAGTACCTACTGCAACCTACATCCTTCTGAATCTGCTTAGTGTATTCATCTCTTGGTCTCCCTCTACGATTTTTACCCTCCACGCTGCCCTCCAATACTAAATTGGTGATCCTTGATGCCTCAGAACATGTCCTACCAACCGATCCCTTCTTCTGGTCAAGTTGTGCCACAAACTTCTCTTCTCCCCAATCCTAATTAGTTATGTGATCTACCCGTCTAATCTTCAGCATTCTTCTGTAGCACCACATTTCGAAAGCTTCTATTCTCTTCTTGTCCAAACTAATTATCGTCCATGTTTCACTTCCATACATGGCTACACTCAATACAAATACTTTCAGAAATGACTTCCTGACACTTAAATCTATACTCGATGTTAACAAATTTCTCTTCTTCAGAAACGCTTTCCTTGCCATTGCCAGTCTCCATTTTATATCCTCTCTACTTCGACCATCATCAGTTACTTTGCTCCCCAAATAGAAAAACTCCTTTACTACTTTAAGTGTCTCATTTCCTAATCTAATTCCCTCAGCATCAGCTGACTTAATTCGACTACATTCCATTATTCTCGTTTTGCTTTTGTTCATGTTCATCTTATATCCTCCTTTCAAGACACTGTCCATTCCATTCAACTGCTCTTCCAAGTCCTTTGCTGTCTCTGACAGAATTACGATGTCATCGGCGAACCTCAAAGTTTTTATTTCTTCTCGATGGATTTTAATACCTACTCCGAATTTTTCTTTTGTTTCCTTCACTGCTTGCTCAATATACAGATTGAATAACATCGGGGAGAGACTACAACCCTGTCTCACTCCCTTCCCAACCACTGCTTGCCTTTCATGTCCCTCGACTCTTATAACTGCCATCTGGTTTCTGTACAAATTGTAAATAGCCTTTCTCTCCTCGTATTTTACCCCTGCCACCTTCAGAATTTGAAAGAGAGTATTCCAGTTAACATTATCAAACGCTTTCTCTAAGTCTACAAATGCTAGAAACGTAGGTTTGCCCTTCCTTGATCTAGCTTCTAAGATAAGTCGTACGGTCAGTATTGCCTCACGTGTTCCAACATTTCTACGGAATCCAAACTGATCTTCACCGAGGTCGGCTTCTACTAGTTTTTCCATTCGTCTGTAAAGAATTCGCGTTAGTATTTTGCGGTTGTGACTTATTAAACTGATAGTTCGGCAATTTTCACATCTGTCAATACCTGCTTTCATTGGGATTGGAATTATTATTATATTCTTCTTGAAGTCTGAGGGTATTTCGCCTGTTTCATACATCTTGCTCACCAGATGGTAGAGTTTTGTCAGGACTGGCTCTCCCAAGGAATGATGTCTACTCCGGGGGCCTTGTTTCGACTCAGGTCTTTCAGTGCTCTGTCAAACTCTTCACGCAATATGGTATCTCCCATTTCATCTTCATTTACATCCTCTTCCATTTCCATAATGTATTTGATGGTCATTTCTCACTAAAAAGGTGGGATGTCCGTACAGCTGATCCTTCGCTGTTGTAACACGGCCGATGCGATTTATAATTGGTCACACTTTATTATATCAGAATGACGTGAATGTTCAAGGGCCAACGTGTTTACAAGGTATTCAAAGCACGGCCATATTTTTAAAAATGACAAATGCTCTATTGCGACATCAGTATGAACCGCACTGAAATACAGTTGGTAGTATTTTCGCTGCAGATAGCGAAAATGTTGCGGGATGGCATAAATTGAGGTTCTCCTATATGAATCGTATAAATAAGAAAACGTATCAAATATTCGTCCTTTTCCTTCACCATAAGGTATCTTTCGCATAAAATGTTTTCAGGCTAATACAACTGTCGACATATGAATGGGCTTAGCATCCCCACAAACAACTGAGAGAAGAAAAGCTGTAAACTTTTACAGATTGAAAACTATTAACTTTGAATACTAAATGCGTTGCATGTATGTTTTCCTATTTACTCGTTAAACAGTACTGGGAACTACCATATAAAATACCGTCTTCTGCTTAACATCTGTGAGTTATGACGCTTTACTGTCCTTAAATCACCTGAAATCCCTAGTGTGTAGGCACAGTTTTCCAGCTTTAGCCAGCAACTGAGTATGCTTGTCACTCCAAAATTTATTACTAAAAGTACATGTTACCTGTTGAACGTATGTGTGACTTCTAAATTTCAAAACGTAGCTAACACAGAGAAACATTTTACACTCTGTTTATGACGATTCATTACGTAAACCAAATAAATTACAGAACTTTCTTAATGACTCATTTTAGTATACGGTTTTGAGTACAGCCTACCTGTTTATCAACGAAGCCATGCAAGTGGTCCCACCAACGTCAGTTTGATGCTATAGTATACCAAATACTCCACTCTCTCAGTAAGTTCTAAATTTTTTTCAGATCTTACTATCTTTCCTCAGAGAGCGTAATGGATAAGGTTGCAAGGTGTACTAGAGTTTGAAAGATCCGTAATTTACTTCCGTAAGGAGTGGCGATTGCTGGAGATATGGAAAATGAGACAGCCAAAGTACAGTATATCTCTGCAACAAGAAACTTCATCGCCCTCGTTAAAACACATGATGCGTGCATAGTGTGACTAAAATTACTTGAAGTACTACCATCGTTTTTCAGTCGAAACTATCGAAAATCTTGTGATGTTAAAACTTTGGGAAGACAGTTTCTTCAAATGCTGTGTGTACATGCTCGCATTGAATCTGTAGTTTGGTAGTTCCTATGGTATACTTCTTACAGCAGAATTCGTATCAATCTTTGATCACAAACATTTTGTGTCATTTTACTTGGATTATGATCTTCAGGTCAGGTTATAACTGTATTAGTGTGCATGATTACAGAAGGATACACTGAAACATGAGCAATCAATAAACATAAATATAAATCGTGAAAAACTGGGACATGACAAACAGGTAAGTATCATTGTAATGCATCATACTCCTGTCAATAAAAGGGTATGAAGACAAAGTTTTCAGTCGTGAAATGTAGCCTCCGAAAAT
Source organism: Schistocerca americana (assembly GCF_021461395.2). Lineage (NCBI taxonomy): Eukaryota > Metazoa > Arthropoda > Insecta > Orthoptera > Acrididae > Schistocerca > Schistocerca americana. The sequence goes on along the minus strand of NC_060119.1, from coordinate 458,050,432 downwards.
ATGAAACATGGAACTCAAAGACTAACTACTGTATGTGACCCGTTCGGAGGGAAGTAAGAGTAATGCAATACGTCCCGTCTACGACGAGGAGACAGAGCTCAAGTTCTGGTTTGGGAAAGACCTGGAAGGAAATCGACAGTGCCCTTTCAGAGACATGACACCAACAATTTAGAGAAATTACGGAAAGTCTAGATCTGGTTGGTCAGAGAAAGGTTTCGACAGCCGTTCTCCCATCGTACGTCCACCTACGAAGTGAGCGCTCATTGCGGCTGGCTGCTGTGCGGACGACCAGTGGCGCCTGCTGTATGGGAGCACAGGACCATGTGAACGCCTCACTTTCGACACGTTGCAGATTTATTGGCTATTTTTCTTTGAGTGCTGTTAAACATAACATAGATGTTGCATTGTGGAAGATACAGTACTTTAAACTAGCACGCTACTGCTCCTCTAGACTCCATGAATCGTGGTATCAGGGTCGCGACCACATCTTCAGTTGTGTACGTTTTAAGGAGCTTTTGCGCATGCGCAACTCACTTGACGTAATTTCCCCACGGACCAGATGCACACGGATTTGGTAAACAATTTGCACAGTTCACAATGTGGACAGCTAACCCTGGTCACTCAACTAGAAGTTTACGTCAGAGCCACCAGACGGTGGTACAATGCGGCAGACTTCTATCCCCATTCGCTCGGTATAAATCCTGCTAGGTGACAGCACACTCCTCAGATATGCTAATTCAATCACTACACACTGTAGTAAAACTAGATCAGATGTCAGTATACAGGGTGGTCCATTGATCGGGACCGGGCCAAATATCACACGAAATAAGCGCCAAACGAAAAAACTACAAAGAACGAAACTTGTCTAGCTTCAAGGGGGAAACCAGATGGTTGGCCCGCTAGATGGCGCTGCCATAGGTCAAACGGATATCAACGGCGTTTTTTAAATAGGAACTCCTATTTTTTATTACATATTCGTGTATTACGTAAAGAAATATGAATGTTTTAGTTGGACCACTTTTTTCGCTTTGTGATTGATGGCGCTGTAATAGTCACAAACGTATAAGTACGTGGTATCACGCAATATTCCAAGAGTGCGAACGATATTTGCTTCGTGATACATTACCCGTGTTAAAATGGACCGTTTGGCCGGCCGAAGTGGCCGTGCGGTTAAAGGCGCTGCAGTCTGGAACCGCAAGACCGCTACGGTCGCAGGTTCGAATCCTGCCTCGGGCATGGATGTTTGTGATGTCCTTAGGTTAGTTAGGTTTAACTAGTTCTAAGTTCTAGGGGACTAATGACCTCAGCAGTTGAGTCCCATTGTGCTCAGAGCCATTTGAACCATTTTGAAAATGGACCGTTTACCAATTGTGGAAAAGGTCGATACGGTGTTGATGTATGGCTATTGTGATCAAAATGCCCAACGGGCGTGTGCTATGTATGCTGCTCGGTATCCTGAACGACACCATCCAAGTGTCCGGACCGTTCGCTGCATAGTTACGTTATACAGGGTGTTACAAAAAGTTACGGCCAAACTTTCAGGAAACATTACTCACACACGAAGAAAGAAAATATGTTATGTGGACATGTGTCCGGAAACGCTTACTTTCCATGTTAGAGCTCATTTTATTACTTCTCTTCAAATCACATTAATCATGGAATGGAAACACACAGCAACAGAACGTACCAGCGTGACTTCAAACACACTGTTTCAGGAAATGTTCAAAATGTCCTCCGTTAGAGAGGATACATGCATCCACCTTCCGTCGATTGGAATCCCTGATGCGCTGATGCAGCCCTGGAGAATGGCGTATTGTATCACAGCCGTCCACAATACGAGCACGAAGAGTCTGTACATTTGGTACCGGGGTTGCGTAGACAAGAGCTTTCAAATGCCCCCATAAATGAAAGTCAAGAGGGTTGAGCTCAGGAGAGCGTGAAGGCCATGGAATTGGTCCGCCACTACCAATCCATCGGTCACCGAATCTGTGGTTGAGAAGCGTACGAACACTTCGACTGAAATGTGCAGGAGCTCCATCGTGCATGAACCACATGTTGCGTCGTACTTGTAAAGGCACATGATCTAGCAGCACAGGTAGAGTATCCCGTATGAAATCATGATAACGCGCTCCATTGAGCGTAGGTGGAAGAACATGGGGCCCAATCAAGACATCACCAACAATGCCTGCCCAAACGTTCACAGAAAATCTGTATTGATGACGTGATTGCACAATTGTGTGCGGATTCTCGTCAGCCCACACATGTTGATTGTGAAAATTTACAATTTGATCACGTTGGAATGAAGCCTCATCCGTAAAGAGAACATTTGCACTGAAATGAGGATTGACACATTGTTGGATGAACCATTCGCAGAAGTATACCCCTGGAAGCCAATCAGCTGCTGATAGTGCCTGCACACGCTGTACATGGTACGGAAACAACTGGTTCTCCCGCAGCACTCTCCATACAGTGACGTGCTCAACGTTACCTTGTACAGCAGCAACTTCTCTGACGCTGACATTAGGGTTATCGTCAACTGCACGAAGACTTGCCTCGTCCACTGCAGGTGTCCTCGTTGTTCTAGGTCTTCCCCAGTCGCGAGTCATAGGCTGTAATGTTCCGTACTCCCTAAGACGCCGATCAATTGCTTCGAACGTCTTCCTGTCGGGACACCTTCGTTCTGCAAATCTGTCTCGATACAAACGTACCGCGCCACGGCTATTGCCCCGTGCTAATCCATACATCAAATGGGCATCTGCCAACCCCGCATTTGTAAACATTGCACTCACTGCAAAACCACGTTCGTGATGAACACTAACCTGTTGATGCTACGTACTGATTGCTTGATACTAGTACTATAGAGCAATGAGTCGCATGTCAACACAAGCACCGAAGTCAACATTACCTTCCTTCAATTGGGCCAACTGGCAGTGAATCGAAGAAGTACAGTACATACTGACGAAGCTAAAATGAGCTCTAACATGGAAATTAAGCTTTTCCGGACACATGTCCACATAACATCTTTTCTTTATTTGTGTGTGAGGAATGTTTCCTGAAAGTTTGGCCGTACCTTTTTGTAACACCCTGTATAAGGAAACAAGAAGTGTTCAGCCACATGTGAAACGTCATCCACGACCTACAACAAATGATGATGCCCAAGTAGATGTTTCAGCAGCTGTCGCGGCTAATCCGCACATCGGTAGCAGACAAACTGCGTGAGAATCGGGAATCTCAAAAACGTCGGTGTTGAGAATGCTACATCAACATCGATTGCACCCGTACCATATTTCTGTGCACCAGGAGTTGCATGGCGACGACTTTGAACGTCGTGTACAGTTCTGCCACTGGGCACAAGAGAAATTACGGGACGATGACAGATTTTTTGTACGCGTTCTATTTAGCGATGAAGCGTCATTCACCAACAGCGGTAACGTAAACCGGCATAATATGCACTATTGGGCAACGGAAAATCCACGATGGCTGCGACACGTGGAACATCAGCGACCTTGGCGGGTTAATGTATGGTGCGGCATTATGGGAGGAAGGATAATTGGCCCCCAATTTATCGATGGCAATCTAAATGGTGCAATGTATGCTGTTTCCTACGTAATGTTCTACCGATGTTAGTACAAGATGTTTTACTGCATAACAGAATAACGATGTACTTCCGACATGATGGATGTCCGGCACGTAGTTCGCATGCTGTTGGAATAGCATATTTCATGACAGGGGGATTGGTCGTAGAAGCACCATACCATGGTCCGCACGTTCACCGGATCTGACGTCCCCGGACTTCTTTCTTTGGGGAAAGTTGAAGGATATTTGCTATCGTGATCCGCCGACAACGCATGACAACATGCGTCACCGCTTTGTCAATGCATCTGCGAACGTTACGGAAGGCGAACTACTCGCTGTTGAGAGGAATGTCGTTACACGTATGGCCAAATGCATTGAGGTTGATGGACATCATTTTGAGCATTTATTGCATTAATGTGGTATTTACAGGTTATCACGCTGTAACAGCATGCGTTCTCAGAAATGATAAGTTCACAAAGGTACATGTATCACACTGGAACAACCTAAATAAAATGTTCAAACGTACCTACGTTCTGTATTTTAATTTAAAAAACCTACCTGTTACCAACTGTTCGTCTAAAATTGTAAGCTATATGTTTGTGACTATTACAGTGCCATCTATCACAAAGCGAAAAATGTGGTCCAGCTAAAACATTCATATTTCTTTACGTACTACACGAATATGTAATAAAAATTGGTGTTCCTATTTAAAAAACGCAGTTCATATCCGTTTGATCTATGGCAGTGCCAACTCGCGGGCCAACCATAGCGCCTTCTGCTTTCCCCCTTCAAGCTGGGCAAGTTTCTTTCTTTGTAGTTTTTTCGTTTGACGCTTATTTCATGAGATATTTGGCCCGGTCACGATCAATGGACCACCCTGTATGTTAAAGTTGCACTGACAGTGAACCTATATTGTAGGTTTCCGAATGAGTTTCATTATATTAAGCTATGAATTTTATCTTACAGTTATCCATTTGAGGCGGTGAGAATCATAAGGGCCTAAGGCGCGTCAACGTCGACTGTGAGATCGTAGCATTTATTCATGCTTCTGCAATCTGTTTATCGAATCAAGAGACAGGTTTATCTATGCTGTAGGCCCACGATGCACACTTTGTGTCTGGATTTCGCTGTGTACTGTGGGGGAATCGCCTTTTGTGTGCAGTGTGAACAAGAACTGTGTTGAATCTATTTTAAATCCTAACAGAAAAGTAAAGCTGTGAGGACGGGTTGTGAGTGTTGCATTAGTAGCTCAGTCGGTAGGGCATTTGCCCGCGAAAGGCAAAGGTCCCGAGTTCTGGACACGGCCCGGCACACAGCTTTAATCTGCAAGGAAGTTTCGTATCAGCGCACAGTCCTCTACAGAGTGGAACTCTCATTCAGGGAACAGAAAAGTAAATTACCAGGAAAAGTTAGCCGCAAAGGAACTACGGCCTCCGAGGACAAATCCTTTGACTGACACAGTGACGAAATCAAATATGCGTAAATACAAGCGAACATTAAACAAGGAAGTGTACAGTTGTTGTGTGGGGGTAGCGTATGAATATCCGATTTTCAGCCAGGAAGTAAATTCGTGAACTAATACATCTGTTGGGGATCTTGTACATTTAACCGAAAAAAGGGAAAAATAAGAAAACTCCGACTTACACAAAAATGCGAAAAGGAGAGTTACGATAGCTTGCACGTTATTTCGTTATTGCCCTAAACTGTACTTAATTATTTAAAAAACCACAAAATTCCACAAAATCTATTATTTCTGTTGTCAGATAAGGTATGCATATTATTATTATTACTGTTGTTATTATTACTGGCAGTGGCCGTGGTTGTACAAACGTGTTGATAAGCATAACTGTTATACAGCAGGTGCTATCAATTTCACACTCTCAAATGTATCTGAATCTAAAAATTTGGGAACACGCAGAATGTATACTCACGAGTAGCCACTGCAGAGGATTCCAGTTGGATCCCTGGTATTCCGAGAGATTTTTCCTTGGTGGGTGGACGGGTATGGCGTGATCTGGGCCTCGGGAGGCAAACTGCGGGACCACTTGACTGGCCAGTGTCCTGTTACACGGTTCTAACAACTACATACATTATTTCTGTATTCCGTAGACTGATCTGAAGAGTGTCGTGCCTGATGAAACCTATTATCGAATGAAATATATGAAAATTTTGCGGTCAGTCACATAAAATTATACAATTTCAGACACTTGATACGAGGGCTGTTCAAAAAGAATTTTACTGTTGAAACCAACAATGGCATTCGGGCGCGCTTGCTCTCTACCTCTGTAGGCACTCGTAGTGAGCAAGGCTAATTTTTATTCGCGACTGTCGAAAAACCAGTCATTAGCTAGGCAGATGTTGGCAAGAGAACACGTGTAAGTGGTGGCCGTCGTATTTTCTGTTGTGACGACAGAAAAAAGTGGAACAACGTCATTGCGTCAAATTTCGTTTTAAGCTTAGCGAGTCGGAACAGTGAGTACCCCACAGAGAGAGCAGTGGTACAACCGCTTCAGAGGTAGCCGCTCATCAGTGAAGAATGAAGCACGTTCAGGTAAGCCCGTAACATCCGAAAGTGAGGATGATGCAGGATAGACGAACCACGATCAGCTGGGACTAGTTAGCATAGTTGCAAGCTCTTAAGAAGAGTCTTTTTTTGGTTACCTAGACACGTATTTAATTAACGGGTCCTACATGATTTTGCAGGAAAGCGTTAAGCTGTCTGCCGCATTCACCAGAGTACTGCACAAAACTACAGAATAATGAAAAACCAAAATCGATGTCAAGCATCCGCGGTCTCCCCTGAGTGAAATGAATTTCCTGTGTTACTTGAATTCACTGTGTCCGGAAAGTTTTTGCATTAATGAATGAAATGTAATATGTTCCAGTCTCACAAGCTGCGACATCATGGCGAAAAAACACAGTGACCCGTGTATGTAATAAGTTTCCTTTAATTTACGACTATGGTCACAATCTTCTTTGTTTAACAGATTACCGGTTTCGGTCTTTAATGACCATCATATCTGTTTCATAAAAACAAAGTCCTAATGCACTGCAGCCATAGTGGTGTGATTTATATGTACAGGGCTATTATAAATGATTGAAGCGATTTCATAAATTCACTGTAGCTCCATTCATTGACATATGGTCACGACACACTACAGATACGTAGAAAAACTCATAAAGTTTTGTTAGGCTGAAGCCGCACTTCAGGCTTCTGCCACCAGAGCGCTCGAGAGCGCAGTGAGACAAAATGGCGACAGGAGCCGAGAAAGCGTATGTCGTGCTTGAAATGCACTCACATCAGTCAGTCATAACAGTGCAACGACACTTCAGAACGAAGTTCAACAAAGATCCACCAACTGCTAACTCCATTCGGCGATGGTATGCGCAGTTTAAAGCTTCTGGATGCCTCTGTAAGGGGAAATCAACGGGTCGGCCTGCAGTGAGCGAAGAAACGGTTGAACGCGTGCGGGCAAGTTTCACGCATAGTGATGTGAAAGATTCAGTGTTTAAACCTCCTCTACCAAGAAACGTGCCAGAACTGCGAGCTCGCATCAACAATGCTTTCGAACTCATTGATGGGGACATGCTGCGCCGAGTGTGGAGGAACTTGATTATCGGCTTGATGTCTGCCGAATCACTAAAGGGGCAAAATCGAACATTTGTGAATGCCTAAAAAAACTTTTTGAGTTTTTGTATGTGTGTGCCGGCCGAAGTGGCCGTGCGGTTAAAGGCGCTGCAGTCTGGAACCGCAAGACCGCTACGGTCGCAGGTTCGAATCCTGCCTCGGGCATGGATGTTTGTGATGTCCTTAGGTTAGTTAGGTTTAACTAGTTCTAAGTTCTAGGGGACTAATAACCTCAGCAGTTGAGTCCCGTAGTGCTCAGAGCCATTTTTTTTTGTATGTGTGTGCAAAGCGTTGTGAAAATATCTCCAATAATAAAGTTATTGTAGAGCTGTGAAATCGCTTCAATCATTTGTAATAACCCTGTATTTGACGATGCTGGTTCTGATTCCACTTTTAACATTTCAGGATGCTACAATGGCTGCAGTACATTAGGACTTTGTTTTTATGAAACAGATCTGATGATGGTCATTAAAGACCGAAACCGGTAATCTGTTAAACAAAAAAGATTGTGACTTTTATGTCCCAGTGCTCCAGAAAGTCTCAAACTATTCCGATACCAAAGTGGATTCTTCTTGTACATTGTTTCGGAATTATGTCACTGCATCGACGTTTCAGTGCTACTCCTTTCTGCATTTGAAAGTTTAAGTACACTAACCAGTTGTAGCATTTTTTTTTTTTTTTTGTTAATTCATACGTCCCTTTGAGGCTTATCGATGCGTGGCGGAGAGGAAGCCATACGTTTTATCGCTGCATTGAATATTTGATTATACCTGTTAAATGTTGCTGGTGACCTGGAGCCGATACTTTCACAACATTTTCGTTTTATTACTTTCCGTGTCACGGATGATGCCACCAATCGGTAGCCAACGCGACGCCCAGTGGAGCGGAATATTTTCAAGCGCATTAATCGCCAACAAAGGGGGCATAAAACACAAGAGTGGACGCGAGAGAGTTTTGTACTGGATTTTGCTACCGCGGCGGGTTGTGGGTGGGGTGAGGCGTGGGGGTGTAGTGCTTCCGCAATAGCCGCTCTGCCTGCAGGCCTACACACATCCCCCCCCCCTTTCCCCTCAAACCATCTCACCCGCGCGCCAGCGGACTGTAAAAATTGAAGCTGCGCGCATTCCGCGATTCAGACACCGGCTGTGTGCTATTGGCGGGGAAGGTGCGCGGCAGCGGGAGGGGCAGGAGCTGGGCCCGATCAGGCACGAAACTCATAAAACGTGATTCATGCTTCCGCTTTATGGGAGCTCCCGCCTCTCGTCGCCAGGCTAACAGAGTGCTTCTGTTTCTTTATAGTCGCGACATTACTGCGTGCGCTGCACCCTCCTACTGAAACACCTTTTCCCGCCGCAGTTTCGTATTTTTCACTCTCTCCCCTTCCTCCGTCTTTTTTCCACTAGCGTCAGCTGGGAAAAAAGGGTGTAGGTCTTTTGCACTGAATTAGAGATCTGTCCCCCTCCGAAACTGTACAATATTTTGCCTCACTCCCTTTTGTCCTGGCTCCATATTCCGGACTCCATTTCGGCCGTTAGTTACAAGCAGTTACTATTTCTAACACCTGCCGCATCGAGGCACCTACAAAATGCTTTAGAACGTTGAAATCACGTATCGGGACTACAGTATTCACTTACAGATGGACAGGCTGTAATCACAATGTTTTGCATTGGCAGCAGTCTACTATATTTAGGGGTACTTGACGTGTGCAAGAAATAATTTTTGCGTGATTTTTCAGAATGGATTCTGTAATAACGAAATATTGGCAGCACGCGTTAAGAAAAAGAAGGAAAAGCATTTTATTTTATCAAAGTTTGAGGTAACTACATCTTCAAAAAATAAATTGTTAAAAAAATAATTTCCTGTAATTATTCAAATAAGAATCGTTAAATGTTTTAAATCAACCACAAATGCAGGACTTGAAAATACCGGCAGCCGTAATTTTATTAAGTATTTTATGTGATTACTAGTTTCGATACAATGCCACAATCCTCACGTCATTATACACATAGCTAGGTAATTCATCGAAACATCTGTGCTATTATAGAGATCACTAGTTTCAAATGGCTTTCGCAGATTTCTAAAACTTCTTTGTAGATGTGGATCCTCCGCACCTCTAATGACAGGTGTGGAGAGTCCACATACGCAGAGAGTATCAGATATTTACAGAAGCCAACTGAAATTACTGAGCCGCGCGGGAATATCCGAGCGGTCAGGGACGCTGCAGTCATGGACTGCGCGGCTGATCCCGGCGGAGGTTCGAGTCCTCCCTCGGGAATGTGTGTGTGTGTTTGTCATTAGGATAATTTTGGTTAAGTAGTGTGTAAGCTTAGGGACTGATTACCTTAGCAGTTAAGTCCCGTAAGATTTCACACACATTTGAACATTTTTTGAAATTACTGATCCCTGCAATACCACAGACGTTTAGATCATTATCTAGCTACGCGTATGGGGCCTGAAGATGCTGCCGATGAGGCACCGAAACTGGTAGTCATATAAAACAATGAACAAAATTACGGCTGTCGGTTTTTATTTTCTTCAACTCTTCAAATGGTTCAAATAGCTCTGAGCATTATGGGACTTAACATCTGGGGTCATCAGTCCCCTAGAACTTAGAACTACTTGAACCTAACTAACCTAAGGACATCACACACATCTATGCCCGAGGCAGGATTCCAACCTGCGACCGTAGCAGTCGCGCGGTTTCAGACTGAAGCGCGTAGAACAGCTCGCCACACCGGCCGGCTTCAACTCTTCGATCACCCGCAGTCCCTTTCCATTTACAGAAGATAGAACTACAGAAAGAAATGAAGGATTTTGGAACTGGTTTATTTTTGCAGGTGGGTACAATTTTTGATACTATTTTAGTTTGATTGTACGAAATTGAATCATCCTCGTCTGGCCGTCTCCAGTTTTCCTGTTTTTGACCAAGATGGACATTCGAATCTCGTTCCCATCGGATTCGACACTTTTACCAGATCAGTGGCGAAGACGTAACTTCATCGAAATTACGATCTCCGCTAGTTGTGCAAGTGACAAGTTGCTTACTTTTTGAGACGAAGGAAAATATGAATAACCTGCTTGTTGCAGGCATCTACATGTTAGAGATCAGAACAGCTGTAGATGGTGTGAAAGGAGACAAGGGAACATTTACCTGACGAACTGCGATTTGTTGGCGGGGAGAAAGCGGGACTTCCTTGTTGTGTGGCAATGGGTTTATCGGTATTGAAACAGAGTCGGTGATGGAGCTGAGTACAGGTCTGTGTGTTGGAGATTATTAGTTTCTGATGTACTTCCCTGCATTCAGGAGATACAACACAACAAAATACCTACGACGCATGCTGACGAACGCTGTTTTTCACTGGAAGAGGCAGGACCTTGACCTCCTATTAAATACGGTCTTCTTTTGTTCCAACCACCGGAGGCTTAATATCTTCTAGTACTAACTATAAAAGTCTTCACGAAGTCGGCTTGTAACTGAAGCCACGTGTGTGTCTCCGATCTCTCGGTACAGGAACAGGAGTATGCAGTGAGCAACCTAACAAGTACTTTGGCAAGTAGTGCAGTTGCGTCCGGTATAGCTTGGAAAGGGAGAACAACATGTTTTCATGTCTAAACCGTGACATGACGTCACTCACGAAGTCTCGATGAAAGTGATTAATTTTGTACTTCATTATTTATTTATGTTCTCGAATTTTCTTTTGACTTACCGTCTAGGTGAAACACGAAAGCATCTACTACTGCATCTACACGACAACTCTGCGAGTCAAACTTTGTTGTCTGGTAGAATGTTCATCGACCCACCTTCAGATTATTTCACCGCCCTTCCACCCCCGAACAGCATGCGAGAAAAACAAACACTTAAAACGTCCAGCACCAGCTCTGATTTCTCTTGTTTTGTTCGTTTCTCCCTATACAGGTTGCTGTTATGAAAATATTTATGCTTTCAGAAATTTCGTGAAAGGATTTCACCGCAACGCAATTTGCCTTTGTTTTAATGATTGTCACCCAAAATCGCATATCATTTTCATGACTCTCCCTCCCCTATTTCGCGATAATACAAAAGTAGGTGCCCATCCTTGAAATTTCTCGATGTCTCCACACATGAGTATTTCAGAAGATGACAGTCTGGAGTAGTGCAGGCAGTCTCTGTAATAGAACTGTTGCGTCTTCAAAGGGTTCTACCAACAAAATGCAACCTCTGGGTCGCCTACCCACAAAATTATGTATATGATCGTACCACTACAAGCTGTTAGTAACTGTAATCTCTACGTACTGTGTTAAATTTGATATTTATCATGTAACCGAAATTCAACGGATTCCTTCCAGTACTCGTGTGAATGACCTCACACCTTTCCTTACTTAAAGTTATTTGCCACTTTTTGCAGCATACATTTGTCTTGTCTAAATAATTTTGAAATTGGTTTTGGTTTTTTAATAACTTTACTAAACGGAAAATAACATCACCATATACAAACAATCCAAGAGGAAAATTATGCCTACATGCATATCACTGCAGGAACCATTTTTCAAACTCTAATGGAGATGGGAAATCTGCCGGCTGGAGTGACTCCACTTTCTGTAGATGGCACGGGTGCAACTGTTATGCTCTTGAAGTTCTCAAAACTGTTGGAACTGCATTCAGAGCTCGTGATATGACCCAACTACTGGTAGCACGATTGTCATTAATTGCGTGTAGCACTTTCTCTTCCAAATGCGGTGTTCTCATAAGGCTAGTATTTTCATTCTAACACGAGTAGAACACGTGTAATGTACCGATGCAAAACCAAGCACCCCAATGGTAAGAGGAAACGGAAATCACCGAGATGGATCACCATTTTGGAAACAGAAAACTACTGCAACCACGGCATTGTTCCTGGATAATGCTAAACGTAGTATCGCCCAGCGAAATACCACAGAAATTACCACACTGGACGGCATTTTGGAGGACGACGGTTCAAATTGACGACCGGCCATCTAGATTTAGGTTTTACTTGATTTCCCTAAATTGGTCCAGGCAAATGCTGCGACGGTTCCTTTGAAGGAGGGGGGTGGGGGGCTGACTTCCTTCCCCATCCCTGAAACATTCCAAGCTTGTGATCCATCTCTAATGACGTCTATGACGTAATGCAGAATGTGTTGGTTCTTAATTGCAAAAACTTGTACAATTCATATTTGTCGGTTTCAGCGCTATATACCACGAAAGGAAAACAACGGTTTGAGTAAATCGTACATATTTTTAGCACAGAATCCGAAGATGCAAGAAAAATGGGAATTCCCATTTGAAATTACGTAGTTGACCACGCCAACGCAAGAGGGCCGATTGTAACACAGACAGATGTCCCCTATTATTGACTTTTCGTCTAGAACAATTTTCGAATGATATACCACTTTCGAGATATTTTGTTAACCCGATTTCAACGACCCTGTATAATCCATTCTCTGACCACCCCGACTGGTCTAACCCTCCGTTATTAATTGTTGTCTTAAAACATGCCATATCTTCCTGCTCCTCCTTCTAGTCAATGGTTTTCACACGTTCCTCTCCTCACCGATTTTGCGTAGAACCGCCTGAATTCTTATCAGTCCGCTCAATTTTAGTTGTATATACCGCAATATCTCAAACGCTTCGATTCTTTTGTTTTCTTGGGGTGTTCTCGCGGTCATACAGTGGACTTGCGCCTGCGGAGAACGTAACAAATCCCTGCGGTTAATGAGTCTAAAGGTGGATCTCGTTGTCTCACATTTCTTCAGTTTGCTCTCAATCCACAATCTTTACTCAACCGATGGTTCATTCCATTCAGTAAGTCACGGACGTCATACTCGAATTCTCTTATTATCGCCAAGTTATCAGCGAACATTACCAGAGATATTGATTCACCTTGAATTTTAATCCCACTACTGAAGCTTTCTTTTATTTTCGGCCCAGCTTCTTCAGTGTATACAGAGTGCCCAAGGAAGAACGGTCAGTATACAGAGATATGACATGTTTACTCGACTTTCTTGTGTTGAATGGTCTTCCTATCATATCTCTGAATACTTACCATCGCTCCTGCGACGCGCTGTAGATTAAATAGTTGGGGCGAAAGACTACATCGGTTTTTTATATTCTTTCTAATCCGAGTACTTCGTTGTTGGTATTCCATTCTTATTCTCCTCTCTTCATTATTTTACATATATTGTATTATCCGTTCTTCTCTGTAACATGAGTATTTCCCCATCATACAGCATTTTAATTCACAAATGTATTTTCTAGTTCGTCAAATGCTATAAAGGTGTCTCGATTTTTCTTAATCTTACTCTTATTATCAAGCGCACTGTTAGAATCTCTCTGGTGCCTGCATCATTTTGAAAGCTAAATTTTTCGTCATCTAACAGATGTTTAGTTTGCTTTCTCATCTCTGTGTGTTATTCTTTTCAGCGCCTGTGATGCATGAGCTGTGGCAGACTGTTCCTATGCCGATCTAACAGGTGAATGGCACACTAGAGCGTTCAGGAATTGTCCTTCATACCTAAACACTGTGTGCCACTCTTGGGACGTCTGTTCCACTACGCAGTCCTCCTGTGCAAGCATCTGCTCAGTGTATGTTTGTAAGAAGAATGGCATCCAGTTCACAAGGACCTCATTCAATGCATCATACACATCTACATCTGTAATGCTACTTCTAAATTGGAATCAACACAGATTTCTAAAATATTATCAATTCGAATACAATTTGACTTTCTAAATCTGCTAATTCATGTTCTATGTATACTTTCTCATGAATCCAAGCATTTCATCAAGTTCTGCACGTATCAATGTCAGTGTTTGATACATAAAGGGTGTTAATGTAATGAGGGTACAAATTTTCAGGGACTATGGAGAATTCAAAAGGAGAAATCTGAAGCAATAAACCATGGCCAAAGACTACGGCTCAAACATGGATGCATACCAAACTAAAATGACAGAAGATAAAAGGCATTAATTTATTAAATCACAGAAAAATTCCTAGGTACAAAAATATGGCTTCGTTTGTGTTATATGGACAACAAATAGAGGCCAAAGTTGGTAGGCTGCAGGGAAGCCATAAGCTGCCCATTTAAACACACCATTCAGGCTGGCTGAAGTAGGAAAGCGGACGCATTGTGACTAAAGCTGATTGTCCCGTGGATAATGGAACTCTTCAACACATATATCTGTACGCAGATTGGCGTGGTACATTATTTCACTGCACGCTTCAGGTGGACAGGCCATTGGCCTTGTTGTGGTTGTTATGATTCGAGCACGATTTATGCCCGGTTTGGTTTGACGGAAAAAAGTAACAATCGAGCAATTATTCCCGAACTTTAATCAGAATATCACGATTAATTTGCTTCATTTGCGGGACCAGGTGAGAACTGATGCGTTCAAATAAGTTCAATGGCTAAGCCACTAAGCCTAATCAAGACTGTAGTTATATTAGCTCCTCGGCCACTTTTGATAAGTAAACACGAAGCATTTTGTGACCATGCTCTGTCTACAGGGAATCAAGTGTTAATGCACGCTGAGGTGACAAAAGTCACAGCGATTTGCACATATACAGATGACAGTAGTAGTGCGTACCAAAGGCATAAAAAGGCAGTGCATGGGCGGAGCTGTCATTTATTCTAAATGGTTCAAATGGCTCTGAGCGCTATGGGACTTAACATCTGAGGTCATCAGTCCCCTAGACTTAGAACTGCTTAAACCTAACTAACCTAAGAACATCACACACATCCATGCCCGAGGCAGGATTCGAACCTTCGACCGTAGCATCAGCGTGGTTCCGGACTGAAGCACCTAGACCGCTCGGCTACAGTGGCTGGCTGTCATTTATTCTCAGGTGATTCATCCGAAAAGGTTGCCGACATGGGTACGGCCACACAACGGGAATTAACTGACTTTGAACACGGAATGGTAAATGGAGCTAGAAGCATGGAACGTTTCACTTCGGAAATCGTTAGAGAATTCAGTATTCCGCGATTCACAGTCATGACTGTTGCGGCAATACAACACCTCAGGTACACCTCTCACCACGGACAACGCAGAGGGCTTCTCTTAACGACCGAGATCAGCAGGTTTTGCTTAGAGCTATTAGAGGTAACAGGCAGGAAAAACTGCGTAAAAGAATTATAGAAATCAGTGTCGAACTTACGACGAACTATCCGTTAGGACAGTATGGCAGAATTTGACGTTAGTGCGCTGTGGCAGCAGACGACCGACTCGAGCGCATTTGATAACAGCACTTCATCTCCTGCAGTGCCTCTACTGGGTTCGTGACCGCATCGTTTGGATCCTAGACAACTGGAAAACCGTGGTCTTGTCAGCTGAGTCCAGATTTCAGCTGGTAAGAGTTGACAGTAGGGTTCGAGTGTGGCGCAGTCTCCGCGAAGCACCGGACCACAGATGCCAACAAGACACTGTGCAAGCTGATGTAGCCTGATTTCACATGGAATGGACTGGGTTTTACATGGAATGGATTGGGTCCCCTGGTCCAACTGAATTGATCATTGACTGGAAATGGTGATGTTGGGCCGGCCTGAGTGGCCGAGCGGTTCTAGGCGCTACAGTCTGGAACCGGGCGGCCGCTACGGTCGCAGGTTCGAATCCTGCCTCGGGCATGGATGTGTGTGATGACCTTAGGTTAGTTAGGTTTAAGTAGTTCTAAGTTCTAGGGGACTGATGACCACAGCAGTTAAGTCCCATAGTGCTCAATGCCATTTGAACCATTTTTGGTGATGTTCGGCTACTTGCATACCACTTGCAGCCAGTCGGGGACTTCATTTTATGGATGAAAATGCGCCATGACTCGGGACTACAATTCTCCAAGATTGGTTTTAAGAACATTCTCGACAATTTGAGGGAATGGATGGTCATCCATATTGTCAGACAAGGATCAAACATTTGTGTAGCCGCAACACTTTCCCAATTACGGACGACTCTAGAGGCAGCATGGCTTAGTATTTCTGCAGAGGAACTCTAGCGACTTCTTGAGTCCAAGACACGTCGAGCTGCTAAATTATACCGTGCAAAAGAAGGTCTTCCGGAGTCTTCATGCGGCGTTCCTACAACAAAAACTGGGCACATGATGTGCGCAGAGCAGCTGTACACTTGTGGAGCAGTGGCTTTTGCACCCTGTAACTAGCAGCTAAGGGAGCTCACCTGTAATTACAGAATGGACGAGTTATCTTTCGTTCTGTGGTCCTTGCTTCTGTTGTTCCTA
Organism: Schistocerca americana; assembly: GCF_021461395.2. NCBI lineage: Eukaryota > Metazoa > Arthropoda > Insecta > Orthoptera > Acrididae > Schistocerca > Schistocerca americana. The sequence continues at coordinate 458,034,010 of NC_060119.1, read as the reverse complement.
CGCTGCTATCCACCCAAAATGCAACAGCCTGAAAGAAGCATCCAAATTAGATGATATTTGCAGCACGCACTTGTGGCGATGAGATATGCTCCTGATTAACATTTCAACGCAGGCTCACATCACGGGCGCCAGTAGCTCCACCTGTATGAGCTATATCAAGGGGGGACCAAACGATCGTGTAGTCGTACTGGGATGGTTCTTCGGTCCGATTGTTTTGAGTAAGCGACTTCAGTATACCTCGTAGAAGATACCGAGCGTCTTTTTAGCACGTTTCGGAGATCATCCGAGAAAGAATGGTTGCCTATAGGGATTGCCGATTATCTCTCGGAGAAATCGGTGATGTATCCGATTGAACAAAACAAGTGTGATGCGGATCTGCAATAGCTGGATGCAGGAGCGAACTACTGCACCTATCTCGTTGCACCGCTACACGTTATGACAGGCATACTGTGCGCTTGGCGGTGATGGGTTGCTCTGCCACATTACGAACCATATCACAACAAATTCGGTCTGTCTCACAACAAGCAATGTCCACTCCTACCAGTCGAATCGTTTGTTGCAGGGTGGACTGTTCTCAAGCATTGCAGCTTTCACCACTGAGTGAACGCCGTAGGCGTTTGCGTCGGCAATGGTGGGGTGCACGACGGACACGGACAACTCGAATGAAACGACATCGCTTTTACCGATGAACCTCCACAGTGCTCGAATTAGAGTCTGGAGACACCGTGATGAGAGACTGTTGAACTCTTTGCCTTATACATCGCCATACTCGTCCTGCACCCGATTCTCGGTTTGCGGAGGTATTGGATTCCACTCTCGCACCTACTTAGTGCGCATTACCTGTGCACTAACAACCTTGCTGACACTCATATTGCAACAGGATAATCAGCGACCACATGTGGCACGTAGTGTTCAAGACTTCCTTTTTGCCCAACGGATTGCATTGCTGCTTTTGCCTCTCTGGTTTCGCGAAAATATATGTTCGATGACTGTGGAACATCTGGCGCAGGATAAACCACCCGTTGTTGCGCCATATTAACTATGCTATATGAGGGGGCAGCATGGAGTGCTATACCCCAACAACACATCCGGAACCTCTTTTGTTCAACGCTAATGCGTGTAGCAACGGTAGTAGCCAGCAATGGCGGCAATACTCAGCACTGATTTCATCATTTTCCTCACTTCACATGGGGCTGTATTTTCAACCATGTGATCTTTGTCTTTGAGATCTCCGATCCTTCTTGGTGTTGCAGCCGCGCGGAGTGACCGAGCGGTCTAGGGCGCCATGTCACGGACTGCGCAGCCCCTTCTGCCGGAGGTTCGGGTCCTCCCTCGAGCATGGGTGTGTGTGTTGTTCTTAGCACAAGCTAGTTTAAGTAGTGTGTAAGACTAGGGACCGATGACCTCAGCAGTTTGGTTCCCTTAGAAATTAAAAAAAAAACAACGAAAAAAAAATGGTGTTGCATTTTGGATAACTAGCAGTCTGCGTGCGACGGGGTTTCACTGACTCCAGCAATCAAGACACGCTGACGGGATGTTTTCTCAAATAGAGATATGTAATGCCACTTCCTCGGACGAGAAATGAAAATCAAAAATTATCCCCAAAATTCCCAAAGATTTCCCCAAAACAAATTCCAAATTCAATGAAAAATGGACAAGCAAACATACTTCCAGTTAACACTATTATTTGGATATTAACTAGTAATTGAATCAGGACTCTAATACTTAGTAATTTATTAACATACGAAATAAAGATAGGATTCCAGTAAAATCAAACTCAAAATTCTAAATCATAGTAAATCTCAAAATCATTATAATTAAAATTCGCAAAGTAGAACCAACGTTCCCAAAGAACACTCCGTGTGAATACTCTTCGAGATTCGTGAGTAATGGCAAAGGATAATTCAATCCATTGTCACTACGTTACGAGAGTTAGCAGAAGCAGGTCATACTTTTGAATGATCGTATATGTAGGCGCAATTAGATTGTTTTTTCAGAATTGATTATTGCGATCCACTATGAGGCAGTGAAACGATACTTTGACTTCAAATATTACGTTATTTAGAGGACTTACATATATTAGACAGAGGTGACTTTTAATTAGATAACCTGAAGTTAACACCATTTAGGAAGGGAACACAGATAGACAATTTCATTCGTAATAACTAATGGACTATGGAACTTGACGATAGTTACGAAGCATATAATTTATAATTCCCCCCAACACCTGGGAAAGCTTCTTCCTCACGGCTCTGTTAGGAAGTGACTAATATTGTGTAGTAAACCAGCATATCGTGTCAATTCACGCATTTATCATTCAAGTTTTACAATATTATTTATAGAGATAACATGCTGCGATATTATTTGAGTGAAGCGCTCGGCGCTTATATAAAAACTCCTTGACGTTAGGAATTAATAACACTGTTACGACTGATTATAGATTTGATGTTACAATTAGTCTATAGGGAATTTGGTTTCGCTGGAACTAATTTGAACTTATCGTTGATATTTAAATAGCAAATGATAAGCCATCGATTACAAACTATTTAATTACGACATTTGTTGAAGTAAATATACCGCACAAGTCGCGAGTTCAGTTCATCAATGTTCTGTTTGTAACGTCGATACCGATACACAAGAAATAACAATCTCATTGCTCTACTGCTACCAAGACCGAAGATCTGAAGGGACGTTACAGATCTAACAGTTCAGTCTTGGCTTGGTGACATGAGAAAAGCCCGGTACCTGTATAACTCGTACACATGTGAACCAAAATATTATGTATGTGGCACTTACGGCCGGAGGTTTGTGGGGTGGAGATGGCGCACAGTAGCGTCCCAGTCGGGTTTGATTGGGTTCACACCAGGAGAGTTTGGTGGCCCAGCCAACAATGTGAGCTCGCTATCATGACTCCGAAACCACTGTGGTACGATTTTTGTCTGGTGTTATAGACAGTTATCCTAATGGGAAATGCTATCACCATCGGGAATCAGATTAAGCATGATGGAGGTGACCCATGTTAATTTTATGTTACCTTCGATTCTATCACTATCACATGTCTCATGCGAGTCCCTCATAATGTCCCGACTGGTCTGCATCCGTGACGCAATGCATATTTCGAGAATCCGTTTGCTTAGCTGACGCCGAATCCAGACCGCCCATCGGTCGGGCTTAGGAAGAAGTGTCTTTAATCCGACTAGGCGACACGTTTCCACTGATCCACGTTCAACCCTGATGAGTATGTCTCCACTGGAGTCATAAATTAGCTATGTCGTTGGGTCCAAATCAGAAGATAGTGGCAATCTGTTGCAGAGTCCCATGTTCAAAAACGTTCGATGAACGATATGCCCTATAATGTTTGTACTAGCATCAGCATTGTTCGCTGTCGTCATATCTGCACATATCGCTCCCCATCCGAGGGATATTAAAAATCCTAGTGATTCTGAGATTCCGGTTTTTTCAGAACACTTACTACAGGTGACAATTTTCGAAAGAAAGAAAAGTTTTGTCCCAGGCTCTTACATACTAGGATTCTGTAATGAAGGAGGCTGTAGAAATAGGAATGTGTGAGAAAAACTTCAACCCTGGCAGTGGATATAATCTTAGCGATGCGTGGAAGTCAGCTCTGGACGCAGAGAAGAGCTAGAGATACATGTTGCAATGTTTACGCCACGATTGGAGCGGTGGCACGACCAACACAGTCGCGACGCCACTTACAAAAGCACTGCCGACCAATTGGAAGCCGTCTGCGGGATATATAAGGCCACCACAGCAGCAGGTTTGACAGTCAATTGCTCCTGACCCAGACGATGGAGTTAATGGTGGAAAGCTCGATGCCCTACCCTCAACTGACGCGGCAAGAACTCCAAGAATGTTTTATACATAAATACATATTGTGTAATATGTTCAAACAGTCGTTAGTCTATACGACTGGCGACCAGTCAAAACAGTCGAGCACTGTGCGTCCGTTGCGATTTGAGGAAAAACATTCACTTTAATTTATCCGCGATGAAGACAGAAGCTGGACTCAAGATTGATTTTAAAGCATCCAAAGGAAATCTAATTCTAGAACGAAAAATGTGTGCTTCATTACGTTTTTCTTACAATGGTGGATTAAGAAAGAGAGAGATAAGGGAAGAGTTGCTTTCTTCGTCATAGATACGTTCAGTCAGCCTGACACTGGCACAGAAATCTGAAACAAAACTGCAGTGGGCAATCCTGCAAGACAGACATTGTGCATTGCAGGTATCCTTGCTCAGAAAATTCTCATGTCTAACGTTCCGAAACTTGCCAAAAAACATATTACTTACTTAGTCCCACGTCTTCGATTTTTATTGAGTCGATTATCTCGTATTCAAGTTAATCAAAGAAATTAACGTTAATACAAAACTGTTTTAAAAAGATACATTGCGAGTGCTGTGAATCTTCATCTGACAATGCACTTGGCAATCGTTGAGTGGCAGCGCAAATTTATTTCTCTCGTTTGCCAGTAACCTCTGGCATCCTACATACAGATGTATAACACGCGTCTTGATACACCTGTGCATTACGTTTTTTTTTGGTCATCAGTCTACTAACTGGTTTGATGCGGCCCACCACGAATTCCTTTCTTGTACTAACCTCTTCATCTCAGAGTTGCACTTGCAACCTACGTCCTCAATTAATTGCTTGACGTATTCCAATCTCTGTCTTCCTCTACAGTTTTTGCTCTCTACAACTCCCTCTAGTACCATGGAAGTCATTCCCTCATGTCTTAGCAGATGTCCTATCATCCTGTTCCTTCTCCTTATCAGTGTTTACCACATATTCCTTTCCTCTCCGATTCTGCGTAGAACCTCCTCATTCCTTACCTTATCAGTCCACCAAATTTTCAACATTCGTCTATAGCACCACATCTCAAATGCTTCGATTCTCTTCTGTTCCGGTTTTCCCACAGTCCATGTTTCACTACCATACAATGCTGTACTCCAGACGTACATACTAAGAAATTTCTTCCTCAAATTAAGGCCGGTATTTGATATTAGTAGACTTCTCTTGGCCAGAAATGCCTTTCTTGCCATAGCCAGTCTGCTTTTGATGTCCTCCTTGTTCCGTCCGTTATTGGTTATTTTACTGCCTAGGTAGCAGAATTCCTTAACCTCATTGACTTCGTGACCACCAATCCTGATGTTAAGTTTCTGCTGTTCTCATTTCTATTACTTCTCATTACCATCGTCTTTCTCCGATTTACTCTCAAACCCATACTGTGTACTCATTAGACTGTTCACTCCGTTCAGCAGATCATTTAATTCTTCTTCACTTTCACTCAGGATAGCGATGTCATCAGCGAATCGTATCATTGATATCCTTTAACCTTGTATTTTTATTCCACTCCTGAACCATTCTTTTATTTCCATCATTGCTTCCTCGATGTACAGATTGAAGAGTAGGGACGAAAGGCTACAGCCTTGTCTTACACCCTTCTTAATAAGAACACTTCGTTCTTGATCGTCCACTCTTATTATTCCCTCTTGGTTGTTGTACATATTGTATATGACCCGCCTCTCCCTATAGCTTACCCCTACTTTTTTCAGAATCTCGAACAGCTTGCACCATTTTATATTGTCGAACGCTTTTTCCGGGTCGACGAATCCTATGAAAGTGTCTTGATTTTTCTTTAGCCTTGCTTCCATTATTAGCCGTAACGTCAGAATTGCCTCTCTCGTCCCTTTACTTTTCCTAAAGCCAAACTGATCGTCACCTAGCGCATTCTCAATTTTCTTTTCCATTCTTATGTATATTATTCTTGTAAGCAGCTTCGATGCATGAGCTGTTAATCTGATTGTGCGATAATTCTCGCACTTGTCGGCTCTTGCCGTCTTCGGAATTGTGTGGATGATGCTTTTTTTGAAAGTCAGATGGTATATCGCCAGACTCATATATTCTACACACCAACGTGAATAATCGTTTTGTTGCCACTTCCCCCAATGATTTTAGAAATTCTGATGGAATGTTGTCTATCCCTCCTGCCTTATTTGACCGTAAGTCCTCCAAAGCTCTTTCAAATTCCGATTCTAATACTGGATCCCCTATCTCTTTTAAATCGACTCCTGTTTCTTCTTCTATCACATCAGACAAATCTTCACCCTCATAGAGGCTTTCAATGCATTCTTTGCACCTATCTGCTCTCTCCTCTGCATTTAACAGTGGAATTCCCGTTGTACTCTTAATGTTACCACCGTTGCTTTTAATGTCACCAAAGGTTGTTCTGACTTTCCTGTATGCTGAGTCTGTCCTTCCGACAATCATATCTTTTTCGATGTCTTCACATTTTTCCTGCAGCTATTTCGTCTTAGCTTCCCTGCACTTCCTGTTTATTCCATTCCTCAGTGACTTGTATTTCTGTATTCCTGATTTTCCCGGAACCTGTTTGTACTTCCTCCTTTCATCAATCAACTGAAGTATTTCTTCTGTTACCCATGGTTTCTTCGTAGCTACCTTCTTTGTACCTATGTTTTCCTTCCCAACTTCTGTGATGGCCCTTTTTAGAGATATCCATTCCTCTTCAACTGTACTGCCTACTGTGCTATTCCTTATTGCAGTATCTATAGCGTTAGAGAACTTCAAACGTATCTCGTCATTCCTTAGTACTTCCGTATCCCACTTCTTTGCGTATTGATTCTTCCTGACTAGTGTCTTGAACTTCAGCCTACTCTGCTCCTGGGTACGCCTTAGTATCTGATTTCGGAATCTCTGTCTGACCATGATGTAATCTAATTGAAATCTTCCCGTATCTCCCGGCCTTTTCCAAGTATACCTCCTCTTCTTGTGAATCTTGAACAGGATATTCGCTATTAGTAGCTGAAATTTGTTACAGAACTCAATTAGTCTTTCTCCTCTCTCATTTCTGTCCCAAGCCCATATTCTCCTGTAACCTTTTCTTCTACTCCTTCCCCTACAACTGCATTCCAGTCGCCCATGACTATTAGATTTTCGTCCCCCTTTACATACTGCATTACCCTTTCAATATCCCTTGCTATCTGAATACACTATACAGGAGATGGGTTGGGAAGTCATTCCGCACCCACCTTATTCACCTTATTTTGCGCCCTCAGATTTTCACATCTTACGCCCCCTATCGAGAGACCTTCAAGAAGCTCCCTTTTTGGATGAAAATGCACACCGAACATGGCTCGACGAGTTATTCTCGTCAAAACAACGTGATTTCTACAGTCGCCGAGTCGAAAAGTTACCACAGCGTTGGCTGTTCGTTGTGGGTAACAAAGGAGAATATATTATTGGTGATTAAAATCTCTGTTATTTGTATCTGTTGTGTTTATTTAACTTACGGAAAAACGATACGAAATTATGCATCAACCCAATATTACTTACAACAAACGCTTTTCGCTTTATTTCAAAGCAGTTTCAGTGGCTCCTATGACAATGTGGTTTTTGTTACAAATCTGTTCACCAAGATTGTAAAAAGTTTTCATGTTTTAAATTAAGTGTAGAGCAACATTAGGAATGAAGTAAGAAATAAAGGGGTTGTGAGGAATATCTGGAATTTAATACTTTTTGATCCTAACACTAATTCTGTTTAACACTTATGTGTAACACGCACGTGTAGAAGAATATCAGGGATGAAATGGGGATCAAAGAATCATGATTAATAATTGTAATTTAATACTGTTTCATAGGAGTAATTTAAAACATAAGAATTTTTTTTGGTCTTGGTAAACGAATTTCTAAGAGACAGCACATTTTCGCAATAAGCGCTGAAGATGCTTTGAAATAAAGTGAAACGCGTACAGTCTAAACCAGACTTTTAATACAGTCTGAAAAGACTGTATTTGTAACCTGTATTTGTTATAGAATTGAAAAGTTCATGAGCATTTATACGGATATAGAAAAAGAACTCTGCGTTTTTGAATGGTACTGATGCACAGATAACACGAAGACACGCCGAAGGAACAGGAATATTTAGCAGGGACTCACCTGCAACGGAACGAGTAACAGCTCCAGAGAGGTACTGCTGCGATGCTCACATCTGCCCTCTCTCCCCCTACACACACACACACACACACACACACACATTGGGCATCGGCTAAAAGCAGTCGCCATAAAGCGTGCAACCGGTGACCAGGGCAGCGGCTGTTGCCGCCAGCCGGCATAAAAGACGTCCCCTGCCGCCATCAGTGGGGCGCAGGCGGGGCCTTTAAACCGAATGAGGCGAGCGCATCCCAGCTCCGTCTCCGGGAATGGGCCGCACCCACCCAGGGGCAACGACCTCTGCCGCTGTTAACGTCCTCTCCCCATATCCCTCACTGTGGATCTTTTATGCTCTCACTCTGAAATCCGCTTCTGAACTCCTGAAGAGAGTTGTGTTAAAACCAGGTGTAATTTTAAAGTTCTAAGCCTGGCAGTGAATGACTTTCTGATTTTACAGCGCTCAAGTTTATGTCAAAATAGTTGCCTTTTAATTTACGTTAGTGCGCTTCGTCCAATGAAGTAGGTGACAGATTTCGGTTCACTGATAGAATATAGATTCCATTCTTGTAGCAGCTACACAGAATTCCCACTTAGGACTTCCACAGTCTCTTCAATGGAGTCTACATCTTTTACGGGCACAGATTTCTGAACAGTGGGATATAATTATACAAACTGTTAACAGATGTCCGTACTATCGTGTTCTGTACGGAGGACGGCATTCCGGTCAACGGACAACCGAGCCAGGATGACGTCAGGGCATCTATCAAAAGGGGATGCATTTGCCCTGTAGTCCCACATTCAAAACCGCTGAATGCAAAGTTACAGACGGTACTGTGTGCACAGAGAAGACGCCTACCAAACTTCTGCGGTGCAGGGCATAGGGAGAAATTAAGCAGGACAGACGCAAACTGATGTGGCCCGATGGCTTAATGTGGATCGTTCTGTTGTTTCTCAGATATGGTGACAGTTTGTAGAGACTAAGAGTAGGGCAGGGCTGACCATGTGGGACATCAGAAAGGGAGGACCGTTATTTGGCTGTAAGGGCACGACGGTACAGCCTTAGTACTGTACGGGAACTGGCATCTACCCTTGCAGCATCAGCTGAACGTGTTGTATCGAGGCAAACGGTGTACAGAAGGCTTCTGCAGAGTGGCCTTTATTGTCAGAGACCTATTCTATGAATATATCTGACGCATTTTCACAAAAATGGTTCAAATGCCTCTAGCACTATGGGACTTAACATCTGAGGTCATCACTCCCCTAGAGTTAGAACTACTTAAACCTAACTAACCTAAGGACATCACACGCATCCATGACCGAGGCAGGATTCGAACCAGCGACCGTAGCAGCAGCGGCGTCTTCACAGAATGGAGCTTCTAGAATGGAAAAATTTCTAAATTTGTGGTAAGATCTTATGCGACGAAACTGCTTCGGTCATCTCTCCCTAAGCTTACACACTACTTAATCTAACTTTTCGCAGGTGAGTCCCGATTTGGTCTGGACAGTGATTCTCGACGGGTTCGCATCGGGAGAGAACGTGTAAGGTGATTTCGGTACCCAAAGAAAGAGACCGATATCGAGGAGGATCCCTAATGCTGTGGGCACAGATTATTTTGACCGCTCGAATACTTCATGAAATTGTACGGGTGATTCGGCAAGGTTTAACTACTGTCAGACGTCCCGTATTATTAGCCAATCAACATATTGTAATAATTCGAAGAAAGTGTTGTGCGAACATACAGTTTCTAGAGTAGAACAATGCCTATTTATATTAACTAACTAAAATAGTGTAAATTAGGATGGTAGCTGTGTTTGCTATGGGATTGTAATGCGAATCGCTTACGAGATATTGTATTTTGAGAAGTTCCCAAATCGCCATTGTGCAATACCTGTGGTAACACACACTAGAGAACAACACAAGTGCATATGCTAGTTATGAAGATCCTGATCACTAACGAGACAACTGACCACCGTCAGCCGCAGTACGTGCTTCCAGTTTGCTACGGACCGACTACTGCTAGCATTTCAGCGGAGATGTCCCAGCTGGATGCAGTAGCACGTCGTTCGATATCATCTGGTGTAGTTGGTAAGCCCTTGCAGGCACCGTCTTTCAGCTTTTTCTTTCTTTTTGGTCATCAGTCTACCGACTGGTTTGATGCGGCCCGCCACTAATTCCTTTCCTGTGCTAACCTCTTCATCTCAGAGTAGCACTTGCAACCTACGTCCTCAATAATTTGCTTGACGTATTCCAATCTCTGTCTTCCTCTACAGTTTTTGCCCTCTACAGCTCCCTCTAGTACCACGGAAGTCATTCCCTCATGTCTTAGCAATGTCCTGTCATCCTGCCCCTTCTCCTTATCAGTGTTTTCCACATATTCCTTTCCTCTCCGATTCTGCGTAGAGCCTCCTCATTCCTTACCTTATCAGTCCACCTAATTTTCAACATTCGTCTATAGCACCACATCTCAAATGCTTCGATTCTCTTCTGTTCCGGTTTTCCCACAGTCCATGTTTCACTACCATACAATGCTGTACTCCAGACGTACATCCTCAGAAATTTCTTCTTCTAATTAAGGCCGGTATTTGATATTAGTAGACTTCTCTTGGCCGGAAATGCCTTTTTTGCCATAGCGAGTCTGCTTTTGATGTCCTCCTTGCTCTGTCCGTCATTGGTTATTTTACTGCCTAGGTATCAGTATTCCTTAACTTCATTGACTTCGTGACCATCAATCCTGATGTTCAGTTTCTCGCTGTTCTCATCTCTACTACTTCTCATTACCTTTCCTCTTTCTCCGATTTACTGTCAAACCATACTCTGTACTCATTAGACTGTTCATTCCGTTCAGCAGATCTTTTAATTGTTCTTCACTTTCAAAAAATGGTTCAAATGGCTCTGAGCACTATGGGACTCAACTGCTGAGGTTATTAGTCCCCTAGAACTTAGAACTACTTAAACCTAACTAACCTAAGGACATCACAAACATCCATGCCCGAGGCAGGGTCGAACCTGCGACCGTAGCGGTCTTGCGGTTCCAGACTGCAGCGCCTTAACCGCACGGCCACTTCGGCCGGCCTCTTCACTTTCACTCAGGATAGCAATGTCATCAGCGAATCGTATCATTGATATCCTTTCACCTTGTATTTTAATTCCACTCGTGAACCTTCCTTTTATTTCCATCATTGCTTCCTCGATGTACAGATTGAAGAGTAGGGGCGAAAGGCTACAGCCTTGTCTTACACCCTTCTTGATACGAGCACTTCGTTCTTGATCGTCCACTCTTATTATTCCCTCTTGGTTGTTGTACATATTGTATGTGACCCGTCTCTCCCTATAGCTTACCCCTACTTTTTTCAGAATCTCGAACAGCTTGCACCATTTTATATTGTCGAACGCTTTTTCCAGCTCGACAAATCCTATGAAAGTGTCTTGATTTTTCTTTAGCCTTGCTTCCATTGCCTCTCTCGTCCCTTTACTTTTCCTAAAGCCAAACTGATCGTCACCTAGCGCATTCTCAATTTTCTTTTCCATTCTTCTGTATATTATTCTTGTAAGCAGCTTCGATGCATGAGCTGTTAAGCTGATTGTGCGATAATTCTCGCACTTGTCAGCTTTTGCCGTCTTCGGAATTGTGTGGATGATGCTTTTCTGAAAGTCAGATGGTACGTCGCCAGACTCATATACTCTACACACCAACGTGAATAGTCGTTTTGTTGCCACTTCCCCCAATGATTTTAGAAATTCTGATGGAATGTTATCTATCCCTTCTGCCTTATTTGACCGTAAGTCCTCCGAAGCTCTTTTAAATTCCGATTCTAATACTGGATCCCCTATCTCTTCTAAATCGACTCCTGTTTCTTCTTTTATCACATCAGACAAATCTTCAACCTCATAGAGGCTTTCAATGTATTCTTTGCACCTATCTGCTCTCTCCTCTGCATTTAACAGTGGAATTCCCGTTGCACTCTTAATGTTACCACCGTTGCTTTTAATGTCACCAAAGGTTGTTTTGACTTTCCTGTATGCTGAGTCTGTCCTTCCGACAGTCATATCTTTTTCGATGTCTTCACATTTTTCCTGCAGCCATTTCGTCTCAGCTTCCCGGCACTTCATATTTATTTCATTCCTCAGTGACTTGTATTTCTGTATTCCTGATTTTCCCAGAACATGTTTGTACTTCCTCCTTTCATCAATCAACTGAAGTATTTCTTCTGTTACCCATGGTTTCTTCGCAGCTACCTTCTTTGTACCTATGTTTTCCTTCCCAACTTCTGTGATGGCCATTTTTAGAGATGTCCATTCCTCTTCAACTGTACTGCCTACTGCGCTATTCCTTATTACTGTATCTATAGCGTTAGAGAACTTCAAACGTATCTCGTCATTCCTTAGTACTTCCGTATCCCACTTCTTTGCGTATTGATTCTTCCTGACTAATGTCTTGAACTCCAGCCTACTCTGCTCCTGGGTACGCCTTACAATCCTGTATCTGATTTCGGAATCTCTGTCTGACCATGATGTAATCTAATTGAAATCTTCCCGTATCTCCCGGCCTTTTCCAAGTATACCTCCTCCTCTTGTGATTCTTGAACAGGGTATTCACTATTACTAGCTGAAAGTTGTTACAGAACTCAATTAGACTTTCTCCTCTTTCATTCCTTGTCCCAACCCCATATTCTCCTGTAACCTATTCTTCTACTCCTTCCCCTACAACTGCATTCCAGTCGCCCATGACTATTAGATTTTCGTCCCCCTTTACATACTGCATTACCCTTTCAATATCCTCATACACTTTCTCTATCAGTTCATCTTCAGCTTGCGACGTCGGCATGTATACCTGAACTATCGTTGTCGGTGTTGGTCTGCTGTCGATTGTGATTAGAACAACCCGGTCACTGAACTGTTCACAGTAACACACCCTCTGCCCTACCTTCCTATTCATAAGGAATCCTACACCTGTTATGCCATTTTCTTGTGCTGTTGATATTACCCGATACTCATCTGACCAGAAATCCTTGTCTTCCTTCCACTTCACCTCACTGACCCTCTACTATATCTAGATTGGGCCTTTGCATTTCCCTTTTCAGATTTTCTTGTTTCCCTACCACGTTCAAGCTTCTGACATTCCACGCCCCGACTCGTAGAACGTTATCCTTTCGTTGATTATTCAATCTTTTTCTCATGGTAACCTCCCCCTTGGCAGTAGCCGGCCGAAGTGGCCGTGCGGTTAAAGGCGCTGCAGTCTGAAACCGCAAGACCGCTACGGTCGCAGGTTCGAATCCTGCCACGGGCATGGATGTTTGTGATGTCCTTAGGTTAGTTAGGTTTAACTAGTTCTAAGTTATAGGGGACTAATGACCTCAGCAGTTGAGTCCCATAGTGCTCAGAGCCAACCTCCCCCTTGGCAGTCCCCTCCCGGAGATCCGAATGGGGGACTATTCCGGAATCTTTTGCCAATGGAGAGATCATCATGACACCTCTTCAGTTGCAGGCCACATCTCCTGTGGATACACGTTACGTGTCTTTAATGCAGTGGTTTCCATTGCCTTCTTCATCCTCATGTCGTTGATCATTGCTGATTCTTCCGCCTTGAGGGGCAATTTCCCACCCCTAGGACAAGAGAGTGCCCTGAACCTCTATCAGCTCCTCCGCCCTCTTTGACAAGGCCGTTGGTAGAATGAGGCTGACTTCTTATGCCGGAAGTCTTCGGCTGCCAATGCTGATTATTTATGAAAATTTCGGCAGTGGTGGGGATCGAACCAGGGACCGAAGACGTTTTGATTTTGAATCAAAGACGCTACCCCTAGACGACGGTATCAGCTTACCCCAGACAAAAAAAACTCTCCATACGTCTCATCCGGGAAGAAGCCCGCCAAAGTAGGGGTCGTCTGCGTCCAATCCAACGATTAGGAAACAATTCGTGAAGACATGCTGTAGTACTTCGTGCACTACGGGCTGCACAGCCATCATGTTATTGCCACAGGTTCCTCCTAGTCTGCAGAGGAATGTCTTTTAGCATCCGTGGAAGGGAATCTGTAAGGAGGCTGTCGGGCCTATGGATTATTATTCCATCAGCTGACACTCCACCGTACGAAGCCAACGGGGACTGTCAACAGACCAACAGTGCATTTGCATTGGTTTACCTGGCCATGAGTGGTAAATGTGGCTACATTAGTAAACAAGACACATGATACATCCTAAGTATCCTGTCGTAACACCCATGAACAGAAGTTAATGTGATTCTGATAATTGTTTCGATGTAGCTGTTGACGGAGAGAGATGTGGTATGGACGGAACCCGTGTCGATGGAGAAAGCGTAGGATACTTGCTTGACTCATGTCACTTCCTCGTGCGATTTTGAGGGAGTTAACGTGCGGATCAGCAGGAACAATATTAATTTCCCCTCTTCTGTCATCACTTGTTTCCTTCTGTTACGCTGCGTAGGTGTTACACTACCACTTTCACATAATTGGTTGAACTGATTATAAATAACTGCCACGATGGTTGACGTCTGTTGGGATAACTTGCCGCATACACCATACAAGAACGAAGTGCATTCTTGTTACAATCTCCACATACCATTAGTATGGTAAATCCCATCGTCCACTCACGACCTACAGCTTGGACTGTCACACACTAAATAACTAGCAAGCCGCAACGCACTAAAGGAGCACACAAACACGCCATAGGCAAAGCTAACGTCATACCTATCAACTACACATGTTGATACAGAATAGTGTAGGTGTGGGAACTTTTCAAAGTACGATGTTTCGTAAACGAATCGCACTAGAATCCATCAACAGTCATCTCTGACATACTAATTTACCACACTTTTAGTAATGTCAATTGCTCCATTTAAAAAAGTGCACGTCTGCACAAAAACTACACTTTCTAAATGATATTACAAAGGGCTGACTGGCTAACGCTACGAGCCCGTGACTATCAATCGATTCTGTAACTCACAATCAACAGCAGTTTCGATTTCCACAATATTTGAGGTACAAGTTGTAGGTGATTCAACCGATACACACACACACACACACACACACACTCACTTTGTAACGTAGTTGCTATCCGCACGTTATTGTTTTATTGGTTACAGGCAATCACTGTAAGGTAAATTCGCTCTGCAGTCCAGAAGGGACCGGGTATGAACTGTACTGTACGGTAGGTGAAATGGGCTACATCGTTTTTCATGCAGGTTCATTAGCCAGCCGCTATGCACTGTTTCAAGTGCTGACTCGTTTCTAGAGAAGATAGCGCATGAGAGGGTGAGTGGGACGACGCGCAGCTACAACGGGCTCCGTAGTACTCCTCGCAACGAAACGCCCAATAGTGCCATCCTGCACCGTTTATTTGTAATGTGCCCTTCGGCGTGCAAGCAGAACATTTAGCGTAAAATTTCATTTCACTATAGCCATGATGACAGCATTACTTCTTTCTGATATGCCTCCTGCTTGGAATAGAGGAAACACACCAATTATTGCCCAAACAAGGGACAGCTATATCTAAAAAGCGGTATGACTTGATAAAACATTCTTCTTCATTATGACCAGTTTTCGTCCACAGAGTATCATCAGGTATCACAAAATTCTTAAAATAGCTTAACTCACGATGTAAAAACCTTGTTAATAAAATGAAATAATCACTGTCAATATTCTTTTTATATGTAGGCTGGTTACAGTCGCAGGACTCAGATTTGTAAGATTTAGAAATACAAACCTATTACATGATAAGGTTTCAATCGTCGGCTCGAAAATATAGCGAAAAATATTAAGGACTGCTATGTCTCCACTAGCAGATGTTTCCAGGAAAATGTTTTTTTTTGTGATCTCTTGATAGTGCAGGAAGGTTGCGAAAGTAGTAAGATAATGAAACGTGATAACTGGAAAGAAAAGATAGATTTGAGTAGCACTGTTTGCTAAATTCAGCTTCCTGGCCTAAGAGAGCTATCCTCTTCCGAGCACAAAAGATCCTATTTTCGCGGTGTGTATCTTAAATGTATTTGTGGGGTACAAGCGAATGTAATTGGTGTGCGTATAGTGTGTTGTATGTCGATGCGACAAAAAGGGAAGGGAGAGAAATGAATACAGGTGCCTGCACGTAGCTTAGATCTCTCGAATAGCGACACAGAGCTGCAGACAGATATGGGTTTATTTCAGGACAATGGCTTAAAGTCTTTTTCTTTCCGTCCAAATATTGCCAGTGAAAGCTTCTTCCAGTACCACGATTTGAACCGGCTACCATCGAGTCTAACGGACCGCACGTACGTACTGTGCGTTAGTGATCGCGGCAACGGGCAGCGGACGGTAGCTTCAAATTAATATATAAGAAGATGTGAAGTTCGCAGTTAGTGATGTAAAATGTCCAACCCATGACGACAACGGGAAAGTTTAGCTTTCACGAACTAAATGGTACGAAAAGTAAAAATGGTTCAAATGGCTCGCGCGGATCCAGACTTTAGCGCCTAGAACCCCTCGGGCACCCCGGCTGGCTACGAATAGTATTTGAATTAAATTTTAGTGATCACAGTGTCCCTGTCGTTAAAATGCCAAACCAGAAGTTCATGATGTTAATGTCTTTTCAAAAGAAAAGTTTCTTGTTCCACGATAACTTTGTATGTTGTCAAGAATGAAATTTTCCATCTACAGCGGAGTGTGCGCTGATATGAAACTTCCTGGCAGATTAAAACTGTGTGCCGGACCGAGACTCGAACTCAGGACCTTGCCTTTCGCGTGCAAGTGCTCTACCAACTGAGCTACCCAAGAACGACTCACTCCGGCACACAGTTTTAACCTGCCAGGAAGTTCCATATCAGCGCACACTCCGCTGTAGAGTGAAAATTTCATTCTAGAAACATCCCCCAGGCTGTGGCTAAGCCATGTCTCCGCAATATCCTATCTTTCAGTAGTGCTAGTTCTGCAAGGTTCGCAGGAGAGCTTCTGTAAAGTTTGGATGGTAGGAGACGAGGTACTGGCAGAAGTACAGCTGTGAGGACGGCGCGTGAGTCGTGCTTGGGTAGCTCAGTTGGTAGAGCATTTGCCCGCGAAAGGCAAGGGTCCCGAGTTCGAGTCTCGGTCGGGCACACAGTTTTAATCTGCCAGGAAGTTTCATATCAGCGCACACCCGCTGTAGAGTGAAAATTTCATTCTAGAAACATTCCCCCAGGCTGTGGCTAAGCCATGTCTCCGCAATATCCTTTCTTTCAGGAGTGCTTGTCCTGCAAGGTTCGCAGGAGAGCTTCTGTAAAGTTTGGAAGGTAGGAGACGAGGTACTGGCGGAAGTAAAGCTGTGAGAAAGGGGCGTGAGTCGTGCTTGGGTAGCTCAGTTGGTAGAGCACTTGTCCGCGAAAGGCAAAGGCCCCGATTTCGAGTCTCGGTCCGGCACACAGTTTTAATCTGGCAGGAAGTTTTGTGTGTCGTGTTTGTTCAGCGGAAATTTATTATTTTTGTATTCCGTATATATTACTACCGCAAGATTAGCATTTTTGAACTTAAAAATTGTGTAACTCACAGTTAAAAAAAGTAATTTCGGTTGTGCATCTGCGATGGGGTGGACTGGAGTACCCAAAACAACTACAAATACCTAAATATACAAAAGTTATTAAAACTGACAAATTTAATTAACTTGGTTTACTAAGCCCCTTGAGAGATCTTCTTTATCTGTTTCACAATACTGAATCATCTTTATTAGATGAGCGGTCAGCGTGTGTGACATATCTGCGGATGACTCGAATTTAATTCCTGGCGGTGCGGGGATTTTTAATCGACAGGACAGCTGGAACACATCGGCTTGAACATCTTGACGCAAATTGTGGAGTTGCTCCAAAGCGGTTCTGGGAGTAAACTTCATGAACGTAAACCACGCTTCTGTTACTTAAATCCCAGTTGAAAGATATAAGAAGTTCGTTAGGTGATTGTAGTACTGCTATATGATATAATACGACTTTCTTTTCCTCTCACTTGTTAAGAAACCGAATTCAGGGACATGGAGAGGGGCCACTAAATGTTTTCTCTCAGTAACTTTTGCATTGTGTCACACTTCCTCTTCCTCTCTGCACCTTTTCCAGTATGTATGAGTGTGGTGGATTTCGCAAGATGAAGTGCTGTTCCACAAATAGTTGAACGATGCAGAAACTAGGTAAGCCAAACACAGGAATTAGTTGAGAGACCTCAGAAAAATCGGTTCTGAAGAGTGTAGATGGCGGAGGTTGACCTTTTGCCAATAGGAACGTTGCTATGGTGTTCTGTAGTTTGCTATACTGGGGCACTGTTAGCTGGTACGCGCTGAGGACAGACCGCAGGGAGCTATGTAGGCGCTCCGTCTGGTTGATGGTAAGATGTAGTAAAATGCGATATATCACGCCCAATAAGGTTCGCGATGTTTTAGTTAACTCTGTCGCGGCTACAGAGGTATGCAACGATATCGCAATCGTGATTATTTTGGCCAAATAGAGAACTTTGTGGGTGTTAGCTGTAACAGACTTTTTTTTCCCTAGAAGAAGCCTTCAACTCCTTACGCTATATCATGAACGGTAAGTGTTAAAACTTTCTTATTTCGTCAAGAGGTGTAAATATTAATTCCGCGGTTTAAATTTGTGGAGCAAAATTAACTTTTTCGAGCAGTTTTCTTTCTACCATAGGCGTGAGCACATGTTTGCGCCATTTCTACGTGGCGCCCTTGGTGCGAGAAACAATGTGTTTTCTGACCAGGAAAGTGTAGCATATGCTTGCTAATGATAAAAGAAACCAGATCTCGCTATTTTTTGTCAAATTATTCTGTAAATTTTGGCGTATTACTTTGGGTCTTATATTCACTGGATGTGTACGCGCCACGTGTGAATGAGTGCTGTAGCAGCCATTGTATCTCGGCTTTGCAAAGTTTAATCGCGTTGGAGGATTATTACATTTATAGCGAATTAAGGCAGGTATGTTTTTGTAATTAGCATTGTTTTTGATTTTCTGTGTGTTAATGCTAAAGACCTTTTTGTGCTGGGGCCACGTGGCATGAGTATGTATGTAGCTTATATGACGCAGGAAAATATTAGAGAAGTGTTTCACGAATCTTTAAGCCATGTGAGTGATAATGATCTGCATAGTTCCATTTTCCCTTACGTTTGGCGTGCACTCCAATCTCATTCACGATAATTTGACAATGATAATGGCCTTCAGCCCTCCCCCGCCCATTACAACTGATTGACGAAGTTCGTTGATATATTTTATTGATAGAACATGGTTGGACCGTTACCGACAGCACGTGTTTGAATTATATGAGAGAGAAATCTATCAATCATTCTCAATCATAACGTGCATCCATATTATCATAATCAATCAAAATTGGTGTTGCCTAAAACCTGTAATTAATTAAGATCCCACGTTGATCGCCTCTCGAGGGCTGATGCACACTGCGTATGCACAGGAATTTCATTGCGTAGCTTTCCTGTCCTGTACGATTGGGGTTTCGCTTTAATTTATACAGCAGTGATATTTTGCATAATGCCTCACTGTGTACTTCAGCATGTCAGTGCGTAGCAATGTGGTGCCCTAGAGAGAGACGGATAATTAATCCCCTCCCTCCCCCCCCCCACTCTATGTCCTAATAGTGTGACCAATAATAGAGTGGGCGAAAGACGCCAATTAGGAATTCAAGCACGTAGTCTAGGGCAGCGTGTTTGATTAATAATCAAAACGTCCTCGGACCCGGCTTAGAAACCCGTCACTGCTTAAACTCAATGGCGACCGAAGACTTCCGACGTAAGAAGTCACCCCTCATTCTGCCAACGGTCCTGTCAAAGAGAGCAGAGAAGGGGAATGGTCAACGGAATGAGGATGCAGATGGCAATGGAAACCACTGCATTAAAGACACATGACTTCTATCCACACGACATGTGACCTGTAATTGGAAAAGTGTCATTATGATATCTCTATTGGTAAAAGATACCGGAATAGTCCCCCATTCGGATCTCTGGGAGGGAAAAGTCAGGGGGGGAGAGACGACCATGAGAAAAATACTGAATAATGGAAGAAATGGTAATTTTCTACGAGTAGTGGCTTGGAATGTCAGAAGCTTGTAAGTGGTAGGGAAGCTAGAAAATCAGCAAAGGGAAATGCGAAGCTGGAATATAGATGTAGTAGGTGTCAGTGAAATGAAATGGAAAGAAGACAAGGATATCTAGCCAGATGAGTATAGGGTAATATCAACAGCTGCAAAAAGTGGTATTATGGGAGTAGAATTTGTTATCAATAGAAAGGTATGACAAAGAGAGTTTTATAGTTCAGTGATAGTGTTGCTCTTGTCAGAATCGACAGCAAACCAACGCCGTCAACGATAGTTCAGGTATACACGCCGACGTCGCAAGCTGAAATTGAAGACGTAGAGAAAGTATATGAGGATATTGAAAGGGTAATACAGTACATGAAAATCTAATAGACATGGGGGACTAGAATGAAGTTGTAAGGGAAAGAGCAGAAGAAAAGTTCACGGGAGAAAAAGGGGTTAGGACAAGCAATGAGACAGGAGAAAGACTAATTGAGTTCTTTAATAAATTTCAGCTAGTAATAGTGAATACTCTGTTCAAGAATCACAAGTGGAGTAGATTTAATTCGAAAATGCCATGTGATACGGGAAGATTTCAGTTAGATTAGAAAATGGTCAGACAGAGATACTATAGTCACATGTTGGGTTGTAAGGGGTACCCAGGAGCAGATATAGATTCAGATCAAAGTTTAGTAGTGATGAAGAGTAGGCTAAAGTTCCAGAGATTAATGAGAAAGAATCAATACGCAAAGAAGTGGGATACAGAAGTATTAAGAAATGACATACGCTTGAAGTTTTCAAGGCTATACATACAGCAGTAAGCAATAACTCACTAGGCAGTTTCGTTGAAGAGAAATGGACATCCCTATAAATGGCAGTCACAGAAGTGAGAAAGAGACAATTGTCGGAAGGACAGGTAAGTCAAAACAACCTAACATGAAATTAAAAGCAAGGGTGTTAATATTAAGAGTGCCACGGGATTTACGCTGTTAAATTCAGAGGAGTGAGCGGATAGGTGGAAACAATATATTGAAAGCCTCTATGAGGGGAAGATATGTCTGATGTGATAGAAGAAGGAACAGGAGTCGATTTGGAAGAGATAGGGGATCCAGTGCTAGAATCAGAATTTAAGGGAGCTTTGGGGGCCTTTAAGTTCAAATATGGCTGAAGGGATAGATAACATTCCATCAGAGATTTTAAAGTCGTTGGCGGAAGTGACAACAAAACCACTATTCACGTTGGTGTGTAGAATGTATGTGTCTGGCGACATACCAGCTGTCTTTCGGAAAAATATGATGCACACAATTCCGAAGACTGCAAGAGCTGACAAGTGCGAGAATCATCGCACAATCGTATCATGCATCCAAGTTGCTGACAAGAACAATACACAGAAGAATGGAAAAGAAAAGTGAGGATGCGCTAGATGACGATCAGTTTGGCTTTAGAAAGTGTAAGGGCACCATAGAGGGAGTTCTGACCTTGCGGTTGATAATAGAAGCAAGACTAAAGAAAAATCAAGACACGTTCATAGGATTTGCCGATCTGGAAAAAGCGTTCGACGATGTAAAATGAGGCAAGATATTCGGAATTCTGAGAAAAATTTGGGTGACCTAAAGAGAGAGACAGGTAATATAGAACATGTACAAAAGCCAAAAGGGAATATTAAAATTGGACGACCAAGAGCGAAGCACTCGGATTAAAAAGTGTGTAGGACAGGGATGTAATCTTTCGTTCCTACTGTTCAATTTGTACGTCGAAGAAGCAATAATGGAAGGAAAAGGGAAGGTGAAAGGGTATTAATGGTACGATTCGCTGATGACATTACTATCCTGAGTGAAAGTGAAGAAGAATTACATGATATGCTGAATGGAATGGACAATCTAATGAATACAGAATATGGATTGAAAGTAAATCGAAGAAAGATGACTGTAATGAAATGTTGCAGATGAGAACAGCGGGAAACTTAACATCAGGATTGATGGTCACGAAGTAGATGAAGTTAAGGGATTCTGCTACCTAGGCAGCAAAATAACCGATGATGGCCGGCGCAAGGAGGACATCAAAAGCAGACTTGCACTGCCAAAAGGGGCATTCTTGGCCATGAGATCTCTACCCGTACCAAACACAGACCTTAATCTTGGGAAAAAATTTCTGACAATGTACGTCTGGAGCGCAGCGCTGTACGATAGTGAGACATTGACTGTGGGAAAATGGCAACAGAAGAGAAACATAGCGTTTGTGATGTGGTGCTACAGACGAATGTTGAAAATTAGGTGTACTGATAATATATGGAATGAGGAGGTTCTGTGCAGAATCGGAGAGGAAAAGAGTATGTAGGAAACCCTGGCAAGGTGGAGGGACGAGATTATAAGACATCTGTTTAGACATCTGGGGATGACTTCCATGATGCTCGAGAGAGCTGCGGGAAAGCAAAAACTTTACAGGAAGACAGAGATTGAAATACATGTAGCAAATAACTGAGGACGTAGGTTGCAAGTGATACACTGAGATAAAGAGGTTGGCACAGGAGATGAATTAGTGGCGGGCCGCATCAAATCTAAGACTGGTGACCCACCACCACCAAAAGGAAGAAGAAGAAGAAGAAGAAGAAAAAAAGGGAAGTACTAACAATGTATGCAAATGAGTCAACAGAGTGTTCAGATATGCAAAAGAATTTCAGTTACGTTAAAATATGTGGTGGAACTGAAGGGAATTACCTTTCTTATCCCAGTTACTCGATGATTAATTTAATTTCACGTAAATGAATAGGAGCACCCCTCAAGCAATATTTGGTGATGCTGAATGACATAGTCATTCCTTCCTTGACAGATCACTAGAAAATTGTTGCCAGACGAGAGTAAAGTAAGCGGTTACCGCCCCCATTACTGAAAAAATGGCTCTGAGCACGATGGGAGGTTATCAGTCCCCTAGACTTAGAACTACTTAAAGCTAACTAACCTAAGAACATCATACACATCCATGCCCGAGGCAGGATTCGAACCTGCGACCGTAGCGGTCGCGCGGTTCCAGACGGGAGCGCCTAGAACCGCTCGGCCACCCCGGCCGGCCCCCATTACTGAGCGCGTCGTTTTGTTTGCTTGTCGCGATATCCGTTCCATGAATCAGTCCTTTGCCATTATTTAAAATAAGGCCGTTGTAGTTAATCACACAATAGAAAGAAATTTTCACTCACAGTTAATCTCAACACGCAGTAAGCAAGAAGCATAATTACAACACAGGTGCACAGTATTTACAACGGTTCTGTTCAGTTAAGGTACTCTCTTAATTTGATTCATGTCTAATGGTTCAAAGCGTAAGAAACAGCTAAAAAATAGAAGCATACAGTAACCTTGCAGCTTGAATGCCAGGTAGCAGCTGCTGCGTCTGGAAAACTAACAACAGCCAGGGTAGCGGTGGTCCCGTGCCACTCCGTACATCATCCACACGATTAACAGAGGATTAAGCGCAAGCCGGTCGGCATTACGCGATAACCTATATAATAAAATGCTCTCCCGGAACCCGGTATCGGATGGATCGTAGGGCTGCAAAAATTCCATTTCCAATATCTTGCGTAATCGTTGGCAGAACTTAACGATTTAAAATGCTGTCATAATGTACTCATTAAGAGGTATAATCTTACGCTAGCAGTTTAACACAATAATCTAAGTAATACAGTCAGAAACTGCGTGTTTTTCTTGAGATAGCTTATCCGACGGCGCGCAAATACACATTCATCCAAAATTTCAGATTACAGCACTTGATAAGTGCACACAGTTTCAGAGATTTACTCCCTCTGACACCTCTAGCCCACCCACCCCCTTTTCCCTCTCAATGGAATGACAAAAAGAGTTTATCGCTTACTGCGTTTTCGTTCTTCATGCATTCAAACTTCAGCCTCAGTTTGCCACTACACTCCGCCATTTGCTAGAACTTGGTTGACTATCTGTTGAGCTTGTGTTATAAATAAATTTTATTTTCGACTGTCGAAACTGGTGAATAGTATAACTTTCATCTGGGGTTTATTCTGTTGGAGGTAAGAAATAGTACCATACTAGCGTTGATATTTAAGTAATCTGCTGTAGATTGTAACTCACTGAAACCAGTTTCTTTTTTCACCGTATGTTAATGCGCAGTGTCAGTCGGGTAGAATAAGTCCTATCGAAGTAGGATGGTATGAGTCAAATAGTTAAATAGTTTATTTGCTTTTGGGGCACAGTCCCAACGTTCAAGAAGAAGCCTGCCAATGAGGATCGAGGGGAGGACTGTATGAGACACCAATGATGGTTTCAAGTGTTTTGGAAGGCGAACCTACTGTTAAGGCTGATGCCAATTGGTTTAGCTTTCCTAGAACTACATTGCTAAGGAGATTAAAATCTATTATAGGGAAACAGCATACAAATATGATGTGTCAGATGGGGGTTTTTCAAACCAACATTATTTGCGGGGAATTTTTTTAAGGAAACTGAAACGAGTGTGATTGCTAGGCACGTGAGTTTTGTCCAGTCTTTGGGGTTCATTCTATTGCAGTGACAACTGTCCTTTTTTTTCTAGATTGATAAGTACGTAAGTATTGTTCAGCTAATTTGCATAGTGTGAAGGAACAAAACATTATTTTCTATAGTAAAATTTAGGTTTCTGTTGTTTTTACTTTTTTCATTATATTGGACTTTTGAGATATGAAAGGTTACTTTTGTTTGTGTATCGCAAAACACGTTTTTCTGTGAAAAGCCAATATTTTGAGTAGTTCGTGTTGCATTACTATTTTAATTAACATTTCCACATTTTACTGAGTGTTTTATTTACGAATCTTTTTTCACCATTCAAATCAAAAGAAAAGTTCAGATAGAGATTTTATGCAGTTATACTTCACTTAAGAACAACAACAAAAGTGTTATATTGATTTCGGCTTAAGTGACCTATCCCATGCTAGCCTCTGTACCCCTAATTATAACTGGGCGAATCCCAGTCGAAAGTCCTGATTACAGAACAGTAGCATATGATGACTCTGCCGTCTCTGTGGCCTAATGTACATAATATTTTTCCTTATGTTCAACGATGTCTCGCTGATTTTGGTTGTATTTTTTGATAGTGCACTCTGGCTTCATTTCACTAGGATACGTTTGAAAAAGATTGACTCCACTCACCAAAATCGATACCCCGAGTACCACACATTTATGTTTGTGGTCATAGAGTGGAACAAAAGAAAGTAATTCTATTTCTGAAATATCTATGAGTATCCAAAATTTGGAATATAAAATGTAGATTTTATAGAGGTTAAATAAGCATGTTATGAACTATTTCCGCCTGACCTGTAAATCTAAGGGTAGGTACTTCCAAAACAAGCGAGTTTCATCCGTGTTGTAGATCTGTGGCACACATTAACTTCCTTTTCCAAAACAGACTCAAATTCTTTAGGATATGGCTCAACACCAGCAACACTGCCGATTACGGTATCTGTACAGGCATCTAATTCTTTTTGCCCTAACTTAGGTAGGTACTAACGTAGGTATATACTATCGATAGTGTGCGCCCAGTGCGGCAGAGAAAAACTGCGTGCAAAACAATCTTCGATAAACAGTACTTTATAATTGTTTTCATTCTAGGGAAGCTGTTGGCTGCTACGCGAGCAGGGTTGATTTCGGCAGGACGACTGACCGCGTTTGCAGATGTTTAACGGCTGTGTGTGTCACCCAAAGCCGTGGGCGTGACCTCCAGCAAATAGGGAAATGGCGTTAATTGAGAGATTTGTTTGATGTGGTTAAGTGTTCATTTGTGCCCCTTGATTACGCGACAACCGCGCCGGACACCCACGATTTGGATTGCAGTGAGGATTGTGTATTCAGTGCCATATGAAGAATGTTGACGTGTGACGACATTAATAGGCGACTTGTGATGAGTTAACCGTTATTACTATGTCAGACGAAGGGAGTAACTGCCTCATTCGTGCTGTTTAGACTAAAGATATGGAACATTAACAACAAAGTATGTACCGATTATTGCTATCTGGCATCCTAATTTGCTTTGTCGGATTTCATATGAAACAATTCCCGCGAAAATATTAACCGATCAGCCTTGATCAGTTACACATGGTCAAACTATTTTGTACTGTTAGGCTATAATCCCCTAATCAATAACGGTGGGTGTAATAGGGAGTGTTTCATCGTAGCGTCCCATGAAAGGACATTGTGCAATTTTTAGACAGACGAAATGAGAAGGAGAATAACAATAAATGATTTAATCGGTAGTTTCTAGACAATAAGCAAAATTTCAAGTGGTAACGAAATCTTCACGTTAGTTTATATATGCATGAACAAATGAAAAATTCGTGAAGAACCATCTTCGATAAACATTACTTTATAATAGTTTTCATTCTGAAAGTCTGTGTAAGAAACTTTGTAGAGTGTATTACGATGTAATTGCAAAATTGCGGGATAATAGAGCATAACAACACCTCATAATTAAAAGTAATTGGCAGTATGGGACGACAGGGGCAGTGTTAATAAACTGTATTGTGGAGCACAAGCACGGAAATTCGTGTGAAAAACAGTGAACAGCCGCGCGGGAATAGCCCAGCGGTCTTGGCGCTGCAGTCATGGACTGTGCGGCTGGTCTCGGCGGAGGTTCGAGTCCTCCCTTAGGCATGGGTGTGTGTGTGTTTGTCCTTAGGATAATTGAGGTTAAGTAGTGTGCAAGCTTAGGTACTAATGACCTTAGCAGTTAAGTCCCATAAGACTTCACACACATCTGAACATTTTGAACAGTGAAAAGTGAATATTAACGGGATATAGGAGTAGACATTATCGTGATGTAACCGATTGCATATTCATTAAAAGTGTATCAGAGAATGTTGTACTCTGACTTTATGTACGAAACTACCTTTAAACCTTCTTAAAATCGTGTAGATTGAGGTAGACCCATAAACTGATATGTAGGCGATAATGTGAGCGGCTATTGTTAATGCTGAGTCACGAAGACGATCCTGGCAGCCGCGCCAGAGAACATCATTCCATACTCGTACTGAACAAGAATAAAGATTTACCAATAAGAACATGCAGCAAAGAAAATAATACCGTGTTTCGCTCTATTCATGAAAATCATCCGTGGAACGTACGAGAGCTGATGATGAATGATCATAATTTTTTTTGACAACTTGCCTCTACTCTTCCTCATAATTTTGATGGTCCTTCTCAAAATAGTCTCCCATGAATGCGATGCACTTGTCCTAGCGTGTCTGCCAGTCTTCAAATACATGCTGGAAATCATTTTTTGAGGGCAGGCCAGGGTGGCCAAGCGGTTCTAGGCGCTACAGTCTGGAACCGTGCGACCGCTACGGTCACAGGTTCGAATCCTGCCTCGGGCATGGATGTGTGTGATGTCCTTAGGTTAGTTACGTTTAAGTAGTTCTAAGTTGTAGGGGACTGATGACTTCAGAAGTTAAGTCCCATCGTGCTCAGAGCCATTTGAACCATTTGACCATTTTTTCAAAATCGTCTCCGCAGCCTTAATGCCTCCCACGAAGCAGTTTCTTCATGTTATGGGGCTAAATCCGGACTATAGGGAGGGTGAGGGATGCACTTCACGATGATGTTTGCAGGATACTCAGCAACAACAT
The DNA here is from genome assembly GCF_021461395.2 of Schistocerca americana. Classification (NCBI taxonomy): domain Eukaryota; kingdom Metazoa; phylum Arthropoda; class Insecta; order Orthoptera; family Acrididae; genus Schistocerca; species Schistocerca americana. Next base: position 458,006,399 of record NC_060119.1, on the reverse strand, counting down.
TGACAATATGCGGCCGCGCATTATTGTGGGGCAGCATCCTGCCGGCTTCGCGTAAATGTGGTCTTTTGCGCCTGATATGGACTTCCAATGTTTTCCGGACATCCCTGTAGTATTGTCCATTTACTAATGTGTGTGCATGTACAACATGCTGATAAACCATTTCATGAATATCAAAGAATGAGATGACCATAGCTTTCCCAGCAGAAGCAACCACGTTTGCTTTTTTGGGGGTTGGTGACGAAGATTTCCAGACTGGGCCTTGCTGTTTGCTCTCAGGATCAAAATGATATAGCCAAATTTCATCAGTGGTGATTACATTTGAGAGAAACTCCAGATCTTCCTCTAACATTAACTTTAACGGCATACAGACATGTAGGCGAATGCTCTTTTGTTCGGGAATCATGAGTCTTGGAACTCATCGTGCTCAAACATGTGTCAAGTGTATTTTTTCTGTGACCTACATGTGGGTGGAACGCAACGAAATGTTCAATATTTCAGAAAGGTAATTCGTCGATCCTCTCTCACAATTACAGCAGCAGTGTTGATGTTTTTTCCGTAAGAGCAGTAACTGGAGCACGGGGTCCCCCTTCCTTTCCAATTGATTGTCTCCCCTCTTTAAACATTTTAGATTACCTTCAAGCTGTGCTGTAGGAAGGAACAGACTCGCCATAGGCCTCCTGTAACACTGTGTAGGCCTCAGCTGAAGGTCTGTTGAATGAAAGCAGAATTTGAAAGTCGCATATTGTTACCTCCGTTGCAGCGGTAGGCGATACTGAACATGTCTGACATAGCCTGCCTCTCACAAGCGGGAACCAGAAGTCCCAACAATGAAAGTACTACCGCGCGTTTGTTGCACATTAAGCTAACCGAATATCGCAAGATTAAATTTTAATGCAAGAAATTATGACCATAAAAAAATTATGATCATTCTTTGTTGGACGCGCGGGGTATCCACGTGGTCTGAGGCACTTTTTTGCGGTCTGCGCGGCCCCTCGCGTCGGAGGTTCGAGTCCTCCCTCGGGCATGTGTGTGTGTGTGTGTGTGTGTGTTTTCCTCAGCGTAAGTTAGTTTAACTAGTGTGTAAGCCTAGGAACCGATGACCTCAGCAGTTTGGTCTCATAGAACCATCCCACAATTCTTTATTGAACAGCCCTCGTACTGCTGGTACATAATATACTTAACCAAACATGTTAACTGAAACCGAGCAGAAGATTACAGAGGTCGAAGCTGAGAAGAAGTAGATAAGACAGGAGGATAGAGGTGATTCAGGAGTCTGAGACCGTTTACTATCAATAGAAATCCCATTAGCGCATTCCACCAATTACCTCGAGATACCAATGAAACTCAGGAGTAATAAAATGAAGCATTATAGAGGGAGGACAGAAAGACATGCTATTGGCGATACTGGAAAAGACTGATGCCAAGACTGAAGCCTCCAGTCAGAAAATGGAGGAAATCAAGGAAGACAAAAGAAAACATCCCAAGAAAGACTGAAGCCAAAATGGAAGTCACCAATCAGAAAGAACCCAACAAATGGTCTACAACGTCAATGAGAAGATTCAGATGACATTACGCAAACAAGAAAATTTGAAGTGTGAATTACATGATTATAAGGAAGAGGTGAGGAAAGACTAAAAGGAGTGAGAAGGCAGATTCCAGCAAAGCATAAATCTGCTCTAAGAAGATGTGAAGAAGATGGAAGAAGAGATAACCGATTAAGCCCATGAAGAGGTTCAAGAAATTAAGCAAGAATTAGGGAGAAGGATCAAGGAGATAACGCACAAGCAACAACAACGTGTAGTAGCTATTAAGTGGCTAGGCTACAAACAGATTGGATTATCTCAAAATATACAAAACGCAATAGCATTGCAGAAGGAAGATGATAACAGGAGGATTGCACAGGATATGCAACATTTACAAGGCGAAACCCAACAATTAGAAACGAAACCTGGGGAGACTGACAGAACGACCGGTAATGCAACACTGCAACAGGGGAAGGTAAAGCGATAACATTAATGAGTGTTGCTAATAGATATCCTCAAGCTCATTTGTGCTAGGAATATAAAACAAAGTGATCTGTGCACCTGACAGTTTTTATGAGATGACTGAGAGGCATTTCTCCAACACATTTTCTGGACAATGACAAAATTCTATTTGTGATGGAATGGAAGGTGAAAGCTTTTACAACCGAAGAAGAGGACGCAATCATTGGAGTAGAGACCATGGAAATAGATGTCAGTTCCAAGGCAATTCTATAAGAAATGGTGATACAAGGGAATATGAGAGAGAAGGTGGTAGACAAAGGAAAAGTGAGGTCCAAGATCAGGAGGAAAAGAGTTCAGCGAACTAGATGACGCTCCTGAGGAAGTCCATTTGGGAGTGAGACAAAGGAGGACCCATATAAATCTGATTAGGCTTGATGATGGTGACCTGGGAGTGGACATCATGAGGGAAAAGGAACAGAGCTTCAAAGAACTGAGATATCCTGTAGTCAGGATAAAGATGTGTGGATTAGATGCTTCAAATGGCTCTAATTACTATGGGACTTAACATCTCAGCTCATCAGTCCCCTAGACCTAGAACTACTTATACCTAACTAACCTAAGGACATCACACACATCCATGCCCAAGGCAGGATTCGAACCTGCAACTGTAGCAGCAGCGCAGTTCTGGACTGAAGCGCCTAGAACTGCTCGACCACAGCGGCCGGCGTGGATTTGATGTTGATGCCCTAGTCGACATGGGGAGTGAAGAATGTGCTATAACCCGAAAGCTATATGAACATATACTAATTACTAACGCCAGCTCACCTAGTTTTTCTGTAAATGGTATCTGAGTTGTAAATGCTGTAGGTGCCTATTAAGTAACAAACATTGATTGGTCTTGAAGTGGAAGGAGAAGCATATGAAGCGACATTTTTGGTGTTACCAGGTCTTAACATTTTTGGGAACTGACTGGCTGAACGAAGTAGAAGCAATCACAGTGAGTGTGAAAGGACGTGAGGGAGAAAGGAGAGATTAGACATTGGTAGAGAATAAGGATTCAGAAGTGGAAGAAGAGTTCCAACAGATGAATTTATGTTACAAGGAGGGGCCTACAGAAGAAGAACAGGATGATGAAGAAGTACTGATATTCTCCGAGGGATTAGCACAAGCGGATCAACCTAGTGAAGCTGCTATAGGCACGAAACTAGAAGATATGACACATTTGGTGAAGAGATTTGGAAGAGGTTAGCGGGGATCATACATAAGCTGAGCAAAGTCTTCTCTCAGCAGCCAGGAATCGTGAAAGGGGTAGAACGTAAATTGAAAATTAAGGAACACAAGCCTCTCAATGTTAAAGAATACTCCGTCCCTCAGGCTAAAAGGTAAGTGGTAGAGGACAAAGATTGGTTGATCTTGGGGTTATTGAGAGGACCAAGAGCCAATACAATAGTCCATTTATTTCGTAGACAAGGAAGATGGAGAGATGAGAATAGTTTCGGATGAACATACAGTAAATAAAATCATTGAACCAGACAAGAGAAGCCAGAAACGACAGATGAATTAGTTCAAAGTTTTCAGGGTGCAAAGATACTTAGCAGCATTGACCTGACCGCCAGCTACTGGCAAGTACCTGGCTCCTGAATCACGTCATTATACTGCCTTCATATATGCTGGCAGAAGTTACCATTTTAAAGTATTGCCATTTGGGCTTAATGGTCGGTCTCGGAATTCATTACAGCATTGGACAAAACTTAATGCGAAGAATTACTTAAGAAGGTTACTGTTTACGTGGTTGGTATATTAATTGCAAGTGAGACATGGAAGAGCATTTAGAGAAACTTGAGGGAGTCTTGCAGCCGTTTGATGGAACTGGGGTGACAGCAAACTTGGATAAGTCAGAATTTGGTAAATCCCAGATAAAATTCTTGGGCTTCATAATTACAGAAGAGGGTATTTACCCTGACCTACATAAGTTCGAGACAATTAGGCAATTTCCAGTTCCATGTAACAAAAGGAAACTGAGAGTATTCTTTGGCATCTGTGAGTTCTATCGAAAATTCCTGAAGGGACCTGTACTCACTGCCCTCAAATTGAGAACAATTACTAAATTCAAAATGACCTGGCACTGGAAATACGAATGTCAACAAGAATTAGAAAGCATTAATGAAGCATTGTGTAATACAGCCATATTATGAAATCCTGATTTCTCCAGAGACTTTTATTTGGGAGCAGATAGATTAAGAACTAGGTGTACATTTATACCAGAGCAAGAAAGAAGGCGACACTTAGACAATAAAGTCCACAGCCTTTGGTAGTAGAAGCTTGAATGCATGGGAAAGCAGATAGCATTACAGAGACTTGCTATCATATGGGGTTTTAAGAGATTTCGTTATTATCTAGCAGGACGATAGGTAAAGGTGGTCACATACCACAAAGCACTAACATTCTCAACTAAAAGTAAAGTGAGACACATCCGGTTGATAAGAAGGGCATTGGTGTTGCAAGATTAGGACTTCCAAGTGATATACACTTCTAGCAAATCACTTACCATACTTGATGCATTATCAAGGTTGCCACTCTATTCATGAGGAACAGCTGCATGGAGACCAGAAGGAAGAGGAGTTCGGATAAATTTAATGAAGAATTTGTAAAGAGGTTCTTGAGGAACATAGGTAGAGAGCAGAACCAGGACAAAACACTGACATTAATCATAAGTATAGATGTGCTGGTGAAGAAAGGATGAGTACATACTATTATATCCATCAAGAAGAAGAAGAAAGGCAGCTGCGGATTATGTATACCAGAGCGTATAATAGACAAGTTCATTTGGTATCTCACTATAGCAATGCCCATTATGGATCTGAGCCGGCCGCGGTGGTCTAGCGGTTCTAGGCGCGCAGTCCGGAACCGCGCGACTGCTACGGTCGCAGGTTCGAATCCTCCCCCGGGCATGGATGTGTGTGATGTCCTTAGGTTAGTTAGGTTTAAGTAGTTCTAAGTTTTAGGGGACTGATGACCACAGTAGTTAAGTCCCATAGTGCTCAGAGCCATTTGAACCATTTTTTATGGACCTGAGAAATGCTTCGAAAAACTGAAATTGGACTGCATCTTCAACAACCTGGGAAGGTGTATAAGCAAGGTGCTGACTACTTGTGGTATCTGTCAGAAAACTAAAACTACCACTGCTCAGCATAAAGGTCACCCCAGAATCAATTAGAGACACAGGGGAAATGGACCTGTTCTATCCCATGCCTGTGGCAAAAGGAAATTACATCCAAATTCTAGTTGCAGAAGAATTAGTATCTAAATCTGTGAAGTTTTATCCATTAAAGAAAGTGACCAGCAAGGCTGTCATTAATAAGTGTGAAAAAGATTACTTCAGCAATGTATGTAAAACGAAATGAATCCTGAGTGATAATGGATCCCAACTCCGATCCAAGGAGTGGAGGGAAATGTTGAATAGACATCAAATGGACAAGATCACCATCTATAGATACAGACCGGCTTTGAACCCTCCAGAACGGATGATGAAGGAGTTAAATCGTATCTGTCAGACGTACAGTCACAAGAAACATGGTACTTGGAAGGAAAATCTAGGAGAATTCGAATGTATTCCGAACCACCTACCGCACGATTCAACAAGATTTGCACTGTGCGAAATCGTACTTAATCACGAACCTGACAGCGTTTTTCGAGAGTTGATGGAATACCCACAACGAGGTAACCTTACTTGGGCGAGGAAACTTCAACTTGTGGAAATAAACATAAGGGAGAAGACGAAAAGGAGACAAGAAAGACATGATAAATTGATGAAACCTATAACCTATAGGGTAGGAGAATTAGTGTTGGAAAGTGCATGCTAAGTAGAAGAAGACAGATTCTGAAATACATAATGTATAAAAGAGATCATAAAGAATTATCAAGATCGAACACCCCAATACTGTGGATCTGAAATATATTCAAGCCTATCGAGTGCATGGCAACAGGTTGAAAATATAAAGAGATACTATCTGCATGAAGACTGGGGCATCCCAGAGGAGAGAAGTGATCAGGACGATAAAGTAGGACCAGCCAGGCATAAACATAAATGTGTATCGAGATTTTTTGGTTATTATGTGTATTTGGAGAATAGAGGTCATGAGAACTGGTGCTCAAGTGCCAGTTGTCTTTGAGTTATTAAATTTATATCTATTCAGGATTATGGGTTTTCATGGTGAGAACAGACTTAACAATTCTTAAGTGATGAATTACACATAAGAACTGAGATATAGTTTTTCATTATAGTGTGAGAAGTATTAGTATTAACAGTATTGTAGCATTTATTAATATGACCTAGATATGGACCATTCTGTAAACTGTGTTAACCCTGCTGTTCTGTTCACTTTTACTTGACATATATACTGTTCGGGTCAATATGACCCGACATATCAAAATGCTTTAGAAACATAAATTTTGGTACAGTTTTAGCTATCGACATTGTTGTTCTATTCCAGTACCTTGTTAGTAATAATAATAATAATAATAATAATAATAATAATGGTAATAATAATAATAATAACAATGCATACAACTTTATTGAGGGATATTTTTCATTTAAATATGCACATAAATTTGAAACAACAGACAGTTTCCATTACAGGCATTCAACTTAGAAAGCACTACAGTTTTTCCATACTTCTATTCTTATTGTTGACAGTTTAGACGTAAGTATTGACATTTTCTAACAACAGACAGTTGTCATTACAGATATTCATCTTAGAGCACACTACAGTACAGAACACACTACAGTTTTTTTATTACATTCCAACATAGAAAGCACTACAACTTTAGAATCCTCTCTTCTTACTGATTGTAGTTTAGGCACAAGTATTCACATAAATTTGAAACAACAGAATTTTCAATACAATCATCTTATAAAATACTACAGTTCTTTTCTTACTGCTTGCACTGTGGACACAAGTAGGTTACATGTTTCTTGCAAATATGTTTACTACATTTTCCACACACCATGTTTGTTTTATTGTCATTACTTGATGGACAGAACTTACAGCGTGCACGTTTTGTAGATTTTCTTGTTGTTACCGATTCTGACACACCACCCACATCATTCGGGTTTTGGATGCTTGTGACCATTCTCAAAGAATCTTCTGTTCTTGGGAAATGCGTTCTTGATGCAATATGTTCTTTTATCAGTGACTTTCCAAGTTCCTCCAAGAATATTCTCCTTCTAGTCAATTTGCTTGCATTCCAATTAGGGTCAACCGAAATCCACAAAACGTATGCATTATAAGCAGAAACATCAAGAATATTGTAGAAAACTATCATTGGCCACCTATTACTTTTTCGTTTGCATGTATATGTACCTAATAACTGATCAAGCGTGTCTACAGCACCTTTGGTTGAATTATAGTCCAAAATCATTTTTGGCTTCTTATCAGCCCTGTCACTGATTTCCGCATCATGGTGGAGAGTGCTCATAAGTACAACATTCTTGTGTCTCTTAGGAATATAATTAACCACAGTAGTGTCATTTGTGAAGTAAAATGAAGAGCTGTGTACCTCCTTGTTGGTCATTTTGTGTGGAAGCTCCGGCTTATTTTTCCGTATAGTTCCCAACATAGTCAATTTCCTTTTCAGAAGCAGCTGCCCCAAATTGTACGACGTAAAAAAGTTGTCACACGTGATATTCTGACCACGTAACTCAGAAGTGAGATCAGATACCACCCTCATTCCCTGATTTCTTTCTGGTGCCGCTCCACTCACCTTTCCTGTATAAATTTGGGCTTTCAGTACGTATGAAGTTTTGCTGTCACACATGGTCCATATTTTGATCCCATATTTTGCCGGTTTACTTGGGATATACTGCTTGAATGGACAGCGACCTCTAAATGCTACTAACTGCTCGTCAACAGTAACATTTTCTCCTGGATTATACAGTTTAGGAAGGACCTCTACCCACTTCTCCCAAATACTACGAATTGCGGCAAGTTTGTCAGTACGTCGTCTTTCCTCTCTAGTAGATTTCTTGTCAAATCGCAGGACACGTGATATCTTACAGAATGTTTCATGAGACATGGTTGCTCGAAATATGTTTCGCCCAGTATCTTTATCCCACAAACTTTTTGTAGACTCCCCATGAGATCGATATACACCCGCTAGGAGTAAGAGTCCTAAGTATGCATGGAAAACAGAACCATCAATATCTGTCCACTGTTCACCATAAACTCGCTGCCCTTCAATATTTGTCATCTCTATTATTTCATTTTGAAGCGCTGTGTGAAATACTGCTTCAAATGAACATTTTACATCAGATATTCTGCTGACTGCATACCTGGTAACTCCTGGGGTACTCTTGATGATGTTCGAAGCTGGTAGGCGACCATGTTGTGCTGGTGGATGCAACTGCCATTCTATATTCCCATTTTTAGAAAGAAAAGTCTCTACACTATTTTGTATGGGCTGTGGACTGTCGTAACTGTCATCGGAACACTCGCTTTCAGATGCATTGCTGATGTGATCTTCAAACTCAGAAAGTGATCCTTCATCTGGTGAGGCATTTACTATTTCTTCCAACTCACGATCATTCAATGGTCTCATCGCCATGGTGTCACAAGTCAAACTGGGCAGAAACAAAGCATTCCAATTATTGAGAACTGCCAATTATTATTTCCTGGGGAAAGCAACAAACAAGCCCATTGTTGTGAACGCATGGAGCTTTAGGTGATTGTTGAGAGTAAGTTGGAATGATGCAGTCACTATTCCCACACAACACAACAAAAATAATTTTCGCCATTTCCAGATTTTAGAAATAAATACGAGTTACACTAAACATATTTGTGTCGGGTCATTATGACCCGAACATTACATATGCAACTATTACAGTTGAAGCCCAAACTTCTTAAACTTTTTTAAAACCTTTTAAAACACATGCTGCTCATCCATTTTCAGACAAAGTCACAAAGTTTCATAAATATATATTGGTATTTACATAATGTAAAATAACGTTCATATTCGTTTCGGGTCATATAGACCCGAACAGAACAGCAGGGTTAATAACAGACGCTCAAAACCAGGAAATACAATTTGTAACAAACGAGAAAGACATTTCTGTAGATTTTGATCTTGTAGTGACCACACTGACAGTAGATTGATATATGCATGATTGAGTAGAGAGTAAATTATTGACATTTATCTGCACGTGTATTAAGTATTATTTGTTATGTACCGTGTTTTTGATCAGTGAAGTGTTAGGTTAAGTAGGTATTAGTCTGATTAGTGGTAATTATTTCCTGCTATGTGTGGAGATAATACAGTAGGATTTTGGTAGTTGTCTAGATGGCACACCTCGCTGAGACTAACCGAAATGAAAACAGTTTTGTTACAGTATGGTTCAACAGATATCCATCGTTGTATACTTCATCAATTGCGGTAGAGGAGTTTTTTTTTATAATCTATATATGACAGTATTGTTTCAACAAATTACAATTTTTGAGTTGTGTCATTAGGATAGTTTGTAATTTAGATGTAATCTCTTTTGTAGAGACAGTTTACGACCGGAGTCAGAGGAGTTACCATTCAATTTGTAAATTACATTGGACTTGAATTTATATCTTTATTCTCTTTCTATCACTGTGAACTCTGTCTATATTCTTTTTCCACATCCGATTGCAAAGAAGTCCTTTTGAGGGTGCGGGGTGTTAGGGGTTAACCGCCCCTTACGTACTGAGAACAATACATCTTTGCAGGTGGCAGTAGGTACTATCGACAGTCGAGCTTGTCGAGCGCCCAGTGCGCCATAGAGTAGTCAGTGTTGAGAGGCTCCGAGCAAGTAAGTTGCTGGCTGTTAAGCGAGCTGGATGGACTTTGGGGTGACGGCCGACCGCGTTTACAATGGTTCAACGCTGTGTGGGGACCTGGGAGGCCAAGCATGACGATGGTGGCGGCTGAGCACACGATCATCACCAAATGACGCTCGCAAGAGATCTTTCACGCGTCTAGCAATATGCGGTGGTTCTAATAAAACCCCATGTCATTCCAAGCATATGTGTCAATTTTTACCTCTCTATCTACATTATTCCGTGGTTTATTACGTTTTCAAATTCATATTGACTTTTTGATCACCCGGTATGTGGTGCATTTCCTTTGCACCTTAAGTTTTATTTTCATTTTTTTTATGTCGTTCGTGTTTTATTGCTGCAGTATTATCCTGCAGTAGCGAGCTACAGTAATATTTTTGGTCAGAGTATTGGTTCTTGCCAGTCAAAGTTACAAAACTTTAACAAAAAACTGAAACAATGAAAAATTCCTGGAATTCTGAAACATTCCCGGGTTCTTCCCGGTTTTCTCCTGGAGGAAAAAATTCCAAGCTTTTTCCCGGATCTTCCGGTTGTCCTGAGTCGTATACACCCTGCCTTTCCTTAAGAGCAAGGGGGGGGGGGGGGGGGTGGGAGGCGACGGCCCTCTTGCGCCGGGCATGATTGCCCTAGATTTGAGCCGAATGTTAATCTAGCAGCATTGACCGCTGCTTCGGTATCTTCGTCCCTCGTACTCGAAGCTCGCAGCACTTGCAGAATGGTTCTGTGGTGAACATAGTTGTGTGTAGCCGCTTTTGGAGCTGCTGCTGTGAGTGCTGCAGTGGCTTAACGTCACACAGCACGGCGACCGTCTGTCTAGGAAGGCGAGAATCCGTCGCCATCCGTTCACAAAGCATTACTTCGTCGCCGTCGCCGCCGCGGATTGCAGACAATTTATAGCCCTCCATCCGTAGATAGAGACGGCGCATTCCGCGAATTGATGCGGCCACTCGCCTGCCGGCGCGGCGCCCTCTGCAGCCGCAGTCCCTGGCGATGGCGAGTGCCTGCTGTCACGTCGCCACACTGCGGCGCACTGAGGACCGGGCTGTGCGACTGCTTTTGATCCGCTATGCAATCTGAGAATAGCTAGTGGCACAAGCTGAGTTCCAGTTCCCGGAGGTACTGTCTTCTGTACGTCTGCAGGGACATTGGCTATAATAAACTTAAACATTCCCAAGATGGCTAAACCTTTAAGCACTGACGCACTGGGTAATTGAGACTCTGTTTAGCCTACAATACAATTCCATTATACGAGATCGATATTCTGTGACTTAATAAATGAGTTTGTTTATTTCTCTTTTTTTGAAGAGTTAAAAATAAATTTTTATACGCAAAAGTTCTTTTTTGTTTCCCCTGGACATGATATTTGTTCGCTGTAAGACGACTCAGGTACCTCTCTAAACGATGTCTTAGACATTATACGTTTACCGTCAGTTTACCTACGTATGTCCCTCTCCGCCCCTAATGTGTTTCATTACCTTCTTTGCATTGTATTTGCTTCAACTTCGAACCTTACCGCTTCTTAATTTTCTTTCTCCAGTGTGAAGTTTACAGATTCCGATTTTCTCACTTCTCCATGTATCTATTAACTACAGGTTGTCTTTTCACTTTTCGTAGAGTTACACAGTTTTGCTTGCCGTACAAAAGGAACTATATACTCGACTAATATTAATTTTTTTCTCTAAATGCTTCAGTATCTTTTCCCAAGTGTGAGCACTAATGCGTTAATTCTGCCGGTGCTCTAAGGCCTCATTTATTTGCAAAAATTGGCGCAATGTCCTTGGAGATAAGATCCGCAGTCACTGTTTCTAAAACGATTTATTATCCATCTCGATTGCGTTTTATTTTTTAAATGGCCGGGTTCCACCCTCTGGTTTGATTGTGTCGGTGACAAGTGTATCCTGTCCACCTTCCAGAAAAAATTATAGGGTACATCATGTAGCAAATTGTTTTTATTATGTGACAGAATGTAAATTTTTCGTGATGAGTATATCCGCTCCAGTAAAGTAAAACTGGAGCAGATGTATTTATCTTGAAAAATTATAGCCGGCCAATGTAGCCGTTCTAGAAGCTTCAGTCTGGACCCTGCGACTTCTACGGTCGCAGGTTCGAATCCTGCCTAGTGCATGGATGTGTGGGATGTTCTTAGGTTAGTTAGGTTTAAGTAGTTCTAAGTTCTAGGGGACGGATGATCTCAGACCTTAAGTTTCATTGTGCTCAGAGCCATTTGAACCGTTTTTGAATATGAAAAATCATAGCAGTCGATCTGAATGTCCCACGGAGAGTATATAATGAATGTAAATTTTGCTGATAACTGGACAACCTACTCTTGCAAATGATACAATCAGATGTATATCTGAGGATGGTTCATGCTGAACCGAAACCTGTCATAAAAACCAAAAACAAAAAAAATATGCAGTCAAGACGGATGATAAATCTGGTCTAGTTTCTTGTACCAGACCTTTATTTACTTCTTTGATCTTTTAACTTACTTTTATAAATCCGAAACTTCTTTTTGTTGAGTATATACGTATTCGGGCTAAATTATGGTATTGTGAGAAAATAATTTCGAATGGCTCTGTAAACTTGCTCTGCGCAGTAATTGACGATATTTCTATCGGGTCTCCAACTCGAACACGCCGCCATCTTCAGGTGAGTAAGCCGTCGCACTGACTCCACGGAAATAGAATCTAACAGCAGCGACGGCTCCCTTATACACCGCCTCTATGGTAAGCCCACCGCGACTGTGCGAACATATCTGCCTTCTAGCTCAAAGCATCACAGCGCACCGGTGGTGAAAACTCGTGGAAACAACAAATCGATATCAGAATTTGTTGACATCTTTTGATGACCGAAACGAATACCACTCTTTATTTATGTCAAACAAAACATAGCCGGCCGAAGTGGCCGTGCGGTTAAAGGCGCTGCAGTCTGGAACCGCAAGACCGCTACGGTCGCAGGTTCGAATCCTGCCTCGGGCATGGATGTTTGTGCTGTCCTTAGGTTAGTTAGGTTTAACTAGTTCTAAGTTCTAGGGGACTAATGACCTCAGCAGTTGAGTCCCATAGTGCTCAGAGCCATTTGAACCATTTTTTTCAAACAAAACAGGATTCCAACACTTACTTAAGGGATACCCCTTATCCCTGCTTATAATACTGTCAGGTAGCCGGATTTCAATTGCTTATTTCACTACGCAGTCCCAATAACGCGGCGCAGGTGCAATCACTCGTGTCCCATCATATAACATTTTATGTCCTTGGCACTTTATATACCGCAAAATTAACTATTTCTAAAATATGTTTTCCACCATTAAACAAGTATGTTTTTCTCTGGTGTAATGAAAAAGTATTGCACTTTTGGATGAAAACTTACATGTCGTGTATAGTTCAGTAATCGCCATTGACAAAGGAAAAATTACCAGGGAGATTTGTTGTTTTCTGCGGTGAAGAATGCGATACGTTAATCGAATTGTGTGGGCGGATCAGCACGAATATATCGTCCGTACAGTGAGATCCGAGGCCATACTTTGGTTTTTTTACGTATAAGAATATTGAAGAAAGGTTACGTAAGGAAATTGTAGATGTGTTACATGATGATCAGTCAGGCTTTAGGAAAGATAAAGGCTCTCGAGGGACGTTTTTGACTACAGTTGATAAATGGTGCAAGACTAAAAAAAATCAAGAAACGTTCATACGATTTGTTGACTTGAAAAAAACATTCTATAATGAAAAACTTTGCAAGATGTTCGAAAACCTGATAAAAATATGGGTAAACTATAGGAAAAGGCGCGTAATATACAATTCGTACGGGGACCAATAGAGAACAAGAAGAATGGTATACCATAAACGAAGTGCTAGTGTTAAAAAGGGCGTAAGGCATGGGTGTAGTCTTTTGTCCCTATTGTTCAATCTTTACGTCTAAGAAGAGTAACAGAAATAAAAGAATGGACCAAGACAGAAAATGGGATTCAGGGTAAAAAGTATCAATGATAAGATTCACTAATGAGGTTGATGCACTTAGTGAAAGGGAAGAAGAATTACATGATCTGCTGAATCTGCTAATGAGTACAGAATGTGGAGTGAAAGTAAACTGAAGAAAGATGAAAGTAATGATCAGCAATGCAGCGGCCAAGTTTTAGTGACTCTAGATAGTGAGTATCAATGCCAGAGGGGAGCAAAGGTCATTATTTTGTCAGGGATACCGGGAAGAAAGCAACACTTTGTGGGCGGTCGAGTGGGCTATTTCCTTGGCTCAGTGGTTGAGGAATGAATGAAACATAGGTGGTTCTACTTCAAGTCATTTACTGAGCCATAAGGCTCTTTAAACAGACTAGTATACTACCGGCCATTAAAATTGCTATACCAAGAAGAAATGCAGATAATAAACGGGTATTCATTGGACAAATATACAGGGTGAGTCACCTAACGTTACCGCTGGATATATTTCGTAAACCGCATCAAATACTGACGAACCGATTCCACAGACCGAACGTGAGGAGAGGGGCTAGTGTAATGGTTTAATACAAACCATACAAAAATGCACGGAAGTATGTTTTTTAACACAAACCTACGTTTTTTTAAATCAAACCCCGTTAGTTTTGTTAGCACATCTGAACATATAAACAAATACATAATCAGTTCCGTTTGTTGCATTGTAAAATGTTAATTACATCCGGAGATATTGTAACCTAAAGTTGACGCTTGAGTACCATTCCTCCACTGTTCGATCGTGTGTATCATTTTACAATACAACAAACGGCACTGATGACGTATTTGTTTATATGTTCAGATGTGCTAACAAAACTAACGTGGTTCCATTTAAAAAAACGTAGGTTTGTGTTAAAAAACATACTTCCGTGCATTTTTGTATGGTTTGTATAAAACAATTACACTAGACCCTCTCCTTACGTTCGGTCTGTGGAATCGGTTCGTCAGTATTTGATGTGGTTTACGAAATATATCCAGCGGTAACGTTAGGTATCGGTTCGTCAGTATTTGATGTGGTTTACGAAATATATCCAGCGGTAACGTTAGGTGACTCACCCTGTATTATACTAGAAGTGACATGTGATTACATTTTCACGCAGTTTGGGTGCATAGATCCTGAGAAATCAATACGCAGAACAACCACCTCTGGCCGTAATAACGGCCTTAATACGCCTGGGCATTGAGTCAAACAGAGCTTGGATGGCGTGTACAGGTACAGCTGCCCATTCAGCTTCAACACGATACCACAGTTCATCAAGAGTAGTGACTGGCGTATTATGACGAGCCAGTTGCTCGGCCACCATTGACCAGACGCTTTTAATTGGAGATAGATCTGGAGAATGTGCTGGCCAGGGCAGCAGTCGAACATTTTCTGTATCCAGAAAGGCCCGTACAGAACCTGCAACATGCGGTCGTGTATTATCCTGCTGAAATGTAGGGTTTCGCACGGATCGAATGAAGAGTAGAACCACGGGTCGTAAAACATCTGAAATATAAAGTCCAGAGTTCAAAGTGCCGTCAATGCAAACAAGAGGTTACCGAGACTTGTAACCAATGGCTCCCCACACCATCACGCCGGGTGATACGCCTGTATGGCGACGACGAATACACGCTTCCAATGTGCGTTCACCGCGACATCGTCAAACACGGATGTGACCATCATGATGCTGTAAACAGAACCTGCACTCATCCGAGAATATGACGTTCTGCCATTCATGCACCCAGGTTCGTCGTTGAGTACACCATCGCAGGCGCTCCTGTCTGTGATGCAGCGTCAAGGGTAACGGTAGCCATGGTCTCCGAGCTGATATTCCATGCTGCTGCAAACTTCGTCGAACTGTTCGTGCAGATGGTTGTTGTCTTGCAAATGTTCTCATCTGTTGACTCAGGGATCGAGACGTGGCAGCACGATCCGTTACAGCCATGCAGATAAGATGCCTGTCACCTAGACTGCTAGTGGTACGAGGCCGTTGGGATCCAGCACAGCGTTACGTATTGCCTTCCTGAACCCACCGATTCCATATTCTGCTAACAGTCATTGGATCTCGACCAACGCGAGCAGCAATGTCGCGATATGACCAACCACAATCGCGACAGGCTACAATACGACCTTTATCAAAGTCGGAAACGTGATGGTACGCATTTCTCCACCTTACACGAGGCATCACAACAACGTTTCACCAGGCAACGACAGCCATCTGCCGTTTGTATATGAGAATTCGGTTGGAAACTTTCCTCATGTCAGCTCGTTGTAGGTATCGCCACCGGCGCCAATTTTGTGTGAATGCTCTGAAAAGGTAATCATTTGCAAATCGCAGCATCTTCTTCATGTCGGTTAAATTTCGCGTCTGTAGCACGTCATCTTCTTGGTGTAGCAATTTTAATGGCCAGTAGTGTACATCGTTTTTGCACTCGTTCAATTTCGTGCGGCGGCGGAGTCGTAGCGTGCAGAATCCGGTGACTGCTAATGCGGCGACGGCTCATGTTGCGCTGCCGTGCCGACAGCGTATTCATCTGTCAGTACCGTGCCCTTGAGCCCGTGATTCTCTGCGGGGGCGGCGCAGTCTTCTCCTTGCGAATTAGTTCGTTGCGTTATTAACTAGCCGCTACGGCGTGATGCGCAGTGCTCCAACCCGGAATCGAACGAGCGACCCTCATTCTGTTTTTTCTGGCGGAGTTCATCAGCCTCCAAGTTCATATGGTGAGGCCGCAGTTCCTTCGTACTCATTAGCCACCTGGGTATTTACCACACGAACTTCTTTCTGGTAACGTCTGGGATGGGATTTTCTGCGTTGACTTATTGGTGCGGTACCGACGTCTTCTTCTGTTGAGTAGCGTAGCGGCTAAGAGGTTGTAGCGAAGTATGATGTTCGCTGACTAACCATCGGTCGGTCCGTCCAGGCGACGTTTCTTCATGCCTTCTTCCTCCCCTCGAAGGATCTTAAAATGGACCATCTCAAAGGATCACCTCACGCCCGTTTGTCGGAGGTATTTTTTGGGTGTTTCTGCCAATGCCGCTAAGTTTGATTGATAGTTTATCTATCTTTCTCACGTTGGGCCCAAACGTGAGCAACGTCGACACACGAGCCGGCTTTCCAATTGTTTTGCCTCTAGGAAAGGAATGGCAGTATGACAGGAGATCTGTTAAACATCAGGGAATAACTTCCAAGGTACTAAAAAGGGCTGTAGAGGGTAAAAACTATGGAAGAAAACAGAGTCCAAAATACATCCAGCAAATGATTGAGGGCTTAGATTGCAAGTGATACTCTGGATTGAAGAGATTGGCACAGTAGAGAAATTCGTAGTGGCGGGCCGTAATTAACCTGTCACAAGACTAAAAAAGGAAAAAAGGAAAAGAAAACCCTACGGTGGCAACTTGAACTAGCAACTGTAAACAACAGACGTGCAATCGACCAGTGATTTGTGAGCAGGCGACGTCAGATTGTGGAAGTGAGACAATATTGTGTCAACGTTGTGTCAGAAATCGCAGTGGAGCAGCATCTCTAAATTAACTGTGGTATACATTCTCCAGAATTTTGAACAAGAGATAAATTTCTGCATAGTTTGTCCTGCACACCTTGACACCAGAAAAAAAGACGCGTTGACTCCTGCGCGAGCTGATTGAAATGCAAAGCAGTGTTTCTCTTCTGAAACAAAAAAAATCATCATAGTTGACGAGACTTGATATTGTCAATACGAGACTACGTCAAAACGACGGAGTGCAGAAATAAACATGAATCAATGATTCGACGACGTAGCCGACACTGAAGTTAGTGTGATGTGCCAGTCTTGCAACATGTCAAAGAAGGGATTTTCTCATCGTTTCACATGGCTGCATGAACGTTGTGTACCTCGTCCACAACTGGGAGGGAAGGGCAGGGTGGATAACGTGGGGGCAGGGGTTGGGGGGAGAGGAACTGTGCAGATCACCGGGTGCATTAAAAGTTCCATTTTAACATTTCTCTATTTCTTATTAATCCAGCCTCGGAACTTCTCGGACTGACGTTATATAACTACCGAGCATGTGTCACGTACGCAAAGCTTCGTCATGTCGTAGGTTTCCCCTATTTTTTTTCCCAAACTATACAGAGATTTTCAGACGATACTACTTTATTGGCATCTGCATAAAAATTTACACTGTGGTCAAACAGACTCCTCTAGTTCCAAACCCGAACAAGATGGCGCAGTGCCATAACATCAGACTCCATTCTGGAGGACGGCGGTTGAAACCCACATTTAGGTATTCCTTGATTTCGCTGAATCAATTAAGCAAATGTCTGGATATTTCCTCGGAACAGTCCACGGCTAATTTTATTTCTCATCCGTCTTCAATCCGAGCTGATATTGCGTCTCTAATGATCCGGACGTCGACAGGCCATTACATCATAATCATTCTTTCTTTCTTCTTGTCGTCCTTTCAAGGCCACAAGTCAGTTACTGTCTAGGAGAAGTCAAAGCATATTTTGCTGCATATTCTATCTGTCGACACATTGTTATTTTAGGACCACTTAAATACACTGTCAGGAACATTAACACACACTGCGATAACTGGCTAATAGTCTCGAACCTCTTTTGCAAACACCATGAAATATTTATTTGTTGTATCTCTTAAAATCGAATAAGGGTCACTGAGCGTGTGGATGCATACCTGTGATGAAGTACCTCGTCGATTTTTGCTGTTTGTTTGTGAAGACTAATCACAGAAATTGCTGCATGTATTTTGATGCAGTTATCAGTAACAGACAGACTCAGTCACGAGGAAGGCTTGCGTGTACAATTTATAATGCTACCTCAGACAAGTAGTCCCGTCACGTGAAGCTAGTGCGGGCCGCTGGTTTTAATTAAAGTACTGACGTCGAGTAGGTAATCCACGAAGATATTTATCCGTTCAGAGTACGATGTTCGCACGGGATTAGGTAATAACATGTTCCTTAGGAATACCGTTGAGCTGCACTACGTTTTAATTGTTCACTACGCAAAACATTTTTGATCTTTACGCACTAGTGACTTCTTTACGTCGATAGCTGGTCCAACACCAGAAGAACATTTTTGATAGGGAAACGATGGGCGACTCCTTTATTTCTTCAAGTAATTAACTGAATTGTAGCTGCCCATAATTACTTTCGATAAAATGATATCAAAGAATGTTTGAGCCATGTTCAGATCACGAACGATGTTCTAAGTATATTAAAAACTATCACTATAACCAAATTTTCCTCCAATTGCAAATTATTTCTTAGATTCCCACCTGCGCGTGTAGAAATCACGATTATAATAAAATTAGAGATAGCAGACCAAGAATGGACAGATTTAAGCGTTCGTTTTCCCCAGCTGCTCTTGGAGAGTGGAACTGGTAAAAGCTTTCTAAAGCGAAGATTGCATAAATGTTTCTTTATTTAGAAACAACCGGTTTTGACAGACTTTCTTGTTGGTCTTCAAGGATTTATGTTATAAAATGTGTTCATATTCTGTGGGATCTCACGTCAAGTTACCATGTACTTAAAAAAATGGCTCTGAGCACTACGGGACATCTAAGGTCATCAGTCCCCTAGAACTTGTCATGTACTTAAAATGTAGCACATAATATAAAGGTTTGACATAAATAAAACGTTTAAAATTAAGAAGTACCTTGTGCACATGACCCTGTCTATATACGTAGCGCTCACAAATCATTGTTACTTCATAAAAAAACACATAAAATACATAGTAGAACATCTGTTAACGTTAGCTGGACATGTTGAATTCATTGAAAATACAACTTAGATGACGTGTAAAATATTTATTAGAATACGTCCAGCGTAAGCTGTACCTTATACGTCTAAAGTGGGTTTCAAATGTTTACAACAGGTCCAGCGAAGTTAACAGATGTGTTACTATGTATTTGATTGTATAACGTGTTTTTTTACGACGTAACGATCATCTGTCAGCACTACATATTTGGACAAGGCCGTGTGCACAATGTGCTGCTTGATTTTAAATGTTTTATTTATAACAGATCCTTATTTTATGTGCCAAATTCTTCTGCATGACATTTTGGTGTGAGGTCCAACTGAAAATGAACACAATGTATAACACAAATTTTTGAAGACCTGAAGATAACAGCTAAGTCATTCGAAACCGGTAACTTGTAAATACAGAAATATTTATGTGACGTGGCTTTAGATGGCTTTTACAAAGTGAAACAGGTCGCTCCTTCTAATTTCTCAACATAAAAAAAAAACAGTCGGAGAGTGGAATGATAGAGAAATAGTCTGAAAGTGACTGGATGACCCCGCTGACAAGTATTTTAGTGTGGAATTGCAGAGCAGGCGTGAAAAAGTAGATATTTTCATGGACTCCAACTTCTACAGAAAAAAAGTCATGGCGAACAATTCACGTGTGTCGCAAATGTACTAGCTCTGTCTGTACATGTATGTGTGCACGCTTGTTCGCTGGTAAGCTACGGGCGCGGCGGCGGAGGCGCGGCATTACAACGTCAACGTGGCACAGCACGGCCTGTTGCGACAGCCGCCTAGGCGAGTGATGGGCTGCTGACAGGGACAGTACAGTGCCGTGCAGTGTACCCGCAGCGGCTATCGCACGGCGCGCCCACCAGTTACGCAGCCGGACATCCGAGGCGCCCCGTCAGCCATTCAGCGTCGCGTGACACGGACACCTGCCTCCCTCTATTGTCGCTGAGCCTGCCGGCGCGCGCGGTGTGCTCTACTGTGCGTGACGTCACCAAACACTAGCCGTAGGTGCGAAGCTCGCTATGTAAGCCGCTATGACAGTTGTGCATTTCTTTCTTGATCTGCTTGGGCTTTCCAAAGTAAGGGGAAAAGTAACGAAAATTACTATAATTCAAATTCTGGAAACAACGTAAACTATTCGAAAAACGTTTTGAGCCACCTGCACACATGCGATATTGCATGGTTATGTACCCAAGGGAGGCAGCGATTAAGATAATAAGAATTACGAAAATTAAAACAAAAGATTACATTGTTATATCGTAATAGACACAGCAAGTCTTACATCATGGATACCTTGAGCGAATAGTTACCAACATGATAATCTAATATTTAAATACCTATAGCACACTATAGTCAAAACATTAGCCTTATGCAAGTTGTTCCCGGGACTTTCAGTCATTCCTATAGATCAGGAATAGGCAAGAATACAGCACACATGCAGCGCTCTCACTCACGTGCTTAGTTCTGCTGTAAGGCAGCACATTTCCCCAATTATCACACGGGAAGAGGAGGAAGAGGTGGAAACTGCGAACATGCTGAATTTAGATGGCAGTGCAACTGAGCAAGGAACACTGAACGTCTTGCGTGAGGCTTCACATATTTCATGAGAACATACATCAAAAACAAAAGCATTTTCACTAAAATTTTATTATGCTCGGCACACTGAAGACGTAATAAAAGTCATGTCTAGTACTAACTGTCGCTATACGGACAGATGCAGATGGTTCTCAGAATTTTCGCATTTGGGCTGCCATGTAATCATGACTCAATAAATCTCATAATCGAAGAAAGCCTTTCACGCACGTATGTAGATCGAAACATTGTATCATCTTTGCAACTTCATTGTGGAGATCCTGGAAACTTTTCCCGAGGAAAACATCGTAGACTGCATCGACAGTTTTGTCATACAAGAATTTGTCTTTTGAACTGGAACTTCATTGCTGCTCTGTCGGTTTCATCCACACAAGTACGGGGCGCTTTCGAGCGAAACGGCAAATTGTCTCGAAAACCATCCAAAAACAGGTAACGTTTGGTAGTGTCCCCAAAACTTTTAGAAACCTTTACTGTAATTCTTTCAACGCCACAATGAATCCTAAGAAACTCGAACCTTCCTTAATACCAAAGAGCTCAGGCGGACGCTTCTTTCTATCAGAGATTGCCCTTTCCACAATGCGATTTTCTTATTAAATGAGTCCTCACCAAATCAGTCATGTTATAAAAATGTACCAATGTATGTATGTATACGCCACATCTCCTCCAATTTGTGAGACCGGTTTCAACCAAGAGTGGTTTAATATCATATGGAAAGAATCGCTGAAGGGATAAGAACAGTCACCCTAACAAAGGGATGGGGCTGAGAGTAAAGGAGTGCAGCTCACGACGCGCAGGTACCCGGACTTTATTCATCCATTATTTAACATTAAAAAACTCTTGGTGAATTGAAACAAACCTCACATATAATTTCTAACATTCACGAAACTTTTCCTCGCTGATAGCCCCTTCAATATGATGAAATGAAAAAACGTTTATCGCTAACTGCGTTTCTTCTGTTCATGCGGTAAAACTGTCGCATCTGGAATGACATTTTAATTTATTGCTTGTTTATTGATAAATGTATTCCCAACATATTTTGCAGACAGTATTCACATATTCCACTGAGTGTACCTGCAAAATTACATTATTGTACGACACATAGTCATAAATGCTGAGATGCATGAAAACTACCGTATCATGCACGACGTTTAACTTTATTACTTTTTTGCTACTAAGTCAATTCTTAACACGTTTATCAGGCTGTATCCATATATGCCACTGAATGTACCTACAAAATAATTATTGTACGGGAGATAGTTAAGGAGATACGATGTCATAAACATTGAGCTGCATGTAAAGGAAGCTACAGAGCGTAATTCGTTAGAGATACAGGTGAAATGCGTCAACAAATATGTTAACTGAATTTTACATGGCGTATGCTGCCAGAATAATGGTTCAAATGGCTGTAAGCACTTTGTGACTTAACATTTGAGGTCATCAGTCCCCTAGACGTAGAACTACTTAAACCTAACTAACCTAAGGACATCACACACATCCATGCTCGAGGCAGGATTCGAACCTGCGACCGTGGCAGCTGCGTGATTCCGGACTGAAGCGCCTAAACAGCTCGACCACAGCGGACGGCTATGCTGGCAGAGCCAAGGGTAAAATACTGTAACCGTTTCAACGGAACTGGATTACTTTTTATCTGGACGGAAATTGCACAGATAGTTGGATGCAGTTCAATGACAACAGATCATTTAGTGATGAGAGAGATTCAGAAAAACTGTGTACCAAAAGAGTAACCACAGGTCCCCCCAGGACTATACAACGAAAAATCGTATGATTATATCACTGGCCCTGGTAAACGGCAGAGCCAGTGGACGCAAAGAAATGGACGGCACAAACTGGAACACGGTGAGAGGTTGCAGCCATAGTACTACAATGAACTGTCAGCATCAAAATGCTGGAAGCTGAGTTGAGCTCTTGACACTACACCATAGAAAACAGAAACTTATGTAATGAAGCCAACCAGATATGTGAGGAGTCTCGGTTCAGTTTGTGGCATTCAGATCGACGCCGACGTATCTGCAGACAACCTGTTAGGTCACTGGAGGAGGCGATTCTCAAGGTTCATACCTTTCCAACTCCTCCAAGCAATTGAATATGACAAGAGGATTGTTTTGGTAATTACTGAATGGAGGCTACATCCTCTCTAGTAGGTTGCAAGAATACTCATATTGTCATGCCCTTCATGATCAGTTTAACAACTGCCATGTTCCAGCAGGATAACTGAAGACCCAACATTTGGATATCACACCAGAAGCTCTTCAAGGAGTGTGGAAATCACTTACTGGCTTCTCCAGTCCCATTATTTTTCGTCCTTATAGCGTGCCTGCGATTGATGGGAAAAGGGACATTTCTGATTGAAGTGATACAACATGTGCTTCAGGCATGCTTAGAGATTCCTCAAAACGATATTCACAGGCTGTTTACGTGCGTGTCAAAGCGAATACAAGAGTGTACTCGTAGACATGAGGGTTCAAATGGCTCTGAGCACTATGGGACTCAACATCTTAGGTCATAAGTCCCCTAGAACTTAGAACTACTTAAACCTAACTAACCTAAGGACATCACACACACCCATGCCCGAGGCAGGATTCGAACCTGCGACCGTAGCAGTCCTGCGGTTCCGGACTGCTGCGCCAGAACCGCTAGACCACCGCGGCCGGCTGACATGAGGGCCAAGAAGTATACTGATATAATTTCCAGAGTACCAGTCGCTCCTAGAATTTAAGGTTTTCCAAAGATACCAAGGGATGGTTGGTTGGTTGGTTGTTTGAGGTTAAAGGGACCAAACAGCAAGGTCATCAGTCCCTTGTTGCAAATAGACTCCATTCTGCTAACGGGACATCTCAGTATAGTCAGAAAAATAAAACGGATAAAGGGGAAACGTAAAAGGGCAGTCACGTTGTCATTAGTAAAAACAAATGAGGGAAGTTGGCAACAGAACGAACCCAACACTATGCTGAAACAGCATAGGCAAGACCACCTGTGACTTAAAAGGTACAACTGCTATAATGCAGAAAGTACGTATGGGAATAGAAAAACTAACCAAGCCTTAAAAAGAAGGGGTAAAAACAGAGTAAAAGGGAAAGAGAAGAGGATTCCGGTCAGGGAGGTGAATCGGGAATCTCTGAACACTGCCTACAGTGGGAGACACCCAAACACTCACCGCCCTGCCCCAACACCAGAGGGAGATTAAAAACTTTAAAACTGAGAATAAAAACCACTCTCCCGGAGGAAACCTAGAACCAGAGAGACCATCCGGGAATCGTCAGCCAACATCAAAGGTAAAGTGTGGGGGAGTCTGTACTTAGCACGCAGAGCCAAAAGAAGGGGGCATTCAACCAAAATGTGGGCCACTGACTGGAAGGCTCCACAACCACATAGCGGGGGTGGCTCATCACGCAAAAGGAAACCATGGGTCAGCCTGGTATGGCCAATGCGGAGACGACACAGTGTGGTCGAGTCCTTGCGGGAGAGGCTAAAGGAAGAACGCCATGGGCCTGTATTCACCTTAATGGCACGAAGTTTATTAGACAGTGGAGTAGCCTCCCAAGAATTGGCCCATGACTGTGCAAAGTGGGATTTGATGTGAAGCCGTAAATCCGCTGCAGGAGGGGTTACAGAAAACGGGGGGTAAGTAACTGCTCCCCCAGCCAAACGATCAGCGAGCTCATTACCCGGGATACCCACATGGCCCGGGACCCATAGGAAGTCAATGGAACAAGCAGCACTGTGAAGATCAGCGAGATGGTCATGGATGGCAGAGACCAAGGGATGGCGCGAAAAACACCGGTCAATAGCAAGAAGGCCACTCATCGAGTCCGTACATAACAAAACGCGGTTGTGTTGGGATTGTTTAATAAAGGCAAGGGCCCGGGAAATTGCCATCAATTCCGCAGTAAACACCCCACATGAGGGTGGCAGTAGATGATTTTCCGTTCCAACAAAGGACGTGAAGGCATACCCAACATGATCAGCAGATTTAGAGCCATCAGTGTAAAAAACAACAGCATCACGAAACTCCCATAAAATTTGGCGGAAAAAGGAACGGAACACCACCGGGGGGATGGAATCTTTCGGACCGCGGCGGAGATCCATCCGAATTCGAGGCCGAGGAACTAACCAAGGAGGGGTGGAGGGGAGGGAGCGAGGAAGACAGGACAAAGAAGGAAGCCGAAAATCACGGGTAAGAGACGCAAGGCGCAGCCCAACCGGTAAACCCGCCCGAGGGCGGGAGTCAGGCGGGCGACGTCCATGGTCTGGGAATAGGATAGAATAGGAAGGATGAGCGGGAGAAGAACGGATAGTAAGGGCATAAGACACCAGAAGCTGGGACCGCCGAACAGAAAGGGGGGGGATCCCAGCTTCAACCAGGAGACTATCAACAGGGCTAGTAGGGTAGGCACCGGTGGCCAAACGGATACCACGATGGTGGACTGGATCCAGCACGTGCAGCGTGGAAGGAGCAGCTGAACCATAAACTTGACAACCATAGTCCAAACGTGACAGAACTAGAGCATGATAAAGACGGAGGAGGAGGGAACGGTCCGCACCCCAGGAGGAGTGGGCAAGGAAGCGAAGGACATTGAGTTTACGGAAACATCCTACCTTCAGGAGTCTGATATGGGGCAGCCAAGTGAGCTTGTTGTCGAAAAGAAGACCTAGGAAACGAAACTGTGGAACCACAGGCAATCTTTGTGCAGCGAGATAGAGCTCTGGATCAGGGTGGACCGTAGTACGGCGACAGAAGTGGACCACCCGCGATTTTAAAGGAGAGAATTGAAACCCGTGGGAGAGGGTCCATGCAGAGGCACGCCGTATAGCCACCTGGAGCTGCCGTTCTGCAGATGGCATCGAGGAGGAACTAACCCAAATGCAGAAATCATCCACATACAGGGCAGGGGCGACCAAGGGACCGACAGAGGCCACAAGTCCATCGATAGCAATGAGGAAAAGAAGGACACTCAAGACAGAACCCTGTGGGATGCCCGTCTCCTGGGTCCGTGGAGAACTAAAAGCAGTACCAACTCGAACTCTGAATGACCGATGGATCAGGAACTGGCTGATAAAAATCGGGAGTGGGCCCCGAAGACCCCACTGATGAAGGGTTAGTAAGATGTGATGGCGCCAGGCCGTGTCATAGGCCTTGCGAAGGTCAAAAAACACTGCAACCAAATGGCGGCGCTGGGAAAAAGCCTGCCGAACTGCGGATTCCAAACGAAGCAAATGATCGATTGGAGATCGTCCCTCTCGAAAGCCACACTGGTAAGGGGACAACAGATCCCGAGATTCGAGGACCCAAGTGAGCCGACGGGCTACCAGCCGTTCAAGTAACTTACAACCAACATTGGTCAAACTAATTGGCCGATAGCTGTCAACAGATAGGGGGTTCTGACCAGGCTTAAGGACAGGAACCACAATGCTATCCCTCCACTGAGAAGGGAAGTCACCCTGGAGCCAGATACGGTTAAACACCCGAAGAAGATGGTGCCGTTGTGGAGCACTGAGATGTTGAAGCAGCTGGTTATGAATGGAATCTGGGCCAGGAGCTGTATCACGAGAAGCAGATAGAGCAGAAAGAAATTCCCATTCAGTGAAAGGTTCGTTGTAAGATTCTGACTCACAAGTGGTGAAACATAAGGTGACAGCTTCAGCCTGCTGTTTTTGATGAAGGAAAGCAGCTGGATAGGAGACCGACGCTGATGCCACTGCAAAATGGGTCGCAAGATGTTCTGCGAGAACTAATGGGTCCGTACAAATGCCATCTGGGAGGTGAAGGCCTGGGAGGGTGGACTGCCGATGGCAACCTTGGAGAGAGCGAAGTGTAGCCCATACCCGTGACAGAGGGACAGTGGAACCAAGGGAAGAAACGAATCGTTCCCAACATATCCGCTTGCTCTGTTTGATTAAATAACGGGCTTTAGCGCGAAGGCGCTTAAAGGTAGAAAGGCTGGCTACAGATGGGTGCCTCTTAAACTGTTGCAAAGCTCGACGGCGATCACGGATGGCAATGGCAATGGCCGTACTCCACCACGGGACTTGCCGACGACGAAACTGTCCAGATGAGCGCGGGACAGCAAGGTTAGCAGCGCGAACAATCGCGTCAGACACGTCACGTAGGACGTCATCAATACAACCCGACAAGGAGGGAGAAAACTCGACCTGTGCAGTATATAGAGGCCAATCGGCGCGGTGGAAAGACCAACGAGGTAACCTCTCCATCGGGGAGCGGGAAGGGAGCGTGATAATCAACGGGAAATGGTCACTATCACAAAGGTCGTCGTGTGGCGACCAGTGTAATGAAGGGAGGAGAGAGGGAGAAGAAAGAGAAAGATCAATGGCAGAAAAGGTACCATTACCAGCACTGAAATGAGTAGGGGAGCCATCATTAAGAAGGCACAGGTCGTGGTCTGCAATAAATTGGTCGAT
The DNA here is from genome assembly GCF_021461395.2 of Schistocerca americana. Lineage (NCBI taxonomy): Eukaryota > Metazoa > Arthropoda > Insecta > Orthoptera > Acrididae > Schistocerca > Schistocerca americana. The sequence goes on along the minus strand of NC_060119.1, from coordinate 457,978,815 downwards.
AAGAAGACCTCGTCTAGATGGAAAGGCACTGCCCCACAAAGGATGATGAGCATTAAAATCCCCAAGGAGGAGGAAGGGAGGAGGAAGTTGCTGAAGAAGGGTGGTTAAGGCAGCAGGTGTAAGAGTCCTGTCAGGAGGGAGATAAAGATTGCATACTGTGACTGCAGAGTCTAAGTGGACCCTAACAGCAACTGCTTCCAATGTAGTTTGGAGAGGAATCCACGTGCTAGCAATGTCTGTACGGACCAACGTACAAACGCCACCAGAAGCCCGCAAGGGTCCGACCCGATTTCGACAGAAAACACGGAACCCACAGAGGGTCGGTGAGTGAGCATCAGTAAAATGAGATTCCTGGAGAACCACACAAGCTGCTGAGTAGGACGAAAGAAGGGATTTCAATTCCGGAAGGTGACGATAGTAGCCATTACAATTCCATTGGAGAACCACAGAACGATGGTTTAAATGAGGGCTGAACACGCTAAATCCAGTCATACCGCCGGGTCCCCACCCGTCACCGACAAGGAGGGGGCGACATCCATAAACGACAGGTCAGAATCCGGTTGTGAAGCCGGGGAAGGGACCTCCGGTGACACCAGAGGCTCTTTGTCCCGGGACTTATGTTTCTTCTTCTTTTCAGGCTGAGATCGAGGAGGGCTGTGTGGCATAATGGAGCCAGCTGCAGCAAGATCAGGAACAGAAAGAGACCGGGCGACCTGGGGGCCGATAGACCGCGGCTCTCGCGGTCGCCGCGCTGCAGCAGACCTTTGACCTGGAAGGTGCCGGGAAGGGGCATCCCGGGAGAGGCGCCCTTGACCGGCAGACGCCGAAGGAGTGGGACACTTCTCCGGCTGGGGAGGGGGAGCGGCGCCCAGAGGAGAAGGTGTGGGAGCCGCAGGGGAGGGGGGAAGGAGAGGGGTCCGGGACGGGGGTAAGGAAGGGGGAGGAAGGGATGAAGATGTAACCAAGGCGTAACTAGATGTCATGGACACAGGGTGCAATCGTGCATATTTCTTACGGGCCTCTGTGTAGCTTAAACGATCAAGAGACTTATACTCCTGTATCTTTTTTTCTTTCTTATAGACTGGGCAATCTGCTGAACGTGGAGAATGACTACCATGACAATTTACACATACAGGAGGGGGAACACAGGGACTCCCCTCATGGAGTGGACGTCCACAGTCACCACAGAGAGGGTCCTGGGTACAGCGAGAAGACATGTGGCCAAAACGCAAGCACTTAAAACACCGCATAGGAGGTGGGATGTACGGCTTCACATCACAGCGATAGACCATAATCTTAACTTTCTCAGGAAGGGTATCCCCTTCAAAGGCCAGGATAAAGGCACCAGTATCAATACGATTATCTTTAGGACCCTTCTGAACACGCCGAACAAAGTGAACACCCCGCCGTCCGAGATTGTCCCGAAGTTCCTCATCAGTTTGAAGGATGAGGTCTCTGTGAAAAATCACACCTTGTACCATATTTAGAGACTGGTGAGGGGTAATGGACACGGGAATTGTGCCAAGATGGGTACAGGCACGAAGGGCCGCAGATTGGGCAGCCGAAGCAGTTTTAATCAGTAATGAACCCGACCGCATCTTGCTCAGGGAGTCCACTTCGCCGAACTTGTCTTCAATGTGTTCCACAAAGAATAAAGGTTTGACACTGGTGAAAGTATCTCCATCAGTCCTGGTGCAAACTAGATAACGGGGGAAAGGTTTTGCCCCTAGACGACGGGCCTGACCCTCCTCCCAGGGGGTAGCCACGGAAGGGAAGGCCGAAGGGGCAAGAGAAGCAGCACTTGAGGAATCAGTACCACGCAGAGAGACGGCCGCAGAAGAGCGGCCAGAGGTTTGGACCCTTATGCGTTTCATCTGCATAGCGTCCGCCCTGATACCACCCACTCCGATCAGGGGCTCTCCTCACGGGCGCCACCCAGCCACAGCAAGGGCCGTCTGGCACGGCGGCCATTGCCGGGAGTTCCGATGCTCCAGGATGACGAGCAACCACTCCAAGGCATGCATGAGGAGGTCACAGCTCAGGTATCAGAAGTGTGATCCCTGTGTGTTCAGGGGGCTCAACCAAAAGGGTACATAGCGACCCCACCACACGGGCTGGCTACCGTGCTGGCTATGCACCCTAGCATCAGACAACGACGTAGAAGAAAAGGTGGAATATACTAGGAGGGCACACGTCGGAGACACTAGGTAAGGTGCTCTTCCCCAAATGGCTCACACTACGGAAGAGAAATTTTGGAATGGAGGTCAAACCCCAGAGGGGACCAAGGAATGCCGAAAGGAGGAGATGATTACGCAACAAAGCCGGAGTGTAAAACCAACAAAACCAGGAGGATAGCGGGGGCCAACATAAGCAAGGACACCAATAGAGGGAGAGGAGAGGGCGAGGGTAAAGGGGTATGGAGGGGAAAGGAGGGGAAGGGAAAGGAAAGGAAATGCAGCCCGGGAGAGAAAGAAGGCTGCAATGGCTCGGGGCCCCGTGCTCGCCACGCACGTATCCACGAAAGAGTTGTGGACCCCCTGGGGGGGATACCAAGGGAAAGTTATCCTTTGAGGCTAATAGTGAATGGGATAAATTCGCCTACTTACAATCTGACGAAGCATCTAACCTGCAAATTAAGACGTCTAGTTTGCAAGACGGACTTTTATGTGAAGAACTCAATGCAATTTATAGAATGCCTAAAGGGAGAAACAATGTACCTACGGACGTGAAGTCACTATTTACGAACGTGCCCGTAGACGAAACTATCCGCATCCTTCAGGAGCATGTCCGGTCAGACATATGCGACCGGCCGGCCGGGGTGTCCGAGCGGTTCTAGGCGCTTCAGTCTGGAACCGCGCGACCGCTACGGTTGTAGGTTCGAATCCTGCCTTGGGTATGGATGTGTGTGTCGTCCTTAGGTCAGTTGGGTTTAAGTAGTTCTAAGTTCTAGGGGACTGATGACCTAAGATGTTAAGTCCCATCGTGCTCTGAGCCATTTCAACAATATGCGACCTGGTTGAGTTGTGCCTGACTTCAAAGTACTTAAAATAGCAAGGAAAATACTATGAGCTGACAGACGGCGTCTCCTCTATCTCCCCTGGCAGCCGGGATATTCATGGAAGCCTTTGAAGCAGCTGCCCTTGGTTCAGCTACTTTACGTCCTCGTTGCTGGCTCAGATACTTGGGCGACACGTTCGCTATATGGCCTCATGGTGAAACGGAGCTACACAAGTTTCACGAATATTTGAACAACATGCACGGGAAGATACAGTTACCCTCGGAGCAGATTGTATTTCTAGACGTTGAAGTATAAAGGACAACGGAGAGCACACTTGGGCACAAAGCATATCGTTAGCCTTTACATACAGGCAGGTATCTGCGTGCTCGGTCCTACCACCACCCAGTGCAGAAGAACTCGGTCATCCGTTCTTTGGCAATCAGCGCGCAGCGCCTAGGTGATGCTCAAAACATAACACTGACCTTATAAGGCAATGCACAACATTTCTAGCCAATGGAAATCGCTAAAGCCATAAGTCTATCCACATAGCCGTGTCGACGAATACAAGTAAGCAAGATAAGCAAGAAATAGGCAAACTGCAGCCAGCAGTGCGCTTACCCTATGTGAAAATGTTACTCACTAGGTTGGGATGCAGCCCGTCTACGATAGTGGTCGCAGGATCCAGGAAGTGCTAGGCTCCACTAAGGACAAGGTGAATGCATTACACACTGCAGGCGTGTACAAGGTGGAATGCGAATGTGCAAAGGCATAGATCGGCGAGACTGTCAGGCCTATAGCAATTCGCATTCGGGAATACGGATGCTATATTCGTCTAGGACAACGCAACAAATCTTCAGTGGCAGAATATCGGCAAGACTGCCGAAAAGAAATCAAATTCAGCTAGGCCTATGTGTAAGACAAGCAGCCCGATATGACGAAACGCAAAATCGGAGAGGCCGTCGAAATACTTAAACATCCTAAGAACATGAATAGAGAGGATGGACTCAGGCTTCCCCTATCTTGGCTACCAGCAATCAGGGTCCAACAGACAGCACTTTCAACCAGAGGTGAGAGCACTACCGGCGAGGAACAGCCGCCGCGCGGCCGACTTGGTAAACTGGAGCCAACTTCATATTCGCCGGTGACCACCAATCATGGCACATAACACAAGAACCAATAGACAACAGAAGTTACACCCTCCCTCTTCTGCAGTAACCTATTAAAATAAAGTTCCCTCTACTTCTACCTTATGTGACCAATGAAATGATATTTTTAAAATTATGATGTAATGGAATGCGCAGTGAACAGTAATATAAGGGACACTGCATAGGTAGAACGCACCGGTAGGCCCAGAAGAAGGCCGCTGCAACCGTGGCCGAAACGTTGGTTTTCTCCAGCAGCAGGTTTACACAAAATGACGCGGAACCATGCCCAGAAAGCTTTTCTGTCGAGGTTGCTGACGTTGTTGATGGGCATTAGTGGCACATGGAACGAAATATACGTCATTTAATACATGTGGAGAATATCTCTACAAAATCCGATAAATTTCGTACTGATCCTTCATGGCGTAACATTCCACCAGTTTAGAAAAGAAATATAAACACACAAAGGCGAATTTTCGGCCCTGTAAAAGGCACGGAAACTGTAGAACATCGGTCCTACTACAAATGTGAGATGGATGAAATGTGCAAGAATCCTAACACAGTAGGTCAGGTTGTAAGTAAATGCGTTGTGTGGAGAGGTAATGTAACTCGAATGGACCCCAAGTCGAGTTGGCCGATTATGTTTCCTCGGCAGAGGAAGGTCATACGTTAAGCCAACAAAAAATTGTGAAATCCACCAAGATCTGCAACAGATGGTATAAAAATGACAAACCCACTCCTAAAATAAAGGCTGTCTATTCGAGTGCTGACATCTTCCTATAGGCATGAAGTCCAAATATAATGCTTGTTAAAATTTAGTATGCTGTTACCCCATTCCGAGCTCTTTAACACTTTTGTATCCGTTTTTATATTCTGTTCACGTGATGATCAGACCCTGTCTCACTCTAAAATCTCTTTACGTCCGTAAATACGACCAAGACAGAGCCATCCACCTGCTGCCCAACGAAACTGCATTGCCTCGTACTTGAATTACCACTACTAGCGTGATCTCAAACGATTTGCGTCTCATAATAGTGGCTGAATGTAGGTATGACATGCATCTTATGTCTGCCTATTCAATTGCCAGCTTCCAATGCTTACAGTCCTTAGAACAGTGACATTGTGTGCACGATCTAAGCTCGACTAACTGAACAGTGTACACTAATTGCGTTCTCGCCTTCAAAATCGGAGGCATAGTTGAGTTAACAGAACTGTACAAGAGTAGTTCGATCTCCATAAACGGCTGGAATTCCGGAGTGCTTTCCTCTCAATGAGGTGCCTGAATGTCTGTGGAGGAATGGCAGCCATCTCTCTCAAGAGCCGAAACCAGAGAAGCAGTGCTGTTGGACGCCGAGATTAGGAGCGAAGTCGACGTTCTAAGACATCTCAAATTTATTGTGTTCAGATAGGGAGTTTGGGAAGGCCGTTATTTCAGGAGTCTTATTGTTCACGAGCTATTGATCCACGAATGACGCCTGATAACAGAGTTCATTTTCGTGCTGACACAAATATTCATCGTATTTTACGAATAGATCAAAAGCTAGTTGAGGCATAATAATGAAATTCTGAAGCTATAAGGAATACAGAGTGAACTAGAGAGGTATTGTTACAAGTAGATTTTAAGTTTTTATACGGTGAAACCAGGTTGCAAGCTATATTTTTATCTTTCTCATTCTCGTATGAAATAAAAAGAGGCAATGATATTTACCAAACCGTCCCGTGAAAGGTTTAGTGGTTGGATATTGGATTTCGGAATTACTGATGGCAAAAAAAATTAGCTCAAATGGATAAGATACAAAGAAGCATCACAACAGCTTGAGAATGTGGGTCAGGCTGGAAGACCTATACTCTTTCTTTTTTTGTGGTCATCTGTCTTCTGACTGGTTTGAAGCTGCCCGCTACGAATTCCTCTCCTGTGCTAACCTCTTCATCTCAGAGTAGCACTTACAATCTACGTCCTCAATTATTTGCTGGATGTATTCCAGTCTCTGTGTTCCTCTATAGTTTTTGCCCTCTGCAGCTCCCCCTAGTACCGTGGAAAGCGTTCCTTCATGCCTTAACAGATGTCCTATCACTCTGACCCTTCTCCTTATTAGGGTTTACCATATACTCCTTTCCTCTCCGATTTTGCGCAGAACCTCCTCGCTCCTTACTTTATCACTACTTCAACATTCATCTGTAGCGCCACATCTCAAATGCTTCGATTCTCTTCTGTTCCAGTTTTCCCACGGTCCATGTTTCACTACCATATAATGTCGCACTCGAGACGTACATCCTCAGAAATTTATTCCTCAAATTAAGGCCGATATTCGATGTTAGTAGACTTCTCTTGGCCAGGAATGCCCATTTTGCCATTGCTAGTCTGCTTTTCAAGTCCTCCTTGCTCCGTCCGTCATTTGTTATTTTACTTCCTAGCAGAATTCCTTAACTCCATCTACTTCGTGACCATCTATCCTGATATTAAGTTTCTCACCTCATTTCTGCTACTTGTCATTACCTTCAGCTTTCTTCAATTTACTCTCAATCCATACTCTGTACGCATTAGACTGTTCATACCGTTCAGCATATCATGAAGATCTTCTTCACTTTGACTCAGGATAGCAATGTCATCAGCGAATCGTATCATTGATATTCTTTCACCTTGAATTTTAATTCCACTCCTTAACCTTTCTTTTATTTCCATCAGTGTTTCCTCGATGTACGAAGGGGTGCCGTGACCGTGTTATTTGAAACTGAAATAATGACAGAATAATTTGAAGGCATCGGACTTTGAAATCCCCGAACTAAACGTTCAAGAAGACGAGGTTACTAGATATATTGGGCGTTGCAATTTGCACTAACAGCGCTGAGTATTTCTGCTGGCAAAATGCATCATCGCCGTACGGCAACAGTCCACAGACGATATAAATCTGTATTTATAAACGTGGAAAATTATGTAATATAGTGATGAGTGAGGCTAATTAAATTACTAGGACAAGTGGTTGAATTTTACGATATTTACGTAAATGTTACATATTACAAAATGGTTACCGCGCCCTTAATGGATAAACGGCGTATATTTGTAACGAGAGGTAAAATAGAAGTGTGGCTCCTTTGCTGCAGCTTAGAAGACGTAAAACAATCATTCAATTTTTGTAAAGAAAATTCATCACAGAGAGAAGTTAAAGATTCTTAAACGCAGCTCATCGCTGAGTTATCGATATGAGGGTATTACAAAGAACAGCTGAATTGCTTCTGGAATGAAAGATATGCCTCTATTTTTAAAGTTGTACAACTCGAAATTATTAACATATTAAATGTGTTTATCTAGAGATATGATACTGTAATGTAAATAATTGAACAGGAAAGCACTCTTTTGTTGTGCACTGTGTCGCCATAGATACAAAAAATACTGAAAGCCGGGTGCATGGAGTGTCCACGGAGGGATGACCTTGTTACGAACGCCGTACGCAAGCGGCGGAAGCTTACGTCTAGAATAAAGAAAAAGAATGTGGCTAACCGGTGGGTAGCAAGCCGGACTTCTGTGAGCTTTGTTGCAACACTTAGTTTTAAAGATGAAGAAACCCAAACCCGAACAGTAAAAAAGTGTTTAGTTCTGCGATAAGCGAGAGACGAGAGGAATAACTGCGATGTGTCAAGTAGTTCTGAATAATGGTGTGAGATCACTGTCGGCAATACAATGTACAGAAGCAATCGACACTAAGATTTGGTCTTAAGTTACACCTAGGAAAATTTTTTTCTACAATTGACAAATTTAGTAACCTTCAATTGCGGAGAAAGTGTGACGATAGACGGCGCAGGATTGAATATGTATGTAGGTACTGTCATTATTAATATTAAATACATTCAGATTACATCGATAATTGACGCAGGGAGTTCGTAAAGAACATTGTATCCCAAACGGAAATAACTAATTTTAATTTAATTTTTTTTTGTTTCTACTGTACTTACTTTTTACGAGCTTTCATTTTACAGTTCTTGTGTATGATTGCAATGTGTAGTAATTTAGTCCTTCCTAATGTTAAGTTTTGTTAAATTACTCTCGTTTAAGTTACAGTTTATTTCTATGATAGTTTTGCTAGTGAAGTATAAATTTACTTATAAATTCGTTCTACGACAATTTCTTAAGAGCTCGTGTATGTGGTGTAGACATTTTTACATACCAGTACGTCATAATTATTGTTCCGCCTGAGAAGACAGAAATTAATAACTACTGAAGCGCATTGTATCTAAGGAATAAAATAGTCGCACTAAAACTGTATTATGACTGAAAAATATAGATTTTTGTGCGATAGTGCACAGTTTACGATTTGTCTGGGAACCAGTATTGTGTACACAACTTTCCCAAGGGATGGGGGTGCTATTGGATAGCGTCTTTTCAGGAACTCACCTGAGGGGGACGAATATTTCAGCTAGGTTGATTGTTGTTATGAAGGTATTTTGAAAGAAACCGGAGACTTTACATTAAACGCATGCTTCCTGGCCCCACTACACTCTTCATTAGCTGTAACCCACGTCTGACACAGGCTAGCTACAATTGTTGCGACAGCTATGTCCCATAAAACACAGCAGCGCAGACGGGGTACCGTTTTCGGAATGAATGAGATTCCGTGGCCAGTAAGCCTGCTAATCGAGAGAGTGATGAATTATGGTTGTTGGGCGTCAAATATAGAGACTGGCACAGAATTTAAATTCTACAAAACGAAGTAGCGTTATTAGAGTTTAAGTGTGAAAAAATTCATTTGAGGGAACCAAGGAGAAATGTGGTAAGGTTATTATTCAGAGAGAAGACAAAAAGTTAGAAGCTTTCCCATGATATTATAGTTCATTCACAGACGCTAAAGGTGTTGGAACAGTAGCTGAACGAAATGGACAGTTTCTTGGAACGACATTTCAGGATGAACATTAACAAAAATAAGGCAAACTGTAATGGAATGTATACCAATTGAATCAAGCGAAGCTAAGGGAATTTGTGCTTGAGGCATTAGATTGGGGAATGAGACACTAAGCCGGCCGGGGTGGCCGAGCGGTTTTAGGCGCTTCAGTCTGGAACCGCGCGACAGCTGCGGTCGCAGGTTCGAATCCTGCCTCGGGCACGGGTGTGTGTGACGTTCTGAGGTTAGTTAGGTTTAAGTAGATGTAAGTTCTAGGGGACTGATGAAGTTAAGTCCCATAGTGCTCAGAGTCATTTGAATCATTTTTTTGAATGAGACACTAAAATTAGCAAAAGAAATTTGTGATAATTGATTATGGTAAAGTAGAGAGGCTCATACTGCACACCAAGTACAGTCAGAAAAGTACGGTATCCTCAGCGGTGTTTCTCTGTAGGTTATAGGTTTACAACGCTTCAGTTTTGTGTAGCCACAGGTATGTTACTTTCACGTAACCAATGACGGGTGAGAAGGTAATCAATGAATTTGTAAAAGAGATTGTGTAATTTGATATTTTTGGTATTTTAGAGTTCGTGGTTATGCAGGAACCTTAAGAGTCACAGGGCTAAAGGACCTGGAACAGCAGCTGAACGAAATGGACAGTTTCTTGGAACGACATTTCATGATGAACATTAACAAAAATAAGGCAAACTTAACTTATATTGCTGCGAGTGAAACGAGAATATTATATTTACACTGTAGCTTGTCAAAAACTACCTTCTGTTTCCTACAAATATGGCAAGATTTTTGTGTATGATGGTATGCAGAAATTTAAGAGTACAACAGTAATATTCATAACAGGGCTTGTTATTATTTTCGACATGTTGGTACATTCATGTCAAAATCGCAAATTTCTTCCCATACGCTAGATTCTCCCTCATTAAAAGAAAAAAAAGGTTCAAATGGCTTTGAGCACTATGGGACTTAACATCTATGGTCATCAGTCACCTACAACTACTTAAACCTATCTAACCTAAGGGCAGCACACAACACTCAGTCATCACGCGGCAGAGAAAATCCCTGACCCCTCCGGGAATCGAACCCGGGAACCCGGGCGTGGGAAGCGAGAACGATACCGCACGACCACGAGCTGCGGACTGTCTCCGTCATTAGCTGCATGCACTAAACAGCTGACATCCTGTGGTAACTTCCCACCATAGCTCACGGCAAGCGCTGATAGCACTCCTGCATCAAATACGTAAGCTATGTTCTAGACTTTTACCAGGAGTTTAAGCAAGAAAAGAATACACTGTTATGAAATGTGGTGTTACGTAAGAATGGTGAAGAAGGACATATAAAGTGACTGACGCAGAGGCTGCACCTGAGCTCTGCTGATTCTATTTCCATGCCACCTCTGGTTCTATACATTCTTACGCCCATGGGCCCGTTTTCCTTATTGGCACCAGATCCGGTTCGGTTGGTTGGTTGATTCAGGGAAGGGGACCAAACAGCTACGTCATGGGTCCCATTCGAATACGAAGGAATGGGGAAGGAAGTCGGCCGAGTCCTTTCAAAGGAATCATCCTGGCATTTGTCTGAAGTTATTTAGGGGTTTGAACCGTCGGCCTTTCGATTGCGAGTTCACAACTGTGCCACCTCCCTCGGTCCGGCCCCGGTTCAGCTCAGCTGCAGTCTTGGCTGTCGCTGTGTGCCTCATGTCGTCACGACAGTGTTACGCATGTCATGTGTCTGTTTAATATTTTTAATTTTCCCTTCCCTAGTCCTTCTTTTATCACGATGATAGCCTGTTTTATAAGCAGCATTTTACCTGGACTTGATCTTTGTTACCTAACGTACAATTACGCCGGCTGTGTTTTTTAGATTTGTTTTATCTGCCAGGTAAAAGTAGGTTTTCATCACCTACACGTACACTTCGTTTTATATATTTACATCCACCTTTTTTACCGCTTTATACTTATTCGAGGTTTCACTTATAGGAATAATGTTACCTGCATTCAGCAGTATTTTAACTTGACTCTCGGCCTCTTGACGGCTGAAGAGTTTCCTTACATTTGGCCAGAGAATGTTAGGCTGTCTAATTATTATCGCTTGACCTAAGTAATGAAATAAAAGTGAGTACATGACTTTCCTGTGTAGCTTCGTGTACACTTCCACTACATTTTAATCGAAACTGTATATTTATACAGTTTACTCTTCTTTATATACAACGTATCCCTGAATATGGGTCTCTAACTGCATGAAGCTCCATGGTTCATAAATAAATATTTGTCATACAGTCGAAGTAGTATTTTTCATAGAAACATAATTCCACAGATTTGGCTGCCCAGAGCACAAATTTTTCTGCATTTTTCCCCTAACTATGGAACTTCAAGATGCGCTTAACGTTTAACGAAGTGGCGTTCGAGAAAGTAACGGATTTATATATACTATGTGATCAAAAGTATCCGGACATCTGGCTGAAAATAACTTAAAGTTTCGTGGTGCCATCTATTGGCAATTCTGGAATTCAACATGGTGTTGGCCCACCCTTAGCCTTGATAACAGCTTCCACTCTCGCAGGCCTACATTCAGTCGGCTGCTGGAAGGTTTCTTGGGGAATGCGGCACTGAGGGGAGGTATCGATGCCGGTCGGTGAGGCATGGCACGAATACGGCGTCCCAATACATCCCAAAAGTGTTCTATAGGATTCAGGTGAGGACTCTGTGCAGGCCAGACCAGTCGTGTAACCACTCCGCCACAGGCCGTTCATTATAAGCAGGTGTTCGATCGTGCTGGAAGATGCAATCGCCATCCCCGAATTACTCTCTAACAGTGGGAAACAAGAAGGTGCTTACAACGTCATTGTCGGCCTGTGCTGTGATAGTGCCATGGAAAAGAACTAGGAGTGCAAGCCCCCTCCATCAAAAACACGACCACACGATAATATCACCGCCTCCGAATTTTACTGTTGGCTCTACACACGCTGGCAGATGACGTTCATCGGGCATTCGCCATACCCACACCATGCCATCTGATCGCCACATTGTGTACTGTGATTCGTCACTCTACACAACGTTTTTCAACTGTTGAGTCGTCCAAAGTTTAAGCTCCTTACAGCGGGCGAGGCGTCGTTTGGCATTTACCGGCGTGATGTGTGGCTGATGGGCAGCCACTCGACCGTGAAATCCAAGTTTGCTCACTTCCCGCCTAACTGACATAGTACTTTCAGTGGAACCTGATGCAGTTTGAATTTCCTGTTTGATGATCTGCATCTACTATACATTACGACCCTCTTCATCTGTCGGTGGACGAGGTCGGACTGTACGCTTTTGTGCTGTACGTGTCCCTTCACGTTTCCACTTCACTATCACATGGAGAACACTGGACCTAGGGATGTTTAGGAGTGTGTAAATCTCACGTACAGATGTATGACACAAGTGACACCCAATCACCTGACGACGTTCGAAGTCCGTGAATCCCGTGGAGCGTCCCATTCCGCTCTCTCACGATGTCTAATGACTACTGAGGTCGCTGATATGGAGTATCTGACAGTAGGTGGCAGCACAATGCACCTAATATGAAAAAAGGTATGTTTATGGGGGTGTCCGGATAGTTCTGATCACTTAGTGTAATTTGTTGCTATCCATTAGTGTCCCTGTCGAGGCCTACGACCACCTGTTGTTCGAACGTTTCTGGTGTTGTCTGTGTTTACTACTTGTCACGGAAGTTCGCGGCGAGGGAGAACTTATGATGCCGTTATATGAGATTTCCCACTTCACATACTCTTACAGGTATTCTGCACTGTTCACTGCACAGTGTATGGTGGTACTCATCTCATCTGTTAGCGGTCTATTCAATTCATCTACTGAACGAGGGAGAAATGCCTGTGTGTACGACTCTGCATACATCAAGATTTCTCTCTCTCACACACACACACACACGAATTCGTGATCCCTGTGCGAGGCATACAACGTTGGCTGCAGAGAAATCGCACTGCCTTTCTCGATTACAGCTTCTCTATATTTACCCAACACAATAAGGTTGAGGGAGAACTGCCTTTCAAGGATTTTCATTCACTTCAACGAACATTTCTTTTTCGCTTTCACGAGTGCTTTACAGTCCTTAACAGCTTAACAGTGCACTGAATTCGTTAGAAATCTGTTGCCATGCCTGATGATAACAACACCAAACGTCGGGACAGTACAGTTGGTCGGACTATGCGACTTCCATAACACATGCCTCACGCAGAACCCTCCCAGCAAATCCAAGTCGTCCCTTCGTCTTTCCTAATGCTCATTTCATGTCGTCGACCCTTCCCATATCGCTTCTTAGTAGACGTAAAACTCCATACACAGACCCTGACGGGCCCGTCAGTGCCGTGTCAACCTACGTCAATAACGTCACTGAATGCAGTGTGAAAGGGTGTAGGGTCGCACACCGTTCTCCTGACCGTTGTCAGATTTCGTGATCCGCTTGAGTTTGAGTTGGGTTGATGTGGGGGCGGGGGTGGGGGTGGGGGGAGACGACCAAACATCGAGGTCATTGGTCCCATCGGATTAGGGAATGTGGGAGAAGGAAGTCGGCCCCACCCTTTCAAAGAAACCGTCACGGCTTTTATCGGAAGCGATTTAGGGAAATCATGGAAAACATATGTCAGAATGTTCGGACGCGGGTTTGAACCGTCGTCTTCCCGAATGCGAGTCCACTGTGCTAACCACTGGGCAACCTCGCTCGGTCGAGAGCCGGCAGCGCTACTAATCGACCATGTAGCCCCTCGACTGGCATCACGAGGCTAAGTGCCGCCTGTTCCAGTCCTACCAAAGAGAAATTCCTTGCAGTAGCGTGAATCCAACCCGTCCTCCGCAAGGGAGTCAGCCAATCTGCCCACGCAGCTACAGAGACGTAGATCGCTTCTTAGTATTACCCCTAAATTACTAATCCCGTAATTTGACGCTATCTGGTTGTGTGGCTCTGTTATAGGTATTATGTCCTTAATAAAGAATTAAATGACCCGTCTCCTTGCAAGAACACAATTTAGTACTATCCCCGATACGTGCTTCACAACAATTGTGCTGTATTTCGCGGGTTTTTCGTTTATTACTACAATTATAAACGTACAAAATTTTACATGGCTTGGTTCAAATGGCTCTGAGCACTATGGGACTCAACTTCTAAGGTCATTAGTCCCTTAGAACGTAGAACTAGTTAAACCTAACTAACCTAAGGACACCACACACATCCATGCCCGAGGCAGGATTCGAACCTGCGACCGTAGCGGTCTCGCGGTTCCAGACTGCAGCGCCTAGAACCGCACGGCCACTTCGGCCGGCTGATATGGCTTTTTAATAAGTATATGCTGATATCAGAATTTATTTATTTATTGTTTGGGTTTCATACGTCAATTGGAATTAACCTTCTTTTCTTACAATATGTGCGCCCTATTACTCTGAAACAAAGTCAGCAACTCTCTGTTAATGTAGAATGAAATTTACAACATGTGGATGTTAAGCCAATATCTGCATTAATTTTTTGTCCTGAATATAACCGTAAAACCATGTATTTACAAATAAAATGTAGTTTATGCTCCATTTGACGGTTACCGTTGCTGTAGTTGATATGAACTGCACCTTATTGATTCAAATGTGTAAATGTGTGGAAATCTTTTGGGACTTAACTGCCAAGGTCATCAGTCCCTAAGCTTACACACTACTTAACCTAAATTATCCTAAGGACAAACACACACAGCCATACCCGAGGGAAGACTCGAACGCACCTAATTGGCATCTGACTGCTAAATGTGTTGTTCTTACATCTTTTATTCTTTGAGCGTCGTTGCTAATTTCTTGTACTTTAGGTGCTTTCCAGCTTGCAGAAATTAGGCTTATGACACACCAGTGATTAATTATATGACGCATGTTGCTTGTTGGTGATGGATTGTTTTAGCGGACTAGTTTCGGGCTTTTGCAGTATCTTAAACGTAATGCCTTTCCGTGAAAGTAATAATGCTATTATCTGATTTACGTAAGTATATATATGCAATTATTATTTGGTATTTTTTACAGAAATATACGGAGCTGACATTGGCAATAGCTATACACGAATTGCCAATGACAACTGCCGTGTCTTGTTTTGCTGCCTCTTTACGTCTTCCGTGTTGACTTGCTTGTCTCAGCCAGTTCTCTGAATAAAAGAGTAGCAGTACTTCTCCAACCGAGTTCTTTTACTTCGGTGGCTTTTACTGTGCGATAGGGACCATTCAACGAGTGCTCAGCCGCGACCGATATTATAGCCTGTCTGAACATCAGATTCTTCGTCTGTGTATTTACAGGCTGTACGTTTGGCTTGCATAATATATGTCCGATCCCGCGTGTCACTGGGAAAAGGACAAGGTTCCTTATTGTGATCCTTTCGTTCTTCTGTATTGAAAACTGTACCATCGCCTCTGGTGTAACCTGTATCTGTTGTACTTCTCGATCATAATATACTGATTTAACGTAAAGCTTAAATGGGTAATGATGCAGCAACTAGTTAAACGTATATTGGCAACTGTGGCTGTGTGGCATGTGGCGTGCAGTTCATCTTCATGTGTTTACACGAGGTTAGATTAAGAAGTTTTATCATGTCATTTTTCTAAGTAGACAAAGATTATCTGACACTGACTGAGCTCGAAAGTCAAGATAGTTTGTGTTCGCATCTAGTGTGAAAATTTGCAATTCTTTCACATATTGTATACTTAACCGTATGCACCACAAAATTATAATTTTGACCGTATATTCATTGAGCTCTCTATTTCCAGCGCAATGAGATTCATTTAGCTAAAATCTACAAAACGAACACTACTGATAAGTAATAACACACATTACGATCTCACGTCATGGAAAATTAGGGCTGTACTCCTTTGGTGCTCTGATACATACAGAACACTATCGAGGTTTTATTTTTCTTCTGTATGTTCTTCCACGCCTGTACTTTTACTTCTTTGTCGTGTTTCTATGACGTGTGTACACCTATTTTTAAAGTATTGCCACCATGAATCCAAAGCTCGTAATTTTGAAGATAATATTTAACTGAACATTAAGGGCTAAAACACGTTTTTGTGGTCGTGTGTTGAATGATAGCTGTACAGCTTCCTTATTTACTTCTCTCTTATCATTTGGTAACAGTTTTTATGTGGTTTGCTGTAGAAATATTGGAAATGGACTACAAAAATTCTACTACTAAACTTTATTTGCTCAATTTATCCTAGAAAGTGAACGTAACAGGTGGACTTGCTAGGAGCTAAGTGACTATCGTCAAACTTTGACAACACTATTGACTAAACCAATTTCACGAACAGCGAATATGTTATGAAATAAATCTAGCGAGCAACACTGAAAGTCGTATTATCTGCGCTTTCCTACGCAGACTAGGAGTGCGGCAAGGTAGCCCACGCGCCAGGCGCATGTGGTTTGCGTGATGCCGGAAGCGCAGGGGCTGATTACAGCGTAACGGCGTGCGGTTTCGGAACGCAGGTTTTGTACTGTTCCTGTGTTTCCTATCCATAGAAACTTCTAGCAAACTAGATTAGAAATTTACATAAATATCAGGTGGTCGCAGGAAATAAATGAATAGCAATACAAAAGAAGCGACAGCTTGCCAAATCCGAAGTGAACAAAGCACTGTTTGTGCAAACTTACATCATAAATGAAACAATATTAAATGAATAAATGTAATAGAGACAATGGGCCACATTTTATTATAACACAAATTATATACATAGAAAGCCCACAAACAACAACAATGTTTTAAATTTTAGTTATCTCTGGCTTGTATTCTTAAGCTCACCTGCCGTTTTTATTACACTCTCTCTTCCTCTCACTCTTCCTACCACCCGCACACCCACACACCCATCCACCCTCCAACCCACCCACCCACAACCCGCACACACACACACACACACACACACACACACACACACACACACACACACACACACACACCGCAGGAACACACACACGGAAAGAATTAAGTACCTAGCTACCAATGGCATTCATTTTTTCATCATCAGACTATGAAAGCGGAAGCTTCTGCAACTTTCCCATTATTCCTTCAGCTGTTCATGACTGCGACGTACAACATTGAGTCTCACACAAACAACATTCCAGTCTCCATAAATGGATCGCTCCTACACGTTTTTGTTTCCAGCGGACGATACTCACAATAGAAGTAACCTTGCTGAAGGAAGGTAACGGAAAGTTTAAGACGCGGTTCACCTCCGTGAATATTGGTGGAGAATACTTAACACTTTTTATGTACCGTATTCTCTGCAAAACATTCGTAAAAAGAAACTCGGAGGGACATTGTGACACTACGGTTGTGTTGCTGCTAGTGCAATAGTTTATACGCTGTGCGTGGGGCTCCAGAGATGAAACAGTAAAACAACAACAAATGACTATGAGATGTAGCAACCCGTAAAGGAATTTGCAAAAAGTATGTCGCATAAAACATGCCACTCCCCCTGAAGCAAAATGTTTTTGCTAAAATAGTAACAGCAGTCTGATTTCAGAGAGAAATGTGGCAAGAGTAGCGGTAATGGAATTTATGAAACAAAGAGAAATTTGTTTGAAAGGTTAAACATGAAAAATTTCGAACTACTTCGCAAGCAACCATTATTGCATTGCTTTAATTTCAGTGTCCGTAGCTACCAAAAAATCATTGCCTGTAGGTAACTGTACAGTGGAGAAAAGAAGAGAAAGAAAGAGGGAAAGAGATAATAAATCTAACGACGAACGCGTGATACTCGCCGAAGCATTGTACGGACGAAAAATTTACCTAAATAAATAATTTCGACCGATACACTAACTCTCCAATGGATGATACAGAAACAATTATTCCAGACTCAGACAGGGTCTTTCATATAGATTACACAGAAAGCATATGAAATAAAGCTTCCGTCCTAGATTACATCTGTCGCTAATGACTAGCCAAAGCTAGGGGAAAAATTACAAGTTATTCTTGCCAATGACAAAAATAAAACGAAAAATCGCGTAAATTACAGAGCACTTTTAACTCCGATCTGTCGCAATGTCATGAAATGTGTTAAGAGACCTAATATAATTACACACCAATAAAAGAAAAAAAAGGAAGAATTTCTACGAAATTCATCACGAGTTTGGCAAGCATAACTTCAGCTGGTGCATTTCGCACATGACATTTCGCATGCTATACACGTTGACCAACGGACACGTCCGCACTTCCAGGTTCCCGAAAACCATTCGACGGCGTGCCACAATGGCCACTGATCAGAGAGCATTTGATAATTTCCTTGCAGATATGATGGGTTTAAACAACTTCTTGCTGCTAGAACCTGAGACGTCATCCTGAACGGCTGGCCTCCGTCGGATGGTAAAATTGTTCAATTCACTTGGTGTGATGAAGGCAAGTTTCTTTGAATGTGGATACGTATGAGGTAATGCACATGAGCATCACGACTTTCATACATTGACGAAATTCGGAAAATGCCTGGATACGCTGTGAATTAGAATCAAGTGATTTATTCCTGAGCGCAGATGGTCTGGGATCGTTCTGACATCGAATTATGAGACGTAATTACAAGAAATTAGGCGAATGATACTACTTGTAGATTCAAAAAAATTTCAATCGTACAAGTAATAAGAGAGACTGCTAAGGAATTTCCATCAGTGTCCTTGGAGAAACTTCATTCTGTACGTAAAATGCAGTTAGGGCTGCTTCAATAACTAATTTTCGATACAGATTGCGTTATAATTCTACTACATCAACCGTAAGTCTCGTGATGTTACCACAGAAAAAAATTAGTAGGCTGTTGTTTTATAGTTAGTTATACCCCTGAGACGCAGCAGGGTGTAGACAGCTGCAGCGTTCTTATGCCGTGCGTGTTGCCTATAATAGACTCACCTGCTCAGCATGAAATGCGACAAGCCAAGCAAAAAAAATGGATCTGAGCACTGTGGCACTTAACATCTGAGGTCATCAGTCCCCTAGACTTAGAGTCACCTAAACCAGACTAACCTAAAGACATCACACACATCCATGTCCGAGGCAGAATTCGAACCTGCGACCGTTGCAGCAGCGCCGTTCCGCACTGAAGCGCCTGGAACCGCTCGGCCACAGCGGCCAGCTGACAAGCCAAGCAAATGATAAGCTTCTAAAATACATTTTTCCACTTGGTGACCTTAAGGTTTTACTGTCCAAAATAATTCGAGAAATTTACTGCGGTAGTTACTATGCAAATGCAACGCACCTGGTTTGTAGACTCTCCTGGTTCCGTGGATGTTTGCCGTTCCACAGCATGCTAAATGAATAGAAAGACGCTTAGCACTGCCTGCAATCTTAAGTGAACATTTTGCCTTTAATAATGATTGTTCCCCATTACGTGATTTCTCATCCCGTATACACAGAGTGGTCAGAAATAATATGAAAAATTTGTATGGGTGTTGCAGCGTACGTTAAGCTGAGAAAAAATTGTTGAGAAAAAAATTCGATACGTTTCTCCATTTCCGAGCTAATTAACATTGAAGCTAGCTGATCAGGTCGATTCGAGTTCAAATCCAAGCGACACTCAAATTACTGCGTCGCCAGGCGTGTCATTCATTTGGTTTCCTAAATCTGAACAAGAGAACAATGCAAAATCTGGACATGCGACAGTAGTAAGAATCGAATGTGAACTAAAGCTCACCAGTATCGTGCGCTTTTATATACTCTGTGGGAACAACTGACACTAATTTTATCTAGTGGTCTACTTAAAATTGTGCGCGGAACGGCCTGATTGGCTGACTTTAAAGCTAATTGATTTGGAGACGGGCAGCATATCGAATTTCTTTCTTAACATTTACTTATCAGTACAATCTACCCTGCAACACCCCTAAACGCTTTTCCTACTGTTCCCGACCACCCTGTATATTAGATGATTTTGTGATACCTTCAGATGACGTTTTCTTTATTTGAGGTACGATGTACACTTTCGGCCTTAAGCCATTTTCAGGTACTTTAATCGGCGGTACGGGTCTCCGGCATCGTTCCACTACTCTCTGTAAAGGAGTACGGGACTTCATCATCATCAGTCGGAATTATTATACATTGAGTGCATTAATACCACTTACGAATTTAACATAATAACAAGTCAAATCGCAAGATAAAAAAATGGTTCAAATAGCTCTAAGCACTATGGGACTTAACTTCTGAGGTCATCAGCCCCTAGAACTTAGAACTACTTAAACCTAACTAACCTAAGGACATCACACACATCCATGCCCGAGGCAGGATTCGAACCTGTGGCCGTAGTGGTCGCGCGGTTCCAGACTGTAGCGCCTAGAACCGCTCGGCCACCCCGGCCGGCTATCGCAAGATAACCTAAGAGTATTATAACTTACGTTACAAAGCATTACTTAATGGTATGTTATGTCATACACGTCCTTGTTCCTGTGCTGCTATTATGACTGCATACAACTGTTATAAAATAAAATTTTTTTTCGTTATTACGGGGGCACGTTACTTTTGAGCAGCTGTAGGAAAATTCTTGTATGTAAAGTCGATGTTTTGCCCGCATAAACAGTTGAAAATTATAAATTATTTTACAGAATTTCGTTAATGGTACACTACGCAGTGTAGGTCTTTGTTCTGATGTACAGTTAAGTATTGGTAATCGTTGTTATGAATATAACTGCATGTAATTTCCAGAAAATGAGTTGGAAATATTTGTTCTCTCATCATGGAGTATGTCACATTCGAACAGTTGTTAGAACTATCTTACGCATAAAGTCGATGTATGTAAGGTGTACAGAAGGTGGATAACGGATGCTAATTTTCTGGGTCGATTTAAATATAGAGATGCACGTAATTAATAGACACCTATGATGTACAGTTGACCATTCGAGCACAAGTATGCTCTCTCAGTAGTGTAATGAAAGAGTTATGAAAAACATGAAAATCGAATAAGACCTTTCAAGTCCTGCGACGTTTCCCGTCGACTGCGGGTGTCGCATGAAAGACCAGACGAGCAGCATGTGTTCGTGCTGACTCCAGGTACACGTTGCTAACACTAAACTGCACATATCTGCCGAAATACGAGAGGAAATGCGCCTGATGACGTAAGGAGGGACACTCTGTATAAAATGGCCCTTTGAAATCGACTACTGGACATCCATATTGCTTTGGCGTGTTCCTTGATGCCGTCACCGTGCTTCAACAAGATCGTCCTCTCGGCTTTCTCTCATGTCTCGGAGTTCAGTAGATAACTTTCTTGGTAGATCTACCACCTATTTGCCTAACACTTCGAGCGATGCTAAGCTTTCTGTGACAGACGCTACGGAAACACGGTATTTAAAACAGTATTCATTTTAGTGAAAGCACTGTAGGTGAATTTCACTCTTCACTTCGTTTCTTTTCCAATCCACCGAGTAGTTATTTGTATGTATTTGTTTCGGAGAATGTGGAAGACAGGTAGAGAAAGAAACAAGATGCACAAATAAATGCGAATACTGAAAGTTATCATACTGTATACACAAGTTACACGGGAGCGAGGAAGAGAACACATCCACAGATATTTTATTTTTATTTTTGCTACAACTACTTATCCAAAGCTATATTCTGTATTTTATTTGTGTCCCTGTCTCGATAACGACTACGTTGACGATAGTGAACTCAGTACCAAATACCGTGAGAAATTACATGGTTTAAATGTGCTATCTCTCACTTCCGTCAAGTGACATAGTTGCGCTTCACGTTATTATCAATTCTGTATACATTGACGCCCAGTTGCAAATGTTTCCGCAATCGAATGTGTACAAGCTTCTATGGATAAAAAATCAAAACGATTCAAAGTTTGACTGTCAACTATTAAACGTCCTAAATTAAGAGGGAAAGGAGGAAACTGTTTCATTTCATTACCATAAACGGAATTTCGTTTTAGCAGGGACCAGTTCATACGATTGGAAACAAAACAAAATAACAGTTTTGCTTCTACTGTCCCTATAGCCCGTCATTTACCTCGCTTCTGCTCCCATAACTTACTTGTGCAAAAATTCAGAATGTTGTGTCATTGATCTCCACTCTCCATTTCGTATCTATATAATAGTTATATTTAACAGTTACTTGCGTCTATGACATATGCGGTCCACAGCTGTGCGTTTAATTAACGATTGGTCTGTTCTATGGAACTGAAATTTGCTGTGAATGTTTAGACCACAAGGTTACGGCTTTTTATTTCCAAGAGTCTCATGCTCTAGTACGTAACTTACATAAAACGTTATACTGACATTTAATACTCCCAGGAAAAGTTGTAATATGCGTATGTGACCGATCGTCTCTCTCTGCAGGAGAAATCTAACGTAGAAGCGGTACGTACATTGAAACATACATATTACAGGCTTGAAATTTATCCGGTGTTTCTTTTTATTGAGGAATACTTAAGCTTTTACGTTTCGAATGCTGTGTACTGTGTGTCTGGTGTGAGGTGGTAATTTTATGTAGTAACTGACAGAACTATGACTACTCTGCAGAACTCAGAATAACTTCGTTTTGCCTATCGCCAAGATTTTGCAAATATGCTTTATATAAGGAAATTAATGTTGCTTGCTTGGGACATTTGCCTTTCAGAGTATCAGACATGAACACCATGATGAGCTTCCTCGGTAACTCGTGACTGTGTAATATGTTTTTATATTTCTATCTTTTACTCTTTCCTTTTTTTTCTCGAGTAAATTATTGTTAAAATCTTCGTTAAAACAATATATAAAATTGTATGTATAGGTGCTTCGGAAGAGTCAGTTATTATGTGCTGTCGGTGGAAACTGTTATATCTTCATTAATTATTACTCGTACATTTAGTTGTGTGGTCTTATAAAAGGAACGACTGGAATAGTGTTTCACCTGTGTGTGATTTCGGGAAAATTAATTATTTACTATTATTAAGAGAAATAGTTTCCATTCATATTTACAGCACGATACATAGAGGTACAACGAATTATCAGAATGTCCTAATGTTCAAATGTGTGTGAAATCTTATTGGACTTAACTGCTAAAGTCATCAGTCCCTAAGCTTACACACTGCTTAACCTAAATTATCCTAAGGACAAACACACACACCCATGCCCGAGGGAGGACTCGAACCTCTGCCGGGACCAGCTGCGCAGCCCATGACTCCAGCGCCTTAGCCGCTTGGCTAGTCCGGCGCGGCAATTATCAGAATAATAATAATAATAATAACAATAATAGTAGTAGTAATTTTGTGTGGACAAACTGTTTGGTGCAAATCTTGCAACTGGACGCAACCTCAACGACCTGGATGTCGCTAGACTTACCCAATTATCCTACCGCGACAGGGAACCAACTGTTTATCGTTAACTCCGAGCTACGTACCTTCACAGCATTGAAACTTAAGGCTAGCTTAAAGGTACACTGAAAAATTCTGTAATTCGACCAGGATCTATCCCGTGACCTTTCGGTTTCTTAGCACGAGCTTTACAGAATACCGACACTGAACATTAGATACTACCTGAGCGCAATGATTTAGTATTTTCAAGGTACACTTAGCTAATCATCAACATAAACTATCATTTTCAAATTGCTAAAGAGGCATATTATCTTACAATTACAGTAAACAGGACAGCTGTAGTGGAAGGTCTGTCGTAATGTCATCATTATTTAGATGCTCTTTGCTCCAAGTAGAATGTGGATGAACGTCCGGTTTCACTACTTCAGAGGTTTAACGTTCTGTGACATTCTAGACGATAAAAGGGAAAGGTACTTTGGTAAGAGAGGAAAGGGAGAGAAAGTGTGTGAGGGAAACGCTGCAGAAACTGTTACAAGAATATTTAAGCTCCCTGGTGCAGCAGTAGACTTAATTTGTCAGCGTTTGCTGCGCGGAAACCAGGCGGGAAATGAATTTCGGTAGCGTTAAATTCTCATTTGGTAAGTTTTAAGACTCCCGGCAGCAGACGCTCTAAGCAAGTGCGGCCCTCAGCCGCAGATGTGCGGAGAATCCGTGTTTGCCGAGGAGCTTCCGCTCAGTGTACACCGAATTTTCTTGTCGTCCAATAATTCAGCAGAATCCAGCCCCGTCATATACGGCTGGATCGCTAAAACCCCAATGTCGAGAGCTTACGATCAACTTTTCTCACTAAGCAGTTTGTACAAGTTCTTGCATCGTTGTACATCTGCGTCCGTCAAATACTGACGCCGTGGAATTGTTTTTAACAAACATGCCAATTCTCTTTCTAGAAAAGAACAATAGAGATATAGAGCATAAGAATAATTCCATTTTAAAATTAGGACTTTCTCGGCTTCAGTTACATTTATTTTCTAATAATTTTTGGCACGATTCTTAGCGTGCTACCATCATCAAGCGTCAAATTGTTACTTAAACAGAAACTCTCATTTACAGAACCACGAAAAGTGAGAAACACTCGTTGTGCTTGGTGTGCCAGACAACTTATTTTCCGTACTGTTGTCGCCGATGATGAGGAAGTCAGCCGTGATGGCGTTCTTTGTTCTTGTGTCAGGTAAGGATATATTTCCACAAGTTACGAAACACATGTTTCGCAACATAACCCCACTGGCATACGCAGCAACTGCGTTTGCCTTGGTTTCAGAGTTTTAGGAATTTTCTAGGATTTGATTTTCCACGTAAAGGCCATAATTATTTAAAATATCATTATTAGTTCTTTATTTTGATGAAGGAGAGCTGCTATATTAGCTGGTAATGAATGATGAGATCTGAGTCACTGTTGTATGATATCAGTTTGCGGGTTTCTACGCAGATTACATTGGAAAAATGTTTGAAATCTCTTGGCCGGCCGGTGTGACCGCGCGGTTGTAGGCGGGTTGTGGCAGGTTCGAATCCTGCATCGGGCATGGATGTGTGTGATGTCCTTAGGTTACTTAAGTTTAAGTAGTTCTAAGTTCTAGGGGACTGATGACCACAGATGTTAAGTCCCATAGTGCTCAGAGCCATTTGAACCATTTCTTTTTTATATCTCTTGCTTTTAATACAGCACATTCATGGTACGGATTATTTCAACGGTGCATTCCGTGAAGGTGGCTAGGGTATGATCGATTATTATATCTCATGCAAATAATGGAATTTATAAACTTTTTATTTGTTTTAACAGTATGGATACAGATGTTAGTGAGAATGTTTGACTGTATTTGGCCATACCATTTACGTTCACTGCGTATATATTACTGGTATTCGTCTTGCTACTAGGATCTTGTTCTCTTACATATGTATTATTATATATGTATTTGTCCATACGATTTACGTTCACTGCGTATATATTACTAGTATTCGTCTTGCTACTAGGGTGTTGTTCTCTTATATATGTATTATTATATATGTATTTGTCCATAACATTTACGTTCACTGCGTATATATTACTGGTATTCGTCTTGCTACTAGGGTCTTGTTCTCTTATATATGTATTATTATATATGTATTTGTCCATAACATTTACGTTCACTGCGTATATATTACTGGTATTCGTCTTGCTACTAGGGTCTTGTTCTCTTATATATGTATTATTATATATGTATTTGTCCATACCATTTACGTTCACTGCGTATATATTACTGGTATTCGTCTTGCTACTAGGGTCTTGTTCTCTTATATATGTATTTGTCCATACCATTTACGTTCACTGCGTATATATTACTGGTATTCGTCTTGCTACTAGCGTCTTGTTCTCTTATATAACGTAGTCTTCGGGTCTGATGGCGGTAATAAGAAGATTTCAATTTTGGCGCATTGTCATAGACTGTTTCAACTATTTTATTATATTTAACGTTAGAGTGTTTACTTCGCATGAATATATGAATAACATATGACTCATAGATAATACTTAGGCAGCTGTTGATGTCAACATGCAGATACGTGTCGTGACACTAATTATTGTAAAATAAACGTGACTGACGCTGCAAGTATTATTTTATAAATTTCGTTATTGAGACGTAGACCTGAACGAATTCCATACAACATGGCCAATTTTAAACAAATCCCATTCCACTGAGCAATCGGTGGTTGTACTAGGACACATTCACCGTGAACGAATTTTTTATTCTCACCTCTCAGTTCAGTTATTGATCTTCGACAGTAATGACAACTGAAGGAAGATAGTGTTAAATTCAAGTCTGTGAAAGGTGAAGATGTTTTAATTAACTCAAGGATTCTACCAACTCTGTAATAGCATCTGTCCTTTACCTCTGCGGCATACATCACCGAACTCTGAGACTTATGTAAAAAGACTTTAACGTTGTTTCCATGAGAGAGAAATCGTCGTTGCAACAACTACTACATCTGTTATTTAACTAACAATTTACTCGTATTTGAAATAAAGTGGCTGTTACGAATATTAAGTTAATTTACATATGAATTGTTGAAATAAATTAGGTCCTCATATTTATTAGTTTACTGACATTAATTTGTTATTGAAATGTGATGGTACAAAGACCTATTTCAAAATAATATTCACACTAACGATATATCCCATTACAAATGCAATGCGACTGTTCCCGACATTGACTAGTGCAACGTGAGAAAGATTTGTTTTACAACTATCATTACAGCTTGACGTCAAATTTTCCCCATTTATTCATGAAATATTGAAGACAGTCTCCCACCACGGCTAGATGGATATAACCAGCCTACAGAAACAAAGTAGTTGGTAAAAATTGCTGGTAATTACGTAAGTGATGCGTTCGCGAACGAAATCTTCTTTTATTTTTTTAGTCACACGTTACACTGTGAGACCGTCAACACAGCTGTCATTAATCCGACAATATTAGTTACGCGTGAAGGACTCATGTTTCGATTCGTGAACTATTACAAAAATATCTCACCGAATATCGGCTAGTTATTTACAGTTCCTGAACCGCAAACAAAATAAGTCTGCAAATAAATCGTATTTGCGACAAACAAAACATAGGTGTGGCTCTTGTCCTTGCTCTATGACTCCGAATTTCCTTATCAAGATTCCGTGGAGTCGGTTCTTGTGACTGTCGAGTCGGTTTCTTCACCACGTCCAGAACCCTTGCCCATATCTCTCCAACCGAAGGAGAGATGTGCTCCTGAAATTTTGAGTTATTGCGATATTAAGCATAAACTGTCTTCTTTTCACATGCGAATTTGTTTACTTATACTTTCAATCATCGGTGTTGTACAAAGAAATCGCTGAACTGGTCAGTAGCATAGAGACGCACAACAACCTCTAGTGGGAGACTCTGCAAGAAAATCACAGTATGGCGGGATTCCAGTGCGACGACTGAGACTTCAGCCACGCGATCTGAGGTCAGACCTGAGGTCAGATCAACGTGTTTTTGCGAATCTTTTGCTGAACCCGCGGGACCAAAACCTTCAGTCGTTCCCCGAACATCACTGGTTAGGTCACAGGGTAACTCTTTTACGAAAGCGCTAACATGTCGTTATATTTTATTTCACATCTGCATATAATGTTCAAAGTTGGGCAACATAGAGCCTTTCAGTCTCTCTAATTAGACAGGCGTCGCAGTGGTTTCAACTATTCATAAAATACATTTTTGTTGTAGTATGATGCTATTGCTCTACTGAAAATGTTTCAAGTTTTTTTTGTTGCATTCACAGTCTGTACACACTGTTTTGTCTGAAACAAAGTAAAGGTTTTGAAGTTGCAAATTCCATCGTCTATGTACAGTAATTAGTCGGCTTCCTTTAAGAGTTCATGGTTGTTAAAATTACCTTTTTGAAAGTGTGGTAAAATATTTGCCCTGTCTGACACTACATGGTAAAACACAAACACAACCACCAACGACAATAAAATTATGTAACAGAACCACTTCTAAGAGTTGGAAAAACCGGTGGTGAAAAGTGTAATATTCCCATGTCAATAAACGCATATCCTCGAAATAAATGTGCATTTATTCAGAAACAGATTGTAGGGCTTTTTTTTAACGGCTGTTTTCATATTACGTAGTTCTTTGCAACCGTACAAATCCCTGAATCTTCATTTGACTTTGTCATACCACCAAGCTCAATAGGTTATAATCTGACAAATGTATAAAACCTGGGTTGCAAGATATCCAGTAAATATAGTAATGATTCGAAAGCAACGTTCAAAGTATTTGAGAAAAAGGAATGGTCTTCAGAACTGTATTTCAGAAGAGGATGACGAAACATGTAGGTTATTTTGCCCTAAAAGAATGGGATCTTAATTTAGCAGCTGTTAAAATTTTTCTTTGTGGTCTTATGTATTTTTGTAGATGCTTACTATAAGTTTGCGATAATGCATAGTGGC
The DNA here is from genome assembly GCF_021461395.2 of Schistocerca americana. Classification (NCBI taxonomy): domain Eukaryota; kingdom Metazoa; phylum Arthropoda; class Insecta; order Orthoptera; family Acrididae; genus Schistocerca; species Schistocerca americana. The sequence goes on along the minus strand of NC_060119.1, from coordinate 457,950,524 downwards.
TGATACGGTATAAATGTTGACAGTGATGCGTATTAAATACTGTGGCGACGAAATATGTTATTCATAAACTGCATCAGCGGTGGTGAAGGGTGCTTCTTAATATTCGTATGCTTCAAATAAAGTGAAATATAGTCCTAGTGGAACAATAAAGGATAGTCCTTGCAATGCTTGGGGGTCACAGGGTTCTTGGCAGCAAATGTAGTTGCAGGAGACGAAGCTCTCAAACTCTCAACTCAGATAATTAAGTGTTACTCGGCGATAGTTAGGCGAATAATAAAAATGTTCTTTTCCAACTATAGTCTCTAAGGAATAAGAATTGTTACTGGAAAAATCTGTCCTCTCCACTCTCATCTTTTACGAATATGTTACGCATCATGGTAGCTGATCTAGTATTAACAAATTGCTTAGGACTTGTTACTTACTGCTACTGCCTACATAAAATGCTGCGAGGTGATTTTGTATGTCCACAGCTCTATGCAGGCGACCTTATGATGGGTGATGATGGGTAGTTCTGGAGCCAATATCGTTTCTGCCCCATTCGCGTATGGTGCAAGGAAGAAAGACGACATTAGTATTATCATTATGAACTCAAATTCATGTGATTTTCTCTCATGAGACGTACACAAAAGGAAGTAATACGTTGCCCCACACTTACTGGAACGCCCGATCTTGGAATTTCAACAAGGAATCTCTTCTTGATACACAAAACCTCTCCTGTACCGTCCGCCGATGGAGTTTATTCAGCATCTCCGAAACGCTCTCGCCGACATTGAAAGATCCCATAACGAAACGCATAACTCTACATGATGCCTTCTCCATCTCTTCTATCAATACAAGTTCATAATAGTCTCAGACTGATAAGCAAAACACAATAATTATTCGAAAGAGCGTTTTGAAAACCACTTCATTCATGCATGAATTATTTTTTTAAAGATTTTGCCAGGAAATCTTGTCTTGGTACGTACTTTTACTTCTATTTGTCTTATGAGGTCATTTTTCTTTATGTCGCACCGGACACGGTCACTCCCACGCACACTTTCCTCTTAGCCTCTTCGAACACAGAGAAACTGCCAAGAGAAAATTAAATGTCTTGAGAGGCTAAAAGAGGTTTGAAAGCATTGAGGGCTTCTCTGTAAGAGGGGATATCACCGATTACTTTGGCGCTGGTACTAAATTGTATATATTGACGGACTTTAGGGGTCACCAAGCTTGACTGTTCTCGCACCGAGTTTTGATTTCATTCATTTGTATTTGAGAAACTGCCGGAGTGAAAGATATGCAAATTTTTTATTTTTTACTATTTTACAGGCATAGTTCCGTAGTACCAAGTTTAAGGACGTATGGAACGAGTCAGTGCATGAAATTAACATTGATAAAATAAAATCTAGATGAATCCTATGCGGAGGGTAAGCTGTGGGTATACATTACCATAATCAACAAGATACTACAGGAATTAGCTTGTCTTTTTTTCCCAGGCATTCCCCAGTAGAGAAGAACGAGTGATCCACGAGGAAATTCTTCAGTTTACTCTTGAATGTGCGTATATTCTTGCTAAGTTAATTTTTTTGGTAGCTTACTGGAAATAGATGCAGCAGAGTACGAAGCGCCGTTCTGCACAAGCGTCATGCAGGTGCACTCTAACTGCAGATTGGAATTCTGCCTATCATTAACTGGGTTAAAGCAGTTAATTCTTTTGATTAGGCTGATACCGTTAACAAATAACGACAAGAAAATAAATATTAAGACGTCAGTGTCAGAATTCTCAGACGCTTGAACAGAGGTTGACAAGAGGTTTGCGAACTTTCACCCCATATTGCTCGAACTGGCCGTGAATGAGTCAGAAATACCCTTCGTGAGTGGGAGGAGTTACCCCAGTTGACAATACTTCGGATCTTGAGAACTGTTACGACTGAACAGCTCGATTGAGTAGTACAGCGGTACGCCTGTGAAGACGCGCTGCTACCGGCGCGCCTGTACAAAGGTTTGCGTCCGCTCCTCTTATACGAATAGCAGACACGCCGCTATAGCCGTGCACTGGAGCCGCCTCATTCGTCGCATTATAATCGGGGCTTTACCATGCACATTCCAGCAGTCCACATTGCAGTACAGGTAGACATATATTTTACTTCCACCAATATACATCTCGTGTAAAGGCAACAAGTGAAATACATGCGTATACAGTGAGGGGCCCGTTAACACTACCTTTCGCGCTCCATGAGGTAATGTAAAATCTTAGCAGCATACGCTCTTCTTTCGCTCAAAACAAAGAAAATAGAAATATAGTCGTAGTGCAAACGATATAATTATGTAAGTTTGAATTTTCTCACTGTGAGGGTGTTGAAGGGCGACCTGTTTTAGTTGTTAAAAACCATTCGAAAGCCAAGATCGCACAAAATATATATTTTTTAATTCAAGACAACAGGTTTCTTCAGACTTACCTGTCATCTTAAGGACTTATACAATTTTCTGTGGTAAAACATGTTCATTTTACGCTGAAACTCATATACACGATGTCAAGTAGAAAAAACGGTTGTCATCGCTACAATATTTAAAAATACACGGAACCTTGTCCAAAAGGTCATGTCCATATACATATTTTTCACAGATGCTTCTAACATAATATAAATACGGCACACAATAGCACATCTGTTTACATACACTGGACACATACGAAACAGTGCGAATCCACTTTAAATGGCGTGTAAGGTACAACTTTTACAAACATATGTGAGCAACATGTATATGCAGATCGCGTTTTGGACAAGATTTCTAAATATTTTGGCAGTGACAAACATTTATAATGTGCTGAGTTTTATCTAATTGACATCTTGTGCATGAGGGTCAGAGTAAAATCAACATATTTTACTACAAAAAATGTGTAAGACCTAAAGATGACAGCTAAGACTATCGAAACCGACTTTCTTGAATAAAAAAAAAGTAAAACTATTTTGTGCGAACGTGGATTTTGAATGTTTTTTTACGATAGAAATATGTACCCATAATTCTGTTTCAGCGAGGTCATACAATTGATAGTTTTATCTCAAGTGTTGTGAGCGGTCGGAATGTAGCATTGTGTTGAACAGCAGAAAACTGAGCTCTTGTTTTATGGCTTCATGAACAGAGCAAAGTCTAATTTAGAAACAGGTGATGTAGACTGTGCTCTGATCATGAAATACTGTCAACATACTTGTGTAGAGCGTGTTCGTACAGACGTCGCGAGACTTGAGAATTTTTCGCATCCCTTTGTACCTCTATGTTCTGCGGAGATAAATTCCGAAGTGGCGTCGAATACTTGGTGCAAATACTGTCTACGAAGCATGTCACCTCGGTGATGTATTATCATCTTAAGATGATGCGAAAATTTATATATTTTTTTTATTATTTTCGGCTCAAAGTGAACATGAAAACCATAATTTATTAATTGTAATATTATGGTATTTTCGATTATTACTTTAGTTAGACATCAGATGTTAGTAACTACATATGACGAACATGATACTATAGGTTCCTTACGCAACGAAGCATATTTTTTCATAAATTAATTGAACGAATGTATATGGATTAGAATAACTGATATCTTTACAAATGATAGGTTTTAACGTGCCTCACAAAACCGAGTTTGACTCAGCTGTTCAGGTTTTGTCGACTACATCAGTCTGAAAATAAATAGAGAGCGAAATTATCAACATTCTTACCATCACGTTGGGAAATTAGAACAACGCAATACAAGAATTTGATAGCCATACAGGTGCAAAGTAGCTCACCCCCTGTAATCAGGGTAGTTCACAAAAGAGTGCTGATCTGTAATGACAGAACTATTTCTAATTGTATAAACAAAAATGTCAACTCTTACGAATAAAATAGGTAACTACGTAAATAAATATTTTTGTCATAATATACCACCTGAAAAGCATGACAGTTTCAGGTAAAGAGAAAGCGATCTTGTTAAAATGTAAAACGACGTTTCTCAAATTCTTTTTAATTATCTGTACCACATACATACATACATAAAAATTAAAATATGACAACTACACTGGCATCAGTGTCAATGCAACTATGTTCATATTAGAGGCAAGTTGAACAAAAGTCAGATAAAGCAGTAATAACGATATCATCATATAGTATATGTTTATTCCAAGATTTTTTTTGCATTTTTACATAGTATTCTATGTTCGAAATCTCTAGCTTCGAAAAAATCCACATCTGTTGTATTGTTACTTGTGTAAGGCAGGCGAAAATGTGTGTATTTAATTACCTTCATTTTCTGTTGACTCTACCGGACATGTGAGTGTTATTCGTGGTGCGGTATCACAAGTGAGCCTCCCAAACGTTTCCCTACCATATATATCACTTGCAGAGAATAACTGTACCGTATGTTGCACTTACTTCTCCCACATTTTATGACAACACATAAAAACACATCATTAATTCTACCTGCCAAAGTTGTAATAAACTTTTATACTCACCGGATGACTGTAGAGGAGAACTAAATAGACAGAGCTGCCGAGAAAGTTGTTATTCGAATGTGCTCTGTTGAGCTTATCTCAGTGTACATACGATCCAATAATGGGAGTGTTCGTAACGTTGGTTAGCTGTAGCTAGCCACACCCGCAAACCATGACGCAATACACTCCAGTAGAGATTTTCTAATCATTAATAGTTACAAAACGACATTAATTACACTGGAAACAACGTACAGACCACTTTTGCCACATTGATACATTTCTTTACGGTGGATATGCGCTGTTACTAAATATTGCGATACTATAAATTGTTGATCGGCTCATGGCTGCTGTTTCAGATTGCAACGGTAGTAGTACGCTGTGTTTTGAGACAATTCCTGTCGCCATTTTTAAGGGTTGTCTTGACCGTTGGTGGATGAATGCAGGGGGAACCTATATTGCATACAAGTAATAAATTAGAGCAACACGATGTATTGGTGACAATGAAAATTTGTGCCAGACCGGGACTCGAACTCGGATTTCCCGCTTTTCGCGAGCGGTCGCCTTAACCGCCTCGGTCATCCGAGCACGACTCCGGGGGCGACCCCCAACTTCCACATGTCGCAGTGTGTCTACGTCCTTCACAAGCACAATTTCTGTGATTCCCGTACAGGGAGAGACTTAGGATTATCTCGCGGACTTGTTGTGTAATACTATGTTGTTTAATTTCACCTACAGCATCTTCTGGAACATCCGACACCCTCAGCACTATTTACGACATTATGGAAGCGTAATTCCGCAGGGTTCCAGCGACCACTTCAGCCACGTGATTCGTGCATTAAGAGCATACAATGTGCGAATATACTTTTCGATGCGCCGCTCTTGATGCGCTCCGTTTGTCAGCAAATACTTTTAGTTTGTTGATTAATTCAGGAAGATTATATAGCTGTAATTTGTTTACAAAAATAGTAACGTCGTTTTTCAAAATTATTTATAGCTCATTGAGTTCACGTTCAATAATATTAGTAACCAACATACAATCACGGAGTAGACAAAGATCTAGCAATGGATAAGACAACCTAGGACGCTAATATGGTGCCTGAACTACACAACTGTTTTTTTGCAATAATAAAATTTCAGATTCACGTGCGATATGAATATCAATTGGCCTAAAACGGAGTTCCTGTCAGATGCAATAACAATGCCATAGCACCCCATCGTGCCTGGTTATGAGGGCACACTGAGATAGAATTTTTGACTTCCATAACCTAATGATACAGATCTGACGAAATGGAAAAGCCTACACTGGTTTCCTAACCGACCTGACATTTCAGTTGCCACTGGCTGCTCCTGGTTCACCGCGTGACGTAGTAAACATTAGTGTCTTGCCGAGTGTGGAGTCCGCCGGCCCCAGGTAGTGGGCACGCTACTCACCAAAAAACTCATAGCGCACGGAGGGCCAGTGAGGCAGGGCTTGGCCCGCGCGTCGCCTCATGGTCGCGGTGGTTTCGCTGTAGGCACTCGCGCTCGCGCCGGCCACCAGTAGCTCTGGGCAGGACGGGGGGGCTGGACCGCCGGCGCCGTCTCCTCGCCACTTGTCACACGCGACACTCGGCCACCGGCGCGGCTCGCTCACAAAACTCACACCCAGCAACGACGTCGCGCGCCGCTGTCTCGCAGCCAACTGTCGGACCGTCAGCTCGGACTGCGCGCCAAAGGCCGCGCGCCACCATCGATCCGCGCAGTTGGCCACTCGCCCGCCAGGTGGCTCCGCGGGTGTTCACCCGAAGCTGCGCTGCGAAATTCGCTCCACGGCAAATAATGCAGTCGCGTAACTCTAATTAGGATTGAGGTGGAAGGTGGAGGCAGTCCATTATATCAGCAGTAGTTTCAGATAACAAAAAAGGTAAAGTATATTATTTTACAGAATTTGTGATACTGTATAATAAGTTACGAGTTGTGCCTCCAAAAATTGCTATCGCATTTCAAGCGCCAAACTCTATGTGGCGACACATCCGGGATCTACAGCTGTCCGGCCTGGAACAGCGCGACCTAATCCTCGCGAGGAGGACGTAGTACACAGGATATTCATAAATTAGTTATACACAAAGGGAATTCCACAAGGTTGAAGTCTGGATCCACTCCTATTCCTCATATATGCGAACGACCTTCCACATAACGTTCAACATGAAAAATTGGCACTTTTTGTGTTATAATACATCCCGTTAGAGAGAAAGCAACAGCGGAGCTAGTAAATGACAGTTTGCAAAGAACTTAAGTGGTTCTCTGAGAACCGATTCTAAATTTGGAAAAAAGTACACTACATTCAGTTCTGTACAACAAATAGAGTAATACCAACAACTGTTGGCTGTGTTTGGGGGAGGAGACCAGAAAGCGAGGTCATCTGTCTCATAGGATTAGGGAAGGATGGGGAAGGAAGTCAGCCGTGCCCTTTCAGAGGAACCATCCCAGCATTTGCCTGGAGCGATTTAGGGAAATCACGGAAAACCTAAATCATGATGGCCGGACGCGGGATTGAACCGTTGTCCTCCATAATGCGAGTCCAGTGTGCTAACCACGATACCAACAACTGATATAGCACACGAGCAGTAGTCAATTAGTAGGGTAGAACGCTCCAAATATTTGGGTGTGCATGCTGATGAAAACTTGAACTGGAAGAAGCATATTATTGAGCTTTTCAGACAGTGAAGATGAGAAACTTCCGCTCTTCGCATAATTGCTAATCTTGGATACAAACGTATCAATCTTCTGGCACAATTTTCACATTTACACTCAATGTTGCCGTACGGGATCATTTTCTGGGATAACTCATCGTTTAGACATACAATATTGATTACACAAAAGCGAGCAGTAAGAATAATATGTGGTGTGCGCCTACGGACATCACTATTTAGAGGAGCTAGGCATTTTAATTGAGCCGTGACAATACGTATTTTCGCTAGTAAGATTCGTCATAAATAATCCATCACAGTATTAGTAGAAAATAGGTGTACATACCTACAACACTGGAAGGAAAATTCTTTATAAGCTATTGATATAGCTGTCAGTAGCCAAGAGAGGAGTTCGAAATGCAGCAACAAACATTTTTCATCATTTTCGCAATAAGATAAAATGTCTGTGAACCGTGAATTTAGTTTCAAAACGTCTTCTTGAGAATTAACTTTAATTACTAGCGATTCATCAAGGACATTAACACATTTAATCTCACTATGTGAGCGTGGAAGTAGTTGCCAATGGGTAACTGATGAAAAATTTCTTTCAACAAATGGAAATTCTATGCTTGAAACACTATCTTTTAAACAGATTTAAAATTATAATCAGAAAGCACCCTCTATATTTCAAGTTACAATTTATTCAGAGGCGGAAAGAACAAATTTTGACTGTATGAGCTTTCGGGCTGAGAACCTTGCCGCTCCCTTTTGACACGGCCGTAGTCACGACCGCTCACAACAACGTCTGAAAGACTACGCTGGTGAAAATCTGCGACACATTAGATTACTTTAAACTAAAAATTTTAACAACTCACAAGCACATAAGCTATGCACCCCGTAGAGGGATGGAAATGGTACAAAACTCTAACATTAAAAAATAACTTGCCACCGAAGGTGTAACCTGATTTTAAACCAAAAAGTCTTACGGTGGAAGGGTGGCAACTTTATATAGAAAAATAATCATTTAAATAAAACCCCATGAAAAGCAGTCTTACATAAAATATACAAGGTTAGCCAAACATGCTCTACATTATACATATACCGCCTCTCAAGATGATAGGCAAGATACGAAGATATTTCAGGAATTCGGCCGTTACACTTCAAGCAATAAATTAGTTAACACCGAATCCGACAGAGGCAGCTATTAACTGACGGCAGACCGACAGACAGACAGACACTAACTGCCTAACACATGCGGACGAGAGACAGACAAGCAAGTTGGGGACGAGAGACTGACAAAGAATAGAAGCAGAATTTAACAAGTAAATTGAACAATATATCACGAATCACTTAACCTCTAATAACTGCGATATCTGGCGAAGACCTGGCGCAGCACCATCAGAGCGCTCTCCCGAACCATCCGCTGCCAGCCGCTTCAACGGACGCAGGAAGGCGCGCCGATCTCCCGTCTCACGGCGTCGCAGCTCGCACCGGCGAGACCGATGTCGTGGGTTGACTTTCTGTTGCTCTCGTGTCGACCGCGAAGTCACTACCCCTCGCTATACGCCACGGCCCACTGCACTCACGTGGGGACCTCACATGCTCCGACGCTCAAGACAGACAAGTCATCCTTTGTCTCAGACTGGCGGCCTAACGCATATTAGCACTCCGGACGACAGACAGGCACTAACTGCCCCACACTGACCCAGCTGACCAACTGACCGACTGGCGAGCTCATAGCGCCCCTTAAATGCACGTGAACAGGCAACCTTTCCCCTTTCCCACCAGAGGGAGACACCAAAGCTGTGATTGCCACAGTGACGCCACCGCCAGCAACGGAGGGCGACTGCTTCACACTACGCGCTGCGGCGCGCTCATCAAAACAGCAATTTTTACCACGGCTCATTCTGACAGTCAGTGAAGCAAGTTTTAAATCTAATTTTGAATCATTTCTCCTGGAAAACTGCTACTATTCAATTGGCATGAGAGGTCACTAATGTTAACACTTATCACTTATGCATGTCCTGTTAACTGTCTCGTCCCTAACCATTTCGATAACGGAATCGTTCAAATAAGCTGTGGAACATGTTTAACTAACTAACTACAAAAGTAACGTTTAGTTGTGAACAGGTAAATTGCTTATCGAGATGTTTGATACATCAATGGAAAAAATGGAAATGTCGTGTGGCTAGGGCCTCCGCAATATATTTTCAAATTTTATTTACAAATGTTAAATGTATCTACCTTTTGTTGCACTAGAAACGTAACGTCTTAATCATCTCCCTGCTCCATCCAGCGAAGCAAGTCTCGACGTTTGGTGGCAACAGCTGACGTTACCCGTAGTCGCAACTCGTCGACGTTTCTGGAAGTGGAGGAACAGACACTCAATTATAACCCCATACACAGAAGTACGTTTGGGTCACATCATGTGATCGTGGTGGCTATGATGTTCCAAAATGTCTGGTGCAAGTCGGCACTTCCCAACGGAAATACGTGACAACTTCACATGATAATGTAACGGCGCGCCATCTTACTCGAAAATAAATTCTGTGTCCATATCCAGTTGTAAATGATAAGCCATGCTGGCTCGTATCGATATCTGCTTCGCCACCAACTGGCGTGACTTCACTATTCTGGAGACCCGCATGGTGCCGCGACTGCGCTCCATTACGGGTTTTGCAGTGACCTCTGAAGCCCATTTATGTAATGTGCCATTTATGTAATGTGCCCAAATCCCGTTCTAACAAGCCATACTGGCTCGTTTCGGGTGCAAGACTGCTCTCTCTGGAGGGAGGGAGAGACGGATTTTGGGGCACGAGACGGCGTCCGCGTTTCGCAAGTCTTTCGCACGCGGGAACCGTTACGGTGGAAGTTTGATCTACTGGTAACTTAGAAAGCTCGGTGCTCGGAGAGGTGTTTTTCTGGTGCGTTCCATTCATGGGCTAAGTGGATCAGCCCACTGTTTTCCTGGCGGTTTATGTCACATTACCTCGGACGACGTGCGCCTCCTGCGAGGGTCGACAGTTTCTTCGCGCATTTGGCTAGACTCTCGATCGCATGCTTGCTGATGCTGCGACTTGTTTTGAGATGGGCCGCCTCTGCCTTCCTTTTGCGACGTATTGCTCTCCGGCATTTTATTAACGTTACTTTAAGTGTATTTGTTTCAATATATCCTTACGGCTTTCCATTTGCAATTTTTCCCCTATTAAGCTCTTTCTCACTCTAACCAAATAATGTGTAAAAAAATTTCTGACACTCGTTATCAGTGCCCTTCTTAGTGACCTCATGTGGTGTTGTTGCTTGTTCCTCAGTTGCTCACGTACTGTCTATCCCCTTGAACGTTAAAACCGGTGCACACCTGTGACATTAAGGACTTACTGCCCTTGACTCAAACACTTATTATTCAGGGATGAAATTTTCACTCTGCAGTGGAGTGTGCGATGATATGAAACTTCCTGGCAGATTAAAACTGTGTGCCGCACCGAGTCTCGGTCCGGCACACAGTTTTAATCAGCCAGGAAGTTTTTACTTGTTATTCAGTTGCATGTTTGGTAATTAATTGATTCTCTTAGAGGGGACTTTTCTAAAAAAGTGTTGTTCTGAAATTGTTTTTCCTTTTGTGTCCCACTGCTAACTTGTATTGCACTAAATACAATTGTAAAATTTTTTAAATGTTTGGTTTTGTTAAATTCACAAGTTATTCGGTATTGTCCAGCACCTTATATGCCAATTCTGCAGTTGTTGTAATCGTCGCTCAGCACTGCTTCATCTAACAACTTTAAATTTTAGGTGCTACCTTTCGTTTTTAAAAAAGAAAAATAATTTGTGTTGTGAGGCACAATATTTGAACTTGTAATATTGTTAACTGCTTTACAGATATTTGAATTCTTTGGGTCAGATAAGCCATTTTTCAATTGAATCTCCTAAAAGTTCTTATTGGACATACGAAGAATGATGTCGTAATTTGTTACAGGAAACCAATATGGCGCAATGGAACGCAGAGGCTGCCTTGGCCTGTCATATTTAAAACTCGGGTAATTGGGATAAGGACTTAAGCGATGACAGCCACCGATCGAGGGCGGCTGCGTGGAACTGACAGTCAAATAGTGTGAAGCGTTGAATAGTGCTGTTAGTGGAATCCCTCCTTACACCGTTGGCCAGGAGACGTCAGTATTTCTACGTGCTACGCGGCACTGGCCGAATTGCATCGTAATATTCAGTTCCTTAACGGTAGTAGGCTGCCCGAAAACAATTGTGTCGATTTTAGGCCCAACTCTTTCACTGGGATAACCGACTTGTTGATTTAAGGCATTTTCAGCTTAATAAGGAGCAGAAGGATACGGTTAATCAATTGATGACGTGTGTGAAGGATTTACAAGTCAGTGCAAGTATCCTGGATTTGGGTGGGGAAGTTTGTAGTACGGAGGAGGATGTTCCCGCTGTGAGTTGGGCAGAACAGGTTTCAGAGCATATAGACACTCAGGGTTTCAATGGATCCGTTCCTGACTTGTTTGCTTAGTTGCCCAACTCGATCATGCATTTGCTTCACCGTGTTTCGGAGCTGTCTATTGATGAATTAGGCCAGGCTCAGAAAGTACTTTGGTTGGTAGTGCATTTTGAACTCAGAGCCGATGCCTTGCAAATTTCACACTCTGTTATTCATCGTTTGTTGTTGAGTAGTTTATATTCTTGAATTCTGCAGGGTACGGTTGTGAGTTGAGAGGCCCATATAATAGAACAAGAATTATCACCATACATTCGAAATGAGCTTGAGAGTGTGCATTAGTGATTTTCTCACTGGAAGCTCGTATCAACGCTAGAATGATTTCTCGTTCCTTAAGAACCTTCAACATCGCAGCGCGTCAGCAATCGTTGGTTAACATATTAAAAAACTAGAAACCCGCCTCGATTGCGAAAAAAGCACCTAGTATTTCCCTAGGTTTCGGCGTAGATAATTACACCTTCTTCAGAACAAGAAAACCCACAAGTGCCTAAGAAGACCTTTGTCAATGATTAAAAGAACACCCACAAATGCCTATGAAGACCTTTGTCAATGATTAAAAGAACACCATAGCTGTACATTTATAAACGAAAAAAAGGAATATACAAACAGTACATATGTACAAAGTCTAAACCGTTACTTAACTAATGGTGTAACCTCCACCTCACCGTTCGATGGGTCATGGCCCATCGAACATAGGCCGGTGTAAGGCGGAGGTTACACCATTACGTTAAGTAACGGTTCAGACTTTGTACATATGTACTGTTTGTGTTTTCCTTTTTTTCATTTATAAATGTACAGCTATGGCGTTCTTTTAATCATTGACAAAGGTCTTCATAGGCATTTGTGGGTTTTATTGTTCTGAAGACGGTTCTGAAGAATAGGTAAACACTAGGTGCTTTTTTCGCAATCGAGGCGGATTTCTAGTTTTTTTAATATTTCTCGTTCCTTTCCTTATCACTTCAACTGTCTGTAACCCCACATATGAGGCATTCATCCTCGCTATGGGTAAATCGCGCAAGACGAGAAAATGTTTTTATATTGTAAACAGTTCAAGGTATCAATACGTCTCGTTCAGAATATAATAGCTCACAGAGGTCACGTAATTTTGTATAAGCCGAGATACTGAAGCACGTATAGTTGTTTTAAATTAGACGATATACATTTTTTATCGCTATTCTAAAATCCAAAGAAAGAAAATTTCTGTGATGTAACGCCTTTCAATCTTACCGTCTAAACTTTGCGCAGAAATTTCCGAGAGCTGTGTCAAAACTGAAATGCTACGCGGCAGGAATCGACTACTGCGATGTAAACACCGCTGTGGGCACCTGTCATGCAAGAGTCTTATATGTATGCTTGGTGTCTGTCCTTTCGGATATATTCGGAATAGCAGCCACTACGCATTCATGTAATTGCTCTGTCTACGTGGGCAATGGATCCACCTTCTTCAGTGCCGATGCACAGGCACCTCTGACCTCCTGCGGGAATATCAGAGTAACGAGCATGCAGGAACTGGACAGGGACTGCGGACAGGTGGCGCTCGGTGCGAATATGGGTCGGCCGTGAGGCGTGCCGAGATAGTCGGCGCAGTTGCAACGAGCAGTGAGTCTCAAGTGGTGCAGAGGTTAAAGCAAGAGCCTAACAAGCAGGAAATCCCGCTCCGGCACACATTTTCACTCATCGCCGCTGATTCCGCGGAAAGTCCTGATGCAACTGACATCAGTAATCACTTTCGTTCCCCCCTCCCCCCTCCCCCCACCTCCAGTTTGAATACGATGCAAGACTCTGCCGTTGTATCAACCATTTCACTGTTTACGCGTATCCACAAAAGCGTGTCTCTTAAATTGGACGACCTTTATACATTTGGAATTGGTTTTTTCTTCCATTCCGATACACTAGAAGTTAGCTAATAACTCCTTTTATGTGCAACAATAGTCGTTGACCCCGTTATGTGTCGCATAAAGTACGGCCAAGAGTAGCATAGGCCTATCATTCTGCCGGATAAAATATGGATCCCAGAACGTCGATTCCAGCTGTCTTGGCAATCAATTTCACTTATTTCGCGGATACCTTTGCGAAAAGTTTTAATTAAAAAATTACTTCAATGCTCGTGTAGAATGCCTTTAATAAAGATGTCGCCTCTGACAACAGATTACTGTCCGAACCACAAACGTCTCAGTGATTGTGCGGATTCCTTATTTGTCTCCCTCAATGCACGTCTAGGATGAGGTGGGAATAGAGCAATATTCATGGACTGCATGTGTTTGAGGCATGGAAAAAATTATCCCAAAGCTCTTCGCTTTCATACAACAACGATTTACGGGCTATATTTATACCCGTTAGGGTCTCACCATAATTACTATGCCAGCTATAAATCCAAATGGAATGAATGTTTCGTTATTCGACACTCTTAATGTGATAAACACCTCCGCACATCATGTCCACACACTACGGTAAACATCGGCCTGGTGTTTCATTGTGTAACACATAACACATTCGCCAGCTTAATAATCCTTCGTCGACAGGTGGAGTTACGGCCTACGGGAAAAACGTTGTTTACAGTTCAAAATATAGTTAATTCAACTTATGAGCTGAATTCGTCCCTGAAGTGCAATTCTTCGTGCGCTAGATGTCGATCTTCACTGACATCTATACCTTCATTGGATCACATCTCTGTAAGATAGCAGTGGGAACAGGAAGCTAGTTTAAACTAGACGTCAATGACAACGAAATCCTATGTTCAGGTTGGAATCTTTATCGTAAGGATATGTTAGTCACCAACGTTGGCGCCGTGTTTATTGCAGTAAAAATGTCTATGAAATCTAGCGAGGTTATCACGGATTCCAATTGCGAATTAATCTGAGTGAAATTACCAAAAAACGGTCAAAAATGGTGATCGGATGCTTTTATGCACCTCCTTGGTTAGGATCTGTAGTTGTAGAGCGCTTTTTGTTGATCGTGTCGGTGTAATAGTGGGTGACTTCATCTTGCCAGGTACAGATTGGGAGTGTTACGCCATCAAAACTGGTGCCAGAGACAGGGATTCGTGTGGCATTGTTCTGGATGTCTTGTGCGAAAATTACCTGGGCAGATAGAGAACCATCTCTTGAGGATAACCTCTTAGACCTACTGGCAACAAAGACATTTATCGAATCAGTTGACGTAGAGGAAGGTATCAGTGATCATAAGGCTGTAACAACATCTCTGACGGCGGGTGTCCTACAAGGAATGTAAAGAAAGGTAGGAAGATATATTTGCTCAGCAAGGGTGACAGGATACAAATTTCAGAATATCTCAGCAGTCAGCATCGAATATTCCGTGATGAAGACTAACATGTGAAGAACAAATGGAAAAAATTCAAAGGCATTGTTCAATATGCCCTGGAGAAGTATGTTCCGACTAAGGTTTTAAGGGATGGGAAAGATCCACCATAGTTTAATAGACGTGTCAGAAAAGTGCTATGTAAATGAAGAACACTTCATCTCAGATTGAAGGGAAGTAAAAACCTAGCTGACAAGCAAAAGCGAAAATGAGCGTAAGGAGAGCAATGAGAGATGCTTTAAGTGATTTTAAAAGTAAGACGATGTCAACCGACATGAGTAAAAACTCTTAAAGATTTTGGTCGCATGTAAATTCATTAAGTCGGTCAAAATCACCTATTCATTCTCTCAGCAACCACACGGGCACCGAAACGGAAGACAACAGAGAAAAGGCCTAAATACTATATACGGTCTTCCGAAGTTGTTTCATCGCGGAAGATCGTAGCACAGTCCCTCCTTCCAATCGTCGTACGAACATCGAAATAGCAGATATTGAGGTAACTGATCGCGGAATTGTAAAGCAACTACAATCCCTTAATAGTGGAAGGGCTTCAGGACGAGGTGAGATACCTATAAGACTCTATAAAGATTATGCGAAAGAACTTGCTCCCCTCGTAGCAGTAATTTATCGTAGATCGCTTGAGCAACGAATGATACCTAACGACTGGAAAAAGGCGCGGGTCATTCCCGTTTTTAATAAAGGCCCTAAGACAGATCCACACAATTATAGACCTATATCGTTGACGTCAATCTGTTGTAGAATTATGGAACACGTTTTATGCTAAAGATTATGATGGTTTTAGAAAGTGAACATCTCCTCTATAAAGATAAACATGGATTTCGAAAAAGAGATTCTGCGAAACTCAGCTCGCTCTGTTCCCCCATGAGATCCACAGCGCAGTGGACGACGGCGCTCAGGTTGATGCCGTGTTCCTTGATTTCAGTAAGGCATTTGTCACCGTCCAGCATTGCCGTTTAATGAAAAAAATACAAGCTTACGGAGTATCGTAGCAGACTTGCGATTGGATTCAAGACATTCTTGAAGATAGAACTCAACACGTCGCTCATAACGGAATAAAATCGGCAGATGTAAAGGTAATATCCGGAGTACCACAGGGAACTGCGATAGGACCGTTCCTGTTTACAGTATATACAAATGATCTAGTAGAAAATGTCGAATGCTCTTTAAGGCTATTCACAGATGATTCAGTTGTCTAATTCAAAGTAGCAAACCCAGAAGATAGTAAGAGTTATCAGAATGACCTGCAGAGAATTGATGAATGGAGCAGGCTCTGGCAGTTGACCTTCAAAGTTAATAAATACATAGAAAAAGGACTCCATTACTGTACAGCTACACTACTGATGATAAACAGCTGGAGACAACGTCTGCCGTAAAATATCTAGGCGTAACTGTCCAGAACGACCTTAAGTGGAATGACTTCATAAAACAGATAGTGGAAAAAGTAGATACCAGACCCAGATTCATCGTAAGAATCTTAAGGAAATGTAACTCATCCCCAAAAAAATTGGCTTATGAGGCGCTTGTTCGCCCGACTCTTACTGTTCATCTATCTGGGATCCCCATGAGGTAGGACTGATAGAGGAGATAGACAAGATCTAACGAAGAGCGGCGCGTTTCGTCACGGGATCGTTTAGCTGGCTAGAGAGCATTACGGAGATGCTAAACTAATTCCACTGAAGGATGTTAGAGCGTCGTGCATCTCGGAAAGATTTACTATTGAAATTTCGGCACAGAACTTTTCAGGAGGAGTCGGAAAACATATTACTTTCCCCTGTTGACATCTCGCGTATTGACCACAAGCAGAAAATTCGAGAAATTAGTGCCAAAACTGAGACTTACCGACAATCATTCTTACCACGCACTATTCTTGAGAGGAAAAGGGTTGGAGGGATCAGATAATTGTACCAAAAGTACCCTCCGCCACACGCCATTAGGTGGCTTGCAGAGTTTGATGTAGTTGTAGGTGTATTTGAGTCACAAGCGTATGCAGATGTGAGAACAGCTAAACATCAGAGGGTGTCAAAATTTGGAATTAGCGCACACGTTCGAGCATTTTTGTACACCAGATCGTTCAGCTTCCATATTGCTAAAGTTCGTATATAGGTGGAACATGATGTTTTTGTTTCTTTCAGGCCTTTATCACCTGTTTTTCCAAACATTTGTCCTTGAGGATACGCTTAATGTTCGCCAATTATTTTTCTCCAGTCTTCCAGCTGACCTAAATGGTTCAAATGGCTCTGAGCACTATGGGACTTAACTTCTGCGGTCATCAGTCCCCTAGAACTTAGAACTACTTAAACCTAACTACCCTTAGGACATCACACACATCCATGCCCGAGGCAGGATTCGAACCTACGACCGTAACGGTCTCGTGGTTCCAGACTGTAGCGCCTAGAACTGCTCGGCCACCGCGTCCGGCCCAGCTGACCTAAAAGAAAATTCTGTTTCGAATATCTGAAGATGAAACACGACCCCGTTCCCTTGATACTTGAGCACCTGTTTTTTGCACTGCATGCAGTTTCGCTACATCTTGACGAACAAAAACAACTGGATTAATTTAAACCGTTTCTAACATTACTAAAATTAGTATTTTCGTGTGTGTTTTTCATCATCCATCAAGAAACGCGACAACAATTCAATCACTGGTTTATTACCACGGCATAATGTAACGAAATTACCGTGGTTTTGACTGCTATCGCAGAAAACCTTCCTCATCGTCATTTACCTGTCATCCTGACAAAGATTGCCTGTATTAGTAGCGGAAACGTCGGTAGTTTTACGACATCACGACGCGCCATACACCCAGAAGTATCTCACTGAAAAGGATTCCAGTCACGAAAGTCTACGCTCGAATATTAGGGTCGCCTTTTACGAAAACAACTATAAAGATCGTTTTATTGTATTTTTTGTTCGATTGTTACTAGAAATTTATTTACTTTTGGCAGCATTCGAACTAAGTATGTAAACATTTTTGTCTCTCTGATGTTGGAGCCTGAGCAATATGATTTTCGAAGCAATCTAATAATTTTTGCGCTGTCGAAATCGCTGTCCAGGTGAACTGGTTTTCACGTAAGACAAAAAAAGTCAGTAGGTGATAAATCCGGCAGATACCAGGTCTGAGACATTAATTCTATGTGTTTCTTACGTTAGTTAAATAATGAATTGTATAAAGTACACTGTCATAGCTTGCACCGTAATGATGAAGAACGATGCATCATTATTAGTGGTTTTTCTTGATTTCATAGATGACTCACAGCAGTCATGTTGTCGTCTACCATTCGGTATGAGCAGAACTGTAGATCTATACCTCTAACGTCGATCAGTTGTAGAATTTTGGAACACGTATTGTGTTCGAGTATAATGACTTTTCTGGAGACTAGAAATCTACTCTGTAGGAATCAGCATGGGTTTCGAAAAAGACGGTCATGTGAAACCCAGCTCGCGCTATTCGTCCACGAGACTCAGAGGGCCTTAGACACGGGTTCACAGGTAGATGCCGTGTTTCTTGACTTCCGCAAGGCGTTCGATACAGTTCCCCACAGCCGTTTAATGAACAAAGTAAGAGCGTATGGACTATCAGACCAATTGTGTGATTGGATGGAGGAGTTCCTAGATAACAGGACGCACCATGTCATTCTCAATGGAGAGAAGTCTTCCGAAGTAAGAGTGATTTCAGGTGTGCCGCAGGGGAGTGTCATAGGACCGTTGCTATTCACAATATACATAAATGACCTTGTGGATGACATCGGAAGTTCACTGAGGCTTTTTGCAGATGATGCTGTGGTGTATCGAGAGGTTGTAACAATGGAAAAGTGTACTGAAATGCAGGAGGATCTGCAGCGAATTGACGCATGGTGCAGGGAATGGCAATTGAATATCAATGTAGACAAGTGTAATGTGCTGCGAATACACAGAAAGATAGATCCTTTATCATTTAGCTACAAAATAGCAGGTCAGCAACTGGAAGCAGTTAATAAAAATGGTTCAAATGGCTCTGAGCACTATGGGACTCAACTGCTGAGGTCATTAGTCCCCTAGAACTTAGAACTACTTAAACCTAACTAACCTAAGGACATCAGAAACATCCATGCCCGAGGCAGGATTCGAACCTGCGACCGTAGCGGTCCCGCGGTTCCAGACTGCAGCGCCTTTAACCGCACGGCCACTTCGGCCGGCGGAAGCAGTTAATACCATAAATTATCTGGGAGTACGCATTAGGAGTAATTTAAAATGGAATGATCATATAATGTTGATCGTCGGTAAAGCAGACGCCAGAGTGAGATTCATTGGAAGAATCCTAAGGAAATGCAATCCGAAAACATAGGAAGTAGGTGACAGTACGCTTGTTCGCCCACTGCTTGAATACTGCTCAGCAGTGTGGGATCCGTTCCAGATAGGGTTGATAGAAGATATAGAGAAGATCCAACGGAGAGCAGCGCGCTTCGTTACAGGATCATTTAGTAATCGCGAAAGCGTTACGGAGATGATAGATAAACTCCAGTGGAAGACTCTGCAGGAGAGACGCTCAGCAGCTCGGTACGGGATTTTGTTAAAGTTTCGAGAACATACCTTCACCGAAGAGTCAAGCAGTATATTGCTCCCTCCTACGTATATCTCGCGAAGAGACCATGAGGATAAAATCAGAGAGATTAGAGCCCACACAGAGGCATACCGATAATCCTTCTTTCCACGAACAATACGAGACTGGAATAGAAGGGAGAACCGATAGAGGTACTCAAGGTACCCTCCGCCACACACCGTCAGGTGGCTTGCGGAGTATGGATGTAGATGTAGATGTAGATGTATTATCTGCCCTATCCCATAAAGCAATGGCCAAGACATGTCAAATGTAACCCAATAAACAAGCAATTTCCTGGGAATTGCTTCGCGAACGAACCATTATTGTCGTTTCGGTTTATGCTGGCACACGAAAAAGCTGATTCCTTCTTAGACTCAGGCCTGTACGAACATGCAGGTTTCGTCTCCTCCTAAGATGTTGTGCACAGATTTTACATTTTATGTGATGACTTCGTTCTGCCGGTAAAAGATGAACGGTAGGAAAATACGATAATGTCACATGTGAAAACATGTCAAAACCTCTCCATTGACGTTAAGCTCTGAAAATGAGCATTCTGTTGCTAGGTGCTCAAAATCTAGTTCAGAACATTTAGATACAATGTAACCATCTTTTTTAAGCAGATCCTGGTGGTAATAAAGCTTTAAAAAAACAGATTTTTCGTGTGTCCTTTAATGTAGTGAGCGGTGTTCTGACCACACGCCCCTCCTACCCGCATCCTCAATGAGGATGACACGACGGTCGGATAGTCCCGATGGGCCAATTGTGGCCTGAAGACGGAGTGCTTTAATGTAGTAAACTTGCTCGAGTCCATCTGTCTAGGCCAGGATTCCTACATATGGCCACTTACTATTGTTATTAACAGTAAGTACGAATATTTTCAATTGTCCATTGGTAGCCAGCTTTCGCCACACTGTAAACCTTGCTTGTGCGTCTTTTGTAGCTTCTTCTTTTTCCAGTTGCATTTTATAATTGTCCTCTGCGGTAACTGTCTACGTCAAATAATGCAGTTATACTCTTTTACCTTCAGTCTGTTGCTTTTTCTCTTGTTTTAATACAGCACCTCTTTACAATACTTATACCCAACCCTTGTTGTAGTCAGTATTGAGATCTCCACGTAGTTTACATGTAGATAACAAAAGGTCAATGCAGACAGAAAATAATTTATAAGCTTTTTGCGGTGTTGAGTGTCTCCACGTAGTTTCTAGGTAAATAATAAAAACTTAATGCAGATAGGACATAATTTATAATATTTTCTCGGTGCTGAGCGTCCGAGAAGTTTATTTGCATGTCAATCAATTTCCGGGTAGTCTTACTACCCCGGTAGACAAACTGCAGAACATTGTTCAACACAACACAGTAGCTGTTCTGTTAGCGGTGCAGATCGTAAGCCTGTTCGATGTAGTTGAAGCACCAAAAGAGTCCTTCACGTGGTCAACAACACAATATATTCTCTAAACACATAATTTAAAAATACTGTTGGGGCCAAATAACGTTTTAATTTATAATATCGGAGGCCAAGATCACGTGATGTCAAATTTTATATTTCATGACCGGTATCAATGAGAATCTGAGGATGACAACTGGTTACTGTCGAAACTGCCTACGAAAAAGTATTTCACTGCGAACGATCTTGGATTCTATTATTAGATACTGTTCTGCTGTTGTATATCGTAGTTTGGATCTGTTAATACCATGTTCTTTAGGCAAGGAGGACGTAAGTGTCTCTCATAGCTGTCTGGATACTTTATAAAATCTACAAGCTGGTTTCCAATAACTTTGTACATGTCTGCGTTTGTGATCATTACTGTTTTCCCACAAACCTAGTAGTATCCTTACAATTGTAGAAGCCTTGTCACCATGTCTTGCAGTGACGAACTTGTAAAATTTACTACATAGATAACAGTTAAATGATCCACTCGCCCCATTACTCACTAATACATACCTTCTGTGACTGATCTTGACAGCCCGCTTGGCTACAGGCTTTTACTGCCACGATGTTACCACAAAAAGATTCTGTAACAGGCATTAGCGTAACTAAACCCTTCTTGTTAGGGAGCATATCATTTTGGCGTAAAGTAGTGTTGCCAGTCTCAGTTGCAAGATTGTCCAGGTTCCTGATCCTAGCCACAAACGAAAATGTTCGGCAATTGGTCTTCCTCCTTAATTATTGAAGGATGTTTAGTACTTTAGAGGAATTCATGTTGACAGTTTCAGCTACCGCGGGAAACTGGTGAGAGGTGTCTTTCAGGTCTCCTTTTATAATACGAAGATGCACTGTGGCAACACATCCAGCCACGTGACCTGATCTTCTGCATACACCTTCTAAATTTCATTGCGCTTTGACTCCATTGATTATAATCATGTATACAATCATTCGTTGCTGTGCTTACGGAAAGTTCCTAGTGTTAGGCGTTAGAAGTTATACATTAGTTATTATGCAACAGCTGCTACGTTTTCGATACTAGGTGTAAGGTGTCATTCATTAGACATCAGTTATTCAGTATTTCGCACTAGCTGTTAAGTGTGTTTGATGCCTCATTATGCTCTGCAAGACGTCTGTTATTTATGTTAAACCATCAAAAACAAAGTTGTATTCTGTGTAGGATTTCGACCACTTGCAAGCACAATGTGGAATCAAGTACACGTAACAGCTTGTGTGGGGCACCTGACGTTTAACGTCTAACCAATGACGTCTAACACGTAACGTGTAAGGTATAATGCCTGATACATAATATGGTGCCACCGCCAGACACCACACTTGCTAGGTGGTAGCTTTAAATCGGCCGCGGTCCATTAGTATACGTCGGACCCGCGTGTCGCCACTGTCAGTAATTGCAGACCGAACGCCACCACACGGCAGGTCTAGAGAGACGTACTAGCACTCGCCCCAGTTGTACAGCCGACTTTGCTAGCGACGCCACACTGACAAATACGGTCTCATTTACCGAGACGATAGTTAGCATAGCCTTCAGCTAAGTCAATTGCTACGACCTAGCAAGGCGCCATCACCAAGTTATATTGAGATGATAATACTGTACCAACAAGACCAATGTTCACCAATTGTGGATTAAAGTTAAGTATTCCAGAAGCTACGTACTTTTCTTTATAGCATTCATTACGTATCCTGTTTCAGACCTCACGCCAGCCGGCGTGAGTTTAAGCGCGTGCCTTTCGGCTTCCTCTCATTGTGTCTAGGCTGTCTTGTCTAGACACAACATTTTTGGCGACTCGGATACAAACGGTCGTATTGCTCTAATTTACTTGTGTCATGGCTTCGCCACAATCTCCAGATGTACTGTCCGAATTTTATCGCTCTGCAGGATCAGCAGACGCAGGCGTTATTGGATGCCCTTGGACAGCTCGTCCAGGGTCAACGTGCAATGCAAAATGATGCGGCCGCCGCCGCTCCATCGCTACCGCAGCCACAACACGCAGTTGCACCACCTTTTCGTCAATTTGACGCGGCAATGGAAAGCTGGACGGAGTGGTCACGCCAATTTGGATTCCATCTCGCCGCCTACAGAATTCAAGGTAATGAGCGGCAGCCTCACTTTTTGTCATGTGTCGGCGTCCAGACGTACCGTGTAATAGTGAAATTGTTTCCCCGCCGCGACGTAGCAACTCTGTCCTACGAAGAAATTTTGTCAGCATTAGATGCATATTTCAAGGAATCCGTCAATGTAGTTGCAAAAAGGTATACTTTCTTTCGTACAAAACGTATGGCCGGTCAAACTAACCGGGAGTGGGTTGCAACTTTGCAAGGCCTTACTAGGGATTGTGCTTTTGAGTGTGAATGTGTTCTCCCTTATTCAGATACTATGGTGCATGATGCAATTGCACAGAACCTTTCTGATGTACGTATACGGGAGCAAATTTTGAAACTAGTCAATCCCTCCCTTCAACAAGTGATAGACATATTGGATAGGCAAGACACACTTGACTTTGCTCAGGAATCGTTTGAACCTGCGCCAGCTGTGTGCCACGTTAACCGGCCCGCCGGGCGAGCTGCACTGAACAGTAAACAGCCCTCGCGCTGGCAGCAAGCAAATGCAGTGCTAAAATCATGCCCACGGTGTGCAACCAGACATTCGCGTGAAAATTGCCCGTCACGCCAAGCTATTTGCTTCTTCTGTAATAAAAAAGGACATGTTCAGAGTGTTTGCCAGAAAAAGCTCAAATCGGACACTAAAAACCATTCCAGGCCCTTTGCTTCGACGTCGCAAGTGCTTCTGTACCAGTGTCTGTTCACGTTGCACAAGACAGTCGCTCTTGTCGTCAGCAGGACAATAAACTTTTTGTAGACTAGGACATTCATGGCCACGTGATACCATTCCAGCTCGATACCGGAGCTGCAGTTTCATTGATAAATAAAGACACGTACAAACAACTGGGCACATCTCCCTTGCGTGCCGCAAATGTTAAGCTAACTAGTTATTCAGGACAGCATATCCCAGTGTTCGGACAGTGCAGCCTTCTTGCAACATACAAGGGACAAACAAAACTTATGTCTTTTTACGTCCTTCGTTCTTCTTCTGCTGTGAACTTGTTTGGTTTAGATTTATTTCAGTTGTTTAACTTGTCTATAGTCAATCAGGTCCTATCAGTGAACCAGACTGTGCCTTCAGCCAGTGTTTCTCGTCTATGTGAAGACTTTGCAGACATTTTTGCACCGGGCCTTGGTTGCGCTAAGAACTATAAAGCCCATTTGGAACTGAAAGTAAATGCGCACCCAAAATTTTTCAGAGCACGCAATGTTCCCCACGCATTGCGTGATGAGGTCGCAAGAACATTACACGATTTGGAATCACAAGGTGTGATTGAACGTGAGCAGGCTTCTCTCTGGGCCTCACCCTTAGTAATTTTCCCAAAACCTTCCGGAAAACTGAGACTTTGTGTGGACTTCAAGGCAACAGTGAATACACAACTAGTGATTGCAACTTTTCCTTTACCCCACCTGGAAGATCTTTTTGACAAACTGTGCCCGGGTAAATATTTTTCGAAGTTGGACCTAGCAGATGTGTACTTGCAAAAAAGAGTGGACGACGAATCCCAGCGCGTCTTGGTGGTTAACACGCGTGTTGGTTTGTATCGATTCAAAAGACTGCCATACGGGTGTGGATCCGCCCCTGCATTGTTTCAGCAACATCTGCAAGCTGTTTGTGCGTCGATCCCTACTGCAGCAAACTATCTGGACGATATTGTGATCTCCGGAAAGTCGGAAGAAGAACATTTAGATCTCCGAACATTATTTCAGGTCTTGCGACAACATGGTCTTCGCTTGCGGAAGGACAAATGTGTGTTTTTTGCTCGTGATTTACCATATCTGGGACATGTAATCAATGCCCAAGGCATACATCCTAGTCCAGAGCACCTCCGTGCCATACAGGACTTGCCTTCGCCGTAGAATTTGAAGCAGCTACAGAGTGTGCTGGGAAAAATTAACTATTATCATAAATATATCCTGCATGCCTCTTCCATTTCAGCTCCGCTTCATCGATTACGCCGTAAAGGTGTTCCGTTCGTCTGGACGACGGAATGCGAACGCGCCTTTCGCCAGCTGAAATCGGCGTTGCTTTCAAATACTTGCCTTACGCCATTCGATCCCCAGAAACCCCTTTTGTTGATGGTCGATGCATCGGATTTCGGGATCGGTGCTGTGTTTGCGCACAAAGATGGCTCGCTTGATCGCCCTATTGCCTTTGCGTCGAAATTGCTCTCGTCTGCGCAAAGAAATTATTCACAGATTGAGAAAGAAGCTTTGGCTCTCGTATTTGGTGTTACAAAGTTTCATGATTTCTTGTATGGTCGTCACTTTACCATCATCACAGACCACAAACCCTTGACGTCACTTTTTCATCCGAACAAGCCTGTGCCTCCACGTACAGCGCAGAAATTCATTCGCTGGTCTATTTTCCTCTCGCAGTACCGCTACGATATCTTGTATCGGTCCACTGCTAAGCACGGAAACGCCGATGCGTTGTCCCGTTTGCCTGTTGCTGTGGATAGAGCATTCGATTCCTCCGAACTTGCTTGCATGTTCATTGATGCGGAAACCGATGACGTGGTCGACTCGTTTCCGATTGATTTTCGAGGTGTAGCTACAGCCACAGCTGCTGACCCTGTCCTTGCTACCGTTTTGCGTTTTGTTGCTACGCAATGGCCCTTGTCGAAATCGCGGATCGAGGATCCGTTGGTTCGCCGATTTTTTGCTCACAAGGAGAGACTTTTTGTTCGACGTGGTGTTTTGTTGTTGCGTTCTGATAATGATCAGTCCAGGGTCGTGGTCCCACGTTCGTTACAGTCCTCTGCCTTACGGCTTCTCCACCAAGGACATTGAGGTACAGTGCGCACGAAACAACTTGCTCGTCAGCACTGTACTTGGTTCGCAATCGATGCTGCGATAACGATATGTGCTCTTCTTGCATGGCGTGTGCCGAACAACAATCCGCACCACCGCGGAAATTCTTTGCATGGCCGAAAGCCACTTCCCCTTGGCAACGCTTGCACATAGATTTTGCTGGTCCATTCTGGAATGCTCGTTGGTTGGTTGTTGTCAATTCCATCAGTAATTTTCCTTTTGTTGTCAGGATGTCTTCCACGACGTCTTCAGCCACCATCCAAGCGTTATCCGCTATCTTTTGCATTGAAGGTCTTGCACAGACTATTGTTTCCGACAATGGCCCACAATTCATGTCCGCAGAATTTCAGTCATTCTGCAAGGCCAATGGTATTCAACATCTGACATCCGCGCCGTTTTAGCCTCAGTCCAACGGTGCCGCTGAACGATTGGTCCGGACTTTCAAGTCACAGATGTTGAAGTTGAAAGAGTCGCATTCTCGGGAGGACGCGTTATTGCTCTTCTTGTCCTCGTATCGCTCTCAGCCTCGAGATGGTCGCTCGCCGGCTGAGTTGCTCCACGGTCGTCCTCCTCGAACCTTGATGTCTTTGCTGCATCCGCCGCATCAGGTTCCTGTGCAGCGGCAGCCACCTGCATTTGCTCCAGGCGACGTTGTATACTATCGCAACTATCGAGGTTCACGGCGTTGGCACGCAGGGCGCATTCTTCGCTGCCTCGGCCGCGCTATGTATCTGGTTTTGGGGGCCTCTGGTGAGGTGCGTCGGCATCTCAGTCAGCTGCGCCTCTGTCGTCGCACGGGTTCTGCCGCTCCCCGTCTGCTTTCAGCGACGGTGCCGTCCGGTCAGCGCCCTGGGGACCCATCTACTGGCTCGCCTCATCCCCAGGTGTTACCAACGCTGCCTTCCATTCTGCCCCATGGCGACGCGCCGCCGCCGCCGCCGCCACCGCCTCTGCCGCCTGTTCTCCCGCCGGCGACGCCCGCAGTGGACGCTTCACTGCAGCCGCCAGGCGCCTCCCTGGGTCACGCACCGCCGATCGCTTCCCGTGACCAGCTGTCCTCCGACATGGACCTCTTGCCCGCTCCGGACCACATGTCGTCTTCGCCCGTCGGGTACCCCGACGCAATGGAGGTCGACCCTTCGGCCCCTCCTGTCTCTCTACGGGCGCATAGACCGCATGTTGGCGTGCACCCTGGACTAGGTTTTCAGGCGTTTCCTAGCTCCCCTCGGACCGAATGGCCGGGTGCGGGTGGCACAGCCTCGCCTGTTGTTAGGCTCCCCACCTCGTCGCATACGTCAACATGGGGTCCTCCCCACGGCGGGCGGAAGCCTTATAACACGACCGTTCGCCGATTTGCGGGGGAGGAATGTGGTGTCACCGCCAGACACCACACTTGCTAGGTGGTAGCTTTTAAATCGGCCGCGGTCCATTAGTATACGTCGGACCCGCGTGTCGCCACTGTCAGTAATTGCAGACCGAGCTCCATCACACGGCAGGTCTAGAGAGACGTACTAGCACTCGCCCCAGTTGTACAGACGACTTTGCTAGCGACGCCACACTGACAAATACGCTCTCATTTACCGAGACGATAGTCAGCATAGCCTTCAGCTAAGTCAATTGCTACGACCTAGCAAGGCGCCATCACAAAGTTATATTGAGATGATAATACTGTATCAACAAGACCAATGTTCACCAATTGTGGATTAAAGTTAAGTATTCCAGAAGCTATGTACTTTTCTTTATAGCATTCATTACGTATCCTGTTTCAGACCTCACGCCAGCCTGCGTGAGTTTAAGCGCGGGCCTTTCGGCTTCCTCTCATTGTGTCTAGGCTGTCTTGTCTAGACACAACACATAATGCCTAATACATAACATGTAACGCTAACACTAGACATGCTCTAGAAGCACACCATCGAATGATTGTATGCGCGACTGGAATCTATGAATTGCAAGTGCTATGAAATTTAGAAGGAATATCCAGAAGATCACATGATTGGAAGTATTGCCATATTGTATCTCTAGACTGAAAATGAGGCTGGATAGCTGCGAGTCGTCATACATGGGAGATGAAACTGTCAAAATGAATTCCTCCAAAGTAATGAGCATCCTTCAACAAAATGGGAGGAATACTAGACTAACTGACGAATGCTTTGGTTTGTTGTTAGCAGTGGACAATCTTGTTTCTGATAATGGCAATGTAAATTACACCGAAAGTGTTGTGCTGCTCAGCAAGAAGAATTTGAATATGTTAAATTCTATTACAGGACTGTTTTGCGATAATATTATGGTAGTTACAATTTGTGGTCAAGTGGGCTGTCAAGTACAATTAGAAAAGGGATGGTCTGTAAGGTTGAAGAAGGAGATGTGTGGAGCATTTGTTACTTGCGTTGTAAATATATTTGTTATTTGCGGGACTTCCTGTAACGAGTCTACTGCTAATTACCTTAAATCCATAGATACTACTCAGAAATATGATGATAGGAATTTTCTGCCCAAATAACTGATGTGGGCTACATCATCCAAATAGTGTTCGTATAAATAGAAACATAAAAATCTTGTGTTATTGTTGAAAAAAGTGTGCTTTCTGAAAAGTTAACTTACGTAATATCCACTATTAGATTGTGGTATCCATGGTCTTATCGCATGGGCCGACACATGTTTACGTTTTATTTTTTACTTTTCGTATTTTTATTTTTATTTTTATTTTTATTTTTGTTTTTACTTCTTGCAGTCTTCATCCTAGAGAGTTCTTTTGGTTCCTCCTTGTTGAATATTGTTTAACAACCATCGCGTTTCCGTAAGTGTAATGCCTTTTTTAAGGTATCGTTCCTTTATGTATATCTACTACAAATAGTACCATTCCTTATAGTATACCCCCTTTAGTTTACCTTATACAGGATTCGGTTACCTACTTTACACATGATTAGTCGCTCACTTTACCCGTCTTTCACTTTTTGGCAAAACCAGTAGTGTCTGCCACGCATAACCATACATTTTTACAGGCAACGGATGTACTGGACTGATGGTTGCATTACTGTGACACTTCTGTTTTATAATCACTTCCATTAGGTTACTGAGGATTTCAAATTATGCATGAATAATTAATTTATTTCTGATAGTACATATTATGTTGTATCATGTACATTTTAATTAAGACTGAGTTCTTTTAATTATGTAAAGTAATATGTGACACTTGCATCTTTTAAAAAATTCGCTCTGTATTTTAGTATGTACTTATTGCTCTGTTATAACCTTCAGTGTATATATTTTAATTACGTAAGTTAATATGCAACACTTGAATCTTTAAGACAAGACGCTCTGTATTTTAATTTCAGTACGTACTTATTGCTCTGTTATAACATTCACTGTATAGGTCTGAAGATGGCGTAATGTATCGTCGAGACTGGTAGCCTAAAAAAGAAATAAAACCTAAATAACGGTTATTTTCCCACACTCCAGCACACTCCATACACTACGCCATCACATCCATACGGCGTCAGCTAACGAATAACTTGCAGAACAGCTACTGTGTTGTGTTTAACAATGTTCTGCAGTTTGTCTAAATTGGTAGTGAGACTACCCAGAAGTTACCTGCTATACAAATAAATCTCTCGAACTCTCAGCACCGAGAAAAACTTACAAATTATTTTCTGCCTGCATTATCTTTTAATTATCTACACGTAACTATGTGGAGATTTTTAACGCTCACTCCAACAATGTCGATACAAATATTACAAAGAAGGGCTACGTTACAGCATTAGAAACATATTCCTCCCAAACCAGGACACTGTTCTCAACACCATTCAGATATAAATATCTCAGAATTAGGGCTAGTACGCACAAACAATGTTACACGAAACGTGCTAGTAAAAGGAGTGAACGTATTCCACAGACTTAAGCCATTCTCCATTAAGGAAATCACACCTTCATATGTGATCAGATATGAAAAAGAAAACTGCAAATGTAAGAGGTCGAAGACAGAAAATTTAAATTGTAGTATTTGGCGAGGACGGTTATCACAGACGACAAATATAAACTGCAACTGGGAAAGGCGAAGCTCCTGTTGATGTGACAGGATTGCATATTGCTTCACACAGAGTTTGTGTGGCGAAATCTGGCTTAAACTGAGGAATAAAAAATATTTGTGATTACTGTTAATAACAATAGTAAGTAGCCATATGTATGAGTTCTAGCTGAAAATGATGGGTTGGAATTTGTTTACTACATTAAAGGAGACATCTGTTTATAAAGCTCTACTCTCACTTGGATCAGCTTAAAAAGGATGGTTACATTGTATCTAAATATGCTGAACTGTAGTTGTGTGCCTGGCAATAGCTCAACTATTTGTAGAACTTAAAACAAATTGACTAATAACATTTAATGGTAATTCGGTTGCTAAAGTTGTAAACATAAAGCTCTAAATGGAAGTTCCACAAGAATGTGTAGCGGAAATGTTGGTAGCGTACACCGAGGAAGGTTTGACGTGTAATAGCAATAGTGAAATTGAACTTCTCGAATACTATCGGCTAGAAGATTTACAGGATGGAATGGAACTAATTGTTAATGTGTTAAAAAACATGTTTTAAAGGAGAAAATTAGGTATATATTAGAATTCGAGAACATACGTTCTTTATACCAGTCATATTACTGGATGGAGAAATAATTAGATTCCACTGAAGATTTAAATTGTAAGTGAAAAATTAACCTGGATGTTATTAAAACTAAACGAAACCATCATAAAGAAAGGGTTGTTTTCTGTGAGTAAATGTATACGTAGAAATTAGTGACGATTTTTTACAAGAGTATTTGTGTGGCTTATTCGCTAACTTACCAAAAAAAGAATTTCCCTATTTATCATGATCTACATGCATATATTTCGGTAGGTTTATTGTGTAGCTGAGTAACCTCGTAAAGTAGCTGAAACAAGGTAGTTGACATTGTAGTAATCCCCGTATAGTTCCTATATAGGCAGTAGAATTTTGCAATACTCAGGTTCAGGCTGTTGTTGTGGATGCACTTTGGCATGGTCAAACAAAAGTCGTCAGAATATCCCGTAGAGTGTGATGATGGGAACATCAGAGTGTCCTAGTACAGGCGCCTGTTGGAGCACGCCATGACTCGGTCACATGACATCAGACATTCTGTGAGCTGTGGCTGTATGCCCTTGTCTGTAACACTGATCATAATAAAAAAGCAACATAATAACAGAAATAACGAAATAAGCGTATACTAAGAAACCAGTGATGAGCTGAGGAAAAATAGGTACGGATAATGTTCTTCTGCACGGCTGATCGCTACCGCTGGGGCGCTTCATGCTGGACTGAAAAAGATGATGCACCCACAATCACTTTGTTATAAAACATGCTGAAGATGTACCTCCCCTCTCCCTCCCTCTCCACCACCCTCTCCAATCCAAGGCCTTTGGACGTAGTTCCTGGTTCAAATGGCTCTGAGCACAATGGGACTTAACATCTGAGGTCATAAGTCCCCTAGAACTTAGAACTACTTAAACCTAACTAACCTAAGGACATCACACACATCCATGCCCGAGACAGGATTCGAACCTGCGACCGTAGCAGTCGCGCGGTTCCAGACTACAGCGCCTAGAACCGCATGGCCACCGCAGCCGGCTATGTGCATGAGCCGTGGTAAAAATTTGCTGTTTTGAAGAGTGCGCCGCAGCACGTCGTGAGAAGCAGTCGCCCTCCGATTCTGGCGGTGGCGCCGCTGTGGCAATCGAAGCTTTGGTGTCTCTCTCTCGTGGGAGAGGGTCCTTTGAGCTCGGCAGGGTCAGTCTGTCAGTCGGGGCGAGTCTGGGCAGTTGATCCGTCGGAGTGAGGCTAGGTCAGTCTAGCGTCACCAGTTGCTGGTCTGTCTCTCGTGCCCATTTGTGCGGCAGTTAGTGTCTGTCTGTCGTCGAAGTGCGAGTACGTCTGTCGTTTGGATCAAACTTTAAGCCAGATAATGAGAGACTTGCCACTCCGCCAGTAACAGAACTCAGCTAGTGGTCGCCCGGTCGGGGCTGAGTTCCTGCATCTGAGTCTGCGCGTTAGGCCACCAGTCGGCTCGAGTTGATCGGGCAACGGTCATTGGCGGTTGGATCGGTCGCTTGGTCGGTCGCGCACTGAGACACGAGATGACTTGTCCGCCTTGAGCGTCGGCACATGTGAGGTCCCCACGTCAGTCCAGTGGGCCGCGCCGTATAGAAAGGGGTAGTGGCTTCGCGGTTGACGAGACAGCAACAGGAGCGAAACCACAGCATCGGGCTGCCCGGGGCGAGCCGTGACGCCGTGAGACGGAGATCGGCGCGCCTTCCTGCGTCCGTTGAAGCGGCTGGCAGCGGACGGTTCCGGAGAGCGTTGGGAGTGCTGCGCCAGGTCTTCGCCAGATATCGCAGTTTATTAGAAGTTAACGAATTTATTGCTTAAAGGCCTAATTCCTGAAATATGTTTTGATCTTACCTGTCATCTTGCGAGGTGGTATATCTGTAATGTAGGGCATGTTGTACATTTTATGTAAGTCTGTATATTATAGGTTTTATTTAAATAGTCATTTTAGATTATAAGGCTGCCACCCTTCCACCATAAGAGTCCTTAAAAAAATTGCACTTTCGGTGGCAAATAATTTTACGGGGTACATAGGAGGAGGAGGATATTAGTGTTTAACGTCCCGTCGACAACGAGGTCATTAGAGACGGAGCGCAAGCTCGGGTGAGGGAAGGATGGGGAAGGAAATCGGCCGTGCCCTTTCAAAGGAACTATCCCGGCATTTGCCTGAAGCGATTTAGGGAAATCACGGAAAACCTAAATCAGGATGGCCGGAGACGGGATTGAACCGTCGTCCTCCCGAATGGGGTACATAGTTTACGTGTTTGTGTGAGTTGTTAAAAATTTTTTTAGTTTAAAGTAATCTGGTGTATTGCAGATTTGCATCAGTGTACTCTTTCACAGGTTATTGTGAGCGGTCATGACTACGGCCGCTTCTCAGCCCGAAGGCTCATATTGTTAATAATGTTCTTTCTACCTCTAAATAAAAATGTAACTTGATATTTCGAGGGTGCTTTTCTGCTTAGAATTTTAAATGTGTCTTTGAAAAAGCTTTTAGTAATAAAAATTTTCCATCAGTTACTTCCTGGCAACTACTTCCACGCTCACCTAGTGTGATTAAATGTGTTAATGTTCTTGATGAACCGCTAGTAAATAAAGTAAATTCTTTAAGAAAAGATTTTGAAAGTAAATTCACGGGTTCAGTGTAGTTCTCTCGGCTGTAATGTGACTCCACAAATAGGAAAGCACTGCTGCTGATGTCAGCATATTCTGCAACCGTATGCTCATTGCCCAACTACGGTGGTCTGCCACGATTCCCTTACATGTACAAACTTTTACAACAGTATGTAACTTGCAACTAACGTCCTCAGTAATTTGTTTGTTATATTCCAAACGTGCGTTTCCATAGTTTGCTTTCTGCCCCCTGTGCCTTCTACCATCATGGTAGCTGTTCTGTTTGTCACATACTGCACTCCTTGACTATTTCGTGGTATACCTCACTTCTCGTTCTATCGGTCCACTTAATGACGTGTGAGACGACAAACATACCGTCACTCGCTTAGTTACGTTGCTTTTCACTAAGAGACGGTGCATGAGTTAGAGAGTCATTGCGTCGCAAACGTTTTATCTTATGATCTTCCTTTCACTCCTTTTCTGGTTTTTTCCACATTGCATGATTCTATTTCATAATATGCTGTGCTCCCGGCGTACTTTCTCTGAGACTTTTTTCTCTAATATTAAGGACTGAGTATGATACTAGTAGGAATCTTTTGGCGGGTATGACTCTTATTGACTGAGCTATGCTTCTTATATTTTTCTTACCTCATTTGCCATACGTTGCTCTGATCTTAAGTTCACCACTAATCTCATGCCTACTACTCACTAATTACATTCATACTCCTTTGACTTATTCTCAGTCCGTGTTCTCTTCATTCCATCCAACAGGTCCAGCAAACCTATCTCACTGTCAGTGAGAATAGGGAATATTGTAGCTGCTATCCTCTCACACGGAGTAATCCCATTCCTATATCTTTAATCCCCGACAGTACTTCCACACTGAAACTGTCCATGACAGTTCTGTATTTCCTTTTAACCATGAGACAAAACACTCGCAACAGGGATACTTTAAAGCCTATTCCGCAGTGCAGAACATGGAGTAGACTAATAATAAAAATATCACTGAAATCTACGACGTATTTGTATCATGTCACGATGTTTCCATTTTCTCTTCGTCTGTGACAGTTGGCTGCAAACAGGGGGAAGAAATGGTGGATGAACTGAACACTCTTCGTACTGCAATGTCGTACTGTCTAAGTCTCAGCACACCTTTAAAATATACAAAATCCTGTTTTTCCGTCGGTCTGTATCCTGTAGAATGCTGAGCATAATCGCGGATGTCCCTAGGACTGCTACGAGAGGCAAAAACATGTGTTAAGCAGGGTGTCCGCTGTTTGTCGTTTTTAATGAGAAACTAACAGAAGAGAGTAGACATCTGTCGACTCCCTGGTGGACAGCTTTAATTTCCCACAGCACGCCGAATTTAGCAGTCGGTCTGTTGCAGAGGGACATAAAAAAAACCGAGACGAAGTACCTCGTAGCTTGTCGTCCTAGCGCTGTGTACATAACAGAATACGAACCATTACGTACTACGTGTCGGCAGCGCTGAATCGTATAACGCTACTAACTTCGGGATCTAGTGGCACTGTTGCAACGAAACGCTTAGGAAATTTGCGGAACTGCCTTTTTTCCCGCTGTCGTGATCTCGCGTGAATAAAAGTGGAGTATCAACGTTGAATATAAAACCACATGAAGCAATCGTTGTTCTGTTAGGACAAACTTTATCTCTGTACAGAAATTCAACATGAGTTTGAAATACACTCCTGGAAATTGAAATAAGAACACCGTGAATTCATTGTCCCAGGAAGGGGAAACTTTATTGACACATTCCTGGGGTCAGACACATCACATCATCACACTGACAGAACCACAGGCACATAGACACAGGCAATAGAGCATGCACAATGTCGGCACTAGTACAGTGTATATCCACCTTTCGCAGCAATGCAGGCTGCTATTCTCCCATGGAGACGATCGTAGAGATGCTGGATGTAGTCCTGTGGAACGGCTTGCCATGCCATTTCCACCTGGCACCTCAGTTGGACCAGCGTTCGTGCTGGACGTGCAGACCGCGTGAGACGACGCTTCATCCAGTCCCAAACATGCTCAATGGGGGACAGATCCGGAGATCTTGCTGGCCAGGGTAGTTGACTTACACCTTCTAGAGCACGTTGGGTGGCACGGGATACATTCGGACGTGCATTGTCCTGTTGGAACAGCAAGTTCCCTTGCTGGTCTAGGAATGGTAGAACGATGGGTTCGATGACGGTTTGGATGTACCGTGCACTATTCAGTGTCCCCTCGACGATCACCAGTGGTGTACGGCCAGTGTAGGAGATCGCTCCCCACACCATGATGCCGGGTGTTGGCCCTGTGTGCCTCGGTCGTATGCAGTCCTGATTGTGGCGCTCACCTGCACGGCGCCAAACACGCATACGACCATCATTGGCACCAAGGCAGAAGCGACTCTCATCGCTGAAGACGACACGTCTCCATTCGTCCCTCCATTCACGCCTGTCGCGACACCACTGGAGGCGGGCTGCACGATGTTGGGGCGTGAGCGGAAGACGGCCTAACGGTGTGCGGGACCGTAGCCCAGCTTCATGGAGACGGTTGCGAATGGTCCTCGCCGATACCCCAGGAGCAACAGTGTCCCTAATTTGCTGGGAAGTGGCGGTGCGGTCCCCTACGCCACTGCGTAGAATCCTACGGTCTTGGCGTGCATCCGTGCGTCGCTGCGGTCCGGTCCCAGGTCGACGGGCACGTGCACCTTCCGTCGACCTCTGGCGACAACATCGATGTACTGTGGAGACCTCACGCCCCACGTGTTGAGCAATTCGGCGGTACGTCCACCCGGCCTCCCGCATGCCCACTATACGCCCTCGCTCAAAGTCCGTCAACTGCACATACGGTTCACGTCCACGCTGTCGCGGCATGCTACCAGTGTTAAAGACTGCGATGGAGCTCCGTATGCCACGGCAAACTGGCTGGCACTGACGGCGGCGGTGCACAAATGCTGCGCAGGTAGCGCCATTCGACGGCCAACACCGCGGTTCCTGGTGTGTCCGCTTTGCCGTGCGTGTGATCATTGCTTGTACAGCCCT
This sequence comes from Schistocerca americana, assembly GCF_021461395.2. Classification (NCBI taxonomy): domain Eukaryota; kingdom Metazoa; phylum Arthropoda; class Insecta; order Orthoptera; family Acrididae; genus Schistocerca; species Schistocerca americana. Next base: position 457,914,363 of record NC_060119.1, on the reverse strand, counting down.
CTCGCAGTGTCCGGAGCAAGTATGGTGGGTCTGACACACCGGTGTCAATGTGTTCTTTTTTCCATTTCCAGGAGTGTAAAAAATCACATATAGCTTTCAGTCACAGATGCGATTTAATGAAGGCGGTCTTTATCAGTCATCTTGAGGTCAACACATAATGGAACAAAAATGACAAACGAATGGTAAGATCCAAACTGTTTTGGCATTTGTTTACATGTATCCGTGCGTATAAGCTCGGTGGTAGCGAACATCCAGTGAGGTACCTGCATAGGCAGCTCACTTAAATGTTCTCTAACTAAGGGAGATCGACTGGAGACTGTGGAAGAGAGTAGGAGAGGTAGGCACATAAAGTAACCTTTCAACATAAAACTTTTCTCGTTATGGTACAGTGTCATAAGGTATAAAACTACTGCTGCTGGAAAAAAGAGCCAATGTTTGGCCCACGGTTGCCGCGGCCTTCTTCTTGGTTTACTAGTGCGTTCTAGCTATGCAATGTCCCTTATATTTTGATGTTACTGTTCACTGCGCATGCCATAACGTCATAATTTTAAAAAGATAGTTCGTTTCATTGGTCACTTAAGGAAGAAGGAGAGGGAACCGTGGCTTTAAATAAAAATTTAATTCTAGCATTACTGAGGATGTGGAACCGGGGAATATGAATCACACACAAGCTCCACTTCAAGTTTGTATTTGTTGCAACACAACCAGTTAAAATACCAACAATTACGTGTTGCAATTTATCAGGTAGGTCACAGGTATACTGGCAACAATTTACAGAAAACAGATTAAGGCTTGCAAATTTAGAAAATTTAAATTCCACGAAAATTATTGAATAAACAGTTAAACTCGAGAACAACTTGGTTCAGATTTGACTGGTACACATTATAGCACTCAAACACTTTTTGACGTGATAAATCGCAGAACACGGAGAACTAAGCAAATTCACGTGTTACAAGAAGCCGGATCAGTTAGTTTAATTTGAGAGTGATATTTCAGTGGGCTTACTTAAACAGTAAATGAGACTGGATAAATCTAGCACCCACGAAGAGGGGCATATTCATTAAATCATGGAAATAGCCCAATGAATTTAAAGATATGGTATATATATATATATATATATATATATATATATATATATATATATATATATATATATACTTCTAACACAACTCTGTTTCACCCTGAACAATTCAGCATATAAAAGGGGTTACAAATTGCTCTTAAAAACGATCACTTTGGGATCAGTTTGACCGAGTACAACCCACTTAATAAACTCGACTACCATAAGTTACTCTCTAAACTATATAAAACTGTATATAAGATCAAAGGGATACTGATGGAACAGCGCTGGCCTGAAGCTAGCTTTAGGAATTAAACCCCTCCCTAAAGCTGAGGCAGGTAAAGAAAGGGTAAGATTGGCCTCCACAAAGCACTAAACTGATTAATTGGCCAGAACCCCCACAAAAAAAAAAAAACATCGCATGTCAAAACCCCATTTCACGGGCGAGACAAGTTTTACATAATTTAAAGTATAAAATAGTTATTTAACTAATTAACTAAAATCTCATAGAAAACTGGATAAACAAATTACACAAATGCTAATTTAAGTCATATTTGTCTTGGTTACTCGACGTGCGCCGTGAGTGGTATGGGACGTTCTGGTTATCGTTCAAACAAACCCAGGACTCAAACACAAGCCAACAAGAATTCATTTCTAATACATTGGACTGAATATTAACACTGAAATGAACCCAACAGCACACAGCAGAATAAACGGAAGAGAATACTAAAACTTCTGACAGGAACAGTCATCAGTAGTCACGACGAATAACTTTGGCAACATGGCCGGGTTACTGGATCACCGTTTTAGCGGAATGTGAATGTCTACCACCGCTGAACAAAGGTGTATGATAGGTCTTGCTATGATTGATGCACACTCCGACGAATAGCTACCGGTACCGAGACACAGTCTTGCTTCCACACCGGCAGAGTAGAGAAAACAGAATTGATAGAATTTCCATAAGACAGTAACCTCATCGAGGCCACATCCACACTAGACATAGCGTGGACAGCCGTCCCTCTCCTCGCGACCACTCGCCACTGCCGGCCTTCCCGCTCACCTCCAACTGCACTTGCAACGAGGAACCCCTTGGAGCAGAGCACACAGCGCCCACTTGGAATCGCTAGCCAACAAAAGATAGCGCGTGGCGGGAACTGAAATTAACACTGCAAGTGACATTGAGATGCAGAGGAACCGAACTGTGAAGAACACAGAGGTTTTTATTTATTTATTTATTTACTTATTTTTTTAACTTAAATTCCCTATCTGGGGCGGTCTGGCAGCAGCATATGCTCTGCTCTTCAGCAGAAGACATTAATTATGCAATAGAAGACATTCAAAATTACAAAGGAGAAAATATGGCGTACACAAACATAAAAAGGGGAAATATATTGGAAGAGAACAAACAAAAAGAGGGGGACTGTAAAATGGAGATAAAAACCTGAAAAAAGTATTGCCCACAAAATAAAACCGTCACACTGGGACAGTTAAAAGAATACAAGGCGAAGTATGGCCCGAGCATAAAAGTGGTGATGGACAGCGTAGTACATAACAATCACTGATAGTAACACTATGTATAAGTCGAGCACACAATTAAAACCATAGCTCTCGACGCACAGGAGAACAACACTGATGTAGCACACTGATGACGATGAGCAACCACAGAATCTGCTATGGACATGGAGATGAGGAAGAAGGGAAGAAGGGAGTAAGGGAGGGAGGGTTGAAAGGGGGGAGACGGGTGGGAGCGTGTCGAAGTGTTCTGGTGAGGGAAGGACGTGGGAGGGACAAAGTTGAGGAGGGGTTGAAGGGACTACAGAGGGAGGGGAGGAGGAAAATCCGCTGTGGGAGAAGGAGGGGAGAGGAAAAGGGGGCCCTGGCGAGGGGAGGGAACAAGGCCAGGTTAGAGTTGAAAGGAAGGGTAGATGTCGTGGCGAAGTTCAACATCCGGTAGGGGCAGGTGCTGGAAATTGCCCTGATGAAGGAGGGTGTGGAGGTGGAGAGAGGGAGGGGTACAGCAAAGGAGGTGTGGCAATGGGCGGGGGGTAGAGAGGAAGGAGGAAACCAGGCAGTGGGGTGATCAAGCCTGCAGACAGTATAAAGGATGCGGAGATGTTGGAGCAAAAGAAGTAGGTGCAGGAACGGGATGAGGTTATACAGGAGTTGTAGGGGAAGGAAGGCGGATACAGAAGGTAAGGTGGAGGGCATGGCGTTAGAGGATTTGGAGGTCCTTGTAAAAGGGGGGGGGGTGGTGGAGATCCAGGCAATGCTGGCATAAGAGAGGATAGGACAGGTGAAGGATCTGTAGGTGTGGAGGATGGTTGAAGGATGCAATCCCCATGTCTGGCAATACAAGAGTTTCAGGAGGCAGAGACAGGAATGGGCTTTCTGCTGGAGGGTCAAGAGGTGAGGGGTCCAGGTGAGGGGACGGTCAAGGGTGGGGGTGAGCTGGATGGGACAACCACAAATGGTGAGGTAAAGATCATGGAGATGGAAGGAGCAGGTGGTGTGGCCTATGATGATTGGCTGGGTTCTGGAGGGGTTGAGACAAAGGAAACACCGGTTACTTCAAGTGTTGAACTGGTGAAGGTGGGTTTGGAGGTTGCATTGGGACCATTGAAGGGTAGGATAGAGAGCCAGGAAGGTGGTACCATCAGTATACTGGAGAAGGTGGACAGGTGGTGGTGGCTTGCGCATATCGGCAATGTGCAGGAGAGAGAGGAGAGGGAGGGAGGATGACAGCAGTGGGATAAAAGATATAGAGTTGGTATTGTAGAGGGTGACATAGAAAGGATGATGTGAGAGGAAGGAAGAGACCAGATGGACAAAATTGATAGGCAGAGCTTAGGTTTGGAGTTTAAAGATGAGAGGGGATGCCATACACTGTCATAGACATTTAGGAGGTAGGGGGAAACAAAAATGTTGGAGCGACAGGAGTTAAGCTGGAGGGAGAGATGAGGTTAAGGAGTTGGTCTTTGGCAGAGAAGGATGGTCGGAAGCCACACAGGGTAAGGAGGTGGTGGTGGTATTGTGTGAGGTGATGATGGATATGATGGGAGAGGATGGATTCGAAGACATTACTGAAGACAGAGGTGAGGTAGATTGGATGATAGGAATAGGTAACAGAAGGGAGCTGGTTGTGTTCGAGGAATAAGAGGACATGGGAAGTCTCCCACAGTTTGGGGTGGAAGCAGGTAGAGAGGATCACGTTATGGACATTGGCAAGGACAGTCAGGAAGAAGAAGGGGCTTTATCTAAGGTGGCAGTAGGTGAGACAGTCATGAACAGGGGCTGTGTTGCGTTTGGACCAGAGGATAAGTTTAATGTCATGTGCTGTGATTGGAGTGTTGATGACAGTGGGGGGCAACTGCCCAAAGTACTGGAGACTAGGAATAAGTGAAGTGACTGAGAGATATATGCGCATTCCATGATGGTGGGGAGAAGAGAGTAATGAAAGTGGGGATCATCATGGACGGAGAAGACCTTGGACAGGTGGGAAGCGAAGTGATTACTCTTGCTGTGGTTGTCGGGCAGTGGGCGGTCATTATGGAGAAGGGGGTAATTTGGTGTGGACTGGGAACCAGTAAGGCGATGGAAGGCAGACCAGTACTTGGATGAGTTAATAGGGAGGGTGACGTTGAGTCATGTACAGGTCTGGTGCCAGTCTCTGCGTTTCTTTGCTGTAATAAGATTCGATGCGTTGCTGTACTTGCCGGTGGCATAGGAGTGTACCTCTGTCACGAGTGTGCAGGAAGGAGCGATAGAGGTGGTGGGATTCGTGGAGGAGGAGGACAGCCCATAGAGGGGGAGTGGGACGGTGGGGGTGTATGATTTCAGTAGGAACATGGGCCTCCACAGCGTCCGTAATTGCCTTCTGAAGGAAGGACGGGGTTCAAATGGCTCTGAGCACTATGGGACTTAACATCTATGGTTATCAGTCCCCTAGAACCTAGAACTACTTAAACCTAACTAATCTAAGGACAGCACACAACACCCAGTCATCACGAGGCAGAGAAAATCCCTGTCCCTGCCGGGAATCGAACCCGGAAAGGACGAGGTGTGGATGATGTCATCACGATGTTTATGAAGGTAAGAGGGTGGCTTTTGACCTGGGAGGCGATGTAGTCCCGGTAGGCATCCCAGTTGGTATGACAGTAGTCATGGGCGACCTTGGGAGGGGGTGTGGTGAGCAGACATTATGCTGAGAAGGACAGGGGGGTGGCTGCTACCTGTGGGGTCAAGGATGTCAACAGTGATATGCCCAAAGAGGTTGGCGGAGGCAATGACAACATCAGCGGTGGTGTCACCTTTGGGACAGGTGCTGGGCAAAGGGAAGAATGTCCCCTTGGATTGTGGAGAGGAACTGATGCCACTGCCAAAGGGCAGCAGGGGAGCAGCTGTAGATGTTGATGTTAGCGGCAATGACATAGGTGGAGAAGGTGCAGTCAATGTGGGAGATGAAATCATAGGGAAGAGGAACAGAGGAGCAGAAATAGATGGTGGCGCAAGTAATGGTGAGGGAGGGAAGAAGACACTGACGATTAGTTGTTCGGTGGGGTCACTGAGGAGGGAATGTGGCCGGACAGGGATATGCTTAAGGTGGCCAATGGCGACTCCACCCTGTGCTCGAGGACCAGGAGCATCAGTGTGGTGGAGGATATAGGAAAAGGTGCAGAGAATATGGTGGGGTTGGAGGAAGTTTTCATTCAGGAAGACGGTGTCGACCCAGTGGTGGGAGAGTGTGTTAATGAGTATTTGTTGGTATGGAAGGAACAGATGTTCTGGAGTAGGATGAAACACTTGTGCTGCACCATGATGGGAAGAGAGGGGTATGAAGAGAGGAGAGGGAAGAGGCTTAAACTAGGGTGTCAAGGTGGGTCAAAGAGAATTGGGTTTGGTTGTGGGAGTAAGTGTTGAAGGTGTTCAGGTGAAATACAGAGCAGGTGGTATGGGAGTTCTGTGGGAGGATGTGGGTGCACTGAAAAGGGTGAATGTTTTGGTGAATGGTGGTGAGGAATTGGATGATGTCCTCAGCCGTGGGGGGCGGGTGGATGGAGGGAATTGTTGTGTTGGATGGGGGGATCAATGGGAGAGACAGTGACAGTAAGCTTGGGGGTGAAAGGAGGGGGTTTAGCTTTACACTTGTGGGAGTAGGTGGGATGGGTACTGTTGCAGGTGTTACAGGAAGGAGGGGTGGTGAGGTTGGGGCAGTTTTTAAGAAAGTGGGAGGCCTTGCAATAGGGACAAGTGGGAAGGTTTTTGGAGTTGGGGATCAGGTGATCATTGTACATGAAGCAGTGGTGGCAGTGGTAGGATTGGGGATGGGATTTGGAGGATTCAACATAGTGGCGATTGTGGAAAATCAGGACACCATTGGTGAGAAGGTGGTCAGTGGAGGGGCAGACTCTGAAAAGACCCACATGAGATATATGGTACCATAGAAATTGTGGATACAGTGGACAGAAAAGATTTCCAGGTCTGGGTGTGAGTTCAGTTCCACCAACACCTTATCCTCCATGATCACCGAGCTGAGCTTTGTGGTCACGACAGTGTAGGTGGGGTGACGATGGGGAGTCTGAGGCTGATGGGGAGAGGAAAAGGAAAGGAAGGGTGTCAGGGATGCATGGTGGCCAAAAGTAATGCACAGGGGTTTACAGAGGAGATCTGTGTGAAAGGAGGGGGAGGTGGACTTGATGAGGACAGAGTTCCTGCAAGGAATCAGCTGGGAGATGGGAGCACCAGGTAGATACCTTTGTACCGGCTTCAAGGAACTTAGCGTCCAGGGTTGACATCACAAAGGTGTGGAGGGTGGGGGCTGGGGTATGGGTGTCACAAGGAGGGGTGGTGTCCATGCAGATGATGGGGGGAGTGGGAGGAGGTAGTGACCTTTTGTTGGAAGTGGTGGGAGCTGAGTTAGCAATGACGCGCTTCTGGTTTTTTTTTTTTTTTGGATACTGTAGGCTGCCCACTGTAGGGGGAGGGAGAGGAGAGGGAGGTGGTGGGCGGCAGATCCCGTAGGCATGGTGGAGGTATTGGGAGAAGCAGCTGGTTCAGTGGTGGGGATTGTGGCCCGGTGTGACATGATGCATATGGGAGTGCAGATGATGAAGTGATGGGGGGGGGGTGAGAGAGGGGAAGTTGAGCACCTGAGGGCTGGCAGCGGAGGCGGCAGTGGAGGCGTATGTGAGGACATAGGCAAGAGTGGGAGCTGTTGTGGGTGTGGAGGCTGGTGGAAGTGTGGGGGTACACAGCAGGGGAGGAGATGGGGTAATGGGCGAGAGGGGGGACGGGAGGCGAGGTATAAGGAGGGAGGACAGGGGCAGCACTCCAGGAAGTGACAGTGGAAGAGGGGGATGTGTAGATGACAGTGGAGGTGGGATGACTCATGATGGAAGGACGTCTACGGACGGACGTATGGACAGCAGGCCGCAGCGACGATGGACGTCGCAGACGGTTGGACAGCAGGCGGCTGCGACAGCGCCGGTGGCGGCGACGGTAGACGGCGGTCGACGGACGGCAGGCTGAGGCGGGCGCCAGGCGGCGTCGACGGTGGCGGCGATCCCTGGAAGGCGGCGAACAGCAGGCAGGAAGGCAAGCAGGCAGGCAGGTAGGCAGCATCGGTGGCGGCCGAACGAACGACAGTGGCTGGCAGGCAGACAAACAGACGAACAGACGGCCGGACAGACACAGCAGCACCAATAGCCGCTTCAAAAACGGAGGTTTCACCTTTAGGGTACACAGGCTCTGCAATCTGTCGTCTTCGAAGGAGGGGATCCGACCCTCAAGGTGAAACACATTTGAGGAGTTTTATTTTAATAGGTTACTGCGGTGTAGGGAGAGTGTAACCTCTGCTGTCTATTGGCTCTTGTGTTCCGTGCCTTAATTGGTGGTCACCATCGAATGAGAAGTTGGCTGCTGTCTACCAAATGCTGGACGTCGGCAGTTACTCTCCGGCAGTGCTCGCGCCTCGTGTTGACAGTGCGGTCCGTTGGGTTCTGGTTGCTGGCAGCGAAAATGGGGCAAGCCTGAGTCCATCCTCTGTATTCATGTTATTAGGATGCTTAAGTGTTTCGATGGCCACTCTGATTTTGCGTTTCGTCATAACCGGCTGCTTAGCCAACAAACAGGCTTCATTGAATTTATTTTTTTCCACAGTCTTGCTGATGTTCTGCCACTGCACATTTGTTGTGCCCTAGGCGAATATTGCGCTCATGTTCTCGAATGCGCGTTGCAATTGACCTGCATGTCTCACCTACGTATGCCTCTCACATTCGCGTTCCACTTGTACACGCATGCAGTGTGTCACGCATCAACCTCGTCCTTAGTGGAGCCTAGCACGTCCTGGATCCTGCGACCACTATAGACGACAGGCGGCATCCCAACCTGGCGAAGGTGTCAATAACATTTTTCGAATAAGGTAAGAGCACTGTTAGCTGCAGTTTGTCTATTTCTTGCTTATCTAGCTTAATTGTTTTCGTAGACAAGGCCGTGTGGAGCGACTTATGGCTGTACGCATTGGCTAGAAACGTTGCGCTTAGCCTTTTAAGCTCAGGTGTTGTGTTTCGAGCATCACTCAGGCGCTGCGCGCGGACTGCCAAAGAACGGATGACCGATGTTTTCTGCATTGGGTGGTGGTAGGATTGAGCGCGAAGATGTGTGTGTAGGCTCGCGATGTACTTTATGCATCAGTGTGCCATCCATTGTCCTGTATACTTCAGCGTCTAGAAATGGAATCTATTCCGAGCGTGAACTGCATCTTCCCGCGCATGTTGTTCAAATATTCGTAAAACTTGTGTAGCTCCGTTTCACCAAGAGGCCATATAGCGAACGTGTCGCCCATGTAGCTGAACCAGCAACGTGGACGTAAAGGAGCTGAACCAAGTGCCGTTGCTTCAAAGGCTTCCATGAATATGTCGGCTGCCACTGGAGATAGGGGAGACCCCATTGCTAAGCCGTCTATCTGCTCGTAGTACGTTCTCGCTTCCCACGCCCGGGTTCCCGGGTTCGATTCCCGGCGGGGTCATGGATTTTCTCTGCCTCGTGATGGCTGGGTGTTGTGTGCTGTTCTTAGGTTAGTTAGGTTTAAGTAGTTCTAAGTTCTAGGGGACTTATGACCACAGCAGTTGAGTCCCATAGTGTTCAGAGCCATTTTTTTGCTCGTAGTATTTTCGTTGCAATTTGAAGTACTTTGATGTCAGGCACAGCTCAACCAGGATGAGGATAATTTCATCTACTGGCACCTTCGTAAATAGTGATTTCACGTCAAAACTGACTATGATGTCCGTATTTAAAATTGTTTGTGCCTTTAGGAGTTCTGTAAAGTGCTGCGAGTTCTTCACATAGAGTCCGTCTTGACATCTAGGTGTTTTAATTTGCAGGCTAGATACATTGCCAAATTAGAAGTAGGCGAATTGATGCCATTCACTGTTGGCTTCAAAGAATAACTTTCCTTATGTATCTTTGGGACAACATAAATTCTAGGAGAGACTGGTACTCTGGCAATAAGCCCCTTGGCTGTGTCAGCGCCAATTCTGCGTCGCCGGCCGGTGTGGCCGAGCGGTTCTAGGCGCTACAGTTTGGAACTGTGCGACCGCTACGGTCGCAGGTTCGAATCCTGCTTCGGGCATGGATGTGTGTGATATCCTTAGGTTAGTTAGGTTTAATTAGTTCTACGTTCTAGGGGACTGATGACCTCAGAAGTTAAGTCTCATAGTGCTCAGAGCCATTTGAACCATTTTTTTCAATTCTGCGTCCTTAATAGAGGCCTGAGCCTTTCGAATTATCTTCGCCGTAGGGTCCGCCCTTAGTTCTTTGTGGATGAGATCATTTAATCATTCTTTCATCTTGTCTTCTTACTGCGCTATGTCTAAGATGACACTATCATTGCTTTTGTCTGCTGTTAGCATCAAAATTTCGTCGTTGATTTTGAGTTCCTTAATAGCTGCCCTTTCCTCTCGGCTAAGGTTGTGTTTCGGTGGCTTGGCACGTAGTAGAACTCGAACAGTTCCCTGCCTAATTTTCTCAGCTTCTATTGCACATGTGTGCCGGAGTGCTGTTTCCACGGCAAAGTTTAGTGCTGTAGCTAGTGCTTCTGTGGTTCCGTTGCAGATAGGATGAGATGAAAGGTTCACCACTGTTCGAGATGTATCCAGTCGAGGCGTAGTGTTCCGTGTCGTCTTTGCTAGCTGCTCCGGTTTCTTCTTCTGGGGCAGGGTGCAGGACGTGCTAGGCTCCACTAAGGACAAGGTGGCTGCATCACACACTGCAGGCGTGTACAATGTGGAATGCGAATGTGGAGAGGCATACGTCGGCGAAACTGGCAGGCCAATTGCAACGCGCATTTGGGAACAGGAGCGCTGTATTCGTCTAGGGCAACACAACAAATCTGCAATGCAGAACATCAGCAAGAATTCGGAAAAGAAATAAAATTCAGCGAAAACTGTCTGTTAGCCAAGCAGCTGGTTATGACGAAACGCAAAATCAGAGAAGGCATCGAAATACTTAAGCACCCTAATAACATGACTAGGGAGGGTGGGCTCAGGCTTTCTCCATCTTGTCTCCCAGCAACCAGAGCCCAACAGACCGCTCTGTCAACACGCGGCACGAGCACTACCGGCGAGTAACTGCCGCCACGCGGCCGACGTCCAGCATTTGGTAAATAGCAGCCAACTTATCATTCGACGTTGACCACCGATCATGTTCATGGCACATAATACAAGAACCAATAGAGGTTACGCTCTCTCTCTATCGCTGTAACCTATTAAAATAAAATTCCCTCTCCTTCTTCCTTAAGTGACCAATGAAACGAACCATCTTCTTAAAATTATGATGTAATGGCATGCGCAGTGAACAGAAACAACAAAATATAGAGGACACTGCATAGCTAGAACTCACTAGTAGACCCATAACAAGGCCGCTGTAATCGTGGCCAAAACGTTGGTTTTTTTCCAGTAGCAGTAGTTCTATACATTATGACGCGGTACCATACCCAGAAAACTTTTACGTTGACTGACTCTGACCGCGAAAGCCTACGCAATTATGAAAGTTACCTTTCTTCATCCCCCCTCCCACTACCCATCACCCAATAACCATCGTCGCTTTACAGCTAGAACTCGTTGCCTCTGTAGGTAGATTCCAGGATAATCACCCCCAAAGTCTAACATTGAGGAAAACTGAAGCACACAGAAGGGGAGGAGGAAACGAAATGAAACATCAGTGGTTGTGATGTTACTCCCGTGATTGTAAAATCAAATGTACAAAGATTTTGGCAATATGAGTTCACTTACCTGAAATACATTGCACTCCCTTTCTTCCGAATGTATGCACTGATTCGATTGGGAAGGATGTCATGAAGCCGTTGTAAGGTAAACTCGCCCACAACTGTTGTATCTAGGCCATCATGTCCTGAATATTGGCACTGGGGTGGATGTGACATGTCCCATCGGAAGAAATCTGGGGTTCTTACTGGCCACAGGTGTACCTTACCCACACGCAGACGGTTACTAGAGACACGTGCCATGTATGGAAGAGAATTGTCCTGCTGAAAAATGACATGACGACTGTCGCACGAGAATAACCCGTGGGGATGCAGGATGCCCGTGACGTACAGTTTTGCCATCAGGGTTCCCTCAATCACTACCGACCGTAACCTGAAGTCATACCTGAGGCTTGCCCACAGCATGACGCTATGACTAATACATCTGTGCGTCTCCAAAACATTGTAAAATGGGACCTTTCCCCAGACCGCTGCCATCATCACCCAAGATGGTTATCCGGTCTAGTGCAGAACGGTGAACACAATGCGAGACCATTAATCAGCAGTCCTAGCTTCCCAGTCACGGCACCAATGCAAAAGCAGACGTTTGTGTTGGGTGTCAATGGCAGTTTACGCATGGGACGTTAATTCCCATGTCACCCGCTGCTCGTCTTAGACCTTGAAGCTGGATTACACAGGATGCTGCAGGAAGTGTATCCCATGTTCTCGGATAACAGGCACAGACGTGAAGGGGCTACGACGTGCTTGTTGTACAACACGCCGACCCTCCCTTGTGGGAGGGGGAGGTCGGACTTGGCGACAGGAACCTTGACGACGAGTAAACCCGCCCTCGCGTTTCCATGTAGTCCAACATCGCGCCATTGTCACAGTACAATCCCTCATAAATCTGGATATTGCACGATTCGACCAGCCGGCCAAATGATGATCTACAGCGAGATACCTTTCAAACTCCAAAACTGCTGATAACGTTCTTTCACACGAGTACGTGGCAACTCCGAATACTTCGCGGTGATCACTTAGCGTCCGACGCTGTTCTCGTCCCTTAATATACCCTGCGAGGTCTGCTAACAACATGGAAAACGGAAAAGCAATATTTCACTCTGTCTGTCGCAGATAACTGCAGTTTTAATAATTTACGTACCTGCCGATGATACCTAGTTACGTTAACATTGAACCATGACTTCTGGATGCTTAACTTTTTTTATTAAGCAGCATATATACCTGAGAATTTCGCACACCTTGAACCATTTACACTGTGGATCGGTTTTCCTGGGTCGATAAGTCCCATGAATGCGTTTCGATTGTATTTAGGTCTTGCCTACATTATCAAGTGCAACGTCAGTTTTGTCTCTCTGTCGCCTTCACCTTTCCCAAATCCCATCTAATCGTCATCAAACAATTTTCCTTTACAGTGTCCTGTACGTTGTTAAGATCTCGAGGTGTGAGCTGTTTAGCCGATTGTGCGGTAGTTCTCGCAGTTATCTTCCCTAGCTATCTTCGGGATTTTTTGGACGATATTATTGCGAAAGTGATGATATGCTTCGAGACTAATAGGTTTTACAAACGAAGTTAAATAGTCATCAAGGTGTTATTTCTCACTCTGAGTTCAGACATCTGGAAGAAAAGTTATCTATATCCTCCGCCTTATTTGATCGCAAGTCATCTGAAGCTCTCGTACATACAGCCTCTACTAGTACTTCTTCATGAGATGTAATAGTAGGAAGCCACCGTATAATCAGTGAACAGCAATAAAAAAATTCTTGATGGCCCTTAATGAAAACTGGAAGATAATTTCTAGTAACCGTTGCTCGCGTGCACTCTACAATTGTAAAGATGAAATAATTGTTAGGAGCGCAAGTGTTTAAAAATCGACAGTTTTAGTGTGACTGACAATGAAAGTACTATAAATTGCTGTTATGAAACCAAATCTCCAAGCTTTTAAGCCGTGTTCTGTGATACATATGCTGCCTATTCAGTTCGAAAGGTCTAACTATTCTTTATGTGAAAAGATGAAACTGCGCTTCCAGCTCTGTGGCATGAAAACGAGCACCGCATGCCCTACTCACTGACCTGAGCACTTGAAAACATCGATTTTATAACATAGTACATGAATCATTCCACTTTTTCTTCACAATCACAGTGGAGTAGATCAGGCGTGTGGACAAATTAAGGGCGCACTGGGGGAGAAAAACTCAAATAAGAGTAACTCACTTAAACGTATATTTTGATAAAAGACCGAAAACTAAATTAAGAACGAATCCACAAGGTAAAAAGGCACTGAAGTAGGTAGCTAAAGTGGTTGGATACAAGTTAAGGGAAACTGGGCAGGATGGAATTACAGGACAGAACGGAACTAGTGGTTTATTTTGGCTGCAAAGTGGTGCAACCTAGAATCACTTTCAAGAACTATTATCCAAGCAACAAGAATGGTAAGAATTCAGTGTAGAAGAGTTTCTCTTCGATTGCTCTGCCAGCAACTTGCTTATTCTTGTTTTTCGCTTGCATACTATAATCTTAGTAACTCTTAAGCTCCAAGATAAGCGAAAAAGGTTTATCTACTAATTTTCTCTTTCTAACAGTCCGAAAGCGCACGCTGGATTATTTTAGTTCTTCTAGGCGATGTGTATTTTTCAATGCGCTTTGTGGGTTTGACCTGTACCGAACCTCGCAGGGCCGGCCGGAGTGGCCGAGCGGTTCTAGGCGCTACAGTCTGGAACCGCGCGACCACTACGGTCGCAGGTTCGAATCCTGCATCGGGCATGGATGTGTGTGACGTCCTTAGGTTAAGTTCTAGGGGACTGATGACCTCAGAAGTTAAGTCCCACAGTACTCAGAGCCATTTGAACCATTTCTGAACAGAAACCACATGTTTCCTTCAGCAACGAGACTTCATCGCAGGTCGGAGAGAACCGACTGGGGCAGAACGGACCAAGGTTCCTTTCTGCCGCAGTTAGCGTCCCATTCGCCCGTAGTGCTTATTTTTTAATATTCGCGTTTATGTTAAACCTACTGTGATACATTACTAAGTTGTCAGGTTTTTCAAACAGCTGCTAGTGACAATTATTCTTTGGTTGGAAGATACGAGCGTAAAACTAATATGAAAGGAAAGGTGATCTTAAAAATGGAGGGAGGCAGTGATATCTGTTATGATAAAGGAATTGGGGTTTAGGAAAGCCTGTATACAGTTTAACGTTCCTAATACAACTCTTCATAGAGCGCTTCAGAATAGACTTCAGAATGAGACTTTTCAAACTGACAAGTCAAGGGGAAAATTTAGTCGTGTTTTGTGGAATGATGAAGAGTTAGAGCTTGTCGGTTACTTAAAAGATATGGAGGGCAGAATGTTTGGATTTGCTGTGATGGAGTTGAGAAAGTTAGCTTTTCAACTGGCAGAGAAAATAGTCCCCGTTTAATAAAGAACTGAAAATGGCGGGTGGAGACCGAATGACTCAGTTTTTTCGAGGCATCTAATTCTTTGACTCTTGTAAAATGTCACGATTACTGTGTAGATTTTACAAAGTATGATTATATTTTAAAGGTAAACTTGTAAGCAAATTTAAGTTAGTAGTAGCCCTTACACGATTAATATCAGAGTCAAGAATGTGGTACAGTTCTGCCTCAGGTCTGGGGCAAAGCGATTAATTGTCAGCCTTTATTAATTTCTTTTAATTTGTTGGCCTGTTCATCTTTGCATCTGATTTCTTTGTTTCATTCTTTAAAGTGTATATTAAATATCACACAGAAAGTTTTTGTATCTTCTTGGTTCAAATGGCTCTAAGCACTAAGGGACTTAACATCTGAGGTCAAAAGTCCCCTATACTTAGAACTACTTAAACCAAACTAAGCTAAAGACATCACACACATCCATGCCCGATGCAGGATTCGAACCTGCGACCGTGTGTATATTCCTCTTCGCCATTTTCATTGATCTAAAGTCATTTTAATGTTAGCGTTACCGTCCTGCCCCAGGTATTCCTAATCATTATTAGACGGGGACTTGGTCAGTCAAGAACAACCACACATGTAAATAGTCAGAAGACATGCGCAAAATGAAGAAATGAAAATGTAGGGTGAGCGAAAAAGACGCTGTCCAATAATGGCCCGTACCAACACAACCTTGACAATGGCATGGTGGTATCAGTGGTCGGGATGCTATCGTTATTACGAGTTGCCATTGTCACACTAAATTATTTGACTGTCTCAGTTAGATAGCAACGATATCATTGACTGTTATTTGACTAAATTGCAACCTTCTATCAGCCGTGTGGTGCCTATAACGCGCAGTTTCACTGTCTCAAGATGTAACCTGTTCGGTAGGACCACGTAGTCTGCAGTCTGATCGTAATACCCACGGGAACGGGTCTTGACAGCGGGAGAGCTCGGGTGCCAGTGCGGCAGAGCTCCTGCTGTGGGCGTTATTTGAAACGTCGGGTTTCGTATAATTCGGTCGGATGTACAGAGGGCTCTACTTTTAGTAGCCATCCTAAATACGTTTAGTGGCACAGTCTTGAACAAGCTGCGCATTTACGTTAAGTTCCCAGGCGCTGACTTCTTCTAATTGCCTAAACCGCTTCTTCGTGGCGCCTCTCTGGTGTATTCGTACGCGAAGGACCGCTCAAACCTAGCATAAAGGTCTCCCTTACGACGACCAATAATTAAGGACGATACCTGCATGCCGGGTTATTTCTGTCTACTTGCTATCTTTCATCCACCTAGGAGCACGTAATTTCACGAATCAAAAGTACTTCTTGTAGGAACATAATTGCTAGACTCAAAGGCTTGTTGATCTTTAAATAACCTAATTATGATGTCACAGTAATACAACAGGTATTCAATAAGTAATGCAACACATGATTTGCTCGGCCAGTTAGGTTGGTAAAACGCGGAATTTGCCGTAGGACATAGCGGAATGTTCCTGCTTGTTCTCCTAAAATTTCAGGAAGTTCCGACTGGCGACGGCGCTGTACGAGTTTCTTTTGGCGGAAAATCAGAGCCTCGCAGATATTCATAGGCACTTGTAGAACGTCTAAGAAACCTGGCAGCAAAGAAAAAAAAACACTGTGAGTCGTGGGGCGAGGTGTCTGCCGTCATCGAAATAAGGTCACGCAAACCTCTCCGATCTCCGACCGGCCGCACACAGCTATGATTCCAGCAATGTTGAAACGTGCCGACACACTCATTCGAGGTGATCGACGATACAAGAACACCTCGCTGCACAGTTGGACATACCTCAGTTACAATTACACAGGACATCTCTGTTAGTAGTGCTGACAGACTTCTTCTCTAGTTGGGTGTGTGCCCAATGGGCCGAACTTCGTCACAAGCGATGAAACATGGGTTCATCACTTCGAACCGGAAACAATATGGCAACTCATGGAGTGGGCCACACCATATCTCCTACGAAGAGTAAGTTCAAATCCGCACCATCAGGCAGTAAAGTCAAGGTGACGCTCTTGGGTCTCTGAACGGGTTATTCTGTCTGATGTACTTCCTCTTTGTGCAGCGATCAGCTCGGTAGTGCATTGTGCTACCTTTAGGAAACTTCGTCGCTATAAAGTGCAAACCATCTTCTCCTTCTCCGTGACAACGCAAGGCATCATACGAGTCCGCGTGCTCGAGAGGAGCTCGCGAAACTTCACTGAGCTGTTCAATCGCTTCCACCCTGCCTTCCGACTGCCATTTTTTGTCCCAATGAACCACGTGGAAAACAGTACGTGGATGATGGGGAGGCCCCTGATGCAGCAAGATGTAGGCTCTGACGTCGACCAGTAGTGTAGTACCATGCAGGTATACAGGTCCTCGCAGTAAGGTGGAGTAAGGCCTCCGCATTTAACGGAAATTACGTTGAAAAATAGTGTTTTTGTAGCCTAAAATGTAGGAAATCATAAAACCAACGTGCTTTCACACAAACAACGTTTTGCGTTACTTACTGAACGCCTCTCGTAATTTCCGCTCCTGGAAAGCGTGGATCTACATTTACATGTGCCCAGAAGCATACTGCTATCTGTGAACTTAAGCATAGGTTTCTGTCTCTCCTGCACATTTATTCTTCTTCAGAAAATTTCTTTACCTTCCTTCATTTCTTTTTAGACGTTAAAGTTGAACAACAAGTGTGATAAGATGCAATACTGCATTACAAGCATCTAAACACAAACAAATGATTTCTACTAGTTTTCTTAAATAAATGACACCAATTTCCCCTCTTAAATTCAAAGATTATAGTGGGAAATTAGCTCACAGTGATAGAGGTAGTTGCCAGATTCTAACAAGTTATTTTGAAGTTATCCTCAACAGCGAGTCCCCGGAGGCAGCCCAAACATCCATCCAGACTCATCTCCATCCATGAAAGAAGGAATCGGAAATATAATTTGTACATTGAAGAACAACAAGGCACCGATGCAGAACTGGCAGTCGATGAACTGTGGAAGCATGCAAGCGATAAGGTGATCGATAAATTAGTTGCATTTATTCAGGAGATCGAGAAAGCGAGAAACTTCCAAGAGGACGGCCCTCGGCCGAGTTTCATCCATTGCATAAGTAAGGGAACAGAATAGATGTGAACAACTACCGCAGTATCAATATCCAGCTACCATCATACAAGATCCTCTCAGTGACTCTGCAGAGTACGATGGGACAGCAAATCGACCCATAACTGAAGGAATACCAGGAATTTTCAGAAAGGCACACTTACCTATTGAACAGATTATGAATCTGGAGATCAGCCTTTCACATTTGAAATTCATGATCAAGAAATGCGCGATGATCATCGCCGATTACAGCAAGGTATAGGACTCAACTGACCGAAACTCCCTGTTTCAAATCCTTGAGGCTTTCGGCTTACGTAACAATACAAAAGCGATTGTCCAGTAAACTCTGACAAAAATCACTTCTGAAGTGAAGTTCAGAGGAGAGATGCCTCATGTCTTTGAAATTTAGAACGGTAACGAGAAAAGGACATGAACTACTGCTTCTCCTCTTTACCTTCTAGAAAAGGTCATCCCAGAATGGGGAAAGAAATGAACAGTTCAGGGTGTAACCGCCCGCTTCCTAATCGACCTACTGGACTGCGATGTAACTGACCGTGATCCCGTATGCCTAATGAAATTTTACGGTGAGTAAGGCTATCGATACCGAAGAAAATAATACCGGTTATCAGGAGGAAAGTGTGCAACAGACTCTACCGAAGGAAGGATCTATTCTAAATTTAATATAAATAATGATGATAGTTAGGAAATGGGTGAAAATTTAATGCAATTGATCACGACCAACCCAGGGAGGGTAAGATACCACGTAATATGCAATACAAAGGAAATACTGTTTAGCAAAAAAAAGGATAATCAAAAGGTCGCCAGCACACTGGGGCAATGAATATTCAAAATTCTAAGAATGGTAATAGCAAAGAAAATCAAGCAAATGATTACTGGCTTGGCAACAGAAGGTTATCACGCTTTTCCACAACATAGCAGTTCACGAGAAAATAAGTGAATCAGAAAGCACTGAGTTTGCAGGTACTTAATCTGAAATACTAAATTCTGAAGGCAAAGTTAAATGAAGTTACAGGATAAGTAAATGACCGGCTGTAAGTGAAACTTCGTTGCGTAAAAACTAGACTTTCAGTAACCTCAGCGTTATGTAATGAAAAATTTGGAAAAGGGCGAGGCAGGAGCCACTGGCAAAGCTAAATACAAAATAAATGAAATTGCGCATTCTCAATTTGTGCAGTAGCTTTAGTTATTAGTTCTACCAGCGAAAGTTTACGTTACTTTAAGTGATTGATGTTAATACTCAAAATTGTAAATTACTTGAATCACTTTCATGGAGTACAAGAATGAACATTTATTGAGGCAGCAAAAACTAGATTGAAACTACTCATTGGCAAACAAACAACACATACCGTAAGTAGTAAATCAATTTTCATTTTTTTACGACTTTCGATGATTGCGTGGAAAAGGACCCTGCTTGGTAATAATGTCTGAGGACAATGACAACAAAGGTGCCCTACAAGTTTTAGCTGTTGAAGATTATTATTTATTAAAGTTAATCAAAAACAGTAAAAGAAATTCCACTGGGTAAAACCCTCTACAATATTGGTTACACTTTGTCACTTAACAGCCTTACGATGTTGTATCTGTGTGGACCATGAAGAATGTAGCCGATGACATTGCTGAGCTGCTACTGTTGCTGCTGCTGGTTGAGGACCACGAGTCGTCTCCAGAGCCACGGATAACTATGCGACAGGCAACAATTAGAATTGCATCTTTCCTTCGAATGCTCACTCCTACCGTTCTCTCAGTACTCGCAGGTAAAGGAAGTAGTAGAGCCTAAACTGACGTGATCATGGTTGCACACCACATCTGCGGGAGCACCCAACAAAACACTTCGACACTCTTTCATAACTTCCTCTCCGTTCGTAGCACGAAGAGACTCTCCATACTCAAAACTAAACAATGGCACAGCTCCTACCATTTCGTCGTTGCTATGGATACATTTAAATAAATTTCCCTAGCCTATTTTCCACCGATTTACAATATTTACATTACAATTACAATCAATTGTTTATAATCAGAAATAAATACATTATTACATCCATTATGTATTAAATATAATTTCTGTAATAAGGCTTACAGATTCCGAGTTAGAAGTACAGTACAAGTTGTCAACGGATATTAAATGGTTAAAAATTTTGAATAGTGCAGAACGTATTTAATCTGCATTTTCCGTGTTGTAAGGGATAGAAAATGGACTGAGACTAAGCTACACTTGTATGGAATCTTATAATGGACTTTCCAGCCTTTGCAGATGCTGTAACTATCTTTTGATCCTCCATGGTTACCAGAGGTTGAAAAAAATCCATGAGAACAGATCTCCTGAACTGATCCAGAAGTGTGATCCACTAAATAAAAAACTACAAACACACCAAGGTTCCAGGAAAAGCCCAAACTGAAGGAAAGGAAAGCGTCGACCTAAGAGAGAAAAGAACAACACGAGGCAGAAAAGCAGGAGCATAGGCTGCCATTAGAGCTGGGATAAAGTTGCAGCTGAGTCGACGTGGTCCTTCGTTGGCCGTAACGAAGAAAGAAAGACGAAGACTACTGGCCAGTTTCGGCCTTTGCTCATTTTGAGGTATGCAAAGGGACGTTCGATAACGATCATGCCCTGTCCTTGGCCTACAATTATTGTATAATGGTATATTTGCGAGGATGATGCGTCCACATCCATTCGTCGACTTTAAAATGAAAACATGTTCGGAACTTGTCAGCAGCGCTTGATACGTCCCCTTAGGAAAATTATAAATGACTGTGCTTAAACTGACACACAGTATTTTTAGCGCAACGCAATCTGACTTTCAATAATCCCTACAAAAGAATGACTCTGACTAACAATAACCTATACCTTTCATGAATCACTTAGCTCACAAAAATCTTCGTTATTCGAACTACTGCAATACAGCGAGTGCCAATACTGCCAGCTAAATAAAAGATTCTAACTACTGAAGGCACTAACTACTGATAGGCATTTAACAAATGAAAGATTTTCATAGTGAACAAACAATGTATTTACCGTAATAGTGTTCAAAAGTCATAACACACACACACACACACACACACACACACACATATATATATATATATATATATATATATATATATATATATATATATATATCAGTTCATGACATCCTGTCTTACAAATTTACTCTCTCTGATGGACACAGATCATCCACTCTCAAAACTCCGCCATCTCATTCCCCACCACTGCTGGCGGCTCATCTCCAACTGCGCAACACTACGCGCTGTTAACAGCCAACTGCCCAACACTACAATAGCGACTATTACAACAATGCCACAGACTGCACACAGCACAGTCAGTGATTTTCGTACAGAGCGCTACGTGACGTTACCAGCATAAAAAACTAAACACCCTACTTACACGCTTACTAAAGTACAACTGTGTACATTAACTTCTACTGTGTCTTAGCGGCTACGGAAGTATTTTTTTCCCAATGGAAACCTGAGGCTCAGATTTGTGAATGTTCAGCCTTTCGATCATGCTCAAGTGCTGCCAACTGTTGGGCATCAGTATGAAAATATCAACTAGTCACTGTAGTAGTGCGGAAAAGTTCGTGACCATCAGAATACACAGATGTGGTTGGTTCGATACAAGTGCTGTACACTTGAATATATTGTTATTTTGATCGTAATTACTGAAAGATGATTTTACGATTTATTACAATAGAGGATATTTCGTAATTATTTATTTTAGCCCACAAAATGAAGCCAAGTGTACAAAGTATGTTTTGAAAATGGTTACATATTTTTGTATAACTCCTGCATTGAAAATCATTTAAAAAAATCACCTAATATCATTACGAAGAAAAATTTTCTTTTCTCCAGAAAAAATTCAGGTCAGAAATGGTTAAACAATAGCCTGGTGGAAAATACCTCTTTTTTTAATATGGTGGATTTTCTTACCCATCACTTCTACTCCACCCTCTCTGTTTTTGTAGATGTAACATTCAGTGCTTCTTTACTTTACCCTCAAACTGCTGAAAATTACGAAAATCTTATTGCATCTAACATTGCCTAAGCTTTCCTCCAAGTTCATATGTACTTGGAAAATATCCTAATTTACTTCAGTCTACTTTCCATTAATAACTACTTCTCTGGTACTGACCTTCTCCCAGTACGGCTTCAGTTTTTGTTTCTAATATTATGTATAATATTCTAGTCTACAGTTTACAGTGTGATTATCTGCCTCATAATCCGACATTTTCCGTTTTTTCGATAATGAGATCAAAATGGGTTCCTATAAATTTGATTTTAATTCACCCGTTATATCTTAAACAGCCTTCAGCTTCTTATGTAATGGGCTTACATTCCTTTACTATTTTGAACAATCTGCAAGTATAATTGTAAATACCGACAACACCGAAAATGGCCGTGCCGTCTCCGTGGAGTCGCAAGTATGTGGATCTGATCTTATGTGTAAACAAACTTTCTAACGATTTGTCATCAGGAAAAGTAGGTGTGACGGATTGTTTCGACCTGTTTTAAGTGCTGCACTTAAGGGGAAAAACCTGCAAGATTTTTAACCCTATAATTATCTGTCTCTCTCCATGATCATGTTGCAGGTACACTAAGTGCTCCTAATTAATTTGAGCTCTGTTCATATCCTCTATCTCTTCCGTGGGCGGCCTGTTTGTTTTTCGCAGTATCATTTCGGGAGCTTTGACTGAAATGGTGGCTTGTCTCGTACGGTCAGGCGAAATGGTCTCAACACTGAATATTAACAGGGAACGTTCGAAACGATTCAGAACGCATGGAATCGTACAGCTGTTTTTGCTGCACCGCACTGCACGGGAGCGTATAACGGAGTATCGTCAACACTGGTCATTGCCATTCTCAACTGTACTCAACTGTCACTGATTTTGTTATTATAATCCCATGTAAGGGCAAGAAGTATTGAATTCCCTAGTCGGCTGCGGATGGTCATTCTCTCTGAAACGGAGCGTCCAACTCCTTGCCAGGCTACAGACGTATGACTGACTCGATTTATAAGTCAGAAATTTTCTAGTTCAGCACACAGATTTATGATGTTAAGAAGTTTGCACTCCGTTGTAAAGTGAAATGTTCATAATGGAAATAACGTCTAGACTGCAGATCTTCACTGCACCACTTCTTAGGTGGGTGTCAATGCAGTCCAGAATGATAAGCAAAAATTAGTAACTTAAGTCGCTGATTGAGACATGCTTAGATCACTAAACTGACAGGACTGATGGTACGGAAAATACGTTGGACGGGTCTGAATCGTGTAATAAGGAATTCTGTGGAATCTTAGTTTGATAGCATAGTAGATGGCGGCTGGCGCTTCTCAGAACTGTAGTACCATATGGTTATAATGAAAGTGCAGCTACCCAGGGATATCGAGTGTGCGCTGTAATTCTCGTATGACAGCGAACCATGGTAAAAAAGCTAATGCTTTAATGCGGAACCCATTTTCGCTGGATAAAAAAAATGATTCGAATTTTGGCCACCGGATGCAAATTAGGCGCTTTGAATGCGTGAATGACGCACAAAAATGTTGCCATATGTAATGGATTAAGATCGGAGCGTGGCAGAAAGGTCAAAAAGTGAGAAAAGCGTAACGTTGGTATTTTTATTAACCACCGCTTACACAGATGTTTCAGTATGAGTAACGGAGACGTCAACGAGATGCTGCAGCCGTAAAACGACTAGCGGTTCTCAGTAATTCCGGTGCAATCTGAGCCACGTGTTACCGTATACTGGCTTTCAGATCAGTTAGAGACCAAACGAGTCCCTGGTAATACGACTTTTACATATCCCCAGAGCCAAAAGTCTCATGGATTCAGATCAAATGATCCTGCAGGCCATGCATCTGGAAAACCCCCGGAGAAAAGAGGTTCGTAGAAGGTTGCATTAAGTAGGTCTTTCACTGGGCAAGTGAAGCGAGGAGTTTACCTATCTTGCACGAAAACAATGGTTTTCCAACAGTTGCGCTCTTACAAAGCAGAAATCACATGATGTCAAAGCAGGTGTTGCTAACGTGCAGACGTCACGGTACACCTGGCAGTCTCTCTGGGTGTAATTTCTTTCATGAATAACGGACAGGGAATAAAGAGGCTTGTGAATCTACGCCACACAGTCACAGAAGGCGAGAGCTACAGCTATTCTTGCACTACATGCGGTTTAACACTACCACAAGTGTATTCAGTGTACCGGTAGTATAAAATTTGCCTTGTTACTCCACAGAATACTGCCCGGTCACATGTCATCAACTTCGATTCGCGGCAGAAGCCGAAGAGCAAATTAAGAACGTTGCTGCGGGTCATGAGTTTTCAGGTGCTTCACCGTCTGGATCTTGTACAGGTACCATAGTAAACTACACTGCAAAACTTTCCGTGCTGTTGACAGTCGAATGGACAATTCTCGTGACACTGCACGATCATTAACAGTACCGGGGCACTTCTTGCTTGGTTAGTTACAGTAACAGAAACCTCGTCAGTAATCACCGGCATAAGATGCCTTCTTCTTCCAGGTGTCACACGAGTATCACCCGCAGCTTCGAATTTTATTATCATCTTTGAACCATTTAATAACATCGGACCTCTCCTCGCACCTTTCAGTAGGCGAAACTGTCTCAATGTAGTAGGGTAATTGCTGCCGTACCAATACAACAATTTCACGAACAGCGCACGGTATCTCTTCTCGATATCTGTATTTCATCTACATGACTACTCTGCAATTCACATTTAAGTGCTTGGCAGAGTTTTCATCGAACCACAATCATACTATCTCTCTACCATTCCACTCCCGAACAGCGTGCGAGAAAAACGAACATCCAAACCTTTCTGTTCGAGCTCTGATTTCTCTTATTTAATTTTGATGATCATTCCTACCTATGTAGGTTGGGCTCAACAAAATATTTTCTCATTCGGAAGAGAAAGTTGGTGACTGAAATTTCGTAAATAGATGTCGTCGCGACGAAAAACGTCTTTGCTTTAATGACTTCCATCTCAACTCGCGTATCATATCTGCCAAACTCTCTCCCCTATTACGTGATAATACAAAACTAGCTGCCCTTTCTTGCACCCTTTCGATGTCCTCCGTCAATCCCACCTGGTAAGGATCCCACCCCGATCAGCAATATTCTAACAGAGGACGAACGAGTGTAGTGTAATCTGTCTCTTTAGTAGACTTGTTGCATCTTGTAAGTGTCCTGCCGATGAAACGCAACCTTTGGCTCGCCTTCCCCACAATATTATCTATGTGGTCTTTCCAACTGAAGTTGTTCGTGATATTAACACCCAGATACTTAGTTGAATTGACAGCCTTGAGAATTGTACTATTTGTCGAGTAATCGAATTCCAAAGGATTTCCTTTGGAACTCATGTGGATCACCTCACACTTTTCGTTATTTAGCGTCAACTGCCACCTGCCACACCATATAGCAATCTTTTCTAAATCGCTTTGTAACTGATACTGGTCTTCGGATGACCTTACTAGACGGTAAATTACAGCATCATCTGCGAACAACCTAAGAGAACTGCTCAGATTATCACCCAGGTCATTTATATAGATCAGGAACAGCAGAGGTCCCAGGACGCTTCCCTGGGGAAGACCTGATATCACTTCAGTTTTACTCGATGATTTACCGTCTATTACTACGAACTGCGACCTTCCTGACAGGAAATCACGAATCCAGTCGCACAACTGAGACGATACCCCATAGGCCCGCAGCTTGATTAGAAGTCGCTTGTGATGAACGTTGTCAAAAGCTTTCCGGAAATCCAGAAATACGGAATCAACCTGAGATCCCCTGTCGATAGCGGCCATTACTTCGTGCGAATAAAGACCTAGCTGCGTTGCACAAGAATGCATTGTATTGCATGGTAACTGGGGACCTAGAAACGACGGAGAGGCTCCGTCCCCGCCGCAGCCGCCGTGGTCCGCAACCCCACGACGACTACCGCAGTCCACTGCATCCCTCCACCGCCCCACACCGAACCCAGTGTTATTGTGCGGTTCGGCCCCCGGTGCACCCACCAGGGAACGTCTCACACCAGACGAGTGTAACCCCTATGTTTACGTGGTAGAGTAATGGTAGTGTACGGGTACGTGGAGAACTTGTTTGCGCAGAAATCACCTACATAGTGTGACTGAGGTGGAATAAGAGGAACCAGCCCACATTCGCCGAGGCAGATGGAAAACCGCCTAAAAACGACCCACAGACTGGCCGGTTCACCGGACCTCGACACAAATCTTCCGTACTGATTCGTGCCGGGGACCATGAGCTCCTTCTCGTCCGGAATGCCGTGCGTTAGACCGCACGGCCAACCGGGCGGGCCTAGATAGCTGTACTCTTCACTTACGTGATAGCTTGTCAGTTGACGGCGTGGATGTCACACCGTGACACAAAGCGCACAGCGCCAGGTTTGCACCTGGGGGCCAAAATTGGAACTAATTTTTTTCAGTGTGAATCAGTTCTGCATTAACGCCTTAGTTTATCTACAAAGTTTAGCTGTCATGCGATGATTACAGGCCACACTGGACCACCATGAGTAGCTGCACTTTAATTATAACCAATCAGTACGATGAAAAACACACTGGTTAAAAAGCTAATCACCTCCAGGAAAGTCGCCCCAATACCGTGTGACACCACTTCTAGTCATGATAACGGGCATTTTCGAAAGGGAGAGTGTATATAAGTTTCTTAAAGTAGAACATATACATCTGAAGCCGGAAATGTACGATTAGATACCACAATCTCCTAAATTTCTGTCGTGTTGATTGGTACGCCTCATCCATTATGCTAGTCCGCCCCGATATCTGAGTGTCCAGCGTGACGGATTGCCGTCCTTCGGGCCCGGGTTCGATTTCCGGCTCGGTCGGAGATTTTCTCCGCTCATGGAGTGATTGTTGTGCTGTCTTTATCATCATTTCATGCCTATCCGGCGCGTTGGTGGCCTAATGTGACGTCGAATGTAATAAGACCTGCACCAAGGTGGCCGGACCTGCCCCGCCAGGGTCCTCACGGTCAGTGACGCTAAACACTGATTTTATATCATCCATTATTCTGCATTGTCTCGTATATTTCCTGTGGGTTTAAGAGTGGATAACTTAACGCGCCAGTGGAGGTGTAATAGCACTGTCTGTTTCCGCCAGGAGACATAGCCTTTTGTAAGGTAGCTGACACCAGATGTCCAAAGCATGCAGCTGCCTTCACAATGCTCGCTCGGAAAGTAGTCCAGTGGACATACACCCACTGTCAGCATCAGTTCATTGTCGGGTTCGATACCAATTGTTATTGACAGGACAAGACACTAATCTCTGTTCCCTGACGGTTAGAATATTTTTAGCATCAATATTAAATTGTGGCGAGTGGTATACTATTTCTCAGAGGTACGTTGGACGTTCTACGTTGAAACTCTTGTTACGTCTCCATCTCCGCCCAGCTGGCTGCACAGATAACCTCTACTGGCACGTACACATCACTTGACTGCCATAACGTATCTTTAGTCAGCACCCTTGTCAGCTCAGATGTACTCGGTTACAGCCGTAACACTGACCAGGCTTACAAAATCCATTCCTGCAATCAGTGAAAGACTTTTGTTTTAGACTTTAACATATGTTACCTCCAAAGTCTTCACGTTGTTGGTATTTGCATTAAAACTGCGTCGACTTATACAGCCAGAATTATCTTTAATCCACGTGTATTAAGAAATATTAGCAGTTAATTGCGCTTTTTTGTTCTTCTGCATCCTCCACTGCACCCTTTTCGCAATCGTTTATGCTCCCATGTTCCACGTGCCCCAGCGTCAGTGAACCTCCTGTTTTGCTAAAAACGTTAGGGCTACAGTTAATGTTTTCGTAAGTTTTGAAATCTAACAGGCACTTCTAGAGTGTCTAGTTTGTGATGATGTCCTTACATCTCATTCTTCCATGGAGGAACATACTGTGAAAACGGGTTATGTAGGACATTAGTGTCAATAAATAGCACCAAGCACTGATTTGTGTACGTAGTAATCAAGAAATGCAAAGATGTTTCCTGACCAGCACAGTCACTACTTAAGCAACTCGCGAGACAGAATCGTAGCCCGTACTTACTGCTGTTTAATCCATAGATTGAGCAAGCAATGAGGAAAAGCAAAAAGAAATTTGAAAAGGGAAATGAAGCTAAGTGAAAAGAAATAAAAACGTTAAGTTCTGCTGATAACGTAACTTTGTCGGAGACGGTAAAGGACTTGGGGAATCAGTTGAATGAAGTGGACAGTGGTTTGAAAAAATTCTTAAGATGAACATTAACGAAAGTGAAATAAGGATGATCGAGTTAAATCAGGCGATGTTGTGAGAATTAGATTAGGGTACGTTACACCAAAAGTACTAAACGACTTCTGCTATTTGAGCAGCAAAGTAAAAGACCACTGTATAAGTAAAGACTTTCTGTGGCACGAAAAGTGTTTCTTAAAAAGAAAGATATCTCAACATCACACACAAATTTGTTTATCTGAAACTTTTTCCTGAACGAACTGGTCTGGTGTGTAGCCTTATACGGAAGTACAAAATGGACGATAGGTATTTCAGACCGGAACAGAATGGAAGATTTGAAAATGTACGCCACAATTTTACGCTAAGGACTAGACGCGCATATCAGATAACTATTGAAGAGACTGGCGAGACGTTAAATTTATAGAACAACCTAAGTAACAGAAGAGATACATTCGTATGACACATACTACTGAGGCATCAAGGAATCCCCATATCGTTATCTGGGAAGTGTCCGCCCCCGGTAGCTCAGTGGTACGCCGGCACGGTAGCTCAGCGTGGTCGGTTACAGGGCTGTTTGCTGTCCGTAATAAACAAAACTGAGTAAAGGAATCAATGATCGAGTTGCATGGATGTCTTGTCCGCCCAGACCAAATGCAACGAACAATACCGACCAAAACGCAAGAAAAGTGGTCAGCGCGACATAATGTCAATCCTAAGGTCCCCGGTTCGATTCCAGCCTCAGGGACTGGGTGTTGCGTTGTTATAAACATCATCATTTCATCTCCATCGACGCGCAAGTCGACGAAGTGGCGTCAAATCGAAAGACTTGCACCCAGCGAACCCTCTACCCGACGGGAGGACCTAGTCACAAAGCATTTACATCTGAGAAGCGTGTGGGGTACAAACTGTAGAGGTAATCAAGTCTTGACAGAAGCAAGCGGGTTGAAGTGAATGCACGTTGCAAAATCATGCTGAGGTGAAGACGCTTACGTAGGATTAACTTGGAGAGTGGATCAAACCAGTTTAAGAAAGTAGGAAACATTTTAGACTGCACTACTCCGTCGGAACAGACCTTGGAATGCACAGCGGTACTGCGTCATCCACAGCCGAGAGGCGTCACTGGATGCGGAAATATAGGGGCATGTGGTCAGCCCACCACACTCCCGGCCGTTGCCAGCTAGGAGGCGCTAGTTTTCAGTCAGGTAGCTCCTCAGTGGGCTGAGTGCACGCCACTTGACAACAGCGCTCGGGAGATCTGCGCGGTCACCAATCCGATTGCTAGACCAGCCCGACAGCGCTTAACTTCGGTGATCTGAGGGGAAAACTGGGTTACCATTGCAGTATGCCCGTTGGCTACTTGTCAGAATATACGAAAGTAAAATACCTTCTATTTTTATCGAAGTTCAGCGTTATACATTAATTATATTTTGTAGTCTGGTACCGTATGTTTCACATACTTTTCCACTATTGTAGTTCTACTATGATCGTATTCAATCTGGGAGCAATAATCGTCCGTATTAGCGTATGTGCTACAATCCTTCTTTCCACAACTGCCGAAGCTTCTCGAGATAAATACCGTAAATTCCTTTCCGGCCATATAATTTTGGTTTGTTCTGTCTATAACTGCCAGTTTGTGCCGCATGTATGCTGATGTAGTGGCACGTTTCCGTACGCCCGCAAGTCTTGGGCACAGGTGGACACAGACGATTTTTCTCAGTTTCTCGTTTGTCAGGGTTTTGTCACAATGGGGTGCCGCTGTGAGCTTAGAGTTGATAATAGATTTGCACTGGTAAAGTTTCTCCAGATGATACTGCACCTCAGCAATGGACACTCCACTTCGACAGGACTTATCTTCTTTGAGTCGGTAAAGAGCTCGCATAATTTGGAATTGGGTAATGGTTGTAGGCCTTTGCTGAACTTCTGGACATCACTGTACTCAACATAGTATCGTCTGATGTGGTGATAAACTGAAGGAATCATTACTATGTATACAAGGGGCTGTCTGGTTACCAACTGGTTCTTAAGTTTATGATAAACGTCGAATTTAGTATGTTAACATACTCGCGCTGTTTATCACAAGAGTCTTACATCGCTAGCTCATGTTTGTAGGAGAGAGACGACCCTTCACTACAGGCAGTGCGAAAATGTCAAACTTCGTTCGGAATACGTTGATCCTCATTAGAAACCAACACGGGCCTCACTGTATACTT
Source organism: Schistocerca americana (assembly GCF_021461395.2). NCBI lineage: Eukaryota > Metazoa > Arthropoda > Insecta > Orthoptera > Acrididae > Schistocerca > Schistocerca americana. The sequence goes on along the minus strand of NC_060119.1, from coordinate 457,884,030 downwards.
TGATCTAACAACGGGACGATCTGAGCAATTTGTCTTAACATTCTGTAATATGTTCAAGTCCCTATCGGAGTGAATTGTTAATGTGGCATTCAGTTTACTTAGAAAGTCCCTGCAAAGGCGCAGTTAAAGAAACTTGTAAATCGAAAGCAAGGATTTCGAAAAACAGCAGTGAATCCATAATGAGGCTGCGTAAGAAACTTGGAAATCGAAAGTACCGATTTCGAAAAAAACAGTGAATCCGGAACGAGGTTGCGTTGTCTTTGCAACGGTTTACAACACACCTAGCATCTTTACGACTGATCCAAGCTTTTAATTAGGAGTTCTCGAGGGCCGTTTTCTCCAACGGATATCTTCATCTGCGATAAATTTACCCACAACAACAGATGCCGACGGGAGTCGTCGACCATGGAGATGATATATACACACACCAAAAACATTTTGCGTCACCGCGGCTCCTAGACCTCCTGAAGATAGGCGCTGACTGTGGATATTGTATCACAGACACAGTCCCTGTGACTGTTCAGAGATGGCACTAAACCCGCCCAAAGATGTAAACAACCATGCATGAGCAGCACCTACTAGGCGGAGGGGGTCCGACAGCCGATCAGTTCCACTCATTATAACACGGTTCGTGCTGTCGGTAGTTTAACCATGCTTAGACCGTCAATACCGCGGTTCGATGGCGTCCACATTGTTACTTTGTGCCAGGAACGACCCTCAACGATGGAAGTGTCAAGGCATCTCGGAGTGAACCAAAGCATGTTGTTCGGATATGGAGGAGATACAGAGAGACAGGAACTTTCGTTGACATACCTCGCTCAGGGCACCCAAGGGCTACTACTGCAGTGTGTAACTGCTACCTACGGATTATGGCTCGGAAGAACCCTGACAGTAACGCCACCATGCTGAATAACGATTTTCGTGCAGCCACAGGACGTCGTGTTACGATTAAAACTGTGCGCAATAGGCTGCACGATGCGCAACTTCATTCCAGAGGCCCATGGCGAGGTGCATCTTCGCAACCACGACACCATGCAGCACGGTACAGATGGGCCCAACAATATGCCGAATGGACAGCTGAGGATTGGCATATGCCTTCAGTCAGACAATCGTCGGAGACGTATTTGGAGGCAACACGGTCAGCATAACGACATCGCTCGACTAGAGTGTCCAGCATACTCTCCAGCCATGAAGGCTATCCAACATGCCGGGATGGATTGAAAAGGGCTATTTATGGACGACGTTACCCACCAACCACTCTGAGGGATCCACTCCGAATCTCCGCCGAGGAGTGGGACAATCTGGACCAACAGTACCTTGATGAAGTTGTGGTCAGTATGCCATGCCGAATACAGGCATGTATCAATGCAAGAAGACGTTCTACTGGGTATTAAAAGTACCAGTGTGTACAGCAATCTGTACCACCACCTCTGAAGGTCTCGCTGTATAGTGGTACAACATGGAATGCGTGGTTTTCATGAGCAAGGGCGGAAATGATGTTTATGCTGATCTCTATTCCAATTTTCTGTACTGATTCCGGAACTCTCGCAATCGACATGATGCAAAACTTTTTTTATGTGTGCAGAAGAAATGAAATCTGGAAAATAACAAAAATGGTTCTAGAAATTCATATGAGCGGTGGCAGAAATGGTCCTAGAGACGCTGATGGGAAAGATAGTGCTTTCATTCAACATAATACCTCTCAACAAAAGGGCCACATTCCCGAGGTGAGTATGACCAGATACCTTGAAGCAATACTTCACTGTGGTGGTAAGTTGTTATGGGACCAAACTGCTGAGATCATCGGTCCCTAGGCTTACACACTACTTACTCTAACTTGTACTAACTTACGCTAAGGACAACACACGCACCCGTGCCCGAGGGATAACGCGACAGGGGGAGCCGTGCGAACCGTATGAATGTGCCCCAGACCGCACGGCTATCTCGCGCGGCAACGCTTCATGTTCTACACTTACGTGACTCCGGTTAACGCCCTAGTTCTAGAATGGTATTAAGTGTCAAACACTCTGCTTTTCATTGTGACTCAGAATTTTGGCCTTGCTGGGAAGTGGCTGGTTGATAAACGAAAGGTATTCATTGATGATATACGTTCCTTAACAAAGCGCTAGTACCTTACATCAAAAGCAATTAATGTATAGATACTTATACAACTGTTCATAGGATCTGAAGTGGAAGCATAAAGATGAATAGGTGGCAGTGATAATAATAACAGTTGACTGGGAGCACTGAAATACGTGTACTGATTAACAACTTCGTTACAATAAAATTTTTGCTTGCTTTAATTAATTTTAATTTTTTAATTACAACTCGAGAAAGTCTGCTAAAATGTGAGTCAAAGAATACATGGGGATAAAGAATAGAGATAGGAGGGTCACGAATAATATAAAGGCTATTCGGAAAGTAAGGAATGATAGGTCGCGAAATGGAAACCACAGTGAAAATCAAAACTGTTATATTTGCAACGGTTAGCAACACCTCACAGCTACTTCGCTACACAGTCGCGGCTCAGTTTAGGCATCTGTCGTAGTGTTGTACCAACTTTTCAATTCCCTCGTTATAGAAGACAGCCGCCAGTGCTTTTCGACAATTTTGTACTCTGGACTGCAGCTCGCTATGTGTGTCAGAATATTGTCTTCATAGCCAGCGGTTCGTTTGGGAAGAGATGAACCTCAGATGTATCCAATTAGGGGCTGTATTGTGTGTGATTAAACTCTTCCCATCGAAATCGCTGCGGGAGGATCTTCTTTGCCCCTGCAGAGAGCGGCTGACAATTGTCGTGTAGAAGGACCGGTATGACAGTTGCGTTATGTGGATTGCATAGCTTCAGGCGAAATCTTTCGCCAGGCCCTCTTACTTGGCGGCAGACGCTAATTTCTGGCCATCTTTACGTTCTGAGTGTGAGCTCTGAATTGAAAAGGGCGACATGAGCGACATGATGCGATCGATGGGCGTACTAGACACAGTGACCAACGCGTCTATGCGAAGCTTCATCAGATTTTCACTGTGTTTTTTTCTTTTTTCGACCGATCGTTCCTTACTTTCCGAATAACTCTCGTATTTGAAAAAGCCAAGCGAGTATAGTATAAGTGCAAGGTGAAGCATGTGTTTGATGGGTGTACGAAAGGGCTGAAGTTTGCCCCAACTATGATATAAGGTGAATGATAAAGAAATAAAGCAAAGACGCGTGGAAAACGTCATCAGATGACTGAATATTGCAAAAGGAATGCATAACAGTGCTTAAGTTCATGTCGCGCTTCCGGTTGACTGAAAGTTAGGCTTATGTTAACTGGGAAAGGTCACGAATCATGACGGATAAATTCAGAAGTCTCGATAAACGAGTACAGTCAATTTAGAGGAATGGCCCAACTAAGTAGCATTATTGAAACGCTATAAAAGCACGAAAATAATGAAGAGTGGTTGAAGATAGATGAGTGATACACTTAGCATAAGAATTCCTACAGTCATATTTACGTCGAAGAATTGAAAGGATGTTCCAAATGGACACGAAGTCACCGAAACAAAGCCATTTTTTCTGTAGCGCAGGTACTACACTATGCTTAAAAATCTCGGATCACAGCACTGCTTCGCATGTTACACGGATACTGGGAAAAAGGTGTACGCAGGAGCTAGACGCACTTGTCACATTCCAGGAAAACTGAAAACGTAAATGAACAACCGCCGGAATAAAGGCTTACTGCGAAAACTGCGTAATTTGGGTTCTCGGTAGCGACGTTATTCGGGTGATACGTTTGTTTATCGAGCCCATACTCAGTTAACATGAAACAAGAAGGAATCGTAGGGGGAACGAATTTTAAGACCGAAAAAGGATTACAACATGTAAAACTTGTTACGTACACTGTTGTGTGTGATATGCCGTATACGTACAGAGGAAAACCAAGGCGGAAGACTGGTGACGACCGATTAAAATATCTGCTGCTTGCTGACTTAAATGAACAGTAATCCTACAGAATTCGACATAAATAACATTCCTACAGCTCAGCATAAACGTCAGGCTGCAACGTGTTGGTGAAGGAGTCATTGAAATCCCCCACAAATATAGCAGGAAATGGGAAAATTTGGCGGAGCGAACTAATTTACTCACTTAAGAGAGTTTATGGAACCGCTGAACTGAATCCTCAAATAACGTATCAGCTGTCCTACAGGTGGTATCTACTCTGTATACCAAAGTCAGGCAGTACTAGAAAATTCCAGGTTTCTCTATGCCGCTGTATGTTTAATCCTGACCTGAAAATAGCTGACAGATTATGATTTTGGGTAGAATGTAGGAAACAAAAAGGAGTTTGTCAGGTGAACTGAAAGAATAAGAGGTAATTGAACTTGTATGCACATGTATCAAGGACGAATCCTTCCAAACAAATCAAACAGCCTTTGAGTAACTCGGTAAATGGAAAGCTCGAGGCAATGCAACTAGCAGAAGGGGATACACGTTTACGACTAAGCATAACAACATACGACAGCCAGTTCTGAATATTTATGCTGATTATTCTTGGAGAGATAAAGAACTGGATGGGCAGGCAAAGCGTTATAAATGAAAAAAAAACTGAATATTCCGTCAAAGCAAGAATCTTAAACACCGTTGCTCCATAGTTATCTGGATGATATAAAGCAAACATATATATATAAAGTTAATACTACATCTGGAAATGGAAATCAACTTATTTTGTCAGATTTCTTTATGTTGTGGGAATATTGCCATCGATTGGCTAACTTTAGGAGCTACATCCGTTCAGCGTCTATGGGATGACTGGAACTTAAGTTCCAGTCAAAATGTTATAAAAGAAGAACCACTATCGCGAATGACGCCCAATTTGGACAGAATTTCATTGAAGAAAGTGTGGGCGTAATTTTTTTAGGGGGGGGGGGGGGTGGAGGGCGGGGGTGTCTCAGTCTTCTGAGGGGATTGATGCGGCCCTCCACGATTCCTCTCCTGTGCTACCCTCCTCAAGCACTTGCAACCTGCGTCCTCAATTATTTCAGTTACTTGCTGGATGTATTCCAATCTCTGTCATCCTCTACAGTTTTTGCCCTGTAGACTTCCTTCTAGTACCATGGAAGTCATTCCCTCATGTCTTAACAGATATCCTATATTGTGTCCTTCTCCTTATCAGTGTTTTCGCATATTTCTTTCCTCTCCGATTCTGCGCAGAACGTCCTCATTCCTTACCTTCAGTCCACCTAATTTTCAGCATTCGTCTGTAGCACCACATCTCAAATGCTTGAACTCTTCTGTTCTGGTTTTCCCACAGTCTCTGTTTCATTACCATACTATGTTGTACTCCAGACGTACGTTCTCAGAAATTTCTTTCACAAATTAAGATCTATGTTTCATACTAGTAGACTACCTTTGGCCAGTAATGCCCTTTTGTGCATTGCTAGTCTGCTTTTGATTTCCTCCTTGATCCGTCCGCCATTAGTTATTTTACTACCTAGGTCGTTGAATTCCTTAACTTCATCTACTTCGTGATCATCAACCCTGATGTTAAGTTTCTCGCTGTTCTCATTTCTGCTGCTTCTCATTACTTTCACCTTTCTTCCATTTACTCTCAGTCTAAATTCTGTACTCATTAGATTGTTCATTCCGTTCAGCAGATCATGTAATTCTTCTTCATTTTCTCTCAGGATAGCAACGTCATCAGCGAATCGTATCATTGCTAACATTTCACCTTGAAATTTAATTCCACCCCTGAACCTTTCTTTTATTTCCATCACTGATAATTCGATGTACAGATTGAAGAATATGTGGGAAAGACTATGTCCCTGTCTTACACCCTTTTTAATCCGAGCACTTCGTTCTTTGTCGTCCACTCTTATTATTCCCTCTTGGCTCTTGTACATATTGTATGTTACCCGTCGCTCCCTATATCTTACCCCTACTTTTCTCTGAATTTCGAACATCTTGCACCATTTTACATTGTAGATGGCTTTTTTCAGGTCGACAAATCCTCTGAACTTGTCTTGATTTTTCCTTAGTCTTGCTTCCATTATCAACCGCAACGTCAGAATTGCCACCCTCGTGCTTTTACCTTTTCTAAAGCCAAACTGGTCGTCATCTAGGACATCGTCAATTTTATTTTCCATTCTTCTGTATATTATTCTTGTTAGCAACTTTGGATGCAGGAGCTGTTAAGCTGATTGTGCGATAATTCTCACACTTGTCAGCCCTTGCAATTTTCGGAATTGTGTGGCTGATATTTTTCCGAAATTCGGATGGTATGTTGCCAGACTCATACATGCTACACACCAGCATGAACAGTCGTTTTGATGCCACTTACCCCAATGATTTTAGAAATTCTGAGGGAACTTTATCTATCCCTTCTGCCTTATTTGATCTTAAGTCCTCCGAAGCTCTTTTAAATTCTGATTCTAACACTCGATCGCCCCATCTCTTCTAAATCGACTCATGTTTCTTCTTCTGTCACATCAGAGAAACGTTCCCCCTCATGGAGGCTTTCAACGTGTTCTTTCCACGTATCCGCTCTCTCCTTTGCGTTTAAAAGTGTAGTTCCCGTTGCGCTGTTAATGGTGCCTCCCTTGCTTTTAATGTCACCGAAGATAGTATTTCTTGTATGCTGAGTGTGTCCTTCCGACAATCATTTCCTGTTCGATTGCTTCACATTTATCATTCAACCAATTCGCCTTAGCTTCCCTGCACTTCCTATTACTTCATTCCTCAGCGACTTTTATTTCTATATTCCTGAGTTTCCGGGCACATTTTTGTACATCTACCTATCATCGACCAAATTAAGTATTTCTTCTATTACCACTGGTTTCTTCCCAGTTACCTTCTTTGTACTTATGATTTTATTTCCGACTTTTGTGATGTCCCTTTTTAGAGATGTCCATTCCTCTTCAACTGCGCTGCGTATTGAGCAATTCCTTACTGCTGTATCTATAGCCTTTAAGTGTATCTCGTCATTCCTTAGTACTTCTGTATCTCACTTCTTTTAGTATTGATTCTTTGTGGGTAATTCCTTAAACGTCAGTCTTGTCTTCATCATAAAAAAATGGATGTTTTTCCCCTAGATGGCGCTGTGAGCATCATAAAGTAAATGCGTTCGGCTACAAGAACTGACGAATCGCAATATGATGGCTGTGGTGTGATCTGCAAGATAAACCAATCATCCTATGCAACGTGCAAGACCGTAAAAATCTGACATTCAACAGCTGGGTAAGCCCATCCACCACGGCAAGCTCACACCACATAAGTTGGGAAATGTCGGGTTCTGAGGCCGCAAAACCGCCTGAAAACTAACAAACGCATCAGGGTTTTGACTGTTCTAAATCAGTTTCCAATTTTCAGGATGCCAAAAACGACATAAAAGCAACAATGAAATCGGTTTTTATTTACCGTGATTTTGGCGCAATTATATTTAGTATGCGCTCCACCATTTGTTGTAACACTTTAAGACAGGGGAACACCATGTTCCACAACAAATCAGTACCTCAGAGATTATGTTCAAAATACGCCGCTCAGTGTGTGCCTTCAATTCAGCTACGTTTGTAATCGAAGCACCGAATACAGCATCTTTCAGATAACTCAACAGAGTGACTAAGATCAGGAGATTTGTGGGGACAAGCTGCTTGGTTATGTTGGCTGATAAGTTTAGCATTTCCAAAATAAGTCTGCAGCAGCCGCTTTACTGTCTGTGCAATGCGCGGAGGAGTGCCATCTTGCATGACACTGACCCTATCCTCACATCTACACTGTTGAAGGGTAGCGCCGAAGACTCTCATAGCATAACAGGATTCGCAGGACCCATCTCCTTAAAAATATATGGCTCTAAGATAAACGATGCCGTCAAGCCGCAGCAATCAGTTACCTATGCAGAATAAAGCGATCGCAGGTGACGTGCAAGGAGGTTTTCCATTCCCCTTACTGTATTCTGCAGTTCTGTCTATTGACATGTCCCTTGAGATGGAACGAGCTTCGTCTTTCCATACGGTGTTCCATGGACAATTATTGTCCACTTCATCGCGAGCAAGAAATTCTAGAGCAAATACTTGTTCAAATGGCTCTGAGCACTATGGGACTTAACATCTGAGGTCATCAGTCCCCTAAAACTTAGACCTACTTAAACCTAACTACAATAAGAACATCACACACATCCATGCCCGAGGCAGGAGTCGAACCTGCGACCGTAGCGGTCGCGCGGTTCCAGACTGAATGGGCTAGAACCGCTCGGCCACAGTGGCCGGCAGCAAATATTTGTCTTACTGGCAGGTCAGTATATAGTAACTCTTGAAATGGGTAATTTTGTATGGATAGCAATGCACAATGTTTCGTGTAATTATATGCCACTTGTTCACAGGCACGTTCGAAGTTCATGTAATTCCCAGTGCACTGTACGTTTGCACACCATTGCTCGACCCCTGCTGTAGTGTTGTGGCCACATCTCCTACTGAGGTCACATCAGTTGTTTTCCTCTTACTAATCACATTGCTCTTAAAATAACACATCTTCCGAATTTCGTTATCATTTTCACCAGACCCTCGGCAGACGTCGGACCAACGCCATTTTCGATATCCTTGAGGCACGCAGTCACCATTCGTGTGAAGGAACTTTATCAGCAGCGCGTGATTTTGCAGTCAGACATCATGCCGAGCGTCTCAGACGCAAACTGTAGAACAGATGTATACCCTGCGTCTTTCATTTGGCATATTCTGACACTTACAGTGCCATCTAGTGTAAATCCTTCATTAAAGTTTTTGTTTCCGTAACATTCTTCCCTTCACCGATAATATTTCATTCAAATTTGACGTCACTCGGAGCAGCGATTCGTTTTTTACAGGGCTTTGAATTTGGACTTTAATATACACCAATGCGCCAAAAAAATTGGTATGGGCATGCACATTCAAATGCAGAGATATGTAAGCAGGTGGAATACGGAGCTGCGGTCGGCAAGTACCTAGCTCAGTTGTTAGATCGGTCACATCTGCTACAAATGCAGGTTATCGAGATTTACGTGAGTTGAACGTGGCGTTATAGTCGGCGCATGAGCGCTGGGACACAGCATCTGCGTGTTAGCGATAAAGTGGGGATTTTCCTGTACCACCATTTCACTAGTGCACCGTGAATATCAAAAATCTGGTAAAACATCAAATCTCCGACACTGCTGTGGCCGGAAAAAGATCCTGCAAGAACGGGACCAACGATGGGCGAAGAGAATCGTTCAACGTGACGGAAGTGCAACCCTTCCGCAAATTGCTGTAGATTTCAATGCTTGTCGATCAAAACGCGTCAGCGTGCGAAATATTCAACAAAACATCATCGATATGGGATTTCGGATGCGGAGGTCCACTCTTGTACGCTTGATACAAGGCTTTACGCTCGCCTGGGCCCTGCTCTACACCGACATTGGGCTATAGATGACTAGAAAAATGTTGCCTGGTCGCACGAATCTCGTTTCAAATTGTATCGAGCGGATTGACGTGTTCGGGCGTGGAGACAACCTAATGAATCCATGGACCCTGCATGTCAGCAGGGGACTGTTCAAGCAGGTGGAGGCTCAGTGACGTTGTGGGGTGTGTGCAGTTGATGTGGGACCCCTGATATATCTATATACGACTCTGAAATGTGGCACGTACTTAAGGATCTTGTCTGATCACATGCATCTGTTCGTGTCAATTGTGCATTCCGACGGACCTGGGCAATTCCAGCAGGACAATCAGACACCCCACACATCTAGAATTGCTACAGAGTGGTTACACGAACAACCTTCCCAGTGTAAACATTTCCAATATCTAAACTCCCTTGACATGAGCATTCGTGAGCATATCTAGGATGGGAATGAGATTTTCATGCGCTCATATCAAACTTACTGGCAGATTGAAACTGTATGCCGGACCGAGACTCGAAATCGGGACCTTTCGCGGGCAAGTGCTCTACAAACTGAGCTACCCAGGCAAGACTCACGACCCGTCCTCACAGCTTCAATTCTCCCAGTACCTCGTCTCCTACCATCCAAACTTCACAGAAGCTCTTCTGCGAACCTTGCAGAACTAGCACTCCTGGAAGAAAGGATATTGGTAGAGCACTTGCCCGCGAAAGGCAAAGGTCCCGAGTTCGTGTCTCGGTCCGGCACACAGTTTTAATCTGCCAGGAAGTTTCATATCAGCCCACACTCCGCTGCAGAGTGAAACTCTCATTCTGGAAACATCCCCCAGGCTGTGGCTAAGCCATGTCTCCGCAATATCCTTTCTTCCAGGAGTGCTAGTTCTGCAAGGTTCGCAGAAGAGCTTCTGTACTGGCAGAACTGAAGCTGTGAGGACTGGTCGTGAGACGTGCCTGGGTAGCTCAGTCGATAGAGCACTTGCCTTCGAAAGGCAAAGGTCCCGAGTTCGAGTCTCGGTCCGGCACACAAGTTTAATCTGCGGGGAAGTTTCATATCTGGGATGCCTTGTAACATGCTGTTCGGAAGAGATCTCCTCCCCCTCATACTCTTACAGATTTATAGACAGCCCTGAACGATTCATAGAGTCAGTTTCCTCGAGCACAACTTCAGACAGCAGTCGAGTCCATGGCACGTCGTGTCGCGGCACTTCGGCGTGCTCTTGAGAGGACCCTACACGATACTTGGCAGGTGTACCAGTTCCTTTGGCGCTTCAGTGTAGTCACTCTGTACTTCAAACCTGTCATGGCTTTTCATTTAAGTAAACATTCCACTTTATACTTGTAGTGTAACGGTAAATTTCTTCTGTACAAAATGGTCTTCCTACTTCATGAGACATAACGGTGTGTAGACTGTCTTCGAATGCCTCCACTTTAAATTGCACTTCCACTCTGGCAATTTCGTTACGCAAATTCCTGCAGCCAAGCCACATCCCTTACAATTTCTCAAATTCGCACAGCCCAAAGCCCTGTGAGCACCACCTGCAGGTAACCTGCCACTAGCTACAAAAGCTTCACAGGAAGCACCAACTCACAGGAAGTAGCTCTTTCCGAAGAAGTGACACGCCAACCGAGAACAGACACGTATTTATGTATGTATGAGTTTGCATATGCATGCCTTCACGTGGGAAACTGAGGTAAAAAGAAAAATAAAAAAAAAACAGGAAGACACCTGCCACAGGCATGGTGCTGCAGGGGATGCAAAGGAAGCGGCCGCTTTAATCTCTCGGTGGCAGCACACCAGCGCCGCCTGGATTCACGCATACAAAGGAGGCGCCGGCTCACTGCCGTGCCGCCAGCATCGGCTTATACGGGTAATGCGACCACATGTCGTCGCTGCTCAGCTCTGCCCTCGGCGGCAAACGGAATTTTAACGACCGAGTCTGACAGCTAGGCTGCCCCTGTCATTTTCACTGGCACTCACCTTCCTTCAGAGTCATTTGCGAATGTGACCGCAGATCGTTGAGAGCGCTTAAACGAGCTTCTCGGTGCGGCAGGATTGAAGTCAATAGCCACTGGTAATGGCTTCACCTGGTTACCGCTGTAGGTAGCCGAGGTAGTGCTTTTTACTCCCAACATAATTCACACCAGTCGTTGTGCGGGATGAGTCCACCGCTACCGCAGCGGGCGCAGAGTCACGAATGCACGAGCAGTTCGTGCTTTGCTAGCGATCGCAGCGATGCTTCCCAACTGCCAAAAAGGTACGATAATTGGATCCTGATCCGAGGCACCGCTAGGGATTGTCTCAGGACCCCTATTTCACAACCTATTTGCGACATAGCTCACTTTGAAGACATTGAAAGCGAAATAATAGTAAACATTTATTAGACACTATGCAGTTACCGAACTCCAGGATATACTTTTCTTGATACTATGTGATAGGAATATGAACTGGTTAGTGAAAGGGCAGCATACAACTGACCATGCAGAAACCCTGTGATCGTAAATCAGTTCTAACGTATTTGAGTGTCTGGGCCTTGTTTATTACTGTTGCAAACGAAATCTTGAGGGGAAACTGAAGTTACTTACAGCGAATGAGTAAATCGGTTGGAGTCTTTGCTACATGAGATTTAAAATAGACCTCGCCAGCTGCTGGATTTGTGAGGTTAGTAGTGTCAATGACATTACTTCGAACGGCTTTAAGCTGCCAAGAGGAAGCATTACCAAGTTTCCGACGATTCAGATTTACTAAAAGACAGATTTTCCGTTACAGTCTACTGCAAGGAAGGAAACAAAACTGCATATTGTTGTGTGTACTGTTACGCTTTCAAATTATAACTAAGGAGAAACAATATGTATGGGAAAACAACTTGTCTAGTGGTTTACATGCCCTTTCAAAAAAGGAAACAGATGGAAAAAAGTAAGTAGGTTGCTTATTATTTCAAGAGTGATCGTCAGAACGGTTAAAACATTTACCCCACTGTGAGACCAGATGGTCAATTCCTTCACAAGATGTGGAGATACGGTGGAATTTGAAAAAAGTGACATAATATTTGCAAAAGGTCATTAAAAGGCGGTAGAATATTTTTAAAAATTATTATTTATTTGATTAAAATTTTTTTCAGTAAGCAGATATGAGTCAAATAAATTGTTTTTATTTTTGATAAACCCTACCAAAAAAGCCCTTAAGAAGTTCTGTATTATGACCGTAGATCGGATATTTCTTACTTCATATAAATTTAATAATATATACAGGTAATTTGGTGTCGGTAGTTCGAAATTGGTAACTGTAATTTACATTCAAAATCTACATCCAACTTTTACAACTAATGACATCGTACACTAAAATACTGGAAAAGTTCTAGAAAATATTTCTGGACTACGGTTTCTCAGGAATCTTAGAAAAAAATTGAAGTAATCGTATTTTATTTTCTCGAGATTCTTGTGAATGGTTTCCAAGTAAATTTTTTTACTCTTTCTTCTACATTCATGATTTGTCCATTCTCAAGCATACCCCGAGAAATTTTTCTGCTTTTATATCATTATTTTCGTGATTTCTTGATTTTGGTCAGTCTTGCGTGTGTGTGTGTGTGTGTGTGTGTGTGTGTGTGTGTGTGTGTGTGTGTGTGTGTGTTGGGGGGGGGGGGGGGGGTGCGGGGAGTCGGGGGGAGGGGGGAGAGAAGAGGTGGGAGTTCTCATGACCTTATACAGAGGGTTCTTTCTTTTTGCTTTTAGAGCAGCTGCCTCATAATCATTTAATTTTGTCACGTTATTGATGTTTTTTGTCTCCTCCTCGAGAGACTTTGGTTTTGTTCCTCTTTTTGCTTTTCTTCTAATTGAACTTCTCTTTTCCTTCCACATTCTTCAATATGAGCAGTATAATTTCTGTGCAATTGCTGTCCATATCTAAAGAGTTGGCCCGCATCTCGTGGTCGTGCGGTAGCGTTCTCGCTTCCCACGCCCGGGTTCCCGGGTTCGATTCCCGGCGGGGTCAGGGATTTTCTCTGCCTCGTGATGGCTGGGTGTTGTGTGCTGTCCTTAGGTTAGTTAGGTTTAAGTAGTTCTAAGTTCTCGGGGACTGATGACCATAGATGTTAAGTCCCATAGTGCTCAGAGCCAGCCATCTAAAGAGTTGTGAGTGAATGGTCACAGATACAAACCCTCATTTAGCTCTCACATTCTTTCGGTCATCGTTGTCTCGACTCCCACTTACGTGTGCTTCTAAAAAAATGGTTCAAATGGCTCTGAGCACTATGCGACTTAACTGCTGAGGTCATCAGTCACCTAGAACTTAGAACTAATTAAACCTAACTAACCTAAGGACATCACACACATCCATGCCCGAGGCAGGATTCGAACCTGCAACCGTAGCGGTCGCTCGGTTCCAGACTGTAGCGCCTAGAACCTCACGTCCACTCCGGCCGGCTGTGTGCTTCTGAATGGAATATCTTCTCTCTACGTCCGTATTTTCTTGGGACAATGTCAGAGAAGCTTTAACAAGTTTCGATAGATTTTGGTTCTATGGATCACGAGTCTCTCCATTAGATGTGCTGCTGCCAGTAATAGTGAACAGCATTGTTGTCTAAGCTGGGACATACTTTCAAACTGTAGTACCTTCCACTCCTCTAATATGTAATCTTGTCAGACATCGAATGAAATAATTTTAGCAACTTCTCTCTGCTATATATTATTTATTGGTTTAAAAAGCATAAACATTTTCAGTGGTGCTCTTGATAACCACGTCTCTTCCATCACATGTTTGCTAGTCGTATTGTAGTGTTTTTGGCCGACCGGTGTGGCCAAGCGGTTAAAGGCGCTTCAGTCTGGAACCGCGCGACCGCTACGGTCGCAGGTTCGAATCCTGCCTCGGGCATGGATGTGTGTGATGTCCTTAGGTTAGTTAGGTTTAAGTAGTTCTAAGTTCTAGGCGACTGATGACCTCAGCAGTTAAGTCACATAGTGCTCAGAGCCATTTGAACCATTTGTAGTGTTTTTGTATATTCCATAGAAATAACTTGTCACGACCTTCCAGTTTACTAATCTCTTCAGTTACTTGCGAGATAACAGCTAGCTGCTCAAAAGGAAACAGACTAGCCAGTTTAAAGAGTTCATTACGAAGAACTTCAGAAATACACTCCTGGAAATGGAAAAAAGAACACATTGACACTGGTGTGTCAGACCCACCATACTTGCTCCGGACACTGCGAGAGGGCTGTACAAGCAATGATCACACGCACGGCACAGCGGACACACCAGGAACCACGGTGTTGGCCGTCGAATGGCGCTAGCTGCGCAGCATTTGTGCACCGCCGCCGTCAGTGTCAGCCAGTTTGCCGTGGCATACGGAGCTCCATCGCAGTCTTTAACACTGGTAGCATGCCGTGACAGCGTGGACGTGAACCGTATGTGCAGTTGACGGACTTTGAGCGAGGGCGTATAGTGGGCATGCGGGAGGCCGGGTGGACGTACCGCCGAATTGCTCAACACGTGGGGCGTGAGGTCTCCGCAGTACATCGATGTTGTCGCCAGTGGTCGGCGGAAGGTGCACGTGCCCGTCGACCTGGGACCGGACCGCAGCGACGCACGGATGCACGCCAAGACCGTAGGATCCTACGCAGTGCCGTAGGGGACCGCACCGCCACTTCCCAGCAAATTAGGGACACTGTTGCTCCTGGGGTATCGGCGAGGACCATTCGCAACCGTCTCCATGAAGCTGGGCTACGGTCCCGCACACCATTAGGCCGTCTTCCGCTCACGCCTCAACATCGTGCAGCCCGCCTCCAGTGGTGTCGCGACAGGCGTGAATGGAGGGACGAATGGAGACGTGTCGTCGTCAGCGATGAGAGTCGCTTCTGCCTTGGTGCCAATGATGGTCGTATGCGTGTTTGGCGCCGTGCAGGTGAGCGCCACAATCAGGACTGCATACGACCGAGGCACACAGGGCCAACACCCGGCATCATGGTGTGGGGAGCGATCTCCTACACTGGCCGTACACCACTGGTGATCGTCGAGGGGACACTGAATAGTGCACGGTACATCCAAACCGTCATCGAACCCATCGTTCTACCATTCCTAGACCGGCAAGGGAACTTGCTGTTCCAACAGGACAATGCACGTCCGCATGTATCCCGTGCCACCCAACGTGCTCTAGAAGGTGTAAGTCAACTACCCTGGCCAGCAAGATCTCCGGATCTGTCCCCCATTGAGCATGTTTGGGACTGGATGAAGCGTCGTCTCAGGCGGTCTGCACGTCCAGCACGAACGCTGGTCCAACTGAGGCGCCAGGTGGAAATGGCATGGCAAGCCGTTCCACAGGACTACATCCAGCATCTCTACGATCGTCTCCATGGGAGAATAGCAGCCTGCATTGCTGCGAAAGGTGGATATACACTGTACTGGTGCCGACATTGTGCATGCTCTGTTGCCTGTGTCTATGTGCCTGTGGTTCTGTCAGTGTGATCATGTGATGTATCTGACCCCAGGAATGTGTCAATAAAGTTTCCCCTTCCTGGGACAATGAATTCACGGTGTTCTTATTTCAATTTCCAGGAGTGTACTTTTTATTTGCTCAAAGCAGAAAGCTTCAAAACACGAGCCAAAGGAAGTTGTGAATCAAAAGTGTTTGGCTTAGATAACGCTGTATGACTTTGCTGAACATTTATGCAAAGATATTATGAAATGAAGTTCTGCTTCCTTAAAGCATCAACTATGGCGTTATAGGATATGGATCAAACAGCAGCACAATTGTTTTTCAGAAGTATATGCTTAGAAAACTAATATTTAATACCCTCCCACAGATCCAAAATTCTGAAAGTCGTAAAGTAAGTCACCTTGTTGTTCTATGCCTCAAAAACTTGTGATAGGGAATGTTAAACTAAGACTGAATTCCTTCAATTTCTACCTAGCGAACAGGCCAGTCATTAAAATAATGGTAAATACTGACCAGAAATACAATGCGTCTTCATCGAAACGTTCCATAGCCATTACGCAGGCATTGTACATTGTATGACTTTGGAAATTTCCGGTGTTTAATCATATACAACCGCTCGCTCACCGATAGATCTGTACCTACGGATTGGAAAATTGCGCAGGTCGCACCAGTGTTTAAGAAGGGTAGTAGGAGTAGTCCATCGAACTACAGACCTATATCATTGACGTCGGTTTGCAGTAGAGTTTTGGAGCATATACTGTATTCAAACATTATGAATCACCTCGAAGGGAACGATCTATTGATACGTAATCAGCATGGTTTCAGAAAACATCGTTCTTGTGCAACGCAGTTAGCTCTTTATTCGCACGAAGTAATGGCCGCTATCGACAGGGGATCTCAAGTTGATTCCGTATTTCTAGATTTGACAACGTTCCTTACAAGCGACTTCTAATCAAGCTGCGGGCCTATGGGGTATCGTCAGTTGTGCGACTGGATTCGTGATTTCCTGTCAGGAAGGTCGCAGTTCGTAGTAATAGACGGTAAATCATCGAGTAAAACTGAAGTGATATCAGGTGTTCCCCAGGGAAGCGTCCTGGTACTTCTGCTGTTCCTGATCTATATAAATGACCTAGGTGACAATCTGAGTAGTTCTCTTAGGTTGTTCGCAGATGATGCTGTAATTTACCTCTAGTAAGGTCATCCGAAGACCAGTATCAGTTGCAAAGCGATTTAGAAAAGATTGCTGTATGGTGTGGCAGGTGGCAGTTGACGCTAAATAACGAAAAGTGTGAGGTGATCCACATGAGTTCCAAAAGAAATCCATTGGAATTCGATTACTCGATAAATAGTACAATTCTCAAGGCTGTCAATTCAACTAAGTACCTGGGTGTTAAAATTACGAACAACTTCAGTTGGAAAGGCCACTAGATAATATTGTGGGGAAGGCGAGCCAAAGGCTGCGTTTCATTGGCAGGACACTTAGAAGACGCAAGTCCACTAAAGAGACAGCTTACACTACACTCGTTCGTCCTCTGTTAGAATATTGCTGCGCGGTGTGGGATCCTAACCAGGTAGGATTGACGGAGGACATCGAAAGGGTGCAAAAAAGGGCAGCTCGTTTTGTATTATCACGTAATAGGGGAGAGAGTGTGGCAGATATGATACGCGAAGTGGGATGGAAGTCATTAAAGAAAAGACTTTTTCGTCGCGGCGAGATCTATTTACGAAATATCAGTCACCAGCTTTCTCTTCCGAATTCGAAAATATTTTGTTGAGCCCAACCTACATAGGTAGGAATGATCATCAAAATAAAATAAGAGAAATCAACGCTCGAACAGAAGGGTATAGGTGTTCGTTTTTCCCGCGCGCTGTTCGGGAGTGGAATGGTAGAGAGATAGTATGATTGTGGTTCGATGAACCCTCTGCCAAGCAGTTAAATGTGAATTACTGAGTAGTCATGTAGATGTAGATGTAGATGTAGATTATCTGCTGTGTAAGAGCCTAGACACTTTTTTTTATTGGTACTATGTCTGTTTGGTCCCAGCATAAGGCATTTACTTAGGGAAAGCTGGCTTCAGAAAGGGCTTCACATAATTTCTGATGTAACGTTTCACCATCACACTTGCGTTTAAAGCCAGTTCTTGTATGACGCATTGTTATGGAACGCTAGCTTTCTGACTAATTTCAACATTTGTAGTCTCATCAAAATTTTTTGTGTAATATAATGAACATGGTTCTTTTAACATATGTTTCCGGAAATAAGATGCCAGGCAATCAGTTATCTCATTTTCATAGACGAAAGTGAGAAATCTCCGGAAACTCTGTCAGGAAACATCTTCTTGAAAAAGTTACAAATATAGTTTGTTGAATCCTTGGAGTAACTATAAATCATTGATTTGGTGTCCAAATCAGTGCAGGAATTTGTAACTGTCCTTGGTACTTAACATCTGTGTTGGAGCACAAACCGAACTTGAAGGATTTGACTGATCTGAAAGTTGTAAATGTTACATATGTGACCCATAATTAGTTTCGAAGTTACACTAATGGTTTGTTGAAAGTGAATGATTCAAAATTACCTGAAAATTTGTGTGTTGCAAAAGTAACAGGACAAGAGCACACACTGAAAAATACGAGTAGATCACTTTCACTAAATTCCGCTCCCTGTCCCGGATCACCCCCCCCCCCCTTCACCTCCTGGCCCCCTCTCCCCAAATAGATACTTTATTTTTGAAACTATCTTTATTTCCAAGCCAGTCACTACGGAAATTTCTATCAAGAATTTTCTATAAAAAGATTTAGAAGCCCTGAGGTTCGATTTTATCTACTTTCATCGTTGGAGCACTCGACAACATATGAACTAACCTGAATATAGAAACCTGAAAACAAAAGCAAATAAAAGTTTCAGTGGATTGGAAATGCAAATTACAGGTTTAATTTCAAGGTTTTGACTGTTTTAAGTCTGTGTTCTTCGGAATATATTATATCTATTGAAATATTGCGTCATTTTGTGTGGAACAGAGATGGCATCATACGCAAAATTACAGGAAATGTCTACAAATCATTTCAGTGAAACATACTCTCACAGAATTATATATTATCTACATCAAATATGGGAGTCGTTGACTCTGTTTAGTTCATGTACGTGTCATCCACCTAATCACCATTTGAGATATATTACTTAAAAGTATTATGTCCCTACAGTAGAGAGCTACTACTTTTAAACTAAGTATTTTAAATGGCGATTAAGAGGATGACAGGTAAATGTGTTAGATAGAGCCAACGACTCCCGCGTTGATTCTATGTGAGTATGCTTCACTGAATTACTTCCTGTAATTATGCTTATTGTAATGATACCATCTCTGTCTGTTTGTTTTGACTGAGACATCTAGTTAGAAAAATAAATATTTTTGTGAAAGATTCGAAACAATATTTAGAGATTATACGCACGTTGAAGACATCCGTAAGTGACATTCTTGTTAGAGTCGATGTGACCTCCCCATTTACTAACATCCTAGTATTAGATGCAACGGAGATCATAAAGGAGAAACTTGCGCCAGATGTCTGTAACTTAAATGATTTATGTCTTCGATCGAGCTGTTTTAAATACAACGATAAATTCTGTGAACAGACTGGCGGTCTTGCTATAGGCTCGCCCATTCCGCCAGTAGCAGCTGACATTTTCATGGAGTAGCCATTAAGTAATATTCCTTTGAAGCCTTCCTGTTGGGTCTGCTATGTGGCCACACAGCGAAGAAGAGCTTCCCGTATTCTATAAATTCTTAAGCGGAGTTCACCCTATAATTAACTTTACCTTACAGTCTGAAAGTGTGGTCTGTCTTCTGTTCCTAGATGTGTTCGTATGCAGAAGATCTCACAATACTCTAGGACACAGAGTGTATAGAAAGCCTATTCACACAAGTAAGGTCCGCATCTCGTGGTCGTGTGGTAGCGTTCTCGCTTCCCACGCCCGGGTTCCCGGGTTCGATTCCCGGCGGGGTCAGGGATTTTCTCTGCCTCGTGATGGCTGGGTGTTGTGTGCTGTCCTTAGGTTAGTTAGGTTTAAGTAGTTCTAAGTTCTAGGGGACTTATGACCACAGCAGTTGAGTCCCATAGTGCTCAGAGCCATTTGAACCATTTTGAACCACACAAGTAGGTACTTGATGCCACTTCGTCGGCCGTCGTGGCCGAGCGGTTCTAGGCGTGCTAATCCGGAACCGCGCTGCCACTACGGTCGCAGGTTCGAATCCTGCCTCGGGCATGGATGTGTGTGATGTCCTTAGGTTAGTTAGTTCTAAGTCTATGGGACTGATGACCTCAGATGTTAAGTCCCGTAGTGCTCAGAGCCATTTGAACCAATTGATGCCACTTGGCAATATCACCCAGCCCAGAAGCAAGCAGTGCTCAACAAACTGTTTTCACCTGCCTTCTGTATCAGCGATAACAACAGCTTGGAATCGGAGTTGGATTTACAAAGAAGAGGAAACGCCTCCTTGCTCAGTTAAGTTAACGTTTGTTTCTGGGGCCAAAGCTGGTATTCGGGCCACTTTCTTCAGTCCAAACAAAATAAAAGATTTTTCCCGACAAAAAGTGTATGCACCTGATTACCTGGACACTGCTGGCGTCTATGAAATGACGTGTGGCTACTTCAGAGTGTATATAGACGAAATGCGAAGAACTGTTAAAGGACGTATTGATGAACGCGGACACCGCACGCGGCTAAACCAAAGCGTGAATTTCGCGGTAGTGGCACATCACGACAGCTGTGGCCCAGACGTCTATATCAATAACTTAACGTGTACTCCCATAGGCAACCATCACTTATAGAAGTAAAGTCCGAGAAGGGACTGAAATTTCTAAGGACGCATTTAACTTCAATGGAAAGATGACTATAGGCTTCCGGCATCATGATTCATCGCCATCATGGAAGTGAATACGCGGCCGCGACTTTCGAGCAATACAAACAACTCTTTGGAAGCCACCTCTGCGGACAATTATTTATTTCGATAATCTCCATCCTGTTGTGACCGTTTCGCTTCTAGCCAATCTTCATGGCCCGACAATAGCAGCAAGAGGAATTTTAACCAATAACTCTCGTCCAGCATACGTGCGCGAATACAGTCTGGAACAGCGCGACCGCTACGCTCGCAGGTTCGAATCCTGCCTCGAGCATGGATGTGTGTGATGTCCTTAGGCTAGTTAGGTTTAATAAGTTCTACGTTCTAGGGGACTGACGACTTCAGAAGTTAAGTCCCATAGTGCTCAGAGCCATACGCGCAAGAAAAAATCTCTATGTAACGAACGAGGTTGGCCCACTAATGGCAGCCAAAAGTGTTTGACCCTATAATCTCACTTCTCCGGCGCAAACGGGGGAAAACTCCCCGTTATATGAGAACGCTGGACTCGTCTCTCATAGTGTTCAGCCATCTATGGCCACTACAAGATCGTGAAGAAATCCAAGCAGAGGGGTCGAAATGTCGATTGTTTGTAAGAAATCTGACGCAGCCTAACAACCAAGAAGATTTTAACTACTTATATCTCATTTTTATTTATCTTGTTCTACAGGAAGTTGAGAATATGAATCAGAAATTTGAGTCCAAAAGTCAGGATACAACAAAGCTATTGAATATTCTTTCTCATGAAGTCACTTTGTTAAAAGCTAGGATTCCTGGATTTCACTTAGATGTGCTGCATTTCAAAGTTGAGGCTCACTTGCACCCACATCTCTATCTTGGGTTGAATGCGAGACAACACTTTCTTCAATGAAGGTTTCTGATAATGAAATGAAATAGTTGCGTCATACATGTGATCAATTCCTTCCAGAACTCATAAAACAAATGAGGCAACGGCTTCCTGTGAACAATGAAGTTCTTCAAGATATGTAACTCTTTTCTCTGGGCCGGCCGCGGTGGTCGAGCGGTTCTAGGCGCTTCAGTCCAGAACCACGCGACTGCTACGCTCGCAGGTTCGAATCCTGCCTCCGGCATGGATGTGTGTGTGATGTCCTTAGGTTAGTTAGGTTTAAGTAGTTCCAAGTTCTAGGGGACTGATGACCTCAGATGTTAAGTCCCATAGTGCTCAGAGCCATTTGAACAACTTTTTTATTTTCTCTGGGAGAATGTCGAAAGCCAGCAAAACGTCCTGTTATCGAATTGGCAATACTCTTTGTTCAGAATCCTAGTGTCATTTCATTAATAGATAATATCTGAAAAAAACTGACACCATAGAAAATGGACTGAAGTAAGACATACGGTAAAATTTTGGAGTGAAGTTGGTTCATAGAGAGATGCTAGTGCAAAAAAAAAAAAAAAAAAAAACATTGGCTGAAATAGTAAAAATTGCATTCAGTGTTCTTTCCTTTCCGCATTCGAATGTAGATATCGAAAGGGTACTAAGCGAACTGAATGTAATGATAACAAAACAATATAAACTCAATGTGAAAACCTCGCATTTCATTTTGGCTATAAGGTATGGACATGAGTGCAGGGTAATATTGCCGCGACTGTGATCTACCCAAGGACATTGTTGGGGAAATTATAAGCTTGCAGAACTACACTTCCCAAGAATCATCGTCGTTGTAAGACAATGCAGTGTCTGTGGTAGATTCTGACGGATAGAAACATTTTTAAGGAGATCACAATATACAGCTCACATAATGTACGCGATAGTATTCTATATGGTGCCCATCATAAAACGTGGTATAATTGTAACACTACCTTTAGGGCCATTTTAATTGTTTCACGTTTTCAGTTTCAAACTTCACTACATTATACACTGCCACAAAAAGATAGTACAAGCTATCAAAAGTTTGCAATTCACTTTAGACTTATTGTTGCTACAGTGCATATGCAGTACATAAAATTATGATATTGTTAGACCAATAGCACAAGGGATTCTGAGGTAACAAGTATTGACAATGCTGAAACACCCATATTAGTATGTGGTGTAGCCTTCATGGAAGGTAATGCCATTGATGACTCTGGCATCTAGTCTATCGTACGGATGGCAAATACTGCCCTGAGATAAGTTGTACCACACCTGCCACCTGCTAGACTGCTTAGTTCTGTAACAGTTGTTGGTTGATAAGACGCACGAACCTCTTCTTGACCCATCACATGCAGCACGATTGGAAACGAGTCCGGAGATGGTGCTGGGTAGGGCTACTGCTGCAAATCTGCGGAGGGCATTGGATTACATGGGCGGTGTGTGGGCAAGCATTATGCTGCTGGAACAGCACACCACCCTCCAGTCGCAAGAATGGCAAAAGAACGGGTCTAACAACATTCAACGTGCCAAACACTGATTACTCTCCACTCCAGAAACAGCACAGGTGAACGAGAGTTGTAACTTATGGCACCCCAAAGCATAAGGCATGCGGTGGGGCCAGTGCGTCATGGACGAATGCACTTTAAGAGACAGTGCTCACCAGTTCTACGTCGTATGCCCAAACGACCATTGTCTGCATGCAGGTAGAATCTGCTTTTATCACGGAAGAACACTGCGCGCCATTCCATCTTCCAAGTGGTCCTTTGACGGCACCCACCGGTCGAGTCGTGTGAGTCGATGCTGTGGCTTGAGTAGAAAACGGGTGATGGTTGTCCGTGTCTGTAGTCCCACTGCCAATAACCGGTTCGCAGCAGTTGTGTTGACACCTTTGGCTCACAAGCCCTTTCATCCGTGGTGTGGTAACTGTGCTATCTGCCACTGTCGCTCTTTCACCAAGACGATCCTGACAGAACTTGTGCTGCTTGGACGCCGAGAACCATATCTGTGGATGTGAGAATGATCACTTGACCACTGATACCAGCATCGTGGCACAACTGACGCAGCAGGTCCAAACTCCATAAGGAACATCCCGCCTCTTGGATGGCCACAATTTGACCCTTTTCAGACTCCCTCAGATGACTGTAAAAAAGCACGAGTGCGTCTTCGTGGCATGGTTGCCTGCTTGCATCACGCGCTTGCACCAGTCTGAGCATTCTGGCATTCCCTATTAATGGATAGAAACAGATAGCGCTCTGGTAGCTATGCCACTGCGATCTCTCTTGGCAGACGACTTTGAAACCATTATCACTACATCTACTATCCCCCAGGTAGCATATACGATTATCCGATCCAAATCTACGTCGGCTTTCCCGGGCCGGAAGGGTCTCATATGATAACCGCGCTTGTTAGCTCTAGTGCTTTTCTGCTTTTTTTTTTTTTTTTTTTTTTTTTTTTTTTTTTTTTTTTTTTTTTTTTTTTTGAAGGGTTCGATGCGTTTGATTTCCATATTTGGAAACGTGCTTTTGAAATAACTACTGCGACTGAGAGATAGACAGACATGGTACAGTAGGAAAGTGGCTTTCAGTTAATACGACCATAGGCGTAATGGCGTGCTGAGAATCTGTAAATGGGCAATATGAAAGTTATTGTCTGGTGTAGAAGATGTTCTTACATTTTTCCAGAAAATGATGCACTACTGGCCATTAAAATGGCTACACCACGAAGATGACGTGCTACAGACGCGAAATTTAACCGACAGGAAGAAGATGCTGTGATATGCAAATGATTAGCTTTTCAGAGCATTCACACAAGGTTGGCGACGGTGGCGACACCTACAACATGCTGACATGAGGATAGTTTCCAACCGATTTCTCACACACAAATAGCAGTTGACCGGCGTTGCCTGGTGAAACGTTGTAGTGATGCCTTGTGTAAGGAGGAGAAATGCGTACCATCACGTTTCCGAATTTGATAATGGTCGGATTGTAGCCTATCGCGATTTCGGTTTATCGTATCGCGACATTGTTGCTCGCGTTGGTCGAGTTCCAATGACTTAGCAGAATATGGAATCGGTGGGATCAGGGGGGTAATACGGAACGCCGTGCTGGATCCCAACGGCCTCGTCTTACTAGCAGTCGAGATGACAGGCATCTTATCCACATGGCTGTAAGGGATCGTGCAGCCACGTCTCGATCCCTGAGTCAACAGATGGGGACGGTTGCAAGACAACAACCATCTGCACGAATAGTTCGACGACGTTTGCAGCAGCATGGACTATCAGCTCGGAGACCATGGCTGCGGTTACCCTTGACGCTGCATCAGAGACGGGAGCTCCTGCAATGGTGTACTCAACGACGATCCTGGGTGCACGAATGGCAAAACGTCATTTTTTTCGGATGAATTTAGGTTCTATTTACAGCATCATGATGGTCGCATCCGTGTTAGGCGACATCGCGGTGAACGCACGTTGGAAGCGTGTATTCGTCATCGCCATACTGGCATATCACCCGGCGTGATGGTATGGGGTGCCACTGGTTACACGTCTCGGTCCTCTCTTGTTCGCATTGACGGCACTTTGAACAGTGGACGTTATATTTCAGATGTGTTACGACCCGTGGCTCTACCCTTCATTCGATCCCTGCGAAACATTTCAGCAGGACAATGCACGACCGCATGTTGCAGGTCCTGTACGGGCCCTTCTGGATACAGAAAACGTTCGACTGGTGCCCTGGCCAGCACATCCTCCAGATCTCTCACCAATTGAAATCGTCTGGTCAATGGTGGCCGAGCAACTGGTGCGTCACAATACACCAGTCACCACTCTTGATGAACTGTGGCACCGTGTTGAAGCTGCATGGGCAGCTGTACCTGTACACGTCATCCAAGCTATGTCTGACTCAATGCCCAGGCATATCAAGGCCATTATTACGGTCAGAGGTGGTTGTTCTGGGTACCGATTTCTCAGGATCTATGCACCCAAATTGTGTTAAAATGTAATCACATGTCAGTTCTAGTATAATGTATTTGTCCAATGAATACTCGTTTATCATCTACATTTCTTCTTGGTGTAGTCATTTTAATGGCCAGTAGTGTATATGGTTAATAAAATGTGGCGCACACTTACAAAGTTTGAGCTGCTGCCAGTATCCTTCTACATGTCAACAGCTGCGGTAACGCTCGGAAAGAAACTGCTGTATCTCAGTTGGGCATCACTCAGTCTTGTCGATTGGCCACTTATACACACTACAATTGGACTGTAGTGTTTTAAATGAACTTTAAGTGTGTTTTTGTCCGTATGGAATATTTTATCCCAAACTAAAATGTGTTTCTCAGCCTTGAAATAGAACCTTGAGCCATTGTTGTTTCAGTATTTAATCACTTGAATATTTCCGAATTCTTTCATATACATACCTGCTCCATAATATATGGCCGGCCGTAGTGACCGAGCGGTTCTAGGCGCTACAGTCTGGAACCACGCAACCGCTACGGTCGCAGGTTCGAATCCTGACTTGGGCACGGATGTGTGTGAAGTCCTTAGGTTGGTTATGTTTAAGTAGTTCTAAGTTCTAGGTGACTGACGACCTCAGAAGTTAAGTCCCATAGTGCTCAGAGCCATAATATACGGAATGTTACGTTGCATTGCACCTGGCAATTTGTGCAGTGAAAGTATAATATATCTGTCTATTTTTGATAACTGTAGTATAATTACGTGCAAATGAATGCAGTGCGGCTGTGCTGGCGTCCCCCAAGGTAGTGCTATAGACCCTTTGCTGTTCCTTATCTATATAAACGATTTGGGAGGCAATCTGAGCAGCCGTCTTAGGTTGTTCGCAGATGACGCTGTCGTTTATCGACGAATAAAGTCATCAGAAGATCAAAAAAAATTGCAAAACGATTTAGTGGAAATATTTGAATGGTGCGAAAATTGGCAGTAGACCCTAAATAACGAAAAGTGTGAGGTCATCCATATGAGTGCTATAAGGAATTCGTTAAACTTCCGTTACACGATAAATCAGTGAAATCTAAAGGCCATAAGTTCAACTAAATACCTGGGAATTACAATCACGCACAACTTAAATTGGGAGGAACACTTAGAAAATGTTCTGAGGAAGGCTGCGTTTTTTTGGCAGGACATTTAGAAAATGTAACAGATCTACTAAGGAGACTGCTTACACCACGCTTGTCCGTCCTCTTTCAGAACAGTGCTGCGCGGTGTGGGATCCTTACCAGATAGGACTGACGGAGTACATCGGAAAAGTTCGAAGAAGGGCAGCACGTTTTGTATTATTGCAAAATATGGGAGAGAGTGTCACTGAAATGATACAGGATTTGGGCTGGACATCATTAAAAGAAAGGCGTTTTTCTTTGCGACCGAATCTTCTCACGAAATTCCAATCACCAACTTTCTCCTCCGAATGCGAGAATATTTTGTTGACACTGACCTACACAGGGAGAAACGAACACCACGATAGAATAAGGGAAAGCAGAGCTCCTAAGGAAAGGTATAGGTGTTTGTTCTTTCGTCCTCTATACGAGATAGGAATAACAGAGAATTGCGAAGGTGCTTCGATGAACCCTCTGCCAGGCACTTAAATGTGATTTGCAGAGTATCCATGCAGATGCACATGTAGAATGTAAAAGATGTTTCTGTTTTATTTTTAGTGTTACAACAAAGTTTCATTTTCATTTTGGGTAAACTGGTATTGGAAAACTTTTTGCGCACTGAAATTACAATTTTATGAAAGTTGTTTTACAAAACTTCCTTTATTTGTTTTTATACATTTTGTGTGCATTGTTTTGGAGAGGATAGTGTGTGATTACGTAGCAGTAAAAGTCAGGGCTATAATCAGTCCAGATAATAGCCTAATTACACTCAATAATTAACTTTTCGTTGTGAAACAGAAGCAAATGTGCGTCGCTGCACTGCAATAATTAGAAATTTCGACACACAGGCACTAACACTGACTCTTAATATTTAAATGAAGAAACAGTTTAGTGCTGCTTTAACACGATTCTTTACTGTTAACAGAAATTTTGAAATTCTTTCGTATTGTGTTACAGACTATTGGAGAGGAGTTCCGCTATAAGTTCAGTGAAAGGTGTTTTCTCATCAGAATCGACAGCAAATCACTACCAAGGTCAATAGTTCAGGTATACATGCGGACGTCAGAAGTTCAACATGGAAAGCCAGAGAAAGCTTATAAGGATATTGGACAAGAAAAACGTATGTAAAGGGAGATGAAAAACTATTAATCATGGGAGTTTGGATGACTGTCAGAGAAGAGAGAAGAGCTGTGGGGGAAAAAGAGCTCGGCAGATGGAATGAGAGACTGCGAAAACTACTTGAGCTCTCCAATATGCCGTATACACTGTCCAAAACCCACAATACTATAAGGTGTACTTGAAAAAAGCAAGAAGATACGGGAAATCGGTGGCTGGATTGCTTCACGTTTAGAGATTCCGAAATCAGGTACTGGACTTTAAGGTGAACCCAGGAGCAGTAACAAGCAAAATTTAATAACGATGAAGAGTGTCGTCCTGATGAATCAATGTAGAGAGAAGTTGAGTACAGAAGTACTGAGGATTGATTAGATGGTTTGGAGTTCTGTGTGACTGTAGAAACTGCGACAGTGAATATTACAGTAGGCCCCTTACTGGAAGGAGGGACAAACATCTTGTATCGTATTTAATTGTGTCACCGTTGATTTCCAACATTTATTCTTTTTCAATGCACCATTATTGTATAATATGACAGCCGGACGCCGGCGTGTTCTTTGACAACGTTGGTGCACAAACAAAATTTAATAAGAAACGTGACTGTAAGGACAGCGTTATGATTTGCGGGGTCATATTCGTAAATCCATCAAGAACACAACTGACCGGAATAGCTGCTAATACCTTCTAGGATGTCAGCTTCGGTCAGCAGATGATTCTATTTTATGGAATGGTTGATGTCTCACTATACGTTTCGCTCTATCATTCCAGCGAGAAAATTCCGCAAATGATAGTACGGGTACTATAAATGCCTCCATCATCCCTGTATCATAACAAAATAACGTCGGTGAGCCACGAACAATCGTTAAAAACCTAATTTTTGTTTGAAATGAATTGGAAATATTTTCGAAATTTTAGGATTGCATGTAGGCAGGCGAGATTTCCTGCACGCTGTAACAAGTTTGTTCCTCCAAATGTTGATAAACATCCAAGTAAAATATCTTTTACTGTTTTTCGAAAGGTTGATGGGAGACTATCTAACAGTTGTGAAGGAACTGCTTGACAAAAATGTCCGTTGATCAACTTTAGATTTGATTTGAGGATGACCTGTGACTTTGTAGGGTTTCGCAGTGAGATTGATAAAGCAGTCATTGAAAACAGGTGGGCGAGCATGCAAAATTACTACAACCAAAGCCGTAGGTGGTGACAAGAAAAAATGGAATAACAGTATCTAAATGTAACTTGAACAGAAGTTCTGTCTACTAATCTTCGAACGTACCTCTGTCGAATGAGGAATTGGAAAAGCTGGGATTCGAGCAACATTCAGATCCACTTTTTATACCCTGTATGTTATTAGTATTCGAGATCGATTTATGAGTACACTATTTTCGGTACTGGACTAAGAATACCGGTAACGATTTCTGCTATCTTCTAGAACATTGCACTTGTTATATTTACCTTGTTTTGTCGAAAGAGGTTGGTATTTTTTAAAAAATAGCCGAAAACGGCGGTATGTCGGACTGGAAGACATTCATGGACTTTTCTCTCAGTACTCTGAAAACACTGACATATTAAAAACCGTCTCTTTCATTTCTTAATACATTCGAAGGCGCAGAAGAACAAACGAGTATACAGCACATAACATTTTTTGTGGAACATTCCGACGGTACTTAGAGGAACATAAACATATTACAAACGATTTTTAATAGACTGGAGGAGGTAATACAACAACTGAGTATACGTACAGTATGTCTGAAATCTTCAGGGACAAAATTATATAAGCTGTAGAAATTCAGAAACAGATAAGAAAACAATAACCAGACAATAAGTGTTTTGGATGGCACGTGATATTGAGTGACCATTGTTTTAAGACACCTGTTTCTTAATTGCTTATGTTTCTGCGTCCTCATTGGTGAACGTTCTCTGAAAAATAACGCATAATCTGTTACCTTTTCAGCATGAATATTTATTTTCCTATGAAGCTGAATCTAGATGTTGGTGTATCCTGTGAGAAGTTGATGAGGAAATAGGTAATAGGATTATACTCCCAGTGTCATTGAACTACAACTGACAGGGATACTTGAGAGTAAAATTTAATTTACCATTCTGTTTCTTGTTTTGAGACTGGTATTTGTGGTTTTGAACAGTTGCCATAATGCTCCAATTCTTTGGCATAATGGTCTAAATGTTAACTTTCGAACACTGATGTTAAAGGCTTAGGACAAACTACACATGATTGGAAGCTAAATTGGACCATAGAGATTTTGAATTACCCCAGAGGTGCTAACGAAGAAGATCATGATGATAACTGCTTTTAAAATCTGGACTATTTGTGAAAGAGGACTGAGCAAGTAAATAATCCTTATGTCATAGAACTGGTGTCACAGTTGACAATGATCTGAACAAAATATGTTTTGTGAAAGTAAAGTTGTCCCTACTAAGTGCATCAATATCAAGAAAGAACGGCGCTACATGACAATTGTACCAGGAAGTGGAAATGTACTGGGCCGCTTAGGAAACAGTTTTCTCGGAAGGGCACAATGTTCTTTTCCCTAAATTTGCTTTGTTACGCGAGACGAGCGAGGTATCGTATTCTCAAAAAAGGAAAAAAAAAGAAAGAAACACAGGAACTGGGTAGCAGCCAACAACGCCCGCAGCCCCAGGCTCTCCATCCTCCATCCTGCCACATCGCGTTTCTTTCTTCCCCTTCCAACTCACTCCCCACTGTTCCGTGTAATTCATTTCTTTTATTTTATGCTACATGTCGCACGTGAAAAGAAGGAAGCAGCTTCATCAGCGATGTAAATTCCTTACGATAATATTAGTCTTTCATCTCGCTCGTCAGACATGGAGTATCCTTTGTAGGCGAAATAAAAGGAAGCACACACATTTTTATTTACCTTACTTCGAAACGTGGCAAAATAATATTTAATTCAATTTCCCGAAACCAAGCGAAAGAAACGCCTTTAGGCTGACAATCGTTAGAGCAGTAAAAGCTTCAGCCACTGATGTAAATAATATTGATTTGATAATTCTGGCCAAATAACGTAAGTGGTTGATGTTGTTGGAGTTTATGACAGTACTGGCCTTCTATAACTATTTTCCGATTTTCTATGTGGATCTGAAACACAATTTTTTTCAGTCGGAGACGGAGATATTTATGCAGCGTGTGTGTGATAAATTAAACTCGATTATAGTTTCTCCGCTCAGTGCATGGAACTATGTGGCTAGATTATGGAGTTTAATTGCTGAACATTTAGTGTGTATATTAAATGAAGGACAATTATGTGGTGCATAAGTCTGCAAACTTTCGTGGCCGTTCTCATCGACGGTAAAACATTCAGAATAGGTCCCTTGCGTTCTAGTCCTCTTCAAACTTCAATGCATGACGTTTCCATCATTATGCAGGTATCTTCTTCAGGACAAAAATAGTGTCCCAGTCCACCACCGAAAGATAATGATCCATTAATATATAAAAGGCTTTTATCCTGCACTCTGATGGCACCAGTTGAGTCATGTACGCCGATGTCATGTATGGCTTGAGTGGAAAACGGGCGAGTGGTGTACGTGTACACAGAAGTGGAATTGTTATGCAAAGATTCTCAGGACACCATTGGCGGGCCTTTGTTAATGGATAGATAGGGAATCCGAAATATTTTTGTTGTGCTTCTTCGATCGTTTTCGTCGTGGCTGAGTGTTTATGTCATTGAAAGCGGGTAATCAATAACCCTAGAAACATCAAGACATTTTCCTTAAAGTGCATCACGAAAGGAGGGGGGGTGGGGCACGTTATGCCACCCAAAGAAAAATGGTGAAGAAGAAAATTCTTTAATAGTTGTTGACTTATATTGACAACACACGTGTTAAAGAGCAACTGATGCTGCATAAGTACGGCCCAGAACCTGCAAATAGCAAGCTCTTTATAATATTAACGCACTTTCAATAACGTTGGTACCTCATTTCCACCGTAGTCTTAAAAATGCCAAATTCCTTAATTTTTAATTGTTATTTATTTTTATTCTCAAAATGCTTCAATGTAACTGGGGAAAGAGACAGCTACTACTAAAACTTAATATTTTGAGTTAAAGTTAATTGAACAACTTGAAACATTTACGCAGTCTGATAGAGAAATTCATCGAAAAAAATCAATATTTTTTCAAAATTATCTGACTACATTACAATATTTTCAATAGGTGTGTACAAAGTACCCCCTCACTCCTTTGGTGTTGCAAAGGTTAAGAGGAAAGCCTATAGCGTTGTCTGTATTGCTACTGCACTCATTCGTCGCTATTTGAACTGGTTCACGAATTTTTAATGTACAAATACACTCAAGCGCCAAAGAAACTAGTATAGGCACGAGAGGTCAAATACAGAGATATGTAAACAGGCAGAATGCGCCGCTGCGGTCGGCAACGTCTACATAAGACAACAAGTGTCTGGCGCATTTGTTAGATCGGTTACGGCTGCTACAATGGCACGTTATCAAGATTTGAGTGAGTTTAAACGCTGTGTTGTAGTCGGTGAACGACCGATGGCACACAGCATCTCTGAGGCAGAAGTGAAGTGGGGATTTTCCCATATGACCATTTCACGAGTGTACCGCGAATACCAGGAATCCGCTAGAACACAAATCTCCGACATCGCTGCGGGCGGGAAAAGATTCTGCAAGAACGGGACCAATGACGACTAAAGAGAACCCTTCTGCGTTACAGAAGCGCAACAATTTTGCAAAATGCTGCAGATTTCAATGCTGGGCTATCAACAAGTGTCAGCGTGCGAACCATTCAACGAAACATCATCGATAAGGGCTTTTGGAGCCGAAGGCCCACTCGTGTACCCTGAATGACTGCATGACACAAAACTTTACAACCTAGTAAATCTATGGACTCTGCGTGTCAGCAGGGACTGTTCAAGCAGGTAGAGGCTCTGAATGGTGTGGGGCGTGTGCAGTTGGATAGATATGGGATCCCTGATACATCTAGATACTACTCTGACAGGTGACACGTGCGTAAGCATCCTGTCTGATCACCTGCATCCATTCATGTCCACTGTGCATTCCGACGGACTTGAGCAGTTCCAACAGGACAATACGGCACCCCACACGTCCAGAATTGCTACAGAGTGGCTCCAGGAATACTCTTCAGAGTTAAAACACTTCCGCTGACCACGAAATTCTCCAGGCTTGAACATTATTGAGCATCTGGCATGCCGTGCAATGTGCTGTTCATAAGAGATCTCCACCCTCTCGTACTCTAACGGATTTATGGACAGCGCTGAAGGATCCATGATGTCAGTCCCTTCCAGCACTACTTCAGATATTTGTCGAGTCCATGCCACGTTGTGTTGCGGCAGTTCTGCGTGCTGGCGGAGGCCCTACACGATGTCAGGCTGGTGTACTAGTTTCTTTGGCTCTTCAGTGTATAACTTGCTCTGGCTAGGAATCTTACTTTCACAAAATAAATAACCTGGTCACACGCTTTTATCGTTTTGTTCTCGTCTTTTCAGTTGGCCGAGACATA
This sequence comes from Schistocerca americana, assembly GCF_021461395.2. Taxonomy (NCBI): domain Eukaryota; kingdom Metazoa; phylum Arthropoda; class Insecta; order Orthoptera; family Acrididae; genus Schistocerca; species Schistocerca americana. The sequence goes on along the minus strand of NC_060119.1, from coordinate 457,850,735 downwards.
CTTTGCCTCATCCACACGTCAATTCACACTGTCTCGCTGTGTAGAGATGGTCAGGCACGACCGTTGTTGGTCGGAGGGAGTATTTTATCTTGTGGTGACTGAAAGATTTTATCCTCATATCATTCTTACGAACACTTCTACCTACACGGTCGGTTACTCTCGTAACAAACGATAACACTACAGAATGCGGCGGGAGGTTCCTCGTTCTTCGGGGTTGCATTATTATTGTTACCGCTACGTCCGAAGACCCTATTTCTGAGACGTCATCATAGCCGTTTGTTGTCAAAGTTTCACGAAAGAAATCTGTTTATGATCAGTAACGCTTATAGTCACTGACGCAGAGTGCACTGGAAGAGTGTGTTAACAACTGCTCGTATCTTGGATGGGTGGTGATGCGAAGCGAGTGGCCAGGTGATCAGCGTACGATGTATCCACTGCTTCCTAGTAAAATGTCTCTCTCTACCAGCATTTCTAACCTGATGGTATAAGCCTACTAAGTTAGACTCGTGTTATCGATTATAGAGGCACGTAAAACTGAACTCAGACGACGTAGTTTATATGCGGGTACGGTATCTTTGTATGAAGTGTGTCGAAATGTGTCGGTTAACAAACGCTTTTCGATTAGTAACGATACCAATTTTTTACTGCAATTATTGATGACTTAGGAAACTCTCCATAGGCTCCGTAATACAGAAAGTTTCTCGATATATGCAAATGATGTCTCTGGTTTTGCACGGGAACCAGTCTTCCCGTAGCAAAGCTGCGATCACAGCATAAGTCTTCGGCCCCTTACCCGGACAGTGCGGCACGTATCATCAGCTCACAGAGCCGTGGATGTACTCAAGCCGAAGCCTTACACAGTGACGGTAGTGCATCGACTGAGATACTTGATATAAAGAACAAATGAAGACATGCGCGGAAAAAAGGGCTATGGGTAAGTAACTATCGAAATTGACATTGGTATCACCCCACAATATCAGATTAGGATGTAATACAGCGCAGAGAATTTCTTGCGTTTCACTAGATATGATTTTTGTAACGTCAAAAACGGACTAACTTTCACTTACACTTCAGCTTCCCTCCAGCAGAAAGAAGCTCATTAGCTAGGTATCAGTATAGCCAATACTATGCCATATGATAAACAGACAACAGATAATTAACTGTAATTTGAAAGGGTTTGGGGGTTGAGGTATATTACATTGGAATTAATAAAAGGATTAACATGAAATATAATTCTTGCCTAATATGTAATACTAATCACTTTCTGAACCCAGTTTAGAGTATTTGAAGTGTTCAGTTGGCACATTCAGTACATAATATAATTGGTGAACATGAAGCATGTAGAAAACGAAAGCGATGGCAAAAGTCTGAAAAATCAGTGGAAGTTATCGAAAGGGGAAGCGTAATCCAAAGGAATGGCGCAAAGAAGTTGAGAAGAAGAAGCGAAACAGCGCTAAAGAGTACTGTAAATGTAAGGTTATAGTGGAAAAGACAAAATCACAAGGTTCAGATTGAACCTATTTGTTTCTTGATTTCCGAAATCTAAGTAGCAATGTTCTTCAAAATTCTTATATATTCGGGTGTCTGAATGTGAATCCTGTCAAGCGGAGGTAAACTGATGTTCGAGAGAAGAGTAGGTGGCAGACAGTCAACATGTATAAGGTTACTGCAGGTGAAGTAGACGTTCAGATTTGTAAGAAAGCTTGTCTAACGATCTTCGGCATAAGCAGCGGACCCCCATCCTAGTGAATCAACAAAAGAAAACATTTGGAACTCCTGAAGTTAGTTTTTGTGTTTCAAAAAAATGGCTCTGAGCACTATGGGACTCAACTGCTGAGGTCATTAGTCCCCTAGAACTTAGAACTAGTTAAACCTAACTAACCTAAGGACATCACAAACATCCATGCCCGAGGCAGGATTCGAACCTGCGACCGTAGCGGTCTTGCGGTTCCAGACTGCAGCGCCTTTAACCGCACGGCCACTTCGGCCGGCAGTTTTTGTGTTTCATTAGACAACAAAACACTAGTCGTATATTCATAATGATAGATTTTCGTTTAACAAGACATTAAAAGCTAAATATTTTAGTTAAGGTGGATAGGCGGGAGACGTAACAATCGCCCAAGTAAATGCAGCGAGGAGGTCTAGGAATTCGCATGGGCTCATTTACGAGTAAATAGTTTCACTAGGCAGTCAAGTCACTACTCAAGGAAAAAGTATTCTAACATGATGATTCTGTGTGCAGAACGAAACATTAGCAAGATGTACAGTCTTTATCAAGGTAAGTGCAAAGACAGCAACAAGGAACGTCTTAGCGGTGGTATGTATTTTAAAATATTTTATCAGTTTCAACTTCGGCTTTGCAAAGCCACGTACTGGCACCTGTCAAGTTTGTTATCACTTTAAGATGCAAATTTCATGTGAGAAAAACGGTCAAAGAAAGAACTGGAAGCAAAACTGAACTTCCATTTTAAACTGCCTATGAAAATCTGAAAACGGACACAGAATATTCAAAAACTTATAATTCTATTATGGTCATTGCTTTCATCAATGACTGAATTGTTTAGCAACATCAAACTATGATAGCGGCCATTGGCTCGATTTACTTGCGCCATACGTGATCTGTTATCACCTATTTTTTTTACAATACTTTTTACTGCAGTTAATGGTAATTTGTGGTTGTGAATGTTTGATAATGTACAAAACGAGCCTTAACATGTTATTGTTCTTCTTTATAGATTACACTGGTGTCCAAAATTAAAGTAAAAGCCGAAATCTGGCAAAGGTTGCGTTTATTTTGCAATGATTCTAAATGAGAAACGATCTAAAGAATGCAGAACCTGAACAACTGCAACATACATAAGGATAGACAAAAACTTAACGGATTTACGCGCACATACCAACAATTGGTTAATGCGCTCAGTATGGGGTGTGGCTATCTCTGGTAGCAATACAGGCCTGACAAACGACGGGACATGTTGTGAATGAGGTCATGAAACTCATGCTAAGGCAAGTACGCCCATTCTTCCTACAGCGCTGCTCGCAAGTCTTGGAGAGTGGTTGGTGGATGCTGATGTGACGCAACCCGTTTTCCTAGTCCACTCCAGACGTGCTTCATAGGACACAAGTCTGGAGAGCAAGCAGGACGTACCATTCGTGCAATATCTTCCATTTCGAAGGAAAAAACAACCAGGTATTCTCTGTGAGGTCGAGCACTATCGTCCAGCAAAAACGAAGTCTGGGCCCACAGTATCTCGCAACAGCCGCATATGCTGTCCCAAGGTCTCGTCACGGTACTTGAAAGAATTAAACATTGTCGATTTAACAGTACAGTTTCACGAAGAGGTGTTCGAGTGGTCGATATAATCCCTGCCCACACCATTAGGGATCATCCTCGATATCAGTCTCTTTACACAATGGTTGGTTCCCAAAATCGTGTTCCGCGTTCCCTCGAGATGCAAATCCGTCGAGAATCACTCTCCAGACCAAAACGGGACTCATCTGTCAAAAAGAATATTGGCCTACTGTTCGACCGTTCAGGTGGCTTGTAGACGGCTCCATTCTAGAGGTCCCCTTCTGTGAAGACGCGTGAGAGGTATACATACAGCAGGCCTCCTACCTTAAAGGCCCACTCTGTCGAAGCTGTTTGATACTGTCTGCCTCGATACAACATGTACAGTGGATATTGCTAGGTGAGATGTCAGTTGCCGTGCAGTACTACATGGGTACCATGGAGCCCTTGCAGCCAAATAACAGTTATCTCTTTCTGATGTTACACGTGGTCGGCCGTCGTCTGGTCTTCGGGATAAAGCTTCGATCTCTATAAACTGTTGCCATATCCGAAAAACAACAGAACGATTCACATTAAGCCATCGGATTACATCAGTCTGTCCTGCTTCCATTCTTCCCATAGCTCCCCACCTCTCATTGTCATACTGTTCCGTCTGTGACTGTATACATAGCGATTTTGGAAGTAGGACTACCCGGCAAATACTATCCCGTTTGGTAGGTGCCCTTACGTCATCATTGACGTGGTTCTCGTTTTACCAGAATGTGATTTTCGTGCAGGACATGATCGTACAGACATGTGGTGAAAGTTTTTATGATTATATCGTGAATTAGACACAGGACAGTGATATTGTGGTTACTTGCTTTATTTTTGGACGCCAGCGTATTATTTTTAAAGTTACGTTCCAATATAAAGGGTATGACAGATGACTAACAATAGCTGATCCATACTGTATGAGTTTCCGTTAAAAAAATAAAAAGTAAATAGTTTGACATGTCTTTCCAGCCTCGTTTACACAACCCCATTTTTCTCCAATTCTGTGGATTAGCCCGTTATTCCTCCCATAACTTCCCTAACAGCTGGTAAAATTATTGTATTGTTGAAAAACAACCGGTTTCGCAGCCTATAACTGGATCACCAGTTGCAACAATGGGGAAGCTCGTAGGTGTACCCATCGCTCCTAGCCAAGTTATTACATTGGCGAATGAAGGGTAAGAAAGACGTAATCCTTTTAATTTTGTCAAGACTGTTGGTGGGTGGATTAAGTAGTTGTAGAGCGATGTTTTAAAAGTTATCTGCCACCGTTGTGACGGTAGGGCGACCCAGAGTTTGCAAGAGTAGCACAAGCGACTAAGATGGATGAAACCCGTCGCCGACACTCTGCTTACTCCTTTCGGACAGCTCCAAAGGAACTGCCGAGCTTAACGTTCCATTTAATAGACGAATAAGAATCAAAGGAATCACCCACCCTCACTCCATGAGACACCGCCAAGTTCTTTGGAATTGAACACAAATTACTTGGGCACCATCTGGTCATCAGAAAATTTAAGTCATCTTCCTTCTCGTCCTTTGTTGCTACATACTGCAGATGAAATTTTGTTGGAACCGAATTGATTAATTGCAGCTGAAAAAGGCACTAACTTGTGGTGAGACATGAGCTACAGATGCAAATTTGGGCAGAGAAGAATTCTGCGTGTCAGTTCACGTATTGTAAGCTGGAGCTAACGCCGTTAATCCAACCATATCTTCCAGGTTAGCGCCATAAATGTTGACAATATAACCAAAATTATCGCAATTTCAGTCTTTGATTCCAACACCACTAACTTTTATAGAAAGTTTTGTTCATCATCTGGCATACATTACGTGACGGTTCGTCTTAGTCGCTTGTGCGGGCCACTTCTCTTTCCAATACTGGGCTGCCCTGCCTTCACACCGATGCAGGCCAATTTTAAAACAAATCTCTATAACTACGTGACACACCCAATAGCAATTTTTACGAAATTAAAGCATCACGTCTTCGTCACCCTTCGCTCGCCAACATCGTGTAGACTGTATCCACTGAATAATATATTTTGACAGTGGGCGATGGGTACACCTTCGACATTGTAACACCTGATAATGCTACTTCAGGCCACGAAACAGGTTGTGTTTCAATATAACAGTCGTACCAGCTGTTAGCGCAGCTCTTCGTCACATCACGCCTTTCAAAACTAGCTGATACCTAGATTAGAAAATACTTTGTGGCTGAGATACTGTCCCCGGGCGTACTGTAACTGTTGTAGTATGTGCGTGTCGGAGAGGTTTGTCATGAAACGCTCTTTTTTTCTGCTTCAACTTGGCTGCATTTATTGGGGCACGTGAACTCGCAAAACAATCGGCGTTTGATTTCTGAAAATTCTCATCAGATATTCCACGAGCATTCGAATGGTGTGAAAACAGGAGTGTGGTGAACAGTTATTGCAACACGAATTGCTGGGGCGATGTTTTATCGCCCAACTCGCAACTATTGAAAGGTATATTAACAAGGTGGTGCAACAGTTTTTTCAGAGTAATGATGACTGACAAAAATACCTGTATTTCTTTCATGCAGTAAGACACTGCTGTAATTGTTTTGTGTCAGCTAATAATTTGATAGGCCATCCATACGGGTTGGTGATTCCACCCTGGGTCCATGCTATTGCTTGCTGAAAAACAACGGAGACAGCACTTGAGTTGTAAGAGGGCATGCTGAGAAGTAATACTTCCGAATTGTTTTTATGGAAAGCCTTACAGTTTTTTAAATAAAACAAACGTTATTAACGTTGTACTTCTTTATTCTTCATGTCTACATATGAGGGGCGTTCAAAAAGATATGATCCGGTGGCATAATTACAGAAACCAGTACCTGTATGTTAGGAGTATTGCCCTGGCTGTTGAGACACTTGTCCCACTGTGACACAAGGCAGTGAATGGCTGTCTCATAAACTTCCTGGGGCTGCGATGTTAACCAGTTCCGCCAGTAAAGCTGGACGTCATCGTCTGAGGCGAATCGTTTCCCCTCGGAGCCTTTTTAAGGGGACCAAAAGCGGCGTATTCACAGGAGAGAGGTCCGGACTGTATGGAGGGTGGCCGAGAACCTCTCATTTGAATTTCTGCCGGAGTGCCGCGACTGTGTTGGCGGTATGAGGCTTTGCATTGTCATGGAGAAGAATGACCCCAGAGGTGAAATTGCCTGATCGTTTTGATCGCTTAGAGAAAGTTGCTCAAGGTTTAAGTGACGCTGGGCATTCCCTGTTGTCCCCTTCTGTAGGTTCAAATGGCTCTGAGCACTATGGGACTTAACTTCTGAGGTCATCAGTCCCCTAGAACTACTTAAACCTAACTAACCTAAGGCCATCACACCCACCCATGCCCGACGCAGGATTCGAACCTTCGACCGTAGCGGTCGCGCGGTTCCAGACTGTAACGCCTAAAACCGCTCGCCCACCTCCCACCTCGGCAGGCCCTTCTGTAGGAAGTGAATCAGAAGGAGGACGTCTTGGTCAAAGAAGAACGTCAGCTTAACTTTTCCTGCACTCGTGTGGATAGCCTTGACTTTTTTTGGTGGTGGTGACCCTGGATGCTTCCACTGGAGACTTTGTCGTTTTGATTCTGGTTCACAGTGATGACACCATGAGTCATTTCCTGCCACCACTCGTGCCAGGAACGCATTCCCATCCCGAGCATAGCGCTGCAGATGCGCAAGACAGTGGACCATTCGACATGATTCCTGGTGTGGTTGAGGACTGTGGGGCATCCATTGGGCACCAACTTTGCGTATGTGCAGCCGTTCTTTCATGATGGTGTAAACACTTACGACAACGGCGACTATGGCTATCACTGTCACTCGGTGGTCCTAGGTAATGAGTGCATCCAACAGCTGGACGATGTAATTGGTAATGCAGTGTGGTGCTCCAGACCGTGCATCATCGACTAACGACACTCGTCCTTTCCTGAAGCGCTTGTGCCACGCCTCGACCCTTGCAAGGGACATGCAGTGTTCGCCGTACTCTTGTGACATTCGCCGATGAATGTCTGTTCCTCCTGCTTTTTCCGCTCTCAGAAAACAAACAACACCTCTTTGGCCTTCTTGTAACGCCTCCATATCACTATTTTCAATGCGACTGGCAGCGTTGTACGATTGAGGCATGCTGCTGCTAGCTCTGTATCGTCATGTGACGTGCACTTGCACATGTGCGCTCCATCTACGGGCCGCGCGGGATTAGACTAGCGGTCTGTGGCGCAGCAGTCGTGGACTGTGCGGCTGGTCCCGACGGAGGTTCGAGTCCTCCCTCGGGCATGGATGTGTGTTTAGTCCTTAGGCTAATTTAGGTTAAGTAGTGTGCAAGCTTAGGGACTGAAGACCTTAGCAGCTAAGTCCCATAAGATTTCACACACATTTGAACATCATTTTCTAGCTACGGGCTGCTAATTTCCACGTTCTGGTCGGAACCAAACCCCACTACACACGCCGCGATATTACCCTCCCGTCACCGTTTTGCGTGTTCCAGACCCCGGCTCGTTTCTATTTGAACGCCGCTTATGTTTGCAGCCCTCTGCAGTGCTCTGAATTGTAGCGTGTAACATGGCGATAGGTGCCGCAGATACGTCGGTGTGTGAGGCACAGCTTGCTGTAATGAAGTTTTGAATTGGAAGAGTTTGTCCATACATGAAGTACCCTCTCTTTCGGCATGAGATTGCCGGTCCACATACTGCGATATCTGCAACAATCCGAAGGCCTGGATTCTCTGTCATTGGCAATCCTTCGTACAGTTCCGACTTGGCCCCATCAACAGTGTCATACATTCTACAGTTACGGGGCCGGCCGGTGTGGCCGTGCGGTTCTAGGCGCTTCAGTCGGGAACCGCGTGACCGCTACGGTCGCAGGTTCGAATCCTGCCTCGGGCATGGATGTGTGTGATGTCCTTAGGTTAGTTAGGTTTAAGTAGTTCTAAGTTCTTGGGGACTGATGACCTCAGATGTTAAGTCCCATAGTGCTCAGAGCCATTTGAACCATTTGAACAGTTACGGTATCAATAAACTGGCCTGTCGTTGGGAGAAATGTGTGTTTTTGCAAGGTGTCTATGCTGATAAATATGTAGACATGAAGAATAAAAGCGTAAAATGTTAATAATGTTCGTTTCACTTAAAAATTTTCAAGAGTTTTCACGTAAATCGGAGGGATTACCTTTCAACACGCCCCCGTACATGAAATACTTTGCATTTGATTTGTACGCATAAATCGTATCAGTATTCCATAACTCCCTGTGAGTCGTTAAAAATTACATTGAGAGTATGATGATTCACGTTAAACAAATTGACTGTTATATCTACAAGTTGTTTTTGTATCTTGCCTGCGTGATAAAAAAAAGCGTATAAGTAACAAACTACTTGATCATCTTTTGTTAAACAGTTGAGAAAAGCATACGTTAATAAAAACCATCACAGATGTGATGCAGGAACGTTTATTACACCAGAAAAATATCTAATCCAGAACGGTTAGTGTCGTTACCGTCGGTGCGGAAGGATTCGGGTTCGCTTCCCGATACCTCCTCAGGATGTTTTTCTGAGGTAGCGAGGTCTGGAACGGGATCCACTGAGACGCATGAGGGGCTTGATCTACTGGCAGTAACGGCTGTAAGGATGGGCCATTTGCTTTTCGAACGTCCCACGGTTCTAGATCGCTACTCGCACTGCTTGTAGGCAGCACTGGGAAAGTTGAATTAGGCCTGAGGTCCAATCACTGGGTGACGATTATCTTTAGGTTCACATCGATTTCACATTTTTTAGTCATGACATGGTACATTATTGCCACCTGACGAGAATCTATTACGAAGACTGGTTGTGAACTTTCGGTTACCTGAATATGTACATTTAGAACGAAACGGTATATGGCGTAATAAGCTTACCTGAAAAACGGATAAGGCTGTTTTTATTACTACCATTAACAAATATTGTTTTAAATAGCACTGCCATAAGATAAATTATCTTAGAATAGGGTAGGGATACCGTGTAATATGAGATGTACAACTACATATCGAGCAGTCTGCAGCTCGACAGCAGCAGGATACCTTTCGTTGTGCATTACCAGACGAAGCCAAAGAATTTTTGGCGAACCGCTAGACCCTCCGGATTTCTAGTGAACGTTCCATCGGATTGGCCGCGACGGCTCCGCCGCCTACCCTACAGCAGGGGAGAGGCAGATGAAAGGAACTCTGGTTTCCTTTGGTCAGTGGACTTGTTGTTTCATTCTGTCGTGGCCGGTTGAAATCTTGTGAGGTTATGGTTATTTCCGGCAACTGGCAATTGTCTTTAGGGAACTTTAGTAGGACGACTGTGGGGAAGGAAAGCTCAATTTGACGTGTACCTGAAGCGCTATAAAGTATTTGGAGCAGTGTTGGGGGCAAATAAATAGCGTATCTGGACCGACATTGGGAAATTCTGTAATGGTAACAAATGTCAGACATCTCTTTTGAAATCACCATGATTGAAACGGTATAACGATTATTTTGGCTTGTTTCTTCTGCGTCTACTACACTGTAACATGAATTGAGGTTATTCATTTAATTACGATCTGTGTTTCTTTGCTCCTTATTTACACTTACTGGGTTTGCACAAAGAACAGGACATATCTCATTTCGAACAGAAAAGCATTTCGAGAAACTTATTATTACTTTACAGTTTCGAACACGACTTTCATCAAAATGATACCAACTCAACCAAGCCTGGTTTTCGTTGCATCCGTTACGAAACTTACTGTCGCCTTCGTCTTAAATTCAACGGAGATCTCGCTACGTCGAACGTTCAACGGAATACAATGTTATCGTCGAACAAATCGACTTCGAAATCTTGCAGACACTCACCATTCTCCGACACATTACCTGCATGAATCATATAAGACAAAAAATCACAGTTCCATCATTTCCTTGCGGCTGATCTAGATGCAGTTGAAGTTAAAATGCATTACTCCGAGCCGCGCGGGATTAGCCGAGCGGTCTAGGGCGCTGCAGTCATGGACTGTGCGGCCGGTCCCGGCGGAGGTTCGAGTCCTCCCACGAGCATGGGTGTGTGTGTTTTTCCTTAGGATAACTTAGGTTAAGTAGTGTGTAAGCTTAGGGACTAATAACCTTAGCAGTTAAGTCCCATAACATTTCACACAAATTTGAACATTTTTGCATTACTCCGACTTACAGTACTTGTCATTGCGAACACTCTTAAATGCCCGTTTTCCGCATCACTCTTCAGATATGTGTTCTGGGAACGGCAGGAGCTACGCAGTTACTGCGGAGTATTGCATAACTGATTACGTTCTGCTGACAATGCCAGAAACAAAACCCAGCTGGCCGCGGTGGTCTAGCGGTTCTAGGCGCTCAGTCCGGAACCGAGCGACTGCTAGGGTCGCAGGTTCGAATCCTGCCTCGGGCATGGATGTGTGTGATGTCCTTGGGTTAGTTAGGTTTAAGTAGTTCTGAGTTCTAGGGGACTGATGACCACAGATGTTAAGTCCCATAGTGCTCAGAGTCATTTGAACAAAACCCCCTGCCCGCATCTCGTGGTCGTGCGGTAGCGTTCTCGCTTCCCACGCCCGGGTTCCCGGGTTCGATTCCCGGCGGGGTCAGGGATTTTCTCTACCTCGTGATGGCTGGGTGTTGTGTGCTGTCCTTAGGTTAGTTAGGTTTAAGTAGTTCTAAGTTCTAGGGGACTGATGACCATAGATGTTAAGTCCCATAGTGCTCAGAGCCATTTGAACCATTTAGCCAACAAAACCCCAGACTGGACCGTGATGAAGCAGTAGAACACTGAAATGTGTCTCTGTAAGTCCATCTTTATGCAGATGGTTGAGGGACCTCGACTGTTCGATGTAATAGCAGGACTTCAGTATTTCAGTATAAAATATCGAATAGAATACTTTCAGCCATTCAGATGGCAAGTTGTTTTATTTGAGCAACCAGTTTCAGCGCTACATTACTCCACTTTCTGGTCCCCTGACCAACATATGGGATGAATCTGAGCTTGGTCTGATCAAAATAGGGGCTAGCATTCACTGACTGGTATCCGTAGATTTCTTCTTGACACAGCAATCCCTTCGATCACCAACAGTCGGCAAGTGACGGGCGAATTGATCCCGGAAATTGGTTCCTAGAATAGAACAACTGGAAATTTAAATAGTTGAAGATGGTTTGATTCGACATTTTATACTGTAATGTGTTGTAAACCGCTAGTACAAAATAACAGCAAAAACCTTTTTCTTTAGACGATGCATGCTGTATACGTACTAGCGTTGAAGCGTAGAATTTCAATTTGCAATAAATTAACAATAGTAAATGGAGTAACAAATGACACAATTTGCTATCTAACCGGCCACTGGTAATCAAAAATTTCGTATGTCGTGAAATCCAGAGTACTGGCCGAATGAACTCTGAGTACCGGGTGATTATGTTGTAATAACTTTTTATTATGTTGGTCTGCCCATCGCATTATGTTTACACTGATGCACACGCTTAGACTTCTTTCTGCACATTTGTGCCACGTTAATGCGGTCTGTCCCCTGTTCCATGCATCCCCCAGGCCTGTGAGCGGGAGGGCTAGTGGCGCGCCGACTACTAAACACAGGTTAAATAAAGGTGACTCAATTGCGCCAAAATCAAAAGGACAGTATGCAGTAATGGAAATATAGAGCGACTGACTGCGTGATGACGTAAACTTATTCAGATATAATCAATAGAAGTGGTTCCGTTTCTGGATACTTCAAATTCATTAAACTTGTGACTTAGATTGTGATAAAATAAAAATCATACAAACTGTTTACAGTTTTAAATGGTATTGTTTGAACTAACGGTAAAAAAAGTAGAAAATGAAAAGTAATGTAGGCGAATGAGTGAAATACCAACGAAGTGCACTGTTATTCTATTGGGTGATTTACTAGCGGGAATAGGAAAAAATTACAGGAAGATACCAGATATAAATTCTGCACACATGCGTAGCAACAGAAATGGGGGAAGACTATTCGAATTACGTGCTATTCACAACATAGGCCTTAAATCTACATGCCTTTAGAGAAGAATTTAGGAAGCTGACGATATGGGTGCCATCCAATCCAATAACTGGGGAAAAACGACTAGACCACACGTCGTTGTGTTGCTGTGGCCTTCAGTCCTGAGACTGGTTTGATGCAGTTCTCCATGCTACTCTATCCTGTGCAAACTTCTTCATCTCCCAGTACCTACGGCAACCTACATCCTTCTGTATCTGTTTAGTGTATTCATCACTTGGTCTGCCTCTAGGATTTTTACCCTCTACGCTGCCCTCCAATACCAAATTGGTGATCCCTTGATGCATCAGAAAATGTCCTACCAACCGGTCCCTTCTTATTGTCAAGTTGTGCCACAAACTCCTCTTCTCCCCAATTCTATTCAATACCTCCTCATTATTTATGTGATCTACCCATATAAACTTCAGCATTTTTCTGTAGCACCACATTTCGGAAGCTTCTATTCTTTTCTTGTCCAAAATATTTATCGTCCACGTTTCACTTCCATACATGGCTACACTCCATACAAATACTTCCAGAAACGACTTCCTGACACTTAAATCTATATTCGATGTTAACAAATTTCTCTTCTTCAGAAACGCTTTTCTTGCCATTGCCAGTCTACATTTTATATCCTCTTTACTTCGACCTTCATCAGTTATTTTGCTCCCCAAACAGCAAAACTCCTTTATTACTTTAAGTATCTCATTTCCTGATCTAATTCCCTCAGCATCACCCGACTTAATTCGACTACATTCCATTATCCTCGTTTTGCTATTGTTGATGTTCATCTTAAATCCTCCTTTCAAGACATTGGCCATTCCGACAAACTGTTCTTCCAAGTCCTTTGCTGTCTCTGACAAAATCACAATGTCATCGGCGAACCTCAAAGTTTTTATTTCTTCTCCATGGATTTTAATACCTACTCCAAATTTTTCTTTTGTTTCTTTTACTGCTTGCTCAATATACAGATCGAATAACATCGGGGAGAGGCTACAACCCTGTCTCACTCCCTTCCCAACCGCTGCTTCCCTCTCATATCCCTCGACTCTTATAGCTGCCATCTGGTTTCTGTACAAATTGCAAATAGCCTTTCGCTCCCTGTATTTTCCCCTGCCACCTTTAGAATTTGAAAGAGAGTATTCCAGTCAACATTGTCAAAAGCTTTCTCTAAGTCTGCAAATGCTAGAAACGCAGGTTTGCCTTTCCTTAAACTTTCTTCTAAGATAAGTCGTACGGTCAGTATTGCCTCACGTGTTCCAATATTTCTACGGAATCCAAACTGATCTTCCCCAAGGTCGGCTTCTACTAGTTTTTCCATTCGTCTGTAAATAATTCGCGTTAGTATTTTGCAGCTGTGGCTTATTAAACTGATTGTTGGGTAATTTTCACATCTGTCAGCAACTGCTTTCTTTGGGATTGGAATTATTATATTCTTCTCGAAGTCTGAGGGTATTTCGCCTGTCTCATACATCTTGCTGACCTGATGGTAGAGTTTTGTCAGGAATGGGTCTCCAAAGGCCGTCAGTAGTTCTGATGGAATGTTGTCTACTTCCGGAGCTTTGTTTCGACTCAGGTCTTTGCTCTGTGAAACTCTTCACGCAGTATCGTATCTCCCATTTCATCTTCATTTACATCCTCCTCCATTTCCATAATATTGTCCTGAAGTACATCGCCCTTATATAGACCCTCAATATACTCCTTCCACCTTTCTGCTTTCCCTTCTTTGCTTAGAACTGGGTTTCCATCTTTGCTCTTGATATTCATACAAGTGGTTCTCTTTTCTCCAAAGGTCTCTTTAATTTTCCTGTAGGCAGTATCTATCTTACCCCTAGTGAGGTAAGCCTCTACATCCTTACATTTGTCCTCTAGCCATCCCTGCTTAGCCATTTTGCACTTTCTGTCAATCTCATTTTTGAGACGTTTGTACTCCTTTTTGCCTGCTTCATTTACTATATTTTTATACATTCTCCTTTCATCAATTAAATTCAATATTTCTTCTGTTACCCAAGGATTTCTACCAGCCCTAGTCTTTTTACCTACTTGATCCTGTGCTGCCTTCACTATTTCATCTCTCAACGCTACCCATTCTTATTCTACTGTATTTATTTCCCCAATTCCTGTCAGTTGTTCCCTTATGCTTTCCGTGAAACTCTGTACAACCTGTTGTTTAGTCAGTTTATCCAGGTCTCATCTCCTTAAATTCCCTCCTTTTTGCAGTTTCTTCAGTTTTAATCTACAGTTCATAACCAACAGATTGTGGTCAGAGTCCACATCTGCCCCTGGAAATGTCTTACAATTTTAAACCTGGTTTCTAAATCTCTGTCGTACCACTATATAATCTATCTGAGACCTTTCAGTATCTCCAGGCTTCTTCCATGTATACAACCTTCTTTTATGATTCTTGAACCAAGTGTTAGCTATGATTAATACACTCCTGGAAATTGAAATAAGAACACCATGAATTCTTTGACCCAGGAAGGGGAAACTTTATTGACACATTCCTGGGGTCAGATACATCACATGATCACACTGACAGAACCACAGGCACATAGACACAGGCAACAGAGCATGCACAATGTCGGCACTAGTACAGTGTATATCCACCTTTCGCAGCAATGCAGGCTGCTACTCTCCCATGGAGACGATCGTAGAGATGCTGGATGTAGTCCTGTGGAACGGCTTGCCATGCCATTTCCACCTGGCGCCTCAGTTGGACCAGCGTTCGTGCTGGACGTGCAGACCGCGTGAGACGACGCTTCATCCAGTCCCAAACATGCTCAATGGGGGACAGATCCGGTGATCTTGCTGGCCAGGGTAGTTGACTTACACCTTCTAGAGCACGTTGGGTGGCACAGGATACATGCGGACGTGCATTGTCCTGTTGGAACAGCAAGTTCCCTTGCCGGTATAGGAATGGTAGAACGATGGGTTCGATGACGGTTTGGATGTACCGTGCACTATTCAGTGTCCCCTCGACGATCACCAGTGGTGTACGGCCAGTGTAGGAGATCGCTCCCCACACCATGATGCCGGGTGTTGGCCCTGTGTGCCTCGGTCGTATGCAGTCCTGATTGTGGCGCTCACCTGCACGGCGCCAAACACGCATACGACCATCATTGGCACCAAGGCAGAAGCGACTCTCATCGCTGAAGACGACACGTCTCCATTCGTCCCTTCATTCACGCCTGTCGCGACACCACTGGAGGCGGGCTGCACGATGTTGGGGCATGAGCGGAAGACGGCCTAACGGTGTGCGGGACCGTAGCCCAGCTTCATGAAGACGGTTGCGAATGGTCCTCGCCGATACCCCAGGAGCAACAGTGTCCCTAATTTGCTGGGAAGTGGCGGTGCGGTCCCCTACGGCACTGCGTAGGATCCTACGGTGTTGGCGTGCATCCGTGCGTCGCTGCGGTCCGGTCCCAGGTCGACGGGCACGTGCACCTTCCGCCGACCACTGGCGACAACATCGATGTACTGTGGAGACCTCACGCCCCACGTGTTGAGCAATTCGGCGGTACGTCCACCCGGCCTCCCGCATGCCCACTATACGCCCTCGCTCAAAGTCCGTCAACTGCACATACGGTTCACGTCCACGCTGTCGCGGCATGCTACCAGTGTTAAAGACTGCGATGGAGCTCCGTATGCCACGGCAAACTGGCTGACACTGACGGCGGCGGTGCACAAATGCTGCGCAGCTAGCGCCATTCGACGGCCAACACCGCGGTTCCTGGTGTGTCCGCTGTGCCGTGCGTGTGATCATTGCTTGTACAGCCCTCTCGCAGTGTCCGGAGCAAGTATGGTGGGTCTGACACACCGGTGTCAATGTGTTCTTTTTTCCATTTCCAGAAGTGTATGTTTTCTGTGCAAAATTCTACCAGGTGGCTTCCTCTTTCATTTCTTAGCCCGAATCCATATTCACCTACTACGTTTCCTTCTCTCCCTTTTCCTACTACCGAATTCCATCACCCATGACAATTAAATTTTCGTCTCCCTTCACTATCTGAATACTTTCTTTTATTTAAGAATACATTTCTTCAATCTCTCCGTCATCTGCAGAGCTAGTTGGCATATAAGTTTGTACTATTGTAGTAGGCATGGGCTTCGTGTCTATCTTGGCCACAATAAGGCATTCACTATGTTGTTTGCAGTAGTTTATCCGCACTCCTATTTCTTTATTCATTATAAAACCGACTCCTGCATTACCCCTATTGGTTTTTGCATTTATAACCATGTATTCGTCTGCCACCGAACTTCACTAATTCCTACTATATATAAATTTAACCTATCCATTTCCGTTTTTAAATTTTCTAACCTACCTGCTCGATTAAGGGATCTGACATTCCACGCTCCGATGCGTAGAACGCCAGTTTTCTTTCTCCTGATAACGACGTCCTCCTGAGTAGTCCCCGCCCGGAGATCTGAATGGGGGACTATTTTACCTCCGGAATATTTTACCCAAGAGGACGCCATCATCATTTAACCATACAGTAAAGGTGCATGCCCTCGGGAAAAATTACGGCCGTAGTTTCCCCTTGCTTTCAGCCGTTCGCAGTACCAGCACAGCAAGGCCGCTTTGGTTAGTGTTACAAGGCCAGATCAGTCAATCATCCAGACTGTTGCCCTTGCAACTACTGAAAAGGCTGCTGCCCCTCTTCAGGAACCACACGTTTGTCTGTCCTCTCAACAGATACCCCTCCGTTGTGGCTGCACCTATGGGACGGCAATCTATATGGCTGAAGCACGCAAGCCTCCCCACCAACGGCAAGGTCTACATCTACCTACATCTACACCCCTACTCGGCAAGCCACCTGACGGTGTGTGGCGGAGGGTACCCTGAGTACCTCTATCGGTTCTCCCTTCTATTCCAGTCTCGTATTGTTCGTGGAAAGAAGGATTTTCGGTATGCTTCTGTGTGGGCTCTAATCTCTCTGATTTTATCCTCATGGTCTCTTCGCGAGATATACGTAGGAGGGAGCAATATACTGCTTGACTCTTCGGTGAAGGTATGTTCTCGAAACTTTAACAAAAGCCCGTACCGAGCTGCTGAGCGTCTTCCACTGGAGTTTATCTGTCATCTCCGTAACGCTTTCGCGATTACTAAATGGTCCTGTAACGAAGCGCGCTGCTCTCCGTTGGATCTTCTCTATCTCTTCTATCAACCCCGTCTGGTACGGATCCCACACTGGTGAGCAGTATTCAAGCAGTGGGCGAACAAGCGTACTGTAACCTACTTCCTTTGTTTTCGGATTGCATTTCCTTAGGATTCTTCCAATGAATCTCAGTCTGGCATCTGCTTTACCGACGATCAACTTTATACGATCATTCCATTTTAAATCACTCGTAATGCGTACTCCTAGATAATTTATGGAATTAACTGCTTCCAGTTGCTGACCTGCTATTTTGTAGCTAAATGATAAGGGATCTATCTTTCTATATATTCGCAGCACATTGCACTTGTCTACATTGAGATTCAAATGCCATTCCCTGCACCATGCGTCATTTCGCTACAGATCCTCCTGCATTTCAGTACAATTTTCCATTGTTACAACCTCTCGATACACCACAGCATCATCTGCAAAAAGCCTCAGTGAACTTCCGATGTCATCCACAAGGTCATTTATGTATATTGTGAATAGCAACGGTCCCATGACACTCCCCTGCGGCACACCTAAAGTCACTCTTACTTCGGAAGACTTCTCTCCATTGAGAATGACATGCTGCGTTCTGTTATCTAGGAACTCCTCAATCCAATCACACAACTGGTATGGTAGTCCATATGCTCTTACTTTGTTCATTAAACGACTGTGGGGAACTATATCGAACGCCTTGCGGAAGTCAAGAAACACGGCATCTACCTGTGAACCGGCGTCAATGGCCCTCTGAGTCTCGTGTACGAATAGCGCGAGCTGGGTTTCACACGACCGTCTTTTTCGAAACCCATGCTGATTCCTACAGAGTAGATATATAGTCTCCAGAAAAGTCATTATACTCGAACACAATACGTGTTCCAAAATTCTGCACATCTGTTCGACGTCCCTTCTTGAAAACGGGGATGACATGTGCCATTTTCCAATCCTTTGGAACGGTACGCTCTTGTAGAGACCTACGGTACACCGCTGCAAGAAGGTGGGCAAGTTCTTTCGCGTACTCTGTGTAAAATCGAACTGGTATCCCATCAGGTCCAGCGGCCTTTCCTCTTTTGAGCGATTTTAATTGTTTCTCTATCCCTCTGTCGCCTATTTCGATATCTACCATTTTGTCATCTGTGCGACAATCTAGAGAAGGAACTACAGTGCCGTCTTCCTCTGTGAAACAGCTTTGGAAATAAACATTTAGTATTTCGGCCTTTAGTCTGTAATCCTCTGTTTCAGTACCATTTTGGTCACAGAGTGTCTGGACATTTTGTTTTGATCCACCTACCGCTTCGACATAAGACCCAAATTTCTTAGGATTTTCTGCCATGTCAGTACATAGAACTTTACTTTCGAATTCATTGAACGCCTCTCGCATAGCCCTCCTCACACTACATTTCGCTTCGCGTAATTTTTGTTTGCCTGCAAGGCTTTGGGTATGTTTATGTTTGCTGTGAAGTTCCCTTTGCTTCCGTAGCAGTTTTATAACTCGGTTGTTGTACCACGGTGGCTCTTTTCCATCTCTTACGATCTTACTTGGCACATACTCATTTAACGGATATTGTACGATGGTTTTGAACTTTGTCCACTGATCCTCAACACTATCTGTACTTGAGACAAAACTTTTGTGTTGAGCCGTCAGGTACTCTGTAATCTGCTTTTTGTCACTTTTGCTAAACAGAAAAATCTTCCTACCCTTTTTAATATATCTATTTACGGCTGAAGTCATCGATGCCGTAACCGCTTTATGATCGCTGATTCCCTGTTCTGCGTTAACTGTTTCAAATAGTTCGGGTCTGTTTGTCACCAGAAGGTCTAATATGTTATCGCCACGAGTCGGTTCTCTGTTTAACTGGTCAAGGTAGTTTTCAGATAAAGCACTTAAAAAAATTTCACTGAATTCTTTGTCCCTGCCACCCGTTATGAACGTTTGAGTCTCCCAGTCTATATCCGGCAAATTAAAATCTCCACACAGAACTATAACATGGTGGGGAAATCTACTCGAAATATTTTCCAAATTATCCTTCAGGTGCTCAGCCACAACAGCTGCTGAGCCAGGGGGCCTATAGAGACATCCAATTACCATGTCTGAGCCTGCTTTAACCGTGACCTTCACCCAAATCATTTCACATTTCGGATCTCCGTCAATTTCCTTCGATACTATTGCACTTCTTATCGCTATAAACACGCCTGCCCCTTCACTGTCCAGCCTGTCTATGTGGTATACATCCCAATCTGAGTTTATGCTGTTTATGCTGTTTATGTCTGGTTTCAGCCAACCTTCTGTCCCTAGTACTATATGGGCGTTGTGACCGTTTATTAATGAGAGCAGTTCTGGGACCTTTCTATAGACGCTCCTGCAGTTTACTATTAGCACATTAATATTGTTATTCCGTGTTGCATTTTGCCTACTCCTACCTTGCCGCGTCTCAGGAGGCGTCTTGTCGGGCCTAGGGAGGGAATTCTCTAACCCAAAAAACCCCCATGTGCACTCCACACGTACTCCGCTACACTTGTAGCCGCTTCCGGCGTATAGTGCACGCCTGACCTATTCAGGGGGACCTTACATTTCTCCACCCGATGGCGGAGGTCGAGAAATTTGCACCCCAGATCTCCGCAGAATCGTCTGAGCCTCTGGTTTAAGCCATTCGGCTCCAAACCAGAGGACCGCGATCGGTTCTGGGAACGATACTACAAATAGTTAGCTCTGACTCCAGCCCGCGAGCGAGGCTTTCCGCCTTCATCAATTCCGCCAACCGCCTGTACGAACTGAGGATGACCTCTGAACCCAGACGGCAGGAGTCATTGGTGCCGACATGAGCAACAATTTGCAGTCGGGTGCACCCAGTGCTCTCTATCGCCGCCGGTAGGGCCTCCTCCACATCTCGGATGAGACCCCCCGGCAAGCAGACAGAGTAAACACTGGCCTTCTTCCCCGACCTTTCCGCTATTTCCCTAAGGGGCTCCATCACCCGCCTAACGTTGGAGCTCCCAATAGCTAATAAACCCCTCCCCCCGTGTGCCTGCTCGGACCTTGCTGACGGAGCAGCCACATGTCCACTCACAGGCAGAGCGGGCGATGCCACACGGCCATCCTCCACATTTACCCTCCGCCTCGTGTGCCGCGAACGCCGCTGAACCCGCCACTCCCCTTGGGGAGAGGGTGGCGCAAACGCGCCCGGTGCCCGCGAAGATGTCTCGACAGCAGGGACAGTGGGTGAAGCATGTAACACCTGGGGTGTACCTTGCGACGCACCAGACTCCCCACTGCCGCTACACTCCGAGGCAGCAGCCTGAAGACGGCTGACCGCGGCCATCAACACGCTCAGCTGTTCGCGAACAGTGACCAGCTCCTCCTGCGTCCGTGCACAGCAGTCACACATCCTATCCATCCTAAGGAATCAATTTACTGAAGAGAGTTAATCAACTTTAACTAGACTGCTAATTCACTAGAGACGGCTGATTATTGACTAAACTGCGATTGCTAGCCACTTCGTGTAGAAAACAATGAAAATAGCACTACGTCTCTGGACCGTATTGAAAACAAACACTAGCACTACTGGCACTATGGTTGACTAAAGGGACTCTCTCTGACTGTATTCAAAACAAACACGAAATCTATGGAACACTATTAATAGTACTCGACAATTAAAGCTTCCTAAAAGCAAAAACACACGGAAGAAGAAGTGACAAGTAAGAAAAATACAGTTAATACTTAAATTAAGGTAGCTCGCTGCACAGCAGACGTGAAGCAGACGGCGGTTAGGACGAGGGGGGCGGAACCCCATGTCAACAAGCAGAAAATCATCAAACGAATTAATGAATGTTACTGTTACAAAGGACGCAAAAGTCGTACGAGACCGTTACATTTCAGGTTAAGCCGGAAGTACGTAGAAAACTTAAGAGAGAAACTAAGATCCCGAAATATGACACAGATGAGGTAGAGTGGGTAAAATTAGAGTTACAAAATCAGGACTTTCGAATATGGGACGATCTTAAAAGTGGAATCATAAAAGCGCCAATGAAATCGGCGCCTTTAAACGAAAAAAAAAAAAAAAAAAAAAACATGACGGAATGACCAATGCGACAAAACTTTGCAAGAAAGACAGAAGACATGGGGAAACTGGAATGCAAATCGCTGTCAGGAAACAGAAACAGCCTCCTAGAAAGAAGTAGAGCTTATAAAAGAGAGAACCGATTATTCATCAGGAATGAGTTGCACTAGCTCGATGAAGATTATACAAAGGCTAACATGAGAAGCTATTACCAACTGTTTAGTCGTAAACAGTTGGTAATAATTTCTCATGTTATTATATACCGCTGACTGCACAACCTCTAGCAAACCCGAAAGTAAACCATACCGCTCACTCTAAACTTGAAAACTATGATTTCACGTTAGTTTTTTAAAGATTTACACAACTTTCAGAAACCTGAATCAAAAATTATAGTTAGTGAAAACTGAATTCAAAATTTCTCAAATGTCCTACACTTAGAAGGAGTGAAAGAATTTGTATGCCGATTGAAAAACAATAACTGAGCCGACTTGGAAGGAATTAAGACACAGTTATGGAAGGCCTTAGATGATGACGTGATTCTACAACTTAAAAAAATATAGTAGATAAATT
Organism: Schistocerca americana; assembly: GCF_021461395.2. NCBI lineage: Eukaryota > Metazoa > Arthropoda > Insecta > Orthoptera > Acrididae > Schistocerca > Schistocerca americana. Next base: position 457,828,640 of record NC_060119.1, on the reverse strand, counting down.
CTGGGAGAAAAGAAGAAATGCCAGTGGACAGGAAAACAGCCAATACATCTTTGGCCCAGAAAGGACCTAAAAGTGTCACAAATAATTACAGAGATTTATGAGTTTTGCCAGTGACAAAAATTTTTTTTATCTGAAAGCCACACTTAGGGGAATAAAAAAACGGATTTCGGAAAAACAGATCATGCAGGGAACAGAGGTAGAATCTGGAAACTATTGTGTAGCCAACAGTGGTAGAATCTGGAAAATGTTGGTCAATTGAAACAACTGAGAAACAAACATTGAACTGTCACATTCGTAGGTTTCAAGACTCACAATATTCTATTTACAGAAAATCCGTAATCAATATCATAAAAGAATTCGGTATAGATCCAAAAACTTTAACGAAGACACGTTAACAAATACATCATCTAAAGGAGGTCGTCCGGAGAATTCTCCAAAACGTTTAGATGAAAACAGGGGTCAGACAGTGTGATGGACTATCACTTTGGTTTTTCAGCTGCTCTCTGGCGAAGGCGACTGGAGAATGAAGAAAATCTGATCCATTTGGAAACCAAAGCTAACATATACGTAGCCGCCTGGCCCTCGCAGATAATATTGCATGGCTAACAGACACACCAGAAAATCCCAAAATACAGACACAAAATATAGTTGTGCAAGCTGGACAAATCGGTTTTCAAATTTCTCCCTCGAAGACAAAATTTATAGAATGTTAGTTTTACTCATAAAACAAAACAAAATCAAGATAGCTCATTCACGTATTTAAGTGAGTGACTGAGCATAAACCATAATGAAAGGGACTAGAGATAAGAGCAAATAAGAAGAATATTGCATTCCAAAACACCAGGGACAAATACAAGAAAGAGGCTTTATAGTGGGACAGTAGAATTAAACATTACAATACTCCAGTGAGACCTAAGGCTCTATATGGCACCCAAACTGTAGAATCAGTGCTGAAAGAATGCGTAACCAAAATTATGAAAACAGAAAGAGAAGAGTTAGAGTCTCGGTGCGGCACACAGTTTTAATCTGCCAGGAAGTTTCCTAGAAAGAGAACTGATTAGAAGCATACTTCGCCCAACAGAAAGGCAATACAATAGGTTACGACCGAGGATAGAAATTTATGAACATATGGAGTACGTAATACACACAAAAGAAGAATGCCGTTCTTTGGAAATTTGGCTACAATGGATAATGACAGACTGACGAAGCAGATCTTTAGTAAAATTATGAAGGGTGAAGAGTACCCAGCATGATTTACACAGTCACTAAATGACCTCTAAGAGGCAAACACCAACGTCGTTGGCACGTAAGACAGGAATTTATTTAGGAACAGTAATTAGAAAACAGTTTTCAGGGACGAGCAACAAAGAAAAAGGAAAGAGCCTCATAACCCTGAACAGTCCGGAAGCAGGGATCTGAATGCATGAAGCCAGTGTGGGGAATGGTAAGAATAATATATGGAGCTATAACTGAAATATTTGTTTCACGTGCTCTGTAACACAGATTCGTCCATGAGGCTAGGATCTAGCCAAACTTCCTGCAATATCTTTTCTGTGGTTACACATCATCATCAGAGGTGAAATGTGTACCTTTGGATTAGAAGTTTGATTGATTCCGTTATATACTCTAGTCTTGAGACACTCAATATGCGTTACAGACTTCTAATGCTGGTTCGGCATAGCTTTAACCTGATAAAGTTCGGAAACAGAAAACAATTTTCGTAGTGAATTTTTGTTCAGCCTTGAAAATTTTCAATACATGATAAACTCTGTTACGCCAGTAGAGGTCTTTAAAATGATGTACGGGAGAACGTGTATCCACTGCGTCTCTTAAATGTACAGTACTTGGACGCTGAAAGTACTACATTTAGCGGCTGCGTTGGGAATGAGAGTATAACCATAGAAAGAGCTATTACTGTAGTTCACTCTTCTCCCTTATACTTTAAAGTGTTTCCGATAAATTTTACAAGAATTAATATTCGCCTTCATGGTACCACGAAGTAAAACTAAAAATAAGATATGAAAACTAAAAGGAATAATTTAAGATAAAGTAATTCCTGAGAATTTCGAACATTTTACTCTGTGTTACCTTGTCCAACCGTTTTTCTGGGTCGACAAATCCTATCAGCGTGCCTTGATTTCATGCGCTACGTTAGAGTTGCCCCTCTGGTGGCTCTACCCCTCCGAATGCCCACCTGATCGACGTCTAATGGACCTTCAGTTTTCTTTTCCATTCTTGTGCGTATTATTCGCCTCAGTAACATGGATGCATGAACTGTACACCAGATGGAGCGAATTTTCGCACATTAGGACTCTTGCTACCTTTGGGACTGTATGGATGATATTTTTCCAGACGTTTAGCCCCATACTCTCGGATTCCAGAAGCCCATTTGAATAATTGTTTGGTTGCCACTTTCAGTAATGATTTTGGAAACTCCGAACGAATGTTTCATGCGTCTATTGTTAGAACGTGACGGTGATACTGAGTCCGGTACGCCCATCAAGTCGACTCCGTTCTTCTATTACGTCATAAGACAGTTCCTCCTCTTCAATGTACACGTTCCATCTATTTGCTCTCTCCCTTGGGTTTTAGCAGTGGAAATCCTCTTAAACATTCAATGTTCACGCCTTTACTTTAAATTTACAATTCTGTATACAGGAAGCTATGTATCATTCGTAGTACAGGGTGCGAAAAGCAATACTGACCCTGAAAATATTTCATGCACCTTAGGAAAGGCGACACAACTTACGTCCTTAGCCCAAGTTGCATATGACGTCAGATTTATTTTTCCCACTCTATTACTTTCATCGTCATAAAAAGAAATGTACCCAGACGGACCCGTCTGATGCACTACGATCTGTATGGGTATGCCCCACACCATCAGTTTTGCCAATAAATTACTTTTTCACAGTGACTCTTTTAACGAATTTGAAAGCAATATTTTATCTGCAGATTCTAAAAATAACCCCAATACATTTTGGTCGTACGTAAAATCTACGAACGCTACAAATAATTCAATGCCTTCTCTTGCTGACAGTACGGGTAATGTAACGCATGATGATAAACAGAAGGCCGAAATTCTAAATCTAGTTTTCAAAAACTCGTTTACGATAGAGGACTGCAGCACCATTCCCCCTTTCAATTATGGAACAAACGAAAGGATGGCTGACACAGTGTTTCCTGTATCTGGGATTGTAAAACAGTTAAGATCCTTAGACGTCAGAAAGGCATCTGGCCCAGACGGTATCCCCGTAAGATTTTATGTTGACTATGCTACAAATACAGCACCTTTCTTATCCGTCATCTATCAGAGAGCATTGGAACGGCGGAAAGTTCCACGGGACTGGAAAAAGGCCCAGGTCATAGCAATCTATAAAAAGGGTAGAAAATGGGATGCACATAGTTACCGGCCAATTTCACTGACATCGATTTGTTGTAGAATCATGGAACATATTTTGTGTTCAGACATAATGACCTTTCTAGACTCTGAGAAGCTCATCTGCAGAAACCAGCACGGTTTTAGGAAATAGCGGTCATGCGAGACACAGCTGGCCATCTTTGTGTATGATTTACTACAGGCTGTAGATACCGGCTCCCAGGTTGATGCCATATTTCTCGACTTTCGAAAGGCGTTCGACTCAGTCCCGCACTGTCGCTTGCTACAAAAAGTGCGCGCTTATGGTCTATCCGATGACATGTGCGGTTGGATAGAAAGTTTTCTAACAGACAAGGAGCAGTATGTCGTCCTGAACGGGGTAACTTCAACAGAAACAAGAGTAAGTTCAGGTGTGCCCCAGGGCAGCGTAGTAGGTCGTCTGCTTTTTACGATTTACATAAACGATCTGGTTGATGGTACTGACAGCGGCCTCAGACTGCCGATGATGCTGTAGTCTACAGGAAAGTAGTATCACACGAAAGCTGTGAACAAATCAATGAGGATTTGCAGAAAATAAATGCGCAGTGTAATGACTGGCAGTTAGCACTCAATATTAGTAAGTGTAACCTACTGCGTATAACAAGGCGAAAATCCCGATTAATGCATGAATACAAAATAAATAATCTGTCTTTGGAAGCAGTAACATCGTCAAGTATCTGGGTGTGACTATTCGAAATGATCTCAAATGGAATTATCAGATTACACAAGTAACGGGTAAGGCGAACTCTAGATTGCGGTTTTTTGGTAGAATCCTGAAGCGATGCAGTCCTTCAACTAAGGAAATAGCTTACAATATGTTAGTTCGTCCAGTCTTGGAGTATTGTTCGTCTGTATGGGACCGTTACCAGTTGGGTCTGATTCTAGAGATTGAGAAGGTCCAAGATTCGTGACTGGTGCATTTAGTCACCGTGAGAGCGTTACAAATCTCATAGATAGTTTGAAGTGGGACACACTTGCAGATAGACGACGCGTTAAACAGAAGGGGCTGCTCACTAAATTCCGAAATCCAATCTTCACAGAGGATGTAGAGCATATATTATTACCACCAAATTTCAAATCGCGTAATGATCATCATTCAAAGATAAGGGAAATAAGAGCTCGTGCTGAGGCGTTCAGACAGTCGTTTTTCCCTCGCGCGATCCGCGAGTGGAACAGAGGGGGAGAAATATGACTTTGACGCGAATTGTGCCCTCCGCCACACACCGCTTGATTGCTAGCTGAGTATATATGTAGATATGTAGATGTAGGCGGCTGTGCAGTTTCGGAATGTGTGTGGCGTCGAGAAGTCGAGCCCGTTGGTTGATGTAAGACGGCCCAGGTGACCGTGCTGGCCAGTACGAAAGCGGCGAGCTTCACTAGAGCACAACTGGACGTGCACGTTGCCTTGGCGACGCATTCGTCGGCAGCGTTGCCATGTAGACCAGTTACAGAGGGGCCGCTGCAGAGGATTGTGGGAGGCTTGGTGATCCAGGTATTAACACGCCACACCGGTCGTAAGGAGGTTGGCGGCAACGGCTACAGGAAGGCAGGCATGCACAGCATGTAATACCTGGACTTCCGAGACGCAGCACAAGGAAGGGGAACCGACGGATTGTCTGCCACGCGCGAGAAAACCCAACGGTAACGATATGGGCCAGGCAGCGAGCTCGCCTGCCTTCTAAGCAACGTCCTGTAAGCGCTAGTAAAACTGGCAGGCTTTCGCATGACACCCACTCAGTGTCAAGCCCGAGTCGCCCAGTGTCGGGAACGACGGACTTTCGAGCAGTGCAACTGGTAGTGGTTCTACTTTTGTGACGGGTCCTGCATATTTCTTGAAGACGACAACAGCAGGGTCTGTGTTTGGAGGCTCAGTGGAGAGCGCAAAAAAAAAAATGTTTTGCGGTATCCCATCACATTTCCCACTACTTTGGTGGGACAGCAGCACGGAACATGGAGAGGTCCTACAAAAGGTAGATCTTCTGCTCTTGAACGCCCACGCCCACACCCAAACCCCTATTTCTGCAGAACATCTCTTGTCCTCACATTATCTCCCAAGCATGCGTTGCAGCTGTGGATACTCTTTCAGGCCTAGTCACATCGTTCAATCTCTTCCTAATCGAGAATGTGTGGATTTTCTTGGAGCTTGTCATCCGGACTCCACCTCCCTCCACCAGCCCACAGGCTCTGCGCACTAAGGTGCAAGTGGCATGAAATGGAGAATCACAGGACTAAATATGAAACTTGTACAATTCACAACACTTGGGAGTCCAGTTCCATACTGACGTGTACATTCTGTGGCTGTGTAGCCCAAAACATGTCGGTTCTTCAAAGTTGAAAGAGCAATCATTTCTTACGTATCATACCCTTTAGCTACCTACCAACGATGATAGCGTTCTGCCTTGTCAATCTGGCTGCAGCTCTTATTTATACTGGTGACTGAAGATACTGAACAACATTACATCAATATTTACATCACTTGTATACTAATAATTACAGCCAGTACAAGTCATCTGTTTATAGGTTGGTTAGTACCACCAAGTAGAGGGTGAATACAAAATCAAGCGATATTAGAAAGCGCGCGAATCAGACTGCGTCGGGGAGAGGTGAAAGGGATAGCGTTAGTTACGTTTGGCGCGAAATAGCATTTAGTCATAATAAAGCGCTGGACACCACAGCATCGTGCGTAGGCTGTCCAAGCAACTTATCAAAACAGTAGTCCGTACCAGCTAGCACGTCGTGCATTCCGAAACAACTTCAACATTAATCAGAATCGGCCAGTACCATCCGACTGTGCGATTAAAAAGTGTGTTGATAACTTTGAGGAGACGGCGTCAACGACAGAGAAGAAAACTGGGGGTCCAAAAACTGTGCGCACACCTGAAAACATCGAACGTGTAAGAGCTGTCAGTGAGACAAGATCTCGTTGCTCAGCTAGCGCTCACTGCGCTACACTTGGGATTACAAACAGAACAGCAAGAAGAATTTTATACCAAGATTTGAACTTTCACCCCTGTAAAACCCAAATTGTTCAAGCCTTTAATGAAACAGATTACGTGAGCCAAAGCCGGTTCTGCTTAAAATTTTTGAACATGACTAATCTCGACGAGGAGAGTGTAAACCGTTTGTGGATGAGCGATGAAGCTCACTTTCATCTCTCCGGTTTTGTAAAAAAGCAGAACTTTGGATTTTAGAGTGACGTTAGTCCTAGAGAACTGCATCAGCAACCACTGCACTCCGCAAGAGTTACTGTGTGGTGCGCCATGTCTACATTAGGGATCATAGGGCCATACTTTTTTGAAGACGGCCTTGGCAATGTTGTAACAGTGACTTTTCAGAGATACGCAGACCTGTTGGAAAACTTTTTTACTCCACAATTTGTACACTACGAAGTGAACGACGAGACGTTTTTTAAACAGGACGGAGCAACCCCCACACTGCTCGAGTAAGCATTAATATTGTCTATCGTTTGTCTCCAAATCACGTGATCTCCGGATTAGGGATACTGCATGGCCCCCTTGTTCACCGCAGCTCACAACATGTGACATTTTCTTGTGAAAATAAAAGTTTACTAAGAAAGCCCTCATCGAACAACTGACGCGCTAAAAGAGCTCATCCGACCAGAAGTTGTTCAGATCCCAGTGGTAATGCTACGCAATCTGATGAGTACCTTGAAGGACTGGATGGGGGAATGTTTGCGCCTAAACGTACACCATCTTACCGGAGTTATCTTCAAGAAATAGCAGATGTTTTGCTTCTGCAGAAAATGCTTTTCCAGGTATTTTAAGAGCATGAAAAAAATTTCAGCAGGTGTTTTCAGTTAACACCCGTTTAAAAATCGGTCTTTATTATGCCTTACCCTGTACATGTGGCAACAAAAAGCCATGAATGCTTGTTTTTCCCGTACAGGAAGTCAGATGTTGAAGTGTGGACACATGGACGAAAAATGGTTAGCCTACACGGGCAGGCGTAGTCCACTTAGTGGTAAAGTATGACCATTCAGAAAACGTCAAGTCGTAAAGTTTGTGACGTGGTTGTGGGAAGACTGTTCGATACAAAGAGAAAACAACCAACACATTGATGTGCTACATATTAAGGTAATAGATTTGAAAATATCTGCGCTTGTACACATTACACCTTGTATAATATAGACTAGATTACAGTACAAGGCCTAAACTGTTGCGAGATGGAACTAGTGAGTCACAAGAAAATCTGTGTTTTGTCACTCTTTCTCAGACTACCCCGTTCTCCTAGAATCTGAGTGAAGACTAGACCCGCCTGCTAGTACTCTTCTGAACAGTAGTCTATACAAGGGCGATGTACTTGAGGACAATATTATGGAAATGGAAGAGGATGTAGATGAAGATGAAATGGGAGATAAGATACTGCGTGAAGAGTTTGACAGAGCACTGAAAGACAAGAGTCGAAACAAGGCCCCCGGAGTAGACAACATTCCATTAGAAATACTGACAGTATTGGGAGAGCCAGTCCTGACAAAACTCTACCATCTGGTGATCAAGATATATGAGACAGGCGAAATACCCTCAGACTTCAAGGAGAATATGGTCGTGCGGTAACGTTCTCGCTTCCTGCGCCCGGGTTCCCGGAGGGGTCAGGGATTTTCTCTGCCTCGTGATGACTGGGTGCTGTGTGATGTAGTTAGGTTTAAGTAGTTCAAAGTTCTAGGGGACTGATGACCATAGATGTTAAGTCCCATAGTGCTCAGAGCCATTTGAACAATTTTTTTCAAGAAGAATATAATAATTCCAATCCCAAAGAAAGCAGGTGTTGACAGATGTGAAAATTACCGAACTATCAGTTTAATAAGTCACAGCTGCAAAATTCTAACGCGAATTCCTTACAGACGAATGGAAAAACTGATAGAAGCCTACCACGGGGTAGATCAGTCTGGATTCCGTAGAAATGTTGGAACACGTGAGGCAATACTGACCCTTCGACTTGTCTTGGAAGAAAGATTAAGGAAAGGCAAACCTACGTTTCTCGCATTTGTAGACTTAGAGAAAGCTTTTGACAATGTTGACTGGAATACTCTCTTTCGAATTCTGAAGGTGGCAGGGGTAAAATACAGGGAGCGAAAGGCTATTTACAATTTGTACAGAAACCAGATGGCAGTCATACGAGTAGAGGGGTATGAAAGGGAAGCAGTGGTTGGGAAGGGAGTGAGACAGGGTTGTATGCTATCCCCGATGTTATTCAATCTGTATACTGAGCAAGCAATAAAGGAAACAAAAGAAAAGTTCGGAGTAGGTTTTAAAATCCATGGAGAAGAAATAAAAGCTTTGAGGTTCGCCGATGACATTGTAATTTTGTCAGAGACAGAAAAGGACTTGGAAGAGCAGTTGAACGGAATGGACAGTGTCTTGAAAGAAGGATATAAGATGAACATTAACAAAAGCAAAACGAGGATAATGGAATGTAGTCGAATTAAGTCGGGTGACGCCGAGGGAATTAGATTAGGAAATGAGACACTTAAAGTAATAAAGGAGTTTTGCTATATGGGGAGCAAAATAACTGATGATGGTCGAAGTAGAGAGGATATAAAATGTATACTGGCAATGGCAAGGAAAGCGGTTGTGAAGAAGAGAAATTTGTTGACATCGAGTATAGATTTAAATGTCAGGAAGTCGTTTCTGAAAGTATATGTATGGAGTGTAGCCATGTATGGAAGTGAAACGTGGACGAGAAGAGAATAGAAGCTTTCGAAATGTGGTGCTACAGAAGAATGCTGAAGATTAGATGGGTAGATCACATAACTAACGAGGAGACATTGAATAGAATTGGGGAGAAAAGGAGCTTGTGGCACAACTTGACTAGAAGAAGGGATTGGTTGGTAGGAGACGTTCTGAGACATCGAGGCATCACCAGTTTAGTATTGGAGGGCAGCGTGGAGGGTAAAAATCGTAGAGGGAGACCAAGAGATGGATACACTAAGCAGATTGAGAAGGATGTAGGCTGCTGGAGGTACTGGGAGATGAAGAAGCTTGCACAGGATAGAGTAGAATGGAGAGCTGCATCAAACCAGTCTCAGGACTGAAGACCACAACGACAACATATCGTCATTCTGTCTGGTAACAAATGAGGGAATTGGCGTTTCCTTTTGAATGAATACATGTTATTAACGACATATCCCATGTGAGAAAATTGAGGATGCCAAGTGGCACGAACAATGCGCTGCTTCAAATTTGCGAACTGGCGCCGCCAGTTGTTGTGACGTACTAAGACTTTTCTTTGTAAGTGCACGGCGTTGCTGTTCGTTTTCACTATATCCCTGTGCGCTGTGTACCGACTGGTCCCGTGAACTCCTTGCGACGTCTGGAGCAGCAAAGAACAAAGGAAGGAAAATCCAGCCGCAAGTGGTGCGGATTATTAACGGGCAACCACGGCGCCCGCGTCTCTGCTCGGTGGCGCGCTGCCGTGCAGATATTAATGACCGTTTGTCAGCGGGCCGTGGCGCTTGTTCGACACAACAATTAGTCAGGCGGCGCGGCAAGCTGTGTCTCCTCTGGCAGCGGAGCCGCGGCCTGGCCGCATTAATTAATGGAGCCGCGCTGAAAGTGAGTGGCCCGCTGTTTAACGACAGGAAGGCGGTGCTAAAGGCAGCCTGACAACCAATAAAGATAACGCCCTCCCAGTAATTGCCGCTGCAGCCACCGCCGCGGGCTCCGGGCGGCGCGTGCGCACCTCGTCACAGCGGGGCGGATCGGACCGTCCGGCGGCTGGCGCTAATCACCTCGCGAATGTGTCACGCGTTAAGTAAACCACCAAGTGCTTACAGCCGGCACGGCCACGGCCGTACAAGGGCTTCGAATGCGGTGGCAGAACGTACTACACAGCCGCTTTACACGCTAGAATCGATATTTAAGTTGCGCACGTGGATTAAGTGGTCATTTTGTTGAAAGAGCGTCATTTTCCCCCATTGCGACGTAGAAGGCTGAAATTGGCCTCAAATGTGTCTATACCCTGCCTCTGTAATGGTACAAATGCGTGGTGTCGTCCGACGTTACTCTCTGGCTCGGCCTGAAACAGCATGATGCGAGAAAGAGGCCGATGCTCACAATTTGATGTGAGATGTAAGGTGGCTTAATAAATATTTCAGTCACACCATCACTCAGAATCGCCGCAGAAAGGCCTCAAGTGATGGCAGAAAGGGTGTCAATGAAATTATCCCCTCACTCATTTCCACACATTTTATGGTCGAAACGAACAGTCTTGCAATGTGACGTACAACAGAACGACGTTCTTGATAGGTTTGACACTGCTTATGCTGGCGGACGAAGCGACCCTTCTCCACGGACTTTGAAGAGCGGAAACCACACACAACATCCCCTGAACCCTTTGTAGCATAGTGAATCAACATTTTTTGCTTTAGTATAGACAGTGGAACCACGAAGGGCCGATCAAAAGAATTCAACGAAATTATCCGAAGCAGCCAAGCAGCCAAGGCTTTTTAGTCCCTCTGTTTCTCGCCCTCCTTAGCGCTACCGTGGAGTCGTGCGTCACTGACACGTGCGTGAATAAAAGAGCAAATTCTGACGTATCAGCGTCGGTGTTACTTGCACACATTTGTTGAGCACTTTCGAAAAGTCCATCCCTGGACCAATTCCTAGGTATCTTCACACGAGCAACTTCTTCGACATTCTACAGATGAGTGGCACTACGCTGCTGTTCTAGAGCCAGCATGCGGACATGCGGAATCTGAGGGGCCTCGAAGAGGTTGCCCTTTCACAGGCGTCTAGAAGCGATTGCTCTGTACAGGTACTTTTTTAAAGCTCTCTACAAAGGTGCGCAGATGGCATCGAGAATGGAGTCAAACTGGGTGGTCTCACGGAGTCTATTTGCTGTTTCATTCGTGCACCTGCCAATGTCCCCATTACCCCATATACCCCCCCCCCCCCAATCATCATACCACAAGATAGTCTGAAACAGGACTTAAATAGAAACTTCCTGGCGGATTAAAACTGTGTGCCGTACTGAGACTCGAACTCGGGACCTCTGCCTTTCGCGGGAAAGTACACTTGCCGCGAAAGGCAAAGGTCCTGAGTTCGAGTTTCGATCTGGCACACAGCTTTAATTTCCCAGGAAGTTTCATATCAGCGCACACTCCGCTGCAGGGTAAAAATGTCATTCAGGACTTAAATAGTGCCGGCCGTTGTGGCCGAGCGGTTTTACTCGCTTCAGTCTGGACCCGCGCGACCGCTACGGTCGCAGGTTCGAATCCTGCTTCGGGCATGGATGTGTGTGATGTCCTTAGGTTAAGAAATAGTTCAAATGGCTCTGCGCACTATGGGACTTAACTTCTGAGGTCATCAGTCCCCTAGAACTTAGAACTACTTAAACCTAACTAACCTAAGGACATCACACACATCCATGCCCGAGGCAAGATTCGAACCTGCAACCGTAGCGGCCGCGCGGTTCTAGACTGTAGCGCCTAGAACCGCTCGGCCACCCTGGCCTGCCCTTAGGTTAGTTAGGTTTCAGTAATTCTAAGTTCTGTGGGACGGGTGACCTAACATGTTAAGTCTCATAATGCTCAGAGTCATTTCAACCATTTGAACGTAAATAGTATAAACACACTTTGCTCATTCTCAAGTGCTTGAGACGGAGCAAGAACTGCGATCACGCTACTCTCCAAAGGGGGCAGATGACATTCGGTGGGGCTAGAGCCCCACAATATCTTTACAGAATGGACGAATCGTCCGGAGGGGGTGTTGGCAGTGTCAAAGATTGTTGAGAACGTTATTCTATGGCACATAACACTGCAAAGTGTCGGTTTTCACCACGAAATGAGTGTAAGTGAACAACCCAAACTAAGGGCTACTTTCATTGACGCCCTTTATGCCATAATGAGGCATTTTCATACAAATTCTGAGAAGTGTTGCTTCAGGAATGTTTACCTCGGGCAGCGTGAGATAACCCTTTAATTTCAACTATGGGCAGTGTTGTTCTGACCACCTTTTCAAAGACGCCAGGGTAAGATGAGATGTGGTTAAGGAGAGATGTGACGAACTTCCCACTGTGTGACACGATGGTGTTGCATAAATCTAATGCTTTTGCACCAGCTTCTACGCATCTTTGGGGCAAATTTCAAATTACTGCATCACAATGGGGGAAACAAAGGCGTTTCAGAAACGTGACCTTTTCAATTCTTTTGTGCAGCAGTTTTATGTTGATTTAATTAACGTGGCATTATTAGAGCCCTCATGCACTCTTATGTAGTGTCACTACTTACGTCTAGTAGAATCCGGAATAGTTTGTAAGAAGCCACAGTGTAGCATTGTGTCAAGCTACCACTGTGCAATAGGTATAGGTTTCTGGATTATGCAAGGTTATCAGTCCAATAAGCAAAGTGTGGCATCATATGGGTAACAGAAACAGGTTCAGAGATTGCAGGCCACTCTAACTTCTAATATGATGTTATGCTGCATAATGTTCTTAGGGAAGTTGATCTTTGTTACTTGGTTGCTATAACTGGATGCGATCTGACTTCATACATTATGGTGAAATGGTGGGCAGTAGTTAATGCTCTTGCTTGTGTGCTCTAGTGTTCGAATAAATAGGGTGCCAACATAAACGACTGCAGTAGAAGTGTACAGCGACTGAGGGCCGAGGATAGCGTTTTTACTGCAGAACCTAGGTGAAAACATTTGCGGACTGCCGAGTTCTGCCGCCTCATTGTACAGACACGTTGGATGGCGCCGGTCGGCCAGCGGCCGCGTCCAGGTAGGCTGACTAGCGCCGAGGAGACGCCATTGCAATGGGCAGTGAATTGAAATCCAGCAATAAAACAGAGGATGGGCCCTTGTTACACAGGCAGCTGACGAGACAATTGCGAGACTTCTGCGAATTTCCGTGGGATGGTCACAGGCGCCAAGACGTCCAGACTCTGTTACAAAACATTTTTGTGAAGGCACGAGGCTTTTAGCGAGTTTTTGGCCATTCTGTGGAATGTTCGAAATGGACGGAACAGGGGAGAAAACAATCTTTGTATGGAGGACTGTGCTTCCATCTTGGCCATGTTGTTAGCAAGAGACACGGTGTAAATGAATGGGAAAGAGGCCGCAAAGCTGAACCTAATTTTCCTTTTCTCCCATTTAACTTTAAAGTCTCTGATTGGTCAAATCTGTGTATGCAGAGCAAGGGGCCGTCTCCCACCTTCGAATGCGGCGCTCCTGCTCGTGATTGGCTTCTTCTAAAGTGGGAGTAGTCTAAGATGCAAATGTGTTTTACTACCGAGCTGGCGAGGAAAGTGGAGAGAAAGGTAAGTGGGCTCTTGTACTGGCACGTCGCTAGTAAAGAACTGCAGGTCTCTACCTAAATGGTGAGACTTTTGTCCTTTGCTAGTGTGCGACTTACAGCCTGTGCGATTCACCTTCTGAACTGTCAGAGGTACTGCTTCTAGCATCATGCATACAACGAGTGATACGTGGGTGTATTTATTTGTTTTGAGTCAGCCGTCTAAACATTTGACATATTCCGTCACGCATATTGTGGGACAGAGTCAAATTGGTTTGGTTGACCAGGAAATGGGCCCATCTGCGCACTGGAATCCACCGGAGTTTCAGAGGCTCATAAGGAACTACCTGTGTTCCGAATTAGACAAATGCGAGACCGCATACTGCCATTTTTCCGGTTGGCATACATGACTTCAGTCGTCGAATGCATTGTGATGTGCCGCCCTGACCAGCAGAAGGGTAAAGAATTCGCTGATACGGGCTGCAATATATGTTTCTCTGCACCCTGTTCTTTAGCCGGCCGCGGTGGCCGAGCAGTTATAGGTGCTTCAGTCCGGAACTGCGTGACTGCTATGGTCGCAGGTTCGAATCTTGCCTCTGGTATGGATGTGTGTGATGTCCTTAGGTTAGTTAGGTTTAAGTCGTTCTAAGTTCTAGGGGAGTGATGATCTCAGATGTCAAGTCCCATTGTGCTCAGGGCCATTTGAACCATTTTTGAACCCTGCTCTTTTGAACCACATTTTTCTTTTTGGAATAGTACAGATGCTTGATTGTGGCGTAGTGTTTGAGCCATACCCCGGATACACGTGTATGAAGTCAGATAAAGCGATTAGTGTTCCGGTTAGTGTTTTGTGTCGATCCCCAGCTGATCACTTTGTCCACCATAGACCCCATATTAGTGAAATCGTTTGTCAAATAAAAATCTTTGTGTGACATTTCTTTAGCAATTTTTTGTCTCGTGATGTTAAGAATGAATAAATCTATTGATATTTAGATCACAGCTCCTTCCTGTGTTCTGATTAACATTACCTTGCCATTTGTATTGAAGTCCTGATTATAAAAGAAAGTAGGAAGCTTGCAGTTGGCGACTCTGTCAAGATCTACTTCCTTGGACTTCTGTGACAATGTCATTTTGCATCCTTGCTGAACAAATGACAATTATGATGAAATAAAAAACAAAAAGAAAAATATGATACATTAGTATGTTGTAGATACATAATTCTCTGATGGTGCTACTTACATGTTTAACAAAATTAAGAATGACACGATGTGTATATGAATCCAATAATGTATTGTTTCTCAGTAATCAGTATTTCTACTGTGTCTCACTAACCAGTCACCACAACCTCTATCC
The DNA here is from genome assembly GCF_021461395.2 of Schistocerca americana. Taxonomy (NCBI): domain Eukaryota; kingdom Metazoa; phylum Arthropoda; class Insecta; order Orthoptera; family Acrididae; genus Schistocerca; species Schistocerca americana. The sequence goes on along the minus strand of NC_060119.1, from coordinate 457,813,621 downwards.
CTACCAAGTGCTACTGACACACTTATCTTAAACCTGCCTTTCTATGCATTTAACTTTAGAATCCTTGATCTAAGCATATTGTAAGTTGCATCTACTGTACAAAAAAAAAAAAAAAAAAAAAAAAAAAATACTATGGTCTATAGTGCAAAAAGAGAAAATATATAAACACAGTCTAACGAGTACAGCAACAAACAAAAGTGTGCTACGAGTTACAATATGTATAATTTTTGCCAGCAACGAGGGGCGTGCAGCATTTGCTTGTAGCCTGCTCACATCTGAACGTGGCTTTCTGTCAGTACTGCCGCCAGACTGTGAGGACACTTGGCTGGAGACAGCAAGGAGGAGCAACATAAATGGGTGTCTGGAGTGTGGGCAGAGTTACAGATCCATGTGGGTAGCACTGGGGCAGCTTCATGTAGTACATACCTGAGCTATCCCAACATGGAATTCCTTGTCCGCAGGAGAACGTCTCCAATTCTGGGTGGGTAGATAATGACTGTCGTCTAAACTTCACAGGAGGCCATGCTGATGATACCCAAGTGCTTTACACTGTGGTGCGTATTCCTCAGTGGCAGTGCAGAAGAAGAGTTCCCTGCTGGTGGTATTTGACGAAAGCGTCTGTTGTGCACTTGCTTGCGTTCTGGTAGTGATTCACCTTCAGGTTGTACTAGAACTGGAGGGTCAGAGTTTTCTATTATGTTGACCTAGCGGTGTATTTTTTGCAAGGTCTCTGTGTGTTTGATGGAAATATATTTCGCTTGTTGAATTAGACCTGGGGTGGGGGCGTGTTTTTGTTTTGTTGTTTTTTTTTAACAGAGGATCTTCTTATATCTAACTGGTGGACCTAGTGTCTGATTTTGCTGGACCTGTCCTTCTTGTCTATACTATTGTGTAGGCCTTCTTCTGCAGTGTTAAAGTCGTCCATTTTGTGCTGCCTTTAGCTGATAGGTAGAATTAATAACAGCGTTAGGGGTCTCATTTGCATTTTATTTGTGACTGTGCTGTGACCTTATGACGAGCTACCCTATTCCATTGTTATCTCTTGTGAAGCCATCATAAAACTATCCTAGGAATCGGTACTGAGAATGTTACGCACCTGCTGTTGAGTCTGTAATATATTTGCCACAACATGTTTAGGGAGTACATTATGCTGCACAAGAAGGAGACATATATCAATACATTGCAGTACTACACTTACTGACAATCTATATTGTCCTGTAGTATAATATACTTCAAATTTACTATGGCATTAGGCACAGTCAAAAGTAGAAACCGGCAGCAAACATGCATTGTCAAACGTAACTCTTCCTTGAACACCTCATGTTGGTGCAGAATATGCTCACGAATCTCAGCTGCAATGTAAAAGCAGCTGCCTTATTGTAACAAAGATAGTACAATCCAGTGACCAACATATCAAAACCCCCAATGAAGCTATTGTTTATAGTGAAGTTTTTGAACATTATATGCCAACTCCTAGCAAATCCTGAAAACTAATAATTTACGTGTGCTGCAGTTTGTTCATCTATTGGATGACTAACAGGAGACATGAAAGCTAAATGCCGGTAAGCAGGATAAGTTGGAGAGTGTTTACCAACGCGGTTAAACGCAAAAGTGACCACAGAAGTTCCCCCTATGACATTCAGCAGCAAAGGTGTTATCACCCTTTTAAAGAAAGACAACCAACTGGATCAGAGACTGAAGCATAAGTGAGAACTTAATGGGTAAATTAGGGATTAAAGTGTCAGGATTGCAAATTGATGTACCTGGGGAAAAAGGAAGAAACTTTAAAATAAGGTTTAAAGAGCATAGTAATAATGATAATGGGTCATTAGTGGTGGCTGAGCATCTCAAGACTGAGCAGCATTCGTTGGGCATTATGACAGACACCTTAAATGTATAGCAGTTTGAAGAAAAAGGATGGTTGCAGTCAAATGTAGAGTAAGGGGGATTTCTTTCACTGAAGACAGAAATGTTCAAGTGAAAAGGAGCCGTTATGTCATGGTTCAAAACCCACAAACTATCACAATTCATGATTCTATATCACCATAACATTCAACATTCATACACATCCATTACCAAATGAATCATATTACTCGTCCAATTTCTTTTAGCGTGTAGCAAAATCATTCTCTTTTATTATTCCACTAAGCACCAATAATGTTTACACAAAATCGGTACTGTAGTATCAGAAACGCTAACAAAATAAGGCACACAAATAAACATTGCGTGTTAAACTGCCCACATCCACATGCCACATAAAAAGTGTTAGTAAATCCTAATATCATATTACACCTTATCAACCAATAAGACACAACCCATGAGCAGGGGAAAGTCCTAAACATAATATGAAACCACTGTGTAACTTTACTTGAGACGAGCTGTGACCATAAATACAGTATATTTATTCATATCTCTTCATATGGCCAAAGAAACAGACATACAGACATTTCTTAGATTTGAATAGTGATGTAGCATCTTTTGACACTTAAACAATAGTTGGCAATGGACTGACAGAAATACATATACTAAATTCCACAAACTGAGTTATAACATTACTATATTCATTTCTCCTCTCTGTAACCTGGTTCTCTAGTTCCCTGCACTAACTACGTCCATCTGAGAAACACTTTGGTTATTGGTGTTGAATACAAATGATGAACAACTGATTCATGATCTGACATTAAATTTGAATTTTGGACACCCATAACTACATTTATTTCATCTGAAGAATGTTCCTCACGAGGTGGTACAGCATTTGTTACAAATTCATATGGAGAACTCACATCATCAACGTCCACATAACCCCTATTCTTTTCAGTAGTACTTTCTCTCCACTTTTCTTCACTTTTAGAAAAGCTCTCATGTAATTCATGACTTCATTCTCTTCCTATTAATCTCCATCTGACATTCCTTAAAACTGTTTAATGATCTCAATCATCCACGTTCACCAGCACCATTAGATACATTGCCACTTGAACTATGCTCAACATTAACAGCAACTGTACAACACTAGTTGCTAGGTCACCCACCTTCTTAACATTTTTTCTGAACTTCTTCCATATTCTCTGACATTCCCTTCTCTACATCTACCTTCAGCTCTTCAAACTAGAATGATTTGAAATATGTTGTTGAATCTGATCTAATAGTGTCCTAACTAGGCACTGCATCTAATTTAGCTTAGAGTTCTTATTTTTCTAATATTATATTATTAAAACCTATAAGTTACTTTATATTTGTTTAAGCTGTTCACTGACAACTTCGTGTAATGTAAATTGCACTCTCCAAACACTAGCAACTGTATTCCATAAACTGTGCATTAAATACATCAAATTTCCCTTCCATACCTTTGTCAACGTATTCAGGTATCGTTCTAAACTATGGTTCTGTCCCTGTAAAGTAACCACATTGCATTAGTCTCTAGCCTCTTAGTTTATTACCTGGTACTGGTCTCTTTATTCAAATTTGTTACCTATATTCCTGGTAGTACCTTTTTATATCGGCCTATAATTATTTTGAATTCTGTTTTTGTCCTTTTGTGTTAAGCTTCTCACTAATCACCTTGCTTACGCTATACTCCAACTCTTCCCACAATTATACTTTAAAATTGAATTAATGCTCTGTTGTTCAGCTTGAACGGAACAGGCAGAAGTAGCAGAAGCAACAGCTAGTAAGACGCCACAACTACTAGTAAACTGAACTGGCAGGGCCATTTCAGAAGCTACACTCTCACTGACAGTAATACCATTGACTTCTTCAGTTACAAGCCTCGCCATCATACAGTGAATTATAGAACCACCAATGACTTAACAGCAACCTTAAAGTGACACTTCAGCACATAAGTCCTGAAAATCTAAAAGTACTACTTCTATACAAAAAAGAAAAAAAAATCTCCCAATAACTCTCCAGTCACCCAATACAAACTACCACACTATCAAGACAAGGATAACACTGGTCAAAATCTCTCTTCACTCTCAGAAAGAACCTCCAAAATGAGAATTATAGCCAACTGAAAGATGACATGAAAAAGTTTCAAATTTCACAAATTTGAGACACTAAAGTTAAACTAATTAGTTTAGGACACTATAAATTGTAACTGGTTTGATGTATTTAGCATGTTTAATGTATTTACCACGCTTTAACCCTCTAGAAATGCCTCCTCACTCACCCCTCTAGCAAAACTCTTTCCCTTATCATGTGTGGTGGAGGTTGTGGCGGTGTTTGTGACAGTAGGGAGATAGAATATTTTTATCTGCACCTTAAGTTTCAAATACTGAATCGTTGAACAAAAGGACACCATTATCTATTCTATAATTCAATCAATTGTTGAAGGATAGCCCAAGAACTCCAAATGTGTCTTTTTCCTATTGGCATGTAAGCTACTATTTAGAATAATTGTGTATCAAAGCCACAATTTTATGTAACTGAAGAAATGCAGACCCAGTGGACAGCCGCCAACACTTTGAAGTATACATCACATACAATAATATAATTGATTAAGGTTACAGGTAACACTCCAGACAATCTAAATGTCAAGACACAATAAGTACTTCAAAGCAATTTAAAAAAATTTTTACCACAGAAGCACAAGAAATTCAATAAGAAAATTATATTTTCCCCAGTTCTATCAGTGAGCGCCCTCTATGAAAACAGTATATAACCATATATCTTAAAGAAATGTTTTCACTCTGTTTTCAAGCTTCAACAAAATAATTCTAGTTACATACCAATTCTAGGCTGTTTTAGCAGTGTATCACACTATATTGCTTCAAGACACAAAATATTTTCTGAAAGCGAACTTTAAATGGCAACCCTCCTGTATCAAACCATATAAAGTTTTTCTAACAACCACCTCAGCGTAATCATTCAGAGATTCAGTTATAAAGTACATGTGAGAGTGTAGTAGCCGTTATCTCTAGCTCAATTAACTAGTGTTCCTGCTATAGATTCACAGAAACGTGAACATTACAAATAATGCCAGGCAAAAGGAAACTTGTTTCTTTTATCTGCCACAGAAAACTATACTTTAAAGTAAACTCACTCTACACAAAGTAACGTGGCCGAGCGGTTCTAAGCACTTCACTCCGGAACCACACTGCTCCCACGGTCGCAGGTTCGAATCCTGTCTCGGGCAAGTATGTGTGTGATGTTCAAATGGTTCAAATGACTCTGAGTACTATGGGACTCAACATCTGAGGTCATTAGTCCCCTAGAACTTAGAACTAGTTAAACCTGACTAACCTAAGGACATCACACACATCCATGCCCGAAGCAGGATTCGAACCTGCGACCATAGCGCTCTCTCTGTTCCAGACTGCAGCGCGTAGAACCGCACGGCCACTTCGGCCGGCTGTGTGCGGTGTCCTTAGGTTAGTTAGGTTTATGTAGTTCTAAGTGTAGGGGACTGATGACCTCAGAGGTGAAGTCCCATAGTGCTTAGAGCCATTTGAACCATACACGAAGTAACGAAAAATATGCAAACTCTTACAACAAAATAAGTAGCGCCACTGAAACCAGCTAAACAGAGAGCTATTGCTCTGTTTTACTGTGTGTGTGTGAAATCTTATGGGACTTAACTCCTAAGGTCATCAGTCTCTAAGCTTACACACTACTTAACCTAAATTATCCTAAGGACAAACACACACACCCATGCCCGAGGGAGTACTCGAACCTCCGCTGGGACCAGCCGCACAGTCCATGACTACAGAACATTAGACCACTCGCTTAATCCGGCGCGGCTAAACTTAACGATGTAAGTAGCAGGTGTACAAACGTTAAGTTTCTTCTCCAACTGACTCCGTTCTGTAAAGACACTGGAGATCGACTTTCTGTCATGTAGGGGGAGCATCTTAAAGGGTGGTGAGTTCAGTGTCATTATTGTCTTTGAATAAAAGTGCCCTTTAGGTTCCTATCACTGCACATGTCTTTCATTTACCTTCTGCGCTATAATCAAGCAGTTCTTTCAATGTGAAGCCCACATTTCTTCGAAGTGTATTACATGGCAGTGACATAAAATGCGAAAGTTACTTTCGTCCTTAAGCTTTGCACACCAGTGAATTATCCTGATATGTGGAGAATAACGTAAGATTTCGTTTGTTTTAACCATATCTGAAGAAGTGCATTATGGACCGAAATCGGTAGTCTGATTTTTTTTGTGATCAGAGACTAGAATTTAAAAAAAAGTTTAATATTTCTGAATCACTGTTTTTATTCACGACGGTCACTGCTTGTGAAATGAAGCGCTATATTACTTGACTCTTTTAGGAACTTAAACGCTCACGAATTTAACAGTAAGCCAAGTGGTGACAGACACCGCCGATCCTATAGCGTCTGACAATGGAATTAGACGAGCATCTGCGCTACCCTATCGCACCTAAAGAAAGAAACATGAGACAAAACGCGTTGCACTACTTTGGAACATCTCTGATTCTTCTATCAATCCTGTATCATTAGCCCCAGACTTAATTTCGACTCTCAGCACTGTTTGACGATCTACTTGTCGGACATAAGAGGGCCTGTAATAAGGTTGTTAAGACTTACAAGAGCGAAGGTTCAGCATGATGTGATAAGCATTGCTAGGACGATGAACACGTATTATCGCATTCACGTGGAATAAGCGTTTGCCCAAGTTAAAAGGAAGCTCTGCTTCCGTACTAAGCAAGTTTATAATAACGCCAAGCTACCTTGTCTTGCCCCCTTTCACTTTGTTGTCCGCATGAGCTGTTCTCGTTGAGAGCCGGTCAGTAGGGGGATGACATAACAACTGACAGAGTACAGAGAGTTTCAACTTGTTATTGCTCTGATGAAACTGAGCGATGATACTAGCTTTATTTCCGTATGTTTTTCTGGGCTCTGTTTCCTGATCACTCTGCACGGTCAAGGCACAGTGGACACGGCAGTGCGAGCTACCGAAGGGCGCCACCCATGGGGGGAAGGCAGCCCGGGGTGCGATCCGTCGTGGCAGGCAGGCGGTCTTAGCGCCAGGGTGTGCGACTCAGTGGCGCCTGCGTAGACACTTCGGTTTGTTTATTTCATTACGTGTCGAGATACTTGTGGTTTCCCACATGTGCAAAAAGCGAGTAACCGGTTGCAGGACAGTCTGTGACGCTTGCTGAAGTAACAAGCCGCTGATAAATTTTGGCAGCAAACGTGTCGATTTGGGGGGAGGAGGCATTTTGCGATGTGATTCGGAGGGACTGTAACACGGCGATATGTATACATGCGACTGGCGTTAGACCTCACGACTAGGCCTTTTAGCAGTGTTCCTACTTGGCGGCAATAAAGTTTTCGTAGTTTCTCTGCAGGGGGGAAATTTTCAACGTATGACTCACATCTGCACCACCGGAGAAGTAGGAAGAACCAGTATACCTGCCGATTTAAGAGTGTTATTACTGTCTCGGTAACCCAGATAGAGTTTTGTGGTTTCCGATCCAATTGGCCACACAGTATATCTTAGATATCGGAGACATGATACATGCAGGTACATCAGGAGCTGAATGTCAGTATCCCTGATAGCAGCCTACAGATCAAATCGACGCAAACAGATGTCTGCACACCCAACGAAATCAAAGACTGGTAATGTTTTAGCAGCTCCAACAGAGCAGGAACTTAGACGAGTTATTCTGATGCACTCAACCAGCGTACATATCCGTATCGTGACTGTACCAGACCGCATTTGCATGCGGACTCCATTTACTTGCTTTGGTACTCAATCAGTTTCCTCAATAACACTAATTCAATCAGTTAGGAATTATTGTACTTCTCACAATAGACGACGGGAAGTGTAGTCGCTTGTTAGGTTCCCACTTCAACATTGCTGTGTGGTAATTCGTAGATACAAATTTTATTTCTTCGAGAATTCATATGACGGTATTTTTTATATCATTTGATTTCTACGCCTTGAGTTAATAAATCTCGTGAATATACTGAAATCCACTATTATTTCAGTAGCAAAGGAAGCACATTTGCTATCCTGTCCTCCATCACGATTTTTGGGAGATGTTAGTCAATGAATTCCTTAAATGGGGCCGGCCGCTGTGGCCGAGCGGTTCTAGGCGCCTCAGTCAGGAACCGCGCTCCTGCTACAGTCGCAGGTTCGAATTTTGCTTCGGGTATGAATGTGTGTGATGTCCTTATAGGTTTAAGTAGTTCTAAGTCTAGAGGACCTCAGATGTTAAGTCCCATAGTGCTTACAGCCATTTGAAACATTTGAACCTTAAATGTGTAATGGCGTCAACTCAAAACTGTCTACTAAGAGCCAAATATATTCTTTTTGCGATACAGATTCCATTCCATAGCAGATTTAATGATAGCTCTCGTGGGTGGGTTCTTATAAATTCTGGCAGCTGAATTTCACGTCATCACCATGGCCCCTTTTAGTTTGTCCATTTATTGAAATGAGACAGCGATACTATTTTTAACTTTGAATGCAGACTTTATATCGTACGACATTTTGAGCGATGGAAGTGCACGTCGGAATGTGATGATAAAATATTGCAGGAGAAAGGTGTCAGCGAGATGCGGGCACGATTGCTGTCAATCTGCTCAGCACCTATCGCGCACACCATCCATCAACAGCTCGTCGGTGCTCCGCAGTCTTATCACATCGCTAGTATTTTACGGTGAGATATACATAGCTTCGCCACTCGTCATTACCGCCACAACGCGATGTTCATCAGTTTCCGTGTATGTAGGGCTGTTATTGTAAGTCGTTGGTAACTGTATACACCCGGAGATGGGAGGAAGATTGTTGGGAGAACTGATGGTGTGTGTGTGTGCGTGTGTATGTGTGTGTGGGGGGGGGGGGGCGGGGCGCACGTGTGTGTTGAGGGAGGGAGCTGGGGGAGGGTGGGGTGGGGGGGGGGTGGCGGGAAGAGCTGCCAGCATATCGTTCCGTGAGGCACCAGCCATGCCGTGACCGGCGCCGCATAAAATTGATACGATAGCGGGACGGTCGGACGGCACGCAGGTAGACGGGGATAAATATGTTATCGTGATTCATAATATGGCTCGGTTATTGATGATCGCGTGTGTGCGGGCGCGCGCTCAATTGCCTAATGCCTCAATCTCTTTAACTGCCACCCCGGCAAACTCCAGCCTCCCCCAGAGTTTCGGTCCGTCCACCACGCTCCGCCAGACGCAGCGCGCATGGCTGCACCCCAGACGCTGCGTCGCAGGTGCCTGCTTACTTACGCAGTGGCACGCACGCGGACACGACGCACAAAGGGCGTCAGCGCCGTCGAGCGCTCCTAATGACTGATATTTCTCCACCCTAACGACGCAAGATTAAATGTTTCGATATGACGATTTTCCCTCTGTAAGGGGTGCATTCATAATGCGCGTTTGGGCTTTAATGAGGTTTTCTCCAAGCTCGCGGCCGTTTCCTCTCGCTTTATTTATGCATGAAGGGGCTGCGTAAAGCTATGCCCGCAGAGAAAATAGCTGTGGCGAGGCGTTAAGTAAGTTTTCCTGCTGATCCCTCGATGTTTTCTTCCCTCTTCTTTTTTCGTTCAGTGCCGAATCAACCGACTTAGGAAACACGAAAGGCGAGCCAAATAAATCAGAAACTTAACTTTCTTCTTTTATATGTAACTTTGGGCACGACGTCGTAAAATCGAGACTTGGTAAATCTTGAACCAGATTAAACAAGGAACTAACGTTTAATACGAGGGTTGGAACTTAAATAGTGGCACCTATTTACTCACAACCGATACAAAACAGTTATATGTTTACACCTGTTACTGTCCTTCTAAGTAGTCACCAGAGTTGTATAGAACCCGTTTCCAGGGATGGGGAAGGCGTAATATACCGTTATCTGAGCCTGTTCTGTTGATGGTGCGAATGGAGCGGTCCACTGCCTGTCGAATCTCTGGAATAGTTCTGAAGCGATTGCCACGAAGTGGTTCCTTCCTCTTCGGAATCAGATGCACAGTATTACTGTTCGTTTTTGCAGCATCAGCTGCAACCAGCTTAGCGAAAGAAGCGGCGACACTTTCTGCGCAACCCACCCGTAATTTTGCACGACTAATGCACGGGCGCGTACAGCGGAAGCTGTGGCTGCTCTGTTTGGTCGATGGGACTGGGAAGTACTGTACCATCCACCATACTCCCCGGACTTAAGTCCTTGCGACTTTGATTTGATTCCCAAGATGAAGGAACCTCTTCGTGGCATTCGCTTCAGAACTGTTCCAGAGATTAGACAGGCAGTAGACCACTCCATTCGCACCATCAGCAGAACAGGCTCTGGCAACGGTATACTACGCCTTCCACATCGCTGGCAACGGGTTCTATACAACGCTGGTGACTACTTTGAAGGACAGTAACGGGTGGAAACATGTAACTCTCGTATCATTTCTGAATAAGTGGTAGCCACTAAGTTCCAACCCTCGTGTAAGGCTATTTAACACATTACGACAATTTTTCTGTTGTTGGTGACAGTGAGAGGGTGTACGTAGCATATTTATATGTAATACAGTAGCAGCCGACCTCTAACCGAGGCACCATCATCAACAGTATCACAAGTGGCACTGCATAAAATTTCGAGATTTCTTCGCGTAGTCCGATGGGCAGAAACCGTGAATTATGAGTTCTACTTCACTCTTGTGGACAAATATGTCTTACACTAGTGCTAGGAGAAGATGAGGTGATGGTCAGAGATATATCGATATGTAGTATCGATTTTCGGAACATAAATTTTGAGTGAAATCGAGACAGAGAGTAGCTATGGATATCGAAGTAAGTTTTGTCGATGTATTCTGTGGGTTTGGAGTAGTTCCAAAGTTTTTCGGTGTTGTTTTTTTGTCTGTATTTCTGTGGTTGGTAGGTTTCTTGCATTCGATATCATTAATTCGTGGTGGCAGGATGGGACTCGTACGGTAAGACATTTTGGATTGTATGTGCATTTTGCAGGTGTTAGAGTGTGGTTTGTAGAAATAAGAGATGTTGATGGAGTGGTTGGTGACGTGCGTTCTGGCGTTTGTACTGTTCCACGGTGCGTTTAAGATGGTGTTGGAGCGACTGACGTGGTGGCTGTGGGTAGTTCACATGATATTTATGGAAAGCGAGAGACTGGGAAAGGACATGTGAAGGAGGAAATCATAGTCCTTGAAGAGATCATGGGAAGTGGAGGATGTATGCAGATTAGATCTGGTGAGGTGTACTGTATTTATACTACTATGAAGATCCAACTTACTTTGATGGCTAGTGGAGGAGTGATATTGTTGCAATGATGTAATACCCAGTGGAGAAGGTCTGCTATGTAGGCATCGAAGGAAACGCAACGGAGTTCGTTTTAAATTGAAGGCAGATGCGAGAGGATGGACGCAGACACAGTGGCGATGGGAAGACGGTTGACCGACAGAAACACAAGCCATGTGATGGGAGCCAGGAGATGAGGAAATGGGACATGCAGATGACGAGTAAATGGTGAGCGGTCAAACGACGAATCATCAGAGCTGGTAATGTGATTGAAAGATTAACCAGATATCGAGCAAGCGAGTGACAAAGGAAACCTAAGGAATACCCTAAGCAGACTGCAAGGTGTTCGCTGTGAGATTATCAGTGTTGTTAGTAATAAATCAACCAGATTACTCTAGGTACCACTAACTATCACTAGGTTGAGAGTAAGTCTACAGAAAGAAATTCTGTTAGATTGGACCCGTAGAAATAACTACTGGATTTAGTTACAGTGAGTAGTTGCGTGGTGATATGAATGGGAAGACGCATCTGATTATTCGTAATTCCTCCATTCTCCCGTCGTAGTGAAGTTGGAAACAGTGAAGTTAGAAACAGCGAAATACTGTCGACTTCTCACTGAAGCTTAACATTTGCCGATCTGAATGTGAATAGGACCTGATGACATCTATGTATCGTGGTGTAGTTAGGGTTTAGTAGTTAACGGACGCCTGTACTGCTTCACATTTGTTCGCAGTAATCATACTGGAAATCGCTCTGTTTAAAAGTTGTGGATGAACAACTGCGCATATTGATACAACGTCAACTTGTCCCTGTCGGCTATTTCACTTATCCTCGACAGTCCAGTTTATTCCATTGTACTAGTTATTTCGTTTCCTGTTCCACTCGCAAGTGGAGCGACTGAAAAATGATCTAAACATATCAAAAAGGAGTTCCGAAAATAGACGTTGACTTTGGGTATTGTATCACAGATCCAGTCCCTTTGACTGTTCAAAGATGTCACTAAACCAACCCAAGTAAAACACGCAAGAGCAGCGCTTATTAGACGGAGGGGTCCGACAGCCGATCAATTCCAGTCATTCCACCAGGGAGAATGTACACGGGCCATGTTGTCTGTAGTTCCACCATGCCTAGACGGTCAACACCGCGGTACGATCGCGACCGCATTGTTACTTTGTGCCAGGAACGGCTCTCAACAAGGGAAGTGTTCAGGCGTCTGGGAGTGAACGAAAGCGATGTTGTTCGGACATGGAGGAGATCCAGAGAGACAGGAACTGTCGATGACCTGCCGCCCTAGAGCTCCTATTGCATTGGATGACCGCTACCTACTGATTATGGTTGGGAGCAACTCTGACAGCAACGCCACCATGTTGGATAATGCTTTTCGTGCAGCCACAGGACGTCGTCTTACGACTCAAACTGTGCGCAATAGGCTGCATGATGCGCAACTTCACTGCCGACATCAATGGCGATGTCCATATTTGCAACTACGACACTATGCAACGCGGCACAGATGGGCCCAACAACATGCCGAGTGGACCGCTCAGGATTGATATGACGTTCTCTTCACCGATGAGTGTCGCATATGCCTTCAACCAGACAATCGTCGGAGACGTTCTTGGAGGCAACCCGGTCAGGCTGTTCAGAGAGTGCGACAAGGCTCCCTGCTGTTTTGGTGTGCCATTATGTGGGGCCGACGTACGCCGCTGATGGTCATGGAAGGCGCCGTAACGGCTGTACGATACTTGAATGCCATCCTCTGAACATTAGTGTAACCATATCGGCATCTTATTTATTTATTTATTGTTCCGTGGGACCAAATTAAGGAGAAGTCTCCATGGTCATGGAACGAGTCAATACATGAAATTATAACACGATATTAGAAACAGATAAAATGAAATATAAAAAAATATATTCAGGTGACAAGTCGTAAGTTTAAATAACGAAAATCAACAATGTTACACTGGAATTTGCTTAATTTTTTAGCTCTTCCAGGAGCTCCTCGACAGAATAGAAGGAGTAAGCCATGAGGAAACTCTTTAGTTTAGACTTAAAAGAGTTTGGGCTACTGTTAAGATTTTTGAGTTCTTGTGTAGGTTATTGAAAATGGATGCAGCAGAATACTGCACTCCTTTCTGCACAAGAGTCAAGGAAGTGCATTCCACATGCAGATTGGATTTCTGCCTAGTATTAACTGAGTGGAAGCTGCTAACTCTTGGGAATAGGCTAATTTGCTAACAACAAACGACATTAAAGAAAATATGTACTGTGAGGGCAATGTCAGAATTCCCAGACTATTGAATAGGGGTCGACAAGAGGTTCTCGAACTTACACCACATATAGCTCGAACAGCCCGTGTTTGAGCCAAAAATATCCTTTTTGAATCAGAAGAATTACCCCAAAAAATAATACCATACGACATAAGCGTATGAAAATATGCGACGTACACTACTTTTCGTGTTGAAGTGTCACTTATTTCAGATACTGTTCTAATGGTAAATAAAGCAGCATTTAGTTTCTGAACAAGATCCTGGACATGAGCTTTCCACAACAGCTTACTATCTATCCGAACGCCTAGGAACTTGAACTGTTCCGTCTCGCTTATAATATGCCCATTCTGTCTGATCAAAATATCGGTTCCAGTTGAATTGTGAGTTAGAAACTGTAAAAACTGAGTCTTACTGTGATTTAGCATCAAATTGTTTTCCACAAGCCACAAACTTATTTCATGAACTACATTATTTGATACTGTTTCAATATTACACACAAGATCCTTCACTACCAAGCTGGTGTCATCACCAAACAGAAATATTTTTGAATCACCTGTAATACTAGAAGGCATATCATTGATATAAATAAGAAACAGCAGTGGACCCAGCACCAACCCTTGGGGAACACCCCACTTAACAGTGCCCCATTGGGACTGAACATCACTACCACTCTCAATATTGCGGAGAATTACCTTCTGCTTTCTGTTCTTAAAGTAAGAGGCGAACCACTTGTAAGCTATTCCCCTTACTCCACAATGGTCCAACTTCTGCAGTAATATTTTGTCGTCAATACAGTCAAAAGCCTTCGTTAAATCAAAGAAAACACCTAGCGCTCGCAACCTTTTATTTAATCCGTCCAAAACCTCACAGAGAAAAGAGAATATAGCATTTTCAGTTGTTAAACCATTTCTAAAACCAAACTGAACATTTGACAGCAAATTATGTGAATTCTCCAGTAACCTTGTAGATTCAACCTTCTCGATAACTTTAGCAAACACCGATGGCATAGAAATAGGTCTATAATTGTCAATATTATCCCTGTCTCCCCTTTTATAAAGTGGCCTCACTATAGAGTACTTTAATCGGTCAGGAAACCGACCACTCCTAAAGGAAAAGTTACGGATATGGCTAAGTACTGGGCTAACATATATAGAACAATACTTCAGTATTCTACTAGATACCTCGTCATATCCATGAGAGTTCTTGGTCTTTAGTGATTTAATTATTAACTCAATCTCCCTCTTGTCAGTATCATGGAAGAGCATTTCAGGTAACAGTCTTGGAACACTTTTTTCTAAGAGCGCTATATGATTTCCTGTTGGGACTAGGTTTCTATTTATTTCACCTGCTATATTCAGAAAGTGATTATTAAATACTGTGCATATATGTGACTTATCAGTAACACGGACATTCCCACTACGCACTGATTCTATATCCTCAACCTGTCTCTTCAGACCAGCCACTTCCTTTACGACTGACCATATGGTTTTAATTTTATCCTGAGACATAGCCATCCTATGTGCATACCACATACTTTTTGCCTTCCTAATAACTTTTTTAAGCACCTTACAATACTGTTTGTAATGAGCTGCTGCATTTAGTTTCTGATTGTTTCTAACGTTTTTATATAATTGCCACTTTGTTCTACAAGATATTCTTATCCTTCTAGTCAGCCACCCAGGCTGCCTGTTTGTGCTAGTACCCTGTTTTGAACGTTCTAACGGAAAGCAACTTTCAAAGAGCACGAGAAAAGTCTTGAGAAAAACATTATATTTATCGTCTACTGTATCAGCGCTATAAACATCTTGCCACTCTTGTTCTTTGATAAGGTTTCCAAAGGTCTCTACAGCAACTGGATCAGCTTTCCTAAACAGCTGATGACTACATTTAACACGTGTTGCAGCACAAAAATCTTTTAGAGTTAAAATTTGTGCATCATGATCTGAAAGGCCATTCATCTTTTTGCTAACAGAATGCCTATCTAGTAATGAGGAATGAACAAAAATGTTGTCTATGGTTGTTCTACTGTTCCCTTGCACTCTCGTTGGAAAGAATACGGTTTGCATAAGATTATATGAATTAAGGAGGTCTACCAGCATCCTCTTCCTTGCACAATCACTTACACAATTAATATTGAAGTCACCACATATAACTAACTTTTTGTATTTCCTATAAAGTGAACCAAGAACCTCCTCTAGCTTTAGCAAAAATGTTGTGAAATCGGAGTCTGGGGATCTATAAATAACAACAGTTAGACGTTTATCTCCATTAAATTTAACCACACCTGCACAACATTCAAACACCGTTTCAGTGCAGCAGTTTGAAACATCAATTGACTCAAATGGGATGCCGTTTTTCACATACATGGCTACTCCCCCACACCGCAAAGAGCTCCTCGAAAAGCTGCCAGCCAACCTGTATCCTGGTAAAGGAAGCCTCTGAATTATCTCCTTATTTAAGGAGTGTTCAGATATACCAATAATTTCAGAGTCAACATCTATAAGCAATTCACTAACTTTAATACCTTGTATATTTTGATGAAATATACTAATTCCCTCATTACTCGGATACCTAAGCTTTGTCAAAAGTGGTTCCTTTGTTAGAGAGACTTCCCTTAAGCAGGAATACCTATCAGCTGACTTCAATCTAGAAAAGGTGCAGCTCTAACACCCACTACTGCAGAAATTTTCCCATGAGTGATCCCACCAACCCCACCTATGCTGTCACCTATAAGCTTTGCTAACCTCCCCTTCCCACACCTGTTGAGGTGCAGGCCATGTCTAGTGAAACCCGTCCATGTTATTACACCTGACGGCTGTATTAAGATGAGGCTGATCGTGACGCTGAAACAGTTCCACGAAATGCACATTCGTGTTGCCAGTCTGATTGGCTATCTTTTCCAGGTCACCATCTATGTCATACTCCCCATCCCTATCAATACTATTACCAGCCCCACCCACTATCACTACCTGATCCTCTTTAGTAAAATCCCTACGTAACCCCCCTATGTTAACAGTCACCTGAGCCAATCCTGCATTAGGCTTCACAATACTGGTGACCTGGTACTCACTCCCCAGCACTTCCTGCAACTGCAGGCCTACACCTCTGCCATGAAAACTACCTAACAGCAGAACCTTCTTCTTCCTCTTCGACTTTGCAACTGTTCTAGCCACCTTAACTACTGAGGTCTGCTGCATACTTCCTACATCTACAGCTACTAGAGATTCCTCTCTACTAGACTCTGACAGTTGGTGATATCTATTGTAAACACCAGTAGTAAAACTATCTGAAAAATCTTCTTCTCCTAGCAGATCTCTTGCCAACAGCCAGCTCCCATTCCCCAACCCCCTTCTCCCTCCTCATCCTTTCTAGCTCCTCCTGTGCGTTTTTCAACTTCACCTGAAGGGCACAGATCTTACGCTCCTGCTCCTCTATTAACTTACTCTTGCTACATAACCTGCAGTTCCAGGAGAGGATCTCACCAGAATGCCCACTGGCTTCCCCACTGCATTCCCCACTGGCGAGGCATCATTTTCATGGAGGGCAATTCGCGCCCCCATCAAGCACATCTTATGAATGATATCCTATAGGATAACGACATCAGTCGATTTGAGTGGCCAGCATGTTCTTCAGACATGAACCCTATCGAACATGCCTGGGATAGATTGAAAAGATCTGTTTATGGACGACTGAGGGTTGGATTGTTTGGGGGAAGAGACAAAACAGCGAGGTCATCGGTCTCAGCGGATTAGGGAAGGATGGGGAAGGAAATTGGCAGTGCCCTCTCAAAGGAACCATCCCGGCATTTGCCTGGAGCGATTTAGGGAAATCACGGAAAACCTAAATCAGGATGGCCGGACGCGGTATTGAACCGTCGTCGCCGGCCGCGGTGGCCGAGAGGTTCTAGGCGCTTTAGTCCGGAACCGCGTTGCTGCTACGGTCGCAGGTTCGAATCCTGCCTCGGGCATGGATGTGTGTGATGTCCTTAGGTTAGTTAGGTTTAAGTAGTTCTAAGTTATAGGGGACTGATGACCTCAGATGTTAAGTCCCATAGTGCTCAGATCCATTTTTTAGAACCTTCGTCCCCCCGAATGCGAGTCCAATGTGCTAACCACTTCACCACCTCGCTCGGTGACGACTGAGGGATCTACGCCGAATCATCGTTGTGGAGTGTGACATTTTGGACCAACAGTATATTGATGAACTTGTGGATAGTATGACACGACGAATACAGGCATGCAACTATGCAAGAGGATGTTCTACTTTCTATTAGGGGTACCGGTGTGCACAGCAATCTGGACCACCACCCCTGAAGCTCTCACTGCGTGGTGGTACAACATGCAGTGTGTGGTTTTCATGAGCAATAAAAAGGGTGGAAGTGATGTTTATGTTGATCTCTATTCCAATTTTCTGTACAGGTTTCGGAACTCTCGGAGCCAAGGTGATGCCAAATATCTTTTGAAGTGCGTAGTTATGTGTTTCCTGTGCACTGAATCTGCATTGTTTCCCTTTTTCCCTGCTGCCACTCAGTCAGTCGCCAGCCACGTCGGCTTTCCTCTGCGCGGAGCGAGGCGGCGGTCGGCTCGAGCACTGTGCGTGACGTCAGCAAGTCATCAGCGTCGCCCGCCGCAGGCTGCTCGCCCCCTGCCCAACTCCGGCCCGCGAAGCCGGCACGGACCGTGTCGATCGGCATGTTTTATTCAGCGGCTGCGGAGCGCGCGCCAATCAATATGGCGGCGGTCCTTCCGCTCCTGACCGGTGCCGGCAATCGGCCGTTCCCCCCTCCCTTGGCCCGCCGCCTCCACCCACGCCTCCGCCGTCGTCACCGGAGATCGCCCTGAATGCAGACGCGCACGCAGCCTCGACAGACAGGCAGCACCGCCAATACCGGCGATTGTGAGGGCAAACCCCGCGCTGCCGGCGCGCTGCTACCAACAGGTAACACACGTGCTCGCTCCACTATGTTCCAGATGCCCTATGTGTCTGAAACGGTTTGAAATGTAGCCCACTCATAATACTCGGCATTTCATGCAATTCTCCTTTATGAAATTTTTTATTTGGTTGGTTATGTTGTAGGCTCATATGATTCTGATTTTAAGATGTATCCTTTAACATCCTTTTTATCGCTTCTTATCTGCACATCTGTTCTCTGCCCTCTCCTTGTTTCCACTAAACCAGTGGTCTCCAAACTTATTAGTCCGCGGGCCACATTGACTCCTCCACGAAGTCATAAGGGCCAAGTGTACCTAGTGGGATTAAAGCACCCTAGCGCTCTACGATCACCGTAATGTAAGACTAAAGGATGAAATCGCAAAAATCTAAGGTTGTGGGAATAGCTAGCACTGAAACGAACTACGATTTTTATTTAATTACATAATTTTGATTGGTGGACGTACCTGACCGAAATTCTGGCGTATTTTATTCTGGCGAATTTTACCGACAAAAAAGTATGTCACTGCATAATCTTCACGAAAGCGTCCTGCAAAGTTAACGAAATCTCAAAATCATTGTTAGCAACACTATTACTGCAAGACGTAACAGAGGTAGAGTATGTCAACGCATTGTTATTTCAAGCGGCGCAACAATAAGTTTAATTATGTAGTCTTGTAGCGAGTAGCAGAGCCAGTGTCGCGGTGTATTGGTCGGGATAGGCCTCGAAACTCAATTGTTGGCAGTATAAGTACCACCTCAAATATTTGGCGGGCCGGATACCGGGGATGTCCGACCAGCTAACGCGGGCCGAAACCTGCCCGCGGGCCGTAGTTTGGAACACAAGTTGTAATACAAAAATGCTTTATTCTTGCAACGTGCTGTTCGGCAGTACTTTACAAAGTGCACAAGTTGTCCGTGAGCTGCTTCTCTTGGCTGGTCGAGGCACACGTCTATTGGCTGCAGTCTCCAAGTTATCCGGCGCGTCCGTCTCAGCGGCCACGCCACGCAGGATTAGCCGAGCGGTCTGGGGCGCTGCAGTCATGGACTGTGCGGCTGGTCCCGGCGGAGGTTCGAGTCCTCCCTCGGGCATGGTTGTGTGTATTTGTCCTTAGAATAATTTAGGTTCAGTAGTGTGTAAGCTGAGGGACTTAGCAGTTAAGTTCAATAAGATTTCACACACTTTTTTTTCATCGGCCACATGTCAGGACCTGCGTGCACAAAGGACCTACATTTCCCGACAGGGAGCAGCTGACCTATCCAGTCTGCAAGATGTCACTCCAAGTGCCACTAGATGCAGACTATCTAGTGGCGCCTGCAAGTGGCAAAGTGATTTACGGAACTCATCAATTTATTTAGATAGGTAAACGTAAGGGCCCTTGTCTTTCTTCCGAGTTCTGAACATATTTTATTTAATCATTCTCCAAAAAGCTATAGCGCAAGCTGCAATTTTTTAGCAGGACTTCATTTTTTATCGTGACCTTTTTTTATCTTGAGCTTAAAATAGTTGTGCACAAAACAATGTGAATCATATTTTTACCCAATATTTAGGGAGCTAGAAAAGTTCAAAGTATTACGAGTGAACATGCTGTATATATTATTGGGTACGCTCTGACCGACTTCCTCGTGGCGGAATATGCATTTAAAGGAGGTTTCCAAACGAGTGCCGATTTTCCTGAATGCGCAACTCGGTTTGCGGACGATGTATAAAGTTTTGAGTGTCACAAGGAACAAGATTCCTAACTGGGCTGCTTGAAGTCAAGTACAGTTATGGATTGTGTGAGGTGAACACAGTGCTTTAGCCATCCCCACGGGAAGAAATGTGCTGCTGATCAAGTGAGCAATGTTTGGTCAATTAAAAATCACAATGGAAGCTGCCAGGAGGGTACGAGTTATAAAGTCCCCTTACCGTCGGAGTAAAAATCGGAATTAAATTTTCGCTGCAGGTTGTACCATAATCATTACCCATGGAGACGTAAAGTTTTCACTGTGAATATTGTGACCACTGATATAATATCGACATAAACCCGTCCGGACGATAGCAGCATCACCTGGCGAGAAACGACTGCTAGTCAGACACACGCTCTGTGTATCTAGTACCAGTGAGCGTGCTGGCCGTGCTATCTGAAATTGACCGAGGACGGATTGTAGTGGCCCAGAGTCTAGGTACGACCATTTCCGAAACTGCACGACCTGCAGGTGTTTGAGGAGCGCTGTGGTGAGTGTCTTCAAAATGTGGCGAAACCAAGGTGAAACCACGTGCAGACGTTGTAAGATAGGCGGGCCACTCCTCATTACACAGGTCGGACATAGTAGGCTGGACAGTCTCGTAAATCAGGATAGGCGTCGAACTGTGGCATAACTAACGTCAGACTTTCACGGTGCACCGAACGTTCCTATCGTTGAGCCTCCGCAGACGAGACCCATGTATGTTTCACTGTTAACGCCACGACATCGGTAGCTGTGACTGAAATGTGCACGTGAGCATCGGCACTGGCACAGCGTTGCATGGTCCAATGAATGGTGACACGTTCTTCATCATGTCGATGGGAAGACAGGTCTTGCAGGGAACACTCCTTGACACCTGTGCTGCAGGAAAGAGTCAAGCTGGCGGCAGCTCCACTACGCCCTGGGGAACATTGACATGGGTGTGTGTACTTGTCCTTAGGATAATTTAGATTCAGTAGTGTGTAAGCTGAGGGACTTAGCAGTTAAGTCCAATAAGATTTCACACACTTTTTTTTCAGTGGCCACATGTCAGGACCTGCGTGCACAAAGAACCTACAATTCCCGACAGGGAGCAGCTGACCTATCCAGTCTGCAAGATGTCACTCCAAGAGCCACTTGATGCAGACTATCTAGTGGCGCCTGC
This sequence comes from Schistocerca americana, assembly GCF_021461395.2. Taxonomy (NCBI): domain Eukaryota; kingdom Metazoa; phylum Arthropoda; class Insecta; order Orthoptera; family Acrididae; genus Schistocerca; species Schistocerca americana. Next base: position 457,792,360 of record NC_060119.1, on the reverse strand, counting down.
AAGTGGCAAAGTGATTTCGAGGGTCCACTTGAGCTTGTGCAAGACATCACGATTGCCAAGGTGTATCGTACACTGACTGCAGACCATGTACACCCCTTCGTGACGATAATGTTTCCCCACAGCAGCGACAGTTTTCAACAAGATAATCCGCCATGTCATAAGGCAATGAGGGGATGGAGTGGTTCGAGGAACACAGTGGGGATTTCCAGTTCATGTGCTGGGCTCCAAACTCGCCAGATTTGCATCCGATCCTACACATCTTGGATGTGATTGAACGTGGGGTCAGAGCTCATCGCTCCCCTCCCCGGAATTTCGATGACGGGCGCGTGAGCCGCCTTTCGTCGTAGACCGGCATATAGCAGGAAAGGAAAATGTTGTCGACGCATTTGTTGCGCTGTTCTGCCGCAGATACCCAAACCTCCAGAAACTCAGATCGGTACCAAAGCGTTGGAACATCGTACCAAAGGCCTTGTGTTTCAACCCCAACGATAACAATTTTTTTTACTCTATTATACGTGGAAGTGTTATATGGGCAACATGTCTGCGACATGTAAAAGGGCTGTTTGGAGTTCACAGCAATGTTCTCTTGGCAGTGTGATTTCGCTTGCTTTCTCTGAAATTAGTAAACCTATAGCGTAAATTTGTAGTTTCACAGAATACGCAGTCAGAGTAGAAAAATGACAAAACAGTTGTTTCACACACGTGGAAGCAATAGCAATAATAATAATAATCATAATAAAACTAATACGTAGTAAAAATAAATAAAATAATAAGATCAATAATAAGTACATCGTATTCAAAAAGCAAATGCTAACGCGACCACCCACTCTCTCTCTCTCTCTCTCTCCCACACACACGCACACGCACACTCACACACAGTGTCATTCATCTGGATCAAAGCTTTCGAATAACGGTTGCATACGATGAAGTGTGTGAAGCAAACTACATGTCTCAGATTCACGCGTAAACAGTTAAATCAGATTGTCATCAATGGGGTTTGAACGCGGACTCTTTAGAACAACAACCTCACGCTCTACTAAATCACTCACAGATACGTTTTTCCTGTGCTTCGTAGTTCTGATGTTACTTTTAATTACTGTTTACGCATGTTCCACTGGACGACAAAACACTGCACGAACTAAATGGGTATTTTGGTTGAAACTCTACCGACATACAACGTTTGATACCGATCTGAGTGTCTGACATCTGGAGGTCTGGATGTCAGTATCGTACCGTGAAGAGGTAGGTTTGAAAATGATCTAATCTTCAAACCGATTTTCTAACAGAATAGGACAACTTTATCTACTAAGTCTCCCATAGAACCCTTAGAAACCTATAATAGGAGTTTTGAGACATCCTGCATACATTTGACAATAAGAAATAAAAAAAAGAGACTACAACTTTTTGCTGTTAATAATAACTATTTCTTTACTATTTTCTTTGGTCACTATTTTCGAAGCTTAAACTTTTCAATTAAAACATTGATTACCAAGATAGAACTACTTAATAATTAAATTTATCAACACATTTAATAACTAAAGTTGGCTGGCCTTTGTGCCCGAGCGGTTCTAGGCGCTTCAGTTCGGAACCCCGCTGCTGCTACGGTCGCACGTTCGAATCCTGCCTCGGGCATGGATGTGTCTGATGTCCTTAGGTTAGTTAGGTTTAAGTAGTTCTAAGTCTAGGGAAGTGATGACCTCAGCCATTGGCTTAGAGCAATTTGAACCATTTTTAATAACTCAATTTGTTGACATACTAGCTATTAATTAATATCTCGATTCTTTCTTAGTTATACTTTATTTCAAAACAGATACCGGCTATCTCTGGCATTAGAATAGTCTTTCTGGGATTCAGAAGACCGTAAAAATACTAAATTGTAAATGGGGCAACTTGTACACTCGTTTAAAAGTTTCCACTGATCTGAAATACGGTGTGAAGTATGTCCTCCGGCTATGAAACTGCCTAAGTAGATCCAGTATGGTTATACGCTTCAAGGCAAGTACGCAGTATACTTTCTTTCTTTGGTCGCTGTAAAACAGTATTTGACAACAGCCTTGGCTCCACAGAAGTTGTAACTCCTGACACTAATCAACTACTATTACCCAGCTAGACGCCGCGATCTTCTCTTAGATTTATTTATATCATTAATTACGTTGTGAATCATTGTTACTCTTGTGTTATCTTTGAAGGTAAATTTCCAGCGGCCTCATCGATACTTTTTGGTTATTTCGTATGATTTACGCCACTTTGGTGCGTCCGGAATGATTGTGTATCCCATTCCATCTCCTATATCAGTTCTTTCGTATTCGGTGAGTTTTCTGAAATGAACACAGTGCTGCACAATATGTTCTGGCGTATCAATGCCGCCACACGATCGCAGTTTAATCTGTTGTGGAAGCAAATATAGTTTCGTGTATCAGTTTGATGATGTCTACAGGTAAATGGAACTTTTTCGACCGACCGTTGCAATTTTGTTATCAGGCTTTAGGGCTCTTAGGCAGACAATTTCAGTGTGTTTATGCAAATTTTCTTCTCATCAACATGCTAACCTAAGTACGTGGCTAACCCACTTCTGTTTATCGAATTGTTCTGAATATTGTATGCGGAAAATAACGTTAGGGGAAGAATCGAACATACTCTTTGTCGTCTCATTACTGTGGATGAGACGAGCGTGCACCATTGCGCTCCAGAATCGGTGATCAAAATGTACTGGGTGGAATCCGACTGTCTGGCACCAAAAAGGGACATTCTGTTTTGTCTGCGGTAAGGCAGTGTTTCCTGGGAGGTAAAACGGGATCATCTGATAGCTCATCTACCATTTCATACACAGGCAGTGGACTGGCAGTGTGTACTCTTCTGGAGTGACGGAACGCAAAATATGCATTACAATGCCGCATGGAGAGATAGTGGATCACATTTCTGCAGAACAACGTACCTGCCTCAAACGGGCTTGGGAAACAGTAAGTGAGAGATTTAAACTGCGAACTGTGGGAATATCAGCTCTGGTCACCAGTTGTGTCGCCTGATTTCATAAAATGTTAAGAAATGTAAAGTTCTCAATAAAGAAATCGGCGATCTCAAAGGAAACTATTCGAAAAACGATTAATTCGTGATCGGAAGTATACTATTTCACAGGTAAGTCGAGAAATTCTCACTTTATCCTCGTAAACTGCAACGGATAGATGCGAAGCTGAGACGTATCTGAAGGAGGGGATCTACGTATGGTGGTTCAGGCGTTATATGTATGTCTTACCGGCTACATGATAAATCACATAAGCTTAAAGGCTTCAATCAAACTAAGTACTATGAATTATAATTACGGGTCACTTGAACTGTAACGCTCACGTAGATAATGTTTTGGGGAAGACTGCGTTCTATTGATAGAACACTTCGAAGAACACTGTCTGCACTTCTCTTGTCCGTCCTGTTCTGGAGCACTGCTGAGCGATACAGAGTCCTCGCCGAAAAGAATTGACGCAGGAATCGAAAAAGTTCGAAGAAGGGCAACTCGTTTAGTATTACCGTGAAATAGGAGAGAGAGTGTCACGGGTGTGATACACGAACTGGTGTGTCAATCTTTAAAACAGAGGCGTTTTTCGTTGCGGTGAGATCATTTCATGAAATGCCGACAACCAACTTTCTCTTTCGAATGCGAAAATATTTTGTTCACGTTCACATACATAGGGAGAAATGGTCATCGTAGGAAACATAAGGGGATCAGACCTTGCAAGGAAAGATTTAAATCATCGCTTTTCCCGTGCGAAGTTCGAGAGTTCAACGGCAGAGAAAGAGTCTGAAGGTGATTCGATGAACCCTCTGCCAGGCACTTAAGTGTGAATCTGCAGAGAAGCCATCCTGTTCCTGAGTGTAACAGAATGGCAAAAGAGTGATAGATAATACAGAATACACGGACTTTGCTTGTCCCGTGCCTAGACTCGCTTGGAGTTCTACAGTCCAGGCGTCAAAGTGATTAAGTTGAAGTCAGTACCCACATAATTCACAAAAGCCACTATCATGCACGACTTTCTCTTTTCAGTCTTAAATCTGAATTACTTGATAAGTCCCTGATCTCTATACTTTGGTAATGGGCATTGACCCTGGAGTAGCAGTGGAGGAATTTGAATATAAAATCACTTTCTCGTGTAAGTTTTACTTCAGCTTCCTCAATAGCCTTGTTTGAACTTACTTATGCTCAGTATTTCCCTTCTACATACAGGCTTTTGGTAGGAAATTACATTCTCCCCCAACCATAACCCACGCTTAAACGCTATCCCACACCACATCTACATGGAAGAATCCAATTCTCTCCGAACGCATCATGCAGCCCAACAGCAATAACATCTAACTGCCCATACTCAGCAATGAGACATTATTTGCCGTACAAAACCAGGAACTGGTTCTGTCCAACTAAAGCCAACTTCATCATCAGTGCTATACAACGTAATTTTACGTCAGTGGTTCAGAAAGAATGTTAGAGCTTCCAGTAACATCCCCATCACCTCTCCGCAATTTTCGAACAGAAATTACGCCACCAATAATTTGATGAATTAAGTGACACCTAACTTCAAAGTGTACAACACTGCATCCACCCAAACTCTAAACTATTTATGTGTTGTTCTGAAACGTATATATGACTGAAGATAACTGAGCTACCAGCTGCCACTCCGCCCCACCCTCTTTGAGAACTGAAACTTTCAATATAAAAAGTTGAAGTGAAACTATGGTAGGTCACGAAGTACAGAACAAGGATCTACATCTACATGGATACTCTGCAAATCACATTTAAGTGCCTGGCAGAGGGTTCATCGAACCACCTTCACAATTCTCTATTATTTCAATCTCGTATAACGCGCGGAAAGAATGAACAACTACATCTTTCCGTACGAGCTCTGATTTCTCATTCGGAGAAGAATAATGAATTATTAAACCTCGAAGCCATTGGACAACTACGATCTGTTTGTTGAACAGCTATATATAATGGAAAAGACCAATAAACTGAGCAAACGGGTTACCCAGCGTCGACTTTTGAGTCTCTTAGACGTTATTATTCAACAGTATACTAGGGACAATAACTGCAAACCAATCAAACTGCAACGATCATATAGATAATTTTTTTGAGAAAGGCGATCTAAAGACTGTGTTTTATTGACAGAAAACCTCCAAGATGCAACAGATCTACTAAAGAACAGTGTGTACACTACGCTTCTCTGTCCTGTTCTGGAGCACTGCTTCGCAATATGGTATCGAGCTTATGATATTGCTAGGATGAAAGTTCTGTGGGGAAACAGGAGTGGAGATATGCAAAAGGGTACACTCCAGCATTCTTACAAGCGGAGCTCTGCCACGCGTTACACGCACATACGCGAATGCCCGGTATAGCACGTGCCCCTCAACTAACAATACTCCATGGACATTTTGGTCTGCAGTTAAATAGAACTTATTTTAAAATACTTATCAATCCACGTATCACCTGAATAAACCTCTTGCCAGTTTTGATTCCATCGCTTCAATTTACTGTAATTACACTACCGGCAATTGAAATTGCCACACCACGAAGATGACGTGCTACAGACGCTAAATTTAACCGACAAGAAGAAGATGCTGTGATATGCAAATGGTTAGCTTTCCACAGCATTCACACAAGGTTGGCGCCGGTGGCGACACCTACAACATACTGACATGAGGAGAGTTTCCAACCGATTTCTCATACACAAATAGCAGTTGACCGGCGTTGCCTGGTGAAACGTTGTTGTGATGCCTCGTGTAAGGAGGAGAAATGCGTACCATCACGTTTCCAACTTTGATAAAGTTCGGATTGTAGCTTATCGCGACTGCGGTTTATCGTATCGCGACAATGCTGCTCGTGTTGGTCGAGATCCAATGACAGTCAGCAGAATATGAAATCGGTGGATTCAGGAGGGTAATACGGAACGCCGTGTTGGATCCCAACGGCCTCGTATCATGGCTGTAACGTATCGTGCAGCCACGTCTCGATCCCTGAGTCAACAGATGGGGACGTTAGCAAGACAACAACCATCTGAACCAACAGTTCGACGACGTTTGCAGCAGTATGAACTGTCAGCTCGGAGACCATAGCTGCGGCTACCCTTGATGCTGCATCACAGACTGGAGCTCCTGCGATGGTGTACTCAACGACGAACCTGGGTGCGCGAATGGTAAAACGTCATTTTTTCGGATGAATCCAGGTTCTGTTTACAGCATCATGATGGTCGCATCCAAGTTTGGCGACATCGCGATGAACGCACATTGGAAGCGTGTATTCGTCATCGCCATACTGGCGTATCACTCGACGTGATGGTATGGGGTGCCATTGGTTACACGTTTCGGTTACCTCTTGTTCGCATTGACGTCACTCTGAACAGTGGACGTTACATTTCAGATGTGTTACGATCCGTGGCTCTATCCTTCATTCGATCCCTGCGAAACCCTACATTTCAGCAGGATAACGCACGACCTCATGTTGCAGGTCTTGTACGGGCCTTTCAGGTTACAGAAAATCTTCGACTGCTGCCCTGGCCACCACATTCTCCAGATCGCTCACCAATTGAAAACGTCTGGTCAGTAGTGGCCGAGCAACTGGCTCGTCACAATACGCTAGTCACTACTCGTGATGAACTGTGGTATCGTGCTGAAGCTGCACGGGCAGCTGTACCTGCACACGACATCCAAGCTCTGTTTGACTCAATGCCCAGGCTTATCAAGGCCGTTATTACGGCCATAGGTGGTTGTTCTCGGTACTGATTTCTCAGGATCTATGCACCCAAACTGCGTGAAAATGTTATCACATGGTAGTTGTAGTATAATATATTTGTCCAATCAATACCCGTTTATCATCTGCATTTCTTCTTGGTGTAGCAATTTTAAGGGCCAGTAGTGTATACCGTTATACCGAAGGTTAAATAACGAACTGCGAAGAGAAGCAGAGCAGGCTAGGAAAAAATGGCTAAAAGAGGAATGTGATGAAATTGAAGAACTGGACAGGAAGGGAAGATACGACTTACAATACAACAGAGTAAAGACTATGACATGGGAACAAAACAGAGCAGGAAGTGCTACTATGGAAATTTTGAGTAAAGACGAAGAGGTAGTGTACAAAGATCGTGACGATGTCCTCCAGAGATGGGAAGAATATATAAAAGAGCTATATGACACAAATAGCAAACCAGAAACTCTGGAACTTGAATCACACAACACTGTAAGTGATGAAGAGAAAGGACCGACCATCATAATGGAAGAAGCAAAGTCTGCCATTGCTGCAATGAAAAATGGCAAAGCAGTAGGTACAGATACAATACCGGGAGAAATACTAAAATGCTTGAACCACACTGGAATAAGAGAAATATTGAGGTTATGTAATAAAATATATGACAGTGGTGAATGGCCTGAGGACTTTTTGACAACAGTAATGATTCCATTACCGAAAAAACAAGGAACCAAGAAATGCAGCGAGCACAGGACAATCAGCCTCATTTCACATGCAGCCAAAGTGATGTTAAGAATAATTAATAAAAGACTTGAGAAAGTAATAGAGGAGAATCTCGGCGAGGAACAGTTTGGCTTTAGACGGAATACGGGCACCAGAGATGCAATAGGGCTCCTACGAATCTTGGGAGAAAGGTTTATTGAAAAAGGAGGAGACCTATATATGTGCTTCATCGATTTAGAAAAGGCATTTGACAATGTCGTTTGGGACAAGCTGGCGACTATTATGAGGGAAAAGAGAGTGGACTGGAAAACCAGAAGACTTATAAACTCATTGTACCTTAATCAAAAAGTTTCAGTTAAAGTGAGAGGAGGAAGTACAAACTGGATCAGACTAGGGAAAGGAGTAAGACAAGGATGCTGTTTATCACCTACTCTTTTCAACCTGTACTTGAAAAATATGATTGACCAATACTCATTAGATGACAAAGGAGTAGAAATTGGAGGAAGAAGAGTAGGGTGCTTGAGATTTGCTGATGACATGGTCCTTCTAGCCACAGGGGAAAAAGAATTACAGGATTTGGTGGACACCATTGCAACTAACGGAAAAAAACGTGGAATGAAAATTAACACAAATAAAACAAAAGTATTGGCAATAGGAGGAAATAAGGAAATAAAAATTGTGCTGAATGGAGAAACACTAGAACAGGTGCAAAATTTTAAGTATCTTGGAAGCAGAATAGACACCGACTCGAAGTGCACCACAGAAATTAAAACAAGGATAGTAATGGCAAAAGAGGCGTTTTATAAGAAAAGGAGAATCTTCTGCAGCGGTCTGGACAGAGAACTCAGAAAGAGACTCATAAAATGTCTTGTATGGAGTGTTCTTCTATATGGCGCTGAAACATGGACTATGAGGAAAAAAGACAGAGAAAGACTGGAGGCTTTTGAGATCTGGACATGGCGGAAGATGGAAAGAATAAGTTGGATGGACAGAGTAACAAATGAAGAGATACTGAGAAGAGTGGGAGAGAAAACACAGTTACTAGATGTAATAAAGAGAAGAAAAAGAAATTGGATTGGGCATATATTAAGAAAGAATGACGGACTGATAAAAACAGTTTTAGAAGGTTATGTAGAAGGGAAAAGGAAGCGAGGAAGGAAGAGATTCCAGATACTGGATGTTATGATGGACGGTACAACATACAGCAGCCTTAAGAAGGAAGCAATGGATCGCAGAAAATGGAGAGGCAAAGGACCTGCTAATATAGCAGATAACTGATGATGACGATGAGTGTATTTTGCATACCTTTTTTTGGAACTGTGTCCCCTCATTCGCCCACGCTCTCCTCTGACAAGTGTTAAAAATAAATCCAGTAAGATGGAATAAATCTTTTCTAGAGTTTCCTTGCTAGCCGAGAAATTGAGTTCTCTGAAGCAGAAGTTGTAAAGCATTCAAAAGTTGCTATATACTTGCATTGTTCATAATGCCGTAGAAACAGCAACTTCGCAACGTATTTCCTTACATTGTCAACGTGATATTTACTGTGTGCACTTTATTTCTGGGTACTAGAATTCCATTCTACTCTGCGTCGTAAACGTGCTGCTGTAATATGCATAAAATAGCACCGAATTCCAGTTAAAGATTTCGCTTGCGCTTTTCTTCGCTTTCGTCAGCACTGTCATTCATTTCGTCTTCTCGTCGACAGTAAATCTAATGGCTTTGACAGCAAGCCATTACGTCTTCCCACAAATACATTTTTTCGCGACATTTCCCATGTTCCCACCATGAGATAATAAGGCAACATATTTTGAAATAGAAAGTCGCTGTACCGTATCACAGCACCAAGTCTGCTCCTGTTACGAGCGGGTCTATGGTTTGCTTTGTCAAATAATAGTACTGGACAACGTGTCTTCCCTGTAAGGTATGAACCCTTGAATTGCACGGCGTGGCAGCAGCAGTCAGCCTACAGTTATAAAATGAGAAATCTGCGACCCACTTGCATGGTTCCAAGATAATGAATTAAATTTGATCTATCCTAATTTTTTATGTGTCAGTTCTAATGACCGATATGGATGGAGTATTCGGAGGTCCTTTAGTTTCATTCAGAGAAATACTGCGCCTGGTTTCACAACGCCAAGCGATAAAAACTTACCTTCCAACACCTTTTGAAGCTTACATGCTTGTTATTAAATGGAAGACATGAACATTACGTTGTAATTCCGTTAACATGAATAGCTGTGAGTTCCCGAATTAAAATTTGTTTCTACATTTTCACTGAGAAATATTGAACTTAGCCATTTTTACCATGTTTTTTCTTCTGTTGTTTATAACCAGCAGAAGTTCCTCAAACGTTCAGATTTCCTCCTCTTCCACTGTTTCAAATTTTTGTTTCAGCCTATTACAATGCACCACACGCTTTTCGACCTCTGCAAGACAACCGGTTATTTAGCTAACGTTCGTATGCTGAATTCAGATTTGATTTTAGTTTTTCTCCATAACGTATTATTTGGGGAAGATACAGTAAAAAGGCAATGCATTATCTTACTCCTGCTGTTACTAAGGGATAACAATTATATTTTGGCTGCAGAACTGAGGACCAAGAAGAGCCTTTTGCTCCTCGTCTTGTGGCACTTGCGTTAACTGGCTGCGAGGTTCTCGAGGATCAGTGATTTTTATGCTACCAACAGGGTGGCACCAACCGAAGGATCAAGTGATGGAATGGGGATTTTCTCATACGATCATTACACGAGTGTACCTTGACTATCAGGATACGGTAAAACATCAAATTTCCGACATTGCAGCGGCTGAAAAAAGATCCTGCAAGAACGGGGACAACTACGACTGAATAGAGTCGCTCAAAGTGACAGAAATGGAATCTTCCGCACAATGCGGCAGATTTCAGTGCTGGCGTACGAACTATTCAACGAAACATCATTGATATGGACTTTCAAAACCGAAGGCCCACTCGTGCACCCTTGATGAATGCACGACACAAAGCTTTACACCTCGCCTGGGCCCGTCAGCACCGACATTGGAGTGTTGATGACTGGAAACATGTTGCCTGGTTGGACGAGTCTCGTTTCAAATTGTGTCGAGCGGAGAGACGTGTACGGGTATGGGGACAACCTCATGAGTCCATGTATCCTGCATGCCAGCAGGGGACTTTCCAAGCTGATCGAGGATCTGTAATGGTGTGGGTCGTGTGCAGTTGGAGTGAAATGGGACCCCTGTTTCGTCTAGATAAGAATCTAACAGGTGACACGTACGTAATAATCCTGTCTGATCACCTGCATCCATTCATGTCCATAGGCAGTTCATAAAGGACAACGCGACACCCCACATGTCCAGAATTGTCTTCGTCTGACATTTCACTTCCCGACATTATTGTAAGATATTAAGTAGTTACACACGCAGACTTGTAAACCATCCTAATAAAAGCACACTCCATATGTACAACACTCCACTTCCAACTTAAAACAGACTCGCCGGACACTAATATTGTAGTTTGCAGTTCTCGGTGATCAGTGTGCTGCAATGGGCTGCAGAAGTAACAGCCGTCGATGCAGCCGCTGAGATGCTGCGACCCCGCTTCCGCAAACGGCAGGGCGCTGAGTCGAACACCGGAGACGTCACTGGCTGCAACCACGCCCGGCCCCACAGTAGACAGGCGAAGCCCTCAGCAACACCTCTAATACCAGCCGGAGGAACGCCCCCCAGCTGACGTACTGGGCCTGTTAATTTAGGGAGAAAAAGGTTGTCGGGGTTTGCAGCGTTCAGCTGCTGCCCAACAGATGCGCCTTCTCGTAGAATAACTGCGTGACCGTACTGCTTGGCTGCGCTCCGTCAGTTGCCCACACCCGCGAAGTCGCCGCTGGCTGGTGAAGGCTCCACGAAAACTCGCGTTGACTTCCGAAGGACTCTTGATGTTTTGTTTCGTACCTGTGTGTCTTAGTTGCACACAAGTCCTGTTTATAAGGTCGCCATGGTGTAGTGTAGCGACGTAAGTTTGTATAAATGACTTTCTTTTTAAATATGACCGTGTGCAGACTTCGTCACCTACTTCCGTTACAACACAATTCAAAATTATTTAAATTCTTTTTAAATTGTCTCTGAATGGTTCTTGAACGAAACGAAACTGTAATTAAAACATCATCATTTGAATCGTATGCGCAGAATTACGTCACTCAGTCCAATTGGTTTGCGCAAACTTTTTTCAATTTAGATGTCGTTTGTTTCTTCTCAGACATTATATTAATGCAAGTTACCTGCTTTAATAAATATTAAAACTACATTGAATAAACTTTTAAGACTCAAACTCGCGATGATCGTTGTCAAAATTAATAAACTTGTCAAATAAATCAGTAATGCTTCTACCTTAAAATAATTCTTCATAAATAAATTCTCGGAACACGTATTTAAACTTCTGTAGTATACACTAGTTTATTATCTTTCTATATACTACACATAGACGTGAACCTGAGCCTTGACAAGATAGGACTGAACATTTACAACATGATTAAACTTTCTATGACGTCATTGTTGAAGAAACATTACAAATTCTTATTTTTTCAGTTTTTAGAAGCACGGCGCAACAACTCGGTTTCAGGATCTTCTGTTGCTCTTTGGCTGTCGACCCGCCACGTATAGTGGCCAGCAATTTTCTCTCTGGTCCCGGCAGTGAAGATGCTGTCTCCATTCGTTGCGCCGCCCTCTCCGTACATGAAACATAAAAATAAATACCAAACTGTAGATAATTCACAACCATTACAAATATTACAAAGTACATAAACAAAACACTAAATTAAACTTATATTCACCTGCAAACTGGGCTGACACTGGTGGATGGGTGACGCTTCAATTTCGCGTCCCACTACAAGAAACAGCATCAAAGGAGATCAAGGCTGCGTTTGGTTCACTTTTTAGTTTCCTCAGTTTCTCAATGGAATGTCCTGAGTCTTCCCCACGTTCTGCTGGACAGAGAGACCAAGTATTTCATCAGTTTATACGCTGGTGAGTCAGGAGCGATAAAAATCGGTCTTAATGGAACATTATTCTTATGGATCTTTGGTAATCCATACAACCGAGATGGTAGGGCTTCTTTGTTCCGAATGCTCCTCTGTATTCCGAGAGCGAAGACACCTTGATTAAGCGATTCGTATTCCATATGATCCGCTGTATCGGATTGCGCTTAGTTTGCGGTATGTCTTTGGATCTAATACGTCCCGTGTCTTCTGTTCATAATTTTCGACTTTCATTTGCGAAGGTCGCATTTCCCTTACCGACAGGCAGTACCAGTATTCTCTTGGCGGCCTTAATACACTTGATAGCGTGAACCTCTTCTTTCTTGAAGTTGCATGCTGTTGGTTTTGCCAGCGCTGTATCCTGGCTGTTTCAGTGCGTATTTCCTCAGCTCTTTCACAAGTAAGGGTCCTAATAGCGACTTCAGTATTAGCAATGAAGTCCTCAGTACGCATAGTCCTCGGGACGATAGCGAAAATCCCTCCTTTTTGAACAACAGACTATTCCTCTTTGGTCAATTGTCAATGGCCTATTCACGCTAGCACGTAAGACTATTCCTCTTTGGTCAACTGTCAATTGCCTATTCATGCTAGCACGTATGTCAGGCATGATGGTAGTAAGAATTCTTTACACGACAGTATTAACCGTGGCCTGGGCAAGTTATTGTGTAGATTTCGTAAACCACTCAGAGTCATCACACAGCTCTAGTATTTATATTGTCATTGTACTGCAACATATAAGGCTGCTCAGTAGATATAGTGCCCCCTTTCTGCCCTACAGCTGTCATCAAGGAGCACGATGAATGTGAATCTAGTTTAACGCTTCATTTGTAGATTAAGGATGATTATCTGTCACGTCATCAACGCGAACGGCATGATTCTCTGGTGATGGCCAATCCTGCGTCGCTAACCCTATTTTGAGTGAATAGCAGATGGCACTGTTTGAGTGCAATGGTTGCTGAAATCTGAGTGCTATTTGGTTATGGTGGAGTTTATTATGCTTTATATGATACCCCGGGCTAAACCTGTCGTTGTTATTCTTCGGACACCTGTAAAACAGAGGGGAGTACTGCGTGATTACATTATTGTAGTGATTTGGTGGTCCGGTCTGCGGCGCTGCGCCGTAGCCACGACATCCATAGGCTTGGCCGTGGTTGTTGGCATGCACGTTGGAATTCACAGGCTGCATGCTGCCGTTGCCGTTAGCACGTTTAAAAGCTTTCTGGAACGAGTCGGCCGAATTCAGGACCCACAGGAAATGCTCCAGGTCGTTGTCTGGTGGTGTTATTAGTTTCTTATCAATGTTGATCAGTATTTTAGCCTTTAAAATCCACAACACGTCTAAATGAGCGACAGGATCGTTCCAGTAGCGAATGTTTCCTCAGCCTACCTTGCTCTGGACTGTAGACTTCTGGATTTGAAAACTCTTTATGAAGACGTTCGTGCGTACATCC